>NC_134982.1:12980066-15652248 GCF_965638725.1 Aptenodytes patagonicus
AAACATCCTGCAGCCAAACCCAAAGCATTACTTAGATCTGCATGACCCCAGGATTGTACGTTGGCCTCAGATATGAATGTCATGTTTGAATACGTGTTCGCTAGTCATTGTTAATACAAGGTTAATACAGGGTGCTAAGTGTTGCTAACATCCTGTTTTATGACAGGAGCTATTTCTGATGCTTCGCAAGGCCACGTTGCTCTTAGCTATACTACTGCAATGGAAGTAAAAACTTCAGCAAATATTTTTTATGAAGGTGTACTCCAAGCTGACAGTAGCAGGGACTTTATTTTGCCATTAACGTAAGGAAATATGGCATGGAATATATAGGAGGACCAGAACTGTTTAAGGAAGAAGATGCCATTTTTACCACTTTCCATTGGCAAGACCGTATTGGAAAGATACTGCTGCACAGAAATAATTCTGAAATTTGAAAATACATAGAAAGATGAAACTACTTCAAAGTAGACTTTTTTACTATGTCACTTCAGCACAGCTGACAAAAATTAAAAAAAAGGATCAAAATTCCTAATTCTGCTCCATCTGCCAATTTCCCTTCTGCAGGAAGAGGTCTTTCTTGATCTGGCAGTTGGCCAGCTCAGAGTCCAATAGGTTACTCCAGTTAGGAATAAAGCATCTTTGATGCAGTTCGGTTTATTTACAAAAATATACAGTCCTGCTTCTTTGAGCACAGTATAAATCAAACAGCTGGAGATAGTTTCTTTAAACACAGCTCTTTCAGCCAGCACCTGACCTAAGAACCGTTTTGCAATGCTCCTCCTACTAGTTCTCCATAGAGCAACACATTCCATGCTCCTCACCACCATCGAGTATGTCTCAAAAATCTAATTGATACAGCAGAGTTACTGATGAGCTGTTACGCAGCTATTGCCTGCCCCAACGCGGGACAGACTGCTTAGACTTCCATAGCTCAGCAGTGAGGATCTGGTGATAACCAAGCTGAGATTACTCGCTTATTAATGCAACACATACCTTCTCACAGCAGGCCCAGGGAGACATTCAGGAGACCTGGGAAATACAAATCAGTGGGTGATTTTAACTGAGCAAGACCTTCCTGCAAGTGTAGCTGTCTGGGTGGTACCTACTGGCAAACCAATAGTTAAACAAATTGAACAAAAGCTAATACAGATGCATGAAATACATTCTCTACACCTTTAAAACTCAGCCATACCTAAAGGGATTGAAAATCCCACCATAAAAGTTTTCCAAACACTCACACAGCCAAACAGATGCTGCTAAAGGGTGAAACTATTTAAGTGATTGTAGTGGGTTGACACTGGCTGGCTGCCAGGTGCCCACCAAGCAGCTCTATCACTCCCCTCCTCACAGGGCAGGGGGAGAAAATCTGACGAAAGGCTCGTGGGTCGAGATAAGGACAGGGAGATCACTCACCGATTACCATCATGGGCAAAACAGACTTAACTTGGGAAAATTAATTTAAATTATTGCCAATTAACATCAGAGTAGGATAATGAGAAATAAGAAGGAATCTTAAAACACCTTTCCCCCACCCCTCCCAGCTTCCCAGGCTCAACTTCACTCCCAATTTTTCTCTACCTCCTCCCCCTGAGTGGCGCAGGGGGATGGGGAATGGGGGTTGTGGTCAGCTCATCACGCATTGTCTCTGCTGCTCCTTCCTCCTCAGGGGGAGGACTCCTCACGCTCTTCCCCTGCTCCAGCGTGGGGTCCCTCCCACGGGAGGCAGTTCTCCACCTATTTCTCCAACATGGGTCCTTCCCAGGGGCTGCAGTTCTTCACGAACTGCTCCAGAGTGGGTCTTTTCCACGGGGTGCAGTCCTTCAGGAACAGACTGCTCCAGGGTGGGTCCCCCACGGGGTCACAAGTCCTGCCAGCAAACCTGCTCCAGCGTGGGCTCCTCTCTCCACGGGTCCACAGGTCCTGCCAGGAGCCTGCTGCAGCATGGGCTTCACATGGGGTCACAGCCTCCTTTGGGCATCCACCTGCTCTGGCGTGGGGTCCTCTGTGGGCAGCAGTTGGATATCTGCTCCACTGTGGACCTCCATGGGCTGCAGGGGGACAGCCTGCCTGACCCAATACAGTGTTTCTTTCCCTCACGTCCATGGAAAGAAGAGCTAATCCTCGTTTCCTCACTTAAAAGAGTTCAGGTGTATTAAAGAATTCCTTTTCAGTCCTGTGATTAAATTTACCTTTTCAACTCTAGTTTGGTACACTCAGATATTACTTAACTAGCTGAATGTAACTTTTCAAAAGAAATTTGTTGGGGGGGGAACAGCCGTATACAATGCTCCTCTGACAAACGCAAAGATGTAAGTCAACTTTTCCTCCGAGTGGGCATGACAGCGGGGGAGACATTTGCCTTGTGAGGGTGGAGCTGGTAAGCAGCAGGTTGTATATTAATAACTGAGAGGGAGAACGTTCAAGAAGGGGAAGGATGTCTGCCAGCCTAGACAGAATATTAATGTCAGCAGCCAGCACCAGTAGGGCTATTATTACTTTAATAAGGTCCAAAGATTATGAAGAAATGTTTACGTCCAGTCATTTGCTGCTGCCTAAGTGAGTCTGGGTCCCTGTGTTTCAGCTGTTTCCAGCATCCGTTATTACCTGCAGAACTCCAGAGGCTTTGCATATTCATGCAGCCTCTGCTTAATACCAAGACATTAAGTAGTGGTTTTACTGTATTTCATTTCAGTAACTAGCCCTTTTTATCATCATCTCTGCCAGATAGCTATTCAGCTGCAATTTGAATCATGAAAAGGGCCACTGCCTTAGAAACAACACTAGGTGGATAAATTTCCCTGGAAAATTAGGGTCTCTCAATCAGAATGGAGAGAGCTCCATCCTACACCTGAAACAGATAATGGGCTGCGTATGGACAAAGCATATCACCTGCATTAAATCTAAATAAAAATGAGAAGTAAATAAGTAAAATATGCTAAAAAGGGGTGGGGGGGAGTAACCAATCAGCTTAGCTATGTGTGGCTGAAGCTTAGAAGAGAAAAGCAGGAATGCATCAGGAATCCAAAATCCCCTTCTGAGCGATGGTTGTTTTCAGATTACAAGTCAGAACATGAGTTTTGCTTTTCAACAGCCACACTCAATCTCTGCTTAATCACAGCCCGGGCAGCATGATGGTATTGAAAAACTCTGCCAGTCCAAGGAACTACAGGCCTGAAGAGCATCGCAGTGTGTTTGATGGCCATAGATTGAATTAACTGTTTTTGTTTACCTTACCTTCTTACTGTAGCAAACAGGTCAGATCCAATGCAACTATACTTTAAATCACCCTGTAAGGCTTCTACAGGCAACCTCAAACCAAAGCTGGTTTGAGTTGTGGTTTTTCTTCTTTGTCTTTTTTTTTTTCCTCAGAAGTGTTAAATAGCTGGAGTTAGCTGTGCGTGTTATTTACAACGTTTCAGCTAGCCGCACATTAGATGTGGTTCCCAGGATTTATCTCTTTTTCAACAACACGGCAGCTTGAGAGCTAAATTTACTGCACTTGTGGTTCCACCTTTCACCTCGTCTGCTCTAACTGGGGGTTGCCTATTGAAAAGGGCATCCTCAAACAATCTGCTCCTGTTGCTTCCTTGTGCACCCCCATGGGGTGATTTGGCTCAACAAGGTGATCTGGTAGAAAACTAATCCACAAAATTAAAATATGTATTTTCATAAAACCAGCTGGCGGCTGTGTGAGACTAACAGCAACGGTGGTGGGAGCGGACCACTGGGCAGCGCACACCCTTTGGCAGTGCGCAGCCTGCGGTTGCCCCACATCAGGTGAAACCCAAACCCAAACCCTGCTGGGAGAACAGACCATTGCTCTTCAGCCGCTCATGGCTCTCCACTGCAGGCATCAGTACAGCAAAGTGCTGAAAGCTACAGGAGATATGCTGCATTAGAAAACATAGCTCGGGATTGTCACCCTGCTTTTTCTTTGATTCAGTTTTTGTTTGTGGAAAATGCCACACAGGAGGATTTTACTTATTTAGAATAATTTTTTAATTATTATTACATGACAACTTCCAGAGAGGCTGTGCTCCATATTGGCAGGGAAGTGAGGGACCTTGTACTTTGAAAAGTCTGGTTAAGTCATCTGTAGTACTTCTTGTCCGGCTTTCAGATATTCCCATCACCTCAGGAGAACGCAACAGGAAAAATTAAGTATAGATGGCAGGTATAAAACCAATCTTTTCCAAACTTAAATGAAAAGCCATCAGAAAAGCATGTCAAGAAAGGTCTTTTAAGAGTGAACCCACAGTGGAAAGTCCAGGATGGGAAACTGGAAAGTGTAGGAAGTGGCTTGTAGGAAACAGACTGTGTTCAGCTGTGTAGGGAACTTAAGGAGCTTGGTAAGGAGCATCCTGTTTTGATTTGTGAATTGGGGTCATAGTGAAAGTTGAAATATCTTCTTGCATCATCACCAAGACATGAAGCAATGAGCACTTATGCCCTCTGCATAAAATCTGCTTCTCTGTCATCACATTCACACGTAAACATACTTAAAATCAATGCCTGTAGAAACACAAAAGGAAGTGAATCCCACTGACTGCAAAGTGAGCTAGCTAGTGAGTCCACAAAGCTCTGACATTTAAAAGTTTGCTAGTATTTATAAAATACTTGAAGATTTACACTCTTAATTAGCAAAACTGTACATTAATTCTAGCTGTGTTAGCTGTTCTTAATTGGAAATTTTATTCAGATAGGAATAAAGAGAACAATAAGGATTAAAAGCAACCTTTCAGAAGTCATACAAATGTCAGTTCATTTCCAGAAAACTCAACGGTTCCCTGGCCTGAATTTTGGCTCCTACGGTATAATGAAAAGTTTATTTCAGAACACAAAAACAGACATTAACCAAGAGAAAAAAAGTTGCACTAAGAGAAAACTGGGATACCTGATCTGACTGTAAATAAGTAGATTTTCCTGTCTGGGAGATGCATTGCTTTTAGCCTGAAAACTGCAGATTTGAATCATGCCTGAGCTGCAGGTGCAGGGGTTTTAGTTTTGTTCTCCCACCCCGATTTCCTTTGTAACCACACAGTGCAGCTAATCAGCCTCCTCTCCACACACCCGCACCAAAGCTTTGGAAACCGGAGGATAGTTTTGATCATATTTGACCGAAATAGCTTTCAAAAGTTACTGGATTCCAACAGGCAGTCTGGAGATTATGTGGCCTGGCCACGCCAAGTCATGTCCATTTTCTTGGCCCCCCAGGAACCGAGATACTGAATTTGGCTTGCCCACCAAGTTAGTAGCAATGGCAAACCTATTAACTGCTGATACAGCACATGACTTAAGAACAGACAGGAGATGGATGGAGGGAAGACTGAAGATGCTGTGGTATGAGCAAGGGTAGGAAACACCAGAGGAAAGGACGAAGCTGAGGGCACTGTGGTATGGCCAGACAAGACAACCCCATGGGAAATCAGTCTTCATAGTTCTGCTGTTCACAAAATAAATTAACAAATGCACTCTAGGTATATGTTTTTATATATATATATATATGCTTTAAGCATCCATGCATAACATTAAGGGAAGTGCCTATTTCATTTTACCGGATTGCTGAAATAGAAAACTGAGAAACCAAAATCTCATTGGAAGTGGAGTAACATCCTGCAATCGAGCAACAGCGTTTACTGTTCCATAGAGTTTCCACATGAGGACAAGGCTTCACATTAGCCCAAAACGTGGCAGCATCAAGCGTCCCTTGCCCATACGAACACTTGCCAAGATGTTAGCAGTCCTCTATTAACATCTTCTCAGCCTCCATAACAAGTTTAAAGCTGATGCTCTTTAAAGTCAGACTTACCTCCCAAGCAAACCTCTCCGTGGCTCAGAACTGTTTGCAGTCTCCTCCATGTTCTTCTAACACAGCCTGAACAACCCCCACTTCTACTCCCTTTGTATTCAGTGTGGAGGTGCCCTCCCCACAAAATTGTTTCTCCAGCTCAAACATCAGCTATCCTCACCTGTGTCTACCCCTTTCCAAGATAACTCTACTATCCCACCAGGTAAGAGTTCTGCCATCCTGCAAATGCTGACAGGAAACATTTGTCACAGGTTAACTTTATAAGCCAAGATAAAGGACCTGAGACCATGAGAAGAGTTTTGCCCCTCCCACCCCCCCAACCACTAAATTCATCCTGAAGGGCATATATAGTTCTGTATATAAAATGCTCTTTTTAGACTCAAGAGTTCAGTAATCCGTCTCCTCCCTGTCCCAGAAAATTAAGTCCATCCCACAGAATTTCTAAATAGAGTTTTATGCAAAACCTAGCTCTTTTCAAGAGAGTACCAGTCAGTAAATACTGGATGTGAAATTTCCAGCTAAAGGTTAGAATGAAGGTAACCTCTGGTGTGACAAAACTAATCCATCATAAGCCATCTACAGCAGAAAGTATTCTACTGCCTCCTGAAGAAGTTACGCTTCCATGCTTTGAGCATGAATGGAAAAAGCTTTAACTGGAGCATTCCAACACGGTGTACATCAATAGCCGAACATTTTCACTAGTGAACGCAGTCTTAAATCAAAGCCAAGCAGTCAAGTACACCCGCTGATCTTTAGATGTGGGTGGGGCAGAGGCACACCTTGTGTTACAAGGTGACGTGGCACTTCACAGCCGCTGCATAAGCTATTACTGTATCGGACTTCAAGAACAAGGCGCTCTCAGTCTTGTAACATTCTCTTTAGGAAATACCCAAAGCCACATGATTTTTGGATGTGTGATTTGCGCTAGTGCTGTTTTTGTACAGAAGCTAGTGATTTGTCATCTCTGGAAAAAAACAGAAGTTTTAAATTTGTACTCTATGGCTCACTGTGACCATCTCCCAGCCCATGCTCAATACGCATTTGGTTTGAGAAATACCCTGCTGTGGCGATTTCAAGAAGTTGCTTAGTTTAACGCTAAGAACAGTGTTCCCCCTTGAGATGGGGGAAGGCAAGTACATTGCTAAGACGGAAATAAACAGCGTTTAATAAACCCCCAAATACTGACATTCCTCTAGACCACCTTAGTAACTTCCCATAGTCATCCTACTACACTGCACTGAACTTTCCTTTCCTGAGCTGACAGCACCTCTCCAGTAAGTATAACCAGGTCAAACCTGCGCAGTTTCCTCCCTGTAACAGTCTATAAAAACCCAGCTTATAACTAGAAAAGCCTTGTCACTGCAGATTGTCAAGTTTGCTATCATCGAAATCATCATTTGCAAAATATGACCTTAAACATACATTCTCATTTCAGGACAAATATGTCAAAGTATATTTTATTGACACTCTCCAAACAGCCTGCTAGAGAGAAATGACAGTATTAAAAAAACAAAACTGTAAAGCTTTTAGCTTGCATTCAGTGTAAAAACTTGGAGGTATAAACAGAAGCCTGGAGTAAAAATATTAAGTACATTTCCAATCCCACAGTGCAGAAAACCAGTAACAACGGTATTTACTCTACATTAGAAGTGTTCCCATGTCCAATTCCACATATATGTTTCTCTTCTATATAAACTTCTGATAACTTATGTACAAATAAGATGTCCAACATCTGTTCTTTAATATAAATATGTAATCTTCATGACTGAAACATTACAACAGTTTGATCAAAAGTATAGAAAAATCCATTTAATATTTTTTCTAATGGCAGTGTTTAAAAAAAACCCCTTGAGCCCAGATAACCTTAGAATGGTAGGTATTTCTTTGTCATAAAAATGCATTGCTCATTCAACATGCAAAGTATTATTGCATACATAACTCACTTGAACTACAATAATAAAGTCTGAAGGACACGTGCTGGCTGTAAGATCGTATGTGTCACAGAAGAAAGCATAAGTACTAGTGTATTTTTAAATAAAATGCTACAAACTCAAGTATTGTCCTCGCGCTACTAAGACTTAAGGCAATCAAGAGTTGGGAAGTTCAGTTTGGCATAGTTGCATTAAGCTCTCCTCCTTTCCCCATTAATAAATTTTAGTATGTTAAAATAAATGTATTTTTAGAGGGCTGCTGATAAATTTTTGCTATACATATTAATACAACTCAGTGTGAAGTGATTGATCAGTAACCCAGTTTAATATCCCCAACTTACACCAAGCTGATCCAATTCAAGCAACAGTTTCTCCACCACCTAAGTTTTCCAGCACGGATTTCTAAGTTGGTGTGAGAATAAAGAAAATATTCAATGTCTACCCTCTCAGCGTTAACTGATTTTATGACTTGCATCCATTCTTGGGTATTCTAGAAATTAAGGGTTCAAAATAGATTTGACAGTCGAATAACATTCAACTTTACAAAGGATGATTATTTGCAGTAAAAATACTTTATATATAAACATACACACAGTAGATCAACGTCAACAGGCATTTCTTTATGGCTTTTTTCACTGAGGTACTGTTATAACATCCAGAAACAGGATGCGAGTGTTCATATGGTATGAACGCCACATTCATAAGCTGTACCACCAACTCATGACAAGTGGCAACAGACTGCAAACCCAGCTTCACTGCAGGATTACAGAAAAAGTCTTCCCTTCTATGTGGAGGGTCTCAGTGCAAGCTACAGAAAGCCTCAAAGGCAACTGGCATAAACGGGGCAAGTCAAAATGAAAGTCTCACTCTATTAAAAGGAGAGAAAATACTCATGGCACATTAGAATCTCACAGTCAGGCCATTTCTTACAATTAACAGCAAACATGTGGGACTTACATTCCAAGGCAGCAAGGGCGTATAGCACAGCAGCCACACAATAAGACTTGAAACGTGTAGTTAAACTCTTGCGTCTGATCCTTAAGCTAAGTGCATGCACAGGCTTAGAGCAGCCAAGCTGCTATTATAATACCAACACAAGGTGAAGTGCTGCAAGCCAAAGATAAACACTGTCAGAAAAGATGAGGTCGACAAGTACATGACTTCAGTCGATGCCACAGCAGACAGAAAGCCCCTGGTGACCACAAGTTTATTCCTCAGCTGTAAAAAGCTTATTTGTGAATGCACATTTAGTTGCACCTTCCCCTGGGGGAGGAAACACAGATGTATTAAGTTCCCAGTCACAGTACTTCCAATCCTAGTACTCTTAGGATAAGGGGAAGAGATTTTATGTTCAGATAGCGATTGTTGCTCTGTGTGTTTAGTATTCCACCTTTATATCAGAAATTTTTTTGTTGCTTGTTTTTCTTTTTTTAAACAAAGTGGCCATATGGCTGCTCCAGCCTAGACTTCTGTTTTTATTACACCTATGCTAAAAATGTGTTTCTGCAGTAAATAACGTTAGAATGAAATGGAAGTTCAAAATACGCTCAGTTAATCATGGCAACTAGTTCTTTCCAACCAAGGGGTTTTTTTGACCCCACGCACCCATTAAACAGGATGCAGATGCTTGAATGACTTCCTTATATGAGGACACAGCACAACATTTAAAACTCAGAGCTTAGCCACATACAATTCATACTTTAATTTATATATACTTTATCACATATCACCACTTAGATCAACAAATTCATCATCCCTCTTGACCAAGTCATCTTCATCTTCCAAGTCCTTCCAGGTGCTAGTGGGTAAAGCTGGTTTGATAGACTGTCTCTGAAGTAAAGCGAATGGAAACAAGGATGACAAACGGGCAGAATTTCTCAGCATTGGAACAGAATGTACATCTCCAGAAACAGCTTGACTATGTTCTTCATCCATTTTCACCTGCAAGCTTTGCACTTCCTCCATCAAGTCCAAAATCTTGGCAGCTGTGGCTATTGTACCACCACCATGAAGCTGGGCTTCAGGAATCCATCGTAAATACCGTTGTGCCCAGACTTTGATTTCAGGGCCATCAATGCGAGGTAACAGAAGACCGTGATAGTCAACAGGTTTACTGTGCCAGCTGTCATAAAATTCCCTGAAGCTGTTAGGAGGTTCATCTGAAGAATTTATGAACTTGCCAATTCTTTTACCCAGAATGTTTTTAATTAAATGATCTGTTTCCTCCCTGAAAAATCCTCTCTTCGTGGAAGATTTTGTTTGTGTCAGTGGTAAAGAAAGTTGCCGTTGATGCTTTAAGAGGAAAGAAAAGAAAAATATACTAAGATAAATATTGATGGGACTTTAGAAAACATCTTAAGAGGAAGAAAAACATAACTTGTATTCAGAAAATACTTACAAGCAACAAATTCACTTAAACACAGCCACTGCCCTGTTATATAGTCTAAAACTGTTACTCTTCAATGACTACTACACCAAATACTTCTCACAGCGTACTTAGTATTCCCAGGTCCCTTCCCTGCACTGTAACTACAGCAATGAAATAACACTGAATAAAGCATTTTTCTTTGAAAAAGGAGAATTCTTTGCATACATTCAAGTATTACAGACTTCCATGTTTAGCTTAAGCTAGCCACACAAATCAAAAAGCGCTTGATTTAGAAGTTTTTATCCAGTGGTTCCTCATTGCATCCCACCACGTAAGAGTTCTCTGATTAATGCTGTAGATTATACTGACGGCATCTCACTCGAGAATGCTTTGTACAGAACAGAATTTCTGTACAGAGATATTACAATCAAAAGAACAAACTTTTCTTACTGGATTTGTGCTACTTTCCAGTAACGAGGTGGTCCACCCATAATCCTCCATAACCTAGACAGCTTTTGTTGTTGGTCCCCCTCCCCCTCCAAGTGCACACACACACTCCAGTTGCACTCCGACAAAATTAGGGAGGCAATTATAAACCTGCTATGTATTTCAGTTAGGTACTCCGTGGAACAACAAAATAAACTCACTTCAAACACGTCAGTGCAACTCACCTGGATGTTAAGTCCCATGAGTTATCACTTCACTGGCACAAAAGTATGAAGAAAAACCCCTAAGTTCACTGCTATGCACAGTAACTGTAAAACATGGATTTATAACTGAGGCGGGTGCAAATTGTATTCTTAAGATCCAGGTGAGTCTGAGGCGTACATGTATTTTGTCAGTTAAAAAACTTCGCACCAATACTTCCACTGTGAGTACATTTGAAGTATAAGCGTGCAAAATATTTTTTATCATTTAAAAAAATAGTTAAGCAGCACATATCTTACTTTGAATCGTGCCGTTTTCCGTTGACTTTTATCTAGTTTTGGCTTCTCTGCATAAAGAGGGTTGTTCAGGAAAGCCTGGGCCTTGGGGTCAAACTGCACAGACCAGTCCCACACAGTAAGAAATCTGAACGGAGCGCTTTGTGTCTTGAGGCTTTCACCACTCTGCCAAAACAAACAGGTCACAATTCATACTGCTAGAAAGGAATTCTGACCAAGTCAAGGTGAAATTAAGAAACTGGCTTTTCACAGAAGAGGCCACAGAGTTGCAACAACACTCATGATTTCTATGTATTCAATAGCTGAACAACATTATTAGATGCAAGTGAGTACAGACAAATACTATTCTCTGTAACTTCAGACAGTATTTCATTTCAACAGTGCAATTAGACAGCACCAAGAATGCCTTTCACAGTTGAAAATAAGATCAAATAATCTAAGGAGAAAAATTAAGTTTTGAAAATTGAGCAGGAGATAGACACTTGAATTCTTCAAACACAGGGGGCATGTTAGGATTGTGGAATAAACCTCTCCAAACTTCAGAAGTTAACTGCAGTTATGCAGTGCTACCAGTTTAAATTTTATGATCAATGCTTTATTTATATGCAAGACAGTGATCTTCACTTTTTTTTTTTTTAGTCTCTGTGCAGCCTTGCAGAGGATACTCCCATTGCTTCCAGCTTCTTAGGCTAGAGAAAAGCATGAACCAAATGTAAATCAACAGTCAGGAAATGTTGATTTTGGAAAACAACAGAATATACTATACAAGAATTTTGAGGATAACTTATTCTGCAGGACAGCAGGATATTCCTCTTCGGTTAAGGAGCTCCATTTTCATTGAAAAGCAATAAATACAAACCTATAAGCACACATTAAAAGTAATATATTCCTGAGTTATTTTCCTTTTGTCATCATAAACTCCTAAGTCCTGAACTTGACTTCTTACACCCAAAGTTGCACTTATTCCCCCTTCAAGGCACCACCCTTCAAATTAAGTATGGAAAACCGTGCTGCTAGGGAATTTTTTTTTTTTTGAGTGTTCCTTGCTTGTGGGCCAAACCTGTTCTCCAACACATTGCATCCACAAAATAACAAATCCTTACCATATTAGTGTCTTTTTGATGTTGTGAGTTGAAGAAGAAAGTGCTAAAAATAGGCACATAGAGGCTGTCTGACAAGACAGTTAAGTAAGTTTCTGTGAACTCAAATGCTGGAGGATACTGTTGTACCAACTGCCAAACACAATTTAGCAGGAGCAGAAAAACAGGAGCCTAAGTAAAGAAAATATTGCTTCAGTTTCAGAAAAAAGTATGTTCCACCATGCAGACTATTTTGTAGTATTTAGTGTCGCCAAATACAAGTCTTAAGGAAAGCAATCTGGTTAACTACAGAACTGCTGCATATAACTTTGGCTGAACTCTGAAGAAGTATCATCTGAGCAACCCTTGGCCAATTTTTGACAGAAGAGATGAACACTCTCTAACCTGAATTTGCACACATGAACTTGCTATGAAAGCTGCTGCTATGCAGCCTTTTAAAGTTGGCAAAGCAAAACTAGTTTATAGCAATTCTTGATCAGAAGTAGTCAGTTTACACTTATGATTTCCATTCTGTATAGCAATCTGATCCATTCCCAAAATATAAATACAAATGGAGAGGTGAGACTGCAACATTTAGCAAGACAGTATAAAGTTAAACTCTAGATATGGCAAGAATAGGCAATTCACTTGACTTATTTCTATGAACACTACTACCATTTAATGCAGTTTGAAAGGGCATGAGATACATGTCTTTCAAAAAACTCCAAGATTGAATGGGAAATTTTACATTTGTTCTCTTTAGTTATAAAGACATTGCTGAACTCTAAAAAGCAAAAATAGTGACACTAAAAAACATCAACCCATAAAACAAAACATAAAATTAAAGATCCTCAGAGTAATTGGAACTTCCAGACTGACATTTAAATCCCTCCTTATGTCTAGTACACTTTTAAATAGTAAGGAAAGTAATAAAAAACCCCATACCTCTTCTTTGTCACTTTTATGTAAGTGGTTACAACGATCCAAAAAGCCGTGTCCTCCAATTACCCACTCCTTCTGAATAAGGCTCTGAAACCCTGACTTTGTTCTGCTGTATGAATCCATCATCACTTGAACCAGACTAGAGATTACACAGCACAGATCAGTAGCACTCTCTTCTACAGAAGAGAACAGAAACCACATTGTCTCTAAGCCATTCCTAAAACTTTGTGTAGGAAAGCAAAGTATTGCTAGCTTCACATACACAAAATTGTATTTCAAGATTAGAGAAGCACACAATTTCTTGCAAGTGTTACAGCATCAGAGAGAAGTTAATCCATGTTTCCAGTAATTCCCTTTGTAAAAGCATAAGGTTTCGTGTACACTTATAGTAGGATAATACTTTGACAATAAAACCTGCAAAAAACAAACTGTTACTACTATAACTTTGATGCCTACGCCCTTCAGTCTCCCACAATGCACATACTGCCCCTCCTGCCCGAACCAGGCCAGCCATCTGCCCTTACCCTTCCTATCCTACATGCGTCTTTTCACAAGGTGTGAAACATGCATTCTTCACCCTTCAGGTGCCTTCTAGAAACATCTGTTCCCCATGCTAGGTTTTTCAAATGGCAGTGTGTGGAAAAAAAACAACTACATTACTAATCCAAAAATAGCTTAATAGTTAACACTGAGTTTGGTTACTTCACAACGCTTTACAACAATAAGCGTATTCTTTCACATATTTTAATAAAGAGACCACATAGTATTCAGTGTGTATCTAGAACATAAAAGCGTCCTTTCAGAAAGTTTTCATGCTCCGTGTTCTTTGTGCAGGTGTGTCCCCCTACCCCGTTAAAGTACAGCAAAAGGTCTAGGAGACCTTTAATAAAAAAGTTAGGAAACAGGAATGCATAAACAAGAGGTAGCATGACTCTCCTGCCAAATTATCAGCAGCTTTCTCATTCACAACATATTTCTCTTAGCCTGGAAGTATGTTTACCATATTTTTTTAACTACAGGAAGCATTTCCAGGAGCATGAAAGATTTGGGTGTCTGGTACTCTGAGTACTCTATGAATTTTACCAGCCTCTACCATAATTATAAACTTACGGCTTAAGCTACATCTAAAGGAATTCAAAAGAAATTTTAAAAAAATATATAGGATAGTCTCATTAAATTCTTACCTATAAGGAGAACGTTTGTATGCTGTCTTTCCAGACACTCAGCAACTTCTATTGCTTTCTTCAAGACTCGCCTGTTGTGGTACAGGAAAAGATTTTCATAGCATTTTTGCAATTAAGTTTCTTACATTAGTTTCCCCTAAAAGGGGTTAGAATGTCATACTACTGAAACTTGACTAGTCCTTTAAAACAACAAAAACCATGCTTAACTTGTGTAAATGAAGAACTGTTTTGCCTTAAGAGCAAACTTTCAAGAGGTATCTTTATTTGGCCATTGGTCATCCCTTTCCAGTTGTTATCTTTGTACATTTGTAATACAATACTTTATTCTGGATCAACAGCAGCCATTACACGCGCACACTAAAGTATTACAATTACTAACAGCCAGATCTTTATCCTGGAAAGAGCCAACATCACCACACTTAAGTTCTAATCTACTACATACTACATTTCTCACATAATCTGGTTTTAAGAAGCAGAGGGAGGGATCAGCAATCAGATCTTGTAAACATGCAGACAAAATTTATTCAGAGATCATCATTACACAACGAAGACTGAGTGGAATTAAAGATCACATAAAACCAGATTTAACACTGTTGGTTTCTAGACCTAACTCTTCATAAAGTTGGTTATTTTCAGCAAAAGTTTGCACACAAATTAGGATTCTTGCAACTGCTTAGGTCACTAAGGGAAGCTGACAGTTTATTTCGTAAGTGTGCAGTTGTCACATTCTTTGTTCTAGCATCTAGAATAGCTGAGAAGGCATTCCTACTAACTGCAAGAGCCAAGAACAGGCTGATCCGGGAAGCAACTGGATCCAAGTATGGAAATGACCAGTCTCAAAACAACATAAGGATAGGAACTTGGGCTGGCATTTACTTTAAACTACTTGTAATCTTGGTTATGTCAATGCACTTCTCAACACATGATCTTCACTAGAACCTCTTATTCAACATACATTTAAATTCTGGATTAAGGAATGAGTAATTATCAATATTTATTGATTGTTATTAAGACTAGAAAGAACTGAAGCTGACTGCAGAAGACTGCAGAAGCACTTCATGGTAACAAGCTGATCACAGAATAAACTGGCAGACAGTAGAGCTAGCACAAGGTAACACTGAAAACAAAACCTCTCAACATTCCACTACAACAAGCCTTAAGTTAGCCAACACCATTCCAACACTTACTCACTGTGGACTGCTGAGAGAAGAAAAAAGAACTTGAGGAACAATCAGGAGAGGAAGGGGGCAAAACTGAAAACAACTGTCATTTTATAAATCTTTGGTGGGCTAACATCTTGAATACTGCAGTTCATCCCGTCCTAAAGGATATTACAAAAGTAGAGAGTACAGAGAAGAATGGCAAGGCTAGACAGAGACATGCAATAGGTTTCATGCAAGAAACAAATAGGATACTTCAGTTTGGAAAGAAGGTGACTAAGTGCAGGAGGGAAATTACTGGATCTATAGTTTTAATAGGTTTGCTGGAATGGAATGATCTGCTGCTTCTCACGTCCTTTCATGCGGGAGGCTTAACACAAGACTGCAACGTAAAAATACTGTCTCAAGTTGTAGAAATAAGATATATAAATGGGACCATAAGTCTGTCTTAATTTTATTTCCTACTGGAGGTGAAGAATGTCGTCGTATTTCAAGAAACTAGCTAGAAAACCCACTACAAATGCATTTAACAACAAATTAAAACCCAGAAAGTTACAGATATAGCAAACCTGATTATCTCTAGCCAGCTTGTGCTCTCCAGTAATGAAAACCATTTCACATCAGTTGCCCAGAAGTCTGTACTGTTATCTGAAAAAAAAACCAAAAATTGGTTTGTTCACATATATGTAGTGCTAATTAACAGCCATCCATTGTATTACTCTTCAGTTATGAACTGTTATGAAACAAATGATACTAAGGAGTCAGAAAATCCTAATCACTGTTAAAGTCAACACCCTATAACTCAATGAGGAAGTGAAGTAGTCCTACAAACACCAGTGAAGTTTTATAGCACCATAGGCTTTCAGAAAAAGTATGCTGTAGGTTCACAGCAACCAAACCAAGTAAATAAATCTATTGACAAAATGGGAAAGGAAAAGAAGAGAATTTTAATCAGAGGAGACGGTTCTTCCAAGTTCCAGTTGCCTTGACTCTAAAGCATGATCTATATAAAGCTTAACATAAGGAGGCTGGATTTTGAAAGTCATTACCACTAAAGCCAGAAACACAAATGGGTTTTAGAAGGGGGTTACACAAATTTATGGGATGTAAGACTGCCTGAAAAAGGTTTTAAACAGTTTTCACTGCAACTGAAGAGACATTAAAATACATCAAAAAAGGAACCATTAAGATAAACCAGGAGGCCAAGTACTATACCACAAAGTCATTAAACTCTTACGAGTTTCACTAGGATTTTTGTAGCTGGTTAAATGCAACCTAAATATCTATTGCTTTTATTTCTATCAAAGCCAGTATTCAGAAACTGGAAAGCTCTCACAAGCTGATACAGTCAATTATAAACCAGAAAATATTTACCTTTCCTGCATAAGACACAAACCTTGAAGCCCAAGGTCTATGTCAGTTCTACTATTGAGAAACAACTGAGATACACCACACTTCCCTCCTTCCCTGGTCTCCCCCGATAGCTTCAGTTCTGCATGTTTCTGTATAACTTCTTTTCACCTCCCAAAGTCTCTCCATATGCTTCCAATATTTACTTCCAACACATACTCACTTCTGTCTTGTTTTCTGCAGCTTGCATCTATGATCCTCAAGTGCACAGGTATTTATCTATTTTGTTCCTGTAGCTGTTCTGCCTCCATGCATGCTTGTGCCCCTCATTCTGTTCATTACACATTAAAAAAACAAACAACAAAAAAAACTTTTTCCCTGATTCATTCCACCCTGGCCATAGAAACTACTTCACCACAAAATAAGCATTAGAATGCATCTTCAAAGCTCTCTAGTGAGTTCTGTTCACATTAGATGTAGTTTTCTCCAATCTTTTCTGATTAACATCTTCAAATTCACTTCCAACCTTTAAGTATGATACCCTTTAAAGTACATACATTACAATACTTCAAGTAAGATACCCTTTACTTCCCAGTTCACCCTCTTTCCATCTGAGTTTTAGAATATTCCCTTGCACCCAATCTCATGTTCCATTTAGCCTGCCATCACTATTTGAAAAACCTCTGTCCATTCTGAATCAAGGCAAAATTATAGTCCAATTTCTAGTCCTTCAAAACCACGCAAAACCCATGATACCAAGGAAAAGGGATTTCTGTCTTTTTTCCTGTAGAAATAACAGGCTTTCATCTATAGCGATAACATTTATACTCCATACTGAAGTTTTCTTTAGTTCTCTTACATTATGGACAGTATAGAAGAGTTTTACTCCAAAAAGTTGAGTAGCCACATTCAGTGTGGCTGTTTGTTTGTTTTGTTCAATCATGCTCAACCACAATTAAACTCAACCACTTGTATGCAGGCCTCTACAAACAATTGCATGGTCTGGCAGTTCTCCGCCAAAGCCATCTCCAAGTCAAAACAGGAACTTCTTTTTAAAGGCACAACAAAACACTTGCAGCTTGTTTTACCCCTTAATCAAGGTATTTTGCTTAATAACATCACAACAGAGAGCAAGCTTTCCCTTCCTCCTTAACTTCTAGGACAACGAAGAAATACTCCAGTAGGATTTGAGAACTGAAGTGTTCAAAGTCTCATTTAAGGTATGTGGGGAAATTGCTCACAAGTCTCATTGTATGCCATCTAGCAAAACCAGCATCTGCCTTTGCAGCATTTCAAATAAGAGGAACAATTTAAGAGGATTCAAGGTTTCCCCATCAAAATCCTCTTTCAGGCAGCTACCTACTGTTGTGGTTTCTGCTTTGCTTAATGAGGATTTTTATAACTGAAACTTCAGTTTGGGCATATGTTCAGGAAATTTAAGTTACACTGGAAGCTACCTAAATCAAATTAACTAGGCAAGTATAGAACAAAAGTAATGGTTAATGTGTTCAGACTTTGAAAAATAGTAGTAAGGTAGTCAATTCCTGTAAGATCTTAATACTTCTGCAAGAAGTTACCTGAATGGTTTTCTCAGACTGCTAGTCCACAGTACTACATTCAGTGAGCTATAGCCTACTAACAAAGCTTATTTAAAAAGCTGTAAGACCAAAACACTTACTGGAATGCAGTTTTAACATATTCCCTTTTGCTTCAAGTAATGTAAGACAATGATACAATTACACCACGGAAATATGCAGTATTTCCTGAAAGATGTTAAATGACTTAAATTCAAGCTTTGGCCTTTTTCCTACAGGAGGGTAAGTTACCAGAAGCTACATGAAAATATAGGTAATTATTTTTAGCTCCTAAGTAGTACGAAAGATTCACTGTAGATTTGACAGTGTATTCTAGACAAAATCCTCAATGTGAAAGTCTGCCAAATACCTCATATATCTTAGACTTCTCCTTGGAGTGTTACAGAAATCTTTACTGCATATTTAGCGGAAACCATTCATACTAGTTTACAATCAATACCAACTTACCAGCTAAATTCCACGTATAAAACCAACAGGACTTAGACACTGTCTGTAGGCTACATTTTTAAATATACAGTTCTTCAATGATGATCAGTTCCATTATGTCCAACATCAGTAGCCATATGTGAACTGCCCCAGTGTTCAGCATGCCACCAGACAGAGGTTATCGCAACATTTACCCTCATTATCTCGTAGAAGACCCACTGTCCAAAATGGCCCAATGGCACATTGCACAGTTGCAAGGTGGTGTGGAGCTTTTTTCATGCCATGAGGTGAGGTCAAAGTACTGTTTCATGACAGCAAAATAGTTAAGGAGTCCCAAAAGAGTCTGAAAGCCTCGTGGCTCCCATTTTTACTCCTTTCAAGTGGACTTACTATTTATAGTAGTCATGTTTAGCGCTACAGCCAGAGTGACAAAATTTTAAACAAGCTCATGCTTCATACGTTTTGAGATGTGACTGGTTTGTAACAAAAGCTAAGGCAAAAATTAATTAACATTTAGTCTCAATTCTTGACATAGCACCAAGGCTTAAAAGGTTAATAATTAACATTCAATTTCAATGGACCACAGAAAATTCAAAAATCTCTCCCATAAATTTCAATCCAACTAACATTTAAACTCCATAGTCACTCTCTTTAAAAATCATTTTCAGATACTGTGACTGCTTAGCAAGAGGTAATAAGTCTAAGAGCTACAAATCTCCATTAACACACCAGCCATAAGCACAGTCTTCAGGTACATATTTAAAAGTCTGCTTCTAACCACTGTCAAAAGCAAGATACCAATCAAGACAAGGACTGCATTCATGAGACATAAAACAGCATTGTTATGCTTTGCATCTCAGTCACTTTAGAGACAAAAGACTAAGTTTGACTTACCTATCAAAAACAGCTGTTTAAATCTTGTGTATGCAATCTGGATATCTTGCAGAGATGGAAGGCTGCTTGACAAGTCATCCATCTTCAGGAGTTCATAGGGCGGTTTGCTAATTGTCTTATAGATTCTAAATCAAATCATCAAGAGATTAAAGCCTTCTGCTTCACAAGTCAAATAATGTACCAACTATTATCACTGAAGACAAAGTTAATAGGCATGGTTTGGGAAACAGCTGTAAGACTAAAAGATACACACCCTGGAAAGCTAATGGCCTCCATGCATTTTTAAATACTGGCCAGAAGCTTGCCTACAAGCTTATGACAAGTTTTGCTGCTCTTAACTGTTACACTGATAAAATTATATTCGTGCATATGTGTGCAGTTATGAATATTACAAGCATTACTTGATTTTTACTACTGCTTCTTCAGTGTTGTCTTCAATAGACACACCTAAATTACTCTACTAGTGGGCTAGAGGTGAATCCAGAAAGAGGAGATGGATAGAAACACCCAAACTTCCCAGCAGACACAATTTTTCTTGACTTTTACCAACCAAACTACATTCTGATACCTAGCTGCCAGGTCTGCTAATGAAACACATGAGTAAAAGAACAAAGAAACAATTTGGACTCAAACAATACAGTATACTTGCCTTGTACTTCCCTACATATCTGCTAATTTTTTCCCTAGGAGGAGAGGATGAAGCTTTGGTTTGGACCCAGAACGTCCCCTCTCATCCAGGCTCCAGAGCTCAGATGAACATCAGCTTAGTAAATACCTCTGTTGCCATGCTGGCTTTTTATTGTCAAGATTTGGAAAAAGCTGCTCCAGCTCGTATTTCAGAAGTGAGGCCTTCTGGGCACTTGCCCAGACAGGACAGAGTATTTTGTTTCATGTATGTTGTAGCACAGAAGCCTGCTTTAAGTGAGAACTACCAGAGTCCACATCAGAAATGCAGGTTACTAGACCTACTGGAAGATGCATCAGATAAGAGAATTGAGGGAAAGCAATCATCTGTCAATTAGGATACTTCTTCCAAATTGAAGTAAACAACTTGTGTTAGAAGATCTGGCTCTAAACAACTTTTTCAATAAAAGCAGCTCTTAATTGTAAACATCTGCTGTGTGCTTGAGTTCAGACTACTATTAAAATGGCATGTTAACACACCCTTATGGACAATTTGTAGATATATTTTTAAGTATTAGTGGTTAACCACCAGTACTCCATAGCAAAGAAAACCACCAATACTGCCCCAACTCCAGATGGCCACAGACAGGAGATCAAAATATCAGTTGATACCTTGTTACATCTTACTGCTAGTTCTACTTACTTTCACACTATGAAACAGCACTACAAAGAGCTGTAAGTCATGTAAACTTCCCCATTTCAGGGGAGAAACATTAGAGGATCTGCAGGAAGGGTCAAAAGCCTTTCCCATGCAAGTATAATGAATTTTAAAAACAAAAGAGGTTTTATGAGCCTTATCAAGCTGTTTTCTGTGTGATTAACAGGTTCTCGATCTATGAGGAGAAAGGAGCTAGCGGTGAAGCAGTACAAATGGTACATACTAGCCTGATCTAATAGCTTGCTGCTAAGAGAGAAGTTCTTTCCAGGACACCCAACAGGTTAAAAAAAAAGACAGAAAAAGAGAGCAACAAGTCATTGCCGTAACTCTCAGCCAGGTAGCTGTATTCTTCCTCTTATGTTAACTTTGGCATTTTTCAGACTGCTGAGCTAACTCAGCTCACTAACTCAGCTGAAGCAAAGTGCTCTCTGCCATCGCCTCTGAAAGTAGCAGTAGCGAACTCCTAGATTGCCTCAGTCATTTTAGGTCACTTTATCTAAAGTTATTTAAGAACACAAATCTAGTTCTGAGATAGAGTTCAGAGAGATTTAAAACTCGGCTTGCAAATTCAAGTTTAGAGATGGAGTGTAGACTTCACTTACTTGCAAACACAATTGAGCTAATGATACTTGCACTGTACTTAAGACCTACAGGCTTTGGTACTGCTTTACCTAATAACAAGCCACAGCTTGTACAGAGATTCATCTGATATATGTATGTATTTCCACAAATAAGCCTTCAGTGATGTTACAGTCCTGCACAATTGACCGATGCTGTTAGGCCAAGGGCTTAAACACATTCCACTGCAGAAAACTACTTTTAGACCTAGAACTTGTTTCCTGATGCGTGCAAGCTTAAAGATATAGCATATATGGAAAAAGAGAAGCAAGGTCCATACCAAGCAAAGTGTTGTGGACAGAATAGCTATTACTGACCCATCCAAGAAGGCTTTTTGCGTTTGTGAAGTGATGTCATCCTGTTCTTTGGGAAATGCAGACATTTTGAGAAGAGCAGCACCATTATGGCAAGACCAACACCAAATCTGCAGAAAGACATTTACCAGGTGATAAAAATTGGTAAGCTGTCCCCTACAAAGTATTTGCTTAAATGTCTGAGTGGTTACAAGAAATTTCTCTATACTGTGCTTTACTAAATTTTTGGTGTATTCAACAAACCCATCAGTAGAAGCAAACTTCGACATCTGCACCAAAACTACATGCCTCAGTACACTGTGTTATCACTTTCAAGTTAAGCCTTATATAGGCACAGGGAAATATAAAATGTCAGATTATATCAGAACTTTACTTTCTCAACTGTGCTCATAGGTGAAAAAAATTGATCAAAATGTCTATGGCCAAATTACATTGGAAGATACACCACAGCAAGATGGCTCTTCTAAGCAACTCATATATTAGCCCTCAGTTTCTCCACACAGATTAGTAGTGTTTTTCTTATAGTTCAGCCTTGAGATAACTCACAAAAGATACACTGTCATGCCTTTCCATGTGAGCTACACATAAAGGGTCATCTAGGCATATGAAATAAGATATTAAACAAGAACTCCACAACTACATCAGATTGCATAGTTAGAGGTATTCCTTGTAGCAAGTCAGTTCTCAAAGCTTCTTACTTCCCTTTACACGTAATTTCTTGACTCACACCTACTGCTTGAAGCTCTGAAGTTGATCTTTAAGCTTGCTTTGAAACTGGGGGTCAGAATCATTTTCATCAGGAATATTACACAAGTCAAATCAGGAAGTTAGAGTTCTGCTACCAATTTACAGTAGCCAAAAGGTGCACCTCAGAAGGATGCAGAAGCCTCACAATCATCAAGAGTGGAAAAATTGACTATACTGTCCTTTCACTGCCATCTTAAACGGATTTAATATCGTCAAGCTATTTTGACAGTAGTTCCCAAAAAGGATTTGGAAATAATTAGAAGAGTTATACAAGGCCTCTGAACAATGCAAGATGCAATTAAAAAAAAAATCACTTCTGTTTCTGTGTAACAGCCACGGTAATTTGTCTGGTTGACTATGTGAGAAAAAGTGAACTATTTTGAACTTCACTATCTGAAAGGACAAATTGGGCAGGACAGTACAGCCCTGTCTTCCCCATGGACTGATTAATTTAAGAGAATGAAGTGAATAGGGCTTTCCTTGGTAAACCTGATGGACATGCAGCAACTAAGACCCTGTGAGGTTACTTTGCTCCTTGTTTCTATCTACCTCTATACCTCTGGTATGAGGTAGGAAGCCAAAGCCAGCTTGCTACAGGGTACAAAACAGTATATTTAACTTCATTTTCTGTTGAAACTGGTAGAACTAGTTTTTCTGCTAGGTTACTCGGCTTTGTAAAAATGCTGCATCATCACAGCCATACTACTTACCAGTACCCAAGCTAGGCAACTGAGGGTATTCAACTATATCTGTACATTCATGGTCTTCACTTCAATATCCAAATAGCATTTCAAGCCGTACATCCTGCCCGAGCTAGATGCCAGTCAGTACTCAGTCTCATGAGAAACAGGCTGATGGATAGACATACTAGTAGTATATGAAGGCTATAGGACATTAGACATCTGATGTAAGTAAATGGGGGCTGTGAACCCCCATTTTGCTTTACACTGTTTAAGGGGAATACATAATACTTTGAGCACCTCTCCTTCCAACATCTATTTCCCCTTCTATAGATGACTAGGTGTAAGTGTGAGCCGTTAAAAAAAGTTCTAAAAATAATACGCAGTAACATCTGAAATGCTCACTGAAATTATGCCTTCTCAATAGGATTTCTTACCCTCAGTCATGCATATATACTTACAGGAATGCCTCTGCCTTCATACTTCAAGATACTCTCTTCAGAAACGCATATGGGAACAACAAAATACAAAGGCAGCCTAAGATAACAAATAAAAAATTTCTTGCACTTAAAAATTGAACAAAGAACAATCTCCAAGCTCCTTTTAGTGATGGTGAGAGTTCTAGCCTACATGCTAATTATATATTCACTCTTACAGCCACAATAATCCTTCCTACTAGTTATATTGTCCTCAACACACTCCCTTTATTTTCAGCTGGATAAGGTATTTTCTTCCAATTTTGAGCCATTCATTATTTTCACTGCAACATTCCCCTGCCTTTCCAAGGCTGCAATTAAGTCCTACATTTAATTGTAACATCTAAGACTGATTGTTAAGACTGCCTTGATTCTCTTACTCTTCGTTGTTTCAGAAGATACCCTTGTACTATTAGATAACTAGTTCTGTTTCCATGCCTTATAAGCAGTTTGCATCACAATTCAAGGATGTCATTTAATATACCATGAATTTCCAGTATCAGCCAACACTATTTACGTTCAAGGCCCACAGAAGCAACAAAGATAAGTACTTAACCTCAGCTTGGGTTTCTCAAGACAGAGTTCTAGAATTAATAGTTAAGACTTCTTTGAAAATTGGTGTTTGTTTCCAAGGTCTGTGAAACGTTTCAGGATTTGACTGTTAAACAACAGTAGTACAAAGCCTTGTATACATCCTAAAGGGTTCACTGATAGATACTACTCAGCTAAACTGGTAGAAGTACACATCTCTAACCTTCCACTAAAGGCAACGCGACTTAACTTCCACCAGCACATTTTGCAGATATACTTTAAACCAGTTACTCTTTCCCCACCCAGCCCCCCCAACCAAAACAACAAGAAAATCTCAAGTACATGTAAATAGAAATTTTACCAGAGTAAAGGTACAGGACTGAGAAAATGTCGTCCTAACCAGTAAGTATGACAAAAATGTAGGTACCAGACCTACATATTTTCTATTCCATTTTAAGGTGGTATTCTCCACCCCTAGAGCTATTCAAAGCTTGACTGACCAAGGTACTGAGTAGCCTGACCTAATGTTGAAGTTAACCCTGCTTGAGCAGGGGGTGTGTAAGATGACTTCCTGAGGTCCCAAATCAAAGTATCCCATAAATCAAAATGGAAACCAGATCTTAAAAAAATCCTAAAAAACTGTGTAATGCTCAAAGGTAGCACTGATTTTTGCAAATCTTAATGAGATGTATATCCAAAGGTCACTATTAACCAGGGCAAACTTACTTTTCAGAGACTCTGTAGCCTTCATTGGTAGTCACTGCTTTGTATTTCACATTCCCTTTGGTCCGCTCCAACTCATCACGCCAGTCCTCAAGAGTATCAAACATCACAGTTTGGTTTCTTCCATCTGTCAGACATCAATAATGTTAACTTTGCAGACTATCAGGAATTCTAACATGAAAGCATTCTTAAATCAAGTAGTTAGTTTTCATTAAGGTAAGCAAGCAAAACCTCTTGTGTACAGAAAGCCTCGAGTCAAAGATAAAACGCCTTTGTACACCACACTCCTTATGTCTGATCTTTAACAAATCTTCTGTCAAACACTGCTTTAACTAGTAACTTCAGGAATAGTTTCTCTTACAAAAACCAATCAGTTCTTACAGAACTTCCATACAGTTGAGGCTCTCCTTACATCCAGCCTAAAACCCAGGATGCTGTGCAGCAAATACCATTGTATACTAGTGCAGCTGACTGGCATCTAATAATATAGACTTAAATGTAGAATTAACAATTATAGCAAAAGCCTTTCTGCAATTCAGGTATTGCATTTCATTTAAAGTTCGTTCTTTCACCGTGGATAGGAGTTTTGCACTGAATAGAACATTTTAGGCAATTGATAAGAGCAGAAAATTGATTACAGCAATTCAGTCTTAATAATTTCAACTGAGAACTTTTCCTCTATTTCTATGTAGCCACCTCAGCAACAGTTAGGACAGCAGGTTGATTTAGCTTCAGATACTGTATAATAACCATATAATTTATGGAGCAAGGCCAAATGTTTTAGACACCCGTCACAATTAAGTATCCTGCAACATCAGCTAACACTGAAATACCGAACAGAGCTAGAATTTCCACAGAAGATACACTGGCAAGCTGGCAAGCTGAAACTCTCTGCTGTAAGAAGATAAGGTAGATGAAATATTTAGAGCTGGAAACAGAACATTATTAATGAACTCTAAGGGATAAGTTAAGATTTTAAGAGTATCAGAATATAAGAGGCATAAAACCCAGTTTCTAAAGTCTACTTGGTTTTGTCCTGTAACAAAGTCATAAAAAGGATGAGACCTAGGCATTTATTATTGAGGATAATTATTAAAATATGAAAGAATTCTGGCACAACACTTCAAAGTTGCTATAAAGACTAGGCTTCTCCCACATTTGCTTAGTCTCTACCTGGAAAAGCTTACAGTCTTTCTGATGTTTTTAGTTCAAACTGAACACCAGTTACAGATGAAGCCTGCAGAAACTACCTGAGCAAGCAATGTCCCCTTGCAGCAAAGGTGACCAACATATTCTTGGGCTGCATTAGGAAAACCATCGCCTACAGGCTGAATGAGGTGATTGTTGTTCTCAGCTCAGTGCTGTGTCCAGTGCTGGGCTCCCCAGTACAAGACAGGCACAGGCCTGCTGGACCAAGGCCGCTGAAGGCCCATTAAGATCATTAAAGGGCTTGAAGCACCCAATATGAGGAAAGACTGAGAGCTGGGATCATTCAGCCTGGAGAAAAGAAGGCTCAGCGGGAGCGCAGAGGGGCAAGAAATCTTTCCAGTGTGTATAAACACCTGATTGAGGGCAGAAGCAGGGGAGGGGAGTAAAGAAGATGGATCTAAACTCAGTGTATCCAGTGACATGACAAAAGGCAGTGCGCACAAGCTGAACTACAGCAAATCCCATTTAAACATTATAATGAACTTTTTCACTATGAGGACAGTCAAATCATGAAACAGGCTGTCCAGAAAGGTTGTGGAGTCTCAATCCTTGGAGATACTCAAAACTCAACTGGACATGACCCTGGTAAGACTGCTGTAGTTAACCCTACTCTAAACATGGGGAGATGGACAGGAACACAACTAAATCATCTCCAGAGGTTTCTTCTAACCTCAATGATTCTTTAATCCTATGACATATTTTAATAAGTGTCCGATTAGTACCTTGGATACATCAAAACTTCCCTCTGTGGAAGGAACAGGTGTTCCTGGTGCACTAAGAATCAGGTTCCTAACTCAAAACAGCACTATTACTTCAGTTGAAGTCTGAACTATGAAATGCTAAAAAGTGCACTGACAACTTTTTGTCTTGAATTTTGCAGCTTACTATATTATTCAGTCACATTTGATCAAGTGGGAAGATTATGTAATAAGTTAGCTACAAGAGGAAGTCAGATGTCCACTGGACTCTTGCTAGGCAAACTTACGCTTTTTTTGCAGTTGCCTGGGAGAAGCAGATTGCTTGCAAATAAGAGCAAAAAAGGAAATACTTTGTCAGATGCCACTGAAAATTTAATAATTTAAGAATTAAAAGCAGGAAGTTTGGTTCACTGCAATAGTACAGAAAAAACACATTGATATAATAAGCAAAATATTTTCTAGATGAGAGCACTCTAGTCAGAAGCACATGAAAAGCATTTGCACATATTGATCACAGTAAGTTTTCAATCCAGTGATGCTACTCTTCCTTGGACAATTTCTGTGCAATTACATTGAGGGACATGGAAACCAGCAGCAGACAATTCAGAGATTTTAGCAACAAGTCTAACAAAGCATAACAAGAGAAAAATGAATCTTCTGAGGCTACCTGACAGCAGGGCAGAGTCATAAGCCAACCACAAACTCAGCTACTAAGTGTCCCAGACTGCTTAAGGAACTAACAGTGTGCAACAAATAAAACTCAAAAATAGAAAAACATTACCTGTGTTGTTTGGGGCAGCTGATGCATAAGAGAACAGAAACAAGCGTTTAAGCAGCTTAGGAGTCTGGCTATGATGAACTATACCACTGACGATCTAGGAAAGTACCAAAAATTAACACCCAAACACAGACTAAGACTGTCAGTGTAAAAAACGTGATTTTTTTTTTTACCCGCCTCTCCCAGGTTTTAAACAAAACTGTTCAATGGGTTCTATCCCCAACAGCTGAAAACTGACTTTTAGAAAGCCTTCTCCATTGTCTGCAAGACACTATACCTACTTGGCTTAATGAAAAGTATTATATCTGTTCAACTTCCAGAATGACTCTTATTATTTAAATAAAGGTAGTGGACTCCTAGTTTGGAGTTCAGATTAACCTGTCAAAAGAACCCAAGTTATCAGGAAAATAACTGCTTTCATATGAAAAAGGCTGAAGTCTAAAATGTAATAAAATTGTACCACAAACAGAATAGCTTAACAAGTTTGCCTGATCTGAAGCTAATTTCATGTAGTACTCTCAAGCTCAAGTTTTCTTCAAAAAGCCAGTGCATCTGATCTTTTTAGCTGCTATACATAATGATACTTAATGAGTAAGGTTAGCTACAAATCAAAGTCTTACTCTCTCTCTCAATTGGGAATGACCAGAAAACACTTCAAGTTTAACAAATCTCTCAGGGTGAATTTCATCCTTCCCTCATCCCCATAACTAAACCCCCAACCCTAACCTTAAAAAAGAAAAACAAATTAAGTTACTATACTTACTCTTTTCACTTCCTCTTCTTTTGTGTATCTCAGGCAGAAATGAAATACTCTAAGGTCTTTACAGTAGATAATCAGCTTCTCTGGGTATTTTCTCAGTTGTCCAGTTAGAAGTTTCTTTTTCTCATCATAAACTGCAAAATTAAAAAGTCTAAGTAAATATAAGAAAGAACTTTGCCATCAGTTGATAAAGCTATCCCTGCTTGACTTTTCAAAATTCTCAGGAAACTAATTCAAGCCCAAGTTTTAGCAAGTCAAAATGAGGAGCCTACAACAGACTGACAAGCTCTTGTGCTAATACGCTCAACTTTTTTTTTAAACCCACTCAAACTACTTCCTGCAAGGTAGAAACCAAACTTGCAGCAAGCCAGCTGGTCAGTGATTACTTCTGTTCACATTCTAACTGCACAGTAAGTTCAAAGTTTTGAGATGCATAAAGAACATAATTTAGTAGTTTTGCCTGAGGGAAAGTCCCTGAACAACTGAGGTCATTCTAAGTACCTAAAAAAAAAAAATTTTTTTCACCACCAGAAATCCCCCAAGAGAGCCTTTTGTTCACCTCTGTTTGAGGACGTATCATTTCACAACTTCAAGTGAAAGGCCACTGTACATGAAACTAAGTAATGTTTCATAACCAGACTCCACTAGTCTCCCCCTAGTCCACTCCTTCACGAATCCACACCACCATTCATAAATACTCCGAATACTCTAACACTAGTCCAAAGTCAGGCTTCTCAATAAAGCCTTCCCCACTACTTACAAATTACCACCCCCATTCTCCTTTACCTTTTTTAGCAATACAGGCATACCTGTAAGCCCTGCTGCAAAACACTCATTGATTTACTTGTAAATTAAAACCTTGTTTTCCATCTCCTTTGATATTTTGAAGACATCATGAATCTCATAAAACAAAGTTCCCTTAGACAAAAAAAAGTATTGTTTGGGAATTTGGTACCTGTACTGCTCTGCAGTGCTATCGCTCAAATGAAGTGAATACCTCCATATTTATAGAAATAGTTGATACCCTAGAAGATCCTTGTGCACCAATCTTAATCAGAGACTTTTCACAGTACACTCTTCTTTGCTTTGAATCATGGCATTTTGAAGGAATTGTTTCGTCTGTCCCAGCAAGATAATTAATCAAAAGGTAGCTTTGACAAGCTTGAGAGATAAGACTGGATTCTGGTAGATGTCTTATCTGTCATTTCATCATTAAATATAACTGCAGCTGTTTTTTCCAGACTACCCAATCCTAATTCCCAAAGTGACAACTCTATCAGTTTTCTAAAAAAGATGTACATGTACAAAGAGGACCAGCACTATAAGACACTTAGAAGAGTGAGGCATGTTAAACAAAGAGGAGAAAGCTGACCTACCTCCATAGATTTGATCTACACATTGCAGGGTTATGTCATTTTCTCCTACGATCTTATTCTTAAATTGTGGCTCCTAGAACATGAAAAAATCTTAGAAATCTTACACTACTAAGCAGTAGCACCTTCTCACAAATAAAGGATGTATTCAGTACCTATTTTAATATCAGCATTACTTCTTATTCTTATAAGCTGTTTAAGGCAGAACACTTAAGAACACATTAAAATACAGACAGATGCAGGTTACACAAGCATAGTTTATAAACTGCAGATCCAGTTTTATTTCTCAGCCATGCTTGAAATGTGGATAGAGTTTTTACTTTTCAAATAGCTTCAAAGCATGCATTTCTATTGAGAGTCACTTTTCAAACTGGAATCATTGCAGTAAACAGGAAATACAGTAACTTGATGTAATCCAAGCCCTTCTATGACAAGTTTCCTTGCTATGGGAACCTGGCAGGAAATAGAAAGTCTCTTAAAAGAACAACTATCCCAAGAATATTCCAACAGAACAGCCAGATTTATCACTGGGTAAAATGAAGATACACACAACCCAATTCTCTTATCTACTGTTTTGCCAAACTTGAAGTGATTTGGGGCTCCCTTCACTTTTATCATTCCATGAGTTGAGTTAAAAATTACATTTGAGTGATGCCACAAGTAAACATCGTTATGTTAAATATTATTACCAGAAGGCTGATCTACACTACATCAGCAAATTACATTTTACATGAAGACAGCTGTGAACCTGTCTTCATTCTCAGTTATGTCCTCATTCAAGTTATTTCCAGGTCTGCACTACTCTGAATCAGGTGGCTAATACTGAACTTCGTTAAGAGAAATACAGTTGACTTGGCATGCTATAAACCCAAGATTTAAAGTTAGTGATGGAACAGAAATTAGCATGGTCACTACCAACTTCAGCATAAATCTCATGTGATCTGTGGAAAGGGCTCTGCAGCTTTGTCCCAATTAATTCCAGAAGGTCCAACAATCCGTATTTGGCTGCAGAAGCCTTAGTTTGAAACTCCCTGAAATGCTACCCCAAGGAACTTCCGACTATAATCAACATATGTCAATTGTATTCTTCTCATTCTTCTTTACTGTCAAGATCACTTGCACTCGAGAGCCATAAGCTAGGCTCTCTTTCACTTTTATCACCTAAATGAACCAGGCTGTTTCAGATGCTTAAGCACATCAAAAAAGGTGTGGCGTTACCATTCCCCTTTGACAGCTCAATTTGAACACCTAAAACAAAGGAAACAAGATTCAACTAATTTCTAAGATTTGGGGACTTTTTAGCTTTTTTAATAGAATCATAGCATCATTAAGGTTGGAAAAGACCGCTAAGATCATCGAGTCCAACCGTCAACCCAACACCACCACCCACTAAACCATGTCCCTAAGCGCCTCATCTACACGTCTTTTAAATTCTTCCAGGGATGGGGACTCAACCACTTCCCTGGGCAGCCTCTTCCAATGCTTGACAACCCTTTCAGTGAAAAAATTTTTCCTAATATCCAACCTAAACCTCCCCTGGTGCAACTTGAGGCCATTTCCTCTCGTCCTATCACTTGTTACTTGGGAGAAGAGACCGACACCCACCTCGCTACAACCTCCTTTCAGGGAGTTGTAGAGTGCAATGAGGTCTCCCCTCAGCCTCCTTTTCTCCAGGCTAAACAACCCCAGTTCCCTCAGCCACTCCTCATAAGACTTGTTCTCTAGACCCTTCACCAGCTTCGTTGCCCTTCTCTGGACACGCTCCAGCACCTCAACGTCCTTCTTGTAGCAAGGGGCCCAAAACTGAACACAGTATTCGAGGTGCGGCCTCACCAGTGCCGAGTACAGGGGCACGATCACTTCCCTACTCCTGCTGGCCACACTTGCAATGTTTGCAAGCTCAATAGTACCAGGTTTTCAAATCTTTGCAGTCAACACCTGACTTTGAATGGAATAATTCAGAGCTTTACTGAGCCACACAAACAATTATCTAGAGCATTTCCACTGAATACCAGCTTACTCAGTCTTGTGCAGCCCTGAAATGGTTCTGCAGATGTAGCCCAATGTCAAGTCAGACAGATGTTATACAACATTAAAAGTACGTCTGACATTCACACTTTTGCAATTGCTACTAGACAAGCAGTCAGAAATCAGGTTTAAACAAACTGTTGATTTAATTTTCAAAACAATTCATTCTTTTAATTTAAGCTTCACAAAATTACTAACTCACAAGATATAAAGAGTTATAAACTATGTGTAATGTAAGCGTCCACATACAGGCTTGCACAATTTTTACTTAAATAGTCATTAGAGCTTGAGGAAGGATCTGCATAGACCAAGCAAATGAAGACTGATTAAAATTAGTCTGCAGCCATTAAAACTTAAAAAGCTATATTTATGCTGTATCCTTATATAAGGGAGAGACATGACTATTTAGTCAGAGACACTATATGCCTTCAGAGCCTCTTTGGTCATAATTAGAAGACTGGTCTTCCTACATTATCATCTGAAGCAGAATCATCGTCAAGGAAAGCAATCTTGAAGTTTGTGCATACAAGTTTCCCATAGGTGCCACGATTTGACCCATCTTCTTGTATATACTTGTACACTGTGCTTGCCTCGCAAAGCAGCAGTTCACCTGTATAAAAGAAACACTGACTTGCAACATAACTGACATTTGTAATTGAATTATTTCAACTGTTATCTTAAACTCAGCATTAATTTCCTGACAACTTCTCATAACTATATGCCTGAAGATATTTCATAACTGTTATACAAAAAGACAAAGAGGCAGCTCCCAGAATCAGTACACTGAAAGCCTTCCAGGTTATTAACATTACTCAAAATGGACTGAACACTGTTCAACTGCTTACATTTAGGAGTTCCGTAACCAGAAGTACCTGTATCATGGCCTACTCTAAGCGGTAGGAGAACAACACGTGGAGTTGCAAAGAGCAACCATATGAGTGTGTACTAAAAAAAAAACCAAAGCCCACTGAAGAGTAGTTAATACAGACAATAAACAAGTTGAAAACTGTTCCAATTTTCCTTACTGCTAAACTCTAAGAATGTTGAAACATTTTAGTTGATTATTACAAGTTCATCATAGTTAATTTTTCATAGCTTTGACTGGAGATGTTGCTTATTTTACAGGTCCCAGCACTATTCTGAAGTTCTCAAACACAAGTTTGCATAAATAATGGTCAATCAAGTTCTAATCTTAAAATTAGCAGGAACTGAACTTCAAGTTTAAGAAAGTAAAACCAGATTTTAATAGGTATAATCAGCAAGACTCTTAGTCTTTCCTATAAAATACAGAAAACCCAACAGAACAATACTAGTTTATTCTAAGCTTTTACTTGTATTTTATCTTAGTAACATCATCTTTCCTGATCTTGGAAAAGATTTTTTAAAAAGAAAGAATTGTAAAATAAATAAAAAAATCTTAACAGTGAATGAGGCATCAAAAGGCTTAACTAACTCATAGTAGAAGCAAAGCAACTAGAAAGTAAGTTTCCACTAGTTCTTGGTCTTCAGTTTCCAAACAAACAAAAAAACACCCAACTTTATCTTTTAAGAAAAAGGGCAAACTGAAGTATAGAAAGTTCTCCACATGCAGCTTTCCTGAAGATATTGTACTCTATAAAAATTGAAATTTTTATAGAGTTTTTCAACAACCCATGCAGATACAGACATCTGAAACATTTCAACCTGTATGGGTTGTTACACCAAACTCTGTTTTACTACTTGGGACACTGATGTCACATGGGTGTTTGCTGCAGACATGGGAATATTTAAATACTGTTTACATGATTTTTTAAAAAATTATTTAATTCTAATAATACAATATACAATAGTTACCTGGTAATAAGCGAGGATTTACTTCCTTTTCTATGGGTTCCTTTATGTGTATTTCCTAAAGAGAGAAAGAGTAATTATTACATTGCAAAGATCGTACCTTCAACACATGCTGTAAATAATAGCACCCTCCCTCTTAAATTCCTCACATTCAAGCAAATAGGCAAATTAAAATTAAGGCAAAAACTTCCTAAATTAAGGAGAATAAGTTTCCAATGTGCTGCTTCCACTAAAGGTCAGTAGCCTACTAGCTAAATGATTCAGTGGTTTGACACTCACAGTGTCAGTTACATGCAGTTGTGAACACAAAAAAGGAAATGCGTTATAAGTAACAGTCAGAAATAAAGCATTACCAATACTTTTAAAGTTCTCTCAGCACATGTAAATGGATAAGCATAAACTTAGTATTACAACACCACCTCCCAGAGTTCATTCATAAGCTTTTCCATGTATGACATAATATTTGTTTCTAATGTACCCTTCACAGTTTTTCAAGTTTCATCCTTCACTATCTAATTTTCTTACATGTATTATTGCAATCAAAGTACGAAAGTTACTTAAACAGTGCTACCAAGATTATAGGGAAAGGGATTTCAGAATCTCAAAGCCAAGAGGTAAAACCAGTCACAGGATATCCTTTAGTTTGGACCCAAACTGCACAAAACAAAGCTATTAAACTCTCAGTATCACCTATTCTAGCCTTGAGGCACTGACAGTTGGGTTAAAATCTCCAGCTGAAAGACTATTAAACTAGAGGACATGCTACACCCTTCCTGCTCAGCCAGTTCAGAACTTCCTCCTCCGAGTCCGAATCACTTCACATGCACTGGAGTCTTTCTGGAAAGCTATTAGTTAACTGGACCCCCCCGGGGCTACAGCAGTAAGCAAGCAAGCAAATTTTAGTTTGTCACCAGCATTCAGAGTCAGATATTGCAAATCAAGGCAAGCAATCAAAAGGAGACATAAGCAATAACAGTTTTGCTGGATTAAATACAGAGAAACAAAAGCCCCTGAGAACATAAAAATAATCCCCCTTTGCCATTCATATAAACACTTGCTCTCAACACTCAGAAGACCCCAAACAAAGCCTGAAGTCTGCATAGCAAAACTAAAACCACCAGGAAACCATGTCATGAGAACAGTAGAGCTGTTCAAGACAGGTTGAAAAGAGGCAAAGGTTATAAAATGAAAGTGGTGGTAGTGTGAAGAAAGAAATCTTTAACTACAGCTGGCAGCTAATGCAGAAAACAAAACACAATTTGCTGCCTTTGACTTCTAAGTCTGGATGTTGTACAAGTAAATGTTAATCAAGGTTCGCGCTTGTCAGCTACATAAGTTACTATGCAAACACGGCTCAAGCTGAACACTGCTGCATTCAGAGAAGAAATGCATACACGTTTTCCCAATGTTGTCTCTTCACCACTGCTAGCTCTAAGCTAAACTTTGGGTTTACTAGCGCCTTCATAGCTATGCCTTCTACTGTCGCTATTTGTGTGCAACTAAATGCAACATTGTTTGCTCACAAACTATATGCCAACAATCACTGCTATGGAACAATAAAGCAGTATACTAACTAGGTGTTTTCCCAGTAACTTTTACTTTGGGAGATATCATAAGGCATGTAATAACTACTCTTTATGTACACACACTGCTTGAATGTTCATACTTACTGCTATGAGTACCAGTTTATGCTAGTGTTGGCAGACAAGACCTGGGCGAAAAAAAAATATTTGACCCCAAAGAAGTTCTTTGAGCTTACACCCATTTGTTAAAATGCAGTGAAGCTTTTATAACAGGTATCATAGAGGCAAATAATTTTGAACAAGTGGTTTGGGTTTTGGTTACAAGTTAAATTGTTTATCTTCTGAAAGGAATTAGAATTTTAATTAAATAGCATCACAGCAGAGTAGAGACCTCAGTCAAACACTGAGATCGGCTTGTAAAATCCAGTTTCACTCTTCGTTGACAAAAACCTACAGACATTGAAGTGCTTACTATAGGCAGAATTCCTATAACATACAACAGCTTCCAAGAGCTGAGCCTCCAGAAAAGTTCTATTTGAAAGTCAACATTTATATTCTGGTAATAAAATCACAAATATTTTAAAAGACAGTTTTCATACATAGGCACTAGAGATAGCTAGAATCCAAGCCATGAACATTGCTGATGAATCGATGCTGCTGCGCTCATTTTCCAAGGGAGTATATTAGAATATATTAAATTCTACTAATGTCACATGTTGTATTTGCTCTTTTAAGAGAGAAGGCAAAGATCTTTATGAAGAAAAGTTGTTAACTCACCATGAGTCAGTGCAAGTTGTGTAGGAACCCATAAATTTACCTATTATCTCCACTCTGTTTCAACTTTATTTTTCTAATGGATTTCAGTTTTGGGGCAACAGAGTCTTAGGACTAACTTAAAAGCCTGCCGACACTAAACTGCATGCTCCTCAACACCCCTTTAATCAGTCATACTGATACATACATACTCCCCTACCCACTGCTTTTATCCCTGGGTTTGTCTGACTACATGGTGACATAATTTGGTTCATAAGATCAGCTGGAAAGTCTGTACTTGTGCTACATTTGCTTTTGTTGCTACTGCCTATTGTTACCAGAACTGGCTTATCAACAGGTCAGATGAGCACAGAAACAAAAGAAAGGGAAACAGCAGAAGCAAGTCTCTCTCCCTTTCCACAAGCTACTAAATCCACTTAGACCTCAGGAAACTTCAACAAATGGTCAGAGGGTGAAGTTAAGCATGCAAGCACTTTCCATCTATGACCACTGAAAGCCACACACACACCTCTAGATAGGTACTTCTTCATCTGTAGCTTCCCCATTCTGAATGTCCCAAGCAGCATCTTGGCACTTCTTACTCAAGATACAACACAGGAAACCCTGCTACCAGCAATAGCTAAAAGCAGATACCCATAGGACACCATGCAAATGAGGAAAATTAACTTTTGATTGCCTCAGAAATGATAGAAACAAAGACCTCAACTTCTCTAAAGGTTTTAGAAACTTCTTACTCAGAGATGCTTCCCACCTATGCTCTTACTTTCTGCTACATTCCTTTTTCCAGGTTATCAGAGTAAACAGTGGTAGGCAGTACAGCAACACCCCAAAATTATCAATTATAACAGTACAGAGTAGCAAACCATACCAAAACTGCAGGCTGACATGTCACACCATACTAAATCATAATGCATCATCCTTCTTGTTAGTTCAAACCGACTTCAGCTGATAGCACTATGAAACCATGAAGTGCCAGGGAAAGGAGACACCATGCTCCTTGCAGATTCTCTGCTTCAAAAGGGGGGACACAACACAACAGAGAAACTCTCTTTCTTAAGGAAAGGCTCACCTCTCTTCCTTCTCTTCTTGTTTTTTACCCGAGTATAGGGAACAACTGCACAGTTTGCAATACCCAGGGACTACATTCAGCTCTCCCCTAAAAAATATATTTGAAGGGGCTAAAATATATTCCCCAAGTCTGTCTGGGGACACGTCTTCCCCACGTGCTGAAACCTAAAAGAGCCACTACGTGTGAGGCAACATCGAGTTTAAGGCAGGAAGGTCAAGTAGCAGTTATGCTACATTTATAGGGTCCTAGCAGTTAGGGCAGGAGAGGGATCCCAAATGATTCCTGCCCTTTGTCCTAGAGCCTCACCACAACTGAGAGCAACTCCTCGCCTCCCACTCCACAGGGAGGTAAACAACTGTGGACAGAAAATGAGTAAAAAGTGAAAAACATTCCCTGCATGCTAGAATCTAGATTACTCTGATCTTATCACAGAATTTGGATTTTTTTTTAAATCAGTATTGCAAAATATGTATATAGGCCTACCGGTATTGGACTTTACTCATCACTCTCAGGAGAAAGATCGTGCATACAGTCTGCTGCTGCAAATTATATGCTGTAGGCTCTGAACCTAACTTACTACCCCACAGTAATGTTTCCATTTATCCATAGGTAGACATTTGTGCTAGAGGTAACCCCAACAATGGAAAACAAGATTTTTAGTAAACATACTGGGAAAAACATTGTTTATTAGTAATGTAGGAACCAGTTATCACTTCGAGGGTTTCAAGAGCACTGGCTGATACATTCTTTCAACGTGGACAGCAAATAGTGCTGTGAGAACACAGGATATTTTAATGTTGTTATATAGTTTTCCACAAGTAATCTCTCCACAGGAAAGCTCTACATCATGGTGAGGCTTGATATGAACATCCATTTTTTCTTCTTTACTTATACTTCACTAAAAGACTAACAGAAGGCTGAGATAGTTTTCTTAACTATACATTTATCTTTATCAGTTGTAAAAGTCAAACTGTATACTGGAATATTTGCAAGTTAGTTGTGGTGCTTCAACAAGTAAATATAGTATTCCTGAGCAAAATAAATCAAACATGTCTAACAGTGCCACTTTTCATGCAAAAGAGGAAATACCTGTGCACATGCTTAGCATATACTTTGTAGTCAGAAATGAACCAAAATACATACTTGGTATTTTCTGAAATACTATTTCTCGGTCAAACAAGCCTAATCCCATGTTGTATGCCATACAGTCCAAAGGTGTGCTGGTTTTGGCTAGGATAGAGTTAATTTTCTTCCTAGTAGCTGGTATGGGGCTGTGTTTTGGATTTGTGCTGAAAACAGTGTTGATAACACAGGGATGTTTTCGTTACTGCCGAGAAGTGCTTGCACAGGGTCAAGGCCTTTTCTGCTTCTCACCCCACCCCACCAGCGAGCAGGCTGGGGGTGCACAAGAAGCTGGGAGGGGACATGGCTGGGACAGCTGACCCCAACTGACAAAAGGGATATTCCATACCATGTGACGTCATGCCCAGCATATAAAGCTGGGGGAAGAAGGCGGCAGGGGTGATGGCGTTTGCCTTCCCATGTAACCATTACGCATGGTGGAGCCCTGCTTTCCTGGAGATGGCTGAACACCTGCCTGCCCATGGGAAGTAGTGAATGGATTCCTTGTTTTGCTCTGCTTGCACGCACGGCTTTTGCATTACCATTAAACTGTCTATCTCAACCCATGAGTTTTCCCACTTCTACTCTTCTGATTCCCTCCCCCTTCCCACCAGGGGGGAGTGAGCGAGCGGCTGCGCGGTGCTTAGCTGCCAGCTGGGGTTAAACCACAACAAGAGGAGATACTACACTTTAATTACATAACAGTGCTGAAAATAATCTCTGAACGCCTGTTTTCCTTCCTTTCACAGCTCCATCATCCAGCAGCCCATTAGATCATAGCGCATGTTTTCCATGTCCATTTCATTTTTTATCCTTTCCTCTTTCCTTACATTGTCCTGTCCATCTCCTCTGACTTCAATGCCTGGCTTCCCCCACGTCAGCCCAGAGCCCAGCTGTCCACTTTTGTAACTCCTATTCCTTATGCCACTCTTCAATTCCATCACTCCAATTTAGAAGGAGCACCATGCTATTTTAAAAGCGATCACTACAGAACACACAATATTGTACCAAGATTTACAAGCAACAAGTATTCGTAGTGGTTATGAGCTAACAGCAATGCACGATTTGAGAGACAAAGCACAAGAGGTATGAAAGTAACCCTCACAACTCAGCAGCCTGAGGTGTGCTCCAGTTTTCAGGGACAAGCAGGATAAAGCAGAACAAACTCTTTTAAAGTTTAAGGGCTAATACAAGAACTAATATCCTATTAGAATTAACCTGAAGGATTTAACTCTTGAGAACGCATGCACAGAAAGTAATATTAAGCTTCAAATCAAGTTTAATATCTACATTTTTATTCAAATCAAGATTTTTAAGGAAAATATGATCTAGCTTGTTAGCCTTGTAAATGCTTTCAGTTTTGAAATATTAGAGTTAGAAATCATGAATTCACTGGTTCTTGTTTCTATGTCTCCATAGACAAATATTCCTAGTCTATGATCAGACATGTCAAAACATTGACTTTATACCCTAGTATTCACCCCACTTCCTGCAGGGTAGCCAAGTCTGTCCTGAGGGGAAGTGTGTCACTAATATCAACATCCTACGGTCTCACTCTCAACAGACCATTGATTGATCTGTGGTTCCATATAACAGAGAATAACTAGGTTATATTTAGTCAGATGTCAAAAACACTGCTTTTCCAGACATTCTGGGGTTTCACAGCGGAAATCACTTCTGTTCCTTTAATAAACAGCATTTTCTGTTCACTCTTTACTTCTATCTTGCCATATATTAAAATGAATAGAGTTCCTGTTTCTTTTCATATTCAAACAAACCCTAAAAGAAGTTTAAAGCTAAGTTCATTTTATTTTTCTGAACATTACCTAGTGTGTCCCTCAGGTATTTGAGGATGGACTAAACAAGCTGGGGCTAGAACAAAACTCAGCTCTGCCTGTTGCATTTTCTTATTGTAGGGCTCCCCTAACCTAGAAGCAGCAGCTTAAGGTCCCAAACAACTTTCCAGGCAAACAAGGACAAGCCCAAGGAATCTGGAGGTTGTAAGCAAGGGGGACTACAGTGTAACACTACTATATTGCTCTGTATTGCACAGTGGTTGACAGAAAATCTTGCTGCAAGTCAGAAGTATAAACAGATTCAAGGCAAGGCTCCGTAAGTTCACCGTCAAGTCCATCATTAACTCAAATGCTATCTAGATGTAACCCCAAGGTCATGAAGTCCCTGAACTGCTGTTTCCCACCTTTTGACAGGGTCTACCAGAGGAAGCATCACACTGAACATACCTGTTGCCTATACTCCTCCCCAAGCATCTGCTACTGAAAGAGACAGGATATTAGTCTGCCCCAGTATGTCAGTTATGCTACCTTGATCAAAGGGAAGTTCCCAGTTGACCAAACTATTTTCCACGTAGGAGGGATTGAAGTATTTCCACTGTTCTATCAGTCTAGCCCCAATTTTAAAACTCAGCTACATGAAAGTGAACAGGTACAGGAAATCTGTGTTCAGAAAGTTATTTTTCTCACATACATATGGAATACAGTTCCTTGAGACACACTCACTTCTGCTTATTTTAGGATCTCTAATCAACATGCTTTTTCCAGATCCCCAAATAGCCTCACAGGTTTCACCATGTATCTAAAGTTGTATTTTAAATCCTCATTAAAACCACTAAAGTCTTCAGCTTCCTGTGTAACCATCCCATTAAGGCAGTCATAGGCTGTCAAAAAGACTGCAATACCCAACAGAGCAAAAAGTTAAATTTGCTTTACTTGCTACTGGAATCAGACCTCAGTTTCACTGAGCTTTTGAAGCTGCAAAAGAGATACCAATTCTACAGCAGAAGTCAGGTCTATATTTCAAAGCTTCTGCTGCAAGAGCCCATGAAATTCTTAAATTTAAGTGCATCAAGGAGATGGTTAAAAGCAGCATGAATAAAGAGTAAATGACTGCAAGCTCTGGTGCATCAGGATATTTCATTAAAAGCTTCATCTTCCAATATTAAATACCTTCATTGTTCTTCCTGCAGCCACCAGGATCATATTTGAAGAGTTACATTACTGTAGTTATAATCAAGTTAAAGGACTCTATTATTTGGTATCTTACTGCTCTACATATATTTGACTTGTACCTTTTCCCACTGGCCATTTTTTCCAGCAAGCTTTAATCATCCAGCACGCTTGTTTAAATGGTGAAGCGTCTTTCAGTAAGTCTAATAAGTGAAGTTCTCACCTTCACAAAATTCAGTTCCTTGAGCACACACTTTTTTGTATATTTGTACAACATACTTTCCTAACGTGAAAGACTGACTTCACACAGAGATCAGGAATGGTTTGGGTTGGAAGGGACCTCTGAAGGTCATCTAATCCAACCCCCCTGCAATGAGCAGGGACATCTTCAACTAGATTAGGTTGCTCAGAGCCCAGTCCGACCTGACCTTGAACATTTCAAGATGGGGCACCTGCCACCTCTCTGGGCAATAAAATACCTCCATTTTGACTGGGAAATACAAGGAAAATGGAAAGCTTTTAAAGTAAACCGATGAAACTACAAGTCACCAGGGCTAAACAACATATAAAAAGAGTTGCTACTACAAAATAAGGACATAAGTTTTAAACAGAACAGCTGACTTAAACCATAATAACTTTGCATCATTATGTCAGATTCAGTGAAAAATAAAAACAGCAGATTCTCCAAGGTCCTATCAGTGACAAACTCTGTACTAATTGACAAGATAGTTTCTTAAGGATGAGATTTTTGCCTATCAAGAGAATTGAGTTTGACACAGATTACAAAGAACTATGGAGAAGAAAAAAAAACAACCCACAAATGGCTAGTTTTCATGAAGATTGGTCTTCCTAGAAAACAGCTGTTTACCGGGAATAAGAATGAAGGAATACTTAATAAAAATATTGATCTAATACCATCCACTAACAACATGACCTCAGCAAACTGAGTCTAAAGCCTCTTCAACCAAACTGCCAACAGAAGTTTCAGTAAGCGAAAGGACAACAGGAAGAACAGTATGAAAGATATGCACAGCCAAGAGTTCAGCATCGAGCTGTTAAGGAAAGAGACCCAGGGCTTTACAGCGACAGAACTGCAAACAAGGCGTTTGCAAAGACAGAGCAGACAGTGGGAGTGAAGTGATGTTAAGGGACATCAAGAAAAACAGGTTCGGAAAGTCCCACCTTACGAGCTGAACAATCACAATGACAGCCTGACACCGGGTCACTGCTGACAAAAAACAATTCAAGTGAAGCACCAGAAAAATAATCAGCTTAAAATCGACCGGCCAGCTACATTTGTTAAGCTTTCTCGAGAAGGAACAAGCAAGATGCTTCTCCCTCGCTCTCGGAAGCGCCTTCGAGGCACCAGACACGCAATCCCCGAAACAGCACACCTAACAACGCTCGCACCAGCCCTGCTCCAGCCACATTCCCGTCCCACAGGCGCGCTACGAAGCTCTTCACAACTCCCCGCGGAAAACTCCCGCTGCGAAACCCGGGAGAGGGGCGAGGGGAACGGCAGGACGGGAGGAGCCCGCGCAGCTCCTCGCCGCCCACCCGCCGCTCCCTCCCGCCCGGCCCGGCCCCGCACGGCGGCTCCCGCGGCCCTGACGAGACCCCCAGCCGGGCCCGCGCCCTGCGGGCCGGCGCTGCGGCAGCCTGACAGCTCCCCCGCCCGCACCTCCCGCGGCCCCTTCCCTCGCGGCGCCCCCCCGCAGCCCCCTCAGGGGCCGCCGCCGCCGCCCGCTCTCCCAGGGCGGCCGGCCCCGCACCTCCGGGCTGATGTAGGACACGAAGGAGGGCTTGGCCGCCTTGGCCCCGCTGCCCAACATGGCTCCGGCCGCCTCACGTCTGCCCCTGGAGCCCGCGGCGGCACCGGCCGCCGGCGGCACCGCTTCCCAGAGCGCCTCCTCAGGGTGGCGGCGGCGGCGGGGGAGCCGGCGGCGGCAGTATCCGGCGCACGTAATTGACCCCACCCCTAGCCCGGTACCCGCCCCGCCACCGGCCATTTCTAGGGCATCGCCTCCGCGCCGCGCCCGTTCTCACTGGACATAGCCGCTGTCAGTCATAAGCGCGCCCTCCTCTTATTGGCTGCGAGGGGGCGTGCCTGGAGGAGGCGGGGCGGTGGCCGGAGGAGGGGGAGGCCAATCAGGGCGCGGCCCCGGCCGCCGGGGGGCGCCGTTCCTTGTGCCCCCGCGGGCGGGGGAGCGGCGTGGGGCGCGTCCCGGGCAGCCGGGCAGCAGGGCCCCGGCCCCGGCCCCGGCCCCGGCCGGCGGCGGCTGCCGCCGCAGGGCCGGGAGCAGCGCCCCACGGCATCAGGTGCTGTTGAAGCGCCTGCGCAGGCGACGGGCACCCGCTTTTCGGCGCTTCGTGCCCGCGCAGGGCGGCAGCGGGACGCGAGCGGCGGTGGGGGTGCAGCCACATCGTCGGGTTCCTCCCGGGGGGCATCCCCACCGCTTTGCATGCTGCCGGCTGCCTGTGCGTGACCGGCGTGCTTCCTGCACGGCTCCTCCTTCGGCGTGCGGTGCACGGCTCCAGCTAACTGAATTTTTTCACTTCAGGGTGACCACGTCTGGTTTCGCACCGCTGCGAAGACTGCCCGCTCTCGCCTGGTCCTTGGTCGAGTTGTCACCTTGTTTAAATTGTCCATCGCACCGCTCCTTACTCGGCTGCCAGATGCCCGTGTTGCATCCATGGACGCTCATAAGAAAACTCAGTGTTAGGTAAAATCTAAACAAAGCATTGAGATTCGGAGTTTTACTTATGGCAGGAGATGTGCAAGGAAAGTGACATAAAACAGGCTCTCCATTAAAATAATCCTCTAAAAATCCTCTAAAAAAATCCCCTAAATTTTTAGAGGATTTTTAGCAACCCTCTAAAACCCGACTGTTGGTAGACCCCCAAGAAGTCCTCTGCCCCGTGTCTATTAAAGTGTTACGGCTGTGGCCTCCCAGGAATGTCGTCTTCGGACACTGTATAATCAGAGCTGTAAATAAACACCAGGTTTTCCAGGCATCTAGGTTACTTTTAAAAGCTTAGCTTTTACACGGATACAGAACAATGCAAATATTGTGAACTGCCTGGGGCCTATGCAGGACTACCGAGCAATTTAAATGATGAATGGTAACCCAGGCGACAATTTGCGTACAGAGTAGACTTTATGGAAATATTTTTACAAAAATAAAATATACTCTACAAATTCAATAGGCCATACGACGTGAAAATCAATAGCTCCTTCAAATATTAATGATAAACACTTTTCATATCGCTCCCCCTCTCTTGTTGTAATACTTCACTTTATTTCCCTTGCTCCAAACCCAGACCTAGGAAAACTAAAGGAGAAGGAAAAAGAGGTACATGGAGTCATAAGAGAGCATTTATAAAAATAAAACGGAGTGACTCTTTTAATTCAGAAATAAATTAATTCCCCTATTTTCAGTCTCAAACTCAAGGAATGAGAAGTCTTTTGGATTTAATCACCTTCTGCCTGAAAAAAAGAAAACTGGGAGATTAGGTTTCTATTAGTAGTTTTACAACAAAGGCTATTCTGGTGTGGGATCCCACGCAGAAGAGCTCTCACGTTTCACTCCGCAGCTGTTTCCGCATTATTCCTTTACATTGCATCTGACCTCAGCTGCATAGGTCGAAAGTACAGCCCACGAGATTACATTGGTGTAAATCTAGGGTGAGGGGAAAGTTGGGACAGCACCTCCATGCTCTCTAGTGTATTTAAATACACAAGGAAAGAGAATAGCTCCATAAAAAAATAATGTTTTAAAGCATCTGAATTTACAGTGGCAACGGCAGGATTACCTCCAAGCACGCCCTGAAGTTTACAGCAGACTAAGGCAAAAAGCAGCTACTTACTGGCATAGCACGTATCAGAGAGGAAGGGATGTTTTGACACCAGGCCAGAGTCTTAACTCCGATGGGAAGTGCAAAAGGAGCTTTAATTCCCACATAGCACATGGGAATTCATTCTTCAACATCTCGTCAAAATAAGCCCTGCATCCCAAAAATCGGAATGTAATCACTATTCTGCATCAGCAAAATATTGACATAATCCCATGTCCTGTCCCTGGTAACGGACAGGGAGTGCTCCTTCCTGGGGTTTGCTCCCCAGGCTGCCAAACATGCCGGGCTGAACCCATTGCAGAAGGGATTTGAAGCCCTTTTCCTGGAATTTGAGGGCCGGATTCGGATCCCCACTTCATCAGTCAGTGTGTTCATCTTTTCTGGAAAGGACGAAACAAAGCTATCACACGTGCAAGTTAACTTACCTCAGAAAAGTACATTTGCATCTGAAAAGGCCAGCTGCAACCCACAGACGGTGTGCCCCAACAGATTACAGAGCACCAAGGGCTTTGGTTATCTCCCCTTTCCCCAGAAAGACCTCTGTGCAGTCTTCTCCCTTTCTCTTTTAAAATCTCCAGTGCTTGTGAGGAGTACTCCCAAAAGCCAATTTCAGCCCAGCCACCTAATCTCCGTAGGTTCCTCCCGCACACAGTGGAGGGAAATAGGGTCCTTCTGAAGGTAATCAGGGTGACCAAATAAACTTGTTCAGAAACAGCCTCAAGAGACTGCCCGGTGCTCAGGGCACTTTGGGAAATCAGTTTGGCCAGGCTGAAGTTGGCCTTTCTGAGTGTCCTCCTTCCCCGCCTCGTCTTCATGCTCCTCCCGTAGTCACCTATTGCCCCTCATTTATGTATTTGTGTATTAACTTTTCTGTTATTTTCATGTGCCCCCTCCCTCCAGCGTTTTTACTCTGTAGTGTTTTTTCTGAATCACCCCCTCCCCATGAGGAAATAAGACGGTTCAGTGTGGTATCATTTGGGATTGTTCTCATCACTAATGAAGACTTTTTAAAAAATCATTTCTGCAACAAATTGAAGTTCCTGGGATGGTGTATTAACACGATCTGTCTTCCCATGTTACTTCTAAATGGGAAGTCTTGTCCCATGCTGCCAACGACTTTCTGCCTGTCATGGTTTAACCTCACCAGCAGCTGAGCACCACACAGCCACTCGCTCACTCTCCCCCCCTCCCCCTGGTAGGATTGGGGAGAGAATTGGAAGAGTGAAAGTGAGAAAAAACTCTTGGGTTGAGATAAGAAAGTTTAATAATTGAAATAAAATTTAAAAATAATAATAATAATAATAATTATGAAAGAATATACAAAGCAAGTGATGCACAGTGCAATTGCTCACCACCCGCTGACCGATGCCCAGCCAGTCCCCGAGCAGTGGCCCCCCCCCAGCCAGCTTTCCCCCAGTTTATGTACTGAGCATGACATCTCATGGCATGGAATGTCCCTTTGACCAGTTTGGGTCAGCTGTCCTGGCTCTGCCCCCTCCCAGCTTCTTGTGCACCTCCAGCCTTCTCAGTCGGTAGAGCATGGGAAGCTGGAAAGTCCTTGACTAGTGTAAGCACTGCTTAGCAACAACTAAAACATCGGTGTGTTATCAACATTGTTCTCATACTAAATCCAAAACACAGCACTGTACCAGCTACTAGGAAGAAAATTAACTCTATCCCAGCCAAAACCAGGACACTGTCCATTAAAAAAAAAAAAGAGCTTATAAAATCCTGTCATTTAATTTTGTTCCATTTTAAATGTATGTCAATGACAGTCATGAAAATGTAGAAGAGTAAAACTTTTAAAAAGTCAAGTTCTAGTTTGTCTGTGGTGGGTGAAGAACATATGGCATTTCACTGCCCCCATTTTATCCTGGTATTTTGCATTCTTCCTAAAAATATAATCACATTATTTACCTTTAAAGCCGTCTGCAGGAGGGAAACTCGCAGACCAGCTCTGCTCTTCCCATGAACAGAGATTGCTTTGTTTAAAAAAACTTACATGCCATAAATTTGAGTAATTCTTTGGGCTGAATTCTCAGCTGTGCCTGGGCTCTGTGGGAACAGCTGATGGAGGGGAGCCACAAAGGAGCTGTTTGCAGCTTTCCTATCAATTTTCTTTCAGGAATCCTCTTAACTACAACAAGTTGTATCTCATATTTTCCTTTGTGGCAGTCCTCCTCGTCAGGATTGCATTGGCTCTGGGAAATGAGTAGCCTGGATAAGGCATTATCCTAGGCAATATCTGGAGCGCAGTTGGCAAAGATCACTGAATATGGCTTTATACCACAGTTCAGCTTTTCTGAGCCTGGGGCTGTGTAAACCTCGGTGCCTTGGGGAGTCCCAAGGGTGCTCAGATGGGCAGGGGTGCAGGTCACTGTGTGTTGTGCATGCTTTGGTGTAAGTTGGGAAGGTGTAACGAATTGTTAAAAGCCATTCCTGAATGTTGAGCAAACTTGCATGATTACATCTGAATTTCTACTCCATATTTCCCCATTTTGAAGAAAATAAAGGGAGGCTTTGCCCTGCTGTAGACTTGCAAAGGCACAGATGCATGCAGAGCTTCCATTCCAGAGTGGTAAATCACTGGCAGGACTCTGCAGCTGTGCTCCCCCTGTGACCCCGTACCACGGCTGGATCCAGGACTGGAGACTGCTTTTCATAAATGCACTTCCAATGGTGACACAGGTAAAGATTTTGAAGTAGCAGCTGGAAAGAGAATCCCACAGACTTTTGACAGAAACATCTGTCAAAGTTTCCCGATCCTCTTTTTCTATCCAGAAAAGCTACCTGGGTAGAATTTGAAGATTTTTCTTGCTCTATGCTTGCCTGGGCTTTACCAGAACAATTGCCCTTACGTGTAGAAATCTGGGAATTTCTGTAGTATATGCATAATTAGTCTGACACTTCCCAGAGCCTCACAGATGGCCACGTGTGCTCAGAAGGTAAGAGGTGTCCCAAAAGTGTTGGATTTATCCCGAGTATACAGAGATTGACCATGCATGCTGGGTCTGATACTCCATGTTTGTGTTGTTCGATTAAATAACTCAGTTTAGGGCTTAGTATATTAAACAGCATGAGACCACATTAAAGTAGCTGAAATCAGTATGCAAGAAATGTAGAAGACTTAAGACTAAGCTGGAAGTCAGGTTACTGGAAACTATCAAAGAAAAAATTGGAAATGAGGAATGTACTGTGATGTCCTTTGGGGAAAGGTCAGCAAATCAGTCTGCCTATAAATGGCCAGCAGCTATCTCTGCTCTACACAAGGTAATTTCCTACCAAAAGTCATGTATGTTAGCTTTATGCAAATTAAGACACTTCTATTAAAAAAAGAAGATGATAAAAGAAGGGCTCTACTCTAAGATAATGCTTTTAGCACTGGATTCACATTGACATTTTCATCTGCCGGTACTTTCAGTTGTCCTTTGGGAGTTAGTTTCCAAACTTGATTCAGATTTCATCCTTTACAGTCTGGCACCTTCATAGTGAACTCCAAGGTAATATTTGGAGCTATGGAATATAACCATTTGTCTTTGTTCTCATTTACTACTTATATGGTCAGAGATTGTGTAATGCTGTCCTGTATGAATTCTTTATCTTTTATCTTTGTTGCAGTGTTCTTTCTTTACTGACTGTATTGTGTGTTTCAATTTTTTAAGCAGAGTTTTCTATTCATTGTTGTGAGAACCTAATTTCTTTGGGGAGGTTTTGTGTGAATCTCCCCCAATAAAGGGAAAGCAGCTCTATACCAGCTTTCCTCAGGTGAAACCTCCGTCTCTGACTCCTGCACCATCCCGTGTCTCAGGACTGAGACACGATGTGCCCAGTTCCTCCCTGAAGGTGGTTGAAGAGATGCATTTTATTTCTTAAGTAAAGCCATCTGGGAGGTCCCACGTGGCCAGTTCATGACTCAGATGGCAAACAGCAGTTCCTTCAGTGGTAGCAATACAGACCATTACAATTTTGTGTCCATCCCCTAATTACTGAATGTTTTTGTTCTACAAGGGCCTTCCAGAGCTAATGAGCAAACTGAAATTTTAAGTCTTGGTCAAGTGATAATTTAGATAGTAAAAGGCTGTAGAGAGGGGCCAAGGGGGCATCCCACCACTTACCAGGAAGGTTAATCTGCCATTTGGGGCATATGGTGCCAAACCATGAATGCAGAAGAGTGCAAGACTAAATTAACAAGTACATAATGAAAACTAGGACAGAGGCATTAACCGCTGAGAACACACCCTGGACCAGAGTGTTTACTTTAGTCATAGAGACGCAGCTGGGAATTACATGTTTTAAAATTGAGGATGGAAAACAAAGTATTGCTATGAGAGCTGTGATAATTGAGGGAACAAAGCACCTCCCATCTAATAGCAAAACGACCTCCTTTTCTTAGCTACAAGTGGGAGAAGAGGAAGTGAGTAACTAACAACTCTACTCACCCAAGGAAGCATGGGTATCAGAAACAAGAACACAGGAGCTAGGGAAGTTCCCCACCTTTTTTTAGCTCTGTTGAAAGCAAGCACAATTACTTGTTCATGAGCATACACAGACTTCTTTGTTGTGTGGTGAACCTCTTCCTTTTATTCTCCGAAAGGCTGTGAATCCAAATTACTTCAGGCTGGAGACTTCTTCTCCTTAGCAGTATCTAAAGGGTGAGCCAAAGCCCATCCTTATCAGGAGAAAACCTATGCCATGGCTGGATGTCAGGCAGAGTTAAATCAAGGCTCACCTCTCACCCTCAGTTCTTCTCAACCTGCAGTCCAAAGGGAGGTGGCTAAGGGTCATGAGCTCTTAGGAAACAAGAATGATAAATAGCTATATGGTCCTCCTGATACCAAACAGCTTGAATTGACTCTTCTGTCTTGGAATGAACCCCAGGAAAGGAAAGAGCAATATTTAGCTCCCAATTTGGATGCCGGTCCCTGAGCTGGGTGGTGGAAAAAGCTGCCAAGGGGTCCTTACTGGAATTACTGGGTGGCCCCGATTCTTTCTGCCCAAGTAACTTCTCCAAACACAATGTGGACGGGAAGTCCTCGGGGATGATTTCCAGCTATCCATCACCAGCTGGGAATCTGGTCCATCTAGATTTAACGTTAAGCCATTCCTTGCAGGACTCTTCCTACTGGGAATGAGGACTCCTGCTCTGGGAGAAGAGAAGCTAATGAGAACTGTCCAGCATCCAAATCACAGGGTACAGGGCAGGCAGGTTCCAGCATATCCGTAGGGAGAAATACTCGGTATTAGGCCTAGACAGTAGTGTCTTCTCATTGTGAAGTACACATAGAGACTTGAAGCTTTTGCTAGCAGCATCTTATCTCTTCTGTTCTTTCCTTCAGCAGCAAAAATTGCATTTAGTGCATGACTGCAGTAATACGTGTACTTGTTTTACTTTGCCTACCAGGCCCTTGACATACTCTTGGCTTTGATTTCCTAATGAAAAATGCATGTGTGAATCACTAATCACAGGTGTCGGGTACTGACAGAAGCCATCCAGCTAAATGCTCATGCTGTCGTCCCCAGCTCCCATACAGCTGCTGTAACTAAAAATTCCAGCCCAGATAATTTAAGAAACAGGCACAAACCTACCCCTTAAGAAAAGCTACATGCTCTTTAGCCTTTAGTTTAGAGGCTGGCTCTAGCTTCCCATTTTTGTCCCTGACTCCAAAAAGGCCGTTGCCTGAGCAAGGTAAACCTTTATTTGGCTAAGACAAACCACTCTTTGAAGCAGCAAACTTTGTAGAAGCAGCAAACCTTGTAAAAGAAATCTCATAAAACCATATATTCTTCCCTGTTAGCAACTGTCTTTGATTTGCTAGAACATTTTTCTCCAGAATTGCTGTGGTTTTCAGCTCTGGGCCTTTGGAAAGTTTCTTGACCAAACTTTCTGGAATTGAAACATATTCGTGCTGATGTCTGCAGGAGAGTTTGGCATGCTTGCATATCGGATGCATATTTGGAATTATTTGTCTCAGGGACTCCAGAACTCACCTGCACTTCCAGAACTCCAGAGGGTTTTTCCAAGGAAATAAGTTATTTTAAGTTTTCTATTCTTTTCTGATGTGTGGGTGACATTTGTAGAGGGACTGTTCCTCAGGGAGAATATGTAAACCAGCAAGGGGTCGGTGGAAGTTTCTTGTGTGGACTTTGTTCCAAGCCTTTGGCTTTCAGGTCTGTTTTCTCCCACTCTGCTTCACTGCTCCTTGGGAAACACTTCTGCCCTGGCTATCCCTGTAATAGGAGCTCTAGAGTTGGTCACACAGCTTGTAAATTGGCACATCTTGTGCCTTTGGATATGCTGGAGAACATGCTGGGGACATTAGTTAAAGCATCCAGAATCCTGGTTTATGATTTACCACTGCCGTATGAGGAATGATTATCCTGAATCTATTGCCCTGAAATCACCCCTGGCAGCAGCTGCAAGAAGTTTAAGAAACGGATGCAAGAAAGCAAAAATGCACACTATCTCCTCACACAAGAATTGCATCTGAAACGTCCCTCTCCTCCTGTTCTCAAGGATTTGCCAGATATACTCTTCTGACACACATTTTCTCACATCTTCCTTTATAAACTCTTTCTCAGGTTGTCTTCTTCAGCGGGAATCCTTACCTGGGAGAACTTCTATAGCTCATTTCTTCTTTGCAGCCCCCCCCCCCCCGAGACTCTGGACAAATTGAATCTCTCTTTTCCCTTCTCCTGTGCCTGCTCTGAAATGTTTCATTTCTTTACCCTCAAAAGTATACTTCTAATTTATTCATGAGATAGACCCGATTGTGTTTCTAACACTGCTCCCTTCTTATGCACTAGCAGAGATTTTATATTGGATTTTGCTGCCATGGCAGCTTTGCCGCATCTTTTTTTTATTTAAGTTTTTTAAAAAAGCATTCTTTGGCAATAGAGAGGAATGCCGGAGTAGCTGAAACATCACAGTTTTCGCTTTGAACGTGTCACAGCAAGGTGAAAATTAACTCTGCCTTTCCAGATGGAAGCTGCTGCTAACGACACAGCGCGCTCTGCTGTTGTAAGCCCATGGAGACATTTCAAATATTAGTCCAGTTGAGCCTGTTTATTTGCTGCATAACACTGCATCTTTTTTTTGGGCTGTGCAGCATTCATTTTGATTTCCAAGTGTTTGGAGAAGCGTGCTCACACACTCCCCAACACTCTCCTCTTCATTCACCTGTAAGGGAGCAAGGCATGGACACCGGACGCAGTTTTGTCTGTGTAGTAGGATAGGTGCATGAAAGGTCAGTCCCTTCTCTTCATCTTTCCCTTCACCTTTCCTCCCCGCTCGTTTGCAGTGACATTTCATGTAACATTTATTAACACCTCAGCTCGGCTGGCCTGAACCATTTCAGTCTCAACCTCCTCAGTCACCTGGCACTTCTTTTTTCTTCTATGTTTTTGTGGAGCACTGCAGCTGCTGCATGGGTGGTAAATCACGTACTGCATTGGGTCTTCCCTCTGCGTGAAATAGAGCCTTTCTCTTCATTTTTCCCCACTATTTTTGCAGTTGACTGTTTTACTACTTGATGTAACTTTTATTTCATTTTTAATTTAACTTTGATTTGTAGCTCTCTAACGGCCTTCCTCATTTTATTTCTTCAGTTGGACCCATTTAATCAGTTCTGTTCTTCTTTCTGATACCATTTTTCTTGGGTATTTTTCTCTTTCTTCTCCCTTCTCAAAGTCATATTCACTCAAAGACTACTTCTTTTCACTGGAAAAATGCAGCTATTGAGGCGATTGACCATCAAAGGGAAAAAGGCTGGGAAGAGCAGACATTTTCCTGCTCAAATGTGTGTGGCCTTGGTTCTGTAAAAGACCACCAAAATTATGATGGACTTGAAACAGGGTACATTATCAGAAACAATACATTTGGGAATGAAATGTGTTGGGTGACATTCTTGGTACTTACGGCCATAGAAAGCTGGTTGCTCCATATGAGAAATAAGGGGAAAGACATGTACACATTTGTAAGAGTTAAATATTTATAGCAGTGATAAACATGTTTTGTAAATGATTAGAAATAATTAGTCCTCATGTGCTAGATGAGCAGATTACTTACACCGTTTCACTGTATATTAAAAAAAGGGTTACTAAAATTGTTTGGATGAGCAAGACATTCAGCAAATTCCTCCCACTTGTCATTCTCAAAACCTTGGACAGGTGCAAATCACTTACAAAACACACTAAAAAATACTACTGAAGCTCCTGGGAGAAATCGGGATGGCATTTAATTATCATAGGCACTTGAGCTTCTCCTCCTACTGTGACAAGCACACTCCGTTGCTGAAAACCACAATGCTTCCTTCATGATTATCCCACATTATTGAAGTTGCAGTTTCACATGACTATATTGGCAACACTCTGGACCACACTGGCTCCAATTCTTAAAAATACCTGCACTTTTCTCTCATGCATATAAGTACATGGTAGTTACCTAAACAATGCCATTCTAGACGTCCTAAGGCATACTGAGGTATCCATATGGGGCTAGCAGCTATGGGTCTGGACCGCCAAGACACCCGTCCCCTTTTCGAGCAGCACAAGCCCTAGGAGCATGTAAAATTACAGTAAACCCCTGTTTTCAGGCACCTTCATCTCTCCCATACTGTTCTGACTTGCATTGTTAGCAACACAGCTCAGCTTACTGACTTAGTAAGAAAACATTAACTTCTATAACCAGCACATTACTGGCAAATTTAAATGTATGCCAGATGTTAAGTCTGTGATAAGGCTGTCTTACGTATCCTGGACACAACTTCCTAATCATATATGCGTACAATTAATACAAACACGATGCAGCATGCAGAAAAGGAAAGAAAAAAGCTTACATAAGGAGCAAGGTTTGTGATTCTCATATAGAAACAGGCTTTTTGTCTCCCTTTCAGTGTTAAAGTAACCTTTTGCTGTAGAAAAAGCAATTTACTTTTTCTTGGTCAGCTATTCCATTCTGCTATCTTAAGATTTTTAAATATAGAAAACTCCAAAAATCCAGAGGTTTCTTGATGCCATTCTATGTTTCTTTGGATTTAAGGTATCAACCTGAAATTGGATTGATGTAGAACATATGTGAAAGTATTCAACCTAGGCCAAACCTCTATAAGCTGATAGGCTTTAAACTACCCTTCAGTAAATGAATCACTGGCTTCAGAATAAATATTAATGGCCATAGCTTGGCAAAATAGTTTAAGAAAATACACGTATTAAAGAAGACAACCCTTAATGATGACCCTTGCTAACGGAGACATGTTAAGGCTATGTTAAATGCGGAAGTGTGCACTGTGCAGGATAAAAATCCCCAGCAATAGCTGCCAATCATGTATCCATGAAAAACAATGACCTTTACCCTGTTAGGAACTTTACACTTGCCAAGTATTATTAGGGCAGCATTTCTTAAAATGCAAACTGTAAATCATCAGAAAGCAGTTCAATAAACAATAGCAAAATTCTCTCAGTACTAGGAATATGTATGCACAGTTTCATAATCCAAAAGGGAAAGTGGAACAAAATGGGAGAATACAAGTTAACAGATACTTACAGAATGAAGTCTGATTTTTATTTGGATGTAATCAAAACCATTGTGATAATTCTGTAGATGACACTCCTTGGATTTTTTTTTCCTCCCCAAAAGACTAGATGTCTGTTTCATTTTAAAAAGGCTGAGAAATACCACACTGAAGGACAAAAGAAGTCTTGAGAAGATTTATAAAAGAATCTCTCAGGAGAAATTTAATTTGCTAGCCTTTTTGGCTAGAAAGCTCTTTGGCTTACAGCTTTCAGAGAACAAAAAACCCCCAACAAACAGAAGGAAAACGGATGTTTTTGTTGCATCTATCACTGTACTTTGTAAACCTACAATGTAAGTGGAAAAAAACAATTGCAAATTGTGCCTCCTACTTTTTTCCCCCCCTCTATTATTAATGCTATGCTATTAAAATCCATTTGGGTAGTCCAAACAAGTCTTAATTGTTTAATAAAGAAATTAATTTGGCATTGTGTGAATACTTTACAGACTAATGATCAGCAGATAATCAACCAGCCACAAGCATGTTAAATATGCATACAAATTGTTGTAGGAATATTTAAAGTTGATTCCAACTCTCAGAAATTTGCTAGGTACAATTTTAAGTACTATTAAATCACTTCTGAGTAGTGAAATAGGTCTAAAAATAAAAGCAGCAAATGAACCCATCACATTCAATAGCTCTATCAGATTAACAGTTCACCTAGAATTTCATAATAAGGCAAGAAGTTGATGGACTATGTCCAACAGACTTCAGTTTCTAGCAATGCCTCTATACGGGAATCCATGTGAAACCACACTGCTCACAGACAGGACACACTTATAAACTAGGCAGACAAGTCAAAGTTTGAAAAAGCTTCAAAACAGAACAGCTCACATTTTCACAAACTGTTCCTCTAAGGTGAGCACTGAGGGGAAATTCTTGCTGCCTACATTTCTCTTTTGCGTATGATGACTATGGTGTCTGGGATTTTGAGATTTAACACACAGCGTTGCTGAATAAAAAAGGCAAACATTGCTTATTAGTAAACTGCTAGCATTACCAAAACACAGGATATTAAAATGATTACTTGCTCATAAATGGATTACTTGGCCTTGGTTTTGTCTTCCTAAGTGCACAGTGTAATATTTAAAGTAAAAGCTAGCTCTCTACTTTTTAAAACCTTGTTTTTCCATTCTTCTTAGATTAACAAGAGTCAGAAGTTACCTAAAATAGCCCATTAAAATGGGCAGGAAAACCGGAAACAAACTGCAAATTCACTCTTCACCACACAGCGCAAAAATCATGGTCACAGCTTCATATTTAATGTGGAATCACTTTAAGTATACAGTATTTCAAAAGATCCAGAAACTGGTTAAGAGTTAAAAGCCAGTAGAACAAAAATACAGGAAATCCAAAATACATCTTTGACCTTTTCAATCCTAAATTTTAGGGTCACATGCCTGAACAGACAAGTTTGCTTTATGAGGAAAGAAACTTTGGTATGGAGTTGAACTAGCCACATGAATAGCACCTGTAGCTTTCAAAATAAATAGTAGTGGCTAACTAGACACCATGGCAGCAAGATACCCCCTTAAAAAAAGACTAAGAAAAAGCACATGCTTAGAGCTATGCATCAAGGCTGGACAACAGAAACTAGTGTAATCTTTTTTTAAAGTAACTTTAAAGCATTTCTGCTTTCTGTATTGCTGATGCTGAAATTAGTAAGAAATCTTTCCTACAATGACAAAGCTTTCCTTTTATTTGCTAACCACTAATAATCACTCCCTTAAAAATTGCACTCTGATGCTTGAAGAACACTGTATTAATTTTTTTCTTTAAGTCTTTAGACTCCCTCTATTTTTCTAAAATATTGTATTTTTATTCCATAGGCCCACGCTGTTAGCAGTACGTGCTGCAAACAGAAACATCCCCCTACTCCAAAAGTTACTTATTAAAAAGGTCAAAGATAAATTCGACCTCAAAATGGAACAAAAGTTTTTTTTCATAAATGGTACCAGAAACAACAAATGATCTTTGTAATGTGTGATATTCTCCTACAGCCATCGATAAAGTAGTTACCGGAATGTTAGTCTATGTTAATCTGTGTTTTATGGGTTTGCAACAAAGCATAATACACATCGAACAGAATGAGTGAAACTTCAGTTTCCAGTGTATAATGAATTTTAGTCATTTAATAAATTTTAGTTTTTATTTGTGTATTCCACTGTAGTGCTGTGACAACAAATCACACCTGTGTACCAGAGCATACATCAACAGTATGATGTAACTTTACTTACACCACTGCTATATTTAGCTTTTTGAAAGAGACATAAGCATACACTATGGCCACATCAAATAATTTTCTGGGTTTTTTCTTTGATAACCTTCACTTTTTCAGTAATACTTCACTTTTAAAATTTGAATTATTGAAAAAATCACAGAAAGTTTATACAGGAATAGCTATAAGGAATAACCTCACAGGCACTGATATGACAAACATTTATTTAGGGGCTGAGAGGCATTAATATCATATCGACAAAGTTGACTGAAAAGAGTGACTAACTTTGTCTAAATGGGAAATGCCCGCTTTTGCTTCTATGTTGAGAAAAGAAATTCAGAAAGTTATTTTTTGGCCTTGCTATGTCACAAAGTCAATCATACAAAGACCTACGCGTTTAACCTAAAATGATAGTTTTAAAAGCCCTTCTATTATAAACATCATGCAAAACTTTGATCAATTATGCAGCTGCTTTAAAACTGTTGCAAGACCATACTGTATATATTAGCTTTTATACTGCTAATGCACAACTAACAGCAAACTTGATTAGATTTAACACAAATTTGTCTTAATTACACCGTTATATCACACTAAGGAGACAAATGCCACAAGATTGGCAAAACCATTTAATTCGGAGCACTCAAATGGCAGGATAATTATGTGTTGTAACCCCTTCACATTTAGAAAAAAACATAATCCTGCAGTCTCACTTTACAAAAAAAAGTTTTGTAAAATATTAATTGGGAGGGGAACAGTTTACGCTATCTAACACAAAGTAACTTATACAACTAGTGTCAAAGGTAAACAAAAAACCTTCTAAATAAAAAGTCAAAATACACATAGCAACAGAAGCACAAATGCTGCATTAAATACAGTCAAGATAAGAAGACAACGCACTTGTTAATAAAAAAGACAAAAAAAAAAGAAGAAAAGTTACTAAAGTTAACAACACATTTAAAGAAAATGCAATGAGGGAAAACTATTTTTTCCTATTACAACAGAGTTTCCATTTGCAGTCTTTCCATCCATAATTTGTCTGGTACAGTACATCCACTAAAATATTCAGAATCTCACAGAAGAGCTAGGTTGTTCTCTTCCAAATCTAATTCCCGAGTTGGTTTTGGATGTTTTAAACAGACATCATTATGAATGAAGTAAAAGCAAGGCAACAAATGGACTTTTTATCACCTTTGATCTTAGCACTGATGACAAACACTTTTAAAAGTTATCATAATCTTTTTTGTCTTTTTTTCCCTCTGCTTCAAATCCATCAACCCCATCACTGTCCCTTCTCCTTTTGCGGTTATTATGGATGTTGAAGCGTTGATTCATCTGTGGTAACGGATCCATTCCTAAAACTTTGTGTATTTGACGGAATGCAAGGAGTCTCAGTGCAAACTAGAAAAAGGGTAGAAAGAAGGTATTTGTTAGACACAAATGTCAATTTTGAGTACTTTGTCAAACAATTAATGAAGAACATTAGTGGTGTATAATATTATCCTTAGCTCTCATTATCCCCTCTTCCTTTGCCCAGCAAAGTCAACACAATAAAATGTGTATGTCACATTTGCTGCTTCTGTACAAAGTACATCATCTTAGCTTAAAAATAATGTACATGTGTTTTAGCTGCTGGACTTGCACTGAAGCAGCCAAGGCTTGTCACATGTCCCATTACGCATTAGTAATCTTTAGCAAATGGATCAAATGAAAAGGTAGGGGCGGTAACCTCTTAAGCTGTAAGCGTGAATGGTCAATACTGTAAGTGGATATAATAAATACTAAAAATTAAACTTACACAGATTTATTCCTAAAATACTAAATGCCAATGTAATTTTAAATCTAATATACTGCTGTAGAGCGAGCATCTTTATGGATATATATAGATGGGAGTGCTTCAAACTTTTCAAGAAAATATTTTAATTTTAGTGCAAAAATGTACACTATTATACATCCTCTGTTGTGACACTTTTATCGACTAGCTTAAGACTAATCATCTGAAAGACCGACCCATATTCTAAGAAAGGAAAATTCATGTCCACCATATAGCTCCATTTAAAAAAAAAACCAAACCAAAAACCAAACCAAACCAAACAACACCCAAAAACCAGCCATCAAATTTAGTTACTTCACACATAGGTTTCCTTACCTGTGCACTTGAAGTAATATCCTCTCGTTGCTGATCTGTCATTACAGCAAGTGTATCAAAAGGATCTTTTTCACAAGGGTCCAGAAGGCCAGGACCACCTACAATGGTTAGGCTAATTAGTAGCACATCTCTACCTTATTTCAATCAAGATTACAGATTTTACATTAGTTAAGCATAGTATACAGACAATGATCAATGCAACTTGCCTTTAAGGATGATTCCTGAAGATATACACTCAAAAACTCTTCTCAGTGCATCCCCAGGACTCTGTGGTCCAGTAGCGCTGCTAATTGCTTTTTCCACAAGCAACTCCATAGCCTAGACCAACAACAAGAAAATCCAGCCAATTTAGAAGACGGATTAAAACAGAAAAAAGCTGCTACTGTTGTTCAACACAGAACTTTTGATCCAAAATTTTGAAGAACATTACACATCATAGAACACTTTCAGTTACAATGGAAAAAAAATCAGATATTTTATAAAGATGAATAAAAAGAAAGCTGGTGCAAGATTAACATTGAGTACTGATACTGATATGCTTCTTCTCATCACAAGTTGTTCAAAAGTTTTGTAGAAATTTATACAGTAGTAGCCTACATATGCAGGTAGACAACTTGTCCACCCATTTTTTGAGAGAGTATGAAACACAGTGGGTCACCTGAATCTGTCAGCCACATGAATAAACAGCACACAATATATTTAATGAAATTAACAGGATGCTATAGAAAAATAATTTTTTTCTACAAGCGTAGAGAAACTTAAAGCATCAAAAATCTAATGATCTTTTAACATTTAAGTGGTTACTAGTTCTTCAGTTTAGCAAAACTGAAGTTCACAGCAAGTTTTCTCCTGGATATAGGCTAACTCTAATTCAGCTGTTAAACAAGTGTAAAAAAACCTTGATGATAAACAGGTTTTCTAAAATTTAGTTAAACATTAGTTAAAATGGTTTAAATGATTACCTGTATTTTAAGTATTTTTTTCTGTGAATATTTCCATTGTTTACTTTTATTAGACACTATTTTTTCCAGAAAAACCTATAGAAGGTATTTGCAAAAGTAAAGAATAGCTTTCCTTATTTTTTTTTCAGCATTAAATGGATGTTTCAATACTACCTCTTTGGCAAGTTTAATTCTCAAACAACGCGTCTCTCTTGTTTTCTGGTGGGTTTTTTGGGGGGGTTGTTTTTTGGTCCTCCACCTCCCCACCAAGTTTACAGTTGTTCCAATGTTGCTTTTTATTTTTACTTTCCAGGAGTAAATACTTATTCTGATGCATGCAAGTAACTACAGGCAGTGTTGATTACAATTCTTCACTAAGGGTGCCTATTCCTTTCTATTTTAGCTCCATTTAACTGACAAATTTCAATTCTTGAGAATGGTATTGCCATACACCCACTGTATCACACAGGATTTAGCAACAGTAATTTCGTTGTTTTCAAGTATGAAGCAAAATACAGCAGGAAAGAAAAAAAACAGATCATGTTTTTGCATTTATTCAAGTCTAGTTCTTTTGGATCCTCATACAATACACTAAAGTCTACAACTTAATTCCCGGAAAATGTGAATTATGATGCCCTGTTGTTTATGTGCACGAAAGGCTGGATTTCAGATATGAAAAATTAACCTTGAATAACAGTTCCTTCTAACTTGTAGGAAGTTGACAAAATTCTTCTAATTTAGTTTTTAGTTTTAGTTATATAAAGAGGGTGCTACTAATGTCCATATTTAGACTTCCTAATATCTTCTATTTTTACAACTACTTAGATTCTTTTTGAAAAGCTCTGGCATCTCTTTGGTTTGTAACGGGCTTCTAGTACACAGATTAGGAGACGTTCTGTATCCAGAAAAATGTATTTCTTCAATCTATGAAATTCCATCTGTGACTGGCAGAAATTACATATATTTAAAATCATCATTTTCATTCTATCATTGTTTTTATCAGTAAGACTTTGCCAACAGGCCAAAAGAACAGCTGACTACACAGACTTCAGTGTTGATCCATGTCACTGACAATGCATCAGGTAGCAGGAGCAAATCAGGAATCACTTTTGGAGAGAACCGAGACACAGCTAGGCCTGACACACTGCTTCATACCTCTCTTCCCTTCCGGATGTGCCTTCGGACAGATAATGTGAGAAATAAGAAACAACATTCCTTGTTCTTCATCTATGTGCCCGCTGTGTGTTGCAATAGTTCTAAGGATGCTTTTCTGAAAGTATGCCAGGGTTTATTCTTTGGCAACTCAGTATCATAGTGATATTAAGAGAGCACCTACATACTTCTTAGCTTCTTTTAGGCTATATTTGTGCAGTGTATTTTTCATGAAATGTAGCACAGAAACTGGCACTACTTTTTTTACTTTAAATATTTAAAAACCAGAAATAACCGCTCCACATTTTTTCCAGAAGCAATAAATATTATCAGAAGTAATTTAATAAAATTGTCTGCAAGCTTAGTACAGTTGTAAAACATTTCTCATTGAAATAATGCCAACTGCTCAAACTGTGTTGACAATGTTAGTGCTCTTCCTGCCAAAACTGAAAAGGAAGCAGCACAGTGCAACAGGAACAGTTTTGTCTGTGAAACAAAACAGTCAGAGCTAAGTTTACTTCCACACGATACAGGTTTCAGAGATTTTGTTTCAGACTAATTTTGTCCGGTCCACAGATTGAACATCTGTTAATATTTGGAGCACAAGCTGCACTCCTGGAGAGTATCATTTAAGATAGTCAATGCAAAAGGAATGCTCCAAGAACACTCAGCTGCAAGAATTAAGAGAGGTAACCCAGTACAACCTAGAGATTTAAGTGACACTGATGAAAATGCTAATGGTGACATATCCACAGACTGATATGTGGTATTTCATCTTGCGGAAGGGACTTATTAATGATCACAGGAAGTACTGTGATTTATTCTTTCAAGCAGCCTTTCTGTTATCACAGAACTATCTGGGCACAGCTGACATTATTTTAAATAAGTTTCAGTAAACTCCAAGCAATTCAGAGTAGGTGGTTAGAAAAAATAAGATTCTTTTATAGAGAGTAAAGGAAAAAAAAAAGCTAAAATCTAGAACAAGAATGCTACCCACAAAGAATACAAAAGAACAAGAAAATTCTTTTTTGGGGAAAAAAAAATTCCAGCTCCAAATGACAAAACCTCAGAAAATTAAATTTTTAGAGGGAATCTGGATTATTTGTTGGGGAAAAAACCCCAAAAACCCAAACAAAACCCTACATTGCTCCTTGAAAAAGTCTACATTTAAAACCTGTAGTAACACTTCCCTATGCTTTACTTGCAGTACCATGTGTATTAAAAAGTCTAATTCAAAAGAACTTTACTCACCCAGCTTGGAAAATCAGACCAAGTTGGAACCCGCTGACAGAGGTCACGAAGAATACGTATGATAATCACACAGGACTGCAGACCATTAGCTCTAGCCTTGAGAGCAATACAAAATCAAATTAATTAATCCCAGCACCTACAGCAAATAGGAGTTGTTGAAAGACTAAAACACCACTGTTCAATGGAAGCTCAGATACACGATTGAAACAAACCATTCTACAACTTTATTCCATGAGCTGCCATTTACAGCAGTATTTTATACAGGGTTAGTAATTTAAGGTGGTAGAAGTCAAAGTGCACAGGTTATACAAGAATAACATTTCTTGATCCCCTGTACACTTTGACCTATGTTCAGTTGTAACAATAAATACAGTATCTTTCTATATTAGAAATAAAAAGGATAAAGTAAAGATCTAAGAAATAGGTATAGAGACTGAAAGGTCAAGGGAATCTGTTTGGTTTCTTTATTGTGCCTTTGCCAGAATGCAAAGTCACTAAACCAAACAGTTGCTTCTCACCTTTCATTCCCTACACTTAATGCACTTAAAGAAATAGGAAAAAAAGTCTTAAATCTAAACACAAAGCTTTAAACACATATTCCATTATTTAAAGCAAAGTTACTCTGCAGCCTTATGGAATATATAACAAATATACAACATATGATCACCCCAAGCGAGTCAAGCTTTCAACATCGCCTTCTCAATGACCAGAAAAAAAAAATCATGTCAAATGAGCAATAACTGCATAAAGCAGTTCCTCCATACTCAACCTTCTACATTTAAATTTAGGGACCAGAAAAATATTAAGTATTATTAGCATGAACAACGCTGAGTGTTTTCACACAATTAAACATTTATATTGCAACTGACTAATCTCTCATAAGGCTACAAGAAGAAAGTAAAATGATGTTCCGAACCTGGAACCACTTAGCGTGGCGTAGAGCAGCCAGAGCGTCAAGGCATTTTTGCCTGTCCAAGACGTCCGGTGGGTCTTTCACCATACCCGAGGTTACATCTAAAATGGATTGAATTGGCAAAATGCAGTGAGGAATGGGTGTTTGACCAGGTGAGCAAGACACTTCCTTAAAGTAGCTTCAATGTCACACATGCCATTTAAAGTTTAAACCCTTGAACAACAAATGTAAATGTTCAACAAAAGCCATTCAATTAGGATTAGGGTATCAACCCAGTATGAAGATCAAGAGCATATTATACTTTAGCTCTGAGGTTATTTTCAAATACATTGCCGATTATGCAATGCGTAGTACTTCTTTATTTAAGCTAACACTGGAAAAACACATATCCCCTAAAATTAAATACTGAAGGAAGGATGGTTGGACACAGTGCACCAGCACAGAGAACACAAGACAGAAGGAACACAAAAATCCACTTCAACCAAGTAGAAACATTCAAACTTAGTTTCTTGCAAATTTTAATGGTCACATGTTATTTGGGACCTATTCTTAAAAGAAAAACGAAGTATAACAAATCTTAAAATCACTAGATTTTTAGTAATGATGTTATTTTTATCATACCTTAAACCTGAAATTATTTTGCTTCAAAAACGGGACTAGAGAAATGTGAAATGTTCTTGAATATTACAGAGTTCCATTACTTTCTAGTACCCTCTCTCTTACTCATATAAATAAAATTCCTCAGCCCATAGTATAGGTGCTCCAATATAATTTAGAATGCAAGGAAGGATCTGAAAAGGGACTGCTTTACTTAAGATTCAGCAGGAAAAAGAAAAGCAAGGAATATCTTAAAAAACAAAGCAGAACATCTGAAAGATAAAGAAAATATAGTAGAACTTGTATATTTAAATGTTCAAAAAAGGATTTTTTGAACATTACCAAGCTGATTGCTTTGTTACCAAAAAGGAAGAAAGCACAGGCCCTTTTGGAAGTGGTTTAATCAATGAAACTGGAACCACTGAACAATGTGAAATGGTATCCTCCGTTTACTTAAAAATTGTACAGATATAATGCAGTGATCAGCTTTAAAAGTTCTTTGTTTTACTAATTATGAAAATGGCTATTGTGACTAGTAACAAAGTATATTGATAGCATAACTGGTGATACACCAGATAAGATGAAACAAAAAGCCCTCACTCAATGGTACGCATTTCACAGGAGCTGACTGTATGGAACAATATAGTTTACTGCAGCAAGATATAAATTTAGGTAAGTCAGAGAATAAAATTTAAAAAAAAAAAAAAATATTGAAACTCATTAAACACGCCTGCAAGGAGAAGCTTTTAGGGATGCTGCAGGAAGACAGCTCTGAAACCACCTATTTCACACAAATGTAAAAGAAATAGTAGGATACTTTACTATACAGAGAGCTAAAAAGCCATGAATGAACATGGTGGTACAACTCTGCAATATAATAATTAAATTTAATCTGAAGCTCTACATTCAGGTTTGAGCATTTTTATAGGATAGTCCCATTGCTCTGCACAGCAATAAAAGGGGGAGGATTTCAAAATAAGAATGAAGCTGAGAAGAACATAGGTATCTTCTCACACAGATATTCAAACTTATGGACTATATGTTAAAGTGGAAAGAGGAAAACCTGCACTAATGAGGCATTTACAGAGCAAATGAAGACATTTAAAGCGGTATTTCCTTTAAAACAAAACAAAACAAAACCAAAAAAAACCCCAAACCCAAACCTGTACAAGAGAGGTGCCAGGTAAGATAACTGATGAAACGAGTACAATCTGGATATAAGAGACAAGGAGTACATCTAGAGAAAACCCACAGCAGGAAAAAAGTGGCGAAGTAAGGTTGAGAAATTAAAAATAAAAATATGGGTTGTTGGGTCTAGTAGCCTGATCAGTCAATTATTTACATTCTTCTAAAACTAATATGCAAATAGGTGACACTGTGCAAACTTTCAGTACAATAATTCATTACAAAATTTGAAACTCCAATTAATTCTAGATCTGAAAAACTTCAATTTGGGAAACAATTTTACTAAAAAGAATTACAGTTTAAGTGCACAGAAGAGAATCTTACTCAGTGCTGGAAATGTCGATCTAAAATGTGCCACTAATAGATATCATATGAATACCCTTGAAACTTAAAAAGACTCTGAAAGTCAGAAGTTGCCAAGGCACCTATTGCACTGAGACTACATTGGCTGAAAAAATGTATCAAGGAAACTCTTGTAATATTTAATCTGTGGATTTTTGCATCTGTTTCACACTTCAGGATTAACCCCTTAAAGACTATTTAACTAAATTCAGATGCCTAACCTACCACCCTGTTAAGCTAAGACAAAAAACTGAATTAATTTACAAAACACAAGCACGAATTCTTACCCTACATAACTTAATTTATTACTAGCCTAAATATAAGGGGTTAATCTTCAGTTAGACATGCTGTGTCCACACTACTTCTTCATTAAAAGTTAACAGGTATATCAATTTCGGTAAGTTTTATTATGGGAAATACATTTTACCCAGTCAACTATTTCAAGACTAGTGTGAACACTGCTTAATTCTAGGAGAGAGACAAAGACAAGAAGAAAAAAAAAAAAAACACGAAGTAACAGTAGATGCTAGGACTATGCATCCAAACCCCCTCCTTTGTAAAGCATGGCAGGTGTGACACTGAGCTTTAGAAAACCTTGGTCAAAAATCCTTCCGATGTCTTGGCAGCAACCCCTGACAGGAATCAAGTCCCTCTGCTAGAAGGCTTTGGACCGGGGCTGTTAGCTAAGGATAAAAAAGACACACGCGCACACATATATGCGTTTATAAGTATGTACACTTTGTTTGCTGAAGGAAAGATTCCACAGCAGGGGTTAGAGCACTTCGAATATTATCAGATTCGGTAAACTGTCAAACGCACAATACTGTAAGAAACAGTAGCTATGCGGTTAACAATTTTATTTCACTGTATTTTTTTTTTAGCCTTTTATCATGTAATGGGATTATTACACATCAAACACGATTCTACTCCACGTGCAAGTCTCAGTCTCATCTTTACTCAAACTGGTTCTTCCGGTAAAGCCTTCCTTATCACCTGAACTAGCTCCCCAAGCGGGCTAAAAAAAATGAAAACTTTAAACCGCTGTAAGACACAGAGCATGAGAAGCTGCAGTAAGAAAGAACACAAACACATACTGTTACTCTGCAGCAAATAAGCAGCAGTCTTCGTAATAAGGCCTTCTTTGCTGCAATAATTTGCAATTCAGTCTTCTCTTTGCTCTAGTTTCAAAAGTGAACTTTTCTGCACATCCATTTTATACTGCTCAGTGTCTTGAAGAGAAATCTAACTTGATTTTGCTTGCCTAAAGGCAGTACTGCATTCAGCAGTGAATAAACTCACAATGATCATTTTAACTCAAGTGTGGGTCAGACAAAAATACAGATTTGTTTCCTTTAGGTGGCATAAATTAAGGGATTGATGGCAGTAATTTGAATTTCAATTTATTTTTAGTCCACATCATAAAATTTCAGGCCAGAAACCACCTAATTGAAATTGAGTATTGTGGCAGGAATCAATATTGCACTGTTGCACAGTACATTAAGAAATAAACATGGTGTTTAAGGTTAAATTCATTTAATGGTTAATCTAATTTAATAATCAAATCTTTTAAGTTAAAGTATTCTTTATAAACTTAAATAATATGTGAAGTCTGATTCGGCACAGACAAACCAAGAGTCATGTTACACTTAGATTGTCAAAAAACAAGTAAAATTGGTTGGGTGTGACAGTACATGTACAAAGCCTTTATAGCTAGGAATAATATGCACAGCTTAAAAATCATGTACAAAGCACTCTTAAAGACTCTTCAGAAGTCATCCAAACCAGAGAATGCATCTTGAAATTTTTCTTTCCGATTATGGAAGACAACTTTGTTAACACAGCTTGTTTACAATGCACTAGTCACAGCTACAGGACATTTACCAATGCAATATAAAAACCTCAAGTATTTTAGAGGACATGTAATGATGAGATGAAGTAAAAAAAACCTCTGTGGCTTATATAAATACGTATATACACAAGCACATGTATACATACACACATACAATTTTTTTCAACCTGCATGAGAAGTGTTAAGATAGCCTCAGATTTCCTATTTGTAGGTTCACTGTCAAACACCAGAACCCTGTTTGCTATGGTGTCTTTCAACTATGAAAATACAGGATTAAAGGAAACAAAAGTTAATTTTATCTGACCCGTAAACAAAAAGAACCAATGTACTGCAGACATTAATCATGCTTGTTGGCTTAAAAGCTTTTGGAGCTTTGAAAGTGTTACAGAACAGACCCTAAAGCAACACTGCTGGCACCAGAGAAACTGTGGACTTCAGAAATGTAAATTGATTTACAAGCTCCACCTTCTGCTTCAGCTTAACGACAAAGCCATTTCTTATTGTACTAGTCTGGGTTTGCCAGTTGGATAGAAGACTGATTGTAATACCAGGAGCCTAAATATACTCAGAAAGCACTCCAGACCAAAAAGCAACCTCAGAGAGCTGGAAAAAATCGCATTGTCTTTTAAAGTTAGAAGCACTGTTACCATCAAAAGTATTATAAAAGTGCATTTTAAGTGGCACTGCTATTTGGAATGTGTAAGTGATGGTAGTACTGATCCAGTTTAAACCCAAAAACCTGTGATTTGATTTTCTAAAACCATACAATCTTTCTCTTAGGGCAAGACTGCTCTAGAAAGCCAGTTTATAGCCACTTGCTATAAAACACTTAGTTTTCCACGTAATTTTAAAAGAGGGGAAAAAAATAGTCAAGTTTGTACCTTTTCCAGAAAGCTGAGGTTGGACTTAAAGTTAGAAATTGTAAAAATTAAATAAACGCATCATATAAGCATTTATTTTAACCAACTGTTCTCTACTGAGACTGGTTGTTGGAAAACAAGTTTTCGATCAAATATATGTGCCAGCATGTTGCCTTCCAGGACCTTAATGCCATCTTAAGCAGAACAGGTAAACATAAAAAAACGGGTGAGAAAGAAGTAACATCTTTAACAACTTCCCAACCTCCATCCCTCATGTTCTCCTCCCGAATGACTGGAGATGTCAGTGTGATAGTGACTTGCATTTTGGGTTCCACACACGAATTTAAAATTATTGCTGCCTCTGGGACTGCACACTTGATATCGTATTTCTCAGGACTTATTACCTAAATATCAAGAAACAGAAATTTCCATTAGCATGTGGCCAATAAAAGTATGGGGAAGAAAATGGATTTCAATATAGTCTTTTTAACAGAAAGACAGAAACACAGTATAATTATATGAAGCAGAGACCTCCGTATTCAAAGAAACCACAGTATCCACAATTAAGATATATATATATATGGACTTGCGTGCTGTTTCCAAACCATTAATGAAAATACACAGCAGTCACCAAGCATGCAAAAGGAAAAAAAATGCCCAGAAGTGAAATTCATATACAAGTAAGTTACATAACAAGAATCTTGACAGTGTTTGAGATAAAGAAAAGCCTCAGTGCCACTTAAAATATCAGCTGGATATGTTTCTCATTGGAACACAGGAGACTGCATCACAAAGGTGCAGCGGTTGTTCTTCAAGCACACAGTTACAGGATGGGTACACTGCTAGGTACATTCTATACTTGGCTGTAAACAACATGGTAAGAACAAAGGGCAAGATAAACACCACGGAAAAAATATAAGAGTAACTAGCAAAGTGGTTATTCCAAATTGCTTCTTGCAACTACATTTAATAGTTCTAAATACCCCCAAAAAGAAGCTGTAGGCACCTCTACCACCTTCCTCCACAAACTAGAGGGACAAGTGACTTCTCCACAAAGCCAGACCAAGATGTGCAGTTTTTAAATTTTCTTCTGTTCTGTTACTTCAAACAAGAGCAAACTCAAGATTATTTTCTAATTAATCTGATCCTGCTAAAGCTTCTACCATGCCACTGATTCCGCTGAACATTTTACCAGACAGTACTGAAATACTAATGCTGTGACAAGCATTCTATAACGACGGTGGACAGGCTTTGTTCAGCACAGAGCACAGACTTTATTCTATACTTTCATATCTTGTGGAAATACAGCAAATGGTTTATATGAATTCCACTGAATGGTCTAAGACTGCATGTACTTGTTTTTTTCTTTTTAAAAGGCCAAATTGAAAAAAAAGACAGAAGACTTAGTTAACTAATTGCGGAACTACAAAGCACTGACACATACAAATTGGAAACAAGATATAAGTACAAACAGATTGGCATTAATGGAGAACTTTGACCTTCAGACAGCAAGCTTCCTGTAACACAGCAAAAATTACCTCTATCACTGCTCATAACTGGATAATAGTCTTCTGTTCATTTCTGTTTCCCAATTAAATGAAATCTATTAAATGATAATTGATACTACACCGCTAGTGTAAACACCTAGACACTTGCATGCACACAATATACAGAAAGCAAAACATGCAGCATAGTCCCTGAATTCACATGGAAACACTTAGAAAACGGAAAGAAACTGAACCTGAGCTATGAAATGTGGCACAGCGAGCCATGCAGACATTTGACTTGAGGACAGATTTTTACAGTATCTTTACAAAAATTCAAATCCAAAAATCTAAATTCTACTTACTGCAAGTTGTTTGGGAAGACTTTCAGCAATACGAGTGAGTAACGTCTTTGAAGGCTTCTCAGCGCATAACAAAACAAGATTGACATTTCGGTCTCCACGGAGTAGCAAACCTTTAGCCAAAACGCCTACCCGTAAAACTCCTTTCAAAGCTCTGTGAATTATAGTTAAAAGTTGCATTTAAAATAATATAAAAACCTTAAAACTAAACCTGAAGATAGAAAAGTGAAATAAAATAGTATTCCACATACTTTTGAGGCCATAGTGACATAAACCATATCAAAACCCAAAGAGAAGAGAATCCCTGGAAGCACTGATAACAGTGTAAGGAAAAATTTCAGAAACAAATGATGAAATTCTTAAAAAGTAATATAAAAAAATACCTGTCTTTACTGCCATCTTTTTTGTCATCTCCCTCTTTGTTCTTGCTTTTTTCATGATCAGTCATGTTGTCAGAAACAAGTTTCAAAGCACGCTCAGTAATAGAAACAATTTTTTGGACTGCTTGGAGTTCCTCCTCTGTCGGATATATAGCGGCATGTTTGGTCATCACATAGCGGTCATCAGAGGAGTCAGGGCGGCGTAGAGGCTAAACAGACGAAAAAGCGTATCTCTGAAATTTGGGTACACTTCCAAGTTCACAAATGGTAAGTGACCAAAAACCAAACATGTGGCTAAACAACAGAATATTCAAATCTCAAAATCACTGGAATGTAACAAAACATGAACTGAAGTGTCCTTAACAACTTACACTGGTCACAATCAGTCATGCCTGAAAAAACATTACATGTATCAAAATTAAAAAATTATGAAATCCCAGCATCAAAAGTATCTCCCCAACATAAATATCTATTGTTACTTGCATACTGCTGCAAAACAAAGTGTCCATGACTACTTTCATAGAACCACAGAAGAATTCAAATAGGAAGGGACCTCAGGAGATCCTCTAGTCCAACCTCCTATGCAAACCATGGGCAGCTGTAAGACCACATCACATTGCTCAGGGCTTTATCCAGTCAGTCTTGAAAACTGCCAAACATGGAGGCTGCACGTGTATGAAAAAAATTATTCCCTGTATTCAATCTGAACCTCTTTTGTCTCAGCTTAAGCTGGTTGTATCTTGCCCTCTCATGACTGTAAAGAGCCTGGCTCCATTGTCTTTAGAATGCACAGGTATTAAAAGGCTATTATGTCCCACTGAAGCGCTCTCTTCTCCAGGCTGAACAAGCCCAGATCCTTCAGTCTCTCCTCACAAGGCATGTGTTCCAGAGCCCTGACCATCCTGGTAGCTCCACACTGAACCTGCTGTGGTTTATAGTATCTTTCTTGTACTGTAAAGCCCAAAACTGAATGTAGTATTGCAGTTTGGGTCTAATGAAAGCTGATCACTTCCCTTCATCTACTGATTATGGTCCTGTTAATACAACCCAGGATGCTGTTGGCCTTCACTGCTGCCAGGGCACACTGTTGACTCATGTTCAGCTTGCTATCTGCCAAGATCCCCAGATCCCTTTCAGCACAGCTGCTACCCAGCCTGTCACTTCCCAGCCTGTATCAGTGCAAGGGGTTATTCCTTCCCAAGTGCAGCATTAGGCATTTGTCCTTGCAGAATTCCATAAAGTTCCTGTTGGTCCATTCCTCCAGTCTGCCTAGGTCCCCCTGGATGGCAGCCCTCCCCTCAAAGGTATCAACTATTCTCCCCACCCCAGACTGATTCAGTTTCATGCCAGCTGCAAAACTGATGAGTGTGCACTCACTCCATCACCTTTCAGATCACTGACAAGGTGCTAACGAGACAAATCCCAGGATAAACCCATGTGGTACTGCACTTGTTACTGAACTCCAGATAGAGTACGACCCACCACTAACCATTATTCTCTGGGACTGACAATCCAACCACTTTTTATCCATATATTTGTCCACAATTAGATAAATAATGTTGTAAAATGCAATTAAATAAAATAAAAAGTAGTACGTAAGTATACTTGTATTTCAGAAGAAACAGTATTTGTCCTCAAGGCATCCTTTTGTCATTTCAGTGGACTTTTTTGGAAGACAGGTCCACCTACACAGTCTCATTAGCATATAATTTCTTCTTTGCTTTTCCAAATCCTTTATTAAAAAACACTGGAGACAACTGAAGTAGCACTGAATAATTTATAGTTCTTAACTGTGCCTCCTGGTAAGTATGATTTCATTTTTTTTCTCAAGTTAAGAAACTCACAGCTGGTCCTTGGGGCTGAGGAGGCATTCCTGGTCTAACTCCCAGCAGGCCTAGAGGTCCTGGAGGACCATGAGGATATCCTCCATCTGGTATTCTGCGGCGGTCATCCCAGTGATGCTGCTCTTCCTCCATTCTCCTCCAGTACATGTCCTCTTCATATCGCCTGAAATGCATCAATCAAAGTGTTCTCTTTATATAGCAGTTAATACTTGCAACCATTCTAAATATATTCTTGTACGTCCTCACTAACTCATTTCTAGTAGTCATAAGCAAATACCAGTGAACTCCAGAGGGTAACTAAAATGAATGGTCATTTTGGAAGTGGGTCTAAATTTATAGCAAAATAATTCTAATAAGTCTGCATTCCTCAGAGGGATTGAACACTAACAAACAAAAACTCCAGAGGGATAATGACAACTTAATTTAAAACAAGACAGTACAGAGTTCCAAAACAAGTATTCAAAATAAGTAACTACAGAAGCAGAGTCAGTTTTAGATAATCTGACTGCAGCTTTGTCTCGTTCATTGATACAACATAATGCATTACCTCATTTCCATCCTCCAGCGTTCTTCCTCTTCTCGCCTTCTCCAGTATTCTTCTTTCTGCATCTGTTTCCTCATCTTCTCTTCTTGAATTTTTCTTGCTCGAATACTGGGCTTTACTTCTACTTGTAAGTCTGGGTTTACTTTTTTCTAGTTCAGAAAAATAATAAATGAAATGTTGTTATTCCTCTTGTCATCTCAAGGTTACAGAGTTCTTCTGACATGTTTAACACACACTACTGGTCTATGATAAAATCAAGGGGAGTAAAATGCAGTTTTAGAACTGCATTGGATGAGTAGTTGAAGAAGAAAAATCTGTGTCCAGTATTTTAAAGCAAAGACATAGCAACATATTACAAATAGCATGAATTCACTCTTCACTTATATGAGAACAAAGCAATTTTAAGATTAAAATGTTACATGAAATACAAAGTAATTTGCTGTTAATTCTGTAGCAGGATGACTACTCTATAGCCTGAAAAAACATTTCATCTTAATTACAGTGTGCTTCCTGATGCCCTGTTCCTGAAGGGTCCCTCACACAGGGGCATAATCATGAGTTACTGAATAAAATTTTCTGGTAATTTTTTCTCTTCTTTCATCCCTTTTGTGATTATGCAAGTCCATTGTATGTCCTGTGACCACAGTAGATTCTTCCAATATAATCTTATAATAATCAAAATGCACACAATATGTCAGTACACGTGTCTCTCCATTCATGACTAAAAAATCTGCAACACTTGTTTCTCAAATGCCTCCACAAAGGGTTTATGTGGTTTATCCCACCAAAAACATTGAGTGTTACTATTTTACACTATTCAAAATTCATGGTAAACAACATAAAGAATCTACTGTTGCTTGCATATGTGGTACCGTATGTTAATGTTGCAAAGGTTGCCTGAAAGCAATGTTCAATATGTTTAAAAAAAACACAAATGAAAATACAGTTTCATAGTCTGCATTACTTCTTTAAAGACTATACTCCGTAAGAAATATATTTCTCTACCTTTTTTTATATGCTGTTTATTCAGAGTACCTACTTTTGTCTAGCCTTTAAATGTACGAATATGTAATCAGTCAGCTGACATCTGGTAGATTTTCAGATAGAAGCATTAGCATTTCTACTAACCTTATACTGAAGTCTGTGCCGCCTCCCTTTTAAGTGCATCTCCTTGGCATTAGGATCATTAAAACTGCATTCACAAAGTTTACAGTGAAAGCGGATCACCTTTCCTTCATCATTTCTTACCTGGAAAATAAAGTTGTAACACATTGGGATTTTTTTTTTTTTAAACCAAAGCTAATGTAAAAATTAATCTAATTCAGTGACACTGGATAATGTCTACCTGTCTCAAAACATGCTAAAAATTTCAGACACTAACTGAAAGAAGGCAAAATAGAACTTTCAATTCTGACAAACACACCGTTGTGCTTGGTAATGAACAAAGTTCTTCCATTCCAAAGAGTACACAGCTTTAAACTTGAGCCCGAACATACTGAGTTGAATAATTACAAACGTGCAAATCATGAAAAATTTACATCAGACTTCATCCACGTATCTCATGCCACCCACATGAAGAATGCCCAACTGAGCATAAAAGAAACATGCACAATACAAAAATACAAACATATGCACAAGCCTTTGCAGGTTCAATGCCTTGTCATTCTTATCTTCAAGGAGGACCCAGGGAATTAGAGGTCAGTCAGCCTCACCTCAATCCCTGGGAAGGTGATGGAGCAGCTAATCCTGGAAACCATTTCCAGGCACATTAAGGGCAAGAAAATCATCAGGAGTAGTCAGCATGGCTTCACCAAGGGGAAGTCATGCTTGATCAACTTAATAAAGTTCTGGGATGAAATGAACGGCCTGGTAGATGAGGGGAGAGCCGTCAATATTGTCTACCTGGACTTCAGCAGGGCCTTTGACACAGTCTCACCATAATATCCTCATACACAAGCTGTTGATGTATGGGCTGGATAAGCCTAAAGTGAGGTGGATTGAAAACTGGCTGAATGGCCAGGCCCAGAAGGTGTTGATCAGTAGAATGAAGCCTAGTTGGAGGCTAATAACTAGCAGTGTACACCAGGGGTCAATACTGGGTCCAGTCCTGTTTAACTTCATTAACGATCTGGATGATGGGGCAGAGTGTACCCTCCACAAGTTTGCTGATGACACAAACTGGGAAGAGTGGCTGATATGCCAGAGGGTTGCGCTGCCATCCAGAGGGACCTCAACGGGCTGGAGAAATGGGCTGACAGGAATCTCATGAAGTTCGATAAGGGGAAGTGCAAAGTTCTGTGCCCAGCGCGGAACAACCCCATGCACCAGTATATGCTGGCGGCCACCCAGCTGGAAAGCAGCTTGGCAGAAAAGGACCCGGGGGTCCTGGCGGACACCAGGTTGAACGTGAGCCAGTAATGTGCCCTTGCAGCAAAGAAGGTGGCTGGCATCCTGGGCTGCATTAGCACAAGTAGTGCCAGCAGGTCGAGGGGGGTGATCCTTCCTCTCTAACTCAGCACTGCTGAGGCCACAGCTGGAGTCCTGTCCCCAGTTCTGGGCTCCCCAGTACAAGAGAGACATGGACATACTGGAGAGAGTCCAACAAAGAGCCACAAAGCTGATGAGGGAACTGAAGCATCTCTCCCACGAGGAAAGGCTGAGAGACCTGGGACTGCCTAGCCTAGAGAAGAGAAGGTTGAGGGGGGATCTTCTTAATGTGTATAAATACCCGAAGGAAGGGCGCAAAGAGGACAGAGGCAGGCTTTTTTCAGTGGTTCCCAGTGACAGGACCAGAGGCAATGGGCACAAAGCGAAACACAGGACGTTCCCTCTGAACATCAGGAAACACTTTTTTACTGTGAGGGTGACGGAGCCCTGGCACAGGTTGCCCAGGGAAGTTGTGGAGTCTCCATCTTTGGAGATACTCAAAAGCTGTCTGGACACGATCCTGGGCAACTGGCTGTAGGTGGCCCTGCTTGAGTGGGATTGGACCCCCAGATGACCTCCACAGAACCTCAACTGTTCTGCGATTCTGTTTCATGTTGAACAAATTTTCACTAAAATATTTGAAAAATAGTACATATTTTCATATCAATACCTCCTCCACATAGTCATGGCCCACTGGCTGGACATCACTTTGCAAGGCAGCAAGAGTCGTGGGAGTCACTGGTTCAGCTGCTGTGTCTGGTTTTACTTCCTGTGTTTGTACTGTAGCAGTAGGAGTTGTTTTAACACTTTCAGCTGATTTCATTTCTTCCAGTTTACTTCCTGTTGTCTGAAGCTTATTGCCACCTACAAATCAAAAAAGTTAAATCGTTACCTTTCATAAAATGAGAATGTGATTACACATCATGTGCAAACATTGATATTATTTGCAAATATCAATGTTCTGGCCAAAGCATTATCAGTCTTTTAAAATTAGTTAAACATATTTTAAATACAATTAAAGATTTTAAAAAATAAAGTCTAACAACATTCAAGTTATTGAAACACTTGTTTGGGGTTTTTTAGCAAGAAAAGCTTTTTCTTTATATAATTGCAACTTTCTTTATTCATTTTCATGCTTTTTCAAAAGAGATAGGACTGAATGGGAACAACTCAGCAAATATATTTTAATAATCTCTTTTTTGTCATCAGATTTTTTTTTTTTTTGTAAATGGATTCAAGAAAGTACTTCAAAACCTTATAATGTTTGTACTAACAAACGTAGTATACTCTCAGTGTTGCAACTACATATGTCTTTCCTTCAAGAGCAGGATAGCTAATTGTGGAACAGCTGCTTCCCATCTCTAAATGTCTGTCAAGCTCATTTCAAAAGTTTCCACTGTTAGATTTGCATTGTTACAAGGATGTTTCAGTTGCCCAGTTATCAACTGCCAACCTACTGTAGGTTGCCTTAACAGCCCAGGCTGTAAACTGAAATTAGGACCAACTGGACTATAAACTGCAACACTCCAGTAGCTGCTACATAAGAAACCAAAGGTGGGAGGCTTCTTATGAAGGTGGGAGAAGCCTCCAAGAGAGGTCAGGTGGAGACAACTAGGCAGAAAACACCATAAATTTTGAAGCAAAACTTTTATTTACATTCTTATGTTCACCTATCAGTAATTCTCTTAAACACAACAGTTACTCATGCATAAAGTTAACTAAATGCATTTGTATTTGCTGCACTCAGTCTTAAAAAAAAATTATAGAATAGGTTAGGTTTCAAAATAAAGACTGACTTCTGTACTTGCCAACAAAGTTTATTTTCGGTGTAGATATTTTCTTTACAGCTATATTAGCAGCGGTTGAAGATGTTTTGTTGTTGGACGCAGTGTTAAGTGGTGTATTTGCCGTGGGAGTAAGAATTTTCACTGCAGAGGATGCAACAGAGGAGTTCACAGTACTGCTGCTAGTTGCTATATTTGAAGCAGAGGCAGTTGGTTTGGAAGCAGATGTGGATGTTGAGGAAGTAGCTTGGGTAACCACATTTGGTTCAGTTGAAGGAATGGGTTTGCCAAGTTTTGTGTGCAACTTTACTACCTATAAGAATAAAGAGAAATTCATAATATGATCTCCCTGGGATAACTAGAAAAAATTATGTGACACAAACATCATTGTAACTAAAAACTGAACAGAACTAAAAAATTAGCTATTGCTTCTTTACAAAAAGTGATCTTGGCCAAAAACAAAAAAAAGAAAAGATGGACATGTAAAAGCTCTTGTTATCTGTAAGAAATAAATAGTTAACAGTTATCTTACATTGCCTATTTCCATTAGAAATTCAGACATTTACTCCAAAGGCTGTGTAGATGAGAACAGAAAGCCAATAAACTCACAAGCCAGTATAACTCAAGGAAACATTTTGCTCAAACTGTTTCAATGTGACTGTTTTGTTGCCACATTGCTTTTTACTCTCCCTCCAAAAAGTGTAGTACATTGAACTATTTTGGTTCCTTCCAAACAATATTAGTAAATAAGTTATTTAATTCAGATTCAACAATACTATCTCTTTTGATCAATACACTTAAAGAGTATTCATATTGAAAGAATTTCCAGGTTACCTAGCAGAACTGAAGAGATTCCTTAGACAAAGGTTTTCTTTTTTTTTTTTTTTTAAAAAAAGCACATCTGCAGAGACAGTTAAGGAGGATGTGAGGCATATTTCAGAGCTCTTTATTATCTCATAGAAAGTAAAAAGGTACATGCTTATTCTTAGAAGTAATAATCAGAGGCCTTTCCACAACATGCTTGAGATAGAATAATACTTCTTTTTGGTGACAGCTGACCATCACCTGAAAAAGCAATGCATGTAGTCCGTAAGAACAAAACATGCAAAATCAAAACTAAAGACTGGGTTTGAAAGTAGCAGTAAAAAAATACAAATCTGCGAGACATGCCTTTAGGGCAAACACATGTATACAATCATGATAAGCACACAACTGTATACATACACTTAGGTTTTTGTTCTTATTTTTTCCAAGTATGTTCCCCATCAGAATACTGACATATTAGTGTCACATAATATTATAAATTTAAGTTCAAGCAGCTCTTCAAAAGTACTTTTTTCCAGTAGAATGCACAAGATTCTTCAGTGTACCACAGAAATAGAGTCCTTTGAGACTTCATTTTTACACTGATGACAACCTAAATCAGCAGTGGTTAGCGACTATGAGGAAGAGAAAGCTACATCCAAATATATAAGGATAATATATACTATACTCCATATGCCTATGGAGTTATTGAACACAACCCAAAAATTTAATGGCTTATTAATGAAAGAAAGAACACTAGGCAAGTCTATCTAAATTATAATTGTTGCTGTTGTACTAACAAAAAATGATATTGGTAAAATTGTTTTAAATCTGCTATGAGATTTATTTATTTTAATAGGAACGATGTTACTGATGCCACTTTGTACAGTGTTCTGAGATGCAAAAAGCTATAAAAGCTGAATATTAATACTGTATTTGTTACTGACATTAATCTTTCCAGAGTTATGAAGAAAATCTGTAATACCTAAACAAACATTCTACACTGCCACTGCATTTACTATAGTATGGCCAAATTTAAAACACAGGTCACAGGTGTTCACAGTGCAGCCCACAGTCTTTATTCCAGAATGCCCACCTAACTGCAGCCAAACAGTAGGGAAAACATGCTTACCAAAAGTCTTCCAAACATACTCATTATAAAGTCTACTACAGGACATTGTTCCTTGCTCCCATATGCCAATTTTCTTTGCGAGAAATAACAAGGAGTGATGCATAATAGTCCTGTCCCTTGGCACTGACTCAGCTTACAGTGTTTCAAAGTGCATTGAAAGCTTCACAGCACCAGTCAAAAGATGAATGTCAAGAAAAGTCTTGAAAAGTTAGGGGGCACAAGCATGCTACTGCATGGCCTCACTGACTCTTTTCCCCATCTTACTCTACACCTTCTTCCTATGATTTACATACTTTCCCCGATACATCGTCTTCTCATTGATGCCATGACAATATTTTTCCCCCTTTCTCTCAACAAGGCCCTTCTAATAGTGTGCTTAAAGATAAGTTTGAAACAAAAAGCAGAACTAAATGTCTTTATATAAAATAATTCAAATTATATTGTTTCTGTGTATTTTCTCCTCTCTAAGATGAGAAAAAATGATGGGAAGAAGTATACGACTGACTTGTATTATAAGAACAAGAGAAAACTCTTACTTTCTGATGCTTGGCTCCACGGATATGGGCAGCATAAGCATCTGCCCCTGTACAGGACACATCACAAAGCTCACAGCGCAACTGATTCTGAGTTCCACGAGCAGAAGTGCTGTTGTTATTGGTGTTCTGGGAAGCTTTTAATGCTGCTTCTTTCTTTTTGTGTTTCTGGCCTTCTAAGTGTTCTTTATAAGTCTGTTTAAATAAACAATACACACACAATAAGCTGTCTTTGTACTCCTCGCTCATCATTCACGTGAATACATGTAATATAGAATATAGCATAAAACACATGCTTTGTATAAGAAATACTTCCTACTGAACATTTCTTCCATATGACATGCTCTAAGGCATTAGCAGGCCACTTCTAAGACCAAGAAATTTTCTTCACCACCACCAGGATTCCACTTTTAGGTAATACAATATGGGCTTTTCTCCTCTAACTTCTCACTTCCTCAACCAAGTACGGGTCGACAGATATTACCATTGAAAACTTTATATGATCAGAAAATGGCAGTTTCCTGCATTGCATTCAATTATTCTTGATTTTGAATTTTCCTCAAACTACAAGACCACAGTGATTAAGTGTATCCAGAAAACTAAAAAAAATCAATTCAAAAGAAGGTAGCGCATAAAGCTGTGCTGAAAATGAAATGCCGAAGTTGATATTTGTTCCTATATCAACACTAGCAATCTAGAGAGCAGACAGGGTAGGGAATAATGACAAGTTTACCTAAAGAGCAAGAACTGTTTAGCCAGACACACACATAAACACTCTGCATGAATTGGTATCTACTTTCTACACACTTGTACCCACTGTGAAACTAAACTAGGATGCTGGAATACAACGAAGAATAAATTTTCAGGCTTACCATTCACAAAATTTATGTAATTCCATAATTTTGAAAAAAAGTACTTTCTAAGAAGTTTGCTATGCTAAAAAAGCAAACCAGATTCAAAGTTTAGAATATTTCTGAAGTCCAAAGCACAGCTGAAGCTTCTCTGTACAATCTAAGGGGACGTATCTTTTTGTCCTCTCATAGGAGCTCTTTCTATAATAGTGCACATTTTCATTTAATTATTCCTTTAGTAGAAGTATAGAATCAGATCTTTAAAAATTAACAAATATTCTTAAAAGGGTCAGTTTTTTAGCTGAAGAAATTATGACTAAAGCGTACAGCAGAATATTACATAATACAGGTACCTGTGGTCCAGCACAGCTGATCTTACACACATCACAGTAGTGGATCTGGGGCGGTTTGGGAGGTTGTTTTGGTTTCAGTTGCTTATTTTGGAATGGTGTCTTTTTAGTAAAGGTGGTCCCTGTCCAAGCAGCTGTTGCAGCAGCAGCAGCAGCTGCTGCCGCTGCCTGTTTCTGTTGCTGCTGCTGCTGCTGGTAATAGGACGATGCAGCCGAATACACTGCGGCTTCATAGCCGGAATAAGAGGTACCTCAAAGATCAAAATAAAATAAATGTTACATCACTGTACATCATATATCAATTACATAACACACTAATTCAAAACATGTTGCATAATAGAGGGGGGGGCAGGGCAGGATATAAAAGTTTTATTGAGATCTTGTTAGGTAGTCTGAATATTTCTTGATGTTTCACAGTACACAAATACATAGCTACCAATTGTGTCAGGAATATATTTGATTTTAGACACATCTTTGCAGACACGCAATTATGTTAGATATATCAAAGCATCCCTAAAGTATATGTAAAATTTCCTGGTACATCTGGTAAGACCGAGTATGATGTAACAAGAATTTTAATAAAAGATTTATCAAAGGCCAGTTGAAGTAAGCAGTCTTCCAGAACAGATTTACTGTTCAAGTTTCAAAATGGCAAGGAGGACAGACATTATGTAGATGAAGGGGCAAAAAAATGAGATAAAAGACAGAATGGCTAGTGCTATTACATTCTATTTCACTGATTTAAGTTGTTTTAGTGAAGAGAAGCTGCTTGCCTGCTAAAACCTGGCTATGCAGTCCTTGATTTCTAGTATCAAAGTTGAATAAATCAAGGAAACTTGGCTTTCATACCTTTGAGCCAATTTTCCCATAAACTTCCTACATCTACTGGTTCAACTATTTTAATTCTCTGATCAGGCTCTGTCTCAAGGAAGTCTTAAAATCCCTTTTTAAACAGAAAACAAAACAAAACAAAAAGTTCAAGGTAGTTATAATATGCCAGTTGATTACCGTCTGGCCATAAAGTTAACAGCTTTTCATCTTTAACTACTTTTTGGATTTCTAATGTTTGAAGGAAAGCCTTTTTTTCAGCACCCATTCTCCTCCCATTTTGGGTCAAGACAACCCAAACTTAAAAGATTTACACTGGACTGCTCCTCTCTGTCTCTGTAACTGCTGTTTGATAGCAGCATGCTCCCTTCCAATTTCCCTGGGTAATATTTGTGAGGATGTGTTTCCTCATTTTTTCTATCCCCCATCTTTCTCTCCAAACCTTACAGCAAGTCACAAAACACCGTGCACGTAGCAATGCCAATGCTTTGCATATTCTCACATGTAACAAAATAGGCACATACAAACATCAAACTTCTTTTAAAGATACAGCAAAATATTTTGCCATCATAATGATTTAACTGGTTGATACTTCTCAGTAGACGATGATGTAATTGAACACAAACTGCTAAAATTCTGAGTATTTAAAGCCTCTCCTGTAACAACTGCAAAGATCCCAGCAACATAATATGCAAAATCCTTACCAGAGTAAGTAACCGCTGTTGTACTGTATGTTGCACTTTGAGTATAGGATGGAACAACAGTAGCTGCAGCTGCTACTGGCTGCACAGTAGAGGATACTGGATATATAGAAAACGTAGTTGTTGCTGGACTTGGGGTTGCAGGTTTTATAGCTGTCACTTGTCGTGTTTGCTGGGCTTGGGTATACTGAGTTGCCCCTTGACTATATCCCGCTTTCGGAGCTAATTAGGATAGAAAATAGAAGCGTACAAACATTGTCATGTTTTAGCTGAATGAAATGCAAACCATATTAAGTGATACTTAACGATATGCTGGGGAAAAACGCGTAACAAGTGGTTTTTGTTTTGTTTTTTTGTTTGATTGGTTTTGGTTTTTTGTGTTATGGTTGCTTTGTTTTTAAAGTCATGGTTATGCGTTGTGTGCCATGTACACAAAACTGTTTAATCATGTCACAGCTCACACTGGTAAGCCTCAGATTTATTTAACTGTGCTGCCACGTTTTTAAACAATCTTCTCATTCAATGATTTTACTAGAGTACACTAAACCAAAGTACACCTAAACTTTCTTATTATTTCTAATTAAAGTAAAAAAAAGTAAACAGGATTTATGCTTTGTAGCAATCACGATACCAATAATTAAAGAACTACATACATTAAGTAACTAAAGAATTAAAAAGGAGAGCCCTTCTAACCAAGTTATCAACTGAACCCACCACCAACTATTTGAACCTACTTCAGCAAGTTTTCTAGACAAATAAACAAGAAGTTTGCCTAGAAGTATGTTTTGAGTGTATTCAATAACTAGAGATAGCTACTTATGGCAATGTCACAATAATGTTCAAGTTCTAGGTGCAGCAAATTCTTCTACACATTGACAGAGATTACATGACAAAACTAACAAAAAAAAAATCTGGATAACGTGAAATATTCAAAAAACTATTTTTAAGTTATTAAAGTAGTACACAGGCTATGTATAAAGACAGCAGTTTGAATCATGCCACGCACCTGTCTGGTAGTACGATTCAGCTACTGAAGGCTGAGGCTGGGCAGCAGCAGCCACAGCCGCTGCAGTCGCTGTTGGCTGTTGATAGTATTGTTTGCTGTCATAAGCTACAGCTGGGGCGGTAGATCGAACATAAGAATAGGAATCCTAAAAATTCAAAAAAGAAAACCCAGCAAATTTCTCCTTTAAGTATATATCTGAAGTAATAAAAGTCATTAGCAGAGTCAAAGAAACAATGTGTTTTCTTCTGGTCTACTAAAGTAGATTTAAAAAAACATTTACAGGTACAGTATATACAAACAAATGCATTAAAGAAATTAAATTTATGTTTACAGATACTTCAGCCCTGAAAACTACCCTTAATACAGGAATTAACCTCATGCTATTTAATCACTTTCCCTACCAAATTATTTTTATTACTAAAAAGCAACTACTCACTAGTTTTTCATGATTCTATCAGATTACATTTCTGTAAAATATGATGTGAAAAACCACCACAGATCTCCACAAAATGTGAATTTCTACAAACCACAATAAATTCACAAGTTCACAAACATGACCCCTATATTGGCTTTAAAAATCCCATCATTAACAGTACTTTCCTTGGTTATATTTTTTAGAGTATGACAGTAATACTTTTAAAGCCTTCTTTACTTTTTGGTGTATCAACTAGTCCATTAGGAACCATATCTAGTCTGTAATGGCAAGGCAAGTAGCCCATTCAACACCTCTAGAACTCAGGAGATGGCTAGTAAGCTTAGAAGGCGAGGGCCTGGAAGCTACTATATGTAGGTACATATATTCTCTCATGCTCACCATATTTATGGTACAGCATAAAAAGTTGATCAACTGAGGGGTAGCAAGGCATGAACTACTATAGCTGAAATGTATTAATGTATAAAAATTCTTTTTATTTCCAAGAAATATAACAATAAAATCTCTTTTCCATCCAACCTGTGTAAACTGGAATTATTTTTATTTAGTTTAGGGGACTCTCTTTTCTGTCCAAATGCATCTAACAACTGACCTCGTAATTATGAGTACACGTGCTACTGGAAAGTCTCCTATGTTACAATTCATTACCATATGTAACAAATTATAAAAGCTGTACAAAAGAATTGAGAACATGCAGCAATAGTATAGTACTTTTAAACAGACCAAAATTCTAATTAGAATCTAGATAATGCCTTGATAAGTTTAGGACTAAAAAGTTAAAAAATTATTACAAGACATATACTGTTTCAACATCCAAGATGAAAACAGACAAACAGTTCCCTTTTGTAGAAGCCTGTGGTCACACGAGGTTAGGCAGTGACCTCACAAAGGATACCCAAAAACTACCCAGAGTAGTTCCTCTCCTAGGACAATGTTCTATCCTCATATGTTTGGTACTAGAACTCCTGTGGCACCCAGGAACTTGACAAGGGAACTATTTCCACCTCCACTTAAAATTTTTATCAGAACAGTTTTTTCAGCTACATCAGTTCCATGACCCAGTTTACTGCATGCCACTCGAACATTTAAGCTAGCTGAGACAAGACAGTACTACTCTTTTCAGCAGTAGTTTCACAAAATCACTTGGAGGTAAACATCAGTTCATTGCTTATTGTGTGAATGTCTAAATCTTAGCTCCTGCAGTACTAGTGCTGATAATCCTCTATACAGGCCATATGAGACTGCAGTCACTTCACATTCTATCAGTTTTCCCAACTAAGTAATTTGAGTTGTACCCAAACTGTGATTCACAGAAGAAAAAAATATAAATATCATCACATTCTCTTATCCAAACAGGCCTCCTCCTTTTAACGTATCATTTAAAAATCATACAACAGAAGTAATTTTTTTTGGAACCCACCTGATAATTCTGCGTAGTGACAGGAGGTGGTGGTGGTGGAGCTTCTTGTTGCCTCTGCGTATAACCATAATCTGTAGCTGTGTGCGCTGTAGGATAGCCTCCATATGCAGCAGCTGTTGCAGCAGCTGCAACAGCTACGGGAGCAGGCCTGGCTACTGCAACTGTAGCTGCTGCTGGAGCATAGGCTGCAGTAACTGTGTGCGCAGCGACTGGTGCCTGGTGGACAGTGTAGCTAGCAACTGTAGTTGGATGGGAATAGGCTACACCCGAAGCTGGCTGCTGGCTATATTGGAAAAAGACAGTAAGTAAATAATTAGATTAATCCAACGTACCAAGCTAATGCCTACACATTTCAAAATCACAGATTTGATTAATACTTGTCTGTTCTACAAACAGACCTGGAGCAGCCATCTATCTGTGCATATACTTTAATGGCTTTTATTACCTCTCTTCCACCTCCATTAAAAAGGCTCTATCATTTTTAAGTTTCTGTGGATGCACACATGTCATCCAGGTGATGACTTTCTTAGTAAGGGGGGCCTTTGTGTTGTTTTTTTCCAAGCAGTGGAACACAAGTCTTTCATTCAAAATAATACAGAAGTCTTAAACTGTTATCTTTTCATGACGGACAAGTTTTTAAATGCTTTAGTAGTTCTTCAATAAAACTGACAAACCTGCCAAATTAAGAAAGATACCACTTTTCCATGAGAGCTCATTACTGACTTGCACTTGCATGAAGTTTTTCAGTAAACCATATCAATAATGAGATTATAAAGACTTCCGTGAAAATTAGCTCAGAACTCTTACATTTAAGGCAAAGGCACTTTAAATACACACCTCTGATAGGGGACTTCTCCCACAAAAGTTTAAATTTATAAAAGCTGGCCCCACTCGCTTGTACAGAAGTCCACTGCCTCACAACATGAAGCATCAGAAGAACACACAGTCAGATAGAGCACGAATACTGCTACCAGAGCTCTGGCAATCTTCCAGGCACATGCTGAGACTAATCTGCCTCTCTAAAATTTGCAGGTAGGACATTAATATGTGGCTATTTACTAAGAATGAGTAAATATTAACAGCGGAAATAAAAAATGATGGCTTCAAAGGTTTAATTATTTTAACAGAAACTAGTATTATTGTCCTATATTGATGTGTAACTGTGCATTCTGTTGTCCTATATTGATGTGTAACTGTGCATTACGATTAGAAGCTTAGAATAGTTATTTTGATTTTTAAACAAATAAAGTGAACAGGGCAAAATATCACTATCTGGAACAATGACATGAAGTGGGGATTGAGTAATTATTCTGAATTTTTTAGTACACTTCCTGCACTGTTGTTCAATAATACTTAAGAATATCTACGGGGTGTCACATCTCCATAGCACTATTAAAAGATAATTCAAAACCAACTCCATGCTTATCAAGGAGGTAGTGTCCCCTATTTTTCAGAAGAAAATAGAAAAATGAAATCTCACTTGAAGCAAACATACTCAGTGCAACAACGGAACTGCAGTATGGTTATGCTCAAAACCAAAAGGAACAAGTTACAGTATTTTTTCCTAAAGACTGCAATATTCTCTCTGACAACTACCAGAAACAAAAGCACCTTTTAACTATACATACTATTATTTTTGCAAAAGACATTTCCATAACTCCCTTGGGTTTAGTAATTTTTATTTAATCATTTTAATTACAGCAGAACCCATTAACTTCAACATATTAAAAAAAAATTCTTATAGCAGAAACAGAGAAAATTTTATTACTATTGGACTTCCATGCCTGGACTCCACCTTCTTCTCATCGTAGACCCCTGACTGCTTAAAAGACCACTTGCATTCCATCCAAATTTAATTCATTTGTGAGTTGTACTCACAATTATGTTTCATTTTATTTTCAATTTCTTAGCATAACAGTGGAAGGAAAAGACCTAAAACACTTTGGTGTAGCTCCCACCACTGCTTGAAACAATTCCTCCTACTTGACATACACAGGAAGATTCTCTGTTTTGTCAGTTTAAGGTGAGAAATAGGACTCCACCAGAAAATTCAGGAAGACTATTTTATGATGGTAAAAGTGACTGACAGTCTATAAAATCAGGCTGCATTATCTACATAACAGTACAGAACTGTAAAATATTCACAAATTCTGAGGTAATCATTATCATATATATCTACTAAAAACACATTAAATTGAGAAAACAGACAGCAGACTGTTTAACTCAGACTGCAGTTGAACACATCAGCAGTCCAATGCTGCCAAGAAGGAAAGTCTTGCTCCACCCTATCCTCACTCTTATTCTTCCCTCCTCCCACACACCCAACCCGGCTATGCCATCCTATTCCATCCCTGGTGCTAGTTCTGCTACTTGTCAAGCTATTCAGTGCACTGATTTAACTCATTAATATGGCAGAAAATGATGAGAGTTTTTTTGCTGGGCTTGTTTTCTAACATGGTAGAAATGTTAGAAACATTGAAGCTTACAAAACAAGTCTGCTGAGTGCCAGAACCCACATAAGTTATACACAGGGCAACAAGGAAAAAAAATGGGAAGAGAAAGAAGAAGAGGGACTTGTGCAGGAAGCATTAACTTGGCTCTTCCAAGTTTCATGAAACCATGCTTAAGTTACTATTACAAAATATTATACAGTGCTCACAACATACTATGAAGTAACAGTGCCAGTTTATAAAAAAAAATGCTTTTGTTCTCAGAATATATATGATTAAAGCTACCTGACAGTTTTCAGCATTTAATATTGTGAAGAAATTATGATCATTATCAGCAGGACTATTAACAACATTCTGGTACAGACAGTTTCATTTCTTCCGTGCTATTTTTGTATAAAAATTCCTTATCATGGTATAGAATTAACAGCCCCAATCATTCAATTTCTAAGGCTAATACAGTTCTATGACCATGTTTACTTTAGCAAACCTGTTCCCCTTGCTTCTGCAACATCATGCAGAGCTAGTGATCGAGTTTGCAAGACTGCAAGAAAAATATTCTAGAATTGACTGCTTCTTCCTTTTTAAAAGTTATGTTACATTATGTTACAGAAATTCACGTGACATCTTTTCTAAATTTATGACATTCCTTTTTCTCCCCATGGTCTTACTGAAAACCTTTTAACGTTAAGATGACCACACATTTTCCTGTAATTAATTTACATAAAAAGATTTTTGTGCCAACTTCTTCATTTAACTTACAAGAGTTTTTACCCTTGTTTGGTGATTAGTGCCTCATCACATTTGCTGAGATGAACTTACCTCCTCCTAGATTATTTTGCCAGACTCCCTATTCCACTGTCTTTCTTGTAGTTCATCTGTGCACCTATCCTAGTATTATCTATTCTTCTTTCTTGACTACAGATGGCAAGAACTGTATGCATCATTTCAGATGAAGTTTCAGCTGTGCTACCCGCTCTGCTCCAGACAGTGCTTTCTTTCCAAAGTCTAGCTTCCTCAGAGTAGCTTCTTGTAAAGTTACCTGTGTATTGACAATATTTTCCTTGCATCAAATATCATGACATACCATACTAATATAAATACTAAGTAAGACTCAGAACCAATCCCTAGGGAACTCCACTGCAATTATTCCTATTTGACAATCTCTCTTCTAATTCTACTAACCACCTCTACCAGCTCCTTCTCTACAACTCATCGCTACCTTAAGTAATGATTTTCCATACTGCACCACATCAAGTATTTCAACTTAGTCCCAGTAAATAAGACTCCATAAGATTTAGGCACGTCATCAAGTTATTAGAGCAACAATGAAATACAGTATGTCAGCTGAGCTATGGTAACAAACCACATGCGTGTTCTTCACCACAACAAAGAAAGTAATTCAGTTTAGCTTAATCCCCCAACACAGTGGAAAAAGTTGAACGAAATTACTCTGTATGTTCTATGGGCTAAAGACTAACAGGTACTGCAGCACAGCAGACAGAGAAGCTAACTCATCGACCTGGTAACTTAGGCAGTTTTCTTTGTAGATCAATTCTTCTCTTCCCCAAAATAAAGTCTAATGTCCTTATTAGCATCTTTCAGTTCAAGGAATTCCAGCTCTCCCCATATGAAAAGATACTCAGTCCAATTGGCTTTATTAACTAGGTGGAGCTTAAAAATCACAGAATAATTTAGGCTGAAACAAAGATTTGGAGGTCATCTGTTCTAACCCAGTGTTCAAAAGCTCAAAGCATGGCTAATTTCGAAGTCACATTAGGTTTCTCAGGGCTTCCTCCAGTCAGGTTCCGAACTTCTCCAAGCATGGAGATAGCAAGACTGCTCTAGACAACCTGTGCCAGTGTTTGAGCATCCCCACTGTCAAGAATTTTTTCCTTATAAAAGCTTCAGTTTCAAAAGAAAATGAGCTCTAGACCAACATTTACATAAGACAATCCCAGTTTGTGACCATTCAATTCAATGTAACTTCACATTACAATTCTTAGTGTTTTAATTTACTATCAAAATAAATGTCATTTCTTGATTTAAGAAGCTACGGGTGAAGGACCTGGCAGCTTCAAATCGTACTCTGCTGTATCGCTATTATATTAACTCTTCCGCCAGAAAATTTCATTAATAAAGATTATATTTTATTCATACCACACCCATTTCTTTAGCTGATCATAATAATAATAGTGCTTCCCCACCAAGCTGACTGTAATTTTTGTTTTCTAGGAACAACACACATTCTTCAATGCTCATCTTCCAGCTCAGATTTCTATTTCACTGCTGAAAACGCAGTGAAATATCCCAGCCAGAGCCAGTTTACAATCTACATGTTGCACTCAATTGTTCTGCTCCAGGTTCTGCAGGTGTATGTTTCAGTCAACTACAGGTCATTTCCAGCACCTTACCCAATGTGTTTTGTCTCTCCCTACCTGCTTTAAACTGCTACATGCATATCGCTATTTCCCCATGCTCTTTGCTTCCTCCTCCCAAATAAGGTTGCTTCTATTCAAAAGTTTTACACTCCAGTGTATACCTAGCTTGCCCTCATCTTCCACACCCCAGCTAAGTAACCTCAAGATTGAGAGAATTAATTCTTTATTCACAATTACTATATTACAGTGCATGAGAGAAGTATTTTCTATAAAACACCTTTGACTCAAATCTTCGAGTAACACCTATTCTAATTTCTGCTGACACTTATGATGGGAAATACTAATCTTTCTGATACATTAGTATCAGAACAAGTGCCACGTATTATGAAATACCACTGTGATATTAAACCTCCTAGATAAGACTGACTGCAGTGAGCTGTGACTGTGTATCTTTCTCCACACTAATCTCCAATTCTGTGTCAATCTGATTTTCTGGGGGGAAGGGGCCACACTGGCTCACAATCTTGCAGAATTCACCCCAGAGCAAAGGCCACAGCAAAAATTAGCCTTGTCCACATTGCCGTCTGGTGTATGAAACTCCTTTCACTAAGTGAAAGTACGTTTTCCCAAGACAGGTGCATGTTTTGCCCTGATACTTTGCAAGCTGGACATAAGACTAACACTGCAGCTGCTTTCATGGTATCAACATTTGATATTTGATACGCTCAGAACTGTGATTCTGAAACAGTGTAACATGCAAAAATCTTTTTCTCATTTGCAAAGTCTCCATTCCAAGACACTGAGGCATCAGAGTTAGGAAGATCTCCCTCCCCAGTTCCACACCACAAAATCAATTAAGCTATAGTATAGCTTTAAAAAAAAGTGTAATTCTAGGTAGACACTTAGCCAGGAAAATTCCAGCCTGAACACTTACATTTGGCCAAGTTGTATTAAAATACCACCAACAAAAAGTCCACACCCTGAGAACAAGCTCTCAAAAGAGAAGGTGTTAGCCATCACTACTCCATATTAGTTGCTAAAATAACTAAATTAATTTCATAATTCTGTTGGTAATTTTTATTCCCCTTATCAAAAAATCAAAATATTCAAGGAGCAATTAAAAACCTTTTCTGAACTGCACACAGATCTTCAACAAGGAAACTGTAACAGTGTTTTTGATATAGAAAAAGAAATATGGACTTCCAAAGTGAAAAAAAACTGGCAGCGCACTTAGAATTATTAAGTCAGAAGCTGGCTAGGAGGTAGAAATTGCTGATCAATAGCAATTAATGAAGTATTGGTGTCCACTTCGCAAAACACTGCTCTCCAGTTCCAAAACTGCACAGGTTTGTCTAACTTAAACAGCTATATAATGTAGGTTTGTAAACGAGCAACACTCTTTCACAAAAAAAGCTTAGATGAGAACTTGTGTTATAACTATTAGACCTAATACAGCAGAACCCTCACTTGCTAGTTACTCTTATATAGCAACACTGACAGAAGGTCTGGATTTCCTGTGATGTATCAGCCGAAGAATGACAGAGAATTAAGAGCAATTAAGAAACAAATACTGAATTCTCTTCTGTAGAACACTTGGCTCGTGTCCTTTTTCATTTCCAGCTATTGGCCTTCCCTAGTAAAAAAGTGTTGAGGTAAAAAGTAAGTTGAAAGTAGAAAGCTTGCTTTATTTTTTTGCATGTTAACAATATCAAGAAAATACAACACTTTGATATAATGCTATCTATTTTGCCAGGTAATAACTTCAGACGACTTAAGATTGTAAGATATTTTATTTTCCACATTAAGATATTTGTGGAGTAAGTCATGTGTTAAGAAACTTAATAAGGTATCTGTAGCAATTACTGTCAGAGGAATACATTTTCAGGAAAATGTAGTCTATTTCCATATAAGATATATAGCACGTAAAAGGTTCCCTATAAGCCTTGCTTTTCATCACACTGATTCAATTTAAAAACAAAAATTAATTGTAACTCGTGCACGTAAGCCAAAGAAAAACAAAAATGCTGATCTCCAGTGCATCTCCGTACTAATAACCAACACACACACACTAATGCTGCTGCTATTCCAGCTCAGTTTAGGGAGCTGAACACTGAAAACTCTCTTCCTAGAGGCAAAGAACATCTTAAGGTTTTTTAGTTTTCTGAAGAGTGCTATTTTGATACAGAATTAAGATCAGGACTAAAATCAATTTTGTCTCTATCCAAACCACAAGCTTCCTCAGAAATTACAACTTCTAAAACATATTTCTTGCAGGTTTTTCTTCATTTAAAGAAGTGATTTTCAGGCTAGCTTAGCACAACATTTAAGCTACTATTAAAATAATTTTTAAAATACAAATATCTTGAACTAAAAAAATCCACTAGTTAAGACTTATTTATTGAATTCTAACTTTTAAGAACATTTGAACATTTTAGCATTAAGGAAACCATATTTGTTGAGACTTAACTGCCAGATATCTCAAAGTTTCATAAATTATTCTATTAGTAGCAGAATAGCAAATAATACAGTTTTGCAGTTTTTCTTTCAGGGATAAGAAGACTGAAATAAGTATGACCTAACTCTACAAAAACTGAAAGCAGCACTAGAATCTCCTGCTTCTTCAGATCCTAACCTAGGAAGAGGCACTACTGAATAACTGGCCAGATGAAGTTTCAGGTGTGTTAATGGAACCTGGGCAGAGCAAAGTAAAAACAAAATAATTAAAAAAACCAAAACAAAACAAGGTAGCTTTTTCCCTCCTTAACACACAATAAACAGCATAAAATGGTGAAATGAAATATCACACTACAGTAAGTTGTACTTTAGAAGTGACTTCACTTCTGTTTTTCTAGAGCCTGTCACTCACTACAAGCACAAAATTTCGATGAAGACTGAACGTATCTTTTTAGAACTTTAATGAAAATTCTTTCCTATTATTACAATTTTGTGAACAAATTTGTTTGTAATGCAATTCACTAAGAATCCAAAGAGAGGCCTGAAGGCATGCAAATGTGCAATCCCCTCTTGAATTCCATAAAATTTCAGCAGCTCCTAGTAATGTATTCTATGGTTTAACTACATAAGGCCTAAAAACGACAGTTCTTTGTAGCAATTTTGAGTTTCCCTTCCTCTTCCTTGTTTCTAAAAACATCCTTGCATCATTCCATTGCAAACAAAAAATAGATTGCTACTAGATAGCTAAACCATATACTATCAATAACTCACCTCAAAGATTAATATCCTCTTGTTTTCAATACACCCTTACTGCTTTGTTAATCTTCACATTTAGTCTCACGACCTGATTTAAATCCAAATTCTGCACTGTTTTCCTCACTGTACATCACAACATAACTGCAAGTGTCTGTAACAGTGATGCAATATATGCTCTGTATCTACCTCCCTTTACTCAGTTGCACACAGTGGACAGTTTATTGCCTATACTGCTTTCTTCATTATCAAAACACTGACTTTATTCAAGTGTAGCCAACAGCCATGTTGACAATGATAACACACAAGACAAAAAGAACTGAGCTTGAGATGTTATGTCTGCCTGAGAAAGTACCAACTACTAACATCTTCCCTGTAAAAAGCACAGAACCAAAGAATGTCTGAGGTTGGAAGGGACCTCTGGAGGTCATCTGGGGGTCCAATCCCACTCAAGCAGGGCCACCTACAGCCAGTTGCCCAGGATCGTGTCCAGACAGCTTTTGAGTATCTCCAAAGATGGAGACTCCACAACTTCCCTGGGCAACCTGTGCCAGGGCTCCGTCACCCTCACAGTAAAAAAGTGTTTCCTGATGTTCAGAGGGAACGTCCTGTGTTTCGCTTTGTGCCCATTGCCTCTGGTCCTGTCACTGGGAACCACTGAAAAAAGCCTGCCTCTGTCCTCTTTGCGCCCTTCCTTCGGGTATTTATACACATTAAGAAGATCCCCCCTCAACCTTCTCTTCTCTAGGCTAGGCAGTCCCAGGTCTCTCAGCCTTTCCTCGTGGGAGAGATGCTTCAGTTCCCTCATCAGCTTTGTGGCTCTTTGTTGGACTCTCTCCAGTATGTCCATGTCTCTCTTGTACTGGGGAGCCCAGAACTGGGGACAGGACTCCAGCTGTGGCCTCAGCAGTGCTGAGTTAGAGAGGAAGGATCACCCCCCTCGACCTGCTGGCACTACTTGTGCTAATGCAGCCCAGGATGCCAGCCACCTTCTTTGCTGCAAGGGCACATTACTGGCTCACGTTCAACCTGGTGTCCGCCAGGACCCCCGGGTCCTTTTCTGCCAAGCTGCTTTCCAGCTGGGTGGCCGCCAGCATATACTGGTGCATGGGGTTGTTCCGCGCTGGGCACAGAACTTTGCACTTCCCCTTATCGAACTTCATGAGATTCCTGTCAGCCCATTTCTCCAGCCCGTTGAGGTCCCTCTGGATGGCAGCGCAACCCTCTGGCATATCAGCCACTCTTCCCAGTTTGTGTCATCAGCAAACTTGTGGAGGGTACACTCTGCCCCATCATCCAGATCGTTAATGAAGGTGTTAAACAGAAAAAATGCTAGAATTGGCAAGTTCTCTATAAAAGGAAAGAAACTTCACTAGTATGGAAAATTGTATTCAATTCTTAAAACATTCTGTATTTCCTGCCTTAAGCTACTACTTTGCTTTTCTAGTACCAATAATGCAACTATACTTTAACCTACCATTGTTGCATTTTAGTAGCAGACAAAATTTTACACATAATTTAACAGCCCAGAGTTAAGCCTATAACCATCAATCCATTTTGAGGTTGCAACTACAAAGGACTTAACTATACTTAACAGAAAACCTTCCCCAAGTGCTCAGTTCCTAAAGACATAAGCCTGCTGCAAATTTCAGCTAGTTGGCAGACTTCCCTCCTAAAAATGACAAAGGCTCCTCTGATTAGTGAGGCACCTTTCCTCCCCAATTACCACCACCTCCTCTGTCTGCCCATCATTAGTCAACTGCAATACCGGCATACAGCCCATGTTAACAAACCCAGAGACCCTTATTGCCTTTCTAATGTTGGCATACCTCCTTTGAGAATGGGACCTCACTGATTTGAAAGTAAGTCTATCAAAATCTTTTTACGAACAGCAGTAGCTTACGGGAGTCTTCTTGTGTACATTAAGTAAGCTGTAACAGCATGTTTAGGATAGCACTTAAGACTAACATCAGCTGAACAAAAGGGAATCAGCACCACGCAGCTCTATCACATTCAATGAAGTCTCTTTTGCTAAAAATGCATATGCTTTAAGATGTGATGCAACTCAAGACAGCATGGGCATAAAATTTGCAGAAAGCAAACATTTGGAGTTTTTATGCTATGACATAGGTACCTTCATCCTATGATAAAACTATGATTACTTTCATTCCCCATGCATTTTAGAATGGGGTGCATATAACACAATACTGTAAGACGAATAAATGTTTTTCTTAACATAAGTTCAAGTCTAGTAGTACATCTTCACTTCAGAAGAAGCCATAAGTCCTACTCAGTATTGTCCTTATCTTCCTGTTGTCCACCAGTACAAGTCTCAATTACGTTTAGTGATACTTTAAGCTTGGGCTAGTAGGCCTGTGTGAATTACAGCCCTAATGTCTCTGAAAGACTGAATACTTTTGAAACCAGTATCTAGTTGAAGAGGAGGTAACTGGGACAGACACTGAAGACGAAAGTAATTAGAAGTACTAGCAAATGTGAAAAAAACACTCCACCCCAAACAATTCTCAATAGCCAACTTATCCACCCACAGCATTTCACCTTCCTTTGCTGTTCTGCACCAGTCTGGAATATCCTGTAACATCGTGCACTGCACCTGAATTCCAAACCAGCTATAATTGCAAGAGTTCACTTCCATATGGCTGCCTAGAAGATTGCATCTTAACCTAAACTTACAGGCACTGTGGTCTGCTCTGGACCTGAACTGCTAAAATTGCCTTTATCTGTGAAGGCACGCCACACTTAGTAATATTCACACTACTTGAAGACAATTCAAAGTTAACAAATCACTCCTAACTACCCAAGAATGTCCCATCTGTGTCCTGTCTCATTAGAGCAGGAACACAGTATGAATATCACTAAGATGAGACTCAGACACTTAAAGATTCTTTATCTTCTTAACAGAAACCAAAATCTTAACACAAGGTTAATTAAATGAGACTACCACATTTGCACACTTCTCTGCCCAAACATTTCTCAATGCCCCTCTCTCTCCACCAGCATCCCCACATTTCAATCAGCCAACTTTAGAATAAAAGCATAACTATGCCTCTCTCCAGCACTGAATCAAGAATGCCAATATATTTACACATGAAAGACAAGCCAAAATTAGGTTGTTCGTTTCAAACTGAATAGACACACAGTGGTTCAGGTGACCTACAGAACACAGACACACACAAAGAAAAGAGGACTAGTATCACCAAATTCCACATTTATTTCAAGCTCCTAAATAGATGGATTAACACAGTTACTTAAATACATAACAGATAAAGTTTGCATTGCATGCAGGTTTATAACCTTAGGCTCTAATACCACCACTAGCAGAAAGCACAAATTGTAAAGGTATTGCAGTATTCCGAGAAATTTCCTGTATCGGTATTTGCATAATCTAATGCTTCTCTCATTAAGTCATGATATTATTACTGGGTAGTGCACACAAAGAATTTTGAATGAGCGGGGCAGCAGGAAATTTTATGCAGTAACAACACCGAAAGGAACAAGAATGCTTCTAATCCATTATTTACAGGTTTAAAGGGCACTTAGCTCTTTTGCTGCCTTTGATTAAATATGAAACAAATTAAGATTTCAAATGTGTTTATGAAAACTAGTATTTATGAACTAATAAAGACATCTATTCCCTTTCTCATCTAGTCAATTCAGGGAACTATACTACTTACACTGTTACAACAGTAAATACGTTATCAACTCCTGCACACGCTACTCATGAATTTCCCAAATCCAAGATCTAACACGTGAGCAGCTACCAATCTGGCCCTTATAACCGCTTCAAATATCAGCATTGAATGTTAATACTATATTCCTTGGACAAATTTTAATTTATCCTTCGTGTGAAGGATGAGAGAGTATTTAAATGATCCACCATGGCCACACATAAACTACAATCACAGGAAGACACACTGATTTCTATGCCAATAATAGCTTCATCGTCTTTTCAGGTGTTGATTTAAAGAAGCTATTTCCTTAAACCCAGTAGTTCTAATATGTTATCCCTTCACTACTATTAATGCAAATTAGAATACTGTCATTTTCAGAAACTGGAATTCCAACAGGGTTTATACTGGCCTCCAACAAGTCTAGAATTAAATACAGAAAACCTTTATTATAAGCATCTTTCAAATATCACTTAGTCAGTACAGCAGATTTTCTCCTTTGAGTCCTCTGAGTGGGAGGACCATGACTACAGGAACAGTGACTTTCCATTTGTAGACAACTGAAATTGTAAGGGACCAGTTGTATCAGCTGAATGTTCACAAGTCCATGGGGCCTGATGGGATTCATCCCAGAGTACTAAAAGAGCTAGCGGATGTTACAGCAGGACCCCTCTCGATCATCTACCAAATGTCTTGGGAGTCTGGGAAGGTCCCTGCTGACTGGAAGCTAGCCAATGTTACTCCAGTTTACAAGGGCTTGAGAGAAGACCCAGGAAACTACAGAACTGTTAGTCCAACCCCAGTTCCTGGAAAAATTATGGAGAAGATCATACTGAAAGGCATTTGAAGAACAATGCAATCATCAGGCACAGTCAACATGGGTTCACAAAGGGAAAGTCTCATTTAACTAATTTGATATCCTTCCATGATAAGATCACCTGCCTAGTGGATGAAGGGAAGGCCATGGATGTAGTTTTTCTGGATTTTAGTAAGGCTTTTGATAACTGTCCCTCACAGCATCCTTCTCGACAAGTTGTCCAACTGTGGGATGAGTGGGTTCACGGTGTGCTGGGTGAAGAACAGGCTGGACAGCAGGGCTCAAAGGGTTGTAGTGAATGGGGCCAGTGGTGTTCCTCAGGGCTCAATTCTAGGGCCAGTTCTGTTCAATATTTTATTCAAAGATCTGGATGCAGGAGCTGAACGCACCATTAGCAAGTTTGCTGATGATACCAAACTGGGAGGTGTTGTTGACTCTCTTGAGGGACAAGAGGCCTTGCAGAGGGATTGTCCTGGTTTTGGCTGGGATAGAGTTAATTTCCTTCCTAGTAGCTGGTACAGTGCTGTGTTTTGGATTTAGGATGAGAATAATGTTGATAACACACTGATGTTTCAGTTGTTGCTAAGTCATGCTTACACTAGTCAAGGACTTTTCAGCTTCCCATGCTCTACCGACTGAGAAGGCTGGAGGTGCACAAGAAGCTGGGAGGGGGCAGAGCCAGGACAGCTGACCCAAACTGGCCAAAGGGACATTCCATACCACATGGTGTCATGCTCAGTACATGAACTGGGGAAAGCTGGCTGGGCATTGGTTGGTGGGTGGTGAGCAACTGCATTGTGCATCACTTGCTTTGTATATTCTTTTATTATTATTATTACTATTTTATTTCAATTATTAAACTTTCTTATCTCAACCCAAGAGTTTTCTCACTTTTACTCTTACAGTTCTCTCCCCCATCCCACTGGGAGGAGAGGTGGGGAGTGAGCAAGCAGCTGTGTGGTGCTCAGTTGCCAGCTGAGGTTAAACCACAACAGTGATCTAGATAGATCAGAGCATTGGGCAATCATTAACAGCACGAAATTTAACAAGTCCAAATGCCAGATGCTGCACCTAGGATGGAGTAACGCCAGGCACAAGTATAAACTGGGAGAGGAGTGGCTGGAGAGCAGCCCTGCAGAAAGGGATCTGGGGGTGCTGGTCGACAGCAGGCTCAATGTGAGTCAGCAGTGTGCCCTGGCAGCCAAGAGGGCAAACTGCATCCTGGGGTGCACCAAGCGCAGCATAACCAGCTGGTCAAAAGAGGCGATTGTCCCGCTGTGTTCAGCGTTGGTGCGGCCTCACCTTGAGTGCTGTGTGCAGTTCTGGGCCCCACAATTTAAGAAGGATGTGAAGGTCCTTGAATGTCTCCAGAGGAGGGCAACAAAGCTGGTGAAAGGGCTGGAAGGCATGTCCTGTGAGGAGCGGCTGAGGACTTTGGGCTTGTCTAGTTTGGAGAAAAGGAGGCTGAGGGGCGACCTCATTGCTCTCTACAGCTTCCTGAGGAGAAGTGGAGAGGGAGGTGCTGAGCTCTTCTCCCTCATATCCAGTGACAGGATGCATGGGAATGGTTCAAAGCTGCGCCAGTGGAGGTTTAGACTGGACATTCGGAAGCATTTCTTTACCAAGAGGGTGGTCAAACACTGGAACAGGCTTCCTAGAGGTGGCCAATGCCCCAAGCCTGTCAGTGCTTAGGAGGCATTTGGACAATGCCCTTAACAACACACTTTAACTTTTGGTCAGCCCTGAACTGGTCAGTTGGACTAGATGATCATTGTAGGTCTCTTCCAACTGAAATAGTGTATTCTACTCTTTAAAATTGATTAGAAACTATTCAGTCTCTCTTGTTTCTCATGCAAAGTTTGGGTTTGTTTGGTTTTTTTATGCATGTCTCCAGCTGAAGATTTAATAGTTCCATACTTTGAGATATTCCAAGCAAGCCGTGTATCCTAAAAAGAATTGCACAGATTTTTTGCACTTAGCTGAAGTAAGTGCTGAAGTCAATAGGATTCTATGTATTATCATTAGGGAGCACTGACTGAGATTCCTTTAAAGTTGCAGCCTAAAGTTCTCCCAATACATCAGAATTTTTTACAGCAATTTTGTCAAGAGAGAACCCCCAAAAATGTGACTAATAATGTGTTTATTATGAAAATTTCTGTTACTTGCTATAAAAACTACAGCACTAGGACTTCTAAACAATCTTTCTATATCAAAGAACTAAGGCCTTCAACTTCAAGTGTCTAATTTGCCCTCCTAAAACAACTTGCTGGTTTGAGCAACTTTTTTTAAAATCCATGGCTTAGTCCTGTGGCTAGAAAATTTTTTTTGGTAGATTTATGAGGCTCACCTATGTATTAACTATGCAGATAAACATCCATTTGTTTATTTATTATCCTGGTTTCTAAGAATGCAAGAATTTTATTATTCTATAAACTGATACTTCAAATACTGGTAACAATCTTAGAGGACTTGTTGCAATATTAAATCTTGTACTATCTTCCCCTGCCACCACCATCTCCTTCTCAAATATACTGGAATGGAATATAGATTTTGTAACACTCTGTAAACAAGCTACTAAGGACTTGCCAAGTCTGCTTCATGAAGGTTAGCTCCCTTTTAGACATTTTAAGTGACTCCTGTGTTTTCTGCTCAAAATATTAAATTCATTCTTATGAAAGGACTGCTTTAACACTGACTGCTGTCTCTCTTCACTTTCAGATGTGGTAAATACAGAAATAATTTATAGGATGTAGCATCTTTTACTGATAGCAAATGAAATAATATCTTGCACTTGTGATAGCAAAGGAAAAAGCTGCTTCAATCAGTTTTTTTGCATTTTCTCAAGAACACATTTAGGATTAACTATGAAAACAAGTTTTGAACGTGAACATTATTCCAATTGTATGTTTTTATATTGCAATTCAAAAGGAAATTTCAAATGAGTTGTTCAGGTTTGTAAGTCTAGAAACCACTCAGCTCCATAATAAAAGGAATAATAATTTTAAAAACTCATCTCCACTTCAAAACTGCAGACATATGGATCTCAGTTTATTATTCACTTAAAGATAATTTGTTTACTTACAAGAAAAAAAAGAAAATCCTATTTAGAAACTCCTTCATACCCCATGACAACTAATTTCCAAATTTCACTGTAACTGTCAAGTAAAACATAAACATACTGTGAGCACCTAATCTTAAAAGAACTAGAAGATGAGCTAAGTTTAATCCTCTAACTATTGAACATTGGAGTAAATGAAATTCAATGTACTTTATGTCCATTTCCAGGAAAAAAATAGATAGAATAGTTTGGGAGTCATTCCAAGACCTCCATAAAACTATATATTCCTGAAACTATGTCAGGTATGCAATTTTTATTAGCTAGTTAACAGTAGCACACATCTGCATTTGTTTGTTAATAACCCCTCATATATTTGCTTTATTCTTCTGTTTTTCCCATTAACCAAGACTTAGGAGTCAAGGAAGGTCTTTATTACAGATTTATGAAATGAGTAACATAAAGTCCACATTTGAAACTAAGGTGCTACTCCAATACAAGCCAAAAATGTGAAGATGTTCCTGATTGTATCTGGGTTTTGCCAAATTAAGTGATCTGATTTCAGAAAACATGAAAGAATAGGTGCTACCAATTACTTTTTAACACTCTGATACACAATTTGGATGCACAAAGACTTATGGCAGTGTGTCTACACAAGATGTAAGAGGTGCAGTTACAGGTCCCCGAGCTCCACTAGAAGACCTGCTCCTGGTCTTAGATATCAAAGTAGGAAATCTTTTTAAAAGGTGCCTGGCTCTGAAAGTAGCTTCTCTACTTTCTTAGAGACATTAATTATAACATTGCTTCAATGGAATGAAGTCCCCTGTATTTTCTGGTGCTCCAGCTCTTCCCTTACCCACCCAGCCTCCCATAGCCTCCCATAGGCTGGGTTCTAACCTATGTTAAAAAGGCTTCCATCTTCCCACACTGACATAAGTGGGGGCAAAGACTTGGGGAGCAAGCCCCCTCTTCCCTGAAGCTGAAGGAGGAGAAGGGCCCGGGGGCGGCAGACAGTAACTCGCTGGTGGTGTTGACTGCAAGTGGCCATTTTAATTTAAGGGCCCTGGGACCCGATACTGCCGCCGATTCTTCTCCTCCTCCCCCCGTGGCGCCCAGCTCCACCTCCCCACCCTCACAGCACTGGGGATATGGGGAGGCCCTTACCAGGAGGATAAGAAAACACACCCGCGGGCGGGGCAGACAAGCAGAAGGGTCCCAGGCACAACCATCCTGGAGGAACGGGGTGCAGAAGAGGCCCCTGCACGGGGCGGGAGATGGAAGCAGTCCCGAGCCCTCACCCCGAGGGGGCGGGGAGATCCCGGACAGGGACACGGGACCGGAGGCCAAGAGGGGAGAAGGGGCTGTGGGCCCGGACAGAGGGAGGGGCGGAGCAGGGCAGGGAGGTGTCGCGGTGGTTACCTATACTGGGCAGCAGCCCCGCTATGGGTGAATCCAAAGTAGTTGCCGGTGGCCATTTTGGCATCTTCTCCCAGCCGGCTGGGCACTGTGGCGACGATAACCAAGAGGCGGCGGCAGCAGCGGCGGCGGTCGGGGCCATGACAGGAGGCCCGGCAGGAGGAGGGGGGAAGGAGGAGGCAGAGGAGGAGGGGGGGAGGAAGAGAAGGGGTCAGACAGACAAGGGACAGAAGAGCGCGGGAGCGCCCGGTCAGACACGGCGCCTCAGGGCCCCCCCGCCCCCCCCGCCCCCGCCCCGCGCGCGGGCCGCATCCCTTCCCCCTCCGCGCGCACAGACATACATACACATCGAGCGCCGTTACTTACCATAGGTGAACGAAACTACCGGGCATATGGGAATCATGAGTCCGAGCTGGCAGCGACAGCGGCGGCTGAACTCTCAACTCTCACCCCCCCCTCCCTCCTCCTCCTCCTCCTCACCGCCGCGCTCGCTCCCTTCCCCCCACCCACCCACCTACGGCGACAACGGCGGAGTGCGGCCGGGTCGGCGCCGTGCGCACGCGCGGGATGTGCGAGGGGCCGCTGGGAGTTGTAGTCCGGCCCGTGGCCGCGCCCCCTACCCCCGCCCGCAGAAGAGCGCGCTGGGTGCCGCGGGAGCCGCCGCGCTTGAGGCGCGGGGTTCTTCGTGTGCGCATGCGCGGGATGTGCAAAGTCTCTTGGGAGCTGTAGTCCTCCTCCCTGAGGCCCAGGCGCGATGGCGGGCCGCTCTCAGGGGAGCGCTGCACGTAGCGCTGCCTTGTCCCCGTCCTCCCTCTGTCATCCCCTGTTCTGCACCCACACCACACCCCTGCCCGTGGACTCATACTGCAAAGACAGGGTCGGTTCCTCACTCTTGCCTGCAAAGGCACAATACACAGCAGTAGGTAGCTCCTGTAACAGAAGCCCAGATGAAGCGGGTCACCCCTGCCACATACTGGTGTTTGTCCCCACGCGCGTACTGCGTGTGTCAGTATTTTCCGGCTTTCCCACGCAAGCACATGGTCAGCTGAAGCCTGGCACAGGCAGCAGGTACCTAGTTAGCACTCTCGCACGGCCATGGAGCTAGAAGGCAGCAGTCGCAGTTAGTTCACACGCGCAGAGTTCACAGCAGGACCTTGGACTTGTCTAAACTTTAAAGCAGTTTTAGATTCACCTGGGCCCCCAGCTGCACCACGACAACTGCATGTGTGAAGAGCAACATCTCTGTCATCTAGCTAAAGCCATGTGCACACCGTCTGACCTGTCCCCAGGGTGCCACAGCTGACATGTCCACAAATTAATTCTGCAATAGTTCCTATGTGCTTATTGTACACGTGCGGTAAAGCCTCACCCATACAGGGCCCATTCATCTGAAGTTTCTAGGCACTAGCAGTCCATCAGATTGCTACCAAAAACTGTTGGGCAGAACATTACAGTCAGTGCAGTAACCTCCTGTTCAAGTGACTGAATTTCCATCTGTTCCCCGTGACCCTGTCCCACCTTCAGGCAATCCTTCCCTCTGAGCAGCGGATGCTTCTCAAAGCTCTGAACAAAGCAAAACTTAAATCCTTGCATCTTATTTGTGTACTTTGTCTGCGCTATGATGTGCACTTTTCATAAACTAATCAAGACTTATAAAACACTTCTAGATTAATTAAAAAGTGATCATTTTAGAAGTATTTGTTTTCCGTAAGCCACACCTAATCAAAACACCCTTACTTGGGATCTCTTACAGTACTCGCAAAGGCACGTCTTTCCCTTAACCTGCAGTACCTGCAGTCATCTTAGGCAGTAAGACTTAAGCAAAGATATTTTTGTTCATAAAACAAATGAGGAGAGTCATTTCTCATCTAAAGCTTACGTTATTGCAGCTGCATATGAAGTATAGCTACTTAAGATGCCAAACATCCTTGCCAATTCACTGAATGTAATTTGTTGGTCATTATCATTAGTTTTAGTAACTAAATAGTACTGTACCTCTTGTTCTTTCTTATCCTAATCAAGCACAATAGGAAAAGAAACCTGCATGGGAAAAGGAATGAATCTCCAACCTCTGTGGTGCATTTCCACTCAAAGTGCTTTTCTGTGAAGAAAGCAGCTATTGGGTGAAGATACTTAGCTGCTATTCTTATAAAAACAAAAGCCCCAATCCTGATACTATCTACAAGAGTACTTCAGGAGAGAGCTCTACAAAATCTTCTATAGAAGAACTTACAGAGCATGACTTCTGCCATGAGAACCTCAATGGACTCAGGATATGCAAATGAGAGATATCTACACTCTCCCCTCCTCACTTTTATTAAAAAAATTTTCATAATTGGACCACTGGATCATGGTACTTGGACGAAAAGGAAACAGAAGTTTTCTTTGCTCCACTGTCTTTCAAGTTTTTTTCAGTTATAAACCTTCCAATACACTGATATACAGTATTCAATATTCTGTATATTGAATTTTCAAATATGCTGAACATTTCATTAAAATATAAGCATCTATATAAGCACACAGACATTCACACACCTTTTAACACTGTAGCACTACACCTATATTTTGCAAGTGGGTAGGCCTGCAATTGCCTATTCCTTCTTCACTGATGAGGCAAACTTGGCATATTTACCCTCTTTTCAAGCTTTGGCTCCACAAGCTGAGGGGGGAAAAAAAAAAGCTTTCTTATTCACAATACAGATTTCTGTCTTAGGTTTCATAACTTCTTTCATCCAAGTAATTTCTAGTAGTTCTAATTCAAATATTCCACCCTATATCTTGTAATTTTAGCCCTGCATATGTCTGAGCTAAGCTCCCGTTTGGCAGCCCGATTCAGCTGCAATTTCAGCAGAAGTTTCAGATTACTTTTCCGGGTGAATTTTGCATATTGAATCTTCAGTGCATATATCACTTTAAAAAGATTGCAGCATACTTTATGAGAAGTCACACTTACTAAGCGTGACCAAAAAAAAAAAAAGTCAAGAATGTTTCCCATTTTCTTGGGAAAAAAACCCCAGTGGTATTAAACAAGTCTTTCCCTCAGCAGTTTCCTAACAAGAACCTGATGCTTCCTGGTGACTTTGTGAACCATTACATAACATCTATTTATGTTACTACTAGCTCGCAGGATCAGATTCATAGTCTATACTTTAAAAACTTCAGTGGTTTAAAAACAAGATTGTAAAACGTGTATAAGACTTGCTTCAAAATGAAAGAGTAATAAATTCAGATTAGATCCTTTAGGGCGTTTTTAACGTTACTGATTCCTGTATCCTTAACCGAAAGGAAGATTAATGGAGTGATAAAGTGCAAATCACGCGGCAGAGGGAGAAAGGCAGAAAGGCTTTAGTGAAACATTCAAAACATTTTTTTTAAATAGGAAAAAGAAACTTATCCATCTCTATTCCTATTAAGATTACAGAAGAATAGCCAAAAATTTCCAGAATGAAAACATACACTGGAATGCAAAACTTTAATTTGGGATTAGATAGTACAGCTACTCTTATTTGTGCAAAGTTCATCGCATCTAAAAATACCACAGACAAAAATGGCAAGCTAGCGTTCAGAGAAACAAATCTTTGACCCTCATTTCATCTATATGAAAGGAGATCTCCAAAATATGGTGAGAGGAAGAAAGCACCATACAACACGCAGCGTCATCAATCCTACTACTTTACTTTAACGTCTAAGACGCACATTGCTGTTGCTACCACAGGACTGCAAAACTGTAGTTGAAACACAATGGGGAAACTAAATCTTTTGCACTTCTCTGTAAACCACTAAAAGTGAGCAAACATAGACTTTTTTTTTTTAATTGCAGATGGAGGTAAGATTTCTCAGAGGCAACCTTCCAGTTTATTTAAAAACAGACTCTCAGCTGGCCTTTGTGTGACCGCCAGAGGGCATGGCAGATGTAGCAGAGGATTAAAGCTTTCCTATACTGTAGAGTACAGACCATGTTAACAAAAGCTGCACTTTTATTTCCTGAAAAGGTAATTTAATACTTAGCGCTCTCTTTGTAAAAGCCCTAGATAGGAGGAGGTTTTAAAATCAGTATAAGGAGTCCAATGCCATCTTCTCACCCGGAAATTATTTCAGATAGCTACACAGAGACAAGACATTCATCAGCTTATCAACCTTCTTATTTTAAAGTGAAATTACATTTTTTAAGCAGTGAAGACAAAGACCAGATATTTTCACCAAGGTTTTAAGTGATTAAACCAAAAAAGTGTTACCTTTTAACAGCAAGGTTTAGACGTTGAACAGTGACCGTAATGACAGACATGTTAATAAAATAAATAGAAGTAATTTATTAAATCACAAATGGAAGTTATCAGTGTTTAGAATACCAAATTGCAACATTAAAAAACCCACCACCCAAACCCAAGCATAATACAAAATTACGCAACTGTCAATGCAAACTCAAATTTCACATCATATGCACACAAGAAACAAACCAGTTACAGTACACAAGCAAAAATACCGCCTGGCAGTATCCCTTACTCTCTGTTTCCTGACACTTTAATAAAAATAGTGTCCATATTACAGGCTAACCTTCCCTTCCTCAGTCGATTTCTTCATCCACCTTTTAAACTAGTAAGTACTGAACACTAAAACTTTAAAGAGGTGTCCCTCGTTCTGCTTGGCCCACAATGCGTTTCCTACCAGCTCTACTATTTGTAACTAAAGGAGTCAACAATTGCCGTTAGTAATTGCTATATGATCAGAAGCATGAGCCTGTATTTTTCAGCATTCCCAGTCAAATCTGCATGCTAAAATTTCTCTTTGAAGAAAAAGCTAATGCTTCAACATTCTTCTCAGCCAAAGATGTGTGATATGAAATGAGGCAATCAGGCAGGAACTGGAAGAATTTAAGCCCTTTTAAGGCAGCTACAGAAGGAAAGTGTCTGATGAGGGAACAAACCCATTACAAAAATCTATTTTAAGAGCTCAGAAAGTGAACTATACCCCTTGGGAGGATAGATGACTCACTCAGAAGGTAACAGAAGAAATTTACCTTGGAAAAATTAAGGCTCCTTCCCCATTTTTCTAAAGCCAGCATCTTTTCTTAGTATCTTCTTTCTTCTTTTCAAATAGAGTAAAACAAGTAAGGGTAATTTACCAAAAAGCTCAAACAGCCACTATACTCAACGGCCAGAATAATTCTCAAAGAAACCTATAATTACTGAAAGGCAGAACATGAAATCCCCAGTTGTAGCAAACACTCCTTTCCCCTCACTGACCTGTTATTTGGGAATTCAGCTGTAAAAATAAACTTGGTTCTTGCTTTGGAGGAAATGCTGCAGGTGGCAGAAGTTAACTCATTAAGATCCAGCAGTAAAATCTCTTTCTTTTAGTCATTTTGATTTATTTCAAGGCTGAAGGACTTAATAGTGCATAAAGAATTGTTGATTTGAATGTGATGCTCCTAAAACCTTAGCATTCTTTGTGTCCCAGGTGTTGATCTATAAGAAAGCAAAGCAGATAGGAATTACAAAGACCTGAACTGCCATTACTATTCTAATATGAAAAATTTGTAAAAGCCTTGAAAAGAATGGCTATGTTTTTTAAAATTAATATTCCACATGTGCAGACTATCTTGTGTGGAATAAGTATTTTTTTTTCTTGTTGATGTTAAGCATTAAGTATTAAAAGATCATCTGTTCATCTTCCACAATTGTATGGCTTGAAAAGCCTGATATTTGCGCAGTGCTGATAATTACTATATTTGCATGCATGTGATTTACTGTGCTTTGATTCTGTATAAACAACCATAGTTTTATTTTGCAAAGGTCACGCATATAGTAAGAACTGTATATTTTTCTATTTTTTCTTTTTTTTTGCAAGTTACATAACAACATTATGAAACAGACAATGTCCAAGAATTAGTTAAAAGAGTGCACTTCTAATTTCTGGTATTTACTTCCTGTTTTCCTGCCATTAAAGTGAAAAAGTGAGAGAGCCAGTTTACCTCAATTCATGGTGAGGGCTGTATAGACCTCACGGATCCCTTCTAAAAACCTCTTCCCCCACCTCCCATAAGCATTTTTCTCAGAAACACTGCTCAGGGCTTGCAGCTGCTCATGCTGACTTTGGGGGACTGCCTCCTCTTGAAACGTGATGTTTGTCCTTCTGACCCATGTTAACGAACAGGGATCTTTGGAATTTAAGAATGCCCAAGACTCTTGATTTTAAACACTTTATTAATAGGTGTTTGTTCTTGAAACTACAGAGGCCGATCAGCCACCACCCCACTCCACCTGTACCAACAATAGCTTTGTCTGGAAGCTAGGATTGGAAGTACTTCCTATTTGAGTCCAATATATTGAGTCAATTTCCTATTTCTGATAGTTCGCTTTCACTTTTTACGAAAGTGTTTTACGAAAAGTAAAAAAGGCGCTAAAGCACAGGTCTAGAGGTAATGACAATGAGGAAAGGACTAAACTAAGCTGAGAATGGGTACCTGAAGCACTGGCATCCTGCCATGCTTATGGCACAACTACGTGACCCACCGGCGCAAACAGCGATAAGCGAACAATAACAGGCTCTGTTAGTTTTGTGTGAAGTTGTATTGACTACAACAACATCTTAATGTTAATAAATCTCATCGTAAACTGAAAGTACAGGCTGAAATAGGTAACACAGGAAGACGCAACATGAAACCGCTCGTGCTCTGACAGCACGCTTGGCCTATTGCAGTTTGCAAAGGCTGCTGAAAGTCGTCCCTTTTCACGAAGTTGGGGGCAGAGGGCCCTTTCCCCACCTCCCCTCCAAAGAGGTGTCATTTTGGTTTATCTCGGAAGCTGTTGCATACTTGTTTAGATGAACTAAGCCTACAGCCCCTCTTCAAGTCCCGACAGAGGAGACGGCATTGGCAGGGCACTGAGGATGCAGCGCGTTCTGGTGTAAACACACTACAGAAATAGGCAAGATCGTCAAATGATGTTTTCAAGGCTTTTTTTTGCCTGGAGGGCTTTTAAAAAGTAGGTGTTTAAAAGAGGAGCCGAGATTGTTTTAACCTTCAGTCCCCAGCGCCGCAGACCCCCGCTCGACACAAGGCGACTGCCGGGATGGGAGCCCTCATGCTCGCCCGCCGCCCAGCCGCAAAGCCCCGCAGGAAGAAAACGAAACCCCAGCCACCCGCCGAGAGAAAGGGGAACCGGCGCTTTCCTGAACAGCGCCTCAGCTGCCACCCGGGGCTGCGGTTTCGGTATGCAAAGGCACCGCAGCGACACCGCCTCACGGCGCTTCCTCGGGCACGGCTGCTGGCCGGCCGGCCCCGAACGAGATCGAGGAACCGCTGCAGCTTGCGAAAGGAAACAGCCATTTACGGATTTATTTTCTTTTTTTTTTTTTAAGGGTTCCCGTTGGGCATTAAGGGCCGTCCTCCCGACCCCCTCTCGCGGCCCCTCAGCGGAGGGCAGGCGGCTGGTGAAGGCCCGGCCCCGGCGGCGCCTCCCCTCAGCGGGGCCGCGGCCCCGACGGGTCCCGGCTCCAGGCTGGGCCGCGGGGCAGGCAGGCCCCTGCCGTCAGCCCCACGGGTTTCCCTTCGGAGGTCGCGTTTCTGCCCCCTCGGTGCCTGGCTGTCGTGAGGCGGCGGACGCGCGTACCGGCCCCGCGGGGAGGCGTTTGCTGGCGCCCGCCCGAGCGCCGCGCCGGGGCGGGGGAGGCGGGAACAAATAACAAAGGGACGCGTCCCCTTTAAACACCTCCCGCCCCGCCCCTTCCCACGTGGTGCAGGGCAGGGGCGGGGATCCCGCGGTGCGTCACTTCCGCTTCTCTCGTGGTGCAGAGGAGCCGCGCGTGGAGTAGGACGTGAGTGTTGGGGTCCCCCCCTCGCGCCCCATCGGGGCCGCCGCCATTTTCTCCGTCCAGCGCCCCCGTCGCCGGCTGCCGGGGCCTCGGCACCTCCCGGCCGGCGCGGGGGAGGCGCGCTGGGCATCGGCGACGCTTTCCCTTTTCCTCGAGTGCCCGCTGTGCCCTGCGGGAGGGATGCCCCGCTGTGGAGCGGGCTTGGGGCGGGAGGAGGAGCCGCTGTCGAGGAGAAGCTGCCATGTTGGGGGGGCAAAGAGGATTTGAGTGAGGGAGAAAATGGCGGCGGGGAACCGCCCGGCTCCGTTCCCCCCACGCCGGGATCTGACCCTGCCCGCTGACGACCCCCGACCCTTTTTTTTTGCGCTGTCTTTTCTCTCTTCCGCCGCCGGTGACCTGCAGCCTGCTTGCTGCCACCCTGCCCCGGGAGGACCTGGGCGTCCTTGCCCGCGCCCCCCTATTCGGGCCGTCGCCCCTTTCCCCTGGGGGGCAACACGAGCCGTGGAAAAGAGGAATAGGGGAGGAAAATGGCGGCTGGGATCCGCCTACCTGGTGTTTCTAGCTCGTCCTGGCTTGTCTTTCCCTCGTCCTCGCTTGGCCCGCCTCGTTCCGCCCTCGCTCTCACCGGTGCTTCGGTGTCTCCTCACGCTCTGCCTGCCAGCCTCTCCCGAGGGGCACCTACCACCCCCCATTTCTTTCTCCTCCAGTTTCCGCCCCCACCTTCCTCCATATTGGCACTCCCTCATCGTGATGCGGACCCTGGGGTTATCCCCTGCTGGTGCTCGCGCCCCCTGCGTATCAGTCTTTTCTTGTTCGGCTCCCCGATTTCATGTCATCGCGGTGCTTATTTTTATATTGTCCCGTTCCAGCTCTCCTCTGCCTCCATCCCGCAGCGTGGCTTATGTGTGCTTCCCCATACCCTGTTTCATTTTCAGTGCTACAGCTTCCATCGTTGTGCTCCAAGCTATTACGACAGTATTCTACCCTACTTTAGAACCACGTTGATCCGCTGGCATTATTCAGACTCCGTTTTTTCATTTGCATATGTTTTTTTCACTGCCAGTTTACAAACGCTGCTGTTCCTTTTTCTTTCCCGAGATACGCTTCTTTAAGCTTTTTTTAGCCTTTCCTAGCTGTAGTTTATTTTATACAGTTTCTCTCTGGGATGCTTATTGTTATTCTGAAAGAACAAATGAGCTATTTATTTGTTACAAAGAGTTTCTAGTAGCAGGCAAGATGTGCAACTGCCATATTTAACCACATGTTTGCATACTAGAGAGATGTAGAAGCACACCTGGCAGCATGCATTCAAGGAAAGTTGAATGTCCGCTTGTCTGGCAAATGAATAGACTCTAGTGACTGATGTGTTGAAGCTGCAGTGAAAGTATTAATTGCAATACTGTAGTTCACTGTAACTGAGGTGTTTTTCAGACTTTTGTATTATTGGTGGGAACTTTAGCTTTATGTATGACGATTATGCAGTGTGTTACTTACAAATCCAACTGGGTGAAATGCTCATGTAAGAGTATAGATGGTGCTAGGGCCTTAATAGTTTATATCTGTGAATGTAATATAAAGAATTCACTGGAGGACAGTATTGTATTGTATTTTTTACATTATGGTTTCTGCCATATCTAGGGGTATATGAAACTGGTGAAAAATTGTCCCTTTGTAAACAGTTCAGAAACTGAAACACTGCATTTAATGCAGTTGCAGCAAAAAGGAGGGGAGAGGTACATGAGGGAAAAGTGTTTGTGATCGCATCTACAAAATGTATTAAAGCTTATATGAAAAGGCAGGAAAGTCTTTAGGAGGGTTTTGAATAAGATGAGCCTTTACAAACAGGTTTGAAGATGGCTTTCCAGCCGTAATGGGATGTATTCCTTGTATAATGTTCTCACATTATTTTTCTCTTCCTAGAATGCCTAAGTCAAAGGAACTTGTGTCTTCAAGCTCATCTGCCAGTGATTCAGATAGTGAAGTTGACAAAAAGGTGAACATTATATGCAGTTTATTACTACTGTATTAACTCTTATATTTCAGGGTGGGGTTAAGAAATTAGGCGAGCATTATGTCACAACATGCATGTCATCCATATGATTTATTAGACACTTAACCCAAAACACCCCCCTCTCCCATCCCCACCCCCCAACAACTACAACAACAACAGAAAAAACACCCCCTAAGATTAGGGTTTGGGTGAATAGGATGCTTTTTGCCTTGCAGTAACCTTTTTTTCTTAAGTTGCATTTTGCTCTCTTCCGGGTTTTCCATATGATATATCTAACCACAAGCTTCCTGGAATTCGTTGCTGCTTTGTGGCAAGTGATAGAAGGCTTCTGTATAAGCTGCCACTGGTGGCAAGAATTTGGATTAAATTTGAGGACAAACAGCCCCTCCCCGCCCCCAGCATTTTGGTATCTAGATTACTTGTCCAAAACAAAAACCTCCACTTGCCCTGTCCTCCATGTGCCACTTGCTTGTCTTGTTTGCATGTTCTTTTTCTCTGTCTCAGATTCTTGCGTTTACTGTAATACCATCTGCTGGTTTCTCACTTAAAAGCTGAGCCAACCTGAATGTCTTTGAGTTGATTAACTAACATATGTTGACTGTTCTAAATGTATAAATTGAGTGTTCCCATTTATTTTTAATAGTTAGTTAATTTATAAGTTTCTATAGATGTACCAGTCATTATGAACAAAACCAGAAAAAAACCAGTGAATTTATCTTTTTAAGAAATGCTAGGTGGTAATGCAGACATGAGGTCTTTTAATGTAGTATGTGAAGAGACTCAGTCTGCTTTACTGAATTGGTTCAAACATGACTTTGTTGCACTTTGCAAATTAGGCGTTCTGTCAGATCTTAAAATAAGAGAAAATGGTCAGGTGATTTTTTTTGATAGGGAACTGTATTCCTGAAAAGACATAGTCTAACAGTCTGCTTTAGTGGGCAGTAAGGTGTGGGTTTTTGGTTTTTTTTTTTCCTATTATAACCTCCCATATTTGTTGGAACTGTTTGTCTTTAAAAGAGGTTATCCACAATATGATTCTAGTGGGTGAGACTAATTTTTGGTATCTTTGTATTACTCTTTTTTTGGGGTGGGCATGGTTACTATATAACCATTAGTAGAAATAACAACTTTGTGGCATCTGCAGGTAATCTGATTTACAGGTGATAGTGTCTGAACATTTTAAAAACATGTTTAATTTATCTGCTGTGGACAGAGACTGGATACTGATTTAAAAAAAATTACTCTGATGGAGGTGATTTCCAGATCCTTTCTTCATTATCTCATCTATTTTTTTTTCTTTTTTAGAAGAGTTGTAAGCTGTCCTGCATTTTTTGTTGCACTCAGTGTAAAGGAAGGTGAAACTTCCATCAGACTTTAAATTTTTTGTTAAAACTACTGAACCGACAGTATTACTGCGCAGAAAGAGTAGGATTTTTGAAATGTATTTTGATCTAATTAAATTCTCTTTAAAGCCAAAGTATTACAGTCAACTTCACTGGGAACAGAATTAGGCTCATTTGAAGATTATTTTTTTTAAGTTGCAGTGCAAATGTACGGTATTGGATTCCTGCCTTCACAGCAGGAAGGTGATAATGTGCATTGCACAGAGGTAGTTTGTGACCTCTGACATAAACTTTTCTGTAACTTACAGAATGAGTTGTGGTTCATGCTTTTCTCTTTTTTTTTCTTGCTCCAAGGCAAAGCGGAAAAAGCAAGCAGCTCCGGAAAAGCCTGTAAAGAAACAGAAGACTGGTGAAAGTTCAAAAGGTGCAGCTTCTTCTAAGCAAAGCAGTAACAGAGATGAGAATATGTTTCAGGTAAAATTGATGACTCTTAGGGCCTGCTTAAGGTAGCATGTTACATCATATTCAGTACAAATTTTATGTGGTGATCTGAATATCTTGACAGATGCTTGGTTTCCTGAAGCCTTGGCCAAAGGGGATTAGGATGCTAGCATGCAGATGAGATGCTCAGAAAGAGCATTGTCATGTTTCAGCAGAGTAAAAGAATCTGAGTTGTAGCAATTGATCTAACCCTCATGTCTTTGCCCCTGGTAACTCTGGGAAGTCATTTTGTTGGTAAATACAGCACTTAACATGAGTATGCTGTAAATATTAGATCAGGACTGTCTCTACACGGAAATGTTTTTTTATCGGGGCTCTTGAAAGAAAGGTTCTTGGAAACCAAAGTATGGACTGTTCATTCCTATTTAACTAGGTCAAGGGCAACTTGGCTCCTGTATTATAAGACAGTGTCTTGGAGTAAGTTTTGCTTGTTCCTTTGTTTTATGATGCAGGTTTTTCTCACTGAACATACAGAAAGATTTTAATTTTTGATATTGTCCTTGTTTTTAAGATGGGATGAATGTACGTTTTTCAGTAGCAAGATGCATTTGTGAATTCAGGGTATTGCAGTTCCTGGGGTTAGCTGAGGCAGTAGCAGCGTGTGCTGAAAGCTGTGTGAGAATATATGTAGCTCAGAGTTACTTGTTTTAGGGGTGTGGATCAAGACTTATTAAATGTCTCTGACTAGCTGGCTGGAAAGGAACTTAAATTCTTACGGACTTTGATTCCTAAGTTTGTGAAAGGGTATGGGAGAGGTGCCTAATAAGATGGCCATAACACCGAGTAGGGTAAAATAAATGGTTTTGGGCTGTAGCTATGCAAAGTAATACGGAAAAAAAAAAATCTTTTCTAGAGAGAAGACCTGATTAACTGGTACTGTAATACAGGGTAGTTATTTTTAATGTATCAATTCTCACTTTTCTCTTCATGTATAGTTGGGAGGGAGAGCTTCAGTTGAAGGCAGTGCCTGGACTTCCCCATTGAAGGAAGAATATATTTCTAGTTCTGCTGGGGTATGCTTTGAACCATGTAGGAAAAATGAGATAGTGTCTTCTACACCTTATGAGGTGAACTGCAGTTAGAACTTAAAAAAACTGTGTACAAGCTTTATGCTATGTTTGTAATAAGTTCAGAAATTCCAGCCTTGGAGAAAGCTATTAAAATTTTTAATGCTCCCCTGATGCAAAAAACCCCAAACCCTTTCAAATAAAAGCAAAAGTATTTGCATGCTCTGATTTCTTTCAACCTTTTTGACCTAAGATAATAAAAAGTTACTAAAAACAGACAGTAGAGGACTCCTATTAGTCTGATAAGAACAGGATTCTTCCAGTGTTGAGTATAATACAGAAAAAATACTTGAATATCACCTTGACCTAAAACATCACTGTTACTTAGTCTCTGCCTGCCTTTTAGTTAATCAACAAGAAAATTTTTTTAGAACGCTTATTGTGTTATGTGAAGCATTGTGATTTTTTTTTCATGCTACATCAGCTTATGTGCGTTAACTAAGATGCAACTGTTTCAGTGTAGAAGCAGCACTGTAGGTCTGAGGATACTTCCCCTCTCCCCCCCTAACCAGGAGAGCATGCTAGAAGATCTAGTTGCCTGTTAATTCTTTAGGTATGGTTTTGTTTGTTCTAGGACTATTAGTAATACTAGAAACTCCCCTTTCTCCTTTCCCATGGCAGTAAAATGATCTCTGATGTGCACGTGACTTTGCAGTATAACTTAGAAGTGTGGCTTCAATTGATGGAGACCAGGCTGTAAAGCATTCATAGGATAGTCAGAAGTTCTGTGGTGTCCATATTGTGTGTGGGAGTGGCAGCAAATGATGTGAAACTTGGAGGCTTGTTGTTCTATGCCCTCAGGCTGTGTTCTTAAAGTATACAGCTTCTCTTAGTATAGAGCTCATTGTGACTGCTTTATTCAGAAGGTTCAGCATTTTCATAAAAATCTACGTTTTATCATTTTTGTTTGAGACTAATGTTGGTGTAATGGTATTCTTGAAACTAATCATGAAGAATAGTATAAATGTAAGTAGAAGGGAATTAATGCAGTGTAAGAGACCAAGTGTATTTTATTTATTTACATGTCTTGGCCTTTTTAGGTTTTATAGGTAGCCTACTTTGGAATTTGTTGAAAGATTTGGGTGCAGTTGGGGTGTGGAAATTTATCTTACTCCCATTTGTGATGTATTACTAGCGGCCCTAAGGACAAGCATTATTCATGTTAATGTGGAAAGGTTTAGTCTTGATACATTAGATTCCTGTCTGTGGATTCAAGCCAACGTGAGCTCTGCATCATGTGCTTTGGTTAGTTTGACAAATCCTGTCATCTACCTATGCCTGATTTGGATAAGGTTTGTTAATGCTGTCAGGATGCAGTATTAATGACTGCCAGAGTGGATCCACATCGCATGATCAGGCATTTCACTGAAATTCTTACTTCAAAAGTTGTTCGTCTGTGTGTTGTTGTGTCCCCCCCGCCCCCGCCTTCTTATTATTTTCTTTTTTTTTTTTTAAAGTTTGGGTTGTACTTGCTTTTTGACTTGTGAGAAAAGTTCTTTGGTTTCCCAGTGTAATGTCTTTATCTATCATAGGCTCCTGAAAGTAGATAAATACGTAAGTTTATGATGCTCTGGAAAGGTGATTGGTTTAGCACATTAATTCTGAAACTTAGGTGGTCACCAATGCATTTCACAATCAGTTTGCTGTGTTGCAGATCTCACTGTTTACAGGACTCCTTATTGTGCTCCTTCTAATGCTATACATACAGTTATCAGCTAAGAAAGAAGGATGCTTTTTTGCTGTTTCTACTTCCACAGTGTGTATACAGTTTAATCAAGACAAACTGGAAATAGGAGGAAAAATGGTGAAGAAGGTGGTTGCTGAAACTCATACAGGAAGTCAGTTGCATAGCTGTGAAAGGAACTGAGGCACGGTTCAGTGTGTCAGAAACGGAAACCTGGAAATAATGCTTTCAATGTCTTCTGATTTATGTAATTCAATAGAGTAGTATAATCTAAGGAGCTGTAATATTTAATAAAAAGCATATGAACTTGTCTGCGAAGGTTGAACTGCAGTAACTACGCTGCTGTAAATCAATACAACCCTTGGAACACTACTGTGGTTTTAGAGATACAAAGATGTCTTAGATCGGTGAAATTATTCTAGGACTATCAGCTGCCGTGTGAAAAAAAAAAAAAAAATTGTTCAGAAACAAATCTGTGCCGGAATTGCAGGTAACTGAACATCAAGAAGCATCAATTTACTTAAGTCTAGATTTTGGTTGAGGTTTTTAACCTTAGATGTTAGTTGAAACTGTACTTTAGAAGCCTATTTAAAGCTTTTAGCAGTGGCAGCTTTTGCATAGAGTTCAGCTAAATGTTCAAAATTTAATGTGAACATGCAGCTGAAATCTAGACAGTGATGTAAAACCTAACTTAATTTCAGCATTTTCATATGGAACTGTTTCCATTTAAGGTAGACTTACTGATTAAGTAAATGTGGACTTTGCATTATTGCCCCTTGCCTTACTGTAGTTGAATTAAGACATATAGTCTTATCCTTAAAATTCAAATCCTAAACACTTTTACTGTATTTGCAGCTGCAATCTGCTATATTGTATCAGATTTTATTTCTTAGAACAAATCTGGAGTTACTTGGCAATGCACTAATATTCTTTGATAGCCCTGGAAAAAAAAGGTGTTGTGGAGTACTACTACTTGAAGCTGTTCTTAGAGGTGACCTTAAAAGTCACTGAAGTGTTAAAGGGTGAAACCAAGGAATGTTGTTCATGTAGGCTATTTGGGATATTCTTTGCCAGCGGTGCTGACGGACTTGGGCATGGTACCAAGTTTGGTCTGAAAGAACTAAGCTACCATGACATCATACCTTATTTTTGAATGTTAAATTTGTAGTACTGTGAAAGTATTTAATAAATCAATCAAAAAATACTATCTTATAAACTGTAATGTCTTCATTTTAAAGGATGCTTTGAAGTAGGAAAACTGCTTCAGGCTTACGGTATCTAAAGATGTCCTAATTGTTTTAAAATCAATTTTAGAGTTAATTTAGCATGATCTGCATAAGAACAAAAATTACTTTAAGCAAACATAAAGCATTCTTGTTTATATCTATTTTGTGAAATAACAGCTTATGACTTAAACATCTGCAGATTATTTTAGTTGATTGGAGAGTTGTTCAACCTTTCTGGTCAGACTTAATGCTAGTAAGATGTGTTTGGGCCCTTGTTAAATTGTATCAAAATGCAAGATGCATAAACTAAGGAAGTTGAAAACTAAAGTTAACGTTTTATCAGGAAGGAATATTCTATTTTAAAATTGTTTTCTTTAGAATGTGTTCTTTCTTCCTAAAGTGTATCCAGAAGGTGCATACAGAATTCTAAGAATTTCTTACATGAATTGTATTTGATTGTGTTTTTATTATCTAATTTCTGATTCTCAAATTCACATTATACTTTGAATTTATGTGAACAAATAGTTTTTTATCAAACTTGGAAAGACCTTTAATGAGCCTAAATATGTAGTGTAACGCATAGTTGTCAGTATGACTGCTCCCCTTCTCCCATGTGGGGGCCCCCCCCCCCCAAAAAAAAAAGCACCCTCATAATACAGTTAAGCCACTGTGGCACTGAAATTATGGAATTCCAAAGTCATTTCATACTATGCTACATGCTGGTAAACTTTTTTTTTTGAACACCTGGTACAGTGGGATAGTCTTTTAACCACAGTTCCAATGAAGTGCCATGAGGACTTGGGAGTGGGCATGGGACAGTTGGTGGCTACCTTTCATTTTCATCTATATTTACTGTGTTTAAAAAAAGAAAAAAGAAACAAAAATCCCTCTAGAAATTGTGGTTATCTCATGTGAATATCTAATTTGCTTTTGTACCTGTGGAATGGACTAAAATTTAGATTTGGGAGTAGAGCTCCCTCTTTCCCTGTTTGTTTACAACTGCTGCAAACAAAGATGGTTATAATAGAGGCAAAATTTTGTTTCGGAAAACAGTAAATTAGTGGCTTTTGTAAGAAGTAAGTGCGTTAAGAATATAGGTATTTTTATTCTAGGAGAGCTACTTTTGCATTAAGCATTGAATGCTCAACTTGTTCTAAGTCGTTCATCCATTTATATTGTCATTATTTATTAGCCTACTGACTACTCTGGATTAAGCTTTTGATCTAGTTGTTTCTGTGGTGTCTAAAATAAGCTGCAGTGTGCAATGTCACATGTCTGAGTCTGATACTGCTGGGAAAAGTGAATGCTGTAATATCTAAAGTACCTAAAAGACCCTTATATGTGTTTTGACAGATTGGCAAAATGAGGTATGTCAGTGTTCGTGACTTTAAAGGGAAAGTCTTAATTGATATTAGAGAATATTGGATGGATCAAGAAGGTGAAATGAAGCCTGGCAGAAAAGGTATTGTTCTGCTTCATGTTATTTTGTATTAAAACATTGTCTGCAGTTTGCTGGAGAACTTGGTGTATAGTATTTTAATTTTTTTTTTCATTTCTATTTTAACAAATGATTAGTTTTATCTGTAGATTGTAAACAAAAGTGAAGTTGGCCTGAATCTCTTTTCCTAAATGGATCCTCCATGATTTATGGAAAACAAGGCATCAAATACAAGCCAATTTGGTATGGGAGTTATAAACATAGCCATACATCCCCCATCCCCCCCCTTAACTTAATCAACACAATTTTTTTCTTCTATTACAATTGGATTTCTTATTTCAAAATTCACTGAAAAGATTTAATTTACACATTTGTGATAAGATGTTAATTTCTTTTAAAACAATGATGTCCTTCAATTTCTATCAAATTTTAGATTAAAATAATTAAAACATTTAATGTGACTAATTTTGGAAAAAATATGTCAAGATTTTAGTTGAGGTGAAAATACCTCAAGTGCTCAAGTTTTAGTACTGTGCTTCTAATCTGCAGCACAGCATAAGCCATTGTTCCTTTAATTGCCACTCCCATACATGCTTTTTAGGGCATGCCTTCACTGAACCATTTTCAGAACTTTGCCACCTGCAAGATGAGGGTGCAAGGGTAGTTGTAGTAGTAGTGCTTTGCTTAATGTCATGTTGTTTCTGTTAGAAAAGCCTACTTTTAATTGGTTTTCATATTGCGCCAAGGAAGGAGGTAAGTATGGAACATTCTGCCCTGGAGATTGAAGACATTTAATGTACAATCAACATAGGGTTTGTTACATTCTTCCGGTGTGTCCAGGAGCAACTCAGTGAATAGACATTTGGAAAGCTTGAGAAGCATTTTCAACATTTCTTAAATAACCACTGAGAATAGGTTTGTATGAACAGGTGTACTGGTATTGTACCGGAAAATTTCTTGGTTTGGATTTGTTGCTGCTACTTAACAAAAAAGATTAACTTCTAAGGACTTTAACCTGCTGTGTTTTGAGGTGGAAGTCAAAAGCATATGTAGTTAGAGTGGCAAACTACAATGAGATATGATGGGTAGGCCAAGTGACAAAAATTACATGATGTAGATAGCAATGTTTATCAATGGGGCAAAAGGGTCTGAATTTTATTAGGATAAAATGAGTAATAATCTGATATAGTATGTTAGTCAAATGTTCCATTGATGTACTTATGAGCCACTTATCTAGCTATCCTAAAAACAGTATAAGCAGTTGAAATTGTCTAATAAAAAAACAGAAAAAAAAATCCAGCAGTTTAAATTATTGTGTCAGATTGTTTCAGGCAGCAGGTCTGAACTCCGTACAGTTCATCTGGTATGTGGTTCAGGGACATCTTGATGACGTTTGGTCCCCTAATAATGGTTAGCACACCTGACCTAACTCTTTTCAAAAGAAGCCTGCCCTCTAAAGACTGGTGGAAAACTTAGAGTAGCTCCATGCAGACTGCTCACTGCTCAAAGTTACAGTGGTGCTCTGATAAGACAGTGATGGTAGAAGGAAAAAAAGGCAATGAGCCCCAAAAATGGATTTCAAAGTTTCACCTGTTTTCAGGTCCTGCTCCACCTACAGGGAGAAAGCAATGAAAGAAGCCTGATCACTGAGGGGGGAGAGTGGGGGTAAATAGTAGAAGAGCCTGGGTGGAGAGAGTATGAGAGGTAGGCCTGTGAGTCTCCACTTGCATAGAGTTGGTGTAGAGATAGTAGGGGAAGAATGAGGAGGAGACTAAAGCACAAAGGAAATGTGTGCCTGGACTCGAGCTTGAGGAAGTACGAATTTAGAACTGAGGAGATGGGTTGTGGGGCACTGAATCATTATTGATTGACTGTCACTAGAAACTGTAGTGAACTTGAAGTGAAAAAATAACTTCCATGTTGGTTTGTGAGCGCTAGGGAGTGGAATAGAAGTCTCTCCAAAAAGTTATTTATAGTATGTGTTATTTACAGTGCTTTAAGAAACAGGAGGAAAAAAACCCCAGAATTACGGTACTTTAAAAGTGCATGGAAGTTCAGTCCACAGAGGTATGGCTTTTAGGAGCCAACAGGAATGCGAATGATTTCCAAAATCTCACTCAGGGCTTTTGTGCTGCCTTCTGTCAAGGCCAGAGCTGTGCTTCACTTCCTGTGTTTAGCCTAACACTTGTGAATGAATTTGCTACACTGTACTTATTTTCTTTGTAATTTAAAACTTGTCCGGAGATAAGCTAAAGTCTAACTGAAGTGTTCCAAATGAGTAGTTTCACTTTGTAACTGAGATGGTTGTTGAAGTAGCTCAAGCATTAATAGTTATGACATAGAGTTTGTGTATGGAACTAGCCTTGATAGTAATTATGCAAGAGACCGCACCACAATTTTCTTTTTGTCTTAAGTGTTTATTTTTAATGCATTTCAGGTATTTCTTTAAATCCAGAACAGTGGAACCAGCTGAAGGAACAGATTTCTGATATTGATGATGCAGTAAGAAAACTGTAAAGACAGAGCCATACAGAAACTTTTATCATTTTAGTTGTTTTAAGCGGTCTTTTTACATTGGCTTTTGTTTTCTAAAATATTGTTTTCCAAGCTATTGTATATTTGGATTGCAAAACGATTTGTAAGATGAATACTTTTTTTATGTGCATTAAAAGTGTATTCTGAGTGAGGCTATTTGTGTATACTTTACTAAAAGGAAATGTGTTGCTTTCACCTTATGGTGTAAAATAAATAATATGTAAAGCGTACTTGTTTATGGCCTTTTGATTGAAGGTGTTTGCTGATAAGGCCACCTAAAAGCTTTAGTCTTTGTTTTAGTTTCAGTTTAGTTAACAGTTAGTATGAATTTGTTTTCTGAGGAGGTTTCTTAAAATGTCTCCATTTAATTTTTTCCTTTCGTTTCATACTCTTTCGTATAGCCCTGACAGCTTTCTGCTTTAAGACTTGATACAAACAAACAGTGAATACTTGGTAAAACACACTTTTGTAGATAATTTTAAACACTGTATTTGCTAATTTACCCTATTTATTCAGATGTAAACAGTACTGAGTATATAGACTTTTTTGCATTACTTGCATGAAGTGTTATGCTAAACAATAACACTTGAACACAAGCCACATGCTATTTCTTCCCATTTTTCTATAGCTTGCTTGGCTTAGAAAATACAATTAGCCTTTTTTCTTGGACCCTAGATTTTAGAATGTGATGCATAAACTTTTACAGTTATAGACATATACCTCAGAGTAAGATAGTATTTAAAAGCTCCAAATGTGGTTATTAGTTAGGTACCCTTTTCAAGCTTTGCATTAAATTCATTCTTGAACACATACTAACTAGTTACTCTATAGAAAAAATCAGTTAACCTGTCTTTGTAGGGCTTTTGTTTGAGAGTATTGTGTAAACAACGATGCTTGAACTAGGCTGTAACACAGGTTAAAAAGTCAAAGGGTTAAAATTGCTTCAGCCAAAATGCCTGGCTATCATGCTCCTGCCCTGTCCACACTGCCTGCCCCAACCACTTAACTTGGCTTGCTTTGTGTCGCTTACACGTGCACAGCTGTTTTATCTCTTGTACAGAAGATACTTAGGGCTTAAGTGAAGCGCTGGTACATAGTGGATCATGACTCTAGCGAACTTCACTTGTCAACCATTGTACTGTTCTGGTAAGAGGAGCTTCTGTCCAGTGGAAGCTCTATTAGGCTAGATGCTGCCCCAGTTGAAGGGTTTCTTGGTAGGTGTCACGAACAATGGAATGAAGAAGGGAGAATATGATGTTTGAGTAGAACTTGGAGGGGTAAGGGGCACGGCAGTACGGAAGTTAACGGTGAAAGACCAAAGTTAGCTGACACATAATAACTACAGTGAAGGAATGTGCATTAGTGGAATTGGAGAAGAGTTCATTTTCTGACTTATTTCAGTTAATTGAAGGAAGAAGATGAAACAACTTCGTGAAAATTGACTTTTCAAGACTATGTAGTGAGTGTACAACTTAATTGGTTCGGCTGTAATTTTCCCACTTGATGTTAAACTTAATGTATTTTTTAAATTTTGTATAGATAAACAAGACTTACTATTTGTTTAATTTTGGAATATCTTGGTATAATTGTTTATATTGCAGACATGCATGGAAGTGCCATACACAGACTGTTCCTGTGCTGCAGAGTTTATAATTCAATACAAATAGGTATTGAAGGGTGAGGAAGGGTGACTTCATCAAATTAAATATGTATTATTTGATCTAAATATTATGTCATCCCTCCACCTGCTTTTTAACTTACCCATTGTTGACATATTACAAATAAAGTTAAGATCTGTTTTTGTATAGCTCAGGAAATCTGAGTTTTTAAGAACTGCTTGAGGGTGAATAAAAGGGTGAAGAGATGTTTTGTGGTAGCAAATGCATTTTTGGGCACAACATTCTTTTTTGCGTGACTCTTAAAGGCATGTAGGGATATTTGGACCAAATAGAATAAATATGAAATATCTGATAAATTTCACAGATGAGTGAATGAAATAAATTGCTTCAGATCACTATCAACAGATTCTAGGTGTTTTTTATTTGTGGTATGTATATATGATTTTTTTCCTTTAAATCTGAAATTTTGCAACCAGATTTCACCCATTTTACCTCAAAACTTTCATGTGGCTACTTCAAAGTGCATGATTATATTAGAGGGAACATTGTCCTCACTTAGGTTACTGTGGTAGTAGGTCATTGGATGGCAGTTGTGTATCAGAGTACAATATAACTGTGTTCAGGAAGGTGGAGAATTAAATTCATTAATTTGGGGGGAGTAAGTGAAAAAGTTTTAATATAGTGATTAGTTCTTTTGTGGAAACTGATGGTAGAGGTGTTCAAAGAAATTAGTACTTGTTAACCAAGAACTATTAGTTCCTCTTACAGATAACCCCCTTGCTGAATTTGTGGTGATAATTACTGGAGCTGTTTATCCCATTTTACTTGACAAAACTTGGGGCAGTTTGATTTTACTTAGCTTGTTTGTTTAAAAATAGTTTTCCATCTGCCACTTACATTTCTGCCTATAATAATGATAAAATACCATATATTTTACCTGAGCCAATCTTAACATCTGCATGAATGTCCTACAAAAAAGGTAACTAAATAAACCAGTCAGTTTCACAAATGAGCTCAAGATGGGATGAGTTGAATTGTGAGGGAATTCATTGCACCTCAGATGACTGATATGCTTGTTACTTAATAAAAATTTGACACATTCAATGTTATTTTGAAACAAATAGTTGGTAGTGATTTGTCATGTAATTGTCTATGGCTGTCGTCTTTCTAATTTGAGAAGAAAATCCACATTTTTTTGAATAAAGATTATTTTCTTGCAGACAAAATGATAGTTAGGGTACATGTAGAAGTGTCCATGGAAGAAAATTGTGCATGCATGAAAAGGCTGTGTAATACGAGATAAAAACACTGCTCCCTTTCCCATTGAAGTGGCAAAAGAAAGATGCATTTGATTCTTGATGTTTATGCAGGGCATATTAGCAATATGTTTTATAAATTAAACTACTATGGAGCTTAGGAGGAAAAACACATCACGGTTAGAGCTGCCAAAGTACCATATGTGTGATAAATCAAACTGTCATGTACGATGTTGCTCATGTAGAGATGTTCATATTGAAATTAAACAAATGCAGTACTAAGTTCGATATTTCTGTTAAAGGAAATGCCCCGGTTACGTACTACTTATGTGATCTTTTAGCAAAAAAGCCGATGATTGTAATTCTGGTAACTCAAATGTCATATTGTTAACCATGTGGAATGTTTCATGTTTTGCTCTGCTGGTATCTACTGCAAAGAGGCCCCTGGAAATACGAGCCCTCCAACTGTAATTACATCAATGTTCAAATAAAAAATAGTTAAATGGCATATGTGTAATAACAATTTGAACACTTGGAAATAAATGAAGACTTCTGTTGACATAGTGTTATTTTTAATAGAAATTTAGCTGCACTAAAACTTACTTTTTCTTAACTTGTTATGGAAACTGCTGTTTGTTTCTTGCACCTGTTGTAATTTGGAAATTTGAAAATTTAGTCATCTTACACTTGGTCTATGTTTGCGGGTGGGGGATTGATTGTGTAGCCTGGAGGGATTGAAGTTTTTCACTATGATAGAAGAACAAGTGTCATGTAAATACAGGAGCAGCAGATATAAACACACTTTCAAACATCGAATGGAAGGAGAGTGCCTGATGAGTCGTTACTGTTAAGAAAATGGCTGATTATCTTTTTCAGTGGAGTTTCTTTTTGATCTGACAATAAATGTAACCATAGATTAGCTGGAAAAAAGCTCCTTGCCCATTTATTTATTATCATTGGTCAGTTAGGTCAGTGTAGGCTTCTTCAGGAAGGATACTTGTTTTTCACACGCTTGCTGTGACTGATTTGTAGGGAGGGGATTAACTGATCATAGTCTTGAACGTAACAGATTTTTCTTCAAGTAATTTTGATTAGTTTAGCAATTTATAGCCACAGAAATGACCGTGGCTCAAAGGGGAGGAATGGATTTTGGGGTTAATGGGGGGTCATCAGGTCCTACCTATTTCTCATTTACTGCCATCCAGTTACTGATAGCTCTAGTGACTATGTATGGAAGAGCAATCTGATAGGCAGTGTTTTTCCTGTTGTGAATCAAGCCTGTGTGTCCCCTGCTCTCAATATTGTTATGTAAAAGTGTGAAGACACCTGCTGAAGAACTGAAATAAATGGTCCTTGGCTTAGTGATGGTTTATCAGGGAAGCTTAAATCATGCTGTGTTGTGAGCAGAGGGACATGCCATTAGTCATGGGGATAACTTAAAGGCTGAGAACTTGGTGGCAGCTGTTCCCTTGGTATTGTGCTTCATTTAACAAAAATGTTACAATTTTTTGTAAGATCTGCTTAATTTGATTTTCATTGTACTTCCTTTTCACTTTCAGTGAATCCATATACTTGTCATTGATGGGATGGCGAATGAGGTAGGAACTGAGGTTGGGTTTATCCTTTGGAAGGAGGTGGTGTCTCAGTCCTAAAGGTGAATAGAGCTTGCTGTAAAACAGCAAAAGTTGGTGGAATGAACAGACTGTTCTTGGAAATGGAAAAACATTTTATGCCTCCTTGGCCAGCATGCCTAGTAGACTATTGTTAGTTACCAGTTCACTTGGGCAGAAGTTAATGAGATGAAAACTGCTGAAGTAAAGAAAAGGTAAGATTTTACATAACCCTGTTGTGTGGTTATCTAAAGAAGAACTGTTTCACACCTTAAGAGTTTAAATGTTTTATGCTTTCACTAATAGGCTAATGTTTCAGAATAATTTTCAGGCTGTTGAAAATAAAGCCCATTTCATCTTAGGAGTAGAAAGACCTCAGTTGTTCTGTATATCTGAGGGAGAGGCAAATGACATTGTATATTAAGAACCAACTTGAGATTGATGTGACCCTAACAATTAACTACTTGAAATTGAAAGTTAGGTAGTAGATAGCAATAAAACTTTGCAGTCTGTTTGTGGTGTTGATTTCATGTAATCTTTGACGCTTTCTGCTAGCTATCTCAAAATGAAATGGCTCTGCAGAGCTCTGCTGTTGCCTCTGCTTTCCATTTGCCATCCCTTACTGAGATCTGCAGCTCCCTTTGCATTTCCTCTATTTGTATTCTGACTGGAAGCATCTTTCCATCTCTTGGAACACAAGCATCTCTGGCTACACTCAAGTTATCACAAAACAAGGAATATCTTAACGATTGGATCCTAATGATAGTTGGCAGATATAGCTGCTGTTGCTAACACAGGCCAATTAATGGTCATATGTCTTTATGTTATTTTTTTTTAGCATTGTGATAAAGTATACTTAAAATAGTTGGATTACTCTTGCCAACGTGCATACTTCCCAAAGAGTGTAATTTTCTACATACCAGCCTGGATTATTGTCTGCAGTGAAAGTACTGGACAAATGCTTTTTCCCCTGAAGTCATTATTAACAACTTGGAAAATACCACAATGAGACAGTTCCTGGGATAAAAACGAATAGAGTTATCACCTGGATATCCCCTTGCCATAAGCAAGGGGATTTGTAATTGCAGTGGTTTGGTTAATGGAAAGAAAACTCAGTTGCTCGGGTAGCCTGAAAAGTTCCTGAAGTGCTGTGTAGGACATGAGTAGCATTTATGATGATGTAACAACTGCCCTCCTGTCTGGTCAAAGAAACCTTTGAATAATATTAATTTGCAGTATGCTTGTCCCTACATATACCCTACTTTTTTATCTTTTTTTTTTTTTGAGAGAGAGATTTGTTGGCATATGTTGTGTAGTCCTGTTTCAGTAGTAGGAGAGCTAGTTGCTCTGATTTACTCTCAGTCCACTCCTCTGAGACTGTGTAGGGCAAGTGCCTACTGTTTTCTTGTTTTCACACAGCATCTATTATGTTACTATTCCATAGTAATGTGCCTTTCATCTATCAAAACAATTTGTAGTAGCCTGTGGAAAGTGTTTGTGGCTTATCTGTTAAAATGTTTGGGAACAAATGTTTTGGGGACAATTTTTTTGTAAATAAGTTATCTGGGTATTTTCCCTGCTGCTCCTATAAATTTGTTCATGCCTTGGTATTTTAATTTTCTGGCACTGTTTTGCAGGAAACTGAAATGATTTTTTTCCTGCCATCATTAAGGAGTTTTGCAACTCCTTATTTTTAACATGCTCCAGTTGCAGCAATGAACTTGCAAAGGTCATGCTTGGATGCATTTCTCACTAGATTTGTTAGATTCCTAGACTGTTATCTGGCTGAGACTGTTTGCTCTGTAGTCTGAGCAACTGTTGAAAAGAGATAGAAGTGCCTGTCAGGACTATAAAATTGCAAGCTTGTGATATGCCATGTGAAAAGGTGAGGAGAGGGAAATGTGCAGCTAAAGAAAAGAGTTATTTTCTCAACTTTTTCAGGACATGTTCCAGAAACAATATTTTTCTCATTTTGAAGGCAAAAACTAAACCCAGAACTGTTAAAAAATGCTAAGCTTAAATTTGGAACTGCTTCTGTTAAAACACAAGTTCATCAGATGTGTCCTTTTTTTTATGCAATATTTTTGAAAAAGTGATTTTTTTTTTAAAGAAATCTGGCTAGATAAACACTATGTTTAGCACCACAACATTTTTAAAGCTAATCGAATCTATACCAATGTATAGTTTTAAAGTGTTTTTATTTGTGCTTTTGATACTTCGGAGCATTCATCTTAACTGAATGAGTAAATTTCCATGAAGCTTTGTGAGAACTTCGGAGCCTTCCACAGATGGAGGTTGCATCCTTGGCTGAAGGAGGAGACCTGTTAACTTCTTGTGTGGAAGTTCTTGGACAAAGAGGCTGCTGTGTGCTTTTGGGCAATGATTTTGATCTGCTTTAGGTCAGTATTGCCTCAAAGCCTTGGTATTAGCAGTCTCCTATATTAATGAAGGGCACAACTGACTTTTTTAGTTTTCGGTGTATTTATTCTATTGAAGTCAAATTTGGATGGACATTTCACTTTATTTATTAAACATTCTGTTTTGTGTGGTTTTGTCTTCAAGAGGATTGAGATTAGCACATAGTCAAGAAATCTGTAATTCTGCAATTGATACATAGCTTAGATATTTTCAGTTCTATTTTGCATCTGGTTACATTTCTGCTTGAGTCATTGCTAATATACTTCTGTAGGCATCATCAATCAGTACAGCATTTAGGATGGGAGTCCTGGTGCAAGGTAAGGTCATGCTGTTCTGTTGCCACGCAGATCTTTTTTTCATTATGGATCTTTTGAATGCAATGTGTATGGAAGGTGTACAGAAGTGTAATAAAATAACTCATATAACTGCTTTTCACGTTAAAAGTATACAAGATCTGAACTGAAAACCTTCCTGTGAAACAGTTTGTCAACCTGTTGGTAAATCTTCAACAGTGGATGTAATATTTCAGAGAGGTGAGATTTTTTTTTTCTGGGTAAACGTCAATAATTACTTTTTAATAACTGTTATATTTTCTCTACAAGTGCATGGATTGAAACGTAGTACCTGTCGGAGGTGATTTATTAAGAGAAGTCATCATTATGAGGTTAACTAAAATCGTTTTATTGATGATTAAATGATGATCAAATGATAACTGATGATTAAACAGTGATTTGACAATGATTTAAACCATGATTTAAACAATTATTTAGATGGCAGTCAAACACTGTACCTCTCTACCCCTACACTCTGTCTCTACCACACTTCTAATAATTAAGCTATAGCTGTATATATATATACACATATATATAAACATCGCTAGCATGCAATATACTTTTAGTCGGAATGTAAAATGCCGCTTACCTCGCCGTAGATATCAGATGCTGGGTAAAGGGTTTCTCAGCCTCGAGGAGGAACCTTGAGAGGCGTCCCTGCTCAAGGGGAGATCACCGCCGTGCGGCCCGCTGCCATGCAGGAGGGCGCAATGGGCTCGGGGAGGCTACAGGCATTTATAGCATAAAGTGATGGACGCGTAGTCAAACCCCCCCTGGGTGTTTGTGCAGGTGTGCAGCTGTGGCAGTTTTAGTTTTGTCTAGTCCCAGTTCAGGCCGGTGCTGTTATCTCCTGATAAGGCATGGCCTAGACTCCACGGTCCCTGAGAAGATGTGGCCTCACATGGTTCTCACGGTTTGCACGGCAGGGCTGGTATCGGTCAGGTATCAATTTAAATCATTGTCAAATCACTGTTTGATCATCAATTAATTATCATTTGATCATCATTTAATCATTAATAAAATGATTTTAGTTAACCCCGTAATGATGACTTCTTTTAATAAGTCACCTGCAACAGGTACTAAGTATCAATCCATGCACTTGGATTTCTTGGATGTTGTAGAGTAGAAGGGTCATTTTAAGTATTTGTTCTAGAAGAACTGGAAATCTACATGTGTGTGGCCTATAATAACACTGCATTATTGGGTTGGAATCCTTCTCTCTAAAAGTGTTTCTAAACCTCCTAGATACTTTCTTGGTCTTTTAGAGGTCAACCTCCTCCATGTTTTATGGAGGACTCTGTTGTGAAAAGAGTAAAGTCAGCTCAGAGAGAGTATTGGGATATGATAGCAAATAGAATCATAGAATCATTGAGGTTGGAAAAGACCTCTAAGATCATCGAGTCCAACCGTCAACCCAACACCACCATGCCCACTAAACCATGTCCCTAAGCGCCTCATCTACACGTCTTTTAAATACCTCCAGGGATGGGGACTCAACCACTTCCCTGGGCAGCCTCTTCCAATGTTTCACCACTCTTTCAGTAAAGAAATTTTTCCTCACATCCAATCTAAACCTCCCCTGGCGCAACGTGAGGCCATTTCCTCTCGTCCTATCGCTTCTTCCTTGGGAGAAGAGACCGACACCCACCTCGCTACAACCTCCTTTCAGGTAGTTGTAGAGAGCAATGAGGTCTCTCCTCAGCCTCCTTTTCTCCAGGCTAAACAACCCCAGTTCCCTCAGCCGCTCTTCAGAAGACTTGCTCTCCAGACCCCTCACCAGCCTCGTTGCCCTTCTCTGGACATGCTCCAGCACCTCAACGTCCTTCTTGTAGTGAGGGGCCCAAAACTGAACACAGTATTCGAGGTGTGGCCTCACCAGTGCCGAGTACAGGGGCACGATCACTTCCCTGCTCCTGCTGGCCACACTATTTCTGATACAGGTCAGGATGCCATTGGCCTTCTTGGCCGCCTGGGCACACTGCCGGCTCATGTTCAGCTGGCTGTTGACCAACACCCCCAGGTCCTTTTCTGCCAGGCAGCTTTCCAGCCACTCTTCCCCAAGCCTGTAGTGCTGCATGGGGTTGTTGTGGCCAAAGTGCAGGACCTGGCACTTGGCCTTGTTGAACTTCATACAGTTGGCCTCGGCCCATCGATCCAGCCTGTCCAGGTCCCTCTGCAGAGCCTTCCTACCCTCGAGCAGATCAACACTCCCGCCCAACTTGGTGTCGTCTGCAAACTTACTGAGGGTGCACTCGATCCCCTCATCCAGATCATTGATAAAGATATTGAACAAGACCGGCCCCAAAACTGAGCCCTGGGGAACACCGCTCGTGACCGGCCGCCAACTGGATGTAACTCCATTCTCCACAACTCTCTGGGCCCGGCCGTCCAGCCAGTTTTTGACCCAGCGCAGAGTCCACCTGTCTAAGCCGTGAGCCGCCAGCTTCTCGAGGAGAATGCTGTGGGAGACAGTGTCAAAGGCCTTACTGAAGTCCAGGTAGACCACATCCACAGCCTTTCCCTCATCCACTAGGCGGGTCACCTGGTCATAGAAGGAGATCAGGTTGGTCAAGCAGGACCTGCCTCTCATGAACCCGTGCTGGCTGGGCCTGATCCCCTGGTTGTCCCGCTCATGCCTTGTGAGCGCCCTCAAGATGAACCGCTCCATAATCTTCCCCGGCACCGAGGTCAGGCTGACAGGCCTGTAGTTCCCCGGATCCTCCTTCCGGCCCTTCTTGTGGATGGGCGTCACATTGGCAAGCCTCCAGTCGTCCGGGACCTCCCCCGTTAACCAGGACTGCTGATAAATGATGGAGAGCGGCTTGGCGAGCTCCTCCGCCAGCTCCCTCAGCACTCTCGGGTGGATCCCATCCGGCCCCATAGACTTGTGAGCATCCAGGTGGCGTAGCAGGTCATTGGCTGCTTCCTCTTGGATTATGGGGGGTTCATCCTGCTCGCCGTCCCTGTCCTCCAGCTCAGGGGGCTGAGTACCCTGAGGATAACTGGTCTGCCTGTTAAAGACTGAGGCAAAGAAGGCATTGAGTACCTCAGCCTTTTCCTCATCCTCGGTGACAATGTTCCCCCCCTGCATCCGATAAAGGATGGAGATTCTCCTTGGCTCTCTTCTTGTCATTAATATATTTGTAAAAACATTTTTTGTTGTCTTTAACGACAGTGGCCAGATTGCGTTCTAGCGGGGCTTTTGCCTTTCTCATTTCCTCTCTGCATGACCTAATATCGTACAGTACGAGATCCCTGTACTCTTCTTGAGTCGCCTGCCCCTTCTTCCACAAGCGGTAAACTCTCCTTTTTTTCCTGAGTCCCAGCAAAAGCTCCCCGTTCAGCCAGGCCGGTCGTCTTCCCCACCCATTCTTCTTAACGGCGTATGGAGACAGCCTGCTCCTGCGCCTTTAAGACTTCCTTCTTGAAGATCGTCCAGCCTTCCTGGAACCCTTTGCCCTTCAGGACCATCTCCCAAGGGATTCTCTCAACCAGCGTCCTGAACAGGCCAAAGTCCACCCTCTGGAAGTCCATGGTTGCGGTTTTGCTGACCCCCCTCCTTACTTCACCAAGAATTGAGAATTCTACCATTTCATGGTCGCTAAGCCCAAGATGGCCTCCGACCACCACATCTCCCACCAGTCCTTCTCTGTTTGTAAACAGCAGGTCGAGCGAGGCACCTCCCCTGGTAGGCTCCCTTACCAGCTGTGTCAGGAAGTTGTCTTCCACACACTCCAGGAACCTCCTAGACTGCTTCCTCTCTGCCGTGTTCTATTTCCAGCAGACGTCCGGGAAGTTGAAGTCCCCCACGAGAACAAGGGCTAGCGATTGAGAGACTTCTGCCAGCCGCTTGTAGAACGCTTCATCCGCCCCTTCATCCTGGTTGGGTGGTCTGTAACAGACTCCCAGCAGGATATCTGCCTCGTTGGCCTTCCCCCTCATCCTTACCCATAAACACTCGACTGTACCATCATCACAATCGCTGAGCTCTATACAGTCGAAGCACTCCCTAACATACAGGGCCACCCCACCGCCTCTCCTTCCTCGCCTGTCCCTTCTGAAGAGTCTATAGCCATCCATTGCAGCACTCCAACCGTGAGAGTCACCCCACCATGTTTCTGTGATGACGACTAAGTCATATCTCTCCCGCTGCACAATGGCTTCCAGCTCCTCCTGCTTGCCGCCCATGCTGTGTGCATTGGTGTAGATGCACTTGAGCTGGGCTATCGATTTCGCCCCCAGCATTGGCATGCCACCCTGTTGTTATTCACAACAAATAGTTGTGAATAAAGCTTGTTTGAGTGCTCTGTACTGCTGGCTGGCAGTAGTGCTGAGGCACTTGCAGCACTTAGAAATGAAACACCTGTTGGAGTGCTTTCCTCTACTTCTTGACACATGAACCTTCAGTCAATACTTTGACTTTGGTGAGACAGGGATTTGAGTCATTGTTTTCAAAGTAATGAGAGTTGAAATTAAAACATTGTCTTAAATAACACTCTCTTATTGTGTTAATTATGGGACTGGGGATATTAGAGAACAGCTGTCTTCAGCCCTCAGGAAAATGTTCCTGTGTCAATTCCATTTGATGACTTAATTGGCCAATGTTTTGCAGATATATTTTTGTCTTGGTATGACTACTTTAAGCAATATGTTAAAAGAAGACAATGTTCATTGTTCAAGATATTTAGAATAACGTATGTGTTTACTGTTGCTAAGAATGTTGTTTCAGCCTGTAGGAATGTTGCCAGAGCAATAAGTTGAAAACTAGCACAGACCACATGGGCCACATAGTGCCTCTTTTGCCTCAGGACTTCACTATTTCAGACAACACTGAGCATTTACTGCTGTAAAATATGTGAAAATTTGCAAAATTTGTGAAAATGGATTACATGTGGGCTTCTTGGCTTGTCCTCTGATGAGGTGGGCTCTGCTCATATCTGTTCTTATGGTACTGAAATATGGTATTTTTTGTGACGTGAAGTGTGAATTAATTTCTCTACTACATAGAGGTTTTTCCAAATGATCAGCAATCTTGCTATGTTCCTACCTGTTGTAATTCTCCCTAAACGATCTTTCACCCCTGTCAGCTTCTCAGTGCCAGTGGGCATACCTCCTGGGATACTGGTATCAGCAGCAATGGCACCTATGAGATCTTGCTGTCTACTTTGTTACCTGTTATCTCTAGCACTCCTTGGCATCTGGAAAAAGGAGAATAGCTTTCCTCCACCGAAGTCTGCTCTGAAAGGAGGCAAGGTACTATTACAAAGTACAGCAACAGCCTCTTTGGACTCTTCTTGGTGGAAAAAAATTATGCAAGAACAGCTGTATGAAGTGTATCTCTAGTCCAATAACTTGTTTCCAGACAAATATGTGCCTCTGTCACTAGAAAATGGCACGACTCAATTTCCCGCATGAGGAAGGCTGACTTGCTCACCTCTGGATTATCTGTTTTACTCCTGCACCAGGTAAGACGCAGGATCAGCCTACGCTCTTCTAACACCAAACGCTCTTCTAACAACCAACATTTTGAGAAAATTTCAGACTGGCTTTGCATAACTCTGAAGAGAGGGAACCATCTCACAGTTTAGTCAGCATGTGAATTATATACAAAGCCTTCCAGTCTCATCTTCAAGGGCCTGATGTTTAAGTTATACTGGAAAATTTAAATGTGCTGCGTAAGCAAGGGGTCTGTCCTTGCTTTTTAATACATCAGGAGTCAAATGCAGTGTGGGAGTGGTGTATGGGCAGTGATGTTCATCTGTTGGAGATGTATCTATTTAGATTTTTCCAGTTTTCTGGCAGTTAAAGTGAACAGAGCTGCAGTCCAAGGCCAAAATGAGATCCATGCAAATGTCTTATGCAGAACTTTCTTTTAAAGAGGTTCATCCTTATATAGCTTTATTTGATTTGTAGCTTACAGGTCTCTCAACAAAAAGCTTACTGTCCAGAAAAGACAGGACAAGACATTGTTAATTTTTGCCCCAGCCAGGTTTCAGGCTCCTCTTTGGCTATCTTTGGGGTCTCTCAAGGTCTGGCTTATTCTTCTGGGTGTGTTCTCTTTGTATATAGGTCACTTAAGACACTTCAACCCAGAAAGTCTCCTCCCTGCTCGGACCAGGAGCAGCAGTGCTCTAGTGCAGAGCCAGCCAGCAGCCATGCTCTGTGAAGGGGGGCTGTTAGCTGACAGTGAGGAGTAATTGGGGTAGCGTTAGTATTCAGTGTGCCTCCACACTCCAGCTCATCAAAGCTGACAATTTTCAAGCACCTGATATTTCTGGGAAAGTCTGAACTCTTCTTTAGTTTTCTTCAGCTCCAGTTGGCTCCAGTCTTGACCCCATCAGCTTTTAATCATCTGGCTTCTTTCTTTTATCCCATGGTAATTTCCATCCACAAAAGGGGAATAATAATATTTTCTTCCTCTCCCCCCCCCCCCCCCCCCCCCATTTTGATTTAATTTATGATCTCTGCAGAACTAGGATGCATTTTCTTTGTTTGAATAGTGCGCAACTGGGAGGGACATGACACTTCCAGCTGGAGCCTCTTGCCTCCAAAGGGTAAGAAATTATGCTGGACACACGCAGACAAATAGCTCCAAGACCTCCACAGACATGTATGAGTGCAGCCAGCCACTAGATGTCAGCATTATTTTAAATTTTAACATCTGAGACACCAATTGGCGATTCCTGCTTAGAATGTGCTGATGTGAAATTGATTTCTGACAGCATAAGGCTTGGTAACTAGTATCAAAAGGCTACAGGCTTTTGTATTTGTGAAATGCTCAGTGAAACCCATGTTGCTATCAGCATGCTAGGGTGAATTTTCTTATTAATTTCCCACATTTTAGTCCTCCTGAAAAAGACATTGATACCTGCTAAAACAGCTAAGAACAAAGTGAGATTTAATAATAAGACTTCTGAAGTTCAGTTGTGCTTGCATTCAAGCATGGGTCCATCAAAGAGGTGAGGGAGGCAGTTCCCTGCCAGCAAAAATGCTTTTACATCATGGAGCCCCTCAGCAAAGCCGAAGAGCTTTTGTGTGCAGAATAGGGCTGCATCTAGGGGGGCAGTTGGCTAAATCAATTTAGTGGCTGACTGATGCAGAAAAGATATAGTCCTATTCCTCTCTCTATTACTCTTCAAGTTGCTAATTTGGCAGAGAAATAGCCCATCAGGAACAAGTAAGTAGTTTTCTTTTGGGAAGAAGATGATCCCTCTCATCAGATGAGTGCCTGTGTCGGCACCAGGGGTGAGACTGTGCAGCTGAGGGCAGGAAGGAAGAAAGACAGAGGGGCAACTCCTTTTGACAAATGCGAGTCATTGGGTTTTTCCTAATTTCTGTTTGCTGTCTTTGCCCAGGAGGCACAATATCTACCTGTCCTGTACAAGACTTGATTTCCATCCCCTCTTGCTCCTTTTGCTTTTCATGGCTATTCCTTCCTGTGTCTGCCTTGTCAAAGACGCTGGGTAGAGCTCTACAAGTGTCTTCTGCAGTCCTCTACTCTGTGACAGTTTTCTTGTCCTCAAGAGAGGACTAATCCATTGTTTCACTAATCCATCTCTTCCTATTCACATTACTCTTACACATTTTCTTTTTCTGTATTTCTCACAGTAAGTGATTTGTAAAAGTGCAGTTAACTCTTTCTGTATTTCTAGCCTTGTATCATTTCTTCATTGTGTTTTTTCGTGCAGTCATTGGGTTTGTGTTGGCAGATCTCCTTATCCATCTTGACATTAGGAGTTTGAGAGGACTCAGGAGTTGGCTGGAACAAATGGCAGAGAGCCTGCAGCTGTAAATCCATTAGGACAAGGGCTCTCTGGCAAAGAACTGAATACAACATCAGTGCTTAACAACTAATAAAGAAAAAAACATGATAATAGCTCATCTCAGGCTCTGCTTCGTGTCAGTGTTGAAACTACCTTTGCTGACTTGCAAAGGACGTATAAACTCCCATTCTCTTCCTTTTTGGTATATTGTTATGGTTCCCATGCTGCATAGTTACTACACAGTTCATAATTTTAAGTGGTTTATAACGTTTTGGATTTTATGTGGGTTTTTGAACGCTTCTGCTAGGCAGATATTTTGCTGAACTGCTATTTTATCTATTACCATTATTCACTCTGGGTAAATCCCACTTGAGTTTCTGGAGGAAGGAAAGAAGTTAGCCCTTGTGGCTCGTGAATCCCTTTGTCTCTAATGTATCCAAGATGAAGAGGTTTTGAATTGTGATTGAATCCTATACTCCCTGAAGCCCTTGTATGTTTTGCAAAATTGTTATGTTTGGTAGAATCCAGTAATTACCAGACATATACTTTATTCTGAGTTGGGAATTTCATATCCTTCTGGAACAAAATACTTTATTTCCCACATGTTTTGACTGCATTATATTGGCGCCATTCATGTCACTCCACTTAAAATTGTGTCAGCATTCTCATTATAAGTTGTTTTTCAGAGGTTATAACGTGGATGTAAAAATTTGCTTCCACTTAGAAACTTGGTCTCAGCCCAGAAGTAATTACAAGAAAATAAATACAGATTTTTCCATGTAATTTATGTTGTTGTTTTGGGAGGGGAAGAGAGAAGAAAAAAAATTAGCACTGAAAAATGGTGGTGTGCATTATAATTTGTTCTACTTTGACCAATTAAATGATGGAAAAATTCAGAATTTGTCAATCTTGTTAAGCTGTAATAAATTGCAATATCTTTTTTAGTTTTATAGGTTTGTTAGGTGGAAAGATGGAGAGAAATAGATCTGAATATGTACGACAAGATGCATCTAATTCCTAACCCTATGGGTTTGCAGGTAAAATCCCTTCAGCATTTTTTCAAAAGCTGGGAGGATTGGACATGTTGAGAGTCCCCACCCCTACCCTGAGCTTTAAATCCCATCAATTTGAAAGTGCCTCAGCCACTGAGTTTATTACACCTCCTATGTGTCTCAGAAGTTATATGCATGTACCTTTCTCCAGGGTGCAGGAAGACATTATGTAGAACCAAGGTATGGTACAACTACATAACTCCATTTTTTGTGGTAGGTGCATGTGGACCGGCTGCCTCGGGGGAGCAGATAGACAGAAGGGGGTTGGGGTGCCCCAGGTGGGGCGTCTCTCTGGGTGAATTGTAGCCAGGAGGTACTGTTTGTAGGGCTTCAAAGTACATCTATTTTTTTAGTGATAACTGGTTTACTGAAGTTCCAGCGATTCTTGGGTTTTGTAGGGTCAAAGACAAGAAAAAAGGGCAAAAGGATTGTTCTATCGTTTGGATTTGTTGAAAAAGCCCTGCAACAGTCCAGCTAAATCAATGTACCTCTCGCCATGTATACTTACAGAAAGCTTCAGGAAAAAGGCTGGTTATAATATGCAATGGGGAAGCCAGGTGAATATTTCCTATAATAGAAGTGGGAAGGCATGTTTCTTTAATAAAGCTACTGCTAAAGTTGTTTTTTACTATGAGAGGGGAATCTAGGAGCAAACTTTAACTACCTATTAAGTTAATCAGGATTATGTCAAAGATGCATTTCAGCAAGCAAATATTCTGTGTAGTTAGGAGTTTCAGCAGTGGTAATTGCTGAGGATAACTGGGCAAATACCTTTACTGACCAACAGAGACTTTAAGCTGAAAAAAGATGGCTATCTTGTTACAGTGAAATGTGAAAAAATAAAGCAGGCTCTCCTCACATTTAAAACCCAATGGTCGTAGAGTATTTTATGCTTTCCAGCTTGTATAAGATTTAGGGAGATAAAGGGAGACCTCGCATCCAGTGTGAGGTCTCAGACAATATTGTGTCTTTCTTTCCAGTTTTCTAAACATAAGGAAGTGCAAAAAAGAATATCTTCTAAAATCACCAATCTGAAAAATGTACCATCAAAAGAAAAAAAAAGATGAAGTTAAGCCTCATCCTGAAGGAAAATCAGATGACGTCTGTGAAACAAAAACCTGCAGGTTCAGGAATGTGAGTAATAGTGTATGGAGCTTGAGAAACCAGTGTGGAAATGCGCCTGCCTTCCCCCCATGGGGTTCTGGATTTGCTGTGCACACTCAGGTAATTTGTTATACCAAGGCAGTTTCTTTGGATTGAAGCAAGATCTGGGATTAACCGGTAAATACCTCATGACTGCCCCAGTTCAGTAAATACACTGGCAAATAACTCTGTACAACAGGACCAGTCACCTGAGTTTTCAGGGTCTCAATAAGAAGAGGCAAGGAACTGAGATCAGAAGGAGGGTCAGTTATGTGGCTTTGCTCCTGATGACAAGAGGCTTTATTTGTGATGGCAAATGGTCAAGGGAAGTGGTCCTTCCCCTTTACTTGGCACTGGTGAAGCTCAGCTGAAGTGCTGGGTCCAGTGCTTAGCCCCCCAGTATGAGAAATGGACTTACTGAAGTGAATCCAATGAAGGGCCACAAAGATGATGAAGGGACTGGAGCATCTGTCCTGTGAGAAGAGGCTGAGAGTTCTGGGTCGGCTCAGCCTGGAGCAGAGAAGGCTTGAGGTGGGATTATCGATATGTATAATCCCTGATGAAGGGGAGTAAAGATGACAGGGCCAGACTCCTCTTAGTGAAAGGACAAGAGGCAATGGGCACAGACTTGGAATGCTGGAAATTTTATTTAAACATACAAAAACTTTTTTATTCCAAGGGTGATCCAACACTGGAATACGTTCTCTAGAGAGTTTGTGGAGTCTTCATCCTTGGAGATATTCAAAGCTCAGCTGGCCATGACCCTAGCCAACCTGCTCTATTTGCCCTCTTTGAGGAGGGGATTGGACTAGACTATCTCCAGAGGTCCCTTCTAAGCACATCCTTTCTGTGAAACATTAACTCATTGAGATGTAGATCACAGAGCTGGGGCCAAACAAGCCCCTTAGGAAAGATTTAACAAATATAAATTTCTACTAAATATTTAGTTTCCAGCAACAGTTTTTTGAATGAGGACAACAAACCAACCTGACTCTTACCATCACAGCAACAAAGGGAGTGAAAACCAGGCTCAGAAACCATGGAGAGTCAAGGATCCCCAGTGTCATGGTGTCAGTAATTTTGCAAGTTTGGCCTTGAAATAAAATGTTCAAAGTGAAGGCTATTATACCAGGCTTGAAAGGACAGTTTTGCTGTTTACACTACAAATAATTTTGTATTGTACAGAGCTTAGTACAAACAAGTTTTTTTAAGTTTAAAAACAAACCCATAAGAAGTTTGTTCTAGAATAGAATTTGACCATAAACGTATGTCCCTGAAGAGTCAAATCCTTGTCTGGGGAATCAGGTATCATGGCTCTGTTCTAGTTCATGAAAATGTCAGCTATGATTCAGGCCTGGCTTCGTTCATGAGTGAAGGTTATGATGAGCTGAGACTGATCCTAAGCTGATCTGCTGGGGAGCAGACTGAGCTCTGCTGGGGGTAAAGAGATGGCTGGTAACAAGGAAAAGAAAAAACTGGTGAGAGAAGCATATTGCCTTCTGAATAAAAAGATGGGGAGCATGAAAGTCTGGACTTCAGTGCAGAGAAATTCGGGATATGAGCCTTGACTGATTGACTGAGTTGAAGAGGAGGGATGTCTTCGGGGGAGAGATGACTAAGGCCCAGCTGCAGGGAGGAGAGAAGACAGAGATGAAAATGCACTTCAGTGCAGTCTCTTAGGCTTTGATTTTGCAAACTGCTCTGTTCAGGCAAACCCTTACACCCACGCAAAGCCCCGTTGAAGATAATGGGAGTTTGTGCAGGCTCACACGCATCAGCTTGCAGGAATGGGGCCCCGAGTCCTCAGGAGGAGTTTACACCGAGTGCAAGTAACACAAGAAATAGTTGGAAACGGCACATCTCAGCAGTTCCTGATTTTGAACCAGAAATTGAAAGCGAGCGCTTTCAGGTCTTATGGAGCATTCAGGAAGATAGAGTTGCATTTATGTTGTTGTGCTGTCATTGCTTCTGTTATAACACCCAGTGGAATTTACATTTGGTATCATTCCCTCTGCCCCCAAATATCTTGGTGAGCGTTCAGCCTGGGAGGTTGATGTCTTCTGAAATGTGAGTGCAATTTGTTTAGACACTCGGCTTTGCAGGGAATCTGGAAGGGAAAAAATATCAGCTGGTTTCTCATTTGCTTTACAAAACAATATTTTACGCTAGAAAAGCTGGGTGATGTGGATAATGTTGTTAAGATTTGTCATTAAGCTAAACTAGATTATTCCTTGCCACAGATCCTGTCAGGACATTTGTGACTTATTTTAGAAATGCTGTGGACTTCATTACTTTGCAATCCCTATACTGTATATTTGAATCTCACTGACAATTTCTAACCAGTAATTTCAGTTAGAGGACCTTTATACATCACATTTTACTATGATTGCATTACCTAGTGGAGCCTGGCTGTTCCGAATGCCTTGTTAGGCCCAATTGCAAAGGCCTAATGTGACAAGGTGATGACTGAGAGATCTTTGTTACAATTTGATTGCTCCCAGGGCAAGGCTAGTATTTGAGTATCATCATCTTTGACAGCATAACTCAGCTCCAGGTAGGCAACCTAATCCCAAAGGATTTGCAGGGGATGGCCATTCCCACTGGCTGTTTTGTGATCACAGCTTTCCCAGAGTTTCCATGGAAGATGTTTTAACCTCCTGTTTTAGCTAAAATCCATCTTGTCTGTGCCTAAGAGCATAAAAATTCTTTCAATATGGGTACATTGAGTGCAAGTCCATAAGTAGGAGTGATGAATTTTTTTGTATGCTATTAGAAAAAATACTTCAAAGACCCAGTGAGATCTTAAATACTTACCTTTCAAACCTTATGCCTACCTATGCTTTGGGTTTCATCCTGAATATACGTTTACTGTAATGAATGGCAATTCCTGCCTGTCTCTTTTTGCCACAAATCAAGGAGATTACTAGTTTAATTCAAAGGCAGATGCTCTTGGACATCTCGATAGATCCATGGTGTTGCTGCACCTGTGTGAGGCCCCAAAGACTGGGACTCCCCCGTCTGTGGGGAGATGGCTGAGGAGGTTTATGTTTAAATATAATACTGGACTAAATGGACCATGGGTCTGACTCAAGAAGGCAGTTTTATAACAGAATCGGGGCTGTTACAGATCCTGTCTTATATCTTCACTCATTAATAAAGCAGAGAGGCAAGATCCTCATGTGTAAGAATCATAGAATCATTTAGGTTGGAAAAGACCCTTAAGATGGAGTCCAACCATAAACCTAACAATGCCAAGTCCACCACTAAACCATGTCCCTAAGCACCACATCTACATGTCTTTTAAATACCTCCAAGGATGGTGACTCAACCACTTCCCTGGGCAGCCTCTTCCAATGCTTTACAACCCTTTTGGTGAAGAAATTTTTCCTCACGTCCAATCTAAACCTCCCCTGGCACAACTTGAGGCCATTTCCTCTTGTCCTATCACTTGTTACTTGGGAGAAGAGACAGACACCCACCTCGCTACAACCTCCTTTCAGGTAGTTGTAGAGAGCGATGAGGTCTCCCCTCAGCCTCCTTTTCTCCAGGCTAAACAACCCCAGTTCCCTCAGCCGCTCCTCATAAGACTCATGCTCTAGACCCTTTACCAGCCTTGGTGCCCTTCTTCTGATAACTGTCAGGTCAGACCTATGCAGTGACAGAACTGAAGTGCAAAGTTTCCTCTTCAGTGGCTGTGAAAGCAAATGAGCTTGCAGGGCAGTAGATAGCATCAGAAATGTGGCTCGTTGCATTAGTTTCTAGTTTTGTAAGATGTAGGTACACGGCTGGCAAAGCTGATGCAAAACTTTCCAAATGTGATTCTGTTGTGGTCAGTGTGATGGCAACAGAGATTAATTTGGCCCTGGGTATCTTTTCTTAGCTTATTGAAATATAATTCTAAAATATTTTCTTTCAGCTTTTAATAATATTTTCCTTATTTTTGGAAGATCTGCAACTTAAGCAACATATGACTGATTGCACATAAACCTGCTGTAGCTAGAGAGCAATGTCTTAGTTAATTCTTAAACAAATATTGTTAAACAAGCATTAAAATCTATCCTAAACATGTAGGTGGAATAATGTTTAGATGTATATTTGCCTTTCCGTGGCTTTGTTTAAAGCCAGTTTCAGGTTAAATCTCCTGTCTTTTGTCCGAGCGTGTCTGACTCTTTTCAGTCTGCTTCCTGTGCAGAGCTGATCCACAGATCCTGTGGAATTTGATCACTGTTAATTTGTGTGATTTTTCTTAGATGTTTTCTCAATAAGTTTATTAGCTGTGTAATAATCTGATCCATGTGGATCTTTTGTGTCCATTTTTAATATTGAGTATAGAGCAATTACTTCCTCTCTTCAGTTATATAAGGTACCTAATTAAATAACCTGGTTCCTTGAGTGCCACAGTAAAAAGCAGGGGTTTAAGTGTAAAGTTCTGTCTCTAACCCATTATGATTTTTGTGGTGCAGCTTGTAATCCTACAGACTACGTTTACATTGCTGTTAGTGCAATTTACTGACACAGCCAGGAAAACAAAGAAGAAAGAAGTATTTTCTGGTGAAGGAAAGGAAAGGAAGAATGCCTTTTGAGGTATAATGGGTCAGAAATTGCCGTGGCCTCTGGGGGCAACTTCATTTATTCTGTGTTTTCACATGTATTATAAAAGTCCCCATATTTCTTGCTGCACTGAAGCTGGTGGACACAGAAATATTTCCTAGTCATGACCTAGAGATGGAGCAAAGCTGCTGCAGGGCAGTGCCCAAACCCCTCTGCTTTTGGGAGAGGGAAAGGTCATGTGGGCATCCCGGGGGGGCAGGCCTCAGGCCATAATCAGCGTGCACCTGCTGCTCACCCCAGATGTGCCCAGTGCTGCGGGATTACTTGTGTGAAATTGGGAGGGTCACAACTCTCTTCCAGGCTTTGTAAGTATGACTTTCATCGGCCTTAAAATCTGTGGGACAAGGATGCTCTCTTATTTGGTGTTTTACAGTCAGTGTTAACTGGCAGCAAGCTTTTCTGTAAGGCAATGGTGGAAGGGTTGTAAGAAGAAAAAGAAGAGAAAGGGCAGCTTCCCCTTGTGAAGCAAAAGCTAAGTGTGCTGAGGGTAGGAGATCTATCACAAGGATATGCAGTCAGTTAGTGCTTTGTATCCAAGCATGACACCAAAGTCGTAGTTCTGCAGGGCACAGGCCAATGCGTAAGGTATAGTGGGGAGGAGGCAGCTTTCCTTGGAGTAAGGTGTCCTGTATTGCCTCCATCAGAGAGGTGTTTGAAGCAGCTGGTATTTGAGACAAGATGTTGAATTAGAGGTCAACAGGCTGATCCAGGTTGGGAATTTCCTGGCACCAGAAACTAACACTAACTGCAAGCCTGTCCAAGCTGAAAGGAAGGCAAAGAATAATCATGTGGTTAGAAGGGAATAATGTATTTTGCATGATTTCTGATTCAGGAATAAGTAATTGCAGTAATAGAAGTGATAAGGAGGCCTTGTGACATCTTTAAAAATGATCGATGTTTTTTCAGGAAATGCAGACTTAGTGTGACAATGGCACAGTCAATTCTCCTCTTCCAGATTGATATGTTACTGAACATACAGTATGTGACCTTTCATCACAATATCACATAGCATAAGCATGACAGAGTACAGACAAGGCTGTACATAGGAGAAATAAACTTTCAAAAAATCTTTCTTCCAAGATGTGGTTGAGATCTCCTTTTGATCTTTTCAGCCCTTCTAACAACTGTTCTGCTGCCTCTGTTTCCCACAGGAGGTGCAATTTGCCAACATCTTTCACTCTTAAGTTTACTGGGTAAAAGAACTGCTTTTTTAGCTATGAAGTTGCTTTTCCCAAATGATGGACTTGAAGTTAAGGGAAAAAGAGAAAGAATTTAGTCTAAACGGTAGTATCTTCGTTATCTCTTAATAATTCTAATGATTTTCTCTTCTTCCCTGAAATCAATCAAACTGAAGGTAAAACCTCTTCTTCCAGCACCATTTTATTTATATTCCTACATTTCTTAATTAGTTAATGTTGACCATCAGTCTTCAAATGCAGAGAGTCAAACACTGAAGAGTATTAAATGGCAAAAAACCTGTTGACTTCAATCTTATTGACTTGGTCAGGCCATAATCTTTACTGGCAAGATACCCAGGAGTAGTGGCATCTCCCCTTCGTGACACAACTGAAAATTTAAACACTAAGCTATGCTCAGTGTGCATCAGTGTATACTTCTGAGGGAGCACAGAGAGAATATAATTCTCTGTCTATAAATAAATTTAATAGGTGTAAAGTGCATTACTCAAGCTGAGCAATGTTTAGTATATTCTCATTCCTTTTTTTGACTAGTAAAATATATCTGCTGCAAACAGCTTTCTCTGGCTCTTCCTCACCTCTGTTCTAAGGAGCTTCTCTGGCTGCTTTTCTTCACTTCTGTTTCTCATGCATTCAGCAAACTGCATTTCTGTGCAAAGCTCTCTGTCTCCTTCCTTCTGGCAAACGATTTCCCCTTATCATCGGGTTCCTGCCCTCACCTATTCTCGCTGTATCTTGCACTATCTTCAGTTTGTGTCTTGATCTCTCATTCTTTCCTTTTCTCAGCTCACTGCATCTGGTGGGATACATATTCTCACTCATCTGCTTCACCTCTTCTGTATTCTCTGACCTTGTCTCTGCCTGTTTGGGAGTGCTGGTCCCAAAGCATTGTGCCTGCAGTTGCAGGATCAATAGTGGGCTCCCAAGCTGCATGGGTGACCCAGAAATCTTGTGCACAGACAAGAAAAGGATGATGGGTTAAGATCAGCTTCAGCTGATCTAAATCTATACAGCTGAAAACTAATCTTTTTTTTTAATTTTGGGGGGTGGGATGGGTAGTATTCAGATTATTTCAGTGTGTATCTGCCTGTCTATATATCTGTGGAGGCTGAACCCAGGGGAGGAAAGAGCAGGAACGTGGACCTGGACATGGGGTGGAGAGTAAGATCACCCCTTTTGGTAATGGTGTAGGCATAGTTCGGCTTTATCTGATCATGCAACCACATCCTGAAGTTCAACCAGTTTAAAGAATATGAAGGACGGGTAAAATGTAACTTTGTCATAGTATATTTTGAATAGCTAAAGGAATAAAGCCTTTAGAAGGAACACGGTAACCTGGAAAGCAAAGCCTTTTGACTGTTTATATCTGACTGAAGTTCTGTTGTCCCTGCAAAAATGTGCATCTGGACATCTCACAATCTTTTATCCTATATTTATGCTTGTGAAATACAAAAAGGCAGAGAAATAATAGTTTGCTTTCTTTTACTCCCTATTCCGCACAGTTGGTAACTGACCTCCATCACACTTTAGATGTGTGGGAACGCGCTCATGGACTCAAGTGGGGATGAGAAAGAAAACAACTGTTCTTTCAGACAGATTACCTTGGTGTAATACTAGCCACATAACACCATCTGCCCTCTTTTAAAAGGATGGTCTTAGATCAATGAGATATTTCACAGAGGCTAAAATGCTAATCTTCAACTCCTTTATCACAGGACCTTAAGGAACTTTTTTGCCCAAATCCCTCTGGGGGTCACTGGGGAACCAGCATCCAATTCACTGTCTGGTTTGGAAATTACAACCCTTATTTGCTATTACCTTCGGTAAAGTAACTGACTTGTCTATGATTAGTTTTGCTTTTTCGCCTGCTAGATGTGTGTTACTTAAATCTGGTTTCATTGCAAAGAGGTATCAGGAATAGTCTTTGGCAGCTTTTTATTAATGTCTAGAGTTTGTATCCCAGTGAAAGGATTTATCCTTCTACTTTTTGCTCTGCAAAGACAGACAATTATTTTTCTTAATTTTTTCCAAAGTAAAAATTAATGGGATCAGAGCTGCTTTTCCCATTGCTAAAAATGAGTTTCCAATTGCTTGACTTCCTGTTGATGCTCATAATATTATTCCTTCAGATAAATCAGCAAACTGAGCATACAGGACTGCTGCATTGAATTCTGACTTAAATCTCACCACTCATACTCAATTCCTCACCACCTAAATGACTCAAACACTGCATTGCTGCAACAGCTCCTCAGTGATCAGAGCTGTTTGTTCATCTTCTGGCAACAAATGTTATGTTACTTACTTTGAAAATAGGTTCTATTTCAGCCTATTGTCTTACATAAACAAAGAAACCAAAAATCTGCTGCAGTTCCAGAGGGAAAGGCCAAAGCCAGTGTCTGATCAGCTATTTCGGTCAAATGGTCTTGAAACAAGAACTTGTTTTCTCAGTTGCAGCAGTTTTTAATGTAATCTCTATGGGCTACATGACTCTTCAGGAGTCAGTGACTGATGGTGTCTCACGTGGGTTATTACTTCATTTTCTCTGGATTTCAGTGCTGCGTTGGGCACAGTAAACCAGGCTCTTTGGAAAAGTGTCTGTAAGGGTACAAGGTTGTCTGAAATGCGGCTCAAGTGGCTTTAAGCTTTCTTTAGCCAAGGTTGCACTGAACTTTAACCGTGTCCAGATTATGTTAGTTTTTTTCCCAGCTGATAAGACTCAGATGGATTTTTATTTTGGAATCTGAGACCTAATCAGAAGTTAAATTTATGCAAGCACCTTTCTTCGGTTCATGTTTATATGATAAATCTTATGCTTTCTGAAGTAATGGCTGTATTGTGCCTGTCTGTGATGTGGAGATAATTAGCTATGTGGCACATGTCTCATTGCTTACAGAATGCTAGAAAATACGACAGAGTAACTCCTCACTGATGGGGACAGAAGTTCTGAAAGCTGTTTTTCCTTTGTAATGCCTTTCATACTCTACCAAACTGCCTTCAGAACATGGTTTTATTCTACCTATTTAATATATATTTCTGAGAGACTATAGCTCCTTGATCTCCTGACTCTGTGCTTGCTCTAACTTTTAGGCCCAGCATATGAACTACCTACCTGCAACAAAAAGTACATTGTTCCCATATACATGCTAACACTGTTAAGAGAGGAGAATTGTCATTAGACTACAGTTATTGCAATTGAAATACTAAGTAATCTGAGTTGTCAGAAGAATGTAGTTACTAAACTTACTTCAGACTTGCATCACTGTTGCTGAGAGCATTTGCTTGGCTCTCCATAGTCTGTAGCATTGCCTTGTAGACGGGACTAGAGCTAATGCATTGGAATTGCATTGCATTCCCATGCAAGAAACCCAGACAGGTTTAATTTCCAAGATTCTTCCTTATATTCCTGAGTCCAGGCTTCAGGATCTTTCCTGGTTCTCCTTCTTGGGAAATCAGGCTCTCAGGTTATGTTTGGCCCAGGGAACCCAGACGCACTTTTGAACTCCGACGTGCAGGAGTGTGCCTCAGTCACATCTCAACTCTGCACTGATGCGAGACCCAAAGTTTGTGGTCAAAAACCAGATGCTCCAGCCAGACCTTCAGTCTCAATGACCAAGAAACCAAAAAACTAAGACATGCTTCAATGCACCCTCCACTACTCACTCCTGCATAGGTTACCACACTTGCCTGGAGAGGGACAGATCAGTTAGATCAGATTAGCAATGTGTGCACAGCAATCCTGGCTAATGGTAGCCCACCAGCCTGCCAGCTGTAGAGACACAGTGAAAACATTGCCAACAACTGTCGTAAGCTTGCAGACACCCTTGCAGGTATACTGCCACATGGCAGAGATTTTATTATACTATTATGGCGCCCTCAGTAACTTTTTAATTCCTTTTTAAGTTGTAGTGTGTATCACATATCTCTTCCATCATAGCTGTTTCTGTGGAGGCAGCAGTGTGCAAGCCATGCCCGACAGTGTCCTGTGGGCTTGTCAAGATCAATGAATTATTTTGTGATGGAAGCGAGGATCATTTCTGCCTTAATATATCAACTTGGGCATGTCTATGCTTGAAATTCAGCAGGAACATAATGTGTATTAATGCACAAGTAAGTGTAAGAGGGGGAATAGCAGGGCTGAGCTCCAACTGCACTTGGTGCAGTGACATTGTGCCCTGAGCAGGGAGGGCTGCCCTGTGGTGGTGACTGTGATGCCAGAGTGTGCAGAGGTGCAGACACTGGTGGCCTTGAAATCCCCCAACACCTCTAAACCATGCAAATAAATTTCAGTTGAGATTGTGTATGCAATGTTCAGCTTCCTCTCTCCTCTCCTCTCCTCTCCTCTCCTCTCCTCTCCTCTCCTCTCCTCTCCTCTCCTCTCCTCTCCTCTCCTCTCCTCTCCTCTCCTCTCCTCTCCTCTCCTCTCCTCTCCTCTCCTCTCCTCTCCTCTCCTCTCCTCTCCTCTCCTCTCCTCTCCTCTCCTCTCCTCTCCTCTCCCCTCCTCTCCCCTCCCCTCCCCTCCCCTCCCCTCCCCTCCCCTCCCCTCCCCTCCCCTCCCCTCCCCTCCCCTCCCCTCCCCTCCCCTCCCCTCCCCTCCCCTCCCTCTCCTGCTGAATGATGGTGTGGGGAGAAGGATCCTCCTTCATCTCTTCAAATTCATTGAAAGAAAGAACTATAGCAGTCAACGAAACATCTTTTTGGTGGGACACCTTCCTGTAGGAAAGGTCAGGCTGTTCAACAGCTCTCCCACCATCTCCTTCTGCTGTTCCCCCTTCAGTGCCTCCCACCAGTGAGGAGGAGGAAGGAGGGAGTGCAGAAGAAGCAGAGACGAAGGAATGGTATTTGGGAGGAGAATTTAGAAGCACAAGAAGCTTGCCTGGAAATCTGCCACTTCACAAATCTTCCCCTTGCCCTCTCTGTCAGTGTGCCAGGCAGTTCCCACCGTGTACCCTGTCTATGGGCACCTGAAGGGTTTTCTGAAAGAGGAGACACAGCCTGGCTTGAGTCACATTAGTGAAAGTCAGTTTTAGGGGTGGGGTGAGGCATCTGCTTCTCCCCCAGATTTATGGCTGCAGTGGAAGCTCCTGTCATCCCTCACTCTGCACCTGTGTCTCCAGCCGCTTCTCCATTGTTGTTATTTCCAAGTGACGACTGATTTAATCTGTCTGCTAATGCAGCGTGCAGGCTGGGGCTCCTCCAGGTGCGTGCTCCAACTCTATAAGATGTCCACTGGCCATGGAGGGCCCACTGCCTGCAGACCTAGACATGTTTGATTAAGAAGGACCTGCCAAAAAGTATATTGTTTTATATCGTTGGAGTGTTTATGTTCTATTTTTACTCAAGAGTTCCTGCCAAATAGCAGGATAGCGGTAGATAGCATATGCAATGTGTTTATTACTGATGTGAAGGGGGCCAAACAGATGGAGAGCTGAGTCCCGAATTCTGGCTACTGCACAGGTTGTGGAGGGAGAAGTTGTTTCTTAGCTACAGCTGAAGGTGGGAGCCTTACAGATGGTTCCCTTGTTCTGGCATCTCCCTCAGTCCAAACTCGGTTAGAGAGTGTGAATTTTACTGGAACTGGGACATTGCACTAGCACAATTCTTGTGTATCTGAATATAATTACAGCTGCCTGCAATTTTGGATTAATGCAGTGTTCACCACCCAGTGAAGGCTATACCACTGTCCTATAACTTGCTGGCTGAAGCAGTTAAACTCACAGTGAAAACCAACCTCTGGTGAACCCTTTACTCAGTTCTGCTGCAGTGTAATTGTTTGCTCCAGTACGACTTAATCATAACCTGAGCAATATGCCTTTGCCCTTTTAGTTTTTCAAGCCCCAGAGCTCCGTCCTGTGCTCATTGGCTACCAGCACAGCTCACGCAGCTCAATGGCCAACTTGAATTTGTGTGAGGGAGGTCATAGCCAGACTCTGAGTGCCTGGTGGCTCAGGTCAGCTTTGAGGATATACCCGCTCAGAGAAAGCCACCGTGTCCCCTGAAAGACGGTTTAGTAGCCACCCCATGGCAGAGCACTTGCTACTCATTTTTGTAGTTAATGAAAGGGCTACAGCCCCTTAGATATTTTGATAAATCTGCCACTCTCTACACAGTCCATCTAAGTTTATAATCACCTTTTACTTTGTAATACTGTTTCCACTTCAATTTGTCTGCCACTTTACATCCCCGGTCACTCCTACCATCCAAGTAAGGGTTTAGCCAAGACTGAGCCCCGGCACTGTAGGACAACCCATGTGCAGAGCAGGCTGAAGTTAAGCATGCCACTGAATCCCTTCACTATGTGTACCTCTGTCACACAGCGAAATATAAGAAAGAACAAATAAAAGGAGGGGATTTGGGAACTCCACAGAATTCAATGAACTGTTAAGACCCTATTAACAAAATATGACAGAAATGCATTGTGCAAAGCAAAACTCTTTTCCTTACAGCCTGTGCCAAATGGCTAGTACATAGATACAAGACGGCAAAGCTGAGATTTAAGAGATGATAATCCATTGCCCTGAATTTTGTGTAGCAGTTAAGATGTTAACTTGGCTTTAAATGTTCACTGTAGTGTGCTGTAAAACCCTGGAGAATGGTTGTTTGTGAGATCAAATAATTAATAAACTAACCTATCTGGATCCATCTAAGGTTGCTCAATAATCTGCAGGAGGTGTTTAGTGTATCAAAAAATGAAGCACATTAGAGGCAGATGTTCTTAAAAATAAGAGCCAAAGTGTCTGATTATTTGGGCAGCATTGGGGCTCAGCCTCACTGGAAGTCAGAGTCATACTAGCAAGAATTTCTAATTTATGTGTGTATTTATATACTGTCATACATGGAGACATGTACTTGAACCAGGCCTGGCCGAGGAGAGAAGACTGAGCTGTATAACCAGCACGTTATAATGCTATAACCTGATGATTTCCTTCTGGCTGGGATGGGAGACGAGGGCTCCTCTGTGCTTACTGGTATAATTCTGGAGGCTATCTTCCCACTGATAAAACCAGTTTTCCTCCTGGATGAACGGTCTGTGAACCAAGCAGCACTCTGTCAGCTGCACATGAGTGCTGGAAAATGGGTCTTTGTGCTGGCTGGCAGGCACAGGCTCTTTTTCTCCAGCGAGAGAGGGCATTTCAGAGGAAATTACTATACATAGCATAGGACAAAATATTTTTCCCATTGTGCTGGAATGTATCTAAAGCAGGGAAACTACACTTAGGATATGAAAAAAGGGGAAATAACAACATGGGGCTGTCTGCAGTGCAGTAAGGGAAACAAAAAACACCAGGAGAGGCATCCTGAAGTATGCTTCCTGCATGTATTGAATGCTTTAAAACATGATGCTTTTCCTTTCAAAAACAGTGAACACACTGGCATTACAACCCCTTATTTTTTTGAGTCGAGTGATACATTCCAGTCTTCGTAGGACACTTCACTTCAGCTGAGATGGCATTTGGCTGCAGTTACTATGACAAACAGAAAAGAATTGGCATGTGGCGTGCTTGGATGAATATGCCACCAAGTTTTGTGAGAAAAATATCTATAAAAATGAATCAGATACTGCCTTGCCATCTACTGCATGTTCAGTGGTCCATGGTACTGAAAATAAACAATATTTATAAACATTTCACGGGTCATTATAAAAACACACTGCATTTTACTTTGTAACTTTATAGGATGTTTTTCAGCTTGTGTTCCTTTACAAAAAAGCTTTCTTTTTTAATTATTTATTTTCTTTTAGTGTGGAAAATAGTTTCAGGCTCCCCAAAGATGAGAACAAAATACAGTATTTGATTAATATTCTTTATTATTGTATCTTGTTTCTCCAAGATGAAAAATGTACTGTTATTCCCAGAACTTGGTTAGAATAGCAAACCAGTCTCTGCAGGGTAACCCTGAATCAAGCATCTTCTTTCATATGCCCAGTCATCGGTCAAAAGGAGGGGACAAAAACAGGACACACAGTGGGGCATATGGTATTAATGAGGTTTCTAAGGACAACTCATTATTCTATTATTCTTAGTAATAATATTTTTATTTCTTTATGTCTAGAGGCCTCAAGCTAGATGGTGGGCTGAGGGTACAGTAGACACATTCCTTACATGAAATAAAAGACAGTCCCTGTCTGAAGAATTTTGGACTGAGTAAAGGAGAAAACATGCATGGAAGAATTAAGGATCCAGAAAAACACACAGAGGTCTGAAACAGGTAGACCATTAGTGCCTAAGAACAAAGTTCTTAACTTTTTTGCATGTCTCTTGTGAAATTATAGCTGAACCTTTTAATGATGAAGTAGTGATCTGATTTTCAGCAGAGACTGCCAATTACTATTTGATTCTAGACATTTTGCTGCTCTTTCTGTGAGTGATTAGGGATGAACTGCAGCAGTGCAGACCATTGGTTTCCAAGAACAGTGTAGGTCAGGGAGATGTTATGGTTGTAAGCCTTCATAGGCAGAATGACTGGATAACATGCAGTAAAAACAGAGTGGGTCAGCATTTCAGAGACAGTTACTTACATGGCAATTTAGTGTATAATGAGTCATCTCAGCAACAGAAAACACTGCAGAAATGTTGTATGGCATTTTTACAGTGAGAAAAGCTAAAGGAAAATTATAGACACTTCATTCCTCCAACATTTTCAGCATGTCATTAGTCACATTGAGAATTGTACTAATAAGGCTGGTGGATTGTCTGGCCCAACTGTTTATAGCATGAGATAATGCTCTTTTACCATGATTCAATATCACGGGCAATGTCTCCTTCTAATTATTGACCTCAGCAACGTATCAACCTACTAATTGCTCCTAAATAGGATTTGAGGTGTGATACGAGGCCCCATGTATGACACATGCAGATGGCTTCAGTATTCATTCGTGTGTGGGAGAACCAGACATCTCACTACGTCTGTCCAGATCACTTACATCTGACCTCCATGGCAAGCTATAAACCTGCTGCTACCCATGAGAGATCCTCCCTCCAGGGAAGACATGTAGGACAAAGCAATTGAAACTGCAGCCATTTCAGTGTCCACTTCTTCCACATGGAAAAGGCCAGTGGATGGAGCAAAGAAGGTTTAATTCCACAATATTTACTTGTGTTCAACTGAAAGTGTAGGCAAGCAACCTGTTACTGCTGTTATCAATAGGTAGCAACCACAACTGATATCTCACATGATGGGAAGACTGAGCAAATTAAAAGTATGTAAGTGGAAGAGATAGAAAAGGAGAGGAAAGCATCCTTGGAAAAATACACAAAGTAATATAGCAGTAGGGGGAGGAAAAACAACTGCTGTAAAGAAAAACATTACCAGCCTCAAGCAGAAGTCTCAAAAAAACCCTATAAAAGTGAGCAGAACAAAGAACCTGTGAACACTTTGGATACATGAACTTTAAAGTTGAATCTGCAGCAAGCCCTGCAGTCTCCAGCTTCCCGAGACCTGCCCAGGGCACGAGATTGCACATCACTGCCTAGTTTTGCATAGTTGTGTGTGTATCCAAGGCAGCTGGCTTGTTAAATGGTCTGGTTTAATCTTGGCTGCTGACTGCTGCTCAATCGTGCCCTACCTGCACTTACCACTTTGGCAATCACATGCCCACATTTTGAAGGTTCCTGGTCCAGCCATTTGAGATATTGGCAAGGTGCCATCTGAAATCACTGCTGCTGCTCAGAAATAGATGCAGTAATAGTGGGCAACAGCTAAAGACTTGTTTTCACTTGTAAAACCTAGATATGATCCCAGCCTGCAAACTGAACATTATTATTAATTTGTGTCAGCGTCTGCCACATGCCAGGTGTTTTATAGACCAACAAGAAATGATAAATTTTTGTGCATGGTTAGACAGAGAAGCAGACAGCTGCATGGGTAGGGGAATAACAACAGATTATTTCAGTGTAAAGTTAGCACAAGCCTCTTAAAGCAGAAATATTGGAACAAATTTTCTAATACTACTTTGAAAAAGGTGCAGAGGCAGTGGCTGAAGAGACAGATAAAGGAGCCTGGAAAGACAAGGAGGCTTACGGACTAGAGAGTGTTTGGGATTTCTTCAAGTACTACATATGCAAGAAGGATGGGCCTAGTAATATAAATATGATCAGAAAGCAGATGGTCAGATTTTCTGCATTTGGTTCTGTAAACCTGGGAGGTAAGCACCTTGTCTAAATGTGGGCAGATTTTGGTGTTGCCAGCTACACTAACAGGATACACCATTCAGGCTTTTACACTCCTCTGCAAGCATTCAGCCATCTGGGGTCACGTCTTATGGGACATTTGATCAGATCTGAACCTAGCCTAAGCTAAATTTGAATTGTAAATAGAGATAAATATGGTTTGGAAGCTCTCATCCACAGCCCTTCTCTAATGGAAACAGAATGTCTTACGTGAAACAGTGGTCTTATGTGATTCACTTACTTATCCCCACCCTTAGAAAAAATATATTTTGGATGCTTCTCTTTTCACCTGACTTTAATTTTCATGAAAACATGTCTGATAGCTTTGGAGACAATATTAGTATGTTCTGTACAGAAATTTTACTAGCTTCTTTTTTTTTTTTTTCCTTTGGCATCAACTTGAAAGAATTGTTAGAAGATGATGCCTGCTGGAAACATTTATCCATTTCATTTTAAGAATGTGAGTAATTGTGTAGTGTATGTCATGCATATTAAACGTTTCACTATGAAAACAAATTTTACTCATTATTGCTTCTTATGACATTCCAATATGTTCTCTTAGAATACACTTCTCTTTCTGCCATCTGCGCAGTTCTGGAATTAGGATGCAGGAGTGATCCAACACTTTGTACAAATCTCAATGGTTTTAAGATTAGGCTTTGCAAGAATGCATTCCACCAGCTCTCCAGCCTGGAACCGACAACAAAATAAGTATGTGGTGGCAGGAAGGGACACAGCCCATTGGAAGTTTTGAATCGCGTGATCTGGTGATGGAAGAGCGTTGTTAAGTCTATTCCCTGGCAGACAGGTTGTCAGTGTAAGAAGCAACTTAATCCAAAGGCATGTCATATTGATATTAGACTGGTGGAGCTACCAATTTTTATAGAACTTCTTTTTTCATTGAAATCTTAGATCTTCTTAGTCCCTGTGCAGGTCTTGTTCTAAGCATGAGCAAGCATGCCTAAGACAGCAGAAAGGCTATACAAAGTTATAGTTCAAAGTCTGTATGATGCTATAGTTCAGAGGTCCCAAATATAAAGCGACAGAAAGAAAGCATCCTTACAGATGCTATGTCATGCAGGAATCACAGAAACAGTGGTGGGGAGAGACTTACGGAACTCCTGTAAACGAAAGATCTAGCCCAGCCTCCTGCTTAGATCAGAACTATTGCCAACACTGAATCTTATTTCTATGTATCGGTCTAGCTGAATCTTGAAAACCTCCATGGATGGAGAATCCACAGGAGGGTAATTAACAAGGTAGCAATAAAAGAAGCTGCTGGACATGAGGAAAAGCACTTAACCAATCCAACCTGGGGTTAAACTAATAAAACAATGAGTGAAGCTTTTAGACAAAAGATGTGAAAGGAGACAATGGGAGGTCACTTAGGTGAAGAATGCTGAAAGATGGTAAAAGCAGAGTGGAGTTGCTGACCAAGGCCAAAATTAAAATAAGGGTGTAAAATAAGCAAAGCTAGGACCAAAGGGGAAAGTTTAAAGTAGGGTGGGTTGTTTATCTGGGAGGGAGAGAAAGGAAGTCAGGCAAAGCAAAGCAGCAGATTAGAGCTGTGCAGGGACGTCCCCATCAGTCAGACCTGTGCATGATCACCACAGTCTGGAGCTGGACAATCAACCATTTGTTCTCACCATGCATTGTGCATCTGCCCTGCTTGAGCAGTCAAGGGACCTGGGGCGATTACCCCAGAGATGATTGGAGGTAGACCCATGGTATTGTTCAGAGAAGAGGGAACATGAGAACTAGAGCCACAGCTGGAGAAGACGCTTTCAACACTGTTGCCAGAAGGGGAAATTGCAGCATGCAAAGGGATTTTTCCTGGGTTATGACAAATGCAATTTCTGTTGTAAAGAATATGGCACGTTTTGAGGCAGCTGTAGTTTTGGGGAAGGAGGAAACTACCCCACTTCCATGCTCCTTCTCACCCGAGTCCCTCACAGTTTGTGACCAGAATGGATTGAAATGTGTGAGCCCTTGAAGAAAAGAACAAAGAAATAGGAAGCTTGATTAAGAGCTTTCAATGAAGTTTCAGTTCCTTATAATCCTATGAAAGCAATGGAAAGTACACTGGACCGCAAGCTACTACAGTACGCATCATTCTGGTTCCCTGTGTGCAGCATGCAATGCTTTGGAAGGGCTGGGATGCTTCGTGCCAGGCCTTTGGGGTCGACAGATGTATTCTTGTTTTGTGTTCCCTGAATCAACTCCTGGAAAGGCTGGTGGGATGTTAGCAGGCAAGGTACAAGGACTGTCAAGGTACAACCCAGAAGACTAACCATCGAGTCTGGATAACTGAGTGTTGGAATAGGTGAGACCTGTAGGAAGATGTGCCAGCTGGACTTCCATAAGGTTGGCTTTGCTGATGACCAAGCACGTGTCCTACAGTGAAGAGGTACCTGATTTCAGAGCCCATTCCTGGTTTATGCAGCTTGATGTAAGAAAATAACTGAAGAAATCAGTCCATTGTATGCCTTTTCTGGGAAAGCCGAGGTCCAGGAATGAATTTCAAGCATAATACTGTCACAGTTAACATATAGTGTGATTACACTAGAGTAACCTGTAAAAATAAGTATGTAAAAGGTGCATGTGAAACGGGGAAGCAAAACAGGTTTGTCAGCTATCACAACTAGATCTCAAAAGCATGAAAAATGTAAGTTAACGATACAATAAATCAACCAGATTCAGAGTCATTGGGTTTCAAATACCATTCCCAAATCTTACCAGACATCAGCTGTGTGTGAAAAACCCCAATTTCAGCTAATGGCAGATCTTCCGTTAACTTCAATAGGAGCTGAAGGTAGTGGTATGAATGTGCAATCCTGGCTCCATGCCTGCTCATTTCAACAGGAGTTTGGTGAATGTTGATTTTGGAAAGTAATCTGAATTGAAGTTAAAGGTCTGATGTCCCTGTCTCCAGCTAAGTGCAGATGAATTAATATAGCTGTCAGTGCAGACGGTTGCAGCATGGAATTGTTGCTTGAAATAACCTATTCTGGATAATAATTGTCACAAGGTATATATGTTTTTTTCTGTTCTTGCAGTGTTTTTTACTGGTTGTTAAGCTTCTTCCTTTGTCACTCCTTTGCCAAAATCCTGTTTAGTGTCCAACACTAACAAGTGGCTTTAAAGGCTTATGAAAAGGGTCATAAACATGATTTCCACTCATGGAATTACTTCTTGTTAGAAATAAAACAAAAAGCCTTCACATAAAATCTCCCTATGTCCCATGCCCAACTGGCCCTGGGAGTGTAACTTTGCACTCTTCCAATCGTCGCCCATGTGTTGGTAAATTCTTTTGTAAATCTTTATTTTCTTAATGAAGTCACTCATGGGTTCTGCACCCTGTCTTCATCCAAAAATAGCATGAACCTTACCTGACCATATAATGTAAGTAATATTTCTTTCTCTTCTAGAGTTTATAATGGCAGGTCTGGGATTGTACTTAGTAAGGAAAGTGAGAAACTACCTTTAGTCTGTGCTGGTCAAAGTATGAAAGAGTTAAGTCAACTATATTTAAATCCTTCTCCCTACCTGTCTAATCTCCTGTGTTAAGGGAGTGGACTGTGCTGTGTTTATTACATGTTAGCTTCTTCCTTCTCCATGGAGTGAACTGCTGCTTTGCATCCATCCAACAAGAGCAGAGAAGAAGTCCCAGCAGTGTTAAATTTGTAACCCATCCTGCTGTTGTTAAGTGCACTTACTAAAGATAAATTTTTGTATTCCTTTTCCCATGTCCTGCCTGCATCCATGCTCAGGTGATTTCTTCAAATGCTCAGATTGCTTTTTCAACTTCCTGCCTGGTACTGATGGGCTCCACCATGGCCACCATCAGACCCATCGCAGACTGTCCTCACCCTTCTTGGCACCAGATGGCCTGCTAAGCCTCTCTCCAATGGTTCGACCACTCAGCTGCCAATCCTCCCAGTTTTGCCTTCCTGGGCTTCGTGGCCTCAGGGGTGTCTCACACTCCTCTTCTGCATGTTTAACCCCATCCTTGATCATCCACCTTGACTTAACACTAGTCCTCTTGGATCTTTGTTTCATGCACCACAATAATAGAATGATTTAGGTTTGAAGGCACCTCTGAAGGCCATCTAGTCCAACCTCCACACTAAGCAGATCTAATTAGATCAGGTTGCTCAGGGACTTGGGTAGTCAAGTCTTGAAGACCTGCAAGGGTGGAGAGGACAAGGATATATCTTCCCAGCTGGAAAATGAAGTATTCAAACCAAGCAGCCCAGAACAAGAAGCTCGGGTAGATGCTGCTGAGAAGCTGCCAGAGCAGCCAGGTATAGGTGGCAAGACCAGCAAGGCTTCAAGTGCCAAGGAGACAAACTGCAATAGGATACAGGTATGCCATGTACTGTAACATGGGGCTACATATCAAAGCCATGTATTATCTGCACATATACTGAATGCTGTGTCTGATTTTACAGTGATGTATTTGAGGGAAAATAGGATGCACAAGAGGATGTCAAGGAGCAGAATGGCATGGTGAAAGACAGTGAATCCCATATCAGGAGTAGGAAGAAATCTCTCTCCAGTTCTTTGAATGCAGGAGGCAAATTTGACTTTAAGGGGCAGTGGGAAAAGGGAAAACAGGTCAGGAAAAGGGATTTTGACTATAACTGGGTCACTGCTTGGAAATAGCCTCTGTGGCACACATTGTGGCAATTCCATGGCTCTGAAGCCACAAGTGGCTCTACCTGAGTGGAGGCTTGGCCACCAGGTGGGCAGCTGTGCTGGCGCAGGGTGGCTGGGCAGTGGCAGTCCCCAGCTGCAGGGGGCAGGGAGCCAGCAAGTTTTCCCATGTCCCCATGAGCAGGTCACTTGTTGAGCCAGCTATGCAGCTGAGCAAAACCCAGACCTTGCCCTCAGGAGATCCCCAAAATGGATCCCGTGGGCTTCACGGGGTCATTCAGAGGCATCTCAGTTCTATGAGCACTGTGCTGTGTAGTGCTCAGGGTCAGGAAGACTGGCGCCCTTTGGCATTTGAAAACAGTGGCAATGAAAGGGCTGATGTTTGAGGATGGGGCCCCACTAGCCTGAAATGTGTCCCTATGTGGGGAACCCAATCACCAGTAAATGTAGCTGCCCTTTTAAAAGATTTGTCCTGAAATACAGGAGCTCCTGGAAGGTCCTGATGGTGCTGGAAGCCTAGCTGAAGCCTTGGACATACATCTTCCTCCTTTTCAGCTCTAGCCTCCAAGGTTAGTTTACTTTTTTTATTGAAGGTTTGACATTATTATGAGTGCCAACACAGGTTCTTGTTAGTAAGCACCTAAGTGATGTCCTTTTTGGTTCCAGAAAATTAAGATCTGCTGTGACTGTTCTTACTATAGCTACTACAAGCTCTTGAACACTGAGTTCCCAAAGTAAGAGAGCTGTGTCAGTATTGTTACCCGGGGTGTCGCAGATGGTAAACATAGATTAAAGACAAGCAGAACTGGGCAGTCTGCAGATCGGAGGTGATGGTAAGGTGATACTCTGAAGAGACTCATTACATGTAGGCTGTTTTTCTGCAGTGCCCAACCACCCTTCTTTGTAGGCTGCAACTGCACAGAGCAGTTCTCCTCTGAGGTCGTGCATCGGAGGGAGTAATACCAAGTCTCCAGAAACGAAAACCAGCTTGAAATCCTGTGGAATGTAATATTCTCCCTCTGTCACATCAAGCCTTAAGTTCCTCCACACTCTGAATGCCTCTTATCTGTATCCCAAGTCTCCGAGGTCAACATGAATATTTCTTTCTCGCACCGACCTCTGGGAAAACATTTGGATGAATGTTGTTAATCCCCTTGGTGCCCTGCATGTCTAGGAGATGTCTACAAAACAGCACGCAAGCAGTGCTTGGAATGAACATAATGAGGCAGGTTTGATCCAAATAACAACGGAAGCCTGTCACACACCTAAATAAACAGGTGAGCATGCCAATGAACACAGTCATTTGCAGGGTGATGTGGTAGGAGTAGCACGTTGCTGCCTGGATAGTCAGGCTGAAGGCTCTTTAACACGCAAATGACATGAGTTGTTCTGCTGGGCTCAGCTGCCAGACTCTGGTTTTATTCAGAACACCACAGAAGAGCTGTGGCATTGCTGTTGATCTTCTTCAGCCTCTTTAAGCACTGGACAGACACTGACCTCTGCTCCCGCTGCAGTAAGACACTGGATGATTTCCCGTTCTGCAGGTGGGGTAAGGAAGCACAGCTATGCTGGCTGCTCTGTAAACAGAGCAAAACAAACCTAAAAAATCCCAACAGCCCTAAGGTGGACATAGAGAAAAGTAGCCAGAACCAGCAGCAAGGAGTCAGTGACTCTGCCACAGCAGATCACAGGCCGTGGGACCTCAAGTGAAGGTACCTGTGTCTGATAATGTCTTGTAACACTCACTGCTCTGAGTTGGAGACTTTCCAAAAAGAAAGCAGCAGAGGAAACATGACCCTAGGTGATTTGTACGTTAGCTGTATCTGCAATTCAGCTGAGGAGCAAGGAGCTGACTCCTAGTTTTGTCAGGGCCTACCTGGGAGAGGTTGGAAGGAAGATGCCAACTTGAACTGAAAGAGCAGAAATGGGTGAAGATAAGGGCAGGGTTTGGGTGCCCTGTTGCACTCAGCTATCAGAGAGGAGCAGCATGAAGGGGATGGGGAATCAGGCCTGCTAATCCCCAGTGTACCTGGTTCCTCCATAAGGCATGGCAAAGCCTGGAAAAATCTGGTGGTAGAGTATAACCACCAGCACTCTGCCTTGCTCCTGGGGCATATGCAGAACGTATATGCACATAGCCTAAATGATCTGTGTGCGTTTGCCCTTGTCCCTGTAGCCAGTCTAGAGAAGATGAGGGTCTACTATAAACTGTCTGAGTAAAAGCCTGGCTTTTTATCACCTTTTTTTCTCGCCATGCAAAATGGGGCTTGCCTGTGTCTAGATAGTTCTGCAAGCTGTTACCTCAAAGTCATGGGTGGATCCAAAACAAGCCAAGAGCTCATGGTGGACCTTGGGAGGGTGTCTTGGATGACCAGCAATTTCCTTTGAGCTGTATAAATAAAGGAGCCAACTATAGTGAGGCAGATCTGGGAAAGCAATAACATGGGATTCACCCCTAAAAGCATATTTGAAATCGATCAATTAAAAACCTGTCTCTTTAAATATAATAGTGTAATGTATTTGGTATCAGCTCAAAAGCAGCTTTTGTCTGCAGCTGTTTGAATTGAGAACGTTGTCTATAATAACTCAATCTATGTCCCTGGTCAATCAGATGCAACACCTGCATTTTAAACATGTATTTCCTGTTGTGGATTTTTGCTTCCAGCCTTATTGTCCCCCAGTTATCTCTTCTGGACTATATTTTATAGCTGCTTGGTCCAAATACTTGGATAGATTTTCACATCCTTTTGTATCTGAGCAGAGATTTGCTAAGTCCAAATAACAAACCTGGAAACCTTGCTTTTACATTTGTGCTATTTAGTTATACAAATCAAGAGGCCAGGACTTCCTAGTGATTCTGTACTGTCCTTTGGTACTCTTACTTCGTCTCCACATCCTCTCTGTCAATCTACGTAGTTTAACCAACACTGACTTGAACCTTCACTCTTGAAAGGCATCAGGCAGCCTTACTTGTGTGACAGCTGCATATCTCCAGGCAGGCATTTCAACTAGATATCCTGACATGTCCTTAAAAATTTTCAGTTTTGAACAGCCGAGGCAACATGACTACAAGAGCTATGCTTTGAAAAACACCCCATCTGCATGGCCTATGCCCTTAGCATGGTTTGTAAGTGTTCTGTCACAAGTCAAATCAAACCAATCCTTTCACTTCCCACTACATTCATGCTACTGGGAAAGTAAGTTTGTTTACCTAGCTCTTAACAACTTTTACAGGGACCATGAAATCAGGAATTTATGCAATTTTTGTGCTCCTTCAGCACCTTCCTTCTCAGGATCACAGTGTGTCCCCTGACTGAGTTAAGGAAACTTCCTGTATTACTTGCATTTAATTAAATTACTTGCTCACTGTGTGCAAGTAGGAAGGCAGCCCCTGTCACTGCACTCCTGTGCTTTTACATTGGATTCAGCAACTTCAAAAAGCTTCCCAGTGCAGATTCATCTAGAAACTTTGGTGGCATACTCCTTTAATTAGTTAAAAAAACTTTAATATTAAGTTTTCCTTTATTATTTTAACAGGACAGAAAGAGTCCTCTTTTCTCTGCTGTATATAACCCCATAAAATCAATGCCCCAGAATTCAAGTTGTCAGACCTTGACACGTTACTTCACATTCCTCTCTGCCCATTGCCCTCTGAAGCTGTGGCTCACTTTTGCAGTGTGAAAGCAGCAGAGGAATTAGCTTGATGCCCTCTTTCATTTATTGTCCTTTTTATAGGGTTCCTTCTGTCCACATGAGTTTCCTGTGTGTCTCATTCCCAGCTGTGCTCCTGCCTATGTGCTATTCTACTGCAGTTAATGATCCCTTTGAGCTTTAGACCCCGGGAGTCAGGATTTCCTGATGCTGGCTGCAGACACAGATTCCTGACGTTGCAGCACTCGGTGTGAGAATAGGGGAAATCGATGACTTCTGAGGGATAAGTTATTGCTTTTTGTTTACTTTGGCTTTTGTTTGTAAGCCACGCAATGGGCTATGCATTTCTTTAACTCTTCCATCACAAGCTTTCCAGGCAACGTGAAAGGTGCTCACATCTCCTCAAGTTGCCTGTTTATCATTCTTGATGTGATGCTTGCTACAGCGCCGCTGTTGATCTGCCTGCAGGTGAACGGCTCTGCTGTGAGCCTCTCAGTCCTGAATCTGGACATGCACATGAGACCAAACCTTCCCAGCCTGCTACTCGGTGCATCCGCCTGGTATCTCAAGCAGGAGAAAGTCCCTAAAAGAGGACCAAGGTTGCATGGTGCTATCATACACACGGCCCTCTTTGCAATCCCCGCTATGGTCGTTGTCCCTCTGAGGCCCAGAATAACTGAAATCCCACATGAATCATGCACTTTTTCTCCCTCCCTTTCTCTGCAAGTCTCTTATCTGTATAAACACTTCCTGGGCGGCCTGAGCTCTCAAACTGCCCAAGAGCTCGAACACAATTTGACTGAACAGACTACTGAACTGGGAGATTTACGATTTTTGTGAGTGAGGCTGCAGGTTGTTTTCGTTCCAATTAAACAATGGAAATTAGGAAAAACAAATGCTGCTGTTAAAGTAATCACAGAATCAATGTGATATGGGGGACAAATGAAGTTCACCGCTACTTTGCATGTGTGTGCATACTCCACATCCTTGTATATAGATGCATTATCCATGACAAAAAATTAATTGCTTAATTGCTTAATTATCACATGCCTGGGGTTGCACTACTTTCCTAGACTTTAATCTAAGTTTTAAATCCCAGCTTTTAAAAGAGAACTTGAACACCGTGATTTTTTTTGTTTTAAATTTTATTGTAGTGCTTCAAAGCCCACAGAACTATCCCAGGTTTTGGGAAAGAAAATTCAAGGCCATCTTGTGCTGTATTGCAATAATGGATTTCACTTACAATTAAATGAAAGTTGGGACAAGCTTTGACTGTTCATTTAATATTTGTATTTCCCCTCACTTTGTTGCCTTGCTTGTATGTGGCTGTGAGTGTGTGCTGCGCTATTGCTTTTTTCTAGCTGTTCTGCAGACACCTTCTGATGTCTTCTGGCCAATTGGGTGCAGACAGCTCCAGCTGGGACATGCTGTGCTAGGCCATTTGTAGAGATTTTTAATTGTTTGTGGCTTTGTTTTGCCTGTCCCTAATGAAATTCATTTAATTGGGCAGGGGTAAATGAGGTACCTGCCTCTTCAGGCAGAACAACAAAAGAAGCAGTACCAGTAAAATGTACTCTGTGATAATTCACAGAGCCATGCCTGTTTAGAACTTACCTGTAATATACAGGAGATAATGTAATATATGTCTACAGCATACAAAAATATCTCTGCAAAAAATTTCTGATCTGATCAGATGACTTGTGCAAGAAAACAGAACATTTGTCTGTACAAAAAATAACTTATTTATATATCTAAGAATTGTTCTTATCAAGATTACCATGTCTTCTCAAATGAGCTTTTTACAATACTATATCATTTACAGCAGGAGTCAAATTAGGTGTCCAGTTTTGCAATTATTTGAGAAAATAATGTATTTAAACTTTCATGTATAATTCTCAAAGACATAAGGACTTTGAAAATTATTTTTTTATTGTCTTATTTTTTCAGGAGGATTGGAAATGATATTAGGACCCAGATTCACCCTACATAGCGCTGGGACTCTGAGAGAATGGTCTTTATATGATGAATAGGGGAAGATGAGTCTTGGCTGAGCCTTTCACTCAGGTTCATCTCTCTCTAATAACTGTGTAGGGAGCCTGAATCACTCCTGATTTAAAAGGGATGAAACTGATCCTTTAGTGTGACTAGGAAGTCCATCAAAGCAGCTGTCCCAAGTCAGACCAAGGCCTCCTCCAGCTCAGTATCCTGTCTCCAGCAATGGCTGTAAGTGATAGCCAGGGAAGAGCAAAGCCAGGAAAAGCAAATAGGATGCTTCCCTGGAGCAGCCTCCTAACCTCTGTCTTCAGCTTGGGAATTTCTTCAGCTGGTTGTGTTTTCTGTGTATTTAGTAACCCTCAATGGATTTCTCTTCTGTGTACTTGCCTGGTCTCCCCTTGAACACAGTCAGTCTGTCTCTGCCCCTTCCACCCCAGAAAGAAGCTGGAAAGGCGTCAAGTCATACGTGTTGTCTATGCCCTGTGTGCACCAAGGGGCTCTGCAGCCTCGTCCCCCATGTCCTGGGGCTTGGGCTGCCTGGGCTCACGGCCAGCTCTCACCTGATGCAAACAGGCAACCTGGGATCAGACTGTTGAGAAAAAAGTCAGTGTGAAAGAGCAGTGAGAAGCCTGGCTGGGGTCTCCTCTGCTTTGCCCAGCAGCTGCAGTGAAGCTCAGGCCCTTGCCCTTGGTGCCTTTCTGAGTTGTGTTGTGGGAATGCCAGTGCCCAGACTTGCACCTTGCTCATCCTCACCCCAACCCGCTGACTTGCCTTCTTGGCTTGGCCTCAGCTCTGCCTCGTCACTGTGGACCTGTTTGGTGATCCATGGGCTGTGGCTGATCCTGGCTACCATCCATGGACTTGTGGGATGGGGCTGTTGGTGTTGTCACCTCCCTGGTGGCCTTGTTGTCACCCTTGGCTCTGGCTTGCCGTCCTCTGCAGAGCATCCAGCTCTTGCTGTTGCCTGACATGCTTGCTGGTCTCAGCAGTGCATTATCATCTCGTTAGGTCATTCTGGATTGACAAACAAATCTACATATATTATAGCAATGTTCCCCCTTTCCCTCCCCAGCTCTACTGCATGTACAAGACCTACAAGGCAGCCACTGGTCACGCTGACAGTTTTAAACCTTTACTAGCCTCTTGCTTTTCATTCCATTGTACCCTCTACATGAATGACACAGCCTGACTCATATGGCTTGGCTGTAAGCAAGCCTAATAACTTCAAGGCATAAAATAAGGAAGTTTTAAAATGCAGATATTCTTTCAGTTTCAGCATATCAGAGACATAAAGAGAATTATGATGACTATGAAGAAGCATGAGAAAACGCCCCAGATTTGTGGATGTGTTAATGTTTACAGTAACATTATTACATTGTTATATTAGTTCTCACTGTGGAAATTACCAGCATGGTAAGGTGACAATCTTACTGTCTGCATGGAAATACATACAAAGCAATTAGTCTTTCAAAAAATGTATTTTGAAATGCTGTTGAAAGCTATATTGTCTTACAGTTCTGATGAATTGGTAAGCATCTGAGTTTATGGAGTTCTTTTACAGTTATTGGATTGAGAGTCGTTCTTTTTTTATCCTTTTACAAGTTCTTGTCTAAGCTGTAAAGTGCAATGAAAGCATGAGATCTATTTGCTAGTTTGAAATGCTCTGTCCTGCTAGCTCACTCTAGCTCCCTGTTACAAATCCTCTGGCCCTGTTATGGGTTGCTAGGCAGAAGGGAAGTAATGTAATTTGTTAAACAAAACAGACAATGTCTTTCTTTGTAGACTTCACACATTCTTTCAGTGGTGTGAAATCCATGTTAACAATCAGCTCGCAGTGAAAAGGTCCCAGTTAAACATTACCACAAAAACCTTGAGGTTTGTGTACCATCTGAGGGCACAAAAAATGCGATTTCCCAAAACTTCACCTGGATCCTTAAATGGGTCAACGAGTTTGTTGCCAAGGTTTTCTGACCAGGAGAAGCAGGAACATGAACCATGCTGTGTGCAGGAGAGGAGGACACGGGACAGATGTCTGGCAGGGAGGGTGACACAGGTCCAGCCTTCCACCGAGTTAATTTTTTCTTCCCTTGTGGTGAAGGGAAGTTTGAGTTTTGCTGGTATTTTTCTATGTATTTTAGATTTTTTTATTCCACTATAGTTTGGTTAAGTAGAAATCCTAGCTGCCCTATGATAGCTCCCCTGTGTCCTCTGAACTCCACTTACCGCTGGGGTGCCCTGTGCAGTCCCAGCTGATAGTTGGGCTTCGTGCTTTGTTGAAAGAGGTCTTCTGGGACTGATGGAGAGAGAAACTGTAGAAAATACCTTCTTACAAAGTTCTGCCTTTTGAGTTGTCTTTCCTTGCTGAAGCTTTGCCTTTTCCCTGCCTAGATTTCTTTGGAGGGAGGCAGTTCTTCACCTTTGAAGGGAATGATTGCAGGATGGACATACATATTTAAAGCACTCATATCTCAGCTTTCAGAAGGAAGAGAATGCAGCTCTTACTGAGACTCCACCATGCCCAGATATATCTGACCCGAGGCTCTGCTGTGGTCAGCAATTATTTGCTATGTGCTGACACCATCATGTACAGGGAATGTTGCGTCTCTTTAACAGTTGGAGCCATACCAGGGTGTGACAACAGAAAGGAATTTGAATAAATCCTCAGTATCCACCTACACGACTTCTTAACACCTAGGCGGCAGCGTAATCCCCCTGAGATTCAAAGATATTGCTTCAGCTTCAAGCATTAGGGGCTAACTAAGCAACTTAAACCCAAGACCAACCTCTCTGTTGCTGCATTTTTGTTGCAGATTTATAAGACCAGAAAGTCTGGTCTTTCAGAGATCATTTAGTTTAATCTGTTTAAAATTCCTGGTATTAATAACTGGTTTGAGTAGGTGTTCCTGAGTTAGAGGATATTTTTAAAGAAAAGTCAATTTTGATTTGCATTTCCAGGAACACAGAATCCACCTCACAAATACAACTGCTTTGGTGGATAGCTGTGCTCATCATTAAATCTTTATTTCTATTTCCAATTGAAGCTAATTTAATACCTATTTTTGGTAACTGGATCTCATTCTGTCTCAGCTAGTTTGAACAGCCCTCTCTCAAATGCACACTTCCTTCTTAACACTTGCATCTATAGACTGCAGTGAAGTTTCCCCAAGCCTTCTGTTTAATAGGCTTTATAGATTGGTTTGGTAATTTTACAGCAAAGATCTTTTTTTTTTTTTTCCACTGAATCATTCTCCAGACATTTTTCTAGATGCTTCCATCATCTTTCTGGGGTTGCAGGTGGCACAACATCTCATTCCTGATCTCAGCAGTGTCTGAAATAGGCCAGTATAATACCATTGTTCTAGTTTATACATCCAACAGCTGAGTTAGTTAGCCTCATTGGTCTTAGATTTGCACTGGGAGAGGTGATTTGTCCATTGGCTAAAGGGAGCTTCCCTTGTTTTTAGTCATTTCTTGCCAGAAGAGTCCTCATTTTATTTATCTATTCATACAAATATAGATGTATGTATATGTATATCACCAGCTAGCTCTGATGTCCTGAAAAGGAAGACTTACATACGTGGGAGTGGAATTAAACCCATGGCAGCTTGTTCACCTTAAATCACCATGGCAAACACCATCCCCCACCAAAGTGTTTTCCCAAGGGCTTGGTGTTGGACCATCTTTTGGGTTTCAACACATCACTGTTAGGAAGCCAGGTAGCACAGATGAAACCACTGGCAGAAGGATTGCAGATCACCTACAATGCTGTTGTACAGTTATTCTCTACTGTTTGCATTCAAGTCGCCAGTGAACTTACTCTCTCATCTGTTTGCTGCTGGGAGAATTCCCCTCTCAAATTCTTTAATCTCTGCAAGTTTTGAAATTGAGCAGGATTTTTAAAATAAAAAGCTGTAATTCAGAGCAGGATATTGAAGCAGCTTTTACACATTAACTTGTTCTGTGGGGTCAGTGGCTGCTTCTTCTCATTATGGCAGTGCTGCAGCTTCTCTAGCTGTGATGTGTGGATGCAGTCCAGGTCTGGCCAGATCTCACTTTTCTCTGAAGTAGTCACAGCCACTGTGTTTTATTCTTCAAAGTTGACTTTGGCTTTCCTTGGAGTGTGAAAAAAGATCTAACACTGCTGCTACTGCCTCCTAGAAGAGGCTGTATGCACATGCATCCATGTTTTTCCTTGCAGCAGACCCAACTGGCAATACAGGAGCAAAAGCAGCCCCATTCTGAGAACCTTCATTAACCTCCATTGGCACTGATGGGGGAATGTGACAGTCTATGTACAAAGCAGATGACCATTAGGTACTGACCATCTCCTGGGTCATTAAAGGGACAACTCAGTCATCAAAGTCAACCACTCACCAGAGGAGAAACAAATAATAAAAGCAAACTGAAAATAGGAAGACAGAACAGGTATGAGCAGCCACTGCAGACTTCCTGGCCCCATCCTATGGGTCACAGCAAGGTTGATCTCCACCACACTTGACATGGTGGAGATTTCATGTGTTTGCAGTCACCAGAGTGACTGTGTTCCTTCTTACAGGAAACAACAGGAAAACAGCTTCTTTTGGGGAAAGTTTCTAAGAACTGCAAGTAACCTTTGCTGTTGAAATGTTCCACAGGAGACTGGGTGGTGTGTGCCAGGTAAAGATGTAATGAGTGGTGTGATGTAGCTGCTGCGCCTACTCTTCAGCAAAACAGTACCAGCCACGTCTCTCAGAAAAGCTTCATCTAGGCTTTGCTGGGAGATGGCATTTCAGTTTTTGCTGCAGAGATAAAGCCAGCTCAGTTGTGAACACAGCAAAAAAGCCACCCTAATGAGTGTAAATGCTGAAGACCTGATGTATGTGCTCAAAAGAGCAGACAGACCGTCAGCCCCATAGGAAAACCCTTCAAGATATTTGACCGCCTATCCTCAGCCTCAAAACCGAAGGGTGGCCTTTGAAACCTGGGATGCAGGACTGGAATGAGGATCAGGCACACCAGTGCTTTCATCTCATTTTTGATGGAGGAGCTTTGAGCTGATGTGGAAGTCATTTGATCTGCCTGACCTTTTGGAGAATAATTGCTGGCTTAGAATTTACAAGTTGTTAATAATTTATTTCAAGAGAAGGTGCTGCAACAGCAAGGCAACGTCGGAGCAAGGGGAGGGTTGGGTTTGAAATGGGAAACACGTCTGCCAAGGGTAGAGTTACTTTGGATGCCATTGGAGAAGAGCAAACTGGCTTAAGGAGGGCAAAATGAAAGGAGTCATCCTCTTCCACTTTCAACAGATTTCTACAAGGCAATTCACTTTGAATCTTTTTAGGATCTGGAAACATTATGATCCATTTTTAATCCAAATAAATTATGCTGGTTTCCAAGCTGATCTCATGGTATTTTCTAGTCAGCAGAGGAAATACTGTAAATCTTGTAAGAGATCCTGTTCTCATAAAATGCCCAGCCCAATTTTGTAAATTCAGGAGGTTTTGGCTAGGCCAGATAAGCTTTGGAGAAGCATCTGAATATTCACTCAAGCTGAACCCACACTCCAGACTGTGGTGTGAGCAGTTTCCTGCACTTCTGAGCTTCTGATGCTTTGAAAAATTTTACTGACTCTGGAAGAATGAGGACAGTAAGAAAAAAACCCTGTTGCCCCTCTGTAGTTAGTCTGCTGGATAAAGAGAAGCACAGATGGTTGCCCAAAGGCTGATGGATAGGATAAATTCAGCACAGTTAATGTTCTCTCCCCAACGGGATGCAAATAAGTAACCATGAAAGCCTCCCAGGTCCAGAGACCTCTTGGGAAATAATAGTTACAAAGGCTGCTTTGGTGGTGATGGTTTAAGGTAAAAATTGCCTAGTAATTACTGCCACTCTTGCATATATAAGACATGTCTCCCACAAGAAAAAATGTGTCCCCTATTCAGCCTCAGTGCTTGTGTAGTTCCTATCACATAATATTTGAGCACCTCCCAAGCAGTCAAAAATAACCCAAAAATAAATGTAAGAAAAAGGTGTCGTTTCCTCAGCCCGGTAAGAACACAACAACCGCCTTCCAGGCTGGCTCTGACCTTGTGCCGGTATGGCCGAGGGCAGGACTGCATACTTCCGTGCGTCACTGAATCAATATTTTGACAAATTGCCGTTTCTCCCTCTGGCTTACCCAATTTGCTGACATGCCGATAGGCTTTCTGGTGTCAGGGCCGATAAGGGATGTGTGTCAAGCTGCTCAGTAATGCTCAAAGTCTCCTTCGCTTACTTTGGACCCACTCAATGCAGAGCAACATTTCCCATCTGGGAACTATTAGCATATGCTAAGCAGTCGTTAACATATGTTAATGACGTCTGGAGGTTTTCAAAGGAACCTTGAGTGACCAAAGCATGCAGAATGGCTGCACAGGAACTTCTGAGTCAGCCTATAGGTCTCGGCAAGAGATTCGAGACACCAGGCCAGACTCTTCAAACAGTGCCCAGTGGCTTCGCAGAGGCACTTGCTCCCTTAGGGGAAGTCTGTAAGGGCAGAAAACAATGGCCTTCAGAGGGACTGGCTCTGGATCTGGGCCATCAATGAGGCTAGTGATGTAGGTAGCCACTGCAAGAGATCTGAAGAAAAATAGAGTGGCTTTTTTTCAGAAGCAGCAAGTGGCTGAGGGTATTCTTGTTGCACTGGAGGCTGCAGGAGGTAGCAGGGCTTGATGGAGGTCACTCTGCAAGACAGGAGTTTTGTGCCCAGTCACCGAGGTAGGACACACAAATATCCCATGCACAGTCAAAGAATGAGAAAGTCCCCTTCATGTGACTGCTACAACACTGAAACACCAGGTTTTCCCTTTGTTATAAAATTGTTTCTTTAGCATCAAACAGTAACAGTGCTATCAGTATTCTTATGTTAACAAGTTCTTGCCATTAGCCCAGTCTCCACAAGTTTGAGGCGTGGGGTTGTCCTTAGCATCCCCAGTCCCTGTCTTAGGAAACAGTGTGGGTGCCCATGGCAGAGCCATAAGCGTTTAGCAAATACAGTACAAAGACGTTCAGGAAAATACATGTTGAGGTCTGTAATGCTTCCTTGTGTCAGCACACACATGTCGATGGGTCAAAAGTTCTTTTCCAAAAATGTTAGTCAGATTTTTCAATGTTTTTTTAATATGCAGGAGCCTAGAAATTTTCTGGTGGAAATGCAAACTCCTATAAAGTGAATTTAAATCTAATGATATGATGATAGATGTGCTTCTTTAATGTACCTTTCTAAGTATCCCTGAAAAAAATGTTTGAAGAAAATGTTATAGAAAGAAGGAGAGTTTCTGACGATAACCTCTTTTTCCAGCGTAATCAGCTCTTTTCTTCAGTTCAAATCAGCCTTCTGGGAGATACAGTCTACTCTTGCTTACCTTTCTGAACAACTTCTGCCCCAGATTTCTCATGTCTAAATAACCAGTCCCAACACCAGATCCCAACCTGTATTGCTATCCATGCTTGTTGATGTTCTGCATTTTGAAGCACAAGCTGGCACACGCAGTCAATGCCTATGGACAATGCCAGCACTGTCAAGAAAATTAGACAATAAAAAAAAGATAACGTGACACGCATAATACCTGACTTTGACATCTTCCTTAGCAAACAGCTAAGGAAATGCTGGAATTAAAGTTAGCTGTGGAATTTCAACTCTGCCCTCTGCTATAAAATACCTTTTTATTATGTTCCACTATTTAAGCTCTGCCCTAAATCAAGAGTTACTGATTTTCTAATGCACTTTTTTCCCATGGCACTCTGTCTTTATAGCCAAGCTCTCAGATATAACTGGTCTTTAATTCATTTTTACAGCATCATTCAGAGGTGAAGGAAATGAGTCCCTTTTTACTGAATAGCTGTGAAGATTAGTGTAAAGGATGCATGTTCATTTTGGTGTCTGGGCTGAGGCTGTGCATTTCACACATTAGATGTGGAGGCAAAAATGCTGACCCTGGGCTCTGTGGCTCGTTGCAGGGAACCAAGTTCTCAGGTGAGAAAAGACTTCTCTGGCCTCTTCCTCTCTTATCCTGCTTCATTTCACCCATCCTCCACAGCCACCACATGCCTCTGCCTCCCACCACTGCCCTGCCCTCCACCCCATGCTGCTGTTCCACATCTGTGTGCCATCTCCGGTCCTGTCCTTCTCCTTGTCTTGTCAGGAGGATTCCTGAATCTTCCCCTCCCTCATCGCCACCCACATATCTGGCTCTTGTCCTTTCTGCATTTGAATGCAGGAATTTTTCTCCTCCACGTTGTCTCACCCCAATGAATATCACCAAGAGTGCAAAAGAGACAGACTCCTGGCTCTCCTTTCAGGTGCCTGGCCCCATTGTAGGCTGTGGAAGCCTGGAGCTGAAACTGCAAGGGAATTCCTGTTTGACCTGAGGTTGAAACCTGCTCAGGGAGGATGAAAACTTCAGGGGTTCAATTACTAAAATGAAAGGAATCTCTTAGTTATCCACTGAGCATGTGCAAATTCAGCTTTGCAAAGGCATATAACATAGCCAAATTTGGGCAGATTTTCAGGAGGGCAAAAGGGATATCTCTGATGAAAGGCAACCCTCTAACAAGTTCCTGCTCCAAGGAAGAGGGGTGCCAGAGCTTTTCAAAGAAAAGGTCACAATTGCTTTTTAACTTGGACAAAACAATGAATTTTTCCTTACCCTCATTATTGGAAACGGCTGAGTTTGTGGACATTTTCCAAAAGCTTCAGCCTGAGGCAGATACCTGGCATGGAAAATTTCATTCCAAATGGTTATAGTTTGGCAACATTGTAAGCACTTGAAAACAGGGTCTTACGATGCAAGGGATCAAGCTTTCACTGCAGTGTGAAAGGCCAAGCCACCAGTCCTACCTCCAGTCGCAGCCCAACACCTTGCTTCGTCACCTGTACCTCAAACAAAACGGTGATGCACATTCAAGGCAGGGCTCAACGCCTTTCGGGGGTTTGTGTTCTGGCCAGAAGGATCAATACTGAAGAAATGGGTTGAGGTGAACACTCTGTAATGTAGAGGGGTTTCCTAGCATAGGGGGGCTTTGGACAGCACGGTTTACAGAGCTCCTTTCTGAGTTCTGCTTGTCTGCATTTACACGCATTCATCCTCTTCAAATAAATGTGGTTTTCAGTTTTCTGACAAATGTGTTAACAACAGCTTATCCTGCATTGTCCTGGTTTCCAACTAGCTCGAGTTGGTCTGTCATTACCATTAACTCACCATCCATTTCCTTCTTTTATCACACCACCACCTCTCCCTTGTCATGTTCTGGAGGAATGAATGCATAGACACTGGCAACTGCCAAACAAAATTAGAGCAGCTGGCTGCTGATGCTACGTAGCATGCAATTTTCCAGGGATACCCCATCAGCCGCCTCCCAGTGGATCCTTTCCTGAGTGCCAAGCACAGTCCCTGGCTTTTTGGCTGCGTTTCATACACCATGGCAGATGCATGGGCCGTATTCTGCAGGCATAGACCAATTCCTGGAAAAGGCAGAGCAATCATGAGTAGCTAACGAGCTTCAACTGAGTTACAGATATTTCACATCTGCCGTGTATGAATCAGGACGCAGTATCTGCCCCCATGGCCAGTAGGTTGGCAGATCAGAGAGTACTTCAGGACAAATGAACCGTGGCAGAAACTCAGGCATCCTCTGCTGCTGTTGTGAGACCTGAGATCACTTTATGTTAGTTTTTTACCATGTAGGTACACTGTCATCACTGAACACCACTGCATTGGATCCCCTTGGAAAGATGTGTGTCCTTTGCACGAAGCCCAGCACAGTGGATGTTGTGGTAGGGCACACTGCCTGTGTAATACTAGCTCTGTTTGCACAGGTGTTGGACAGCTTTAGAGCTTGGATCCTTGGATGATGTGAGCATCCAGGAGGTCTTCTGTGGCTTATGGAGTCTGCTGGGAGGTGAACGCTTTCAAAATGAAATCCTCTTTAGAACTGCTGAAACTTTTGTGAATAACAGTCCTCATCTACATTAAAAGGTTTTCTTATTGCCTAAGTTATTTCACATATTCTTTTTGAATAGTGGCAGAGAAATATCAAATTTTGGATAGATAATCCCTTCCTTATTGTCAGCTTATTGGGACATCAGAGAGGGGACAAAGGCAGTGGGTACAGTTGTGCTGTCAGTGAAATCCAGGGCTACCTGGATTGCCTGAGGAATGGGTCTGGCCATTTATTTTTCTAAAGGTGCTGGAAACTACCACACAGAAGCCCATGTCTGTTTTGTGAAATGAATGGTTATATTTATTACCATGAAGGTCAAAGGGAGGGGGAAGCTGGCTGGTGGTGTGCAGGTAGTGAGAAGGGAGGGGGGAATATTTCCAGTACTGGTGGAAAGAGAATTAGAGGCAATTGCAGCAGCATCTGAATAAAATCAGAACTGATTAAAATCAGAAGAAAGGAGAGAAGCAGGATGAATAAAACAAGAATGGACTGAAGGTATAATAAAGCACAACTGGTGCAGAAACATCAGCCTTTTATCTCATGCCTCGAGTGAAAACAAACCTGTTTTTCAGCGGAAGGACTAATAACCAGAAGTTGTTTTAGGAAGGTCCACGCAGGCTGACAGGCCCACCACCACGGCGAGCATCACCCAAAGGCAGCGCAGCAGCTAGGTGGCACCGCTGGCTGTGCTATCGCCCTTTGCCTTCTTTCCCAGCAGTGCTTGACACAAAGGCTTTCGGCTTGGCTTGCCCCGATATTGTTTTTGCTAAAGGCTGTGGCTTTGGATTGAAAAACAAAGAAGATATAAATTTTACTCAGAAGATTCAGCAGGACTACAATCCTAAACTACCTGGTGATACAGCCTGAGAGCTCACCAACAGGTCCGTGTTTCCAGTCTTTGTTGAGCAATTTCAATGTTCTCTGGACCACAGGTGTTTTCTAAAAGAGTTGTAAAGACTTAAAAAGAGACAATACCATTGTGAATTTTTTTTTTCCCCCTGTGGTGCTATAAGGACAAAAATTTGGTTTTGTCCATCTGTCTGAGGGAGGTTAACAGCTCCCCACTCTTCTTTTTACACCTTTACATCTCTACTTAGCTGTTAGTACATCAATAGCGGAGTAACAGCAACAGATCACAAACTCAACAGGTGATCCTTCCAGCCATACTAAAGTCCTGCATTGGTCCACTGAGGTAGGTACAGTCACATTCATGAGACTGTGTGAAGTGTGTTGCTGGTGAACATTTTAACACTGCTTTCCATCTGGACACCGTTTTAATCTCTAGGAGCTTCAGACCTGAGACTGAGCTTTCCCAGGTTCAGGCTATTGGCCAGGTCATGACCTTGTCTGTGACATGAGAGTTCAACAAACTGCCTCTATAACAATAAGATCAGTTCCTGAAGTGAGAAGCAAAAAGAGGATTTCTGTTATATGTTGGGTTTGTAAACATCAGAAAAGCAGAGTTTGCTGTACTTTTACGTTCTCTTCAAACCTCTTCTGCAATTTCTTTCAGTTACTTTCCTCCTGGTTCCCACTCTCATCCCCTGCATGTGTCTTCTGTAGGGAGCTACTAGCAGGAGCAAGTTACAGAGATCCACAAAGAACCTGGGAAGTAAGAATGTGTGTCCAAGTGCCATCTGGGCACCTTATTTATCAGCTGTGTCTCATGTGTAACGTTGCCTCCAGGCCATCCTTTTCTCCTTCATGCACACAGCCTGTCTCAGTTCTCCTGTGTGCCAAGCCCATAGGGCAGCTCTTTTTTGTTGGTCCTCCTAAGCAGGATGATACTAGGGAAATGGCCTCCATCCTTGTCTCCATCCCCTGACTTCTCTCAGGGCACTGTGGGTGTCAGGGAGGCCCTGTGAGAGGTTGTTCAGGGTCAGTAAGGCTTACTGGTGCCCTCAGGGCCCTGACAGCTGCCTTAGAGAGTCAACCGGTGTCTACAGATCTTTGGAGCAGCTTCAGGGACCGTGGGGATGATTATTTTTCCTAACTGTGGGACAGTGGCAGAAAGGACACACATGAAGAAATTCCCAGAAAAAAAAAAAACCAAACCAACCCACAACGCCCCAACCCTTGGCTTTTTTTTTGAGACCTATTTTGTTCAATTCTAACTTGAGTAATTCCAGGCATAGCCCGAGTATGAGCCATGTCGCAGAGCCATCTGCTATGTGCAAAATGGTGTCACCCACCCATGACTTCTAGAGAAAGGGGCAAGAAATTAATTATGGGCTGAATGAAGCAAAAATGAGACCCCAATGGTCTTTGAGTCACAGTGTATTAAGTATTGCGAAAAATGTAACATTTTCCCTCTCTCACAACTCCACCCCCTTGAAAAAAACCCTGTGGTACAAGCTACATGCACTGCATGGGGAACGGCTGAGGGGTCCCATCCTACCACTTATCAGGCAATTATCCAAAATGCAAACCCACCCTCTGAGATAGGGCCAGGATTGTTACACAAGTGAAATAAAATACAACCGAGCTCCAACAGAGGAAGAATCTGGATGCAATCTGGTCCACTACCAAACAAATAGCTATTTTTCATTTATTGAAAGATTTTCTTGGCGATGATCAACAGACTGAAATATCCTTCCTCCCTTGTGCCCCAAACCCTCTGTGAACAAGCCCAAACTCATCTGTTCCAGGCTGTAGAAGAAAGGTCACTGCTCTGCTCTCCACAGCGTGGGCAGTGCATCCGGAAGAGCACAGCTCTTCTTAGGGAGCTCCGGGAAGACGCTTTGCAACTGTGCCATCCCTTGCCAAGTCTCTCTTGCTTTTCCCTGCAGTTTCCATGCAAAGTTTCTGCAAGTTCATGACCATAGAATCATAGAATCGTTTAGGTTGGAAAAGACCTTTAAGATCACCAACTCCAACCATTAACCTAGCACTGACAAGTCCACCACTAAACCATGTCCCTAAGTGCCACATCTACACATCTTTTAAATACTTCCAGGGATGGTGACTCAACCACTTCCCTGGGCAGCCTCTTCCAATGTTCGACAACTCCTTTGGAGAAGAAATTTTCCTAATATCCAATCTAAACCTCCCCTGGCGCAACTTGAGGCCATTTCCTCTCGTCCTATCGCTTGTTCCTTGGGAGAAGACACCGACACCCACCTCGCTACAACCTCCTTTCAGGTAGTTGTAGAGAGCGATGAGGTCTCCCCTCAGCCTCCTTTTCTCCAGGCTAAACAACCCCAGTTCCCTCAGCTGCTCCTCATAAGGCTTGTGCTCTAGACCCTTCATCAGCTTCGTTGCTCTTCTTTGGACACGCTCCAGCACCTCAATGTCTGTTTTGTAGTGAGGGGCCCAAAACTGAACACAGTATTCAAGGTGTGGCCTCACCAGTGCCGAGTACAGGGGCACGATCACTTCCCTCCTCCTGCTGGCCACACTATTCCTGATACAGACCAGGATGCCATTGGCCTTCTTGGCCGCCTGGGCACACTGCCGGCTCATGTTCAGCCGGTTGTCAACCAACACCCCCAGGTCCTTTTCTGCCAGGCAGCTTTCCAGCCACTCTTCCCCAAGCCTGTGGCGCTGCATGGGGTTGTTGTGGCCAAAGTGCAGGACCCGGCACTTGGCCTTGTTGAACTTCATACAGTTGGCGTTGGCCTATCGATCCAGCCTGTCCCGATCTCCCTGTAGAGTTCTGAGCTAGCAAACAATGTCAAATTAAAAGGAAAAAACAGGGTAGGTAGTTCATATCAGCTGGGGAAGCTAAAATATCTCTGCAGTAGGATGTACCCCTTATGTTTTATTTGCTGTGGCTACCTCACCTTAGGAGGGAGCTGCGTAAGCCAGGGTGTGAAATCCAAAGAGAAGGCAGTGTTTCCACATGTTCGTTGTTCCTCCTCTTGCTGCACATGTGAGCAGTTCCCCCTCACCAGCTTGCTCTGTCCTTCACCCTCACTCTTCCCTCCTAACACAACTCATTTCCCTTCTGGCTCAGAAACATATCCCTCGAAGTCTCTGCCGTTTACCGCAGCCCAGCTTCCTTCCCCCTGCTCTGTTCCCCGACTCAACCAGTCTTCCCAGAAGGCCAAGAAACACTCCTGTATAGGTTAAAAAAAATCCTCTAATCTAGGCTAAAATCCTTTCTTGATCCTGGCTAGAAATAAACTCAAACCCTTGGTTCAACAGACCATCCTGTAGGGCTTCTACAACCCTGCCCATGGTTGCAGCCCCAGCAGTGAGTGCTTATGTGCCCCCTCCCAGGATTGACCCTATGGCCTCTTGTCCTACCAGCCCTGGTTGGTGACACCTGCCATCCAGTGACGTCCTTAGGTCAGAATGAGATCCTGTGGTTTGAGCTGGAAAGCAAAACACAGCTTCTTACCAGAAATCCTGTGTGTCATGCTCTTATTACATATTTAAAGTATAAGAAACTTTTATCACTTTTAGTTGGTGGAGAAAAAAATGTTCATTTTAAAATACCCAAGAGATGTGGTCCGGGCAGTTTTGCATGAGGATATGAATAAGCACTTTTTGGAAAGACACAAGTAGCAGCTCTTTCCTCATCCTGCACCTTGACTCGTTACTTAAAATTGCTGTTTGAAACTTCTGTTTCTGCAAACCAAGCTCTTGTAGTGTTAATGATGTCTTACATGGAGATACTTAAACTCTGGACTCCTTGCTCACTCTCTTAACAGACCCGAGAGTCACTGTGAATGATTCCCCTTGAAGAGGGGAACTCCCTGCTGCTGGCAGCAGCTCAAGCATTTACTACAAGGGGAAAAGGGTGCACATCTGTGCCGTGGTGGGGGCAGCAAGGACTGTAGCCAAGCCCAATTTTGCGTGCTCGGCCCTCCAAGATCGCAGCTGTACCTCATACCGATGACACAACACTCTCTGAGCACAGCAATGGGATGGCGCAAACTTGCCACAGCAGCCCTTAAGCACTCTGAGCTCCAAGACTCACTGTTTTCCTCCAACAATTGCTGAAATAGATCCAAATATATTATGAGAAGTGATGTTGCATCAGTTTAAACAAATTGCTTTTAGGGTAAATGTTCATTTTTGCATTTAGGCTGGTTTGGAAAACATGTTTGTGTTGTTTTTTTTTAAAGTGTGGTCCAGGGTGAAAAATAACTTTTTTGGTTATTGAATGAAAAAGCTCTTAGTATCAAGGGATAATGGTTTCCAGTCCATGTAGGTCAGGGTTAACATTGAGTAATTCTTAGCTAGGCTAGTTAATGACTATGATATGCAAAGAATTTCTGTTTCTAAACCAATACAAGCCAAAGGTTCTCCTTAGCAGCATCATAAAATCACTATGACGTCCTCAGAGAAGTAAAGGGATAAATGTGCATGTAGACTTTATTAGTTAAAAATCTTTGCCTCTCATTATGTTTTTCTTTTTTTTTATACTGGGTTGGAAGAAAGGCAAGGTCTCTCTTTGTCTGATCAGCCCGTGCAGAGATTCCCCCATTTTGAAAATGTGGCAACAAAACTTTGTGAAGTTATTTTTGGGTATTGACCAAATCTTTGTTTATTGCTTTCAGGAGTAACCAGCCTGAGAAAGAATCCACAGATGTTTAACTTACAGTTCTGCTTTGCTGTGCCATTCCGACAGCTCCATGAAATGCTATCTCTGTTTTGTACATAAGCCATTTATTTTTTGTTCAAATAACATTTTGCCTCTCAGTCCCTCTTTCAGTTGCCACCAGTGCTGATCATGTTAAAAAAACTCAACAAAACAAAACTTCCCCCAACCTGAGCAGTAATCTATCACCTTCACTGAGATGCTCACCTTTCCCTCCATCTCCTTAAACCTCATCAAAGAGCTAAAAGGAAGAGCATGGAGGAAAAATGGCTATGAAGCTGCCTTTCTTGTTGCAGGGCCTATATGGTGTAAGAGCTGTGTGTTTGCTGGTGGTGGGGTGACCAGCACCACAAAAGATGGAGCTGTAATGGGGAAAACCTTAAGCACGGCTGGGCATGGACACTAAAATACCAGAACACATTTTGAAGGTCTGGACCTACTCTCAGCACCCATGAATGAAACCACAAGATGGAAAATGGCTGGCCGGCATGTTTTTGTGAAAAAGTTGTCAGTGAAACCTTGCAATGAAACACAGGAAACACATCCTGTGGGGGTTTTTTCTGCATATATTGTGCAAATGTGTATTTCACAGTTTTTTCTACAATAGGCAAGAAAACCTTGCCCTGGGCAATGGAGGAAAGTGGATAGACTGAACCCAACTCTGAGGAACCAAACAAAAGGGAATTATATGAGCCTGCTGAAGAGACATTGGCCTGATACAATAGTAGTGGATAAGGACCTGTGGAGAGGGAAAGTGGAGCATTCATTGCTTTTTTTGTATTTTTACTTTACATGCAGATTGAATAACAGCATTTAGTAGTACTTCTAAGCAACTGTTTTTTAAGCTCCAACAGGAATGTAAGGTAGAATGTGCTTTGCTGTTGTACCTTTCCTCATTTTGAACCTGAAAGTTTTGTGTGCAGGTGATCACCGCCACCCTGGATTTCCTTGGGAGTGAAAAGGAATGGGTAAACATGTTTCTCAGGTTGATGCTGGGGCTGAACATGTTGGGAAAGGAATGGGAATATGAAGGGGTATTGGCTATAGCTCCGTGGGTAATTGTCCACTGCATGCAGGGACTGCTTTTGCCAACACTTTGGTCATTTGCTCCAGAGCGGTTTGTAATAGCTGGATTTGATGCCAAAGAAGCAGTATGAGTCACAGTGAATTTCACATTTCCTACCTCAAGAGAATTGAACTTGTTCCCCATTTTCACCATGGAGCTCTCATGCCATATGCAGAGGGTCAGTCTGTCGGGGAACACCAGTATAGCTCCAGACACGTTGCACAGCGTCTGTAGTTGCAAGAGGAGGAAAACAGGGGAAGGAGGTGTGAGTGCAGGAACAGGGCTTAAATGTTTTCAAGCTGGATGGTTAAGGAAGATGTGTTGCTCCTGGAGGAGAATAACTCCTAAAGGAGAAGCATACTGCAGGCAGCTGGGAGATTTCTAGGAATCGCACTGAAATATCAAAGATCATGCATAAGAAAATGGTATCAGGATTGTCCCTGGGGGAAAGAAGGGCATTTCCATTCAAGTCACCAAGGTATTTCAGAAGGAAAGGAGGGTTATCCTGTACAGTGTGTGCACCCTGTGCTAAAAAAGAGCAAATTCTCTGGGCCAGGAACTCTTCCTCTGCTTATCTCCTCTGTTGAAGCATAACACAACCTTTTTTTTCCTTCCTTCAGCATGGAGAGGCTCAGAGTTCCTAATCAAAGCAAAGCTTTTTGCAGAGTATGGATTATATCACTATATATTGTGAAAACTTTCTCATTAAAATAACAGCAGCCCAAGACTGTCATTGAAATAGGCACTGGATTGCCGGCAAAGGTTTATTTTATGCTCTCAAAATTTATTTTAAATGCTTAGGTTTGCGGTTCTGTTTACTTTCAGTGAAATGCATTTCAGCTGTTTTGCTGTTTTGCAGGAGTCAGACTTCTGCCCAAAGGCTGGAGGGCGGTCTTCTTTTAAGGCTTGAAAATGTTTGTGAAGTAAATTAGTTTCCTTTAAAGACCATATCTTTGTTTACCTTCCCCCTAAAAAGTCACTCTCTTTTGAAGGATGATGTGGTTTGGGCACTGTGCATATATAAGAAGTATAATTGTGTAATGCTGCAGTTCCTGCCCCTTCCGTCCCCTCTGGACCTGCCATGGCATCGCAGGGTCTTGCTCTTATCCCACTGTGGCTGCAGATAGTGGTCACCAAGAGTATGCAATACCAATACCTAATGAAATGCTGAAAATGAAAGATGGAAGTGTGAAAGTGGTGTAAATCATTGCCATGAGTTTATTTTTTACACAGAGAACCCCAAAGATGTACTGAGAGCATCTGCTGCTTGCTGTAAGATGCTGGCTTCACAAGCAAAGAGAAGTACTGCTTTCCTCTCTCCTTCACATGGAAAATACTTCACACTAAGTGGAGGGGATACCACAATATGCAGTAAATAAACTGCCTGCCCAATGCTGATCCCTACCTCTCCCTCGTGCATAAAGAAAAATGGTTTGAAAATATTTTTCTGCATAACCAGCCCTTGGGCTTTGATTTCTCAGTGGGATGAGAGAAGCAAAGTCCATGAGGAACATAAAAAAATTAATGAGGTGCCTTGGGGTCAGTCAGTCTCCTCCTGCTATATTACTAGTACTTGTGTGGATTAAGACAGAGGTTAGAAGGTGAGAGCGTCCTCCAGGAACAGCTGCCCCAGGACAGTGGAAGTACTTGTTGGGAGAGGTTGACCCTGATCTCTAGTCATGACATGCGGACCAGGAGACTGCTTTTGAAGAAAATTTCCAGTTTGTCCCCACTTACTGTGCTTTGGTTTGCATCATGGAGCAGTCTTGGAGTGTATGAACTGGGCTCCTTTTAGGTGATACTAAGCTGCAAGAGCCTCAGGTGAGATGCAGGTACAAGTGGGCATTTGGTCCCTGGGACCAGACCAGAGCTAGTACTAAGTAAACACACCCTAAAGGGTATATAGTGCAAATATTGGGTCCTCAGCCCCAGCTCCTTCACTTTGCCAGACCACTCCCTAGTATAGACACAGCCAGTGTGAACTTCCCTCCTTGTCTTTTATTATTTACTGTACCCAATGCTAAGGCTGTCCCAGGGACCTGCAGGCTGGAGGGTGACTCAGGATTGACCCTGTTGGGATAGCACTCTTGGAGGTTGCTGTCCCTGTGGGAGAGATGTGGTTCGGGCTAGAAACTCAAAGAAGGGAAGAGGGAGCCTGCTGTGTGGTTATGGCTTGACTTCTTACCAAAAGATTTTACTGGTGGATACTGAGTAAGCTCATCGCTTTGGTGACCCCATTTGCAAAGGGCAATGGCTAATTAAAGGGTCTTTTCCTTGCACTTGACTATTTTTTCCCTATCTAGCCATGGCATGGAGAAGGTCAAGCAGGGAAGAACATAGAAACAAGATGTAGAAGATCTTTAAATAGCCACAGGTTTGACAGACTTAGAGGCCTCCATCTCAATAATGAACATGTTTGTGCTCTCTTTGTTTTTATTTTTGTTTGTTTGTTTTTGACCTGAAAGGTGTCAGAAAGCTTTGTATTCTCTCTCTTTTTTTTTTTCTTCTGGCATATTTTTAACATTGAGGAAAAATGAACTCATGAACTTCTAACCTTCTGAGAGACCACAAACTGAGAGGCATGATTTTAATCTGTTTCAAATCTTGTCAAGGACTGAGTTTAGCAAGAGATAACAAACAAACTTGGGAGGAAGGAGCTGTAAGACTGCAGGAATTCCTATTTGTTCCACCAAGAGCAGAGAAACTTCACTAAGTATCCAGCTTTGTAAATTGCAAGAGCTTCTACGCTTTTCCTTCACAACATGGAAGTCAGTCTTTCTATGAAGAGGTTACTTACCCATAATTAGATTCTGAAAAAAATATGCACAGTGCTGAAGAGGATCATAGTCCCATTTACACGTATTTCTATAAAACTCATGCTAGCATGGAGGGCACTGATGTTCACGGTACTTAGAAAACACTTTCAAGTGTTCAGATTATCTCCAATACATTTAGCAAAGACTTATTATAAAGTCTCAAAAAAGGCTCATAAAACTTTATGTGACAGCTTCCCATATGGTTAGAGAACCCCAAATACACTCGGCTTTTCTGCTTGGATATTCTTCCACTGAAGATTCCCCTAGGAAGTTTCATTGCTTAATTTTGAGAAAGACGATTAATTTTTATGTCCTTTCAGTTTGTCCTGTGAGAAACAATGACAGAAAAGCATGATTTTCATTAAAATTATTCTATCCCAGTCTTCACACTTGATTGTACATTTCTGATCTTCTTTCACAACATACTTTACTGATTTCTTTGAAATTCCTTGTTTAGACAACATTAACTCTCAGAACAATAAAAAAATCTGAAATCAAACATTTAAACTCAAGTTCATGCCTAACTTGTATTTGATTTGAAGGGAGGAGTGGCACCTATGACTCAGTAAGTTTTATGGCATATTTTACACAGTGATTTACAACTGATGGGAATTAGTTAATATATCAGCCTTGTAATATCTGGGGGTTATATATGAAGAAGAGGGTTCTGTGTTTTTGAAGGAACCTGATACCTCATGTAGAAGCCAATTCATGAATACTGCCATAGCATCAAATGCATAAATATTCTCAGCATATTTTTCTTTATTTTTAAATGAGGAACTCAACGTACAAAGCATTTCTGCCAGGATTACATGCTGCTTTTTGACAACTAGTCATAGCTGTGAAGGCATACACAGAGCACTGGGAATTAATGTTACAATCTCCTTGCTGGGCTTCAGTGTTGTGGCTACATCCTCTCCCCACCAATCTGGTCCCTGGGCATGCAGGGATGTCCTTGCTTGCTTTAACCATAAAACAGTTTGAACAAACAAACAAGCAACACTGCCATTTGTTTCTGCTTTCTTTTCTGTGACTACAGTTATGTTCTGTAAATTGTATCTTCTGTTGTGTCATCCAGAAAAACAGGTTAGTAAATAGTAGTCAACAGGGAAACTATTGATCTTATGTTTAATACAAATGGATACCTTAGTGCAGTCCAAGATCTGCTTTAAAGCTTCCTGGCAGGATACTATGATCTGAACTTTTGATACTGCCATGAATGTTGCATCATGTTGCAAATGGTAGAACTGCACACTGACAAAAAAATACTTATGACTCTCTTAGGAAGGCTGCAATCAGGAATTTATTATTATTGCTGAAATACTGAAGCTTAGTATTTGAGAATTTTCCTTACTTAGAAATCAGCAAGTTTGGTGCCATGTTTATCATTTGTAATGTTTCCTAAGGACTTAAAGAAACAAATATATATAGGAGATTCCCTCCCCGCCCCCCCCCCCCCCAAAAAAAAAAAAAAAAAAATCAGATTTTTAATCAGCCATGCACACACTAAGAGTTTCTTTTCATTCAGAAACTTAAGAGTGAACAGTTTCTCTAAAACAGTGAAAACTGCAGTTATTTCCTTCAAGAAAGCTTGAAACTCCAAATGAATGCATAGCTAACTTTTTTACAGCTATTGTCTCTATGTGATATTTTTGCTGCTTGGGAGTTATTATTCAGCTACTAATGCAAAAAATTGTATCAAAATATGCCTTTTCTCTCTTGAGAGAAGCAACCACAGAAGATGCTGCTAGTCAGAAACCATACTCATTTGCATCATATGTTCAAAATTTTCCAGGCTGTTAGACTTTTCAAGCAGAATTTTCAGTCTATTTAGGGTATACTAATTATAGTTAAGATGCTTAAAAATGAACATGAGGTTTGTTAAACAAAAAAGGAATACAGTCTTCATACGTGTGAAGGGAAGACAGAAGAACTCAAATGTAAGGAGAAGACATCTGCTTCTGGGCAGCATCTACAGCGGCAGGTTCTCTCTCATGATCCATTTTTGTTAACCTTGAGATTTCAAAAAAGCTGGAATCTGAGAAATGGGACATGGTAAAAGCTTGAGCTTGGCTTGAGCAGCCAGGTATCAGCTAAAACCGAAGTTTCTTCTCAGGCAGACTGTGGAGCAAGGAATGAACTCCCCAGCGAAAGATTGTGCTTCTCCAAAGAATCCTTTAAACTGTCAATAATTCTGGGAAAGAATCAGCTTTTCTGAAGATCAGAGTGACCAGGAACCTCTCCTTCTCCAAAAGCTTCCCTACTCTTCTTCTGACCAACCCCCATAGACAGCTCAGAGAGCTGGCATGTGGATGGAGTCCACCCAGCTGGCTCAGTGGCAGAGAAATCAGAGAAATCAGAGAAATCAACACTTCTTGCTTCAGATTCCACCAGGAATACCCTGAGTTTCAAAAGAAATACATATATGCTCTTGATGGGAAAAAAATAAGCTTTTCAGAATACTGAAAAAATTAAAATTCCAACCTTTGTCCAACAAAACCATTTTGTGTGTGCCGCAAATCTAGTGTGAGCAACACTATCTCTGTCTCATTTTGTAATGTTATTGTACTGATCTCTTTGGATGGAGTTATTTTATTCTAACTTTTATAATGTAAAATTGTTCAGCTACACCGGTAAATAGGAATACTCTACAGCCTTGAGCAGTGACATTATCTTTTTAATCCTAGTGTTTTAATCCCTAGAACAGGATTTCCTTGAAGCAGCACTAAAAGCTATTGCTAGTTGTTTAACGTGGTGTAATGTTGAGATTTTAAGCAATTACCATCATAGCTAATTATGCATTTGAGTCTTTTCTTTAGTCTAAGAGATCTGAATATGAAGTTGCATCTTAGTTTGCTGTAGTGGAATTGAATTTTACTTGAAATGCCATGTAGCCCTTTGGCAAAATTTCATAATCACATTTACTTCTGGAGTTAAGCATGTTAGTAGTAATGATAATTGACTTTATGATTAGTCTAATTCAGTTGATTCACAAATACCTGGTTTAAATTTTGGGCTCTAAGCAGCTGACTACTATTTACTGTCATTGTTGAAGACACTCTGATATTGCTGACTGGTACTCATTGCCAAAATATGAATAGTACAGTTATACATAATCAAATATTTTTCAACTCATTATTCACTTGTTTCCTTTTGTTAGGCTGCATAACTCAGTCCATGTTTTACTGGCTTTGTTAGAATCAGTAAGTGCTGTCTAGGAAAAGTAAATAAGTCATTCGGCAATCCCCAAATGTATGAAATAGCTAAGTGGGAATGTGAATTTTGTTTTAGACTAACTGTTGGTAACTCCACTGTTTGCTTATGTTTTCCTTCAACTTGTCCAGTGACAATTATTTAATTTAATATAATTTTTACTGGTTATGAACTTTTAAATTTTGATTTGGCAATTTGAACATTATGAGATGCCCAGCAACTCTGTGAAATATTCTGTTGCCCCTAGATATGCTGTCCCAGTACAGATTTCACTTTAAAGAGCTCACAGTAATATGGGATAAGTCTGTGCCTGGGTGAGATTAGGAAATACTGCCTGATTTGCCTCTGTATCTGCCCCCCACACGCCCAACGAATACTTTGCATCTAGGTGCAGGCAAGCAGGCCAGAACTGAAGAGAATTGGAGGTTTCTGCCTAGAGAAGAAAAGGAAAGATTGTGGTAGGGAGAAAAGTAGGCAGCCAAGTGCTTGAGGATCGCCTTGTCAGCAAGCGCGCCTTATTCATCTTCACATTTCTAATGTCTGTCTCTGGGAACCAAATCTCCTCGGGATCTTCCCTAGCGCTGCTTGCAAGGTGATGAGAATATATCTGACTTCCCTGAGCCCTCCCATGGCAGCACTTGCATAACAATTGGTTTGAGACAGATCCACAGGGGCCGATACGTATTGCTGTGGTTTCAGAGCAACACCGTCCTTTCCTGATGTGTACCACACTGCTAGCTACCCTACTTCTGTGATATGCTATTTGTTTTAGTGCTGTAATAATCTGTTTGCATCAGTAGGTTAAAACCTTTGATAAAACCTTTTAAAACAGTTTCAGGAGAGGCTCTGCTTCCCCCTTTGTGTAAAGTTGCTGCCTCCCCCAGGAGTTTTCAGCAAGCCAGGCCTTTGCACGTATGGTGCCTGTGTATATGAAATAAAAGAGCAAAAAAAGCCCTTAAGAGAGCCCTTAAATGCTCTCCTTTGAAAGGCCCTGAAATGTTCTATCAGTAGTCTCAGCATCCTCCCCCTGCAGCAGCCTGGTGGAGGGCATGCCCTCACTACGTGTAAATGAAACACATTCAATTCAAAATGACCTGCCCTCGTTTGCCACCCCGCTCCTTTGTCTGGGCGCTCTCTGCTCGTGGGGGTGGAGGTCACCCACCCCCTGGCCCTCGGTGTGGTGCAGAACAAGGAGGATCATTCTCCCACTCCTTGGGCTGACCTATGTTTCTCAAAGATCAGGATGCACAGTGATTTACATTCCTAAGAAGCAAGTCATGTTTTTTGAAACTAGGATGTGGGCTTCCAGCTTGAGAGCAATTTTAAGAAAAGGCCAAATTTGTGTAGCTTCTGAGAAAGGGGAAGCAGTTCACTGGGGACAATGTAAGTGCAGCTGTTACTGATTCCCAAGCAAGTCTTGCACGGTGGCTAAAAGCTGACCTGTGACAGGCATTAGCACAAACTGGCTATAAAAATCAGCCTTTTTGACTGTGTTTGTTGTGCCAGAAAATGCTCATATTTTAGGCATTTAATCTGCCCAGACCATTTAATCAAGTAGCTGTGCGCTCTTCTAGACCTCCTGGTTCTTCGTTCAGTGTTTGCAGACTATCTGTTGGACTCGCAACCTATCTGCCATGCTTTGTGCAGTGTACACATTTTGATGATAGTAAAACATATATTTGCAGGCCTATTTCTTCTCCACAAAGCACACTGATATTTAAATCTAACTGCAAAAAAAGGCACCAGTTTTCATTCATGCAGTTTCAGTATTTGTTGTAGACACAACCATTTTCCTGCCACAAATTTTCTTCTCTAGTATTATCCAATGATTCAGTAAAGACCTCTTGCATTTGTCCTTCCACTGGTTTTCTAAGATGATAAGCCAGATCAAACATTTATCACATTTCCAGGTTTCCAGTCATTGTGGATGTACCTGCATTCTAGTGTACCCTTTCTTCCCATGCTTGATGAGATTCCAGTTCTTCACTGAGCAGCCTATAAAAGCTTAATCTGCTCTCTCAGTGCTACCAGATCTTCTATTTCAAATGATTACTTAAATTCATGTGATCGATGAAACTTTCCACAAGATTTACATCTTGGGGATTTTTAACAGCAGTGATGCAGCAACAATTTTGTTTTGTTTTCACACAGTCTGAGCTCACTGCCTAATTACTGTTGTTACAAAACGCTCCAGGAGTTGTTCAAGTCATCTAAACACCTCCTAGAACTGGAGTCCTCACCAAAACTTTAATTGCTCTGGCAGAGATCCTTTGACAAGGTTAAAACACAAAAATGAGCAAGGTTAATCTTGTTTGAGTGCAGGCATTGTTCTGCATTTCTTACACTTGGTTTCTCTTTTCCAAATAGTAAGTTAAATGAAATGGCAAACTGTGCCCTGAACTGGCAGGAATGTTTCCAGTTTGCCCACAGGCGGTGGATTCTGCCCAACAATATGTAGCCTGCTAGGAAAAAAAGATGTGGTTTGTTTCCAGAAGCACACTATAATAGTGACATAATTAGTGAAACTCACATTTTTTGCTGCCTGTGTAGCTTATTTCCTTATCAAAGGTTCTTTCTATTCTTTCCACAAAAATAACTCTTTCAGTATGATGCAAAACACTATAGGACTTTAATTTCTTAATATCAGTTTTTAGCCAGCAATTCTTTCACTGCCCAAGAGGCTGTGTTGGAAATTTGATGAAATATGATGACTTACCACACGCAGCCCAGCTAACTAGGTGCAATACAATCGGCTCGGAAAATTGCAAACCGTGTTATAAGATTGTGGGTTACTTTTAGCTTTACTGACTCAACAGCTGTTTGATCTCAGTGTACAATGACTTCTGTTTCAGTATCCTTATGAACAGCTTGCATACTCTCTTATAACCCTTACTTACGAGATGAAGACAAAAGCCATCAGGCGTATCTTAAAAGCCAGGACTTATTACTGGAATCTAACAAGCTTTGCGGGGGTCTGCCTTTTTGAGATTTGATCCTGGAAGCTGATCTGTGTAGGCGCTGAATTAGTGACATATTATTATATATACTTTGTCCAAGAATGAATGATAGGATGCTTCTGGAGGAAAGGCAGGATTATAAATAAGTAAGCAAAGAACTAATTCTCACGCTGAAAAAAACAGAAAACTTACATTTTTTAATTTTAATGTAATCTCATTACAGCTTAGCTGTTTCTTAGTGTAACATAATGTTATCTTCTTTAAGCCAAAGTTGATATGGATGGTCATCAGGAAAGGTTTGTCTCTGTAAAGAAGGTGGCAGGGAGGACTTAGTGTGGGTGCAGGCAAGGGGCCCATGAGCAAGAAGCCGATGTACGGTGCTGCAGCAAACAGGGAAAAGAGGAAATCTGATCTAATCCATGTCAGCAGCTCCCGTGTCAGCCGCATCATGCCAGCAGTGATATCCAAACCTGCAAGCTATGCCAGTGCTGCCTGGTGCAGCACCCACAGTACATGTGTATTTGCAACATGAGTGTCTGATTCCTGTACATTTGTTCTGGCATTTTGTATGCACATTTCCAAAACCAAAGGCACTGTGTATCCTGGTAAGGCATTGGGTTTGCAGGCTCTCTATATTGTCATCTGACTTCATCTGTCCAAACAAAAATCAGCATTTTTAATTACTTCTTGTGACACAGTAATAGAGATTTCTGTGGGACACCACTTCAGTCAGTTTGTCAGTAAACACAAGGACATTAGCTCAAAATGATGTAAGCCAAATCCTTAGTGTACCAGTGTTTTGAATTTGTAAAAGTGATACTTAAACCAGCTATTTTTTTAAAATTCAAACCAGAAATTTACTCCAAATATATGCTAATGATAACTGACTTTCCTCCATAGTCTGAAGTCTGTTGCAGGTTTTATTTTATAGGGTTGTTGATGTCAAAAACACCCAAAAATGTTAGACTGAAAATCTGAAACTAATTAAGATATAGTTCAATAGTTGATATTTCATATCTTCATTATGTTGCTGTTTGAACTCACATCATATATGAAGCTTTTTCTGTGAAGCACTTTACCACTTTATGCATCTGTTAAAAGATTTATAATGGAAAAATTCAAGGTGTGTCTTGTGTGAAAAAGCCCAATAATAAATTCCTGCTGCCTCAGCACATTATTTTAACAAATATATTGAGTGGAAAGACTGGCTGAAGATTTAACATGCTACTTAAATTCTTACCACCATTATTTTCTGAACTTTCAAATAAAAGCAATGCAATATGTATGGATGGATTTTGAAATATCCGTTGTTGGTTCAGGTGTTCAAATTAAGCTCTCCTTTCAATCAAAGCTTGGCACTTAATCCAAACTTCCAAACATGAACTAAAAGAGTTTTTTCTCTCCTTTTAAAAAAGTGTATATATATTTTTTGTCACATCACAAAACACTTTACATAATACAAGTATAACTTGTTTTACTTTGCCCTAGGGAAACTTCCATTCTGTAGTAAAAGTTACCTTATTATCAGAAAAGCATGGTGAAAATTGCTATTCAGCTGAAACACTGAAATGATGCGTGGATTCCCAGCACAATATTTGTGACTTTCACAGCAGTAAATACATTGCTTTAAGAACTTCCCTTGCATATAAAAGAACTGCAAGATAAGCTCTAACAGGGCGACCACAGAGCCTAGGGAGGAGAGGACAGTATTCACCATGGGCTTAGACTGCGAGAAAAGAGTATTTTTGAAGAACTTCTTGTATTCACACTCAAACTTCCTGCTGACAGTGAGCACTGACCCAGTTCAAAGTCAGGTTCCCAGTGTGATACTGCCATTGCCAATTCTGGGGGGAGGCTTTGCAGAGTGCTGCTTGCACAGGGTAAGTAATTCCCGCCAAAAGCCCAGAGGCTGGCCAAGTAAATCCGAAACTTAAACAGTGAGGTCAGAATGGCTTGACTCAATGGACTTGAAATTAAAGCTTGGCAGCGAACTGTTTTTCCGTCCCGCAACCCTTTTATTTTTAAATATTTCAACATATTTCTTTTCTACAGTGGGATGAAACCAAGACCATTTGAAGCTTTTTTGAGAACAAGAGAGAGAGGAAAACACTTCTCTTCATGCTTGTTATTAAATCTCCTGCTTATGAGGCCTCTTTGCCTGTAGGATGCTTCTTTCTCCTCTTTCGGACATGGTCATGCCTGGAGAAGGGCAGCTACGTGTTCAGGAAAAACAAAGATTTGTTCCACCATTTCCCCCCAGCAAAAATCAATTTCTCACCTTTCATGTCTGCTGGACAGAAAACTCCAGGCTCATGGGAGTGTTTTCTGGGTACTTACCATGCCCTAGTTCCTAACTGAATCTGGACACGAATATGAGTGTGTCCCTCTCACAAATAACCAGCTTTTGTTTCCGGCAGGTCTTTAGAGATTCAGTCTGTGTGTGGGAAATATATCATTTTGCTAACATGGGTTTATTTCGTTATTGAACTCTCATCAGCCTCTGCCTCGTTAATATGCCAGGACTTTCTCAAAGGCCTGGTATTCTGAAAATTTTCTTCCATTTTCCCCCTAAATTATTCCTTGTATGATTTGACCTATTTTAGTTTGATTCCTTAAAAAATGAACCAACATGATGATCCTTCCCAGACCCAGAAATTGTGATGGTTGTAGCTCTCATTTCTCTCTTTTTAAAAGGATTTTGTTTGCTTACTCATTGAGTGCTTGGGTATAAAAAACTCTGTAATTCTCAAATGGTTTCCAGTGTTAAATTTGACCTTAAAATCTGTGAGTGCACTGATGAAGAAAAGCTAATACAAATGTTTGCAAAATCTTAATCAGATTTTCTAAAATATTGAAACGACTAAAATTCCACATGTTTAGCACATATGAAGGATTGAAGTAATGACTTTTTGAAGAAAATGAAACAACAAATAAGAATAAGGTTTTGTGTCATCAACTCAGTTTTTCTGAGTGTCTTAATTTTCATTTTAAATATTAAATATCTTCTCACTTGATACTGAAAGCAAAAAGTGGTGGGATGTGAAAAGGAGGAAATGCCTTTGTGAAATGTCATAGAACTACTCACATGTAAGGTCTGGGCCACCTTGCAATCCAGAAATTTCTCTTTTTTGCAATATAGGTAATTTTGTATTGGAATAGTCATTCACAAATGTTTGCATAGTTCACTGTGAAAAACTGATCTTGAATTAAAATTTGAAATGAAATTAAAAAATGTTTACCGCTCATTTAACTAGTCAACCTCCAGATGGTAATAGTCCAAGCCAAACATCTGTAGATCTTCTACATATTAACCTCAGGTTTTACCTTCTTTTTTTATAGCTTACAGAAGTATTCCATTGCAATTAAAATTAGGGGGAATACTGAGCTAGGAGGGAAATGAGTGTTGTTCTAGCCCCGAGCCCCAAGCAGTATCAGTTGCCCACAGATGCTCCTCTAACCTAGTCCTCCTAAAGCCTTAGCTGGCATCTCCTGTACTGAAATTTAGTGCTCTGAATTCATGTTCTAGAGGGCAGACAGGCCTGGGGAACAGGCTCTGTCCTTCCGCTTTGCATTTACATTTCATGTATTTGAAGGTAATTACGATGTTTGAGCTGCTTTTCTTTTTCTCTGGACAAGCCACCTCTTTTTCCTTTCTTTGTGTGATCGGTTGCTCTTACCTATGGGAATTCTTTAGGGCTCTAAGTCAGCTTGTCCCACTACTCCTTCAAGCCAGTGGCAATTTAATAACAATGATGTTTTATATCCCACTGGCCAAATCACTCATGAAATGTCAAATCCGTTCCTACTTAGGGCATATTGGCCAGGAGTCCTGCTTGATTCTTCCTTGCAGTGAAAAACCGAGACCTACCTGGTCTGGTTTCTACCAGTTTAGCACCCACTTCATCATTGATTCATCTAGAAAATGTTAGTTAACTTCTGAGAAAGCCTAGTAAGGGTTTTGACACTGTTCTGTGTAAATTAATATAAATGACATTTGCGGCTTCTCTCCGCCCACAATGCCTGTTATTGTCATAAAGAAAACTGGAGTGGTTTCATGTGATTTGTTCTCAACAATTCCATGTTGCCCATAATTTATTGCCTATTTATCTTGGAGACAGTTGTTTATTTGTCCTTGTATTTTTTAGTAACTGGAATGAACTGACTGGGTTCTCTTTTCTCCTTTTTCTCCTTTTTCTCCCTGTTAAACTACTGCATTTCTGCTTTTTCCAGTTTTTGGGAACTCCTTCTGTCCATCAGGCACTTTCATCACGTGAGAGCTGTTAGCAGTTCTGCAGCTGAACCACCTCTCTACTTAATGTGAATTTCATCAGACCAGTGAATTTAAAAATAATGTATTTGCTCCTTATCCTAACCAAAAACCCACCCCAAAATCCCTAATGCACTAGTAAAAACTTGCGTCACTTGAACTCTGGGACCAGTGACACTGTGGTGTCAGCTCTGGTTTGGCCTCCACATGTAGGGTCAATGCCTTGGCGACTTGTATAGCCCTTCATTCTTTCTCAGTAGTAGGCCTACTGTTGTCAAGTCTTTCATAAAAGTGTCTAGCTCTGATGAAAAGATCATCATATCTCTGGTTATCTCTGGTATATCATATCTCTCCAGTTAGCAGATCAGGCAGATCGGGGATTGTTTTTTTCCAAATCCAATGAAAATCCAAAGAAAACTAAGGAAATACAACATTTTCCCATTAAGTGATGCCTATAATGTACTTCAAAGAGTTTTAGCCATTGCAACCGTATGTATATAAATAGGGTGAAAATCAGACACAGGTTGCATCTTCAGCAAAGTGTAAGATCACCTCCTGCTTGAGATGTATCTTTGGCAAAGATCTTGGGCCTTGAATGGGGAGGGTCTGAGGGATGTGACGTATAGTTATTCCCACTAAAGCAGCGCTCTCCAAGCTCTTGTTCTCAGGCAGAGTATTGCAAGGTTTCTCAGAGCCATGCATGAGCTGGTGATAGATTTTTTTTGCATAAACTATTTTTCTAGGTCATTTCTGCAAGGCCTCTGCAGCATTTGCTGTCTGCAGTGAGTGAAGGGGGGATGCTGAGAGAACAAAAAGATAAGTGAACTTAGCAAGTGCAGGGAGAGGAAACCGTACTTCCTCCAAACCATTCTCAGCACTGTTTCTAAGCTGTTTACTTCCTATTTTGATACCTAGAGCAACAAGAGACAAGGTTTCCAAGCAGACTTCGATTAGCCTTGGGCACTGTTTAGCCTCACTTCCTTTGAGGAAGCAATTGTGATAAGGTCTGGGACTTTGTTCTGGGAGGTTTTTCCATCCATAATGTTGGGAACAAAGTACTCTATTCTTCTGCTGGTTTATGAAGAAGTTTTGAGGCACCTTAGTGATTTTAAGAGGTTTTTGTGTTCTAAATACTGAGGTTTCAATAAATGCAGCACATATTCTATCTGACAGTCTCTGTATTTTCTGCTGTCTAAGAGCATCATCTTACTGCTGCTGGCAATGTGCAGACAAGTCCTAGCACTCAAATACACGTTTCCTGGGGTCTGACTCGTGCTGATGTTCCAGCTGACCTGAAGACTCCTGAGCTCTTCAGTAAGAAAAGTGCTTTAAACTCTGCTTATGACTGCTTCTGTCCCTCTGCGCAAGTGGCCTTTGCATGTGACCTGAAGAGTGGCTTCTTAAGCTACAAAATCCTTCCCAGCCAAAGCCAAAAGATGAAGGGAAGCTTGGGTGCAGGCAGGCAAAAGTCATTGGTAATTCTTCTTTTCAGTGGGCTACATCTGCAACAAGACCCTAAGAAAACCACTCCCCAGTAAGTAGTAAAGCAAAAGGCAGGAATGAGTACGCAGTACAGAAATGCACAGGACATACCCTTCACAGTGTCCTGCTCTGCTGCTTTAGCTGAGATGTGGAAAGGTCACATTTAAGAGTAAGAAAGATGATACCTTTTACTCACCATGTTCCATTCTGGGCTGTTTTGCCAGCAAGATTGCTGAACAGTATTATTGTCCTTGCATGGATACGGACATACTGTATCCACTAACACTTGTTCCTTTCTCCTCTTTACTGGCACTAGTATTGTTGAGCAGGAAAAGTGGAAGAGAAAAAAATCTTTGATAAAAGGCAAAGTTCCTCCCAAGCTTTTGACAAAGCCTTGAGGTATCTGTGATGCTTGAAGAAACCTTTCACACCCTCCTTGCTGTCTTGCATGGTGGAGTCAAAACATATTTCTGGATTTACAGCCTCTCGGTGTGCTAGTTGTGCAGCCCTTGTTTTCTGGCTTCTCCTGTGTTTTGTAACTCTCCCTCTCACCCACCAGTTGATGATAGTATTTTGATATTTGCTTTGTATTTGCCTGTGTTTCACTGAAAAAGAAGTATTCACCCATTGCCTTTTTACAGTTCTGTTGTTGATGCCAGACCGGTGCCTTTTGTGTGTACAGTAATTCTGTTCCATTTCTCAATGGTCTTTGAAAACGATTACTTGGTACAGGATTTGGTTACTCCTTCCAACTGTTTAACATCTGGGTACCTTAAACAGCAGGTGCTGTTGCCGTTCCTTAGTTTCCTTTCTTCAGATCCTTGTGTACTATCCCTGCAGACCGCACTCGGTGCATTCATTTATGTGGAAAGGTGCCCAGCCTTTTGAATTTTCTTTTTGACTCTGATCATAATGCTGAAATATTACTGAGTTGCTGGATTTTTACAGCCTGTTTTTGTTTCTCTGCAAGAATTAGAAATCTCCACACCATTTTAATGTAAGGAAAATATGCTCGCAGGCTTGCTCTGTAGTTGATGGATTGCCAGCATCTTTTTGGCTCCATTTGGAATGTGTGAGAAATGGTGTGACTTTCTGTTTGAATGGCTAGAAATTGTAATGGTCTCCCGGGGTTTAATAAATGAATAGGAAAATGTCATGGTAATTTTAATGAATATTTTAAATTACACGTGGGAGGTCATCTAAAAAGTGTACAAATAACTGAAAGGGGCAGCCTTATTTGTTCTTTTCTTTGCCAGCTGCACTGCAGAAATGAAAGTTGTAGGTAGACCTGGGGCTTTGATTTATTTACTCTGACAAAGAAGAAAGAAGAAAATGAATGTGTGTATATATATGTGCATTTGTAATTTCATTTCAGCAGAGTGGCTATCAAAATACTGTTTCAGAACAAACCTCAAGATGTTTTCTTTAAAGAACATGGAAGGCAGTATTTAAAGGAGGGTGTTAACTGAATGGGCACTCAGCTGATTAAAAATGCAGGTTTACATTAGTGATTTATACTCGCTTTCCACCCCAGACCTGTACCCACAGGTGTGACAGCAGGATGCCTGAGAAGGGCACAGTGTATGTGATGGCAAAGGTGGGATCTGTGCCTCTTAATGAGCAAGATTTTGCCGGATGGCTGAAGAAGCAACTGCAAAACACCTGATCTATCAAGCATGGTTTGGACTGTCGGCACTGGCAGCACTGGTGGTGCAGAAGCGGGTGTTGTAGGGAAGCAGGATGGGATTGTCACTCCCATCCATCCAAAGACTGTGACTCAGTTGTCTTGAAGAAGCTGTTCTAATATTTAAAACTGTATATATCTAAAAAAAAAAAAAAAAAAAAAAAAGACTGTAGGAAACTCATATGAAGTTTGCTTCCCGACATCTTTCTTTTCTGGTAGGTATATCAAGAAAGCACAGGCTTTGTTGCTTGTTGCTGACATAAGGCTGTGACCTGCTGACAGAATTAGGAATACAGAGGCTGGTGAGTAGGATCATAACTTTTCTTTTCAGTCAAGAATCTGCTAATTATTCCTATAGCTTATTAGCCAAGTACAGCATTGGTACTGCTGCCTCTCCCATTTCATGTGCTGCAGAGCCAATGAGGTAATTCCAGAATTTAAAACCTTGTCTTGACTTGCCTGTTAGAGAACAAAACCGGTCTCAATACAAATGAGAAGCATGCCCTTTGGGGTAATATTTTTACATGCATTTTAATTTGTAATCATGTCCATCCAAATCCCTGGATGTGTTTCTAATTTAAAACATTTTATAAATGATGTGCTCCCAACAAACCAAATTATTATTCCCACTGCCTCCTACTGACAAATGGCCACCCAGCTATCGAAAAAGTCAGAGAAACAACACTTTAAGCAAGTACTTTTTGCATTATTTTATTTTAAATCTGCTAGACCAAGCTCTGATGGAGCACAAAAGCATTGCATTTGAGCCAAGAGTAATGATAGGGAAAGGCAGACCTTTTAACTTAGCGGGGTTCAAGTCTAAGCAGAATTGTGAATTGCAGTCAGCTTCTTTACATAGAAAGACAACTGGACTGTCTCTGTAGCAGATTGTGCAGAGGCACTAATCGTGCTAATTGCAATAAATTCTGACAGGGATTACAAGGGGACCAATGACATTGTCCTCACGTGTGTAATATATCAAAGGTTTCTGTAATGAATTGAACAGTGGTTTATAACACTGTCCTAAGTGCTTCTGTTCTGATTTTTCTCTCCTTTTTTGGTAGACTTTGACCACTTCATGATGCACGAGAAATAAAATGATTCAACTATTTTGCAGGCCTCATTTAGAACATGTGAACTCAGTTCTTCCTTCGTCTTATTCAGACCAAACATTTAGTAACAAGCCACATAAAATTCCTACTTGGGAATTTTAGCAAGGGAAGTTGGTTTACAATGTCCTTCTTACACCTTATAAAGACATAAGTTAAATCTTGTAAGGCTTGATGCACTGTACCTCATTTGTTTATTTTGTCTAAAGCAAGTGCCTGAATGTTTGTTTCCTAGCTTTATAGAAACAAGCACTTCAATTAAATTCTCTGTAAAGAGTTTACAATCCTTGCATCATTTTGTATCTTCATAATTGGCTAAGACCATCTGAAAATTCAAAGCAGCTGAGGGAACAGACTTGCAGCCAGAAGAAGTAGAGAGATGGGACTGTGGTTCCCTTCTGAGGCATCTTGAATAACCACAATAATTAACTTAGTATTTCTCGAGTTTTTTTTTTTTAAAGCCTACAAGCACTGAGGGGAATAACAATCACCTGGAACACATGAGCATTGAAATTAAACCATGGACGTCAGAATGGGAGATGGGGTGTCTTTGTCTTTCCTTTCTCAGTGCCAGAGGACAGACTGTACGTTTTACCCAGAGGTCTTGGGGAGGACCTCCCTTCCTACCGAGTCCTCTGCAGAGTCTCCTACGCGATGAGGTTTGGCTCCACACCCCTCCTGCTGGAAACCTGCCCCCAGAACTAGAACATGCTGAGGCATTGTCGGCCAGTGCCCCCTGCATCGCCCAAGCTGCATCCTGTGAGCCCTTTCCTGCCATCGGGGTGATGTCTGTTGGATGCTCTACAGGATCGGTCCAAGTAAACTACTACTCCATGGTGCATGGTGAATGGTCAGCCCTCTCCGCAGTGGGAGGAGGACTGCGAGGTATGATATATAATGTACCGCATGGGGTCTGGACCCTCTCCTGCGTGATTACTGCAAAGTAGCCAGTGTGGGGTAAGCTGGTGATTTGTGGGGTGGCTGCTGGTGTTTCTTGTATAAATCTGCCGTGTGCTGCTGGGTAAATCTGGGGGAGGAGGAGAGGCGATACAGCATAATGATACTGCATGGGCAGAAAGAAAGTGGCCAAGAGAGCAACATGGAGATTGGGCAGGCTCGTATGGGGAAGACAAACTCCCCATATACACAGTTTCAAAAAGAATATGAACATGTATGTATGTTTATCTATTCTAATATATAACACATACTGAGTTTTGAAACTTTATGTAGGATGTGACTTAGTACTCCCCTTCTGAATCTGGTTTGGAGCTCACTGTTTCTCATGCCTGGATTTTTCCTGGGAATCTACTTCTGCTCACTGTGTTGCAACCCTATTAACTCCTCTACCAGAGCTGGAGGGATCTTGGGAGAGAAACTGCAGAAAACTTACTTGCGCACTCAGCCTCTGCCAAGCCTTCTGGGGCCAGGTGTGAACAAGGGGTGTTGTGTTCCCCCATCACTCCATCCACCCACATCCTCCTACCCGCAAAGTATAGGATGGACTGAGTTAGGAAGGCAGGAATTACACTGTAAAGACTCTAAACTCTCTCTGGTAGAAAGAAATCATCAGTATTGAACTCTGTAAGAGACAGTGTTCGTATATGCAAGGATATATATACCGTTTCATTGACCAATGCAAACAACAGACCTCAACTTGCCTGATTTAGAGAAGACCTTTTCAGCCATAAATATCAGTATTAGCTTTCATTTTTATCAAGTGGACCATAAATTTTGAAGATATTAAGGCTGTGACATTCTCTGTGCTTGTACTAGACCAATTAAAGCTTCTTTATTAATGTTTTTTGAAATTCTTTATGAAGACTTAACTGTAAATTAAAGGCAAAGCATAGATAATATTTCAGTCAGCAGGAATAAAGGTTTTCAGAATCACAGGTCAGACTGAAGCATCCTGGGGCAAAAGGGAATCATGTGGGGTGCTGAATCAAGGCTGCTACCTTCAGATGTGATCTTCAGAAGATGAACTTCTACACCAGACATCCTCCCATACCACAATGCATCAAAAAAACACTATACAAAGTGAAGCCCCAGCAGCGAAAGACTGAAAGATACAATTCCAATGTGATTTTGGAAGAGAACAGAAGTGATCTGGACCATCCAGAGGAACCGCTCTGCAGAGCTTGCTCATTTTTTCCACAGAACAGAAGTACATTAGCCTATGGCAGGGAATTAGAGGAATGTTCAGCAATATCTGGGACTCAGTATACATAATGAAGGGGTGTAAAGAATGTATATGACTGGAATGTACAATCGTAGAAGATTAAAAAAAAAAAGAAAATAAAATAAAAGCTGATACAGATTCTGCAGGGAGTACATTCTTGGCACCATCCTCTAGAGGGGAAGTTAGGATGTGTCCTAACTCATCCTCATCATCATCATTATGTGATGAGGAGGGTAGGTAAGTAGGTAAAGGGGAATGTAGGTATTGAAAATAAAAACAAAAACTTTTAGGGATATGAGCTAAGAAATGTACACAAGAGCTACAGGAAGAAGGAAACATTCAGAGTCAAATGATTGTGGTTTCTACTTCGTCTGGAGAATTACGCAGCATTCTCCTGACTCCAAGTGGGCATTGCATCAAAAATGTTAATAGGAGAAACTGTGTTTTCAGCTTGTGCTTTATAGGTATTTAAGCATTTTCTTATTGCGACAATAGTGGCAAGGACAGGTTCACTGATGGTTTGAAACAATCTGGAATTTGTAATTTTATTCTAGAACTGCTGGGTTAGAAATAAACTCCTACAAAAGCATGGGGAACACATATTTGGCCTTTACAAAGAGGATAAGGGGAAGTACTCTGGAGGCCCTCCTCTCCTTATGTGTATCACATGAGGCCAGGACGGTTGCAGCTCATCTGCTTTCTTTCATGTGGCAATTTGGCTGAACAGCTGGACAGGCTCATGCTTTGCCTGGTGCCAGTCAGCAATAAAGACTGTGTGCACTGTCCCAGCAACTGCCTGCAGGGGATTCAGAAAGGCCAAAGTGCTTTGGCATTAAGCCTAGATGCCTGAGGCACATCTTAAACGCCTCGTCTCTTAGAAAACTTGCTTGCATGAAATTCAGCTTTTCCCTGGAGCGGGATTCCAGGATTTCACAGGCACAGTGAGAACAGTGGTGGAGTGTAGCTGTGTGTTGCCATCAGCATCCAGTCTATCTGCCACTGCCCTAATGTTTGTAGGTTAAATCTTTGTAACCCGTTGCTTTATCTCCTGGGCCAGACAGTGGGAATAGTTTTGCACCTTTTGAACTCGCATAGCTATGCGATAGGTATAAAACCCAATACATACATTAACTTTATGAACCAAATCAGTGTATTTGCAGTGTTTCAGCAAAATATTCTCTTTGGCACAAACAGTGCTAGATTACAAAGGTGTTTAGGAGCTGCAGGTTATAGATAAACACCAACTGGGATTTCAACAGCACTGGTGTTGGCCAGGCACCTAAAACCCAACTGGCTTCAATTCCTAGTTAGCTTTGTTATATGGGCCACAGGGCTTTTAAAGACCCATACACACAGACGGAAAGAGTTTCCTGAGTGTATATGCCGCAGTTCAAAGTATACCAGTTCCTGGGCAGAAATTGCAGCTTCAAGTAAGTGCAGTTGAAAGAAATGTGGAATACATATATGCAGGAGGAGTTTGTGCAGGGTGCAGGTACCACTCTATAGATTCTGTGACTTGGTAATTACTGCCTTTGTTTTGCTAGTTTATATTAGAAATGCAAAAGCCAAACTAGAACCTGAAAAGAGGAATAGCTGTAAGGTATAGAAAGCAATTGCAAAAACAGACTGAGATTCACCATTTCATTTTGATGGCAGGGAGAGAGCCCCATGGAGGAAATGGTCTAAACAAGCTCCCAGATTGCAACTGGCTAAATTCTAAGGTGATTTTCTACTTACAGATAAATACTGGGCTCTAATTTTTTTTTACCAGGACCAGATTCTAGTCCTGTTGTTCAAAACAAAAATCCCCTTCTTCCTGCACACCTTTCATGGAAAGCTTAATGGGAATTAGTTCTGGTGTCAAATGCATCCTGCAGGGTGAATGGAGGCACAAGGCTCTGCACTGTAGAGAGCCTGTATCTGCTTGTGCATCGCCATGTGCTGTCTTTTCATTTTCACTCTTTCCCAGTAAATAATGTGCCACCTCATGTCTTAGCAGAGAGACTTCCTTTGGTTTGTTTTCCTTTTGTTTATAGTTTGCTGTTATCATATATTACCTCAATGGGTGAAAAAGTGAGTTTTTCTTTCAAGGGTTGTGTTGGAAAGTTGTCTGTAGGAAGTACTACAGGCCTTGGTGTCCTGCCAGTTCAGCACACTGAAGTGACTGCTTTCTTTTTGATGGGAAATCCTACTTCTTATTCCCAGAGGGTTGCTTTAACACTTAAACCTTTTTTTTTTTTTTTAATAAATCTGAGAGTCTGAATTATATCCTTGTGGTTAGGAAAAAATACATTTTACTAGGGAAGCAACTTGTTATGACCTTAGGTAAAATGCCAACTACAATAAAAAGTACTTCCAAGTGTCATTTATATATTAAGCAAGATTTAAAGAGACACTAAAAAAATACCTGGCTGTGTTTGCCAAAATCTGTATAGCTTTTTATTCTCAGAGATAATGAGGTAAAATGTAGCTTGTCTCTTTCAGACTAATGGCCTGATGTTTGTGGTCAGTACACACTCAGTGGGAGTTTTTTCAAGTAAGCACGATAAGCGCGGGCTCTAAAATCAGACCTGATTATACTCCAGTGGTTTTTCTAGTTTCTCTCCGATGCAGAAGCTGGATTGTGATAGGAACGCTTCACAACAGCTTTCCTTCATTTTTCTCAAGGAGTTCACAAGGTGTTTTCATTTCCAGTGAGGGTGGATGGGCGGGAAATGAATGAAATCCAAGGGAAGACTGGGGATCCCAGAAGTATGTCTACAGGGAACACATACCATTTCCCCCTCAGCCCCACGAAGGCCATAGAAGAAAATAAAGATTAAGGCTTGTTTGCTCCCCTTCTATTGCAAAACATCGTTTTAAATTATGGTTGTGGGCCAGTCATTGTTACAGGGAGCCTCTAGTGTTGCGTTGCAGGAGCAAATGCTGAGGATGTTCATTCCCCATTCTCTGGAGATTGGCAATAAGTCTTGTTGCCTTAAATCAAGAAGTTTCAGGAAACTCTCAGCTGTATTATAAAACAATTAAAAATATCTGAAATATCTCTTTTAAGCCTTTCTTTACCTTACACCACTCCCAAGTCTCTTCTTACAAAACTCTGTCCTAATTTTCATTGCACAGTTCTTCTTGAATGACACAAGTGTTGAGTAAGCCAGAAGTTGCCCCTTCAAGCTTTCTGTTCTGATTCTGAGCCTGAAGCAGAAGCAGCATTGCAATTTTAAACCAGTGAACTTTTCTTTAAAGACTTTTACTATTTATTATATATTAAATTGGATGAATAAAGAGGAGGCTAAGAAACCTGCATGCTAAGAGCACTATCTGCAGTTTAAACAAAACAGATGTCAAGCTATATTTATCTCTTCAGAAGAAAAATAAAATTGCTTTGCCTTCTGTTGTCTAATGCAGTCTTATGAAAGACGGTGAAGCTTTTGAATGATACAGAAACAAGCTGAGATGGGAAGAACTGCTTTTATATTTTTTGGATCTCAAATTTGCTACCTGTTGGCTCAGCAAGGAGGACCAAAATAAATAACAGTTCAAGTCCAGAAATACCAGAAAGGGGGAAAAGGAAGGAAATGCTGTTGTTTAATTATGTGTTTGTCCTTTTTCTCTAACACTCCTCACCCACAAGCAGGAAGTTAGTTTTAGTTTGGAAGCAAGAAATCCTCAGACATAGTTCGAGGTCAAGACTATATAATGACACATCTTTTCCTCCACATGCTCCCAGCTCTGGAGTTCACTTCTCCCTTTGGCCTCTCCAGCCATTTATAAGGTTTTTCTTTGATTGCCCCTGACAGTTATTCATCCAAAACCCTGCCTGAATTCAAGGTCTGTTCTGTGTTTCAACAATGGCTGTTGTAGGCTGCACTATGCACTGAGTTACATACAGGACACTTATCTTTTGAGGAATTTTATAATTAGAAATCGCTTGAGCTCAGAGAGCAGGCTTGGGAGTGGGTCTGCCTCTAATTAACTGAAATCCTTTTCTTTCCTCTTTCACTTATAAAGTAATTTTCATTCACCTTTCCTCACACTGACAGAGCACAAATTCTTCCTGCCAGAACACAGGATTTTTACCCAATCGTCCTCAAGTATTTAATAAAAAAGTCAAGGCTCAAGGAGGCTGGCACACAGGCACTGCCATGGCACGTTACAGGACCAGCTCAAAATGTTTGCAAAGCTATGGAGAGAATAGGGGTTCATTCCTGGCAGAAGCTAAACCAATTGTTTGGTTTGGTGGTTAAATAAAGCAGAATATACAACTCCTATACTTTTGACTAAAAACTGTGTCGGCCTTCGCTGTATTTTCAGCTCTCAGTTTATGTGCTAAAAAACATAGAAAAAGTAGGTCATATTGCATCAAATGGTAGCTGCTGAGTGTATGTATTCCATTACTAAAACAAAAGAAAAGGGGGGGGAATGAAAAAAAGAGAAAAGAGACAAAACACAGAGGCAGGAAGAAACGGATTTTTGCAACAAATGCTAGTGAAAGTAGTAGCAAATATCGCAGCTGAGGCAAGTAGGATGCTTTTGAAAGTGTTATATAAATGTGTATTAACAAAGAAGTACTGAAATTAGGAAAAGCAAGCTTAACAGGAAAAAGGCAGATGGTTTGAACACCCTTTATAACTTTAATTTCTCCTAGTCCCATAGAGAGAAGACTTGGGTTACCTTTATACTGCTAAATAAAACAGGATGGCTGTCTGTGCTCTGGCCCTGAGATCATTGCAGATGATGTGTTGATCACGTGTCACTTGGCTCTGTATCTCTCTGGGTCCCACACAGGGTCCTTCCAGCCTTGAACATAGTTATTATTTTGTGTGTTTTTCCTTCCGTCTTCAAGTGCCTGAACTGAAGTGAGGACTATGTTTTGGGCCACTGGTGGGTGTTGCATGTAGGGCGCGAGAGCATTCAGGGTGCTTGAGGGTGCTGAGTCCTACAGGAGAGCACTGGGGACTTTGTCAAGGGAAGGGAGCCACATAAAGTGCAGTCTTACCTGTACTCTTCTCTGGGAGGTGACAGTTGGCCTGGGCTAGAATGTGTTGACAGTGAGACAGCCTGGGTCATGAGCAGTCCAGCAAGCAAGCTCACTCCCTGACCCTTTTTTATGTAGTGGTACAGACGTAGCAGAAATGTCTTTTAATTGCAAAAAAAAAGTCATTGGCCATTTTACTGTACGTCAAAAAATCACTCAGTCAGTGGATTACCACATGTCTTTTTTGGCAGTCGGTCATGACAATTCAGCATGAGGACTAAGAGTACAGATGGTTCTCGCTGTTGCGTTTATGTTTGTCAGCAGCAAAGGCTTGGCAGATTAAGGGAGAAGTCCTGTCTCATCTCATTGTCTTCATCTGGAGCCTGTCCCAGCAGGCCTGAGATGTTTAAGAGGAATTTTCCTACTGACTCCAATAAGGTTGGGACCAGCCCCTTCTGCTCCTGGCTCTCCTCTGCATATGAAATGTGTTTCTTGTTCAACAAGTGGGTGTGTTTTGCTAGTCTCAGTAAATCATAGACTAAAACCATAGAAGAAACATAGGTTTTGTTACCAGAATAGAGCTTGATAAGCATGGAAACAGTCAGCCAGTGATCAGTCTTTGTTAGCAAGATGTTCCTTCCATACAGTGCTTCTCCAGGTGAGAGCTAACCCATGGCTCTGCATCAAGCAGGTTCTGTGACCATTCAGTTCATGTGCATTTTTCACACCTTGCAGTGTGAATGAAGAAAGTATTCTTTTCGGCTGATGTAAACACAATTTAACACCTGCTATCATCATTTAGGAAGGTGTTTCTTTACATGCAAAAAGAATAGTTTGCTGAACAGTACAAGAACACTATGAGCAAATGCTGATGCATTTCAGTATATGCATTCTCTTGTTACCTTTGGCATGAAAATTATTCCAAGAGCTGGAATGGAGGCAGGGAGAGGAAGTGCCTTCCTTCACACGATTGCTATTCCCTGACCGCAGTGTTCTCTGATAACGAGGGATGTTTCAGAGATGGTATCAGATCACCACTGTTGGTAGGACTTCTTCATGATGCCAAACCAAACAATGCTGGAAAATTGCTAAAATCAACAGGATCTTGCCTTAATATTGCAGGCAAATGCTTGTCAAAAGTCCAAGTCTGATAGCGCTGGAAGTGAAATGCTGAGTTTACACACACAACAAATGAAGCAGCAGAGGTCAGGCGTATTTCAGCCCTAATGGGCTCTGTAGGCTAAAGCCTGACAGCTCCTCCTACTTGAGACTACACTCAGAGCTGCTACTTGTTTTTGTGGTCCACTGAGATACGGACAGTGGTTGCAGAGTAAAGGCCAACAAATCTATGGTGCAGTCACTGCCAAATCACCAGGCTATAAAATGTGAAAAATGAATGCTCCTCCCTGGCTCCTGGGTGAAAGTCAGTGTGGGCAGATTCCGCAAACCATCACAGGTCAGCATAAAAACCCCTTTTCATTTGAAAGTCGAAAACTTGAAAAATTGAAACATTAAAGAAATAATGAGAGCTCTATTTCCACCTCCTTGCCACTGTTCAAATCACTCCCAAAATGGTCATCCAACACTGAATCACTGGAAGGAAGATTTGTTTTTTGCCCACTGATGCAAAACATCTTATTATGAGAGATTCATGCTGGTTGATGAGACTTATTCCCATTGTCAGAAAGAGTCTGGCAAATTTGTCCCCTGAGAAAACAGAGTTATTCTCCTCAGCCACAAAAGTAAGTTTTGCAAAATTTGACTAAAGTACAGTGAAGCACTTTAGAGTTAAATTTTGTACATAATCAGACTAAAAAAAAGACGCTGACAAAATGTGTACTGTAATAGGCAGTTACTGTCAGTCACTGCTCAGAAATAAGTAAAGCCATTATGGCTGAGTAGCAGAGGTCGTGTGCTCCCACTCCCTATTGTTACTCTAAAAAGGAGCTGTCAGTATCAAATGAGCCTTTATTTAAAAGTTGCTGGGTTGTAATTGCCAAGAAGTGAGAGACAAACATGTTAAAAAAATTCATATGCGGACAGGGTCTTCATGTGATGGGGAGGGCAGAAGGGCTGTGCCTCAGTGGGCTACAGCCCTGTCACGTAATGTGGGATCTCAGTGATAGCAATGGGAATAATGTCTCCTTTGCTTTGTCTTAAATCTGTGCAAGAAGGACATTTTGAACTATAGGATTTAACTATGGCCACTTTCTTTGACAGGAGTTGAACATCAGCAGCATTAAGACCTCCTGTCAGCAGGCCTGGGAATCTGTGATACAGGGAGGGGCAGAGAAGGCAAAATGAAACTAGTGTGATGCTGGGTCCTGGGAACCGCCACTGCCCAGTCCATATCCCAAGGGAAGGGAAAAGCGGGCAGCCAGTCAGTTGCTTTACCTGCCTGAGAGTCCAGGCTGGGTTGTAGCCACCACAGACCAGGAGAGGTTTGAGCCCCAGATCTTTGCCATCTGCTACTGTTTGCAGGTCCAGGCGGTGCTGGACACCTGAGGAATTAATTTGGTTTGACAAGTTAGTTCATAGACTGTAGTTTTTAGTATTTAAAATCTTGTATTATGATTATAGAAAGGGAAGAAGTAGGGAACCGTGCCTTTGAAGAGTCCTGGCATGCACTGGTTGGAACTAGATGTTGTGTTATGCTGAACTTGTGCTATGGGATACTGACCAGAGGACCGCGGTGTCCCAAGAAGCAGGTCTCTGTGGGACTCCTTGGCTCTGGCTGGGTACAAGTTTCCCATCACTTTTGAAACTTGTAAATTTCCCAATATTTGCATGATTTTAAAGAGGTTTTGTTTCAGTAAATTGGCATGAACATGGCTAGTCTTACATTTCTTGCACCTACAAAGTTCCTATTCTGTTGTAGAACAGGAAATATAGTTTGCTAAGAAGATTCTCATTATTGGCAAGTCTTTCACAGGAGCCAGTGCAAATGATTATGTGAGAACATACAAACTCACCAGCTAGATGACAACCAGACTACCAAGTGAGTTTACTGTCTCATACATGCTTACATGATTGGATGATCCTAAAATTACTATGCAATTGGTGAGGTTAGCAAGCAAACAGTATCTGCCTTGGAAAAAATGACACATCTGTGCACAACCATATGGCTTTCTGAGTGCTGCGTGTTGTCCATCTACTACTTGTTCCTTGTCTCATGTTGAGATATACAAAGACTTTCAGATGTTGCCCTTTCATCCTGAGAAAGCTGATTGCATTCCAATGTCATCTGATGCAGCCTTTCTGGGTCATGGCTTGCATAGCAAAATTTTTCATGGCTTCATTTTACCAAAAGTACATAAAAATGAAATGCACCCTCAGTCTATTATTGCTGGCTCTGTCATAGCTTATGTTTTTCACGGAGACTCCTCATGACATTTTGATAGTACAGGAGACAGAACCAGCAGCTGTGGTGCCATTCCTCTCCCATACCCTTCAGTCATTGTCTGTTTTGTAAATTCAAGCCATTGCCCTGAACTTTGCATCAATGCAGCTCTCATGACAACAGTACACAAGATTTGCCTTTTTCTGACGGATTTGTCTCATGACTCCATCAATGCCACAGACCCTGCAAAAGAGACACATGAATAAGTATTTATTTATGTATCATTATGAATGGAAGAAGGTGCTTGTGTGAGGGTTGGCTGCAAACTGCCCTGAGTCTCTAGAAGTGTTGGGGCTGCCTGTCTTCAAATCTTGAAGAAAGCATTAATTTGCCTCTTGAAACATATGCTGAAAGGCAGTTTTTTGTTTGCAGAGGAGGTCAGTAGGTCGAGAAGAATGCCAGCTATTTTTTGGGAGTGCAGAGCCGTGCTAACACTTCTAGTCACCTGAGGAATCGAGCACATACGTCTGTTCTAGCTACATGCACATGATGTGGGGAGTGTCATAAGGGAAATGGCTCCTTCCATGCTCCAGAGCATTTATGTGACAGTTGGTCACTTTAGTTCCATCTGTTCATAACACACGTATTTTTATAGTTCCTATAAAGAGAGAGAGAAAGCAAAGGTGATGTAGTGATGAATTTTCCATTATGGTGGATGAATTTATGGATGAAAGCTTTCTGCCAGTTCAAACACACTTCAAACACGAATGGCAGATTTCTTCATTTGCCTGAAATACTGTTCTGGAGATGGAAGTCAAGAACAGTTTTATAGAATTCCCTAATTTAAATTATGTATTTAACTGATAATAAAGATACTGAGTTTGAAAAGCCTATACAGGTTCAACTTTTTGTGTTGTTTCCCAACGTTTCACTATTATATGCTTACTAGAAACCAGAATGTATGCTGTAAACAAAAATCAGTTAGTATGAAGAGTAAATGCATTATCTGCTCAGAAAGGAGACAAAATTTGGCTTTGACAAGCTTACCCTGCTTGGAAGATCTGTTTCTGTTCCCATGCAATTCAGTAGCAAAACTCCCACTCATTTCAGCCACGTAGGACCAACCCCAGAGACAAGAGAACAGCAAAAGACTTTTACAAAACAATGGAAATATGATGAAGAGAAATATTAGGACACTCAGCTGGTCTCTCAGTGAGCGGAACAAAAACAACAAATGAAAGCTTGATCTTTCAGGGAAAAAAGTCTGTTTGGAAAAGGGTGCATTCAGTAAAAGATATCACACTTAACAGGAGAAAGCTGTGCATTATGGAAGAAAAACTGTCTGCTGAGAGTTAGCAGGACACCAATATCCGGGAAGCTGAACTTCGGAAACGAGTGTGCAATTCTCTGAGCACTTCCTAAGAGATATGGTGGAGCGGGCAGGGGCTGAATGCACTCATCTTTTAGCATGGAGTCCTCTGTGGCTTTGGGAACATGTCAGGTAGTGCCTGGGAAAAAACATAGGAAGCTTGAGGAATGCAGTGAAATTTGTTTCTTTCATATCCTGTAAGAGAAAGATTTTTTTACCCTGGTTGTTTCTAAGGTCTGTTAAGGCTTGTTTGTTGTCAGAGTTTCCTTTGTTCTGCATCTTAAACAACCCAAAACAAAGACCTCTTGTTCTTTTTGGGAACCTATTCTCCTCTTAATGCAAAGCAGTTGTGGGAGTCCAGTTTCTGCAGACTTCCTAAGTGGTTTAAAACAACCCCAAACATTTTGATCCTGGATATGCTTTGCCTTCTACATTTTAGAAGGGGGGAAAGTGTTATTGCAGACAATTTAAAACCATAACAAAATGTGGGCTCCGGTTTAATTTGAGAACGGAAAGTGAATGGTATTGTAAAGCTTAATGTTTATAGGAAAGAATGCTTTTCCTTTTCAACCTTTTTCTTAAGTCTGAATTTGTAAGAGGAAGTTCAAAGAGGATATACACATTAGTTCCTACTTGGTTATTTTCCATATGTGAGGTCAGTAGATTTCAGCGGATTAGTCCGGGTTCCTGAACAGCTGAAAAGTTTTGAAGTCACCTTCCTGAGGTTTTGAAGTAGGGTATTATAGATTGCAAAGAAAAAGATCAGTTTGAGCAGGCTTCCTGTGTTGCCTGTTTACTAAGAAAGTGAGAGTAGAGTGGTCTGAAATGGGAGATGAGTGTAATCAAAATAATTTACAGCATCTTCTAAAGCCCATCCATTATGGCAATGATTTAAAATTCATCAGGCTTTTTAATAACCAGCATACCTTTCAATAGCCTTGAGATACTACCTCCTTCTACACTGCTGATTATAGTTGAAACCTTTTGGGAGAGGATGATCTATTGTTTCAGGGCAATTTTCAGTATATCTAAACAAAAGGCCCATTTTAGTTAAATTTGGTTTTGTAAAGAAAAACAAAGAGAAATAAATACATTTAAAAATGACTAGACTGACATTGTTATTTCAAACTATTTTGTACATCAACATGTAAGTTTTTCAGTTCTACATAGTGTTTTCTCCTAAAAGCAGCAGTAATTAATCTAATGTTGTGAGATCACAAAGCAATTTCCTCACAAAGACTTAGTTTAGGTTACTAGAATTGGAAATATTCACGATTTGGGTTCAAATATGCATTTCCCAGCTTCGGTTCAGAAGTGAACTGAAGTGTAAGTGAAGTGTTCTGATTTGATATTTACATTGTTTTTTTCCTCCAAACCTGTAAACAGACTTTCCCAAAGATTTGGAATTAAAAAGCAAACCTAACACAGAAAGCAGGTACAGAGAAAGATGAGGGAATGGCAGTGAATCTGGTTTCACCAGTAATTTTGTACAGAAATACACTTCATATACATGGATACAATGGAGATGTTCTCAAGGGAAGCTTTGAGTTAATGAAATAATTAATTTCAAAATAATTAATCTGAAAGTTTTTGAAGATGCTGAGGCTGGCAGAATTTCTGGGGTTGTGTTCTGTAAATCAGGCTCTTCCCATTGTTGAAAATATTTTTGAACTGACCTACAGAGAAAAAGGTGAAGTTTGAAAGGTGCAATCTGGGTTTGAAATAGCTTTGAGTCCTGAGCAGTGTCTGGTTCTGCTCCAGGAAAAATAAGTGCTGAGTAGTCTCAGTTATGAGTAGCTGGGTAGGAGCAATATGCTTATTACCTTGCTTTCTTCTAAGGCCTGCAAATCCCAAACTCTTTGCAGTTTTCTCCTGCATGTTATTCTGTTTCTTCTGAATAATTTTTTGAGATACCTGACATCCATTGTACTAGCATACAGCACTATATGCTGAATGTTTGTAGAAAGAAATGTACTTTGCAATTAATACTGTATGATCTTATAATTAGTTTATTTGCTAATATATAAACAAAGGAAAGGAAATTTAAAAATTCTTGTTAACCTTTCATTTCAACCCAGCAACACTCCTAAGAACATACCTAATTTGAAACCAGTGAGTCTACTCAAGGGCTTATTGTTAAACCTGTAGTCGAGAATCTTTCTGGATCAGGGTTTAGCTTTGACAGCAGAAATGGTCTGTACCTCTGGCAAGACAACTTTCTTTATGACCAGCTGTGCAAATTTTCCACCTGCACAGAAGTCCCATCTGAGGTTCACTACCTTCACAGCACAACTCCTTTGAACCTACCTATAAGGTATGACTAAGGACAGGGTTTGCTTTTTAAGTGTCATTAATATACAGGTTTATGCATGTCTATGAGCAGTTACATAGAAGATACACTTGAGCATCATAAGGAATTTTATAAATAATTCACAAGTCATACTCATCTCAAATCAGAGATTGTATTTTTGGTGTTATATGTGCATAGGCACCTCATTTCCATATGAGCTCTAGGCTACTCTGGTAATAAATTGTAGTTTATTAGTTGCACAGTACAATCTAGAAGTCCCACTTAAAGAGTTCTTGAGTTATTCAAATTTCTTGCTAGCAAGAGTTCAAATGTACAGTCTATAGAAAGCAAGGGGCAGAAATCCAGGTGTACCTTGTTCAGCAGGGAAAATTGCAGCTTATTCCTTGTCTTCATAGGATAAAATGTATCCCCCAAATTCTGCCCTCTCTTATGATTGTGCAGTTCATTTAACTGTGGACAGAAATTGCAAGAATTTTCATGAGTTTAAGTCTTTTGGAGAAGCCTTAAGTCTTACTAAAATTTCAGAGGTTTTACACAGGAATTCAAATGCTACCACTTTGGTGGCAGATCAAACAGTCCTTTCTTGTGCTGGGTTTATTTGCATTTATTTCCAGTGACACTGCTAAACTTAGGATCGACTCTGAAAATGAAACTAAGAGGTGACAGTGACACTAAGTTTAGCCTTTTTTCTTTTTCTCCTGTTCCTTAATGGCTGCTGCTGAAATGCTTTCAGCTCACAGGTAAAAAAGAGTTTCCCTGTTACAGCCTGCCAGTTTGAAAAATATTGCAAAGGCAAATATAGGAAGTCATGGGCAGCATTTACCTTCCGTGCTTATGTTGGAAGCTGCTCTCCCAGGCTTGACATGCCTTCAGCGGAGTGCGAGGAGCTCCTTCAAGTAGCAATTCACAGCACCTACACTGAGGCCTTGCTTTGTGAAGCTTTCCTCAAGCTCTTGCTTCTCCTGAAGAAGGAGCATCCTTGTTTTCAGGAAAAACAGTGATGATTGTCCCACTGTCCAAACTTCTGTCCACTTTCTTCCAGCAGAGGAAGTGTTAGAGGACAAAGTGATCAGGAGTGTAGAGCAGATTGAGACTGGAGCAATGCAGTGGTGCTGCTTCCAGTGGCTGCAATCAGCTTTGGATCAGGCCATGCAACCATCCCAGACAAAACCTCCAGGGTTTTGTCTTTGCTCAAGCAACATTTGAATTGGCTTCACTCACAGAGGGATTAGGCAGTTGGTTTTCCAATATATGTATATGGAAACTTTTCTTTGAGGTTAAGAGATTAATGCAGAATATCTAAACCAAAGAAATCAATTTCCAGGTCAGTGTAAAAGAAAGCAATTTTCTTCCCAGTTCCCAGCTTCATCTGTAAAAATGTCACATCATTGGCCCAGACAGCAATTTGGCCAGCCCTAGCACAAAGCTGTTTTTTCAAAAGTGTACTGCATCTCCACAGTTTCTATTCTTTTTCTAGAAGAGAACAGGTTTTTTGTGTCATTGTCGTCATTGGAGGAAATGGCACCAGGCTGCAAAACTAGTTTCATTGATTCGGTTTTGTCAGTCCAACAGCTGTCTCCCAGCCCCACTCTCCCTACCAACGTCAGTGCTCCCGTCACTCCAATCTTCAAAGAAAAAGACATCTTTTTTCTAAATAAGCATTTTGTTCCAGGGGATGAGTGTGTACATAGGATTCTGTCCAATTCAAATCAAGGTTTCTCCTTGCATAGGATTGGCTCATCTGTATAAACTCAGGTGTCACTGAGAGAGAATAAAAAGTACCCTATGGAATATGTCTTATGAGAAAAAGACATTTCCCAGCATAAAAGAGTTTTTAAAAAATGTTTGTTATTCTTCTCCAAAACTTCTTCATAGAGTCAACAAAGAAAGGCAAGTTCAGCAGTAATACTCATGAAATTTATAGCCCTCTGTGTTCTTAATAGTATATTGAAAAGAATAAAGCTACTGGACTAAGTTATTCAGATCAAAACATTCCTGGATAGAGTAAGTTAAGAAGACTGATAGTTAAAGTTATGCCACTCAGCTATGCACTACTCTAAAATGCTGCTCTGTTTTCCTTGGAACATGGTTTGCAACACCAGTGATGTATGATTGTTAGAAGAAGATTTGACATTTCTCTTTCCACACAGTTCTGTTCGATTCCAACATAGTCATAGTCTGAGCACATTTTGAACCTTTTTCATGAAGAGAAAAGCCAGATAAATTGTGCACAGTTATCCCATCTAACACAACTGTACCAGGCCAGCTTCTCCTCTAGTTGTAATAAATGTTACATGCCTTTATTTCTAAATGGAGGACTGGATGGGAGACACTTAGGAGGATTAGGTCTACATTAAGTTAAAAGATTTTCTCCTTATGATAGAAATGTTGAATGTTTATGCACAATCAAAACAGAATTCTTCTAAAAGTGAATCTTCGGTTTCTCCCCCCAGCATTTGAACTTAGGCCACTGTAATGTAGAGCTGTACTGTGACTATCTGTTATGCTGAAAACAAAGGTTCAAGCTAAATAAATTTTTCCTATAGTTTTTGAAAAAAAATTAGTTTGTGTAGAATTCAAATCCAGAAAGAATATTGTTTAGGGAAAACAGGCACTTTTTGTACACTTGTTTCTTCATAAAAATCACTGAAGGTAACAAAATTTCATTGTCTGTCTGCATTTTCCAAGTGCATTAAAGAATTTCCTGCCTGTACTTAAAATGTCATTTTATTATTTTTAAACTTTCTGCAACTTGTAAATCTTGATTATTACTTTAGTTTCAAACATTGCTAATTGTTTTAGATAGTCTTTAGATGCTCTACACAACCACTCTGTTACAAACATTTAAATCATGTTTACATGATCTACTCACTTCACATACAGACCACTTTCATCTGAAAATTCTTAAATTCTTCCCACTGGAAATTAAATATTGTCTTCTATGGTGTTTCTTTATAAGGTTTACTTTTTCAAATGTTTAACTACTGCATATGGTAATAATATAAACCATCAATCACTTATCACAAATATTCATGGAAAATCTGATTCTGTGCTGAGCTGTATTTTGTCAGCAACTTTGGTAAATGTTAAATTTTGTTTTCTTAATGTAGCCAGGAAAATTAACATCCATTTTAGAAATTAATTTGGAAGATTTGTTCCATTAATTTTTTTTTTTGTCACATTTCAGACATTGTAATCAGTTACTGATTAAACACTGCTATGCTACTCATATGGGCATTAACTATTTCAAACAGGCTAGAAAAACTCAATAAATTTATTTTAATTAAAAAGTTAGCTTGAAATCTCCCTGTACCTGAGGCCAGAACACACTAATATACAGACAATCTGCCAATACTGATTTTAATAATGATTGTTTTTTATTCTTCATGTTCTCAGAGGGAGATATGCATATGGGCTAGGGGCAAACACCATTGTTAACATTCACACTGTTTAACACGCGTGTCCAGCTAATAATTTTACAGCTTGTGGTAAGACCTTGAGAAGTCTTCCCCTTGTATGATATCCTTATGCACAAAAGTGGGTTCTCGAAGTCAGTGGAACACTTGTTTGTATAAAACCTTTTGGTAGCTTGCCTAAGGGGGAATATAAAGACTAGCTCCAGCCTGATAAATGCAGTAGCTTCAGTTTAATAGCTCATCCTTTGACTGACTTTTGGCAAATGTGATTGACTGTACTTTTTTTCTTGCTTAAGGATGCTGAATCCTTCAACCAAGAAGCTTGAAGAGCATATTTTGGTCTTTAGGGCAGTGGTAGCTTGCAGACCCCATAGCACAGCTCCTTGGCTGCTTGAAATCTGCTTAGGGCAGTGGTGTTTTACTCCGAATAAGAGCAGCCGCTGTCTTGTTTTCTCTGTCAAAAGTCACATGAAGAATGATACACCTGTGACTAACTGCTACTGATGGATCTATCTGCTGGAAAGCTACAGGTGAGGGGTGAGCAAGAGATGTTTGCTCTAGCTTCAGAGGAGAACCATGTGGATGAGTTATATCATGCTTTAAAGGGACTGCTTGGGCAAGGGCATGAGTACACTTCAGCTGTGTTTGCTGGAGAAATTACTTTTTCCCCACTCAGAGCTGCTCCTTCCCCCTCCTGCTGCAGACAGTTGTTGCCTTTCCTTCTCTCTGCTGGTGGCAACTCCACAATGTTTCATTCAAAATGGGTGAGTTTAGCAGAAGACCTACCATTTAAAGTACTTCAGCCTGACCCTGATTTTCTGCCTCTGTAATCTCTGCAGCTGGAAAGGGCTATCAGCTCTCTCAATGAAAGTTCCCGTCTCAGTGGTGGTGTTTTGTCAGGATCCTTCTTCTCATTAATCTCTGGAAAGATCTGGCTTGTAGTCCCATGGTTTTGTTTGACCAAACTTGGCAGTTCTTACTGAATGGCTGGCACCTCTTTTTTAGGTTTGACTGGAAATAGAAAACTAATGAAATTTGGCAGCTTTATAATGGAAGTGTTACAATTGGGGAAATTAGACAGGTCTTTATTAAAATAGATTCAGAATCTTAGATGTGTATTATTTATTATTGTTTATAGACCTAGTGGATCGACCTGTTACCTCTGTCCTTGAAGAATCTAATATGCACAAAGCTGTTAAAGAGCTGTCATGGTTCTCCCTACAGGTAGTTGTGTTTCAGGTGACGAATTCTTTCAGACAAGGACTTGATCTTCATTACATGTATTTGCAACTGTGCAAACAACATACCATAATTTAATCTGTCTGTTTTGTGGAGTGTTTTGGAAAACCCTTGTGAAGTGCCTTATTAGTATAAGATTATGATTTGTTTTTACGGCTTCACTGATGTTTATTTTGCTGCGTAGGGGCTGTGTGACATAATGGATGTCACAGGGTCCCTTGCAGCTTTGTGAATCCCTAGCGCTAGCCACTTCCTCAGGATCTGTATGACATAAACAGGAAATAAAATAAAGAGCTCATTTTGGCTGGCATTTAGTTTAATTAATAACATTAAACATATGAATAGTTCCCTTGAAGTCTGTGGAAATACACTCTGTTTTTAAACTTATAAACATGCTTAATTACCTCGCTAAAAGAGTTACTTTACTAAATCAATTACTTTAATAATTCTGTGTATCAGGAATACAAAGAACAGTAAAGGTGCCCTTTAAATGGATCATATAACACCACTACACGTGGAAAAGACAGGGGAAACAGCCAGGCTGAAAATGTAGCCAAAGACAAAACATTCCTCTGGTGATGTGTGGTAAGTGTTAGCTGAAGGTATTCAGCACCTCACAGGATCAGGCCTTGTATGATTAAATTGTTGTACAAACCCGTGGTAATAGATCCTTAAATAATAAAGTGAAAGGGGAGATAGGAAAGCTGGGTGGGAACAAAACTAACTCAGTGCATTAGAAAGATTATTGTTTGAGTTCCCAGTATTTAACGGCTGAGTTAGCAGTGTGGCAACTGAATTCAGCAGCAGTCTTGTTCTGGCCAGTTATTTGGTGGGAATGTCAACCTGAGCAACAACACCGTGGTATGTACAACTCGAGTCAGACACGTCTCTGATTTCTGACCACTTTTTCTCTTGGGTGGTGTTTATTTTCTTCCCAGAAAATATGGTAATACTTGGATTTATTCAATCTTGTGGCAGTCTTGTACTGCTTATTCTAATGCCTCTTGTTGAACCTGACCCACACATTATCCCTTTGTGTAAATAACTTATTTAGACCTAAGCCCTAAAGCCTCCGCTTAACGCTGAGCAAGCTGGACTGGGGGAAAACAGTATGTTCTCGCATGGAGTGGAGCACAGAACAAATGTTCTGTGACCTCGAAGTGGTGCTTGTCATGCTGGGTGGCACTGTCTCTAATGGGAGGGTGCGCACACAACTTGCCTCCAGTTTCTTCCTTTCCGAGGAGGAGCAGCACTGTGCCAGTGAGCAGAGGGCTGGTCGGGCGCGTGGAGCTTGGGATTCTCTCCTGTTCTGCAACATCATGCCTTACGTGTCGGCAGTGATACCATTCCCCTTTTCCTAATGTTTTTCTAAAACATGGGCAGATAGTGAGTGTGACTTTTCACTTCATTCCTGTAGATTGTTGCTTATGTTTCAGTTTGATAGATCTGGGCATTAACTGTTAGCATAGTCCTTACACATGGATAGCCATGGACAAACCACGCCATCTGGGAGTTTAGCAAAAAATTAGAAAACAAGGGTCTTGTTTGGAACAATCTGCAGGAAATTTATTTGTCCCCTGTCAGAAATACAATCTTTGTAGAGGGGATGGATGATAGGTATTGCAGTTTGGGTTCTTTCAGTGAGAGAGAGTTTTTTTTCCACAGAAATGTAGGAACAACCTCTCTCAAAGGTAAGACTTTTTTATAGTACATACAAAAAGAAAAAACACATTACAACCATTTTGCAGGTAAACTTTCTTCCCTGCAGGCCGTAAGTAATGCAACTTGGAGACACCAGGCCAAAGCAGTAATATTATTGCTACTGCTGTGGTGATGCCTGGAATCCCACACATAATTTAAGGCTTTTTGGTCTAGACACAATACATGTACACAATAGAAAGATGATTTCTCTCTCTAAATAATTACCTCTTTACCAATTTCATAGCAACAGCATTCCATCAGAAGGCAAACAGATTTGTGTGCTTGTTCTGCTTGTATCTGCATGTTAAATGGTGTGAGAAATTGCCAGCTGGTGACTTGCTGAAAAAACATGATAAATACAATTCAAATAATACACATTTATTACATTCATGCTATTCAGATATTTTAGAAACTAATAATATTAACTCCCAGTTTATTGTGAGTGATCTGATTCTTGCGTATTTTATTCTAAAGCTAAAATGATTCTTACAATTCTTTATGAAAAGGTGATACACACGTATCTTTATGGTCTCTAATAATCCCTTTGCAAGTGTACTTAAACTGTTTTAAATAATCATAACAATCTGAATGATTTAATGATAAAGAATGAAGTAAACATACATGCTCAATATCTAGATTCCTAGTATAGCTGTAGAAATTAACAAAATCATGCCCTCCTGAATTTGTTAAGTATGATATTTTGGAAGGTTTACCACCAAACCCTTGTGAGGTGACACAGACTTTTGAAAACAGTGAACCGTTGGCTTGATGAAACATACTGCCATTGACTTTGGCTAGCAATGCACATCTATGCTTACTCATACCAAACTGAGTCATGACTGAGAGATTTTGAGATAATTAAACTCATCATGGAAGAAAAAATGCTCTTAATGTGTGTGACAGCAGGCTCCAAATGGTGTGGGCTAATATATAAATATAAGGCAGAAATATAAAGAGCCCTGTGGCTTATATGGAAATGTAAATGTTGTAATAGCTGCTAAATGACAACTCAGCCTAAAGATTTTGGGCAAATAGCATGAGAATAGATGGTATTGATGTGAGGTATGCAGTACATTAAAATGTATGCTTATGCAAATTGTGGTCAGACTCTCAGTAGAAGAGCAAATTTGTTATGTGAATCTCTTTCACTGCTGGCAATGAATAAGAAGTAGAGAAAGCTAAACATAAAACAGGTGTCATTATTTTGTTTTATGTGCTCAGATCAAGATTGCAGAGCCTGGTGTAATTTTTCATCAGCCCAGTCACTTCAGATGAATTTTGGCAGCTCATAAGGACTCTAAGTGGTCCTGATGGTTTCCTTTAATGTTGTCTACAGGTGAATCAACTTCTGAATATTACAATTTCCATAAGGAAACAAATTTCATCTGTCAGCCATTAAATGTACTCAAATACATATAAAGATACATCTTGAACATATTAGTCCATCTGCATGGAAGCAGGTGTCTGTGGAGAAAAAAAACAAAACACAGGAAAAAATCTTGTATATTGTATTAGATTCCTTAAAAATGTAAACCACACCAGTGAGACCAGGGTTCACTCTATTTGGAGCACCTTTCGTTTTAAGATCACAACAATCTTCTAATTTTATTTGATAAAATAATATATGTTGAAACGGTGCATTTGAAGTATTACAGGCCTTTAAATAAAGGGAAAACTTCAATTAACAGTCAGGTTCTTTGTACTTGAAACCTGAATTTGGACATGGTATTTGGAAGTGCTGGGGTTTGCCTCCAGTATAAACATATGAAAAGCCCGATCCCTGACATTTACAATTTCATGCCTCTAAACGTTTAAAAAACATGGTCAGATGGCAAATTTGGTTGGGGGGGAAAGACGAAGACCTTTCGCTATTTTTTCTTTTTTTCTGTTAAAAATACTTTGTTCAGTGAGGGAGCAGAGTCTTGTTTCATTGCAAAGGAAAGGTAAGTCCCAGCCAAAATGTGCCAAGGTCACGTCTGCTGGGCGAGCATGCAAAGCAAACAGTGGTGCTTCGATTTTACAGTCTCAACCCATCTTGCAGCCTCAAATATTCTTTGGTTTTCATTCCTTCTCAAAACCTTCTCATTTCTGTCATGGCAGGCCAGCCTCTGCTTTCCTTGAAGTGAAACAGCCTACTGTCACTGTTGCCTGCATTCAAGAAGAAAGCTGCTTTCTCTGCAAAACGATTATCTGCAGCACAGGATCTTTGGGACCTGGCTTACCTGTTTTGTTGATTTTTTTAATAAGGATTTTTAAGTGCACTCCACTCCTTGCCTCTGGACTGGTTTGGGGGCAGAAGAACACCCCTGGAGGAGCCTACAGAGCTTAAGCAGCCCAGTCTGACAGTGCCAGGGGTGGTGGAGGCCGGTGAGGCCCTGCCTTGCTGCCATGCTCAGCCCCGTCTCCCTGTCCCTCAGGGCACAGGCGGCTATGGGTCCCCGGGATGCCCCTCACTGAGAGAGGACACAGGTGTCAGGGCCCCGCCCATTCTCCCTCCAGGAGTCTGGCTGCTGAGGGCAACCTGGCCACCGAGGGTGGCCATCATCCCACTGGAGACTGGGGAGAGGCCCCAGACAGCCAGCGGGGAGGCTGGGGCCATGTCCTGCCTCAGCCCCGTGGAGTTGCTCTGGGCTGAGCAGGACCCTCATGGCCTCCTGACACCCACTTTGTTCCCTGTTTTCCGCCGAGGGAATTGCCCTGTATGGGAGCAGAGAGGTGGGGTGTGGAATAACGTTTATGCAAAGCAGCCAGCTGAGAGATTGGGAATGTGCTGTGAGAGAGTGGCATCATGATAACCCAAGTGTCCTTTCAGTTGAGAAAAATAGCAAATACTGGAGGTGAGTGGCAGGGCAGAAGAGGCTTTTCTAGAAACTTCTGCCCTGGGGATGCGATGGCCAAACCCCAGAGCTCGGTCCTCCAGACCTTGGCGGACATGTTTTCCACATGGGCAGTGGTGGCCAGAGGTTCCCCAGTAACGTGGCTGGGTGGAACAGGGCCTGAGGCATACCTTTGGAAAGTTACTTATTTATGTCTGAAATAATCACTCTGGGCTCATTTTCTTGCCAGTTCCAGATGCTGATTCATCTCCCCTGGGTTAGACACCGGAGATGAACCACCCAGAAGTACCATCTCTTCTATGCTGGCTTGTAAAAGGCACCTTCGGCAACAAGCCAAGAGTTGGAGCCCTAATGCTGAGATGCCTAAATTGAGGTGAGGAAAGTCCCTCCGCGAACGATGAAACCAGAGCCTCTATCCTCATTTGAAATCGGCTGTGGATCTGCTTCGGCAATTCAATGAAAAAATTAAAAATCAGCACAAGTCTTAAGATATGGAAAAACAGGACTAAAAGCTGTTGCCCCTGAACTTCAGAAGCATTTTTTTCCAGCTCTCTCTTTCAGCATGGGGAAGATATGACCTCCTGGTTTTATTAATGTCTCTTTAAAAAAGCAATGAGCGATGATGGGGATAGAAGGGGAAGAGTCTGGAACTGTTAAAACATCCTTGGCCGCCTTGGGTAATTTACCTGGATAAATTAGATTTTGGTGCTCCTGAGCCTGGAATGATTTGAATGCCTCAATCAGTGTATTTAAAACTAGCCTGGGTATTTCTATGCTATGCTGGAGTCTGGAGTCCAGATAACCCTGAATGTGCAGCTGGGCAAGGTGGAGAGGAGTCACACAATGGTTTATGGCTTAAACCTCTGCTATTTTTGCAGGCTGGCTTTATGTGTGCAACGTTAAAAGCCCTAAGTGACACCTCTCTGAACCCCTGAGGCTAAAGTTTGATTAGCTAACTTGCATGTTTTCTTTACAGAGAAACATATTTTCCATTTTTATAACTGTGGGCTTAGAAGTTGTTTTGAAGTTAGCTTGCACAGATGCATCTTTTAATCTGTTTTCTTTTCCAGTATAACAGTTCTGGGGAGGTGGAGGGTCATAAGACATGACAAATGCCTACTATTTGCAAATTCCAGAAAAAGCAAAAGGCACCATTTGACTTTTTAATAGACTTGGCAAGTACCTGGGGGCAAATATCAGGAATATGCTCACAAATATGTACGTCCGACATTTCCAGAAAAATTTTTTGGTTTTCTCAGATGAAAGGTGCATTTTAGCCATATAGAAACAAAGACCACAGTATAGTTTGGGGAGGGGGAGTTCTGGATAGGGCAAGTGAAACAGAGCAAAGTCCACGAAGTTTATCAGCTAGCCCAACTGTTTAAAAACAATTTCCTGCAAGATTTTATTTAAACAATTCATGCCATTTGATTAATCCAGCACTCCTTTTTTCTGTTTTATCTAAAGTATGTTAAACCAAAGAAAGAAAGATCTTCAGGGTGGATTTACTGAACAAGTTTTCAGAAAAGACCATCTGAGAGAAACGATTCACCAAAATGTTTCAAATGCAGGCGAGGCGTATTAGCTCTGGTGTGCTGTTCATGGAAAGAGTCTGTGCTCCCTTTGCTCTATTCATGCAATAAATGTATTTCTTCAGGAGGAAAAAATAGAAGTATATACAGAAGCAATTTATGTCCTAAGAAACAGTTCTATTTTAAAATTGCAAATCTTTTTGAAAAATTTGATCACTTTGAAACAGTGAAAAAGATCCTTTCCTCAGAAACAAGAAGGGTCCGAGGAAACTTCCGTAAAAAGTATTTTAGCAGATTTGGTAGAAAAGTATTTCTGTCATTCAGAGGAGGATAGGAAGAACTCTACAACTTTTGTAGCCTCTGTTCATTGAAACCAGAGGCAAACAAAAGGGATGCATCTCATTGAACTTCAGCTGTCTGGGGTAATGTCCTTTGTCCTGACAGGTTTACTTAGTTTTAGGGGGGCACCTCTTTCTAGGATCCCTTTATGATGTCCCATCTCAGATTTTTTGAAAAGTTCCTGCTTAAGTAAAAGAATACATTTTTTTTTTAGGCACCTAAACACAAGGATCTTATTTTCAAAATGCCGCTGAGTGCTGAAGTACTTTTAACTCCCAGGACATTATTCCCTGCAAAGAAACTATTTTAGGGTGAGCTCTGATGGACACATTTCCAAATGCGCTGGAAATGGTTATTTAATCAGTCAGGTCTTGGAGGCTGGGGAACTCCGGGAAAAGCTAAAAGAAGGTTTAGCCATAATATGCATCATTTATTTGGCCCTCTACCTATATTAAATTCTCATAATTCTTCTAATTGCTCCGATATTGGTAAACAGTATGGGGCAAAGGACCCTTCTAAAAACGAACCCATGAAACTTAGGATAAATACCATGATAGCAGTTTGTTGTTGTATTAAGATGCTTGTCTGTTTCTCCTCTACTTTATTTCACCAAAAATTAATTTAAGGGGAATGTCTCCAAACTATACTGCAAAGTTTCAAGAGCTTTCAAGCTGGCTTACTTTATGCAAAAAATAATTCTACCTGTTTGTTCTGTCTGGTTGTTTTACGAGTGTTTTACCCTCTGGACTTGCTTTGTTTTTACTAGTTTCTGAGATTTATTTAAAGACTGATTTTTTGTGTTCCTGACTCATACAAAATTGAAGAAACAACAAACTAGTTTTAACAGAGGTCGTAAGAATTTTGCTAACGTGAAGAATAAAGACTATTCTGTTAACCTGATTGCGAAACTGATTGGAGGAGTTCTCCATTCTGTTTTAGTTGGCCTGAGAAAATAGCAAGCTATGCACTACAGATGATCTAAAGATTGAGATTAATCTCTATTTGCCTGATTGGAAAATACATTTGTTTCTCTTTACATCCTGTGTATCTTTGTATGTATCTTTGCTTTGCAATAATTCTCCTCACTGTTACTATTAACAAAGGACATTGCTCTGTTTCCCAGCAATAGATGCTATTGGGCCAATGCCTAGATCCACAAAAGGCCTTAGATGCTAATGTAGGATTTAGGTGACTAAACCCAACAGTTAGATCCTCAAAATCCCTATTCAGCTGTTGCCTAATCCTGTAGGTGCCTAAAATCTGGAGGAGCCAAAGATATTAACATTAAAGTTCCAATACCTACGTCTCTATTTACTTGGAAGTGCATCAGATGGTGTTTATCTCCTTCCTGGTCATGCAGCCATTCTCAGAGCATGTTTGCAGATTTCAACTCCACAAAGTGCAGTGGCTTCTTTCTCCCAGAGTGGTAAAGTACTCTTTATGCAGTAATTCGGAGGTTACATTCCGGGGAAGAGAGTGGAAGAGGACCAGGTTCAATCCATCCTCTTGCTGGGCTTCAGCTCCACATCCCCTTCCCCCCAGGATAATGGCTAACGCCACACTCTTCTTGTAACAATTCTGGCCACATTCTTTTCTACTTACTCACTTATACTGTTTTCTCTTTCAGCTACATTATGAAAGAAAAGCCTGAGCCTGGGTTAATTATTTGAGAAGAAGGATATAGCTGCTTCTTATGGCTCCTTCAGGAAAGGTCTAGGACTCTTAAAAGCTGTGGTGGACAGAACTGCCTTGTAGACGTGGGCAAGTCACTTGAAAGACTCTAGGTCATTGTGGATACAAATATTAAAATCCCTACAGACAAAATTCAGATCTGAGGACTTAATTATTACTTTCTCCATAGACTCATTCATAAAGATACTTTTGTGGTATCTGGTAAATGGCAGTAATCTGAATGTAGAAGCAAAGAAGCTGGATGGTGAAAACACCAGGAAATAAACACAACTTAATTAGAAACTCTAATTCTTCCGTTGTTGCTCAGTGGGAGTTTCACAGAAGATTCTGTATGGAGGGAGTCTCGGGGGTCTCCCCATATTACTCTACTGCATGTTTTCCTTCTGCTGGACCATCAGTAGAAATGTATGTGAATGTAAAATGCAGTGAAATTGAAAAACTGATTAAACTGGTTTGTCTCAAACACTAGAACTACTTGAAAAGGAAATTGAAGTTCCCTGTTATTCTCCTTCACCTTGCCATTATGAGCATTACCAATCACTTAGCTGGTTCACAAAGGTGTCTCCAGTAAAAGATACTAGTAAAGTTGCAAAGTCAGACACTGTAAAGGCAGGCAATGGTGGAATTAGAAAAGGCTATGAAACCTGAGGCTGGTACTCTTGTGGGTATTCATTGTGAGACAGTGTTTACATATGTGATCAGGCAGTGTTTTTGGTGTTTTTTTTTTTTCTTTCACCAGGACTCTGCCTCTTCTAGTGTGCAGAGGATAATCTTAGCATTAACTAATCAACCCAGTACCTTGCTTTATCCTCATTTTCCGTCTTCTAGAACACTGTTGTCTGAAGATGTAATTATGATTTTCCTCATAGGTTCTTCTTGGGCAAGTACCATTAGTTTATTTATTTTCAGAATGCTGTAGGATGGGATGGTGTTTGTACTCCACAGCTGAGGTGTCCCAATGCTATCCCACCCAGAAATATATTCACAGCCTGTTTTAGAACATATCCCTCCTCATTCACTGTCCATCTATAGCTGTCATATAAACTCCACCTGGTTTAAACCTTGAAGAGCAAGAATGTGTATTGACAAAACACAAAGCTCCTCTGTCCCATGCCCTACTGTGCATACATGCTGGGCAAACTCAGTGGCAAAGACCTTATAAAGGCATAGGATTTCAGGAAGGTGAATGCTGGTAAGTTAAGAAAGGCAAGGCCTAATTATGATTTTGGAGATATTGATGCTAACGATAAGCCAATGTACCAAGACAGTCAGCTAGCTGTTCAGGATCATTCTTGTCTTAAAGCATAATGGGATTCTGATATTAGCAACCACTTACAGTATCCATGTAATAAAATTTAAAATAATAAGATTGTAGCAGTATGAAAGCAGGATCAGATTACAAGGAAGTAACACTTGAGGTAAGAAACATTAAAATCCCACTAGAATACAAAATGTACGAAGAGTCTATCATTAGGTCTGTTGGAAACTTCTCTTAAACTTGCAGGCTTTTTGAGTGCTTGCATGTTTTGGTTTTGTGCCAATGCATTTGTCCATATGACTTCTTTGTGAAAGATAAATCATGGAAGGTTCTTAAGACATGCTAAGACTGTTAATTTTTTTTTACTAAGTATTTTCAAACTTTGAGTCCAAAGTAAAAAATTTGGGAAATGTGACAGCTGCCAATGCTAGTTGGCATATTTGCCTTAATGGACATTGATTAGGAAATGCTATTTCTCTGACAAAGGAAACAGAAATGCTCTATGTCTGCTTTTCACCTGAAAAAAACCCCACCCTTCTGGGGTTTATTCAAGGATCTTGGTATAAAACGAAGGCTGAGAAAACTAAATGTTGGTAGGCACCAGACTTCCTGTAAATTGGACATGAATAACAAGAGAAGCTGGCCCATGTCTGTTACCAAAACAGCTTGGGTGCTTTGGGAAAAAAAAGCCACTTGCTTGGCAGTCCTGTTGAGGTAAGTGGTAAATAAAACTCTGTGTTTGGTTTGGTGTCAGGATTATTTTGAACACTTGATTTTGATTATCCAAGTTTTCTATTAGATGCTCTGAACTCTTGGCCTGAGACATGTGCAGTGTCAATAAAATTCACTGTAGAGCAAGTTCATGCAAAGTTGCAGTGTTCAAACTCTGAAGAGTGAAATGGTAATGGTGACAGTAATGCCCTATCTTTATCCTTCTAGTAGTGTCTGGCTTTATATTTCATGCTATCTTGATCTGTGATTTGGAGAAACAGTCCTAATAACTTGGGAAGTTATTTTATTTAGTATCCTGTGTGCATGTGTTAGAAAGCCTGCAGTTTCTACCAGAAACTCACAGCCAAAGTGAAGGAATACATATTAACAATAATGTCTTTAGAAACATCACCTACTACTTAATTGTCAGTATCTGTCTACTCTATATACAGATACACTTCAGATTTTATTTTCTAATCTGTGCCTATTTTTGTGTTGAGACTAAATATTAGACTAGATATGAGACTTGGTTAAGTCTCATATCTGAAACTCTGCCTTTGAGAGAGAATGTGTTTGTGAAGTATTTGTTAGTGTAGGTGTTTTACTTTGTTAGTGTATGCTGGTTTAGTTACGTTTGTTCCACTTTTTTTTATTATTTAATCCTTAGCCCAGTGGTTTTTTAGTATTGCTAAGTATTTCCATTGTATTATTTAAACTGTTGTCTATTTTGTATCCATTTTTGCCAAGTTAGTTTAACGTTATCCTATTAAAAGATTTTTCTCCTCCAGTGCCAACTGTGAGTCTTTAAGTATCTTTTCAGTACCATTTTTTCCCCTCTTTCCTCTCTGCTGTCAGCCATCTCCTGACCCTGGCCTTGCAGAAATGATTGTCTAGTGTGTGTGACTCTGAACCTACAACCAAAATGCTCATGACAGTTTAGAAACTATTAGGGGAAATTTAACTGGTTGACAACCTTCAGCTACTGGGTTAGTTAGGGTGAGCTCTTCCACTTCTATGAAACATAAGTCTTGTCATGGCAAAATGAAGTACTGAAGTTGTTGGTGTGTAGGTATGGTGGTATAGCAGTCTGCTCTGTCCTTATTCTGTGAGATAATGTCAGAGGACATTGGCTCCTCCTGCACTATAAATACTCCTGCCAAAGTACTGAAAAAAAGAAGGAAGAAGCTGTAAGGTCTTTTATACTTCTTCAGGGTATTGTAGTCATGGATGCTTTTCCTTTTAAAAGTATCAGCTATATTAAATCTGATCTCTCCTGTTTTCCCTAAAAGGCTCTTTGGAAGTCCCATATGCGTATTATGAGCTTTCCCAGTCCTCCATTGAAATGCAAAATGGATTAGGTATTTCTCCCAGGTGTCTCCCAGTGTTTGAGTTAAGTAGGTGTTAATAAAAATAAATCATTAAACAGTCCAAATAATAAACCACTTACCCTGTCTATTAATTAGGTTTTACTTAAATGCTACTGTAGTGATAATCCCACCTGTCCTCCAGCCATCCATAGTCTTCCAGGAAAAAATCAGTAGATTTCCTCATGTAAATAACAGCTAGAACTCCCTCTTCCTTTTTTTCTTCTTTTTTAAAATAAGATTTATTTTTATAAAGTTTCTACTTTATAGATTGCCTTTAAAACTGACGTTGAGTGGTGATTCCAGATGTAACTATACCAATAACTGTAATTTTTTCTTCTAGCAGGGGCAATTTAACCTTTCATTTCTTTGCCATCAGCGAAGTGCTAGTAGATGACTTTTCACACAGCCATGTGACCAATAATAGCTAGTGCCACTTTATCAACACGGAGAGTCTTCACGCCTTCCTTGATGTATTATTAACTCTATTCTGCAAGCCTTGTTTCACTCCCTGTAAGACCAGAAGTAATTTTGTGCTAGGTTTCCAAGAAGCTGGGGGCAGGGAGCTTTTCACAGAAACCCCTTTTCTCTGTGGTTTCCTTTATGCAGAACTATATCAAAGCCAAGATTTTCCTTATTTCGAACATATCGCAGAATATGTTTGTCCCATCATTAACTGTGGATTCGTAATCATGGGACTTGAATCCACTGGCTATATCTATAACCCATCTTTGTCCTTTGAAGCCACTGTTGCCAGCAACGCAGAATATTCCTTCAAAGTGTTAAGATTTCCCGAGTGAAGCCCTGTAGTGCTCCCAGATATTACAGTTTGTAGAGCTCATTGTAAAACAATAATATGGACACCAAGGCAAAGCATAACATTCACTTATTATTGAAAAGTATCCTTCTAATGCAGAAATAATAAAATTAAATAATTATGTAACCTTGCCATTATTTAAAATGAAATAAATCCTCCACTTTTTTCCTCCCTCTTTTGATTACAAAAATACCCAAAAGGTCAGTTTGTTTCGTATAAGCTGACTATGCTGGAAGGGGCTGTTTTATTTGGTATGTGAATATATTATTCTAAAGAGTTTGTTAAATTGGCTTGTATGTACATATTTCACTGCAGCACTTTGTTCAACAGTGACTAACAGTGTTAGCTATTCTCCCTCACTCTTCAGAGTTACTGATTTAATGATTTTTCATCAAATATTTTCACTGAGTTTGATATTCATGGCAACAAAAGGACTGAATACGCTGCCCACAGCCTCGTTGGTGTGAGTAGCATTTCCTTCACTCAGTTAAACCAGCTCAGCTTAGTCACAGGCAAAAGCAGTGCTAGGCCTCCTCATTTGCGCAGTTTGGGGAAAGATATGGAAAAGATTGGTCTTTCTGGCTTTGTCAGTGCCTATCTTGCATCTTACACTCCTCGTACACGCCATACCAGGTTGTTTTGACTTAGTCAATTGGGGATGTGAATGTGACCTGCGTGATCAACAGCAAGGTACCAATCCACCTTAAGTTCCCTTGTACAGCCCAGTACAGCAAAAGAAAGCCCTACTAGTTTCTACTCCTGAGTTAGGTAAATTCATAAAATAGTGGCTATTGGTGTCCTTAGGTGATTTCTCTGGGTTGAGCTGTCCATTGTTTTAACAAGTAACAGTCCTGGCAGAAGCAGCAGCAGATAAAGCATTAGGTAATTTGTGGCACCTTTTTCAGAGTTGCCTATCCTATGCATAACCCCTATGTCAGTAATCTGTATAAAAACCTTCAAAATGCTTTGAAATCATTCACATTAGCGTGAGAGCTGAGGTTTGAGGGAATGGTGTTGATGAGGCGTGTTGGTGTTTCTGTGCATTTCCCGCATGCTTTTCTTGGATCTCTAGGGGAAGTGTCTGGAGAGGAAGATATTTTTTTCTCCTCCTCAAAGCTGAGAACTGGTAGTGGATTTACTGGTAGCTGAGTTAATTTTTCTTATGTAAAAAGCATCAGGTTGCAAATGTTCCCATTGGGAACTCTTCCTTCTTCTGGACTAATGCCCAGTTTTGAATCCTGTTTCTGCAAATGAATTCCACTTGGCTCGTCATCCCCGACCTAAGTGCCCTCAGTTTTGTAAAATAAAGCCTACATTTTGTGCTGCAGGGAACTGACAGATTCCACAGGGGTCAGAGCTTTTTCTTTTTAACTATTACAAAAAATATCCAATCATCTAAATAACCTAGGGGAGGCTTTCAGGGAAAGGGGATAAGATCCCTTTTTTCTTGACATGTCAGGTATTTTCACTGCTAAATTCTAGATACTGTAGTCCATGGATCTGGCAGATTCCAGACTGCTGTTATAGATGTTCTCAAGAGGGATGTCTTTTTTGAACTGCCCAGGAGGGATGTCTTTGTCTAACTTCACAGCTTGTCCTGTGAACATTTTTGCACATGCTTAGCTGGCCCTGCCACTATTTTTTTTTCTTGGAGGTTAGTTTCTATGTATTAAATTTTTTTTTCTTGCAATTGCACATGTGCGTTTTCCTCCCAATGGCCCTGTGATGCTTAATGCTGAGAAAAATCATATCACACAGGAGTATATTTTGAGATACTGGTGTGCAGAAGTGTTTCAATGTCCTTTCCAGTTAGCTTGCCAGTAATTGTGAATCTCTGCTTCCTCATTGTTCCACTGGACTGGTCATCGACACCATGTCATGTAGAAACTATGCTCATTTACCCTATTCCATCTCCTCCAACCTCTAGATATTCTGGGAAATGGCCAAAGACTCTGAGATATTGTAATATACCCAGTAACTCACTAAAGCTGTGTGAGGGAAAGTTCCATCTAGTTTTAGACCTAAATACAAGGAGGTAATAAAATCCATGCAGGAAAAAAAAAACCCAAATAAACTGTCATCTTGTCCATCTCTTCCCAAATGAAGTGTACTCTCTAGATTAATTTATTCTAATTTATTTTTCTTACAGTCCTTCTTGTTAAAAAAGACAAATGCGAGTGGTGCTGTGTGAAAGAAATGAAGTTACTGCTCTACAGCTCTTTGCAGACAGCATAACTCACAAAGGAATTTCAGAAGCAAAGCAAGTCTTCACAAAGTAAACAGTAATAGGGGCATGGCAAGATGCTGTGGTTGGGTCTTATTTTCACTGTGAGGGCAACTAACTGTGATATTTTGAATTCTTGACTCTTGAGACAGAGATAGGAGTTCTCCCTGGAACAAATGCTCTAGCTCCATCACAAATTAAGGTCTTATGGCAGGAATTCGTAAGTGAAGTTTTGTGTTTTGTGCTACACAAATGTCAGAGTACCTGATCATAATAGTTTCTTCTAAAGTTCAAAATCTGCAGCTAGAAGACTATTCTAAGCAACCAAGTGATATGTTTTTTAAAACTGTATCTAGTGAAGAAAAGCACTAAAGCTAAACTAATTTTCAGGATCTCATTTTTACCTTGATTCCACTGTTGCAATTCAGGTCACAATGGGACATAAGCTCTCAGTTACACAACAGCAGCACTAGGCAATTTGTGTAATACCTGTGTCTATCGGTCACAGGTGAACTAGTCATTGCCAAAATATGCTCTCTGGAGAGAACTTTGTTATACAAGCACAGTACTACTGGCGACATAGTGTTTGTGAGAATAAAACAGAGAGAGGTAGGTACAAGTTTTTGCTAGGATCTGTATTTTCACTGGTAGCTGGATGTGAAGCATTCATTTTAAAAACAAAGATATAGGATTTTAATTGATCATTTGACTTGGAATCTTAATGGAGAGACTAGTCTGGGCCAGACATCCAATTTGGGTTGAAGAGTTTTGCATGAACTTATGGGATTGATGTGTCTACGTTGGCAGATGGAAACGGTCTTTAGAGAAGACTTGTCACATTGCTGGACTTGCCTCAATAGTCTCCTGATCTCTTCCTGTACTTTTTATTTGGCTTTATATGAAGACAGAGAACCCTGTATATCATTTCCTGTATATCATTAATATATATGGGGAGGTGAGAATGGTCATGGTAGGTCCAGAAGAAAAAATATCTTCTGATACTTAAAACAACAGAGAGATACTGTGAATTAAAAAATGGAAAGAAAATTTTCCCAAGTTCCAGCCTGTAACATCAAATCAATATTTGAACCCATCTGAAAATGTTAAATCTATTCCAAGGTTTTAAATGGGGGAATTGTGACTATGTTGTGTAGGAAGACACTGCAGGAAGGGACCATAAAGTCTAGTTCCCTAGCTATGATAGGGAAAGACAGAAAACAGCAAATAATGAAACCCTATCTGGAAACTAATTACATTTTTTGCCTGATTCTTTCTTCTGAAAGGCTTTTCCAAAAGCTCTTTTAAAGAGGAATGTTTAGATTTAGTCATTCACTACTGGTTCTTACCAGCTGGTTCTTTTGGTATGTCCTTGTATAAATATTGCAAAAGTTGTCTTTCAGTTTAAATACCTTTTTCTCCACCACTGATGTCTATCCATCTGTGTGTTTGTAGAGAACAATACTATCTCCTTTCAGACTTAGCAGAACAAACCTCCTTCCATTTCCCATGTTTCCTTTGGGATCCTCCTGTTAGCTCTTCACTGAAGCTTTTTTGGCTTCAGTTCATCTGTATCAGACATGAGGGATGAGAATGGCACATAGTATTTCAGATGAGTTTTCTATTGTGTCTTGACATGAAACATACCTAGCTCTTTCTTCAAAGGCTCTTGTGTGAAATTGCCTGGGATACCCCCTTGTATCAAGGAGACTTGTTTCTTTTTCTCCAGGTGTTGTTACCCTCTGTGTGATAATAAAAAAATGTACACAATGTGAAAGATGTTATAAAGGCTATATCTGTACTGCAAGATATTTAAAATGTAGTGGCACCAAAAGTCAAGATGAATGTTAAACTCAGCTCACAGCTCACTTAACAAATAGATTTAGAAGCTGATTTTGTTACTATCATAGCAATTTCCTCCTTATCACATTCAGACCAATTTAAATGAATTTAGCTGAATAGAGGCATGGCGCAGGACAGAACATAGCTACCATTAGCAACGAAGAAGAAAAAGAGAGAATAAGACTAACCAGTAGTCAGCTATCAGTAAAACTGGATACATGAGTTACTTAAAGCTGTTTCCTACTCTTCCCATAGTAATGCATATAAATAAGCGCATACCATGCAGCTGTGCTTTTTCCAGTCTTCAGAGCACAGGTAAATTTTAGAGAGAGGGAAGTGTTTCTCTCAAGGGTGTTCCAGGCAGCATGGAAGAAAGCATGGAGAGAGGTCAGTGGGTAAATTGCTGCAAAATTAGAGAGTAGCACTTATATAAGCTTATTATGAAAAAACCCCAACAGCTCGTACTGGGATTTCTGCAGTATTTTTTTAAACTTCAGAATTTGAAACATTTTATGTGCATTTAAGTAAAATATGATCCAGTGGTAAAATACGATAGTGAATTGCTGTGTTTTTCAGCCTGCTTTTGATGTTTTCTTTACCTTTCACATAACTGGCTACTGAGATATAGAACCACACATTACCACCCACCTTCTAGGTTAGTATTGACTAAAACTTAAGAAAGCATTCTTTGGTTGAGAGACAAATTATTTCTTTTACTGGCTCATCCCCAGTGAGGTGCCTGCAAAACATTCCAATTAAGTTTTAGGCACAGAGTCCATGTTCTGATACAGATGTGACAATCTCTGGTTCATAAAGATGGCATGAATGTCTATTAGTGGATGAAAAGAACATTTGTTGTGGTCATTCAGAATGCCACTGAATATTAGAAATCTAGTCTCTCAGGCATCTGAATAAAGTTCAATGTCTTTGCATATTTCAAGCTCCAATGAAAAAATGGGCATTTTGTCTCAGTTTTCTGGCTTACTCCTGAAATACCAGTGAACTTAGTTCTGAATCCCACCATCCCACTGATAGCAAAAAAATCTCAGTAAATTCAGTAAGAAATTGTACTTTATACATTTTTGTCTCCATTATGCTGGAATGTCTTAAGTGTTGCCTACTCTCACAGCTGGATTGTGGACTTGATATTTCACTTCTTTCTATAGCAAGCTGCAAAAGAAAGCAGACACCACAATAAATTCAGAGGTTTATCAGTCATTCAGAAGAGTTATTTATTTTTGTTATTTCGTGCACCAGATTCCTCAGCTTCCCTGGTAGTAAAACAGGCTGGGGATGAAACTGGTTCTAGAGTAAGCAGCCTCCCCTTTCTCTTCTCTGTGATGGGCATGAACCTGGAATGCCGCTACATGAGAATGGGGGTCCTAGACACCAACCACAAAGTCCAGATGTGAGGTCCAAGGTCCATTTCCCTCTTCCATCTTTGGTTGCCAAAATCAGTACATGAGATAACAAGCCTTTGAGTCCAGTCCCATTCCTAACTGCTAGTTCTGCCATAATTCAAGAGCTGCTATAAATTAAGAACCTCTGCCCCCGTACCAGAATGACTATATGTTGGATGCAAATCATAGAATCATAGAATAGTTTGGGTTGGAAGGGGCCTCTAAAGGTCATCTAGTCCAACCCCCCTGCTGGGGGCAGGGACATCTTCAACTAGATCAAGTTGATCACAGATCATTGTGAGGATATGGCTGTTCAGCACTCTTCCACAGATGGTATTTTCGGTTTCAGTTGAGCTCTATCAGTCCCAAAAATATTGTTTTTGGAACATTATGCAAAATCTTCCATGTAGGAACAAGGTATAGCTTCCTTGTATAGCTTTCTTTCTAAATTGGAGAGAGATGGATTTGATGGGTGGACTGTCCGGTGGGTGAGGAATTGGTTAGATGGTCGCATCCAGAGGGTAGTGGTCAACGGCTCAATGTCCAGATGGAGATCAGTGATGAGTATTCGGACCAGTACTGTTTAATATCTTCATCAATGACATAGACAGTGGGATTGAGTGCACCCCCAGAAAGTTTACAGATGATACCAAGCTGAGTGGTGTGGTTGACAAGCCAGAGGGATGGGATGCCATCCAGAGGGACCTGGACAAGCTAGAGAAGTGGGCCCATGTGAACCTCATGAGGTCCAACAAGGCCAAGTGCAAGGTCCTGCACCTGGGTCAGGGCAACCCCCAGTATCAATACAGGCTGGGGGATGAAGGGATGGAAAGCAGCCCTGCCGAGAAGGACTTGGGGGTACTGGTGGATGAAAAGCTGGACATGAGCCAGCAATGGGCGCTCGCAGCCCAGAAGGCCAACTGTATCCTGGGCTGCATCCAAAGAAGCGTGGCCAGCAGGTCGAGGGAGGGGATTCTGCCCCTCTACTCTGCTCTGCTGAGACCCCACCTGGAGTACTGTGTCCAGCTCTGGAGCCCTCAGCATAAGAAAGACACGGACCTGTTGGAGCAGGTCCAGAGGAGGTCCACAAAGATGATCAGAGGGCTGGAACACCTCTCCTATGAAGAAAGGCTGAGAGAGTTGGGGTTGTTCAGCCTAGAGAAGAGAAGGCTCTGGGGAGACCTTATTGCAGCCTCTCAGTACTTAAAAGGGGGCTTATAAGAAAGATGGGGACAGACTTTTTAGTAGGGCCTTTCCAACAGGACAAGGGGTAATGGTTTTAAACTAAAAGAGGGTAGATTCAGACTAGATATAAGGAAGAAATTTTTTACACTGAGGGTGGTGAAACACTGGAGCAGGTTGCTCAGAGGGGTGGTGGATGCCCCATCTCTGGAAACATTCCAGGTCAAGTTGGACGGGGCTCTGAGCAACCTGATCTAGTTGAAGATGTCCCTGCCCACGGCAGGGGGGTTGGACTAGATGACCTTTCGAGATCCCTTCCAACCCAAACTATTCTATGATTCTATGATTCTTGTAGCTGCAGGTATCGATTTAAAACCTTGAAGACTTCATGGACCTTCTGCCGCATGTAAGTCTCTACTGAAAGAGGCATGACTTACTAGGTGGAGTTGGCAGAGTCAGCTGTTTCCTGAAATATCTACTATCTTTTTGAAGAACTGTACTTTTGGCTAGCTTCTGTGAAAGCTTCTACCTGCACATGTCTGTGTTGGACGGGTGACCATAAGGGATCTTCTGGAATTGTGACTGTAAGTGCTTTTGTTGAGTTTTCTATGATGTGAACTCTGAGGAGCTCTGATGATTTTGAGAAGTCCTTTCCAACCTCAACAATTCTGTGATTCTGTGAAATATTTTTTTGCAAGTTGCAGCTACAACCAGAGCAGTCAGTCATTGCCCTCTGTCTTCTCAGTTTCTACAGGTCTCGTGGACAGCCTTATCTGTCGACTTATGTCAGGTTCTTTCCATTTGGGAACAAATAGGCTTTAATCAAAGCTAGAGCTTTGATTAAAGGGGTTGTTGGATACACTATCCTGTAGAGAAGGACAAGAGTTTTAGAAACTAGGTCTGCCCAATTTCTAGTCTCAGAACTGATGGAAAAGCTCATCACATGGGTAGAATCATCATTTGCCTTTTCCACCATGACCTACCTCAGAGAGTTTGGAAAAAGAAGAGCAGGGACACTCCCTGTAAAAGCTAAATAAATTCATAAGGAAGTCTTGCCTTCAAAGCATTCCCATTTGTGCAAACTTTGGGCAGTTCTTTAAAGCAGCTGGATGGCAGCTGCACTTTATTTTGTTTGTTTTCTACCCAGTTAAAAAAAAAATTACCACTTGATGTTACATGTGCTCCTAGGGTCTCCATCTCCAACGTCACCGTAGTAATAATATTGGCTTTAGGAAAGAAAGAAATTTACTTCTCCCTTCATGGCTGAGTTCTGTGGGTTTTTTTTGTTTTGTTTTGTTTTTATTGTTTTCAGGGGCATGTACACAAAGAAGTCTGTGGAGAAGGCATGGGGAGATAGGGTGCCTTCAATGTTTTGGATTTGGGACAAACACAGATGCATGGTGACAGGTGTATCAGTCTGAGAACAGGTTCTGTCAGCTGTGAAGACCCATTTCATAGGATTATTAGCTGGAAATTAAAACTGTGCAGTAGGAAACTAATGGTGTCATAGTAAATCCTTAGTTTCCTTGGGGACCTCTTGGGAGTTCTGGTCTCCTATCCATCCATATTCAAGCGACCAATTCAGTGAACAGGTTCTTGCAAAATCTGATGATACTGTTTCTATTTGACTTTCCACCCCTGCTGTTTCTCCCACAATGACACAGAAGGATTGAGTTATTGGCAGGGATAGCTTTTATACCTGACTAATTCACTTACCACTGGAATTTTGTATTTTACTGCTCAAAGGGGAGTGCAAACTTTTGGCAAACTCAACTGAGGAATTTGCTCATGACTTTGCTTTGCAGTGCGCCATCTCCTACCCTGAACTGCAATGAAAATACCACTTAGACTGATAGAGAGGGAACTCATTTGCAGTTTGTTTAAAATGCTTTTTGGCATTTTTCAACATGTTCTCTGCTATTATAAAGCTGGGGATAATATAGATAGGGCCATGTTGCATCTCCCAGACACACACATTCTTGCTGAAGGCTCTGAACAGAGCTTATCTTCTGAATGAAATTACCTTAGTGACAGAAAACAACTTCTGTTTCTGTCAGGAGAGTGGTTGCCACAGTGATAGAATAACCCAGTTCTGTCAAAAACTGTAAGTATCAAAATAATCTTAACATATCCGCTCTTATTTTGGCCTTCTGACTTTCACAGGATTAATGGATTAACATGCTCAGTTTGGGTACCAGTACTGAGCCTAGTGAAGTATGATAGATCTTGCAAAAGGAGAGTTGTTCAAGAGATATTTTCAGCCTGAAGCCTCCAGAGGTTTGAACAGTCTGGATGAGCTTCAACAACACATCTGAACATGCTGTACAATTCATACTGCCTCCCTCACTTACCCTGTGGTTGGGAAACAGCAGTGATGCCTCACAATCTCTCTACACTTTTGCTCCTTCCTGGGTGCTTTATTGTGCAATGTAGATGTAATCCAGACCCTAGCTAAATACACATGCAAACATACAAGAATTTGGGGTATTAAAAAAATTTTGTTAAACAAAACAAAGTGCTTCTGAGTTCATTTAAAAATAATCATGGTGTTTGATTTACATATACTTTGGAACATCCTCAAAATAACTGTTCCAAATCTATAATTTCAGCTACTGCATCTGGCACAGTCAGATTTAATTGGGTTAAAAAATGTAATCCTAGAAGTATAAATTCTAAATCTTTGCACATTCCTGGGATTCCAAAAACATGCGTACTTTTATAACTTAGCTTTTGCAAGATCAAGCCCTGAATGCCTTCCTTGCCCGCTGATTTGAAAAGAGTTGAATGCCCTTACCATATCAGCAGAACAGAGAACTGAAGAAATTCAGAGCAACCCTGGAGAACCATTACAGGTTAATTCATTCATTTGCTTCACCTCTGGAGATAATAATAATATTTTTTTTCAATTAGACTCCTTCCTCCTATAGCCACCACTTCAAAACTACAGTATTGCAATGTAGCAACCACCTCTTAGTTCTATTGTCTTTAAGTCTGTATAGAAAAGGTGTATGCACTTACTAGCTTTCTAAAACAGAAATTTTAGTGCAAAAGCATGATATAAGTTACTTCTGACCTGACTGTAGATTGAAACAGGAAGCTTAAAGAGTTGATTGTGCCCTACAAAGCCCCATAACCACTGTATTCCCCAGTGTCCATTCAGGTTTGCCAACCTTCAAGGTACCCAACATTAATGTGGCTAGAGAAGGGAGGTAGAAGGATGTGTGAAGTCTTGAGATTTTAGTCAAATATCAAAACTGTCAGTTTTGTTGCATTTTTAAATTCTTCCTCTAAGTTAAATTTTAAACATTCTGCATGTACTAATTTATTTATAGATCATTTATTAATGGTGTATATATAATGAGTGAATTGGAAAGGTGATGAAATGTGTCAAGGAAAACTGAAGTCACAGTCTCTGAAGTACTGGCACACTACTGACACCGGCAAATAAATACTGATACTGGCGAATAAAGCAGTTTCACTGGAAATGCAGTGGCCAAACACTGGAACAGGCTTCCTAGAGAGGTGGTCGATACCCCAAGCCTGTCAGTGCCTAAGAGGCATTTGGAGAGTGCCCTTAACAACATGCTTTAACTTTTGGTCAGCCCTGAATTGGTCAGGCAGTTGGACTAGATGATCTTTGTAGGTCCCTTCCAACTGAAATATTCTATTCTTAGTTTTTTGCAACAGTTTTCAACTTGATGTAGAAATACACCTTTTGCAAACACCTTCCACACTTCTGTCTGACCCTTTCCATTTACCTGCCTATATGACTTTTTGTAATTATCTTTGTTCCTGCTACCCTGAAATTGTTGCCAGACTCTGACTTTTGCTGTCTGCAATGTCATTGATGCTATCACCTTTGTGTAGACCATTTCTCATAGTGGTTTGTAAAGCTGCTCCCAGTCCAAATCTTACCTGAAGTGCCATCATCAGGCTGACAAGAAACTGTTTCCTCTCTCAGATGAACAGTGGCTTCTCTTCTTTTCAAGTGGTACCTGACAGCATTGTGACACTTTTGAAAAATCATTATCATTATAATGATTAATTCTAATAAGGCTAACATGGAAAGAACTCATCTCACTATTTTATCTTTAATAGTCCAAGGGAAGTGATCCTCCCTGTTACCATTGAAAGAAACTGAAAATTACTAATAAAAGGTGAATGAGATAAATAATTTTCTTTTCATCAGTCCTTTCTTCCACAGTATCATGAAACAGCAAAACTTCTTGCTTAACTCAGTAAGGTTTAGCATATTTGTTTAAAGAAATTCAGATGCAGCTGATTTTAAGGCAATTTAAACTGATATGTATTAGAAAAAGTGCTAGAATTGAGAATTAAATCGACTAAAAACTGATGTGAATCAGAAAATTACTTAAATCTTAGTATTTTGAAAGGAAACAGAAACATGGTCCTAAACGTTGACGTTTGCCTATGATAATACCCCAGCCTCTGCCATGAAGAGGCATCCTTCATCTTTTAGGTCTTTTCAGTTCTTTGTTTCTCAGTTAAGACTGCTGAATGTCAGTTACTGTCAGTCCTGAAGGTGGCTGGATTACATTCTTAAAACATCTCAAAAGACCTCACTTTTCACTAACTCAAAAGACAAAAACCCGAGTTTTTGTATATGAATTCAATATTTTGTACGAAAATGTAGGCACTTTCTTTATTTTAACCACAGTATAAATCAGCACAGAAAACAATGTAGGTTTTGGCATCTGTGTCATGTTAGTTTTGAATGATGAATACATACCAGGTTTGGGAATTACAAAAGCTGCTTGTGTGGTATGTTACAGTTTTTCCAGTGTATCTACAAGTACTTGAGCTTTCCATGTCCTAAATTCTCTGTTGTGCTCCTTGGCATAGCCCACTGGGATTTCCCACTAAGCACAAGGAATCTTCCTTTGGGATTCATCTGCCCACAAGCGTACCACAAAATGATAAAAATGGAGGGCTATAGGGAACAATGAGACATCATCTTATCTTAAAGTGGGTAGGTTTAGATTAGATATTAAGAAGAAATTCTTTACTGTGAGGGTGGTGAGACACTGGAACAGGTTGCCCGGAGAAGTTGTGAATGCCCCCTCCCTGGAAGTGCTCAAGGCCAGGTTGGGTGAGGCTTTGAGCAACCTGATCTAGTGGAAGGTGTCCCTGCCCATGGCAGGGGGGTTGGAACTAGATGGTCTTTAAGGTCCCATCCAACCCAAACCATTCTATGATGCAGAACTGTTCTGAAGCAGAATCAGATATCCTTGCCTGTACTTGACAGATATTTTTCTGAACTGTTCTCCACATTACCCAGGAGATACCACAGCATACTGAAGTAGCCTATCCTAGTGTTTCAGTGCCTTTTGATTAGAACATTTTCCTTGATATCCAACCAAAAAGTTTTCTGTAGTCACAGTAAGATTTCTTCTTGATGTTTCTTCTGTTTGCAGGAAAAACAATTTTTCATTATAGTATTTACAGTCTTATATATCAGAGGGCTACAGTCATGTCCTTCTTGGTCTTCTTTCTTCTAAAGAAAACAAAGTCCTTAAGCTTCTTTGTAACTTATTTTTTTTTATACTCTTTATTCTATTCTCCTCTGAATTCTCCCAGGTAATCTGCATCTTTCCAAAAATGTATTGTTTAAAACTGGATGCAGAATACCACTTCAAGCCTCTCGATCCCCTTAAAGAAGGTGGATTAGCCATCATTCAACTCTGTGTTGCTTTGAATGTACTGCTTCTTGTACTTAGCTTAGTTTATCTTATGTTCCCTTGGATGTGTTTCTCCCTATCCTTAGTTTAGACCTATTTTAGTTTAATACTGAGTACAATTGTAAAATGTTGTCTAGTCTTACTGATTAGTTAAATTTAAGAGCTTCTTTTGTGCAGCAATACTTCTTAAAGATTAAATTAATCACACTAATGATACAGTCTAGTCAGATAATTTCTGATACTGGTAGGAAATGATATATAAAAGCAACTGAAAAATTCTCCGTCCGATTTTTAACGCTTCTCTCATAGGTTATCCCATTTACTTCAGTGGTTTTTTTTTTTTTTCCTTTGGATCAAATTCAGGTATCTTTGGAAGACTGCCATGACATTTTTAACAGTCTTTACAGGTGTTAAACAGGGTTCATAGTTGATAAGAAACCAAGCAATTTGTTAAGGATTTTTGGCATAATCCTATTAGAACACACAAAAATTCACTTAATCCAGTATCTTACCTCCAGCACTGTCCATGAGCAAAATCTTGAGAAGAATCTACAAGAAAACCATGAAACAGAGAATTATGGTAAAATATGCCTAAAGGGAAATTGCTTCCTAACCCTATTTCTTGGTGGTTGCTTATTCACTGAGGAATGAGGTCCCAAAATTTAATCATGTTTTATGCAAGAGAGGGTATTTGTACAATTCACATAATTTTTAACCTTTCTGTGAGTCCTATAACGGCTTTGTCCTTCAGTTAGTCCTGTAGCAAAAAGTTGGTAATATGTAAGGCGTTATTATTCAAAAAATGCTTGGTTTTATGTATTTCTTAGTTTCAATAGCTTTAAATGATTTGCCTTTTGATTTTGCCAGATGTCCCCTTGATCCTATATTACAGGAGCAAGTAAACAAACAAACAAAAAAATTGACGTTCCCTGAACTGTTCATACATGTTCCCCTTCACGCAAAAATCATATCTAGTCATGATCTGTTACCATTGTTTTTCCCCTTTCTATTTCTGCTGTTTCTGGTTTCATTTGGAGGTATATCAAGTTACTTGAGAGTAACTTGATGTCAGTGATGTAACAGGCATGGTACTGTGTTGTCGCAGTATACAGTGTGAAGTGAGGGGCAGAATATCTGCCTAGTCCAAACTGGTGGGAACCCCTGGTACTCACAGCTACTTAAAGTCTTTGTGAGCATTTTTGTGATGAATTCTCAGTCTAAAGAGAAAAAGTGAAACGTCCCACAAGCCCTAGTAGTACAGCTCACAATTATTGCAACATCCCACAACTTCTACTGAAAACTAACCCAAACAATCATTTAATAGGTTCATTACAGTCTGAAAATTTTGATTCAGAATTTTTACGTTTAAAGCAGTTCTTTTGCTCCTATTTTTCTTGTCTGCGCCCTGTGATATTACCTCTCTCCTTTACAGGATGTAAAGCTAAAATTCAGATGCTCAAAGTCCAAAGATACCAAAAAGTTGGTTTGGCTCAGGTGGTGGTGACCACATAAAAGCTTTAAGTTTTTCGTTGTTTCATGTGGCTTTTTAGTAGGTTGGACAACAAAAGTAGTAGGATGAGGCGAAATAGCACATCCAAACTTACTGTAGTTCATTAAAAAAAAAAAAAAGAAATGGATGATAATGAGAAAAAGACTGAGTATAAAGAAATGTTCATCTGAGCATATTTTATGATCTTCTAAGCATAAATAGGAGTATGCAGAGCCTCAAAAGAGTATGTACTGTCAACAAAAGTAGCCAATTATCATTGCCAGTTTTATGGATATAGTTTCAGGAAGAGCTTCAGCCTAAATAATTACCAGAGATGAAACTTTATTGATAGATAATGTTAATTGGCAAGTATTTTAATTTTAGTTTACATGACTGCTCTTCAAATGTGACAATTCCCAGCCAGTAAATCTGTGAATCAAGAACTGGTAGTGGGGCTGGTAGATGTGTGAGAATCTATGGTCTGAGCATGTATACTCAGTCAGACCAATGTCATCTAACTCTTATAGTCTCACTCCAACAGTAGCCAAAAGCAGATGTGTAGGGCAAGGTATATAAATTCGGCTAAAGAATCCCTAGAGCAATCTCCCAGCCTGTCACAACATGTGGCTTCTTGACAGTGTGTGGTATATATGTAACCTTCCATGAATTTCTCTGCCTTGAACTTTTCCAGTCTCCCATTGGGCCTATGTAAAGTTTTAGCATCCATAACATGCTGTGGTAGAAATTCTGTAACCTGCCATGTTCTACTTCCTTTTGGCTGATCTGTTTGCTGTTTGTCTCTTGAATAATGTCTAACTGTAAGTTGCCTTCTGTTGTAAGTATGGAGGGTGCAGTTCTTAACCTCATTCAGGGGCTTTTCAAAATTACCTGTGAGGCTTTTTCCAAAGTTTCAAGATCTGCATAATGAACAGTTTAAAATATGGTAAAGTGTTTCTATGCATCTCAACTAAGTTTAGACAGAGTTAGTAGTCTAAACCGGTTGCCCAAGCTTCCTCTACTATCAGTGGAGAACAACAGAAGCTTCTGGGTGGTGATTCATCCCATTTATTTAAGGCATCCATTTTTGGCTGGAGAGAGTTGCTTTTGCAGAGCCTTGTCCCTCCCTGGAGGAGGAGTCTGGATGGCCAGCTTAGACAAGCTGCTCCACTTTTACAACTAAAAATAGGTGCCATGAATCCCAGTCTAAGAGCTCATAAACAGTATTTACTTTGAACTTTCAGAATTTGGAAAGACATTGTAATCTGAAAGCGAAGGAGGAATAACCTAATGAAGTAACAATGCACAAGCATATTAGCACACTCTTCCAAGGGGCTTCCAAGGGCTGAATGAATAAGGCAGCCTGGCAGCAGAAGCATAGACCTGGAATACAGAAAAAGTCTTGCTGGGGTCTGGATTCAGGTCAGGCTCAAGTAGTCCTCCAGAGGGTCGTTCGGGTCAGATATTCTGCTGAGAGAGGGGAAACATCAAAATAGCCGCAAAACTGGGCAGGTGAAACATAAAGCTTTGTGTTCCTACCATGCAGCCTGTGTCTGTTATCCATAACACGGAAGTCTGAAGAGCATTGTTTGCTATAGCTTTCACTGCCTAGGCTGCATGACTTGGGCAAATTCTAAATGTTCACTTCGTTCAATGACTTCTACTGATACAGCGTTAGGCTGGATGCTCTGAAGGTTTAGCAATACAGACCTGTTTTGTTCTGGTCTCATACAAATCATTCCTTTGCTAGGGAATATGCTACATTTTCATTTTGATGCACTTAATTATGTTGTATTGACCCAAAACTGTCGGCATGAGTTTACCAGAGGGACTAACAAGGATTTAACTCTCCCATTAGCAGTGACCCACACATGCTCACTTTTCACACACAAAGTTATTGTGCAGCTGCATTGCTCCAGCTTCCCTATTTGGACTGATCTGTTTCCATCCACGAATTGCATATGTTTTTTATATGTATTCTCAGAAGTTCCCACGCTGTGGTTCATGACTGAACCACTGATGGTCCACTTGCTTGTGGTCTATGTAGAACAACTTTGGCTCTCCGTGTTTCCAGCTGCTAATATAGGTATTTGACTGCTTACAGAAAAAGCCTGGGGGCCTGTAGAAGCAGCTGGAAACAAAGGAGCACAAACAATTCAGACTCTTCATCCAGGGACTGCTGCTGCACTGGAACCAAGGCTCACTAACAGCAGCTGCTAGAAGGTGATGGCACCTCATGACAAACTCTTGACAATCATATAAGTATGTAGTCCCTGTTGCTCATCCCTGCTCACCAGTCACTAATACTTTTTCAGGTGGGTGCTTTCCTGTCATGTTTTTAGCCTACATATCAAAACTCAGTCAGATCTGTTTTCTGGTTTTATACTAACTTTGATAATGACTTGTCATATCTTTTTCCAATTGATGTTTTAATCTGAATTCAGCTGATACAAAATACCCTTGCAATGAACAAAAGCTAAGTCAGGGGTATGTTGCTTCACTTCCACTAACTGAGATGAGCTTGGTTGAGTGAAGGGTTGGTTGAACTTTTTTTTAGCACTGTGTATAAAGAAATGTATCCATGAATATGTGGGTAGAGAACACCCAGTTTGAAATTTTCAGGCAAAACTTTTTTCTTTTTAAACACCATGCTTTTCATCAATCCAGACATGATTGATGTTTTAAAGTGATGAATCACAGTGCAAAATGTGAGCCATATAAGACCTCATTTCCCAAAGAACAGTGGAAAACCAGTCAGAAAAAAAAAATTTCTAAAAATTAGTATTTTCAAAGAACTGGCTAGTGTATACACCTCAAGATTTTAGCATAAATGCTGTGACATGTTTTGCTTGTGTGTGTGCGCGCGCATGTGTTTTATCCTCATCCAACAAGTGTTTTGATGCTATTAGGAATAAAAAGAAATAATGCTCTTTAGTCACTAAACCACATGTCCTCTCTACAAAAACAAGAAGTCTTATAACTTGAGGTTTGAAAATTTACCTAGCCACGTTAATATCTAAATCACTGTTGGACCTCTCTTCCTTTTCCCAACCAGCTCTCCCTCAAACCCACAGAAAGTTTCCTATTGACTTAGGTGGGCATTGGATCAAGCCGTTTGGTGATTCCTGTTGTATGATAGTACTGCCGGTGAGGGTTGAGCACTGTTGATATTGGGTCTGAGTGAATTTCCTAATTTCTAGTGGTTTACAACCTGGTGGTAAAATTTTTATATGTCAGGAATGTGACCCTGAAGGTAGAAACTTGGGATGAGTTTTTAGAAACCTTTATTACAAGGAGAGCTCTCTGAAATGTTCCTCACAACCCTCCAAATCTCTTTCTTCTTTGTTATATTAAGGCAGGATGCAGAATTGGGGTTTACAGAGGGTAGCTGAATAGCTGAATAGCTGAATTTACATGGGATGGATGTACTTGTGGCCGTAGCTACTAGAGGGATCAAGCAAAGGTATTATGAATGTCTCATGCATAGAATTACAACCATAAATTAGTTCTAGGTGCCAGCATGGTTCACTTCTAGACAACAATATAATTGCACTGATGACACATGTATTTCCAAATTCCACTCTTTGGCTTTTACCTCTTTCTTAAAAATAATGGCAAGACAGACATTCTGAATAGAGCAGAAATCTTCAAAACAGAACACAGAAAAACTAGGCTTTATTTCAAAGTTAATATCCTGGCGAGACTTAAGGGAAGGCTTGACAGGGTTTGTGCATCCAGCTCAGCCAATTCATGCTTCCAGATGGAAATTCTGTGAGACGTTTTTTGGTTTTGTATGATGACCTCGGACAGTTCAGAAATAGATAGTTTATCCATGTTTCGCACTGTGTTCTGGTTTCATTCAAGCAAGATGCTGTCAAAGGCAACGGAGCTATGTAAAAAGAAACCAGGAGTACAGATAACTACAAACTGGAACCAGAATTCATCCACCTTTATTGGCAAAGCTCACATATAAAGCTTAAAAAAAGCCAGCCCAAAATTGTAGTGAAGACTGAACAGCCACAGCTCCATTTATTGCACACCTTTCTACTGTACTCATGACTACTGCAGCTGGGCGTTGTTAAGTACAAACCAATTGAACACATCTGTGTCAGCACAATATTGGGAATTTAATTGCTTGCTCTGAGATATTTGTAACCTTAAGGAGACCATTTGCCCAGGAAGGTCACAAAATTTCCAAGACAAATCTCAATATATATTCCATGTCCTGGAGTGGATCATCCAGCTGTGGTGTGTTTCAAACTGAGGGAACTGGGCCTTGGTAAAAATGCAGTTTCCAGTTACCATCATTCATACCCTTTCCCTTCAGCCTCTGTCTTCTGCTCTCAGTTCCTCCTACATTACAATGCTTTCTCAGTGACAACTTTATTGTGCTTTCTGTTTAGTTTACAAGCAGTATCTCACTTTTCATCTGGGCCTTTAGGAGGAGAATGGTATTTGACAAATGCTGAAATTAATAGCAACTCTGGCTCATGCATGTGTCCTGTAGAGGACAATGACATTAACAAGAGCTACAGAAATAAAGGGAGAGACTAACTGGGGAAAATCTCTTGTTTTAGCCCAGAGCTTGGGTTGAAGCCCAAAGCTGGGAAATATAATTGCAATATATTTTGCTATTCTTCGTCTTGCTGGCGAAATGATGTAAATTATTCTCAAAAAAGAGCATGTGAATGAGTAGTGGACCCTGGATTCTTTGACAACAAAAGGGCTTCAGCACATAAAGAGTTTCAGTGCAGTAATAAACTCCTATAAATCCACATTAAAGGGAAATGGTGGCATATTTGGATCCAGTATAGAAAAACTAGATCATATGTAAAGTATCTCTCACCACTTCTCGAAATGAAGAGATAGTAGCCAAGATACAAGGGTGTTTCAGGTTTCCTAAGGCTTGTTGCACTAACAATCCTGCATCTGTTGCTGCAAGGGGCTCCTGTCTTTTTGACGAAGTGTCTTCTCTCACGTGAGCAAACTCTGCCTTCCTATCACATACCTTCTACAAATTCCCAAATTATGCTCTTTTTCTTTTAATATCAGCAAATACTTTGGATAATCAGGATCCTGACTTGTCTGTTTACTTTACCTTATTTCCTCTCACCTTTACACAACAGTAAACTTCAGGGCTAATAGCAGTTCTTCATACTGTCTCTCTCTCTAAATAAACAGTTAGACCTTTCTGGTAATGTCCCACCTCTCCTCTCTTCCTCATAAAGAATCTCCCTCAGTTTTTGCCCTTCACTTTTCCTTTCATACAAACCCTGCGATTAGCTCTGTACTGCCTTTGTCAGTCCAGGCACTGAGGTTGCAAGCTGTGGGAAATCCTGTATTTCCCCCTCTATATATTTTCCCCTCTATATATTGGTCCCAATATATACTGGGACATGGACAGGCTGGATCGATGGGCCGAGGCCAACTGTATGAGATTCAACAAGGCCAAGTGCCGGGTCCTGCACTTTGGCCACAACAACCCCATGCAGCGCTACAGGCTTGGGGAAGAGTGGCTGGAAAGCTGCCTGGCGGAAAAGGACCTGGGGGTGTTGGTCGACAGCCGGCTGAACATGAGCCAGCAGTGTGCCCAGGTGGCCAAGAAGGCCAATGGCATCCTGGCCTGTATCAGAAATAGTGTGGCCAGCAGGAGTAGGGAAGCGATCGTGCCCCTGTACTTGGCACTGGTGAGGCCGCACCTTGAATACTGTGTTCAGTTTTGGGCCCCTCACTGCAAGAAGGACGTTGAGGTGCTGGAGCGTGTCCAGAGAAGGGCAACGAGGCTGGTGAAGGGTCTGGAGAACAAGTCTTCTGAGGAGCGGCTGAGGGAACTGGGGTTGTTTAGCCTGGAGAAAAGGAGGCTGAGGGGAGACCTCATCGCTCTCTACAACTCCCTGAAAGGAGGTTGTAGCGAGGTGGGTGTCGGTCTCTTCTCCCAAGTAACAAGCGATAGGACAAGAGGAAATGGCCTCAAGTTGCGGCAGGGGAGGTTTAGATTAGACATGAGGAAAAATGTCTTTACTGAAAGAGTGGTTAAACATTGGAAGAGGCTGCCCAGGGAAGTGGTGGAGTCCCCATCCCTGGAGGTATTTAAAAGACGTGTAGATCAGGCGCTTAGGGACATGGTTTAGTGGACATGGTGGTGTTGGGTCAATGGTTGGACTTGATGATCTTGGAGGTCTTTTCCAACCTCAATGATTCTATGATTCTATGATTCTATATATGATTATTGGATTGGCCAGATGGCCTCAGTTTACTGGCTATATGATTTCCAGTGTCTGAGAGCAAGAGACACTGAATACACAAATGCATGGCATGGCAGAATGATAAAGAAGAAACTGTGTTAAGAGCTTCTTCCTGTCAGCAGAAGGGTGGTCTCTAGAAAATACCTTTTACAATGTGTCTTCAAAAAGAGCCAATTCAGTTGTTTTTCAACCAGCTGAACCAGAGATTAAAGGAGTTTTACACTGAGAGAGAAAAGAATATATGGACTTAAAGCAGCTGATTTACCTGTGATACATGCATCAGACTCATTCAGATTATCTTCAGACACAGAAAGAGAATACCTTTTGCAACAAAGGTCCTTTCTTGGTTTCTAATCCTTCCTCACATAACAACTTCACTGAAGACAGTTAGACATTCCTTGAATGACTAAGAAGAAAACTCTTAGGGTACAGATAGGTCTTATGCTTACTATGACATTTAAGCATAATCCCCTTTTACTTCTGTACCAGGGGAGTAACTGCTTTGTAGCCTCAGAGCAATTGTAACTGAAACTGAAGCAGAATTACCAGTGTGTAAAGCAACTCTTCAGGTACCTCTTGCTCTATATACTGGTCTGTTATTTGCTCACCTAGCAGGAAAACATCAGTTTGACTTTGCTTCAGTCCTAATTAGTAGGACTGAGGGTGGAGGGAGAAATATTACCTACATTTGCATTTTCAATTGGAGAGAAAAAGGATAGGAGACTCATGCCAGCTCCTCAAAATTTTAGTTATGTTATGGTTGGTTTCTCTCTCTCTTTAAATTGTGTGCGTTTGTCTGACCCCAGCAAGTGGTGTGATGTCCTTTCACCATACTACTGCTTAAACTAACAGTTGTCTTTGGCAGGCAGCATAACAGCTCAAGCTCTTTTATATGTCTGGGGTTCTTACTGTGGTCAGCACTTCAAGTATAGCCCAACATAAAAGATCTGAGGAGAAAACATGGAAATGAAATTATTTTTTTCCAGTAGTGAACAAATGGGCTTAGTAGTTATTAACATTTTACAAGCATTTAAGGCTTTCATTAGAACTTTGAAGCAGAGCTGCCATTGTTAACATTGTTGATGTCTCCATTGTAAAAAAAATAGCCTTTAGAGTTTACTATTTGGCTCCTTGAAACAATATTCAAATCCAAGTTCATTTCACATTTTATGTCTCTAAAATTGTTCTATATATATTTCTAGAGTGGCACTTGGGATTGATCTTAGAGTCTTTTGTTGCTGCTTCTGCTAGACTCCATAACATCCATTTTAATTTTGAAAAAATTAAGGGGTTGGTCTCTTTTAAAAATAAAACCAATTTTTTTCTTTTGCAAATGGTTAGTCTTTTTACAACCAAAACAATGTAACCCTTTTCATCCTGGCATTTTGGACAGTGTCATATTGACATTAACTCCTTTTGGACTTCTTGCCATCATAAAGCCTGAAAGGCAACCTCAGCAGGAGGGTATGACCTGGATTTGTCAGTGGTGATCATATCATGATTAGGCATCAGTGGGGGTACTGCTCCCACTAAAGCCAACAGGAGCTTCATATGCAACCTGCAGCAAACAATTCAGTTCAGTGTAACATGTTTTTCCTAGAGGGAACTAGTGTATGAAAGCCTTTGGCACTTCTTCTGTGCCAAACTCCAGCCCTGCAAAATAAGTGTCTGTACAAGCAGTTGTTTCATTACATGCACTTGTTTCATTGCATGAATAACCCTAGTAAACAGTACAGTTCATTTAGACACATTTTGTGCAACATTCAGGAAAAGAAAGAAATCAGTAGAGTAACAAGAAATGCACCGTCATTTTAGAAAGCAGCTTGCTGAAGAGCTGATCGCTTGATGCTGGTTCCTCTTTTAAAGAGGGAGAAGAGATGATTCAGAGCCATAAAAAGTTTTTTGTCAGGTATTCATTAGTCTAATTGCAAAGAAGTAAAACTACAAGTCAGCGAAGGCCCATGTTAGTATGATGCACTTATGGTTTAAATCAAGTCAACAAAAATTTATCCTGACCCAGTTGTTATGAAATACATGGCAGCCTCATTTTGAAAGGAATTGAACAGAACTTAAGAGAAAGAAATAAGAGATATCCCTGTGCAATTTTCTGAATCCAATGGGATTCCATGAATAAAGCTGGGCTAGACCCCTTTTGTATTCAGCCCAGGATCTGTGCTTCTGTCCTAAAAGTAGGTAGAAGTTAAACACTGGTTTGCTCAAACCAGTATGGTGAGGTCATTATCATTAGCCACATTGAAAAAAATACAGACCAGCATTTGCAATCACATGTAACTAAGTAATTATTTTGGCTGCAAAAAGGTACCAATTTAAATAACAAGGATAAAAGACCTAATAAATTTTTTAAGTACTTGGCTAGTGCTCTGATGAATCAGGACCATGTTTCAGATTTATTTTCTGAGCAGTATTTAAAGGAATGATTATTCTGTGACTGTAGATAAGATATGGTTGAATTTACCTGCACATTGCCCAAAAATGACTTAGATCAGAGACATATCTGTGGACACTTCATGTATACACTGAAACAAACAAAGCAAAAATACTCTTTTTGGAAAAATACTAATAGGTAAAATTATCTAAAAGTGATTTTTTTGACTGATACATTTTACTCTAGCTTGTTGCTGTTGGTTTTTGTATGTGGTTTGTTAAAAAGCGCTGTGGAAATAACGATTGCTTAAGAATACAGTGAAATAAATATAATCCATGTAATTTTAAAAGTTTTAATAGTAATGAGTCTATTCCAGAAAGCTAAAATAGAGAAGTTAATGAGGGAACTAACAAAAAAAGTGATAAATTTGGGGATGTCTTACTGCATGGAGAGTTTTTACGCTGTACACTAGTACTGGAAAAAACATTGCCTGAATTGTTTAATACTATGCTTGATAGGATATAGGGAGCATGACTTTGTTCTTATTAAATGAGCTCAGTGATAGATCATTTTTTCCCCACACCTTATGGGTAGTGATCCATAAGAATGAATGTTTGGGAAACAAAGGTGGAAGAATGCTTTTCAGAAAGTCAAGTTTCAGACCAAGAGTTTATAAAACTGGATAAAATGCCAAATCCTGGAGATCAGTTTGTGTCACAGCTGTTCATATTAGCTAATTCTACTTTTTTTTTCCTTCTTCTTCTTTTCTTTAAGGATTTCAAAGTTCATAAAGAAGAAAAAAATCCTGCTGGTGGAAAACTTTTCTACTGAATAATTGATTTTCTTTATTAAGTAATGAAAAAGAAGTCTGAACTCTGGTTGGTGAGATTCTCTTCAAGCTGAGCAAATGGGATTGAAATGGTGCGTAAAACCTGTATGGGTTTTCTGTAGAGAGGTGAAATTAATCTAAAGAGAGGAAAAGTATTGACAGTTTATTTTGTTAATTCTGATTTTGTGAAAAAGGTAATTCAGTGGGGTTATGGATGTAAATCAGGTGATTATCCTTGGTAATTCTGGGATATAAATCTGACAATTGTTTTCCTTCTAAAATGTAGAATGTCCAAAAACTCCCCCAGAAACCTTTCCATTCTGCTTCTGGAAAGAAACCTGTAATTAGACAATGCTTACTTGTTTTACAGATTATGCAATGTACATCATATAATGCACAAACAGATCACTTTCAGTGGGAGTAACAAGCAGGCCATTGAAAGGTAAGATTTCTAAGCAAAGAAGACATGAACTTTCCTTCTCTGTTGCAAAATGTTTGGATAAGGAAACATGTTCCTCTTCATCCCCACCATGTAGCAAAGAATCCTGGTTTATGCTTCTACATGGATAAAAGTTCCGTAAGGAATCTCAAAGTGCAGTAGCAAGGAGTCTGCTGCTCAGAGAGAAGGGAACACTGCATACACAAACTAGAAACCCAGATTATTTTTTTTCCTTTAAATTTTTTTTGTTTGTTTTATACAAATAAGACCTAAGATTTGAAGGTGAGATGTAAGGAAATAAAAATGAGGTTAGTGCCCTTCAGAAATGCAAAGAATTTCAACTCTTGTTTTCTTTAGCATTGCTGGCAGTCAGCTTAGGAGATCAGAGAAATGGAATGGGAACTTTCTTGGCTCCCCTTGTAGGAGGAAAGGTCAGAGTCTTTGTTTTCTAACTGTCATTAAACATTTATTTTTGAATCGTTGTTTAACAACAAAGAAACAAATAGATTTCAAAACATGGAAGATCAGGCATTCTGTCAGCGTCTTATGAATACTCTTGCTCACCACAACCCATCATTTCCTTTCAAAAAAAGGTAGAGTAAAAAAGATGTAAAAAGAAACCTGCAAACAACTAAGATTTTCTCATATATCAAAGAGATAGGCCACAGCTTAATTCTTTCATTTACAGATCAACTTTAAAGTGTAGGACAGAAAAAAGCTCCTGCTGTGACAAGACCAAAGAACGTCAATGCAACAACCAAACATCATAGTAAGTCCAGCACATAAAGGAAAACATTACTCAGAATTCTCTCAGATAATGCTAGATATTATATTACAGCAAGAAAATAACGTGTTACTCAAATAATGTAGAATTCATCCAACAGCTGAAATGCCAGCCTACAGTTTGAAGCCTACTGTGTCACAGACAGTGTTTGAAATGTACTCCATGACTGTCAGGGTAACTACTTTTCTTAACTATTCAGACAAGGGAAGAGACAAGTGGCCTGAAATTAGGAAGAGGTACACAGGACTATTTTACTGATTTTTCTTCTATGAAATGGCCTGACAAAAGCAATTCCCTTCCCCCATGATTGAAAGAACATATCTTCATTTAAAAGACAACTTCCTCATTTGGTTATCCTTCAGGAGGCATATAAGGCAAGCCCTGTTGACTAGTAACTGCAAATAACCAGGGAACAATTCCTTCATCCTGCTTTTACCTGGAAGCGCAGAATTTTTATATATTTTGTTGACTTCCGAAAGAAGTAAGTCCTTTTTAGTTGTCAGATGTGTTGACACTGTTTGTTTTCTCTGTGGGGAGGATGCCACAGAAGGTTTCTAAGAGGGTTTTGCCAAAGATCCCCCTGATCACTCCTGGTGAAGAGGTTGGTCCTCAAAAGGTGACAAGAGTCAAATGCAGCTCAGGAGGGTCAGGTAGAGCTGCTGCTGCCATGCTGTTACCTAATGAGAGTAGTAGGAGCCAGGAAGACCTGGACATGACTTTGGAGGGGAAATTTTCACTGGTCAGCCCAGAAAATTCAGTGGCTACATCCATAATAGTAAATCTATAAATGGTAAATAAGAGCCAGGGCATGCTAGTTAATTGTGCTGGTACACTATCAGGATGTTATCCAGCACAGTTTGGCCCTCACAAGTCTTCTCTCGCCATCAGACTTCTTGCTACTGCACTTCACAGAACTCTTATTCTTACAGAAGTATAAAACAGGATTCTCTGCTGCATTGTGGGGATGAAGAGTCCTTACCCAAACTACTTCTGCTCACAGTCTGGGAGCAACCATTCCCAAATAGGAGGTTTGCTGGCAGGCACCCCTGTCAGGCTAGGAGACTTTACTCGTGTTGACACAGGGTGCTGTGTGCCAGTTAGACTCAGTGCTGCAAAACAGTCTGGAGCACATTCAGTGCCCTAGTATAGGCATAAACATATTTTTCTCCAATGGCCTGCAGTCTAACACTTACCCTTGAATCATTTGGAAGGGTATTATTTAATTCTGTCCTCAATGAAATTTGCTGGGAAATATAACAGGTTTACACCCAAAGAATCAATATACTGCATTCCTCCACCATGGATAGAAGAGTTGAATACAGTCCAATTTCTGAGTTCACAGTCAGTGGAAAACACTATGAGATTGAACAAGCTTTTACTGCAGCTTAATTCCTACGTTGCTGATGGGGTAAAGAGAGAAAAGAAATAGGAAAAAATGGTAGACGTGGATGGCGAAGAGGACACTGAAACAGGTACCTCTGACAAAGACTGAAATCCAAGTTGCATCTGAGAAAAATTGTGCAGGAACTTTGGACAAAGTTATCTCTATCATCTGGTATGAGAATAGAAATTAGTTTAGTTTTAAAAATGAAAATATAGGAATTTCTGATAGATCAAAATGGAAACTGTAGGCAACAGGCTGTGTCTTCTGCATGAATCTCCATTACTATAGCAAAAATCTAAACATGACCCATGACAATTTCTCAATAAGCCCATTCATTCATTCTTCTTTTCTTCCACAAATTAAAATCACATTAGAAATTTTTTGTCTTGATAGGGTCTTAACATTTTGTTCAGCTTTCCCATGCTAAACCTAAACTAAGTCAATTAGTAGTGGGAAACCTAGCATTCTACAAAAAAAGTTTGTTCAGATGAGGGGAGTAAAGTCTTACTAGTGGTAATTTCATGTTAACAGAACTAGGATGTAAGTGTTTGTATAGTGTGAGAGATTTAAAGATATGGGATACAGGAATTTTATTAAAACAACTTCTAGAATATCTGGCTATACTGATGAAGACTTGACCAAAGCTAGTCTGAACTAGAAGTTATTCACCAACTGTACCATGTTGCATGGGAAAGCCTAAAAACCCCTAGAACTGTTGCTGTCTCTGTAGTATTTTACAAAGGATTAAAGTGGGGAAATTGTTTTCACCTGACTGTAAGCCTATATGGCCAAAGGACAAAAATGATAAAAGGTGACAAAACTACAGTGACAACTCATTTGTGTGAGCATTTGAACCTCTGATCATAAAGTGAAAACCAGGTTTCGACAGCTTTATTCTCAGTGTGTTTCTTTGACACTGTTATTGTTATTATTATTTTTATTCACCAAGACAGATTCTAGTAATTACATGGCATAAATTCCTGGAACTAAAATTAATGCCCAGTATGTTATGTTCACCAAAAAGTCCATAATATGGTTTCTCTTCTTTTCAAAGACAATTTAAAAGCTGGAAATCTTTAAAGTTTGGATGTTGAAAAGAAAAACAAAACAAAAAAGCTATTTTGCAGACTTGTCTGGTGTGAGCTTGTCTGTGTTTCCAATCCTATGGGAGTTTTGCCTCATTCTGGTCTTTAAATATTTATCCTGAAAAAAGGTTTTTAAAAAAAGGGGAGGGGGGAGAGAGAGAGAGAGAGAAGAGGAGGAGGAGGAGGAGGGGAACCTCTCTCCCTGTAACCGTTCCCACAGTCTGCCGTTCCCCAGCTGGAATGAATGGAATCCCGATAACGCTCACTTGTTCAGAAACACAAAGCTCACCCAGACTGTGCAGAGACAGCTTTAGCTGAAAGTTGCACGGAGCTTCAGATTATGGGAGAGGGAATGATAAAATAATTAAAAACAATTATCATCCTAGAAATATCAAATTGGTATGGAAATGACCACCTCATCGTTACAGAGGATATTGCCTGGAAAAAGATCAGGTTGAGATGAGTTTCTGCTGGACCCTTTCTTTCTTAAGATGTCTGTAGTAACATGCCATCCTAAAACGTCCTACTTTGTGTTTTCCTTAACTGCATCAGCGTTGCACATTGGAGGCCAGAACCATTTAACTGCCACTCCACAAAGCACTTAGCAGCTTCCCAGTGGATGCTTGGGATCCTTGTTTCTTGTCTTTTCTTCTAAAAGCTGTTATTTTGCAATTCAGAAGCTCACTATTAGTAGTAGACCCCAGAGATCAAATTCTGGGGTATGTATACATATCTAGGATATGCATATTGTGTTTCTATCCAGAGATAGTATGAATCTTTATCTGGTGAGATAATACACATTAAATGGAGGTCTAGGTATGTTATTCCCCTGTTAATTTTCAGCTCACTCTGCCAAGAGCCATGGGGAGTGTCTTTGAAAGATTTCCTTAGTTAGAAAGACATAAAGATCATCTAAGGAAATCCAAAGTCTGGATATTTGTATTGAATATTGTTGATTTCGGTTCACAGCCTACAGGAGGATTTACTTTGAGAGACGTAATCACATGGTTATGTTGTCTTGGTGATAAACAGAACAGCTGATGAGTCACCTGCATGTTCAAAAAGATACAGCTAAAAGGCTGTATCTTTGTTTTGAACATACAGCTTGCAAAGAAGGAGTTGGCCATGAAGTATAAGCAAAGCAGAGAAACAGAGAGGTCTTCTCTTCCTTGATAGATATTAAAGTAAGTTGCTTAAAGTTTTGGAAGCATTTAATAATGCTTCAGTCTCTGAGTTGTAGTTTCAGGATTTTGAATAATAACTTTAATTTTTCTTGAAAAGTTGTTACAGAAAAATACCTGGAAACTGAAGTCATGCCAATGGGTGGAAACTCATTTTTTTTGCTCAAAATGGGATAATAGCAGCTGCAACCACTTCCTTAAGATTTAGCCTAGAGAATGGCACTGAAAACTGAATTGGTGAGTTTATAGGCTATGGTTTCATCTTCCAGCTTACAGGTAGGCAGAGTATTCTCTGGCTACTGTCCTGATTCCAGCCTCTCCTTTTGGGCAAAATAACCAAGAAAAAAGTAACCATCAAGATCAAACAACAGGTGACATTAGCTGACCTCACGGAAGGCTTATAAGCAGAGTTTAAACTAGGACAGAGTGCTGAGGCTACTTAAAAACTTCCTCCAGGCCATAGGCATACATGAAATACTCCTATCAAACTACTAGACTTTCCTGTAGCCTTGACACAGCAAAGCACACTAGCACTACTGCCAGCATCTTTGTCATGTAGCAGGAATAAATAGGCATGGTCTACTAGATTTCTTCCTAGTCGTAATGTGCAACTGCTCTTTCTGAACATCTTGCAGAGACCAGTGCTAACCTTGGAGTTTTTTTCTTCTTTTTCAAAATCTACGTGAGGCTTCTGGGAGAAGGGGAGAAACACCATGGTCTTAGCTACCAACAATAGAATGATAACACCCAACTATTTATCTTGTTCTTTGCTCATGCAGCTGTCATTATGTCTAATGCATCAGCATAGGTCAGGAAATAACCTTTAAGATGACAACTGACTGACTCAAGCTGAAACAAGCAAGATGAAAGTGATGTTTGAGAAGGAAAAAAACACATCAAAGAATTGTCCGTGATGTTGTTTCCACTTGTCCCTCTAGGCATTCAACCCACAACACTGCAGAAACTTTGCAATACTCTTCCTGATGAGTCTGAATGACTGCCTTTCTTTTACTTTCTGGTTTGCTAGAAAACTTCATTCAGAGTGCAGGCCTGGCCACAGCAGCCCATGTGTTTGCCACACTCATTCTAGAGGACTGTTTTATTGCATTGAACTGTGATGTTGACTCCCAGGTTAATATGTAATATGGCTTATGACCTGTGACTTTGGCTGCTATGTGAACCCCTCATCTCTACTGTGCTCAAGCTGACATCTGGTTCCTAGTTCACTTGTGGTGCCAGTTCAAGCTTTTGGTTCTAATTTCAGTAACAACTGCAGATCAAGTCTTAGATCAAATCTTAGATCTTGAATTGTGGGGTCTCAACCGTTGCAAGAACTGCTTCCTTTAAAGCAATGCGGACCACAAAACTGAGGAGGAAGCTCGTGAGATTGGGAACAAATGTTCTGTGACATTCTGATTGGCAGAAAACTCCACAAAATGTCAGGCAAGTACAGGGTTTGATTCACAAAATATCTTAAAATCTTCATTTGTGTGAAAGTATTTAATACAAATATATTCTTTTTTTTTTATAATAAAAGGAAGGACTTAGAGGGAAACGTAAAAAGTTTTATTACAATAGTGCTGCTGATAGAGAAGTTAGAAAAGCTTATGGGTGGATCACCTTTCCTCCAGGCTCATGACTGAATGCTTTTCTTTTTCTCTCTGCATTAGTTACTCATCATAAATTATATTCTCATTGTTCAAACATATTTCTTGTTCCAAATCATTTACTTTATTTTCACACCTGCCAACCTAACCTGCCTTGACTTACTCCACATTCCCAGTAGAATCATTGCTAGTGCTACTCTTTTGTGCTGACACTTTTACCAGCTAGTTTAATAATTTTTCTAATTGTTTAAAATGTTCTTAATTTTATGAGTTTTCCTTTAATAGTTATTGTTTTCAAAAGTGCTTACATAAATTCCAAGTTTTTAACCAATAAAACAAGAAACTTAAACATATTTATTTCTAAGTTTTGAAGGGAAAAATTTAACAAAAAATATTTGTTATTTAGGACTACTGCGGTTGAGATTTTTCATCTTCCAGATATTTAGAAATGGATCTGAATTGAAACATCATATCAAAACACTCAGAAAGCTGGACAATACAGCAGTTCCAATTTGTATTACAACAAATGCCCAATTCTGGTCTGTGGCTAGAGTGTGGAGAGACTTAGAAAAAATCATTTGAGAGACAATTCTCTGGATGCTTTAGAAACAAAAGTATATATTTTTTTCTCTTTTATAGAAGAATTAAGAGAAATTATTTAGCAAGTCATAGGTTGAGGGGACCTGGACCTTACAGAACCTTTGCAGAACTGTATGGAAGACAATGTAGTTTCCTAAGGGATCTGTTTGGAGATCAAATTCTGCATTTAGTTATTTGCACAGGTGAATGTGAGGCCATGAATTTAAGGCCAGAATTTGGCTTGCAGAAACATTATTATTCTTGATGAGTCACAAGAAAGAACTTAGCTTGACCTTTAGATCAGATTGCATTTGAAGGGGTAATATTTAGAGAAGCCATCTTTTTGCATAAGCCTTGTATGTGATTCTGAGCCAAACTAAGCATAAATGTATAAAACTGTGTTAAAGATCAAGAGACAATCAGACTAACAGAGTTTTTTGGACAGATAGACTAAGAGGAAACTATGACTACTTTAAGATTAATGAATTTCTTTGAAATTTGGTAGAAATCACCTCCCAGACTGTACCATATTCATGTTTAACTCATTGCCTTAAAGCAAAGGCCCCAAACCTGACTTAATTCAATCTATATCATGCTGCTCTGAAGCAGAAAACAAAGGCATAACATAATTCAGTTTAACAACACTTCTTTCTTCCCAAATGTACTCATTTCTGTAGCCAAATATGTAAGAAGAGACTTGTTCCCAGTCCCAGTTCCCAGGCTTGCTGAACACCTCAAGAACATGACACAAATCAGTCTATGCCATGGCAAAGAAATGTATAATGATGCAGTGGATATCCTACAAACCTCCCACAAAGAACTTTTGCCTTGAGTTGGCTGAATTCCCTAACATATGAAATACAGGTCTTAAGAGGTAAAGAGGGGCCAAATACCTCTATGCAGTGTCTCCACCTAATCAGCAGAATGACCCTGAGACAATTTTACTTAAAGATCTTTGTCAAATTTGGATAATTTTGTTTATATCAACAGGAAAAACTAAGGAACTCATTAGAAAGTTGAAAACCACCCAATGGTACAGATTGCTCTTCTCAGTGCACGAGACCCCCATGAAAAGGCACAGAAACAAAGTCTCTTTCCCTCTGCCCTATTACTGAGCAGCTATCCCAGGTAAGCTTGTATAACTCTGTTTTAGAAAAGTATGTGGTAACCTAAGATTCATATTTCTTCATATCAGACATGAGAGGTGAGATAACATTTTTAAAAGTTGTGAAGGGACAAAAATTCCATCAAATTGAGGGGGAGGGGGTTGCTTTCAGACACCTAAAAGATAGGTCTGAAAAAGCATTTAGGTCTCTAGTGTGTGTCTTAGGTATCTAAACTGAATGAGCAATCTACAACTCCTAGTTCCCTAATTAAACAGAAGGACCACAGGCACTTATTTACACCAGTGAAGACATTTAGTCATCTAGAATATTGCTGTTTCATATACCCTGAGATGTTTTTGATTAGTATCGCCTAAATGACACTCAGCAGTTTGTGCACACCTAAATCTCCTAAAGTAGGTTATCCCACGTGCAAGTTTTATGAGTGACCTAATTGCAGGGCTAGGCTAAGAGCAAAGCTCCTGGATACTTACTCACCCATGGCAACTCCAGCCACCTTAACTGAAAACGTACAGCTGATGAAGTCAGTTCCACCAGACATTTGTACAGTAACCTTTAGGTCAAAACAGTCATTCAGGAATGGCAGCCTACGGTTCAGCAATGCTCTGGAAGTACTGCAAATTTCCTGTGAAAACCAGAATTTGTGGTGCCACTATTCGCTGAAATGCAAATTAATTTTCTCCTAAATGCATTAACAATTCCAGGGAATGTAGTCAATAGCAGTAAGTTATTTATGGACATTTTCAGTGTACGTGTGTACCACTGAGCCTAGGACTTCCACTTCTTGCACAAATGTTCTCACCACTAGGCTATTACAAAAAATGTGGCACTTCCAGGATCTCTTCTCATCTTTTAAAAGAATAGAGTAAGCAGGCTCCCACACCAAATGGAAAAGTTAAGTCAAGGATGGGTTTGAGACTGTTATCAAGGATGGGTTTCAGACTGTTATCCACATTCTCATACAAGCATCTGGTGTGGTGTTGCAGACAGTGCCTATACCTAGAAGTAAAGTGGCTGTTAAGACATCTTCCTCCATCATTGCTCCTGTTTTCTAGTGTAGATGTCCTCTTCTTCTATGTACTGGCTTCTGTGAATGCTGTTATCAAGTGTGTAATTCACAGCACAGTGGTTTTGCCATACTCTGCACTTAAAGACTTCAGTGTCTGATTCCACTTAATTAAGGCACTTCAACTGTAGTGTAACTGGTAAGTGAAAAAATTAGAGATCCAGCAGTCACCCCTAACTTTTGGCCTAAGATTTTTGGGTTTTGGTGGTGGAAGATTTGGTGGTGTAGTGAGGTGGTTGTCGGTCTATTCTCCCAAGTAACTAGTGATAGGACAAGAGAAAATGGCCTCAAGTTGTGCCAGGGGAGGTTTAGATTGAATATTAGGAAAAATTTCTTCACCAAAAGGGTTGTAAAGCATTGGAACAGGCTGCCCAGGGAAGTGGTTGAGTCACCATCCCCAGAGGTATTTAAAAGACATGTAGATGTGGTGGACTTGGCAGTGCTAGGTTAATGGTTGGACTTGATGATCTTAAAGGTCTTTTCCAACCTAAATAATTCTATGATTCTATGATTTCTTCAGTTGCCATTTCCAGGTAAGCGTGCTACTCTGGATGACTGAGGCCTATTAGCTGTTCTGAGGTGGGTCTAGAGAAACACATATAAACTTATCTAAATGCTCTGAACCTCTGACCTTAAATACAGATCTGTAAGTCTCTGGAGAACAGATGAGTACTAGAGAAGTCCAGCAAATAGTGCTTTCTGTCTAACAGGAAATACTGAAAGAACGGACTTTCTATAACAGCGGTTATTCAGCTGAAAACAAGAAGATAATGTCAGGAAAATGAAAAGTTAAAAGAAAACAGTGAAATTTTTTAATCAAGAAAATATGGGGACTGGTTACATTTTCAGCAGTCCAAGGCAAATGTGAATACCTTATTTACACATCAAAGAATATATAAAATTTATCTAGAGACATTAAATGCTCCATTTAAAAGAACACCTGTATTGGATTTGCGTGGCAAGGTTTTGGTAGGGCCAGGGGCTACAGGGGTGGATTCTGTGAGAAGCTGCTAGAAGCTTCCCCTGTGTCCGATGGAGCCAATGCCAGCTGGCTCCACGTCGGACCTGCTGCTGTCCAAGACCGAGCCAATCAGTGATGGTGGTAGTGCCTCTGTGATAACATATTTAAGAAGGGGAAAAAGTTGCTGCGTGACAGCAATTGCAGCCAAAGAGAGGAATGAGAATATATGAGAGAAACAATTCTGCAGACACCAAGGGCAGTGAAGAAGGAAGGGGAGGAGGTGCTCCAGGCGCTGGAGCAGAGATTCCCCTGCAGCCTGTGAAGAGCATGGTGAGGCAGGCTGTCCCCTTGCAGCCCATGGAGGTCCACAGTGGAGCAGATATCCAACTGCTGCCCACAGAGGACCCCATGCCAGAGCAGGTGGATGCCCAAAGGAGGCTGTGACCCCATGTGAAGCCCGTGCTGCAGCAGGCTCCTGGCAGGACCTGTGAACCCGTGGAGAGAAGAGCCCACGCTGGAGCAGGTTTGCTGGCAGGCTTGTGACCCCGTGGGGGACCCACCCGGGAGCAGTCTGTTCCTGAAGGACTGCACCCCATGGAAAGGACCCACTCTGGAGCAGTTTGTGAAGAACTGCAGCCCCTGGGAAGGACCCACGTTGGAGAAGTTCATGGAGAACTGTCTCCCGTGGGAGGTACCCCACGCTGGAGTAGGGGAAGAGTGTGAGGAGTCCTCCCCCTGAGGAGGAAGGAGCAGCAGAGACAATGCGTCATGAGCTGACCACAACCCCCATTCCTCGTCCCCCTGTGCAGCTGGTGGGAGAAGGTAGAGAAAATGGGGAGTGAAGTTAAGCCCGGGAAGAAGGGAGGAGTAGGGGGGAAAGGTGTTTTAAGATTTGGTTTTATTTCTCATTATCCTACTCTGATTTGATTGGTAATAAATTAAACTAATTTTCCCAAGTCGAGTCTGTTTTGCCCGTGACAGTAATTGGTGAGTGATCTCTCCCTCTCCTTATCTCAACGCATGAGCCTTTTGTTATATTTTCTCTCCCCTGTCCGGTTGAGGAGGGGAGTGATAGTGCAGCTTTGATGGGCACTTGGCATCCAGCCAGGGTCAACGCACCACAACACCTCATAATATATTCCTTTTCAGGAGTAACTGTTGAGAGCCTAAACATTCTTTTCTGTGGGGCTACTATGCTTAATTCTTTAAACATGTTTTAGACCAGCTATGATTCTGCTGCAAATGTGAACTCAGCTGTGGGTGGTAAATGGTAGAGGTATTTTCAGTTTATTTGAAATATTTGACACTTTTTGTTTGCCTTGGGCTTCAACCCCCCATAAGTGAGTGAAATGGATGATCTTAGGGTTACTGACTCATATTTCCTGTCCTCATGATAATAAAACAGAGTAAGAACAAATATGGAGACATTAAGAAACAACTTGGGACCAATTATAAGTTGGGGTGCCTTCAAGAAAAACAATGATGTTCAAAAAGAAATACTTCTATTTCTTTTTGGAGTCTGACTGCAGGATGATATTGAGTGAAATCTTTCTCCTTAAACTTAGCAGCCAATAGGAAGGCAGAAGCTGGAGTATTCTTAAATAAATACTTTTAAAGAAATACAGGCTCTCTCATCCTTGGGAAAAAGGAAAGTGCCTGTGTGAGTGGGCAAAACACAGGAAATTGAATTGTTATGGGGATTATTAATCCTGCATTATGAGCCTGCTTTCCCTACAGAAAGACAGAGCGCAATTCAAACCATAAGACACCATTCACTGTAGGCATTTGCCAAACATCTCAGAAGGGACTGCAGCACAGTCACAGCTATATAAAAGTGAGCATTGCTTTTCCACTTCTGCTGCCATCAACCGTTATGTTCCAATGTGGACTCTACATCAAAGCTAAAAAGGTGATGTGCCTGATTTACTGTGCTCTGGTAGAGCAATCTTCTCTTTGACCACCTATATTGGTTTCCCTGCAATAAATTCAGAGGACTGTGGGAGGGCATTAGAGGGAAGACTGGATGGAGGATGCTTCCAGATGCCCCTTTTCTAGGGATGCTCCTAAATACCCATTATCAGCTGTTGTTTAGGTTCATTGGTGTTGAAGCAGAATAAGAACATAGATATTCATAGATGTTCATAGATATTTTTTCATCCTACAATCATAGAATCATAGAATCATTGAGGTTGGAAAAGACCTCTAAGATCATCGAGTCCAACTGTCAACCCAACACCACCATGCCCACGAAACCATGTCCCTAAGCGCCTCATCTACACGTCTTTTAAATACCTCCAGGGATGGGGACTCAACCACTTCCCTGGGCAGCCTCTTTCAATGTTTCACCACTCTTTCAGTAAAGAAATTTTTCCTCACGTCCAATCTAAACCTCCCCTGGCGCAACTTGAGGCCATTTCCTCTCGTCCTATCGCTTGTTCCTTGGGAGAAGAGACCGACACCCACCTCGCTACAACCTCCTTTCAGGGAGTTGTAGAGAGCGATGAGGTCTCCCCTCAGCCTCCTTTTCTCCAGGCTAAACAACCCCAGTTCCCTCAGCCGCTCCTCAGAAGACTTGTTCTCCAGACCCTTCACCAGCCTCATTGCCCTTCTCTGGACACGCTCCAGCACCTCAACGTCCTTCTTGCAGTGAGGGGCCCAAAACTGAACACAGTATTCGAAGTGCGGCCTCACCAGGGCCGAGTACAGGGGCACGATCACTTCCCTGCTCCTGCTGGCCACACTATTTCTGATACAGGCCAGGATGCCATTGGCCTTCTTGGCCGCCTGGGCACACTGCCGGCTCATGTTCAGCTGGCTGTCGACCAACACCCCCAGGTCCTTTTCTGCCAGGCAGCTTTCCAGCCACTCTTCCCCAAGCCTGTAGCGCTGCATGGGGTTGTTGTGGCCGAAGTGCAGGACCCGGCACTTGGCCTTATTGAACCTCATACAATTGGCCTCGACCCATCAATCCAGCCTGTCCAGGTCCCTCTGCAGAGCCTTCCTACCCTCGAGCAGATCAACACTCCCGCCCATCTTGGTGTCGTCTGCAAACTTACTGAGGGTGCACTCGATCCCCTCATCCAGATCATTGATAAAGATATTGAACAAGACCAGCCCTAAAACTGAGCCCTGGGGAACACTGCTCGTGACCGGCCGCCAACTGGATGTAACTCCATTCACCACAACTCTCTGGGCCCGGCCATCCAGCCAGTTTTTGACCCAGCGAAGAGTACACCTGTCTAAGTCGTGAGCCGCCAGCTTCTTGAGGAGAATGCTGTGGGAGACGGTGTCAAAGGCCTTACTGAAGTCCAGGTAGACCACATCCACAGCCTTTCCCCTCATCCACTAGGTGGGTCACCTGGTCATAGAAGGAGATCAGGTTGGTCAAGCAGGACCTGCCTCTCATGAACCCGTGCTGGCTGGGCCTGATCCCCTGGTTGTCCTGCTCATGCCTTGTGAGCACCCTCGAGATGAACCGCTCCATAATCTTCCCTGGCACCGAGGTCAGGCTGACAGGCCTGTAGTTCCCTGGATCCTCCTTCCGGCCCTTCTTGTAGATGGGCGTCACATTGGCAAGCCTCCAGTCGTCCGGGACCTCCCCCGTTAACCAGGACTGCTGATAAATGATGGAGAGTGGCTTGGCGAGCTCCTCCGCCAGCTCCCTCAGCACTCTCGGGTGGATCCCATCCGGCCCCATAGACTTGTGAGCATCCAGGTGGCGCAGCAGGTCATTGGCTGCTTCCTCTTGGATTATGGGGGGTTCATCCTGCTCGCCGTCCTTGTCTTCCAGCTCAGGGGGCTGAGTACCCTGAGGATAACTGGTCTGCCTGTTAAAGACTGAGGCAAAGAAGGCATTGAGTACCTCAGCCTTTTCCTCATCCTCGGTGACAATGTTTCCCCCCTGCATCCAATAAAGGATGGAGATTCTCCTTGGCTCTCTTCTTGTCATTAACATATTTGTAAAAACATTTTTTGTTGTCTTTAACGACAGCAGCCAGATTGTGTTCTAGCTGGGCTTTTGCCTTTCTCATTTCTTCTCTGCACGACCTAACGAGATCCCTGTACTCTTCTTGAGTCGCCTGCCCCTTCTTCCACAAGCGGTAAACTCTCCTTTTTCTCCTGAGTCCCAGCAAGAGCTCCCCGTTTAGCCAGGCCGGTCGTCTTCCCCACCCATTCTTCTTAACGGCGTATGGAGACAGCCTGCTCCTGCACCTTTAAGACTTCCTTCTTGAAGATCGTCCAGCCTTCCTGGACCCCTTTGCCCTTCAGGACCGTCTCCCAAGGGACTCTCTCAACCAACGTCCTGAACAGGCCAAAGTCTGCCCTCTGGAGGTCCATGGTTGCGGTTTTGCTGCCCCCCCTCCTTACTTCACCAAGAATCGAGAATTCTATCATTTCATGGTCGCTAAGCCCAAGACGGCCTCCGACCACCACATCTCCCACCAGTCCTTCTCTGTTAGTAAACAGCAGGTCGAGCGAGGCACCTCCCCTGGTAGGCTCCCTCACCAGCTGTGTCAGGAAGTTGTCTTCCACACACTCCAGGAACCTCCTAGACTGCTTCCTCTCTGCCGTGTTGTATTTCCAGCAGACGTCCGGGAAGTTGAAGTCCCCCATGAGAACAAGGGCTAGTGATTGAGAGACTTCTGCCAGCTGCTTGTAGAACGCTTCATCCGCCCCTTCATCCTGGCTGGGTGGTCTATAACAGACTCCCAGCAGGATATCTGCCTCGTTGGTCTTCCCCCTCATCCTTACCCATAAACACTCGACCGTATTATCATCACAATCGCTGAGCTCTAGACAGTCGAAGCACTCCCTAACAGACAGAGCCACCCCACCGCCTCTCCTTCCTCGCCTGTCCCTTCTGAAGAGTCTATAGCCATCCATTGCAGCACTCCAACCGTGAGAGTCACCCCACCATGTTTCTGTGATGGCGACTAAGTCATATCTATCCCGCTGCACAATGGCTTCCAGCTCCTCCTGCTTGCCGCCCATGCTGTGTGCATTGGTGTAGATGCACTTGAGCTGCGCTATCGATTTCGCCCCCAGCATCGGCACGCCACCCCTCGGCTCATCTCTAGTGGGCCTGGTTTTATACCCTTCCCCCTTCAAACCTAGTTTAAAGCCCTCTCAATGAGCCCTGCCAATTCATGAGCCATGATCCTTTTCCCCCTGTGAGACAGCTGGACTCCGTCTGTCACCATCAGGCCCGGTGCCGTGTAAACCTCCCCATGATCAAAAAAGCCAAAATTCCTCCGATGGCACCAGCCCCTGAGCCACGTGTTGATCAGGTGTGTTTTCCTGTTCCTTTCAGTATCCTTCCCTGCCACTGTAGGGATAGAGGAAAACACTACCTGTGCTCCCGATCCTTGAACCAGTCGCCCCAGTGCCCTGAAGTCCCTTTTGATCACTGCAGGACTTCTCTCTGCAACCTCATCACTGCCAGCCTGTATAACCAATCAGAAGGCCGTACCAAACCAGGGAGCTTCCTAGTGATGTCTCTGACCCGGGCCCCAGGGAGGCAGCAGACTTCCCTGTGGGATGGGTCCGGTCGGCATATTGGGCCCTCTGTTCCCCTCAGAGGGGAATCGCCTACGACAATTACCCTCCTTTTTTTCTTAGCAGAGGCAGTCATAACGCGTGGGGCTGACTGCCTCACCCTAGGCAACCTCCTGGATGGACCTTCGTCTACATCCTCGTCTCCCTGGCCCTCAAGTTCCAGGGCCCCATATCTGTTCTGTAAGGGAAACCGGGAAGGTGAGGGAGGCCGGGAGGGGATCGCCTGGCACCCCGAGCAGGGACCTGTTTCCATTCCCCCCCGCCACTTTTCTTTCCTGCAAAGCTGTATTGACTTGATTTTTATTCTGCTGTCCTTTCTTACTGTTGTTTTTAGCATTTGTTGCATCTGTCATTTATGATAAAATCACGGAACTGTTGGCTGGAAGAAGCTGTGGAGGTCACCCAGTTCGCTATCTCGCTTGGAGCCAGACTTTTGCCAATACTAGATCAAACCAGCAATTGTTTTATACAGTGAAGTGTTGAAAACCTCCCAGGATGGAAATTCCAACTACTCTTTGAGTAACCTTTTGCAGTACTGCAATGCCCTCCTAGTGAAGAAGTTTTTCTAATGTCCAGTCTGAACCTCTCAAACCTTAACTTGTGGCTGACAGCTTTGTTTTGTAATCTGCCACTATATCAAAGAGTTCAGCTCCATTGTCTCTGTAACTCCTTCAAGTAGGGGCAGAAAGACTTTTATCTTCATTTTCGAGATCAGAACGAACAGATGATTTATTCTCTCTGAAATAGCAAATGAAAAATGTTCCTCTGATTTAACAATCCTACTTGCAGGTCCTTGTGACTTTTTGCCATGTGCCATGTCTTCTCCAAGACAGGCTACTTCACCTATGTTGTGAGCCTAGTAGCAAGAAAAGATGATTTGAAGTGAAATATTCTGCCATATGACCCCAGGAACAAGGATTTAAGACTGAAAAGTTATGATGGATTTTTACTTCCTATTGCATACATAGATCCAAAAGGCATTTTCAGAGTATGGACTGCTCTCAGTGATGCAATCAAATCTGACTTTACACACCTGAATGAAGCAATAAGATATTGTGACATATTAGGATATCAGTAGTGGATGGCAATACAGTATTTATAGTTGAGAATAATTTCCTCTCTGATGCACTTTTTGGTTATTCTCACTCAGGGCAATTGTTATGGTTTAACCCCAGCCGGCAACTAAGCACCACGCAGCTGCTTGCTCACTCCCCACCAGTGGGATGGGGGAGAGAATCAGAAGAGTAAATGTGAGAAAACTTGTGGGTTGAGATAAAGACAGTTTAATGGTAAAGCAAAAGCTGTGCATGCAAGCAGAGCAAAACAAGGAATTTATTCACTACTTCCCATGGGCAGGCAGGTTTTTAGAGCTATCATCTCCAGGAAAGCAGGGGTCCATCACGTGTAACAGTTACTTGGGGAGACAAACGCCATCACTCCGAATGTTCCCCCCTTCCTCCCTCTTCCAGCTTTATATGCTGAGCATGACATCACATGGTATGGAATATCCCTTTGTCCAGTTGGGGTCAGCTGTCCCAGCCGTGTCCCCTCCCTACTTCTTGTGCACCCCCAGCCTGCTCGCTGGTGGGGTGGGGTGAGAAGCAGAGAAGGCCTTGACCCTGTGTAAGCACTGCTCAGCAGTAACGAAAACACCCCTGTGTTATCAACACTGTTTTCAGCACAAATCCAAAACACAGCCCCATACCAGCTACTATGAAGAAAATTAACTCTATCCCAGCCAAAACCAGCACATTCTCCACCCCGTATTCCATACCATTTATGTCATGCTCAGGTCCCACACTATCCAATACATTCTCATTACCCACCACCCCCCTTCCCATCCTTTGATATAATACACAGATATCAATCCCTTAGTCTATGGACCACCCCTGTGAAATGTCTGTAAAACGTCTATAAATGTCCATTGAGCTCATTTAGTCCATGACTTTGGGCTCCATCTGTTAGGGTGGTCACTCAGGCCAGGAGAGGTGGTGTGTTGCATGGAGTTACTGGGCACCAAAGCCAGCTCAGGTTGGGTCACTGCTGCACTTGCACTGCTTCTTGTAAGGCTTGTCCTCCATTGGTTCAGGTGGTTCCTGCTGTAGTAATTCCTATAACATGCAACTCAAATCACGGGTTACAACAGTTTAAAGGTATTTCCATTACAACCTCCACCCCTGGTGCCTTTGGACCAGACCATAGGGTTTAACATTGCAATGAACCCCTCCCCTTGCCCCTGCTCTGGCTTGGATTTATCCACAGACTGCAGCCCCTTAGGGGTGTACCTGCTTCAAGTGGAGCCTTATCTATGAGCCACAGTCTCTTCAGGGGTATACCTGCTGCGGTGTAGACTTATCCACAGCCGCAGTCGCTTTGAGGTGCACCTGTTCCAGTGTGGCCTTCTCCATGGGCCACAATGCCTTCAGAGATATACCTGCTCCAGCGTGGCCTTATCCACAGCCACAGTCCCTTCAGAAGCAAACCTGCTCCAACATGGCCTTACCCATGGCTGCAGTCCCTCCAGGGGTGTCCTGCTCCCGCGTGGAGTCATCCATGGGTCACAGTCCCTTCGACTCGAGTTCACACTGGGGTTCCAGCCTGTCCAGTACAGCAGCACAGAAACAGCAGCAATGCCCTGGCCATCTGCCAGCCCAGGCGCACGGCCGTTGCTGTTATCAAAATGTTCCCAGGCACAGCAGAATAAGATGATAAACAGCGCAGCAGTACAACAAGCAGTAAAAGCAAAAAGCAGCCACTAACGAGCACTAGACTCTAATACACAGTAAGGCAAGCAAGCCCCATGGCAGGCACAGGAGCCTGCCAATTAATAACTGAACAGCAATAACAGCTATAAATTCGATCTAGCATCTTCCAATCAAATCTGTTGTTGTCTCAAACCTTTTGAGCCCCATGTTGGGCGCCAAAAAGGACTGTTGTGGTTTAACCCCAGCCAGCAACTAAGCACTACGCAGCCACTCGCTCACTCCCCACCGGTGGGATTGGGGAAAGAATTGGAAGGGTAAAAGTGAGAAAACTCGTGGATTGAGGTAAAGGCAGTTTAACAGTAAAGCAAGAGCCACATGCACAAGCAGAGCAAGACAAGGAATTCATTCACTCCTTCTCATGGGCAGGCAGGTGTTCAGCCATCTCCAGGAAAGCAGGGCTCCATCACGCGTAACCATTACTTGGGAAGACAAACGCCATCACTCCGAATGTTCCCCCCTTCCTCCTTCTTCCCCCAGCTTTATATGCTGAGCATGACGTCACATGGTATGGAATATCCCTTTGTCCAGTTGGGGTCAGCTGTCCCAGCTGTGTCCCCTCCCTACTTCTTGTGCACCCCCAGCCTGCTCGCTGGTGGGGTGGGGTGAGAAGCAGAAAAGGCCTTGACTTAGTGTAAGCACTGCTCAGCAACAACGAAAACACCCCTGTGTTATCGGCACTGTTTTCAGCACAAATCCAAAACACAGCCCCATACCAGCTACTATGAAGAAAATTAACTCTATCCCAGCCAAAACCAGCACAGCAATGGAACAGAATCATATCAGTTTCCATCCCATCAAGTGTAAATATATTGACTTTCAACTCAAACTGCAGAGTATGTAATTCTTCCTAACACTTTTTGAAAAGGGGTGTTTGTTATAATACTGAGTGATGAGCGAATCCCAGCTTGATGTGAAAGGTTCTGTGTTTTGGCCATCATTCCAGCTGTATATATGTTGTTTATGTGTGCATATTTTCAAATGAATAATCTTTGAGAAGGCATATTAGGGCTGTAAGACATTATTGCAGTAAGGCCCATATACTGAATAGCAGCAATGTGTACTCCAGGGAACTGTCATCTCCTCTTTACAAAACCATTAGACAGAGTCCATCTGCTAACACTGGCTCCTCAAAGATGTAAGGGAACAGTTGACTCACTGAAAGGTCTATCCAACAAACCGCTAGTTGCACGCACTGCATACAACAGACATCCTTCTGGGGCTAACTATAAACTTTGTATCTTGTGGGCTGTGATATTTGAATTATGTTTATTCTGCTGCTCCCTCAGGCAATCTCTCATGTGCTCTTCACCAAACAATGTTTGATACCCCTCTTCCCCCAGAAATTATGATCCTGCAAAGAAATGAAAACATGAAAGGAAATGAGAATTCATTCACATCAAGCTTTCTATGAGGATAATGAAGGCACAGGACAAAAAGACTTTTCCTACCTCAGCTTTAAAACATTTTTTCCAGTTTTAGTGGGAGAGAATTCAGCAACCGTCAAGAGAAGCAGACAGAATCCTTAGTGCCAAAGTGAAGTGCCTGTGTTCTCAAGATCTTAACACTCCTGAAGGGGGATGTGGAATAAGTCTTCTGGAGATGTCAGCAAGACCACAAATAGCTTGAGAAGAATTAAGTAAAATTTTAAAATAATAGACTACAGGTGGCCTGTGGGAAGACCCCCAGTACACAAGGAATATGTGTTTGGCTTATAACAAGAAGCCTTGCAGCTGTGCTTTTAATATAAGCTGAAGTCTGGGATGTAACAAGATTTAGTTAGATGGCATGTAAATTGGAATGATAGCAGTTATAGCATATAATTATATGATGAATTCAGCAAACCTAGCTGCATTAGAAACTTTTTTTTGCCACTGCACTATTAATGCTCTGCGAGTAATGTGTATCTAAACTCATAATTCATATCTACATTATAGGAAAAGGCTGATCTGAAATAAAGGCAGGATCAGATACCAAAATCAAGTAAAATCACAGATAATTTCAATCCCTGATTCCTAATTTTCAAAAATTAAGCAGATTTGAAACAACATTACAAAGGCTGAACATAATCAGTGTATTTAGTACAAACTGTCATATTTGATTCCTGTCTTCATGAACAACTACCACAAGCAACGATTTCAAGTTTGGCAACTGTGTGCCCTGTATTCATCCCCACAGGCCCCAGAAGGATAATTCTTAAATCTACAAACTGTCTCGTGCAGCCGCTTTTTTTTTCCTGAAAGACTATCCAATTACTTAGTGCTGTGCTGGGAGTACCTGGGGAAATAGTAAAAGGAAATACAACTGAGAGCCACTGTGGTTTGACTCCTCTCCAGATACTTTGAAAATATTTTGGCAAAAACAAGATTTTAAGTAAAACTGTTTCCTTTGGTAACATACCCAGAACTGCAGGTTTTACATTTTTGTACTTAGTATGGAGGGCCAAAAAAAAAAAAAAGAAAAAAATAGCCCTTGTGTGAGGAGGGTGTACACGTGGTAGTAATATTGGTGGGGAAGAAAGAGAGAGCAAGGGGGGGAAATTTGAACAAGATGCAGAAAGAAGACAAGGAGAGAACATATTACAAATACCCATCTTCTACTGGGAAAACGAACTACACAGTGCTGCAAGAAGGAAAATCTCTTTGAGTACATTAGACTTTTAAGTAGTGACAGGAGGAGTACGATGGTTTGTTCATCAAAGGATGACTGTGATAGAAGAGAAGCAAACCATGATTTCTTTTTCGCTGTTTCGTTGTCAAGCAGTGTCAATGAGGGAGCTCTTGAACAGACAATGATAACTTGGATTTCTTTGTCTTACAGGAGATTCCTTAGAGTACTTCTGATTACTTTTTATCTCTGAAGTTTTTAGTAAGAATAGAAAGAAGTCCATGAAAATCTTTCTAAATGCACTGTCCGTACAGAGTTTTCTAGATATCTAAGTAATTAGGAAGCCTATGAATACTTAAATGAATGAAATAAAACATTAATGCCTTTACCCTTCAGGACTGCTTACTTCCTTTAGAAGATCTTTGTGTTCGTTTGGCTGCCACTGATTACAAACTGGTTGGCTGCATGCACAAATTCTAAGCCTCTCACATTTGTAATTTCATTGCTGTCCTGCTGAGTACACTTCACTTACAAGCAACATAATGATGGGCATTCAAGAGAACAGTGCTAAGTCACTGTTATTATTCACCATAAGTTAATTGGACAGATAAGCATAATGTAAATGCTTCTCTTCAGTTGTTCATTTCCAAATACAAAAAATTAAAACTCCTTGCCACAGCCTTCAGACAGATATATATTTAATAGTTTCTCTTAATTTTGGTTACGACTCCATTTCTGTTCAACTTGTGAGAGGTTTTTTTTCAAGGCTGAATTACTGTTTTTCCTCTAGAAGTGCTCACCTTACCACAGCTGGTCAAACTCTTTCTGCTTTGGATGGAAATGTTGTGGGTTAACCCCTGTTCACATCACAGCTTTTCTTCAGCAGGATACTTTTATCATTCTTTAAGAATAGCCGTAGGGTGGAATTCAACTTCAGTGGGAGTACACAGGTGCTTACTTACATTTTTGCAAACTGGAGTGATGTGGAAGTATTGTACTGGGAGAAGTTACCAAGTATGTGAGGTGTGAGTTTAGAATTAGTCAGAATACAAGGCTGCAAATCAAGAAGAAAAAAGGGAGAAAGGGTAGGTAATGAGTGCATGGAGATGATGAGGGTTGAAGGGAATTGAGTATATTTGGGAAGTAAGTCTTTGAAAAGGTTGTGCTGAGCAAAAGGCAGGAGGAGCACACTGATACAAGGGTCTAAAGTACAGTGATAGAGCTGACTTTTGATATTTGAAAAGAAAGGCGAATGGATGTATTCCTTTAATGAATGTACTTGAACTCATAGGTCTGATTTTCATTTGAACAAAGAGTTTGGATTGTTTCTTACTTAGCCAAACCAGTCAGAACTAATATGAAATTAAATGTAAGAAGCTTTTTTCAGGGGGAGAAAAATCTACTAACATGAAACAATGTGTAAGGTTCAGTAACTGGCAACTTGCCTCTTTCCTGCACCATGCTAAATCTTTTTTCTCAGAGGCTTAGCTTCATTGTTCTTTGTACCTTGTTGAATTCCTTAGTTATTACACGCTGAAATCTAGTATGTTTAACCATGTCTGTGTAGCCTATTTCTTACAGTTCTTTAATATGCCATGTTTATAAACAATCCTTTCTGTTATTTGACCCTCTTCAACTTAAGTGCCTATTTTTTTCTTCTTTTCTTTTGTTTACAGTTTGTTTACCCAGGAAACCTGAACATGCTGTTAGGCACAAACCGTGTTGGAGGGGATATTAACCTCACATAATGACAGTACACTAACATTTAACAGATCCATCCCAGTTAAGAGTCCAGACCCCTCTTTTGGTAATCAGTGGAAGGAAGGAGGTTTCTAATGTAACTGTTCTTTGAAGGCTACTTCAGGTGAAACTGTATGAACACCTTCTCTGGGTAGTTAAAATTGAGATCCTCTTTTACGTAGCTGTCTTTCAGGAGGAGATTACAAAATAGCCTGCAACTTTGAGCTGCTGTTCTGTTTTCTGTTTCTGAGATGCTTAGAGGTGGACTGAGACAAGTCGATTTTCTTAACGAGTACCTGGAAGAAAAAAAATGTGGCAATTTGGTGGAGCAATTCAGGGAAGAGCCTTACTTCAAACAGAGAAGAGTTAATTTGTGAGAAAATACTGTGTTTTCACATATCCAGTACATGTGGATCAGTTGTTCCATAAGCGATGAGTGTGTTCCATTAAAGTGTTATGCCAGGAAGCTTTAATTTCTACACCTAATTCTTTCATGATTTGAAGCCAATTTTTTAAATGTTCATGTACTGTCTTCGAAAACAAAGATTTGATGGAGAAATTCCCTGGATTATTTCTGTAGTGGTCTGTTCTAGTGGTTTGCAGCCTGCCATGGAGAACTGAGGGAATTCTTCCTGGAATTCCTTGAAGATCTGTTTTTTAGTCATTTGCATAACTATTCTGAAATTAACTGAGACTTGAAGGTCTTATTGTTGTACTTCAGATTAACTATCTTTTTGGAGGTGTCCTAGAGGTACTTACAGTGATCACTTTCAGCAATAATCAGTGTGTCCATTCAGACTTCTGGCTGTGCTAGAGGCTGGACTCCTTTTCCACAATGGCACTAAACTTTGAAAGTGGGTCATGTCCTCACTGACGTTAGCAAATATCACAGTGGTCACAGCACACACTATGTTATTCTCAGCTCACTACCAGACAGAGCATTGACTAGATCTGTATTCTTCTCTAACCACAGATCATTTACTGTCATGAGGTTTTTTTTCTTCCTGTCCTCCTTGCTTCTTTCCCTTACCTTTTTAATCAAGATATTTGCCCCATAATTCACTTATGTATATACATACTCACATGTATGAAGCTCTGGGTTTACCTTCCATATTTCGGCAAATGACCTCAGCTGATGCAAACTTCTCAATCACAGGCAATTTGAACATCCTTTCTGATGAATCTCTGCAGCATCAGGCAATACCCCAAGATCAGTGGCCTTCAACTCCCACAGGCTGGCAGGTATTCTACTTCAGGGAAAAGCTGAACTCACATTCACCCTCAGACGTCTTTCTAACCCCATAGAATGAGGAAACAGAGCGATGTATTTGATCCTGTACTACCCCCTTTTTCTACTTATTTTTCTACTTATCTTCTCTGCTTACTCCTCTTTTGCTTGTGTTCATCATCCCTATAATCCTAGACTTCCCTGCCCCCTGCCTCCCTGCTGAGGGAGGGCTCTTTGCTCTTTCCTCCCTTCCCTTTCCTCTGAGATGGTCTCCCATACTGCCATTCTCTGCATGTGAGGAATGACAGAAATGAAACAGCTCAGACCAGGTCACATTCCCTTCAGTTTGCAGCCTTCCTATGACATACCTGCTTCTCTGACAGTGATGGGTGACTGTCATTCACACCTTTACTAAGCACAACCAGGACTGTGTTGACATCCCAGTTCTTTAGTAGCACTGACACCACTCACAAGGTAATTCTGTGTGTATTGCTTGCAACTGCAGAAAGTTTGATAGAGCACGTACATTCTACCTGAAGATAAAAGGAGGTATCTGGTATACTCAGAGTTTATGAAGATATGCAGTCAGTATGCATCTTTGCTTCCTAACATCATTCCGTTCTGTACTATAGTCCTATAATTCTTTGATTAGATTGTGGACTGAGAGGAAAGGTAGGCATGGGATGGCACTCCAGCATAGGCACAATCTCTGGATGCAGGGCTGGTACACCCTATCAGGTGCTAACAAGATTAACTTTATCAGCAGTAGAAAAAATTCTCGGTTTTGTGTATTTGACAGACTGTCATGTGTATGTGTGAACTGCACGTCCCAAATAATTCCTGTTATTGGTTAGTAGTGTCTTTTCCTCCAGGCAATTTTGTAAAGGATAATTAACATTTAGAGGGAAAGATATTTGCATTCTGGTGATATTTCTGCCTTTTTTTTTTTTTTTGATGTAAAAGTGCATTGAGATAATGTGAAATTCATAACTGCTCTTATTGTAGGGTTTTTCTTCTTTTGTGTCAACTCAGTTTTTCCTTATATCAATAGTTCTGTTGTGATGTGCTTCTGCTGAATTAGCATTTAATCTATTAGATTAGTTCATAAATAACATGTAGATATTCAAGATGAAGATGCCCTAATTAATGTTGATTTAATTGCTGGTAGTTTGACTATTAAAAAATTATTGGTTTACATTTTAAAATAAGCTAGACAAACCAAATTCTTTTAATTTCTTTCAAAATCACTTGGATATAGATGTAGATTAGCAGGTGCAATGAAAAATGTTAGGCATCCTTTTACAGCATTTTACAGTGTTCAAATGCAGATTTTTTATCAGAGGCAAGACAGAGGGAGAAGCTGACACAGAGACATCTACCGGTAAAGCAGGAGAGTGGTACTGAATACAAGTGCTCATTTAGCCTTCCTGTGAGCCTTTGTGTCTTATATTTGATGTATTTAATGTATTTGATTTGATTCACGGTGCTCTTATCTCCCTGTGCTAGAAGCATAGGTCTTAAATCAAGAAAAAGTCATAGGAAAATTGAACCAGTCTTCGCTCCAATGTGCCATCTTTGAATAACTTTTATTGTCTCACTTTTAAAGTAACGAAATAAAACCAAACAGATTTTGTTGCTAGTGTTTAATGTAGGAATACTCGAGTAATTTCAAAACAAAAAGAAGAACAGTCCTAAAGTCAATGAACCATTTCCCCAGTCATCCATATCAACCCAATTCTAGTTACACCAAGAAACAAGCTAGAAGCTCCTGCAGTCTTCAGAGCACAGACATGAAGGAGTTAATGGTGCAAGCACCTTCTCCTTGGTAACTTTATAGATAACACTTCACAGTTAGGACCAGTTTTATGAAAAAAAATCAATGTTATTTATGAAAAAGAATGTTAATAAGTTTTGTGAATGTTAATAAGTAGCAGAAAATGGAGGCTGGTAAATGAGTTAATGGGCTTCATGGCTATGAAACAGAAATGCTGTCATGGCTTGAAACGTATTTGCTCTGACTCAGGCTGAAAAGGAAGTTCTTCAGACTAGGTACAGATTTATTTTAAGGGGTGGCACTTTGGTTAATCTGAGTCATGTTCAGTCTGTGGCTGGGTAGAGTCCCTCATTATGAAAAAAAATCGGATTTTTCTATTGATGAAATAATATTAATTTGGATTTCCCATTTTTACAGCAGAGAAAAAAGAATTTAAGCTGGCAACTGGAACACTCTGTCTGGGCCCCTTAACATGCCTTGAGTGTCACCAGCAATTGCTGGAAGACACTTCTGCTCCCACTGCCACTCCCTGCCCTGTCTCACTAGCTTTTCATCTTACCTATCAAAGTCCAAACGGGAAATGCAGTGTTACCCCTAGGATGTGCAGGGGAATTAGGACACTCACTAACATGTGCCAGAGTCTTGGTTTATAGATTTACTCCACCCTTTTTGTTCTCTAGCTACTTTAAATCATACTTGCCTCAAGTCAAATCAAGACAAAATGCAAATCCAAGCATCACCTATGGTATTCAAAATAGCCAGCATAGCTAAAAATGCTTTTTAAAGACACAGGTGAAGAAAGAGGAGAAAATCTGTAGTTGATCTACAGATTTTTTTTCTAAGAAAGGCCTCTCCTTCCAGCATCTGTCTGGCTGGTACCCTCCTGACCAGCTGGTATTTAGAGTTTCAGGCTGTGCACATGCATTCCCTCTTCTTCTTAGGGAATATGCTTGTTGTTCCAGCTAGTCTTGCCTTTGCAATCTACTACCTCTATGAATATTTAATCTTTCTCCCTGAAACTCATTCTGTTCCCTCTGTAAGTAGGAGGTAGCCTGACCAGTATCCTAAAGGTGTCTTCACTGGAACATGTGTTCTGTATCAGTTTGTGTATTGGAAATGTGCATGGTACAATCATTTAAAAAGGATAATTATATTATTAATGGCCCTTTGTGGAGATCATGCACAATATTAAGTAACCTCTTAGAGGTAAAAATGTCTTTAGAGTGATGGATTTCCAAGCTCAAAGTTTAAAAAAATCCATGCCCTAACTTTTTTGTCACAATGATCACAGGATGATCAAAAGCAGCTAGGTTGGACCGCATATTAAACTGTTTCTGAAGGAAGAGAACTACATGAGAGATCCTGTCAGGCTCTGTAGAGCTGTTCAGTGAATCAGCTGGTGTAGAAGGCGTTATGAGGCAAGAGAGCTTACCCTGTCTCTAAATTTAGTATATTGAGTCACGTCTATCTGCAATATCTTCATAAAGACATCATCCTTAGGTATTGTGTAAGCATTTTTCCAAGCAAAAAAAAAGAATTGAAAGATGAAAAAATGAACAAATTGCTTTAGTGCCTTCCTCAAAACCAATGGAGCACCTTAGCACCAACGGCCAGAGTCACGGTGTGTGCTGCATCTGCTCTGTACAATGCAAAATAACTGTGAACTTGATTAATGAAGACTCACATATCAAATACGAAATGTGCAGTTGATCTACCTGTCTGCTTTTCTGCAGATATCACTCATGTTTATTACTGTGATCTACTAATCAGGTGCATCTGACGTCGGTTATCAATCAGGAACAAAAGTATCCCAAAGTGCTGCAGCTAAAAGCATGCCATCCCTGGACATCTGCCCCAGGAAAGGCTCTCAACACTCCCAGAGATCTTTGGAAGATGGCAGAACGTTTCTACGTGGAAAGATGTTAGCCCAACAAAGATAGATATTTTTTTCTAAGTGTCTCAAAAATAAGCCAGTTCCTAGGTTAAAGGTACATTAATTATTTCAATATCTGGAGCCGGTAGACCAGGGACCCCTGCCGAGATCTGCTGATCTCAATGAAAAATGGACTGTTTTCAGTGGAGTTTGAATCAAGCATGTGTTCCTATAAACCAGGCTGGAGTGTGCTCGTGGGGTTAGTTTTCCAGATATTTTAGCCTGGAAAAGGGCTTAGAAAGGAAAAACTGTCCTCTGGTGAGTCAATCCTAAAGCTGTTTTAAATTACACTTCCCAGAGGTTAACAATTTAACCTCTAGTTAACAGTTTAAATCATGAATGAGTGATGCAATCTTTTTGTCAGTGTATTTTTCATAGTTCTTCAAAAACATAACTGTTTCCTTTTATGATAAGTATATATAGTAAATTATTTCCTTAAAACAAAATTTTTAACTTAGAGTCAGAATTGCTCAACTGCATTTCCTATCAATGTCATAGTTAAATTCCAGGAAATTGTTAATAAAGGCATCAAACCAACCATACTAACCCCAAATCGTGGGTCTTATTAAAGAAAATCATAATACCCAAACACCCACACAAACACCTCAGCCCCACAGCAAATTTAGTTTTATGCCAGCGTACAATCACCTACAATCCACATCTCAACTTCCTATACCAGGGAGAACACTTACTCACTGTAAAATCCCAGAAGTACCTAGAGCCTGAAACACTACTTAAACATATGTGTACAGAGACTGATGTCTGTACTTTACCTGCTGGATTCAGAGAAAATTAAGGTCTCTGAGGAAATATTTTTAAAAGGATAGTGATTACTGTGCCATATGAACACTATAGAAAACTCCCTCCCTATTTTTTGGAAGAGTTATGTTAACTCTCAAAGCTAAAATCTGTTGCCAAAATTTGAAAGAAAATGTTTTAACTCTTTTTGTTTTGCAAACTCAGTACACAAATGCCTCTGTTCTCTGATGTTACCAATTTAGTTTTAGCTATAATTTACTTACTATATTTTTATCCTCTCTTCTTTATCTATTTATCTTTTTTCTATGTTATTTTTGAAGAAACAGTAACTCACAGCTTTAGCTAAATGACCAGTTTTCTGTTACAGTTGAGAGATGGCTTGGTTTTGGCCTAGAAGCTTGTAAATAGGGATGAATTATTTAAGAATTTCCATGTTACCATGTCTGGGACAGAGAGCAGCAGTGAACGTTTATGATGAGAGTGCAAGAATGGCCTGTACAGACTGATCTTCCCTCCAGCCTACTCTGAGGTTTCAGAAGCTAGTGGCTAAGGACTTCTTGAGTTGAAGACTGTCTGTCAGTCTGTCTGTCACCTGTTCAATAACAGGTAACTGAAGTTACCTGTTATTAATTTATCTGATCTATCTTTTCATACCTTAATTAACACAGGATTCTGACCTTCAGACAAAAGCGGGTAAGTTCTTGCTCCTTCACCTTCCCAAGGACTGAGTTGAGGCTGACTAGCCTGTAGCTCTCCAGATCCTTCTTCTTGCCCTTCTTGAAGACAGGAGTGACATTTTCTTTCTTCTACTTCTTGAGAAGCTCCCCAGATCACCATGACTTTTCAAAAACTATTGAGAGGGACCTTACAACCACATTGACCAGCTGAGAAACTCAGTGGGGTTAGAGAGGATCTCACCTGCCAGTGAGGTCTGTAGATGAGAAGCTGATGAAGGTATTTTAGCAGCAGCGTTTTGGAAAGTTGGAAAGCCTGTGTAATTGTGGATATGGTTCAAAAGCATGGCTGATACCAGTCCTTTGGAAAGCCCCCCAGGGAACCATGGTTCAGCTACTGTAAATATAGCCTCTATCTCCCTCCTTCTAGCTTACCTCATTTTTTTACAACAAATGGCAGGGAAACTCTGGGGACCAAATGGAAAGCTTCTCAGCATGGAAAGGCATGACTGGAAATCAGGCTACTCAAGCATGGTCAGCCAACCATTTCCTTCCTAGTTGGAGTCTTTCTAGAAGTTACTGCTGTTTAGCTCACATACTAGTCATGTGAGCACTTCTAATAGAACTGAATCTGGTTTATTTGGTAATGGTACGGACAAGGAGTGGTTACAGCGCTTCATCTAAACATTAGAGCCATGGGAGAATGACATCTCAGGGCAGTACTGATCTTCCACAAATGAACCATGTGACTAACCAACTCCTGAGCCCTGATTCTTTCAGGATATAATGTAAGAAATGTTGTTTCACAAGCTTTTACACAATATTGTTAAATATAGAGTGACTGGAAATGTTGCCCCTCCTCTGCCACCACCACCAAGAAAGAAAAAAAGCCAGAAAAAGGAGGTAGAAGCTGCAGAAATCAGAGCCTGGGGCTTTTTCTGTGGAGGTCAGCATTATTCCATTGAGTGGTTTTGTCACACATTGTCACACATTGTCACAAATTACAGCTGCGCTGTAGGGATCTTCTCTGAAGGAATCTGTGATCTCTGAGCAAAATTTGCCCTTCCCATGCTGATTTGTGGCACAGTGTAAACTATAGCCTTACTGAGCAATCACATGATCTTAATACATTGACCTTTTTCTTTTTTCTCCCCTTCAACAGCTGCTGACTGTTTTGTGCTTTCATATTAATTGTAACACTTCTGATGTGAGGCTCCGTTCTTGCTCACAGATGTGCACGAGGGGGTCATCGTAGACTCTAAGAAAGAATTTCTGCTGAGAAAACAAACTTATTTTAATGTTCAATCTCTACTTACATAGATGTGTTCTGGAGCAAGACTTAATAACAGATGTTTTTAAAAGTCACTGGAGGTTGGTCTTCTACATTATTTTTAATGATTTCAAGCTTAATTTTAAAAATAGAATTAAAGGAGTGTTAAAGCATGAATTTAGCTAAAAAGAAATTCAGATGAAAGGGAACTGCCTTTCAAGATTTCTTAGCTTGCAAACCAGCCTGATTCAGTTCAAGGCTGTATACTGAAATGGATATATTATGGCCTTATTTTCTTCTCAGTAGTTCCCCTCTCCCTCTTTTTGTCTTCCTTCTCCTCCATGTAGGAGGAAGACAAAAACGAGGAGTCTATCCCGTGGCAGCAGAGCAATCCAAGACTGGACATCGTGAGCCTCTTTGTGAGCTTGGGTTTCTCCATTAGCACCAGCTGATGCTGGGCATGCTTTTGATTACTTACTGGAGAAGCAGCCCAGCAGCTGTGTCAGACCCTGCGGCCCTGAACAGAAGCTCGGACACCAGACCTGGGTTTCCCAGTTTCTCAGTTCTCCTGCAGATGTAAGAGCTACTGTGTTATTTCAGCACAGTCTGTGTAGTTGACTTACATTTATACAGCATCGTTTCCATTACTGTTATCATTTAAATTGTCAGTTAATTTTTCTGCGTACACATACTGTATGGGACAAGATAGATTTATTCATGTTAATGTAAGAGTAAACCATGACCCATTGTATTTGCAGCGTGGTTTATTGTGGTATTCATGGCAGCTCCTCTGCGTATTTTTGATGATGTCTTTAAGTACGTGTAATACCAAAAACACATTCCCATTCAGTAGGTCTCATATAAGATGTTAAGCCCGACAGGAAAAATAGCTTCTAGAAAAATTCCATAACCATTAAGTATATTTATGCCATAGCATTAAGCCTGGTCAATTTGAACCTTACTGTATTGTGGTATAAGAGGCATCTTGTTTGCTTTTATTTACCTTCTCAGTAGTAAATGTATTTTGGTTAACCACAATGGCAAACTTAGGCAAGACATTCGTGTCAACAGATACTTCTCAACAAAGTAACATTCTTAGTTTCTAGGGCAGCAGGCTGGGTTCTGAGTAATAAGGTGTTCATAAGTCTTGTTGTAAATCTGAAGCCATAAACATGTCTACTTTTCTATTAAACCTGCTGTTGTGTTTGAGGCACAATAAGTTCTCTTTTAAATTTGATGGTAGTAAGCATGTTGGTTTTCCAGTTTTGATTGCTGTTGATTTAACAGTTGCCAGCACCTCCTGCCAAGCTTTCGACCTAAGTCGTGCTCCCTGGTGATGTCATTAACAGTGCCTAGAATTTAGTAGTTGATGGTACCTGCTGGTAGGCAGTAAAAGGTTTCATACATCCCTTGTTTTGTTGCAGGCATGTTTGGGAACAGTAGTAAGAAACTGGTCCTTTCCACAGCTGACCTCTAATTAGTCATTTTTTGATAATAGTTTCGACAAAGATTCGGGCCTGGTGAAGTTTTAATTGGGACATTTATTTGCTTTTTATAATACAGGCTTTCAAATACACCATGAATACTGCTAACAATGAAATGATTTCTGGAACGTTTCTTGCATTCTTCAGCCGCTGCAGGGTACTTCCCTCCTAGTGAGGACAACAGAGTTATTCCCATGAGCAAAGCCTATTCACATTGGCAAAGTCAGCAGGCCCAGTGCCCTTGGTGTATTCTTTTCCTTTTGGATATGTTAAGAGTTTTTTGCTGAATTATTTCTTCTGAATGCTATGTCTCATTTATTGTGCTGTTACGAACGATACAAGATTACGCCCTTGTCTGCTGCGGGTGTGCATGTCAGTTTTGTGTGCTTGTTGAGGTTGCAGGAAATCTGCTCAGCTGAAGCAGTGTTTAGGATCAAGGTCAAATATTGAAATGAAAGTAATATATGCATTTTCATATTCAAAGTTTACTGTAACTTAAATAAAATAAGAAACAGGAAGGAAGCTTGACAATGCTTATCTTCCTCTATTATTTCTATCCTCATCTCAATGTCAACAGTTAGGACACAAATTCATGCATTTCGTTAAAGGCACCACCATGTGATACAGCAAACAGAATTTTGTTATTTCAACGCATGTAAATGAAGGTTGGAACTGATCCAAGTTCCTTAATCTCAGTGGACAGCTGCAACTGCAAAACCAAAAATTAGTGTGTCCTGGAGAGGCCTCAAATTTTCTTGAGTATTTTTCTAAAACTAAATCAAGGAACAACTGAACCTGAGTAATACATTCCATCTAAAACATGGTTAAGTGCTTCTATGGTGCTTGGAAAAAATGTCTACACTCCCAAACTCCTGACACTTTTCTAGTTTCTCTATAATCAGTTTGCATCCTATTTCTCATGCATCAGGTTTCACAGTTTCCCTAGACAGTCTGAATACGGTTATCTGGCAATTTTAAGGTCTCACTTTCATCTTTTTTTAAGGTCTCACAAGACATCTTCCTAAAAACACTTGCTGAAAACTGTGGAAAGTAGACCAGGAGAAATTATGTTCGGAAACAAGCAGGGCAAAGCATTAAGAGAAGAATACTGACTGAATGTCTCATCTTCTTAAATTTTAAACTACACTCTCTTTATACGATGAATACTCAAAAGGCTTAATATATGTGTATTGTACATGCATACGAATATGTGTATGCATATACATACATGTATACTATATGTGTATGACACCTCCCATTCTTTGAAATGTTCCTGAATCTCAGTGTAAACTTGAACTCTTTGTGGAGATCTATAACAACGGGTTACCTCAGCTTGCTAGGTTTCACCAAGGAAAACTTCCCAGCAAAGGACAGGAAAGGAGCATATTCTTTGTGAAGTTTGCTTCTGGCCCTTTGCAGGAATTGCAGGAACTGCAGCTCTTTGGAAGAGCTTGGGAAGGTCTCCTGTTTGCAGGACATGCATGAGTTTCAGGCCTTTGATGTGAAGTTTAAAGCAGGACTTACAATAAGGCTCTGTGCTGTCACACCCGTCCCACACTCATCTTCTAGATCACGAACCTGGGTGCTTTTGCTAAACTGAAATCCTTTGGGACCAGGCAGAGTTTTTCTGCCAGCAACTACTTTAAAGCTGTTCCAAAAGATGACATTTGTGTGTTAAGGATCTGTATCAGTCATGTCTCAGCTGTTCCTGCAGAACCAATACGGTCAGGAAACTCTTATCTGCATGTGCTCATCTGCCCCAGTGCCAGCAGGCTGGACTGCAAGATCTTCTCTGCTTTCAGATTTGGAGAGGCAGCATTTCAAAGACAGGAAGCAAAGAATGCAGATACTAAAGTACAAGCATAAAGAATCATTAAAATTAAATAAAAACAGGGCAAAGGAGGTTTTGCAGCTGTAACTATTGCCTTTTATCCCCCTTTAGAGATCATCAGATCACTCTAACTCTCCCATAAATCCCAGGCCCTAAAAATGCCAAGGTGCAGAGTACTCTTCCTTCAAGGATAAGTGCATTCATGAGCCTCAGGGCTCGTTAGGTGACAATGTGTGACAACTGGGATGGCTTGGACCAGAAGATATGGGACTCCAGTAAAACAGTGCATGGGAAGGAAAAGAAAGGAAATGCATGAAGCAAGGCTGGATGGCAAAAATAATTGTAATATCCTAAGGAAATAAGTAAGTGTAACAAGAGGAAAGAGACATGCTGAAGCATGAAGCTGATTGAAGACAATAGGATAAGAGCAGAAAGCACAGCAAAAACAAAAGAGACAAATTATTTCACAAAATTCTGACTGAATAGAAAGCACTCTTAAATTAACTTGTCAAACATGATAAAGAACTGAATGGGTATTTGGGCTGGTATTTCACCTAAGGCAGCAAAATGCCAGGAGTAATTCTGACTCGTGTTTGTGAGTCAATTCTTCATCAGATAGCTGCTAGAACAAGAACTATTTCACGTGAAAATATATTTTTGTGCTGATCTAAACAAATTGAAAACACTTTCATTTGTTTTTCATGAGCAACACAGATGTTGTTTCGCAAATTCCATACAAAGCACCATAGATAAAAACCGTAACAGCACAGCGGAAATGGATGAAGTCTATTTTTTTAGCAGAACCAAAGATCTCCAAAGTTTTATACACTCTTTGCCAGGGAATGAGGGGAGATTAAATGAGTTTGGGGTCTCTGTGTTTGTGTAGTTTCATCCATCTCACATGGAAACAAAAGAAAAACCTCTGGAGATTTCTTTCTCATGCTGGAAAATCCAGTAGGCAGGAAAGTACATTCTTTTAAATCCACTGAACAGTTTAAGTTTATTCAGTTGTACTGCATATGTACTTTCTGCAGATGTAAACCAGTAATGGAAAGGCTAATATCAGAGTTTGCAATGAATGTGTAGCCTGCATGCAAACTGCAGCACGGAAACGTCCAATTTTTGATAGCTAAATGCTGCAGTCCTTATACCAAACGCTTTGTTTCCACAAGGATTTGAAGAGTTTACATACATAAATCATGCCATTTGTTCACTCAGAGCATAAATTGCACATTATTAGCTACAAATTAATTTTGGAGTGAAATTGCCTCCATTGCCTTCCTTTCTGCTCCCTGGCCTACACACATGTACTCTCGATAAGCCTACAGACAGATAACGTGGCAGTTAAACTAAAGACTGTATTCATATATTACATGGTTGAGGGCCAGCCTTTCTCAAGCACTATCACTCGGGACTATTCCATTTCATTAGCCTTAACTACATCCTCTTAATATCTCAGTAAATAATTCATACAATTTTTCAACCTCTTTGGCATTTAAGCCTTTGAATACTGTACTAACAGACAATTAATGTCTCCCTTTAGATATCTCATAGCCAAGCTATGTATATATTTAGCTGTTTTATCTTTCCTCATAAATTCAGCCATTTAATAATTGTTTTGCTGTTCTCTGAATCCATTCCAGTTTGGCACAATCATCCTTACAGTAAGTTGCTCAAAACCAAATGTATTTTTTCGGTATGGTCTCACCAGAACCATATGGACAAGGTTATACAACCTCTCTTCCCCATGACCTAATGCCCCACAGCTTGTAATTAAATTTTTTCTTGCCACCATATTGCACTGAAAAGTCATGTCAAATGTCTTATCTGTGTCTCTTTCAAAATCTTTTGCCGTATCTCTCCCTTCCTCTCTTTCTTTCTACATGTTTCTCCTTTTGTCCTCATTTGGCAGTAACTCCTTCCCCAGAATTGTTTACATTGTATGTTTCTAGTTATAATAGAAGAATGATGGCTTAAGATACTAGTAAAAGATTTGAGAAGTCTGTGCTTACTTTCCTGCTCTATGGAAAAGGAGGCAATATAACTTTCTATCACTAAATGGTGCTGTGAGCATAAGTGCATTTCACCACTGCAAAACACCTATATGTGCTGATATTGGGGCTGTTTAAATGCCATAGATAAAGTCTCTTTTTGTTGTCATGTTTTCAATTTCAGTAAATATTTGATTAGTATTTTCTGTCCTTTGCAGTGTTTACCCTTCCCAATTTATGTGGGATTTCATAGAACCTACTCCTAAGTATCTGCCAAATATCTGCATAAGTTTAGCATGACTCTAGATAGGTTGATACATAAAATAAAAGGCATGTTGACAAAAGAAAAGAAATTCCCAAGGGTCTATATGTTGTCTGAATATCTGAGCAACTGTTTCTCCAAATAAACGTTTCTGAGAAACACAGACTCACTAGCAACTGGTGCTGGTCTTGTGCAAGGCAGTAAAATTACTCGCATTGTCTTACAGCTTGCTGGTACTTAGAGCTGTATCTGTTAGCCTTTGAAATGGCTACAGTGGGTGGGCTGGTTGTTCCTGGCAGCAATTGCCAAAGCATTAATGCTGGCTTGTGAGTACATCAAACTGGAAAACGCCCCTGGTATTTATTTAGGAGGTAAACTCATGTCTACATCTATGAGCTGATATGTACAATATATATGCATCTGTGTATAGGGCTGTGAGGCTGAGAACTGGCTATCAGCATTCAAAAACCATTTTAAGAAAAAACATTTTCTGATATTTTGAGGGAGACCCTTTTTTGGTGAGACCTTCAAGCCCATCTGCAGGCAGGAGCTCCAGTTACATAGGTGTCCACTTTAAATAAAAGCTCAGAATGCCATATGCATACTTCCAGGAGTGATCTTGTAAGAAAAAATAAAATATTGTAAAACTTATAATAAAACCATGAAAAGAGATAATATTGATCTCTAATAAGTCTTTCCTTTTTCAGTACTAAATGTGAATCCTTCCCAAGGTGAGTTTTGCTGCTACCTGAAATGAAACCTGCAGGCTCACAGGCTCACATGGGTGTTCTCAGGAAAAAGACAGTGGTTCTCTGCACCGAGGAAGGACCATGCTTTTTTTTGCCCATTATAGGAACCAGCTTGTTCACTGCTGAAAATTGAGCAGCCATGTCTTCAGTAAATAATTCTTACTCTGTAAATGCAAAGGTTTCATCATCAGCACGCAAAATGTCAAATTCCTGCTGCAATGGTTAGTTGCAGGGTTGTGAGATATTTTTCCTGCTGTCAGGCTGGACAGTTCAGCCACAAACAAGCTGCTGCGTGAGACCCAAGTGGCGTACTTGAATGTAAAATATCACTGTTTGTTTATGTCACCCAAAGTCAGCATCAGTTACTGTTTCTACGGTTGAGCTTAAATGCTTTCTTTGTCTATGTTTATGTTAGTAAAACAATGTGCATAAGTGCAATGATTTAAGTACATCTTAATTTTCTACCTCTCCCAGCTAGCAGGCTTTGGGGAGCTGTCAGTGGGTAAACGTGAGTAAAAGGTTCCCTTGAGCCTAGAAGTAAAATATATGGGCACATCGACAGCTAAGTGTACTTTGGGCCCTTAACCTTGTGAACCATTGATTTCATCTTTTAACCCTGAAAATGGATCTTGTCCCATGACTTTCATGGTGGTTATTCAAAATTGCTGGACTTAACACGTGCCTCACTTTCAATAGCCATAAAACAGGCTTCACTAAACTCTTCAGGATGTTGTGATATTTAACTTCTGCTGGTGTATGTGTTAAAAGAATGCCTTGAGGTCTCAGATAATGAGATGAACAAGAATCTGCCACTGTGTTGAAATTCAAGGGAAAAATCTCTACTGTATTCTTAGCAAATTTTTCTTTTATCTGTGGGCTTTCACTGAGAATGTCTCTGTAAGCTCCTCTTTCAAACCAGGGTTCACTGGCACAATGGAACAAGGTTTTAATTTGCTCAGAAATCAAGCTGGCAACTGTTAAATAAAGACAGTCTTACCTGTCTGAACCAATCCCTGTTTTTAACACATGGCACTGGCTGTTGCTTCATTTGGAAATAGCACAAATGCTATGTTTTGTAACTGACAGCCTAATTACTGTCTAGTGATTAGAGTTTGGCATAATAGACCGTCTCTTGGATTGCTTTAGCTGTTAATGCTTTGCATGAACGTTTCATAACTTAAGATCATAAAATGGCAAGCTAAATTAATTCACAGGCGTGAATGGACCTGAAAAGTTTAACTTTGACCACATTTTTCCAGCTGGTTATCCATTCCCAGTAACTCTTTCTTGTTACAGCACATGCATATACTTTCAAAAAAAAAAGTTGTATCACCAATGCCACTAAAATATAAATGTCTGTGCACACAGTGCATGACAGGTTTTATGTAGGCAGAAGCCTCCTCCTCCTCCTCCCCGCTGGCCTTAAAAATGTTTTTTTGTTTCAAATTGTGTAACTCTTTCGGCAGTTAGAGATGTGCCAAGAGTCCAGCTTTGGCTGGGAGGGGTTTTCTTTGTATCGGTTACAGTGGACCCTGCCAACGTCTCAGCTCTGCTGGCTGCAGAGGGCGGCTGTTCTCCGACTGCAGCAGCACCTCTCTTGGCTGCTTGTTGCCCGTCGCTTCAGCCTTACTCGTGGCCTCAGATGTACAGGCCTGCTGCTTCTAGCTGCTCCCACATCTCAGTGCTGCTGGTACACGCAGGAGCAGATGTAGACCCCTGTTGAGGAAGGGAGTGGCCAGCGAGGGACAGAGTAGCGGCTGCCTCGAAACAAGAAGAGCCAGGCTGTCAGATGTCTCAGTGACTTTGTGCTGGCAAAGGCGGAGGCCGTGAAGAGTCCAGAGCTGAAAGGAAAGCCAAAGGGGACCCAGTAAAGAGAACAAGAATATAAATCCCCTGGGATCATCAAGGTTAGAGAATGCGTCCTGTGATGTTTTGCATGGGGTGACTGGTTTTGTCACCCAGAACAGTGATTTGCTTGTCAGCCCTTTAGGATGGTGTGTTCTGGAGAAAACTTGTGTTAAAAATCACCCTGCAGCTAGTAGGCTCAACCCCAACACTTGCCCACAAAATATTCTATCTCTAGGTTATCCCAGCAAACTCAACAAGCCAGATTTTGTTCAGGACATCAGCTCAGAAGCACAAGATTGAAGAGCAGCAGGGACAATATGGTTGCTCAGAGCTGCTTATGAAGGAAAACCTCATGCGACTACATCTACAGTGACTACTGTTCTGCAGTGTAGGAGTGAAAGCAAGGAATGGGCCAGAAACATTCCCTCCTGTCTCCAGTGTGTTCTGGGAGCCTAGTCTCCAGAGGTTGGAACAGTAGTCAAATGATTATCTCCTGGATAAGTCACTTATGACATCATTATAATACCAACAGACCAAAGCAGAAACAATTGGCCCAGGAGATATTATTACCTTACCTAATTAATTAATATGACAATATTAATTAGGCTGGACACAGCTATCTCATGGATGTGAAGAGCTCTTTGTAGCTGTGCAACCATTACCCATGTCAACCATGAAGATTTGATAGTATTTACCCATTTAGGCTCCTCAATTCCAGGGCAGCCTGATCAGGACAGCTGACCCCACCAGATGGACAACAACAGGCCTGGAGTTGGGCCATTAGTTTTGTACTAGGCTGATGTGTGTGTGCAAAATCATTTCTTTTTCAAACTGTCATTATTGGACTTTCAAAAAAATGGGCAGCTTCTAACCAAAGACTCCTGCTCCCTATGAATTTTTTACCATAAGAACTCAAGTTCAGGGAAATTATTCTGCTTTCCTGCAAAACTATGAAGGACTCATTTGGCCTTGTTGCTGCAGGAATTGGTCACCTTTTCACACAGCTCTAAGGACTTGCCAGCCTGAGCATCCAAAGCGGACAATAGAAGAGGACTGAGCAAGTAGGCAGATTTTTACCTCTTTGTTGTGCTTTTGCCTTTCTCAAATGTTGTAAAAGAGAAGCACCAACAACCAAGTATCAGAACCTGAACATTTACCCTAGTTTTTTTAGGCTGAACCGTTTTGACATCTGTCTCTAGGGAGTGTTTATGTGTGGTGTAAAAATGATCCAGGCTGCCAACACATCAAAAAGCAAACATGCAATAAAGGTTGGGTTATTTTGTTTGTTTTGTTCAACAAGCTTCATGAAGAGAGAGCTAGCTGGCTAATGAAATTGTATATAAACCTGTTATGTGAATCCCTACATAAATATAAAATCCAAGTTCAGTTTGCAGAGTGACTGGTAGGGAATTACAACATTATTGAATCATGATTATTTGGACAACTTTCCAATCTTTCAGAGAATGCTAATAAATCATAAAGGAGTTGTGGATTTTAGCACAAATGATTAACGATAGCAGAAATCTGATCTCTCTTCTTCACCGGTTCATCTTTAAGTTTGGGAACCAGAAGAATACCCTGTGCAAAATACTGCTTGTCCTGTATGTCCTGTAATCTACCATGGGCAGTAATTGGGCCACCAGTCAGAAACAAGGCTGCCAGTATTCAAAGCATGCTGACAACTGGAGTGGGTCTATCTAAGTAGAGAGGTTTTCAGATGCTGAACAGATATGGACAAGGAACAGATCACTCCCCTATCACAGGTAAGGAGAGAGTCATAAGATTTTCCCTGAGGTATGGCCACAGAAGTGAAACTATGTACTGCCCCTCTTTGCAGGTTAAATTTCCTTCCTGTTTGCAACACAAGATTCAGGCAACCAAACAGAAAACTAAAAAGAAAGTTCTATGAAGAATGTTTCACAAAGATACTCTAAAAATTGTTTAGCAGAGCTCCTGGCAATCATTTGAAAAATAATGGGCACATTCAAAGGAAATGAGGATCTGTTTGTGATGGGTCACACAGACTGGTATATTTGTAATTTTTGTACACAAGCAGCAGTGCAACTAATGTTAACTAATATGGAACACAGGTATACCTCTCTACTACAGCTTCTTCCCCCAGTCTCCACATCAAGGAATATTCCACCCATCAATATCAGTGTTGCTTTTTATAGCAACAAACATTATACAAACACAATTATTTGTCCTTTAGCCATGACTCAATCAAGAATCACTCCAGACTGTCCTCTTCACATATCACAGCTTCTCCCACTCAATTTACCATTTGGGGTGGGTTGCAGGAGATTAACATCCACCTTAAAAGTAAATAAAATTTAGTTGTTTTTGAAACAGCTCATTCCACCTGGGTGTCTTCAGTTTAGTAACTGAATGCCAGTGCATTTCAACATTTACCCCTACAGCTAGATGAGGTGGCAGCTAGAGGAGCAGAAACTTTGGCAAGTTTGATGGGGTTTTTTTTGGCCTCCATTATTTAGAGCTGCAAGGACTAATAACAGAAAAAAAATCAATGTTTGAAATCTCACTTGAATGCATTCCTGGGACATAGGCTATGAAAAGATGGGTCAGTGGTTTTCAAATAAACCAACTGATGCAAAGATTAAATAAGAGTCTTGTGCCTTATTGAAGCAGTCCTATGGGAGACTACTTAATCTAAATACTTGAGAGCTGCTGGGAACTAGCCAGTACCTCTTCCTTAGAAAGCTGGATATTCACCTCCTCCTCTGTATGTGTAGGTACCATGAAGATGGGAAGATCATGCATAGCCTGGATCCAGCAGGTAGATACAGTCATTAAAAGCAGCCCTCTTGTTCATCCTTCAGGATTCAGTGATGGAAAAGCTCTGAACTTCAGGCTGCTGGTATAGCTTGTATTAAGCTGCACAAAGCCGTTCAGTGATCTGTGAAAAATGAGTCAGTCTCTGTTCGTTTCCTAGAGGACAAAAACATACTTCACTGTAAAATATAGACTGCTAGTAGCACTAATTGTCAGGTTTATTGGCAACTTGTTAAAATGTCAAGAATTAAAGAAACGTTCTGGGCTGGGTTCTGAGCTTGGTAACACCAGTGTAAACGACATTAAAGCATAACTCTGTGCTTACAACAGATCTGAAAATCTTTACATTTGATTGAAACAGCTATCACGTATATTGGTTTCTTATCATTATGGCTTTTAATCACAAAAAAGCCTGGGCCACACTGATTTGAGGAAACTTGCGCTCTCTGTAGTTGTTATGTAGGTAAATATTGTGGTTTAAGTGCTAAAATGCACGTAGTTGAAAAATAATTATCCATAGTCTTAGCCAAGAAAAACTTGGCAAACACTCTAATGCTGGAAAATTATGAAGCACCTTTATTTTCTTAAATAAGTAGGATTAGATAAAATATGTCAGTCAAAGACACCTTTTCAATTAGTTGGGTAAAACCATCTCTTTTTTTTAAAAAAAAGGAACATTTGCTCCAAATTTTGAACTAAATCAAACAATCAGTTTGTATTTCTTTATTTCTTCTGTGACTTTTCTCTCAAGGAAGCATATTTTCAGGAATAATAAGTAAGACAGCACACTTAGAGCAAATACTACAAAATATTTAAGGAAAATTAATTCCTAATGTATGTTAAATCAAGAATTGGACCTTAAATGACATTTCTAAGTAAAGTTCATTTAAACAGAAGCAAACACACGAGACTTAAAGTGTGCTTAAGTATACTTTTATGATAGTTATTTATAGATATAGGTATGTGAACACTCATATATTAATATTTAATACTTCCTATACTGCCCTCATTGAAAAAATTCCCTTGAGTTCAAAAAATTTTTGAATTAGCACAGTTTCACAATTTTGGCATGATTTTGAATGGATACATTCCTGGAAATAGCACTGTATTAACAACAATCTGTAAAATACAAAATAAAATATAAAATTCAGCTAGTGAGTTGTTCACTGCAATTCTCTCCCCTTCATTTTAATAACTAAAATTCAAACATTTTACTATAAATATTAGATGACCACTTGTTTTAAAATGCAGCAGTAATTTCTTAAGATGCAAAGTGTAAAGTTGTAGGCTTTTCACATGAAAAATGTTCAGTATTTACCTTTCTGTCTTGATAGCATTGATAGAAATGATTCAGAGATTTCCTAATGTCACATGCAAATCTTTTTACATGGATTTTTCTTTTATGTAGCCTAATGAAGCTTGTTCTTCATTGTACTGTAAGATAAATAACGTTAATTCCTAGGCAACCTTAGCTAAAATAAATATGTTTTGTACTTTGTGGAAGACAGCAATTACTTTATCATGATCAAATGCAAACTGTCCCAAGTTTTTCATCAGTGCGCAGTGAATGTTTGCCTTAAGATGAACTTAGTATCAGCAACTTTACAAATGAGCAAATAAAAAACAGGCACTGATAGAAATGTGCTAAAAGCGTTCCTTTTGTCAAACGCAGTTAAAGTGCACCGTGCTTAGTGCTCTGTTGTACTCTGGGGCTAGACAGGATTACTCCACTTGCAGTCCATTCTATTTTAACTTATCAAGATTTTCTTGATGGGGATGAAGGGGATAAACTTGCAAATAGGATAAAACTTTCAAACTTTGGAGCTAAGCAGAATGAAAAAAAAAATTGAGAAGCATCCATTTAACATAATTTTCATCCCAGAAAGCATGAGATAATTAAAATATTTTAAATATTGTCAGCTGACTTATTGGTGCATGAGAGAAAATACTCCAACTGCAATGCCGTATTAAGCAAGGACCCAGTGGAGGCCTGGGAAGACTCAAGAGTTCTGGTGACAGATACTGGAGACCTGTTATCTTTAAATGAAGTGTTTTAGGGCCATTCCAACCTGAATTTGTGTATCCAGGTCTTTTGGTTAAGCTCAAAGGAGATCCAGCTGGTGTTCTGGCAGCACAAGCCTCCTCATATTGCCTCCTCCATGTGCTCCAACACTGACTTAGATAGTGCACCTGTAGGATTGAGAAGGAATTTCCCCCACCCCACTCATTTGCTTTCAAGCTTGACCTATCTTGTTCTGCTGGGATTACCAACAAATGCTTAAGTCATGGTAGTGGTATTTTTTATCTTTATGCAACTGAGAATAAAATTGAAGCTACTAATTCATTCTATATGCAGCCTGGAACAACCACTAAATCTTGATATGCTTTGCCCCTTTCCAGTTCAACTCAGTGATCTAAAGCCAAACAGTTCTGTTTCTCAATACTAATTCCATCATCCCAGAAAAGTTGGTTTTCTCCAGCTGTGTTACTGGGAAATGATAAAAGAACACAGTGGAAAAACAAGCAAACATTTTTTTTTTTTCTTTCAAGTTAAACTGAGGAGGTGCTTTGAAAGAGTTAAACCAAAACGTGACACAAGAATTTGTTCAGCCGAATTCTCAGTTCTATAGGTTTGCTCTGGAAATGTCATGGATTTCTGCCAGTCAGGTGCTGCAGAGGCTGAATGGATGATAAATGCATGTCTGGAGCCTGGACTTCTTTCCTTGGTGGCTCATGCAGGTTATAGAGACATATTTTCCCCCCACATCCAAATGCTGTTCACTCTCCTCTGTTTTAACACTGATGAAAAATCATCACCATGAACCTCCCTCTAATAAAAGTCCAAAAAGGGAATAAACAACTTAAATTCTTAACGACCATTTTCAGTTTTGTGTTGACTTCAGGATAGTTCACAATGGAAAACTTCGAAATAAATCTTTCCATTTCATTAAAATAAAACTAAAAAAAACCCCCAAAACCCAAAGCCTTTCTCATGAAAAGCAGTATTGTGGGATCCTGATTTTGATTGTATAAACCAAAACAGATCAACAAAAACAAGCTACCTGTAACTTACCCCTCTGACAGGAGAGAGAATCTTTTCCTGTCCCTCGGATCCTGAAGAGAAGCATAATCAGTGCAGAGCAAGTTGAGGGAAAAGTCCTGCTGAGATGCAGGCTGCTGACAGGCACCACTATGCAGGGATGGTGCTCATAACTTTTGGCTGCCGTCTCTCAAAAGACCATCATGTCCCATATGGATTGACCAAGCTGATGTGGTTCTGTCTCAGGAGCCTAGAGCCAAGGCTCAATGGAGACATGCCCTTTGGGGCTCCCCTCAATGATTTGGTTTCACATTCACTAGGCATCTTAAACTCCCAGGAGCCTTTTTAAAATCATAAGTATTATCAGAATCTTAATAGATACAGATGATTTTTTAAATAGTTAACTTCTATGCATCCCATTTCATGACGGAGAAATGTCACCCTCCTGCTCTGGTGCCTATCAGATGACATGACCCTACACCTACATCTGTCATCTGATGCAGTTAGGAAGAACAGGGTCATTCACAGGGTTGCTTTCCTGGGGCAGTCTCTCCAGCTTTGAAAATAAACATCTTGGCTTTTTCTTGACATCTCGTTTTGATAGCGACTCGAATGCACTTCAGCATTTGTCTAGCAACAGGAGATAATTGCACCAGGGTGAGATGGTCTCAGAGGGCCCTTCTATCACATGTCTGGAGTTCCTGTTGGGATTGCTTGCTGCCTCTTGATCTTCTCAGTGATCTGCCATTCAATGAAGTATCATGCAGCACAGCAGATGCAAACAATCTATTTTCACTGAAGACCTCAGTTGGAATAATACATTCTTTTTGCATTTTGTTCTATCTATAAATCTTTTATATGGAAACTTTAAAAAAAACAAGTAAAACTAATATGACATCTTAATCACCTATTTATTTTATATCTCAAACTATACATCCTACAGCTACAATATGAAAGTAAGCAAACTTAAAAAAAACACACCAAGCTAAGTCTATAGTTACTGTATACACTCTAAGTTTTTTTGTATCATCAAATATTGCCTAGAGACTTCGAACAAAACTCTGCCATCTGTATCTATCATGCTGTTTGTCAGAATGGCAGCCTTATCATATTACTGTTTTTTTAAGGGATAGGTTGCTGGCCTATCACTCAACTCCTATCCTGTAGGCAGCTTTTTGTCTGGATTTAGCTCTTTAATCTCTCCAGCTATGTGGATTTCCACGAATTTAAACTCTCACCAGTCTAAGTCTTAATGGGTTTCAGAACCTTCCTGCCATTCCAACACATTAAGGAAGAGTCTCCAGGGAAAATGCCATGTTTATGTTGCACTGTACTGCCTCTTGAAGATTGCAGCACGCTCCCTAGACTGCCTTACTATGATTATATGGTCATGACCAGACCGTCACCTGGCCTCCTTAATTTCCTCTGTTTGGAAATTCACTTCACATGAGAATGAGAGGAGAGAAAAGGTCTGAATTCACTTCGATGTCCAGCTATTCCTGGGTGAGGCTAAAAAGGCAGATGTGCTATGTTTTGTCCTTTTCCTTCTGCGTGATTCCAGCAAGAATCCTTTACACCAATACTGCAAGGAAATTACAAGTTATGGCTCCCTCCTGATTCTGCTGACATGCTCTAAAAATAAGAAATCGAACAAAAGAAGAATATACATTCTTATGTAGGTGTCCATAATGCTCTACTGACAACGTGATCTTTACTAACAGCTTGCTCCCTGGTTTGACATAGCAAGCGTGCAACATGAGGTAGACGTGTTCACAACTTTGGTAGGTGGGTTGGCACTGGTTTTTTGGAACCTGTAGGGGTGTAATGAGGTGCAAATCTCCAAAGGCTTTATATTTAGGTTGGGTTTCCACATGGATTTAAGATGTATTCAAACATCTTGAATAAATTGAGAGGAGACCAGCCTTCCTCAAGACATTTGGCACTTTAGATGCAACCAGAAACCAAAAGTGGAAAATACTTATTGAAATGGTTCTAAACTTCAAAAAACAGTGCAATTTGGAGGTAGTTGTAGGAATGGGGAAGGTTCAAGGGTTATAGAAATACAGAAACCTGCCTGCATGTGACCATCCAGTTCAAACCTCTGTACCACCAAATCCCTTCACCACTTCAGTCAGCTTTGTTAGGTTCCCTCATGCTGAACACTCAGAAGTGTTAGAGCACCAAACTTAATTAATCTTACCCTTCTTTAATGTCAACATTAGATTTTGGTATAAAGATGAATCAAAAGGCTTTTACCTGCCAAGAATTGAGTCCAGAGTTCTGTATTTCTTCTGCAGCAGCAGATAATTTTGCTCACACCTAAAGGATATGCTCTACTTTATGTATTAGTTTCTCATATAGTAGAAATCCAGAGACATGCAGTTAGGTCCCGGCAATAAAAACAGGGGTGCTGATTTGCAGACACTTGGTTTTAAAATAAATTCATTAGAAATTTAACTATATACAAGTATCCTGAACTTGTAGCTGGTTCCTATTTTTCTTACTGTCAAGCCCCAAATCATTGTACTGAACACCCTACCTTTTTGGAAGTGTGGTTGTGGATTTAAACTTTGTGTCTCAAGCCCATTCCTGAGTTAAACTGAATGTGCAAGTCTATCCATATTGGACTGAATCTGATCTCACACTGAGGCAGGTCAGAGGTAACTGTACTGAAGTCAACGGAACTGACCCTAAACTCATAACTTCTGTATCAGTTGAATTTCACTTACTTCAATGGAGTTGATTTTGATTTACACAGATTGAATGAGATCAGAGTTAGACCTCACGTTAAAGTCATTATTTTTCTTTTGATTTTAGGGAAAACCCCAATACAGAAATTCAGAAATAGGATGAGATTTTTCTGCTAAAAGTACTGGTTAAATCTCTTTAAAATAAACACATGAAAAGTTTTGTATTGTCTCTATATAGAAATGCATGCTGTTAGCTAAGAGAGGAGAAATATTCTGCAGCATTAAATCGTATTTTACAGTTCAATCATCTGGAAGATTTCCATATGTCATATTTACATTCACTTCCTATTTAATGCAATACAGATTTCTTACATGCATCGACCTTGAAAGAAAATAACATACGGAGAAGCCTATGTAGTTATTTTGTTTAATGAAATGGTATGCTTTTGTTTTACAAAAGAATTTTAATGGTGAGAGTGCAAGACCCTGAAACAAGACAATGTTTCTTTAGATCAACCTTTTTCCATTTTCATTGCCAGCTCAAGCTGTGAAATAGTCCCAGAAAATGTGAAGGTTTCATGTATTCCATCCAAGTAAATGATTTATCAAATTCAGTAATCACAATGAATGAACATGAAGTTGTACTTGAATACTTGATACTCAAGCTCAGATATCCCAAAGTGCCATTTTATGGTCCCTGTGCTGGTCTTAAAAATGCAAGTCACTTAAATTCCACTCTGAAATGCTTCCTGATAATCAACTGCTGCTGTTGTAACCTAGGGTGATGTATAAATGCTGGGTTTCTGAGCACGGTCCAGTGACCTTTACAGTTAAAATGTGCGGTAGCACATGTTTCTATTAAGAAAGACGGATTATTTTAGGGACTGTAGGAGGTGACAAGATAAAGATTGAATCTGTGAACTTCTAAAAAAAATTTGGAGCCATAGTCTGTCCCCCGTTAGAACTATAAAATTCCACTGGATTGTATAAATCAGGATTTAGCCTGAAGAGTTTTGTGTAGTTTATGTTGAGGCATCTTGAACTGATGGAGCTATTGTGGAGCCACATGATTACGAATAAAAAAAATGCAAATAATTAAATGTAGCTATGTTTGTAAAAAGGAATGCTACAAACAGATTAGCTTTATAAGTCAACCATCACATTCAAATCTGGTGTAAGTAAATGCAGCTCTATGGAAATGCCTGGGTGGCATTCAATATGGTTCACAGAAAGTAAGCTGGGCAGAAAAACAGGCAGTCCTAGCTCTCTCTTACTACTGTCCCAAGGAAGGCCTGCATTTTTTGGCATGTCTCCCTGGACTTTAATGGAGGATGTTTGGAGGTACACCAGTATCCTTTCAAAATGTTTCATTATCAAGAAGCTTGACAGAGTAACCGTCAAATTTCTGTGTATTTGTGTGTGTCTGTGCGTGTGTCTTAGCACCCTGTCTCTCGTTCACGTTAATCACTGCATGATCAAAAACTGGTCCATTAATTTGCTGCTGAGTATCTAGGTAAGAAGACTGCTTTCCACAAATGAGAATGTTACAAAAGACCCCTACCAGTGCCCAGTTTCTACACTGGAGCAACACTTCTCTGCAAGCAAAATATGATGAAGTGCTTAAAGGTGGGAATGACTAATAATGCAAGAAGACTGTGATCCTCCAGGTAGACCTATTGTTTACTGTTAGATTTGCCAACCTGGACAAAGGGCAGACTAGTGGCCACAAAAACAAGCTTCAAACACACTAGCGTACTTTATGTAACAAAGCAAAAACACTTGAACTCCACTTACTCTTCCTTAAATAACAAAGAAAAAGTTTTTGTGTTCTTGACTCTTTGGTTAGTATCGAAAATAACTGTCCAATGCTGAGTAATTGCAGGGTCACCAGTAGTATTAACACGTGTAACTTGTGGTTCAGAGGCAAGCCTTGTGGCTCCTGTCCCCATAAGGACTCAGGACTTTGCCAGGACAGACACCTGTACTGATTTGGGGCAGGACAGCTGGGGTCTGGAAGCAGCCAAACAGTGTGTGCCTGATACAACACATGCTGCACACCTTGCAAGGACTGGTAAGACCCAAGCTGATTGATATGCCTGGATTTGCACTGTGTTAAGCTGCATTGAGTGGGTTTATTGTCTCAGGTTCCTCATGTATAGTAATTCCCTAAACCTCCTTTTGTTGCATGGTGTGAATACAGCCTATGTAAAGTCCTAGTCTTTTTGCACGTTCAGGGCATGCAGGTGAAGGTATTTCTCTTTCATTTTGAAAGGGCTTCCCAAATCCTTCATTCTGAAGTTTTGTTTCAAGCAGAAATCTTCTTCAAAGTCATTGGCTTGTTTGCATTTTTGAATCAAAATGTGGTTTTGAGCTAAGTCAGTAAGACAGTGACTGTAAATCAGTCAAAGCTGACTGGAAACTTTTGGAAGAACAGTTCATGACCTGAATAAACCTGGCCTCAGTTTGAAGTTTGCAACAAAGTCCAAGGTAATTTGGTACTGAATGTTTCATATGACACTTAAGATTCCGTATCCATCTCCTTAACAACCAGCTCATCACTATTTATTGTATGTATGGGTGTACCAGCAAGAGGGGCCACACTGAAGCACAGGCACAAACTTTAGACTTTAGACTTTATCTAGACACTGCTGCCTGCTACCTATAGCAATATCACTGTAGATTATGAGCATTCACTTGGCACTGCCTGCTACTGTTGATACGGTGTGGTCTTTACTCCCTTCCCTATATTCTGCTGACAAGCAGCTAATCAGTCTGACCATTTGCTGAGTGAGTTGACAACTGCAAGAACCAGATGTTAAGTTCTAGAATTTATTTTTCCAGTAGGGTCATTTAGGTCTCTGATTTGTTTCCTAGCTAGCTATTCTTAAGTCTTTTATCTGCCTTCTTGGCTGATTTCCTTCAAAAAAATAAAGCATTTATAAGTCTTAGTTTCCCCATAATCATCATCTCCAACTGCAATTCCAAGAAGTCCCCTGTGTAACAATGTGAAGGTTTTATTTTCCTTGCGAAAGCTGTGAATGAGGTACAGATTTTGTTATGTCAGATACAATATTCGTATCTTGTTTATAACTGCTCAAAAGAACATACTGTGAAGCTTCATTCACAGAATTGACATTTCAAATTTATCAGAACAGGATTTACACTCTGATGTTTGTACAATTACAAAAGTTATCTCTGATGGGTGGAGGAACAAGTTTGTTTTGGGTGGAGTGAATCCATCTAAGTCTCCATGGGGAGCAAAGAAAGGACATGAAAACCTGGGATAGCCTTTGCAATCATACTGATAACAGACAGTCACCATGAAAACACTGGGGGAAAAAGAAATTAAACACCATGCATTTTCCTAGTAAGGGTTCTTATTCTTCGCATACTTTCATCCAGAGATTAATTTTAAATAGAACAAACTTGCAAGAAATATATATACACCTTTTTTAGAGTGCAGTTTTCAAGCTCCACATATTTTGGTTTTGCATGAAGGAAAAAATGAAGAAAGAAGATATTGCCTGATATATCAACTCTTATTTGTCAATATCTAACAGAACTGTAAGTGCTGTTTCCCTTAAGATTTGGATTACAATTCACTCTCCCTTTTGCAGTTCTACTGTGAAGAAGTACCTGGTTCTAACAATCTCTTTAGTTACTTTTCAACCCTTGATACTTACATGTGTTTTCAGACAATACTTTCAATTTGTTTTCCACTTAAGCTTGAAAAAATACTGTACAGTTTTGAAGGTGTCTAGAATTCAAGCGAGGGTTTGGATGGCTATTATGAAAGATTTTCTGTAAGCACCTCATTTTTGATGAAATGCTTCAAGTGAATGAATCACAAAACATCCTAAAAGTTGTGTAAAAGGAGGCTAAAGATATGGCACGTTTGGCATAGCTTTCCGTACAGCAATATGATGGTACTATCCTAATGTACAAGCAGTTCCCAAAAATACATTAGTAATTCTTCCCACCAACCAGACATTAGATGAATTCAGTAGTTCAGATGCAAATCCTGGCTCAGAAAGTCCATGAACTCCCAATTGCCAGCAGCAGACAAGGTGTATCACTGAAGAACCCTTTTAACACTTCACCTCTTTATAAAACTCTTTCCCTTGGCTGTACGTTACTGGTTCCTGTCAGAGATGGCTAGGGGGCTTTTTGGTCTGAATCACTCCAGTTGTACTGACTGATGTTAACCTTTTTTGCTTGGGAATGTTACTCTGTTGTCATTATTGACCTTCATTTGCACTGCTGGGTTGTCAAACTCTGATTTGGGAACAGTATACAAATCCAAATTGTCCACTCACAAGAATGCCTAAAATTAATAGTTGTGCCATCCTCAAGCAGTCAAAGGTGCAGTCATTGTTGTACAAAGCTCAGAAGACAGTGCAGATACTACTCCAAAGAAATAAAATCCAAGGAACTGAATTCCGCTCCTTTTAGTTATGATAAGCGGAATTTCTTCTCCACACTATTTGAGGATTTAGCTACCACTTCACTTGAGTAAACATGGCAAAATCTGGGTTTATACAGTGGTGCAACACAGTGACATGCAATATTATATTCTCTAAAGGACATTTTCAGGTGGCAAGGATGTGTCTCATCCATGAATAACATAAGCTAACCCCTTTTGTTGGCATGGATTCATGTGCATCGTGGTTTTTCAGGCCTTGTTACAGGTTGTTATTTTTCCACATTCGTCACTACTGTAAACCTGCTGTTAGAGCAGTATCACTGGTACAGCTCATTAATGTCCTTGAAGAGATTGTCCTTTCTCTAGGGATGAAAAGATTAAAAGAATTTGAAGGGGAGAGAGAAAATAACAGCAATGAAAGCTTTGACTAATGGGTACAAAACTCAGAATTATAAATTCAGCCACCTTATTCTGAAATATAGAATCATAGAATCGTAGAATAGAATCATAGTATAGAATCATTGAGGTTGGAAAAGACCTCTAAGATCATCGAGTCCAACCGTCGACCCAACACCGCCATGTCCACTAAACCATGTCCCTAAGCGCCTCATCTACACGTCTTTTAAATACCTCCAGGGATGGGGACTCCACCACTTCCCTGGGCAGCCTCTTCCAATGTTTGACCACTCTTTCAGTAAAGAAATTTTTCCTTACATCCAATCTAAACCTCCCCTGGCACAACTTGAGGCCATTTCCTCTCGTCCTATCGCTTGTTCCTTGGGAGAAGAGACCGACACCCACCTCGCTACAACCTCCTTTCAGGGAGTTGTAGAGAGCGATGAGGTCTCCCCTCAGCCTCCTTTTCTCCAGGCTAAACACCCCCAGTTCCCTCAGCCGCTCCTCAGAAGACTTGTTCTCCAGACCCCTCACCAGCCTCGTTGCCCTTCTCTGGACACGCTCCAGCACCTCAACGTCCTTCTTGTAGTGAGGGGCCCAAAACTGAACACAGTAGTCGAGGTGCGGCCTCACCAGGGCCGAGTACAGGGGCACGATCACTTCCCTCCTCCTGCTGGCCACACTATTTCTGATACAGGCCAGGATGCCATTGTCCTTCTTGGCCGCCTGGGCACACTGCCGGCTCATGTTCAGCCTGTTGTCAACCAGCACCCCCAGGTCCTTTTCTGCCAGGCAGCTTTCCAGCCACTCTTCCCCAAGCCTGTAGCGCTGCATGGGGTTGTTGTGGCCGAAGTGCAGGACCCGGCACTTGGCCTTGTTGAACCTCATACAATTGGTCTGGGCCCATCCATCCAGCCTGTCCAGGTCCCTCTGCAGAGCCTTCCTACCCTCGAGCAGATCAACACTCCTGCCCAACTTGGTGTCGTCTGCAAACTTACTGAGGGTGCACTCGATCCCCTCGTCCAGATCATTGATAAAGATATTGAACAAGACCGGCCCCAAAACTGAGCCCTAGGGAGCACCGCTCGTGACCGGCCGCCAACTGGATGTAACTCCATTCACCACAACTCTCTGGGCCCGGCCATCCAGCCAGTTTTTGACCCAGCGCAGAGTACACCTGTCTAAGCCGTGAGCCGCCAGCTTCTCGAGGAGAATGATGTGGGAGACGGTGTCAAAGGCCTTACTGAAGTCCAGGTAGACCACATCCACAGCCTTTCCCCTCATCCACTAGGTGGGTCACCTGGTCATAGAAGGAGATCAGGTTGGTCAAGCAGGACCTGCCTCTCATGAACCCGTGCTGGCTGGGCCTGATCCCCTGGTTGTCCCGCTCATGCCTTGTGAGCACCCTCAAGATGAACCGCTCCATAATCTTCCCCGGCACCGAGGTCAGGCTGACAGGCCTGTAGTTCCCCGGATCCTCCTTCCGGCCCTTCTTGTAGATGGGCGTCACATTGGCAAGCCTCCAGTCGTCCGGGACCTCCCCCGTTAACCAGGACTGCTGATAAATGATGGAGAGTGGCTTGGCGAGCTCCTCCGCCAGCTCCCTCAGCACTCTCGGGTGGATCCCATCCGGCCCCATAGACTTGTGAGCATCCAGGTGGTGCAGCAGGTCGTTGACTGCTTCCTCTTGGATTATGGGGGGTTCATCCTGCTCGCCGTCCCTGTCTTCCAGCTCGGGGGGCCGAGTACCCTGAGGATAACTGGTCTGCCTGTTAAAGACTGAGGCAAAGAAGGCATTGAGTACCTCAGCCTTTTCCTCATCCTCAGTGACAATGTTCCCCCCCACATCCAATAAAGGATGGAGATTCTCCTTGGCTCTCTTCTTGTCATTAACATATTTGTAAAAACATTTTTTGTTGTCTTTAACGACAGCGGCCAGATTGCGTTCTAGCTGGGCTTTTGCCTTTCTCATTTCTTCTCTGCACGACCTAACGAGATCCCTGTACTCTTCTTGAGTCGCCTGCCCCTTCTTCCACAAGCGGTAAACTCTCCTTTTTTCCCTGAGTCCCAGCAAGAGCTCCCCATTCAGCCAGGCCGGTCGTCTTCCCCACCCATTCTTCTTAACGGCGTATGGAGACAGCCTGCTCCTGCACCTTTAAGACTTCCTTCCTGAAGATCGTCCAGCCTTCCTGGACCCCTTTGCCCTTCAGGACCGTCTCCCAAGGGACTCTCTCAACCAACATCCTGAACAAGCCAAAGTCCGCCCTCTGGAAGTCCATGGTTGCGGTTTTGCTGACCCCCCTCCTTACTTCACCAAGAAGCGAGAATTCTATCATTTCATGGTCGCTAAGCCCAAGACGGCCTCTGACCACCACATCTCCCACCAGTCCTTCTCTGTTAGTAAACAGCAGGTCGAGCGAGGCACCTCCCCTGGTAGGCTCACTTACCAGCTGTGTCAGGAAGTTGTCTTCCACACACTCCAGGAACCTCCTAGACTGCTTCCTCTCTGCCGTGTTGTATTTCCAGCAGACATCCGGGAAGTTGAAGTCCCCCATGAGAACAAGGGCTAGTGATTGAGAGACTTCTGCCAGCTGCTTGTAGAATGCTTCATCCGCCCCTTCATCCTGGCTGGGTGGTCTATAACAGACTCCCAGCAGGATATCTGCCTCGTTGGCCTTCCCCCTCATCCTTACCCATAAACACTCGACTGTACCATCATCACAATCGTTGAGCTCAATAGTTTGGGTTGGAAGGGACCTCTAAAGGTCATCTAGTCCAACCCCCCTGCCGTGGGCAGGGACATCTTCAACTAGATCGGGTTGCTCAGAGCCCCGTCCAACTTGACCTGGAATGTTTCCAGGGATGGGGCATCCACCATCTCTCTGGGCAACCTGGGCCAGTGTCTCACCACCCTCAGCGTAAAAAATTTCTTCCTTATAGCTAGTCTAAATCTACCCCCCTTTAGTTTAAAGCCATTCCCCCTTGTCCTGTCACAACAGGCCCTGCTAAAAAGTTTGCCGCCATCTTTTTTCTAAGCCCCCTCTAAGTCCTGATAGGCTGCAATAAGGTCTTCCCAAAGCCTTCTCTTCTCTAGGCTGAACAACCCCAATTCTCTCAGCCTTTCTTCATAGGAGAGGTGTTCCAGCCCTCTGATCATCTTTGTGGCCCTCCTCTGGACCCGCTCCAACAGGTCCGTGTCTTTCTTGTGCTGAGGGCTCCAGAGCTGGACGCAGTACTCCAGGTGGGGTCTCAGCAGAGCAGAGTAGAGGGGCAGAATCCCCTCCCTCGACCTGCTGGCCATGCTTCTTTGGATGCAGCCCAGGATACGGTTGGCCTTCTGGGCTGCGAGCGCCCATTGCTGGCTCATGTCCAGCTTTTCATCCACCAGTACCCCCAAGTCCTTCTTGGCAGGGCTGCTCTCCATCCCTTCATCCCCCAGCCTGTATTGATACTGGGGGTTGCCCTGACCCAGGTGCAGGACCTTGCACTTGGACTTGTTAAACCTCATGAGGTTCACATGGGCCCACTTCTCCAGCTTGTACAGGTCCCTCTGGATGGCATCCCATCCCTCTGGCTTGTCAACCACACCACTCAGCTTGGTGTCATCTGCAAACTTGCTGAGGGTGCCCTCGATCCCACTATGTTATTGATGAAGATATTAAACAGTACCAGTCCCAATACAGACCCCTGCGGGACACCACTCATCACAAATCTCTATCTGCACATTGAGCCGTTGACCACTACCCTCTGGATGCGACCATCTAACCAATTCCTCACCCACCGGACAGTCCACCCATCAAATCCATACCTCTCCAGTTTAGAGAGAGGGATGTTGTGGGGGACCATGTCAAAGACCTTACAGAGGTCCAGATAGACGACATCTGTAGCCCTTCGCACGTCCACTGATGTAGTCACTCCATCATAGAAGGCCACTAGGTTGGTCAGGCAGGACTTGCCCTTGGTGAAGCCATGCTGGCTGTCTCGAATTACCTTCCCTGTCCTCCACGTGCCTTAGCATAGCTTCCAGGAGGATCTGCTCCACGATCTTCCCAGGCACAGACCTGACACTGACTGGCCTGTAGTTCCCCAGGTCTTCCTTTTTTCCCTTTTTAAAAATGGGGGTTATGTTTCCCCTTTTCCAGTCAGTAGGAACTTCACCCGACTGCCACAACTTCTCAAATACGATGGATAGTGGCTTTGCAACTTCATCCGCCAGTTCCTTCAGGACCCGCGGATGGATCTCATCGGGTCCCATGGACTTGTGCACCTTCAGGTGCCTTAGATGGTCTCAAACCTGATCTTCTCCCACAGTGGGTGACTCTTCATTCTTCCAGTCCCCTCCTTTGCCTTCTGTGACTTGGGCAGTGAGGCTTGAGCACTTATATCACAATAATTAATCAACAGACTATGAAACAGCATCTTTTCATGCAAGAAGGTGCTGTGAAAACAAACACAAGAGAGACTCTGAATGTTTCTGGCACAGTTCTGGTAATGTCCTGATACAGGTCTAGCATTTAAGGCAATTCCCAAACTATTATTTGTGTCATTCTTAAGTGCCAACAGTGACTGTTGAAGGGGACCTCTAATGCCATCAGCCAGCTGATGAGGCATTCAAAACTCAAACTGAGGCATTCAAACCTCAGTTTGAATTTTTCCCAGCAGATTACTATCCTCTATTGTGTTTGGGCAGGATGGCTTCCAGGGAATTGGTTCCTTAGGCTTCAGGCAATTTTCATCCTTTTGTTTTCCTCTGTTTATTCCCTCTGGATAAAAAATCAGTTACTATCTTTAAAACATTTGGGTTTAGATATCTGTTGTTCTAGGAACATTTCAGATGACAGCTGGATCATATGTACAAAACTTACATGACTTTTCCTACTGTGTAAGAAAACCTTTCTTCTTTTAGTGATGCCAGCAGCTTTCTATCCTCAGTACTGCAACTGAAAGAAAGTGGCTTTACCCGCATCCTCTTCCAACGTGCAAGTGTTAAGGCAGCTCCACAATCCTCTGTGCTGTTGCATGATATTGCAGAGGCTGTGTTGGTGGGCCAGCATAAGGAGGCTGTGCTCCCCTAATGCCTATCCTTTCCAAAGATGCTGTGTCTTTCCCTTACCAGGACAGGTCTTTGAAAGGAAGATTACAAACAATTGTTTTCACCAGTAAGTAGAGGTAACTCCATCCTCCATTCTGCACATCAGACAGAAAATTCAGACAGACCCTTGTTTCCTATGGGTTAACCATAGGCAGCTGTAGTGTCAGCGTGCTAACCTAAGGCTCTTTCAAACTGTTGCCTCTTCTGGACCCTTTTTAAATCATCATCTCATGTAATACAGATAATGCCTAGCTCAGCCTTCTGAATTTCATTTCAGGAGAGGGCATGTGTGCCCCTACTGGTCTAGGCTTAAGGCCTTCAGCCATCAGGTTTTCTCAAGGTCTGAAGAAAGTCCTGTAGCAGAGGTACAGTCTGTACTGGCAGGTTTCTGTCATGGCAGCTTTACTGAGCCTGGGAAACACTGTACTGGAAGCTGCTAAAGCTTGCTTATATGGCTCTAGCTGCACCTCTGCTTGAGGCTTTGCTGGCATATTTTTCTGTCTCCATGGTATGATTTTGTTATTCTCCAGCCAGCTCAATATGCCAGCAAAACTTTGAAGTCTAGACCATACATTAATTTTACTGTAAGTTCTTTGATATCAGAAATATGATACCATCAACTATTCTTTAAAAATTCTTCCTTTTGTTTATTCAGTCACCAAGGTCAAATTCACTGCAAATTGTACTTTAACTGAACAAACCATCAGGGAACTTACTTCTTTGATTTCCTTGTTTCACAAATCATCGGAGAAGCCTTGAAGACTAAACACCTTTCTACAGCTAGAGAAATGTGCTTGTGGTAGCTAATAGTAAAATACCATGGAAAAATTATTAATATACTATATAACTTGATGCCAATGGATATGCCACATACTCACTTTTGGTTACCAAAACATTCTATTTAGTAAGTAAATAATTTGACTAAAGTGTTAAGGCATACAAAGTCCTAACCCCAGGGACAAAAGGTCTTGACTTCACTGAGAATGAGATCAATCTCTTAGTTCAATAAGGTTTCAGAAAAAGGTATTCTTTTAAATGTTTAGTTAAAAATAATCTTTTATAAGTAAAGTGGTATTATACAGTATCAGCAAATCTATACATCTTAATATTACTTTTGCTGGTCCATCTTATTTTTATCTAGAATCTTATTTTGTGTATTTGTAAAAACTGGCAAAAAGAAGCTATGATTGAATTTGCCTAGTTTGGTCTTAGTAACAAGGCAAGAAGTATTTCCTAAAGTCTGCAGAGTAAGAAAGAAACAGAGAGGGCATGCAGTACAGCTTTTATTTCAGAGTAGCAGCTTCTGGTATAGTTCTGAAGATTATGATAAGTACTTCTTTATTTGTTTTTAATGGGTTGATTAATCTTTTCCACTCTTTGTTGCCTCTTAGCGATCATGTTGGTATGCATGAGTAGGCCTAGACTATTATATTTCCATGACTAACTGATGCTTCTCTTGGTCAGTATGACTTCATAGAGGAAAGGGAAAAGGTTTGCTATCTCTATTCATCCTACCTCTCACAAAGAAGTCTTCAATATGAATCTACCAACTTAAATATGGTAGGTATGCATGATTCATATGGAAAGACCAAGGCGGGTTTATTTTTTTAATATATAAATGGCCTGATTGCATTTTGAGTTACAGTCATCTTTCTTAAGAGCTGTTTCTGTCTGTTCCCTGAGCTGGTTTACACACAACTGCCTGCCTTCTCCTTTCCTGAAGTGGTCTATATGCAAATGCCAATTGTTAGCTAGTCTAAAAGTTCCACTTTAAATTACACAAACTACCAATTGTCTTAGAGGTTTTCTTCTGCTCCGTGGATGCTAACATATACATGCTCTACTCTGCTCCCTGTTTTCAATGGCATTGCATGAGGAGGGACAGATTCTGCATAACAAATGTGGACAGACCAGTATTCTGTAACTGAGTTCAACTGCTGGGGGTGACTTCAAAGAATCGTGGTCAAATTCAGTTCTGGAATTCATCAGATATTTCAAATGCTTTTCCAAGGTACCAGAAAGAACAAAATCCTGTAAGTCTGTAAAACAGCCACAAATCTTGTAAGAAAGCTTTTTTTAACTGCAAGATATCAAATAATTTTGTTCCTAGCCTGTTATGTTTTTGTGTACAAAGAACTGCCATATGCCTTCAATTAACATAATTTCGATTTTAGATTAAAACAACAAAATAAGGAACAATGCAAAGTTTCCATGAAAGATCACAATATCTGTATCTTCTTTGTCTTTAGTGAACTATGCGAGAAAGTAAGTGCCTCTGTCTGTTCTTTGTTTAAATAGGGAAAATAATAGAAACATTCCAAAGCTTAAATATTGTTTTTGACTTTGCACTTAAGTGAGGAGAAATTTCAGGTTACAGCTATCCACCTTCCTGAACTGATTCATTCTACCTCACTTGAAATCTATAGTGTAAATCTTAAAATAGAAACAGAAACAGAAAACAAATTAGTTTTCTGAAAGTTGTGACATCTATTCCTTGTCTTCTGATGGTAAAGGAGTCATGCTAGATATAAAAATAGTAATGTTTATATCCCTGTCAGAATTTCTACCCTCCCTTCTGCCTAAATGGGAATGATTATAACCAGAATGTTTCCACTTTGTGCCTTTTCCAGATGTGGCTGTCAGAGGAAGAAAATGACGAGACAAGCATTATTTTATGCCCTGAGTATACCACTTTAGGACTCTGTTTACAGAAAGCTAAACTCTTTGTGTTAGGGAGAGAAAATAGCTACAGAAGCCAATTAAAGAATCAAACTGCTTTCTTAAAATGTATCAGAAGCTTAACAAAGTCCACTAAAATATGACTTTCAGGAGGACATGAGCAATTGTTATTTGAAATGCCAACTAAACCACCAAAGCTTTCTAGTCCTATTATGACATTCTTCCTAATTAAAGTTTATGATCTATTGGGGTTTAATCTTCATTATTTATGAATGGCAAGATGTGATTGATAGCCACACTGGTAACCATTTAGGTAGAAAGCTGCTTTGTTTGAAACAATAGGAACAACAAAAAAATATACAAGTTCTCTTCAAGGGATTGAAGGATTGTGCATCTATTGCAGACCATTGCTCTGTTGTCCTAGCTTTCATTTTATAAAGAACCGCTGTACTCTGACTTACAGAACAAAATAATAGCTTTGAATTGTAACGGCAGGTTTTGAAAATGCAAATAACATATAACCTTTACTGATCAGAAAATCTGGTATTATCCTAGAATAATGGACAGGACTGGAAAGAACTTTTGCTCATTTTTCTTTATCTTTCTTTATTCACTATGCTGCAGTGGATGACTGAGTGCAGCCACAATTTTAGAGGAAGATAGTATCTTTTTTAAGAGCAATTTCTATGGGTAGAAGAAACAGTCAAGGCTTTGGGCATGCAGATTCTTAAACAGAAACAACAATTTCTAAGCAATAGTAGGTGCTGAGAGCAACTGGTCTGAATTTAAGTTGTGTTAAGCAGACAATTTGAAAGAAACAGTGGTTGGTGGCATTGGAGCAGTAGGAGATGTTAGTGTGGAGAGAGATATCATATGGTTATCTCCAACAAGACCAAAGAGACATCCAGGTAATTACCGGCCACTGAACACCAAGAGGATGACTGGAGGTGTTGGAGTATATCCTGTGTCATAAAACCAATGTCTGCAATCAGTATGCACCTTACAGCGCCCAGTAGAACTTTCTTCTGAAGGCTGACTGTCCCATTGAAGTGTGTCTCCACTAAGGACAAAAATGAATGAGAAGTCATAGTTGTAATAGTTGTTTTGTGAAAAGTATTCTTTCATCAGTAACTGGATGTTTCAGTATAAAATCAAAAGAAACTGGGTTTACAGCATCAGTGTTAGCTCCATTGCTAACATCTTCCCTATGCTACAGACACATTTTCTCCCAAATCTTCTGAATTATATTATCAAGTACTTACTTTGCTGCTTGCATTGCAGACCTGAAGAAGGGCTTATGCATCTGGAAGACAGACCCTTTTTTTTCCAAATTATCATTTAGTTCCATTGAAAAACCACTGCTTCTTCCTGAGTTTTGCCTTATTAGAAGAGTTGTTTTGTCCACAGAGGATTTGGTCCAAAGCCCAGTGAAGTTAAAGGACGCTGTTTTAAGTCAAAGTAATGATTGAGATCTGGATCAAGCTTGCAGTGAGCTAAATTAAATCCAGTATTTTTGGAAAAAATATTGTACTTGTTTGCTAGATTCCTATCAGGAGACAAGCTGAATTTGCCTTTGTAATCTGTTTTACCATCTTAGATACTTCCATTTATCACTGTGCATTTAAACTTCATGCAATCATACTCATTTTAGCCAATAACAGTGTAAGTTATTTGCTTTATTTTGCTATTTTCATATGCCTCTCCTGACTCTAAGCTCTTGCATAGTTTAAAATTCATAGCTAAAATTACAAAGCTTCTTTTATCCACTTATTCAATTATCCTGATATTGGAATGCCTATTAAGAGCAATAAAACTAATACTGCAGACCCTGAGACTCCATCTTGACTATCCTCGTATCTACATTTTCACTAGCTAAGAGCCCATGCTTCTCCCAAGTACACTTTTAAAATTGCAGCTTATCATATTCAGTCGCATGCACTGAACCTGATAGAACTGAGTTCTTATTAGAATAAGCAGGACGAATTTGCACTATAATTTTTTATGCACACTTAAAAAGCTGCAAAACTTCCTCAAACCTAATGACTAATCCACGTTCTTAAGAATAGCTGTTGTTTTAGGATAAGAAAATTACATAAATGGAAGAGCCAAAACACATTTTTTTTCAAGTTTGTTGTGAAGCTCTTCTGGTCAATATATGATTCTGCATAATGCAGGGTGAAGCTCTGGCTACTTTATTTTTCTGTTGCTGTGAAAAAAAGGCATCAATTGAGAACATATTCCTACATGTTTAAAAAAAGGAAGATCATGCAATTTAAGTCACCAGACATGGCATTTTAGAGATATGGGTTCATTCCTTCTTTCTTCTGTGGACTATTTTGTGGGTTTGAGAAAGCTATCATATCCCTCTGTATTTCAACTCTCCTTCCACAAAATAGGAATAGTAATATAATTCATAGTATGGCAGGAAGGCTAATATCAGATGTGTGACAGTGGTACCATATAAACATATGAACCAAAGGAATTTAATTTTTGTGTCATATCAACATCCACAAGGAAAGTATTGTGTATAGTCAAAGTCTAATCCAGTTTCTGCCAATGCTATTGATGATACTTTCAGCAGCGACTGGATGAAAATCTTGATGAAACTCCATCTGACTCTTTCAACAGATGCATTTTGGTAGAGATGGCTAAAAATAACAGTTTACTACCATGCCCACATTCAAACTAGCTTAGTATGCTTGCATGGCAACACCAACACAATCACAATAGCATGGGATTTCTCACAGCTGCAAACCCATCCAGGAAACAGGGTCTTTTTTTCAGGTAGTAAATTGGTGCTGCTTTCTCTTCTGTGGTTACATTTCTACCTGGGTGGAACTCAAATTCAAACAGTATATATTTAGATATAGGTGTCTAACTAACTGAACTCAGTATGAAGGCTTCTAGTATAGCCAGAGGAGCTGAATGGTTCAATCCACCTAGCTACAAATTTTTGTCAAATGCTATTTATGATACCCTTAGGTTTTCCATGAGACACCCAGCTGTCAGTCCAGAAGGGCAGAGAATTCCTATGGATCTTGTGTCACATCTGCCCAGCCCTGTATGGTTATTTAAGATATCCCCACGTCTCAGTTGTCACTTGATGTTTATGTTCAGGACACTGAATCAAGCCCATACTCAAAACAGTCAAAGGCATTTTAAGACCTGTTCAGCTCCGCCTGAAGCAAACTTTTACATCTGGTCAACTGAATTTCTTTCTAGACTTACTGGCAATTACGAGAGCTTAGATACCTATCTTGCATGTAGATGCCTGTATTTAGACATCTAAATACAGGTAGGTACCTACAACCTGCATCTGAATGACTCTCTTGTGTTCACCATTCTTGATTATAATACGGATATGACCTAAAAGGATAAACTGCTGAAGTACAGAGAGTGAAAAGATACATCCTGGCAGGAATTTTTGGCGTGGTCTTTCTCAAAGCCCCCCAGAAGCTGGGGCAGCAAATGGTAAGAAGGTACCTACTGCAGCCTAAACTCTGGTCAGTAAGAAACAACTGAAATAGTAAGATCAGGAGCCTGAGTGATAGAACAGGTGAAGCTGCTCATACAGGTTATTGTAAAGAATTCTTTCCATATTCAAATCCAATCCTACGTAGGAAAAGCAATTTCTCTAGTCATATTACAAGCAGAACTAGTAGTGGGATTGCTGTTATGGAAGATGCAGGTAGTCTGTGAGTGATCATAAGTGACTGTCTGAGCTACCATAGCTTCATTAAATGGTTTAAGACAGTATGGGTGAGGTAGGTAGGAATGCAGAAAGTTAGTTGGTATTATTATAAAGGCAGCATTGGACTGTGATTAAAAGCAAATTTCTACTGAGAACTAGTGCTACTTCAGTCTTCAACTTTCCCAGATAACTAAATCAGGCCTAAAAGAAAATGTGTTTTCTTGCATGGTAAATAATAACTATAGTACTGTCAGTCATGCTATGCTGTTTATTCTCTGTGGCAATGGCATACTGTTGACACACCTTCTGTTCTGTGTCTGCTGCTTAATATACTTCAGACCTGCAAATTTAAATCCTACTGACATTCTCTGAAAATAAAATGAAACCACTTACAACACAAGTTTCTAAATAATTCTGCCCTCGTATTTCAGAACAAATGTAGCTAGAGTTAAAAAGAAAACACTGCTAAGCTTCTAGCAGAAAATGTGTATCAAAGGTATAAGAAGTTTTGAAAACTATGGCAAAAACTGACTTGGATGGGATATATTTTGGCAGGAAGGGCTTTGGGTTTACATTTTATACCTTTAAGATGCTCAATCACATTGAACAAAGGTGTGCTTAATACAGAGTGACTCTCATTTCAGTTAAAATATGAATGAATTTCTGAGGTTCCTTTGTTCTTCAATAGATGTAAGTGACAGCCCATGCAGTTCTACATTTTTTGTCCTTGTCATGAAAGTGCCGAGACAAATATTCTTTGAAAGTTTGGAAAAGAATGCAAAACCCAAATAATGATAATTTCATCTAATAACTATTGTTTCTGAATGAAATGTTCTCTTCTATGTCATAAAACCCCATTATTAAATTGAAATAAAGAAAGGAAGAATATTTTGCCAAATAAGGATTAAAATTTACTATTTTGAAAACAGATTACTGAGAACTGTGCATTTCTTCCCAAGTTCCTATTATATAATTTTTCTGTGTGTGCTTTAGAATAGATAAACTCAAACACCAGCCAGATCTTGTGCCAGGAATGCTTGTGGCACCAGTGATTTTTGAGAATTTACTTTGGGATCTTTTATGTTATATAGAACGTTCCAGTGTCTGGGGAAATTTGAAATCACAACGGAACTAATTAAGAATGAAAATATTAAAAAAAAAAAGAAAAAGAATTAAGCTATTAGTTTGATTTCTGGGCCAGCTAGGAAATCAGTAAATTATCTTTCTATAAACAGAAGGATAGAGCTGATCTATTCATTTATTAGGGTAAGTACTCTGACCCAACATTTATTACAAATACAAGGGGCAATCTTCTTCTGATTTAGACCAATCTAATTCCACAGAACTCAGCTGAACTCCTCCCATAAGGACAGGTATGTGCTCATTAGCAAGTTATAGTCCTCACATAGCCCAGACTTATTGATTTGGACTGTTGCAAATGCCATCATCTAAGAGCAATTCAAAGAAGCTTGGCTAGGTGCAATGGGATCCATGGGAATTCAGAACACTTGGAAAACACGAGAGATACTGGTTTTGGTTTTGATCAGACATTATCAATTCAACACACACTTCCTAAGGGATTATTATGTGTAAACAGCATATTCTGCTTTTTTGGTTTTTGTTCAGGATTGCTGTGGATTTCAAGGAGTGTCAAGGTGGAGAATTTCACCTCAGGAGACTGACACAATTTCAGAGTTGTGAAGTTAGAATTGGAGTCAAGGCTGTTCAGCTCAAGCATTTAAAAAACTCCATTTGATGATGGGCAATGGAGAAGATTATAAGAGCTGGCAGAAAAGCAGACTTAGCAACAGTATTATCTGTGCAGAATGTTTGGCAATGAGTCCACACCCAGAGCCAGGCACTGGGGATGCTCCAGTGGGGAAGGTTACATGGAGGAGCTGAGAAACCATCCAGAGGAAAGTGTGGCAGGGATATCCATGAAAAAGACTGGAGCATCAGTTTCTAAATCTGGGATAGGATATGTGTCCAAACATAGTCTTCCACTGTGCAGAGAAGTACACCTAAGCCAGTTGTCCAGGTTTCCTTTACTGATAATGGAGAGAAAAGAGTAGGTCTATTGCAGAAGTCATCTGCAGGAGGATGTCCATGTAAGTTAGACAGACAGCTCTCTGAAGTGCCTGTTTCTCTGCACTTTTCTTTTAGTTGCTTCAGGTGCAAAAGGGATGAGCAATTACATACAGCCACTGTTCCTATGGTAACTATCTCCTCAACACCTATGTGCATAGCACATTTTCTTCTCATTTAGCCTTCTCATTCAGAAGAAAATACCAGTTGTTGCTGATGTGATGCCATACAAATGGAACACAGCTGTCCTGTAGAATTCTTTAACATTTAATACAACAGCCTTGTGCTCTGCTTCATAGCTTAACTTTTTTTCTGAAACACACTGATTGCTTGAGTTTTTTGGTCTATGGCTACATTACATCCAAGGAGTGTGCATCTTTCTACCTGGCTCTTTGTGCCCTATCTAGATATACAGTGATCCCACAGAATAAGTACAGCGTTTACTTTTATCTGTGCTCTCTCTCCCATGAGAAACTTTTAAATCTCTTTAAAAGATCAAACTCAGACCACTAATTATTCTATGCAGTGCTCGTTGCCCTTCCAGTGGGAAAACCTGTCACCTCCACACTCTGCAGTTACTGCTTGCTAACAGTCCTGGTCAGGTTGAACTAGAAAAATTAGTAAATTTTGTACTTGTTTGTTTTGGCCACATCACGGCTGCAACATCTCTCTAATCTTTACAGAGTTTCTCTGACTGCAGAAACTCATTGCTTCAGATCCACTGAGCAATATATATTAACTCCCATGGCTCAGTATAGAATTACATTTGGGATCTATTATTGTTTCGACAGTTTCTTTCCCTGTCAGACATGCAGACACTAGAAATTGCATAGAGTGTTGATAAATAGTCTGGAAAGTTTGTTTGGAAACTTACTTAGTCTATACATTCATAAGGCGTTTGGGTAATTATTTCTTTTTCTTTGGATCACAAGTCATTCCTGAATAAATCAAAATCTCTACGAATGTATTAGATATTCACAGAGTATTGACAAAAGTGAGGATGAACAGTTTGTCTGTTCTTGTAGCACAATATTGCTTGGTCTTTGTAACTCCCAAATTAATGATAGAGATAACAAATGGCAAATAAAGCAGGTTCAATATTAGAGTGTGCTATCTAGAAAGGCCTATAATACTGGATTTGCTTTCCTGAAAAAGCTTGAGAAAAGATATGTAGTTTTTAAATATAGAAAATAATTACCACTTCTTTCACTAACACCTGTGATAGCGCAGCTACCCTTCTGCAGACTACAGAGATTCACAAGTTACATAAAAATTAAGCAATCCAGACTGAGCAGTCTAGATTTCACAGTGTAAAATTTCATGGACTTTGCTCTTTAAAGCTAACAGTTCACATTAGAGATTTAAAAGCACCCTCACGAGGATTAATTTTTCCCAACACTGCCAAATTGCAGGCACTGTGATCCCACTGCAGGGGAAAGGTTTTAGGTACCTTAATCCTGCCTCCTGGGCTCCCGTTGCAGCGTTGATAGTTTTTACATCTCCAGCTCCATGTAGCATCATGGCTTCTCATTTGCTCCTCCAGAGCAGCAGAGCTGTGCTTCAGTGAGGAACGGCTATGACATCTCATTCTTCTCTCTCCAGTGCAACCCAAGACTGGCCAAGACCCATGAGTTGATCCAACACGAGGGGTTCTTCTGCACTTACCAGTTCTTCTGATTGCCAAAATACCTTTCTGTCAGTTTTTCAGAGTCTTTGTGCAGCTCTGCTATTGTTTACTGCTTAATTTGACCATAAGCTCTGCAGCACATGGACTTTCAGTGAGAGGAAAAACAGGCTTATCCGTGGGCTTAGATGTAACCAGCTTCATGGCCCACATATTCTACATTCATATTGCTGCTATTAGCACAGGGGTCACACATGCTTACTGCAAGCACACCGTCCTTGGAAAGAAATGAGTGCCAGCTATCTCCTAGTGGACTGTGTAGAACGCTTGGCCATTTCCAGAACTAATCCATTCAAATCATAGTTGCACAACCACAATTCAGACTTTCACCCTTAGAGAACGATGAAGCCTATATCTCCACCTGCAAGCAAAACAGCTAGTAGATAACCTGAGCGTAACTGCCTGTGCAGGCATGCTTAGGGTCCTGATTACGGGGTGGGACTTCCCTCCCTCCACAGAGAGAGCTCAACTTATTGTGAGTTGTTGCCTTCCAAAATGAAAAATTACATAGTCTGTTAAACCTAATTCTCACAACAATCATCCCATACCTATCACCTACTCTTGGCAGACATGGAATAAGAGCAGGACAAGGCAGGGACTCTTGTGTCTGGCATACCAAATATGATTTTCAATTTTATTTTTTTAATTTTAAAAAAATATAATTGGGGGGGGTATGTCCTTTGATATATGGGTAAAAAGTTGTTCACAAGTCCTTAATGAATATTTATCCAAATACTGTATTTGTACACATCTATGAAGAAAATGCCTGCCTTGGACAAAGAGGAAAAGGAGGTGATTTGTAACTTAAAGCAATACGTCTCATTAGACTAGCTAGGATAGCTGGAAAAAAAACAGTTGAGCTTTGGGCACAGAAGTAATTCTTCAGGATTTTGGGAGAAAGATCAATGCCCGTATTTGTATTTATTTTAACTCTCATTTGTGTGATGAATGATTTCATCTTCCATTTGCTTTATATCTAGTCAGTAAATCTTGTGTTTATGAAGACATAAGCACCATGAACCACTTCGACACTCTCCGTTTCCTTCATCCGAAGCAGCAGCATTATCTAAAATAAACGGGCTGTCTAGCTAAGGAAGGAGACATAACGAGTGTTTTCGCAAGCCTGCCTGCATTTCTGTGAAGCTACCTCAAGGCGTGAAAGCAGGAGGGGAAAGGGAGGAGGGCCTGCGGCGGACGTTGCTGGAACAGCCAGTGTCCAGCGAGATCCAGCTGTGTAAATGTGACAAATGCAAAAGAGATATGAAGAGGTGAAGGTGAAACTGTGTTTGTGCCAATAGAGTGAAAAAAGAATTGCTTGGCGCAACTTGTGTTGAGACTGCGGGTTATAGCTTGTGTGCCGAAGAAGCATGTGCATTCTCACATGCTTTTTGTACTCATTTGAGATACAGGGTGACTGCACTTAAAAATAAGTACACAATGTACTCTGTATGTTGTCCTTTCCACAAGACAAATGTTCGTGTTCTCCTCAAAGGACCCAGTTCTAGTCCGTAATCACAGATTCTTCCATAACATTAAACTCTTGATTAATATGTGTACTGTTAGATTTCCATCAATTCTGAATTTGGATATTCAGTCATCCTCTGGCATAATCCTTCATTCTTATCAAATTTCTTTTTTTAGAGCCTCCCAATAGTGCATTACTATCATTATTTATCTACCAGCATTTGTGGGAGGAAAAGCAACAGTAATATCCCCTCCTAGAAAAAAGGGAAACTGAGGCACAGACCATTGGTTAGACTTCCCTGCATTGTGTCTTTTGACTTCATGCTCACACAGCTCTTCCCTTCGTGTTATTAAGATCCCCTCCTCCCTGGTAAAGGGCAAAACTTGTTTTTTCTCTGGAGCCCCATAATTTTGCTTGAGTGAGCAAATAGAGGCCTACTTAAAGCTTGCTCTGTTTTCCAGCTGGTTTGCCCCATATGAGCTGCAGGAACAGGTACTGGAGCTCTTACATTGCAGTCAGCCAGGACAGATGATAAGGACAGGTTAACCTCTGTCCTTGGGCTCACAGAAACGCGATGAAAACCACTGTGTTCTTACCTCTTCCTTCTATTTTCTCCCATTAGCACTATTCTTTCCCACAGAAGCACAAAAGGTAGCACCTTTTTGGCTTTCCTTTGATAATTTTATTATTGCCCTCCTCAGTAAGAATTCATTTTTCCCTATTTTCTTCAAACTAAGTACAGAAACCTCACCACCAACCTGGACATGTGGAGTCTGTCTCAACAATAGAAAACACATTATATAAAATACCTTCCTAGATTTTTTGCAGAAACCTCAGTTCAGGTCAGTGCTTTTCAGCAGTTGCTACTGCAGCAAAAAGAAAAGAGCAGGCAAAAGAAAAGCAGTTTTACCTCAATGCTACATTTTGGGAAACTGCTTCCTTGCTCTTCTTGCTGCTGGTCCCATCGCTCTCCTCAGCCAGCATTCAGGTTCCATTTAATGCATGTACTGTGGGCTAATAAATAGTTGATGTTTTTCTAGTGAAATGACATAAATTAAAAAAAGGATTTGTGAGATCTGTGCACAGTGATTTCAAATTCTTCTGCTGTATTTTAAAAATTGAATGACAAGTGATCCAAGTAAAATGGATATTTAACTTGCTTCCCTTCCTATGCTGCTGATCAGGTGCAAAGCTGGGGCTAAGACCCTTTGGGATACAGAGACATCCAACAGTCTGAGACACTGTAATAGACATTTAGGTCCTTGCATGCACATTGTTCTCTTGTAAGAGGGAATTCTCTTTGGTGCTGAATGTTTAGTTTTCCTCATTTGCTTTTTACTTCTTTTAGCAGACTGATTTTCACAGCTGTAAAGAGCAGGCTTTTTGGCCAAGCAGAACTAACACTGTAACAGTTTAATTTCCATCTAGAAGCTACCCTTTTAGTATGAGGGCTACATCAGCTAATATATTTAATTGGAAGGCCAAATCCTTTGGCTGATCCGTTTGGTTTTGATTTAGTCACTGATGATAATTTGTATGGGTATAAGAAGAGAAAATTTCAAAGGGAAAGCACTGAGATTAGCCATAATCCATCAAACAGCTAGATAAACATTTGCTGAATATGGATATTTGAGATGCAAAACTAATATTAATACAGCAGCAAGGTGCAATGAAATAACCATACAAAAATTCTAATGCTGGCATTTACCAAACAGAAAAATTATAAAACATACAACAATACAGGAAAGTGCAAAAGGCAAGAACAATCAATAATTGTAGAAACCACAGCTCTTCTTTATCTTCTTTAGCTTGTGTTTCTCTGACCCTTTCTGCTCTACCAGTGAACCTGTGCTTGGCTTTCTTCCACACAGTCCAGTGCCTTCTTCAAGCCTGCCTTGATTACGGTAGTCCTGCACAAATTCCCACACAAAATGTACAAGAGTATTACATTCATTCTTAAGTCCTCCTCCTCCCTCCTCTATAGCCATAATAGTTACAGAAATCAACAGAATGCTGGTAACTGAGTAAACACTAACAAAGCAAACCATTAATGCTGCAAATGAATGTTACAAGGATCAGAAATACCTCACTGAGCAACTCATTACAGTATGTATGTGTGGGTTTGAATGCAGTTCCTCTTGTCTCCTATTATTTGTTATTGTTATAGCCCTTTTACATCTTATCTATAACAAGCTCTGTAACCTCTCCTCCTGGGGCAGGGAACGTATCTTTCCCTGAGTTGGAAATGGTATGTTGGTACTGTGCCCTGTGTTATTCCTCCCTTTCTAATGGGAACTAAAGGTGGAAAGATATTTCCTGTACCCAATTCTATGCCACTGCTAACTTGACTTTGAATCGGTTGTAGTTTGTTATTAGCAAATAAATATCAAAACTAAAGACTAACCTCAAACAAGTGAAGCATCTGGACTCCACTGGCACACATGCACACCTTGGTTCTGGAAAAGTGCAAATCAGATCTCCCTTAGGTTACTGGAGGACAGGGTATACTGTTCCCTGAATAAATTAGCTCTGCTGAGCTGTGCTCCCTGCAGCTACAGTGCTGCTGCTGTCTCTACACTATACTGCAAACAAGTAGAGACTTACTTTAACGCCAAAAGGGGTTATCTAGTCAGATCTCCCAAAAAGCAGAAACCATAGAATTGTAGAGTAATTTAGATTGTAAGGCTGGAAGAGAGCTCAGGAGGTCGTCTTGTGCAGCCCCCTGTTCAAAGCAGGACCAGTTTAGATTAAGTTGCACAGGGCCTCATGAATTAATTTCCATGTCAGTGATTAACTTAAAAATTCCAGGAGTGGAAAATTGACTATAATTCTTATTAAACTCTTTCTGTAACCAATTGCCACCACTGTTTTTAGAAAAGGCTCATTTTTAGCCTCTATTTGACTAGCTTTGTCATCCTCTCTTCTTTTAATTCTGATTTCTCATTTAGATATTAGCTGGCAGTTGCTGTCATCACATAACTTTTTTTGATAAAACCAACCAGATTGAGCTCCATGAATCTGTCACTGTATTATGTTTTCCATGTTGCAATTGCTTTTGTAACCCTGCTCTGAGCTTTCTCTAATTTATCAACACACAGATAACAAAACAACTGTCCAGTCCTGAGCAAGAGAGCTGGACAGAATATTCCTAGTCACAGCACCAAATACAGAGCTAATGTATGTCTTTACTACCTACAGACAAGATTCCCCTTTTTATTTATCCAAGGATATTAATAGCACTTTTGGAAATGACATCTTAATGGTGGCTTATATCCAAGTTAGCTGTCTGCCATGAACCCCAATTTACTCTTCCCCAGGAAAGCCATCCACGTCCTGCAAGAGTATTTCTAGGTATGGGACTGCCCATCTAGACATACTGATCTTGTGGTCCTATGAATTTGTTTGTGACTTTCTTATCAAATGATTCAATTACCCTAAAGAGCGCTCTTCACTAATTACATCACTTAGACAGTCTTTGTGTCATCTGCAAAATTGGTCAGCAGAGATTTGATGTTTTCTTCCAGACCATTTGTAAAATGTGATAATTATCTCAGAACCAGGAAGAGGGTTTTCAGGGTCTCACTAAAGAAAACACCAGATCATTGATGATTCTCTATTTTCATTTGTAGTTTAAGAATTAATCTGTTTGCTATTATTTTATTTAATAAGTGCAATACTGATGTTTTATTTTTTCTCCTTTCTTAATCAAAATGCCAGAAGGTACCAAATGAAATGTTTTACAAAAGTTGAACTGTATTGCATTCATATTAATTTGGTGGCCAGATGTAAATGTCAGAGTTGAGGCCACCTACGTGGGAGAATCGTCTCTCCACATACTACCAGTACGTGCAGCGCGAACTATCATTTGAAAACCTCTGATTATAAGAGCATTTTGTCCCTGGGAGTTTTTCAGTTGCTGAGGCTAGGAGCCTTTATAATAACATGTAAGATTATTCTCCAGTTATGAATTTCCAGATGGACTGCTCTCTTGCACAAATATTAAAATCTGCCCACAGTTGAACTGCACTGTGGCATTTCACTGCTTATAAAGAAGAAGAGAAGATTAATTTCTTTTTTTTTTGTTGTTTGCTTTATGTTTTCCTTAAAAGTTTATCTTAAATGAAGGAAGAGAAATATTTACAACTGCAATGGAACAATGGCTTGGAACTAAGGAAGGGAAAGTTTAGGTTAGGCTGTAGTAAGAAGTTCTTAACTCAAATAGCCTTGGACTCCGAAAGAAGTTGTTTGAGACAGCATCATGGAAGATTTCCATAAACTGTGCAGGTGAGACACTCTGGAGAACCATTCTATAAAGAACACAATCTGGTAAAAGTTGAATACTAGGCAATCATTACCTTTTTATATAACTTTTCTTTCTCTAGCACTTTATTAGTGACACAAAGGGGTATCTAAAATTGAAAGAAATTTAACAACCCTACATACGTAAGAAGAGATTTCCACCACAATACAGATCCTATTGAGAATGAGAGCTCAGTGGAAAAATCCAGGTCTACTTTTATATTAGTTATATTTATAGTTAAACAGGAGCATTCAGATGCTGAATTCTTGAAAGTCTGACCCATACAATACAGCCCCTTGAGAGTGTCCTAAGTATACATTGGCCTTTTGAATTGCCAGTATACCGAAGATTAAACAAAAGGATGGGGGAAATGAAGGTGAGACATTCTGTGATTTCTTGAAAGAGACAAGAGGCAGTACCAGAGAAGTCAGGAGTTCCTTGCTTTACTCTTACCAATTCTCTGCTAAACACAGAATATCTAAGTAAGGAAATATTTAATTCACTTTGGTACTGAATTCTATTTACCTATTCTAAGAAATAAGTGGTGTTTATTGAACAAACTAATCAAGTTTCCTATTTAAATGAGAATTTAAACATGCTCTGTGGCATGAAACAGTTATACCATATAAAATAAGCCAGGAGCTGGATAGCACTTGTTCTGAAACAAGTCCATTTTATGTAGTGAAAATGCTGCAGATTTGCTCTAGTGGAAAAGTGTTCAGTCTGGTCTGCTTAATGATAATCTGGAGTTATCACTTCCCATATTACGAGCATTTATGTCTTCTTTCTTGCCACATTCATTTTTAACAGTTGCAGTTCTCTGCCAGACAAACATATATCTGAACTGAAGGGAAAAAAAATTTTGTAGGTCAGATAACTTTTAGGTATTAGTTACTTCCCTGATTTTAGAGGAGTTACAGTAATATTTGGCCTGCTGTGTGCAGGATCCACTATAGCAGTGCCAAAAGTACTAATTCCCTGAAGCTGCACCCTCTTCTGTGACTGTGACATATGTCCAGGATTGAAGAAAGAGTAAAACTAGTCCCCCTAGTGTACTGTTGTTGTAAAATATTTAGGTCTCTAATCTCCTGAAGTTTGTCTATGGGTTAATTGGTAAGTCTTCTCTATCTTTCACATGTTTTTACTATACTGAGTATAATTCTTGGTGAAGGACACTTCTCCTGGCCATTTTTCTTAGGACTATAGACTTCTGGGATCAAAAAAATTCCACCTGATAATGCAACAATTCTTACAGAATGCAAGATAACAACTAGATAATATTTTGCTCCTGTTTATCAAAGCTTATAAGAACCATCTTAGTATCTGTTGAAGTTATTAACATCTGTATTTTTATTATAAAATTTAATTTTACATCTGTGTATATCCATCAGTTTTCATTATATATTTGTGAATAACATTTCCATTGCTTTGGAAAACCCACTTTTTAGTTAAAAAATGATCAGATCAGGTAGGCAATAATTATCGGAAAGAGTCATTAATCAAAATTTTCTTCTGGGAGATGACTCTAAAATAATTTATAGTCAATATCATTTTGGTATTTTTATAGTGTTTGAGATTTATTGCCTGAATTACATTTATAATAAATTATTATGTTGTGCTCAGAGCATCAAAGACAATGGAGTTTTATGCAACTGCATTGAACATAGTGCTGCAGAATATCACTGACTCTTCACTCCAGTGAAAAGTCACTAAGCCTTGGAGGAAGACTGTGAGGAAAATGTAAATGAACCAGTACCAAATCAGACCCAAATTTCTACATGGAAGTTTACAATAGGACATTTAGCAAAAGAAGTTTGCACTAGAAAGGCCACGTGCAGCATTAGTATTTCAGAAAATATTTAGCATTTATCTGGAATGTAGCTACCTGTATCCAGGAGTTGTTTGTGTAGAGGACCGTGGAAGAATCTACACTGAGAAAAAGATACTTATGAATCTGAAGAAAAGGCAGATATAATCTGGAGAAAAGTTTGGGTTTGGCCTAGGAAGGAGCCTATGAAGGGGAAATTCAGTTTTCATGAAGTATGTGCACAGTGTAATATAGCATACTGGTCTGACACCCAGCTTCTCACCTCTGCTAGTAACCACTTCAGACTACCCTGCTTCACCCTGAGTAGTCTATGGCTGGTAGTCTACAGCTTAGTCGTAGGGCTTTTTTCCTGTGAAGTAGGAAGAAGAGGGATCGAGCCTAGGCCACCAGGTGAAGGATTGTCAATAGGTCTCTCACATACCAAGCCCTCCATCCACTGAGCTTAGGTATAAATGGGCTGAGGAAACATCACCTTCGCCTATGTTTTGAAAAAAAGTAGCTTCTCTACTGGATTTTGAATGGGACTGGTCTCGATAGGCTCACCCTCAGAATGCCCTCAGACCACACTCTGCATGGAGGACTGAAGGACGTTGAAGAATGCCTACCTGGTAGATCCCAGCAAGTTGTGGTCATATGTTAAGCAGGAGCTATTCGCAATTGCCATGCCCAGGAGAACATAGATACCTCTAGAAATTTCTTCTAAAAATCTGAACTGCCTACAGACTTCACACTCCTCCACAAGCTGTAGTAAAGTGGGATTTTGTGGATCTAAGTCTGCATTTTAGGCATCTAAATCCTGTCACCTGAAGTCCTGCTTTAACCAGCTAAATCTTCCTTTAGATTTAGCACAATACCTAACTAAATACTCCCTAAATGAAAAGAAATTTAAAAAATCAGTACCACCTATCAAGAAGGAGGAATGGAGCAAGCAAAAGTTTGGTCACTGTTTATCATTGAAAGTATAATTAATCCTAAGATACATCTCCTAAAACAAGGGATGAGAAGAGATTCTGTAGGGAGCAGCCACAGGGAAATATGAGCACATGCTTCTGGAGTGTTTACTACACTATCAGAACACACATTTTGGAAAATTTGCAAGGAACTTCTTGCTGTTGCAATGAAGAAGAACCTCCCGTGTTGTCCACATACTGAGTTACCAGCAATGTAAATCCTCACTTGTATTAGGATCAAGTGGTGGAATTCAAGAAACAACAGTTTAAAGTAGAGAATATGATGGAGCAGGAGAGATGTTGGTCTTGCCTAGAGAGGGGATTTGCAGGGGCAACTTTGAAAGCAGTTAATTTGCAGCCCTTCACTTGTTATCTGTTAAATGCCACTCAGTATTTTCATAGCAGTATTGCTTTATTCAAGCATATTTCAAGTCAAGTATCTAAAATATCTAAATAAACTGGCCACTTTCAGGATATTCTCTGTGCATTTTGAGCATTGGTAGGTGGAAAACTCTCTATATGTAGCACTTGATATTATGGCATAGAAAAGAGATTATTTTTCTCTGGGACACAGTTGTAGAAAGATACAAAATAAACAGATGGAAACATCCTAATGCTATTTATGTTTGTTTTCTCAAGATTAATTTGTGAAGGTTAAAGGGCAAGTTATTCCCAAATAAATTTCCCAGTAATTTATTTGTAGAAATATCGTGTCCTCCCTGGAAGATGAGAAGATTTGGATTTAGATCATACAGTAACTCTTTTTGCCTGCCTGTCTCTGTTAGATAATAAATGGGAATTCCAACCACCACAAATTGCTGTTAGAAGGATATTTTGCTTTAAAACTCTTTCAAATATGCTTTTGCTATGTATCGTTTCTACAAGCAGCATGTTTCCCTAAGCCATCTGAAACTTCTGCCATCACATACAGAAAATGGCATATGAAGGTTTTGGCATAGTCACTTTTAGGGTGGAAGCTGCCTGCTAATCTTCCCCTCTAAGTTCACCCTACTTAGCACAGCTCAATATACTATATATGTATACAGACTCTGAGCTCTGTCTTGGATGTGTTTCAGATGAACTCCCATGGAATCCCAAGCAATCTTTCTGGAAGAAGATTTTGCAGTGAAGAATCAAATTCATCATATTAGGAGAGGACATTTTGAAAATTAAGGGTACATTTCAACAAACAAGGCTGTCAGCTTTGGCCCTGAAGCTTGAGCCTTAGTTTTTCAGCCCAGTGATAGGGATTGTTTGATTTAGAAGAAACGCTGCATGCCAACACCTTGGAGATGAAGAACTGAAGTCTCCTTGCTTGGTATGTTACCTAACAATCCTTTGCATCAAATCATGCTATGCTGTCTGCTCTGATGCTGTGCCAGATCCTTGGCTGTTATAAATCACTCTTATGAAATTCATCCATTTTTGTCATCTGAGGTTCTGACTCTGCTGACTTCTGCTCTCCTCCTATTTAAGGTTAAGAAAATATCTCTCCAAGTTGTACAGCCAAATTCATGTCTTTTGAAAACAAAGCTGATAAACTTCCCCTGTTAGAGCAACAAGCCAATGGCTGGAAAAGAAAGAAGAGCATACATTTTGAAGAATTATTAAATGCAACCTAGGATACCTGGTTTACAGGCTTTTCTTTTAACCAGGTTTCAGGAGTATGTGAATAGCAACTCATTTATACTTCTCAGAGACAAGCAGGGCAAAACTAAACAAACATTCAACCTGAACATGGTATAGATCATATTAGGAGAGAGTGAGCAATGAACTCCTTAGAGAATTCTCCTTTTCAGCTGGTGTTTGTGGCTAAACTGAAATGAATGCAATGCAGAAGTGTAACACAAAGAGTAACTGTGTGAAAAAAGAGAAGCGTGTGTGACAGGTTGCACATAACCCTGTAAAAAAGACAAAGATTGAATTTGGTTTTTATTCAGCTGCCTGTGAACCTGCTGAACCCACTAGGGTTGCCTGGGGATAAGTGAAATACAAACCTGATCCATTTGGTTTGCTACAGCCTCTGGCAGTGTAAATGTAATTTCAACCAAATCAGAACAGTAGCAATTTATCCTTAGCCGGCAAAGATGAAAGACACGACTCAAGGAGAAATGAACCAGTAACTTGTTTTGGAGCAAGAGGATATCTTTGGTTGATTGAATTCCAAAACAAAAAGGAATGTAATTTGCTCCCCATTTTGTAGTAGCTGAAGGCAGTTCTATGTGAAAACGGTAGCTGTAAAAGGGCCCTCCTGCTACATTATGCATTTCCTTTCTTTGCTATGGCAATCACAGATATGGCTCTTAAAATGGAAATTTGAGTTCCAGCTTCTTGAGATCCTTTTACTCTTCTGCCAAAGTCAAAGAACAGCCTTGATGCCTATTCATTGGTCATGGAATTCCTTTGGCTGGGAAACAGGTTCTGCTCTGAAGGAGCAACTGGTACAGACTGGAGATGCTAATTCCTTGCACACCCTGGGCCACTGCTCTTTGTGGTCCCTCAAACAGAAACATGAAAGGCTAAGAGGAGGAAGCCTAAAGGGCCTAGGAGGGGGCCTAAGGAATTCTTTCTAGCTAGATCTCCCAGCTACCACACTTCAGCTTCTAATCAGCAAATGCACTTTCACATACTGATGAAAGCACATTAGAAATTATGTAGTCTGGATCAACGCTGTCTTTAGACCTAAATGGTTCCTGTGGATATACCAAGAACAACTGCTAACTACTTCCAGCTCATCTGCTCCATGCTACATTTACCTGGTAGGCAGGTAAGTACAGGGGAAAAAAAAGCTTTTCATTGCTTAGCAAAAAAGTGGGAGCACTTGCTACCTCAGCCATGAGGGTCAGAGGATAGAAATAAGGCAAGATTTGAAATACACCTTGCTGAGCTTTAAGAACAGAAATGGTTGCCTGACAGTAACTCAATGCATAAGTTGATCTGTTGTTTCAAGTGACGGAAAGTGCTGTTCAGCCAGGGTTCAGAAATATTTATTTCTATTTTCTAGGGGAGGCACAATAATTGCCTTAGTTCTTAGTTTGGAAGGACTTGCTAATTCTTTGGAATAAACAGATGAAATATGTCATATTTGATTTTTAACTCAATCCAGTGGAAAAAAATCAATTCCAAAATGTCAGTGTTGGATCTCCTTCCACATTTTTTGTTCATAAAATAGAATAATTCCAAAACAGAGATTCCTTGAAAGATGGGATTATTTTGTTTGGGAAAAATAATTTAAAATTAATGGAAAGATCCAGTTTTTACCAGAACTTGAAATATATTTTATGAAGAGTGTAGAATTATGCTTATGGCATTTTTCAGAATTTTTCTCCCACTTCATTCTTTTTCAGACCTTTTTCTGATTAGCAGATATTCGACCAGAAATCAAAGTAGAAGGGCAGAATGTGACATCACACCCACTTGTGTCACCACAGATTGTAATGTAAAACTGCATATTGATTGCTGAAGAACTGGACAATGGATTATGGCTTAGAAAGAGAAGCTGGAAGATTTTTAGAAGATGGCAATCCACTTATTTGGTACGTTCTATTTGCTTTTGAATCTGGGAAAAGGAAAGGCAAATTTCTTCTCCAGGTTTGTAATAACATCCATTTAGGTTTGGGTTCATTCCTCCAACTTTTGGGTTATCCGTAAGGTGCCTAAGTTACTAGCTCATTTGCTCTAGATTCTGTCTACATTTAATGGATAGCTAGATGATTTTCAAGGATGATTTTGGTTTAAAGGTGGCTGAGTCATGGTGCCTTTCTCTCCATTGATCATAAAACAGACTGAGGAAAAAGGTGCTTCACTAGGCAACTCAAATAAGCACTTAAGGTGAATGAATCCAGGCCTACATGGTTTTGTTGTACCACTGAACCTATTCCCCCCACACTCCTTTTCTGTATGCAGTTCCTGTTGGAAACTAAAATTAGTAAAGATACTTATTTTAGGGTTGCCAGACTTAAATTTCACTGTGTATTTATTTAAGTGTAGCTTTTGTTTTTTTCAGTGTTCCTTCAGGCAGTGGCATTTAAACTAAAAGTTGACATTTTCAACAGGATGCTCAAAATTAGTACACACTTATTTATAAACAAAATCTATATATGTAAATCATGTTTCCTCATGCAACTATGCATATTGAAACTTAGATCTGTCCAAGGTACATATGGAAATTTGTACCCTTATAAGCCATATTACTTGTACCTACAAATATTTATTACGCAAAAGCTGTAAAAGAAATTTTGAAGTGGATTATGCCCACTTATAGCCCTAGAAGCAATTTTTCCCTAATGTATGCCTAGCTGATGTAACGGGTTTCAATAATTCTTCCTGTTTGGTCCAGGAAGATAAAGCATGTGTTAATGGGTGGAACATAAAAAGTAAATCATGGTTCTTCCATTCTGCTCCCTAGCATTTTGCAAAATTTCTGTGTCACCTGAGGCAAATAACTTCAAAAGGTGTTATAGTCCTAAAAGTGAACTCTATAAATTAAGTTTTTACAATTCAATTTTCATAAAAAGGGGTCAAGTCTGAGAGACGCCAGGGCACATCAATCAGTGGAGTTTTTGCGCTTTACTATATTCCTTCTAACAAACCACCTCATGCGGTCTGTCCTGATAGCTTTGTCTTAGGCCCCCACCTGTTCTCTCCCCACATATTCCCACAACTCTAGCTTAATATTTCAACTGATTTTAAGTTAAAATTTGCAATTTTCCTCTTCTTAGGCTATGGCCTTTTGCACTAACCACTAACTGTTCAATGTTCTGTAGATCTAATCTGCAGCTCTTGGTGCCATTGGACAGGACTACGTAGTGACCAAGCAGCTCTCTAAACAGAAGGGGAATCTTCATTAGCTGAAACATGATACAAGCAAAGATCTATTTTTCCCTAGAATCTTTCCAACCCATACAGGGGAATAAGGCATGCCTGGTTTATTCATACATTTCCATCAGCCTTCCCTATTTAAGGTAATGAGCACCTCACATATTAAGCTTGGTTTTGAGCCCCTGGCTTTTGGCCTAGTGACTGAACTTACTCCTTCCAGCTGTGACTATAGTCTCAGCTGAGACGTGGTAGCTGACAGAATCTGGAGTTTAACCAAAGAGTTCTCCTGCCTTCTTTCCCTACCATGCCCTCTCCACTCCTAGGAGGAAGCCTCTGGTATCAGATAAAAGATAGGAACAGCTAACAGGTGCATGTGCGCAGGTGAAGCTCCTTACCTGCCTTTTGGTTTGCACAGAAGAGTTTTGTAGGGCAGCCTGATCCATCCCTGATCATCAGGCTTCCCACATCTTCCATATTTGAGTCGGGGAAGAAGGCAAAGGCTGTAGCATACATTTAAGTGCTTACCAGTTTGAATGAAGGCAAATTTTGACTCAACCACAGTCTTTTACCTTGGCTTAACAGATGGAGAATAAACTCTTTCCACCCTTAATTCTTCCTCTACATGAATATTCACTTTTCAGGAGTCCTTTAATCTGAATTTACAGGTGTTGACTTTTCTTAACTGAAAATAGGGGGACATCTGGACCCACAATTATAAAAACTTAGTAGTTTTAGTATCATTCCCACTCTTAAGTATTAGCTGATATCTGGCTATCAGGAGCCTTTCTCCTCCTTGTCTGCATTAGCCCCACACACCTGAGTAACTGACACATTCCACAATGTCAGGAAAGTACAGAAACTCGATATTCATCATAGCCTCAGATTCCTGTTTATCATTACTCTACACTAGGCCCTTAACAAATAAAAAGGAAAACATCCTGTCTCAAAGAATTTTGCAACATAAAAACATCAGGAAGAGACCAAGAGCAGATGGCAGAGGATGCAGAGTACAAAGAAGGAAATCAGAATGCTAGTAGCTTCTCCTGCCATTAGATCTCACAACTGCTCTTGTGAACCTGTTTGCATGGACACAGATTGGGGCACTACAGGGACACTAGAAAAGAGAAGCAGAGTAAAAAGATAAGAGATGAAGCATGGAGCCCTGTGCACTGAGCACTGTACTGAGCTCAGCTGGGTAGAGCACAATCCTGGTGATCGCACAGCAGGACTTGCGAAAGGTTTTTTTACAGTTCCATGCATTTTTCAGCTGGGTTTTTCTTCTAGCAGTATGACACACTTTGAAATCAGCTGGAAGCTAAAGCACCTGTCATCAATTGGAACATTATTTTCTCATTGCAAGTATACCAACAGAAGATGTCTTTGTTACAGAGGGGCTCTGTTGAGAAGAGAAAACAAATCAGACTCAAGGGATGCAGTCCAATCCAAAGGTTCCCATCCTTTTGCTCACCATCTGTGTAGTCAAAGATAGCAAAGGCTTCCTTGCCATTGAATAATGCAAACTTCGGGGACTTCCTTGACGTCACTGTGAAGGGTGGGTGGTCTATGTGAGAGAGCTGGCAGCATGCCAGTTATCAAACATGTTAGATCTTCAACGGTAAGGGATAAAAGGTAGTTCACAAAGAAACCGAGCAAGTCTTTAAGCAAACATGTATTGTCCTTACCTTTTAAAAAAATATTTTACAGAGATATACTACTTTTCTAATAAATGGACTTTCACACACCAAGCTTGCGATCCATAAAGATGTGCAGAAAATGTTTTAAAAACCAAACAGGCATCCAGAGAATAAGAGCCAGATTTTCATATAGGTAGGTCTAAAAAGATCAGTTTCTGTTTCTGAGTTTCTTTGAGCTATCCAAGCTGCTAAAACGACAATGATGGAAATGCTGGAAGAACTGCAACTGTCTTCCTGTTCCAATTCCAGGCACAAATTCTGTGAGGAAGACTGGTATTTTCTAAATCATTTCCTGCCCCTTTTCAGAAACAATGCAAGTACTTGGGAGTTCAATATCTGGGAGGTTCCTAAAGCCTGAAGTGACCTCTGAGAATGAGTCTAGAAAAATGACATTATTTTTTTCTAAGCTAGTTAGCACCAGAATGAGATTGAATGCAAGAACAACAAATACTAACTGAGCCATTTCTGTTCAGGGGTTATCGTGGCTTCATCTGGCATCTGATTCAGCATTTCTAGAAGTCAGGGGAAAGGTTTTTCACAACGTGGGACTTAAAAGAGATTCTTCCATTGGGTTCATCTGCTGACAGAGTCTCCTTTCTTTACTTTGGTGCTGCACAGTCCTAAATCAATCCTCCTTCATACTAACAGTTTCTGGAAATACATTTATCCTTTCTCTTCCTTCAATTAGTTTTAGATTTCACCTGATGGAAATGGGGAGATTAGGCAAAGGTGGACACAGAGTGAAGGAAGAAATGGTAGGAAGGAAAAAGAGAACGAGTTCCCTGTGGTCCAGTCCTTTTCTTCACAAAAGGCATCCACCAATTAATGAAAAATTGCTTGCAGGGATCCACAATCTTTGGTGTTAATTTGACCAAGGACTGACACTAGATCTACAACCTTTCCCCACGGAGAAAGGTCAAGACTCTAGGCCAGGGTATTCTTACAGGTGAAAGTTGGGAAGTCTGTCCTCCCCAGCTTGATGATGTGTTCAGAAGCACCATGAGGTAGCAGTTGTTCTTTGAAGAACTTGTGAAATGGCTCAGAGGTTTTATTGGTGCAACTAAATAAGTTGATAATAAATGAGAATCAAAATTGACTTCAGCACAGAAAATGCAGATGGCTATTTATAGTGTTTACACACATACATATATACATATATAGAGGTATATCCTGAAAGTAACAAATGAGGCAGAATGGCTATAGATAAGGTTACCACATAGGGATTATGAATATCTCAAGTACTTAGTAAGGTTTGTTTCCAAAAACACAGTGCAAGTTACTTTCAGCAGGTGGTATCAGCACTAATAACCTGTATGCATATGTGGCTTTCCCTGGTGTAACCTTGCAAGATTGTCCCTGGAAGCTTATAAGTAGTGATATCCCAGTCATCCCTTTTCACTGCTCACCTCAAACTGATCAGAATGTGAATGTCATGGCAATTATAGGGCTCTCTCGCTGCTCTCACAGTATATGTCAGTTGGCCATTTGCAAAGTAGCCCTCAGATCAGAGCAGATCAAAGTAGCCTAAAGCCATCCATGAGCACATTTCTGTGATTTGTGACTGCACGCAATCTGGCCCTCAATATCCTTGAGGCCCAAATTTGAGATGTATTAATCCTCTTCACCTTTCCTGGTGTCCAAATGATTTGCATCTTTAAAGGTCAGGTCTTGAGCAGCTGACATTACTTTCCCATACACTGAGTTTTCTGAAATTATAGCATCTGTGGCTAAAATCATGCAATGAAAAAAGTCAGGCACAAGTGGATTTCAGAAGGAAGAAGATGTGAAGGTGGATGAAGAAACAGAAAGAAGTCAAATAATATTCCTTAAATAGTAATGAATGACTAACTCAGTTACCGGCATCTTTACAGGAATGTGACATAGTACAATCCAAGTACCATTTAAAATAGTTTATGGAGTAGAGAAATATGTTTAAAAAACAGCTTAGAAACGTACAGTTCAAAGATGTAGAATGATATGTAAATCCCTTGGCATTTTTTTATTCAGCCCAATCGTACAGCCTCCTGTTTCACAACTAAAAATTGTACTCTTCATCTCTCAGTGACAATGAGTGTCACTGAAAAAGTCATAATTCACCATGCCCTAGAATTTGTCCTGTCCTGCTTGCTGTTTTTGCTAGCTTCAATGGAAGACAAAAAAAAGGCTTTTATGCTCTACCGGAACACAAACTGACTTTCCAAGAACTGTTGTCAGACATAAATCTCTCCTGATCCCACCGCTGTATTTATCATAACATCAAAAATATAAATAGCAATGAAATAATATTTTGTATCTCTGTGGCACCGTTTAGTTGTTGAGACCGAATGCTTTGCAGTTAGACAATACTTGCACTACTGTAGCTTAAAAGAATGAAAGCCATGGGTTTGATATTGGCAATGCAAAGGGATCATATGTTTGGTGTAAATAGTCATTTATTCACACTTTTAAATAGCTGGAGTGCCAGAACACCTATCTTCACCAGAAGTTATCAGATGCTAGAGTGACTCACTCTAGATAGAAGAGGTGATGGTCCTAAAGAAGCTAATTAATAACCAAGGGAAGACAGATTTTACAGTGGATTCTGCAAGGAAAAGAACCTCAAGACCTCAAGCAGTGTTTAGAAAGTCAAAGCTGCATTTAATGTGGGAGCTATGAAATTACGCATGCATGTAGTAAAACAGATGGACAAAAGCTTATGGTATAAATAACCAACAACAGCAAGAAGATGGGAGAAGGAAAACTACATTATCTCTACTCCACAGTTGGAGGATTACAGAGATTAAGGATCTTGCCCAGTGAACTAAACCCTAGATTCTAGCCTCTGCTTTAACCACTCAATAGTCTTGAATGGACAACATTGATATTGTTAAGTTCTGTTCCCTTGTCTCCGCTAATGTTCTAGGAGAGGAGACAAAATTGTTGTTGATGTACCACCAAGAAACTGAGAAATTTTTTTTTTTCTATATGAAAATTGATAGGTCTGCAGTCTTGCATCTTTTGAGCTCCAAGACTGAAGAACAGAAGTTAAAAAGCTTGTCCTAGGTCACACAGCAGACCAGTGGAACTGGGGCATCCTGATTACTAATGTCCTACACTAATTATGAGCCCTTAGGACAGCGTGCTTGGCTCTGTTCATGTCATGTACAGGGCTGCTACTGGGTCAGGATAGTGAAAAGTCCACTTAACTCAGATGGTTATAGAATGCAGTTCATCATCTGATAAAAGAATATACAATATTAAAATAAGGCAAATATTAAAACAAAGATATGGATAAAAAATGAGCCTGTTATGAAAAAGAGCAAGTTTTACATATCCAAAATACCAGGTAAAACTCTCCATTTCGTATTGTAAAAGCTTCCTGAAAATTTGAGAGAACTTAATCCTGTCAAAAATACAAGCCTTGCACATGAAACAGAACATCATTTTGAACAACAGTACTCCTTTAAGTTTCAAGACTTTCTAGTAACCCCCTCACTGCTTTCTGCCTATATACTTTATTGTCTCCTTCACATCCTAGAGTAAGTGACCATGCATTGAACTAAACCTTATAAAGATAATGACCGCAACAGACAGGTTTCCTTCAGCATATCTGTAAAGGTAAATGATGCTTTTCTGTTGAGTATGAATACTACAACAGTAAACGGCACCAACAGAAAACAGAAACAAAGCAAACACAAATAGCAACTCAATAGAATTGACTACAAACTGACTCAAAAAATTCCCTCAGGAATGCAACACCAAACGTAAGAAACTACACAAGCAAGTTTGGGAACTTAGAGCTGGCTGGAATGGTGCTCACTACAGTAAATAAAGTGTTGTCTCCTGTCTCATTCAGGAAAACGCTCTTTGTAAATAAAAACACTTGAATCTATCATGCAATTTTCCTTATAGCTGAAAAAGCTTACAGGACTCTGAAAATTAGCTAACTGTTTAGGACAGAAATCAGAAAACAAAGCAGAAAGATAAAATTCCTCTATGGCAAATGGGCTGAGAGAGCGGGGGAGAAGAGTGTGCCCACAGATTTAATGTTAACTGCAATGAGGAAATGCAGAACAGGCATTTTTTCACTAGTGGTTTTACCTGACCAGCAGCTCCTCTTCCAAAGCCTGCTAGCTGGTAATAGTGGTGTCACACAGACTTGCCCATACAACCTAGGCTAGGTAAAACAGCTAGCCAGCTGTTTTACCAGCTGGACTGAAAACCAGTCATTTCTCTAGAAAAGTCACAGCAAAATGGGAATAAGTGCATTTAGATATCCTACGGGCTGCCTTTTTTAAAACCAGTTTGCACAGTACAGCTAACTTTAGCAGAATTCTCAGTGGTTTAGTGTACATTAAGAACATTAATTTTAGTAAATACAATTACGTATACTTGTATTAATTCTTATAGATAGTATAGGCTTTGATAATTTTACCAGAATGATATTATGTATCAAAAATTATATTGTTTTAGGGCACACTCAAGAGACATGGAGTCCTGAAGGAAAATGCAAATTCACAGCAAAGTCATACAGAATGAATTTATATTTTTATAAATTTTAATTTGTTCACTCTGCTAGTTCTGAAGCTTCCGGTTGCTCACAAGTCTAACATGTCACAGGTCAGGTTCAGTTTTGTACCTGGAAATGCCCAGGGCTTTTTAAAATGGCATAATATTTATCACACATAATTAAATATTATAAGCTCTTAAATGTGTAAACTTTTAAGTTTGCTTCAGGTTTTTGGTAAGAGCTTAAGATGAGTTCCTGAATAATTTGTCATTTCTTGGTAATATATGACCCATGATTACTTTATCTATTTCTGTCACAGAAAAATGAAGGGAAGGAAAAGAGAAAAAACATTAATCAGGCTGATTTCTTTTTAAGATGAAGTAACCAGTTACTTTTTCTATTATTGTTTTCTTGTGCCTTTTTTAGAAAGGAAGATTGCCAAATCATAGGATGAATGCCACTGACTTCAGTGAAGTTAATCCTGCATATACCGTGGTAAGGCTGATCCCATAAATCACATATTCACTAAAGAATGGGAATGCATTTCCAAAAACAGTGATTTCCAGCCCTTGCAAGTCAAGCAGGCACACAGAGCCTGAATGTCACTATCCTTTCCCTGACAAATGACTAGACTTACTGAACAACAACAGATCCACTGTATAACATGCATGCAGAAGACTCAACACAGTTTACCATGTGTGTGCTATAGAATGCATGCACACAGGTAAACCTCCTGAGGGGCCAACAAGAAATAAGGCTATTACAAATGGGGCATGCGGCATAGGCCAGACGAGTTGCTCTAATGGGCTGTATTCAGTATATGGAGTATTGCCTCAGCATCCATTCATAGATTATGCATTGTTTTAGGGAATCATTACCTTTGGGGACAGAACAATTTATTAAGTTCCTGAACTGAAAATATTTGGCGTACTTGTAAAAATGTTTGCTATGCTTCTACTGTTCTCCAAGCATCCACTTATGATGACAGTTAGCTTGGATAGACCTTGGGCAAAATGGCTGTTCTGTGTTTTTGGACATCTGATGATGCAAGACCACTATGAGTTAAGTTACAATAAATCAGCTCTAACCAAATATTAACCTGTTTGGATATCTTTGAACACAGATTCAATTTCCCAGCCTTATATTGTTTGGATTATTCTGTAAACTTAAATAAAGTACCACAATGAGATAAAAATAAACTTCTATTTGGATGTATGTGGAGTCCTGGTCTCAATCAATTACTGATGAGGCAAACCCAGCATCTTACAAGGAAAAGGTCCTAGCCATTTCTCTGTGAGCTCTTCCTTGACAAAGGCTGGACTGAAACCTCAGTTGCACTGAAGTAAGTAGGAGTTCTGCCATTCATTCTATGGATCTGGCTTCTACCCTGGTTCTTTATTTGTAAGCTTTAACAGTTGGTCTTATAACAAAGCTCACAATGAAGTGGGGAATGTAGCTAAAAATATATGTTTAAATAGATGAAGTATGCTAAATGCTCATCATTTTTACAAGATATGTTCATTATTGAGTAGGCGCCATGAGGAAACATGGAGAACACCTACACTTTTTAAAATATACCGGTAAGAGTGCTTAGATAAGCAGTCCGAGCTTAAGCTTGGGCAGCATTCCCTCACAAATACACCACCAACTGGCTGATACTTTGTGGCATTTATGTACCATACAGCAACGTTTTCAGAGGGGATATGGTCTCCATTTTTGAAAGAGGTTAGATTTCCCATTTAGATACTTAAATAAACAGGTTGTTCAACATGATGTGCAGCCACAGAAAAAACACTCATAGGTGTTATAGCAGAAGCCTAAAACAGTTGGATATTGAAAACAAAGTTCTTTGGTAGATGAAGCCCTAAAATCCCAGTTTAGCTCTATTTAAAGGATTAGCTCTATTCAACATGTCTGAAACCCTATGCATACTACACAGAAAACTTAACTGAGGTACAGGTAAAAGCTATGAACTCCTGAAACAATTAATAGTTGTTTATGTCCTGCTGTGGGCAGAATGGCAGAGCCATCACTCAGGTTTCCCAAGCCAACTGATAACACAACCTTCCCATGCCAGTTCTGAGGCTGAAGATACGTCAGCGTGGAATCACTGAGGTCACTTCTCTCCTTTGTTATTCTCCTTTTTGGCCCTCTCCTAAATTCAAAATTGTTTTAGAGCTAACAGGATTTACAATCGTGTAAATAAAGGACATTATATTAGCTTGCATATCAGATATGCTTGTTTATTCTGTCCAAGGAAGAGCTAGTAATAGCATTTTCATGACATCAGAGGCGAAGCAAAGGAAGCCATTCCAACTAATTAATCTCAGTATTGTTTATAAAGAAATATAGGCAACTGATCTGTGTAATTGTTCTAAGGAGTCACAGTTTGCACAGTATGTTTAAACAACGTATGACTATTAAGGGCAACTTTGAGGATGGATTTTTAATTTATCAGTGCGAGGTACTTTCCAGAGTTAATCAGAATTGTGAGGCCCACAATGGTGGAGATGCAGAAAATTTTCAGGCTTGTCTGTACTTAAAGTCCAGCTGAGTTTGTGGGAGCAATGACAAACCTAGTCTAACACCCAGTAATTTATGAACTGCATAGGAAAGAGTTAATGGCAGGCATTAAGATTAAGATAATTAAGATACCAGATTTCCACTGATATTCTAAAACTCTGTGCAAGAGGCAGTAGAACTTAAATAATAATTCTGATATATTGTTTTGATTTTCTTCTACTTGATTCTCACCTGAATATTTGCAATTTCTAATCAGTGAGTTGTTGAAACAAATTGAAAGTATACATTGAAAGTATACAAACACTGAAAGCATAACTCTATGGCTAAAAGGGGAGTTAAATGTGGGAATTAAATGAAATAACATTGTTTCATGTGAAGAATGCTAAATGTCTATCCAAAAGTCACCTTTTTTTTGAAAGTGAAGATTGAATTTTATGGGGATTTGGGAGCAGATCATTTAAGTTAAAATTAATTTAACCAGCCTTCTAAGAAATTGTATTTCTAAGCTTTATTTTGTTTACTTAACAAATATTTTTATTAATCGTTCATACTTTACATTAAACCTCATTGAGAACTTTAGGGGAAACTAGGCTATAAACAAGGGAAATTAGTAACAGCTCATACTGTTACCATCGCAACTTTTTTCACCACCTGTATTTCATCAAACAATCACCACATCTTTTCTCTAGCTTGCTTTCTGTCCATATAGATAAATTGGTGATTTTTACTTGTGCACTGGGTAGTTAGTAGATAGGTCAATTCATGTTTAACTGGTAGTTGTGTTCACGATGCTACTGAAAACAAGACTTCAACTCTATATAGGCTGGGGAAGCTTCAGGGCTATGGTGTGGAAAGGACATCTGTTCTCTACTGCCTTGCATGCTATCTGTTTTGCAGGTACAGTGCTACACAGCTGTAATGCTGTTTTGCTATCTAATAATTAAAAACTAGATGTGCCTTTCACCTTCTGTACCCTATAAACTTCTCCCACCTCCCTGCCCCATTGCCACCCCCGGAGCCTAAGCCTAAGCTACCTCCAGGTGATCCATTTTCTCCTCAGTGACTGCAGATCAGGAGCTGAACTCAACTCTCCTTAAGACCTCCAGCCTTTCAATAAACGCCCTTTGGTGGGAATGCTACTATCATTTGCAGCTTCCTCTACCTCTATTCAGAGGTCTTCAAATCACTTTCCGTCTCTCTTCACCCGGGTTTGCTGCAGCAGCTCACCTGACGTCCTCAGCCAGCTGAATTCCTTCACCAAAATACTTGTGTCTGTCCTGTGAGAAGAGAGACAAAGTATCTGAGATAGCTGATTTCTTTCACCAGAAACCAGAACAGAACAGACTTCTTTTTTTTTAATTCCAAAAACATCTTTGAATTTTTTTTCACAATGTTTGAAGCACACAAAAAATAATTCAGAAAAAGCACGCTTTGTTAATCAGCAGCCACCAGTGCTTGAAATGGCACTGCTCATGACTGCTGACCTCAGCAGCCCAACAGCATCAGCTAGGCCTCCAACAAACACAAGAACAGGTTAAAAATCACTGCTGATACGCTAAATTAATCTATTTTTAGGGCTTTTCGTTTTCCTGCCAGTAGTTGAGCTTATGGTGGATGATACCTCCAAAGTGTCCACTGACTTCTAAGGTTAAAATCTAACCTTGAATACCCACAGCACTAGAAGGGATGGCCTTCCTCCACGCTGCTCACAGGGAGAAGGGCTGCCAGCCCAGTCTGGGCGTCCCACCATCACCCGTAACCACTTGCAGCCCTCACCATTTGGCTGCCTCCTTCTCCTCTATTTTTCTGCGCTTCACTTCTGCTTGTTCTTCTCACACACTGTGAGGGGAAGGGGTGGCCATTTTGTTGGCTTCCAAACCATTGGCAGTAAGGGGAGGTGGCAGCCATTTTGTGTATGAGACAATTCATGTGTTGGGAGCTTTCCCTTAGGTATCCATGAAAAATTGTAAAAAATCACTAGTCCACAGAGGAATAGTAAATTCTGCTAACACTGATTGTGTTGTGACTTTTAAGAGAATTTCTTTCAGCCACCAGCTGATCTAGGTAAGAGACCTGCTTGCAGTGGCCTGTGGCCAGCACACAGCCGCTGGACCTGTCACCCAGCCAGTCTGTCCTTGCAAAACCTGCTGAGGGTAAGGAGCGGGGATGACAGTGGAATTCCTGTGTTTATATGGGAGCTATTTAATCAAAATAAAGTTTTGCTGTCATACCTTCCTGTTTTCAGAAGTTATCCAGCCGTTAGCTTCCTAATCAAAAGGGATGTGGCAGCATGCCACAGAAACTGGGCCTCCCTTCCAGCATGTAGCCCAAAGTATTTCCAAACCCCATATTGTGCCTAGAAACACATGCCTCGGGTGAAAAGTTGACTGTTATGCTATATGCATCAGAACATACATTCATTTAAAAGCGCTACATACAGAAATAGCATGCATCAAGACTGACAGACCACTTTGGAGAAAACCCCAACAAAGAGTGAAGCCAACCAAATAATCCCCACGGGTCCAGAGTTCCACTTCTTGTTCAACAGATAGATACATGTCCATGAGGGAAATATCTCACAAAATTACGTGGTAGGATCTTCATGTATTTAAACTAATGTCTGAATTTTCTTTACAGCTCACTGTAAATTCAAAGGCCTTGTATATCTAGCATTATAAATCTCTGTTTTACTGTACGCAGTAGAAACGAGCTAAAGAGGTCCTCTGGGTCCTTTGGTTGGTGACATGAAAGATCCTTGTCCTTTCATGCTTCATCTAAGGACAATAGGAAGCAAAATACCAAGTATACTGGAAATCTGACTGCTTGGCATTACTTCCTGGGGATTAAAAAGGAATTTTTGTTCCTATGGATTTTAGTTTGGGATTATTAATAAATAATAATTAATACAAGGTCTAGGGGCTCCTGTCAGCAATCTAAAGGCATATTTTATGAATTTCAAGGATCCAAGTATAATATTCCTGATTCAGAGCTGACTGAAGGCTTCTTAGCAGTAGAGGCTATATTGCTTTTCTCTGCATTGTAGGTGAGGGGCATGTTCCTGGCTTGGATCAAGCTACTCACATTGTGGAAGGGGAATAGTAAGAGGGAAGAGGGCAGAAGGCCAAGGGTTTGAGGCTCCTGCCATGAAATGGAGAGGCTACAGAGTGGCTGTCATCGCTGAGAGGTGGCAGTGGTTCCCCCAGCTGCAGCTGTTGCCCCACGAGCTCTGGCACTCACCTCTGGCAGCAGGGATGCTTAACAGCTCCTACAGCTGGAATGTGGAATCTGCATATGTGTTGGTATAACTCATTTTATCTCTGTAATTGTTCTTGCCCTTGAACACAATGCCATGGACATAATAACCTAAACATGAATGAAAAGCTTTTAGAAAAATTTTGACTGTTAAAAAATGGACCTCATTTGGACATACTAAAGCAAAGACTACATGCATTTCCTGCTTGTCACATCTCCCCCCAGATAATTTACATCAAACATGAACAACATAACATTTTTCCAAAACTAAAAGCATATTTGTAAATTTAAAAATTTAAAAACCAGAGTCTTAATATGATTAACTAAGCCTTACCTCCTACTCTAACTGTATCAAGGTGTAGATCTTCTCTGTGTTTTTCATAGGAGTCTTTGAGGTATAAAAAGGCTGAGAAATGTTTCTTCTTTCCATGCTAATGAGGAGCCTGTATCTCTTCTGTGCACTCAAGTGAAATCAAACAGAAATGCTGGCCTAGCCAACTGGAAAATCAATTATTTACAAAGTGCTATATGCAAATATCTAGAATCAATTTTTTCACACCTGATTAGTGAGCTTAATTGCATTCATTTTTGAAAGTCTAAGAACCTGAGCTCCAGTTTGTATGGTACTTATACATAGAAATTAGACAAATAGCTAAATAATTAATGCTAAGAGAAATTTTTGTGTGGTTCATGGATCTTTGACAATAGGAATTTTATTTCAATATCTGTGAGCATGCCTACACCAGACTGTTTGCCACATTTACTCTTTCTGCAGTACTTGATGTATTTTTCTTTGTGAATTTACTTGCAAGTTGATGTGACTTTTCCTGTCTGCATTGAAAAAGGTTCCAGTTTCTTGTGTTTTGCTGACCAGTGTTTGATGACTAATATTTGCATGTATGTATCTGTACTTCATAGCAGTCCTCCAGTGCTTTCCCATTCTCTGCTACCTTCCTGCTTGGTTAACTAGGTGCATCCCAATGATTCTTCTACTTTTCCATGCCTGGGGTGCTGTTTCAGCATCCAGGATTGTGGAGGACAATGATAAAGAGACTGGTGAGATATGCCCTTGTTACTGACGAGGAGCTACTCCTTGAAAGCCAGGATTTCTTGTTGACACAGTGACTCTCCCAAATGTTGAGCACATCTGTGTAGAAATCTGTGGAGGATGAATGAATCTTGAGCCTTCTGAACAACCAGAGGAATGTTCTGTTTCAGTGCAGAAGATGGACAGCATGGCAGAACTGTACAGCAATGAGACACATAAGGAGGCATTTCCTATCCAGCAAGATTCTGGAGTAGTTCACCTGGTTCAGCATTTTTGCATATCTCTTCAATCTGCATTGTCTTGTGAACAATCTCTTCTAATTAATGTTAAACCCCAAATTTAATATCCAACATTGTAAGGGCTGCCTGCAGACATGCAGGTGCAATTACTGATCTGCTCCCATCCAATCCACTCTCCCCTTGCCTCAAACTCAAGGCCTGTGGCTGCTTCATCGTTTGAGTGCTAAACATGTCCCACTGCACATTGCAAAGCCAGATGCTGTTATCCACTGGTCCAGACCATGACTTCACACAACCAGTAGCAGTATGTGGTTCATTGCAGCAAGATTCATAATTTGGCACTGAGAAAGCACAGTCTGTCATCTTGTGCAAACTGATGGAGCCTGAGTAAGGAAAAGTTAACACCCAGAGCTAGGTTTTTTTTTTTTCTTTCCATTTTCTACAACCAATATAAACAAAGTGCCAAGACATTCAAGGTGAGGTTTGTTATTATCTGCTAACTAATGGCCTAATGAGAAGGGGTAAGAAAAAAGAAGATGAATGAGAAATCTATCAAATTCATGGAAGGAAGTGAAAACAGATGATATCTGGTTCAGGAGTAAAGAAAGTAAGTTAAGCATCTATCTGATGACTTGCTTTCACATTGCGCGGCACTGTTCTGATATGAGAGAGCATTTACCTGCCGCACAGTAGTACCCAAAGGGCAGAGGCAGCCAGAGACAGCTCTTGGAGTTCATGAAGAGACAAATGATTTTGCACAAGTGCACGTTATTACTGTTGGTTTCTCAGAGACCACAGTAGCCTCAGGCAGTGCAACCATCCAGTCACATACATGAGTCATTGAGAATACTGCCTGCTCAGAGGAGAAATTTTCTATGCAGCACCTTCCTCTGTATATCTCCAGCACCCTTCAGGGAAGACAGAGCTGCTGGTGATGGGACATGAACTTCTGCTTGAAAATGAGGTTTTGAGCACAGTGCTCAACTCATCACGAGAGACTGGTAGAAAGCCTGACCCTCCCCAGATCTTTTATCTTTTTCAGTGGTTATGAATGTAAGTGGATTTTATTTGTTTGATAAGAACATTTTTGTTAACAGCTTATTTGATTCTTGTAAGGCAAGGTATCCCAGGCTGAGAGCACAATGAATGGCTCATAAAAGCATTGGCCTTCACACACATCAGCAAAATACAGTGTATACAGTGGTCTCTCCTGTCAAAGCAATGTATTTAAGGTATGCCATTCTGTGAAAAATAATTCTTTTTTCCATAAAAGTGTAATTCCCATGCTTAAAAGATAAGATGAACAAAGTCTCTTTATTTCATTCAACAAAGACAAATGTAAGGTCTTGCACCTGGGAAAACATGATCCAGGAGCACAGCACAGGCTGGGATCTACCCAGCTGGGGAGCAGCTCTGCGGAAAGGGACCTGGGGGTCCTGGTAGATAAGAAGCTCAATGTGAGTGAACAGTGTGCTGCTGCAGCAAAGAAAGCCAACAGAGTACTGGGCTGCATCAACAACAGCATCACCAGCAGAGATAAAGAAGTCATCATCCCACTCTACTCAGCACTTGTCAGGCCACACCTGGAATGCTGTGTTCAGTTTTGGTCCCCGCTATACAAAAAAGATGTGGACAGGCTGGAGAGGGTCCAGAGAAGGGCCACAAAGATGATGAAAGGACTGGGAAGCCTGCCATATGAAGAAAGGCTGAAAGAACTGGGTTTGTTCAGCCTTGAGAAAAGAAGGCTTAGGGGAGGCCTTATCACCATGTTCCAGCATTTAAAGGGTGGCTACAAAGAAGATGGAGACTCCCTTTTTACACGAAGTCACATGGAAAAGACGAGGGGTAATGGGTACAAGTTATTCCTGGGGAGATTCCAACTGGTCACAAAAGGAAAATTTTTCACAATGAGAACAATCAGCCATTGGAATAGTCTCCCCAGGGAAGTGGTGGATTCCCCAACATTGGACACTTTTAAGATTCGGCTGGACAGGGTGCTGGGCCATCTTGTCTAGACTGTGCTTTTGCCAAGAAAGGTTGGACCAGGTGATCCTTGAGGTCCCTTCCAACCTGGTATTCCGTGATTCTATGATATTTTCACGTTCCATGTAGGAACACAAATCTTCTCTGAACTTGTTGTCCGTGCCAGTTGCCACCTGGGAACACCTCTTGTTCTTTGCCCCCATGAGAAGTGCTTTCCTTTGTTCTCATCAAGTAGAATTAATTGAAACTAGAGTGAGCAAGCAAGCACTCACAAGGGAGGTAGTGTTCAAAGTCATCCACTTAAGCACTCTCTTTTCCTGCTCAGTCCCTTAAATGCACACTCCACTGTCAATCTGTAGCTTCTCAGGAAAAACTAATACATCTTACTGTGCAGGACTCTTGCTTAAAGGCTTCAGGGGCAAGGGGAATGGCAGTTAAGCTGCTTTTTTTCCAAAACAACAGCAACAATTTAAACACTGTGAGCATCCCCTGTGGGTTTTGGAGCAATGTCCCAGTTTTTTCTATGTATACATGAGTTTGTGACTCTGTTGTTGGAGAAGCTGCCGTACTGAGAAACCAGGCCATCAAAAACTAGAGAGAAACATCTCTTTAACCACATTTCTTTAGAACATGGTTCTGCATCCTGGTGCAGCAGGCTAAGCATAGGTGCATGGGTGCCATTAATACATTAATATCACATGGGAACAAGCAGGTAAAGCCACCAAGAATCTCCCATGTCTTCTATGTTTTATGGCCCATGCTACTGTGCTGCTGCTATAGCCATAAGATTGGCATGGCAGAGATCCTAAGAACAGAGATCATCATAGTACTTATATTTTTATCGTCTCCACTAAGCATGACAGATCTGCAGCACAGTGCTTTCCCAGCATATTCTGCCTTTTTCCTGTGCTCAGAAAAGGAAATTATTTCAGAAACAGTTCATTCCTGGTTAATATTCTCGTCTTCTTCCTGATGCCATCACCTCATTTGAGCTGCTAAATGACCTGTCAATGTCATTGTGTGTGTGCTTTCTATAGATAAATCCATTCAGTGTGGAGATCTCAGCCTCTTTGTATGAGAGATTCCTAGGGGCAAGGCAGACAGAAGAGTTGCCTTCATGCTAGCTGACAGCAACTTGAAAATGGTTTGGTACACCAAAAGGAGATGAACCAGTGGAAATGGGTAGTTTGACCACAAGTCCTGCAATTCTGGCTGATTCTAGCTGGCTCTGCTATATAGTCACAACACACCACAAGAGAAGATCCAGAACACAGACAGCTAGCTCACCATCTGGAAAAAGCACCATAGGATTCCTGTCCAGAATGCTATGTGCTTACTTTGAAACAGGCCCCTGCTGTCTTTATGCCGTTGTTGTAGAAATTAAGTAGGAAACAGCTGGCCATGTGTACACAGTTATTGCAGAATATCACTTCGGCAATAGCGTAGCAAAGAAGGTCACTGGAAATGTCCATGTGAAATGAGCTTTCCATATGCACATGACTTTGTCAAGCTTGCAACATCTATTTTGGAGGTGGAGCTCAATTGCTTTCACTGTTGTCTTTTGCCTCCCTAGTAAGTTAAATATCAGCAGCAATGTCAAGAAAAAATCTTGCACTGGTTACAGGAATAATAATGGAAGACAATGATAATATGTTAAACTTTCTGATGATCGTGCATTGAAATGGCATTACAGAGAACTGTTGCTCAGGACAAACTAGTTCTTCATGTCTGAGCTCCCCAAGACATAGAAATTAAACAAAGTTAGTCAGCTTGTCAAGATAAAGTAAGTTATAAAAGAAAACTTTTTTGTTTTCCTACTGCACATTTTAGAGAAGAGCTTGTTTCAACTCTGTACAGCAGGAAGGAGAAAATGCTGAACTCCTTGGAAGAGTGACTTAACCCCAAAGAATGCTTAAGCATGAGGAAACTGAAGCAGGCAAACATATACAGATGGCTTTATTGTTTGTCTGGATTTAGATATCACTTATGCTACCAGAAGTAAAGATTAATAGATCTGGATCTTTTTCAAGGCCTGTATCTGTCTGCTTCCACATCATGCATCTGTGAAGACATGAACTGTAAGTCAGACTGCCCATGAAAGGGAACTCTGTGAAGAGTTATGCTAAGACACTGGGGAGTCTGTGGCTGCTGCACTAATCACAGTGTCTAAACTCAGGGACCACAGGCTTTCAGCTCTCAGAAAGGGGTGATTAGGTACCGAAATCAGAGGGGGGAACAGAACAATCATTTTACTATTCTCAGCAACCTCAAGAATGTCCAAAAGGGGTGGCTTGATCAGTTTCCTGAGGACACACACTTTGCATAAGTCCTGTTTTAACTTAAGATCAGCCCCTTTGATTTTTTTCTTCTATTTTTTTAATGAAATGAAAAGGATGCTTGCAAATATGTAAATGTGGTGTCAGATTTGCATTACCCGAGATAGGGATTTTCTGGTTGCACAATAGGGTAATAGCTTTTGATCAGTACTCAGCAAATCTCTGCCTGAGCAGAAGGACCTAGATTTTTTTTTAATAGACTTAAGTTTAGCTCAAGGGTTGATTTCAATCAATACTGCCACAAACAGACAGGCCTGCCTAATTGCTATAGAATGCATTTCAAATACTCATGAATGAATACACAGCAGATTGGGGAAACAGCTATACATTGAAGTCTGTGTACCACAAGTGGTGCCTAGATGATTTGCATGTACTCCCACTAAATATGGAAGTAACTCATATGTACTTAGATGCAGGTATTTATATGTGGAAATATTCATTAAAAAAGGCACTTCTTTCCTCAACAGATGTATGTATTTATGTTGTGCAGGCAACGTAAGTCTTACACGTCTAACATTAGGAGTGTACAATGTGTGCACTATTTCTCCAGCCTCAGTTTTTCAGTTTAGTTTCTTAACCATCCATAACGTCTGTCTGTGTTGTGGTTTAACTCGGCAGGTAGCTAAATACCAGACAGCCATTTGCTCACTCCCCCCACCCCCAGTGGGATGGGGGAGAGAATTGGGGAAAAAAAAAGTAAAATTCGTGGGTTGAGATAAAGACAGTTTAATAGGACAGAAAAGGAAGGGAAAATAATAATAATAATAATAATAATAATAATAATAATAATAATAATAGAATATACAAAACAAGTGATGCACAATGCAATTGCTCACCACCCGCCAACCGATGCCCAGCAAGTTCCTATGCAGTGGTCAACCCCCCCGGCCAACTGCCCCCAGCTTTATATGTTGACTATGACGCCATATGATATGGAATGTCCCTTTGCCCAGTTTGGGTCAGCTGTCCTGGCTGTGTCCCCTCCCAGCTTCTCGCTGGCAGGGCATGGGAAGCTGAGAAGTTCTTGACTAGTGTAAGCACTACTTAGCAACAACTAAAACATCAGTGTGTCATCAACATTATTCTCACACTAAATCCAAAACACAGCACTGTACCAGCTACCAGGAAGAAAATTAACTCTATCCCAGCCAACACCAGGACAGTCTGACAGTCCATCTGACACTCCACTAATAGCTTTTGAATCCATTGATTGATTTCAAGCATATTTCATAAAGGGATAGAAGTTACATTCCTCTTCATTTCCAGAAAATCAGTGGATTAGTGCTGCCACCACCAAGAAAAGGTTGCAGGGCAATACCTGTTTGGATTTGAATGCATTACAGCAGGCATTAATTTCTGCATAACTAGGCATTAGAGAAGTTGGGGAAGAGAGGAAGTACTGGGGAAAATGAATGAGATGCTTTAAGGTAAATATGAGAGAGCAAAGAGTGATTTTGTGAAAGGGTCAGGGCGTCAGGGTTACTAAAAGGGCAGCATAGCATACTGCATACTGCAACCAGCACTTATTAGTTCTTCCGTTCATGAAACAATTCTTTTTTTTTAAAAGCTGAAAGCAACATAGACATGTTTGGATTAACTTCTATATTTTCTGCTACCTGATAGTAAATGTTGTGTTTTCCATTTTATACAATGCAAGCCTCCTAGACAACTTAAGCTTTTTCAATTAGAGTAATAGTGCTCTAATTAGTGATGTGGGAATATGTCCAGCAGGCAGGAAATATTTTCTGCCATTGAGAAATGGTTAGCACTTCAGCTTGATTAAGGGTAGCACCATCAGGGTCAACTTTCTGTTGCATGGCTTGCTGTCCTGACTATCATTTTCCTTCTACTCACGTGGAAGTAAGAAGTATTTTAAAACTGTAAAATTAAGTGAGAAATAATCACCTCCAAAATTCCTCCTGGAATGGCTAGACAGATTTTGTATGACACAAGGTGCTGGCAAAAATCAAGATGCATTGCTTCATGTCCATGTACTCTTGTGAAAGCTCTAAATCTGGCTTAAAACCAAGTATTTTTGTCTGAGTGAGGAAAGCATCCTTTACCAGTCAGACTTTGCATTTTTGCATTCTGCTCTGGCTCTCTTAGTGAAATTGCAGGAGGGGTTCTCACCATGCTGACATAAAGCAGTATGAGGAAAAAGAAATTGCAGGAGATTTTGCAGGTCATATAGATATTCCAGCAATGCAAATCCAGTCAGCAGCAGTCCTTCAGTATTCCAATCTCCAAATACAACTCTTCAGAGCTGTGCAGAGTCACAAATGAGTTGGAGCAGTAGGAAGCTGACAGTAATCTGCCCTGGGACAGAGTTACAGTTGTGGTCATTGCCAGGTTCATACTGTGGTTGTTACAGTGTTGAAGTGTCTCTCTCAGGGAAGTTGTAAAAGGTATGTACAACCTGCAATTTTCCTGTTGTTGTTCTCCATGTTAGGTGTGCAGTGTACCATGCAACCTTCACCTAGACCCACTGTAGTGTTTTAGCATAGGAAAATGTCCAGGGAGCCAATTTTTAAGTTGTGCCACAGCCCATTTTCACAGATTGACTATGTAATGGGTTCTAATTTGCTTTTCAAAAGTACCCAAGGCACAGGAATATTTGACAGAAATATTCTGGAAACCCATCATAGAAAATGCTATTTTTTCTCAGACACATAACTGCACGAATTCAAATAGGAATCTGACATTAATATAGGTATTGTGGTTTATGTTTATGTATGAATCCTTTAATTCAGGACACAAAATAATCACTAACTAATACAGATTGGGAAAAATTTCTCCTCTGGGAAGGCTTTACCTGGTGAGATTTTTCTCAGCTTTCTTTAAACTATCTGATCACTGCAGAACACAGGGTAAATGCTTTGAACTAAAAAGATCCCTTGGAAAATCCAATTTCTTTCCCATTATTATTATTCTCCTGAGTAATGCATAAATTTATCACTAGCGATGATAAAAGTCATAATGTCCCTCACCACTAAGAGTCAGCCTCCCTGGTTTCTTTTCCCAGCTATAGTTACCGAACTTTGATATTAACCCAACATCCACATCCAGGCTTAAAAATGAAACCTTGTTTCAAATCAATTGAGTGACCTTATTGACTTCCCTGTAATTACTCTTACTGCCTTATGCAAGGGAAGAACTGAAATCCCAGACAAATTAACGTTCCTTAGTTTTGTCTTTGACGCTGAATACCAGTGGTCAGACAGTTTGGCTGGCATGTTTGCCTCACCTTTAAAAATGCTAAATATTGCCTTCTTTAAAAGTTTTTCTCCCCCCCCCCCCCCCCCCCCGGCCCCATCCTCAAGATTTCCTCAAACTAGCTGGTAGAGTGAATTTTCTTTCCATTGCAAGGAGGAAAACAACTAAAGGGTCTTTCTGTCCACTTGTCAGAAAGCATTCAACAGAGGACTCCCACCAGAGACCAGATCCAGCAACTGTCCAGGACAGCTGCAGAAAACTGAAGAAGCAACTGAATTTTGCAGGCCAGGTTATGGTCTCCACGTCAGCAACATAAATCCTAAAAATTGTTTCAACTGGTAATACTTAGCGGTTTCATAAGCTCTATGCCTTCCAGAAGTGCTGAGTCCTTTTAGCATGCACTCCACAGGCCAGGAAAGCCCATGAGGCACTTGCTTCTCCTCTGATTGCAGCAGTACTATTTCTGTAACTGAAGATTGGTGATCAAAATCTCTTGAATGTGCAGGTTCCTAGATGTGCCTTGATAAGTAAATCAAAATAAAAGTGATGATTCCTCTCACATGCCACTTTTACTCCCAGTCAGCTCCATCAATTTCATGGAGGAAATGTAGACAAAAATAGCATTCAGCACTGTGCAAAGATCAGTTAATAATATGTGTGTTTTTTTCCTTAATTAAAGAAGTTAATTTAGTTAACAATGTACCAAATATTTTGCAGCATTAATTTATTTATGTCCATTCAATTTTAAAAGTCTCTGTTAGAAACTTCCGCTAAATCAAGTATTTCTCAATTACAGAAGGCTCTAATTTATCTGCAATTCAATGTGGCTAGATATTATTAACTTCACTTGTGCTTATGTGCTCCACAGAGTAGTCCTATGGGAAAACTCATTGTTGGGCACTTCCATCTCTGTATCAGACCAGCTACAATGCAAGTGGGGGATTTTATTTGTGAGTTCAAAAAAGGTGCTTCTCCTTTTTTTTGGTGTGAGTTTTGGACCTTTTCAGACCAGAAAGGAACATCAGAAAATACCTCTTGTAAACAAGAAGTAGTTAAGTATTTTGCTTGGAGACAGAGTTCCTACGTCTTTGGGAACAATGTTACTTGAAACGTTTGTTATCACTTCCTCTTTTAAACAGTTAAATAAAGAGACCTTAAACCAAAGGTTCACACTGATATTAGCAAAAGGTTAAGATAATATTTTTAGATTATTTTTTTCATCAATGATTTCAAAGGGGAAAAGCAGCATAATTTAATTTTAATTGCTGGTCCCATTTCCACAGAATGGCGTGTATTGATAAAACAGATGTAATCACACCCTCTCTGAACACTCTTACATACTATAGTCGCAGACAGGGTAAATGAACTAGAACAGAATAGGAGGAAGTATGGGTTACATGAAAACACTATAAACTGGTGTGTAAAGACTTTATCAGAAATGTGCTTTTATACAATGCTGTTTGAATCACTTGGCAGTCAGTCCTCCAGGGGCTAATTTGATAGTCGCTCCTGGTCCCTCACAGATCCCTCCCCGCTCACAGTTCCAGTGAGACAGCACTGCAGGTGTGCTGGAGCTCTGCGAGGAAGTGAAGGAATCAGCTGCATCAGTAAATTACCTCCATCTTCTCTCACCTTGGGCAGGAACAGAGGCACCCTGGAGGATCTTCCAGGGCTTCAAGGTGTTGCTAGTCGCAACAGCCCCCCTCTGGTCCACTTCTTAGACAGGGATTGTTACAGTACAGAAATCCATTGGCTGTCCTCTTTCTGTCCTCATGTATACCTTACCCTGTGAATGCAAGCCCCATCTCCGTGCTGAATGGGCCTGCTGGAATGGAGTCTGAAATCATTTGCAATGTTCTCTTGGCATTCAGGAATGAGTCAAGTTTTGGTGTGTCTTTCAAAAAAACAATTTGTATATGTGGCTTTAACAGTACGAAGAAGAGGTTATAAAAGATAGAGAGCCGAGAAAGTAAACATGAAAGAGTAAGAGGGGAAGACTGGAAGCCACTGATGTGAAAAAAAGATAAAAGATCCAAGCCAAGTAATCCAGGCAGCCAAAGAAGCTATAATCCTGGGACAAAGTGTAAAGTAATTTACTGAGCTACATTTTCATAGTACTGGAAGTTCCTGAATAATTGCTAGTCAAAAAAGAAGCTGATTCTTTTTCTCCTGAAAAAATGGGAACATTTTAGATGTTTAATGAAAGAATGGGATTAAATGATATGGGATTAAATGATATTGTAATATACAGCCCAATTCATGCTTTTGCTTTATTAGTGATTAATTAAATAAGCTGAAAACATCTGCAGAGAGAGTAACAGATTCAGACCAAAATGAAATGAGAACAGGTTGTTTTCCCTACTGCTTAACACAAAATTAAATGTTTCATTTGATGATTATTTCGTTCACTTTTTTCGCCCTTGTCAGCTGGAAATATTTTGTCCAGCTGCACAGCTGATACAGGCATTTGACCTAGAGGGCAAGCAGTACATTTAGAAATAAATCCAAGAAAAAAGCCAGGAACAAATGCTGAAATATTTTCTGTCCCTTCTATTTTTCTGCATCTCAGATAACAAAACCAAAGCTTTAGGAATTCTACCTTGAAATCCAGAGAGAAAGCTATCTGGCACAAGGAACTAAGCTGACATCTTTTTCAGTGTTTCAAATCACTGTTACTGAAAGAGTGACAAAGAAAAGTAGGTATTTGAAAATGCCTTTAAAAAATCTTATAGTGGATCTGTTCTCATAAGTGAATGAATTGGGATATAGAACTGGCCTGAAAAATTCCTTATGGGTTTACAAGTTGCAGCAAGCCTCTGGGGAGTTAGATCCTGAGCTATAAACCTGCCAAAGTACACAGATCTATGCGGTGTAGACAACGTTTGGGAGCTGACAACTTTCCACAACAAAGACACCTCTGATACTGAAAACCAGACCGCTTTGGTTTTCTGTCTCCTGTGTTAAATCACACTTAGCATAGGCTTAAATATAAGGCAATAATGATAATGTTAGGAAGAAGGAAAATTCCAGATAATAGTAGAAAAACAAAAATAAGTGTAGTTGTTCTCAATTTAACAAACTTAGGAGGGTTTCTTCCTTGTTTCCTTTGATTTGCAAACTCCTGTAGAAATGATTTAATGTTCATTAGTGTTTTAGATGTGTTTTTCAAAAATATTTATCCTTCCCTTTCCTTGTCCTTTTCCTCTGTTTATTTCAATGCCAAATGAAAAATAATGACTCCAACTCATACTACCATTCAAAACTGTTATTGTGAAATGGGCCTGGGACAACACGCTTGATTACCCGCTCAGTGCATGGATTTATATTGGCTAGCATCAGGCCAACAGAGATGATAAATGCCAAACCCAGCTTTGATTCCTTCCATCAGTAGAGACCTTCAGCTGTTTCTCTCTCCCACTCACTCTTACAGCCTCCCTGTGTTTAGTCATCCATTTGCATGAAATGTCTGAACCCCAAATGTCTTTCAGACCCCTCCACCCCTCTGTCAAATGTAGTTGAAATTAGCCAGCTGTTTCAAAACTTGCCACCGATGGACAAACTATTGGAGTGCATAATCCCATTACTTTAGTAAACCAGGCAAGCACGGCGGAAGGCATAATGAGGCCCTTAATTACAGAAATCCTTCCTTTAAGTTTTACCTTGCTACAAAACTCTTGGTTGAAACTTTGAGTATTTTTTAGTAAAAATTGGTGAAGGTAACATTACTTAATATATTTACCTTACCTTTAAGTAATTTCTTTGTGTTACATGCTTGGAAACAGAGCTGTTCAAAAGAAAAAGGAAAAGGACTATTTTCCTTGCAGAAAATACTGATTTTTTTTTTTTCAACAAGACTGACAGAAAAGATTTTTTTTAATTCAAGAAGATGTAACAGTCATTCAAAGGTTTTGAAGGAAAGAGTATTATGAGCAGGGCTCAACAGTGTTTTTCACAGTGTGGATGAACATTTTTCAATTAACCTCACACACAAAGCGTTTCACATGTGATCATCAAATCAGGAGTAAGAATGGCAACAAAGAGAAAATATATCAAGAAGTTTCAGAACTTGGAATAGGCATTGAAAAGTCTTTCACCCTTGAATGTATCTTGTTTTGATAGTATTACGTACAAGTGTTTGTCAGAAATCTTGCACACGTGTATCTTAAGGGCTAAATTTAGTGGTGGGACAGTGGAAATAATTCTACCAAATCTATTTTTGTAGATCATGTCTTGAACAATTTCTAAAGATTGTCCTTTATTCTAAGAGCTGTGTTTTCCTTTTCTGAATACTACAAACCCTAAAGAGGGTTGTGCAAAGAAGGATGGTCAGGGAAGAGAAAAGAGTCCTAATTTCCATTAAAAAGTGTTGCTTCTCAACTATTAATTTTCTTTCCAAACATTGGAGAGGAATGTGTAAATCTACAGAGGAGGCATAAAAAGCATTTAGCCCTTACCCTTTGAAAATAACACATAGATACACAACCTAGCTCTGTTTCCACTATATAGTTAATGCTCGCTTTCAGTATTTCCAATATATATACGGCATGATCTAACAAGACAATGTGCTGTGCATGAGAATGCATTGATACAATTTGGCTAGATTTATTACATTGCAGTTAATGCAGTGTTTAGCTAGTATAACATTACCTCCTTGATTTTTAAACTGTAACCACAATAGGGAACAATTTGCTCCATTAGCAGAACAGGACAGATAGTTTGCAAAGCTGCCCAGCTTCCTGCCTCCCACCCAGGACACTAACCTTCTTGGGAATTGTGAATTAATCCAGTTAGCCCTGCAATCACAAGTAAGCCTAAGCAACATACGAAGCACAGAACACTGGAGCAGTGTAAATGTAATGTAAATACGTGGGCATTTAAAATTACCAGAGCTGCAGACCTGAGAGGTGATGTTCTTGATTGAAAGCCCTGCTTCAAACTGCATTTTGAATACAGGTTTTAGTCAAGCAATGACTTCAGGTTTGTTACATCCACAGGGCTGGCAGGGCTTCTGGAATTCCAGGACATACTTGTGTCAATTCACAACAGCAAAAAGGAAAAGAATTAGGATCATTCCTGGCTTTCTAATGAAAGGATCACATATGTTTCTATACTAGTATTTAACTTTGTTAAAAATAATTCTCTGGGGTTGGCATTTTTTCAGTATTTCAAACTTTTCTATACAGTTTTCTTGCTGTTTTCAGTGTTTTCCCCATATGTGCATTTGCAAAACGGCTAGTGAGAAGAAACCAGTTACCAGAAAAAGGACATAATAATCAGGTTTTTAGTGTAGTAACTAAGGATTTGGGGGCTGAAGACGATTTGAGAGCTGACTTTTTTTTTTAATACTTCTGTTTTCCAAATGATTAGTGATTTTGGATGCATTATTTACACATGGGCCTCCCTGAGTCAATCTAAAGTAGATCTGATTTTCTCAGACTAAGGCTTTGCCACTGGAAAAGTCAAATTACATTGAAGTATCTCAAATTAGGCACCTCCTGAAATGAGAGATTTAAAACCACCAGTCCTTTTTCAAAGCCTCGACTGCTGCATCTGGAAGCATTTTAACCCAACCAGCCTATTCTATTCTGGTGCAAGTGAGTTATGGGGTTTGCCCCATAGTCAGGTTCAGTATCTAGCCAAATCAACAATAGAAATGCAAAGTCTGCATCAGATGCCTGATCTGTCACGGGACATACTGACTTACATAGAGTTTCAGTCAAAGAACTTAGTCTGCAAGGAACACTGAACTGGTATTCAGCCAGAACATTAAAACATTCTTTGAGAGGCAGCACTGCTTATTGTCAATGCCATGCAGTGTGTGTTGGTTAATGTTTGCATAGGACTTTCTTACCTTTGTGAAGCCTTATATATGATGTAGTTACTATCAGAGTTCAAAGATCTTCTGTGATGTAGCTCTCTTTGCTGCCTAAATGCAGGACTGTAGGTCTACAAATAACACAGTGAGCTTCAAATTTTACAGGCCTGTAGGAATAGGAAGAATTGTGCTGGCATCATGGGATACGTATGGGTGTGTCTTTGCCTCCTCCCTCTACAATGGTACTATCCTGTTAACATTAGTCTGCCAAGTTAGGTACATTATGTTCTAGAAGAACACAGCCTCCTAACAATGTTTGTTTGACAGACAATAAACTTTATTTGCAACAGGTGGTCTGTATGGGATTGAAGGCTGCAATATTGCAATTGGATTTCGATCATTCTTCCAGTCTGGGAGGCTAGGCTCTGAGAAATCAGTGAGGCCAGTTATTTCTAACAAAAAAAAAAATCTTCAAAATCTCCTAAGGAAAGTTGTGTTATCTTTTATGAAAAAAATAATCATGACACTGTGTGGTATTTGCTAATGGACAGGTGACATAAGCAATGTCCTCTGAAGGAATGTAGGTGTTTGTGGTTATTTACATTTCCGCTGTGAGCCAGAAATAAAATCAGAGCCCCATAGCATTAGAGAAAGGTACTTTCTCCCTCAGCAGCAGTCCCTGCAGCAGTAAGGGCATAAAATGACAATAAGAACAAATCGGTGACAAAGGAGCAGAATGTAGCACTCCTCAGCGCAGCCTGGTGGACCCAAAGGAAAGGCCCCCGGGGCAGAAATTTGTTGCCTCAGGCTGCCGGCTTGTCTGAGGCTTTTTCTCCAGGCGTGGACAAGCCAGGTGGACTCTTTAAGACAAGACAACAACAATTTGTAAAATAGTTTTAAAGAAGGAGAAAGCAAGCACTGAGGAAAGCTGGCAGGCAGAGGAAAGGAAGGAGGTTAGGTATAGAGTAGAGGGACTAGAGAGGACGATGAAGGAAATAAAGGGGAAAAAAGTGAAAACAAGTGATGAAAGGACAGACTATAGAAAAGACTGACAATGTAAAGGGCTGAAATAAACCATGATCTCTTATGCAGACGTTCACGATTAGGAAAGCTTATTTCTCCTTCATTTTTATTTCCTTGGCAGAGAAGGGGGAGCTGTAGGGAGGAAGAAATTAAGTGTTTGGTGCTGGTGCCGATGGAAACTTTTGTTTCAGCTGCAGCTCAGGCAGGGGAAGAATTTCCCCTGGTCAGACCCAGGTGAGGGCTTACAGAGCAGTGGTATCTGTGTTGGGACAGAAGCCCTTAATATCGATATTAATTTATCAGGCCTTGACTAAGGAAAGCAATGTTAATGAGGCTTTAACATACTTGCCACTAACATGTGACATGCATCTATAAATATTCAAGGAATGATGGGATCACTTAACTACTCTTTCTTTGTTTCAGCCTCAGTTCCCATCCCAAACTGAACTGGAAAATTTTTTATGGACTTTGGCTTGTCTCAGTTAAATTAACCCCCCCGCCCCTCTTTCTATACCTCCTTTCCTGTCTACTTCTTCTGAATCACTCTCTCGAGCTGTGTCCAGGCTGCTTTCAGCTCTGGCGTTGAACTGCGGCTTGTCACTAAAGGCATCCTGGCACGTACATAAAAGGGATTTGGAGGTGGAAATGACCACCAGTTAGATCACCTCATCCTCCCTCCAGTCAGTGCGGGATTGTTCCTGCAGCACACTCCCAAGGGCTTGGGGTTTTAATGCTTTGAGCAACAGAAATTCCACCTCCACCCCCTTTGGGAGGGGTGCCTGAGGGCTAATAGATCACACTCTTATGCAATTTTTCCTGATACATAGCCTACATTTTCCTTTGTTTGATGTCTTTACTCGGTTATTCCTATTTATAACTGGTGCTGGGTGAATCCCAGGTGGTTCTGAGGTTTATTTCTGTTTAAGAAGGCATGCAAAAAGGCAGAGACTAGTCCACATTCTTTAAACCTTTTGGTGCCTTCCTGACAGGCTCTGTTATTTCTTCCCTAAAACTGCCCAGGACCCAGTAGAAAGCCTCATTTCTCTCTATCCCAGGAGGGTAGGATTTTGGATACTGGCCAGTGCTCTGCTCTGGTAAATCTCTTCTGAGAACAGAGACGGAAGCCCTGATCTCCTTGATCTATAATATGCCTTTTTCTAGTCATTACCCAGTAGCCCAATTCCTCCAGTCTAATTTCCTGTACTCATCAGGCTGTTGCCATGCTTTTTGTTCTCCCTGACATAATTGAGGGGGTTTATCAATCCCTTTTCATTGGACCTGTTCCTTTGATGCCTGAGCACAAAATGTACTTCTTAAGTATTTTTTCTTAAGAAAGAAAGGTATTTCTTAAGCTGTTATTCCAGTTGATATTCCATGAAACACTGCAGTAATCAAATGGGAGCAAGTGGCATCCCTTCCCTTGTTCTGAAGAAATCTTGCATGAAAGGATTCAGTCAGGGGCTGTGAACTCTTCCTCTACACCCTCCACCCTGCACATGAAGTCAAGTGCTGCAGCTCAGCATAGTCCACACTTTAAGGCTGCCCAAGCAATAGTTCAACATGCTCATTACTGGCAAACCTTTTCAGCAGGGGCATATTATACATATGTGCAAGTTCAATGACAGTGCTGTCAGGACTTTCTCACTCTCTGAAATTCTTCATCATGAGAGCAGCTTTCTCCTTCTTCAGATGTCAGAGACATTAGTCCAGTCCTTGATTCAGGCACCTAATTTGGCCAGGACACGTAAGTCACACTCAGAGGGACTGTTCCTCCTACTGTCCTTTTAATAAATACTAGTTACCAGGGCTGTTACAAGCCCCAGGTCATATCTTTCTTCTGTTCGGCTTGAAGAGGGATTTAAATCCACAAATCCATGTTGCTGTCAGAATGGCCCCTGTACTATAGTGTATAGCCTGTCTTCTCACTCTTTCCCTTTGAAGGCTAAATAACAATAAAAAAATTGTTCTGCTGCAGCAAGAGAAATAAGAAGTGAGAAATGCCTGCTGTAGTCTGGTAGTCTGGGCATTTAGATTACGGTAAAATTATTTTTAAATGTCTTTACTTGAGGCATTTTCATTTTTTATACAACAGTAAATGAGTTCAGCAAGACACTGGTTCACAAATAGCATTCATGTTTGGATTACTCTCTTAGGAGGCAGAAAAACTGCAGTTCTATCCCTGATCGAAATCCAGGACACTGGTTTTCCCCCAGTCACACCACTACTACTCTAGGCAAGAGGTAGGAGGAAGAGGCACAAGCACCACTTCTCCTGTATGTTTTGTATGGTTTAAGTGTGCTATTAGCCTGCTAGACCCCAAAAGGGAGACAGAGGGAGAAATAACCAGTTGTGAAGCTTGCTGGCTCATAGACGGCACAGTAATAGTTGGTCTTCGGTCGTTGTTCACATTGTGAGTACTAGGAATAGAGTAGGCTGGGGCAATTGTCTGCTTTGGTACTGCAGAAACACAGGTGGGAGAAGAACAGGGCTTCCATAGACATGAGCTTCCTATGTCCCCTGTCCCAGAAAAACGTAAGTCCATGGTTACAATTTTTGCCATCAGCTAGTTTCTAAACTATATACACATGTATCTAAAATTTGAAAGCAGGGGTTTATTGTGTAAATTGAATGGCAGTATCAAGAAGTAATAGGCACTGATAATAAACCACTGCACTGCCAGAACAAATAGCTGGACAGAGTAATTACTTATAGAAAGGGAAATAGGATTTTTTTTTTCTGAGGCAGAGGACTGAAGACCATCAAACCAGCCCTAAGATGACACAGGAAAATTTACCAAGAGTAGCATAGGTACACAGGGAGACCCTTTTTGGCATTACAGACTGTAAATTATGGTTATTCCTAGGAGGCAACGAAAGAGGTTCTGTCAGTTGTACAATTACTTTTTATTGGCAGTGCTCTTTCAACTCAAGAAAATATTGGCTGAGGTTCAAGGCCAAGATTTGGCTCAAATGCTACCACAATTTTTCAGAAATGCGATGAATGTTCCTCAAGAAGTAGTTTCCTAAGAAAGCCACAAATATGTGTCCAGATAGGTTACAGGATATCTAGAATGATACCCAGAAGTTGCTACCACTGAAGATCAATTGCCGTAATTTCACCAAATGAAATTTTTACCTGTCAGACTGGCTGATGCTCTCTGACAAAAAGATACCCAACACATTTGGATGAACTGTTTCATAAATATTGATGTATGTATACATGTACACAATTCATCACACATACCTCAAGCATTCATTCTGAAGGATAAACTATTAAAAAAGAAAATCTAGTGACAGTGGAAAAAAGTCCTGCCACTGTGAAGGTAATGACATGTTGAACATGCACTAATAGCCTGAGGGTCATATACTGAACATAAATTCAGTCAATAATCTCTCATGCCATATTCCCAAGCCTGAGTGAAAACTTTATTTTATTGAAGCTGATGAGATTTTTTCCATTGCTGTCAATGAAGGCAAGATGTCAAAAGTTTCTCCTGCTGTCTTCCCTGACAATGTATCCCTACAATATATCAGCAGTAAAGCATGTATCATTACTGATCTCAGTTCTAGCAAACTTAGAATATTAGTAAATGTTAGTAAACTAATCTTCAGTTTGTCCTGACTAGAATCTTAAATTGACAGAAGAGACTGGAGATGAGTCATGTAAAATGTGCACTTTTGAAAAGATCAGAAAATACCTTTAATGATTACTACAATTATCAGGAACACAAAACACTATTTGTACATTTTTTTTCTACAATGTTTTATACAGAAATACTGGAAAATCGCTAGGAACTTCCAGAGAATTCCTGTTTGCAATGGGATGAAGACCTAAGAGCATAACCATCAAGCAAAAGCAGGAGAAACAGTAATTTCTATCTGTACAACATTCATACAATTAGAAGTGTATCTCTGAGGAGGCAGATTTAAAATAATCTCAGTTCTAACATATATCGGGAATATCTTCCACAATTTCGGAAAGCTAAGTCTTTGCACCTAGCTGTACAAACTGGTAATATTAATTTCCTTGTTGGCAGTATTGAGTTAATTAAATTTAGTGACATATTTAGAGATTTACCAGTGAAAGACATTGCAGCTAGGAAAGTAGTTCAACCCTTCCCTAACTGAATGGGCCTCTCCAAGCCTGTATTTTTACTCTTTGCTTTTTTCTTTCCTGGGCTGCAGAGAGATTTTAGGTTCATAGTTAATCCAGAGGATGTTTCCATCTGTCTGTCAACTCTCCAGTGAATTCTTGGTTCTTGTAGTTTTGATACGAGTGTGATCAGACACTTCTTCCTCACACTCATTTCCAAGTTATTTTAGATTATAAAGGCCTGGCATACTCTCAAGCACAAATCTTAAATTTGGCAACATTGCTACAACAGACACATGCATACAGAAAGCAGAAGGCTAGACAAAACAGGGTAATTTGAAGACTGTATTTAATAGCACAGGAAAGAAAAAGAATTAAATGCCCCCAATTTGATAAGATTGCTGCAAAGAACTGAACTTGTAGCTTAGTGAAATGTGTAAGTTCTGCCTCTATGCAGGCTATAAAAATTAATGCTTACTAGTTAAAGTTCCAATGTATTTAAATAATTTGGTTCCTATTTAATTGCATTTCTGGAGGACTGAGAATAAATAGAAAAATATCCAAAGTTTATAATGATTAAAACCTTTCCCAGACCTTAAAATACCAGGGGGAATTTTCTTCCCAAAGAAAGGTTAGATTGATTCCTGATTTAATTGCTGATTGCTAATCATCATTAAGATCAGGGGTTTATATGGTGTCTTAGACCCAGAATAACCCCCCTGTTATTAACTCTGTACCATCTGATAGTACCCTCTATGTGAAGCAGACCAAGAATGTAGTAAACAGGTGACAAAAGACACCACAGAAAGAGGTGATAACATATTCCTATGTCTTTAATGGAAACATTTTGTTACAATTTAGGTTATGTGATATTCCTGCATTTTTAAAATGTGTGAAAGAAAATGCACAGAATAAAAAGTCAAAGGACACCAATGAATGTAGATATTTTAAATGACAAAGTTGTAAAATAAAATACATTATACAAATAAACAAAGGTTATATCCACAGTCATGAATACGCACTCTCCTCTACACAAAAACAACAATAAATAAAATCACATTATATGCAGATAGTTCTACTTACATCAGTACAATATACTGTGCAGCTTTCCATTTGTTTTCTACTAGACTGGTACTAGGTTTCTCTGTTGTCCATTATTTTTACATAACTAATAATGAACAGTATCACTGAAAAAAGGGGACAAAGTTAACGTCCACAGTGTCTATCCTGAGTCCTCTTAGTTTTGTGATAGTAACACCCTATGCACAAGAAACACAGCAAATTCTACCCATTGCCTTCTTCCTGCCACTCTACCCAAGTCTTCTGAGCACTTCTAGACCTGCACAGTAAAGATGACATTGTTACTAGGTAAATACCCAACCTAAGGGCATGGTACACCCTGAGCAGGTCCTATGCACCACTTAAATCCTGTTTCAATTTTAGGTAAGGGGGCTATGTGAGATTTAAAAGGTGAACAAGCTTTCTGCTGAGTCTCTAAGAAAGTAGATACTGAACAATAAAGACAGTGTACTGTGCAGAAAGAGCTTGATCCCATCCTCCGTACAGTCAATAGTATCATCATGGGAGTATAATCAATCCCTGAACATTTTCCCTCTTCTCTCTTCCTAACTCAACTGCACAGATATTTTCCCTATATTCTTAACAGATCTTTTCATCCTTTGCAACCTATACTGCAGAAGTCACCACAACATCTGCCACAAAGCTACATCAGGGAGATACTAAATATGGGAGGAAACATTTATCATCTTACATGGCACCAAGATAAATGACCACTGATTAGTAACTGTGATACTGACTTTTCAGTGGTCACTCGTTCCTCTGTCACACTGCATACACAGTTCACAGAGAAAGAGAAGTCCAGATCATCACCAACTATGAACCAACATAGCTGTGCTCATTATGTCTGCTGACGGTTTAGTACAACATTAGCAAAACCTCTGTTCATAGTCTGGGGGGGAGAATTGTGTGTTCCCTGTGCATACCAGTTGAGATTACAAAAGAAACCATTAAAACAAGATTTTTTTAAAAATACCCTTTTTGGTACATTTTCTTTGCTTGCTCAAGTGTCCTCTAGAAACAGTCACATGACAGAAACACCAAGCAACAGTTCACATAGAGTGGATTTTAACCTTTCAAAGATTTAACACCTAATGAATCCACATAAGATTTCTGACGTACTATAGCTTAACATACAAACTTTAACAGTGTCAGGTTATTTAGAATATTTTGCCTTTGATGCAGAATATTAACTTAGTGGTTAATGAGAGATTTTGAGTGAACTCTTAAGCCTCTCCTTTTGAAAGCTAGTTTTGTATGCTGTAAATTTGGTGTATGTCAGTTAGGAGTCATTCCGAAAGGTAAATTCTGGAAGAAGTAATAGCATAACAAAACAGTCTATATAATGATACACTGGACAAAATTAAACACTAGCCCAAGAAAGCCTCAAAGCCGTGGCAGCATTATCTTCTTGATCAAACCCAGCAGTAACCTCATAAAAACACCAACATTAACCTTTATCCTTTCTCTCTCTATGGGTGAGATAAAGGGAGAGCTGCATTTATGCCAGACTTACGGCTTCACTGAGGCAAACCACAGTCCTTAGGCTTCCTGTCATTCTCTAGAAGAGAAAAGACACTATCAAAGTCTGCCGCACAGCTTGCTCACCCCTGTAGACAGCCAGGTCTGAGGTCTCTCACAAACAGCTATTTGTTTTAATTTCAACAATCTTTTTCCATCAGTCTCAGAGCTCAGATGTTAAAAGTTATCTGAGACTGGAAAAAATAGAGGCCTCAAGCCCTCTGAATTAATTTCTGCCTCTAAGCAGGGATATGCACAGTGCAAACACTTCCATTCTTCCACCTGAAAGGTTTCACACACATACAAATCTTTCTGTGCTTTCAACAGCAAGAAAGAAAGGGGGGGAGGAGAGGAGACACACACAACACACCTGAAGGCGAAACTTTTTCCAGCATGTCCTTAAAAATATATTCCAAAAAGTAACTTTTGTATTTCTTTGTTTCTAAAAAGGGTTAAAACTGTCTCCTACAAAACATGCACTTCACTGAAATTTGTCCCTTCATCACTCACTGTTGTGAGACAAGTTACTAGGGCATGCTGCTTACCAACACAAAAGGTAATGTACCATTAGAAACTTACAGTTCTGTTCCCATATGCCCTGCTTTGGGGAGGGTGGTCACTAGATTTGATATAATTTTATAGCAACAATTAGGGTAAAAAAAAAAAAAAAAAAGACTGGCTGACATCACCTGACATCATCTCACCATGCTTGGACTAGTGCATTTTCTGTGAGCCCAGTGGCGCCCAGTAATGGCACTGCTTCTATAACCACAATTTACGGTGCCAGCCTTGGGTGTTTTTAAAAGGAAAGGATGCCAGCTGCAAAATTCAGATTAAACTTCAGAAAGTTTTTGGTCAATCTGATTTTTCAACTTCGCTTGGTTAAAAGACACACAACATCAGACAGTTCTGGGTCTAGATCTCCGGTAACGGCTGGTGTGGCCATGGGCCAACACGAGGTGTGCTGGCAGCTGAGCAGCACAGCGGCAACAAACAATGGCTGAAATTACGTAAAAGCCACCTCTCAGTGAAGAGAGAGCATTTCTGACTAAATGGTGGAAAATGGCTGTCTCTTTTCAAAGTACTTCTGAAGCTAGAGAAACGAGCATGAAAAAAATGGGTAATTCAAGAGTGTTCACTCTACCCTGGGAGAAAATGAGGAAAAATAACCTTAACTACTTTATTTAAAGAAACAGAACAGCTACATGGCTACTCTGAAGCACAGAGGAAGGTAGTGAAGGATGTGGTACTGTCCTGAGCTCCGGAAAACATGGACTGAATTGCCAAAGAAATTTATGACCAGGACTATTAGCTTCCTGGCTTTGATGTCTATTCTTGGCTTTCCAGGAGCATTATGGCATTCATGAGGTGAAAATCATGCTGGAGCCAAGGTCAGCTAAGGCTGATGCAGCCTGTTCTACTGCAAAGCTGAGAAATTCACTCTGAACTGCTTCAAGATGCTGAGTTTAAAGCCTGAAGACACTTCACTAAGGGCCTGAGTTTACTTCCACTGAATCAATGAGAGGTTTTTTTTGGTCAGCTTAATGAGTGTGATCACATCTCCAAGCCAAAAAATGAATCGGAGATCAACCTCCCAGCAAAACATGCTGTCAGGGAGCACACTCTTAATTTTTCCAGCACAAATGTTTTCAAAGCATTAGCTACACCTTAATAATTCTCCATTAAAAAACAACAAACTACTTTCAATAATGCAATAAAGCATTTCTTAAAAACAAATTGAAAATAGATCAATAAAATTTATTTTCAGAAGTGAATGAATGTAACTCTTTAATAAACTGAATTCTGGCCACAATCTTGCAAGGTGCGCAGCACTCTCAATCAAAAGTTTTAGCAATGACGAATGTTCTCAGAACTTAGCTGGGTTTGGTCTTCAGTGAAGCACATCACAGAAGGAACTGGTAATTAACTGGTGATGGTGGTAGTCACAGACAACTCAGGACACACCAACTGTCCATAAACAAAACTTTCAGAACTACCAACGGCGCAGGAAAAAGCATCTAGGCATCTGACTTTAACGTTGTGGGTCTCAGCATACTAAATCACAGGTACTATTGAAAGTTTTGCTTCACCTTTGTCAACTTGCAGTGGAAATCTACGTGTTGAAGGTAAGGGTGGAAGTCAGGTAATTTGTCCATAGAATCCTCAAGAAGAGGACTCTGAGGTGAATCAGCTATTAAGCTGACCAATATTTGGTAATTTAGAAAAAAGCTAAATTAGCAGAATTTGTCAAACTTTGACAAACAAAAAGTATGAAGCCACTAGTTCAATTTCAATCTAACAGGCACAACTAAGATTTAGCAATAAACACGTGGCCTGTGGGGCCAACCTTTCTCCGATTCAAGCACATGGCAAGATTCCCTTTGGTTCAGCCATGGGCAGGATCCTACCCTTTCGTCCCAAGTGAGCAAAGCACTTAGAAGCTGAAGTTGAGCATATTTTAAGTGTGTTCTGAAGTGCTGAGCTGAGTTAAGGCCCTCCTTGTGCTGCTCTGTAATACAGACGTATGTTTGTAATATGGGCAATTTCTTGAAGCCAAAAATGTAGGTTTTGAAAACTCTTTTGAGAATCAATTATTATTATTTTGATTAGACATTCCCTTGCAGAGTTTGAAGCCTAAACATTGTGGCATTGAGCTAATGCAGATGGACCAGAAAGGAAAGTGCATTAGCTGGTAAAGAATCTCTCTGCTGAATAATCTAAACTCAAGGCAGTTTTTGATCTATGGTCCACAGAAGACCTGGGAACTATTAGCAAGAGGGCTGTGAAAGACAGCTAAGAAGGGCAAGTTTATTTGTGCTATTCAGAAATCTACTTATGTGAAATGTCTTAAATGATCTCCACACTTCCATGGGAAAAACACACAGGTAGGTGTGCACCAATTTAGAAAGATTAAAGCCCATTGATCTAAAATGTTCTGATGTGCAAAAAGGTTCACCTTTCTTGGGAGGTGCTGGGATGTAAAGTTGTGGCTAGGCCTCCATCAGCATCGCACCAACAGACATCTCAAAAACACTTCTTGAGGTCATGATTAAAAACCCTACATAAAACTGGGGATCAGAATTATTATCTTTTTAATTAAAAAGCGACCTTTCACTATACTTTTTTAATATGCTTAGTTATAGTAAGATGATGCGATAAAAAAGCTGTCTTAAAAATTTATTGTCCCAGCCAGTTCTCCAGGCTCAGATCTTCTGGTCTGACCTGACTGTGCATGGCACAGGAAAAATGCAGATCTACACTACTGCTTTGCTTCCTAACTAGTGACAGTTTGAGTAATAGTTCAAGGCAAGTCATAACAAACCTCATTTCGAAAAAAGTTTACACTTCAAATCATACCCTCTTTTCTCTACGTATTTAAAAATTTTCCTTCCCTTTTTCTGTGGCAAAGTAGTCAAATGGATAAAAGAATGTAAAAATACTGAGAGACGTATTTGCAAAGCAAGAAATAGATCAAAACTTCCTTGGAAATAATTTAAAAACCCCCAAACCTTAAGCATGCCCAGGGGCTAGACAAACTCAGCTGCTTGAAAAAAATTCCAAAAACTAATCAGGAAGTCTTTTTTTCTCCCCAGCTGCATAGCAGTATGAATGCTGCTCTAGCCTACATTCTTCTCTGGTGCCCATGAGATGAGGAGGCTACTTCAGAAAACTTTCCATTGACTGCAGTGTTACTTTGGCTAAGGCACCTTTGCAGAAGTCATACAGGCTCAGACTGGGATACAGGATGATGGAAATCTACCATGTCAACAAAAGCTGTTACAATGAGTCCTAAAGACACCAGATCTACCTGGTCTACATCCACCACCTATAGTGGAGGTGCCCTGACAGTCGGGAAGCCCTGCCCTCTGGTTGCCTGGGACACTGGACAATATTTCACAAGGGCAGGTGAGGAACCCCTGCATATGCTAAGAGACAAGTGAAACATAAGGAAAAAAAGTCCAAGGAAATACTCCATGAGGTATTTCCCCAGAAGAAATAAAAGGCAGCTGAAAGAAGACAGAGCCAGCTTTCGCTCTTCATTCACTTCCAGCTACCCCAAAATGGTTTCTCTGAATTGGCACTCTGGCTTCTCAGGGCCTAGAAGTTTTGTAGAACACAGGCTTTAGTGCCAGTTTTGAGATTAAGTTTCAAGTCTGACTATGACTGCTGAGACCAGAAAGTTCTGCTTATGAAATCAGAGTAGGATAAACCAAAAGATTTCACGCACTAGAACCATAGTCATAGCTGGGTTTTTCCACAGACAATATTTTTATGGGTCTTCTTCACCGTATTTATAATACGTACTGTTCATTTCCATTTGCTGACTAGAAAGCGCAGAGCTCTCCTGTCAGTAGCTAATTCATCATAGATTCAGTTTTGCTCCTGGTAAAGTCAATGGCAAAAGTCCCAGGGACACTGATGGCAGCAGCATTAAAGTCAGGCCTAGAGTAGTGTTTTACCACCCTGATTCCTGAAGGTAATTCCTTGCGTGTTTAATTGTACACACATGAACAGTTAGTCTCACCAACTAACATAGGACTATTTAACATGTGAAAAGTTCATTATTTTCAAGATCAGGGCCATCATCACATAGACAATTCAGTAACTGCATTTATATTGTTTAAATAACTATTTGAATGTTGTACGTGCCTGGAGAAGAAAGTGGGGCAAAAAGTCTGTTACTCTCCATGAAGTCACTTCTCCTCCCCTAAATACGGGTTCTAAAATGTATTTACAGCTGTTGACTTCCCCTCCATGTTACTCCTATCATAAAAAAATATGTCTTCAAAACATCCTCTCCCTTAATTTTCAATCCTACCAAAGCAAAAATAGACACTTTAATAGAAAAATACAAGATTAAAAATATCCTAAAAATAAAACGGTAGCATGGAATGTTATTTTTACACAAAAAAGATCCCCTTTTGAATTGCCTCAGCTATACAAACACTTTCATATTTACAATTTTGGATGCAGTCCTGTGCTCACTGAAGTTAATGGGATTTTGCGATTGACTTCACTGGGAACAGGAGCAGACTCTACATGGACTATATTTGCCTCTCTGAAAAGTCATGGCAGTGGAGAGAAAAGAGCATGATAAAACACATATAAGACTGAGGAATTAGTCCTCCCCCAAGGCCTGATTGTCTTCTCTCTCACTATTTCACACCAGTGAAACTCCTCATCCTTCACTGGCGTTTTTTTCTAACTCCCAGCACCTAAGAGGGAGAATTGGTGCTTTTGTTTGTGATACTACACAAACAAGAAAAAAATGGTTTGTGTGTGTTTCCACCTGCCTGACTTTCTCAGTGGAGTTAATTACACCCCAGTGGAGTTAATTACACCCAAGTGCCAGTTCCCTCCCAGAACTAAACTCCATATGCCCAATCTTGTATCCCCAGTAATCAATGGCAATGATTCAGTGATGCAGGATCATACCCCAAATGAATCCCTTTTTTCCTTTTGACAGCAACCAGCACCCGTGCCTTTGAAACCGTATTTGATACCCATGGGTGAGATGCAATTGAGCAAGGAGGTGGTAGGAGCTAAAAAAAAAAAACAAAAAAGGGAACAGAATGAGGCATTCCCCATCAACTAAACCCAGATCTGCTGCCCTTAATATATGCCTTAAGAAATACTGTCTTTACATATTAAGTACATCCTATAACATCAAACTGCATCATTTTCTTTTTTCATGAGATGAAAGGCCATGCGGCATAACGTGATTAGTAAATCATTCCTGAGCTTCTGAAAGAAATTAAGACAAAATTACTGCTTAAAAGAGTGAGTTCTTCAAGAGCCTCTTCTTTTTACACTGATGTCTTTGGTTGTGTCCTTTTCCCTAGTTCTTTTTTTCCCTAGGAAGAATGGGATTCTTTTTCTTCTTCTTTATGCGGCAGAAAAATGAGATCTAATGGAGTCTTCACGTAACTGCCGATGTTTCCCCATGTTACAGTCCTCCTGTCGAGTTCGTCTCTCAATAGTTATTCTGTATTTCTTTCTGCATGAAAGGAGAGGAACAGAGTGAGAAACCCTTCTCTAGCTATAGGATAACAGGACTTCCCTTATAAAGAATGCCTGTAGGGGACAGCTGGGTGCCAGTTGAAAAATGAAATGTGGCAGAATGTGAAACCCTGGTCAAAGATTAAAGTAGTTTGCCTCAAAACATTTTACCCAGGCTCAAGAATGCCTGTGAATTTCTACACAGCAGTCTCAAAGCACCAAGACACAGACATTTGCTTCTTTGAAAATTTCTGATCTAAGTGATTAGGAAGTTTTTGTGAAGTGTCATGTGAACTGTGTCACATCACTGCTTCATATTGATCAAAGCCAAATTTCTTTCCACTATACGGGGTGGGGGGGCACTTTCTGCAGAGTTCAAACAACAGATCTGACTCTTTATTCAGTTGTGTTTCTCACTGAAACTATATATTAACTAACTAAACCTCCCATCTCCCTCTGAGAAAGCTACTATGTTTGTAATGCCGGAGGAGGTAGTATGATGAATTAAGAAGAGGGATGTAGCAGACAGACAAGAAATAAATACGATTGCTCATGCATCAGACACAGTTTTTCCCGCATGTCTTCCTCTAGGGCCTTTTCAAGAATTGTTATGTTACTTTACATGTGAAACAAACTCTCTGACTGCCTTTCAGTTTCCCCTTCAGTACCGAAATCTCCCCCCAAAATCGTAAGAAGATTCACATTTGTATTTTATGCATTTATGCTTCTACCCAGTTTCAGGACCAATTTTTCAGAAGGGCGTTAGTCCAGCCCCATGTGCATACAGTTCTGCTTGTGCAGATGCATGACAAAAAGCTCGTACGCCAAGGAAAGCTCTGCTCCACTTGCATGTGTAGCAGGAGTCAGAACTAGGTATGTAGCAGTGGAAGAATGATTTTCAAAACACCAAGGTTTTAATTTGGGTAACATGGCTCAACAGAAAGTGGGAACCTACAAGTTCTGAAAGTATTCCCTAGACATTTGTGTCTGTATCAGTAGGCTCCAAAATAACTTGAAAAACCTATGTTCTTTACTTCATTTATGTATTTTCAAGTCAGATCCTTCCACAGGTCAGAGCATGTACAGTAGTAGCTCACGCACAAGAACAGGTCCACATTTTAGAAATATAGCTCTAAGACTAAATCCTTTCAAAGCTACATATCAGAACTACTACCAGATCTTTTAACGGTTTGCATGCACACTCAAAATTATGCTTGCATGCTCATTTGTGGTAATTACAGATCCAAATAAGATGTAATCAGAAGGTACATATACAGTTTGAAAGGTACAGAACCTGCAGGTGCAAATTACTTCCAGATATGTTATGTTTCATATGTTTATTCTAATGGTGGAGTAAGAGGGTTGTCCCTATTCCTGCTTTGAGTGAGTGCAATCAGATCTCCAGGGTGAAATTCACCCATATGACTTTAGATGTCTCCAATGTGCAGATCCATCTGACAGAGTACTCCCGGCTTCCTTTGGTCAATGGAGAGAAATAGGCATTTCTAAGAGGCATTCTTCTGACCTGGTTTAGCTTTTACATGAGGATGACAAGAACTGCATGGAAAAAAGTGCTCATTTCTCCCCTCTGACCATAAATACAAAGACTGGGCATTGAGTTCAGGTCTGTCCATCTACTTTTACAGACACTCACCTTTGCTCACATGGATTTCCAGTCTAAATCTTTGTGTGATGACTAAGAGTTTAAGTCTTGTTCCTACAATGATGCTTTGCATAGTTTTATACCAGCTCAGGATATGTCTTTTGCCTCATTTCTTGTCTTCACATACCAATTCCCTCCCAACAACAGCAATGCTAAGAAACACACCTAAAAATTATCATCTCAGATTGAGAATATATAAAAGATGCAAGAACCTCTGATGACATAAAATATAAAGACAGATTTGTATTTTCTTTTTTCTTTCAAAGAGAGTCTTTATTCAGTCCCAGCTAATTTATCTTGTCTCAAACCCAAACAACATATTATATAAGCACCAAACACATGCAAGAATAAAATCACCCTGCAGAATTTCAGCTGTAAGCAACTAATGAATAATCCTAGTTCTGGGATCTTCAGAAACTCTGGAAGTGTGCTGGTGAATTGAAGCAGGTTTTGCTTGTTTCATTTTGTTAACTTTTTTTTATAAACAGATATTTTTATTGGATAGAATTATTTGATTCTTATATGCAGAGGTTAATTCTACTCTCCTATCTGCCTTTTCTCTTCCATAGCGTATGAGGATAAATTACAGTATGTATAAGATGCTGAACATGTATAACTAATTTATTCTGTCAGTGTAGGATCAACTCTCAAGACTTTAGATTTGCTGTCTAGCAATGTAAGAATTATTTTACTTAAACAGGAATAAAACACTGATCACCCTGCACTGACCTCAGCTTATTAAGTTAAATGCACAGTTTTGAAATCCAAATGCTCTCTTATACCAAAACAGAAATCTCTTTCTAGCTTCCAGTACAATTCCACTCCATATTCAAAAACTAAGGATGCTACCAGGCAAGCGATATAAGTCTCTTGCACGATCACAGCCTGCACAATTGTGCTGGCAAAGAGTACCAAACAAAGAAGGCTTTCAAGGCCAGGGCACTTTACTAAAGCAAATGTGAATGACTGGAACTCACTGGAATTACTTCCATGAGTAAAGTTACTCAGAGATGTAAGTGGTTACAGGATGAGGCCCTGAGTCACTAAAATGATTTGGATATACACAAAAGGACAATCGAAGTGTGTTCACTGTCTCCGATAGGAATGTTACCACCGATGATTATGGCGCCTCTCTGCCTCCCATCAAGGATGTGCTGCCAGGAGCTGAGAATTTCGGATGGTGAATAAAGAGTTTACAGAACTTTCAATGAATTGGACTAACCTGAAAAAGTAAAAAGCCATTAGCAATCCTGCTCCAAGCAAGGCGCCCACAACTATTCCTGTAACTGCTGATTCTCCTAGACCACCTGCTTGAAAAGGGAAAAAATAAACAATCAGGGTTCATATTGAGAACTATTTGCATTCACATATTGGAAAATACACACAACTAGGAAATGAGTGACCAACTTCAGATAATAACTAAAGCCTTTCAGAGCTCAGGACTCCAGGGGAACCTCTTCCTTAGTTCCAGTTTCTGCAGGTTTATTTTTTGTCCTTGCTTTCCTTGGGGTTAAACAAGCCCCCAAGACCAGTGTCGGATGAAGACACAATTCTAGAGATGTGATACACAGGAATGTTGTTAAGAAACTGGTCTGGATAGCTTGTTCTGAATCATAACACGGACTGGGATTACAATGATGCACATAATAGGAATCAGCACGGAATATGCCCTGAGCCATTATAACAGAAACAAACTCATTTCACCTGGTTTAGCATCATAACCCTCTATCACCCAGGTTTATTAAAATGACTGTATGATTATCCAACAGCTCCTCAACTCTTTTTTTTTTCCCTGAACCTATGCTGTTTCAAGTTAAAGCCATATGAGCTTCACCTTGCTCCAAATCTCAACAGAGGCACAGTAGGGACACAGTGGCTGACGGGGAGGCCAAGTAGGGACTGTCATTCTGCAAAGTGATGGGCAGCTGCAGAACAATGGCATTTTCATGTGGGTGCAGCCTGCTCCCTTTTCCATGCCTACCTGGGTTTGTGGAAAGGAACAGAGAAATATTAAGAAAATTAAACTGCTCCCTCCTCTTCATTTATCCTTGACCCTTTGAGGTGATTTTGTCCATACATCAGGATGTGTGGAAGGAAGAAGGTGGATAGCTACGCCATGCTGATCACAGAGGGTATGGCGTGGAAACAGTCTCTACAGCATGTATGTACACACAGGTTTTTCAGGGATCAAAGAATTATCAGGTTGCAGATACCTTTCCACTGCAGGACTAGCAATTTGTTTCCTGTGAAAAGCTAAGACCACACTTCGCCACTGAAGCACCCATTATCTTCCTACCCTTATCTCCCTGCAATGTCCTGCTACAGCATGGTCTGCAAAGTCAGTACGCTGGAAAACAAGGACACCTTCTCTGTGGAGGGTAGTCCCAGCCTTCTGCATTCACAGCTATCACCCCATTCAACTGACTTCACTTCTTCTCAGCCTACTAGGGCCCTCGCAGTGCCTTCTCATAGCACTGAAAATCATTCTGCACTGGGAGAACACTGCTCCAATCAGCACTTGCCTCCCCAGCTGCTAATTATCAATATGATTGTTCTCTGTTTGGGGTTTCAGTTATATCCTTCTTCCTGGCTAAAAGAGATTTTACCTTTTAGACCCTGGAAAGTCCTAAAGCCTCCAGGGCCCTAGGCTGTGCATCATGATTACTGTCATGTTTAAGTTCAGGGAAGTGAACCAGACCACGTACTACCCAGGGCTGCCAGATCTTAACTTCCCAGTCAGCAGAGAGACATAGTCACGATGTCGCAGTTGGACAACTGTGCTAAGCAATTTAATATGGCCCGTTATGTTGCATCACCACATGGATTACTCTCTCTGACAGCCTGGGCAGAAGCATTAAGTCACTAAACTTACATGATTTACACGGTGTATTGTTTGTGTGCTCTGAAACTCGGCTTTCATCTAGTCGCAGTCTGCCGTGATTCCAAGGATATTTCACATTTGATCGAATTTCAAAACGCCCCTGCTTTCCATAGTAGTCCCCGATCACCTATGCAAAAAAGAAAGGAATGAGAAGATTCTCCTGTCAGCTTAGGGAAGTAAAACAAACAGGAGAGCTGCATCACTCACTTGGACTCCTGTGGTAGGATGTTGCATCACAGAGAATAGGTCTGAAGGGGTCTGTGGGAGGTTATGTAGTGCATGCCCTGCCCCAAGGCAGGATCAGATGAACAAGAGCATTCCTGACAGACGTTTATCTATCTAACCTGTTCTTAAGAGTCTCCAAAGGTGGAGACTTCACAATTCCTGTAGGCAATTATTCTGGAACTTAGCTATCGTTACAGTCCGTGGTTTTCCCTAACACGTGACCTATATCTCCCCTGTTGCAATTATCCATCACTACTTATCCAACTGCCAGTGGATGCAGAGACTCTTCCTTTCTGAAACATCCCTTGACATCTTCACAGGCTTTTATCTGTTCTGCCCTCAGGCTTCTCTTCTATATAAACCCAGTTCACACAAGTTTTTTAACCCTCTGAATATTCCTCCTACTCTCCCTGGGCTTTCCTCAATTGCTCCATAGTGGGTTGAGTGCTCAGGACTGTCACCCAGCTAAGTGAAAGTATCATTTGAAGTACCTTGTGTGCTGTAGACCCGACTACACACTCCAGGCTGGACTTTTCTATTTTGCAAGGATCTGGAGGTACTGGATCATGCTCAGCTAAAATCTTCAAATCTTCTGAAGAACTACAACAGAGTCTGTCATTCTCCACCTTTTATTTCTGCAGTTGTTGATATTTACACAGAAAAGGGCCTTTCATGCTTATTATTCTGGTAGCATGGACTATTATTTCAGACCAATTCATAAAGATACTTTAGAATTTCAGTCCTGTCCTCAACAGTAAATCCAGGCTTTATTCAAGATTACGTATGTTGGATCTACTGCAAAGTTGCACGGCTAAATTGTGCTAACAGTAGTAGGTCACTCATCTGAAAATAGTTCCAAAAAGATCTATGTACAGTAATAAAGGCCAATTCATGACACTGAAGTAGTCAGAAGTGATGACAGAAGCATATCAAAAGACATATTTGTCCTACCATGTATAAGAAACATCTATTAATACACTGGGTTTAGAATTCAAGACATCGGTAGCCTGTTCAAATCTTTCACCTAAACTTCATTTTGAAGGGAAAGAATTAAAAGACAGATAACAATTGCCCTGGTTAGATACACCAAGGTAGATTTCACACTAAATAAAGGAGCTAATTTCTCTCCCAGTTTTGCAACTGGGAGATAAATCCTTAGAAGAAATACTTTTTTTAACATTTGTTTAAAAATAAAGACAAATTCAGTAAACTGGAAAAAGTAGAGGGAAAAAAACTCAGAGACCATTTGCAGGCAGCAACTATTCATTAAGAGATTGTTTAATTTATCAAACAGGAGTGGGAGAGTCCTCTACCAGCAGGGTTTACTAAATATGAAAGCATGCAGAAAGGCTTAGGAAGAACAAATAGCTATGAGCAGCGACCAAACGGATTCAGATCGGAAGTAGGACATAGATTTTTAAAGAGCAAGAGTGGCTAAACAGTGGAACAAACATCGAGGGAGCAAGCGAGGTAGTCCCTGCTCTTCAGTGTCGCCAAATGAAAAACAAATGCCTGTTACTGCGTGAGCTTTAGTCACATGCAAGGGAAAGAAACCTGCCTGCCTGTAATACAGCAGAGGTCAGACTAGGTAATCTGATGTTTTCTTGTAGCTTTAAAATCTGTGAATGGACCTGGGAAAACAGCTCTCCCCAAACACGCATTCATCTGACTCAGTTCAGCTGAGAAACATTCTCGTAAGGACACAGAAGAAATCAGCAAAATTAATAAAACAAGGCATCAAAGAAACAATGTTTTTAGAGTGAGGCATAAGGGTAGAAATGAATGTAGCAGACACAAGTAATAAGTAATCCCATGTAAAATGTGTTAATGGCATGTCTATTTGTATGTATCATAAACAAAGCAGAGGGAAATTAAAATGAGCAACATGTTAAAAGGAGAAATGTAACATCAAAGAAATAAAAGATAGTTTAAGTTGCAAGTGAACGAGCAATGGAAGGAAGGCTAGGAGAGGGGGATTGAATTGATAAACGAGATAGAAAGCTAATGGACTGAACAAACAGAAGAGATACAAGTTGTTCAAACCAAAGTTACCCCAACCAATTTGTACTCCTAGTTTCAATTAATGATGATTACTCCTACCCGTGGGAGTGTCTGCAGTTTACTGCTCGAGTTTCTTAGTCACACCAAAACACACTAGACACCCTTATTCATTTAAAAAGGTTTCTTGAGTCTGTCTCTGCCGCACCACTGACAAGAACAGTAATATGACCAGATTCAAATCCACGTGTAGAAATGTCCAGCTCAGATTACTGCTGCTTTACGTTTGAGCTTGATGAAATAGAGGAGGCCAGCAAAGCTTAGGTTGATGCTGACTTTGCAACTAACAGAAGCTGTATGCTGCAGCTGGAGTTTGGGCAATGTATGTATTAATAAACTCAACCCAGTCATGCTATTCACTATGTGCAGCTGGTGCTATTTCTCATAGACTGTTTTTCACAGTCTGGCTGCTTCCACTCCTGCTGTGTCCACTGGAATAACCCATGTGGTGTATGTGGAGCCCTCTGACTAAAACACCTCTTAATCATTGAAAACAAGGTGCTCAGGTCTTACTGCCTGATAAACAAGGCGAGGCAAGGTCTATGCTCCTGCCTGTGGCTGACCATGGGGTAAGATTAAAATACCTGTACTCACTGTGTTTATACATCAGGGTAACTCACGCATCCTTGTTGCTGTAAGATTAATCTTTCTTCTTACCAGTCAATAAAAGGCCTTACTAATTTTAAACAATAATTTCTCATATTCAAAATTTATTATTGCTTAGTTAGCATGTGAGATTTCATCCTTTAGTTTTTAAAGAATCTAGCATCATGTAAAGAAAGACATACTGTTAAAGAAGAGAAGTTAAGAAAGTTTAAAAAAATTTTTAGAATAACTACTTCAAGATAATTTTTTTACAGAAAGGATTTCAGCCCCAGCTTGACAGGATTAAGCAATACCCTTTTAATGTGTATATGAGATAAACAGGTGCCCACCAAGTAAACAGATATGATGTTACATTACACTGGCTAACTAATCAGTGGCCAACTGCAATGGTGTTTGTTTCCTTACCTCCTGTGTGCCTGCCTCTGGGTCCGTCATTCCAATCACAGAGAAATCCCCGTATCTGTCTCCATTGGCATCAATGGACACCTGCCCTGCAATGCCTAAAGAATGGCATGTGAGGAATTAGAAAATTAATTAGTTAAAATACTGAGCCTTTCCAAGGAAAACAAAAAAACAGTGGACAGGTTTTTACAGACCGATATGACAGGAAATCTCATCAGTCTCCCAGCATTTTTGTTGGCATTCCAAAAGAAATTGTAATTTCATCTCAGTGTCTGCATTCCTGAATTCTTAACATTTCTCCTTTTTAAATATCAAATGTGTGAGACCGGTTGAGGAATACGTGAGAAAGATCTAATCCAGAAAGCCAGCATGCAAGAATAAAACACAAATATATTTAATGTGAATTATTTACAGAGAGCCTAACCCTGAAATACCTCACGATGCCTCAATAAGGAGTGCAGAGGACACAGGGGCACAGCCCTACGCCCCGCAGACTAATGGGGTTGGTGCACCTATACAGCCAGTCCAGTGTTGTTTCCATCTGATGGGATACTGGAGGGGGTGCGGACAAGAGGCACCATGTGCATTACATATGCATTAAGTCCTGTAAATGTACGTAAGATTAACTGCATAATACGGTGCTGTTTGTTTTGTATTTTTAGACCCCCAGTTCACTTCCTTCCTTTACAAGTTCTGGGAAACTTTAGGGAAACTGGGAATCATAGACTCAAGGATAACTCAAGTTTGAAGGGACTTCAGGAGGTCTCTAGTCCAACCCCCTGCTCAGAGCAGGGTCAGCCAGGAGGTCAGAATAGGAGGATGCTCAGGGCTTTATCCGGTCTTGAAAACCTCCAAGGATGGGAACTGCACAACCTCTCTGGGGCAACTTGTTCCAACTGTCATGGTGAAAAAACACTTGCTTGTATTCAAACCTCTTCTTTCAATGTATGCCCTTCTCTACAAAGAGCATGGCTCCAACTTCTTGCAGTGTAAGTCAAACAGGTTCTTGAAATCCATCAATCCACCATACTCTGATGAAGGTCTAACCTAACTATGACGAAGACATTGCAAGACTTTGCTGATATGCTTTATCACCTCAGATATTCTCAAATGTGATCCTCCACTGCCTGACATCAAACGTAGCTGTTTACACCAGTGCAAGTCAAACAGGCATCGTTTTACATCCATATTACACAAACTATATGACTAAACCAGGCACAAAGCAGTAGAGAATTGGGCTCTTGGTGACCGTAAATCAGAAGAGAGAGGTCATATATTCAGCCAGAGTATAAATTCCCCTCAACATACCTAATGATAGTAAACATGCAACAGATTAACACACCTACATTTATCTTGTCTCTGTTCCCGTTTAGTGACGTCAGGAATGTCTAAACCTACTGTGATTTTCAAAACGTAGTGGTCATCAAAAGATTTACTGTCAAGCATCTATGTTTCAGTGTAACAACACAGTAATCAAACAATTGCAAATTTGATTACTACAGGAAAATAGAATGAGTACAACCAATTGGCTGTGAAAGCACTGGAAGAGGCGACTACAAAAAGCTGCAACATCTTTGCCTACAGGACAATTTGGATTCTGGATCTGACAGGAGGTGTTAATTGGAACAGTCACCTTCCTGGCCTAAGAAAGCCAAAACTCAATTTTTGGAAGTAGGTACTAAAATTTGCTGAAACTCAGAATTCCTACGGGATTTCTTTTTAATGGGAAAGACTAATTTTTAACTTTTCCATCTGAATCAAAACAGTTCGAAATGTCAATGTTTCCTGCAATGTTCTTCCTTAAGAAACATATTTAGGAAATTTTGAAACAACCTTAATGAAGAACTGTGTTTGGATGAGGGTGGAAGGATTTTATCCAGATTCTCTTTTTCTTACATTATGTTAGATACTTACATACAGAAGATTTTGCTACTTTTTCAGAGGAAATGCCAATGAATAGAAAATATTCTCCACAGAATGTTCCCCCTGCAGTCGTATCAGGGTGTCTCTAACAACCCAAGCAGTAAGAAAGCCTTTGATCACCTGAGCCTTATGCTTTCCTAAGCACAGGATGTGGCCTGTGCAGTTGTGGCTGGCAGACTGTGAACGCTGCAGGAAGCAGCATCCATACCCTGTTGGGAGTTCTGATGGGTCGCTTATTCAGAGCAGGCTGTAAAATGAGGCACCCAGGCAATTAGATATCTAGATGTCAGCAGTTAAATTAATGTCATTAATTAAATTGGAGTTCTCATCATCGAGGCCTGCAAAAGTCGAAGTGAATTATAAAGCTTCAGTCCTGCAGTAGAGCCTGGTGGGTGTATGCATGGACCATAATCTGCGATGCTGCATCCACTTCAGAGAGGGTCTTACAGGCAGAATAAAGGGACGTGATTTTCCTAAAAGGACTGGCTTGCAAGACATCAAGTTAAAGGCCTCTTTCAAAAACAGTTTTATCCTTGTAAATTATGTCCAGCAAAGTACTGCCACAGGGAGAAGATGGCATATGACTTACATGGCATTTTGACCTTTTCAGCTGCACCCTTACAGCTCAGCTTGACAGCTACATTTTCAGAATAGCTGTGACAGGTCAACCAGCAACAACAAACTTGTTTTCACAAGCAGGGAAAGAGAACATTTTTTTCCTCCTGGCTGGTTTTACAAGAAAGGTGTGAGAATCAACCATGTAACCTGCATGGAGCACATGGTACTTTAAAAGACTTGCATGGGCACACCAGCTGGTGACTTCCTAGAGCAGAGAAGTAGGAGTAGAGAAAACACAGACAGGTTGTGCTGGGGCATCTGTTCATACATGGGATAACCAAACAGTGAGGCAAATCCTTAGACACCAGATTCCCTCTGTTAAAACAGTGTGTTTTGGGAAGCCATGGATGCGAAGGGAGGTAGTGGGACATCAAGTACAATCTCCAGCTGGTGCAGGGCTCCTCATGGGATGGCTGCAACCAGCATAATTTAAAGCAATCCTTGTGTTGCCTTAAGCTGCCCTGAGAACTCCTTTGCCTTGTGTTCAGGCCACAATTTGAGAACAGAAAAGAGGTTTGGAGCTGCTGTCCTCCTTGCCATTCTCCGCTACGTCCAGTGTGTTCTTTGAGCAGAGAACCTGGCCACTGAGGTTTTTCTTACACATTCAAATTAATCATTCACATCTTATCTAGGGGAAATTTTTCCTTCTCTCAGGCATTTCCACAGGAAATCTTGCCAATCCTACACCAAAAGATTGGAGCATTATAAGAGATGGATGGGAATATTATAAAGAGATGGATGGGAATATTCGAAGAGATGACAGATGAACCCAATAATCCTTGGTTTCTTTACTACGATCCCTACCTGGCAAAAGCACTCACATCACTTTGCATCAGCTGGGTGACATACAAGTGCCAGCTGCACTGCAGAATTGCAACCTACAGGATTAGGCACAGAAAGGCACAGTGCTGTTCAGCTGCTGCCTCTGAGATAACACGCACGGCTCCTGAAAGGAGGCTGGGGGGAAATCCTTCCAGGGCCCAAAGGAGCCCTGTCAAGAAACAAACAAAAAAAAACCTGGCACCTGCTTGCTTCTATCCATTCCCAGGCTTTTAAGATAAAAAAGTCAAATGGAAAAAATGAGGCAATCTCAGAGCTAATAGATGCACTTCAGTAAAGCGAGCAGCTGTAATCTTTTCAAAAACAAAGAAGGAGCCTGAGAAAATTATTGGTATTTCTTTACAACATCAGTGAGGGCCATTAAATTGTTAGGAGTTTTTTGAGCTGAATAAGACCTCAAGGGTTGGTGCAAAAAAAAAAGTCAGTCTGGTGAGGTATGTGAGCCAGCCCTAAAGATGTATATGGTTTCGTATGGCTATTTTCCTCTCATTTAAGAGTGGAATGGGCACAGGTCCTTGCTCTGCACACAATTAAGACCTGTATTTTTTTGACTCTAAAAGCTGGCATTCCATATTAACTCTTACCTTCATATGTTCTGTTCCGTGTTTGCTGAACAATTTTTTCCCCATCTTTCTTACTGAAACCAAACTTCAGGACTTCCTGTAAAGCTAGAGCATAAAGAAGAATAGCATCATGGAATCCTTCCACAAACATGTTCACCTAAAAAAAAAAAAGAAAAAAAAAGCAATGGCAATTGACACAGGAAAAACTTTTCTTCCCTATGGAATTGATTAACTAGAGGGGATCTCCAAATTAACCAAAATGACTAATTTGGGGGGTTATTTTCTCCACTGCTGGAACACAAAGGAATGTATCTCAAAAAAACCCCAGGGGCAAAATGGCAACTTTTGACCCATTTTTAAAAACAGTTAACCACTATCTGCTATTCTGAACATTCAAATCACACTTTAATGTTGTGTCTGAATAGCTCTGCAGATAGGGGAGAAATTTGCAGATCACAGTTCCCATGCCCAGACGCACAAATTCTGCAGCTGACCACATGAGATTCTGTAAGGTGCTGAGCACCCTCATCCCACAGCATGGAGCATGTCCTCCTCCCCCTGCACAGAGGACTTAGCACCTCTCAGGATTGGGAAGTATGTTGTGCCATGATTTTTTTTGGAGAGTGCAACTGGTGGAGTTGCTTGTTTAATGATTACCACTTCCATTCCTGGCCCTTGCTCAGCTGAGCATCTCTCCACTAGCAAATGAGCAATGGAGGAAACTACTTGCCCTCTACGGTAATGCGTTCTCTGGAACTGCCAGGAGAACAGTTTCCTGTCCTTCACAGTTTTTTCAGTAAGTGACATGAAATGAATGAGATGTTGCTTTCTAATCTAATATAAAAGAAGACTGCTGCCAGCCAGCTCTGCCTCCCATGAGTCTATGCAGGCAACCTACAGCTTTTGGTCTACATTACTGTGAGTAACAACAGTTGAAAGCAGAGTGCCGCAGAAATATTACAGGTTTGTTCACAGGAGCCTGGTGTGCTTCAGTGATGAAGCAGTAATTATTTTAGGAGCTGAGTTCAGATGGAGATGCATCAGCTAAACCAGACACACACGGCTTGAGCAGCACAGGTATTCCTCTTCTGTAAGCAGCAACTCACATCTCAGTAGTGCAATGCACCCTGGCTTGATGCACAATAATTCAGAATGAATTATCTTTTCAGCTGCAAGAAGGATGTTCCCATTCACTCACAGTTTTCATTGCAATGAAAAAGCTCCTGACATGCTAGCAAAGGCGTAATCAATGATTATACCACATTATGGGGTCTCTTACTGCCATTTCCAGCGAACAACCCACCTCTACAAATACTCTCCTGGATAGAAACAACATTTAGCTTATCTTCCACTTCAGTGTATCTAAACAATTTAAAATGTTGGTAAATAAAGTGCTACTCTAACTCTCACAGTTTTAGCTGGACATTAAAAATGTTAAAAGATAAAAACATGTAGCCAGTTAAGTAAATAACTGCTCCATAGATAAAAAGTATTACATAGTTGATTGGCTAAGCAAAACTAACCAAGCCCCTGGTAATATAATTACATGCAAGACATTCCTTCACTCTTAAACCAATTGCCAACAGTAAGGAGAATTGTGGAATTATTTACTGATAATACAAAAATTTACATTGCTTTGACATTTAAAATTGGACTTTTAGATAACTCCAACCTATGTTGCATTAAGAAAATGCACCACCAGTTTAGGGGAAGAGCCCAGAAGGCGCAGAACAGCTCAGCTCAGTCTTGACAGCCAAAGACTAAAAGGCAGCTGCAGTTATTTTGACCTAAGGAGAAAGCATGAAAGCAGAGGTGAAAGTCAGGCTTTTGGTGGCACAACAGGAGCTGATGGACAGAGTGCACACTAGGACAGGCTTTGCCGGCAGGGGTTTAATTTTTCAGAATTGAAAAAAAACCCCAAACCAAGAAACCACAAAGCTTGACAACTGCTTTATGTGCCAGTATTAGAGTCCAAGTGGCCTATGGATGATCAAACAGGCTTTCTTGATGTGACACTCATTCTCTCAGGAGAGAAATGAGTCTCTCTAGTTGCTTTACCCCCCTGCTGGCTGATTTACAGCTTGTGGCTGGCATCCATTTCAAGGAAAGCTATTTGTCACTTCCTTTGTCCATGGCAAAGACCTCTCAGCGTAACACAGCAACCTTCAAAATCCATTTTGTCAGCTAATTTGCTCAATCTGAAATCTACCCATGCCAGCCTGAAAACCCTCCTGTAGACACTGCAGATTTGCCAGATAAGCTCTGTGAAAACTCACTTGGCAGTTTGGGAGGTTACTGCCACAGCCCCCTGCCTTGCCTCTTGACCAAAAGCCCTGACATTACATATGAAAAATCACATCAGAAAATCATCAAAAGATTATCTGTGCCACCTCTCAGTTCCTCACGCACAAACCCCAGCATTTTGTCTTACATTGTCAAGGAAGGGGAAAATGCTGGTAATTTATGCCATTTGAAATCTTCTAAAAGAGTAGTATTTACTGTTCGCAGGTGAGACCACACCAACAATCCCCAGCCAAACCATATGTTGGGCACACTGGCTACTTTTCACATTATTCCAGGAACATGTTCAAGCACCAGTTCTTGAAAGGGGATACAGGATGCCTTGAAGGGCATAAAGTTTTCCTGCATATCATCTTGCTTGATCATTTAGAAGTTGCCATGATCCTATACAGAGGATGGGTTGCACGATGTTTAGGACTGCTCTAGCTTAGAAAGGAGAAAATATCAGAGATGGGAGGAATATTACAATGCAAAGTAATGGTTGCAGATAATTTTGAAGGGATTGCTCTTTCTTTGTTCCATTTTCCACCTGTCCAGAACTCGCTCAGGTTCATTTTGTAGCTCTGTTGCCTATGACTGTCTACAACAGATCCTCCGAGTAAAAAGAGTGCAAAATTTGTTCCATCTGATATCACTCCTGACTTATTAGAACACTGTCCCAAGCCATATAGTCCCAGGACTTCGTTTCTGCGCAGCATTAACTCTGTTAATGATACCTTATGTACCTCATGGGTATGAAGGGTTTTCTTATTATTATTATTTTGACATAGCTTCTGTTCTACATCCAGTCCTATCAGAAATGATGAAACAGACTGACACCAAATTTTCCTCAACAATTTTTACACTTTTTGGCCTGTGTTTATTTGAATTTTAGAATACCTTACAGTAAGAGGAAATAATACTTACAGAAAAAAATCCATTCTTCCTTTGCTGCAGGAAAGGGTTAAAAAAGGCTAGAAGTAGTATATGTTCCATTAATGTGTCAAATAGGGACCAGAGTAAATGTGAAGATGTGTTCACAGGTTGCTCGAAGGTCTCCATGGTAATTAATCATGTGAGATTCAACATTAGACAGCCCTCGGGACAAAACTAAACAGATTATAAAGGCTATTAAAGATCCACTGATATTGTAGGTAATTAACAGTTCTTTTAGTTGAGCTCTAATAAAAAGCCGAAATTTTTTATTATAGTATTTTCCATTTTGATTTATGCTGGTTTTTTAATTACAGGTGCTAGCTGAGCTCCAAATGCTGTGATCATAATTTGCACGTCAGGTCTACTAAAATGTTGCTGTCCCTGACCCGTACTGCACAGCAGAGCCACCCCCCAACATGTGTCATCAGCAATATGAGTGGCAGCACAGAAGCTTCCATGTTTGCTGAACATCTTTGGAGGCTGCAATACAAATATGTGGAACCCCCCTGCTGAGATATCTTCCGTATTACTTTCACATGCCATTCAAGGTACCACATAACTAAAAAGCAGGTAAGCTAACTGTATAGCCGGATGAGATAAGCATACATTTCCACCTTTTATTTTCCTACCTTTCTACTCTAATTAAACATCTTCCATCAGAAAAAAAAGCCTCTCCATGAAAATCACATTAATAAATTTTACACAGTTCAAAGTTATAGTTCCCCAAGCAGCTATAGTGTGACCACACTATTCATATATACCAAGGTGTTAACAGCATACAGAGCAATGCAAAATACTACTGACGTGGAAGACAGCCAAGCTACAGCTATGCAGGACTCATAATTTTCCATATCCTGCCCAGTAACTATTAAGTAAGCTTATTCTCTTCCATCTGGAACTGCCCAGCTCTGAATCACAGCAACTACAACAATTCATACCACCTCAGTGCTAGGTGGGGAAAGTGCTACTTTTTCTCTACTGCAAAAGCAAACAGCTAACATTCCCCAAACTGGGTGTCTGCATCTACTTCCCAGTACATCCACAGTGATTTTCAAGTTGTCAGACTATAATCCCAGCCAAAATCAGTGAGGACCCTGGGGGATTGCATAGTGCATACTCAAGATTTTTTGCAAAAATCTTACCAATTTACACACTTGACATGATGCTCAGGTAAGCTAACGCCCACTGAAAATCCACTGATATTTCACCCTCTTCTGGATTAGTCCACAAGGATGAAACTTTAAGCGATCAAGGATAGAAGTTTGATGCTACAATCACATGAAGTTCATCTAACCTCAGGATTATGAATACTGTAAATGAACCCTCATGAATTTTGGCCATACTGTGTTATACTATAAAATTATAGCATGACACAGTAAAAATATGGCAACAAAGTTCAAATACAGCCATTACATTTCAAGTATATATATACTATGATGTACTTCAAGCCAATCTCATGCCAAGTTGGTTCATCTCCTTCATAACTATGGACTTCTGTGGCATGGCAACACATCTTACAGATTAGGTAGATGTTTTCCTACTATCACATTCTGTTTCAATGTATCTCAATAAAATAGCCTTTTTCTAAGCAGTTGTAATTTAACTCTCAGTTCTCTGTTTTTACTCCTTCTTCACCAAACCAGTTATAATGACAGTCCTTCCTTTATAAGCTTTTCCAAGAAACCCTGATGTAGCTAACATTTTTACATGCATTTCTGGACACGTATCCTTGGTTGTCTTCTGTCGATTGATCCACTAACCAGCAATATACTCTTCACTTAATTTTGGAGCAGGGACTTTTCTCTGTGATACCGTTTGCTGATTTCACACGCTCCCATTCAAGACACCACCACCGCTGTTGCTGTTGTTACAAGTACTCCTTTATGTTCCTGGGTTGCCCAGGGGCCCTCAGTGGTTCCTTGATGAGTTGCTACATTCTTGGTCTGAGCTGCACAAACCCAGAATAAGGTGGTCATGATCCCCTTACAGTAGACGGTAGGCAAATACAGACAATGTGGTTTTAAGAATTTTCTTAAACTATGATTGTTACAAACTGATCTTCTGTTAAATTTTCAGTTTGCATGAACTCAATGAGTTGATGGAAGTGAGATGTAGGTTGAGAATCGTTGCAATCATTTCCATCAACTCTGGATGAAAGTGAGATGTGGATTGAGAATTTGAAGCAGAGGGAAGAATATCCTTACATCTGAGCATTACCTGCAAATATGCAAAGTACATTTCAAACCAGTAATCCAGTTCCAGCTTTGCAGTAATTTCTTAGTCCTACTGCCACTAACACTACCGCATCATCCTGCATGTTACCATCACAACATGATTGCACAGCTCTCATTAACTCACCATACAGCTCCTCAGATCCTCATGTGACTTCTTAATGCCACTATGCAATAGAAACTCACAGAGTTCCTAAATCTCACCTATGGATAACAGCTACTCCCATGCATCTGGACTGGGATGTCAAGGACTCCAAAGTATAACAGGCAAAGCCACAGGATTTGCCCATAGCCAGCTGTCATGAACAGCATGTCTTGGGGTGCCTACAGACACTGATACATGATCTGACCTGTTCCCACAGAGATCACATCACTGTGAAACCAGCCCAGCAACTGGAAAGGAGGATAAAGCTGTAAAACAGTTAATCAAAGCTGTATGTTTAGATGCCTAATACTAAAATTACAGCCTGTTCGCCTGGGCAACCAGACCTCTTCCCTAACGGAGTTGGATCTTACTCGTTCAAAGAAACAGGAAGGGAAAGAGAAAAATAATAGAAACACATGCCTTCTCCAGAGAAGGCCATTTCCTCAATATTTAATTCAAGACTGAAAAAGAACATATGGCGTTACGCCAAATTCTGGGCAATGCAGCTGTAGCCAAGGACAGCCTCTCACTGTATTCACTAATATCAACTCCCTATAAATACATAAATACGTAAGCTGGCACCTGCTCAAGAACACATGAGGCCAGAGCTCAGGACTTGGTTTTCTAAATGACAGATAACTGTCCCAACTCTCATTTGTTATTTGGACCTGGAACCCACATCTCTCCTTAGGAAAAGAGGATGAGCATTCTCCAGTGTAAGGAGGTGTCATGTAACAATAAAACCTTGTGCATACTTAAGAGAGATTTATTCAAATACTGTTGCATCAATTTCATCTTTCACAGGGAGACAGTGTGTATTGTGGAACCCATACAAGACTTTTCTTATAGTGGAGTATGTGACTTTATTATGTGAATTCTGCAAACTGAGGCTCATGCTCTGCTTTAAAATTATAGCTTAAAAATTCAGCACTGCAGTCAAACAAGACATCACTTCCCTTTAACTTTAAGGAGGCTTTTTCCAACAAGGCTGCCTGCTTGTCTCCATCTCCTCGCCGATATTTATTGGTACAGCAGTAATGCTGAGCGCAGAGGAGATGGAGACGTGTGCCTCTGCCTAAGCACTCTGCACACCAGGCAATGTGGCCCCAGCGTGAGGACTTTGCAATTGAAGTGCAAGTTGAGAGAGAAGGCGTAGGTAGAAAAACCAGGGCGACGATTAAGCCTGGGGAGCAACAGCGGTCACAGCTCATCAGCTGCCCACCTCCATGACGAAAGAGCCTGCAAATGTCATTTGAGAGATGAGATGTATAGAAAGATCCCTGCTTTTACCGCACTTTCTGTTTGATTTGGACACAAAGACGCTCTGCTGCAGATAAGCCCTGTTTCTTCAGGGTGAGGCCGTGCCTTTGCCTGCCTGCACTGTTCAGCCATGCATCTGACCAGCTGGTACACGAGCTGATGTGCACCCCAGGCATGCCAAACCATTGCTACCCTTGCTCCAACTACACAAGAGGATGCTTACTCCAGTGGGACTGAAATACCACCAGTGACAAACTCCCATCCACTTTAAAGCCAGTTGTGGGCCAGAAGCCAGACCTCTGTTCCACAAAAAGGTCTGCTGAAATAAAATAAATTAACAGAAAGAAAATAAAAAGAAATTAACAACCAATGTCTGGGATTTACTTTAAAAAAGCTGCCAATTTCAGGGAGTTACGGGATTTTATCAGTGAAGGTTATTTTCTTGCTAGGGAAAGAAAACTAACCACAAAGCCAGCTCCTCTGCTCTTGTATCTCCTCATTCTTCGTGCTCTCTTCCTTGTTTTCCTTAATACCCCATTCTTGAGAAACTGATAGATTTACTCACTGTCATCCGGCTGGGGCAGCCACAAGTTGCTCTTTTGTCTCAACAGTGAATTGAAGCAGAAACCTATTCAGTCCCAGGCTGCAGTGGAGCTGCGCTGTGAAACGCCAGCTAAAACACAACAGGCCACAGCGACAACCGAGATGCAAGGGCACGGAGGAACCCTTCCACCCAGCTGCCTGCGAGAGCTGCTCATTCTTTGTTTATTGCTTGCAACCCTCTCCTATGATTATCTAGAAAACAGCTTAAACCCCTTGTGCCTGCTGCCAACAGGCCAGGCAGAAAACTTTCAAGATACAGCCAAAACCTGCTCCTTCCATTAAACACAGCCACGGGAGTCACCACCTCAGCAGATTTAGAGACTTACGCACAGTCAGCTCACATCAAGGGGCTCTTGCTGTCGCTGATTTGCATGACCTTTGTACCAAACCCACGGCCTAACATCACCAAGTCTCAGACACCCCCCCCCCGACCTCCAACAGCATGGCCAAAGCAGGAGGGAGATGAGCTGAAAACTGCCCTGCTCCAAGAACAGGGAGCACCTCTGGGACCAGATTTTCCCCCTGCAAACCTTTGTGGGATTTATTCCTGGCTCTATCCAATGCACTCACTGATTCCTTCTGCAAGTCGATACCAGCCATTTTACCCCTCTGTGGTTTTGGTTGCTGTATTAGCTTTTAATATTGGTCCCAAAGGAGTGCAATCGATATAGCTAAGGAGCAGCACTGTTTTGTACCAGAAGTGAACTACCTACAGAATAATCATTTAGGGGTATTTTTCCTTTATGTATACTTTACACACACACTGTTCACCTATGTCATTTAGCCTTAAAGGGCTCCAGGCCACCTGTCAAGGAAAAGAACAGAATCAGATAATGGAATAATGTGCTCCTGCGGTTAAGGTGAAATCCACCTCCCCACATTCATAATACATCTCTAACTCCAGACAAATGACCAATGCAAAGGATCTCTAGCACACAGCACTATATTATCATTGCTTGAATACTGAAGGGACTTTAACTGTAAAAGGTACAGCTGTCATCTAAAAATTAACCATTCTACTTTTTTAGGATTTCCTGTCTTCTAACAAACTATGTGGTCATTCATGTGATGAGTTACAAAGCTATGTTCAGAAATCATACTTCTAATCACAGTGGTGAAACACTAGAGATATTAAAAAAGTTACACTTTTGCAGCTGAACACACACAGAAATTAAAACATGCTTGTTTTAAATAGATTTTTCTAAGTACCCCATTGGTAGTCTGATGATAACCTGTTATACAGTTGTAATGAATGCTTATATTTTAAGCTAGCATTATGCAACCGTTGGGACATTTCAATTGCAGACAAACACCTAGTAACCAAAAAAAAACCCCAGTCCTTTCATTAGATACTGAGTTTTAAATGTCAGCAAGCAAGTTTGTTTTTCAAGCAGGAACATATTTCAGTTTTCAAGATGACAGAGTCACTCATCTGAAAAAATCAGTTCCACTTGCTAAAATAAGCTAACTGGCTTAAATAAATGCAGAGCTAGGACAAACAGGAAGGACATTTTTTTGTTAAATGTTTATACTTGTACAATGTGCAATTGTTTTGGGTTCTGGATTTCTAACATTATCACCAAACCACAAAAATCACAGAAATATTTTATTTTCTATACTAAAAACTCTCAGGATCACATCAGTTCTCATACAAAATTCAGAGAAAAATCACTAAATCACTGTTGTGGAAACTCACATGTTGAAACTGAACTTAACTGTATTATGCTAGCTTGTGAATAAATACTATGAGGGTGGGCTGGCGAAATCTTTGATGGGGTAAAAAGCCACACAGGGTTGCCATGAGCATCTGCTCAGAAACTGTGAAAGGACCATCATATTTCTGCTTTGCAGCAGGTTAGCAATGGATACCCAGCAGAGCATTTGCTTTAAATATAGTCTTAAGGGCTAGATAAACATAGATGATTTAGGCACAGCCAAAAGTGGCACTCAGCTCAAAAGTGCGCTTGGAGCTGGGATTAGTCATCTAAGCTCCTTATTCAGTACTGGGCGATAATTAGGCACACAAAACCAGGATTCATAAGCACCAGCACAACGCCTCACCCTTGCCAGCAGAGAAGGTGGAGAATGAGGGATGGACGTGACCCTGTTACTCTCACACAAGCAGGTAACAAACTCCCCGCTGCATAGAGATGAAGTCAAGTCTTTACAAAAACCCCACAGGGAGCCAGTCCTTTCAAATCCCCTGCCCCTTTCATCTAAAAGCCCCAGAGCTACAACCGCTGTGCTAGCATGAGACAAATTCAGGATCAAATCCGTGCTTTCAGGGAATCTGAACTCCACCCTTCCCCTGCCCTATCTGCAGGGCATCCTGGGCTGTACATGCCCTGGAGCTGAAACCCAGGTGCTGGGGGAGAGGGGTGACCTGCCAACACCTGGAGTACCTCTGGGCTGGGAGTAAATCATTTGCCAGAAGAGCCCACCTGAGGCTGAGGTTGCCACGACAAATGATCCTTTTATTAAATACCAGGGTAAATGGGCATACAAAGTTGTAAACCTTAATGGCATGGAACTAATGCAAACCCTCAGGCTGCTATTAATCATGCTTCCATTCCAAATAATTTAAAAATTAATGACTTGTTTTTGTTACTTTCTTTCAGATACTGGATATCTGATGAAAGGTGTTCAGCAGGCTGATTACCTATCCCTTTGCTGGCATACCTGCAAGGATCCCACTAGCACAGGAAAGGAGAGGCATAGCAACTATCTCGAAAGATATTTATGTGTACCTGTCAGCAGGCAGCAATGTTCCAGCTACACACCTGGAACGTGTCCTCCTACCCTCCAGCAGCAGCACGGTAGTTAACGCCTCAAAATTTGAGGATTTACAGCCCCTCCAAAAGGCTAAAACCTCACTCTTTTAGCTTCTTGCTTCCTTATTGACTGTCCGATCCCTGAGATCCTGCTTGATTTTGCTTTCTACGGTATTTTGTAGTCTGCAGTCTGGCGGGCTAACTGGATGCATTTTACAAACGTGTGTCCCATCAAATGTAAATGTCCTCCTGCCTACTCAATGTCGTCTTGTTCCTGGCTGCTGAGCAAAGGGCGCACAGAGCTCCTCACCTACCCTCCTCCCATTGTCCCGTGCCCCTTTCTCATGCCCCTCTTATTCATTTGCTCTGGGACATAGACAGTCCTTGTCTTTTCAATCCGCCTTGATATATTGGTTCTTCTTGGAATGGACTAAACCTTTTTATTTTTGTCTCAGGCTTCTCTTCCTAATGAAAAAAATATCTACTAAAGAGAGAAGGAAGGTTGGGAGTATCCTCCTGTGGGTTCCTATGGCTCCTTGCGTGCACAAGAACACCACTGCCTTTATTCACACAGCCCATCCTCACAGGCCGACTACATTAACCCCTCTGCATTAGAGGAATTGCTAAATACCCAGTGAAAAAAAATCAGAGCTGGCAGAGCGGTACGCTGATCTTCTCTCACCACCCAGCAGAGCACATCCGAGCCCTGCTGCCTGCCTTTGCTCTGGCAACACTCATACACCTGGGTGACCCGTCTCACACATGGGGATGGCGTGCCCTTCCTGTTAAAAGATTTGTCCCTCTGGAGAGTGAGTCTTTCTCAGAGCTACGTTCAGGTTGCTCAACCTCCCAGCACTCAGCGATAAGAAATGACAGACTTGAGGTGTTACTGATTGCCACCTATGCTGTTTTTTCAGGAAGACTTGTCACCTGAATGTCATAAAGGTAGACCTTGCCCTGCTGTCATTCAGGATCGCTTTCACCATATCAGTAGCTCAAATGAGTACAGGAAAGCTTCCCTGAACCGCCTCAGTGCGGGATCTGCCCTGTGGAGGCAACATCTCTTCTGTCCTGGAGCTCTCAAACAAGGAACATGCATTTCTGGCCCTGAAGAATTGTCCTTCCTTTATGCCCCTAAAGAAAACAAAATGTGGCTCCTTCCCCTCAACCCCTGCCACCCTCCTGATCAAGCTCTCCTGTTAAACTGTTTGGCTCACCCAGATTTCAAACACTGAACTCTTAACCCGGTCTATGCTACCGCAGCATGAGGCTACCAGCACAGGTAAACGCCCTGCAGCGCTGAGGCTGGAGCAGCCCTTTGGCCATCCAGCAAGGACATCGCTCCCAAGAGAAAACAGCTTCCAGCTGCCCACCCAGGACCCTGCTGCTGGCTGCAACTGCATCCTGACACGGGACAGGCTCACCCAAACCTCCAGCCTCATGCCTTGTTGAGTTGAGGGTTTTTTTCAGTTGAAAAGGAAACCTTCAGCTGAGTGTTATTTTCACAAGCTACTTAGGGAACATGGCTCATAGAAGGTATTAGCTGCTAGAAAGTCACTTAGCAAAGGTCTTTCATTTGTAAAATGTCATTTTGTGCAAAATAAGAACATAGTCTTGCCTTGCCTTCATTCAACCATCTCAGAGCCAAACTTGAGGACCATTTAATACCAGTATCAAAAATCCTATGAATTTACATAAAAACAAGACCTCAATGGGACAAATTAGCTTTTGGATCATTAGCAATGTAAATGGCATGGAGAGGCATTAAAAACAAAAACAGGTTATGAACTTTGCTGGAAATTGTATTTTTCACACTTTAATAGAGGAAAATAAGGCGTATTTCTAGCAAGTACTTCAAAGGGAGAGTGCCTTGCCCATAAATGTCTGAGTGTCTGTTTAGTAAAGTGGAATGTGAATATCTGTGAAACCCAAGTAAAAACATGGGGCTATGGAAAATATACAACATGTATATGAAGATCAACTCTAAACTTACATTCCCAAAGAGTTCAGATGTTACTATTTTCAGCTATACCTACAGTTTTATACTATCTCCTCCATGGTTTAAGACAGCTTCAAAAATATGCTTAGGCAGGCCAGAAAAACTAAACAGAAATCCACTGGAAAAGAGAAGAATAATGTCTTTCTTTTCCTGTCTTTTATGACATCTGTTAACTGCAAATAACATAGTATTGCGCTGTAGTTTCGCCTAAGACCCCAACGCGGAAGACACTAGTTTTTCATATCACTGAGAAAGCATTAACTTCAGAAAAAAAAAAGTGTCTGCTGTACTCATCAAATTTAGCAGTCCAGAGTTCAACACTGCTCTTACGGAAATTGAAGAAACTCTCATTAATTCCAAGGGGTGAAGGGCTGGACGCGAAAATTCTAAATATGTTTTACTAATAGAATTCATCTTGTTAATGAGCTGGCATGTGAACCCGTTTTTTCCGGCTGCTGAAAGCAGCTTGTGGTTTGCTTTTATTCTCTCAAACACAATTAGCAAAGCACTCCAGCAGCTGAATAGACCTATTCATTTGAACAAATTATTCCCTGGCAGAGTTTTTTTGGGGGTTTTTTTGGGTTTGTTTTTTTTTTTAAATCTCCCCAAAACTCTCTCCCATCCTGGTATAGTCAGAAGAGACACAAAAGCCTGCCTGTCATTAATCTTGCCTGCCTGTGCCTGAAAAAAGACAAGTGGGACGTACACTGCTGAATACGTTACATTTTCAGCGTCTCTTTCAGTGACATGGCTGAATTGCCCACTTCTCCCAACCCTTATCTTAGCTAGTGTACAATCCTAATTAAAAGGCTGACGTAAGGAATACACACGGGGAAGAGTCTGGCACGGATGTTATGGATGAGATGATAAACTTTATGAGCACAGCCACCTCCCACGTAGCTTTTGTAGTTAACTGTTGGAGCTCGAACAGTTGCTCTTATGTGTGCCATTTCTCATTTCAGAGGGCTGAAAACATTAAATAAAACAGACTTGCCCTTTCTAATAGGTAGTAGCATCTCGCTGATCTAATTAATCTACGTAGCTTATTCTTTCACTGAGATAACTTTACAGGCAAATTGGGCTCCAGTTCCCTTCTCCTGCTGCTCATTTTCGGTGTGAAAAGGGCTGTGGATAGGATAAAACCCACACATCCACCTCGCAAACAATGCTGTCATGTAGTTAACACAGCAGAAATATTTGTTTAATTAGTTACATTTTCAGCTTTTAAATGAGAAGAAAAAACAAGCCATGGGTGGTCTGTAACCTCAGAAGAGCAAATATCCCGGCTGTAAAATCATCCCAACTCAGAATACTGGGTTGGACATAAAAAAAGCATTTATTGAATCCTAGGCCTGAGTCAGGAACAGAAGGTGCATTAAGAGCTTCCAAACTGCAGCCTACTGCCAATTCATTAAGTGTTCGGCATTATTTAATAAAAATGGCTTACGCATATACTTTAACTGAAATGCTATTTATTCATAAACATTTTTAACTAGAGTATCTGTTGGGAGTTATTCACACACCAATTCAGAGCCAGTTTCAAATTCTTCCTTCAAGTAAATGCATGCAATTCCCATTGCTGTCTGCCTCACCTAGGCTATACGTCTGCAAGCAGAGCTTGTCCTGTATTTTGCAATTAAACCAAGGTTCTCAATTAGTTTATAGAGACCAGGACATGTTGCTGTTAATGTCTTGGTAATGCATAAACATTACAGAAGTGAGAAAATGGCTATAATTTGTGTAATAGCATTAAAGTGATTCTACTGTCCTTATGCCTGAACCCCAAACTTGAACAGATATTTGAAAAGATTCCTCTTTTTTTGGCTATTTTGTCAGAGAAGTCAGATGCCAGGTAGGCACAAAATAAAATGGTCAGGCTCTCTACAGAACTACAGGATGTTTCTTGAAAAAATATCACGACACTATTGAATGCTGAAACGAGGGCTGAGCAGATCTGATGCTTCAGCCCACAGTTCTTCGGGTTACATTAACATACAGTAACTGCTTTCAGACTCTGAAAGTGGTGACCAAGCAAACTAATAATATTTGCTAACAGGCTGCGCTGACCCTCAGGCAGCTGTTGCAATGGGATGTTGCAATGGGACATTGCAGGCAGGGAACATCATAATTTTTAGCCCCATCCTGTGCAATTACTACCTACCCAAATACTTCTAAGATGCTTTCTCAGAACCTCTCTGCCACTCTCATTTTCGATGCTGTTTAGTTAAAAGGTGCTTAAGGAAGCTTCTTCCTTCACAAAAGAGATTCCTGGAGGTGTCAGAGAAATTGCCTTTTCCACACTTTCCTGCTCACTCACAAAGCGCAGGCTCTTCTACCTTCCCCCTTGCCACAGCATAGCACCCATGCAGAAACAACAGCAATTTCTGACCTCGGAAAGATGTACCCACAACACGTTTTTCTCTTTTCTGTGTGATTTCACAGCTGGAGATGAAGATGGCCAACAATGCTCTTTGACCTGTTACTCCTCCAAGGGCTGTATGTGTTCTCCAGTCCGGCAATTGGACAGCTGCTGCTTTAGGACTTTGGCCTTTCTGTCTCCCTTATCTTTCCTTCTGTCATCTGCTTATTTTCCATTTTTATGATATTCTTTTTTGGTAGATAATAATGCCTTTAGGAATAGTGCTGGCAAGAAGCCAGGACAAAATGGCAGTGCTAACAACTTTTGTTTGAGTTAGGGTCACTGCAAGATAATTTAGACCACAGACCCGGGGCCCCATTTTCCCATGACACTGGAAAAATCCACACAGAGAAGCAGAAAACACTGAATGCTTCAAATCCAAACCTCCCTGAGTTCATCCTCTTGGGACATGGCTTGCAGAAAAGGATGAGGATATTTCAACACCCGTGGATAGGACTTGAGAGGGACTGTACCAGCAACTATCTTTCCCCAGAGTTTTTGTTTTTAGGAGCAAAATCCAGCAGAGAAAATCCATCTCTGTCGCTTCCCACCCATGCAGCTGAAGGACCTCTCCCTCCCAAGCTTCCCTTGGAGGACACAGCCTCGCTCAGCACACGCCCAGGCCAACATTGCCACTTTCTTCCCATACTGCCAAAAGAAGCACCGTTAATGAGGTGCCCACAACCCACATATCTCTCAGGGACGAAGGAACTGGCCCTCGGTTTGGCTTTTTATTTTTCCCCATTAGTTTTTAAAATGGATATTTTTCTTAAGCCTGAAGGCAGCCCCAAAATGTTTCTCCTCTGAACACGGTAGCAGAACAATCAGTTAAGGGAATATGAAGCGTCTCCTTCCCGCTGTCCAAAGTGGGGAAATGTAAAATTCATCATAAATTATGAAAAGCAAACCAGATAGTCAAAATTCACACACTGTTAACGAAGTAACACAGCTAATGTTTCTTGCTATGCTCAACCCAAGGCTACCCCTCTTACAGAAGTTTTATTTTCCCACTGGGTTAGGAGGCTGTGAGAAAGCAGGTAGGGGAGGCTCTGCTCAGATCTATATAAGATAAGCATCTATGTAATACCAGGACACTCTGCATTTGAAACCAAACCTCCTTCCCCCATAGCCAAGATCTGTAGCTCCTCCACAGGGGGCCCCAGATCCCTATGGCCTCCACCACGAGCTTGCCGCGAGTTCAAGGATTGACATTTCAGATGGCAGGAAGCTGTGGTAGGTGTAGATACATCACAAGTCCTCCCTCTGCCCCAACAGGAAGAGATTGGGAAGGATGCAGAAAGCCAGGTGGCAAAGGAAGAGCAGGAAGAGGAGTAGGAGACGTAGCAGAAGCAGCAGGAGGGGCTCCATGCCACCGCCCGGCCCTACCTAGCAAAGGCTGACGTTTTTGGGTGAGGGAGCGCTTGGAGCAAGATGAAAAGCTCTGGATCACAGGTGGGAATGGGATATAGGGAGAGGCAGCCCTCAGAGCCAGGCAGAAGAAGGTCAAGGACGAGGCGGTAGGGAGCCAGGCACCTGTGCAGCTGCCCTGGGACTGCCAGGAGCACTGCCAGCATGGACGTCTGATTGCACAAACAACCATGGAGTGAGGAAAGAGAAAAGAGGACTTCTGGCAGTGGGTACACAGCTGTGCAAGAAGTCTCCCCAACAAACACATTAGCCTGCAAAATCCACCCCCTGCCGGCACAGGGGAATTTGCTATCTCATGGATCCAATTCTGCTTGACCATAACAGGGCTTGCATCTATCCAGCCTCTATCAACACTGAATTTGCACAGGGTTTGCAGTGGGTTCCCACCCTAAAGAACGGCAAAGCATCCCCTTGCCCGCCTCCAAACTGCGCACAGACAGCATCCTGAGCGCTCGGCAGTTTAACACTTTTCTCATCTGGGGAAATGTCACGCTGCCGACACTAGAAAAGCCACAAAACTGGGGATGACTGGATCTTTAGTACTCAAAATCACATTTCTCACCAAACATTTTGCTAAGTGACATCTGCAAAAGGGCACACAGAGGGAAAAGGGAGGAACAGCACAAATTACAGTCCCATGCCTTGTTCAAAACTCATTTAGCAGGTTCTTCAGAGAGCAGCACCTTGAACTCGGCAGTTGGGGTTTCTCTACTAACCCGAGGCAAAGAACACCAACAAAAGACTATTTCTGCCTGCCTAGACTTTGAAAGTTTCATGGGAAAAATACAAGCAACCGATATGATTCAACATTACCTTTTAAATAAAATACTTAAATAAAATATATGCAACTTCTAAGAAGCACAGGTTTTCTGAAGACAGCTGAGGTTATGCAATAAACAGCAGGAAAGGTCATTTATTAACACAACCTTCAAGTTCATCTGCTTGTGCTTTGAACTAAGACGATGCCTCCACGTGGGGGACACACAATGCTTAAAGCAAAGAGCTGAGGTAGGTGCCTAAGTGGGAGCTGGCAAATGAGGGGTTTGAGTTGCCTTCTTGAGTTTTGGGCATAAACTCTGACAAACCTTCCTTCAGGAGTTAAAGCAGGTGCTCTGGATGCACCAGTTCTTTTCCTTTCACCCAAGATAACAGCTTTCAAGCAAATTTATCCTTGCTGCAGCATCTTAATTTCATAGAGTGCACTTCACAGCAACATTTGAGTTTGCTTGAAAAACAACATAATATACTGCCTTAGTCTAGGAAGCCAAAATTTATTCTGTCTCTATGGGTTCATTATTCCTCTATTTGTAGGCATGTATGATAGCGAGAGAAGTTTTGTCTCATGCTTTTAAATGCAAGAGATTTACGTTTTTCTTGATAGTCACTTTTCCTATGGAATTCTTTGTATTACAGCTCTTGTTTCCTACAGCTAAAGACTGACCAAACTCTCTTCAAGCCTCTTCTCTTCTAAGCATATTTGAAAAGTTTACTCCCCGTCATGGGGAACGCTGACTGTCTGGGAAGTACTTCTATCAGCACGCAGAAATCCCTATAGGTATGTGCTATACATTCTTGCTTTCACAGAACACTTTTCTATGAAAATCCCTAATGAACTTTGCGGTAGCTCAAAAGCAATTTTCAGAGACATCTTCCTCCTACATTTTGAGAGACTGAAAAAATACATACTTTCCCACATCCATCTCTGGGGGACAGTGGCAGTCCCCTAGGTTTAAAACAACTCGCAAGGACTACAGTGATATTTTAGACTGTTTAAAACAAACAACAGCAACAATCTAAATACGCTTAGTTGGGGAATAATTCCACTTTTCTCATTTTCATCAAGAAAAACTTCATCAGATGCAATACAGACAGGGTAACTTTCTGAGATCTGATTCTACCAAAAAAAAGTATTGGGAGAGAACAAAGACAAAGAATGTAATTCTTTGCCTGTAAAAAAAAAAAAGTGATTGGTGGAGGAGGGAGAGAGACCTGGCAATCTGCTTTTCCCCAACCTTCCTGCCGATGAACAAGGGGACAAGCACAGGACAACTGGTCATGGACGGTGGTGCACAAACCTAGTGCACCTCGACCAAGTCTATTCTTGCTGCTATTTGCATTATCCACAAAAAAAAAAAAAAATTACATAGGCAACAGCGGCCTTTTACAACTGAACCAAGGTGATTCTGTCCTGAGAAGGGCTCACTGGTACTTTTGCTTTAATTAGGAGCATGTTTCTGAAGATGCTAAGACCTGAAGCCTGTCATCAAGTACTTACATAGTCATCCTCGTGCAGACCTTGCTTCTGAACAGAACTTTTCACCTCCAGAGAAAACTTTTCAAACTCAGGCTTCACGGTCCTCAGCAGAGTGACGGTTTGGAGGTACGAGTATGCCTTCTTGGCTTCAAGGTCATGTTTGTCTCCTCTTCTCCAAGAGCCATTTCCTAAAGGGAAAACAAGCATATTTCCAACTCCAGATTAGGTACCATTACAGGATTGCCTTCCTTTTTCCACCCAGAAGTCCCCTCTCCTGCACCTTGGGGAGATGGCAGAGTACAAGTGAGAACTGAACCTGCTCCAAGATGTGCAGGAAACCGGGCAGGGAGGAACGGCTGGTGGGAAGTAAATGTGCAAACAGAAAGACAACTTTACTCCCATGCTGTGCTTGCTTATTTTTAAAGGGTGGGATGAAGCCTAAGCATGAGAAGACATCTCGGAGCAAAAAACATGTGCCAAATCTCGAACGCAGAGATATTAAAGTTAGAATTAGTGAGGGAGTATCCGACCACAAAGTTTTTGTTACACATCACCCCACCAGCGACACTCTTGGGACAGTCAGAAAGGCACCAGTAAAGTCAACAGTACGATCATCACCCCAAATGGGAGGCAGATGGTGCCTTCCACACTTCTCCCACAGCTCTCCCACTGCAGTCAAGGAGAAAACCATGTGTGCAGTGGCTGCCAGACCAGCCCTGCTCTTAGTGGAAAAGAAACACTTAGAAATAAAATGGGATCCTGCACTTATGTTGTATTTACAGGTGTTTTGTGTCACAGCAGGGGAACAATTTAACCCAGACCACCAGTAAAGTAATCAGATTTTTAAAAAGCAGGATAGCTGACTGGTTGTTAATTAGCAGAGAAGTCCTCCTGCCTAACAGGGCCTGACCTTAGCGCATCCTGAGACCCCGATCCAAAGCTTCACAAGATCAGTGGAAAGGTTCACATTGCCCTGGACCAGGTTTTGTGCTATTCTACATAAATGATAAATAAAAGAGGCCTAGAGGGAACAGTGGTAGCCCTAAGCAGTGTGTCTTTAAATGCTTACAAATAATTAAAAGCTAGACAGCCATTTTATTTTTGAGCAACAGCAACAAATCCCATCATGGCTAAATGAGCCAAGACGAAGACTAACACTAAGCTCCCAAGGGCGACCTGGAGGCACGTGAGACCCTGAGATGAGAGAAGATGTGGCTGCTCTGCTTGGATCAAGGACCATGGTGCCATTTGGACCAAGAGAAGCAAGTGGTTTGGGAGTGGAGATGCTAACGGAGATGGAGTCCAGGCACCAAACCCATGGTGCTCCTTGGACAGCACTACCAGCTGCATCACATGCCTGCAAGAGCAAATTCATGGACAGACCACTCCAGTCCCCCCAAAGCACGTGAATACAGAGCCTGCGTTTTGTCCCCTCAGTATCCTGGCATTGCTGCTGGGACTTTTTTTTTTTTTCTTCTTTTTTTGGACAATAAATGTAACTGGAGAATTGCTCTCTTTCCTCAGAGAGCATAGGGGAAGGAACAAAGGACCTGCACTTCTCCGGAGGACAAGTCTTTCCTCGTGCTGCTTTTGGCAGCTCCCGTCATTCCCAGCACAGGGCAGGAGGCACAGGACCACCTTTTACCTCTCTTTTCCACCTCAGGAAAGTCTTATTTATCACAGCTCAGCACCAGCTAGGACTGCAATCTTTATAAACATCATGAACCTTGCTAATTCTTAATTTTTTTTTTCCTTTTTTTCTTTTGGCAGTTATTTCATTCTGTTATGAACAAGCTCTAGGTATGTCTGCCTTGGTTTAGGGATTTCTTTCCCAATACAAAGTTTAACCAGTCAAAATTACTTATGCCAGGACCCTATTCATAAGACCTGATGGAAACACTGGAGAGCAGCTAACATCCCACCGTCTGATTTTGCCCTCAGAGGCAGCACTCTCCCCTTCAATGCCTGTACCCTGTCCTTGTTGCTGCTTTCAAAAAGAAAAAAATGCACATCTGGCAATTATAAGCTAGCATGTCTTGCTCGCTTCTCCACAAGAGGGTACAAGCCCTGCTGGAGTCCTGAAGCTGAAAAGCCTCTGCCCCAGCTGGGTACCTGCATTTCAGAGATGAAGTATACAAGAAGTACAGCAGAGACTACAGCACAGACGGCATTGCTATAGCTTTGCAAATGTAGATGGCTAAAAAGAGTGAGATTATATTAAAAAAAAACAACTGGTAGTGCTGGTAGAATGCAAATAAGTTTCTGTCCTGGACACTATACATATTTATATTTAAAAATCCTGACACTGGGAGCAGGGAAGGTACACTTGCATAACAGCGTTCCTAGAATAATTTACATATTTAAATTCCTTCATGGATTATTTTGTGGGAGGTCATCTTGCCACAGTACTTATGTGCAATTATTGCAGTCTTGGCATTTAATACGCCTGCTCTTCTGAAAAATTAAAAATATTCAGAACAGAGGGCAACAACAAACTGCAATATGGTCATCTGAACTTAAAGGCAAAGTGCCAATTTGCCAAGCACACCCACTCTTAGAATTTGTACCTTTTATAAGGTACAAAATCTAGTATCTCCAGGCACTGGGAACAAGGAATTTGGGGGCAATGTCTCTACATTTCTCTTTTATGCTTGCTTTCCACATGTGATGACCATCTGCACAAAAGTCAACTTCTGATGCACAGTCATTTCACTCTTCATGGGAAACACATCCACAAAGAAACAGAAAAATTGGTTTACAAGAGTTATTACTTAGAAATGTCAGGAAATGCCACATTCTAACCACACTACATCAGAAGACAGACAGTTTTCATTAATCCCCTGGAAAAGCTACAAGAAGACTTGACTACCTGTGATGCAAAGGAGGATGGTGCTGAGACTCCCACAAGACCGCGGGGCAAGCGGGTATTGCCCCCATCGCTGTGCCACATGGAAGTCCCACGCCAGGATGGCACAGCACTGCCCTGTACATGGCTGAACAAAGTGCCATCTACTGGGGACTGCATCACTGGGGACATCCACCCCACATCAGCTGCGATGCCAGGGTCCTTCCTGGGGCAGGGTCCTGAGCCTGGGGATTGCAACACAGCCTCCTGCAGCCACCGCTGTCTCCTAGCAAATACCATCCTGGAAAGCAAAACCATTACAAAATGCAGCCGCCCACCTCCTGCAGCCGCTGCTCTTACACGAGCATCCCCTGCTCAAGGAGAACTTTGGGTGTCGTCTGTACGAGCCAGCTTCAGCACTTTCCAGGTAGTCACCCTGTGCTCATTTCAGCCAAGCCAAGGAAACCATCAGCTGTAGGGGATCATTCATCTGAGCCGTTTCAGACATATAAGGATGAGGTGAATCACTGTCCAGGGGTGCCTACTTCTCTCCTGTGACTCCAAAGGGAGCCCAGCTCGCATGCAGACCTGTACCCACAGCCAGATGAATCACTTGTGACTCATTTCTACTCTGTGAGATGAAACGCAGCAGTAGTGCAGGGGTAACAAGCCACTGCCAGCAGCCAGAGGGGTTATTTGATCAGTGGTTTCTATTAAATCCAACCCTGTGAAGCTCCCATGGTCTACAGAAGGGCTGAAACTTCAGCGTTTCATGATTGCTGACATGGGTAGACCTTCGGCTTTTTACCCTGGTCCTGATTAAGGCTGCAATGCCAAATGGTTTTGCCACAAGGGATGAAGTCACTCCAAATTTAACTCAACAAAAAGAAAACCTTGATTCAAACCATTGCCTTTGATCTTGTTCTGCAACTTTATCTTTTAGTTATTTAAGTGATTTCCTTATTACCTGGCAGAACTTGGCACTTCTTCAGCTAACCTTGAAGATACATGTAGCAGTATCTGTACTCCTGTACATACCTACATCTCCAAATTTAAACGGCTACATATGTTCTTTATAGAGCTTTTCAACAAATAGCACTGCTTGTTGTAAAAATAATCTCAGAGATAGTAGATGGATAACAAAAAGTTTATGCAGAAGAATTTAAGTTACAATTAACTGATTTATTAAACAAAATACATCATCCTTTTGTGAATTCAGTTGTTCCTGTTCATCAGCTTTTTGAGGCTTGAAAGAAAAAAAAACAAGTCTTCCTTCTTTCTTAACTCCCACTTGATTTTCAGTTTGAAATGAATTTGTTATTGTAGTGGATTAGTTAAGGCAGCCCGCAGGGGGGAAATTATTTTCTCTGCACCTGCAGAAGAGGCTGCTCCTTTCAAAAGCCACGTTGACACTTCAACAAAACCTAGTTCCCAGGCAGGAACTTGCCTCAGCTTCAGCCATCTGACATTGTTTAAAACTCAGCAAACATGTTGCTCCAGTATTACCTTAAATTTAACTGAGATAGCTGTAGCAGCTGAGAGCAGGTTTAGTCCCTGCTATGCACTGCCATATTATCAAATGTAATTGAATGTAGGCATATTACAAAAAGCAAATGTATTTAATTTACATTTTAAAGTCCTGTTTTGACAAATCTGATCCTTTTTACTAGGGGTGGAATCAGCCACTTCTATCCACCCTATTCTAATACGTTTGAACTGTCCATGTCCTACCCAGTGCTTTCCCTTCAACACAACACTGCTGAATGTTTTTGCAGATGCAGATTCTGACCAAAAGCTGAAACAAATTAGACATGTGGATCCCCCAGCACAGACCTGACTTCTGGAGACATAGGCTGCCCATGGCCCTGGCCATTGCTAGTGTCTTCTCCCAGCCATCTGCACAGACCGCAGGCCACTGGGCAGCCAGGAATACGCCTGCCTTGAGATTTGGCAGTCACAAGGCTGGGGATGGTGCACGCCACCTAGAGCTGAACACATACACTGCACCATGGGGTACCCACACCTGGCTGCTATAACCAATGTCTCTGTCTGGTGCTGCTTCCCCTACAGGTAACTAAATAAGTAATGCTTATAGTGTATTTGGCATCTTGTGATCCACTCAGTGGCAACTATAGCCACAAGGTCCTTTCCTACAATACCATAGCCCAAGTGGAAGGTAACTGCAATGACGGGGAGAAACAGTAGTGTATTCTGGGACTCCATGCAGCATATTTTGAGGCTAACAAATCTAAAAATATTACCAGGCTTACAGAAGACTTTGCAACATACTTGGGCAGGAAAAACATTACCATATGATGAGCTGTTGAAGAGTTCAATATTGAAGAAAGCGTAGTCCCCGTTGGTCATTCCTTGCCGATAAGCAGCCAGCATGATGTTCCTGATTGTGTCACTGCTGGCACACATGATTACAACTGGTGGAAGAAAATGAAAAACACAGATAAGAAGCAGTTCAAGAACTTCAGGGAACAGCCTGTTAAGCATGAATGCTGCCAGAGACAGTGACCCCAGCTGTCCTCCCAGTGTTGCAACAAACATGACAACGCAGACGGCAACAAAGCTGATTTCCCAAACAGCTGACAGAAGACAGGTACCAAACACAGAGAGCCTTCCTCCTCCTTTGTCTCCTCTGAAAATAATTAAAGAGAGCCTGTGTGTGATCTTAAGTTTTTTTACCCCTGCAATGTGTGGTAAGTTCTGGCTTGAAATTTCTTCAACTGCATATATTCACATAGAGTCAACTGCAACCATAAGTGGACATAAGACAATCTGAAGATGAAGAATTAAGGTAATACAATGACATTACCATTTTAATTGCCATTCCATTGAACAGTTTGGTGTAGATTCATCTTGCCTACACCTCAGCTGTCTAAAATTTAGGTATCTGGTCTAGAATTTGTTGCCTCTTTACAGTTAACAGAGAGCAGCATCTCTGCAGCTGTCTAAGGACAGTGGTATGAATCTTTCCAGGACATGACTTTCTCTCCAGAGACTATACAATAAGCCTATGCAACGACCTTTGATGGGATGCTTAATGTTCAGAAATGGGAAAAGCAAGTGCCACTTTCTGAGCATGAAGATTAAAGGTGGTTACAAGATTAAATGCCACAGAGCCTCATTTATCACAGACCAAGAGCTAAGCAGGGGCTTTGCTGCTACAGCAGGACCTACAAGGCTGCAGGTGTGCTCTGTGCGGGCACCATGATCCACACTGCAACAACTGTGGTTGAGAGGTCTCTTCCCCAATCTGGTGGGCAGGGGGAACTACTCTCCTTGCTACCCCTTCCCTCTGCAAAGGAAATTTCCTCTGGAAATTTCAAGGAAGGAAAAAATCAAGGAAGTTTCCTCTGCAGGAACTCAGGCACGGTCTTCAGCAATGGGGAGATAACTCAACACTGAGCACATTACACCACAAACTTTTATATAGGTTCACAAGGCTATGGGTATGAAGCTACTGACTTCAGAGGGAGCAGCAAAGTATTGTACCAGTGTGTGCTTCGGGGCTATATTCTACAGCAAAGTCGTAAGAGATCCAAAACCAACTGTACGCACATTTCCAAGAACACTGTCACGCATGGCAGGGCTCAAAAGCTACAATAATGTACGCAAATATTTTCACCCCAACAATAAAAGTGAATCAAAACCACATTCAGCTTTTCTGGGTAGAAGTGTTTGCTATTATAAGAAATGAAAAGGCCAAACAGGCCAAATCTTTTCGCACACAATGAATCTTCTCCCATTGCTTTTCTGGTTGGATGCCATCACAGGCATAAAGCTCCAGATGCACCGCCGGGGTGAGTCACGTTCGGTACATCCCCATGCTTCAGGAGAGTTATACCATGCATAGCTCTGTCCTCCTGATTATAGCAGAGTAATATAATAATTTCCAGAGCAACAGAGCAAGACATATTTCATGACCATTGTGAAGTATATTAGCATGAAGGAAAAGAAGAAGAAGAAAAAAATTTTCTTACAGTAAAATTTGGATCAAATCTTTTCCAGACGCACATCAGGAACAAATTTGTCTCACTGTTTCTAATTTCAGCATAGGTGAGAGATTTCCTTTTGAAACATTTACTTGCTGCCCTCCCAATTCTCCCTTGACTTCGCCTTTATAATTCACATCTATCGTAATCTGTAGATGGAATCAAAGAGATTCCCACGACACCAGTAAAAGATCTTGAGCAAAAGGAATAAAAAAAAGAGTGGGGGAAAATCCCCTACTTTAAAATACATTAAGTTATATTTTGTAAGCCTCTACAGGAATGTAAGGGAAGTAATATTAACTATTTGGATGTGGTTGTTAACCCAGCAGGAGAGCAAAGATTACATATTTCAAGATTTTGAAGCAAATAAGCTACGGGCATGTCTCTCACAATCTTCCAAAAATGTAAATGATGTGTATTTAATCTGCATCTGTACCTTACTATTGTGTACATACAAATTTGTACGTGCAAACACATACAAATGTTCTCCCTCCAGTATAATACACGCAGACCACAGTAATTCTAATACTAATATTCTGAATTTATTGACTAGGATTATTGACTCATCTTGCAAATACTCAGGAGTTCAATTCCAGTTAAAGGAGTAAGCGTTCCCTTTGCTCCGTGCATCCCTTGGACTACGTGCTTATGGAGAACGTATTTAAGCACAGTCCTGGGTTTGTGACCGTTATGGTAAACCTGAGCCTACAGCATCAAGTCTGCAGCATGGCCAACCGAGCCTAGAAGGGAGCTTGAACTGCTAACGAAATTCATTAAAGACAAGTGGTTAACTTTTATGATCATATTTTTCATCGTGATTTTGTTGCAGCTCCAGGACTTGAGTCTTTTGAAGTGGCTCCAGGGACTGAACAGGCAGCCGCTGGCAAACATGGGTGGGTGCCTGAGTGTGCCCCTGCCTCCTGGACCCCCAAGAGCTCAGTGCAAACCCCCAGCTAGCAGCAACCTAAGCCACGGGGCCAGCCTCTTCCCTGGGTCCTCACAGGCCAGCTGATGGGGCAGCTTCTTTCTCAGCCCTGGGAGAGTTTTGAGCATGTATCCTGATCTGCTTAAAAGCCCACTCTGACTCAGAGCAGCTCAAGGAAGCCTGACCACTCAGGTGGGACCACCACCAGCAGCAATCTCCGGAAACAGAGAGGGTGCAGGGTCAGAGCATGGGATAGTGTCACGGTAGGTGTGATATAGGAACCCTTAAGAACTGGTGAGAAACCCAATCAACCAAACAAAAAGGAAGTACTAGTTTCTAGGAAGTGCTTTGGACAGTGCCACATTGCCCACCAGCCCTGCTGCTCCGTTGCAGATCTCCAAGGAGTCCCCAGGAGAAATGAAGACCTCATCTGGTCAGCTAAGGCACACGGTGCATCTTTCACATGATATGAGACTTAAAATATTGTGACAATCTGAAAGGTGCCGTGAGCAGCAGGACGACCCCTCAGGCCCAGGGAAACGTGTGAGGCAAGTCCTGCGGTCGGTCTTTAAAGTCAGAAAGGCACAAGCGGAGGTGGAAGGGCCTGACTTGCTGCATTTCGCAGTAGCAGCATGAGTCCAAGGACAAATGAAGAGGTGAGACGGAGGAAGGGGACCCCAGCAGGCACAGGGGGCGAAAGAAGTAAGACAGAGGGCTGCTTTTGTGCAGTCATTTGCAAGTTACAGAATGATGTAAGACCAAAGGTCTCAGCTCAGCAAAGCATTTAAGTCCGAGCTGAAAGCAAGCCTCTCTTCCCTGACTGTCAGCAGTCTGAAGAGTGGGGTTTGCCTTTAGCCATCAGTCACGTTCCCACAGCATGGCCACAGTTCCCTTTGGCTAAGGGTGAACACTCACTTTTTCCTGCCGCAAGCATGCTGTTATGCTCTTAGCATCAGGAAAGTCAAACACATACAAAAAAGTTAGGCTGATAAAAAAGAAAAGCATCTTTCCCCACGTAGCGGTTTCCGCTAGCACACATTTCTTTCTCTCCGTTCAGTATACTTCCCCAAATGGTACTTACTAGGAAAGCTCTATTTTAAGCACCTGCTTCGGTGAAGAGAGAATTAAAGAGCCGTATGCTGTTAGACCTCAGTTATCTCACACATGCTCCTGCACACGTTAAGGATTTCACAGCAGCGTAACGACATCAGCAGTGCAAGGCTGCTCCGTCTGCAGCCTACAGCACCGTAACACCAGTGTGCCAGTCACACACGGCATGATCTTTATCGCTCCAATTTTGATGCTATTTTAACATTCTACAACCAAGGATGTAAAAATTGCACAAAGCACTTTGTACATCTACGCCTCTTTTGGAAAACAGCTAAGGACTTTCTTTAACTTGATCCTGCGGTCCACCCCTGGAATACACCTTTTTTTTTTTTTTTTTTTGCAATAACTTACTGGGGAAGCCTATGGCTGGTAAAAGCCTCTAACAGAAAATGCCTTTTTGATAATCCCACGTGTCCACGCATCGCTTGGCGAGATGTCACTGTAAAACACATCTAACTACAAATTTGCAAGTCCCAAAACACTTTCAGCGTTTTACTACTTCATGATGCGAAGCCAGTTCATCCAGCCCAGGGTGACTTTCCAAGATGTTTTACAAGCCATTTATCTCCACGGTGTTTTGCTAACAGTTGGTGGCAATATTACTGCACACACTCACGGGTTTCACATCCACACATCCCCCGAAACGACCGCTTCCCCTAAATGCATTTGTTATTTATGAAGTACTCAACGGGGCTTCCAATGGCAGGCACGGGTAAAAGGATCCCTGTGGCAAGACACAGCAGGGTGAGAAGAAAACATCTTTGCTTAGACTTTGAACTTACAGAGAGTCACTTCAAAAATCTCGGAGAATGATCAACAGATTTGCTGCTCCGCAGATGCGGGCGATTTTGGGTAACCCAGACTGCTGGCAGAAAGCCGACTTCTTACTATGCCACAAACCCCTCCTAGCGCGGTTCCCGAGGGTGAGCCTCCCTCCCCGCCGTGGGAGGCAAAGCTCTAATCAACTTCTGTGGGCACAGCTTTCGCTCGCGGCAGCTGGTCCCCATCCGTTGGGGATGCCCGGCCCAGGGATGCCGGCACAGCACTGCACTGAGTTTCCCCACGGGCAGGGACGTGATGTGACTCCCCCCTCCCGCAGGACCTTCCCTCCCCGGTGCTCCCGCTGCCCCAGCGCCCCGTCCCTGACCCCAGCCGCCACTGAACGCCGTCGAGGAGCAAAGCCGGGCGCCCCACCGCCACTCACCCCTCTCGCCGGTCTGGAGGGCGCGGACGACGTCATCGAGGTCGAGGTGGCGGCTGCTCTCGTCGAAGCTGTGCACGGCCATGTGGAAGGCCTCCTCCTGGAAGACCACATGGACGCCCTCCATGGCGAAGTAGCAGCTGCGCTCGGGGTTGCTGTCGCTGTAGAGCAGCGTGGCCCGGCTCCACTGGTGGTGGCGGAAGAGGGCCAGCAGCATCTCGCCCATCTTGGCGTAGGCGGGGGCGACGCGGGTGAGGTGCGAGTACTCGCCGCCCTTGGCGCCGAAGCCGGCGGCCAGCGCCCCCGCCGACAGCATGGGGACGTCCCAGTGCGCCGCCAGCCGCGCCACCGGCGCCGCCGCGTACTCGCAGACGGGCCCCAGCAGCAGGTCGGGGCGGCGGCGCTGCAGGGCCACCATGTCCACCAGGCTGAAGAGGGCGCGGTTGCCGCACGCCGAGTCCTCGTAGGTGAGCTGGAAGGCGTAGCCGGGCGGCAAGCCGGCGCCGCTCTCCCGCAGGCTCCGCACCGCGTACTCGATGGCCGGCCGCACCCGCCCCAGCGAGAAGAGGTAGGCGTCGTCCTGCGGCAGCAGCACCAGCACCCGGATCAGCTTCTCCTCCTCCGCCGCCGCCTCCGCGCCCGCGGGGCCGCCGCCCAGCGCCGCCCGCGCCGCCAGCACGCAGCAGAGGCTGCCGAGCAGCCAGGGCGGCATCGCGCCCGCCCCCCCCGAGACGCCCGAGCTCCGGCAAACTTTTCGCCCCCCTTCCCCGCCCGCCTCGAAATTGTTCGGTCGTGCTTTATTTCTCAGGTGTTTGGCGAATTCACAACCTGCCCCAGCCTGCGGGTTACGGACGGAGCATCTCAGCTCTGCTTTTCTTTTTCTCTTAGAGATAGATTATTATTATTATCATTAATTTTTGCCTTGCCCCCCCGCCCGCCCCCCCCGCCGGATCCCCCCGCGGGGCTGCCGGGCTGCGCCCTCCCCGCTTAAGTAGCGCGGGAGCGGCGGCGGCTCTCCGCACGCCCGGCGCGGCGCGGCCGGGTTTGTGCGCAGGGAGGAGCCGGCCCGGGCGCTCCCGCCCGCCCCGCCCGCCCCCTCCGGCGGCCCCCCCCGCGCCCGCACACCTCTCCCGCCGGCCGGGGCTGCGGGCGAGCTGCGAGCGTGGAGACCGCCGCCGAAACCGCGGGGCGGGGGGTGTCCTTATCACATACATAACGCTTACGTACGTTTGTTCGTGTACCTTCCTCTCGGCTGCTGCCCTCCCTGCCAAGCGACTCCCTGCGATCAGGGCCGGGGAGTAAAGGATCCCATTGCTCTTTAATTTTTGTTAAATATTTTTTGGGGTTGCTTCAGCCCGGTTAAGCTGCACTTTACTGCTTAAGGGAAGCATCTGAGCCCCCCCGAGGGCTCAGGGGCTGGTGCTCGGCGGGACTGGGGGATTTGGGGAAGGGGGGGTTGCAGCATCAGCACTGGGGGATGCAGGCAGCATCCTGAAGGGCGCCGCGGCAGGGTACAAGCAGGGCTGCCTGGCTCCCATCTCCTCACCCAGAAAGGTACCCGTGCTCAGGGACGGCGTAACGCTATGGGGAAGCTGGCACTGGATCCCTGACCCCTGCCTGTATCCCTCTGGGGTCTTTCTGAGACCACCATGCCAAGAAGGCCCAGATGCAGTTTTCTGTCGCTTCCCACCCACTGTGTCTCAGAGACACAACTTCGTGCCACAAGCAGCAGAGGTTTCCCCAGTGAAGGAGACAAGTCCTGTTCCGAGATTATTTTCTTGGTAAAAAAAGAAAAATAACTTTCTGAATGATCTTGACAACACTGCCTAGTCAGAGCATGTTAAATCCATCCCTGTTCAGCTCTACTTACTAGCCATAAGGCTGCTATGCTTAAGATTTTGTAGTGTCCATTTAAAATGGACACTCCTGTTCTGGAATAAAGTCAATGCAAAATGTGCGAAATGTTTTGTGAAAGAGACTTTGGAATACCTGATGCTTTTTGACAGCAAAATCCTAAAGGATGGCTCTCTGTGGAGTTTTCTGTGCCCCATAACAGCACGCATCCTCAAACCCAGAGCAGGGCTGCGAGGTTTGATGTTTTATGGTTACTCAGAGAGTGCCAGGTTTGCATTCGAAAGGTGAGTGAACTGCTCCTGGCGTTCCAGAAGGGATTTGTTTAGTTCAGCACAGAGGTCATTGTCAGGGCAGTATGTGTAAACTTACTTCTGTTGCTGCCTTCACTGTGCAGTCTATGAATGGGAAGCCTGCGCTCCTGGGGTGACCATCTGCTCACCTTTAAGATGCCTTGATTAAAAAGAAAAGAAAGCTGAAAGCACTTGTGCAATTACAACCGAGAAGTGGAATGAAAACAGCAGATAACACGATGTACAGAAATAATCATCAGAAAAATCTTTTTTTCGGGAGCATTTATCTAACGGGGCTCGGTAAAATAAAGCAGCTCGGAAATTCAAAGATGGGTAGCGTCTCTGAGAAATGTGCCTCTCACGTAGTTTTATTTGATTACTGAATCGAACTTCAGAGTGTTCTTGAAGATTACATAAACATCCACCCTGGTGAAGCTGGTTTTGTATGTTCCTGTACTGTAAGTTATGTCAGGCATTTTTCGTTGTAAATGACTCCATATAACATAGCAGAGATTAAGCAGAATGTTACGATATACAACATGCCAGCCATCTTTACCACAAAGCCTGCAAAAACATTTTCTTAAGACACATTTTGAAATGCTGACCTTTGTAGTCACTGCTTTATGGTGACCCTACAGATGTGTTTACAACACCGAAATCTGGACGGATCTCTCTTGATTCCCTCCTTCCCCCACCAGAATATCTTTTTCATTTTACGTGTGAGCTCCATACTCTCCTAGCTGTCTTATTTGAGCGTAAGCTGTGTAAACACAACAGAAGAGATAGTAAACCCATAAATCACAGGGCTGCCATCCCTTCACACTGACTGCTCCTTGTGAGGTAAAGTACTGCTGGGAATGAATAAGAGTGGGAGAAGCAGGGCCAATGTGAGGGGAAAAAGAAACAAAAGGCATCTAGCCAGTACTGTCTAGCAGTAGTAGTGTCAAAGACCAATTTTGATGCTGTCAGGAAAAGATTTGGCCCACAGTATGTGGTCCTTACTCACCTGAGCAATTGCATTCAGCCTTATGGGAGTCACAGTATCTCTGCGGGCCCAATGTGTCATGAACATTTCAGTCAATCCCCTTCACCCTAAGCGGTTTTACAGAGAAGAAACCCAGCCTGTGATTGATTTATTTTTCTGAGCCAGAACGTTATGCACGAGAATTTACTTGTTAATCCCAATTCAAAATGTCACTTAATCCACCTCATCATTAGTTCACTTACAGTATTTTCCATAGCTATAAATTCAACATTTCTCCCCAGACATTATTTTTTTCAGCTACATAAATACTTTTTAATAGGAACAAATCCTGCAGTCGTGAATCAGTAGCAGGCAGAATGCCCGCAGACTGCACCGAGAGCAGAGATTTCAGGCTGGCCCTTTAGGACTGAAGTCATTTCAGACACAGGCTATTTTCCCCACAGAAATAACTCATACACAAATCAAGAATCACTTGACTCGCTCCAGCTAGCTTTAGCAACAGTCTGAACTGCCTGCTGCAGATTAAGAAAATTCTTCACAGACAGGTTCGCTGAAAACATAGTCCCCCCTAGAGGTTGAAAAGATGAAATATTTTAACATCATCTGTACTGCAAATATATCCTGCCATTCAGACTTTCAAATTCTTACCTTGTTTTTTGAGAAATCTATTCTTTTTTTATTTCAAGGAATCTATACTCTTCTGAAACACATCTAAGGGATTTCTTACTGCGACATGATGTATCTGGGTGTCTTTTTGTGTTTTGTGGTCTTACCTTCATATACATAGGTTATATAAAAATGCAGTGCAGCTTTTAGGTGAAAATACTGCAGCATGAAAACTCAAGATGAGCCGATGTGATGCTAAAAAAATAAATGGAAAGGGGACATATTTGCTTGTTCTTTTAGCTGACACCAACTTCTGTGTAGATATGTATACAAGAACTACAAGAAGACAAAACTACACACAAAAAACATGAGCATACATACATACATACAGTAATAACACTTCGCAGAACTCGCTACTCTTGCTATCTTAACAGCTTCCACTTCACAGCACGAAGTACAGTAAAGGCGGGCAGGTCGATGTAATTTTTATTTTACAAATGGGGAGAACAGAACTTGGGAAGGCAAACTGTGATGTCCCAGAGGTCTAGGGTGATCTCAAGATCATCCCTCCACTACACTGCCTATCTTCACTACCACTGCTAAAATCGTGGCTTGATGGTCCTCAACAGCCACACAGTGCTACACCTACCCATCCTTTCCCACCGATACTGAAAGGTGAGCTGAGATGCAGCCCAACGAGAAATGTGCTGTTCAATTACGTAAAAGCAGATGCTAGGATGAAAAAGACTGACCCCCTCAATTAGTCACAGATTCTGCTCATGCTCCCAGAGGGTATTTCAAAAGCACATACTCTTCTAAAGCATACGAATTACGGCGTTAAAACCCAACCTGATAACGCAATGTAATCTGATCAGTACTTGCTGTGTTTCCTCACATCTACAGGGCAATATTGAATGTCAGGTAACAGGGTGAAAGACAACACATCAGGAAATCTTTGCAGAGATACAACATTCAAGGCAAAATGCAGGAAAGCTGCCATGGCTTACCGAAAAATCCTGCTCTCAGAATTGTCTTAGGAGGTCACAGTCTGGCATAAGAAGACTTAGGACAGATACACATGTTAGGAACATACCTGATTTATCAAAATTAGATTATTGACAACTGGTATGAGTTACAGCAACTTCAGGAGGGCCCAAATTAATACCTTGGGACTGATACAGTATAAATCACAGTCAGCAAGCATGTCTTGTAACAGTCTTATTTCTGCGCCCCATATAGTTATAGGAAAGGAACTGGATCCATACCTTCATTTCCATCAGAAGACTTTGGAGACTCCCTGAAGCACTGCCCTTCACTGCATGCAGGAACAACATTAATGACCTTAAACTAGAGATGTTTTATTAGCTGTTCCAGTCACCTCATTTCTTCCCCTCTTCCTTTTCAGGTCAATCCATCTGGCATTATAGCAGGGATAAATCAGCTCTGACATATTTTATTATGTATAAAAAGCTGAAGATAGGCAATAGATTTGCCTGTGAAGTTGCGAGTATAACCCTATTTTACAGTAGCAGCCCATCAAGACAGTATGTTGGAATTACATTCCCTGTTTCCTTTCTAATTAATGCCCTAGTCTGCGTGAACAATAAACTGTCCACATTAGTAATGAATGTGTCTAAATATATGATACATTGCCAAGGAAATACAGGCCTCATTCAGATTAATGTTAATTTTAAAATACAGAGAAATAGTTTTTCATTTCTATGATGCCACTAAAATTGTTACGAATTGTATACAGCATTTTTCAGTTTCTAGTAACTCATCGCCCGTCTCAGGAAGGTTATCCTCTGATAACTGCAGGAAGAAACACTGCAAGTTCTACAGGGACAGGCAAAATCATATTTTGAAGTGTTTCAAAATAAGAACAGTGTGCCCAAGATTATATTTCTGTTGAAAGTTCATTTCTCTTCAGTATTCCTACCACTTCCAAATTGAAGTAGTTGCTTTAGGGATTATTAAAAAGCACATTTTTCTTTCCCCTCCCCCTATGACTAGTATTAATGAAAAAATAATTACCTGTACTTCAGCAGTCAAGGCACATCTGCAGATACAACACTAATTTTGCCATGCCTATGCTTTTCATTTCGAAAGTGAAAGAAAGCTAAAAAAGTCATGACTATGGAAAAGGTCCATAATTTTCAACAGACACAGCAATAAGACATATTAGCTAATATAGTATTGTTAGCGCTACCTACTCTAGCCTGCTTGATATTGCCCTTTATATAACGGCATTGCATACAGCCATTATATATGAACTGACACTGTTTTCAGTTGCTTATCATTTTAGCTGAATATTAATAGCTTGGGTTCAAGTTTTCAGGACGTGTCTACCATGTAATTTTTTTGTTGTTGTTCTTATTCTAACTTCAGCTGGAAAAGCTTGGCCATTCCTCAAGAGATTAAGAAAATATTCATTGCCTTACATCTTTAAAAAACTGTCAACTTCTTTTTGGCCCTTCAATTGGGGGTGGGTGGGGGGGAGAGGAGGGAGCCTGTGTGTGAAGGACAGGCACATGAAAATGTGTTTGTGTTTAACCAGGTATGAATTCTAAGGTTAGAAAGACTGATGTTCCTACAAGCAGTCCTACAAGCAGCAAAAGGTTAACAGCATAAATCCAAGATTTCCTCTCCCCTATGTGCGCACCATCCCCTTGCAACTTGCTTATCACGTTGTACCTGCACTGTCCATCCCCAGCAACTGAGCTTTATCCCTACCCCAACCCTGTAGCCAACCGGTGACCCAACAGCACATACACAGCACCACATACACAGCACCACAGGGATGAATACACTTGCTTTGGGCCAGGACGCTGAGGGATCTCAGCTGCTCCAGACTGCTGGATGAGGGTACCAGAAATAACACTGGGAAGCCTCACTTTGTTTTCTTTGTGTAGTCCAGGGGAAAGCTGGACTGATTCTTCTGCCTCCTCCTGAGACATCGCAGCACTGGCAATTCTCCAGGGGACAGCTGGGTGCAGTGATTCCTATCTGTGTCCTGTCACAGATTTCCCAAGGCACTTCACATGCTTCACAGAAAGAAAACACCCTGGGTAACAGGAACTGATCCTTACATTTTATATTCAGTTTGGGCAACATTCAGTTTGGACCAATTTTTTAAATGGTTCTGATTAATAATAAGAAAGTATGCTATATTTCCATGGTATTTTAAGTACAAAACTGTGCTAGGGAGAACTTAGTCTTCTTATTATGTGTAGATATGTATCTATTGAACTCAATCTCAATCCAGCATCCGCAAACTGTAGCCTCTGAAATTATACTAGCAGAACCAGTAAAGGTGTAAGAGTTCAAAGGCCAGCCAGAAATCATGGACTCATTTGTTAACATGGCCTTATTAAAAAGAACCAGCTGAGCCTCAATTGCCAGCATCGACTTTGAAGGTAATTAGCTGCCAATAAAAGCCAAGAACACCCATTCAAATGCAAGTCACTCCATTCTCACCATAAAATTTGGCAGGTGGCTTGTGTGGGGGTGTGTGTGGTGTGTGAGTGTTATGCTACAGAAGAGCTTGCAGGGTGTTGAACCAGTGCCAAACATGGAGCCAGACAATGTGGACAAACACTCAGAAGCAGTGCAACGCTTGTGAGCTTCCCTGAAAGACAAAAGAGAAATGACTGGTCAGGCTGAGCATAACCCCGGTGACAAGTGGGAATAAGAGGGTTAGGCCTCAAGGGCAATGGAGTATGCCACTACCCATAAATCCACAAATGAAAAAGTCCACTGACTGTATAGCACAGTTATTGGTGTGGTGCAGGTGTCATTTCTGTACCACATACAAACAAGAGGCAGTGCTCTTCTGGGTTTATTGCAAATTTATGAGCAACACAATGCCCTACTGTGAAAGCTGTTTTGCGGTGGTGTTGAAAACAGTTAACAGAGGCTGTAAAACAGAGGTCTTAATTTTGAGCCAGTCCCAGGTGTTAGTCAATCAAGTTTAAGTTTTTTCTTTATTTATATGGGAATTACTTGTAAAACTCTTAAGTGTAATCCAAGTATACATCTAAGCGTATTCCAAGTTCAGGATTTTTATCTGCTTTCTCTCTTGAAAATATTTAATGTGGTACTGCCATTGGAAAGCTATGTCTGATCAAGTGATTTGTCATCAACTGAACTTCAAGAAAAAAGGAACAGAATTCCCAAAAATGACAGAACAGAGGAGCTCCAACTTTTTGCAGCAAGACTAAAATTACAAAAAAAACCCCTGAAAAATGTGGATTTTTCCCTTGAAAGTCTTTGCAAAAGAAGGTCCTTGTTTATGGGTCCACAGACTAAACCTATGCCTGAAACTTTGAGAGCAATGATGAATTACAAGGAATTATCACATTATGCTTCATATGAAATCTTGTCTAGTTCCTATTGCTAGGTGAAAAAGGATGCCTGTTTTATCTTTTGCTCTAAAAATCCCTAAACAACAGCAAAATGCAGTGCACAACAGGACTCATACTGTCATTCTGTAAAAAAAGGGACCAACAGCCTGAACAACTGGAAGCAGGTGCCTCCAGTAAACAAACTATATCTCCACAGAAAAGAGAGGCCAGTTCTCCAGAGTCCACTAACTTGATTTGAGCTCTACAAGGTTACTCCTCGGAATTGCTGGATTTTCACAGAGTGAAAGTCATCTGTCCTTTCTCTTCCATAAATAGTAAAGATTAAACTTCTTGTCATGGCTGCTCAAGGAGGAGTAATACTTCTTTTCCGCTGCCTGCCACCCCAGACAACATAGAGCATGGGCAAAATGCAGCTTTATACACAGCAAATGTTATTTACATTAGTCATTAGTTTTTTACAGCACATGCATGATTCCACTGAAGCCTATGGAAGGACGTACTGATCATAAGTTGACAACAAAACCTTCAACACAACTTTCATTTCTAAGAAGAAAGATGCTTTTGTATTTATTTTCAATTTAAACAAAGTATCCCCACACTTCCTCTGTTTTTCCAAGTACTTTCAGAGATGAGAAATACTGAGAAAGCAATTATTGTATTCTTTTTAAAAGTGTAACCTTATACAGTACCCCTGACGCATATTGCCTCTCTCCAAAATGCACCCTCCTCTTCTGCCTAGGCTACATTGGAAAAGATTCACTTTCTTCATGCAATGAATTTCTATATTTATAGATAATATCTGGCTATAGATAATATCTGGGTATAGAACTGACTCTTTATGCTAACTGAACCAAATTAGAAGGATAAATCATCTTGTTTTGGATCAAAGTGATGCTGTGATTCTCACTTTTGTTTTCATTTCCATGTCTTAGAACAACATCTGCAAAATTTGCCCCTGGGATTTTACTAATGTAAATACCTTGGACTCTTTCCTGGGCTCATTTCAGCCTTGGATGGTCACCACTGAAGTGCACAGGACAATGGCCACCTTGTTCCTCATGTACATTTGTCTCCATCAAAGAACCATATCATAATTTGAGGTAAGTAGCGAGTGCTGAAATACAAACATCTGCTGTGCCTTACCAACACCATAGCAATTCTGTCCAGAGGACTTAAAAGTCTTTGGAGAGCAAAGATCATTTCTGCTCGAGATCTAGTAACTCCACAATAGGTACCCATATTGCTCATAAAAGAAATGTTAGAAATATTGTCATGGTGTCCCTCAAAAACAGAGTTGGGATCAGACATCCAGATCCACTGTCAACCAAGGAGCTGGATTGCTGGTATGTGTCATCTCAAGACAGGAACTATTCTGATGTGCTACTTGCACAGGTATTCCCATATAAATGGAACAGAAGTCTCATGACAGAAAGAAACCAGACATCTATGCTTTGGCTGGATATTCAGCACTACAGGCAGTATCAGTTTACACAGTAATATCAGCCCAGGGACTGATTAATATTTAAGAATATTCTGAGGGAAAATGTGGATTATTTTTTAAGCCAGATCATTTCATTGATATAGTTTGCAGTTGTGTTGGCATGGCAGAGCAAGAGATCTGAAAGGACAGCAGCAAGCTGCCAGAGATGGGAGGCGGGAACTCCTTAGAGTTGGCATTAGCACTGTACGTCTTTTCTCTTGCATGTTAATTAATGATTAAATTATGGGGAAGGCATGGAAAAAAACACTTTCAATACTACTGACAGATCTTGTTCCAGTGAGTTGATTTTTTAAATATTTAAAATATTTAATTAAATAAAAATATGTGCTTCAGGAGTTCTGTCATTTCCAGTTTATTAAAGAACTAATGTGATAAAAAAAGAATGTATGGACTTGGTGGAATACACATTTGTCATTTGTCATCACATCACTGGAATGGGAACAAATGAGATTACCAAGAGAGAAGGACAAAGGCTCCGGGAACAGATGGGGGGATGGAGGAAGACATGGCAGAGTAATGAAAACAGCACAGATCAAAGAGTGGGATAGCAGTAGTCAGTAAAGTGTTATGCACCAAAGCAAGTCAAAAGAGGAGATCTTACACTTAATGAGGAACTGGCCATTTCATACCTCAGTTAATGTCATTTAATTTGACCGAGATGGGTAAGAGGTCAACAAACGAAATGGGCAGAGGTTCACAGGTTCTAGTTCCTGCTAGAAGGCAGGAACTTGGCAGTGCAGAACAGACCACTTCTTCAAGCTGCCAGAAGCAGAGGAAGAGGAAATGGAGGTGTCCTCATCCTCTCTGCAAAGACAGAGAGGCCTTTTGGAAGTGTGGCTTCTATTTGCACACTGACAACAGAGACCTCTAGAAGTGACATCTTCTTTATGTGCAGTTTACCATGCATTGCCCAAGAGCCTACTTGTTCTTTCCTTTAGTTGTGTATTTTGCTTTTGCTGACAGCATTAGTAAGTGCTTTTCTGACATACACACACACAAAAAAAAAATTACTGCTTGAAAGTGTTTAACTCATTCTCCTGTATGTGCACTTGTAGACTAAGGTCAAAAGGACAGAAACATTCCTTATTATTTGTAAAAAAAAAATACCTCTTCCATGTCTTTTGCTGCCAAAGCAGACAGAAAGAGGAAACATAGGCAACTGTGGAAATGTTAGCAGGAATTAGACCTCTTTCTGAAGAAGTAAGTGGTTTTACACTTTTCTCCTCTTAAATTTTCCCGGCAGTTTTCACATAAGAAAACAAAGACAGAAAATATCAGGTTTTAATTCTTTTTTTCTTCAACTTTAATTGTTACACCATTCTTTTTTAATACCAGACAGATCTTTTTAGGAAGATGAGTTTGGCCAACTTTGTTCTCTCAAAGGCAGTTGGGAGCTGGTCCAATGGAGGACAGACCAGAGCAAGATCCCAATATAATTTGTAGCTGAAGTTGGACTGTTCTGGTTTTTTGTGTACAACTGTTCTTGCCAAAATCAATTGGACTGTCGTGAATCAAAACAAAAAGGGCAGAAAAATGGCTTGAGGACACATCCATTCTGGCAGTAGCTGATCTGAAAGAAGGGGCTTTGGGGACTGGTCTCCAGCCCCTAGCTGGCTGGCTGGCTGGGTCCTGCTGCCAGACTTTACTGCCCTTCCAGATATGCCACGACAACTGTATGTGTAATTGCTACTTACCCCCATTCTGTCAGTATGGTTTGAGTGTAAAAGGTGTTTCTGCTAAACTAGGTCATTTGACAGAACCGTGCTAGGGAGCGGCTCCACGTGAAGAAATGCCAAGAGCCTGGAGGGGGTGATAATTTCTAGCGTAGTGGAGAAAACAGCTCCAGGTGAGCTGCGATAATAAATTTCTTATCCCAAGGCAGCTGCACCCAAGATGGCATACTGGGCTCAGGTGATCTAGGAGATAAACATATACATAGACAGTATCTTTTTTCACCATCTTTCCTCCTCTTGTGGTTTACCCTGGTGCCAAGATTAAACACTACCCTTGTTTAAAGGGGTGATTGACCCTATGATGTTTGTGAAAGGAAAGATTTATGTACAGAGTCTAGCAGCACAGGCTGTGTAAGTATGTGCTATGTACAATGAACGATGCAGTGCTTTCCAGGTATGGGAGGATCATGTGAAGTCAGAGCCAGAATCATGACAAATGAGTGGGGAGACATCAGAGAGACATGAGAACAATGAGAAGTGCAGCTAGCTGTAACAATAATCACTTTATTGAAACAAAAAGGTCTGTATTAGTATAGGCTGCATTAGTTTACTGAACACTTGCATGATTAGATGAAACTGTTTGAAAAAAATATACCTCAGTCAGCCTGTGTTAAACCGGAAGGATATTTCAAGCTGATTCTATCCTGTGTTTAGTTCTTGTCCAAAAAGTCATTAGATGTATGAAGGAGGAAAGAGTCCATGTTAAAAATCTGTGAACATGTCAAGATGGAAAAGGACTGACAAATACTTTAAAATTTTGATGATCATAAGAAACTGGAGAGACAGTTTGAAGTCAAACAATCAATTTAATAATGCCCAGTGCTTTGCATTCCGGAAAGTGTACAGAAAAGCAGAATACAGTACAGAATAGCACTGCAGAAAAGATTCTGCTCGTCCTAAAGAGCCACGAACTGAAGGAGAGTGAGCAATATGATGCTGTTATATTAGCAGAAGTGCTGTATGTCAGGTCTGAGCAATAGTCCTCTCCGCTCTGCAGGATTACTGTGTTTGCTTTGAGCATTATTGTTTTGAGAGAAACACAAACTGGAGAGTTCTGAAGGGAAGAACCAGAGTCTGGAAGCGTGGCCCCCTGAGACAGGTTCAAAAGTTAAGTTTGCTTAGTCTAGAAAAGAGAAGACTGAAAAGAGATGTTGTGGTCCTTCCATATGGAGCAGATGTTTTAAAGATAGTGATCAGTTGTTTTTTCTGTTCCATGCTATTGCCAAGATATCCCATCCCATTCTTCCAGATAAACTGTGAATAAATAAAACTTTGTATCTCCCCTCGGAATATCTTTTTCCTCTGATCAGCATCTAACAATGGAGTCCCTCAGGAATCCATCTTCTGGCAGCTACTGCTAAGGAAAGTTCTCTGTCCTCTATCCCTGTAGTTATAAAACCTTGAAATGATTTACCAGTTTAGTATTATTTTTAGTAAGATTCCAAATACTTCCAAGTGAAAAGGACATGAAGAAAAAAGCCTTTACATAACTTGTCACAAGCAGTTTGACAAAATTCACAGTTAAGATGTCCCTGTTTTCGTCAGCTTTCATGTGTTTATTTGAAGCAGCGTTATTGGATTGTGTCCATGAAACATCATTAAAAAGGGATGTTAATGAGAAGATCACCAGAACATTTGAGTCATGGCTAAAAAGAGAAACCGAGAACATACTTTTCGAATAAAATAAATTTCACTAGAGATATGTGAAATTAAGTCATAACTGCAATGAAAAATATGGTCAAAGGAACAAAACCCTAGAATACAACATCTGTTTTCCCTGTGTTGTCTGCCATTTCCCCCGAAAATTGTCTGATGGAGCACATGCAGGAGAAGCTAATGCAAAAATTTTTTGTCCTTTGGTATTTGCAGATCATTTCCAGTGCTATGGAGTATGATGGAGATTGCTTGGAGTAAGAAATTGAATTTAGAAAATTGATGATTATGGACTGTAGCAAATGAATGACTTGGAAATGCATTTCTTGCATCTAATCGCGTTATGTAGGAAATTTCTCCATGTGCCATGTCACTCCATGGCTTGGAGGACTCTGCTCACAGAGAAGATGAAGGAACGGTTTGGTCTCCGTAACGTGCAAATCGCTACTTTTTCTGGTAAGAGTATCAGGAAGGATGTCTGATCAGGCTAATTATTTTTTGTGCTAATTATTTTTTAAATTTCATAAATTATAAAATTTAACTTTTCATTGTATAGGTATTATGTAAATGTATCCGTGTCTGCTGTTACAGGCACAGAAAAGAATATTCTCAGGGAAAAAACATCAGTGATATCTATAGGGAAAAAAAGCTCTTCAGAAATTGGAATTCCATTATTACAAAAATATCTGAAATAAACCACACTCTCAGACTTTAAATTCTGAAGGACACACTAAAATGAACCATAATAGTTTTTGGTAGGGAAAAAAGGTTACCAAAAAAGTATTTTGGATTCTGGAAAATTCCATGTATGGGCAAAAAAGTTTTATGTACTAGAATAGCTTGGTGATGTTCAGTTATGGTAAAAGCTAGTTTAAATTTAGGTACAAAAACCAAGGGTGTGTCCAAGAGCCAGAAGTTCGGGGAAAACGTTGTATCAACTGGATTTTTAACATTAGTTTGTTGTAATAGTTTAAGCTGTGATTAAGGACAGTTAAGGACATGTAATTTTAATTTTTTCAGTTTATCGCCCCTCCTCCTCAGTATATGAAATTGCTAACATTTTATCTTCCTTTTTAAATGACTGCTGCCTTGCTGTTTTATCTTAACCAAAGAATAGGAAATGGAAGGCAGGAGCTCTGTCTGAATCTCCATCTCACAGCCCAGTCATAAGACTGAGAGTGGAGACCAGGGTGGGAGTCACAGATCCACACAACTGCAGACAGCACATCTTTTTCTGAGACGAGTATCCAAAAAAGATTTTAAATGAAAAACAAACAATGGTTTTATGTTTTTAAGTGCAAATCTCACTGGAAAATAGGAATAATCTGCTGTAATACTGTGAAGGCGGGGGCAGTTTATCCTAAAGGCAAAGGTTTGGAAAAGCATCTTAATCGTAGATATGTCACTTGAGTTAATAATGTGCCCTCCAAAACAACACGTATGAGCTCTATGAAAAGAACACAGGAAAGATCTGAGTTTAATTGGATGTATGCACACCTACTACTTTTCATGCAGCTATCATGGTGGGAGTCTGTTACAGACCACCCAACCAGGTTGAAGAGGCAGATGAAATATTCCATAAGCAGCTGGGAGAAGTCTCACAATCACTAGCCCTTGTCCTCATGGGGGACTTCAACGTACCAGACGCCTGCCAGAAATACAATATAGCGGAGAGGAAACAGCCCAGGAAGTTCCTGGAGCGTGTGGAAGACAACTTCCTGACACAGCTGGTAAATGAGCCAACTAGGGAAGGCGCCCCGCTGGACCTGTTGTTTGCGAACAGAGAAGGACTTGTGGGTGATGTGATGGTTGGAGGCCATCTTAGGCATAGTGATCACGAAATGAGAGTGTTTTCGATTCTCGGAGAAGTAAGGAGGGGGGTCAGCAGAACTGCTACCTTGGGCTTCCGGAGGGCAGACTTTGGCCTGTTTAGGAGACTGGTTGACAGAGTCCCTTGGGAGGCAGTCCTGAAGGGCAAAGGAGTCCAGGAAGGCTGGACATTCTTCAAGAAGGAAATCTTAAAAGAGCAGGAGCAGGCTGTGTCCGCATGTGCCGAAAGACGAGCCGGCAGGGAAGAAGACCGGCCTGGCTGAACAGAGAGCTTTGGCTGGAACTCAGGGAAAAAAAAGAGAGTTTATGACCTTCGGAAGAAGGGGCAGGCAACTCGGGAGGAATACAAACATGTCGTGAGGTTATGCAGGGAGAAAATTAGAAGGGCCAAAGCCCAACTAGAACTTAATCCGGCTACTGCCGTAAAAGACAATAAAATAGGTTTCTATAAATACATTAGCAACAAAAGGAGGGCTAAGGAGAATCTCCATCCTTTATTGGATGCGGGGGGAAACATAGTGACAAAGGATGAGGAAAAGGCTGAGGTACTCAATGCCTTCTTGATGCCTCAGTCTTTAATAGTAAGACCAGGTGTCCTGGGGGTACCCAGCCCCCTGAGCTGGAAGACAGGGACGGGGAGCAGAATGAAGCCCCATTAATCCAAGGGGAAATGGTTAGCGACCTGCTACACCATTTAGACACACACAAGTCTATGGGGCCGGATGGGATCCACCCAAGGGTACTGAGGGAGCTGGTGGAAGTGCTCACCAAGCCACTTTCAATCCTTTATCAGCAGTCCTGGCTAACTGGGGAGGTCCCAGTTGACTGGAGGTTAGCAAATGTGACGCCCATCTACAAGCAGGGCCAGAAGGAGGATCTGGGGAACTGCAGGCCTGTCGGTCTGACCTCAGTGCCGGGGAAGGTTATGGAGCAGATCATCTTGAGTGCCATCACATGGCATGTGTGGGACAACCAGGCAATCAGGCCCAGTCAGCATGGGTTTAGGAAAGGCAGGTCCTGCTTGACGAACCTGATCTCCTACTATGACAAGGTGACCCGCCTAGGATGTGGTCTACCTGGACTTCAGTAAGGCCTTTGACACTGTCTCCCACAGCATTCTCCTCGAGAAGCTGGCGGCTCACGGCTTAGACAGGTGTACTCTGCGCTGGGTCAAAAACTGGCTGGACAGCCGGGCCCAGAGAGTTGTGGTGAATGGAGTTATATGCAGTTGGCGGCCAGTCACGAGTGGTGTTCCCCAGGGCTCAGTACTGGGGCCAGTTCTGTTCAATATCTTTATCAATGATCTGGATGAGGGGATCGAGTGCACCCTCAGTAAGTTTGCAGACGACACCAGGTTGGGTGGGAGTGTTGATCTGCTCGAGGGTAGGAAGGCTCTGCAGAGGGACCTGGACAGGCTGGATCGATGGGCCGAGGCCAACTGTATGAGGTTCAACAAGGCCAAGTGCCGGGTCCTGCACTTCGGCCACAACAACCCCATGCAGCGCTACAGGCTTGGGGAAGAGTGGCTGGAAAGCTGCCTGGCGGAAAAGGACCTGGGGGTGCTGGTTGACAACAGGCTGAACATGAGCCGGCAGTGTGCCCAGGTGGCCAAGAAGGCCAATGGCATCCTGGCCTGTATCAGAAATAGTGTGGCCAGCAGGAGCAGGGAAGTGATGGTGCCCCTGTACTCGGCACTGGTGAGGCCGCACCTCGACTACTGTGTTCAGTTTTGGGCCCCTCACTACAAGAAGGACATTGAGGTGCTGGAGCGTGTCCAGAGAAGGGCAACGAGGCTGGTGAGGGGTCTGGAGAACAAGTCTTAAGAGGATCGGCTGAGGGAACTGGGGTTGTTTAGCCTGGAGAAAAGGAGGCTGAGGGGAGACCTCATCGCTCTCTACAACTACCTGAAAGGAGGTTGTAGCGAGGTGGGTGTCGGTCTCTTCTCCCAAGTAACAAGTGATAGGACGAGAGGAAATGGCCTCAAGTTGTGCCAGGGGAGGTTTAGATTGGACGTGAGGAAAAATTTCTCCACCAAAGGGGTTGTCAAGCATTGGAAGAGGCTGCCCAGGGAAGTGGTTGAGTCCCCGTCCCTGGAGGTATTTAAAAGACGAGTAGATGAGGCACTTAGGGACATGGTTTAGTGGGCATGGCAGTGTTGGGTTGACGGTTGGACTTGATGATCTTAGAGGTCTTTTCCAACCTTAATGATTCTATGATTCTATGATTCTACTACTTTCTGTGATGTGAGATAACAAAATATTGTTGACTCAACTGTAAGTATGCTAAAAGTTTTTGGCCAAGTGATAGAGGGGTAAATCTGAGATAGAGGGGAAATATGAGACAGGACTGTTGTGGTTTAACCTGGCAGGCAGCTAAACACCACACAGCCATTCGCTCACTCCCCCCACCCCCAGGGGTAGGGTGAATTGGGAAAAAAAAAAAGTAAAATTCGTGGGTTGAGATAAAGACAGTTTAATAGGACAGAAAAGGAAGGGAAAATAATAGTAATAATGACAAAAGGATATATAAAATAAGTGATGCACAATGCAATTGCTCACCACCTGCTGACTGATGCCCAGCCAGTTACCCAGCAGTGGTCACCCCTCCCCCAGCTAACTCCCCTGAGTTTATATACTGAGCATGATGTCACATGGTATGGAATGTCCCTTTGGCCAGTTTGGGTCAGCTGTCCGGGCTGTGCCCCCTCCCAGCTTCTTGTGCACCTCCAGCCTTCTCAGTCGGTAGAGCATGGGAAGCTGAAAAGTCCTTGACTAGTGTAAGCACTGCTTAGCAACAACTGAAACATCGGTGCGTTATCAACATTGTTCTCATCCTAAATCCAAAACACAGCACTGTACCAGCTACTAGGAAGGAAATTAACTCTATCCCAGCCAAAACCAGGACAGTATCCACCCCTTATTCTATACCATCTACGTCATGCCCAGGTCCCCACACTTTCCAATACATCCCAATTAATCACCACCACTTTTCCTGTCCTTTGATATATACACACAGCTATCATTCCCTTAGTCTATGGGCCATCCCTATGAAATGACCGTTGAGTTCATTTAGTCCATGACTTTGGGCTCCATCTGTCATAACAGTCCTTCAGGGCAGGAGAGATCGTGTGTGGTGTTGGATTTTTTTTTTTTTGCATGCTGAAGCCAATTTTGGTCCCATCGCCGCTGCACTTGTCCAGTTCTACCATTGCTGCACTTTGCTCAGTTTCATCAAAGTTCATTCTTCATTAATCTGGGTGATTCTTACTGTGATACCATTGGTATGGCGTATAGCCACCACAGAAGTGATGATATACAGTATTACATAGTAATTAACATCATACAATTTAATTCATTGGCTATTCTCATCCAAAATCAAATCCTCTTGAGGTACACATTGGAATTCCCCATCCTCCCGCATCACCCACCAAGTGCACCCAGATCCTTGAGCAAAAGCAATCCCACGGATGGGTTTGCCTTTGCCTGAGGCAGGAATAACCCAGACTGTCTTCCCCAGCATATTTTTTATGTGCACTACAGGGACTTTATCCCCTTCTACAGTACGTAAAAGTTTTGACTGAGCAGGGCCAGCGCGATTGGCAGATCCCCTAGTGTTGACTAACCAGGTGGCCTTTGCTAAATGTGTGTCCCAATGTTTGAACGTCCCGCCACCCATTGCTCTCAGTGCAGTCTTTAGCAACTTTAACAACTTTATCATTGGTATGTTTGTTACAAAGAAGCAGAAAGCCAAATCTAGTTTTATTAGAGAAAAAAGGGGAAAAAAAAATCACCCAGCATCTCATTTCATTAAAAGGCCTAAGGGTTCCTAGTAGGAGTCTGAAGCTCTTCTGATGTTGAGGAGTGAACCCTCATTTTAAATTTCACCTAGAATTTCTAACTTGTGATCCCAGCATCTACAACTATGAGCATTGAAACTGGATGTCTCCTACATTTGACCAAATACATCCTTATTGTGTTTTACTCAAAAAAACTGCCTGGTAGTAGAGAACAAACTGAACCTGAGTAATTTGAAGGCATTATCTCCACAGTTGCAGGCATGAAGAAACAGTGGCAAGAGGGGCAACTGAAGAGGACCTGCACCCTAGGACACAGGTGGGACAAGGCTGTCACTGTGCAATGTGCTTCCAATCCACAAAAGGTCAGTGGGATTTCTGCTGTTAGTAAGGATTTTCTCCCTAGCAAGCACAAGCATGCATCTCTTCTGGAAGAAGCAGAAAAATGCCTGGTAGATATGGCAAACCCTTTGGCACCATGAAGACTACTGGACTACATACTGTAGTGGCTGTACATGAAGCTGTCATGGATATAGAAACAAAATAAAACCGGTCTCCTTCTTTGCGTGAAATATCAGTTATTTTTCTCATCCTCCTAAAAAGATAACTATTTTCTTTTAATAATAAGGCCACAAAAGGTGAAAAACTATCAAAAGCCAAGGCTTAGATTCAGTTTTCCTAGTATGTTCCAGATTGAATCAGGACTTCAGTTATTTTCACAGGCATTTTAACTTAATGTCAACTTTATTTCTTTTTTTATTTAACTTCACGTGTTGTTAAATTTCTGAATCTACATTTCTATGCTTGCTATACTGGACTTCTAAGAAGTCTACTGCTTTGTTTTATCAGTCCAGGTGAAATTAATACAGCAGAAAACTGCACAAAAAGATTTCAATTCTCAAAGCTGAGATTCCCATATCTGCATGATTTTGTAACAGCAGCTGATAACTCTTCGCTTGATGTGGGCTTATGGAAATCCATTAGGCCTTGAATTCAAATGGTATATTTTGAACCCTGGATGTAAATGGGTGGCTTTCATACAGTTTGATTATCAAATTAGTTGGGAGTGTGCAAAGTTAGGAAATACTCTACAGTGAATAGAGTTGATTTAATGCACACCAAATATAAACAAACCCAGACACTTTACAGAAAGGCCAGTGCTGTATCACAAGTTAGATGGGTTTCCCTAGAGCAGCTGGTGCAAGTAAATGGTGTAGATATATTACAGGTTGTGAAATATTTTTCTTAAAATAACGTCTCTTTCCCCTTCCTCAGTTCCTAGTATGTTCATTTACCTTTTGTTTCTCACTCTTTTTTACTCACTTCCCCATTTTAAAATTCTGGTTAGCTTTTTTTTTAGATTTTCTTTTCTTGAATTTTGATTCATTTTTTAAATTTTGACTTTCATTTTGATTTCATTTTTATTTCATTCTGATTTTTAGTTTTCCTAAACAAAATAGAAGCCAAATAACATTGCAATTCCAATCGAACTTTCCGACCACGTTATTTCCAACAAACTTCAAATGAAGCAGAAACATCCATTCATTCACTTGGTGATAATCATTAAAGCACTGTGAAATCAATTTACACTGGCTTAGAGTCTGGTTGAGTTCACTCACACGTCTTTAATTACGCTGCCTAAGAGCGAAGCCAGTAAAACAGTCATTTAGTTTTGTATTTTATGCCATAAAACCTGTTATCTAAAGCCAAGAGCTGTGAGCAGGGCATCCTGCAGAATTAGTTTCTCATCAGCACAGCGTATTTCGCTGCTGCCATCTTCTGGCAAAAGGGACAGTTCTCCTGCAGTTCTCCTGATTGCTGTTGAAATATTTAATCATCTTTTCTCTTTAAGAGTATCAGTACAGGGTTTTGTTCATTTTGGGGTTAGAAAATTTATCTGTAAGTTTTGCAATGTGCTGTCTCTTAGCCAGTTGCAATTCGTTCACATGAAAAGATTTTAGAAGATATTGCAAATCTAAAAATTAGTATTTAAAAAAAAATATCCTTTGTATTACTAAACATTGTATTTCTACACAACATCTTACATATATTATTAAATGTAGCTGTTTAAGAAATGTTTTTGCCAATATTTATGCTGTTCGTATTTTACTTTTAGACAGTAAATAAATTATTCAGGTCTAGACCTGATTCTGTCTTTAAGTTCATATTTACTACACCTTCCCATTTTAATATTTATAAAAAATATAAAAACATTTACGTTATTTTTTAAGCTCCTACATTTGTGGTCAAGTAACGAGGTGATGTTCTCTCAATCATCCTTCACCCCTACATAACCAGTATTTGAAAGCTATACAAAACTGCCTATTTTTCCTGAACTTTTTTCTTACAGCACTTAAGTCCGTGGAGTCTGAGGTCCTCTGATGTCCATCTAAGCACATTTTAGCTGATGGAAACACTCTAAAATCCCTGATCATTGCTGCAGATGAAGAGGAAGCAGCTGTTACAGGAGGCAGATATGTTGGCTGCTCTGCAGGAGGCAGAAGTCCAAGCCAAGCTGTAGCCCTGACCCCTCATTTAGACTCTTTAAAGTAAGGATGCTATGCCAGGATTTCCTGAAAACATGAAATCTTGTAATAAACACCTTTCTTAAACTAGGCTACTGTACGAGTTCACCAAACACACTAAGGGCCTTGGGACACCGCTCTGGGAGCCCAGGGCCACCGTGAGAACATGCTGGAAGTAACCTTCCTAAATAAAAATTATTATAAAAAAACAGCGGGGAGAGAAGGGGAGGAAGGTTACAAAGCAAAATGCTGTGCCTGAATATCACAGCCTTTTCTTAGAGACGCTGAGCCTCCCCTCAGAACAGGGCTAAGCAAAGCAGCTGCACTCCCGCGGTCCAGATCTGGCAGACTCTCCTCGGAATCTCTTCCACTTTTTTCCCCCTGGGACATCAGACATCGGTCAATCCGATTTTTATTTTATTTTATTTTTGTCTCCTTTGCAAAGAGTACTCCCATCAGTTGATCCATCCTTGACTGAATCTCTGCCTCAGGGGAATAGTAGCTAGGTCTCCCCGAGTGCCATCCCGTCCCTCAGCCTCTTGCCACCCTCGTGGGGCCCTACGGCCCTGCTGGCGGGGTAAGGCTGGTTATGTTTCTCCCCGCAGGAGCGAGGGGAACAGGGGTGCGGGGACACGGGCCCCGCGGTCCCGCTTCCCACCCTCATGGGCGCTGGCAGGAGCTCCGCCATCTTGAGCTGCGGGGGCGCGGCGCCGCGCCGCCGCCCCGGCCACACACCCCAGGCCTGCCCGGCACGGCCCTCCGGCCCCATTGGCTCGGCCGTGGCTGCTCAGGTCGGGTCGGTGCGGCCGCCCCCGGTTGCATCAGCTGCGGCGGCCGGCAGGCGCCTGCGCGGAGCCGTCCCCGCCCCTTCCCCGCTGCGCCAGGCGGCTCCGTGTGTGGCAATGGCGGGCGCTGATGGCCAGGTGGGCCCGGCACCGCGGCGGTGGCGGGCCGCTCCGAAGCACCGGCTGTCTCCTCAGCGCGGCTTCCTCTCACCGCGGGCCCGGGGGTGTCCTGAGGCGGGGCATACCCTTCTTCCCGCGTCAGGCCTGGAGGGGGGGGCGGCCCTGTCAGGAGGACGGCTGCTAGCGGCGGGAGGGAGCTAGGCCTCTTCCCGTCACCCTTATAGCGGGTCGCCGGGGGTTTCCGCAGCTCTGGGGGAGCAGGGTCGAAAGGCGGTGGGATTTACCTGAACGTAAAAGAGCAGGGAGCTGGGCTGGGGTTTCCCGGGGCGAAGAGGTCGGGTCTGTTCCCTGGTGAGTGGGGCTGAGGGGGGGTTAAAGCGCCGTAGGTTTGAGCGACTGCTGGAGAATGAGGAAATGGTGCTCGCCCTCCTCAGGTAAATGCTGGGGAAGAAAAAAAGGCAGACTGCGGAAAGAAGAAAATGAAGGAAGGGACCGGCGATGGAGGGCGGACGGAGGTGAGCTGCCCTTGGGCCAGATGAGGTTGTCCTGGTTGCTGTCGTGTGTACTGCTGGCATTGCAGCAGTTCATCCCTCCGAAGTATTTTATCTGGCGTTACAGTTACTCCTTTTCCCACTCTCTCTTATTTCCCAAAGTTTGCCATAAAGTGACTTTGTTGCTTTTTACACCAAGTTGTATTGGTGTAATGGGAGAGCAGCTCAGATTTCCATAGTTGCTGCTTGGTGATGGTTTTCACTGTGCCCGTTTGCACCAGGAGGTAGGCAGCGGATCTCTGGGATGAGGAAAGCCTGCGTAAGGTGCTCTGTGTTTTCTGTCTTCATGGTGGATAAACACAGATACCTCTGACTGCACAGAGAGGGCCAGCTGCTAGCCAGCACTAAGCCTGAGCCAACTGCATAGCTGTATAACCAAGCTGACAGTCCTGATGTCATTACATGATGTGTAGGCTGGAGTCAGTTCCTGTCCAGGTGGCTCAGAGCAGGGGTATTCCCGCAGTTTTTTGACCTAATAAGAAAAATCTATTTTTATGTTGAACTTCTACAGTCTTTTCAAATTGATTTTTACCCTTGTGTAGCTTTATTAAACAGGTGTTTAATAAACTATGTAGTAGCTTATTAACGTGTAGTTTATTAAACAGGTGTACAGTGGTACATTTCAAAGTAATAATTTTCATTAAGCTGAAGTCTTATTACTATATAATCAGTACTATATAATTAATCTGTAATAATGATTATTTGTTAGATATAGCACATAATAGGTATGGTCACATAGCTGCTTGTGAAAAGTATATCCATTCTGTTTGCATTCTTGACATAATGTGATATTAGATTAATAATCCATTGATTATTTCCTTTCTCTTTATTCATGATATATAGCTGAATCCCTGGCCTGCATTTATCAATGAGCGTTTAGAGATGTACAATAAACTTAAAGCTGAACATGATGCACTACTTGCAGAAAGAGCTGCAAATGACAGTAAACCCATTAAAGTTACATTACCCGATGGCAAGCAGGTTGATGCTGAATCTTGGAAGACTACTCCTTACCAAATTGCTTGTGGAATTAGGTATGATTCTATTCTGTGATACACTCAATCATTTTCAGACAGCTCTATGTCTGCAGGTTGTGGCTGTAAGGGTATGGGTAATGTATAATTTCTCTCTTAGTCATTTATCTCAACTCTTCTCAAGGCATTTGTATATAATAAACTGGAGGTAACCAATAGGGTTTGAGTTTTGGAGTGTAGTTTTTTTGCCTTACGAAGATACAGTTTCTAAAATTAAGAATATAATTGAGATCTTTTAGACACACATTACTTGCATATTTTTTATCCGCAAGTACTGTTGTTGCATTAAGTACTAGTTTGCTAATAAATTTACTCTATCAGATTGAATGTTAGCACATGCAAACCAGTTTGCATTGACCTGGGGAAGATGACTGCTGGGTGATGTTTCAATTGATTTCAGAGAGAGTTAACAGTATGAGTATCTTTCACTTAACTGCATTTTTATTTGCATGGGAGATACCCACCAAAAAGAGCATTGCGCAACTCCGGCTTACTCAAACTTGCTGTGGAGTAGATTTGAACAATGCACACTGGACACCCTGACAGTTAAAAGTACAAAAAATGGGTGATTCCTAGAGGTGAAATGCCTTTTTTTTTTTTTTTGTGCTTAGGTGCCTTGTCATTGGAACCTTCTTTGCTTTTGTGATTTGGGATCAAGGAAAGGTTTTTTTGCCTAGTGGAAACAAAATTTTAAAGTTACTACATCAGAAATGATATTTGATAATTTTTAGAAGAGAAGCTCTGTCTTTTATTGCAGTAGGATTTTGAAGTCAGGTTAGTACTTTGAGGTGGCTGCCTCTAAGTCAAATATGTTAACAAACGTATCAATGTTGAGTATACAGCACAGTTTTCTTCCCTCATCTCTGAGATGTGAATAACATTTTCATGAATGTTCAAGACTGGCTAAACTGCTCCTTTATTTGGAATTTATTTATGACGTTGTACCCACTCTGAGTACTCCTGAAAATCTTACTCAACATGGAGGGCAAATTTGAGGAACTTCTACTTGCTGATTTCAAAAGATTATATACCATGTATTTATTCTGTAGTCAGGGCTTAGCTGACAACACTGTTATTGCTAAAGTGAACAAGATGGTTTGGGATCTAGACCGTCCTTTGGAGGAGGATTGTACCCTGGAGCTGCTTAAGTTTGAAGATGAAGAGGCTCAAGCAGTGAGTATCTTCTACCAAAATTTGTTTGCCCTTGGATTTGCATTAAACTCGGCCTCGAGTAGTTACTTGCATCTTTACTGTGTTCAAAAGATGAGGAGATGGGAATGGGTTTGCTGTGTAGGTCCATCTGCGTTTTCTAATCTTCCTTACAAGGGCGATACGGTACTGCAGATAATGTACGTTCTTCTGTGTATTTGTAGCCAAGTCTGCTAGCAGTTGCTGTAGTTTATGTCAAGTCTGTTCTCGTTAAAATTTTATATTTGCATATTAATGTAAAGTAGGTGTTTTGAACTGACCTCTTCAACACTGACTTTGAAAACAAGATTGAGTACAAAAGTACTGTCTGTGTACAATCATAAAGGTACTGAGTAGGCTGCTCTTTTACTTTGAACATGCAAAAGTACATACTTTATTTTGGCTACTCATTCAGATAAATGTGGATAGCCAGTAAATTTGTAAATACTCTCTTTAGAAAAAATCATTTGGTACAAGAAGCTGTCAGTCAAACTCATCACAGAGGTCTTGCATTCAAACTTAGGGTTTTCATATTGGCTGAATGAGGGCTGCTGCGAGATAGATGTTTTCAGGTCTGTGCAAATAAAAGCAGACTGAAGTGCTATAGATTTGGTTTTAATTTGTCAAAACTTCAGGTGTACTACAAGATGGAGTGTAATTTTTAACTTTATGTGCAGGATTTCCCATGCGTAAAATCTTTGGATTAGGACCACAGCCTTATGTTGAAAGCGCACCTTTTGGTCTTTATGCAGAGCTGATTGATTGAAGTTCATAGAAAAAAAAGTTTCTGAATCAGTTTCCTGACTTCTTGGCAATAATTGAATCATTTCAACAATAGTTGAAAATAAGAATTATTTGCTACCAGGCTGTAAACAATTTTGCAGTGTTACTTTTTGGAAATGTTGGTGCTTAAGATGAGAGTGTTGCTGGGCAGGTCAGTTCTGTTCTACAGACTGCTCTAATGTGGGATCTGCATCAAGTATCCTTAAAAGCAAGTGTTTCAGAAAAGGTTTTAAATAAAATACTCAGAAATGCATTGTGCGTATTCAGACTGATCCCCTCTTTTTTTACTTCCATTAGGTATATTGGCACTCAAGTGCTCACATAATGGGTGAAGCTATGGAGCGAATCTATGGTGGCTGTTTGTGCTATGGCCCACCAATAGAAAATGGATTCTATTATGACATGTTCCTTGAGGAAGGGTAGGTTTTGTATTTTTCTTTTTAGGAGCTGGGGGATGGCAGTCACAGCAAAATTTCTGTTACCTGCTTGTTTCTGGAACAAAGTCATCTGCACTACTGCAGATTGCTTTGTTCTTTGCAGTGTGTCCCATCCACAAGTTAGTGTATTGCAACTGGATCAGAAATTGCAAGTGGAAGCAAGAATGATTCACTTTTTTGTGTGTGTTTATTTTAGGGGCGTATCAAGTAATGACTTCTCTGCTTTGGAAACATTATGCAAAAAGATAATGAAGGAAAAACAAGTCTTTGAAAGACTGGAAGTTAAGAAGGAAACCCTACTTGAAATGTTTAAGGTAGGCTGTTTTTAGAGGGTTGTTTCTAGCATCGTGCAGTTACTCTCTAAGTATTTGTAGCTTTAGTCGCATGTTCTGTTAGTCGTAGAGGATGGTCTGTCAATTTAACTTTTTAAGGTGATATGTTCTTATAAGCTCATTTGTGATATTTAACAAAAAAAATGAGTGAAGGTGTAATTTTTAGGTTTTCAGGAATGTGCATTAGATTTTCTGCACCCATTCTTCCCCTGGGTGACCTTCGCAAAATCTTTGAAGCCACATTTTTCATTTATTTCTGACAGGTGTAAGTTTGCAATATATTACATGCAATTATGTTATATGCCTATATTATATTGGCTGTTAGTAAAATGCTGTGGTGATACTATAACTGCATGTGCTGATGCATTCAGAAAGCTTCATAAAACATTTTTTAGAATGAGGACTTCTGAGAAAGTCCAAGCAACACTAAAAGCTGATCCTTTCTCTTTAGTACCTAGCTGCAAATAATTTTCTGGCATTCCTGAGATAGATGTTACTCAGTTTTCTCTGTTAGGACATTAGGAGAATCATAGTGTCATTCAGGTTGGAAGGTGCCTCCGTAGGTCTCCAGTCCAAGCTCACGCAGAGGACATGGGGTCAGTGCTGAAGTCAGACCAGGTTTCTGAGGGCTTGTCCAGCTGGGCCTTCAAAACCTCTAAGGATGGAGACTACACAGGCTGCTCTCTGGGCAGCTTGCTCCACTACTTGACTATCTTTCTGTCTGTCTGTCTTTCATAATCCTCTTTTGATGCAGCATAGCATCAGGTTTGCAAATAATTTAAACTGCTGGCCAGTTCTCTTGCTTAACAAGTAGTTAACAAATATGTGTGCTGCTTTTCTTTTCAGTATAATAAATTCAAGTGTCGCATCCTGAATGAGAAGGTCAATACTCCAACTACAACAGTATACAGGTAATTATGCACGCACCACAATGTTGCTGGATATATCTTTCTAGGATGAAATATACCAAATTCATGTTTTCCTATTCTTAGGTGTGGTCCCTTGATAGATTTATGCAGAGGGCCTCATGTCAGACATACTGGCAAGATAAAGACCATAAAAATTCATAAGGTAACTGCTGAAACTGCTTTCGAAAAATGTTTTCATTGAAAATGTGTTGCTGTCTTTGGGCAATACTATGGTGGCTTATCCAAGAATGTACTGTGAAATGGGTAACCTGGCCAAAAACTCAGTGTAACAAATTGGGAAAGGGTTGTGTGCTAGAATGATATTCAAACGGTGTGAAGCCCAATTAGGTGTCCAGGGCCTGCACTCCTAGCACAGATAGGAGCGTGAATGTGGCTTAAGGCTTGGTTGAACTGTATCAACTATAGCTGAGTGTGAATAAACAGTTGGAATAGGATGGCTACACAGAGAGCAAATAGGCTTTAAAAAAAGACAAGAGAGAGCTTGAAACCATTTTTACATATTCTGTTCACCTGTTCTTTCTGGATTTTTCTAATCAGTGCTCTGAATTTAAGATGAAAACTCTTCTTATGCCTTAGTTGTTCTACGTTAAGTATAGTGATTTATTAATAATTGCATGCCTTTTCATAGCAGGCAGTAGTACTAAAATGTGGAGGCTCCTTTTTCTTCAATGTTTCATTTATTTTTTGCATGCAGAATTCTTCTACCTATTGGGAAGGCAAGGCTGATATGGAATCCCTCCAGCGGATCTATGGAATTTCATTCCCAGATGCAAAAATGCTGAAGGAATGGGAGAAATTCCAGGAGGAGGCTAAAAGCAGAGATCACAGAAAAATTGGGCGGGTGAGACAGTTTTTCTGGTAACGTATTTCACAAACACTGTGTGGATGTAACCCCTTAACTAGAAGCATCTCGAAGACAGCGTATACTTGCCACAACCAAGATGTGACACAATTGTATTTTCAGTTAAGTTGCAAAGTCAGGTACTTTTCTCTCGAAGAGCATCAAAAGTCCTAAAGCAAATAACTTCTTTTTAGCCTTTTCGCTGTTCTAAACATGATGACATCCTTATTCCACAGATCAATCAGAACAAAACATGAACACTTCGGTCTACAAAACATGAACACTTAGTCTGCAGGCAGTGGTCATTCCTATGCAGTTTCCTGCAGCGTGTTCACTCACAGTTCTTTTCTTCTGTGTGATTTCAGAATCTGTAATACATTCTATGGTTTTTTGGTTGGTTGGTTTTTGGTTTTGTTTTCTAGATGGAAACCCCGGTCAGATAATTGATAGTCCTGAACACTATTACAAGGTCTGCTGCTAGGATATCAGGAAAATATACAGAAGAATTCACTATATGCAGTCCTCAAGCATGTGCAGTTTTTCACAACATTAGCCAACTACAGTTCACACATTCAGTTGTGTGCAAATAATTAGAGAGTTGCAGAAGCAGAACTAAACACTACTTGTCAATGTACAAAGGGAGCTGTGGGGGCACAGTTAGGAGTTACACATAAACGTGAAGTTTTGGAGCATCAGTAATGAAACAGGAAACAACAATCTCCTTCCCCATAAGTACTGATGGAGATAGAAATACTAGTGAAAATGTGTCTGATCTATTGATGCTGCTTTTTTTTTTTTTAGTGTTTTTTTTAAAAAACTTTCACTAGTGATACCCAGTCAGTCAGTAATTCATTTGTGAATGTTAAGTGAAAAACGTGGTGTACAAATACTAAGTTTTTCAAATACTATTTTTGTGCAGGACCAAGAACTGTTTTTCTTTCATGAGCTCAGCCCTGGTAGCTGTTTTTTCTTGCCAAAAGGAGCTTACATTTATAACACATTAATTGAATTCATCCGGGTAAGTAATGTCTTTTGGAAATCTTCTTATAGAAGAAATAGCTTAATTTTAGAAAAATATGTAACAGCATGCTACATATAATAGTACTAACAGCCCTTCATTTCAAGTTAGTTTGATCTCTTAGTTCTGTAAGCCACGGAACTAAAGAAACCTGGTTTCTTTGTATTGGTCTTGTCACAATCTCTGCTAAGTTATGTTTTTATCAATACTTTATACCTGCAGTTAAAGCAGTGATAATGATGCTTTATATTCTTTGACATCTAATAGTACAGCTAAGCTCACACTACAGCTGTTCCATTGATGCATATTGACTTGTTTTAATAAACTTACTAAATTTGGCCTTGTAGAATTATTTTTTATGAAATTATGTGTAGAAGAAAAAAATCCTGATCTTCCTGTTGTAATATTTAAAGTCTGTCTTACTATGGTATATTTGGGCTGCAATGTACTATCAAGTGTCATTGAATAATTAGAGACTGCTGCTTTGCTTGCAGGGAAGAAACTTGTTCTTCTTGCTTACTACAAAGGGATTGTTTGGGGGGAAGGTGGTGCTGGTGGAAGGGATGTATCCTGGCACGTCCAACTTGAATTTTTCTCTCCTCTTCCTCTTCTCTCTTCCTCTTCTCTTCTCGAGTCATGGACTTTTGTAGGGCAGCATGTCTATATTTTTATGGCTGCAGACTGAAGTCTTGCGTACCATTACTTTCATTTGCTTTATTAGTTATTTTATGTACTGGGTTTCTTGTTTCAGAGTGAGTATCGAAAACGTGGATTCCAGGAGGTTGTCACTCCAAATGTTTTCAACAGCAAACTATGGATGACTTCAGGGCACTGGCAGCATTACAGTGACAACATGTTTTCCTTTGAAGTGGAGAAAGAAATCTTTGCTCTGAAGCCTATGAACTGTCCAGGGCACTGGTAAATACGTAGCAAATCCAGTTTACCAAAGATGATGCTGATTAAAAAAAAAAAAAAATCTGTTTCTTTTGCCTGCTTAATTGTAAAGATGGCTATCTTCAGGTATCCAGATGTGACATGCTGTCAGGAGTGATGTAATTATGAGTCTTGCTGTCTACATGCTCTCTTTACTTGAGACACTGAGAAATGTCATTTTTCCATCATTACAGTGACTGTGTTTTAGACCTGAAGCTTACCTTGGTACTATGAAATGGATATCCAAAATAGATACTGGGGCATTGTCAATTTTGTGGCAACTTAGGCATTCAGGTTTTAATGCTCAGTTTTAGGAGCTGTTTTATCTTCTCTCTGTGAGGTGGGGGAAGCCTACCAGCTATAAAAGGATATCTGCATTTGTTTTCCTGACAAAACTAGATCTGAATGATGGTTGTATTCAGATTACATCATTGGCATTATGGGCATCTGCTTAGGTACTGGCTGCTCCTCATTGGCTGTTCTTTGCAGAATTTTGATTCTGAATGAGCTTCAAGTAATAAACTTTTCCTTCAGCCTTATGTTTGATCATCGTCCAAGATCATGGCGTGAGCTGCCATTACGGTTGGCTGATTTTGGTGTTCTGCATCGCAATGAACTGTCAGGAGCTCTTACAGGACTCACTCGAGTACGTCGGTTCCAGCAGGACGATGCTCACATATTCTGTGCTATGGAGCAGGTATGGGCTGCTGTTAAATGAAATTGGGTATTAAAATCAGATTAACTGATTTTTCCATATTTGAGACTTTTTTCCTATTCTCATAAAGATTGAAGAGGAGATAAAGAGTTGTCTGCAGTTCTTGCGTACTGTGTATGATGTCTTTGGATTTTCCTTTAAACTGAATCTCTCCACTCGTCCTGAAAAGTACCTGGGAGATATTGAAGTGTGGAATCAAGCTGAAAAGGTAAACAGTAGTTTTATTAACTTTTTATATGAAAGCAAGGCTGCAGCTGGAAGTCCTGTAAGAACATACTGCCTTCTGGGAGGTACAGTGACAGCTGGTCATGAGCAATATAACTTTAATAACTGTCTTCAATTCAGTCTGGCTGCTGTAAATAGCTTAGTCTCCATACAGAAGCAATCTCCGCGTCAGAATCAAATTATCTCTCTCCTCTCCCTCCTTGTATTTTTTTGATAATTAAAAAAAAAAAAAAAAAGAACCAATTCTGGCAGCCCCTGTAATAAGACTTAGAGCCATCTTCCAAAAGCTGGGTTGCTTTCATGATTAAAGGGATGGGGTTAGCCCCTGCAGGTGCAATGCTGGGGAGGAGATAGGGCAGGAATAGACATCAGTTGTATCAGGGTGGATCCCCTCTCAATATTATCTACAAACTTTGAATCTAGCATAAAAATTTCTTGCATCTTAGCTAATGCTGCTTGTTTGGCCTCTTCCAAAAGGAATGCATTGATTTTGTTGGTTTAAATTTGGACTAATTTTTTTTTTTAGCTGGGGCTCTTCCAAAACTTTCCCTTTTAAGAAAATAAATGAGTTGCAGCAGTAACTGAGAAGTACAGAGAATTGGTAGCGTCACGTATCTGTAGCAGCATGCTGATCTGATGCTGTAACATGGAAAGACAGCAAATGTTTGAAAAACAGTGAGTGTATGTGTCCTTTATCTCTAGCAACTGGAAAACAGCCTCAATGACTTTGGTGAGAAGTGGGAGTTAAACCCTGGTGATGGAGCTTTCTATGGACCTAAGGTTAGTATGTTGCTAACCCCTAGCTGGGTTAGGCTTTTAGTTCTGTTTGGATGAGGCAGACGAAAGTTACACAATTCCTTGCTTTCCATTGATACTACCGTAATCTTGGCAGTAGGGGTAGCATGCAAATACTGTTCTTTGCAGTATAGCGGATGAGCAGAAAAAAAACTCAGAGTCTTCATGTGTTTACAAAATGATGCTAAATGTTGCTTTCCCCAGAAAGACAAGTGTTGGGCATCTATTTGTGCAGAATGTTTGCCAGATGACTTCAAATAGATACCTGATGGAGACAAAGTCTCCCATCTAGTTAGCATTCTGCTCTAAGTTAATTAAACAAATACAGATGGACACTAAATGCTGTTAATACATAAAGAATGTTTTTCATATCTTACTATGAGAAAGGGGGAGAAAATAGTATGCTCTTGGGTTTTATTCGTGATCTTCTTGGTAAAGACAACTGCTATTTTTCACTTATTGTCCTGCACATTCCCTTCCAGTGTAACATTATAACTAAGTTTTTCAATGTCAGTATGCATTTCTAAAGCATTGGTGCTTTTTAGGTTTGGCTGGAGGTTACAGAACAAAACTGATACCTAAACTGATGACCTGGTACAAGCTGAGATTGTTAAGAGCTGGGATTAGGAAGAGGGGATTTCTTTTATAGTATCTAATACCATTTTAAGATGCTGTATGGCTGAAATTTTGTGTTTTTCCAGATACATAAACTCTGACATACTTGAGAGAGAAATAATACTCTGTGATCCTGGTTTTCACATAGCTTTAACACTCATTTCATTAATTAAACCCAGTTTACATGTATGAACTATTTGCTGCTTAAACAGAGCTGATTGGTTTAGTGGGAGACATGAACAGAAGGTGGCACTGTAAGATCTGTATTATCACAGCAATTGCTGCATTAGAAGTAATCCTTTGGGCAGTATGTGAATGCTAAGTCATGACAAAAACAAAAATAAAATTACTGGTAAAACAAATTTTTGAAAAATGTTGCTTTTACTGGCACAGTTTTGTAGCTACATTGAGTTGCTGGTGGGTTTTGGTGTTTTAAAAAGCCCCTTGCATTGGTTTTGTGGTTTTGTTGGGTTTTTTTAAAGCTGTCTCTTCAGTTTGCACAGATTAAGTAGGGCTTTCCAGAAATTTCCTGATATCTTTGAGCATAAGGACAGAGAGCCTTACAAAATTAATTGTAAATCTTTTCCTAATAAACCTACACTACTTTTATGTCTATATTCAGTCATCTAGTAAACTGATTCTGATTTCTCTCTTTGTATGCCAGTTGAATCAATTTCATTTTATGGGTTGTAGGTGAAAGGTGTTATAGCAGCTAATCATTCATAATGTGAAATGCAAACAAGATTTAGTAATTTCCTCAGTTGATTTGAAAGAAGGCAAATATCTACAGGAACCTTTGCTAACCTTAATTAACTTTATACTTGCTCCTAACACACTCTAGCCAAAGTAAGGTGAGCAAACGTGTAGCGTTTTGCACTGGTTTTAATGGAAACTAGTTAAAATTACATTTTTAAGTTAAGCTCTACATCTAGGGTACCTTTAAACTACTTGGATTTTTTTTTTTCTACTCTCTAACTGGGTGATTTGAAATTAAAGAAGGTTGTAAATAATTTATTTTGATAGAAGCTCTTTGGTGAGTAGTTGAAATATGATAAACTCTGGCTTCTGAATGCAAAATTGAAAGACATTTAGAACTTCAGTTAATAAAACACTGATCTGTTTGTTTGATACATAAATTAAAATAAGGCACACAGCCCCAACATTTACCAGCCATACTGGTAAAATGATGACTAAGAGAACAACATGATAAATAAATGAGGTCGGGACACTATAAATCTACTGTTTTCTATCCATCTCTCTGTCTAACTTCTATTATAAGTGTACTCAGGATTAAAGTCTAAGATGCAATAGAAAGAATACGCTTGACTGTAGATACTCCTAGTCAGAACAAATGTAATTGATTAATACGATCCCTACTGGCAAGTGGACTATTTAGCAGTAGGATTCTCATCCCAAGTTCATGCCCTGAATTTGTAACATAAGCTACAAAGTATTCAAATACTGCATAATAAAGGAGTGTAAGTTTGCCAGTTTGAGGTTGAAGAAATCTCATTTTTGGTGAGACATGTTCAGTTCTGATCTTGCACTTGCACTTAGGTGCTGCTGAATTCATTCAGCGAAAAGGCCCATGAAAGTCCCAGATTGAAATCAATAAATAGTCTGAGGTATTAAAGGTAGTTCCCCCCTGAAGCAATGTCCCTCTACTTGCTCACCCTGTTTTTAGCTCTAACATTTTTTGCATCAGAACCCGCAAATCATTTAAGTCCTAATGTAGGCTGAAGTAAAAGCATGTTGTCTAAAACCACATATAGTTCCTCTGCATTGAGTGAAACCTTCCATCTTAAAATAGTGAGTTTGCTTTCAGAGAGGCATGCTTGTATCTTACACTGTAGTAAAAGTTTGTGTCTTGTTTCGAAGATTGACATTCAGATTAAAGATGCCATTGGCCGCTACCACCAATGTGCTACAATCCAGCTCGACTTCCAGCTGCCAGTCAGATTTAACCTCACCTTTGTCAGGTAAGCACAGAGGCTGGTGGTTTTAATTGCTATATAATCTAACTTTCCTGTCAGTTACAGGCATGTTTACATCAAGAAAAAACCTTATATTTAAAAAAACCACACCTTTCTTCACAGCCATGATGGTAATGACAAGACAAGACCAGTTATCATTCACCGGGCTATCTTGGGATCTGTGGAGAGAATGATCGCCATTCTAACTGAAAACTATGGAGGCAAATGGTAACGTTGAAAAGTAGATTTATTATTCCAGTTTGAGCAAACACTTTAGGTAGAAGAGAAATTAGCCCCAAGAATCAAGAGGGTTGGTTCTACTTGCTTGCCAAAGAGACATGCCGTAGGTGTACCACAGGGCAATTCCTTCTGAACCACCTTCCTTAGATATTTAATAATTCTAGACATGGTAGCCTCTACATGATACCACCCATGCAGGTGCAGCATACAGCTTGTTTGCCCAAGGTGTGTATCTCTCAAGTTTGCTTTTGCAGCTGGGCTGCCTTGCAGTGAGTCATTTATGTAGGTCATCTTTACCTGCCTGCAGTATAATACCTGATGGGGATGACCCCTCTGATTATAACAAGACTCAAATGTAAATGTTTTCCCATGATTAGTTAGTAGTAAGCTCAACAACTCTATTATGATTGTTGTCTGTTGTAAAACACAACTTGAATCTTCAGGTCAGAAAGTACCTTTGTCTACACTGCAATTCTTTTAGACAGTTCTTTTTGGGAGATAAATTGTAATGAGTATAGGGCTGTCATCACCTCTGAACTCAATCTAAGCAGCTGGCTTTATGAATCTCTTGTGTAGATTTTAGTCCTATCTGTTAAGAGGATTTTTCATACTAAAAAAATACTGAAAGCTATATAAACTTGTTTTGTTTGTTTATTGAAGGCCGCTCTGGCTGTCCCCACAGCAGGTAATGGTGGTACCAGTGGGACCAACGTGTGATGAGTATGCTCAAAAGGTGATGTATATGGTTTGGGGGCTTTTTTTCCCAATATACTATATTTAGTTGGGATACTTGGTTATTAATGATTAACAGTATTTATCCCAGATAAATGTTATAAGTCTTTACATATTACATTGTATCATTTTTATATTACAGTGACAATTAGCTGCTGAAGTTGTAGATGTATCTTAAAGAGGACCTGAAATACATTTTGTGTATCTAAACAACAAATGCTGATCTTTGTGAGGCTTTTATTTTTGGAAAACTTAGTTTTTCTCTCTAGCTCAAAAGCTGTCTTACCCTTCAGGTTCTAGTCTCCCATGGCCATGTGCATCTTGCAAAAGCAGTAAGAAAGATGAAGATGGGTCTCTGCATATTTAGCATCCAGCAGACCTTCTCCTGTATTTCTTTCAAGCGCATTATACATAAATAAAATCTTATAATCAGAAAGCTCCACCATCCTGCTGCCTTTCACAATATCAAAGTCAAATCACTATTCAGCCCAAAACATTAGATATTCACATCACTGCTTAGTTACTCAGTGTGTATGTACTTGCATGATAGCTGACCTGTTTTCATTTCTTGAACTGGGCTCATCTCCAACGCCTGAGCCAATGACGATGCCTTTGTTTTAGGGGTCAGATAAGCTTGACTGGCTTACGTCTACAAGTCATAAATAGTTCATTGTCGTGAATATCCTATAGTGACAGTTCAAATACTTTTTCTCCTAGGTCAGGCAGCACTTCCATGATGCTGGATTAATGGCAGATGTTGATGTAGATCCTGGGTGCACGCTGAACAAGAAGATCAGAAATGCTCAGCTTGCACAGTATAACTTTATTCTGGGTAATGTATAGTGCATTTGTTACCTTATCCTGGCTGACTTTCTTGCATAGGTCATAGGATTTGATCTTTCTTCTGTGAGCAAGGCAGAGAGTGGTAGTCAGTGTTCTAGGTCGCTTTGCTCCTAAGAGTCTCCATCCCAGAGAGCCTCTCCTGCCTGCATGATAGGCATTCCTGGCTTGTATAGCTGTCACTGGAAGGAGGTCACTGTGGCCCAAGGCATTACTGCTGCTTTAGAAAAAGGTCTTTGCTGTCTTCTGGTCAGCAATGTGGAGTCATATATAAAATCTCTTGCCCTTTGTCAGTCAGATTGTTAAGCGATTTTTCCATCCCCCCCAATAACATATGCTCTTGTTTCAAGTGTAGCAAAAGTACCACCATATTTTCACTGCATTCAGCTGTGGTGTACTTCTGAGCTATACATGCATGCATAGGAGAAGACTATTCCATGAGAGGGTGACGCAGGGACGATTAGAAACTGACCCTGAAGTATGTGATTTGAAGAACCACGCTAGTCATGTCATGTAAATTGAGGCTCTAGCATTGACCCTAAAACTGTCTGGGATCCATTAGAGTAGAAGGAGCCTTTGACAGAGAAACTCTACCCTCAGAGTAATTGATAGAATCATGAATAAAGTTCTTCTGTTCTTTAAAACCTTAAGCATGTGATACAGATAAGACACAACCACATTTTACCTTCAAGACACAAACAAATGATCAGTCTATCAGGGAAAAAAATCTCACCTAATTTATGCTCAGAGGTTGTTTCAAAGCGTTGTCCCACTGAATGTAGATTGGGTACCAGAGAAATACAATCTCCTCTAGCAACCTCCAAGTATATTATATAAAATTTAGATGAGTAATGAGACATACATATATTATTTTGGTATCTGTATCTTAATGTTTAAGTAAAATAGCTTTGGGATTTGCCAATAAACTGTCTTGCTGTTTCTGTAAAGAAAACAAATAGCTATTGGTTATTTACAATCAAGTTGTCTTTCTAATCTTTGCCCGTGGAGTACTCCATGTTTATTTCTCATTTTGACTTTGTAGTTCTCTCTAATAAGAAGTCAGTTAAGCTGGACTTACTGGGTTTACTTTTCTCTTTACTCATATTTTGCTAAGTTGCTGTTCATAACATACTAAAAACTACTAAATTATATGAGATTAAATAGGGCTATTGGCTGTTACAGATCTAGGTGGGGGGAGATGGGAGGAGGGCAAAGAAGGATTTGATGTGCTGGTTGGTAAGCTTTTCAGAATGTTTGTTTAGTATGCCTAAGTTTTAAGGGAATGGGGGGAAAAAAGAGCTTGCTAAATCTTAAGTTCATTCCTTTGCATCTTGGTTGTTTCTAGTTGTTGGTGAAAAGGAGAAGGTGAGTGGAACAGTTAACATCCGCACCCGAGATAACAAGGTGCATGGTGAGCGTACAATTGCAGACACTGTGGAGAGACTGCTGGAACTGAAATGCTCTCGCTCCAGACAAGCTGAAGAGGAATTTTAACGCCATCTGCTCTACCTGGCATAAAAAAAGATTCTAGTTTTCCTAATTCAGTTAACACAGAGTTTTTGTGCTGAACCAGATTTGAAATATATTTCAAATGACCTCTTGCTCATTTTAGCAGAGATTTTTCTTTAGTCAGAAATGTCTCTTTTTATAAAAATCAATTTTTCACAAACTTCGAAGTAAAATTTCCTGGCCTCTGAGGAATGACAGATGAAGCAAGATAAAATGACTTCCTGTGACTGCAAGGGAAAATGGAAATGTTAATCAGGGATACCCATAGCATTCGAACTACCCTGTTAAGAATAAAATACATGTTGATAACAAATGTTTTTCATGAAAGTTAAACGAAAGACCTCAGGCTTAAGAAACCACATAGTAACCATGTGCTGCAGCAGCTTTTAGAGTGTCTCCTTTAGCAAGGAAAGTGATACCTTGCAGTCTTGTCTGCTGGTCTTACACCAATTAAATGTATTGACTCTGAACAGTTCCCAGTCACATAAAAGGGGAAATGAAGAGAGGTCTCCCACTTCCATAGTGGTTGGTGCCTCTGGGAGTGTCTCAGCTCTCACTGCGTGACACTCCGGACACGGGGCCGTCTGCCGCAGAGCACCGAGCTGCTAACCAAAGCCAACTATACCCTTTTCCAAAGGCAGTATCTGAAATGTGCTGGCTCTACGGGTAAGGTCGTTGTAGCTGTAGAAGGGGGAATAAGACTGTCTGGAAGAGGTAGGGCATAGCAGGGCCAAAGAAGCAGCTAAGAAAACTGGGATTCCTGGGAACAGAGAGTGTTTCTATTCTTAATCCCTGAGCTGTCCTTTCAGTAAGGCTGTATATGTCACAGCAGAAACAAGAACGTACCGAACTGAAAAGGGTAATGATTATTTTCTTAAGACAAATGCTATTTTTCAATTTAATAGGTACAGTCCCCTTCAGTGGAACACTGCTTTCCCAAGCCTCTGGTCCAGGGCATCACATACTCAATTAGCAGCCCCTCCTATCTCACAGTTGAGGGATCTCATCAATTGGTTTTGGGTTTGGTTTCTTGGGGTTTGGGGTTTTTTTTTTGCACATCTGGCTGACAAGAGGCAAAGATCTGTCACTTATGAAAAATAAAATCATGGTCTGAGGGTTTGGGTTTTTTTTTTTTTGTTGTTGGTGTTAATCTTAACTGACCTGAACAGCTTCCAAAGGTGGTTGATAACTGTTCCTTTAAAAAGAAAGCTATTGCTACAGCCTTAGCAAAGATCAGGCAAATCTGAGGACAGGTTTGAACCATCCTGTCTTTTGAACACCTCCAAGTCTCGCCCTTTCCTTTATTATCTGGGCAGCATATAATCTAGCCTTTTCTCACCTATCTTTCTCACGGGTGATGGTAATGTTATATCAGCACTTGAACCCATTGTGAACTCAGTCTCACCAGACCACAACCCCAGCAACTTCTAGCAAAATCTATTTCCTCCTCCTTTGGTTCATTCAGACTAAAACGTTCCATCTAACTACTGTAGAAAAAAAAAGGGGGGGAACTGACTTTCCACTGCCTTGCTGCTTTCAAAATTATTTTGGTGAAGGTTAAATGGGTTATTATTTTCTGTATTTTGCACCTGCTTTACTTTGCTGTGAAGTGACTGTTGCTCGTGCAAAACAGCGGAATCGGATGTCAACTGTCCCTGGGGCAGGACTTCATCAAATGTTGAAGCAAAACCAGAGTAGATACTGGTCCCCCAGGGAAAAGGAGCCACTAGCTCTGTTTCTCTCTAGGAATTGTGCCTCAAACCACCTTTCAGCTGGGCTGGTGTATTTGTTGATTTTCACAGAGTGCTCTGCCTTTTGTTTTGCAGGGGTCCCTAGGTACGCTAGCATTAAACTGCCACAGTCATGGAATGAGATAGCGGTGCTGTAAAACACCACAGCCACTGCTGTGTATGGCTCAGGAGGTGTCAGTCTTGGACAAGTTACCCTTCTACAGAAATCTCATTTACTTAGATCATGCTTTTATATACCTATATAACAATATATATGTACGTATATGAATACGTTACTAGAAACAAGACCTAAGGGTACTATCCAATAAAATACATACCTCCAGCAGGGTGTGGACAGAACCGAGGGGTCTATGTCCAAATCGTGACTGATGCAATGCTGCACTCAAGTGCCATCTAAACTCATGCCCTCTGCTGTTTTAAGTTCTCTAGCTGCCAAGAGCTGTGGTCATGCACAGAAGCAGAACTGGCCTGCCCCAAGCAGCATATCCTCTCTCTTGGTTCAACCAGAAGTCCTCTGAAGAGCGGGTTTTAGTCACTGCTTATCACCTTTGGTAGGACTAAGCTCCTGACAAAGTGCTGTGCCTGTCTCCTAAGGCAGGAGGATGCAACTTCAGCGTCACGGCTTAATGGTGGGACCACTTGTCAAGCAGGAGAGAAGCCTTCGTAAAATTCTTTCCAGGGTCTGAGAAGGCTGAAAGCCACCTCTCCAGTTAGGCAGAGCGTGCTCTGATTACCAGCATTAGGCAAGAGAAATAAGTTTGCAGCTTGGTTTTCAGTCTGTAAGTCCCTAGGGAGGTTTTCATGACCTAACGAGATCCCTGTATTCTTGAGTTGCCTGCTCCTTCTTCCACAAGCGGTAAACTCTCCTTTTTTTCCTGAGTCCCAGCAAAAGCTCCCCGTTCAGCCAGGCCAGTCGTCTTCCCCACCCGTTCTTCTTACGGCATACAGGGACAGCCTGCTCCTGCGCCTTTAAGACTTCCTTCTTGAAGATCGTCCAGCCTTCCTGGACCCCTTTGCCCTTCAGGACCGTCTCCCAAGGGACTCTCTCAACCAACATCCTGAACAAGCCAAAGTCCGCCCTCTGGAAGTCCATGGTTGCGGTTTTGCTGACCCCCCTCCTTACTTCACCAAGAATGGAGAATTCTATCATTTCATGGTCACTAAGCCCAAGATGGCCTCCGACCACCACATCTCCCACCAGTCCTTCTCTGTTAGTAAACAGCAGGTCGAGCGAGGCACCTCCCCTGGTAGGCTCACTTACCAGCTGTGTCAGGAAGTTGTCTTCCACACACTCCAGGAACCTCCTAGACTGCTTCCTCTCTGCCGTGTTGTATTTCCAGCAGACATCCAGGAAGTTGAAGTCCCCCACAAGAACAAGGGCTAGCGATTGAGAGACTTCTGCCAGCCGCTTGTAGAACGCTTCATCCACCCCTTCATCCTGGTTGGGTGGTCTGTAACAGACTCCCAGCAGGATATCTGCCTCGTTGGCCTTCCCCCTCATCCTTACCCATAAACGCTCAACCGTATCATCATCACAATCTTTGAGCTCTAGACAGTCGAAGCACTCCCTAACATACAGAGCCACCCCACCGCCTCTCCTTCCTCGCCTGTCCCTTCTGAAGAGTCTATAGCCATCCATCGCAGCACTCCAACCGTGAGAGTCACCCCACCATGTTTCTGTGACGGCGACTAAGTCATATCTCTCCCGCTGCACAATGGCTTCCAGCTCCTCCTGCTCACCACCCATGCTGTGTGCATTGGTGTAGATGCACTTGAGCTGGGCTATCGATTTCGCCCCCAGCATCGGCACGCCACCCCTAGACTCATCTCTAGTGGGCCTGGTTTTATCCCCTTTCCCCTTCGAACCTAGTTTAAAGCCCTCTCAGTGAGCCCTGCCAATTCATGAGCGATGATCCTTTTCCCCCTGTGAGACAGCTGGACTCCATCTGTTGCCAGCAGGCCTGGTGCTTGACCAACCTGATCTTCTATGACCAGGTGACCCGCCTAGTGGATGAGGGAAAGGCTGTGGATGTGGTCTACCTGGACTTCAGTAAGGCCTTTGACACCGTCTCCCACAGCATTCTCCTCGAGAAGCTGGCGGCTCACGGCTTAGACAGGTGGACTCTGCGCTGGGTCAAAAACTGGCTGGACGGCCGGGCCCAGAGAGTTGTGGTGAATGGAGTTACATCCAGTTGGCAGCTGGTCATGAGCGGTGCTCCCCAGGGCTCAGTTTTGTGGCCAGCCTTGTTCAATATCTTTATCAATGATCTGGATGAGGGGATCGAGTGCACCCTCAGTAAGTTTGCAGACGACACCAAGTTGGGCGGGAGTGTTGATCTGCTCGAGGGTAGGAAGGCTCTGCAGAGGGACCTGGACAGGCTGGATGGATGGGCCGAGGCCAACTGTATGAGGTTCAACAAGGCCAAGTGCCGGGTCCTGCACTTCGGCCACAACAACCCCATGCAGCGCTACAGGCTTGGGGAAGAGTGGCTGGAAAGCTGCCTGGCGGAAAAGGACCTGGGGGTGTTGGTCGACAGCCGGCTGAACATGAGCCGGCAGTGTGCCCAGGCGGCCAAGAAGGCCAATGGCATCCTGGCCTGTATCAGAAATCGTGTGGCCGGCAGGAGTAGGGAAGTGATGGTGCCCCTCTACTCGGCACTGGTGAGGCCACACCTCGACTACTGTGTTCAGTTTTGGGCCCCTCACTACAAGAAGGACGTTGAGGTGCTGGAGCGTGTCCAGAGAAGGGCAACGAGGCTGGTGAGGGGTCTGGAGAACAAGTCTTATGAGGAGCGGCTGAGGGAACTGGGGTTGTTTAGCCTGGAGAAAAGGAGGCTGAGGGGAGACCTCATCGCTCTCTACAACTACCTGAAAGGAGGTTGTAGCGAGGTGGGTGTTGGTCTCTTTTCCCAAGTAAGAAGCGATAGGACGAGAGGAAATGGCCTCAAGTTGCACCAGGGGAGGTTTAGATTGGACGTGAGGAAAAATTTCTTTACTGAAAGAGTGGTTAAACATTGGAAGAGGCTGCCCAGGGAAGTGGTTGAGTCCCCATCCCTGGAGGTATTTAAAAGACGAGTAGATGAGGCACTTAGGGACATGGTTTAGTGGACATGGTGGTGTTGGGTTGACGGTTGGACTTGATGATCTTAGAGGTCTTTTCCAACCTCAATGATTCTATGATTCTATGTTTAATATGTGATTTCTCAATTTCACACTTCAGGGACAAACTGTAACGTGTCTACAGCACATCAGCAATAAAAGGAAAATTTCTCTTTATTTTTTTTTAATGGGATAAAGGCCTATATCGACGTGAAATCTCTACCCCTGCGTATCTGCCAGGATGTTGGGCTGCACACTGCAACCGCTTTGAATGAACCGAGCAATGGATTTCTTAGCTGTGAATATGGAAAGACACCTTTTATTAGTGCAGCCACTGAAATGTCAAAATGGGAAGACTTTTTCCACAGAATAAGACTTTCAAGATCTAACTAGAAATGACCATCAAACAACAAATCTCCATTTCATCGTATGATATATGAACTTGTATCATTCTGGATTTGCAGAAGGGGAACTTAGACTTAAAGAGGAACAAAGAGCACATTATTTTAAAGAAATTCAGAGCTGGTTTTTTTCAGGGTTCAGCTCCCTTAAACTAGAGCTTGATAATTCTTTCAGATTTCATGTACAGACTGTCAGAAGAATCCAACATTTAGCCTGGCTGGTTTGAAAGGACAGCAACTCACTGATCTGGAAAGCTGACAAAAAGAGCTGTTTAAAAAACCTCAACTCTTGCAGCTGAATTCAATAAAGTTCTCAGCATCTGGAGTGAGGCTCAAGTGGAAACTAGAGCCCAGTCTCAGTCCATAATTGATTCTGCAACCAGCTGCTGCCCGGCCCTGAAGTACCTAAACCGTAGAGGCGATGTCTTACTCACCCTAAAACTCCCCACTTGCCATGCACTGAGTCCCTGTCCCAGCTGTGGCATCCCCCATTTGGTTCCCTCCTCTGCCTGAGGGGATTCAAACGCAAATCCCCAACACCCAAAGAAGAGCATATTGTGAGGTTGGGGTCTCTCCTACATAGAAAAAGACACAAGAAAAGGGAAGAGAATACAGAAAACAAGGCCTAGCTGTGCTGTCTAGTAGATCTGGGACTCTTACTGGGGGTTTCAAACACATTTCTATTACATCAGCTACTCTTTTCTCACCACGAGCATATAAAGTTAGGCCCTTTCTTTACTATTTCTGCTTTAATGAATCTTGAATTCCCAGCAATTAACTCTTGAGTTTTCAAGATGCTCCACGTCGAGACAGTGGAGCACAAGGTGCAATGATGTGTATGGCTTTGTGTTCCTAACAGAATGCTTTGCAAAGTAGTACTTTGTTTACAGGATAATCTGTATCTTCCAATTAACAAACTCATCAGAACAAGTGTCATAAACCACTGATAAGGTCATTTCAATCGTCCCTATGTACAGAAGATAGTGCAGGGAGATTATGGCAAGCTGTCACTCTTTGTCTAGCAGTGTTTCTAAGTGAATGGAAGAAAGTAGCAGCTATAGTTCGTGACATCAGTCTGCACATGAATTAAGATACACCAAGTAATGCAATTTTCCTTCCATGTCAATGAAGAAAAGCAAGTATTGCATTGCTTAGAAACATCTGTCTTGCACTGTCCATTAAAACTTAAGATGGAGAGAGAGGTATCAGTACGTATCTCATACGGAGCACTAGTCTCATCACAGTAAATGAAGAACCTGCTGAAGGTCAAAACACTGACACCATTCTTATCCCAGCGTGCTGTAACCAGGATAAAGCACTGCCACTGCTGGAAAACTGCAACAAAGTGCATTTCAGCTTTGTTTTCCTGAACAGCAAACAGGAGGCAATCATGCAGTATCTAAACCATGGCTTGAGCTGAGATCACGAGGTGAAAAAAGGAAAAGGCTGCAGGAATTGTGTGAGGGGACAAGGAATGGAGGAGACAGCAGGGTACAGCAAACAAGGGAGTGCTTTTAGACTCAGACCTGGAATGGGGAAGAAGAGCTGTTACCTGCCTGTTTACATTTGTGTGCCATTTTGCTGTCAGCACAAGGCAAGGGCTCCACGTACAAGGCGAGGCCAAGCTCTCAGAAGCCATTTATCATGGTTGGCTTTCTTCTTTGCTTTCACTTCCACAAATGGGCTTTATCAAACAGCTGCAGCAATTACACCTAAAATGACCGAGGCCCGTGTGAGGATGACTGAGGGAGGCTTTTCCAATACCCCAACCCAGAGTCTACTGAGCAAACTTCTGAAAATCAGAAGTTGTAATTTTCCCTTCCAGCCTTCACCCGGAGTCCCTGGCTAATGGAGAACCTCCTCCACAACTGCCTCACCTATAATACCAAATAAAATACGTCAGCAATTGTTGTCTGGCTCCAAGGCCAAAACTCTCTTTTCCCTCCCCCAACCAAAGATGCTGTGCCCACCGCTGCCTTCTGACAGCAGTGTCCTCCAGCTGCCTCCCCTGACACTGCCCAGCCGTGCTCTGAGCAGAGGGCTAATGCTGGGCTGTGCCAAAGAACATGCCGACCTGCAGACACTGTAGATAGATAGTTACGGACCAGAGCCTCAGCCAACGTGCTGAGCATGGTTTAATTACTGTACATCCACAGCTAATCAATCACACTTGTTCAGACAAGTATTTCTGGGCTTGCTATTATCAGGGGGTGCTAGGAAAGCACAGGTGTCTGTGTGAGGGCTCATGGGGTGGTGGGATTTGCTGTCCCTGCTCTCCTAGCACAGATGCCATCTTGGATGACAAAGGAAATGACGATTTGAAGTTCAGCTGCACATGTCAACCCAAAACAGGGACAGCAAAATCTCTGTTCTCGTATGTGCCAAGAGCTGCCAAGTAGGTTGTCTCTGCAACTCCTCTCCCTTCCCCGCCGTGGCTGAGCAGCCCATTCATTCTCAGGTTCAAACCCCTGGGAGAATACCATTTGCTTATGAACAGTAATGTATAGTGCCTTTGTTATGTAGCCTCTTTTTGAACATGATAACATGAGCTTAAATGGATTATCTGTGTCACAGCCAGAGACAAAATAAATAACAAAAGCAACCAACGGAGCAATCTAAAAAGAATGTCTCCAAATCTTAGTCTGCTGATGGCTAACCTGTGCAAGCCAGGGTTTTAGGCCAGTTGAAGGAATAAATGCTAAGCTCAAAATTATAACAGAAATCCAGACTAGAAGTTTTAAGTTCCCATCCTCAGCTCTGTCCCTTCATCGCAGGGTCATTCTTCTTAAAAACTGTCCTGGTGATGTGGCAGTAAATCATATAATATGATTAATATAATAGTATTAATGCAGTGCCAAGGGACCTCAAACAAGATCAAAACCTCATTGTTCAAAGCTGTGCACAGGCAGCCTCTGCTTTGAGGAGCCGGTGATTTAATTACAGGGGACACCAGGAGTACAGAGCGCTGCGGTGACTTACCTGGTGTCACTCTGCTAACCCGTGGAAGAATTGGACCTTGAGGCTTGCAAACCAGGGCTCTGCTCCCCACACCACACTGACTCTTCTGTTTGCTTGGCCAAGTAGCATTTTTAAATAGATTGCATTTGTTAGAAGAAAGAGCAACCATGCATGTGTGTGTATGTATGCGTGAAGAGTCTCTGCACCACTGCACACACGCATGGCACACGGGGGATTGCTTGCTCATTTTTAGCAGCTGCCAGTACTCACTGACCCAGTGTTTCGCATCAGAGCAATAAGTGAACCACGCTATCAGCCACAGAAAGAGAAAAGAGATGCGGTCAACACTTTTATATCTTGAAAAGGGTGGAGCTCCTCTGCTGTTTAAATTGCAGCTGTAAAAAGCCCTGCTGCAAGTCCCTGTGGCAATGCTCTCTGCAGTAGCGTTTAGTTTGTAGATCAAGACAGTGACTGCCTGTTCTCAGTGGGACCACCTTCACCTCAAAACTTTAATGCCTTTTTCTCCCAGCCTTGCAGTGCTGGTCTGGCCTAGCAGCTGCCCACCATTTGTACACATTCACAGTACCCCTTTGAGGTCCAATTCAGCAAAGCACTGGGGCCCTGCAGAGGGGTAGTGTTACCTCTGCTAACGCTGACAGCAGGATCAAGCCTTTGCCTCTTCCAGACACTGGCTGACCAGGCGTTTGCCACGCGGCCCCACCTGTGTCACTCGCTGTGTACAGCTCTGCATGACCTGTTCCTCTGGACTGTGTTGGCTCTGCCTCAGGGTCTGCAGGAAAGAGCAATATCGCAAGGGCCATGTTGCCCAGAAGGCACGAGGAGCCCTGGGAGCCCAGAGGGGTGCTGCTTCAAAAGCTGCAAAAGGAAAAATATCAGTCAAGTCCTTCTCTGGCCTACCTTGGCTTATGGTATTTCAGGCCCATTATTGATTCAGTGCTCAAAATATCATCAGTGCCTTTAAACGGTTATTATCTATAAAAGATCTTCAGTTCTTCAGAATACAACAGTCTTCATAAACTATCACGGATAACAAAGTCTGGAAAAAACAGACAAAAAAAACCCCTAACCTGCTGTTTATTTCTGCCCCACAGTTCATCAGCAGGGCCTTCAGACCTGGCTCACCCACCAGACAGGCTGTTTTAATCACACATCATGATCAAGCATAATTCTAGAGGGAGGTGAATGTGTGCCGAGTTTTTGCAGGTTGGTTTGGGATTATTACTGTAGGTAACCCTGTGCAGTGTTTAGGCACCAACTTTGGTGGCTGGAAGATCTCTCTCCCCAGTAATTTATCAGTGACTCTTTTTCTCCTTTCTGTTCGGTTCCATAAGAGCAGCTTCAGAAGTTGGGTGAGCAATAAAGATGTTGCTACACAGCTCCGGCCTGTGTAGGAAGATCTATATTATTCCCTTGAAAAGGCAAAAGCATCAAAAGTCTGATAGCTAGCAATTTACTTTTTCCCTCCCTCAAATAGTTTTCAGTCTTCATGGTGGACGTGGAGAGATTTTTCTCTCCACAGTTCTTTATTATTGTTGGATTTCTGTAGCATCATAAAAAATGTATTTATACTTGACAAGAACCATTGCTGCTCAGGAAGCGGGAAGAGCTGGTGGAGGGGAGGTGCTGGGCGGGAAGGGCAGTATCACAACCCTCAGCAAGGATTACCTGCTATAATAACAGCACACAAGACTTTCATAAAAACAAATCTCATTAAAGAACTGCAGCCCAATAGTTTTCATCCTCAGATACAAAGTGCAAGACAGGCTGGTTTTCTTTTCTCCATCTCAGCTGCAAATAACATTTGGCTCTCAGTTACCCTTTTGTAAATGCGGAGTGAGAAGATTGAGGATTGAATTCCCTCAAGAGAGACAAGACATTATTTGTTTTGGTTACCTACACTCTGTAAAGGGCTGAGCTTGCTGAATATGTTTCTAGTCCGTACTTGCTTTTGACAGCCTTTTTGCTGGAAATGCAGAATTCTGCACCTGGGGGCAGATAACCCCCAGCACGAGTACAGGCTGGGGGTCAATCGACTGGAAAGCAGTCTGGGGATCCTGGTGGGCAAGGTGAACATGAGCCAGCAATGTGCCCTTGCAGCAAAGGCAGCCAACAGCATCCTGGGCTGCATTAGGCAGCGCATTGCTAGCAGATCAAGGGAGGTGATCCTTCCCCTCTGCTCAGCCTGGTGAGATACATCTGGAGTGCTGCGTCCAGTGCTGGGCTCCCCAGTAGAAGAGACACATAGGGGAGGGAGTTCCATAAGGGCCGCAAAGGTGAGGTAGGAAGTCTTTTAGGGAGAAATCACACACATTGCTTCAGATGTGATGGAAATAGAGTCAGCAGCAGGTGGCTAGAAGAGTCAAGCTGGAGACTGAAAAGGATATTGTAAAAGGATGCACACACAGATGTTTGTCAGAAAAAAGCCCTGCACTGTTATCAGAACAGTTTTCAAATTGGGATCTTAGAGTCATGCAAATCTCATCCAAGGGATACTTAGCTGAACACCTGAAGCTTCACTCAAAATTATCCAAAGCTTTGCAAAGCCTTTTTGTGAACATGGATTGAATTTCAAGAAAAAATACGTTGTAAAGCAATTATAGTTCTGTTTCTCATTTTAAAAAATGGGGAAAGTGCAAGCTTCTGCTGGTGAAAATCTTATGAATTGCTGTTCAGGTTTATTCAGCTGCCTCTTCAAAATTTTATGACTTGTTATTTGAGGTAGAAATAATGTTCAATGCATCATTTTAGGACTCTCTTCAGATCTCAGAGATAGCAATTTCATAAGTATCATGATTTGAAGTTGCATATGTTAATAAATAACATCCAGTGCCGTAAAACATATAGCATGTAAAGGCTATTTAACAGTGAACAACAATGATGAATGATAGCACAGCTCATCAGTTACCATGCAGTATTCCTCCAATCTTTATGGGGGGGAAAATGTAGGCACAGAAAGGAAATTAGACAGGACATCGGAGTTAACACTATCATTTCAGAAACATGTTAAGTGTTATTTCTCAGTAGTTGCTAGGACCGCACAGAGGGTCAAACAAATAGGCACAGGTCAAGGTTTTGATTGCTTGTCAGCTTTTCACTGAGAACTACAACTTTGCCAAGACTTCACTTTGAAAGGAAGATGTTAGCTATGGCAATATTCTTTTTTTTTCCTATGGAAAAAAAATATCACTTTGTCTAATAAGATGTCATTTATTCTAAAATATGTCATTTTTTAAAATGAATTCTGAGCTTCCCACAGTTGAACAAAATATCTTCAGTAAAGTCTCTTTTTATCCATGAAAAAACTCCTGACCAGCTCCAGTTCTGAACTGTCTAGAGATTCAGAGTCCAGCTGTTATTTTATAAGCTAGATACCATTGACATTTGAAATAATACCTGGTATTATTTCATATTGAAGGTGGCATTTTCAGTCATAAAATGGCTAAACAAAGAGTGAGCTCAGATCATTGAAGACAAGCATTCCCCAAATTGTCAATTCAGAAGCAAATTATTCCTTCTTCACAAGCTTATACAGTGGTGGCACAAGGGGGAAGTGGCAAGTCCTTCACGGAGATAATGAAATTCCTTCTCTTATGAAAATCGGACACATTTTGACTTCATTTTATCAGTCATCAATAGCTACCACTGCTTTGGAGTTGTCTGTGGATGTTTTGCCTGACCACAAGCTTATGGTTGTGCTTTTGGGATCCATCCGGAGGGATCACAGCCCATTACTAGGCGAGCAGGTCCAAAGAGCACCTGGATTTGTAACAAGGTCACTGTCACCTGCTTCCTCTCACAAATTTCCGGCATTCCAAGTTGCCTTCTTTCTCCTCCAAACTAGCAGTAGCTGGATCTGCTTATAAAACAATATATTTTCCCTTCTAAGCTGTTACTGATCTAGACTAGTCTCCCTAGATCAAAAGCAGCTGTTCCTGGCTTCACCTATAGAGATCTTTAGGATTATTTGCTCAATTAAGGCAGTGATAAGGACAGCCAGCTCCCTTGCCAGCCTGCCTTCCTTGATTTGATTTTACTCTGCAGGAGCCATGGCCAGCTAATGGCCCCTGGGGAAGAGGAAGAAGGCTCTGGATTAATGCCTCTGTGCACCAAGGTGGCAGCCTGGGATTGGGATGCACCTTTTCCAACATGAGCCTGGAGCACAGCATCTCCCATTGCAGGCTTCCCTGCTGATCAAATCTTCAGGCACATAGAAGTATTGGCTCAGGAAGACTTTCAAAATCAGGATCTCCCACATCATAACCCCCTCAGATGTGCTAAAGGGATGCTCAGCCTGGGCTCTGCAAGGAGACAGTGCTCCTGCCTGGATCCAGAAAAGCTGCAAGCACACACAACTCCCTGGTGGTCCCTGTTGCTGCTGCCACACATCAGAAGCAATAGGGTTTTTGCGGCTGTGTCTCAGCGCACGGTCTACAGAAACAAGGTGTGTAACCTCTGCCATGTGTGACGGCACACATCAGTGCCATCCTCGCTCTATAGAGTTCAGGTGCTTTCATATCCAGGCTTCATCCAGCTGTAAACACTAGGCCTGCACGTTCCTGGCAGACAGCTTCAGGGGATGTCCTAGGAACATCTCTAAGTTGAAGCTTTACAGTCAGCATATCAGCCATTAGTGTAAAGAGAAGCCAGATGAAGTTTTTCCTCTGCTGTAACAAATTCCCAGAGTCTCGCTGTTCCCATGTGCTGGTCTGCAGCTGGTTGGAACAGCAGCTGCTTAAGTTTTCAAAATTCCTATGATTTCAAATGCATAATTAGAAGTGTCAAAAGGCAACAGAGAAGCATATCATGCAATAGATCTCCTCTACAAGTCTCTTATTTTGCTTTCTTCCCATTTTGATGTTTAAGATGGCAACCGGCCAGCTGACCCAAAGATATCTCAATGGTTATGCTGACAGAAAGCTGAGATCAAAGACATTTCAAAGCTGTTGTTGAGCATGTTTTGAGTGTGTCTTGAGGTTGAAACTTCAGTAAACCACAACCCTAACATAGCTTCCCTCCATCAGACAACGGGCTTGGTTGGACTGGACAAAAGATATCTGTGAAAAAATTCATTTTGCCCCATGCAATATTTTGTTTGTATAAACTACCACTATGTTAAGCACAAGCACATTCAGAATTCATCATAAAAATAATATACAAGGGAAACATCAACCAAACACTTTAATTCCTGTAGAGAGATATTCCTGCTATTAAATATCTGTATTGGTGATCTGGAAGAAAACAGGAAATCAGTGCTGAGAATATTTGCAGATGACACAAAAATTGGCAAGACAGTAAATGAGGGAGATTGGTTAGATAGGGTGAACTGGGTCACTTGCTGAAGTCAGTGGAATTTAAAGATCTGCTTTCATAAAGGAAGAAAAACTAAAGGCAAAGATGAGACGTGATATATATGCGGGGGGCTGTTTGCTGAAGTTCATGACATTGGAAAATAGCAGCATAGTAATGGCAAACTACCAACTGAGTTTATGTTTATAACCTAATGCTAGAGCTGTAATACATAGAATTTGACCCTGAAAAAGTAACAGAATACCAATGCTGCGTGCAGTAACAAGACCAGATTTGCAATACTGTAGCAAGTTTATGTGTCTGCACTTCAAAGTGAAAATTTTAAGGGTTCAAAAACAGAACAGAAAAAATTGAAGTCCATGAAATACGCCTTGGAATAACTGAAGAAACTCAGTGTACTTATTTCATTTAAGGGAGGTGATTTGACCAAAGTTCGCAAGCACCTCTCTGTGGAATAGATTTCTAATGGAGGCTGCACCTATTCCTGGCACTGAAAGAAAAAGCACAGTCCTGAGGTTGGAAGCAGAAGGTACAAAAATTGCAGCTGGCAAAAGGCAAAAAGCTTGAAAATGTGTAGTAATGAAACATGAGGTTAATTGGGAGTTTCAGTCATCCTAGCAGCCCAACTCATGAGCAAACAAGATGTCTTGATTTCACTGGGACACAACCTCCGCATAGCTCAAATTAAGAACATACTTTTCCTTTGGTCAGAACAAGTACTGTTAAGGATGCAACAGTCCTCTTACTAGCAACCTTAATTCACTAATTTAGGGCTAAATATTTAAAGTCATTCACCAAATGTAAAGGAAAACAATAAATAAAGATGATGAAAGAGGAGAAAGAAACCCACTGCCTGTGTAGCTCTAATCTACAGTGGATTTTGTGCTCCATATACAGCACATTTTCATCTCAGCAGGCAACTCCCATCCGAGAGGGAGAGGTGGCATGAGCTATTGTAGAGGATACGCAATGTTCTTTCCTCAGAGACTTATTTTATTGTTTCCCCTGTAAAAGGTCTTCAGACTCAAGCACATGACAGCCCTGTGTGTGCAGAAACAATGGGAGTCAGTCAGACATACCTTATAAATCTGTTTGGGGACTTTCGGTAATTGCTTACTGGGCCAATTCAGTATCAACTTGCCTTGGCCATCAGCTAGTAAAACACACCCAGTGAAACCAACAACTTTCAGCTTTGTGCTTAGCAGATTTCCTGTATAAAACCAGCACAATGTGTCTGGCCACCAGAAAATAAATAGCTTTTCTGGGTAACTGTTTCTTCCTCAGATGACTGATTATTTATTAAAAAAAAAAAAAAGATCATCTAGGGTCAAGATGAAACTGAGATGTTTCCCTGTGTGCTGGAGAGGGGACTGCTCCTTGCTCTCAGCTGACAGCCCTAAATATCACATTATACTGTCTGTGCTGCCATAATTGGCACTATATAGTGGAAAATTCTATCAAGACGAAAGACTGGAAAGGGACTACTCTGACATCCTGCACATACCTGCACTAACGGCACTCACACCAATTTGCAGCTAGGTACCTAATCCAAATGCGAACTCCAAGCAAATGGCAGCTGATGGACGAACCATCCAATACAGTTTCTGTCCTGTGAACAGCACCCACCTACGTTCCCCAACAGAAACATTTCATTTCAGAAATATCAAAATTATCAGTTTTGACATCATTCATGATTTCTCACGGAACCTGACTTAATGTGCAAAAGCTTTCAAACACTCCGACACTCCACTTTTCAGCAACTAAACTTTCTAGCAGTTTGTCCCTATTGCCGCTTAACAAAAATTTCACATTTACACAGACAAACTCATTCTGCACCTAGGGCAAGGGTGACTGGCTGTAGCAGATGGAAAAGTTCAACTCCAGTCTTGATTACCTTTCTGCAGTTTCAGACCCAGTAAGGGTCATGGCCATGGCAGTCACAGCAGCAGGATAAAAGCTCCTTGGACAAAGCTTCCTTTGTATTAGTGGACACTTTTTGCCTCCTCACATCCTTGTAACAACAGCAGTCAGTGAACCCAGAGACATGGGTTGCTCAAAGGATTTGTTGAGCTCGGCAGAGAATGTTTTTGTGTTCCCCATCTCACCACTCTTTTGGATACCGTGAGTCCAACAAGGGGTGAAAGACACATTTTCTATTTGGAGGGTGAATGCAGGTCAAGCGGACTGAAGCTGAGCCTGAGTGGGTGTCGAAGAGGCAAAGGAGCAGCAGATCAAAAGCCTCAGCATCCTTGAACGGGTTTTATGCCAGCACTGCCTGCTCCCAGCAGGGTCCCCATATAAACGAGGGTACCCTTGTCAATCAGACTGTGTCCTTGTGGGAGGGGAGCAGGAGCCAGCAGGAAGCTTCAGCCAAAATCAAGTTAGCTGAACGTGTAACTACAATAATTACCGAGACCCATTTCTGCTCCCATTAACAGGGTCTGGCTGCTGCAACATCCCCTCTGCCTCCTTGCCTAAAGATAGGGATGAATAGAAATGAAGTGACCTGGGAGCAACAGGGAACCGTCAGCTTCCAGGTCACATACAGGGAGCACTTGCTAACAAGGGGGGCATCTGCTGTAAGCAAACTCCTGCATCATGCTGGAGCCTGAGGATGCTCATGGCCTCTCCTCGGCTCAGATGCAATAAAATTTGACATGGCTGTGAAGCCAAGACCACCTGGGCTCAACATCTCATCAGATGGGCAGGAGGAGTAAAGTCAGTCACTTTTCATCTAGGTCCACAGCTGCTGGGTGCAGGGTCTGGCGCAGCCTGCTTTTAGCTGGGGGCAGAATCTCACTGGTCTTTCAGTGCGTAAGTTATTCCAGTGACTTGCTTTGACTACCAGAGCCAGGGCTATGTCCCATGAAGGCCAGGACTAGGGACAGGGACACATAGAAAAGAATTTGCAGTTTTCCTCTGGAGAAAAATGCCATTCAATTAGCTTTCAGATAGTAGGCATCACAGCAAAGGACAGTAGTTTTATAAGCCAGCACTGTTTGTTATGAGTCTGAATCAGACTTCCATATATTATAACATGACAACATATTTTTACTTCCAGAGCCAAACAACCACATAATATACTTCGAAGCGAACATAGTAGATAAGAGGTAATTTAATCTCAAGCTTCATTAGTTCAGCTATTGTATGAAACAGATAACAGATGCAGGAGAATAGACAGAAAACATAGCCTCTCCATGACTACCATCTGTGTAAATAAGCGTGTGGGGAGCTTGAAAATTCACTACACTCCAGTTCACAGAGAGTCCTCATGGGTTTGTAATAAAGCATTCCCTCTCTGCTAGTTCATTAATCAGATTCCCTCACGCTGGAGCTTTCCTTTTGGTGGTTTCCCATTAACGCCACGTTTGCCATCGCTCCAGCATGCCAACGTTCCCAGTGGGAATTTTCCCTAACACCAGCACTACAGTAAACAGCAGTGCCCTTTGCCCAGGCAGTCCGGCAAGCAGGACCACAGATGTGGCATTACGAGAGGGCAGCACTGGGCGGCTGTTCACATCCCAAGGATTACTGCTGCAGTAAAGCCACGCGCTGCCTTGAAAAGCTCGCATGTACAGTGACCTTAACCTGCCTGGGACTCCCCTTCTAATTTGCAAAGAACTGGCTTGACCCCACATGCAGCCTGTTCTTGCTTCCAGCTTCCCCCAGCCTCTACACAGAGTTCTTTTTTTGCTAGCAGATAGTATTTACTCAAATCCAAGACAACCCTTAAGGTCTTAAAATCCAAGGTTCCCCCCTTCTTTCATTTATTGAGACTTCATGCTAAAGAAGAGGGAATTCAGGGTTTCTGTTCTGCCTTTATGGCACAGTAAGAGCTGACTCTTACACCGTGTCCTTTGCTCAGTGCCTTGGGCACTGTATTGGCCTATTAATTAGGAAGCTGGGCTCAACCCCTTCCCTTTCAATTCTGAAGGGAATTCAGTCTGCAGCTCTCACGGACCAGGCTTGGGGCAGGCCTCTTTGACTCATTAGCCTTCATGAGCCCCAAAAGTACTGTTCTCCGCAGTCAATATAAGGAGAAGGGATACGTCATGTCTCAGCCCCCAGCCAAAGCCACTGAGTCACTGGGTCCAGTGGAGAACAGACGGCTGCTGAGGACCGTCTTCTCACCTGCTTGTAACATGACAGAGATAGAGATAACTCCAGAGGTCTAGCAAAAGACTGCCTCCCCAAAACACCCAGTCCCTCCAAGTAACTATTTTCCTCTGTTCCACATCTTTAACTTTGATTTAGTAAAAGCTACACCTAGTGACTCATAATGGTAACAGTGAACTAGCAGAAGCCCTTAAGAACCTTAATAAATTTTCTTTTTGATTTGATTGTGTCTTTCAAGTAGGCATCCGATAGCAGCCCAGATACTTAACAACTTCCTGGTTTTCACACAGTCACCACAGATTCCTCCCAAAACCCAGGCACCTCAGCTTACAGAAGATGGTTGGCCACTCTGAGGGTACTGTAGTTATTGCTCATCCTCCTGGCTCTTACTGCTGCAACCACCATGTCTGTAGGAGAGACTTGTACTCCTTGGCTAACATATCCCAGGTTTTGTTCCTGTGGATGTGCTGGAGATACCTGCATTTGTTCATTAAGAGAAAGGAGGAGGTTGGTATCAATCAGTCACAGAAATAAGCAATATTCTTATGTGAGCTCCCCATATCCTACCACCTGCAGGTGTAAGGGCTGGGGAGACTTCAGTGCTGGGCAGCAGCAATAAACCAGGTTTCTTACTAATCACCATTCTGTAGCAGAATGAGTCCCCGTAAACACAGTTGGATTAGTCAGTCCGGTGAAGAGAGAGGTGTCTGCCACTAAGTCCTGTTCTCCAGGGGAACACGATAACCCACTGAAAACAAGGACATCTAGGACATTCACTTCAAGAGGGCTGAAATTTCTCCCTCTTAAGTCTCCAATGTACTGTGTTTCTGTATCCACAAAATTAATCTGTCAGTGCTGCTGCATTAAGTGCTTCTGTCTGGAACGCCACTCCTCAAATCCCTACTTCTCTCTCGCCTCATCCCATCATCACGCAAGTGTGCTCCTGCTGGCAGAGAGCCTGCACACCTAGAAATCTCCTCCTGAAAAGGTCTGGTTCTGATTGTGCCTTGATACCACAAAGTAGCTGTTTTCACATTTAGGTACTAATGAGACTCACACCTATACACACCTCACTGCCTACCCCGCTAGGATTGCAGAGTATGAGATCAGACCCTATGTGAAATCCAACTGAAGAAATAAGTTATTCCACGTTGATGGTGAGGACGCTTATCCGGCCTTTGGCTTACCCAGAGCTGGTTCACAGCAGGGCTGCTGTCACTAGGTGCCACAGACCACACTCACCCTTGCAGCCAGCAGCCTTAGAAAGGCTTACAGAAGGAAGACACCCAACATCCTCCTGTCAGTGAGTTGCAAGATGGTACCTGACAGTTTGAGGCACACGCGATGCAGAGTTTGCTGTCACTATGTGTGACATTCAGGGTCTTCCTGAGCAGTGTCCTGGATCTCAGAGTGCCCTAAACCAACTTGTAGAATGGACAGATGGAGGTTGCATATATAATAATTAGCAGACAATCAGTCAGTGGTTACTTATGAAATGTAGTAGATAACTTCTCCCTGTAGCTATCCCTGGATGCTTACATCTACATTACGTACACTTAATTCTACTTAAGCATGGGCAATATCAAACACTTCTCATGTGTTTCTATAATACTGGTAAAGCCACTGACTGACAGACGCAGTCATGGGGAAGACGGACAACTGATTGCTCAAATCCACCCACATTCTATTTCTACTAAAATCATGGAGGGAATCACTAGAGCCACAAGCACAATGTTTTCCCTGCATGCTGATTTCATTTCAAGCTGATGCTAGGCAGCCAAAAGGCAGTTCCTTTGGTGGGTGCTGCATGGCTGGCCAGGCCAAAGAAGTGCAGCAAGCCATGCCACATAGTGCAGCAGACAGCAGGAACTGCTCGTCAGGCTGTGTGTTGTGCAGCAGATTATACAGTGAATGCCTAAAGAGCCTCTGCAAAGTGGAGAGAGCTTCAACTCATTTCTCAATTCAATTCATTCCTCTCCCTTAGAGCACCTGTGCAGGATGCTGCCCCTGTAGGCTGGAGATCCACACTTACTTTGTGAAGCAAGAAGGAGCATCTGCCTGCAACTTCATAGGGTGTTATGAGGCTGAACCCATGGATGGATGCATGGGTGGAGTTTGGTAACTGAGTGCAAACTGATGGTGCTCTCTACCCAAGCATGGATGCCTAACTGCAATGCCTGTGCTCCTGGGCTGCATGTCAAGGAACAGGGTTAGTCCGATTAAGTTTTCTGGGCATCAGCATCAGCAGTACTTGCAAAACTTGAGTATTGAAAAGATTCTGGGGAGTAGTGGGGGAGTGGGCATGATCATATTGTATGCAACTGTTCAGGAAAACAAATGCATCTCACAATAGACATGCACACATCTGCTGCCAAGGAGTTAAGGCACATCTGCTTGGACTGGAAGTGGTAAGATGTCATCTATTTCATAGGAAATAACTAAGCCTATTAATGTGTATTTTTACTTAGCACCATGCTTTATTCCGCTACTTTTTCCCTCACCCTTTTTAATGATCTCTTTTATGTTGGAGTATCAAGTATCAGAATACTTCAATGATAAGGATTCCCCTGGAATAGAAAAGATACCTTCTAAGGTATCTTTTTTTCCTTGGAATTCTGTCTTATGAATCTTCTTGCACTGGAAACACAAAATACCAGAGACATGAGACATAAGCAATGCCATTTATTGAAGCTTGAAACAAATATGTCATCGTAGTTTGCTTTTTAAACCTTGAAATGTTAGAACAAGCAGTGAATGTGCCAAATACACATTTTTTCCTGAGCAACCTGTTGAAGCTGATGTGTCTCAGGCTAATATGATAATATAATGATATTATGCCTCTGCACTTAACGCTCTATTCAGTTTTAAGAATAGTGACCATCTGGGTTAGGATCATAAATCCACCTTTACTTAAAAAGAGATATGTCATAAGAAAGGAATCTTGCTAAATGGGTGGCAGAGGTGACTGCACATATTATTAGCACAGAGGACATACTAGGCTGATGAGTGCCATGTAAGAACCTATGTAAAATACAGCAGTGGCACTGCTCTATTAGAACAGTTCATGTTGTTGTCACAGTCTTTTCCCTAAAGTTTTAAGCTGGGAGAGTGATGCACTCAATGCATCGCATCGCGTTTAAGCACAGCGGTGACTGTGCTTCCCTGGGTAGAAAGATTATTTTGATTAATGTCCATAATATAATTTATTCACTTTTATGCTTTTCAAATGAAATTACAGCTCCCTGAAGAAAACAATGAAGCCAGAAATGGCTTTACTCCTCACTAGCCATAAGGAGCACCGGAAGGGACAAGCCCCCCAGGCACTTTTCCTCCCACCTGCACTATATCCACTCAGTCAGCCCCTTTCTTATTAGCTTACATACCTGATGGCCCACTTCTGCTGACCTCTGTGGATAAAACGTTGCAGGTACCTCTGAGCATAGAAGAGTCTGACTCTGAAGTGAATCTAACTTTGTCCTGCCCAAATCCTGCAAGATGCTTCTGGGAACATCAGAAGCATCTGCACTGTCCACCAGTCTAGGTTGTTTGGCCATCAGAGAACTGCCTTGGATGTAGCAGTACAGGCTCTGCTCTACACAATGCAGCCTGAGGCCAAGCCCTGCCCAAATGCTTCCTGAATCAGATGGGACACCTCCACTCCTTCATATGATTCAATATTTCTGTGTCCAGTGGAATAAGAACTGCCCAGATTTCTATTGCTCAAAAGGTCAGTAGCCATTCAGGACCTCAGAAGGACATAAGCACACTGTGAAACTTAAAAAGCATTATGTCTGGCATTGGCCAGCAACACCATAGACAGGTATTATTTTACGAGTATCTGCATGTATGCTATGTACACACATGCATGTGCATGCACCATTGTAAGTCATCCCCCACATCTGTTATACTAGCACCATATTTTTAACAGTGGATTTTAAGTTTTATCAGCACCTATAACTGGGGTTATATTGCCATCACAGAAGTTAATAAATCTAACCTTACCATGCTGCATAACCTGAACTCCCAGAGACTTCAAGTGAAGAAGTGAGCCCTTAGCCAAAGGTCACAAACCTATGAAAAAGGACAATTAGACTTGTGGCCATCATTAGATTAATACATTATAGCCAGGCCCAAATATTTCTATTAACTTTCATAAAAGTCTGTCTAGAAATAGGGCTATTGCTAGTCATAGCTCTGTAAGCGTAGTGACACTTGGATTCATGGCTATGTGTCTCACTCTACACTGCATAAAATATGACATTTCTCTGTTTTACAATCTCAAATTGTCAGGTAGCTAGGGAGTAAATCTGCGATTTTCAAAAGAGTGTGAAGAACCAAGGTGTCCAAATCCTACTGAATTTCAAAGGAATCTAAATGTCAGACTCTGTCCAGCTCTTTAGAAAATGCCCAGCTTTGCTTCAAAGTGTCCAATCTGGTCTCCCTAAAGTTTGTTCTGCCATTTTCTTCAATAGCAAAACAGATATGCTATTTGACTAGTGCTCTCCTAATGCCTGAGGCCCAGAGCTACACAGATACTCTGGGTTTCGGACTCCTGTCCCAGGTGCCCTCAGCCTCACTATGATCAAGGATTTGCACTGGGGGAAAAGTTTGCTGTGAGTGAGGTGATAAAGTACTCTTGTGGATGTGGGCTTACACTCTACTAGGAGATACTGGATTAAATGATAGCTCTATCGCTGAATATTGCTGTGAATTACAGTCCATCTGTTAAGGTGGTAGATGCCAACAGCTTTGCTTTCATGATACCAAGAAATGTTGCTTAAAACATATTTGGGAACTTAACATCCCATATTTGGTGGGGTTTTCAGGTTACAGCGAGGCATTTGTAGCAGAAGAAAACTGGCCAGGACAGGCTATTGCTGAGGTATCCTTTAGAGGTTCAGTGAAGTACTAAATGAACAATTTTTCTTTTGAAAAATCCAATGTTTCAATTTGTCCTGCATATCATAGTCAGTTATTATAAAACTCTGCTTTTAAATTTATGAAGTGAGCAAACAATTTGGAGAAACACTGCCACTTCACCTTGATTCCTAAAGACAGAAAAATGAGTGAGCACAGGGGGATCTGGCCCACAGTGCAGGTCTGTGTCTGCTGCCCCATCGGCCACCTTCACTCAGCACTTGAGTAAGTGGTGCTGCTGTTTCAAGTGGGTTTCGGAAAAGAGATGGAAGACAGAACAAGTGAAATATTCATTTAAAGAAATACAAAAATTCTTGCAAGCTTGTTTCTAGTCTCTATGCATGCCTAAGAAGTACTAGCTGCTGGTACATTGCAAATTGTGTTACAAATTTTGGACTATTACAGAGAAAAATTTGAAGCAGTAAAACAGGACTGATAACCCTAAGGGATGTGTTTTCCCAGTTTTGATCACAGATTTCCATTTATGTTGGATGGTTCAGAAAAAAAAGGAGCATAAAACCTGTAAACACAAGCCCTACTCAAAACAACTAGATAAAAACCAGCTAGTGCCAAGAAGCTTGGTTGTTGTTTTCTTGGTTTTGAGGTGATTTTCTTCTAGATTTAGTGTAATTTTGTCGTTTGAGGACTCGCTGATCCCAGTATCTTGCTTTGTTACGAATTCGGGGCTGGCTACATGTGAAGCAGCACTGAGTCTGTATTGACGGCAGCAAGCACTTGCCAATGCCTTTCAGCCTCTGGCAGAAGCGAACTGACAGTTGGTCTTTGCTGCAGGGTAGCCCTATGGTGGAGAAGATGAGAAGAATTAGCTATATTTTGCTGACAAATTATCTGTATTTCTAGAATTTTAAACTGCTTTATGCCAGACAGTCATGCCTGTTAAGGCTCTTATTTATGATGGCTTTCTCTTCCTTTGTATTATGGGTCAGCTTGATCCCCCTGAAATTTTAGGACTTTTAAGTGAAGAGGTCCTGTTAAACTTCACACGACCTTCTGTCTTGGAAAATACAGCTCTCTTATTACCATTCAGTGAGGCCTTACTTTTGCAGCAGACATAGCTGATCTATGTTTTTCACTTTAATGTTTCTGCTTTTAAGAAGTACCAGAGAAAGTCTAGCAACAATGATTTGTGAGTCTGGTACTTTCACGTTCTTGTAATAGTGCATTTAAGACAAGCGCAATGGGCTGGCAGTGTGCTGCAGAGCCATGCAGGGCAGGCAGAAGAGTGTAGACAAGGCACGTGCAACTATATGTTCAGCTTGACAATGCTTCAATTTCTGCAGCACGAAAATAAGCCAGGGACTGGTACTGTATGTATTATGGTGCTGATAGGTATGTGGTAGCTTTAATAAAATGAGATGTGTCAGATTTAGTTAGATATTACAAAATGGGGGACCTCAGCTGCGAGAAGAGATGGCTAGGGGGAGAGCCAAGGTTTGCAAAAGCAGGAAGGTGGTGGATTAGCTGACTGCAAGGCTGTTGTTCAGCAAATCCCTCAACACTGGAACTAGGGAAACTCAATGGAACTATAAAGGTAGTTTAAAACAGATAAAAGAACTTCTTTTCACAGCAGGCTGTGAACCTCTGGAACTTGCTGCCACAGGAGAGGGTGGAAGCAGACAGCATTGCAGGGTCAAAAAGGGATGCAACATATTCATAGAAAAAGTTCCATAAATTTAAACTAAAAGGCACTGAAAGGGGTGCCTTTAATAGCTCTAAAATGCCAGTTGGGAGTGCTGGAGGAATACCGTGGAAATGAATCACAGGAAAGGACTAAACTCCTGTATTCTCCCTAAGTAGCATCTTCTAATGCCGTTGCTGGAGACACAATATTGGGCTGCGTGGACCACTGGTCTACCCAGTAGGGCATTTCTTATGTTTTACTGGCCCCTTGAGATTTTATTCACAGAAATAACTATTACTAATCTGTGTAGGTAGTATTTATCTGAGTCTGTCTTTCTGAACATGAGAGGGACAGGAGATAAGCAGACCAATTCAACCCTAGGGCAAAACATGTGCTAAAGATCTTTGAACAGCAGGAGGAGTGATGCATCACTTTCAAGTGTATGCCAGATCTGCCCTGCTCTCAGGAGTCAACCTCTTGTCTCGTTGCCAGATTCAACCTGTACTTTTGACTTGTGAGAGGGAAGAATCCTCCTCCAAAAGGCCTTTGAAGGCTCTTCCAGAAGGACTCTGAGCTGTTGCTGTTCTTACCTGAGGGTACCTGCTGGATACTGCAAGTACACAGACTACAGATAAAGATACCCTTCCGTAAGCTTCCTCCCTCCCCTGCCACTTCTTTTCTGGGCTATTACCATCTACACAACTGGGCTCCTGGGCCCTTGAAGGAGAGAGGTACAGGACACCCTGAGTCACAAGAGGACTTCTCTCCACCTCTTCATTTTGGAGACAGCGTCACCCTGTGGGACACCGAATTCATAGTGCCAAGATTGTATCTGGGTTCACTGCCAGTCAGATTTTTCTTACAGTGTCTGTCTCACTTTGCTTGCTTGCACTCCCAGTCCAGAATTTGAAGTTCCCATAGGGGTATCTGTCTTAAGAAATGGCATCTGTTTGGATTCACAGCATGTCTTTCCACAGCCCTCAAGGCAGCCTGTGAGTTACCTAAAACAGGTCAATACAAGCAGACCTATTCATTTAGTTGTGGCATCATAAATTAGGGATGCAGGCTCAGAGAACTGCATTCCCCATCAGGGCCAGTAGGGCTGGAGAACCTGACAACATGATTCCACCAACGGCGCAGCTGAGCAGTAGCAGGTTAGGCTGACCTGTAATTACTGAGCCTGTAGTATTCACAACAAACTGATAAATTGGGTCAGCTTCCAGTTTTTGCAGAATCTCAGCACAAATGGAGAGCTCTTTGGAAACTGTCTGATGCAAGTGTATTATCATACCTGTACTTTTCCTGCACTCTTGCAGATTGCATTTCTGAATCTCTGTGGGCTTGGGTTTATCCACACACGTACTGTCATCTTCAGTTTCATTAGTTTCTGTATTCATGCACTTCACAGTTCTTTGCTGAATGCCCCCTCCACAAGAAACAGTGCACTGAAAAAGAGTAATTTTAACATATATAGAAGTTTTTTACATGGAAATTGTGTAATATGCCAATATTTGAGCTGTTTGAGCACATTTGACAGAAAGCTAAAAATGCTGTATGATCCAGAACCAATGACACTAAAGTACTTTGTGTACTGCATTCTCCATCCAGACACCTCCATGGTGCATTGTGGCCAGATTTGGCAGGATACAGTGGAGGGGTAAATAGTACAAATGCAGCATCTTGCAATGTGTAACCATGGTAAGAGGACTGTTTTCTATGGAGAGGGAGGATCTGTAATGCCAGTCCTACAAAGTAAGAGAGTAGTAATCCAAATTAGTACTGCACACTGACATTTTTTGTTTCCTGTGTTTTCTCACCATCTAAATTAAACATGAATAATCAATTGCAATGTTAGGTCTAGAAATGACCAAGCTGAAGATTTCAAAAAATCTCAGTGAGATGTTTTTTCTTTGGTGACATTTACACTGTGGTTACCCTTTCTTTATGACCACAAAACAATTGCCAGCTGCTTGTTCTGATGGCACATAGATGGCCATAAAAAAAGAACATTTTCCTGTACTATTCTGTAAATGTACTTAATTCTTCCGACATCCCAGAGCATCTGAGAATTCCAGTTAATTTTAAATTCTTTTTCTCTTCAGATAAATAGTGGCCAGCAAGATAAATACTTCAACAGACAGAGAATGCCAGCTAGTGCTGAAGACAGGACTGGTACCTAATACCTAATTTTCTGCAAATTATCCTCTCTCTAATGTATATCTCTGTGCATAAGACACAATATTACTGGTGTGAAGTACATTAAAAGATCTTAGGTACTCCTGCGGCAACTTCAGATTAATGTTTAAAATAGTTTTTTTATAAAGTAAAATAAATGGGATTAATAAATCAGTAAAATAGCTGCTATACATTTTGGTATTCAGTTGCTTATTTTATGCATGTCCCAACATTTTCACTTCCATATTTAAGTGTTAGAGTTATACTAACTCTACATTACATTATACTCATATCCCATCTAATGGCTTTGTGTCAAAACCAACTTATTAAATTTTCTGTGTTAAATGACTCTCCGTTATTTCCTTATTTGTGGCTCCTTTTGGTGTACTTTCCACATTCTCTTCTGCTGTGAGGACTATTTGTAATGTATGAATAGGTTTGTTAAGGAAACTGGAGGGAAAGGTTTATTAGATATACCAGTTTCTTTATGATTAAACATGTATTGCAGAAACTGGAAGGTTCCCCAAAGATACACCCCATGTTTGTCAATTAGAGTTCCAGAAGCCAAAGTAGAGGGCTATTGGTCAAAATTCAGAATTTCTGTTTGTGTGGGCAAGTCCAATATTCCACAAAGTTGCTTTAAGGGTCACCCCCCAACCGCTCAAAAAATAGTCTGGAACAGTAAAACATTACAATAACTGGAGAGGCTCTGGAAGCACAGACAAATCAAACAGCCTGGTTGTACTTGGAAGGATTCAGCTAGGCATGTTGTCAGGGACTTTTATTAGCAATTCAAGCTTTTCCCTCCCTCTCTAAAGATGCTCGTCCTGTCATCCTCTTGAAACGTTACCTGATTCTATATCTAACCGAACATGGTTGAATTTACTACCCAGTAGCCTCTTCCAGTGGAAAACTTCAAATTTGTAATGGAAGAATGTCAATGGTAACTCCTTTTTCATTAGAAAAGGAAAAAAACCCCACAGCCCTCCATCCAACTACATCTAATGCAGCAACAAAAAGTAAAAGCTACAATGTCTATCACCTGAAGGAACTGTGTTGGCCTGGCTCTGAAACGTTTAGTAATATTTTCAAAAGATCTTCTTTTGTAACTCCAGCTGTGCATAAGAAACTATACTTGCCATAGGCACTGAGGTTCACAGACAAGTGGATAATACGACTAAACATGGCCAACTCAGGACAACAAATAAAACAAAAAAGAACTGAATCCTACCGGGCCCCATGCCTGGTTAATCCACTGCGTACAAGGCTGCCTGTTACAGGATGCAACGGCAGTAGGTCTTTTTGTCCAGTCACAGTAGCCGCCTTCTGGGCAGTAGATATGTCGCTTTCGCTGGCCCCCACCACATGTTCTCGAACACTAACAAAAGAGGTGCACAAACCCATGAGGAGAGAGGTGGGAATGGATGACAACCCAGAAACAGACCATAAAGACAGTAGGAAATGTTCTTTGTTTAGAAATGTGGAGCCACAGGTAACAAGAAGCATGTCACTGACCCATGTGATTTAGAAAGATGTACAGGCTAGCCTGCATATCAAGTATTACAGTCCCAATATGAAGAAAAGCTCTTCATATTGGGAACTGAGACATTTATTTCATCATATGCTTGGAAAGAGACAGGGAAGAAGCCATTATCGGTCCAAAATACTTGGGGGAAAGCTGTTCCTGACACGTATTAATGCAAGGAATATAGGACAGCGTGGAAGCGGCAACATAGAACAGGCAACACAGAACTGCTCATGCAGCACCACTGGCAACAGTAACTTCTCCAACAAGAATGAGATTGGAAGTTAGGCGTCTGCAGGATTAATCTGTTACATTTACTGAAGACAGTACAAGTGCATGAGGTGCAACGTCTCATTTTTATGAGGTGGCTGGGGACATTGAAATTCACCCAATCCATACAATAAATTAACTGTTCGGCAATAAAAGCATCATACAAAGACAGTGACCCAGGTTATTTTTTTAAACATTTTTTTGTCCACATTCTAGTATTACTTACCAACTGATCTTTTACTATTATTCACTAGCTCTGCAGTAGAGCCTGCTTGAAATACACAAAAAAATTTGTACTCTGACATGAAATAAGATACCAGATATACTTTGCATAATGCCTTGTTCCTGTCCTACAAGGAATTGCATCCCTATGGACATAGGACCAGAGCTGACATCTGATAAATGAACCTTTTCAATCCAATTCTATCCAGTATCCTTAGCATGAGAACAACTGCCAGGGTTGAACAAGCGTTTTTATAAAATATTTTAAGTGGCAAACGGGTGCAATCATTTGGCTACTCTTATTTTTTCAGCCCTTGCTGACTGCTCTGACTGGAAACCCACATCCTGGTCTCCTCCTTACGGCAGGGGTGATTTGTCAGTGGCCTGTAAGGAAGCAATGTGATCACCTCTCTTGAAATCCAAAAGCATCAGGTCCACAGTGCCGCAAACATTGTGGCGCTTTCTCCAAGGCTGCTTTTAGTGGGAGTAAACACTAAAATGTAGTCAGACCATGTGCTTTAGCTGACATAAATATGTGCCTGGCTGCCTATGAGTTTGTTGGCACAGATTTATATTACAAAGTGACCCAAACGTCAGATTTATCTTACATCTGATCTCAGTCTCTGGCCCCATAAAATTGCAGCCCAAAAGTGTAAAGGACAATTCTGAATTAATCATGATGACAAAGCAACATTAAAATGGCAGCAAAAGGGATCAGTCTGAATGAATCACATTTACTGATCCAGTAGGATAGCTAAAATAAATCTTCTTCCAGGCCATCTGCTTCTCTCTTTCAGGGTATGGTAATTTACAGCTCTAGCTGTGTATCACATGCAACCTAAGAATGATTCTGGGAAGTCTTACGAACGTCTGTGATAATTTTTGCTGTAACCATGCACAAGGTCTGCAGAGCCTCTGAGTGGTCCTAACTCTGTGTCTTCCTTTGAGAGAAAGTTTACCTAACAGCATGGGATCTAACAGCCACCGCTAACTGACAACTAATTGTTCATTCCCAAAGCTTCTTTTAAAGAACAATACCTCATTCCAGGGCTCCACACGCCACTGCAAGCAAGGCTCCACGTTACAACTAGTGTTGAGTTGTGGCTTATATCCAAGTAATTGGCAATGAAAAGGCCTCAGAAGTCGCTTTTCACGAACATCAATGCAGTGAACATCTCGGGTCTTGAAACCACCGTTGCAGCTAGCGGAGCACTGTATACAGAATAGAAAGGGGTACATCTCCAAATTATGTTCTGCTGAGCAGCTGTCCCTTCCCCAGTCACAGAGGAAGAGGACAGCCTGAGCTTTGAGCATCCTGACTCACAGAGGGAATTTCCAGTTTACCATAACAACAATCCATTGTTAGGTTTAAAAACTGTGGTTTTCATCATAGCAAATCAGAACACACCACACAAATATTTCCCTTTCTTCACTGGAACATCCGTTAATAACACAAATGGATATTTAATTAGGAAATCTTGCCAGTTATTTCCAAAATGTCATAGTGAAAGAGTCATAATGCAATAAATAGAATAAACAAATCCTGTATGTAGGGAAATTGTCAGTTGTTTCTGGGGGAGGAAGGGAGGAAAGAGGCACAGCTGCATAAGTTGATTTCTCATTCAGCCATGGGAGAGGTCAGTGTCCATGGCAGCAGATTGCTTAGGCTGGCAAAACTGCTCCTCATCTTAGCCCCTAGACTTGAGCTGCTGCGGATACCACTGGGAGATGGTGGACTCATCACACAGCAGCAGTTCCCACCTTCACCTTCCTCGCTTCTTTGTGGCACCAGGAGGATCCATACCCCAAGAGCACCCCGGGTGTGAGAATGGGAAAGAAGAGAGAGAGACCATGAGCCTCACTCACTGCCTGTGAAATCGCTTCTCAGCTTAGAGCACTACTGGCGAGCCAAGTGAGCCCTTCCAGTCTCGTATTTCTCCCCAGAGTTTGCTCCAAGGCCTCATGCAGCAGGACCAGGTTGTGTCCCCACCTAACCGAAGCCCCAGACCTCTCCTGCTGCTGAGGAAGAACTGAATTTGCTACTCGAGGATAAGGACAAATACACATTTAATTATTTTGCCTTCATCCAGGATTAAAGCCAATTCTACCGACACCACTGAATAACCTCAGATCAGCTTTCATCTTTACCGCCGTGATGCAATATAACAACTGATGCTGTTCTCCTTTGCATAAATCAGCATTCTTCAGTTGAACAAGGAAACTGAATATAATACTTCCCCAGGGAGCTGAAGGATGGATGGAAGGGGAGTCCATGCTCTTGTTCACAGAAGCTTCTGTCCCTCTGGATAGAAACAATGGACAGAAGTGACTGTGCAAGAAACTGAGTACACACAGCCCCAAAATATGTGCAAATTGTATTTGGTATTAAACTTAGACTATAAGGTCCAGTCTGAAGCATCTTTCGTTTTGAGGAGGGGAAAAATTAGGTAAGAGAAAAGGAACAGAGAAAGTTTACTACACTAGCAGGGGAATGTAGCCATCTTGCTGTGATAAGGTGACATTAACATGTTTGAAACAAGTAATGAGAAAAACAATTGCCACTTGCAAAAGCAAACAAGAAATAGCCATTTTTATATATGAAATTGTAATCAGGTTTGTATAGTTCAATTGCTGGAAAATAAGGGTGGCTAACACAACAGAAATCTGCTAGGAAAAGCCTTTTGTCTCCAATTGGCCTCATAATTAGACTGACACTTTAAAACATTTGTTTCCTACAATATTTTATCATTAAACTGATTTCTAGCTACTTTCTGTGATATAACTATCATCCACTTGTTGCAAGAGCAGTAACATTTATGAAGAAAAAGTGAAGGTGAAATATGCCCTACTGCAACTGGGACTGCAGAATGTCTATCTATGATTTAAAATGAATTTCGAAGGCTTAAATGTGGTTATGTAATGCCTTGGCCTTTCCTGGACTTTCTAAAGAGTCATGTATGTCACGTACAAATCAATTCTATGTCAAAGAGCTCAATAATATAACACAGGTTTTGTAACTATAACCTTTTCTTTGTATGAATCTGCCCTCTAGTTCAATGGCAACAACATTGTCCGCAAAAATTATATGTATTGAGAAAGTTTGAGACCTATCTTTTTCTTTATTAAGTCAACATTATTTCAAATAGAATTTTGTAGTTTTTCTCTTTTGAGTCTTGAAAAATAACCCACCGTTTGAAGCCCCAATTTTAGACAGTGTGAAGACAAAATGTAACAAGCTTCAAGAAGTCACTGAAGTCCTTCCAGGTGTTCGTCACACATCGTACAATACCAAAAAAGAACTCAAACACAATTCCTTGGGTTCCACTTACTACCTTGGACACTCTCCTGTCTCTTGGCTAGGCCTGTATACATAACTAGTACCAAATAAGACTGTAGCCATAGCAGCCATTCTCCCCAGTATATTTTTCTTTAGTTTTTATAATGTAAAACTTAGAGATTACATGAATGGGGAACAGACCATGTCACATAAGGTAATACATGGTGGCAAGGGTGAATAGGAACATGCCAACTCCCTCTCCCAAATTCCCACTCGCTTCTTAAAATTAGGATATGCCTCTGGAGACAGAGATCAAAAAGATGCCACATGCAAATATGTACAGCTTTGCCCTAGGATCTCCACAGAAAATGCATAGTGAGCCCTGCTTTAGCTCTAGATGCAAAAGTTAATGAGTATGACCCCCACACAGGAAGAACAGAACTCATGGCAGATGCGTTTCCATAAATAACTTAGTCAGGAAATTAGTAAATTAGTGCTGAATCGTCAACTGGGAATCATGTATGCATTCACTGAGTAAATAATTATTTTTAAAATGAAGTATTTAGAACTCCCTACTGTTTGAAGTTAGCAAGCTTGCTGTTCACACACAGCTCTGAATGAAGTTACCTTGCTCCAATTTCCTGTTTTCCAGCTAGCACATGGGCGGAGATAACATTTTCTTGCAGGATCAGGCTTTTTCATGTGCTGACAGTGGGATGTGTTCCTGCTGCTGCACTCCACGTGTCTCCAGAAAGCCCCCATTCCACAGGTGGTAGAGCACTGCACAAGGGTGAGAGGAAAGCCCAGGGGCAAACTCAACGTTAGTAAGTCATTCTGGAAACAATCCAGGAACCTAAATATAAATATCTAGAGCTATTTTAGATGACCTGGTTTATCTGAGATACTCAAAAGAAGATTTCAAGTTCACCTAAGTCTTACTTAAGGTTCTGAAGGAGGTGTTTTTGTTGCTTTGTTAAGAAAATAGCAATTCTGATTTATACTATGCACTGCTCTTCTTTGGCAGACTCCTGCTTACTGAGACATTCTGAATCTGTACCAGGTGTTCCACTGTTTCCTTCTGTGTCATTGCATCCAATCTTAAGCACTGTTCCCTCTCTATCCCTAATAGTGCTGATGAGATATTCAGCAAACTGAGTGCATGATGCTGAAAATCTGAAATAAAATATGTGAGAGACTTGGGAAAACTGTGCAGGAAAAGGATTTTTGAAATTCTGAATTCCAAGAGTGACTAAGTTTTTCCAACATTTGGGAGGATTTTAGTGTCTGAGGTAAGAGAACTGATCATGCCAGTCCAGATCCCAAGAGTGCACACTCTTCACCAAAAAAATCACTATCATTGTATTCTGAAGCAGGAAGAGGTGAAAAGTGGCTGGAGACACCCATTTACCTTTTTCTCCCTTAAAAAGGGAGGGACAGTGAACTACATGCATAGAGTCAAATCCAACACACGCCAAGCAGCCTGTAGCTGGCATGAGAAACAGCATAAATAATCTTGGATTAAGTCAGCAAAATGATGAAGAGAGCAACTGCTATTGTGTGGTTTGAACTCCCTACACGGAAGTGGGAGAGTAAAACAGGGAAAGCTGAGTAAATGTCTTTGGAAAGATAAGGAAAGCTAAGCTGAAGCTAAGACAGGGAAAAAAACCCATTGAAGACATGGAGCTGTTACCAGATTCAATCAGAGAAATGGAAAAATGGTTAATGGTCACAACAAAGAATTTTTGAAAAATTGCACATTATAAAGAGTGTGAATCTGCCAGGCCTCTGCAACATGCCATCTCTAGCTTCCGAGATTCGTGGGACATCTGTCCAAGAGGCCCAAAGATCCTGTTAAATGGGACTGCATACCACTGTTCAGTTTTACGTAGTCACATATCTGTCCAAGACAACGTGTCTGTTCAAGAGGATGGACTGTCCTTGTCTTGGTGGCTGACTGTTTGATGGCTCCCCCCAGCCCTGCTATACCAGTCTGACAACACCAAGACTTTATTGAAGGGATGCTTCATGAGATTGAAGGGATGATTCATGAGAAGACCAAAGATAGCTCCAGGGATGATGCTGGGCAGATCATACTTACAAAGCTTTATGTTCTGGTCTGAGGGAGGTGAAACACAGCAGGATTCTTTCAAAAATTGTTGTTTTCAGGTACAGAGCCAAGAGAGAAAGGCATGATGCTGTAAATAGTACTGGGAGAAAGCTTTAGCTTTCTTGACTACTGTTTCATGTTACATAAATGAGACCAATTGCTCTGAAGTTCAGGAAGACTTATTGCTTTTCCCTTTTGTCATTCAGGAACCAAGACTTCCTCTTGTCACAGTAGATGTCTATTACAGAGGAAGGAAGTGCAGGTGACTTTTCATGACCAATAACAGAGGTGCAGAATGAGCAGAACTGGTGGTAAAGGGTATCTTTGGTCCCCATAAAGCTCTTAGAAAGGGAAAAGAGACAGCCCAGAACGACCTGGGAAATAGTGGGAAAGAAGTTAAAAGTTACAGACAGAGACACCAGTGTCAGTGGGCACTGTTTTGCCCTACTCTAATTAGTGCTCTCCCTTGGGAGGTAAGTGTCAACAGCGTTATGGGACATGTCACACCAATCCATCTCAGTGACTATCACTATTCTTGGGCAATATTTATTTACGAGTATAGACGCATCCTAAGGAGCAAAGAAATGTCAGAATATTGGCAGTCAGTAAAAGAGAACGATAGAGAGTAGAGCAAGAGATTCAACTAGGTAGATGCAACGGTCTTGAGGTATCAATGCCTTGGAAAGATGTCCTCTAAAAACAGGCACAAAGTTTTACTAAGGCCAGGTAAATAAAAAAGGCAAAAATAAAGTCAGGCAATTGTAGACTAAAAATGAATTAACAGTAATGAACAATAAGAAAAGGTTCTGTGAATGTTAGAATCAAGGTGTGGAGAGGAAATACAAAACTTTTATTTTATGAGAAAGATAATAGCTGACGTATTTACAGAATCACAGAATGGTTGAGGTTGGAAAGGACCTCTGGATGTCATCTTGTCCAACCCCCCTGCTCAAGCAGGGCCACCTAGAGCCAGTTGCCCAGGACCATGTCCAGATGGTTTCAGAATATATCCAAGGACAGAGATTCCACAAATTCTCTTTTTCACCACCTTTTCTTCTTCAAACTTGAAAAAAAAAGTTAAATGTGCCAGGCTTCACATAAAGTTAATTTTAACAAGAAACAATAGCTTGAATGAGAATAGCAAAAGATTACTAAAACACTAAAGAATAGTAAAGTAAGTTAGATGCATTAAGTATCCTTAAATTGATTTCATCAGTTCTGTGAAACCAAATGTATTGACCTTACATCAGTATTCATTCAGGTGTTCTTGAATAATCTTTGAACTGTTGCAAATTATTTTTTAAAATAGATTGGGAAAGTCCCAGAGGATTAGAGAGGAACATCTTTCAATTTATCTTTAGGAAAAGAAAAAGGCAGATCTGTGGACTAATAGAACACTTGACCTAACTTTACTTCACAAGAAGATACAAAAGCAAATTATTAAAAAATCAAGATCAAAATGGTAAATACTAACAAAGATGATAAAGCAATAAAACAGCCTACATGGACCTATCTAGAACAAATTATTGAAGTCAATCTAATATCAGGTCTCTGAGCAACCTGATCTAGTTGAAGATGTCCCTGCTCATTGCAGGGGGGTTGGACTAGATGACCTTTAGAGGTCCCTTCCAACCCAAACCATTCTATGATTCTATGACCCTTCTCTGACAGGCGTGCCTGGCTTAATGAAAATAGAGAGCCAGCTGATGTGATGCACTTTGACATCATCTCATAGACCATTCTTCTAGCAAATGATGGAAATATGGTCTAGGTGAGATAATTACAAGATTGGTGCACAGCTAACTGAAAAACTGTAATAAAGTAGTCCTCAGTGATTCAGTGTGAAAACGAAAAGACATTTCAAATATGGTCCTGCAGGGCTCTGTCTATAGCCAAGCTCTCTTCAGTATGTTCATTAACTAACTGAATGATGAAAGACAGCATGCACTTATAACATTTGCACATGACGCCAAGTTGGGAGAGTTGGCAGGAATGTTGGAGGACACAATGTGAATTGAAAAACATCTCACCAAGTTGAAAAATTGTAAGAAAACAGTAACCTGAAATTCAAAAACATATGCAAAATCCTACATTTAAGGAGAAATTTTTATACATGTATATATACATATATATACACACACACGCATGCACACAGATATATACACACCCCAAACAAAACTGAGAACATCTGCTGATCTAGAAACACTGTATTAAGGGATCCGGGGTTTACAATGGACCACAAATTGAATAAATCAAAGTGGGACAGTTACAAAACAAGACAAATCTCATCTCAACATTCACAAAGAGGGTCATACATAAAATGATAGTAATTATTCCATTTTATTTGCCAGGTGTCAGCTGGGGCCATAATGAACATCACTGATGAAGGAATATATGATGAAACTGAGCAAGTCCATAGGAAAACAACAAAGTCACCAGATATTTAGAAAACACAAGGAAAATATGAAAAGAACCAGATTGTTTTGTTTAGAAAACAGACCCAAAACCAGTTATTAAAAAGACAATTATCTTCCATGGTCTGCATATAAAAAATAGAATTTTCGTTTTCAGTGCAGAAAATGTTGGTTATGTATAAGGAAAATATTTCTAATGCAGGTAATGAATGACTAGGACAGACTGCAGCATTTCTGTACTATAGACTTCTGTTCAGGATGTGCTGGGCTTGGAAGCACAACCTTTGCCTGGACTTTCTCTTGCAGGCTCTTTCACCCAAGCAGATGTAAATGAAGGTCTTTGGGCATGTGCAGAAGGAAATGCTTCACTTGTTCCACTTGAACATGGGAAGCTAAAGCCATTCTTACCTGGCCATGGGAAGGCACAAGATGAAACTTCAGACTGCCATCAGGAGTGCATGTCCTGAACAACTGCTGATGTGGTGGTGACAGAGCAGAGGTGTTACCCACTGGCTGCATCCAGACAGAGGGCACCAACAGGATCTCGGTGGCCTAGCTGTGCCTCCACTGCCGTGGGATACACTAAGTCATCTCTTGCTGTCCTTTTTAGCCCTGCTTTTCTGCATTTCCATTAATTTGCATTATTCCAGGCAGACCCGAGAGCAGACAGGTACAGAGAAACAGACCTTTGATAGCCTTCTCCATCAATACTGAGACACAGAGGCAGATCAGTGCAAAGAGGTTTCCAGGTCTGGACCTTTGGCTGTACTGATTAGCTTGGTTAAAAAAGGCCATCAGAGAAATGAGGTAACTTGTTCAGATACCAAAATCTCTCACTTTAGGTATCATGATTTGAAGAATATAAAATCCATTAGCATAAAAAGAACTCTGTTTACATAAAAATAGAATTTTACAGTGGGAAGGATTTTAAATAGAAGTTCATTCTATATTCTCTTATTATAGTTGCTAGAATTAGGTGGTTGCCCCCTCACCAGCCCTGACCCCACAGAAATTACTATCTCAGGCCACAGCAATCTAACAGCACAGAAACCTAGCTGTCAAAAAGCCTCGTGCTAGGTATTGGTAAAAGAAAGTCAATAGCAATATACAAAAAATAGTAAGCACTTTTCTGAGGCCATAGAAAACTGCAATCTATATTACTCCTGCACAGAAGAAATTACCCAAGTATTATAAACATTGAGTAATGACCAAGGATCAGGGAAAACTGGGACAAGTCATCTTGTCATCTTCAAGACCAAGTATCTTTGAGATGCTTTACACCTCAAAAGAGTTTTCAAACTCCCTGTACTTGTTTCATTTACTCAAACAGAAAGACAGAGCTATTGAAAGTGAGTATTACAAGATGTTAACACCTGTTTTGATTGAATTTCATTACCATTAGAAATTAAAAAGTTCATTTTGGCACAGCCATTAATGCAGATAAAATAAACTGTTCATTTCTACATTCAAACAAGACATAGTATAACACTATTATCAGCTGCTGTATCCAAAGATACTGTACAACCACAACCACTGACGATTCTAACTTCTATGCCAACCAGACAAAATGCTTTTACTTTACCACTACTACAACCCAGTTCCAATATACGATCACCTAAACTTCAAAAAAAGGTGCAGAACTCCATGTTACAACGTCTCCCCATGGACATGTGCTGGACAAATTATGAACCCTGGATATACCAGTTTAACTTTGGACTAATATTCTTATCTTTGCTTTGTAGACTCAAACTGGTTTTACCAGGCAGAATGCTGCTCTGAGTTTGGACATATTTGCTTAATGGTGGATACAAACACCAATAATGGGATGAGATAGAAAGGCACTACAAAAACATGTTATGTTAATAGCCAACTAAAAATATGTTTAAGTATCCATGTTATTAATGCACTTTATACAGTAATAAAGCTAGCTTACCTACATGACCCTGGTCATGTTTCCTAAGTTCGGAAACACACATAATTTAGAGAGAAATGATATGTAAGTGAAGGTTAGAACATAATAGCACATGTACAGCTAACTTGTGTTATGTATTTGGAAATACAAGCATAGTCATTTGGTGTCTCCAGGATTCATCTAATAGCTTAATTTTTTGCTGTGCCCTAAAACAAAACTCTTGAGGTATTTCTGATAATAGTCAAACCTGAATGTCATATCCCTGGAAGAGTTATGCATAGTTTTGCAGAATCCATAAATACAGACACATTCTATGTAAGCATTAGATACTCCAAGTTACTGATTTTTTTGTGTGACAAGTATTTCATCTGAATGTATGATACTCATTTGAGATAATTGCAACAAACTAAGAAGCTTTATTTCCTCAACAGTGGTTCAGGCAGCTGTTCACACTCTCCACTCCTTACGAGTTAAAAGTAACTTACCTCACTCCAGTTGCCTACGATCCAGTAGGTATCACCAGGCAAATTGTTGGATGTTATTAGGTGGCTGTTTGGTGTGACATTTGTCAAAACCCCCTCAGATGTTGCACTTTGGTTCCTGAGAACATGCTCGAGAGCTGACGATTGTGTGTTGGAGGTTATGGTGTCGAGTAGCTTCATTTCTCTTCTGTTGTCAGCCGGGTCTCTCGGTACATGACCAAACACTGTGGGCATTACTGTAACAGATGTTTCTTGGGTAGTTACTTCTACAACAGGCACATCAACTTGCAGACTGGTATAGTTTGCTGCTGTTGGAAATGCCAGTCCTTGTGCTGTTGTGCTAACAGGAAGGAGCGTAGAAGGTTCTCGGTGATGAGATGCAGGGGTGGGCTGAGAAGTCACACTCTCATTTTGAAGGACAGGAGAGCCAGTATCTAGGGTTGTGCTCCTGGTTCTGATTTCAGGATTGAGTTCTGTGCTGTAAAGGAGATCAGCTGGTTTCTCACTGCCTCCAACTGACCCATCAATGTCGTCAGATTCTTCGGTTAAGTAATCATAGCTGGAAGTTATTTCTGGACTACTGGTAAAAGAGGAGACAGGAGTGCCCTCACTTCTTAGCACCTCACTTTCTACAGTAGAAACTGCCTCCCTTTCAGAATTATTTTCAGCATGTCTTATAATTTCAGTACTTAAGCTGTTATGAAAAGGCCATGAAGTAGTATTTTGGTGTGAACTATTTTCAGTAGAAACAACCGGGTAATTGTAAACATCACTTGGTCCAGAAAAATTATTTTGTAATGTTTTGTTGGCTGTTCCTTCTTTTTCTGAGACATTACCCAAACCAGAGGATGTAGGCAAACAGGGAGTTACACTTTCAGGCTTAGGTATTTTTGTTGTTGTATGGGACCTTGGGTTTGGTATGGGTATTCTGCGAGGAGGACTCCATTCGGGATTAGTACTTGTTTTTCTGATTATGATCTTTCCTCTTCTGGGTGCCAGGGGGGGTATCAGAAATCTTCCAGCAGAAGGACATTGTTGGAGACCACACAGGGCCTTAGAGTTTGGTCTCTTGGAAGTATCACATGGCTCATCATTATTTTTGGCACAAGTGACATTACGAGTCCTTATTCCACCACCACAAGTAACTGTGCACTGCAAAAAAAACAGAATTAATATATCTCCCCTCTTAATTCTGCTGCACATATCAATAAAAATAAGTATCAAATGGCACCTGTTTATAATAAAGAAGGATCATTATAAATGATCAGTAACAAAGCTTTTCCTAAGGAACAAGCCCTCCATTCTAGTGATGTTCTGCTATCATGGAGCTCTTTCCAAGTTTTTAGAACAGTAAATGTCACCTTGGGGAAACAGCAGTGAAAAAAAGACTGCACAATAAAGACAAAATATGAAAGTAATATGCTCGAATTTGATTTCTTCAGTGAATCACAAAAGTTGTTTAGCCAATACCTTTTCTACCAGGGTTATAAAAAACAGACTAAAAACCTGTCATCAAAAACATATCTGACTGGCTCAGTGCTGGCTACTCACAGTGCCACAAACCCACTGTGATCATCCATGCAGCTCACAGATCTTTGTCGACTTTATGAAATGGATTTTTCATTCAGTCTTAGTGCAACCACCACACGTTGCCAGGGCTGCTAGCATGTCTCTCCTAAATCACAGACTACTGAAAATAATTAACCTATCTGGCTTCTATTTAAATGGAAGCACTGTTGTGTATAAAGGCTGCTGGAAGCTAAGGAGACCGAGTTTTTCTGTGATGTTTTTCATCCTCAGGCCCACAGGCACAGCCATGCCTTCAGCAGCTGTCCCTCCACTGAGGACTTTCTGAAATTTCAACACACTTGTCTGGTTTGAGGTACTAAGGCTGGATGACTGCTTGGGTATGAATGGAGATATTACATAAAACCTACTGGAAGAAGTCTTCCTAGGTTACAAGGGAGCCTGACCTAATTCAGCTGGCTTAAACCAGGTGTTCACCATGAAGTGATGAACACTCCTATTACCAGCACTTTAAAACTACTGGAATATCTAACCCTTTTTAGAACTAGTCTAGGTCATGGGGCAGTAGAAACATCAGTGACCTTGTGTTACTGGGGCTCTTTCTGTTGTTAACACCTGTGAAATACCATCAGCTCTGCAGCAACAGAAGCAGGGAGGAAAGCAGAGCAACCTCAGAGTAGGTAAATTCATTAGCTATTCTGTCTGTCCTCCTTGCACTTCCAGCTGTATAGCACATGTAAAGTACTCAGAGCTATGCAAGTTTACATCAGCTGCAATTTGACCTCTGAAGTTAGTCAGTAAAGGATTTTGCTTACTGAGGAAGATAGCAACTCCTAACACTATGTTGTTGCTAACACAGAAATACAACACACTTATTTTCTCAGACTTTGCCACTTGGATGATTTAGACTAGCATTCATGTGAGTTGAAAGGAACGTCCAAACTCATTAACTTTTTGCAGTAGTGGCTGTCTCCCAGAATTAGCTTTGAAAATCTCTGTTTTAGATTACAGCCATGTACTAAAAAGAGATTTCAGAATGGACAAGTCTCCTGACAATCCTGTCATTTGTGCAGGAGAAATAGTCTGTCCTACGCTCCCTCCCCAATTTTGACAGGTGTAGAAATTTATTTTTGTCAGTAACTCGCAAATATAATCTAATCCAATGACACACGAGCACTGGCTGTATTCTGTAACAGCATGCCATTTCTATATAATCGTACTGCTAGCCATGTAATCCCAGTCTATTTTTTCACAGGCAGTTAAAACATGGTGGCTACTCAATTCACAAAAACAATCAACATTCAGTGATGATGGTTTGTGAGCAGCATAAACTGAATTAATACTGTTACAAAATTCTATTAGTTTATTATCTGAATCTGCTCTCAAACACAATAGTGAGTTTGGTAAAAAAAAGTTAGAAGAAAGAAGGGAGAGAAGTTTTCAAAAAGGAAATAGAACAGAATAGAATATTTTCAGTTGGAAGGGACCTACAACAATCATCTAGTCCAACTGCCTGACCACTACAGGGCTGACCAAGTTAAAGCATGTTATTAAGGGCATTGTCCAAATGCCTCTTAAGCACTGACAGCCTTGGGGCATCAACCACCTCTCTAGGAAGCCTGTTCCAGTGTTTGACCACCCTCTCGGTAAAGAAATGCTTCCAAATGTCCAGTCTAAACCTCCCCTGGGTACCAGGGAGAAGAGCTCAGCACCTCTCTCTCCACATCCCCTCCTCAGGAGGCTGTAGAGAGCAATGAGGTCTCCCCTCAGCCTCCTTTTCTCCAAACTAGACAAGCCCACAGTCCTCAGCCGCTCCTCACAGGACATGCCTTCCAGCCCTTTCACCAGCTTTGTTGCCCTCCTCTGGAGGCATTCAAGGACCTTCACATCCTTCTTAAATTGTGGGGCCCAGAACTGCACACAGCACTCAAGGTGAGGCCGCATCAACGCTGAACACAGCGGGACAATCACCTCTTTTGACCAGCTGGTTATGCTGCGCTTGATGCGCCCCAGGATGCAGTTTGCCCTCCTGACTGCCAGGGCACACTGCTGACTCACATTGAGCCTGCTGTCGACCAGCACCCCCAGATCCCTTTCTGCAGGGCTGCTCTCCAGCCACTCCTCTCCCAATCTATACTCGTGCCCAGCATTACTCCATCCCAGGTGCAGAATCAGGTGTTTGTTCTTGTTAAGTTTCATCCCATTAATCATTGCTCAATGCTCCAGTCTATCTAGATCCCTCTGCAAGGCCTCTTGTCCCTCAAGAGAGTCAAGAGCACCTCCCAGTTTGGTATCATCAACAAACTTGCTAACGGTGCATTCAACTCCTGCATCCAGATCATTGATCTTGGAAATTTTGAAAAACTTAGTAAACTTCATTTTTATTGACACCTGAAATGGAAAATATTTGTTGTGCATATGTTGTCATGATTGTCAGCTACACTGATAGCTAAACTGCCTACTTGTGAGGTGAACCATATGCAAGTTGCACTACAACAGAATCAGAATAAAATAATTTTAAAACGTCACATGACTCAGAACCTACTTCTCCCCACTCCAGAAGAAATATCTTAGTGCATTTTCAGTTTTCATGGAGAAGTAGACTGCTCCACATGTTGGGGACCCTGAACTGTCCTTGCCTTCAAGTTGTGAAAAACCTATAGATACCAGCATCCTAATCTAAAGAAAGCTAAGAAGTGTGAGGTCCTTCCACAGATTAAAGCCTATGACAAAGCACATCAAATGAGTGCTCCCTACTAATACTAACAAACATTGCAGAATATGTTGCAGTATATTTAAACAAATTTAGTATACTGCAGTCATCATTTTGATGACCTCACATTCTGCAGTTCATCAGCTGCCAGTGAAACAACTGCACAATATTTAATTAACTCTTGAAGGATACACAGTTATTCTAGTGTTTGTTAGGGCTTCCGATTAATACTAGAAGTAAAAAGCTTGCATGCTGTGGCAAAAACAGCAGAGTTATGAATGCAAGAGATATGAATGTAAAGAATGTAAAAATGCGTCTTTGTAGGCCTACAGACATGACACAGAGCCTCCCCCCATCTGGTCCACAGCAGTAATGAGTATTACTCAGATTTTTAGCACGCAAGCACACTCTGTTCTACAGTCCCAAAAGCTCAGCAAGCCAAACCCCTAGAAACAGTTAACACGCAACACCTGCTTAGGTCTTTAGCAAGCAGGGCAGCTTTTCTTCTTCTGCACAAAGGATTTGTGAAGACATGTTAATAAAAAAACAAATTTAAAAAAGGGAAAAAAGCAGGTCATTGGTCCTCTCTGCTGACTGTAATAAGTAATTTTGAAAAAAATGTTCAATATTAGTTGGCATGAATTTACCTCAGTCCAGTTGCTCACTGTCCAGTCAGACGGGCACAAGACATCTCTGTTGCATGACAGTTGGGTCTTTGGTTTAAGCAGGTGCTGGCACTCTGTGACAGCCAGCGCCTGCTCATCAGATCCCACCGTCTGGATGCAAAGAACAGTTCGCTTCTTCTGGCCTGTTGGGCCACACGTGGTTGAACATTTCTGCCATTCTCCTGCCCACCATCTGAAAACCAGGGGGGTAAGAACCATCAGAAAACAATCCATCACAAGCACATTAAGGAAAAGGTCAGAGACTACAAGAAAAAGAACCAGTAATTTAAATTCTGGGTTCAGATATATGCTTTTCATATTAAGTCCAGATCACTCAAGTTTTCCCATCTGCCCTGTGCTCCAGCACCAGCCAGTCACGGAAAGATGCTGATTCCCAGACAGCAGTAGGCTCCAAGTATTATGTTTCTACAATGTGAGAGAATCCACTGAGTAGATCGTCTTTCAAATCCAAATTTGAAAAACTGCTAGCAAGTTTAGTAATCTATTTATCCTATTGTTTGTCTGCTTATTGCTACGTCAGTACAGAAAGAGTTAACAAATGAGAATCACCGGAGAGTCTGTAATGACAGCACAGAGGTGGAGAAGGTCCCCTCACACATGTCTATGCAGCCAGTACTGCACAAGCGCTCAAACTAGCCCTGCGTGACCTCCAGAAGGGGAAGCAGCAAGGCACACAACCCCCAAAAACAGGCTAGTCAGAGCTATGCTGTGTGCACCCACGTGGGACCAGTGCCCTGCAGTGCTGTACCTCTGGGCCTAGTCTCTGGGCCTGCACTAGGCTGGACTTTTCTGTACTTTGTTCCTTCATGAAGTAAAAACGAGCCCCTTATGTGTCTCTCTCCTGATTAAAGATGGTCTTCCGTAGCGTGCTATGCAATGTTCCACCAAATGAAAGATAAATGTTTCCGCTAGTGCAGTATTTTCCACTGCAAAACACCTTATTGACAGGAGCCGTCCCCTTTATATTTGGTTTACCTTAGCCTTTCTCCAGCTTCATCCACCTATTTCTTCTCATGCTGACCCACAGTGGATCAAATATCTGCATACCTGCCTTCCATGATAAGAAAGGAGGGGAAAAACTTCTGGGTTTCTACTATTTGAGAAGCACTGGCATCAACTGTCACATTTGCCTAAAGATTTACCTTTATACTTTTTTCAAAAAAAAAAAAAAAAACCAGACGTCTTTTTCCTTCCAGTTTAGTGTGCCCTTGGCAGGAACATAGCTCCAAGCTGCTGTATAAAAAATATGGCCCAGCTGTGAACTCCAACCCACAAAAGCTCCTAGACAATAATACTTGTTCCTGAGTTTTGAAGTAGGTCGTGACAAAGCCTTACAGGGATATATTTAGAAAACACCCTTCTAGGTGGAAAAAATTGGTTTTGGCTTACAACCAATACCATTCTATTATATTTTTTTCCTTTTAAGGTCAATGATCTTGGAGCAAAATAATCCCATTCTGATAAATACATCAAAGTTCAATGTCCAGTTTTTTAAGTTTTTGCCCCTTGCTTTGTCTCCCATCTTACTGCATTTCTGGCTTCTTCAGTTTGCTGACAATACCCCTCCCCTTTCCTCTGTAGTTTCCATGTTCCTTCTCTGTTTCCTGATTAATTTATTCTTCAGTTGCAAATGAGTTGTCACTGATGTGGAAGGCCCTGATATCTATTCCTAATCATTTAAAAAAAAAAAAAAAAAGAGCAATCAAGCTATGCACACAGCTCATTTGTGCAACTATCTGGTCTTCTCTGGGGCACCTACACCTACCTTCCTCTCTTTAGTTATGTATACATACCACATTTCCTTTTAAATTACCCTAGAAGCTCTTTGGAGCACAGACTGTTTTGATACATGCTCTAGAATGCAGCCCATTGCCACTACAGCCCTGTGCAAGGCCTCTGCACATTGTTGTACTAAAAGAATAAATTATTTTTCTCCTTCTCCTGCCTTTCTTTGGATTGTTTCTTGCTCTTCCAGGCTTCTGCAAACAACAATGGAAAACTAACAAGTGGTTAAAGAGAAAAAGCAAGTGCACCTCAGTGGAACACAGCAATAAAAAAAGAGAAAAATATATCGCAACCTGAATCAAGACATTTCAGGGTTGTTTTAATCTCTTGCATCATCTTTACAATTTTATCATCTCTAGTATCTTATAAATTGCTGACACTTCAGCACAAATGCAACTTGAAGTATGTGAATTGCCCTATTAATTTTAATGGAACCAGATCACATACTTCAAGCTACAGACATGCTAAGCTGACATCTCTTCCCTCACTGTTTTCAAATGGCTCTGAGTTTTTAAACCAGTAGTTTGCAGGTTTAAATACCTAACTCCTAGCAATAAATTATGAGAACTTACTACAGAACCTGTCTTGATCAGCAGTAATGGTGCGTGATTAGCTATTGCATGCAAAACATTTTTAAAAAGTCATGGAAAAAAGTAAGGTGCTCCAAGTTAGGAAATCCCAGAATTAAGATTTTATCCTATTGCACCTTCATGGTCAATCTTAAATTACATTTAGTCACGTAACTTTTTCTATAGCGTTCTTCCTCATTCAGTGCAGGTAACAGATAGTACAGGTGAGCCAAGTCGTTAATTGCCCGGCACCGTGTTTATCACACAATTCAGAAAACTTGCTCTGACTGAAAGTTTATTCGTATCAGTAGCCGAAGTTTTTGATGGTGCATTTTCCTATTTCCATTCTAAGGTACATGCATGTGCCTTAAACACTCATGCATGAGAAAATTAACATGGAAGCACATGCACTCTTGCCTCTTTATGGTCCCCACTGAGGACTTCCGAACTGCGGCGTCCCAGCCACAGGGGAAGAAAGGCCAAGCAAGGACAGCAGAGTATCTGCCATCCATTTGTCTGTTCTGGTACAGGATGCCCCAAAGCAGGTCCTGGACCACACAGAAGGGAGCAGCACCCTTTGCCAAACTCTATTTAACTTGGAGCTTCTGCTGTCTCCTCACACTGCAGAGCCATAACCAAAACTGGAGGTGACTGCTGAGCACACATCCAGAGTTGACACAGCAATCTGAGATCCAAACATGCAACTGAAATGACCAAGCTGTTGGACCTCCCAGCTGCAAGCTAAAGAGTGGAGGGCACTGCCAGACAGACTTAGCTTTGGGCAGGTTATAAACAAGGCTTTCTTTAGATCACACATACAGAGAGATGGTTGGCAAAGAAAAGGATATGGGGAAGAAAACTAGTAGGTAGCTGTGTTGATTGTGGTGAGAGACTGGGACAAGTTGGTGGAAACTGAAGCCTGATGGGAGTCACCGTCCAATACTTGTTCCTACCTCTGGTTTCTGATGGCATTTACAACTACAGCAACTGAGTGGTTCTTAAATATTAATGAATCACCTGGTCCCTGCAAAGTGACAAGACTGTCTTATCTCCACAGGCAGGCATGGCATGGAAAGACTGTGGTAACAAACAAACAAGCAAAATGTATGATTTGGGTAATTAATTTGTGTGAGCACTGATTTTCCTAAGGCTGTCAAAATAGAGAGCAGTCTGTATGGGGAAAGCATAACCTCAGTTAGTTCTCAGCTGCAGCTGTGAGTGCTCAGCTTTTCTGCAATCCAGCCTGGGACAGAGGTGGGGAGAAAATCTGGTTGTCTCAGGTGGCATTCAGCTGCCTTAAATGAGACCTATCACTTTTCCTCCCACACTGAGTTTCCAAGGTCTATAACAATTAAGGTGGGGCCCAACAGCCTTGTCCATTATACAATCCTCATCTATACCTAGATGATGTGTGCTGAATGAGGTGTGGATCCTGCTGAAAAAGTAGTAGCACGGGATTTTAGAACCAAAGTTTGCTATATTCATGCCTATAGGACTGAATGTTCCCTCCCACCATATTGTGTCACACCTAAAGAAAGACTGTCTTCTTTCACGATGTATTTGTATAGCATCAGGCACAGCAGATACCAACAGGGCACTGATTTTCACTCTGTGTATTATAATAGAAACAAGATTTCCTATTCTTATTATGCTGTTGGAGTCTACAAAGCAGTCTGGAAGCAGGACAATACAGTAACAGCAGATAAAAAGCAGAAGATCCCAAGTACTTGTAAAATAATCTATTTATGGTTATTCTGTTCAAGTGGGTAGTCAGGTTAAAAAGGCTCCAGGCAATTTTCTTTACAGGGGAGAGCAAAACTTTTATTCACAACACTATAAGTAGTTAAAATCTCACTCTTTTTCTTCAAGTAGTATCTATTGATTTTTATCATTAACACCTGTGGAGCTAAATACCTGCCTACCAAAGAAACATATAACTAGAAACCATATTCCATAGCATAATGTGGAAAAAAGCATGCATTTATGCTACAGTCTCATTGCACTCCTGCTAAGCAAGATCACTCAAGTTTTACATGAGCAGTTGTATGACTTTTTAACTCTCAGCTGTTCAGCCATCTTTATTTTGTTCTGAGTCAACATGCAGCATACATGTATTGCAACTTTTTAAGTATTTTATTTGTTTTGCTCCGGATTCTTTTAGTAGAAAGTGTGGGAAAAACAAATGTAGACCAAATCAGCTAACAAACAAGAATGTTAAGACTTGGACTTCTCAGAAGCCTGTCATTGAAATGGTTTATAATTAACTTCCTGAAATGGATTAATGAGATAAGATCTGGTTTGTGAGAGTCACAAACATTGTAGTAATGTTACTCTTTGACTGTAGCTACTGCTTGATATATTATCTAATTCTGATTTAGTGATCTAGTAGCTAGTTTCATGGTAGCATGTTTTCCATCAGTGGGATTTAGCAGATCATAGGAGGGAGGGCTATGCAAGAGAACATCCTTCTTGTTTTAGATAGGATGTCTCGATAAAGAAACTGTTTCACTGTTGGGAAGCGCGAGATCATCTAACAGTTTCAGTCCTGTGGCTGCAGCACTAACCAAAGGTCCCCTGCAGTGTTGTGTTTAACAGCACTGTCCTCAAATCTAGCGCAGAATTTAGCCATCTCTCTACAGAAGACTTGGTCTTCGGCAGCTTCACATGAACTCTCAGTTATCCTGTATCATGCCATATGGGACAGTCACTCCTTCCTACAAATTCAGATTTTCTTTAGAACCAACAAACCACCAAACTGCACTAAGTGGTGTCTTGCATTTCAGATGAAGATGTGTAACCATCTGTCTGGATTAGAGGCCATCTAATATATGCCATGGAAAGTAAATACCAACTAAATGCCATGCTGGGACTACAGCCTGGAACAGAGACCAGATCTACAAAATGAAGGGCTTGGGAAGGGTGGATGAGAATTCATTCTTTACTGCCATCTTTTCCAACAGAACAACTCAGGACCACCAACAGAAACTAGTGAGAGCCAGGTTCAGAATAATTAAAATGAAGTGATGCTTCACACAGTAGGCATAAAAGCTGTGGAACTTCTTGCAGAGGAAGTTGTATATGATAGAAGTTTTACAAGGTTGCAGAGGGAGGCTGGACAAGTACTCGGGTCCATTGGAGGTTACTGATGAAGCCATAAAAACCTCTGGAAATGCCTTGAAATAAAACTAGTTGGAAGCTGGAGATACAATTTATGCTTGTCTTGTCTTTACTCTTCCTTAGGCATGTAGACTCTGCTGGGAGTCAGAACAGGGACTCAGATAGACCTTTGGTCAAACTACTACAGTCACTCTTCTGTTATTAAGAGAAAAATAAATACACAACATGACTCTAGAACTAAATACGTATGGGTTTCCTGCACTGCATTTTGTCAGTATTTTGCTGTCCTCAGAAGGATAACTAGTGCTTTCCTCTGCAGTGCAGAATGAGCTTGAGAAGCATCACTCTGGCTGGCAGCATATGAGAGCTTTCCTGCCTAGCCTGCAGAAGAGCTCGGTTCACATGTCATATAATTCTACAATCTGCCCAACAAGGGACAAATTCTGCTCCTCACTTTCAAGAGCAGGTCTGAATAATGCAGTCACTTAGAACAAATGGGATAAATTGAGCTCGTTTGGAACTTTGGAATAAATAGCACAGTTTATACCACGTATATGGGTAGCCTCAGCTCTTAACTAGTCAGCTAATTAATAAGTTTGATCTACTGTCAATTGATTTCCTAGCAATCTACAAAGAATTATGAAACGCTGGTAGTTTATACTTTTAACAGTCATTTACAGAGGCTGTAAGCACAAAGATGTAATTCCCAGAGGAGGCATCATATACTGTTGTGAAGATACTTGGAAACAACTAATAAAACCAACAGCCATGGAGAATCTTTTACATTAAAGCTTCATGAAATTCACTGCTGGCAAATGTAACGCGATACGCTTTAAGGGAATCATTGTAATGACTTTGATTTGATTCTGATTTAACTAGAATTACTAGGGAAAGACTGGTATACCATTGTGAACAGCATGATAAACAATTTCCGAAGACAATGAAAGACAAAAGCAAAATGTTCCAGTACCTAAAGCATGAAACTAAAACCAATATTGATCCCTTCCAGCAAACCTGTTTGTATTTTACAAGCCCACAGTTCTGCTGTCACTTGGAATGTTTGCTGTGGTTAGTCTTCCTTACCCTACTCTCTAACATGGTAGAACAGAAACAACAGAGATGGAGAAGAATTAAAATGATGTTATGGGAATGGAAAAAATTATTCACATATGATCACAGAATGAAGAATGCTGCACTGCGCTGAAAGGAAAAAATAAGAAGAGACATGATAAAAGGATGCCAAATAATAAGTGTTATGAAGAAGGTATAATAATTATAGAAGTGGGCATTTCCACTCATCCTCCCTCACAAAAAGGACAAAGGAATATCAAAAAATAATGAAAAACAGCATCAGAAGGCTTAAAAAAACTTCTCTGCAAGTTAGTTTTCAGAACACACAGTAATACATTATCACTTGAGCTAAGACAGGAATAGGATTTTTAAAACACATAAGAATGTATATGGTTTTCAGGCATACCTGCGTCTCAACTGAACAAAAAGAGTATCTATACAGATGAGAGAGCAATCTCTACCATTCCCAGCACAGACCGCTCAGAAACTTGCATTGGAAACTTCTTAGGGCAGCTCACTCCTAATCCATTACCAGGTTTCTGCCACCTTGCTCCGAAATGCTTTGGAGCTCTCACCGTGGCAGGCCGTAGATGCCATGCTAATCTGGTATTAGAAACAACATTTTCCTTTGAATAAGGCTGCTATTTAGCATTACCAGAGCCCTCCCAGTATCTGTTACCTGGGTGGACAGTCCTTTTCATAACATTTCTTTTGTCGCCCGTTTGGCTGCGTTGCTGGGTCACAGAAGGAGTTTTTGATTGCTCCGCTTCCCTTCCGCATGCAGTGGGCAATCTGGCGCTGCACCCCTGCGAGACAAAGACACAAAAAAAGTTAACAGTAATCCATTTAGGCTGGGGATGAGCTGTAGAAATCCTCTAGCATGGGGAGTACACACTGGTCATACTCCACATCCCAGAATACAGTAACAGCTATGAAAGTCCGTTCTGCTGAACGTCTGGGCTAAGTCAGGTATGAGCATCCTTTAATCAAGCTGAAAAGGTATTAAGCAGAGCTCTTTTGGATCAGATAGCTCAAGCAACACATTAGAAAGCACTTTCCTTAATCTCAATTTAGTTGTCAGCCTCAGAAAGGGCTCCTGCAGGCCCTGAAGCAGGTTTAAAGGGCTATGAATGGTTCTTGGATTACTCACAGATAAGAGGCAACTCAGCAGCATCAGGCTATTCACAGCAAGGGTGTTTTTGCTGACCTTTTCTTTGTACTTCTGAGAAGGCTGTTTAAGCAGAATACAAACTGGAGTATATCAGCAAAACTATAACCCTGTGACTCTTAATGCTGAATTTAACTTTTGAGAAGTTTTAATACAAATCTTGACCAAAAATGATGATGCCATAATACGAGGGAGAAAATCTTCTGTTTTCTAAATAACTAGTACACAGCACTCATCACAAGAGGCAAAGCACAGTAATGACAAGACACACAGACATCCCATACATACAATTTGGGTTATTTCCTAACAGTTCCACTTACAAAAACTGCCATGCATTTAACAGAAAGAAACATGAACCAAAACACTGCATTACCCTAGTGCAAATCTAAACAAAGCCAGTTTCCAGGGGCCTGCCTTCCACACAGTTTTGCAATAATTTGAGGTAGGTCCTGTGCTGCAAACCCAGTGTAAAAAAAGGTATTGCAATATTACAGTTTGAAAGGTTGTAGCTAGACTGGTATAGAGGCATTAAAATAGTGGCATTAGGCCCAAACAAATCCCAAGGACTAAGACGACTGAAGAAACTTGTTTATTAACTCTCGTTAAATTAACTGTGCTATTAATTCACAGCAATTAATATGCAGACAGTAGGTCACTGTATCTCTGTGACTTTTATCCTTCTCCTGGGAAGCAAAGGGCCTAACAGCACTGTTACTATGGTGTCAGGGATAAGTGTTAGGCTATTTTGCAGACTGTTTAGGAATCAAGCTTTTCCTTGCCTCACACTTCCTAATAACTAGTGTGGGAAAATATCTGGAAGATAAGAACAGTAATCCATAGATAATAATACTTGGGAAATACGAAGATATTACTCTATACAACATGTACTTATGTTCCTCTATACAGCAATGTCCCCATATACAGCAATTAAGACATATTTCCAAAAATTTCATGCTAACCTTATGGTTATCTTGCTTTAAGTAATTTCACAGCATTCAAATTTTTTTTCCTCTCCAAAATTTAACAGTCTGCTTATAAAAATAAGTACAGAAAAGACAGAATACCAACTCTGATACTAGGAAATCCAAAGCTAGCAACAGAGGTAACTTTTGGTGGGAAAACTGGGCATGGACCACATGTGTGAAGGGGAGGTTGTAGTCAGATATTACTGAAAAAGGCCTCCACAACACAAGGAAATTAAAAAGTTTCTATGCATATTTGGGTCATTCCATAGAAGCAGATGGAAACCTGTATTTTATTTTTATAGCACCTTAAGACATCAGGTCTGTGACACTGTGAGGAAATGCTATAGCTTTTAGAGTACTTTCAGACTTGCGACTGAGACATGTAAGACAATTACTGACAACAGCACAGGATTTGATGACTGAGTCTTCTCCAGTCGTACATGAAGGTTGATTTGCTAGAATCAGCTAGGATTAGTTTCACCTAGACGGGAGGATTAAGGGACTGCAGCCCTGTGCTCCCAATAATGCTCTTCACTGAGGCATTCAAGCTCCAGGGTACCTGGTGTGGAAGTAGCTGCATGACTGCAGCGTGGCTGGATGTGGCTCTCTCCTGTCCCTAGGGGACTTCAAGCAGCAGAAAGCTTTTTGGTTCAGTGCAGGACTCCCAGTGAGCAGTCCTTTGTTTTATGCTATGAAAAATGTAACTGGAATAGTTAGCAACCTTCCTGCTAGTTGTAAACAAAGCAGTTAACAGAAATATGTTTCTGTCCCTTTTAAAATCATGGTATGTTGCCATTACAAATGCAAGTGAGAGAAGAACTCTTTTGCTTTGATAAATTTTTAGTGTCATTTCAGCTGCTGTAATTCACTTTAAAAGCACTATAAACCTTTGCAAAAGTTTTGTTTCGAGGCTGTACATTCTCATAAAACATTTGCTGATCACTGGCATCAATAAACTAATTTATTCACACAAACCATTTTTATCATGGAAGTTATCTGAACTCTCACTGTAGTTTCAAAATCTGGAAAGTTCTGGGATGGATGTATAGATTTAAAGAAGCCATAAATGCACAGTTTTTTATCATGACTGTGTATAGTTCAGTTCCAAAGTTGGAAGGAATCCTATATGCATATATTGACATACATATATATGTGTAGGTATAGATATAATGACATAATGAAACAGTTGTTTTTTTCAGCTTGAGCAAGTCGAACTAGAAAACATTGCAAAAGTAGAAAACTAGTCACCTGACGGTGACCCTGCCGTACCAAACATTTACACAGTTACATAACTTAAATGTGTAATATCCTATTTAAGTCACAGATTAAAAATTCTAAATATACTTAAAAACTCAGTAAAATTGGAAACCTAAACGCTATTTCTATAAGGCTCTGAGAGGGTAGCTGTTTTCCTTCCTTCACCTCTTCTCTCTGACCTCAGTGCTAACTAGTCCATGCTGACAAATGTTTTGCATGCACAAAGGTGCTGGCTGTATTCATCAGGACATTGTCTCTGTGTTCGTAGTCCCACTGCAAAGATCTTGCTTTTTCTGCTGGAGTGGGAATATCCCATTCCTTTCTGCTCGCCTCAGCACTCATTGCACCGTAGCCCTTCCCACACCCATGTTTCTTTACACAGAAGTGTACCATCTCAACTCTGTGAAAAAAACCCTACAAATATTTCTGGAAAAAAAACAGAGAAACCAAGAATGACAACAGTCAGATCAAACAATGGTCTTGATTTCACTAAATCTGCTCTGAGATTGCTTCTACCTCTCTGTGCCACTTCATCCCTAATGCAGGACTTTTTAGATGGGAGGTTGACACACTCAGCTCCTGATTTCTCGCTTAGTTTGCAAAAAAAGGTGCCCCTTTAAAGTCATTTAGTTGTGGAACATTTTTGAAACAGAGATTAGAAATCTGTTGGCTGCATAGCCCTTAGTTTGGGCAAAATTAAGGCTGAGAACAACAGAAATGAAGGAACCAGAAGCAAACATACAAAATGTGTATGCAAAAGAGCATATTTGATTGTAAAACTAATTTGAACATGTAATTGTCACAGCTGTGCATCAAATCAGATGCTCTGCAAGGAGTTCACTTTGGTATTTGAATGAACAAACTATATTCAGTGCATGCACAAGTTATGTACACAATACAAGAGCCAACCTTTACATTCTCGGTGTTATAAAACTTAGACCCATAATAGCGAAAGAAAATACAGTGACTTTTGCTTTCTAAAATCAATGCTACAAGTTTAGTACTACTTTTCAGTTGAGGAACACCTGGAGGTAATTTTGCAAAGTAGCCCTCATAACAGTTGTGAAGAATTTAGAGGGCACATAACAATTAACCCCCAAACGAATCTTACAGTTAAGTCCTTTTGCAAAGCTTTGAGAATTTGCCAATTACTGATGTTATCTATGGAGAAGCAAATTGTTGAGGTTGCCTAATATTCTCCTTTAGTTGCAGCTGCGCTGCGCTTTGCTTCTTGAACATTCAATGCCACTCAAAGCTAGTTCTAAGAAACATGATTATTAAAGCCTTTAGACAAGGATGAAGGATTTATACTTGTAATTTCTAATTGACCATTATTTAAAGAAAGAATAATGGGTAGTAATATTCCTATAAAAAAGCTTAAGGGCTTTACATGTTGTCTTGACAGCAGGCTCTGGAGGGACAGGCCCTTGGCCAGAGGCTGTAGCATTCTGCAGGACACTGTCCAGTGTGCACACGCTGACTGCAACGCAATTCCTTTCTGCATAAAGCAAATGGCAGGCAGAGAGGCAAACTGCCCTGCAGTGAGGACAGAGCAAGGCTTATCATTTTTACTATAAATTATCCCCTTCAGCATTTGTTTGCCATGAAATAGATTGCAATGTAATTACTGAACTATTTTCTACATTGCAAATGGGTATCAGGTATTGCAATGTGTTCTCCTTTTCCCTGCATGCAGTATTAGGTGTGTTTGCTACAGAAAACATTGATTTTTCAGACAATACTTTTTCCCTGTTAAATGGTGTTATTGTAGACTGGCCAGACCCACTCTTTGAGACTACAAAAGGCAGGGGCACATGAAGGAAATGAAGGAAAACATGAGCACATTTGTGTCTTCTCTTTCTCAGTTGCAATGGAGTTGGGGAAGGATATGGGTCAGGGCATGGCGTGGTGCTACCTTGAGGCCAAGACTCTTTTGGAAAATATCTTTAGGGAGCTGCCCTGGTTTAATTCTGAGAAGCGACAGCTTCACTGTCAAAGACATTATTCATCATTGGGACTTTTTGCAGGTACATTTCCCTTGGATAAGGAACCGTATCATAGGGCTAAACCTGTATTTTTTCTCTTAGGACAGATAAGGCTTTCCTGCATCAGCCCATTCCCATGCCTGTAGTCCTATTTATCACTCCCTAACTCAGCTTCACTCTCTTGGCTCTAGAAAGTATTTGTTTGCATTGTCCTGATTTCAGTGGCTACAAAAGGCCAAAGTGCCCTTGGATTTACTGCTACTGTATTGACCAGTTGTGATGAGAGGCCTTATGCCAAATCTTTAGGCAGGTCCAGGTTTGCCAAGAGAACAAAATTCTAGGTAAGGATAAATTTCTCCTACTGGCTGTAGCTATCAAAGTTAGTTCAATAGTTCACTTTTCTTGGCCCTTCCTTTTATCCTGAAAAACTATTGGTTTATTATTTACCAAATACATCTGTGGATGTGGTCTACCTGGACTTCAGCAAGGCCTTTGACACTGTCTCCCACAGCATTCTCCTCGAGAAGCTGGCGGCTCACGGCTTAGACAGGTGGACTCTGCGCTGGGTCAAAAACTGGCTGGATGGCCGGGCCCAGAGAGTTGTGGTGAATGGAGTTCAATCCAGTTGGCGGCCGGTCACGAGCGGTGCTCCCCAGGGCTCAGTTTTGGGGCCGGTCTTGTTCAATATTTTTATTGATGATCTGGATGAGGGGATTGAGTGCACCCTCAGTAAGTTTGCAGACGACACCAAGTTGGGCGGGAGTGTTGATCTGCTCGAGGGTAGGAAGGCTCTGCAGAGGGACCTGGACAGGCTGGATGGATGGGCCGAGGCCAACTGTATGAGGTTCAACAAGGCCAAGTGCCGGGTCCTGCACTTCGGCCACAACAACCCCATGCAGCGCTACAGGCTTGGGGAAGAGTGGCTGGAAAGCTGCCTGGCGGAAAAGGACCTGGGGGTGTTGGTCGACAGCCGGCTGAACATGAGCCGGCAGTGTGCCCAGGTGGCCAAGAAGGCCAATGGCATCCTGGCCTGTATCAGAAATAGTGTGGCCAGCAGGAGTAGGGAAGTGATCGTGCCCCTGTACTCGGCCCTGGTGAGGCCGCACCTCGAATACTGTGTTCAGTTTTGGGCCCCTCACTACAAGAAGGACATTGAGGTGCTGGAGCGTGTCCAGAGAAGGGCAACGAGGCTGGTGAAGGGTCTGGAGAACAAGTCTTCTGAGGAGCGGCTGAGGGAACTGGGGTCGTTTAGCCTGGAGAAAAGGAGGCTGAGGGGAGACCTCATTGCTCTCTACAACTCCCTGAAAGGAGGTTGTAGCGAGGTGGGTGTTGGTCTTTTCTCCGAAGTAACAAGCGATAGGACGAGAGGAAATGGCCTCAAGTTGCGGCAGGGGAGGTTTAGATTGGATGTGAGGAAAAATGTCTTTACTGAAAGAGTGGTTAAACATTGGAACAGGCTGCCCAGGGAAGTGGTGGAGTCCCCATCCCTGGAGGTTTTTAAAAGACGTGTAGATGAGGCACTTAGGGACATGGTTTAGTGAACATGGTGGTGTTGGGTTGACGGTTGGACTCGATGATCTTAGAGGTCTTTTCCAACCTCAATGATTCTATGATTCTATAAATGATAACTGCAAAATTCCTTGAAGGTTATTTTATTACTACCTTTAGTCTAAACGAATGCAACTTTTCTTATCTCCTTGACCCCCACTGTAGGCTTGTCTTCCGTAATACTTGTCACGCAGCACACCGATAGCAGAAGATGATCTTGCCTACTTCATCTTTATCTTACAAACCCTTCAAAACTCTTCAAATGCCTCACATTTGGCACAACAAGTCTGTTACTGCCAATGGCAATAAATTCTGAATCTAAACAGAGTGTATGTTCAGATAAAATCAATCTCATCATTCAAAGCCTGAAGGAAGTTCTGTGGAAGTCAGAGAAGGATGTTGCTTAATCCAGCAACATTGGGAACATTCAGTTCTGCCTTTGTTCTGCCTCCTGGTCCTGAACTGAACTCGGGGGCATCAAACCACAATAATGCGTAACCGTGTGAGACTTTCTGGTTCTAGGTCAACAATCACTACCATGCCCATATTCCCTGCTAAATGTAGCAAGACTTTAGAGTTTCCAAATTTCCATAATGATGGAGAGCTAACATTTTCCAAATACACCTTCCCTGCTGCTACGCCTTTTTTTTTATGCAGCAAAGCTCCAGGTATTTTTGCTGATGTGTTTGTGCTCCGATCACCCAGGCATAAACCTGCTATATTACTGCACCAGTGTGGTGCTTAGGAGGGCCAGCTAGCTCAGATTCAGTGCCGAGCTAATATGACAACAGCACAGCTGGTCCACATTCAGACAGCGCAGAGCACAACCAGATAAAGCATAGGGTACCTGCAGAAAACTGCAGACAGACTGTAATATCAGAGCTCCCCTGGTTCAAGTGATGCATTGAAGCTCTGTGCCAGGCTTTCCCTTTTTTCTCGGCAGGGAGTAAGCGACAATACCCTTACTGCGTCATATATTACCAGATTACATCCTCCTTTAGACCTGTTCAGTTACTTTTATAAATGTATGCATTTATATAAATGTATGTACGAGGAAAGAGAGCCAAGAGTCTATTAATGTCTTTTCTCCTGTCCATGAAGGAATGCAGAGAACTGGGAAGGTTTCTGTGCCCTTTTCGAACTGTAATGCACCTCTTGGTTCCCCTGCAAACTCATGTCAATAAGTCCACAACCTTGCCTGAAACATATCATTTCCACCTATGTAAAGAAAAAGCCAATGAGCTCAAGAAATATTTATTAAGAGCCCAAAGACAGTAAACAGGGGAAGCCACCTATTAAATAAAACCTGAAAAAAACCCTATATCCTGCAGTCCTCTGTTTAAGTAATCCATGTGGCAGGTAGAAATCAAAGCCAAGTCACACAGTTCTTTAGCCAGGAACAAAACAACATAATAAACAGTCTAATAACACTTTCCCCCCCCTCTTTTTGTTGTCATGCCAATTGTTACATTAAACACTATTCACAACTAGGTATCAGAACTAAAACATACAGCATGCAATTAAGGAAAACAATTGTTTTGGGTACCTATTTAAAGAAAATGGTTTTTTTGTTTGTTTTTTTTCTGCTAACCAGAAAGCACATGCTGTTTTGTGCCGACTCATCTCAAAAACCCCCAAAAAAACAAACCACACAAATTTTTGCACAAACTTACATATATGGATGTATAAACATCTGTATAATAAGTCCATTATATATATAAAAATATATTTTATAATATAGGAATGTTATTGGGATGGGGTGATTTACACTATTCTTCTAAAATTCTTCTTTTAATCCTCTAAAATTAAGGCCATACAATGTCCTTTGTTCAAACCACTGAAAATGCATTGTTTTAGTGTCTTCCCTGACAGGAAAGATTAAAAAATTGTTACTCCTGTAATCATCACTGCTTCTGGACTCCCAACTGGATTTGTTACAACATTTGTTTATCTTTTTCTTTCCTTCTGGAAAGTAGTTAAAGAAAGCAATAAATATCAAAAACACTGACAATACCCTAACATTAGAAAGAGAAAAGGCTTATTTCATGTTGTTTGTCCAGTGACTGTAACATTGATCTGCTGTTCTGTACAGTTTTCACACAGACGGTCAAAGAACAAGGTTCCCATCCTATCTCCAGGACTCTTCTTCTGTCCAGTGAAACTCAGGCACTAATTCAGACAGAAGGCTGCAATCTCTTCCTCCCCAGGTGCAGACTTCCTTTCACACACAACATTTTTCTCGTCTATGAGAAAGAAAGTAGGCTCTAACGGAGCCTACTACGAGTTAAAAATTATTCCCGCAAAGGATGGATAAAAACCTTTACTTTCATAAAGAAACCTTCAGTCTTTTTATCATTATCATTGGTTTATTGCAAGCATTATCTTCATCTCATCGATCTGTTAACTACCTTAAAGAGTTTTCCTGCTAGCGTTTTCTGTGTGTTACCAAAGGCAAACTTTTAGACTTGTTGTTAGATCCTACTTCATGGTGTCATTCTGCTTGTCTGGTTTAATATGCTGCACAGAACTACAATACAACTGCAGCTGTTCCCAAGCCATTGTACTGAGAGTGGCAAAGACATGTAAGTTCTCAAGACTGATTTAAATAAAGTAATTATTGAGAAATGCACAAAAAGCATTGTTGTTTATCAAGGCAGGACAGAAATTAAGAATATTTTTTGTAGTTAACATAACTACAAACTACAATAACTGGAAAGACTCAGTAGGGAAACAAGAGTAGGTCATAAGTTAGTATTGCTGGGAAGTAGGGTTATTGTGAACAATATTGACAGCAAATTATGAGAAAAAGGAAACTGTAGTTTTTCATTTTGGTTCACAGAGGTTAAGAATTTTAGGGCAGGTGTTATAGAAACCTATTTGCCTTAAATGATTTTATAACATTTTATTTTAAAGCCAAAATACATTATTGTAACCATGGGATCTGACTTCCCACCAAACGCAGATTAAAGAACCTTACCTCTTTGAGGACACTGTCTGGATAACTTAAGGTAAAGATGAGATTTGCCAGTAATGAAGACAAAGAGTAACAGAAAAAGGAAGTGAGGAATTACCTCTTCCACAGGTAACACTGCAGGCTGTCCAGTCTCCATACTGCCAAAAATACTCTGGCTCTCCAATCTCATTCTCATTACTTTCTTCTTTACGTACAGTATATTCATACTTGATTCCAGGGTTAGTTTCTTGAAAAAGTAGCTGGAAAAATAGTGTGTTTAATTTAATTACTTATGATTTTAATCATCTACTGGCCCAAAGCTTTCAAAAGAAAACAGAAGAATCAGCAAGGTTTAAAGCAGCCCATTTTGGAGCCTACTATGAGTTCAGAAAAGCAGACTGGCAAAACTTCCATTTGTGCACCGACAGTGGCATACGTGTATCTAAGACACAGTTGTTTGCCATGCACTTTTGCAAGCACAGGTGGGAGTAAATGGGTCAGCATAATTGGTATCCTATTAACTGTAAGAAAAGACAATGCAAAGTCCATCCAAGACACTGCCAAATATGTTGCTGATTAAGAGCTATTGCCTATCACCATTATAAATTATAATTTCCCTACCTTTCTGAAATAGCTGTTACAAAACAACCAATAGGTCAGAAAATTACAGGCTTTATTCAGACACTGCTTTAATATTATTTTTCAGTGTTTCTGGATTAAGAAGGAAAATTCCAATTGAGAAGAGCCACTCAAGAAATTTACTGTTTGGCTGATGAGAGGGAGGAAAGGAAAACATCATCAAGGGATAAAAGACTTCAGCAATGAACTTCTACTCTTCCTCCTAACTGTTTCCTTCACCTTGTTACTGACAGTGAAGACTGAGTACCCGTTAGATGTGCCTTCTCACCAGACATTCAAAGTGTGAAAGTGGCTCCCATCAAACCCCTAATTACTTGTTTTAATTGCATGGTGGATACACAGGCAAACAAGCCAGAAAGACACATTCAGAGAACAAGGGGCAATTTAAAACTATTTTTGCAGAATTAACAGAAGCTGTTCACATTTAAGTTAGAATCTATAAAGCAACATAAAAGAAAGAAAAAGGATCAACCTCAGTGGATGCTAAATGGATCCATTTCGCTTACCATAAGCTATTAATCCACCTATCTAATGCTGTATTTTCTTGCTCAGCGTAAGCTGTCACTGCTGTCAGCCTTCCCTAGCTCTCACTGTTCACAGCCTAACATCAGTTCCCTTTTTGTGATGTTTTAGTTGTTGCTAGGTAATGCTTACACTAGCCAAGGACTTTTTAGTTTTCCATGCTCTACCGACTGAGAAGGCTGGAGGTGCACAAGAAGCTGGGAGGGGGCACAGCCAGGACAGCTGACCCAAACTGGCCAAAGGGACATTCCATACCATGGGACGTCATGCTCAGTACATAAACTGAGGAAAGCTGGGGGGGGGGGCCGCTGCTGGGGGACTGGCTGGGCATCGGTCGGCGGGTGGTGAGCAATTGTACTGTGCATCACTTGCTTTGTGTATTATCATCATTATTACATTATTATTATTATTTTATTTCAATTATTAAGCTGTTTTTATCTCAACCCACGAGTTTTTCTCACCTGTGCCCTTCAATTCTCACAGCCCCAGCACATTCTGCTGCCATCCAAACCCAGCAGGTTCTGCTAGTGACCTCCTATTTACCTGAATCCATATTGACTCATTGGTGGGTCCTGGAGCAGTCAGATTTTCTAGATCCCCTGTTCTGTCATACTGAAATACCGTGCCTGCCACTTTGTATTCACCATTCCACTGGATGATAAAGCCTCCATTCAGGTAATATTTTTCTGGGTCTTTGCTTCGCACAGCAAGGAAATTTCCTGCTTCTGCAACTTCCATGACTTTGATTCCCCTCGCACCTTTCGGAATTAGCCCAATATCAACGTATCCTAAGAGACAAGAAAGGTTCATGGAGGTGAACAACATAGAATCATAGAATCATTGAGGTCGGAAAAGACCTCTAAGATCATCGAGTCCAACCGTCAACCCAACACCACCACCCACTAAACCATGTCCCTAAGCGCCTCATCTACACGTCTTTTAAATACCTCCAGGGATGGGGACTCAACCACTTCCCTGGGCAGCCTCTTCCAATGTTTCACCACTCTTTCAGTAAAGACATTTTTCCTCACGTCCAATCTAAACCTCCCCTGGCACAACTTGAGGCCATTTCCTCTCGTCCTATCGCTTGTTCCTTGGGAGAAGAGACCGACACCCACCTCACTACAACCTCCTTTCAGGGAGTTGTAGAGAGCGATGAGGTCTCCCCTCAGCCTCCTTTTCTCCAGGCTAAACAACCCCAGTTCCCTCAGCCGCTCCTCAGAAGACTTGTTCTCCAGACCCCTCACCAGCCTCGTTGCCCTTCTCTGGACACGCTCCAGCACCTCAACGTCCTTCTTGTAGTGAGGGGCCCAAAACTGAACACAGTAGTCGAGGTGCGGCCTCACCAGTGCCGAGTACAGGGGCACGATCACTTCCCTGCTCCTGCTGGCCACTATTTCTGATACAGGCCAGGATGCCATTGGCCTTCTTGGCCACCTGGGCACACTGCCGGCTCATGTTCAGCCAGCTGTCAACCAGCACCCCCAGGTCCTTTTCCGCCAGGCAGCTTTCCAGCCACTCTTCCCCAAGCCTGTAGCGCTGCATGGGGTTGTTGTGGCCGAGGTGCAGGACCTGGCACTTGGCCTTGTTGAACATCATTGCATTTTACTTATGTATAAGATTACTAAAATATCAGCTTTGCTTGAAAATATATACAAATGTGCTATCAGAGATCTTGTATTTCAGTTAGTTAATAGTGTTTATTAAAAAAACAGGTTTTGCAGTATCAGTTGGGGAATACGAATGCACATTGTGTTTAGGCAATGACAGTGGCATTTAGAAGAGATATGATGGTGAATGATTTTCTGAGCTGTACCAGGGGAAATCTGCTCCACAGATGAGCATCAACATCTCCGTAACCATACCCAAGGGCTCTGGCATACTGCAATGTGAGTAAGCTGGAGAAATGCCAGGGAGTCCCAGGAAGTTAACGGTCTGTTGTGGGAAGGGTCTTTTCAATTTGCAAGGAACGTTTTAATCTGCCACCAACTTACAGGTACGTACATAATTCCATGTACCTTCTTTTAAGTCATTTAACTTCTCCATGACTGTTTCCCATAGATAGCCTTTCTACAAAAAACCTGAACGCTGTTCAAATGCCTCAAATTACTATGATCAGTTGAACACATTTTTATAAACTACTGATTTTCAAAAGGAAGTTCAACAGCTATTCATGTATAAAGTTATCTGTAAAAAGAGATTTTTGGTATGTGTGTTAAGAATGAACCCAGAGCATCTATTACAGAATTTTGTTTGCACCACAGGAAATATATGACATCAGGCTCTGTGTTTCTCACCTTGCAGGGAACTGCTATTGCTATTACTACTGAACTGTAAAAATAGGAAGTTCACATAGAAATTTGAACACAAACTCAGGTAGCTTTCTTGCTATTGCTCCTGGCTAGGCTTTAGAAATTGAACGGATGACAGCTCTACAAGCAGGTGCCCTGGGAGTGTGAGCTGCAGTTTGTGCTAGTTTACTTCAAGATTGGAACATATGTGGTTCCCCAGTTCCCATCACACACTGCTGAGGTCATGAATTAAATTCTGAGACTCACATCCCATTCACCTTTCTTGTGAAATAAACTTACCACCTTTGATTACTCACTCACATGAATGAGATAAACCACACTGGGCATACTAAGCGATCTTCGGTATCAACGCTCTCCACCTACCAGAAGTACTTACATGCTGTACAACAACCTGCTGTTGTAAATAAGTGCCCCAAAGTCTTTAACATCTGAATTTTCTTTGCAGCTCTTCTGTGGGGTGGTAAGTATTGGTTCTAATGTCGTATATTGCTTATGGTACTGTCTACTGATCTGTCTACTTCAGGCCCTTCCTAATTACATTAATAATATATAACTATGTATTTTTTTTTCCAGTGATTAATGTTCAAGAGAGAGAGTTTTCTGGATGTCACCTTTTGCAAGTTTCCTAGACTGATTGCGGAAATCCAAACTTTTCAGTCTTTCGTAAGTGAAGGGAATAAAATCTGGAGGATTACTGAATAACTTCTATTATAGGAAACCAGCGGTCTAGGTCTATTATAAGTAACCAAGGTCTAATGATTCTTCCAAATGTTCTATTCATTCAGTGCAGAGGAGACATGTTATGAACACAGTGTGTGATCATGTAACTAAAGACTTGATTAGAAGGCATACTCACAAATGGGCCAAATTAACACAGCATGGAAAATCTTAATTGTGTCACATCCTGACAGCTTGGCTTTGCAACGTTGGTGTCCTTTTCCAGTAGGGTTTTTTTTTGGGATGTAATTAGCATAACATTTGTTCAAAACACAAAGTATAAAAACAATAAAACATAATTTTCTTTCTGTTGTAACATACAAATCTGTATCCTCTCAAGTTTTTGCATAATTATTTTTGTCTGAATCACCTGCTGTTGCTCATAAACCTGATTTTAAATGTATTGCAACCATCTGGTGATAGATGTTACCACTTGTAACACACTCCCTTCTCCCCAGCCCTCCCTTTTTTGACTAGCTAAATTACCTCCTGATTTCCCAGAACCTCACACTAATTCCTAATGAATGTTATCTGCTTTTGAAAGCAAAGCTAATCAGTAGCAACCTTTTGAGTTTGTCACTCAACATAATAAATCTTTGTTTAAAATGATGTGGATGGTGTTTATATAATTGTTCCTGGTTATATGGTTTCATCTGATAAGAATCTAGAGATCTGAGATTGAATAACAGTCAAAATATCATCTAACTTACATGCTGTGCTCATTAAATCCTGGAGCATCCATATTGTGGGTGCTACCATACACCCGTGAAATGGCAACTCTCAGATGCTATTAATCTTTCCCTTTTAATTAAAATTAAATCTATGTGCTCCTAATACAGACGAGAGTACAACATGAATAAATTCATGCAACCCTTGTTGTAGACACAGCTCTACCAGGACTGAAGAGCTTGTTTCTCTTTCTCATTGCTGTGAGAGAGGAGTAATTTCACTCCAGTGGTTAGTACAGTATTGCAGATCAGATGATAATCAGATCTGGCTATTTCTCCTGTTCACAGCAGCTCCCACCCTGCTCTCCAGTTTGGTGTATCTGTGAGCTTCTCTTTCTTAAAAATACATGTTCCTGAGGCACAATTTTCCTCTAAGCCAGGCTCTAGGCACTACCACAAGAATAGTATGTGGAAAACCGCATAGGCTCCCGGTGGCATAACGGGTTTGCAAATCAAGGTATGGTTGCATACAGCCTTCCCATGGAATAGAGGGAGCACTGCAGTGTGTGATGGTAATGGGAAAAAAATTATAATCCAGAGATAGTCTCCTAAGTGAGGATCCAGGAGACCTTCCAGTCTCTCAGATCAACATTTGCGTCATGGCTATGTCCAGACTCCATCTCAGGGCTAGGTTCAGGCACGTACCAGATCTCTGTCTGCACTTTGGTTGCATGAAAAGGAAACAGGGATAGCAGAGAAACGATGGTGCATGTTGATTCAGTCCCAGCCAAGTTGCGTCAGGAGATAACAGGAGATAAACCTGGAGATAAACCTCCAGATTAGGGCGAGTACAGTCACAGTTTCCTTATTTGCCCATCACTTCGCTAAAAGTCAGCCCTTCACAGGAGTGACATGCACCTAATCTTGCCTTCTGACTGGCAGACTAAGTCACCTCCACCCCTATTGTACAATCCCTCGTTTCCTAATTTTCAGAAATTTAAATGCATTGTCCCCTTGCTACTGAAAGCTGGAAAATTCATTTCCCCCTACACACACAAAGGGGTGAAGACAGGACTATCACCCATCCTTCTGACCACCACTTGTTTCCTAGCCACTCCTCCTTCCCCGGCACATCCCTTTGTCTGATCCTCACAACCTCATTCCCCCTTTTTGTTATCCATTTACTCCACGCTCCCTGCACTTGCCACAGTCCTAAATCCCTGTCCCTTGTGCCTCAGTCTTTCTCCTACCCCAATGCTTCTCCTCATCCAGCAGTGCAATTTATTCTCCTTCCAAAAGAGTTTGCACACCTTGCAAATGTTCTGCTGTACACAGTAATACTCCTTTGCAGTCATCACAACTTCAATAAGAACAGAGATTTCCACTTTTAAATACCTCAAAATAAAACCGGACTTCTTCTACCTTAACAACAGGAGAGCTTGTGACTTCTTTGCCCAAGCCTAGACCTTGCTTTTCAATGCTCTGCTCATGTTGCAACCTTTCTGCCATCAGAGTTCAGCTGAAGCCACTTCAATGATTTTCAAATGAACCTCCTGAAAACAAGGTGCAGACCAGGTACTTGCTAATATTAGTGTCAACAGCTGAGACCATTCGTGCACATCAGACCTCTGATTTGTTTTCCATCATGAAACTCTAATGGAATCCATTACACAGATGATGCTGCCATTCCTGTGGCTGTGTTGGGTGTCCCTGGACCACTATTCCCATTTTGCATAGACAGGAAAGACAAAGAATTTTAAAGAAAAACCAAGTAATAATAGAGATTTTAAAACTTTTCTTTTCGAACATGAGGCAGTAAGACTTCAGGTAAAACTGATCACCCTACCCTGCAGTGAAAGGCTGAATTATTAAAACTCTTTCCTAGCATTTCATTAGTCTGACCTGGCAACTTAGTCAACTTGCAGACAGAATACACACTGCTGCAGCACCAGACCCAGGAAAGGCCCTTCTGGACTTAGGTTCTGAATAAAGCTTTAAATCAAAATAAGCTTTGATTTTGTATTTTTCTGTGCCATTAAACAGAAAAAACTCTTCAAATCTTCCTTGCCAGTGACTGGCAGCATGCTTTGGTCCAGTTTAGTTACCTATACTGAATTTATGAGCCTGAAGTCTTTATGTTTACATAAACTGTTCAATAGCCACTCTGTCATATATCTGTACTGCCAGACAGAGCACCACAGTACCTGTCAGAGACAAAAAGAAGCCAGATATTGCAAACAAAACAATTTTCCTGTTCTCAGTTTAACACCTGTGAACATCAGCAAGATCCACATGTTGTCTTAAAAGCTGAAGAGCCCACCAACCTCTGCCTTTCCTGACACTTTTCCTTATTTTGTCTGCAACAGAGTCAACATCTGTAGAAGGGAAAGAATCTGCAGAATCAATCAATTTTTTACTGAATCTAAAGAAAGCAGTGAAATAATTTTACTTAACACTCAGTATCCCTAAGCTGTATCCATCAGTGAGGCTTATTGAATCTTGGGGCAAGGAAAAACTAAGTGAAGATAAAACACAAAATGAATTTAAATAAAATAAGATGCACTTATCCTCCCATGTGTTACAGTATTGGAACTTTTTAGTAAAACTGTTATTTGAAAATAAACTTCACATCATCTGCAGCCTTGGAAAACCCACACACAAAGGCAGAGTGAATTTTAGAGTAGTAAAGCAAACGATCAGAGGCTGGAGGATTACTGTAGTATTGGAGGAGAGGGAGCTCTAGATTTTCCTTTGGAAGTCTCACACACATATACAACCTGCACTGCTGCATGGTTGCAGGCATCTTCACAGTTCACCTGTGGGACATGGAACAGAGGAAAGCAAATCCAAGTACACAGTACAGAAAAAAAACCTGAAATATTGAAAGTGCTTTTCCCCCAAACTTTGGAAAATCTTATCAAACCAGCTCTAAATTATTAGCACAAATCATATTTGTGCAAATCAGAATTATTTTATGGAAAAAAACCCACAAACCCAAAAGCCAGTCAAAGCCACACCCTCACCACAGTTTATCCCTCCTCATTAGCACGGTACCAATTATTGCTCTGGAGACTTCTCATCTCTGCACCAGCCTCCTTCTTCAGCCACAGACCTTGCTCTAAGCACACTCTCCAGTGCCCCGTCTTCCCACCTCTCCCCCTCCTGTCCTGGTTTCCCATCCAAAGCTGTTCATCCTGGCTGTCTCTTCCATCTCCAGCTCACCGCCATGGTTCTCATTCAGTTTTAGACTCCCACTGCCTCTTCTAGACTCTCTGGCTCCCATTCATCCCACACAAGGCAACTTAAAGCCTGAATGTCTCACTGCCGTCAGTGAAGAAAGGCTCAGTCCTCCGAGTGCTGATTCAGACCACCTTAACCCTGCAGGGAGTTACTCTTCTCCGCTTTCAAGCCAGAGGCATTCCACAGAAAATTTTAGAGTAACTAGAAGTGCCAAGTTCTGCGTGGGGAAGAGGTGGCACATGGTCACCAGAGCCAATGGTATCAGATTTATGACACTTAGAAATGAATCCCCAAACCACTCACTCCAGCATTTTCTTGGTGCTTTATGCTGTCCAGAGTTTTGGTCCAGATTTTTAAAGGTGGTAAATTACATTCACTTTGTAAATGCACTTGCTATTTTGGGTTTTATTATTATCTGCATAACTTGCGTAGGCCTGTTGGTCTCTGACATAATTTTTATTAGACAAGATGAACTTAAAAAGCACAGACCACAGATCTTTTCTGGCAGAAGCATGATTCACTGTGAAACATTCATTTACAATTTCCTACGCAGATAGATCACTCAGTTTGCAATGAGAAGCGCTTAATCCTTTTTATGTAGAGAAATGACTTCACCAACTGAAGAGTTTAAAAAAAGAACCCATTTTACCAAATCCTTCACTTTGATTAAACATCATCTTCACTGTATGACAATCAGAGCCGTCTCCCAGGCAAACTCCACACTGGTCTTCAGTTGCGTTGGAATTTATCTCATAATCACAGCCAACAGCCTAGAAGGAAAAACAGTTTCAGAATAAATGTGGCCTCCACAATGAAATTCTCAGAGCTCATGTATTGCTGCCTTCAGTGGACTCTGTTCTTCTAAGAAGGGGAAGAATCAATTTTGTGGAAGAGTATATATCCTATATAAACAAAATAGTAGAGATTGTTATATCTAGGTCAAACTCGTGTATAATATGAAGGTGAAAAACAAACAAACAAGCAACAAACACCACCATGTCATGAAACATACAGTAGTGACCAGTTACTTGAAATGGAAACATGCCACCCAAATGGCCTCAACATCTAGGATTGGCCAAAACATCTAGGGTTTGTGTCTGCTTTCGTATGTCGTAGAAGCATGCATGGATTCCCAGGAATACAATGCAGTAACAGAACTGAAATCTCTGTGTCAGCTTTTTGTGGCCATCAGACAGTGTAGAACCTCTACTGCAGTAAAACCCCCTGGTAAAGAGAAACTCTTCAGCAGACCTGAAGTTTTATACCCATGACAGCTGCTTCTCCAGCTTGCCAGTATTGGGGAATGGGTCAAGATAAAGTTCTGGTAAAGACTGATTTTCCAGTTCATGCTTGCTATAGGGAGAAAGCGAGAGAAAAATTTATTCATACTGAGTCAGGACAAAACTTATTCTTTGCTCAAACCAAAAATTCTGTGCGCTAATGCCTTTAAACTTCAACAAGATCTTAATTTGGTTTTGGGGTGGTTTTTGCCTGTCTTTAAAAACTAGCAAGGTTGCAGAACACAACCTGATGTCCAACACTTAATGGTTGTTAATAGTATCTAAGGTATCTGGAGGCCTGTGATTTAGATGAATAGCCATAAGTCCGGTGGTATGTAAAGTTTTTCTCAGCTGATTTTTCTCGAAACAAGCCTTCAGGTGCGATACTTGCCAACTTCTCTAACACCTTCTTGATATATGAAAATCTGGGTATCCCCTCTTTTGATTCTGATCTTATTTTACCTTCAGTACATCAGCTACTGTAATCTTCTGTAAGCTTCTGACAGGAAAATCCATCTATTAGACTAATCTAGGTATAAAGGCTCCTGCATTCTCTAATATTTTTCCATCATTTTCAGCTCAAGAAACAGCTGAACTTTTCCTCTCTGCACCAGTGATTTAATGAACAGCTAGAGAAGCTGCAAAACCGGAAGCAAGGAAAGGCCTCAAGTTACAAACAGTGTTAAACCATGTCACTTGAATTTTCACAGAGGATTCAAAAAAGACTCATCCATCACTTAATGCCAACACTTAGCCAGAACCTTTGATACCTGCTCTGAAAAACAATGGCCGTGCCAAAAGGTTCTGTAGCAGCCTCAGCTTATCTCTCCTTTCAGCCAAGGCTACTTTCAAAAAAGAGAAGGTTTTGTAATGTCTTTCACACAGACACATCTCGGCACCAAGGACCACGTTTATGAGCAGTACAGAATGTTACAGAGATAAGCACATGTTAAGAAGGTGACTACATTTTTGCCTCCAAGCATGTACGTATTTGACCAAGGATGGATTTAATGAAGTATTCAAAGTACACAGAGGCCACTGCAATAAGTGTAGGATGCTTCTTTATCTTGCCACGTGTTCAGATCTGACTCTTCACCTGCTATCTACAGTTGCACTGCAGTTTATATTTAACACTTCCTAAGAATTTAAAGAGGTAGGTGCGTAGCTATTTTCTTAAAGAGATGCATTCTGCAGTATATTTACTGTATTATCAATACATTCGTTAATCATCTACAAACAGTTAGTAAAGTCATTGTTATCAGGTTTATTATTAGACCAGAGGAGTAACCAGTCTCTCCGGAGAGTCCTGAAAGTTGAAGTTTATTTTCTATTCTATGCACACATTCACTATTAAACAGAAAGTTGGGGAAAATCTGGAAATGGAACCCTTACATTTCATGTTTTGCTATTATAAAATATTATTAACGAGTGTTTTGGAGCTTCTTTTTTGAACTTCTTAAAATGAATAACTTGCCTTCAAATTGTATCATTTTTGCCAAATTAGCATTTTCTGGTAGAAAATGTGTGTTCTTGAAAAGGTTTCTGTTCATCTGTTCATAGGCTGTCCAGGGAAGTGGTTGAGTCACCATCCCTGGAGGTATTTAAAAGACGTGTAGATGTGGTGTTTGGGACATGGTTCAGTGGTGGACTTGGCAGTGCTAGGTTAACGGTTGGACTCGATGATCTTAAAGGTCTTTTCCAACCTAAACGATTCTACGATTCTATCTTTATTTACTGTTCATGCTTGTTTGAGTGGTTGCACCTAGAAATAATTTATATAGTTCAGGCTGTCAATCAGACATTGTGAAATCAACATCACTGAGCATATTTCCCTTGTGAGTACTGTGTAGCGTAAAAATCCCCAAACGCTGAACAAATTAGTCCTGAACTACTGCACTGGCACTAGCAAATGAGTCTGGTGGCAGCACCACAGTATCATCACTTTCCTGCCTTTGGGGTGCCCATTAAAGTCTCTGCGTGGGCCTGTACTCTGCATCAGCTCAGTCAGAATCAGCTCGGATCTTTCCCACTTGGCCATACATTTCCTTTAGCAACACATCCATGGCATAAAAATGACATCGCTATGACATGAAGGGAATCCCTTTGTCCCTTCCAGTTATAACCACAGAAGCTTGTATTTTGTTTTTTCTCTGATATTTGAAACATAGTTTGTATTTGATCAGACATCACAGTCTTACCTATACACGTGGCAGGGTGGCATGCAGGGATCCCCAAGAATGAGGCACTGCAGACAACTGTGGCAGGGCAGGCAATTTACTGTATCACAGTAAACAAAGCCTTCACTTAATTCCCTAACTCTGGGGTGCTGCTGGTGGTGCAATGACCTTCATATCTAGCAACAGGGCCTCATCTTACAAGGTTATTAATGACCATCATAAAATGTATATTCTCATATGTCAGAATAAACAGCTCCAGCAGTCATTCATTCTAAGTACATTTACATGAACTTTCCAGGCCATGTTTTGCTTTCCCACTCCACACATTATTTTTGTCATCCATTAGATTCATGTCTAGATGCTTCCTTCTCCCTTTTACTTGCTTTCCTCATTCTTCTGATTCTTCTAGATACACAGTAGCCGTATTTTCTAAAACTGCCTTAAATAATGTGCCTCAAATTTCTGCCAAATTGCCTCTTAAAAGGGATCTGGAGACTAAATGCAGGTTATAAAACAAGAAAAAAATCAGCAGCAATTAGGCTCTGATTCTTTTGCACACATTTGTCCTTGTGTACTCTCTGCCAGTGAAACATGCTGTGCTACAGCAACCACTGTGTGCCATAGCATGTGCAGAGCAAATTAGCATCGCTCCATGCAGCCCTTTGCCATTGCCCCATTCACCAAAAGCCTTTTTGACGTACCTGAGACTAGCTTTATTTCTGGTCCCAGCACACAGTGTGGAGGCAGAAATAATGACCTGAATTGCCTGGCTGCATTACAGGAAGGTGAAACAATTTTTTTCCTGCTGCTCAGTGACTAAAGGGAAAACAGCCAGAGATATTACCCTTTTGCCACTTCCAGAGGGAGAGACTTCTGTGTCAGATTGGCAGCGGGGGGCAGATACAAAAAGTCCTTGCTGTCACTGAAGGGTACGGCCTGGATGTACTGCCTGACTATCAAAGTTTCGTGGACGCTACACTGCACTTTTAAGCTCTTCCTTCAGTTTGTCTCCTCCACTGGTCTCCAAATAAAGAAATCATGTTCATGTCATGTTGGCCATGACATTGCCTTGAATGGGGAGAAATGTGTCCTGGTGTGCCTATTTCTGTTCTAATTTGTCTAGATGGGTCTGAATCAATGTCCTGTTGGGCTAGCAGTGGGAGGAGAAGGTTGAACCATAGTGAGAGGTAGTAAAGCTAGTACAAAAAATCTCAGATGTGTAATCTGCTTTTCAGCATGAGAAAAAAACACTTTCCTCCCTTGTACTACAGCTGTGTAATTCTCCGATACAGTGTTAATCTCTCAACAACAATCGTGAATTACCACAGAGAACAGCTCACAGATTTGCATGACTGAAGGTCATTTAAGCCTGTTTAAATTCTGAGTGGGAGATGAATGCCTGTTAGAAACAGCAGAGATGCCAGGTCCTCCACCCTCAGTGTCTGCATGCTCTCAGTGCGTACACCACATAAGCCTTCAATTTTTGATGATGTCATGGCTTGTATTTGACTAAACTCCTCAGCCATGTACATATCACTGCTCAACAAACATACTCTGGTGGCAGTATCTTTGTTTATTAACACTGGGGGAGCAACCGACTGCTCTAGTAAGAACTAAGAGTGCACTTGTGATGTATAATTTAAAACATGGGAAGACAGGATACGTGCTTTGAAGGTCTTCTAAATAAAGGGAAGTAAGTGACACTCAAATGATGAGTGTGGAGGAATATGGATAAATAGCAAACCAGTCATGGTATATCTTGATGATTTTAGGTTAAATTGCTGACAGATCTTATTGACTGCCTCCACTCAAAGCTGTTTGTAAGTCAGACATCATGACAGGAGGGGGTCTAAGAAGGTACCTGAAGGAAGGCCAGGCTAGGTGCAAATACAATAAAAGGATTAAGGAGACCACATCTCTCGTCTCCTTATTAGCACCACCTGAAACAAAACACGGTTGCAACTGTAGACACCTAGCTTTGAGATCCCCCTTTGCAGCCACTGGTTCCAGCATTGAGTGATTTAACAGCATTACATGTATTTAGGGAACTCCTGTGTAAGGACAAAGCTGAGAGAGGACCCAGCTATTTTATATGCCGGGCCCTCAAATGAGTTAACAATTTTAACTTGTCTTTGAATTGATGAAGCAAGTTCTAAAGGAATACCATACCAACACCTCACCAGTAAGGCTTCCTTCTGCACTGAGGCATAGGCAGCACTTCTAAAAAATTAGGACCCATATATTGAACAAATTGCAAGGTCCAAGTGAATCAGCACTAATGTCTGTCCATACTTACTTCCCACTAGAAGATGCACATTATAGCTTTGCCAAGGTGTCTAGGAAAGCATCCATTATACCTCAGGTAGCTAAAATGAGGCATCTCAATCCACATTTAGCCATCAAGGTAAGACAAATTTCTCTGATTGCTCTGAACAAAACCATGGCAAACTGCAAAATCAGATTGAAATCAGCTGAATTTAGGAGATTAAATTCTTGACTGAATCTGAGTCTATCTATCTTGCTTCAACCTATCCACTAGGAAAACTCCAAACTTGGTTGTTAAAAAAGAACTACTCTGCACACCGAACACATCTGAGTGATATGGACAGTGGATCTAATATACCACATCTCACCATTTTAATTTTTCACTCAATTTCAGACCTAAGTATTATTTTAGTACTCAGAACAAATGCAAAGTGCTTTTGTGAGATATAGTACTGAAAACCAGAACAGGGCTTTCACAGTCATTGCCATTAATGTTTGTGAACTCCTTTTTCACATCATTAGCAACATGTTGCTCTCGGAGTACAAGAATGATGTACCAGACTAATTATATTAAATGCATTTCCAGATTTATTCACCGTAACCTGTGTGTTATGTATTGTGTTTAACTAGCTGGACTAAAATACTAGTGAATTATATGGAGATACTTGAAAAAGCTTCTCCTCAGGTGTTATGTAAGGTACCTATTTCAGATAAAAGCACACTGTCTTTCAGAAGTGTGAGCTATTTGGGTTACCTATTCACCATTTGATCTCATTTGTGGCAGTTGCATGGTTATATTGTTCACTCTGTGATTCCGACTCCAATTAAATCTGTTTGTCAGAAGATGTGAAGCAGTAGTCAATATGTGAAAAGCTCACATATCTGTATCTATGATAGCACCAGTACCTTGGAGGAAATTTTTAGAAAGGCTTTGAGTCCCCAGAACTATTAATGCTAAAGTATATCTAGTATCTACAAACTGCAGTTAGAATTAGCTTTCCTTTCGCCTCTGATCTATCACCTCTGATGAACTAAGTTTTGCTATTTATAAAATAGGTATAAATTTGAATTGTCACAGGCAAGGTTCAATACAGAAAGCATACAGAAACTAAAATTAACCATAGTGATCCCAGTCCATTTGGGCTGGAAATCAGAAAATGAAAGTGTAACATCACAAAGACAGCCTTCTGAGTTTAGCACTTGGCCTCTTCCAAGTGAAGGTCAAAAGCACTGATATGGTATGCGACATTTACTACACGTTTCAATATGCTAAAGATGTGTTTCCATCTGGCTTGAAGTGCTCAAGGCCAGGTCAGGACTTTCACCATCACAGTTAAAAGGCCCATCCTGGCTCTCAGCAAAGTCAAGCAGAATCTCTTCACTGTGAATTTGAGCAGGGTCTTGGTAACTCCCTTTCACAAATGCATGTCCTGCAAGGAAAGCTTAAAACAAATCTTCTATTGCTGCTCTGAGGCACTGGCATTCTACTAAAATAGAAAGTCTTCAGAGAGGGTATACCAATGACCTATTAAAAATTTGGAGTTTCCGTCACTAGAAGTCTTTAAGAAAAGAATGTGAAAAATGTCAAAAAAGGAACATGATTCTATAAAGGGATGAAACAGATGACTTCTTCAAGTCCCTTCTAGTTGCATTTTTATATGACTCAATGAATTAGGACATACAATCCCAAGCTCCCTATGGTAAGCTAATATAGTTTCCACAAGACACCAAGTCCTGCTTTTGTTTCCAAAGATGTTAAAAGCAAAAAAACTATCAGGCTTCAAGGGGGTACAGGATGCAAATCCCCAGTTTGAAGAAATAAAGCATAGTTGTAAATACAACCCCTACAAGTAAAGTACTCATTTTATTTATGAGAAATTCACTAAAACCAATGCTGAGACTGTGGGTGTTACAGCATTTACAAAACAAACCTTCAAATGCCACAAATGCGCACATCATCCTGGAAACCTACTGTCAACATGCAGAATATGCAGAGAACTTTATACTTATTCTTCAATAAACAGAACATTATTGAACCATATACTCTGTGTTTGCCCGTTATCTCATTGTAGTGTTATTCAATTTACTATTGTAAACTAAAATAATTTTTACTGCCTTCAAGTGCAAACGTCTGATCCTATTACAAGTCAGTTCAGACCTGCTACGTAATGTGTAATGTTAAATTGCATTTTCATAAAAAGCCCACAGACAGTGGTGACACCAATAACAACCCTAAAGCTACAATCCTTTGTGAAAACATCTCATTAGAAACAAACAGATTTTCTTAAATTGATGTTTTAAAATAGCAGAAGAAGAAGAGAGGAGTTAAAAGGTACCAAAAGTAATTAGCACTCAGTCTAATGGATTCATTAAAAAGGATGGAAATTCCTCTTATGTCTACTTGGAAAAGCTGTTTCTATAAACCTGTTTCCACGGTCATTAAAAATGTGATAAAATGGAGTACTTGGCCTCGATCCTCCAAAAAATTTGTTAAATGTTTTCCCATAACTTTATAAAATAAAATTGTAGAGAAAGAAACATGCAAACATACCCAATACCTTACACATGCCATTAATACAGATATCTCGGCTGTGTCTTCCTTCAAAGCAAGGAGTACCATCAGTCACTGCATCAAGCATCTTCTCTGAAAAATGGCCATCTATCGGGCGACAGTGGAGCTCGCAGGGATTTGCTGAAAGGAAAACAAAGAGACTTTCTCAGAAAATACTTCAGTGGGACATTGAACTGTAATGCACAGGGAATGACGGTATGTCTTTACTGCTCCATCCATTCACTTTCCCTGGCATTTGCTGACAGAAATGTGCTAATTAGAAGCAGTTAGCAGAGCCAGGGAGCCAGGGTCCTATTACTAACAGAGTGACACAGGCCTGATAAATAGCACTTGTGGACTTCTAGGAAGCAGCTGGAGGCTGGTGCCCTCATGCCTCCATGCTCTCCATCACTGGTACGTTAACAGCCAGCTGGCTGAGTCGAGCCGTAATGAGGCCATCAGCTGTGATGGATAAAGGAATGGGAAACCAGCAAAACCGACAGTCATTAGTGAGGGAAAAGGAGGAATCTGGGAGTAAGATTGCCAAGGACGCTAACAAGCAACGGTTTTCCACCAGCTGATGACTGATTTCAGAGATAATTTGTAACTGTTCATCACTGCTGCCAGCCTCTCTCAGAGAGCAGTCAAATGGTTGCTTCTGATCTTCTGCATGTCAGTAGTGTCACATCACTGCTTATTTTCAGCTATCTGTTGGCACTTAATAAATTATTTTAAACACTGGACTTTTTTCCTGCTTGACAACTTAGGAAATGGGGATAATATTGGTGGGTCTGACAGACCCAGGCTGTTCTTGGATAGATGTGCACAGAAGCAACAGGGAAGAGAAAAACTGTAGCAAAATCAATCTGTGGGTCTCTGAAACAAGATTTTCTGCAATGGACCAGCCTTAGTCTATTCCATCCACAGAGTAAGAAAAGCCAAACACACACTGCCCTGCCTCACAGACACTGGCCCTTGGCAATGGGACATTTTGAAAGCCAGGCTTCAGAGAGTCAAAGGACACAAGTTTGATAAATAACTTGTGTACATGGAAGATGAGTTAGAACTGAAACCAGGGTCAAAGCAAAGACAGGTATAATCCCTGCCCTTATATCACTCCCTGGAAAACCTCCAGCAGAGCCAGATATATCTGACAAAAAAAAAAAAAAAAAAATCACCCACTGTCACATCAATGAGGGACAGCAACAGTGGACCTGTCTTCTGGTTTTGGTCTATTCCAAGACCCCAGTCTAGCCAGGTGCTAAAGCAATTTGTTCATGCTCAGCAAGCTGATATGCTTTGCTGAGCAAAGCAGTGGGCCTTAAAACCGCCAGTCAGTAGGGACCTCAAGGCACCATTATTGAGCCCTTTTAATATAATCTCCCTGTGTGCTGCAGAGGTGCCTCTGCTGAGTGACAGTTTCATCCTGTGCCTGACAGAGCCAACAAAAGCCGCTCCCTTGGTCTCAGAGGAATGCAGGGTAACTATACATCTACACCCTGGCTAATGAATTTCTTTCTCCTTCTTTCTCCCCTTCCTCCTTTGTTGACGTGGCTTGTGTCATGCAAAGAACTGTGTTTAAAATTAGAGGAATTTCTAGTAATGAGAGAAATTCAAACTTTTGGTAATGCAAAGAAACTAAAAAATTTCCTACAAAAGGGTTTATTCTTTTGAAGGGGGAAAAGCGCTCTCATTGCTCTGGTTTGTACAGCACCAACATATACACAGCACCACTCAGTGCACAAAAGCGACAGCAGCTCCTGCCCCCAAAGTGCTTGCAGCTCAAGGACTGACACCTACACAGCCTGAGCTTTAAAACTATGAATCTCATTCATGTAAACAGGATCTCTGCAGAACTGGGATCCAAAAAAGGGACACTACAGGAAATCCAAAACCTTAATGAGGAGTTTTGTGCTTTCCCTTTTGTCAGTAGAGTTAAAATGGCATCTTAGAACTGACAACAATGTTGTGCTTGTGGCTTCTCAAACAAAGATGCCTTTGTAAAGGGCAATAGAGTGATTAGAGGCAGAGGACACACATGGACCAAGGTTATAAAATTGGTGGAATTCAAGGTGATGTGAGTCATGTTCAAGAATATCGACAGAGATAGAGCTACAAAAGAGTCTGGGGCAAGAACATTAAGTTTGTAATCCTTATGAGCCCTCAGCCCCTCTGTGAAAACTGCCAGCCATAACATCCATCAGTTGTTCTGATAAGAGCTGTCATGATAAGCGATATAAGTAATGTTACTTCTATCTGCAGAAACCTTTTTCTGGCCATGTGGCTAATTTGATTACTTCAGTGCTCTAAATTATGTTTCACCTTGCTTACCTTCTCAGTGCCCCATTTCTTAAACACAAAGCACAATACCCTTATGGAAAGGAGAATCCCAGAATTCCAGCTAGTCTGTTACCTGCTCAGAATCGATCCTGACGGACACAGGCTTTGCACAAAGCCACTTCAGCTTTTACATTGTTCCTCATGAAATACATCGAGCAGCAGTTTGATATCTGTAGCTCCTCCCTAGCTGTGTGTTGACATAACAAGCAAGATGGTATCCAATTTCACTTCAGGAATCACTGAGCAAGAAAAAGCAGGCAGTGCTGACTGCTGACATATTCCTGTCGTAACTATGATGCTCTAAGTATATAACTCAGAAAAAGTTTGTAGAGAAAGACAACTCCCTTACTAAGCCAAAATAAAAAGTAAAAATAAATAACAAGCAACCTTTCAGACTTGCAAAGGTTCATGATTCAAAGAAGGGCTTTCTAGGCATGAAAGCTTTCCTGGTTTTCCTAATTGTAGTAACTGATCTAAAATTAGACCCTACCTGTACCCACAAATTTTGTATTGCTTTTCTTATTATCAGTTTTCTACTGAGCCCCACTGGAAATGAGAGGATATTTCTCCCTCCCCACAAACTCAATCCTATCCAATATTTATACTCCTGCCATCATTCTCCAAGTTATTTTGGTATTTCATCTGCACTGAAGGCTGGTTAGGGCATCACTGAGAAAATTATCCTAGCACTGTATTAGCCATTCATTTTCTAAAATTATTTACTTATCTATCATCATTATTATTATTATTATTTTACAGCTGAGCTCAGGGACCTGGCAAAAGATCAGGGCTCCATTATTCTAGGACTGTAAATAAACCATACCAGAATCAGCCACTGTCCTCAAAAAGTCTAATATTTTAAACACGAAACAGATAGAGATGTAGAAAATACTTTTATCTCCTATTTTCAGATAGATAACTGACACACAAGGAAAATAAGTCATAGAATCATAGAATAGTTTGGGTTGGAAGGGACCTCTAAAGGTCATCTAGTCCAACCCCCCTGCCGTGGGCAGGGACATCTTCAACTAGATCAGGTTGCTCAGAGCCCCGTCCAACTTGACCTGGAATGTTTCCAGGGATGGGGCATCCACCACCTCTCTGGGCAACCTGGGCCAGTGCTTCACCACCCTCAGCGTAAAAAATTTCTTCCTTATAGCTAGTCTAAATCTACCCCCCCTTTAGTTTAAAGCCATTCCCCCTTGTCCTGTTGCAACAGGCCCTGCTAAAAAGTTTGCCGCCATCTTTTTTTTAAGCCCCCTTTAAGGACTGATGGGCTGCAAGAAGGTCTCCCCGAAGCCTTCTCTTCTCTAAGCTGAACAACCCCAATTCTCTCAGCCTTTCTTCATAGGAGAGGTGTTCCAGCCCTCTGATCATTTTTGTGGCCCTCTTCTGGACCCGCTCCAACAGGTCCTTGTCTTTCTTATGCTGAGGGCTCCAGAGCTGGACACAGTACTCCAGGTGGGGTCTCACCAGAGCAGAGTAGAGGGGCAGAATCCCCTCCCTCGACCTGCTGGCCACGCTTCTTTGGATGCAGCCCAGGATACGATTGGCCTTCTGGGCTGCGAGCGCCCATTGCTGGCTCATGTCCAGCTTTTCATCCACCAGTACCCCCAAGTCCTTCTCGGCAGGGCTGCTCTCCATCCCTTCATCCCCCAGCCTGTATTGATACTGGGGGTTGCCCCGACCCAGGTGCAGGACCTTGCACTTGGCCTTGTTGGACCTCATGAGGTTCACATGGGCCCACTTCTCCAGCTTGTCCAGGTCCCTCTGGATGGCATCCCATCCCTCTGGCTTGTCAACCACACCACTCAGCTTGGTGTCATCTGCAAACTTGCTGAGGGTGCCCTCGATCCCACTGTCTGTGTCATTGATGAAGATATTAAACAGTACCGGTCCCAATACAGACCCCTGCGGGATGCCACTCGTCACCAATCTCCACCTGGACGTTGAGCCATTGACCACTACCCTCTGGATGCGACCATCCAACCAATTCCTCACCCACTGGACAGTCCACCCATCAAATCCATACCTCTCCAGTTTAGAGAAGGGATGTTGTGGGGGACTGTGTCAAAGGCCTTACAGAGGTCCAGAGAGACGACATCTGTAGCCCTTCCTGTGTCCACTGATGTAGTCACTCCATCATAGAAGGCCACTAGGTTGGTCAGGCAGGACTTGCCCTTGGAGAAGCCACGCTGGCTGTCTCGAATCACCTCCCTGTCCTCCATGTGCCTTAGCATAGCTTCCAGGAGGATCTGTTCCATGGTCTTCCCAGGCACAGACGTGACACTGACTGGCCTGTAGTTCCCTGGGTCTTCCTTTTTTCCCTTTTTAAAAATGGGGGTTATGTTTCCCGAGTTACATTTCATCCATAAGTTACATTTCCCAAAATGATGGAAGAACTTGAAAGCAAAGACTGGCATTTAATTCAGATTTTCTAAATCTTATTTCAGTCTGGAAAATCTAAATAGACTAAACTGAGATCAGTATGAGCACTAGGGTTGCTCAGAAGGAACTCATTAAAGAAGCTGGTTTAGTTTCAGTTACTTCAGCAAATTTGATTAATTCGTGATGAGACTTTAACAAAAAGGCTGTCATCTTAGTAACTTTTAGGCCAAAATATAGAGAAATTCTTGCAATCCATCATGTGCATGAAATACTAGATCCAATCTGTGAACACTCAGTAATGACCACCATTGAGTTTACCACTTGTGTGAGAAGGGGCAGGCGACTCAAGAAGAGTACAGGGATCTCGTTAGGTCGTGCAGAGAGGAAATGAGAAAGGCAAAAGCCCAGCTAGAACGCAATCTGGCCGCTGTCGTTAAAGACAACAAAAAATGTTTTTACAAATATGTTAATGACAAGAAGAGAGCCAAGGAGAATCTCCATCCTTTATTGGATGCGGGGCAGGGGGGAACATTGTCACCGAGGATGAGGAAAAGGCTGAGGTAGTCAATGCCTTCTTTGCCTCAGTCTTTCACAGGCAGACCAGTTATCCTCAGGGTACTCGCCCCCCCCGAGCTGGAAGACAGGGACGGCGAGCAGGATGAACCCCCCATAATCCAAGAGGAAGCAGTCAATGACCTGCTGCACCACCTGGATGCTCACAAGTCTATGGGGCCGGATGGGATCCACCCGAGAGTGCTGAGGGAGCTGGCGGAGGAGCTCGCCAAGCCACTCTCCATCATTTATCAGCAGTCCTGGTTAACGGGGGAGGTCCCGGACGACTGGAGGCTTGCCAATGTGACGCCCATCTACAAGAAGGGCCGGAAGGAGGATCCGGGGAACTACAGGCCCGTCAGCCTGACCTCGGTGCCGGGGAAGATTATGGAGTGGTTCATCTCGAGGGCGCTCACAAGGCATGAGCGGGACAACCAGGGGATCAGGCCCAGCCAGCACGGGTTCATGAGAGGCAGGTCCTGCTTGACCAACCTGATCTCCTTCTATGACCAGGTGACCCGCCTAGTGGATGAGGGAAAGGCTGTGGATGTGGTCTACCTGGACTTCAGCAAGGCCTTTGACACCGTCTCCCACAGCATTCTCCTCGAGAAGCTGGCAGCTCACGGCTTAGACAGGTGCACTCTGCGCTGGGTCAAAAACTGGCTGGACGTCCGGGCCCAGAGAGTTGTGGTGAATGGAGTTACATCCAGTTGGCGGCCAGTCATGAGCGGTGTTCCCCAGGGCTCAGTACTGGGGCCGGTCTTGTTCAATATCTTTATCAATGATCTGGACGAGGGGATCGAGTGCACCCTCAGTAAGTTTGCAGACGACACCAAGTTGGGCGGGAGTGTTGATCTGCTCGAGGGTAGGAAGGCTCTGCAGAGGGACCTGGACAGGCTGGATTGATGGGCCGAGGCCAACTGTATGAGGTTCAACAAGGCCAAGTGCCGGGTCCTGCACTTCGGCCACAACAACCCCATGCAGCGCTACAGGCTTGGGGAAGAGTGGCTGGAAAGCTGCCTGGCAGAAAAGGACCTGGGAGTGCTGGTTGACAGCTGGCTGAATATGAGCCGGCAGTGTGCCCAGGTGGCCAAGAAGGCCAATGGCATCCTGGCCTGTATCAGAAATAGTGTGGCCAGCAGGAGTACGGAAGCGATCGTGCCCCTGTACTCGGCACTGGTGAGGCCGCACCTCAAATACTGTGTTCAGTTTTGGGCCCCTCACTACAAGAAGGACGTTGAGGTGCTGGAGCGTGTCCAGAGAAGGGCAACGAGGCTGGTGAGGGGTCTGGAGAACAAGTCTTCTGAGGAGCGGCTGAGGGAACTGGGGTTGTTTAGCCTGGAGAAAAGGAGGCTGAGGGGAGACCTCATCGCTCTCTACAACTCCCTGAAAGGAGGTTGTAGCGAGGTGGGTGTCGGTCTCTTCTCCCAAGGAACAAGCGATAGGACGAGAGGAAATGGCCTCAAGTTGTGCCAGGGGAGGTTTAGATTGGACGTGAGGAAAAATGTCTTTACTGAAAGAGTGGTGAAACATTGGAAGAGGCTGCCCAGGGAAGTGGTTGAGTCCCCATCCCTGGAGGTATTTAAAAGACGTGTAGATGAGGCGCTTAGGGACATGGTTTAGTGGGCATGGTGGTGTTGGGTTGACGGTTGGACTCGATGATCTTGGAGGTCTTTTCCAACCTTAATGATTCTATGATTCTATGACCATGCTCACATAATCCTTGTTCAGAAAAAGCACACTGAATTCCTATTTAAACAAAGCTGATTTCTGCCTGGGTAAAGCCTACAGGGTTTTACCCATCCTTCCACACCAAAGTAGGATCAAAGCCACTTAGACTGCTCCTGCTTGGATTGCATTTATACCTACAATGATAATATTCATTCCTCAAACCCTCTAGGTAAGCTGCTGTAATGTTTAAATGCTCGTACGGCAATGAAGATTTCTTAATGTGTAACCTGAAGTTCCCCCATGCTATTTTGGCTGTTTCTGCTTGTCCTACCTTTTATGGACATGAAGAACTGCTGGATCCAGCTCTCTCTGGGGATTCCTGTACTGCTTGAGTGGAGGGGATGGGAAGTTGCAGTACAAAGTACAGTGACAGAAAACTTGATGCCAAATCCAAGTTTGAAAGCAGAAGAGCTACATTGAAACTGAGCTGATAAGACCACAGGGTCCTGCTTTTCAAAGTCAGTTAACAAGGGCACAGAACTGCTTGGATCTTGACAGCTTCTTCCAGACCCGGGCACAACACTGCACCGAGCCATTTAGTCTTGTTAGCCTGTATCTCTACTAGCTCAGGGGTATGCATGCTATATACCCTTAGAAACTCTCTTCAAGTAGTTGGCATTTAACTCACTCCATCTTCTCTTTTCTAGAGCGAAACTTGGTTTTCTCAACCTTTCCCATATGCTATGTTTTTCAAATCATTTGACTTCCATGTTGCTCTCCTGTAAACCTTCTCCAGTTTGGCTGCATCCTTCTGGCAGTGCGTTGCTCCTAGCTGGACATAAGATTTTAGCTGAGATGCCACCAACACTCAGCAGCCTAGAAAAATTACATCCTGTTTTTTATCCATAGTGCCCATATCCTGCACCAAGATTATGCTGCTGATCTGAATAGGGACAAGATCAATCCTCTAATACATAGAAGAAACCCAGATGTAATGGAATCCCAAGTCACAGAGCTCACATAAGTGCCCAGTGACTTATTTGTAATCCAAATGGGACTGAGAAAGCAAGCCAGCAAAGCTGAGTAAAAATTCTAAAATTCAGGCATGTGATTTTTTTCCCCTGTGTATATTATAATGGAGTTCAGAGTCACCAAGCGTAAACAGAACAACATGAAGACAACTAGAAAGGAACATATTCCCTTCCTAATTTATATTTGTTGCCCTCGCAGCTGACTCCCATGAGTTCACATGCAGGAAGGATCCAGCTTAACCCGACTGAGAAGGATGTGATTAATATGTCTGCCAGCAGAAGATAAGGCTTCAATATTTTTTCCTACTTCACAAGGGAGAAAAGAGGTGGGCTTCTTCAAAACCTCAGCTCTGTGAGAACTCAGAATTGGATGAGGAAATCGAAAACAAAAAAAATTAGAAAAGACAATTACCAAACACAGACATAAAGGGGAAAAAAGTCTGAGGTGAAGCTACTTTATCACTTTAACCAAGCTTGAAAGTCCAAAAGAAAGCTTAATTTCAAAGCAGTGGCAGCAGAAACATGATCTCATGCTGTTAGCTCAGCCCCTGTGACCGTATCAGTACAGATCTTACTTGATACACAGCCTTATTTTGGAAGAAATATGAAATCTAAAACACTTTAGCAACATAACCCCTATCTGCCAGTACATGAGATGATCCTGGCACTGACTGAGAAAAGAAAGGTATTTATATAATTCAGCGTAGGACTCATACTTACTACATGGAAGTTAAGCCCTGAGAAGTTATCAGATTCAGATAAATGTAATTTGTCAGAAGGTATGAAATAAATAAATGTGGGGTCAGCCTGATGGCAAGAGAAATAGATTAGCACTGAAGTCTGACTAAAGTGTCAAAGTAGGGGCCTGGGTCATGAGATCAATTCAGAAAATAACCTTGTCAGAGCTGCTGGATGCTTTAGCCACCCTTGAACCTGGAAGTCCCCTTCATGTTGAGACTCCCAGGGATACTCAGGTGCTCCAGCTTGAGCACACGGGGTTTCTGTGCTCCAGGGCAAATCCAGAACAGGACTATGTAAGTCCCCCAACAGGCCCAAACTCATTTAAAACAGAAGGGAAAAATCTCAGTTGGAACCTTAAATATAGTTAGCCTAGGTAACAGCAAGATGTCATTCACTGCTTTTCTGCCACGCTTGTTAAAGCTGCTTGTTGCATCTCACCTTATATTAAATCATAAGCTATTCAAAAAAGAGTCTTTGTCCTCTTGTGAAGGTGCAATTTACACAACAGAAAAGGACATTATGACAGTGTTTAATTATGTGACATTCATTAGAACTGGCTTATGTAAGCTATGAAATTAAAGCCGGGAGAGAGAATTGTGACCATCTAGATCATTTACTGTTTTTCCAGCAGGATGAAGGAACATGGGATGTCTAAAATGTCACAAAATGTCTGGTTCAGGGTTTCATGTCCTCAACTAGATGCTTCCACACAAAAACTGTTATGTGCACTGAGGCTTTGGGAAAGCTTCATGATATTTTCTTTTCTGCTTATATCCCATGTGCAGCATGAGAGGATTTAAAATGCCTGATAATAAACCACAAGCTGTATTGGGTTTGCATGACAAAGTTTTGGTAGCGGTGGGGGCTACAGGGGTGGCTTCTGTGAGAAGCTGCTAGAAGCTTGGAAGTCCAATGGAGCCAGTGCCAACTGGCTCCAAGACAGACCCACTGCTGGCCAAGGCCAAGCCAATCAGTGATGGTGGTAGTGCCTCTGTGGTAACGTATTTAAGAAGGGGAAAAAGTTGCTGGACAGCAGCAACTGCAGCCAGAGAGAGCAGTGAGGATATGTGAGAGGAACAACTCTGCAGACACCAAGGGCAGTGAAGAAGGAGGGGGAGGAGGTGCTCCAGGCGCTGGAGCAGAGATTCCCCTGCAGCCCATGGTGAAGACCATGGTGAGGCAGGCTGTCCCCCTGCAGCCCATGGAGGTCCACAGTGGAGCAGATCATAGAATCATAGAATCATAGAATCATTGAGGTTGGAAAAGACCTCTAAGATCATCGAGTCCAACCGTCAACCCAACACCACCATGCCCACTAAACCATGTCCCTAAGCGCCTCATCTACACGTCTTTTAAATACCTCCAGGGATGGGGACTCAACCACTTCCCTGGGCAGCCTGTTCCAATGTTTCACCACTCTTTCAGTAAAGAAATTTTTCCTTACATCCAATCTAAACCTCCCCTGCCGCAACTTGAGGCCATTTCCTCTCGTCCTATCACTTGTTACTTCGGAGAAAAGACCAACACCCACCTCACTACAACCTCCTTTCAGGTAGTTGTAGAGAGCGATGATATCCAACTGCTGCCCACAGAGGACCCCATGCCAGAGCAGGTGGATGCCCAAAGGAGGCTGTGACCCCATGTGAAGCCCATGCTGCAGCAGGCTCCTGGCAGGACCTGTGGACCCGTGGAGAGAAGAGCCCACGCTGGAGCAGGTTTGCTGGCAGGCTTGTGACCCCGTGGGGGACCCACCCTGGAGCAGTCTGTTCCTGAAGGACTGCACTCCTTGGAAAGGACCCACTCTGGAGCAGTTCGTGAAGAACTGCAGCCCCTGGGAAGGACCCACGTTAGAGAAGTTCATGGAGAACTGTCTCCCGTGGGAGGTACCCCACGCTGGAGTAGGGGAAGAGTGTGAGGAGTCCTCCCCCTGAGGAGGAAGGAGCGGCAGAGACAATGTGTGATGAACTGACCGCAACCCCCACTCCCCATCCCCCTGTGCCACTGCAGGGGACGAGGTAGAGAAAATGGGGAGTGAAGTTAAGCCCGGGAAGAAGGGAGGAGTCGGGGGGAAGGTGTTTTAAGATTTGGTTTTATTTCTCATTATCCTACTCTGATTTGATTGGTAATAAATGAAATTAATTTTCCCCAAGTTCAGTCTTTTGCACATAATGGTAATTCGTGAATGATCTCTCCCTGTCCTTACCTTGACCCATGAGCCTTTAGTTATATTTTCTCTCCCCTGTCCTGATAAGGAGGGAAGTGATAGAGCGGCTTTGGTGGGCACCTGGCGTCCAGCCAGGGTCAACGCACCACACAAGCCAAAACCTTCTCAGCAGCAAGCTGAAGTAGTAACAGAGGGCTGTGAAAAGTCTTTGAAATTGGATTGCACCAGTTATGGGGAAAAGTAAGGGAAGCTGGTGTACACTGACAAAGATTGATGTACATATGGTAGACATGGTGATTAAGTCATCAGAGCTCTGAAACATCAACTCTTTTTTGTGTGGGGTTTACAAGAGGCTGTTGGTTTGCTTTTGTTTAAAGTCTTGGTTTGTTTAGGACAAACACTCACAAGAAAGGCTCAAACTGCTCCATCTCACAGAGAGCACTGTTTCATGACCCTGTTTGAAGTTACTTTGCCCAGGACTCCTTTAGCAACCAATGGAAGGTGAAAGAAAATTTGAAACTGAGATGGGAGGAAAACTCTTACATGTATTTCAGTGCAGTAGGTAACGCTGGCTGGACAAAACTGGAAGCAGTGTGCCCATGATAGTCACCCACCCTCAATCATACAATGATGATGTTAGATGAAGGATCAGCACAGGATTTGGCCAACTCCCTGCTCAGATGAGTGTTCCCAGGAGAGCCTGCCTATCTGAGGAAGCCAGGATTTTTGTAAGTTAGAGTTTAGCAGCAAGAAAACACTTCAAATGCTATTAATGGAATGTAAGAATGAAGTTGCAAACATTAAGGTCCTCACAGATCATGGGGGAGACATCTAACTCTAGACTGAAATTTTAGCTGCTGAGAAAACAGGTGAAAACAGTCAAAAAGCTTTTTAAGCCACAGAAAAAATATTTCCTTGGTATTTGAAGGATTTTGCAAAAGGTCACTGAAACCCAGGATCTTCCAGACGAAATATATCAGGCTCAACAATGCAGCATTTTAAAGAGAAGTGGTTTGTCTGTAAAGATCCAATCAGCTGTATTTGAAATACGGCATGGACACACCATAGACCTGCCTTCCAGTGTGCAGGAAGCATTTGATTCATAATTCTTAACGCCCTTTAAAAGCAGGCCTTCTGCAACAAATGCATGTGCAGAACTACCAGTTCTGTAGCACTGCCCTAGAGGGGACATGAACAGAACCAAGGCTGTAGCCTGCAGTGGTACATGTGAGTAGCAGAGAGGACTGGAATCCCAATTTCAGTGACAGGTGACTGGAGAAAACGGTTTATCAGTTTGGCTTTGGACTAACCTTAGGCTGTTAGCATTTACCATAGTTTGTTTTACTGGGAGTCCTTCTGAAAAAGTCTTTTTCTATCAACCGTATTTTCTTTCATCAGAAATTTTCCTGGAAGTCTGTCTGCTCCAGGTTCATCTTCAATGGTGTATTTGTTAGATGAAATTTAAACAGTAGCTGAAATTTAGGAAACCTATTCAGAACTGCCAATAACTGTGAAAATGCAATGAACATGCTGAAAAATACTATTGGCAAACAAAATTGAAAGTTGAATCTTGAGCTTCACTTCCCTAACTGGTTTATTTTTTCATAAAAAAATTATATTGCTAGTTTCTACTGGATAATCTACACCTTACATTTATGCATACACCATGAATCAAACCACATGGTAATAACTATTACTTCTGTATTTAGTAACTATCTGTTACAAAGCAAGTTATAAGGCAGAGGCATCGATTCTGTCTCCACAATACAAGGCAGTACAATACTGAACCTGTTGAGGTATTACTTCCTCAGTGTGTTACCAGGTACACCTACCATGCAGATCTGAGTTTGGAAGTAGTAAAGCCACATTTGTGCAACAGAACAGCTCTGCTTATTGGGTGCAGTGGTGCCTGCAGGCCCAAACATGCAGCTCTACACTGTACTACCCCTTGTTTTGCGGTTGGCACTGGAAAAGATGGTTCAGGTCTATCCCAAACAATTAGTATAGATGTGACTTCAACGGCTTTTCTTAGTGTAATGTCTTCCCAGGAACTGGGCTAGTTACACTCGCAACCATTATCACCAGAGCTTTGCAAAAACTTCTGTGTGTAGAGGAGAACCACAGCCTTTGTGTATACACAAAAGGCACACCTGCATATGGCGGAACACCAGATTTTTCTCTCTAATTAATTAAAAACTTACAATTCAGTGACTTCTTGCCCTCATAGAGGTTTCTTATTTAAATGAGAAATGTAAATTTGACTTTTTATACAAGATATTAAAAAATTTGTAGCTTTGTACCTGTGTTATAAACAGGAACCCAGTGGTAGAATTCATTCTGGTAGGGAACTGTATCAAATTCACTGCACTGCATCTGACGAAAGGTTGGCAAGCCTTTGCGACAGGGGCTAATGTTACACATTCGATAGCGTTTCCTTTCTCCAGTGCAGTAGTCTCCTCCAAATTGTGGTCTAGAAAAGGAACATTGAGATTGGGACATGAGATTTTGGGTAAAAAATAAGTTTTAAAAGAGCAATGTCTTTCAGGTTCCAATGGGATAACAAGGTGAATCTGAATCCTTGGCAAGGTAGAGATACTGTTCACATGTTCAAGTACCCAAACATGTCAGTATGGAGCACAGAGATCTAGACAAACCCTGTATCCCAAATAAGTGCTTGGTACATTGCCCAGCAGAGCTCACAACAAATTACCTTATCAAATTAACTCCCCCAAAATACCATATTTTCCAGAATGTTTGACAGTTTTTCCAGAAAAGCCAAGTGATTTCTGCTGTTAGGCACCCTCTTAGTGATTTCTGAAAATGAGATGTAGGGTCTTCATTAACTCAGATATGTATTAGAAAATTCTGCCTTTCATGTTCTGTACCTATCAGCTCATGTGTCTGAAGCTTAAACAAAGCTGATGACTAGAACAAAACATGAAAGGAGAGTCCTTGATTTCCCTCAGGAACACATTGCTAGCTATTGTTCTCACCCAGTGTTTGAGGACATTTATTTATTCATGGCAGTATTATTAAAGCAACATTTCTGTTATTTCTGCAAAGCCTGAATGCTATATAATAGGATTTTTTTTCAGTTTGTGTAGAAATAAGCTCCATGGAGGGTAAGGATTAAAGAATGAGATGACAATTGTAAAAGGTGAGCCAACTGAATTTCACACGAGTATGCTTAACTGGAAAGAAGAGGTGTTCAGCGCCTGTCTTGCTGTAGCACCTGCTGATGACAGTCTCATACAAAAGAGTTTCCAATGTTATAAGTACCTCAAAGATCTTGAATAAAAGGTAAGAAAAGATTGTGCACTCAGCTTACTCTGGGTTATCACATGGTCTCTCTGCACTCTGAACTCCTGCCCCACATGTCCTTGTGCAATGGGACCAGGATGACCAAATGCCCCATCCGCCATGGATTGCTTCGGGAGTCTTGCCTACTGTAATGCACTCACCAGAGAAGCACCACTGCAGAGAGAAGAGAAAGGACAAACAGCTTAAGGTCATTGTCACAGGAAAATGTTATTGTGAATTTTTTGTTATTTCAGTCTCTGAAGGTTGAAAACTTAAGTGGAAATTTAAATGGAGATGTCACAGGATGCCCCTCCTTCACACTAAACAATGGTAGAGCTACCCACGGGTCCTCCACCGCCCTTTTGCAGGGCGCCCTGCAGAGCTTTCAGCTCTGCACAGCTCACAGTCACCTTGTTTTCTCCACACCGAGTTCCATCCGCAGCTGCATCCAGTTTGGAGCGGCAGGAGCCTTTCACCGAGCACCAGAGTGTTTGGCAAAGGTTCTGGAAAAGAAAGAAAACTGCAGCAATCTGAAGCAGAGGTGAACTCCTACAGCCAAGATTTTCAAGTCTCCCATGGTTTTGTACATCCATTTACAAAGCTGTATAAGGGCTGTATTTCCAGAGGCAGCTGTTCAGGGTTTTCCACAAGTTAGGACCACCAAGGGTCCAAATTTAGGTACTCCTCACTAGTGGACAAGGAGGGACTATTTGACAAATACAAAACAGTGAATACTTTATATCAAGTGAATTACCTGAACTATGTGAGTTTAAATATTCTCCTCATTGGCCTCTCAGCTCCCAGCTACACACAGGAAAAATGACTTTACAAAGTTTGGGCACTACTGTTTATAGCGAAGGTGAACAGAGTTTGTGTTCTTTTCATCTGATGAATACTAAATGAATACAATGTTCAGTTTTGCATTCCTGTCTGTCTGAAAACATACAGTGAAATCAAAGAAGGTTAGAGAAGCCAGCCAGGTAAGTAAAAACAACATCATGTCTCCAAGTACAACAGCCAGGTTAATATTCATGGAGGCCCCAAAACTGGATGAGGAAAAAGAGATCAAAACACAGGTCTCTTAAAACATCAGCCAAGCAGAGAGCAAGGGAATGATCTAAAAGAAGCAGTCCAGGCTAGCTGGCAGAGGAACAAGCCTAGTGGGCTGGGTAGAGTAGGGTTAATGAATGCTTGCATATTAAGATACTTGGAAACTGGTGCCAGTTTAATGCAGTACATTGCCAGTGAAGTACAGCATTTCAGCTGCTGCTCCACGTGCAGTGGTCAACTCCACAGAAGGGATGGAAACTCCTGAGAGCCAACAAAGCTAGCAGGGCAAGAAACATTGCAGCCACCTTATAACAAGTCTTGTTCACTCAATCAGAACTATTTTCTAGAGGGCTGAGGACAGACATTGAGGGCTATTGCCCCCTCCTCAGTTCACATGCACACCAGCTTCTCTTTTGGTTGACAGGCAGGATCCCTGCATGCTTGGGAATTCCTGAACGAGCAGGGCTTTGTGTGGAAGACCACTCCAAGTTGGAGAAACCGGGGGTGTCAGAGAGACTGTGTACTCCCAACTGCAACAGCAGAAGCAAAAACCCAGGGGCTCTGGGCCAGGTCTTGGCTGAGGCTGTTTGAACTGCAGAGTTCAGCACTGGGAGAGGGAACAGAGCTGGCCGCACCCTGAAGGAGGGACAGCTGTAAGTGTCATCAGAGAAAGGAGCTGATAAGAAGGATCCCACTAGCAGCTCCCACTGCGATTCTCAGAGCAAACAACATGCCAGGTTTGGGACCCAACACAGAAGCTGGGCACTTGCAAAAATCCAGCCCCAATGAGCTAGCAGCAACATTTGGCCGAGTGTGAAATGCAAACTTGGCTGCTGGTTTCTGACCTGCTTCTATTTAAAATAGCTAAGGTTGGGCACAGTCTGTTTTGAGAGAGTTGCCTTTTATTTACTTTCTGCATGGTGTGTTCACCTTGGTTTTCATCTAGAACACCGGAAAGAAAGTTGGTAGTACAGAACATCTCAAAGCACTCCAAATCTCCTGTTGGAATACAATGTCTGGGGCATTGCATCTTGGCTCATTTAGCTCCTTTTGGGCAATGTATACAAGTCAAAGGTTGTTTTGCAGTTCCGTATTTATAGTTCAAGAGTAGCATTACTTAGCAACTCTTTGTGAAACCATCATTGTCAGGTTCTTAAGGCAGAGCTACCCAAGTGTTCTGGCTGATGAATTTTCTTTCATTATGAAATTAATCCTTTATTTTAACTCTTGTATATAGAACATGTTCTGTGTTTTTTAGTGTATAAAGTGCAGTCCTGCACTGTGCTTCAGATACCAGAGAAAGGCACAGAAACTGAACACAGCTTTCCACTGACAGTTACATTTTTGTGAGGTGCACTTATAGATTTCAAAGCCAAGAGTTCACGAGGAAATTCTTTAGCTTTGCAAGAATTTTTCCATATTGATGTCCACGTACTAGAGCTTTTTTCCATTTTCAAGAATACTGGAATAACATCAGTACAAGAAAAAGCACTGTTTACTGTGTGCTTTTGGAGGTAGCAGCCAGACATTCATTACTCTACCATGGATTCACTGCAAGGCAAGTGATTTTTATCATAAGCAATACAGTATACACTTTCCACCCAATCTATGAGATCAGAGTCTGTGCCTTAAAGAAAGTTGAATCCAAAGAAACCCAGTTTCACTGAAGTCAGTGGAAGTTTTGGAGATAAAGAGAGGGCAATAATATAAGGATTCTGAGCTCCTACAGCCTGTCCCATAGGAAGCTATGGATCTACCTACCACTTGGAAAATTCCTCCCCCTAATCTGTATTTTGCTTTTCTTTTCCTTATTAGAGGGACAATATTTATGTACTTTACAAGACGCTTAGAGGACTTACTACCTAAATGGTTCATGGAAACTACTATCTGAATTATAAACCTCAGTCTTCGCGAAGTGTAATCACTGAACCCTGGGGCATCTTCAGCTAAATGCAGATTCTTCCCCCAAAAAGAATCTGTGGATTGAATTCAGTCAGATGTTAAAAGTTACTGAACAAATGTAGCCTGGTCAGTGAGCGAGTATTAAGTAAATAGTGGAAAGGCAAAGAACAGTCAGACCTCTTAGACAAACTGACTATACTGATCATTCAACATGCCAGGCAGACTATACTATTCACAATTCCTTTCCTTGCCAGTGCAGCTACCTGCAAAACACAGGCCTTCCAGTAAAATGCAAAATGAGATGATAGTAATTAATTTTCTGACATACATCTAGCTGTAAAATTGGTTAATCAGGAGATGTCGAATGTAAAGGCCTACTAGGTTCAAACCCAAGGAGGGATAGAATGAACCAATACTGCAAAATTACACTTTAATTTTCTGTCTGTACCAACAGACAAATTACAGTTACTGAGGAAACTGGAACAGCAGGTAATGAAAGCAATCTTTCAATACCTGCTTCAGATTCAGTAGTTGCAGTTCAACATTGGTAATCATGTTATCTATTAAGGCTGAGAAGATTAATCAGAAATAATCTCCCTAACAGAACAGTAGATGAGGATACATATAATTATCTGAATGGAATAAACAGTCAACATCAGCAGTCCCCAATCCACAGCTGTGCATAATACCTTGCCTAAAAAACACTCCAGCACTGCTGATAGCCATAACGCCACTTCTGCCACAGCTGTGTTTAACAGGGCAAGCAAGCTGGATGCTATTTGCAATGTCTGCTGCATAAATTCTGCCCAAAACACAGCGAAAATTAGTGATCACTTAGCTAGACTAGCACTTGAAACCACTGCTTCTGAACTGTTCTGTGTAGAAAAATGCTGTACAGAACCAAATAGCTCTGAACATGCTAGGTACAGTTAAAATACCATACCGCTGCACCTTAGCTAATATAACCTGTTACTCTGCAGTGGCTCCTAGATCTTGTAGATAGTTGTGCTGCTGTGACTATACTGCTCCCTTACATCTCCACACAACACTGTTTTGCTGTGCTGTGAGACAGACCCCAGGGTACTTTGTAAATTACGCATTTCCACATAAAAATCTGGTGTTTGATGGGAAAATAAAGATTCTTCAAGGTATATGGACTGAACTTTCCTTTAATTAGTTAGACCATCAAGAGTGTGAAAAATCAGGACATGTGGGAAGAGAGCACAACCCTGATTTCTTCAGAAAACTTTTCCTGGAACTGAAGATTTGTTCCCAGAATGATTTGGTCAGTTGAAAGCTATAAGCTTGAAGCATCTTATTTTTTAAAATGGGATTTAAGCTGCATTAGTAATTTACCTAAGATCAGTATTATACGCTTAAAACCAAAATTACTCCACTGCTGAAGGACAGGCATTTAACAATAGATATCAGGCCAGATCCAGAAAAGGTCTTGCAAAACACAAGGCAAACAGTGCAACACCTCACTTCTGGAATCTGCAGAGCGGAATTAAAAGAGTGTTAGGCAATGCCTGCACTGCACATCTAGCCTATGAGACTCTGAGCATGCTGCATTTGTAGTTAGCAACTGAGGTTCACTGACTGCACTTCCACACTGTTCAAGGAGCTTAAGTTCTTATTAGGAGAATGAAGGAAAACATACAGCACTTACATCCACATCTTCACAGAAAGTAGCATTGGAACCATACTGAAGCTGGCACTGGTGATGCACATCATAAATCACTCCAGGAGCAATGATTGGGGACTTTAAAACTTCTTTTTGGGGGATATCATCCAGACAGAATCCCCACCCGCGGCTAAAAGACAAAAATTGCACATTAAAAAAAACCCTAAACCCACACTTCTTTGACACTTCTATACAGACTTTCAATATCTAATTCTTAATGGTAATTTTGCATATGGCCTTTGGAAATAATACTTTCAGATTCCAGCTAAGTTATGCTGAAGTGCTGCTAACAAACAGCACTCCATCTAGTAAGGGAGGGTTTACAAAGGCAAAATATAGCTTGTCAAAGTAGAAATATCATGAGGTCATTATGGTTTGCAGAATGGCTTCAGAGCACTCCACAGCCTCTGGTTAAAGTTATACCGTATTGCTGCTCTTAAAAAGAACATAACGAATTTGAACAAGTCATTGAAGTCAAGCACATGTCATTGTGGCCAAAGGCAAGGTCTATGATGTTCCATCAGAGTCTTTGATGGAAAGGTTTCTTTCTTCCTGGTAGCTGCAGAAAGCTGCAGGTTGCATCAAACCTGAGCCAATATGACAAGACTCAAGTTCACTTCCAGAAAACAAGAATATAATGGAGCTTTTCCCAAATACTAAGTGAGCAATAAGCTTGGTGTATGCCCCTCCATGGGAATTAACTCAAGCATACTACAAAGACCTACATTTAGTAATATAATAATACCGGATTTACTTTAAACTCCACATAAACACCTATACACAGTTGTACTCATTTCAGAGAAATGCTACAACCTGATCACTCACTCTAGGAAACGTGTGATGTATTCCTTGCTGCACTGCGACCAGGTCAGTGGAGTAGGATCATATTGCAGCTGTCGGGACATAATATATGGGCGCTTTCCAACAGGCTCACAGTCATTCTCTTTTCCATCGTGCTGGATCCCAAAACTGGAGATAAAAAACAACATTTAATAATTCCAGCTGATTGGTTGTACCGCAACACCTACCTATGGGTTCCACACTGTGCTTAAAAAGACACTAAGGTTGCTTCCTCCCCTGGTGAGCTGTAGATACCTGTTTTCTAAAAAAAAAAATATAGAAGACCTGACCCAAAACCTACAAAAAATCTACACTCCAACAGGCTTCCAAACATATCTGTTATGTACAGCGATATTGTCCTGCACAAAATAAAGAACAGACTGTCAGAGACTATACTCAAGGGTATTTTTAAGGGAGTCAAAACACTATTGCACAGTTGGGCCAGGAGTCACAGTTTAAACCTCAAAGTTATGTTAAAGCTGCTAAAGCTAAGAGAGCTTCCTAGCTCTTGGATCGCACTTATTTCAGACTTGTACCACTTTAACTAATGTCAGGCTTAGTGTAAGACTCTGTCTTTCACTCTCTTATAATCACGTCCCTATTGCTTGTTTCTTTTTAAATCTCTTTTGATAGATTGAAAGGCAGATATTGTTTTCAAAATTACTGAATATTCAGTGAATTTGCCTCCAACCTCCACTTCTTCCTCCTATTTAGCTTTCTCAAACTGTGCCTTACAAACAGATCTCCATAGCAGATCTTCCCAACATGGTTCTCTCCAGCTTCTCTGGCTTATTAAGAAATTTCTTTATTCAACAGCTTGTAAAAGTCATAAACATAAAAAACTTTGGGTGGGATTCAACTAACTAAACATACATGCCTCCACTTCACCTCATTGCGAAGGAGATTATCTGAAATAATAATGTACAAAGATATTCATATATGAAGATGTTGACACCTACACTGTTAACATCTGAAGGTGTGTAAGCCCTTGTGTGAAAGAGCAGTGGAAACTGACTCAGGTCGTGACTCAGTCACGGATCAGACAAAATGAGTTCAAACCACTGAAGACTTTGTTTCTGGAAAATGTAATTTTACCATGACTCAAGTGTTCCAAAAGCAGGGCACGATTTCAGTCAGAATCAACTCCAGTAATGGGTCTGAGGCATAAAAGCAAGTGTGTGCCCTTGCCAACAGGCTCTTTTCCATTAACAAGGTCTATTGACACAGGAGGCTGTGAACATCTAAAGGGACAGTATGGGGAAGAGTTGACTTTTGGCATTCATCTAAGGAATGGGTGCATGGCTTTCTCCTCATTTTTTGTTCATCTGTTCTTACAGACATTTATTGTCCATACTTGAACTTTTTAACATACGTACTCTAACTTGGCTTGAGGGAAGGATGGTTTCATGTTAACAACAAACCCTACAGTATTCAATTTTCTTTGTGGAGGCAATTCTTACAGGCAAGGCCCTGCACCACTCCTGCAAAGGCAAGTATGGCAGTACTCTTCCTCACAGCATCCAAAGGACAGTGAGTTACCAGCCACCCAGGCTAGACCAGGAGAAGGTCACACACAGCTCTATGGAGAAGTGGTGTTTTCTGATAATTAGTGTTAATGAAAAAAGCTCCCTGTCAGCAAGAGGTTGTGGGAAACAAGTAACTAAACCCAAAGCACCCAGATCCAATTATAACTATTCAGCATTATTTTCATATACTATTTCCTTTCTGGCAATTGAGGGGTTGAATAAAGAAAGGCCAATTAATGGGTGATAGGATCAATACTTGAGTAATCTTTGTATCAGATTATTATTATTATTATTATTATTATTATTATTATTATTATTATTATTATTATTATTATTATTATTATATCCCATCAGGAAATACAGACTTCATCCTGACTGGTGGTTGGGTGCATAATGAAAGTAATGTGATTGCAGATACAACAGTGAACATGTCACCTAGCCAAGCAACATGGTCTATCTGAAAAGTGCAGGCATTATAACCAAACCAGAGTATCCATGAGATAGGCCTCTACCCTGGGGAAAACAGCTCAGTGTCAAAACAGATTCGAAAATCAGATTTTTTTCAGGTGAGTTCAATAAACCAAGTAACCAGCCAAAACACCCTTAGAAATTGGAAATACTGAGAAATCTAGTTTCAAGCAAAAATACCCAATCATAAGAAAAGTTTAGCTGTGTCCAAAACTAAATGCCCAGGAACTTTAGTTGACTTGACCTAAGTGTATCCACAATAGCAATATTAATATACAGAAGATACCAGTTATTAAGAAATGCCCAAAAGTTACTTTATTTGTTTGTCAGAAAGGAGAACAAAGATTTGATATTTCTGTGAAGTTTGACTGCTTGAATTAAAAATGGTTTCTGGCTAATCTGCAATATTGAAATACCTTGATATAATGAAACAGGTATGTTTTATGTAAATGATTTGGATTGATTTGGAGATCATCTAAAGTAATTGCACAGTAATTCAGTGTATCTTTGGAAAAATCAGCATGATTAAGTGATGCTTCTTTGTAGCTTAATTATTTCATCCTGATGTACTGCCCTAGCAGACTCTGTTAAAAGGGGCAGACTGAATAGTTGTAAATATAAACAAAGGTCAAAGGATTAAGAATCTCATTCTTATTCCTTTGCTTAGAAAAACAAACACAGTTTTGATTTTAATAATTCCTTTTTCTGTTTCTGTCTGACAATTTGAGTATCAACATACAAATAATAAATTAAACTCAGCTAGGTCCCCCCTTCACTTTCAACTATACCTGTGTCCAAGTTCATGAGCAATAGTGAAAGCCAACGGAAGGCCAGAATCTTCATTGATGTTACAGCTTCTGTGAGGTTGACACATGCCTGACAGATGAGACAAACCTAAGGTTTCACACGGACGATTCATGCCAGCACAAATGTCCTTTCTAGAATCACAAAAGAGACGTGCACAAAAGAGCTTAAAACCAACTGTAGAGTGTCACTTACATGGGGTGGTAAGTCTCCATCTTATAATGTATCAGTGCTAATTTGCATTTTAAGCAAAGCACTGTGTTAACATTTTTACAAACATATCTGTAACAAAAACATGCACTTGTTCTGCTACTATCATATTATACTGCTATAATTTGTAGCCAATATTTATGTTGCTGTAGTGCCTAAATATGTATGTTTACTGTCAAGTTGCATAAGAAAAAGTTTTAAAACCTCCACCTCTGACAGCATTTTGTGGTATGGTTTATTAAACTCACCATACCTCAGCTTCATTCAAGTGAACTCTTTGAAGCCTGTTTATTTGGAGAGGTAAACCATGCATCATTGTAAGAGTTCTTTTTCTCATTCTTATTTTACGATTTGTTGACTCTTTTCTTTACTGCACCATTTGAGGGATTTTTTTTGTGTTGTTTTTTTTCTGCCTGACAGACTTTAACTTAGGACTTTTTTTTTCAGACCTTAGGCCAAATTTTTTCTCTCATTTGTGTGCAGATTAGATCCATTTTTATGGACCTGTAGGAGTTGTGTTTCATGGCCTGCCACAAACTCCCTATGTAACCCCAGACATCACCTTTAAGTTTTCTGTGCCTCCCTTGCTCACATGTAAAAAAATATTTTGCATCCCCTTAAATATGCAGATAATATTTAAAAATCATACACTTTAAAGCTTAAAAATAAATGGTATTGTGTTTGCAACATACTCTTCCATTCTGAGCTGCACCTGTGTATTACTTTAGGATTTGTCATTATGGAGTTGTTAATCTACATGTTACATTGTTTTGGTACATTGCCTCAAAGAAGAATAGAGAAGTGATTGAGCACAAAATGAGATAAGATCAAGTCGGGGAAATTACCTGAGCTCTGCAAATTGCTAATCTCTCAGGACATACAGATCTCAATTTCCTGACTAAGATGCATCTCTAATAAAACACCCACATGCATACATAAAGTGTTATATGTACTTCAAAAACAAATGAAAAACAATCCCTTTAAGAGTTACAGCAGGTCTAATTTTAACCATGTTTTTATAATATAGCTCATATTGTCTGCCTGTATGAGTGTCAGACACGCTCACACTAGGTTATTTTTGCATTAACACTGTGCTTCAGAAACAGCATGACTTCATCAGACCCCTTTACTGGGTTCTACGCAGGATGAAGTAAATGATGGCATGAACCTATAAAAAAAATATCATCACCAAAAAACCCGCAACTAAACAATAGCCAGTCACAGCCGCTGGACTGCTGTCATACCTGGTTAGAAGGACGGCCACGTCATGGTGCGTAGGGTTGACGTCACTCTTGGGATTGACACTCTTCTGCCATTTGCAGAAGCTGGCTAGTGTCTTATCAGCATGGTGAACTATCTTCAAGCCTTGCTAATGGGAAATGTAGGAAAATACTATTGTAAACACCACAGTGCATTGCAATAACATGTCAGTGATGTTAGCTGTGAAGCTGGGTAATCTTTGAAATGCAATTGATTATGCTTTTGCCTAAAGCTAGAGCCATCATTAGGAGCAATGACATCTATTTATCTAACATATTGAATATTATGTTAAAATGTTGACATTTTTGTAATTGGTGCAGCTAAAGGAAAAATTAAATGCAGAAATGTACATATTTTTTGGTAAGTGAGCTTCACGAGATCCAACACTGAATTGAAACTTTCAAACAAACATTTTATATTCTCTTGAAAGCAAGTTTTCCTCTATAGAGAAGGTAAAGACTAATTAGTGGGGAACTTCATGCTCAAGTTTGTCACTCAATGTTATGTGAACAATATCATGCTCAGGGAACAATTACGCTTCTAAGGGTGTATTTCTCTCTCAATATTTTTCAATTCCAAAGAGAAACAATGTGGTCACAGAAGTTTCTTCCTCATCTTATTATTATATAGTATACATGCAAGTTACTGAAATTTCTTGTCAAATACAAAGTATGCAAAATAAATTCATTCAGAAACATATTTTCTCATTTCTGGCCTGAGGCATTCGCTGTATCTTGTCTCAGTTTACTCTATTTAAGTAAAGTACACCTTTTACAAAGCATCTAAATAACATTGTTACCAGATAGTAATTTCTGGGTAACTTAAAACCAAATTTTGAGAGATATCCAACACTGCTGCTTCTAACACTGCCATGCTCAACTGAACAGGAATCCATGGTTTATTATCAAAACAGCCACAGAAATTTAGCAAGTAAACTTAATTGGAGGTCACCATGGACTTCAGGTCCTAATTGTCCTGTTAAGATGCGAACTAGTTTTTGGCCTGCATATTCTTACACTGAGGGCTATAAGGATAGACTCTATCCTAATAATTATTTCAGAAGACATAGCGTGGCCGCATGGCTTGGTTCACTGCCTTCAATAGCATTGGGACCATCTGGCTTGTGGTTATAAATCATAAGCCACTGAGAAAATCCCCTTAATGTGTTCCTGCAGTCAGAGCAAGCTATGTCATGCACAGTGTTTTAAAAAGAACTATAAAATTATGGCAATCGGCATGTATTAAGCATGTAGCAATATATTTATGAATGAGAGACATTGGAAACTACCAATATACAGCTAGTTTACAGCAATTAGCATTTACTTAGTCCTCATTTTTTCATTTTGAAAGAGATCTAAAAAGAAAAATGTGTGTTTGAGCTGCACAATAACAGATTTACTTCTTCAGAGATCCACAAATACTCTAGCATTACATTTTATAATACATTTCAGATAATGCTAGGTAATTAAATTCTGAGACACGATGCATGATTTCTGTTTCTCATCTAGTCTTCCTTGACATCCCATGCTCTTTTGACACTGAGGAGATTCCATTTCCCCATTCCTAATTTGCCTGTTTTAATTACATTTTCCTTGGTGATTTTATGCAGAAATACCTGAAGTCATCAGCTAAATACTTTGCTCTGCAGGGCAGCATTTATTCTAAAAACAGACATGCCAAAGATTAATAGAAGAGTAAAATGAACACATTTTTATGCAAATAAACCCTCCTCTCCATAATTATAGCTCAATGCATTGAACTCCCAAGATTTATAAGTGACATTTTGAGGAAAATAAAAACCTTACCTCTTCCTCCTCAAAGAGGATGAGCCGGACCAGCACAATGTGAATTGCGTTGCCAATGCTTGGATCGTGGAACAACCCTGTGACCTGTGCCAGAGCCAGGAGGTATGAGATTAACTGATTCCTCTATAGCAGAACAGGACTTTAGAGAGAAAATACGACATTTACTTCAAGCACACTGTTCATCTTGGTGTGTGGGTGTTGTTTTGTTTTTTTAAATCCTCAATGCACTTCATTGAAAGTTTACTGAAAGGCAATAAATGTTAGAACAACTGCAAAGGGCAGCTCTGCCAAATGAGTGATGATACAGGATTTGGCAAAAGTTATAAGCTAAAGACAAAAAGCATTCACGAGATTTTATGTCCATTTCCCTTTCAAGAACTTCAGAGTTCTTAAAAAACAATAGCAGAAAAGAACGCAACATCTAGAGTCACGTAACACTGACGGAGAGTTCCACTCAGGGTGCAAAAAAACCAGCATAGCAAATCATTCTGTTTTGATTTGATAGGAATCGCCTTCTGCCACAACAAAACAAAAATCAGTCAGTACTAGGCAAAAAGAAATCAGTTAAATGATGGATACTTTTGTGTTTTCACAATACAGAAGAGGATGATAAGAACAAAAGCAAAGACAACGAATCCATTAAAAAAAGAATCCACATAAAAAAAGAGCAAGAACTGAACTCAGCAAAAATTTGACCCAAATGTCATAAACGTCGTCACAACACTGAATTAGGCAGGAGGAAAGGGAGTCAGAACAGAAGATAGTCATAACCTATCTATATGTGAGCTCTGCCACATTTCACAAGAAATATGAATGGACAAAATGGATTGTGTTTGGATCAAAACTGTTTTGGAGAAGACCATTAAAGAAGAAATTACCAAAATGAAGTTGAAATTGTGTTTACAAAGGTCTGATTTGGATATGGGTCTTTTTCAAGTTATTAAGACTGAAAATTGAATCACTGTTAGTAACCCTAATATCTCAGGTACAGACCGCATAGAAAATGTTGTTTGTTTGTTCCTGAATCTGATCATGACAGGGTTTTATTCCCCATATTTTCCCTGTGTGGACAAAATCTCACGTGCTCAAATCAGCTTTGTGTCTGTTTAATCAGGCTCACTGCCTCAGTAGCGAGTCAGACTGCTCGGGGCACAGTTGGGAACATACTGTATAAACATAAGGGACAGATCGGTTACCATAGCTAGAATTGCACTGTGATTAATTTCACATATATTACACACGTACCATGATAACGACATAGAAGACATCCTCAATAGACTTTCCAAGGTCAATATCTACTATGATACAGATAATAGCAGAAGACATGTCTGTAAGCAGTCTCATGAAACACTATTGCTTTTCCCAGGTCAACTTACATTTTCAAACTTGCTACACAGGAAGACATTGAAAGTTAAATATTTTTTTTTTTTCATCATGTACTTTGTATTATAGGCAGGATACTTACCTGGAAAACAGTTGTACTGCTTTTAACTGGGACAGAGTTAACTTTCTTCGTAATAGCTCATATGGTACTGTTTGGATTTGTGACCAAAACAGTAACGCACTGATATTTTAGATCTTGCTAAGTTACTACAATTTCCAGTGAGCTCCTGTGTGCCTTTCTCATCCGCAGACATGAGAAGGAATCCGTATGCTTAAAACTGTAGAATTTCTCTCTGTTGCTGTAGCTACCAAATTGAAATGACGAATGAGCAACAGGTTCCAGGGAACACGGGGAATTTCAGTGGAAATAAAATCAGTGCTAGCATTTATAGCTATGAAACATCTCTTGCTTAAAACCCAGAGAAAAATTACACCTATGCAAAATATGAGGTAAAAAATGCTTTAAAATACAGAGTTTCAATGAATATATATGAATGATATTACATTTCTTTCAGTGAACAATGTTACAGACTTGTTTCAAGGTGATCAGTGGCATAATCAAATTAAAATTTGCTTCGTTCATCTATCTAAAAAAAGGAAGTATTGTACATACCATATTCATTATAGTGAGGATATATGATTCCACATGGTCACTTCCATGATATTCAACCATCTTACTGTCTGCAACTACAAGTGTCTCCACCCATCGCTCCTTGCTGACAGAGCGCCGAGAAACCTTTCTGACAGCCATATGATTTTGTTCCCATCTCTCCCTCCAATGCTGCTGCTGTTTGAAAAAGCTGAGGGTATCTGGAAGAGTAAGAAGCAACGCTGACTTGGAAATATTTTCAAGCTTGATTTGAAGTGTATGGCTCTAACACTTGCAGACAGAATGGTAGCATCGCAGAATCACAGGATAATACAGGTTGGAGGGGACTTGTGGCTGCCACCTACCTGACCCACAGCAGGGCCAACTCCAAAGTGACACCAGCCTGCTAAGGGCCCTGTCCGGTAAAGCTCTGAATACCCCCCTAGATGGATTAAACACGCATCCAAAAGTTACCCCTACTCAAATGCCAGGGATTAAGGTGCAAGACAGAGCCAAGCTAAAAAAATCGAATTGGGGATGCCATTTTCAAGGAATTTCTCTTCTGTGGTTTGGCTCAAAACTCTCTAATCTCACCAGTTCATAGTTTAAGATAAGGGATACACTTTCTCCACAAGCAGCTCTTATCCTCAGCAGGATGGCATGTTAAACCCAGTGCTGTGGCACACCCATGAATGTTTTGTTCTGTGCATGGAAAATATCCCCAAAGAGTGGGGACACTTCACCAGTAGGTTACATCTAAATACCAGCCAGGCAGACGGCCATGGGCTCCTCACTGCTGTCATGTCTGACTGACAGGCTAGACACTTACCATTTCCACTGTAATTTTGGGATCTGTGCACCTAAAGCCTTTCGGGAAGGAGTCTTTGCTCTGTAGAGTTGCTAGCAACTTTGGACTGCACTCAGTGGTGCTAATTACTCTCCACTCATTCTAGCTTTGAATGCCAGCTGACTGTGTTACCAGGGAAATATCTGGGCTGTAAACACCCCTAGGCCTGAAAAAGAAGTGAGAGATGCCAGTTTGACAGCAACTGGTGGCATTTTTCCAACCCAGAAGCCAGAGAAACACTTCTACAGCGCTGGGATTCCCCAAGTCCTAGAAAGGATCAGGAGCGTTTGTTGCTATTATAGATACTGCAGTAGTCCGTTGGCATCTCACTCATGGAAGAGGATGTCCTTATTCCAGATACGACACATCCGCAGGCCAGAAAGACAGCTCCTGCCTCAAAGTGCTTATAGACTGTCCAGCATTACCCCACTACTGTGTGGCAGGGGACAGTTATCCAGCATTACCTCCACCTCCCAGCACTACTAAGTGTTGAGGGACAGTTACGCAGACAACTCTTCCCTTGGAGAATGGATGACCTGTCAGCTAGGTCCCAAATCTTGTGTTCACACCAGCATAAGATCTGTTACGCCTTTGTCATGAATGCACTGTTTGCTCCTTAGAAGACCTAAGTGCAGCCAGAATGTATCATGGCATCTTCTGTGTCTATAAAATGTGGCACGATTGGACTATTAATGATGTGTATAATACATCTCTCAGCGTAAAAGGTGATTGATATCTTGGTTTATTGTATATGTGCAAAAGAAGATGCACAGGTTTTTAGAAATGGGTTCTCTGAGGTCAGTCTGAAAGATGCCTAGAGAAAAAAAATGCTGGTACTGATAACACATTATGTGTAAAATCGAAATGTGCCACATTAATAATCAAAACTACAGCAGCCACATCACACATTCAGAACTGAGCCGCAGTGCACAAGTGTGCAGTACATAGCAGCTCCATTAGTTGACACACACTGTGACCAGTTAGCACTGCGTCACAGTACCAGTTCAGGATTTCAGCCAGCACCAGGCACATACCACCGAGAAGCACACAAACCTACAAACCTACCCTGGGCAGGTTCATTCTACTAGATGTAAACCTGTACCTCCCTGGACCACCTTTTAAAGGATACTGTACGAAGCTGAATTAATATACTATGCAGAATGTCATGTATTTTACATTGTAGAATATAATAAATAAATAAAAATAGTTGTAAGTAGATTTCTTTTTGCGTGAACTGGCGTTTGCATTTTAAAAGATGCTGAAAGTACTACTTGTGAAGGACAAAGAACCATAAGATTTTTGACCTGCTTGGCAAGGCAAATAGCATAAAAAAATAATTGACTGTAAGAGAAGTTTGAATAAATGTAAATAAATTCCAATAAACATGTAAGCTTATAATTTTTACTATCCATACACTGTCACAATAAAGAGCCCAAGAATATCAATTTCCTTTGTGATTACCAACCCAAATCACTTATCAGTGTCTTCCTATGCCCCCACACAAAGAGACTCTGTCCTGTAGATATGTCAACTAGTAAAAAAAATTAGTCAATAAAGTTGCCTTCCCACCAAGCCAAGGGACTCAAAGAAAGGCATATGTTTTTGTATCTTAATCTTGAAGAATGAGCTGCATGGAAGAGTAGCTTCTTGTCTACATGGAAGAATATAATTTGTGAGTAAAGACAAAGAAGAGAAAGTGGGTGGTTTATTTGGTTTTATTTGTTTGGGGTTTGGGGGGTTTGTTTTAAGAGAAGGGAAATGGACTATCACTGCTATAACCTCTACCCTAACCCCACTAACCCAGGCTGCAGCATCACTCCTGCTGTCTCCCTCAATCTTTATTCAGTTACTGCAATAGTCACCTCTAGGAGGGGCTATTTATGAGCTGCGTTCATTAGTCTCTCTTGTATATTTGCATGGTTTTCAGCATTCTTTTTTCTATGAAGCACAGTTCTCAGTATCTACATTTTTAAGAGGTTTGTGCTGAGAAAAACCTTCCCCACAGCTATCCGAACAAAAAATTCTGTTCAGACTGCTGGTTAAGTGATTTGTTTATGGCCAAATAAAACACTCACGCCAGCTGTCAGGCTTTGTATTCACATCTAGCAAAGAGTTTTGTTTATTGTCTAGACAGGTGATAGCACTGGAGTTTAGAATTTTTAAAGCCGTACAGACGGCAACAGTGAACAACGCTCAGGGAAAAGTCTGGAGTCCTGGTTAAGCGTGAGGCTACGTACCGCAGGAAAACCTCTGAAGAGATTAGAGTTGTGAAAAGAGGATTCTGCAGACAAAACTCTCTCCTCAGTGACCAATCCCCCCCCCATGCAGGGACCTAACCTGGAAGGGTGTCATCTAAGGACTGGATCCCCACAGTGTTAAGTCCCCTGGCAGCTTTTTTAGTTAGATGAAGCAGAGAGGGAGAACAGCTTGGAGCTACACTAAGATACAAGCAGCTATAAAGTATGGTTCTACTTCTGCTTTTATGTCTCTCCGAATGATGATTGTCTCTTAAGCTTTTCATTCCGAAGTAAAATAATCTCACCTTGCTTTTAAATTAGCAAAGTGTTGCAAGTGATTTCAGATTTGCTGAGAAATCCCAGGCACCCTGTTGTCCAGGAACGGAAATCTTGACCAGGAGCCCACCAGTTCAGGAATACCCAAGAAGTGATGGATGGTCTGAGACCTAGTAACATACAGTACTGTCTGAGAAAAGCCTGCCTCCCCACATTCTTCCATCATAACTGCTGAGCACAGCACACTCCACAAGGAGCAGAAGAGAGAAAGGGGGTAATTGAACCCTGAGGGTTTCCATGTATTTTTGAGAAAGAGATATAACATGGGTAGGTATAGTGTTGGAGTCCTTAGGAACAGAAGTGAAGGTAGTGCTGAAAGTATACCCAGGATAGTCTAAGACTAAATAAAAAGAAGGTTGGTAAGAAATTCAGCCAACAAACTGCATGAAATTCAAGCAGCAATACTCAGAAGTTTCTACCTGTTGTGGGAGATAATTTTGCAGATGTGAGGCTTTTATCAGAAAACCTGATTCAGCCAAACGAGTCACATACAATGTTCCACAAGTCATATGTGATATCCAGCCGTATCACTGCATAACCAGGAGAAATGTTGTAGATAACAACATTTTGTCAACTTCTAGTTAGAAATGGCTGATGAATTTCAGTAAAAAGGTTGGTTTTTAAAATCAAAATCCAAATTGTCTTTAGTCAAAAATAAAAATATCCCCTGAAACTATCCATACAAATCCTACTTGACTAATTCAACAACATATAGGACCCTTAACTCTCAGCTACAAGGAAAGATTTTAAGTTAACTGTAATTCTCAACTATATATGAAAAAACAGTATTATACAAACTTCTCCAGTACACGTTAAAGCTGCATGGCTTCTGTGTAGGAAAGAGAAGTTATATTCTCTCTTTTAGCAAATCAATTTCATTTTTCATTAGGTGACAACAGAACTATATCGTAATTTGCCAATCCTTATTAAGAAAGTGCTTGCTAATCTTTAAGAAGTAATATCAATAATCTCACTATAAAAAACATTTAAGTTCTTCTTCACTTTGAACAACTCATCCACTCAAAATATTGCTTGATTAGGGTTTTTTGTTAATTTCTGCTTTTTTCCCCCAAAACCTCCTTAAAGAACAGACACGACTCACCTCACTTAAAGGCATTATGTGAGATTTCCATATCAAAGCCTTTTTTTCCGCCTTTGTTTCCTGCAGGTGTTGCTCAAGGAAGAATGCAGCATATGGTGCAACGCAAGGGGACCTCAAGGTGCTAACTGCACACAGCCACCTTTCAACACCTTTGGAGATACACAGGGCTTTGAAGAAGCAAGGTGAAAATGTCTGGAAATTCCCAGAAGAGGAGAATGCATCCTACAAGTGAAGGCTGTCAGGCAAAAAATAGTAGTACTGACTTATATCTTCACTTTCTATCCTCATCTCCTTTCTCTTTGCGCAAAAGCTCTTTCATTTTTACCACCCTATATTATTCACAGTCAAAATGCTACATCTCCAGACATGAGGTATGAACAATGCTAGGGATGCTAGACTAATAAATCCCACGCTGTTCAGAACTTGCTACATTATGATTTTTCCTATAACCTTCACTTTGTTCTAAGATGTGCCTTTAGTTTAAGTATTAACAAAAAGCCTATAGTTTTGGGGTGAGTTCTTCAAGAAGTCAATAAACTCAGTTGAACAGAGTCATTGTACAAGGGGAGTTAAATAAACATATGAAATCATCATTAACAACATTAACCTAGCACTAAAAAGTATCCATAAGTCCAACCATAGACTAAATAAAGGAAAGGCTGAGGAGTGACTCAGCTAATAAGAATTAAAAGGATAGTAAGGCAGAAGAAATCAACACAGTTTTCTGAAAAGTGATTATTATCCGATCAGCTTTGGGCTAGATCTAATAAACGACTTGTGATTTCCCAGGATAGTGCTCTAGCCACTACACTTCTGGATAAAGAAGGTGGGACCTTCTCCTCCTTCACTCATGAAGGAGAGCAACTCTAATAGCTGATTTACTGCAAGAATTTACTAATTATTTACAAAACTCAAATACAGTAAGTGAACCCCTTCCCCTATTCTAACGATCTCTGCTGAAATAAATAATGCAGCTATCTAGAAAAGCTCAGTGAAACCAAATACACTAGAAATTTTGTATACGTAGAATCTTCTTACACATACAATCGCGGTTACAAATATCCATAACAAAACTAAGCCTGGATGCTGATAATGCAAGAGTAAGGGTTCACACGCTATATGGAAAAACTGTCGTGAAACAAGGAAGAAAGGATGTGAATTTAAAACAGAACAGGTAACCAAACCAGCTCTTTTTATAAGCATTTCTGAAACAGGCTAAGCTAAATCACACAAACCCTTTCCAAGTATGAGGCAGTGTTCACACAGGAAACTATTACAGCTATTTTATCACGTACTTCCCCATGTTGACAACCCTCAAGTCCCAAGAAAAACAAGCACAGAGAAAGAAATCTTACAAATTTGCAAGCTTTGTTTAACTTTAACATTCCTGCTGTCAAAAACATGAAGTATCAAACAGTGGAGTCACACCACTCTAATGCAGAATGAAGCTAAAATTGGACCTGTGTTGACTGATGCACTTAATCAGATACTGCTGCTGAGTGTGTCTGCCGCTCATTACCACTTACGCTGGAAGGATGGAATGATAGATGTTCTGGGTCACTGGCATCAGGAGGTACACAGAGAACAACGTCGTGGGAAACAGCTATGCCTGGAGCTGCCTAGATTTTGCAACCACAATTTTCCTTCTGCCTGAATGTTCTTTTTTTTTTTTTCCCCAGGGATTAAACCCAAGTCAATAAAGGACAATAAAAAATTATAGCTGCGTAAGATGCTGTTCTAGGAGTACATTACTCAATGTCGTTAGACCTTTCCATGCTCATGGTAACTTCAATGGCTGGTTCCTCTTATTTTGGTGAAAACATTAATGTGATGGATTAGAAGAACAAAGTGACTTTTCTATTAATTAATCTAGCAATTAGTGAAACAGCACCGGAAAACAATTTAATTTGCAGCACAATTCTATTTTCATCTGACAAAAACCAAGTATATTCTAAAACAGAATACATGTCACTGTAAAAAAATTTGCAGATTAAAAATTCTAAATAAATTATGTCTATGTCTTAATGTCTCTTATCCAATAATATTTAAAAACTGTTGACCTAAGAATGACAGAGAAATGCAGTTTTGGGGAGCCATTATGATGCAAATGAGAATTTAAACATATGGGCTTTATTAATAATTTTTCTTCTTTATACATATCTATGGTTTTTGCTGGGATGGAATTAATTTTCTTCATAGTAGCTGGTATAGGGCTATGTTTTGGATTTGTGTTGGAAACACTGTTGATAACACAGGGATGTTTTCGTTAGTGCTGAGCAGTGCTTGCACAGGGTCAAGGCCTTTTCTGCTTCTCACCCCACCCCACCAGTGAGCAGGCTGGGGGTGCACAAGAAGCTGGGAGGGGACACGGCTGGGACAGCTGACCCCAACTGACCAAAGGGATATTCCACACCATATGACGTCATGCTCAGCATATAAAACTGGAGGAAGAAGAAGGAAGGGGGGGACATTTGGAGTGATGATGTTTGTCTTCCCAAGTACCCGTTACGCATGATGGAGCCCTGCTTTCCTGGAGATGGCTGAACACCTGCCTGCCCATGGGAAGTAGTGAATGAATTCCTTGGTTTGCTTTGCTTGTGTGCGCAGCTTTTGCTTTACCTATTAAACTGTCTTTATCTCAACCCATGAGTTTTCTCACTTTTACTCTTCTGATTCTCTCCCCCATCCCACCAGGGCGTAGTGAGTGAGTGGCTGAGTGGTGTTTAGTTGCTGGCTGGGGTTAAACCACGACATATATGAAAATTCATTTGTGCAAAATTAATGCAAATAACTGAAAGTGACATCTTGAAGTAGTTGTCTGTGCATTGTCAGGGTTGATCTGCTTTCCAACGAGGTTAACTGAATAGTATCCAGAAGCTCTTGAATCAGACTCCAAAAATTTCTATTCATGTTCCATAAATTACATTCACATAATAATGGAGAAAAAACAAACTGGTTATATGCCGGTGATCAGAGGTCACTAACCTGCTTAAAGTCAGAAATAAGAATAAGGCTAAAAGGCTACAAGGATCTTATTCGCTACAAGAAAGACACTGGGGTGCTGGAGCATGTCCAAAGAACAACAAAGCTGGTGAAGGGTCTAGAGAACAAGTCTTATGAGGAGCGGCTGAGGGAACTGGGGTTGTTTAGCCTGGAGAAAAGGAGGCTGAGGGGAGACCTTATCGGTCTCCACAATTACCTGAAAGGAGGTTGTAGCGAGGTGGGTGTCGGTCTCTTCTCCCAGGTAACAAGTGACAGGACGAGAGGAAATGGCCTCAAGTTGTGCCAGGGGAGGTTTAAATTGGCTATTAGGAAAATTTGCTTCACTGAAAGGATTGTCAAGCATTGGAACAAGCTGTCCAGGGAAGTGGTTGAGTCACCATCCCTGGAGGTATTTAAAAGGCAAGCAGGTGTGGTGCTTAGGGACATGGTTCAGTGGTAGACTTGGCAGTTTTAGGTTAGTGGTTGGACTTGATGATCTTAAGGGTCTTTTCCAACCTAAATGATTCTATGATTCTATTCCCTAAGCTTGCATGCTGCAGTTAAGTTTGTGTAGGCACTACAGAATTCAGCAGTGCAATAAAGCATTGAAAACTCTGGAAGCATACATGTTTTATGGAGCTTCCTGGACGTATGGACAGGAAGACAGTTATGAACCAGCAGGATCCAGAAATTTGCAGCACAGGTCTCTGGAGTGCCCATTAGTTCTTTGAAGTTACGTAAGTGATTTCCACAACAGGCACTCATTTCTTGCCCTAATGCCAAGCTTCAAGAGTTGGTGAGAACGTAGGAATGTTTGACAGAGAGCATAAATGCAAGGAAAGGTGCCAGAAAAAAGCAAAATGATGCTAGAAGAGGCAAAGGACAGGAAAGGACTACTAAGGGTTGTAATTCCAAGGATTTGGGCAGTATGAGTCATTTAGATGGAAGGTTTGCTCTTTGCACATGATTGAGACGAGAGAGCAATGTGGTTTTCAAGCTGTGCAGATTGCAACCAGCCACTACAGCGACTCGAGAGGCAGCTGAGAGAGGCCTCCACCTCCTGGGCTTTAACAAGCTTGTGTACCCAGCAGCAGGCTGGGTGCTGTACCACAGGGACTGGGGAGAGATGTTCCTTTTGGGCAAAAGCCATTAAGGCAGCTTATGTACCCACACTTACATATTTAAATTCACAATACTAACTGAATCTAAAACTGGTGAACATTAGCAGTCCTCTCTTCAAGAAAGAATGACTGAGAACAATCACATTTGATTCAGTGATTATAAGTAAACTGGTACATTTCCCTGTGCAAACATTTTACTTCAGAAATATTGTGCAGCTCCTCTTTTATCGGACACCGAAGTCTGCATGGTACAGATACCTATCGAAGTCCTAAAATGAGGAAACATTTTGTTCTGTTCCCCAACAGAACCACAAGCTGAAGTACAGCAAAGGAGGCGGGTATGTCAGCATAATGCTCTCCCTCCAGTCCATAACATGTGCTTCCTTCCACACTGGTCCATCCTCCAACCAGGGTGTAAGCTTCCTGTGGTTTGACCAGGGATAAACAGCTGCAGAGCAGAAGCGGAGGGTTTGGGATTTCCCTTGAGGGAAAACAAGAGGCCTCTCTTCCCACTTGCAGTCTTACTCAGCTCTCTGCAAACACCTCGACATTTCCCTGCACCTTCCCAGAGAGGACAGACTGCTGCTCCCTACACCCAAGATGCCCATATTGGCTTTTTCAGCCTTGCAACAACTGAGGAAGGACTCCCTCCACACAGATATCCTTCACAAAATCCCCCCTGTACTATCACCATTACCACCAAACCAATATGCCCAGCACTATTTTGCCTGTTTATGCTCCTCCATGCAGAATCAGAAACGTCGGGTGGGTTTAAGAGCCTCCTCTAGGTCTCCAAAAGCCGACCTGTGCACCACAGGAACTCCTCTCTGGCTCATCATTTCCCTTCAGTAAATACAGCAAAACCAGCCACTTGCATCTCTCTGTGCTTGCAAATGAGCAGTACAGAACCAGCTGGGACCAGCTGCTCCTGCCTTCTCTCATGGAGGGATAGGAAGTCAGAGGCAAACACACACAGGCAGCACAGAGCAGCTGCAAGATGCCACCACTCCTGTGTTTACCCAGCCTGTTGGGTGGTCCCAAAACAGGATGCAGCCTCCCTGCAGGCTGCGACCCTGCTCCAGCTCATAGCTTCACCCTCACAAAGAAAACTCCATGTTAACAAGAACTGAATCTCAGCAGTTTGGTTTGCAACTCTGTGAAAATCATGGCTGCTGAACTAAAACTATTTCATGTCACCCGCCTCTGTCCTCCTGCTTGGCATGATCTCTTTCCATTCTTTGCGCCTCTTGCCCTAACTGCACCTCTTCTCTTCCCGAAACACCAAACAACGCCCCTCACTGAATACTCTGCAAGGTTCCAGCTCAGCTGTGACTCCCATGAGCGAGCCCAGGCATCCTGAACACCTCAGGCCGTTTTTAGGGCCGACTCTCTCTCTCTCAGATGTTGGCAGACTCTGCTCTGCCGCCTCCGCTCTGCTGGGACTAGTTCTGGGTCAAAGACAGCTCGGAAAGTGCTGCTTAGCTCATGCCCCAGGGAGCTCCAGATTGCTGTAACAGTCAAAACCATCAAGCAGACAGCTGTGCCTGTCAGACCTTCTTCGACCTCGTGAATTAATTATCCATATTCTTCTGGCTAAAAAGTTGAATCATGGAGAGGATTTTTCACCTGAGGGAAGCCTTAACTTTGCTTTGCAAGTGGCAGATTTTGTCAGCTGTATTTGTGACATGAGCATTACAAAAACACAGGAATTCAGGATATGACTCCAGGTCAAAAGCTTGAGCTGAACTCTGCCACGTCCTAGGTGAACTGTGGAATGAATCACATCAAATTACATACTGGGACAGGGCCCACTTATCTATACGTGGGCTGGCTGAGGACAGAACAAATTCCAGAAATATTTAGGGACCAAAACAGGTCCTCTAAGTTGTGTCAAAACTACTTAGGTCACCAACGGGTATGAGCTCTTTATCTTTCCAAATTGTCCCCAAGCCCATAGCATGTATCGCCCCCTCCAGACATCCTACTGGGTACCATGAATGAACAGTATCTACATATATTGAGTCTCTATGGAAAACCTAACAGCTATTGAGTAGCTGCTCTGGGGCAGTCTTTTTTAGTTAACCAAGGAGTTTCATGTTCTCTGTATAAAACTTGCTGTCATGAGCAGGGCTCACAGTCTAAATAGGCTCTGTAAAGAAACAGAAACTTAACAATATTCCGTAATAATAGTCTGTCTCTAGATTCCAAATCACATTGTATGTTAAAAACACTGAGCAAATTTGCTCTTCATTATCTCCATTGACTTCTGGAAGTTGATGGCAATTCTTTCCATCTCTACTAGAAATAGTAATTTTGTACAGTTTTTTGCACTTGGGCAATATTGCCAGTACACTGGGCCTCTACCTTACAGATACTTATCTCACTGTTTTCTACACATAGAGATTATTTTTGATAGCACCTTAAAAGACATTACATTTCATCTCTCTTTATAATTCTAGTATCTGCTTCATTCACTCTCTGGCATAAAAAAGAACAAAAACTGATGGTGTTTGTGTGGTAACAGATTGGGAAAAATGTGGTAAGAGGTTAAACCTAGCAGTGGCATCCAGTATAGCTCATATTTGTTATTTAATTAGTCTTAACTATTAATGTTGACCACCTTAAGTTACAGACTGTCTGAAGTGTTCTGTAGCAGCGTTTCCTGACCACTGATGATCCATGAAGCATCTACAAGACAGTTCAAAAAAATTAACATTTCTACACATATGAGCAAGCCAACAAAAAAAGAGCCATAAATGATCACTGAAAATTTAGCCAATTTTTAGCTGGACATAAATGAAAACTGTAGAAAATACCCTTTTTTTTTTCCCCTCACCCAAACCAATTGATCCTGCAACTAAAAAAAGGCTCAGAAACACTATTCTGTAACAGCAGTTAGTAATGACCAGCAGTCTTGACTTGCTAGGAGTTAGCATGGAGGGTATTCATCAAAATACTATTACAGCATTCATTTCTGACATTACTACAATGTTTAACTGGTTGTCTCTACGGCTATACATTCAAGTGAGTGAGAAAGTGCTGTTCTGACATATCAATATGGTCCAGAGCTGCAGGAAAATTTTCAGTCTGCTACTTTTGTCACCAAAAATGTAGATTCACAAATTAATGTTGATATGTTGAAATTAATTGTCAAAGAAACACCATAAAAGTCAAATGCTTCACTTCAATACTTTTCAAAGTGAGACTTTTTTTAAAATTATGCAACCAGTTTCAGCCTGAACGCAGTTCTGTTTACTTAAAACAAGCTGAAGAACATGAAAACTAAAAATGTTTCATTTCACCCTAAAAATTAAAAATGCTTTATTTGCACCTGAGAAAAATAGTTTTAAACCTGAAATAACTTTCTATTTTTCCTTTTGTTTTTCGTCACAACAAAATCACGTTTCAGAGTGCACCCTAACATATGTGTCATTTTTATCTTACACTCAAATCCCTCTTATTTTCCAGCTTGACCAATTAACCAAAACTTTTTGTGCAAAAACCAACCCCCTGGTCATACCTCAGCACTGCAGCAGAAATCACTCCTCAAAACTTGCTTCCGTATTTCCATATGGAGAAGCAATCCTCATACACTTCTATTTGACTTTTCTATTTTGGAGTAACAAGAAACTTCACTACTCTAATATAACTGGCTTATTCCTGCTTGACCTTCAGCTATAAAGCACTGACACCTTTGGCTTTCTGTGAATGACATCCTTACATTTCTAAGCCATCCTTGCTGGCAGAGCTCAGCAGCCTCGCTGTCCCAAGAGAGATGCTCTGCCAGGGCACAGAGCACCCACCACTAACTTGGTTCCTCTCCAGGTGATGTTCTTTTTGTGTACCATGGATATATAGTGCCACTTCTGGAGCTTCATGGAGCAAAATGGTACTCCATCCTCTCAAGTCCTCTCCTCCTCACCAAAAAAATACAACAAGAACTTGCCCCAGTAGGCTTTGCCTACTTCAGTAAGTTAAATATAGTCAGGGAACAAGCACACCGAGGCACTGGAACTTGTTTGCCTACTCTATTAAAGTAGTTGGTTCTCAGCATGGCCTCAGTAAGGGCCAACAAACACGCTCTCAATCAATTCCTGAGCATGGCACAGGAGTGGACACAGGCCAGGAATCCCTCTCAGTAGTCAGGATCTGGCCACTCTGTTCAAGAGGCTGAGAAAATTTAATGTGTGCACACAGATTGTTCTATGCTTCTTGGCAGCAATGCCAAAGAATACTGGAGTATTTCATTTATTAGCACAAACATGGTCTCATTGTGTAGGAATAGTGGTTGCCATGAATATCTGCAGTGTTACAGTACGAGAGTAAATGCCAGCTCAGCACTCACCTTACAGATAAAAAGTAATATAGTAAAAACAGAACATATAATGTTCGGAATACCACTGGCATTTTTAAACAAAATTTTTCAAGCAAAGTTATTAAAGAGGATGTCTATTTATGTTCATCATATAAACTGCCTGCCTTTGTGGCTATTCTATACGTTTACAATGCTACACATTCTGGCATTGGATTAGTATTTTCAGTGTATTTTTATCATTCAGTTACTCAAATATGTTCCCATTTCTAAGAAATAATAGTTTCTAGTTCAGCTTTCAAAATGTACAGCTTAAACTGTGACATGTTTCAAGATGTCAACAGAGAGATTACTGGATACCCATACACATGGGAATTGGGGAACTTAATTGAAACCACCCCAGCTGGCATCCCCTTATTCTTTGGCACTGCCACCACAAAAACGTTGAGTAGATTTCAAGAAAACAGATTTACCTACTTTAATTTTTCCAGATGTGAAAATTTTTAGCTAAATAAGAATTTAGCTAAAAGTAGCTTTTCAAGACTGGATTTGAGAGAGTTCTCCAGCTGTAACATGAGAATACTGAGAAAATAATTTAGATTACACTTTCCTTTTTTCTACATCTTACCTTAGGTCTATTAACGTAGAAGACAGAACCCTATTTTTTTTCAAAACTTACCAGAAGGTATCCTCTACATCAGCCATAGAACTACCTATGTACGTGGTAGCCACATCAAAGAAAATGTATCATACAAACTTTTAGCAAAAGACACAGAGGGAGGAGGTGGAAGAAAAATACTCTAAAACCCAACATAAAGTATTTGGAGTACCCCTCGTAACTTTTAAACAAAACTTTTTCAGCCATCCAAGGAGCTAAACAGAAGGTCTGTTAGTGTTCCTTATATAAGTTGCCAGGCTTTGTTTTAGCACTGCATTTCAACATTTTATTTAGGTCATGGATATAAATACATTCCTTTTCACCTTTTTTTCCCCAAAAATAGTTTCTCACAGTTAATAGGTAGTGTGCATTAACAGGACTGGAAAGGGGTTTTAAAAGCTAAAAAGCAAGACAGTAATCAGTGCTTTCCAAATACTCCAAACCCCTGTTGAAAAACTAGTGTCCTTGGCTGTTAGTAAAGCAAAGATGAAACCCCAATTTGGTATTTGTATTAGTTATTTTATGTGTGATTGCCATTCTCAGGAATTCTCCAGTGCTCTCATTCTACAAACTGTACCTGCTCATGTACCTGCTCAAGGTAAGTTTACAGAGGACAAACCAGAAATTATTGCAGTACACTGGACGTGGCACAGCAGCAGGCTGAGACACCACAGAATTCAAGTCACGGTGCCAGACCCACCTGAGAATCAAGAAAAACGCTGAGAGCCCCATGTTGGCACAGCCAGCTTTGCAGTGCTCCCAGCACCCTTCACCCACAGCAGCTTTTGCACCCCCATGCAACCATTTCTACACCCAGGATGCTCAGCTCTGCCCTCTGTTTTCTGGTGCCAAGCAGCAAGCTAGTAACTAATTGTAAGCTCAGGAAGTTCTGGAGATGTAGAAGGAACAACTGCCTCCACGCCTTCCCCTGTGAAAGGATACAAAACATACTGTGCTGGATCACGTAGCATGATTACAGAGCAAATAAAGCTGACCTGTGCTTCCAAAATGAAATGTAATCCAACGCCCCCTGGCAAACACATCTTAGCTGACAGTTCTGCTTCACCCCTTCCAGGCTGCCACTGTGCCTGTCCCGCTCTCATCTCAGGATCTCCAGATCTCTTGGAAATATGGCAGTACCAAAGAGGTTTCCATAGAAAAACCCAAGTCTACGAGAAAATCCAGAAGCATCTCTAACCATTTCACCCACTACCATTGAGTTTTACTACGTAAAAGCCTAGAAATGACAAATCAGTCTAAAGATGCCAATAGATAGTAATATTCAGAAAGCGTTTATCTGAACTAACAGAGCAAAAAAATAGGTAATGCCATTAATTTTATAACAGAACTAATTAGCTATTGTAATGGATTGCATAAGCCCTGATGTTTGCCTTCTAACATTACATTTACAGGATTTAATTTTCAACTGCTTTTTTCCCTTCCTTCCGTCTTCTAGAATTACGGAGAAAATAGTACTTTTTCCAGACGTCACTCAAAGCTATCATGACTTATTTTCATTATGAAGGGACTGTGAGGAGCAGGATGAGCATGAGCCATTATGGGGGAGCAAGGGTGAAAGCTGGAGAGAATGGTTGGATCCTATTCCTTTGCTCATTGGCCATCCTTAGAAACACGCAAAACAGATGCTTCCCTAAAATACTATAGGCCATTTATGGCACCACCATATGAGACAAAATTTGAAAGCAAGATGGGGGAGTGGACAGCACTGGATGACAGGTGTCAAGCCAGTGAAATTCTGTGCCTCATTTTCCCCATCTCCCAATTTTCATGCACCTGTCCAAAGACCTTCATGCTGGAGGCATACCGCAGACACAGAGGCCAAGTTCTCATGAATGCACCATCCATCAGTAAGTGAACATTCCTTGCACAGCAGTTTGTTATACATGGAAAATAGCCATTACAGTTCACCTATAATTCCAGAAACTTGAATTGTTTAAAAAAAAATCTCAGTTTTAAATGTTCAAAAGACAGTTTAAGAAATGTAAAGTACACCAACTAAATTAATGCATAATGTCTGTGTTGTAAAAGAGAAATGGCTACTCACAGAATAGGTCTTTGAAGTGGTAGTTAAACTGTGCCTTTTAATTAGTCTTGTTTAAATTCAGATTACTAAGGGAAAGGAGAGAAAGACAGTCTGGAATTAATCTTGAAACGAAATGCTATTCTTTCAAGGTTTGATATGATATCATAGAATCATAGAATCATTAAGGTTGGAAAAGACCTCTAAGATCATCAAGTCCAACCATCAACCCAACACCACCATGCCAAGATGCCCTATCTTTAAGAAATGCTGCATATGCTATAACCTTCTTATCTCTGGGCTTATACAACAGAGTTTATTTGGCCTTTCTCTGGACCAGCTGTTGTTTTTTCCATTCCATTTCTCCACTGTATTTAAAATATACCAATCCCACTAGCGTGCTCAAAGGAAAAAACACATGGTAACACTTTGAGGGGCCTCCTTGTCCTTGGCTGAGGCCAAACATCTTGTATTTCAGATGACGTTACTAAGCAATACAGCCTTCAAAGCCTCAGCCCCAACCCCGCTGTGCTTCAGCAGTAAACATTAGCAGTGCAAGAGCAGCTTTTACAGGTGAGGACTCTCCCCGAGCCTGGGCCTGAGAAGGGGTTGGTCAGTCTGGGAGTTACTGAAATGAATTATGCTAATATGACATCTTGAAAATCTCAGACATATACTGCTTTTAATGTTTTCTGTTCTTAGAAGCAGGTCCTGATAACAACATTTTCCAGCTTCATGACATTTTGAAAGATGACCATAGACATTGTCCTGCTCCAACTCCCCACACAACATTTCATTTTGCCTGATTAAGCCCCTGAAGAGGCACCCATGCACAGACAACAGCCGTTGAAACAGCAGAGCAGGGACAGCCCATCACCCACCCACTCCATCCTGCAACCGGGGAGAGCCGACGAAGGCGTCTGTAAACTGCTAGAAGGAGCAAGGGGAGGAACAGCACAAATGGCATCGAGACATCCCAGGGGAGGCAGCCAACAGCGCCTTTGCACATGAGAGGTTAAGGACTCCTGCCACCAGGCACCTCGCACGAGCAGTCCTGTTAGGATAACACCGTCTTCGTGTGACCGGTGCCATTCTCAGCTCTTCACGAGTACCACCTCACGGGCTAAAGGATGTTTCCAGTTTTAGCCAGAGTTTTGAAAGTGACTTTTTCCTTTGATTCTGGTTTCCTATTAGACACTGGTTGTCAGGGACATTATAACCTGTTGGATGCCACGATCCCATTAATTCACTTCCATTTTTGTTATGCATAGGGTGGAAGTTCACCAGTAACACCACCTATAATTAACTGGACTCCCTGTGGTTCACTGCCTACAGAAAACTATGCCAGATCCTTCACAGACAGGAGCTATTGGGACTCCCACGCTAAAATGCCAAGAAGTTTGAAAGTGGTTGCTTAGAATTGGGTTTGAGCTTTGAAATTTACACTCCTGTGGAAAAAGAATCAAGCAAAGCCCTGTCAACAGACTCAGCCTCTGTTATTTTCTAAATGACAATCTCAGTTTTCATTTGCAGAAAGTCCCTGGTTCCTCTTCTCTCCAGGTAGCCTTGAAATTATAAAGGTATGTAAATGCATGGGACAAGAAAGAGAGAAAAATGCAGACAGGTTAGCCTGAAAGAAACATCCAGTTCACACACATCATAAGACAGTATGAAATTATAGCTTAAGGAGAGAAAAATATCCAAAAAATTGATAATGATGGGTAAAACCAGGTTACATCCATCAGCTGGTAAAGGAGCTGTTCAGTAATCCACTCCCCAGTGTTAAGGCTATTTCTGCTTGGAGAACTTTCAGCTGCCTGCCAATGTTACCAATTCGGGCTTTGCAGGAAAATCCCTTCTTTTACTGCCCTTCTTCCCCATTACCTCCCCAGCAGATGAAATTTCATCCCTCTCATTTCCTTCCATCTCCTCTGAGGAAGACCTGAGTGACAGAAGTACCTTATGATGGGCAACGGATGCAACTGGGACACTGAAAAGAAAATCCCATAAAGCAGAGAGTGGTTCGGTGAATAATTTACCTGGAGAATGTCAGGCACATAATACAGAAAATGTCAGGAATGATCCCTTGTTAAAACTGCAGCACCTGAAAGAAGACTTTGATCCAAATCCGAACCTCCACAGAGCTGAGGGAAATCCAGACTGGGAGCTTAACTGACAACAGTGCAGATCAGAGAAGAAGGAACTTGATTCAGCCTGTTTTAGAGCTCAGGCAGGCAAGAAACTTGCTGCTAATTCTAAATTTGGCAGAATGGAAGACTCAAACTGAGGTTGTGTTTAAAAAGTATTTAAATTCAAAAATCTATCTCTGCAGCTTCAACTCAAATACTGTTTTTCAGCTGAGCAAAATATGAGACAAGACCTTTTTTAAAATGAGTACAAATCAGAGACAGCATGGAATTGTGTCTACTAAACACAGCGTCCCAAGCTGCTCAATATTGCCAGAAATTCATTATGAGAATGGTCCCCACAAGCACCCATGACTGGAGTTGAGAACTCTATCCTACACTCAGCAGATAATCAGGAGTGCAGAATAGGATCTGTGCACCCCAGAACATACTACAGAGTAATTGCATGTGGTGTGGGATAAGTCCAGATACGGCCCCACTTCTCCCTAAATAGGAGAGAGCTTACAGTTCTCTACAAGATGACTGAAGTAGTGGTGGATAGAAAAAATCTTACAACCTCCTAAGTTACGCAGTTCCCCTCATTCCCAACTAATCATAAAGCTAAAATCTATGCTACAAGGAGTATTACGATCTCCTTTTAAGTACAATTCATCCAGAGGAGTCTCTCCAAGTACACAAAATGCATCTAGGTTCAAGCAGATGTTGGGAGCATGGAGTGAAGAACACCATCCTCAAGCAAGGAGTGGACAAGCTGCAAGGACACTGTGTTTCATGCAGAAAAACTGTGCTCAGACACCTGTTTAAAGCATGTCATGTATGATAGGAGGCTGCCAGAGGCTCATCAGGGACATGCGGACTTTGGGGAAACTACTTGTGAATACTGAGCCCATATCAGTGCATTAGCCCCACAGCACAAGTCCGGCACTTCTCAGAAGAATTAGAAATCTATGATCTGCCCAGAAATAATAGCGTAATTGTAGTTTCTTTTTAGAAAGTTCACAGAGAGTTCAGTATGACTGAGAAATCTGGCACTAACCAGACTGAAGGCAGAACAGCTTTCCCAATAGTACTCCATTAATGGGTCAAGTGTTCTGAGCAAATTTTCAAACTCCCGCAACAAAAATGTTTCCTAAATGCAGCTTAGCTTTCTGGGTTTTCTACTTCAACTGTGGAAATAGGGTCTACAATTGTTCAAGGCTAGTGTTATCCTACGAAAGAGAAAGGGATGGCATGTGACATGTAACAGTTTAATTTTAAAGCTTGCTATTGCTCTCCGAATCAATACTGCAGCAATTTAACATTTACATTACCAAAGCATCTGTTTACCCAATCAATGGCAATACTCAAAAAGTGCAATAGCATCACCCACAGTTTGATAAGGAAAGCTGTAGGCACAGAACAAGAGCAGAATATATTCCTCTATGACAGTAAAAGGTTAGAAATGCTGAACTAAGTTCAGTCTGGATCCAGACTGAGACTCTTCAATCTGATGAGTGGTTAGACAAACTGTTCCAATGAAGACATAGAAGAGACCACAGTCTACCCTTTAAACTACAGGAAAGCAACTGCAGTAAGAAAGCATGGTGTAGCAAACACTATTTCTTTCCAGTGGCACAGGGACTGTACAGAAAGACTCTGCTGAAACACAGTGAAGCAGATTTTTCCCTCCTTATAGTTTTGACTCATATTATTTGGAAAATCGTCTGTCACAGAACTTTAAAATTTATTCAGGCATTGAGTGAGGAAGTGTATCATGTTTCTGATGCCTTTTGGTGGCAACAAGTGACTATTATTACATTATAACAACATCCTGTTTCCACATTTTTTTTTCCTTTACCTCCTGCACAACACACATACTTATGGAAAGCACCTTCTTTTAGTTAGTAGGAGCTAGTGAAATACTGAAGGTTAAATTCCAGCAGAAAAGACAAGAAGATGAGAAAACAATTAGGAACTGGGAAAGCAGGTGCCAGCACTCTTCCAGCACTGAGCTTTCTCTAGCCCCTGTTCAGCACAGACTTTGGATCCACTAGGAGAAAGTTCTAGTTCTGACTCTGCACTCATTTAACTGGAGAGGCAGAATTGCACAAAATACAGTATTTCATTCCTTTGTCCTGTAACAATATTTCTACTGCCTATAACTACAGCCTAGGCAGCTCCCAAGGACAATTCATCCCAAAAAGTCAAAGACAACATCTTTGGATAGGGTGAATCAGCCTTTGAAAATGATTCTTCTACTCCACTAACTATAAAAGGAGTCAGCTTGTAACACAATTAGCTTAAACTCAAGTATTTAACTGCTAGGCTACTCAAGAGATAAGAACCTTATCCTGTGTCCTTAAAATCTGAAGTTCAAGTAATAGTAAACGTATCTATTAAACAGCTGTATGCTAATGAAACCTAGAATCCTTTTTATTGCTCAGCAAGGCTACACATTTGTGCCTGCTCATTTATTAGAAGTAACAGGATTTTTGACAGCAATGTGAAATGAACACAGAAATCTTCTTGAATTTGTATGTCAGATGTTAGAAACTCAAAGTTGAAGGATTCTTATCTCACCAGCACAGAATCCAGAGGTTTTAGAAACAGAAGAGGACTCTTCCTTTTTCTGGAGAAGGAAAGCACAAGACAATGAAAAAAAGTCTATCTTATCTCTGATTAGCTTCTAATAAACTCCAGAAAGCAACTGAAAAAAAAAAAAAAAATCTTCCTGAAACCTGAAAGAAAGTTACAATCTTCTGCTTTCATTTCATAAGCTTGTTTGGAGGGGAAGCAATCTTTTGATACCAGTTAGCAGCAATTGTTTCATCCACTGCTACAACAAACCAGCTATCATGTCTTTGTTTTCCAGGTACCCCACTCCTGAAATGTTAAATATCCTGCTGCCTGCACAAGCAGGCACTCACTGTTTTCAGTTCAGTGCAAACTGTTCCAGAGATGAGAGATACTCCATGTACTCCTGCAGGCTGTTTGTTTTGTTGTTCCTGCTTTAAAATAGAGGTCATTCTGGCTGAATGTAATCTATTCACTCTTTTTGCATGGAAAGCATTTTCTAAACAGGTTAGTAGAACCTGTTCATAGAAAGCAGAGGGATGCAGCGAGAAAGGTGCTCTTCCCTCTACATTGAATTAGTTTAATAAGAATAATAGTTTCTGTGTTTTGGAGAAACTAAGCAAATTAAGCTGAATAGTAATTGACATCGTTAAATACAGGATAAAGAAATACTGGAAAGATGTCAGCATCATTCTTTAAAAGATATGGAAGTTACACAGCACATACCAGGGGTTCTGCCAGCAAGCAAACCTGCTTACATTGGCCACAATGTTCTTCCAAAAAAAGATAGGATATGCTTTGAGAATAAAACAGTGTCCTGAGTTCCCTCCCTCTTCCAAGTGGTTAAACAAAGGACTTCACTCTCAAAAGCCAAGACTAACAGTTTATGCTGTACACTTGCAGACAGAAAAACTGAAGAGAATCCTCTGGCAGTATCAAGTTAATCACCAAAAAGCAAGACCATGATTCAATGAAATCCTGCACTCAGACATAACCCTTAGGAAGAGCAACAGGTAACTATTGTCTGAAATAGCTAAATGGCATTCTAGTCACCTGTTAGATGAACTATGCCACCAAGCCATCATTCAAAAGGCTTAAAAACCAGTTTCGCACAGACGATGTTGCTCTGCTCCTTCAGCTCCCCTCATCCCTCTACTCATTTCACACAGCACCCGGCCTGTCTCCTCCCTCCCACCCCAGCCTTATCCCATCACAGCTCCAATGCAAAATTGCTCCAAATGCAAAATTTTCAGTTACAAGATTTATAACTCCTCTGCAGACAAGGAGTTGGAGGTCCTTGGGTACAACCCAACCTAATCCTAACTTCTGATCTGTGTGGAACTCATCTATCAAATCTTTTCAATGCCAAAATGAGGGCAAAGCACACGACAACTTCTATACACCTAAAGCTTCAATGAAGTATTCTCAAAGATCTATTTTCATACCCTAAACCTTTCTTTCCATGGTTAGATATTACAGCCTACTGCAGAAGTCACTGGGTTGCAGTCTGAATAAACTCAGCTACCCTCCTTCTAAACGACAGCAACCTGACCACCTCACCAGCCAAGAAGAAGTCGTCCATTTATTCGTATCGTATCAATCCCTTCTGCAACACTGAGTCAGGAAGGGCTCCATTACATCACAGCATTTTCATTCACAAACTTCACAAAACTTCTCCATTTTGCAGCTCACAAACAAACCAATACTTTGTGGCAGACTGCATGAAAACAAACAGAAAGAAACAGGAGATCTTTTCTTATTCTGTAGAAGGGAGGATAATCCCTTCTCTCTTGCATTGTATCTCGGAGCACTGTCAAGTTTTTAACATAACCTATTTAGAAAAAAAAAACCAAATCCCCTAATCCTTAATTTCCTCTCCTACAGGCACAAATGATTAGAGAAGTGATTTATAAAGCTCAGGGACACTTTTCATTTATGATTTTTGCTACTTCTCACACATATTTCAAATGATACAGTAAGACAGCAGCTTGCAATGTACAGTATTGTAATGCTACTTTCAAGATTAGCACTCAGTTTTGCATGCAGCTAATGACTGAGTCATCTGGCAGTTGCCTAAGCAGCAGTGGAAGTGTACAGCACAAACCTACGTTTTAATTTACATCATTTATCACAATGATTTTTCTCCAAATATCTGAAACTGTAAGGATACTGCAAATTATAAACTAATTAATATAATCATTGCAAGAACACAGGAATGTAACTGATGCTAAAGTATTACTATGTGTAGATGAGACAGATGACAAGCAGGTTGGAGCCTGGAGATTCATGTGGTTGTCACCACAGAAAAATGTCGTGTGCATGCTGCACAGGGCTTCTTCCAAGAGGTGACACAGTCCTTGCATTAAAAAAAAGCTTGAAAAGACTGCATAGGAGGTCAGCATCCTCTATCTATTCCCTCCCACACTAATTTCTCTCTTTTGATTTTGCCTATAAAACTAGTCTTTATATTCCTTGCCTGACAGACAGGTTAGTTCTGACTAAAAGATTACTATTATCACCACCCAACTTTGTGCGCTGACTTGAAAGCATCCAGGTGGTTCAACTTTTCCAAGCAAAAATCACCACTACATTTTAGCCTAGGCACACAAAGGGTTTACCAAGCATAAATCTTAGAAATGACTCAATTGTCTTAGCTTAAGTTTACAAAACAAACAGAATCAGAGCTCAAATAAACAAAAGCAGACACCTTGTATGATGAATCTCAGCCCGCAAGATTAAAATATTTGATTCTGAAAACCAGTTCCTACAAGAGATATGGCAGGCAACTCTTCATCAGTTAAGTCCCAGCCCAGTGAGGACAAAGCTAGGGCTTAGAATACAAAATGGTCATGACGTTTAATCTGTGAAATAGAATTTGTTTCTACAATTAAACGTGAACTGTAAATTGAAATTGTTTTGCTTTAAAGTGATCCCAAAAGTCATTACTCTGGGCCATCTGTGATATCATGTGGGTGTACCAGACTTCTGGCATCAAACTTAACAGCATGAAGTGCTTGAGTTCTTGAAAAGGGGGAGGAGTCAACTTACCACCTTTAAAATTTATTTACGCAAAAAGTGTTCCCCAAAGCCTGTGTAGTGAATATATTTAGCACAGAAAGCAAGAATTAACTCACTTTCCTTTTTTGTTCTGTATTTCACTTCTAACAAGAGCAATTGCTTGTTGACAATGCGTAATGTAAACAGGAGATGACACTGACTTCTTTCTTTTTTCTACCCTTGTTGAAGAGCTGGCTACAACAGAAGCAAGATAACAAAACATAACACACAATTTAAGAGTTAAGGCCTTCGGAGGAACCAATGACTGTTATATCTTGTCACACAAAGGGTAAAAATGTAATGAAGGAAATGCTTTCTTTTCCCCATGCGTTTTTTCACCCTGATTACATAACACTTGTGACAGTCAAGCAGATTACTGCTTGACCAAAAGCAGACATTACCTCTAAAGGCTGATCGAGTCAGTTAAACATAGAAACATGAATGACTGTATATTCCTTTGTTAATTCATAAGACACTCCCTTTGTTAGCCTGGAATATCATGAACATATTACTACTACCAGGAATAGTTCTGTCACATTAGAATGAATAACATCAGACAGGGAGTTTAAATTCAAAAGCCTATTAGAGCAAACTTAGCTACTCTAAGTGATGAAATCTCAGGGAAGCTCTGCTCAATTTTCCCCAGCATCCACGTACAGTCAGTCTTTTTCTGTTTCATTCTGCAGGACTTCAAAGGAAGATAAAACAGGTAAAAAGTGAGAGGTAGAAAGAAAATAAGCAGGTTACAAAAAACAAATATGCAGCATGATCCCTGGTATCTCCTATCTCCTCTCCATACTTAAAATTATTGCTTACACATGTTATTTCATGCATAAAAGAAACCTGGAAGACAGTAGGCAAGCACATTTCCTCATTCTTTGCAGGCAAATCTAAACTAATTCCTCCCATTTATCCCAGCAGTCATCAGAAGAAACAGAAGATCAGGGAGCTATTTTAGATTTAAGCCAAAATAGACATCAACATTAGATGTTCATGGCTATTCAGCTTCAGGCTTTTTGTCTAACAAGTAGATATATTTTTGTTTAATGAAAAATAATAAGGAACAGCGTTCATTAACTCTTACAGTTTCCCCCTATCCTCACCTACCCAGTATCACAGAAGATTGAATAGCTCCCCCATAGCCATCAGCTTTCTAGTTTCCCCCAGTTATCATTTCACATTGCTCTCGGCCAGCAAGCAAGAAGGGCAAAGAAGGTCTATGACCAGAAATATAGTGGGGCTGAGTTGTTGTTTGCTTCTTTAATTTACCAATTCATATTAAACAGCAGTAAAACTGCAGCAGCAGTCGTGACTGAGGGTTAAAAATCAATGCAAGATCTGTAAATTTTTGGTATGAAGTCAATCAAGTAAATGATTTTACTAAATAATGGAACTCATTTTGTAATTAGGAGATGCCAACTACCTTCTAGATATACTCTTCTTTTCCAGGATAGTGTATTAGTTTGTTTTCCCAAAAGACAGGATGCTAAGTATTATTGCACCAATATTTAAGTTATTTTTACTTATGGTCCTACAAAAAACACCTCGCTGCTGATGCCTTGCACTCCACTTTCAGAACAACCAAATAAAAGTCTTTAAATATTTTGGTAACTATCACAGAGAATCTAGAAATCCTAAATTTAAACCATGGATTAGACGGGGGATATTTTATGTTGAGGACAGCATTTGCATGGAGTGAGAATATTTTATTAAAAATGACTGCAATTCTCGTCATCCCAGAACTACTCAAGAATTCAAGTCAACCTCACTGAACAGTTCTGGCTGGAGGAAAAAGTGAGGGGTAGAAAGGATCAGTGGTGTGAAAAACATATCCCAGCAGTCATAAGGGGGATTTAACTTTTCAGAAAGGAACCCAGATGGGTGGCTCCCGAGGTGTTTTGACTGAGATGGCCTCATTCTGCGTAATCACTTTTTAGAGAATTTTAAAAAAGCCTGGCAGAAGGAAAGACACACACCACGGGAAAATAAAAGCTGCTTAAAAAGATGCAGAAAGCAAATAAGCAGAAATCCAGCAATATTTGTACCATTCAATCCACATGCTTGCTCTTTTTCCATTGGGATCGCCCGTCTTCTCCTTAAAGCATTTTGAAGGATATTTGCCCCATAGATAATATGGGGATGGGGTGTTCCCTCCTTCTGTGGATGCTTTTTAATGGGCTCAATGAAGTAGTCACCATGGGGCAGATGGAAATATCCAGTCTGAAAATAAGCACAAAAGAGTTAATCTCTACTGTCCAGTACTGGAAGTCAAAAATAAAATAGACTCTCTTCATATCACCATCCCTGAGCTTTTCTTATAAAACAATCATTACACTGCAGAAATATGAAAACAGCAGGTTTTCAGCATTTATTTTGCTGCATACATCAAGGTTGCTTTGTACCTCACAAAGGCGTAACAGTCCAAAGGGGAATAGAAAAAATACCTTCTTCCTAATAACCTGAAATCCTATATATGGAGGCAGAGGCTCCCATATTTGCACAAAGCCACTGAAAGGTCAAAAGTTAATTTGTCAAATATGATGCACTAGAAAGAGTTGCATCTTCTTCTTCTGGTGTTTTGCATCCATTCCCCAGAGAACAAGCCCTGAATAGGAGCTGTTTCATAAGTACAAAGCGTAATTCTGCTCCTACCTGCAATTCCACAGTCAGATTACACAACCCATCAGATGGGCTGGACTGTGAGGTCCACCCTTGACTCAGACTACAAACCCACCCAGCCCCCAGGCTTCCAATGGACGAAGTAAGTAGCTTTTCATGAATTATAGCAAGCTTTTGTGATCATACAATCAGATCTGCATAACAAAGGCTGCAACATTTCTTGTGCTATTACTTCTGTATCAACCTCCCAGCTTTGACTGAGCTATAGGGCCTTTGATATCCATCTGAACTACACAGGATTAGTTTACGCCTCCCTCTGCCATGATCTAAGAGACACATGCAACCAGGCATGGCCTTGGTCCCTTATGTCTCAGCATTTTTGCAGGGATTGCTAACGTTGCAAAACCACTGTATCATCCTTCCACTTCAACATATACAGAACAGTACTAAATTTAAAGCAAAGGGTCTGCTGACATGCCAGCCCGCACTGGGGCTATGACAGGAGATTGAGGTATCCCATTCTGATGGCTTTGTTCCATCTTCACTTTCTTGCTGTGGTCAGTGCAGCCTTCTTAACTTGCTCTGGAGCCGGAAAAAATGCAGCAACACTGCACGTTTGTTTGCAGGAACATGACGTTCCTGCAGCTGCTGTGTTCAAACTTACAAGGACAGACAAATTTAAAAACTCTTTTGAAACGCTCCAAGGTCTTACAGTTTCCCTGGACAGTTGGGAAAGCCAGCATGAGGGTAAGGACAAGAGGGAAATCATATGAAGGGAGGAAAAGTATTCTTAAAAAACAAGCAACCATGGGCTCTGTGTACTATGAGCCCAAAGGCAGCTCAGTGAGATCTCCACACAATGTGCTTCAAAGTCCCTTCTACCAGATACCTTTTGCCTCCACTCTGATTGCCACAGGCCCAGTACATCCCACAGCAAACTTGTACAAATAAATAACTGTGACTGTCATTTCACAGAGTTTGTCCAACAGTTCTTAAGAGAAGAAACTCTTTCCTTCCAGTTTTCTGGTGCAAGTCAAAGTTTAAAAGCCAGAGGTTGGCCTTGGTTTGAAGCCTTGCTTACACCCATAAAGTTTCACAGGTTCAGGACTCAGTCACATATGTTTGCTCACCTGGGATTACAGTTACTGCTCATATGTTTTTTGTTTCATTTTTAAGAAAAGGAAATAAAGACTTCCGATTCTTAAACATGAAAGGCAAAAATGCTCAGGTTTCTTTTTAAATTGTAAATCAAGGCTACTTTTGATGTAGGAGCTGAGACGCACTACAAAAGCAATAAATCCCATGTTCAGATTGGATAAAGATGTCAGGCAAGCATGCATCTATAGAGCAAGAATACCTATACAGAGGCTAGACCAGGAAATCAGTAGATGTGGCTTTCCTCCTGCTGCTCAAAGAATCAAAGCACCATCACAAATCTTTGCCCATTCCTTTCCATTCCACAGGATTTGATCTTCCCTAGATATTCTTAAAGTCTCGGTTATTTGACCTTCTTTTCCCGTTGTGTTTTTTAACCCAGTTTGAACCAGGAAGAACTAACCATTTTCACTGCAGACCCTGATTTTATAGGGCAGGCTGATTAGTCACTGGGCTATTGTGTTAAAGTTGCATCTGTAAGAAGAAAGACCAGGCAGTCATATAAAAAATTAAGTATATTACTAGCAACCTCATTTCCCAAGCTCCCCCAGTGATGTTTGCATGTTAAAATTCAGCTCTCCATCCAAGTTGTATGGAGCAGAAGGAAAAACAAAAATTCCTTGTATTTCATACTGCATATGCACACACACAGATGGCAGTAAAGGTTGTTCAATGAGCCAGCAAACACTGGCTACCACAAAACCTGGCTTCAGACATTCCCATTGATTTTTTTTTTGTTATTATTTTTTTCTTAACATTATCATTTTTCAGTATGGAATATCTATTTCCACAGTCTTACAGCTTTTTGCTATAACAACTCTATCCCAAGCCATCCCTGTTCCAAAACAGCCGCAACACCCCCAACCAGCTGGCATTCTGTGGACAACATTTGTTAAGTTCAGCAACACAGCTATACCATCCCAGGCACCTGCGGTAGAAATCCTGCCAGTCTTCCTCTAGATCTGGGATGAAACTAGGAGCTGTCCCTCCTGCCCTCTGCATTAATTGCTTGTCTGAACTAGTTCATGTACTGTTCTTGTCACTGTCATTGTAGAACTTTCCAGGCATACATGTGGCTACTTGACTCACATCTACTGCATGTGCTTCATTCTTTACATTGATAGATAACTGAATATGGACAGAAACACAGTTAACAGCACCATCCTTCTCTGTGTTGTAATTACTACCTTCGTGCTTGTCTCCTCTTTGTTATGCGAGGCAAGGTCCAAGAGAAGCCTCCTGCACTTCATGCAGAAAAAGTGGAAATTTTTAATATCCCTTAATTTCTGGAAAAGGCCATGTCTGTGTGTCAGATCTCCCCTGAAGAAAGCTACCTCAGGCATGTGTAACTTCTACATGACAGCTTTAACATTTGTTCTTTAAAAGAGGTTAATAACAGCCAGAACCTTCATATTTGTTTGCTACAGATTGCTGAATCTTCGGAAGATAAAGGCTGGTCCCACACTCGACATCCAGACTGAAGTCACTGTAGAGCATGAAGAAGTCTGAGGACCAATTTTACCAAGGAGACACTCCAGCATTTGCAGAGTGTCATCAACTCACAGTTCAACTTGACACAACAGCTCCTGACACCTTGGGACTATCAGAAAATCCCTACTTACCGAAAAGCAACTAAGCCTGTGGAGTAGCAAAACTAAACTGGAGCTAGAACCGCTGCCAGCTCAGAATAAAACAAGAAGCCTAGGTATATTTTCAGGTTACACACAGCTCTTCATGGTTGGCTTGGCAATATCCCTGGGCACACCCACACAGCCATTTCAGGCATTAGTGCAACGGTGCGTCCCCACAAACAACTGATGGGATGGCATTGAAATACATAAACCAGCTTTGTCACCAAAGAGAGCGCAACTCTACCTGTCAGCCCATTGACTGAGCATTTCTGAACCACAGACATGGCTTGTTGCAGTTTCTCTGGTTTTAGCTCTGACCTCACAATGACCAATGAAAAACCCTTTTAACCTCAGCCTAAAAAGTGGTTCTTGGGACAGGCGGATGCTTCCTTCGCTCCTGTTGCTTCTTGTAGTGTTGAAAAGTATCAGTATCATGAATTCAAGGCTACAAGTCAGTAGGCCAGTGTTCTGCATCAAACTCTTGGTTTAACCCAACAAAGCATTTGGGAACAAGGTATCCCTGCCTCTTTCCCATCCCCACCTCCTTGTTTCTGCCATCAAATTACGGCCACGAGTCCCTCCACAATGCAGTCCGAGGAGGGAGGAAGGAGGAGCAAGGTTACATTGAGCCCGTATAGCCTCTAAACTCATTGTAACATGAACCCTGCATCTTGATTCAAATTATGGAACAGACCTGACGTTCGCCCTGAGACTGAATGTACATTCAGCACTTGGGAATCTTAATTAAAAAACTAACTTATAAATCATCAGTGTTGTGCGAAACTTTCTTCTGTTTTCTGTCAGTCTACAGACTAAAGCTCAGGTCTACTCGCAGTACCTAAAAAATCTGCAAAGGCAAGGCTGGGGTGACAGTGTTACTGTTCTTACACAAAAGATCCAGCAGAACATACAGTTTTCCAAGTACTACACTTCTAGATAAGGTGACAGATTGCAAGTTGTAACAAAAGAATCATTTGCTCCAAAAGTTCTCATGGATCCTAAATTCTTGTAGCAATAGAATTTATTTAAACAAAACTGCCTGCTCTGTCTGTAACAAACTCCCCAGTAAAGTAAGGTATTTATAAGTAATCTTTCCTTTCACTTGAGCTTTGTGCTCTGGGAGCTTCTGAAAGAGTTTGAAATTTGGATGAAACCATCATCACTACAATGCAAAATAAGAGAAACGCCATTACATCCTACACGGCATTTTATTGCTATCTGCACTCTCCCCAGTAAAGAGACCTGCCTCGATGTGTTCCCTGTTACAGGGCAAGAGACAGGATATGGCAACCAGGCCAGATCGTGTCTCTCCAAAGGTGTCAGTCAGTGTGTTACCAAACATCCCTGAGTAATCCCTCTTCCCTGACAGTTTCAACATATGGGTATTCTCTATTCATGGTGCTAGCCTGAAATCAGCGCATGCATTGCCCTAATTTGTCTTGCCACTGCACTTCTCATGGTGCTACAGCATGTGGAGAAAGTAAGCCGGAAGAGAAAATGAAAACAGAAAAAGTAGAACAATCTGAATAGATTCTCTGGTCTGTATTACTACACTCCCAGCCACCAGTCCAAGAGGAGATAAGGGTTCTTGAGACCAGTGTCTTAAATACAGCTCTGTAAATGTGGTACAGAAATGTTTTATGTCCTGTGTTACCTGAAGTACCCTAAGCCAAAGCATATTTAGGGAGGCTCAGGAACTGTAGACCTTTCTGCACAGATGTATCGCTGCTGCTCATGACTGCAAAAGTAACTGAAGAGTGATACCAAAAATGTGCATTACTCCATGTCCTCTAAAAATCTGTAAAACACTATGACATGCTCCACTTTTATTACCTGCAAATGGCTGCACTGTGTGCCTAAACTTACCAGAGGTGAGAAGAAGACACAATGTTTAGCTCATGTAAAAGATCAGTTCTGGAACCTGCCTCAAAACTTTCCCCTAATTCTAGTACCATGTAATTTTTTGAATGTCTAAAAATATCTGTTAGTTCCACTCTTGCACTACAACAAGAAGAGGAGCTGATACCCTCCAGGAGAAAAGTTCTTCTCGTGGCTATTCCCAGAAGTAACCGGAAGATAAGTTAAGCATTTGTATATCTTCTAAATAAAAATCCTTTATCCTTGCTTTGTTTATCCTGAAACTATTTTATTTTTGACTGATTGTCTGTCAGGTAGAAACCATGATTTTCATTCCTGTCCAGAATCATAAAAGAGAGCACACACAAGTTATACTCTAAGTTATAAATTAAAAAAAATATATCAATTACATGACCTATCAGTTGGAAGTATAAAGACCCTATACATTAGCACTAGCGAATAAAATTATCATGGTTTTAACCCTGAGAAATGTCGTTCTCCCAGAAATAATCCATTGCGGTAAAAAAAAGAAATATTTCATATTTCAAATGCTAATGTCCTGGGGGAAATAATATTTTTTATTAATTCAATTTCCTGCTCTGTCTTACAGAGAAATGTGTTATAGGTTTACCTGTGTAAATTTATGGGTAAAGCCCATTAGGGAAATCAGAGTGGGAAATGCACCATGCCTGCCAGTACTGCTTGGGATGAAGGGACTGTAAAAGTCCGCTTCCAGCATGCAGATGTGCTTTCCAACAGCTTCCAGAGACTTCCAGCACTTACTGGACTGGCGCACTGCACTTGCACTTTCATCCTGCACAGCCTATACACCAAGAAATGAAATGCTGAGACCAACTGGAAAAAAACACCACCAATCTTCACATTAAACTTCCTTCAAAGCACTCAGAACCAGCAAAATTCCCTTTGCTGATTAAGTACTTTTTTACTTTTTTTTTCTTTATATCTGTTCTTTTCTGACTCACAAATATAACAGCAAGAATTTTTCATTTAAAGTCCATCAGATTTCAAGCTACATATACCTACAATATACGGGGGGGGGGGGGGGGGGGGGGGGGGGGAGAGGGGCAGTTTGTAGCATCATCCACTTTTGAGCGCATTCACACAGCCTCAGAATACACAAAGGAGCGCTGTTATGAAAGCCCCATCGAAAATAAGCCAGCCTTATTTATGCTCATTACAGAGTTTAGTTTTCATCACAGAAAAAATGGCTGCAGCCAAGTTTCCCTCATTTAAACTTCTTTGTGAAAAGCTATCGTGTAAAATAGTAATAGAAATGGCCAGAAAATAGGAGGGGGGGTGGGGGGTGGGGTGTCATGTGGGTGGGTGGGTGGGTGTCTGTGTGGGGTGTGGGGGTGTGGGGGTGTTTGCTTCCCTCAATGCCTATAGGGGAAAATCTAAAAATCAACCACAGAATTTTTTTCTAAATTGTTGTTCTCTCCTCTTTCAACTGTCCCCCTTCACCCCCAAATTTTGACATATTTTGGCTGAAAATGTTTCCCAGACTATTTGGAAGCACTGCTACATTACTTAATGGGTTTTTTTAGTTCAAGTGCCTCATTATTTTGACACAAACAGCTCCCTGGATACATCACATCTCCCACACTGCATGTCGCTCACCAGGAGGTCATGGTGATCCTGGAACACTTCCGACTCAAAGTTTTCAACCAACTTTTTTGATTTTCAGTAGAAATCTGTGTTTTTCTGTGGAAAGCAGATATTTTTCACATATTTCTTTTGGTCAAAAGTTCAGGGGTTTTGTCAAAATATATTTTCTGGCAGAATTTTTTCAATCAATTCCATGTGGGAAGCTGAAGCCAAGTCCTGTGGGAAGGGAAAAGAGCAGCTTTAGCCTTGGCTAAGGTTTTGCAATTGCAATGTTATCCCAGACAGGAGAGACTGGAATTAGTGGGTGTATGTTAGGAGAAAAAGGGAGGGGAAAAAACCAACAATTTGCAGTCTAAAGCTATATAACTGAGTATGTTGACAATAATGCCAAAAAATAACATCTGTAGTGAGAACAGTGTGTAACTCACTGAAAGCCGACGGCAGTATTTCTGACAATGGGACAGCGACAGACTCTGAAAACACAGCGAGTTCTTAGAAGCGACATGAAACAAAAATAAGACAAGATGCTGCTTTTACCTTTAAGTACTTTGCTCCAGCTGCTTATTACAACTCTAATGCATGGTAAGAGAAATTCAGTTTGAATAAAATCATTTTCTAATCAAAGAATAAAATTGTGCCGTAGGAAACGTGCATTACCAGAGAACTTCAGCCGCATATAATCAAAACTGAACTGGTGAAGTAAATTATCTGTAAATATTACACATGCTGAGTTTATTTCCTTTTTCAGCTTATGACTTAATTGCTTTCCATGTGTTATTTTTTTCCCAAGAATCTTCCTCATTGAGTTGTCATCTGTTCCTATCTCAGCCAGAACACAAACCCCATGACATGAGGGTCCAGGTAAAAATTTTCACCTCTGTCCTCAGCTAGAGCTGCAAAAAATGGACCTGTCATGCCATTGCTCAGGCAGAAAGGGGGAGATTGATTATTTGTTAGGTACTGAGAAATTTGACAAGAGACTTTTATGAACATCACCCACAGAAAAGGACAACAGAAAAAGCTTTCTACAGAAAAAAAACAATGCTTTCAGCAGCATTTGGTGAAAAAGGTGCTACGACACTGGAACACAGCCTTACAGTTTTAACATAGCTTTGGTCCAAAATTAAAATAGCTTATTTTTAAGATGATAAGGTGAGTGAAAGAACAGGATACTATCATATCATAATATTATACACTCTTTTGTCACACTTGCCACCTTGCCTATTTTAGAAGCTGCCAGAAAACTGCTCGGAGGTGTCAGAAATGTGCAGTTAGGCCCTGCACACTGTGGGCTCAGAAAGTTCAGTCAGACAGAAAAAAGAGGAAAAAAGTATCAATGCAAAGCCAAATTTACAGCAAGGTGGACTCTTGTGGCAGAAATAATAAGGTATTAGAGAAGAAAGAAGTGTCTGATATCCTCCAGTTCTCAGGTTCTTTACAGTCAGATTTCAGTCCTGAACACTTCTGAGATTTGGGTCTTCCTGGCTGGGGACATATCCTCAGCAAAGGAGAAAAGTCAAGTTTCTACGGTCATGTCGATCAGCTACCATACAACCACTTACAATACATGATCACTCAGCTGAAAGACTTGGCAGAGAATCATTACTCCGGGTTATGGCATCAGCTTGCTGGTGACCACACTCAACTTCATTTCTTCTTTTCACTGTACTTGAGCAGGACAGATTCATTCCTCTTCCCACAGTTTAGCGGAGATGGGGACTTCGATGAAGGCTATCTAGGATACATTTTAAGAAGCTAAGGCATTAAAAATCCACCCTTTATGAAAATGGGTAAGAGAAGCAAACATTCCAAATCCCATGTTACTTGCTCCTCTGCTGTGCCCCAGAAACAGTTCATTAAGCAGTACTGATAACCAGGAATAATTTCTATGGATCTCCAACTCACTGTGAGCTTTGCATCTCTTACAGAATCTGAAGTACCCTGGTTACATTCATTTATAATCGAGGAAATTATCTGTGAAAGTAATCTGTAGGGATTTGAGCATGCTCACATGAAAAAAATACAGTTTGGAACATGTAATTTTAAAAGACATCTTTGTTCATACTTCAGGTCATGGTGTCCTCCACTATCAATCTTTTTTGTCCATCCTAAAAACATTTATTACTTCTTCCAGCTTTTTTCTGATTATCCTTAGAAGAAACAGTCCAGGTATCTTATTCATACATTCACTTGTGGGTGCCCTCTTGGCCGTGGCTATATTTGCATCATAGATTCTTTTCTTATGATAGAAGATCCACAAACAAAAGATAACTGTGTGCCTGTGAAGCTGCTTAGAGCCTCGTTAGTCTCTCTACAGGCTTCTGCTTTGAGATATCCAGCAGTTCATGAGGAACATGAAGCTGTGTTCCCACAGCTACTACATCTCTAACTGTATCACAGTGCCCAGCAGCAGTCACTTCATGTTGTCCAATTCCCAGAGAGCCTTTCAGCTTCCTTCCACATTCTCATTTTCTACTTTTTGAAATATGTCCCATTTGATTTCCTTAAGCCAGAACTGTCCTCCTTTGCTGCATCTAATGTTCAGACACACCATTAAATTCCAACAGAGTAAAAATTTATCGTCCATTAGAGGAGATTTAGTAACTAGCCATTTTTATAGTCTTAAAATACAGCAAAGATGACATTTAATAAATTTTACACAACTTCCAGTGCTGGTTATATTAAGTTGAAACAAGCCTGTGTTCGCCACAGGCTGAACATCCAGCAGGGAGATTGCATGGCATAGCTGACTCTTAATTCATTAACTCAAACACAGTTTGAACCCTTATTCTATTTACCAGTGTGATTTCCACACTGCAGCTGAGAGATGGACTACCAAGGGCTCTCTCAAGCCCAGAGCACTCCTGAGATCTGGCGTACCTTTTACCATATCATCATCAACATTTCCTTTGTTGCTCAATTGCTGACAAGTGCATTGTGTCTTTGGAGAAGACGTTGCAGTCCTTTGGGCTGCCTAGTCTGCCCAAAGCCAGTGAGCTGACACCCCACCAGGACAGGCTGAGTGGATGGCGCCCAGTCTGTGCCCTGAGCCCATCCACACAGCAAATTACATCACTCCAGAGGATAAAGCACACCCAAAAGTTTTTCCTCCTGCAAAAATCAGCTAGGTTACACGGGGCAATCCATCAAGCAAGGAGTATGAAAAAGTAGTCAATATAGCCTCAAGCTCTACCTCAGGGTGAATCTAATAGCAAGTTAAATCTAAATTAAAAATCAATAAGCTTTCCTATCCAGCCTGAAGGACACACTTTGGTGAACAATAACACAATATTTTTCTGAGTCTTTGATTCTTCCTCTTATTCTTGCTTTCTCCCTCCCCCTTCTCCCCTGTTTTTGTACTGGAAGTTTTAACGGCAATGTGTGCTGGGGGAAAAAAAAAAAAAAAAAAAAAGAGCTGTTTCTCCAGGTGCAAGAGGCTTACTTTGACTATAGGCATGAGAGGGTGAGACTCGTGCACGTTTTCACTTCATTTGGGATCCAAAAACAACTTGGCAAGTGTCACTGCTCTAAGACAAAACAAAAGGTTTGCCCCTTTCCTCCAAAACCGACCTTTAGTTTGGAAGAGTAGGAGAGCAACAGCTGTTTTATTTCTGGAAAATACTCTTGGAACATCTAATTCATATCTTTCTAATTAAACTTGTTCAGAAAGCACTGTATCCGGGGGCTTACATTGTACAAATAGGGTTTTTTTCATCTCATTAAAATCAGAACAGCCTCTCATGAAAATGAAAATAAACACTATAAAAATGGTTTGTACTACCCGGCATTTGAAATCCCCTCTGAGACTTTTGATAGCAGGATGAGAAGTTCTAAAGTTTTCGTTTGGAAGACAGTAAACTTCTACAGTTTGCGAAGCAGATCAAGTTTGATGATTCAAAGCCTATGTAACACTGAAGAGTGAAGATTTAAACACCAGACTGGTAAGAGGCTCCTTGCCTAAACTGTGCTTTCTATTAACAATAAAAACACAAGCAAGAGGATCCACAGAGCAGACATGATCTCTAATCCTGGAGACAGAAAGCACCATGGCTGTTTTTGCTTCCTGCTCACTTATATTCTAAAACTAATTTCAAGCTAGTGAGCATGACATTGTTAATACTGCAGAGCTCAAACTTTATTAGAGAATAACTAAATGCAAATATTTGATCAAATGACAAGTGGCATTGTTTCTATTGACAAGTATTGTTTGTATTACTGTGACCCACAAGAACCCTAGTCAACAGCCAGAAAAGCAGAGATACAAATGATGACAGCTGCCACAACGTGTGCAGATAGATGGAAGAAAGCACAATTATCCCATTTTCCAGTGGATGAAAGCCTGCCAGGAGCTTTACTCTCCTCAAGAACAAAGCGAGGGAAGGTCACAGCCCAACTTCTTCCACTCCACAGAAATTACTTTGCTTGAAGAAACAGAAGTCTGTGGGGAAAACATCAGACTGGACTACACTGAACCATCTGCTGACGCTCTTCTAGCTTCATTCTGTCCAGCCCAAAAGCAAGCAGAGATGTCAACAGAAGACGGCATATTTTAGGTCTGCAGGTGTGATCATAGGTGTGTTGTGTGTGTTCTGCCTCTCTTTCCTCCAAAATCATGAAGCCTCTGGCTGCGCACCACAGATGGGACTTATGAATGAATTTCAGCATGCCTAGGAAGGGTCATGCCACCACTTATCATGAAAGTGTCACATCAAGGTCACCTAAAAGGCAGCCTGTACTGATACCCTCAGTCTCTTCTTCACTTACCATTTATGCTTCCAATGCCTTTCTAAAGGGTGACTTCCCCACACCAAAGGATAACCTCAGAGCAGCACTGTGACATGGAGTTTCAGCTCAGTGCCTACAGGAGGAATCATGGCTTCTGCTTAACAACTGCAGCTTGAAACACACTGCCCTTGTTTCCGTGGGTGGTATGAGAAAACAGCTGCTCCGTTTGCTCTGCACAGCCTTGCAACAGGCTGTGGGCCACGCTCAAGCTGCAGCTTGCTGTGCTATCACTGGGGAGGAATGAAGGGGGAGGCAGCTTAGCAAAACCAAATACCTTACAAAACAGGAAAATTCAGTCCCCAGTTGAGGGCAGCTATGGCACATTAAGATATCAGTGTCAAGTGACATACTACACTGAAAAGGTTATTTTGCATCACAACCAGTGGCTGTGTTGAAAAAGGATTGAGAGTAAGAAATGGGATGTGGAAGGAGAGGGGAGAAGAAATGAAATGAAACCATAAGAACACAGTTCAAACCGAGTCCCAGAACTTGGAGGACAAAGTGCAGTCCCTAGTACACAGCTAATGCTTAGCACGTGGCAGTCTGGGAACCAGCACGATGATAACTGGCAATCACAACAGAAGTGCTAAACTTCTGCTGGCCTGAGGCAAACCACATGCCACTCATCTGACTTTCCCTGTTATTTCTGTCTGCCTGAGAAAGGAGAATGAAGCGATTTTACGACTGCATCTGGCACACCACCATAAATGTTTTTACAAATCGAGTACAAGTCCCAGCTCTGATGCATACCAAAGCTGAAGGCTGATCAGATTCAGCATTGGGTTCAGGTCAGCTTAAAAGCATAAAGCACTTAAGTTAGCTCTGGACTTGATTTAAATCCCCCCTTGAAGCTTGAATTCTGACTGAAAACGATTTCTGTTGATATGAGAAGTACAGTGCACACACTGATATATCATCAAAATCACCTGCATGTGTGAGATGCTACAGCTTGCAGGCAGAAAATTAACAACTCTCTCAGAGGTGCAAAGAGATGACCTATACTTTGAAATTCAAGTTGTGCAAAAAAAACCCCCAAACCAATAAGAACAAAAGCCTGCAAGCCAAATACTCCTCAACCTACTCTCAGTCAAGTTTCAGCTCAAAACTTGGCAGGACGTATACTCAGTAAGAACCAAATCAAATTTGGTACAAAACTAATAACTGAGTAAACTACTTGTGCTAAGACTAGCATAAAAACTCTGCTAATTCCAAGGCCCCCCCTGCTAGGAGCTAAATCTGATGAAATGCCAACTACCTTCTCTAAGGTGCTGAATACTTTAAGGTCCTCCTGAAGCTGGTGGGAAATCAGCAAGTTCAATGCTTCCAGAGCAAGGCCCTATATAATGAGCACCTGAAAAGCCTGGAAAAGAGACAACATGGGGAAGCAGCAAGTGGCACAGAGAAACTGGAGAGTTTCTGCCTGTTTGCTGTCTGCCCTAGCACAAGAGGTAGGGAGCTTCAAAAGAAGCTGGCAGGCAACAAAAGATTTTTTCACCCAAGACATAGTTAAGCTGAAGGAGCATTTGCCGCAGAAAATTGCAAGTCGGAAATGTTTTAGAGAGGTTCCAGAAGTGGCTGGATAAATCCATGTAGGGAAGATTAGTCCCACATTTTTAAATGAAAAAATACCACCTACAGCTCAGAAACAGACGGCATGTCAAGGAGATGTCCCTATTTTCCAGCCCTGTTCTTACACCTCTCCCCAGGTATCTGCTGTTGACCATTATTTCCTTCTGAAAGTCAGTGGCATACTCAACAAATCTAAGGGTCTGGCAAATTAACACACTCCACCAACACCGAAATCACAATCTGCTGCTCAGGTGCTGCCTTTGTAGGAGCTTTTTCAGCAGAAAAAGAGGCTTTCTTGGTTGGGTGCTTAGCCCTCTTGGTTGCTTTTGCAGCCCTAGGGGCTTGCTCCCATTGTGCCTTTCACGCTCCAGGTTTCTATTTTCTTTTAGCCGTAATATCAGCCCAAGATGCCCTTCTGGGACTTCACAGCAGGGTATGTACACTCCTTTCTATCTCTTTAGACTAGCCCTTCTTGTCTCAGACTGACTATGGGGCAGGCTGGACTTTTGGGCTGGTCTTGTAAGGCCATAGGTCTAAACTCTTCATGCAAGCAGCAACCACTTCCTTTAAAAAGTGCCCCTTTTCCAAACCATTCTTGGGGATACACTTTCACCCGGTTGCAAAAACAAAAAGTCTTAGTTGTGCAGCTCACCAGTGGAGATCAAAGGGATAGTGAAATCCAGCATCTACAAATGATGAATTTAGGATTTTGATTTTTAAGTGTTTTGATACGCATGTGTTTGGTTTTTTTGTAGAATATTTCTGTAAAAAATTAGGTTTTGCCTGTTGAAAAAGCTATTGTTTTTATTTGAAACTGACAGAAGAATTATACTTTCCATCAAAATAATTCTTTGCTTGACTGCAAAGAGATTGCTTTTGCTATTTTGGAAATACAGCACTTTGTAATAAAAGCGTTTCATTTTGTCTTGCTTGAAAGCAGCAGTCAGCCTTTTAGGTTTGAATGCGATATCCCACAGCACAAAAAAAGACAATATAGAGAAGAATTGGGCTATTAATCTGAAAAAAAAATTTGCAGTAAGACATTCTTTGGAACGAGGCAGGTGAGGAAAAGTATTTTGCTTTAGAAAAAGGACTCATTTTCTTTCTGTTAAAGCTCTGCTGTCACCTCTTCTTTTGTTCACAGGATGTCAAAGTTTTGTCTTTAAAATTGTCATGTTTTGAAATCCTCATAATATACATTTCAGGAATGCAGAAATGATAAAAATCGCTTTTAACTTAAAAAAAGGCATAGCTGTTCAGCATTTTTAAGAATTCAGCAGTTTGTTTCTTTAGGACGTACAATACTTCTTATGCGAAACTGATACCATCCTATGTAGGAAAATATGCAGTAGAATAAGAAAATACTTTTTGTACAGATCAGACATATGTTGTCTGCAGATGAAACACCTCCCTGAAGACACGCTCGTCGTTCTGTAGAATAAAATGTTATACTGAAAGAGTAAAAGTTTACTCAAACCTAAAAGATACTATCTTCAGCTCCTACTCAGCATGATTCTTGCTAGTCTAAGAACACTGAAAACTGAAAAACTTGATAGCAATGGAAAGAAATAGAAGACAATAAAGACTAGATCATATACAGTCCTGACAGAACTCCAATGGACTTAAGTGTTCTTTAAAAGAGAGGTGTATTTGACTCATGAACCCCTAATAAGCTTTTGTGTGGTCAGGGGACTGTTCAGAAACAAAGTTAGGAAGGAAGTCAGGACTGAATGATCGATAATTCATAATTCACCCCTCACAAAGGCGAACTTATAAAAATAGTATGTACAATAACCAATTCATTCTGCTCTCACTATTAGCCAGAGCTGCACAGCTAAATACCAGAATTTTACTGCAGAAATCTTTACAACTAAGAGATAAGACTGTGGCTTTTTGAGAGAGACATTTTCAAAACCAGGATTTTTATACAGGATGATGCCATATCATGACAGAGGCACTGAAACATCAGTAATGGATGTGTTACCATTGAAAAACAATGTTTTTGCACTAGCCAAGCAAAAGCTATTTTTGTTCCTCCCAAAAACAATTCAGGCAACATTTCCTCAAGTTGGTATGTTTCTTTGTCAGTGCTATGTCTTTTTTCCTTCTTCCCTCTGACAATGAAAACCAGAAAACAAACACTGAACCAAATACATGCCTGGCTCAACCTCATTGATTTATTTGCAGCAGGAATAGATCTGACAGCCTACATCACAACAAACTATGTGTGGATTCCAAAGGCAATGAATAATTCCCTCTAGGCTCAGATGCAAAACACATGAATTGTTCCCATCCCTTCTTTTGCTACTTTAAAATATGCTTGACCTTACTCTATGCTCAGTACTTAACACATGGCAGCACTTACAGATCCCTAACACACATTTTGTAAGAGAAGACTTTCAAGGCAGGTTCTGCCAGAGCTGAGCTGGAAACACAGAGGTCGTTTAGCAGAACTGGCTATTAAAAATCACTTTCAGCAGGCTTCCTCACCCAGCGCTGCTGGCTGTTTTCCAAGAGCTACACCACCTACTCCTAGTCCAGGATGCATGTTCTCCTTTCCTTCCACAAATTGGCTCATCACCCCAAAAAATTGTTGTTGTTTGGCAGCACATCTCTGGATTCTGCCCAATTTTCTTCAAAATGTCAAGACTTGCACATGCCTTGTTACAGCTTCCACAGGTCTGCCCAGTGCTGCTGAGATGGCAACAGCTGCCCTTCCACTGTGCCTGCCCACCCAGTGTCCAACTACCCTCCTCCTTAGGCTCTAGACTTCCCTATGAAGGTACTGCCCAAACTGTCCAAAACCCTGTGTTTAGTTTCCCCACATAAACTGATTTGATTAATTTGGCACAGCCTTTGATTACCTTTCATTGAGAAGCATTTGAGAATATTTAAAGATAAGAGCCGTGTGCAGTTACTGAACAAGCTCTATTTTTATCTTCAGTCTCCTTAGTTTTCAGACAGTCTTTTCAGAAGGTTTTTTTCCGTAGTTCAAGTCTAAGCAATTATTTTGTGAGGCTCCGGGGAAGCTGTTGGGATTTTCTTGTCTGCTGTCCTTAAACAATAATTCTGCTAATTCAGGAAGACTGTGACACAGATGCAGAAATGAAAGATTAACTCTAGCTCCAACATTTGAAATCATGTCCAGTGCTCAGCCACAGCAATGTAAAGTGCAGAAAGCAAGCAAATGAAGGATAAGCAAAGGATGCAGTTACACACACACACAGAGTAAAATCAAGCACACATGAAACACAAGAATTGTAACAAAGACCTCAGTTGGATCCCTGCAATTATAGAGAAGGCGGCTTGAGCAATTGTGCACTACAGCTAGACTAGAACTGAGAAGAGAACTCTTAGCAAAGGAATTTTTCATTAATCCTCAACTTGCAACAAGCCAGCTGACCTTTGTCCCATTCTATTGGCAATGCATAAACAAAAATAAGTGAGTTTAACTAAATTTGCAGTCCTCCAGATGGGACATTTGTTAAATATATATATATATATATATATATGTTTGCCTTTTTCAAACTGTAGATAAGTAATTTTTCTCTACAGCCATAAATCCTTTAGAAGTATCATACTCTAGCTTGCTGCAAGCACGTGTGCCTGTATGAGAGAGAAAGAGACAGAGAGAGAAGTTCAGAGCTTATGAGCCCATTTTATTGATCATCTGCCATGGATCCTTCAGACATAAGGGATCCACAAGGATGTTTGGACAATATAGCGTAAGCTACAACTCTGAATTATCTGTAGGAATAACAGCCAACAAATGGCAGATTCTGGCCTGTTGACACTAATAGCCAGAGGCAAACATTGCCTCGCTGGTGACACACACCATCTGCATGTTTTAAGACTACTCACAGAATTGCTGGGATTTGCCAGCTGGGTTTCAGAACTGAAAGGCTGAAAAAACCCTCAGAATCAAAACAGAAAACTCCATTCCCTTTGCTGAAAGGAAAAAGTATAACACCAAAATGTATGTCAAATGTACCATTTCCCAAGGGAAAAGATCCATTTCCAGCCTGCACTCATCCTGCTGCCTTTTGTTCTACACTCATTCTCACAGCAATGAATAAATTTTTGGTGATGTTTATGCAGAACCTAGCACAATGCGTGAGTCAGACACACAGCACTACTGCCATGTGAATTATTACTCTTGATAATAATAACAATAAAAATGAGTAATATCCAACAAGAGTAAAATTTATTTTACTGCTTGGGCTCTCTATAGAGATATGGCTTGGAAAACCGTCTAACAAGCAATACCATCCATGTACACCCATTTGCCACAATGGGGTGCATGTGTGTGTTTACAGACGTCCCTCTGAGTCTCAGCAACACAAAACATCCATGTTACAGCCAAAGCTGCAAGATGTCATGGGCCCTGCTTTATCTCTTGAGGTACCCAGCAAACCCTTTGTGCGGTGGCCAAGACACTGTTCATTACAAAAGCATGCTTCCTACGAATCTCTATGACTAGCCACCAATTAAGTGATTTTTTTTTTTTTAAACGCCTGACAAACTCCAGAATCTGTTAAACATACTTCTGATTCCTCTGTATTTAGTGTATGTCAGAAAGCCAAGCTATAACAGAGGCAATTGTCTGAAGCTTGTCTGTTTGTACTTCCACTGTCACACTGACACAGGACACTTCTGGTCCTCCAAGAATAGCGATGTATTAGTCTTCTTTCAAACTGTAACAAGGTCTGGAAGGTAAACTTTTTCATTTATATTGCTTTATTTATTAAAGCACTTACTACTTTTCTGGGAATACAAAAATACTATGTTTGAGAAGCTTCATAATCCCTATGCTGCAAGATAAATATGATCTTTTCCTGGGTAATTAACATCAGGCATCTCTGCAAAGAGTGAAAGAATAAGGATTTCATCACAGTCCCCTGCTGCCATGGACTAATTTCTAATAGGAATGCCGGAACAGAAGCAGAATTCTGCAAGCGTAAGTGCAAAATGCACGTAAGAAGTGCATTTGGATTAATTTCCATCAGATCTTTATCCAAATTCAGACCTGTCCACTTAGGCCACAGCATGCTCCTGCCAACATCTGGAATTCAGAAAACACATTTGTTTAGTAAATGGCACATTATGTATTTCACCATCAAAGAACAACATCAAAGTTTTTTCTCTGATCTTTTGAGAAACTATTGAGCCCCACAAGCATAACTTTCTCAAGCTTTCTGAATCTGAGAGCATGATTTAAGAGACACTTGACACATTGACTGACTCAAGACAGGAAAACAATTTAACTTGCTAGAAAAAGTTCTCTGAAAATGATTTTTTTTTTTTTTTTTTAAATACTGGATGCAGCCAATAGCCAGGAGGAAAAATAGTTTCACACCCTTTCATGGCAGCTTGATGCACCAATACTCAGTCACTTGCACCTATGTGGAGTACTATATCACGAAGGTTTGAGAAAAGGACTGTCTTTGTGTGCTTGAACTAGAAAGGAGCAGCTTTCCTCCCCAGACAATGACAGCTAGGCCAATCTGCCTGTGGGCTATTTAATTAAAGATCAATAATGTCCTGGCATTGAATAGCCATGTTTCCCCACCCCTATTCTTCACTGATAAATCATTTGTTACCATCACAATCAGAAGCATCTGTTTTCTGTCTGAGGGAAAAACACTATTCTCTTTTAATTGGCAACATACAAAATGCAATACTGGAAGTGCCTTTTCTTATTCTGGCTTATGCAAGTCAGGCTGACTTGCATTTCGATGCAATACATGGAGTAATGAATAACAGTACAAAGTTAAAATAAAATCGATTGTTTATATGCTGCATTACCAAGCTTCTAGAAATGATCCAAACCAGAAGGGAATTAAAAAAAAACAAGAACAGCATGAAGAGTCACTATTTGTAGCACTACAGCAGGAGAAGCAAGAATATTTCCCAGTACCAGCTGGCCACCAGTTCAAATCCTAACCAAACACACTTATGGGGTTACTGCGCAATAATGATCTTGTTTATGCTCTAATTCTTGTCTAAACTATGCTTCCTGGGAGTTTAATGTAAATCTGGTAGAGAACAAAAATTCACATCAGTGGGAACTGGACTGTGGTGAATGGAACAGTGACTGAGGAGACTCCTGAGAAGACTCAGAGGGTCAGTGATCCCAAGCTGAAACACACGACAGAAGCACAAGTTTAAGAAGCAAGAGAGGAATCAGATTGCTGGTTGTGAAAGGAAAGGAACTCATGCTGCCATCAGCCCACATAATTGCAGCAAGATGACTGCAGTCTTCAGAAGCATCTCTGAAGTAACTCAGAAGATCCTATTCAGCAGAGCCAATGAGCATCTACAGATTTTGTGGCTACATATTAATTGCTTACAGAACTGCTACCAATGAAACTGTTACTTTAATCATGTAAACCAATGTTTACTTTAGTCCTACGTTAGGGGACAGGCCACGTATTGACTTACTTTTTAGGGAGACTTTTCATTGTTGCTTTTATCCCTTTAGATTCCTTCCCTGCCCCCCGGTGTCTCGTCTCTGGCATTGTGTGACTGGCAAAGCTGGTAAAAATTAATCCCAGATGTTAAACTTATTCTTACAAGCTGAAACAAACAAACAAACAAACAAGTTACCCTCCCAGTGCTGAGCAGATTGGACCCAATGAGCTCCACCCATAATTTAGTATTTTTCAAGGCCACAATCAAACTCCAGACATGGCATTCATCTGACCAAATGCAAATATATACCTCTAAGCTTGTGCCCTCAGGATCTCTTTCATAATCAGTGAAGAATAGGCAAGTTCATCTGATCTGAAACATCAATGTTGGGACGAGTTAAACCGCACCCAAGAAAGTGTCCTAGAAGTGTCCTCTTCATTGGCCCTGTAGAAGGTCTGGACAAGCTGAGAAGTGGGCATCTATACATGAGATGTTCATGTTTGGTCAGATACATCTCATTTACAGTGACCTGGGATACCATTAGACTATTGTGTGTTCCACTTAACAGTTTTGTCCCTGCCACACTGGGGAACACCAAATAGCTATACTCAGTTGTAAAAAACTGACTGCTGCTAAGTCTGTATTGCTGTGTGAAGTTCAGACACCTGGGGCATAACATCTTCATCTAACTCATGCAAAAATCAGCACGTGTACATAACACTGCAGCCCAACAAGCAGTACTGAGGATATTCTCCACTGCATGGAGATGTTTCTAATCACCCCATAAAGAAAGGATAGAGATTCTGGAATAGTTTAACATCTGAATTATGATCATTTGCAGTAATTCCTCTCCTGTCCAACTAATAAGACATTTAAAACCATAAAGCACTGGAAGCAAAATATAACAAGTGTTTCATTTAGAAGCACATGCCTAAATATTCTCATTAATTTACGTAACTGAATCTCTCTCCAGCTGTGGAAAATTTTTTTCCCCAGCCTTCTCATCTCTTTTCTTCCTTTTTTAATCTAGGCTTTTATGATTTTATTCCTTTGATTTATTTCTTTTTGATCATCATTTCATAATATTGAAGTTACAGTGGCAATATCAGTAAATAAAATACTGGACCAGTCAGTGGATCCACTGTGTAGTTTTTATGCTTCTGTGTAAATTTTTCCTGCTATGAATGCCATTACTCAGAAAATACTACTTCCCTCCACTGTCTTTATTCCTACACCTCACAAAGCAGACCTGCAAGAGATTCAATTCTTCCATCCCATTCCAATCCAGCTGAATTACAGTGCTTATTATCATTAGCAAATTGTAGCAATAATGAAATAAAAAAATAACAAAGGAGTTTGTAAAAATGACACTCCATAAACACTAAAAGACATTACCCCTGAAACAATATCATTTAATCAGTATTATTTTTACTAATTCATATAGGTGATGCTTATTATACATTCCCTCTTGGATCTCTATATTGCATAGTGATGGGAAAGCTAGTTTAAAGCACAAAGTGCTACGCATACTGTATCAGTTCCCAATGCATAAGAAACAGGACCCCATAAAGCAAGTAAAGTCAGGAAACACTACCACTTCAGATCATTCAGCTTTTTAAAGCTAGATTCTTGCCATTACAGATGTGAAAGACTTGTGAAAACTCAGCCAGCATCTACATATGAAACTTTTGTATTTGATTGAGATTGCAGGAAGCCTGAAACAAGAGCTCTGAGATACATCCTATTTTGTTTTCACATAGTGTTATCTCAGATACCAAGAAGAATACAATAGCCTTGTGAAGCCTGTCCTTCTTCAAAGCACACACAGACGAAGACGAATTCAGTCACGAAGAACTCTGCCAGTGCTTTCCAAAGCAATTGTAGCCTGTGTTCAGAGCAGGGTTTAAAGAGTACAGTTCTTGTCAGTTGGGCCCAGGACAGTTGCATTAAAAAAAAGGGGCCAATCCTTAATTTCACGTGGGTGGAAAAGACAAGCACATTCTTCCCCCAAAGTATAACGCCAATAATGCTGTTATATACCCTGTGGCAGATAAAAATCTTTCTGCTCTGATGTAGTCGCTCCTGCAGTGCTATAAAAAGATATTTTGGAGCTCAGCACCATTTCCCCGAAGCCTTGCTTACAGGTCCTTATTGTCCTGCAGAATCCCTTCCTAGACAGCTGCAGCAGCAGCCAGAACTGCTTGTTTATTTATCCCTTTGGAGCTCCTTCCCTCACCCTTCGCTAATGCTCCATACCTGGTTTCCAGTAATTGCAATCTAGAGTTAGCAAGCAGCAGCTAAATTGGGATTACCCTAGTGCCTCACATACTGCTGTGTTTGCCTTGAATTTCTGGCTGCTCCTGGAGCAGAGGTGCTAATTAGACAAATGGGACCTTTGCTGGCTATTTAGGAATCCTTTGCTGGTTTTAAAACAGCAATATGGGTAAAACTGTACACAGACATAGTGACAAGGTCTTCACTGCCAGTTACACGCAACAGACTTTTTACAATACTACCTACATTCTTCCCCTTAATTCCACTAGCTCTATTAGTCAAAATAGTGAGCTTTCATCCAAAAATAGAGAGCCTCCATCTGAAAATAGCATTAGTTTTAATCCAAATTACGTCAGCTTTGTTCAGCCAGTGCAACAGCTTCTCAGGCTGGTGCTGCAAGATACTAGGAGAGTGTTAGTACCTCCCTTAAAATGAAGTGTAGTTTGCCCAAACAATTAAATGTTAGCTAACCATCAGAATGGCATTTATGTGTTAATAACCATGTTCATATTCCAAATTCCAGTCCCCATGTATAATCATTCCAACAAAATTGCAACTGATTGCAGCTATACCTAATAAGGCATTGAGTTCCAGATTTTGGACCATGGCACTATGCTATGGGCTATTTCTGAATAAAATCTGTCTCATCAGCCAAGTTATAAAAACGACAGAAAGAGCAGTGGCACATTCCACTTCAGTTTATGCAATAACTCTGTTTTTGCCCAATACAATCAACAGTTTCTCAAGCCCTGTGCAAGTATTTTACTAACGTTTTGTAAATATCAATATACAATTCATAGGTAACAAATGACCTAGCTGTTAAGGGCTTGGCAAAAGCCGAATTTTTGACTTGGCTCTCCCAAAGCAGACTCTCCTCAATACAAACAAGTAACTGCTGTCTGATTCTCCTGCTTATGTCTAGCGGTGCAGCTACAGGACAATGCGCAAAGCCAGATTCTCCTGTCCACTCCTGCTGCTCTACCGTTTTATAGCAACTCACCATATTTTAGAAAGAGGGAAAGAAAAAGGTTGCAGGATTAGACCACCATTTGTTTCTATCTGCGAGCATATGCTGGGAGAGAATAAAGGACCTATTGTTAAAGCAATCTTCGATAATTTAATTCTACCACTGCCTCTGTTGTAGCATTCTCATTTGATGTTGGGCACATCACTAACAAAAAACCTCATAAGTGACCCCTGATAACATGCTACTTTTTTTTTTTTTTAATATCTAACCGGCAATAAAAGCTGACAGGAGCTGAACATACAAAAACTTGTGACTTTACGTTCCCAGGGAAAGTATAAATGAACTTTCTGATACTTTATAGTAAATATCTTAAAGCAGTGAACACATCTGATTTTAATCTCTCTGTACTCAGAGTTATAATATGTAAAATAGGGTAATACTATCACCTTAGCTACTTTAGCTTTGTGAAAAATACATGCATTTTTGTGAAAGTCACACTGATGAGCACAGAAAAACTCAGGAAGAACTACATAAGTTTGTTCTCATTAAGCAAAACATGGGTCCACACAGCAAGCCATGAGAAACAGTTGAAATGGAAACAATTAAGTGTCATTAGGACCACTTGGAAGGTATCAATACAAAAAGCATTTATGACTAAGTCTTTTGAAGATCTCATACCACATGCACCCTTTATTCCATACTTGAGGTTGTAACAGCAACACTACAACAGGCATTTCTCAACCTTAATGCTGTTATAGTAGCTTTCTTTGATGAAAACCATGTAACAACTCAATTTGCTGTGGGTTCTTCCCACACATGACCACCTTTTGCAGGAGTGATATATTTGACAAGTGCACTATGTTTACTGCTCCAAAGTGTCTCCCCACAGCATGGTCATCAATAATAAAGAGCATACAGCAGCATTTATTGTATCAGGTGGCAGGGAGTGGCAACTGTTAAAAAAAAAAAAAAAGGAAAGAAAAGAAACCACACACACAACCCACCACCAACAGTGCTTTAATGCAACTGTTTCTAATTCTCAGTAATAGAATTAAGGGATTATAGGGAAGTGAGGCCATACATATGGCTTCCCAGTATCTGCTACTTACACACACACACACGAAATCAGCAAGATCTTATTTTTAAAAGCTAAAAAGGATGCAGGAGACTGAGTCTATTTCCTAGAGATTGAGCCTTACTTTGAATAAACATCCAGACATAACTAGGCATACATGGTCTCCAACAAACTTCCAGATACAATAATCGTTTGGGAGAAAAAATATTTTTGTTGCTATTTTGTATCTGTTCTTCTCTTAATTAGTTTTGCATGTAATCAGCAATCTATTCCTGGAGCCTGAGGAGAGGTTTTTTTCCTTAAGTTTTTCCAGGGCAATTAACAGGTTTCAATAAAACCTTTCCTGAAGAAGAAAAATGAAGCAGTTCTCTTGCACCCTTCAGATTCGCCTACAGTTCTTTAATTCAGTTTACTTTGAAACAATCAGAGGAGTCCTAAATAAGAGTTTCAAGCAAAGAAAAGCTGATCTAAAAGAAACAGATTTATCAACTGTTGTATTGTTCCAGATCATGTCATTCCCCACACTTTTTCTTTGTGCACACCTTTCCAGTGCTCAGACTATGTACTGTCCCACCTAACCATACACAGCATGCAAGTCTTGGTCCAGCAAGACAGCTTTCTCCTCTCCCAGTAATGCTAATGACTAGCTGTGAGGCTCAGGCAAGCTACTTCTGTACAAATCTACTATCTGTAAAGACAGCACTGTAGAGACAGTGTTTTTTACAGCTGTAAAGACAGCATTTACTGCTATAAAGACAGCACTCCTCAACCTCACACCAAAGGAAAATTAAGAGGAATAAACAGCAGAGATGGATAAAGTGTCCTTAGTGAAAGAAACAGACTAAGTATCTTCAGATTTCAGATGCAATTCTAAACTCAGACCAGCTTCCTCTGACTGTCTGCTGATGTTGGGGATGAGTCAGATGCAAATAAATTCTGGCTTAAGGACTGGAAAAAAAGGCTTCTGTTAACATCCTTCAGCAACAGCCTAATCAAATTTTTAGTTGCACGTAGTTGTGGAAAAAGCCTAGAGAAACTGCCTTCAATGAAAATTTGCCTTTGGCAAAGAAAAATATAAACTCAGAAAGATAAAACCCATCTGGGTCCCTCATTTAAACACTGCAGAAGCAGCAGGATTATCTGCACAGAACTGCCACCTTGCACCTATAGCAACAAGAAAGTTGCAAAGCCCATTGAAAATAAGAGACAGTACTCATTTTTTAATGTTTTGTCTAAAGAAGAAATGGTTACATTTTGCATCAGTGGAGATTCCTTCTCAATCCTAACCGGGAAAGGCAAGAATAAGTTTCAGTCAGCAGCATAGTCATCCAACAGATCATTACAACCAGCTATCACACACACGCACAGAAACCCCAGATTTGCCAGAAGTAGCAAGGAAATTACACATCTTTGGTCTATCCTGTTGGGTGGCCAACAGCATCCAAGGTCTGTTTATAATGCTCAGTGTGCACATATTTGGAATTGTAGTCTGAATATCTATCTAGAACTAACATAGCTCTGAAGAAAGAATGAAAGAACGTGAATATAATCTGTGCCAGTAAACACTGTCTTTAGATGTCTGACTAAAACTGTGCAGATTAAACTAATCCCCAACTGTGGGATTAGGATAGACCTTCCTCACATCAGCCTGTCAGGGACTACCAGAAAGGAACCGGCACCACCTTCGGCAACATGGGACAACTTATGTACCAGAATCATCTGGATACACCAAACGATTTCCTGCCACTTATGGGACTTCAGGCATTTAAGGTGCCCTTGGTCTCCCCTCTTCCTTGTTAGCAGCACACTAAAGTTTAGTTCCCTAATGTTAAACACTGTCAAAACACAGCTAACTGGGTGAAATTTAATGTGAGAGTTTGATATCTCAATTCAAATAGATAAGAAGTCTTACGTTGTATTATCTTTTTAGGCCACATGAGTTAATTGATATCACTTTGAGCCAAACAAAAAAATCTCCCCATCACTGCAGTTTCACTATCATTTCAATAAATTGTTTCACAGCATGTTGCATGCATGGGTTTGAAAATAATAATTCTGAAATTGCTAAACCTGTAGTAGTAGGTTGGATTCATCCTTTTAGGACCTAAACTCAGTTTGAGCTCTTCAATTTCATTTTTCATGCTTAAGCAGGCTGCCTTGCCAGAGGCACGCTAGGGACTATCTGTTTTCATGACTATACAAGCTGTATGTATGCATGCTCGCAAATCCAATAAATTATACAGCCATGTATTTAACAAGGTATAATATATTTTTCTGTAAACAGAGGAAGAATTTACTCAAATTAACAAAAGAACTCAGAAAAATAGTCAAGTCCATCTGCTTACCACACTTGAACTTTAGCATTTGTTTAGAAGCACTGCTCAGATGTAACTTGCCTAACAATATAATCCACAATCCAAACATAACACAGCTGAAATTTAAATGAAACACGAAGCTAGTATCTATACTGGTTTGCTTAAAAAGCTTCAGATAGGGGAAAAAATACTCACAAGTAAGATTTGTTTCAATCATACACATAAATTACTTAGTACGATACCAACACCAACAATGTTATCTTTACCAAAGTCATATAAAAGTAAGACTTCGACTCAAAGTCTCCATTGACTTGAAACCGGATAGTACAAAAGCATTTTTGTCTATACCAGAAAAGGCAAATATGTCTATACCAGACTTACCAGCATGGCATTAAATGACATTAAGTTCCCAGAACAGCCTGGATGGATTTTCAGTGACAGAAACACCAGTTAGGATTGTAAGGTGTTTGTTTTCAACAAGCACAAGAACTTGCACATCATCCATCTTGTTTTTATTACTGTACTGTCTTACGCTGCTTTTCCTCAGCATGCACAGCACCACCTCCTTCTGGTCAGGGACTTTTTGTCGTGGGGCTGTTTGGTTTTGGGTTTGGTTTTTGGTTTGTTGCTTGTTTGTTTGGTTGGGTTTTTTTTGGGGGGCAGGGTTTAAATGGCTATGCCTCCCTCTTCATTTCCATAGAGGGAGTGGGTACCTTCCCCAAAAAGAAGCAGGGACTGAATGCTATCTTGCTTACACTGAGTGCAGATAAAGGAAGGAGCAAAACCTTCCTGTTCCTCCCCCTGCTCTGGTTCTCCAATCTCTGCATATTTTAAGGATCAGGCACCATGCAGTGCTAAGGAACCTACAGTCAATACTAGAGAAACAGTCTCATTTCCCAATTTGATTCCATCTGTACAGCTCCTGATTTTGTAGATTCAGAAAAAAACTGGAGCTGAAGGCTGAAAGATCAAGTTCTTTACCTCTGGGATGTTAATAACATGTTTACATTCCGAAAGCTTGGAGATCTTTCTTTGAAAAGCAAATGAAAAAAGCAAACACAGGATTAAGTTTAAGACCCGTGTGGTCTATCCCGGGGAAGGGCTGTACAATGAAGTCCTTCTCTCAGCTCAGCAGCTTTGAATACTTCAGATGGAATCACATAGCCAATTTAGTCACTTATTTATGCAGATGTACCACAGATTTAAGCATTTAATTCTGGATGGTGGAGATCCAAGGCTAAAGTTAGCCCTGCATTTCCTGGATGTGCCAGGAAGAAATGAAAACCTCTTGAGTTGAGCCTTGAAATGGGTCGCCTATGTACTGAGCAAAATATTCTCACAAGTAGGCTATAACACAAAAGATGAACATAATTTCCCAAAATCATTGTCATGACCACAATTAACTTTGCATCGCCTTCACTAGAATCTAGGTCTGCAGCCGAGCTGCAGATGAGATGTTAGTGTGTAGGAGCTTTCAGGGTTAGATAGATCCAGAGAGTAAGAAGACTGAATCCTTTTGTGGGACTGTGGTAGGATGTTACACATCCGGCTTAACAATTAAATAGAATTCAGTCAGGATCTTATCTTCAGATATCTGGTCTCCCTCTTTCCCCTTCATCACAGCTGAACTGAAATACCCATTGTAATAACTTTTGCCAGAACATGATGGGTTTTTAAGCAGTCACCACTTTGAAAAGTAGATAATGTCTTGAACCCACCGAACTATTAATATCCAGTTCACTGTGCATCACAGACACCTTTGAGATAAAATTTATTACTTCCATCTGTCACTAATGCAGCACTATCAACGCAGAGGAGTATTGTCCAAAACTCTGCATTAGTCAGTAGTCTTAAGTACATCATATGACAACAATAGGTATTGTACAGAATAACAGCATATCAAAAACAGGATGACCATGCACCACCAAACATATGCATTTTTCAGATGCTTACTTTCACAGGAGAAAGAAGGAGTGGCTGGGTTTGGAGCTGCCACACCAAAGAAAGGGAACTGCAATCACTGATAACTGCAGGGATAGTCTGTGCTCCCGCAAGCAAATTCTGCAAGGAGAAGATACTTGAAAAGTCAGAACTGACAGGTATTTAAAAAAAAAAAAAAAAAAAAAAAAAAAAGCTGTAATGAATTTCAAGCATGCTTCAGCTGGAAAATCCACTCTTCTCATACATACCATCTCCATACAAGCTAAAGAGCATTCACCAGTTTTCCTAAGCTCGGCACATACAACAAGAGGACTATGACTGGGGGGAAAAAAATGAACAACCAACTATGAGATGTTATCTATGAAAAAGCTTGAGAGATTAGGGTTTGTCCAGATTAATTTTTACTTTTTTTTTAACACAAAAAAAATAATAAAAAGGAGCGTTTTTGAAGACCATATGCAAGAAGGCCAGCTGTGTCAGTCACGCACATCCCTCTACTTTCTCTAAAAAGAAAAGCTATGATTTCAAACACATTCCTGTGTACTGCCAGGTGTGAAAAACCCTATAGCCTCGAGCCACACTTAAAAGGCCATTTCAATTTCATTTATTACTTTCACACACCAGAGCTGCCAAACAGGCAAACACCACAGAGGGAGAGCTCTGGACTTTATTTAAGTTTTTAAACAGAAATGCTTATTCAAATCAGGCTCATGCAGAACTAAAGGTCCACACCACCTTTAAATTCAGGTAAGTGGTAGCACTTAAGCAACCAGAGTCATCAGATGATAACTTAGCAGCTGTCGGTAACAAGAATAAATCTTGATACCTGGTTATTTAATATACTTTTACATTTCAGTAAGCTCCCTCTCATTTAAGACAGGTAATGGGGCCTGCATGTAGTTACAGCACTGCATGAGACAGCTATGGGGTAAAACACTACAGTCGGTGCTGAATTCACCCTGTCCAAAACAGGATAGATCAGTTTGGGATGCTGTCAGGAGGTGAAGTTTGCTGGAGCTGGACCTTGCTGGTACCTGAGCTAGTCTAATCCTTGCTTGCACATCTTCATGTTCTACCGCATTACAAAGCACAGATGTAAGCAAAGACAGCCGGATACCCAGGGAAGCCTGGAGAGAGCCAAGTTGCTGTATGATCTCTTCGCTACTCTCCTTTGATTATCCCATACTTAACAGAAGGCCGCTCAGCCCTCTTGTCCATCTGAGTTGCACCTAAATAGTCCTTCTGTCTGCCGCCCTTGTCCAACTCTTCATTCTTGGAATATCATTACAGAGTCCGTTCCCTTCATTACAGCTGCATCACATGAAATAAACCTTGAACAAAGCAGACTTACACCTGTTATATTGAGAGCAAAAACTGGCCCCCTCTGATATAATCCAGTATTTTCCTCTACACATTTAGAGGCAGTTCACTCTTTATTAAAAAAAAAAAAAAGTAACATTATAACATAAAAAAGGAATAAAAATAGTTTCTAAAAAATAAAAGCATTTCTAAACAGAGCAGGAAGTCATATTTCTAGTCATTTGATACCCATTTCTTCAATCTATGGGTATGTCCACACAATACATATTAAACAACCTGGTAGGACACATTGCTGGAAAGATCAAAATCACAAAAGAATACACGGTGCCTACCTCTAATAATTTAATTTAAGATAAGGCACAACAGGTTCATGTACCACTTTATAGGAGAACAGAGGGGAGTGAGGGACAACAGTGTTCCAAAATTAGCTCTCATTTTTGCTGTTAGCTATTGCTGACTTTGATTGCCACAGATCATTAACAAGTTCTTTGACCAAATGAAAAGCAGTCAGAAATAAAATGAGAAAAAACAACCCTGGGGTTATACTTGAAATGAGAAAAATGCACATATTTTTAACCAGATGGTTTTCCCTCTGAGTTATAAGCTTTTATAATATGAAATCATTACTCTGCATAATAAGTATTGCTACTCTCTTGCTTGCACACGTTTTTCAATTCTAAGAAAACCTAACTGCTGCATCAGCTGCAGCAGAGACTTTCAGGAAATGTTAACAATCCGGATTCTGGTCCCTCCGGTGTCAACCTGTTTATTGACCAGCATCACAGAGCTGAAATCCCAATCAACTGTGCCATGGGCTCACGCATACTGAAGTCAAATATTTGTCAAGGTAATTTGCTTTGGCTGGGATGGAGAAAAGAAAGGAAAACGGCCAGGATTATGAAAAAGGCAAAAAGCCACCATTTTGTCCAGAGAAGATGTTAAATTATGGAGCCATAGCCTAGACAAAATTTCTCATTAAATCAGTCAATGGTTAAGGATTCAGAGTACCCTTTTAAGAGCCTCTGGGTATGACATAAACCTGAAGAAAGAGCAGACTAGCACATGGAAAAAACCTGGCTGTAGTCACTTCGTTCCTTTCTGAACGTGCAGACTTAACCCCTGTTTAAGTCAGGGATAACACCATAGATTCCCTCCACCCAACTTCAGGCACTCGACTGAAATACCTATTGAAGTTACTAATGAAAGATAAGCATGACCTGTGCTAGATAAGGCCTTTAAAAAGCTATGAAGCACCAATAACCACAGTTAAGAGCTCAGTTGCTGAAGGACCCTTTTAGAGGTCTTCAGAAGAATGACTCTGACCTTTAGCAGGCTGGACCACCCCCCTGAGCAAGCATGCTCCCACCTCAAGACCCTTGGGTAAGTGTCTAAAATAAACCCATATGAATCCAGTTCTAAGAGCACTGGTTTGAAGCATGAACAAAACTAAACTTAGTGTCCATACATCTCTCCGAATGCACATCTCTTCAAAGTGCTGCCAACCAAATCAGCAATATAAAACCATCAGACCGTTACCCATCCTACTTAAACAGTCCACAGGAAAGCACAGTTAACATCTGTGACGATTTCTTTCAAAACAAAGACAGGACATCAGCCCTTATCAAAGTGCCATATGGTGGTGCCAACCTATATTTCATGTCTTTCTGAGAACCAGTTTCTCAGAAACAGGGGAGCACAAATGTTTGGCCTTCTCATTCATAGCAAATAATTATTTTATGAGACATTTCAGTAAATGAGGGTAGCATATCAAATAACGTTTCTAAAAAGTACAAGATCAAGTTGCTATGTATTTTTCAGCAATAATTAACTGACCATCAACTTTACAAATGCCACTTACTTTCTTTCATATAAGAACTGCTTTATCTCTCGTTCCAGTATGCAACAGTCTAACAGAACATAACTGCAAACAGCTTTCTGGATCATTGTCCTTGGACTCAAATACAAGCTGTATTAATGTTCTTTTCCCCAGTGTTAAATGTTTTTGATAGCTAAGAGAAAGGCTCCATAGTGTAAGAGCTAGTTGCTAGATGAGGGCATCCCACTGTGGGCTGTATTTGGCACTTCTTTCCTATAATGTGAAAGCATGACACCCATTAGTATAATTGGGATTTACAAGCCTGCACAATGAAGCAAAACTTATAAAAGACCCAAGAGAGTGAACATAAGCTATCATCAACAGGGGTGAATTTGATGCGTAAGCCATAATGCCGCTACTAGAGCATTTCTGGCTTTCATGAAAAACAAAATTCTTAGTATTGTTTGGTATTCACATAGTTCATCTATTTTGTGCTTTCGTCTCACGCTAGTTTTTAAAAATAAAAGTGAAAAGCCATAATAAACATAGTCATCCTGAAACATGATATAGCCACACATTAATAATAAAAAAAAACCTTTGAAAGGGAGAAATTGATGGAATAAAACCTGCAGGGAGACAGATGTGCAGGTCTTCATTTCTTTGGCTATCTTGTTAGCTATTTTAAAGGCTCAACCTTATGTGGATGGCATAGTTTGAGTAACTGATTTTCTCTGAACTACACTTGTGAAAGGATATCTTTTAAAAAGTCTATTTCTTTTTAATGCTGCTCAAATTGCAATCAAAAGCTGGTAAATTTAAGCCACAGTCCTGCATCTGTCTACTAGAACTTGGCTTCTCTCATGTCCAAACTGAGTTCAAACACAACGGCTTATCTGCCTGAAATGGGCAGCTGCCCACATACTTCTGTGTTATTTTAACTCATACTGTCCTTGCAATCTCATCCTAATAAACTGTAACTACCATATATCTGTTTACATTAATGAACAAGTCACGCTACCCGACTCAAAAGCAAGGACTAGAATTTACAAGTTTCCCCTAGAATGATGAATGCAAAATGAACAGACGCCCAGGTCAGCAGAGAGGAAGAATTAAAGAATTCAGTTGAGGTAGACATCTACCTTGTCTACATCCTTTCTACCCCTCACATACAGTGATTGCAAAGCCAGTGAAGCACAAATATAACATACCTACTGGAAATGAAACTACAGATGCAACTTCTGGTCTGTTATTAAATAGAGATGATTGAATTGTTGACACATAGAAGACAGCCAGAAAAAAAAAAAAAACCAAAAACAAACTTGTTTATCAAAATGTTCTTATTTTGCACGTGGGAAGACAGTCCTGCAACATAGTCATACTAGTTCTACTTCAAAAATAACTAAGGAAGATGTTAAAGAGCAGCTCCTAAAGCTTGACACTATTAGGGCCAGCAAGTTTTGATAACCTGTATCCAAGAGGTGTAAAAGGGAAGGTCAAGAACTGCATGGGAACTTCACGGTGTTGTTCAATAAAAATTGGAACAAGAGAAATTATCCCAAGAACTGACAAAAGTCAATGCTGGCGTAGTATCTACTGAGGGCACGCAGCACAACAGAGGATATCACTGTCGTGTCAGCTTGACGTGATTCAGGGTGGGCAGGGAGGGAAGGAGGGAAGGACAGCTGACATTAACCAGACTAGTAAAGAATTAACAGCAGGAAATATGGCCAAAACCAACTTTATAAACAACAGATCCTATCTAATGAGATCACAATTTTTACATTTTCTAATCACATTTCCTAATGAGATTACAAGTTTGACCAGTAAAAGATACAGTATGCTTACGACACATTTAGGCTTTGTAAGGCATTTATCTTGGCACATTTTGATGAAAAATGATTTAAAAGAAAATCAATGCTACACACATTGCACTGATTCAAGACCTGGCTAACTGAGAGAGCTTAAGATACAATTATAAATGAGTAGCCATTATCAAGCAGGTACATTCCTACCAAAACACTCCGGAGGTATCAATTTTGCCCCTCTGGGGCTGAACATTCTTACAAAGATTTGAAAGATGACATGAAAACATTCCTGGTGCCTCTGTAGATAATACAAAGATTGCAGGAATCAGGACAGGTGACAGACATGCAACGACCAGAGCCATTTGTAATCTGAGCTGCAGGAAACAGCATAAATTTCTTTATGTTCAAACAAAACGTCACATAACAGAGAAATTAAGCCTCAGGAAACAAGGCTGTAGTCTGCAAAGCAGCAACTCTGAGACTCCTGGTGTCACCTTAGAGTGCCTGAACACTGGCTTTTAACAGACCTCTGCAGTCAAAAGGGTTAACACAACCCTGGGAGACACACAACAGGATCTGTCAAGGCGCTGCCATCTATTGCTGCAGGGGCCAGCTTAAGTCTCTGCCAACTCTGCTTTGCCTGAGTGGTACATTTATTCTACTTTCACCAATATCCAGGCTTCTCTCGGCACAGAAAAGCTTTGCTAGAAAGCAGGTACCAGGCTAGTATTGCTTTCTTTTTCAGAGCTGCCACACCAAATGACAAGAAAAAGTATACAGTTCAAAATTACATGTTGCTACCTACCATCATATGGTAAGCAGTATGACATTTCATATTTTTCTCCATGGTCTTTTTGTCTTCAGCTGCCTGTACAGTTAGACCTTTACTTATGCAAGCTACACTTACTTACAACCTCATTATTCTTCCATCTGCCGGTGCTGATTTGCTCACATCAGCAGGCTAGCTTTTGTTTTCTCAGAAATGAAAAATACATCTTTCCCTGTGGCACAGCAACCACCATTGCTTTACCCTTCTCTCCAATCTTTGTATTTTGGCAAACCAATGCAGCATTTATCTTTCTTTGCAAAGGCACACACCAGCTCCTGAAAATCAATGATCTAAACTGTTTAAACCTGACCCCATTATGAGCCCTTCAATTACTATTCATTGACGTGTGTTTCTGAAATGACACGCACGTAGTGTTTTTAGGACAGAGTATAGTGGCCAGAGTAAGAGGAAGGCACATGTGGCAGCTCTGGAGAATATCCTGTGAGTTTCAAATTGGCCTCGAGTCAGCCCAGTCCTAAGGACATGAACTTGCTATTTTTCCTAGTAAGCTCTAAAGCACTGCCATGCTTGCAGGAACAGTCGACACATAAAACAAACTGCTTGAAAATTAACTTTGATTAGATTCACAGGGGATTCTTCCCAACTGCCTGCTGCCTTTCTTAGGGGCTTGTTATTTCAATAAATATCAGCTGTGGTCTGCTATATTTTTCTGTATGCAAAGAGATTCTGTTTTCCACCTTAAACTGAACAATACATATTAGATTTAAAAAAAAACCCAACCAACCAACAACAAAAAAACCCCACCCAACCATTGTGGATGCAAACTCCATGTTCTGGGGAGGATGCAGTAAATAAAACAGCAAACTGTCTGCTCTGATAACAGAAGTGGGGAGTGTGCTGGTCTTTCATTCTCATGTCAGACATCCAATTTCCACAGCCACATATGCCTTGTGAACCACAGCAATACGAAACAGTCTGAACTGCAGCAAGCAGACTTCCAGCACTCACAGGTACCATCTTCACTGGTAATCTGCACCCCCCACTACTACTCACAGCATCAGAATACTATTCCCAAATGTCCCACTTACTGCTCAATCCCATCCCTGGCTTCTCCTGCCTGTCTCTTTTAGTTCCTTACAGAGCCTATCAGACACGTTTCCTGATTTCTCTCATGGGTTTGAAAATTTTCCTTTACCCTTACTTCTATCATTAGTAGTTACATAGACAAGTAATTCACTTCAAATTTTCTATTAAGCATCAACTCCAGTTTCAAATGGTACTGAACTATATTTAATAGGGCCAACTAGATACCAACACTACTTCTGCATACAGTTCTTGACAAGACCACACAAGTAACCTGAGCTACGTTGGAAATACTGAAGTTACACTCTTCAGTAAAACGCTTAGTCAGATTGTAGACTCTGTCCTTGTGTGACAACTGTGTTGTCTAATAATCCTACAAAAATGGAAAAGTTATTTAGAAGCACTACATTCTTGCTTCATTATACACAAGGAAATCTGTATCAACATGCAGCCAAAGACCTAAAGTTGCCCTGAGCATATGAAAACATTCAGCATCACACTCTGGTGTTCACCCTTTTCTTGGCTGTGCAACAAGAGCAGAATTTGGCCCTTAGCTGTGACTGACTTTTGAAAATATTCTTACGAGTTTTTATGGCTCTGAAAATGTTGTTTTGCTTATGACGAAAATCCCTGCTCCTCTCATTCTCCAAAACACCCCGGAGATACTATGCCAAACTGCTGCTGTACTACTGCCCTAGCCCTTGTACAGAGTAAATCCATGTGCAAAACCAAATACTTTGCATTTGAACACCGCCTTTAATTTGTATTTCACAACCTGATTGGGCAGGCAGCGACTGGGCTGACTGGGCAGAGGAGCCAGCTGGCCAGTTTGTGGGAGCCAGGAAACCTGCCAGAGCCTGACAAGACTCACCACGGGCTTCTGCCCACAGAGGTAGCCAAGAAAACGCAGCAAGGTCCCCAGCAGCCATGGGCACCCACTACACCTGCTCACCCTCCGGCCGAGCTGTAACTATCACTCCTCCATTCCCAGCCCTGACCCCAGCACCTCTTCTTGGCTCTAGTGGGAGCAGTTCTACCCATTTTACAGGTTAAAAAAATCTGGCAGAGTTAATGAGTCAGACACAACGGAGTAAATTATCTGGGACTACTGTCTCTTTTCGTACTGTAACCACAGCATGAAACTGCCCCTCTGGGTAAATCTTCACTCTAATAACACGTAATACAACATGAAGAACTGTGTTACAAGTCAGCCATTAAGTTTACGCTGCTGCAGAAGACAGAGACAGCACGTTCTTCGACATTATAGTAATACAGAAAACCAGAGATGGTCTTTGTCTCAGACTCTGTACAAGACAGATCTGGAAACGCTACCAGAGTATTTTCTGTGATGTTGTCCAACACTTTACACAGAGCCAAACAATTAGAATTTCTTGTCATCAGTATCAAGTTCACCTCTCTCTGTTCTTACCACAGTCCTTGGAGCACAAATTAGCCTTTCAGAGATAAAAAAAGCAGAGACTACAGAGTAAGTGCCATGTCTGCTTTCTGACTAAAACCAATGCAAGTCTATACAGAAAAGAATCCAAGCCAGAAAGTAAATAGTTTGCTGCCTCACATACTTGCCCAGTAACTTCTTAAAGTGAAAGGTGACCCCAAAAGCCTTTCCAGCCTTGGCAGACTCCTCAGAAAATAATTCTCTGAAGAGTTAATCTGGTTCTTATGTTGCAGAATTTAGCATGCAAGCACAGGATGCCCAGGCTTCTCTCTCTGCAACTCCAGTGCACTGCGATCATGTAACGAACCAATGTAAGAGATATTATCTTACTTCAGCAACAGAAAGCAGTGAATTTGAATCCTTCATGAAACCAACACCAAAAAGACACGTGATAGTACTAGAAACTGTAATACTATTAAGCCTTTTGGACAAAGGGTTAGTGAGCTTCAGGGGACTGTGGGCAGCACCGATAGTCATTCTCAGGTTACTCCGCTCCTGCTGACAAGCAAGGATATGGCCCTGGGAGACCCCAACAAAAGACGGTAGGCAGTAATTGGAGCCTATCTAATTACAAAAGTCAGAGGCTGTATTTAGAGTAACTCATCCCCCCCGTCATCCCTTCACTCCCCTCAGTGTACAAGACCTCTGCTCTCAATCAGCCTTCTACAACCAAACATTTCTGATACCGCACAAAGGCACCACAGCGCTTTGCTGAAGAGAAAAAAGGATGCCACCGACTGTGGGGAGGTAAGGGGGTGCCCAGCCTACCTCCAAACCCATCATCCTCCTCATTTTTGGACTGGAGAGGTCATGAAAGCAGCCAGCAGCCCCAGCTGCCAGCAGGGGTCAAAGGCAGTAACAAAAGCCAGAGCAAGTAATGAACAGAAGAGGGCTGAGCCACACTGCACGGAGCAGTGTATGGCAGATGACAGTCACACCTAAAAGCTGGTATTATGGTACAGAATTGCACTCACAAAACAACACGGCATCAGTATGTCATCCACAAAGGGACAAAAGGGGTCTTATGACAAAGTTATGTGAAGACAGAGATGTTAATTTGCTTTACACATCATATACTCTAAGGCGTGGCTAATGGATACAAAATACTGTAGCAAGTATGGTAGGACCAAAGCAAAGGGAAAATTTTAAGAGGCCTTTTTTCTGGTTTGGTGTTTGTAAAAACAATTATGGTGGGCTCGTACTCTTTAGTGCATCCTGCCTGAATGATCCAGCAACCCTCACCGCTCTGTTCAGAAATCGTTCTTTTGAATGAATATTGGCCAAGAAGATGCAATTGTAAGGAGGGGAGAAAAAACTTCTGAGGCTTGCCCCATTCAGCATCCCCAGAATGCTGATGCTCACAGACATTGCTTTTATCAGGCTGTGCTTGGCCAAGCATGGCAGAGCATCCCACACAATCACTGCTCCCCAGAGGTCGCCATCTACGGTGGACAGGTATGAAATGTATTTGCATAGGTAGGTTCATCTCAGAACAGGACAAAGAAAGAGGTTATAAAAACCTCCTAAGCCCTGTCTGGAACTCATGCTTGCCTCCTCCCTTTCACTGCATCAAATACCAAAGCGCTTGCCGTTGTGGGTACTGCACCCTTCACACACCAAGGTACTGAGATGCTCTCTCCTGCTTTTCTGAGCTAGACACTCCAGTAACTTACCCTAAGTTCTTCTGAATGAAAGAGGTTGGGCAAAAGTCTGATGAGGACAGGATGATATTTGATCAGGTCCAGAATGCAGAGTCCTCATGCAAAGGATTTTGGACAAAGGGTTAGTGAGCTTCAGGGGACCGTGGGCAGCACCAATAGTCACTCTCAGGTTACTCCGCTCCTGCTGACAAGCAAGGATATGGCCCTGGGAGACCCCAACAAAAGATGGTAGGCAGTAATTGGAGCCTATCTAATTACAAAGGGATTTCAGGATCCATTTCATTTTCTTTTGCTGTATACCAGTAGCGATCAGTAGAGAAACACTTAATACTAGGGAACAGAAATGCCCCAGACAGGAAGGCAGACGGGACAGCCTGAAAGAACCCATTTGCAAATATGCTTTTTGCCCAGACCATTTGCTGCCACAACCAGCAGAAAAGAGGTTAATGCTATGCCAGATTCCACAGCTGCAATGCTGTGGCATCCACAGCCTGCTGCCCGTGACTGAAAGTACCAGAGAATTATGCTACAACACCCCTGAAAATCAGGGCACATTTCAGGCATTTTGCTCTTTTAAAAGGTCTTCAGCAGTTTCTAAAGTTCTGCTGCAGTCTCCCTAAATATCTGTGTTCCCAAATAAAGCCACTGGCAAGTGGATGCTCCTGACGCATACCGCTGCAAAGCGCTCCCTGACACAAGTCCTACAGGAATATTGCTGTGTTCGCTGTCCTTTAGACGTATACACAGTGCACCACCTCAGCTTTTGTACATAACAGATCCCAGACAACGGAGTTTTATGGCTGCCAAGATCTTTTCTCTGCCATCAGTTACATGAACAACACCCTCTCCTTTTTCTTTTTTTCTTTTCTTAAAGTTCTGTCTCTCCTTTACTTCTTCTCTCCTCTGTCTCCCTGTTTTACCCACAAGTGTGTTAATTTAGCTCATGTTAGGTGTCTCACTTGGTTCAGAAGTCTTTTGGGTATTTGGCTATTTGGATTATACTCGGGAAAGGTGTTGGTTTTAATTATTTATATCAATTGCTTTATCTGGACTCATACCAAATACAGACACACTGTGCCCTGGAGAATTACCTGCACTTCAGCCTTTATATCCTTAAAAGAAAGATAAAGTTGAAGTGAACGAAGGCCACTTGTGAAGGAGATAAGTTGTTTATCAATCAGATTTCAGAGTAGTGCTAAAAGGGAATGTCTTAACTGCTTGGAATCCTACCCTCAGGTAGGTCCAAGTATACCTAAATCATCTCCCACAGTTACCTAATCTCTTGAGCTCCAATTTCAAAGCTTATTTACTTTTTCTCAGTTTTCCAGGTCTTCCCAGGAATATTAGCCTGCTTGTTCCAAGAAGAGTCTGTGAATCCTCACAAACCACCCAAAACAGTACTCAGGCAGCTAGAAACAGGACTTGAAGGGAAACCCTGAATTAACAAATCCAGTTACCAGTTCTCTATTGCATAAACTAAGTCTCACATAAGAATAGCAGGACTGGTTCAGATCAACATCTCTCTCCCCCATTCTGTTTCCCAGAACTGCCAAATGCAGACACTTGGAGAACAGTGAAATAGGATGTGGTACTTCCCACTAGTTCTTTCTCTGCCTTTTTTAAACTGAGTGATGAGAAATGCCTGCTCTATTCTAAGTGAATCCTTAGCCATATTTTCCCATATTTTTCTAATACCTGCTCAATCCTAGGAATTTTTTCTTTTTTTTTTTCAAGGTAATATCCTGCTAGTAGTAAACTATAAAAACCCCAAACAATAAAGCAAGTATATTCAAGTCTTGGTCTTACACTTCCAACAGATGAGCTTTGAAAAGCAGAAATTCCTATTATTTGCTAAATTTATGACTTCACACTCCATATTATGACACTTAAATTTCCCCCCCCACAACTTCAAGTCTAACATAACCTATTTTAGTCACACAACATCCCAGTCCTTCTCCGTACTGATGATAGTTTTCAGCTTTGCATCTTAAGCAAAATTCACCTCATACGTTCCTTATTCTTGTCCCACAAGTATCAACAAAAAGTTTCAATAAAAGCAGCCCCAGAACAGAGACTTAAGGGACTATGTGAACAGTCTTACTTCTCCCAATAATTTCCCCTCACTTGATATTCTCTAGATTTATGAAGCCATGCAATTGAGTAGACTTACTTAAAATCTTTGCTGTGGTATTTACAGTTTTATTGGCTTCTTTCTCCAGTACTCCAGAATAGAAGTTACTGTCTTGACCTGTGGCACATCTGTCTCACCCCTGCCACTAGCCCTGCAAGTAGGTTTCTTGCACACCAGGTGGTTTCTGCTATCTGTTGTATGCTGGTGTCTGTTACACATGCTGCCACCCGTCAGAAAACCTCTGCAATCACCAATTACTACCCCCTTGTCCCTAGGGGGTGCATTCAGGATCCTCTTTACCACCACCAGATTAGACAAATTGATCAACTACTCTGCAGCTGGTCAGACATTACATCCAGGAGAGCAATGAGCAACTCAGATAAGCTGAGTCAGCCAAGCTCAGCCCCCTTTCCAGTCAATGGATAGGAAGCATTGCAGTGCCTAAAGCAGAACTGAGCACTGCTCATGTCTTGACACCAGACAGGAGAAAGCCAAGTACCACTGACCTGCACTTATATCCCGTAACCGCAAGTAACACAGTGCTCTGAAATGCAGAGCTATCAATACACTTGATCTGTGCCAAATACTGGAGAGTAAAAGCTACACAAAGATGCACACATACTCATCTCTCCACATATATATCATTAGTCTGTTTAGCTGGATGCAGCTGCGTGGGTAGAAAGGATGAAATGCAGTACCCAAATGCCTAACATGATTCCTCTCAGTGACTAACACAGTGGTGCTTCACAGACTGTAGACATACAATGTGAGTACATAAATTAGAGACCTGATTTAATTCTACAGTGGACAAACGACGGTGAGGAGTACTACTGAATTCTCTGTGGCACTGCTACAAATCTAACACAGATAAACAGCTCAATCTACTGCCATGGTCAGGTTAAACACCTGAAGAAACCTCATCTTGTGAGCAAGTTTAAACAAAAAAAACCAAAAAACACCAAAAAAAAAGGAGAGGCCCTAAGCTCTGGTTTGGGGTTGGGTTGTGGGGGGGGTTGTTTGGTTTGGGGAGGTTTTCTGTTTTGGTTTTGTTTTGCTTTTAGATTAGATCAGTCTGATCTCCTGACTTGAACAGAAATGGGACCCAAGTGACTTGCTCAGTCACAAAAATAGCCTGTATGAAGGCTAAGACTCAGGAATGCCAATGGCAGACTGACAATTCACAAATTCCTACACTTCACAGAAATCCATCCACTTTGAGAGTCTGAGCTATTATGCCTCATGTGTTTTTCTAATTTGGACTTTTAATTCCCCCAAGACTTATCCATTTACAGGCTTTGTATGTCACTGCATCTCTGTGTTCTGCATCTTGAGTCTTCACACTGTATTGTCTGGGTGAAGAATGACTTTCCATGCAAGTGTTACATGGTTCTTCATAGTTCAAAGAACGGAAATTCTTAGCAATGGGGAAACAGAACACTTGTCAAAGGATAAAAAATGCAACTCAGTTTGGATAGCTTCAGTCTCCATAAAGAAGCTTGACATAAACAAACTTGGCCGGTTTATATTTTAAAATATCTAACTGTCATTCAAGCTCATTACAGAACACATTTCTTCATAAGTGTTACGATAATCAACTTAATTAGAAAAAGTACTATATAAAGCAACATTCATACCCATAACATGAAGAGGCTATGCCAAAAGCTGATTTGCTATCTTGCTGGAAGAAGACATGTCCTAATTACAAAAAAATGGCCAAAAAGACAACACAACTGGCTTGGATTTCATATTCCTTTCTAATAACCAGCAAAGTAGTTCAGAGCACTGCTACAAAACAAATGTGATGGCCTAAAACCTCACCAGGGTAAACCAGTGTAGCTGATGATCTGGCATTACATATTTAGTCTCTCTTTCAACACAGTTACTTCTTTTCCTGGAAGACAGTGATTATTACTGCAAGCAGGGGCTTTGTGGTTAGTCATAGCTAATTTATGGTCTCCAGTTTCATTCCCTCCTCAGATCTGGATTGCCTCCCACAGGAACAGTAATGGTCATTTAGCTTTATAACTCTCCTTGGCATCTCTCTCCTCACTTTTGAACTCTTCTCCAGAGCCAAGTGAAATTTATTTGCTCATTCAAAAGAAAACACTTAATTGGATAAACAAGTGGCATGTTGTCCCTGTAGCTCAGCTAGCGATAAGAAACATGCATTTCTCTGGGTAAGGAGAAACAGGTACTATTCTAATTTACCCCTTTTTTCTGGCTGTCAGGACTGGGGTCCTACTTTGAAGAAATAGCAGTAGCTTCCTCTATGCATTTTGATGCAAAAAAGGTTAAATGCACCTGACATTTTTTGACAAGCATCTGCTACCAGGGTGTAATTCAACTAGGCTATATAAAGATACATTAAAAGCTGTCAGCAAGTACTGAGCCACTCTGAACTGACATGATGTAAAAATTTGTCGAGGGAAGAAATATGGCTTCTCACTTTGGTTATGAGTTATGATGAAAAAGACAACAGCTGTTGTAAAATGTGTAGGCAATGCAGTTCAAATGCTTTGGTGTCAACTATAGACATGGCCAAGACTGTTTAATGTAGAATAAGATCTAATGAGGCCCTTTGAGGACAAAGGGCAACAAAGGACATCCAGATTTCAAATGGAAAACAAAGCCAGAAGGAACTTATTTTTAAAAAAAAATCCTCAAATCTCATGGCAGCAATAGCAGCCAATTCTTGTTTTGTATACCATGCACAACACAACTTCCAAGAGAAGGGCACCTATATTAACAACTAGATATAGCAAAAATACTCAGGATTGGTGAAAACCTGTTACATACCCTATGTCATAAGAACACAAGAATGGCCAGACTGGATTAAAATCCAGATCCCTTCAGCCCAGCAGCCTTTCTCTGGCAGCAGACAAGAGCAGGTTCTTATGGAAAGGCTGCAAGAACAGTACAAGGATGAAAGGACACGATCCCTGACCTCCAGATGTTCTGGCAATCTTCTGGTTAGGGACTTCTCGAGTCAAAGGCTGCTTTCTCATCACTTTGCTGGAGCTCTCCTCCATCAGTTGATCATTTGATCCATTTACTATTCTTACATCCAAGATATCTCATTGCCTACATATTTACCCACCTTCCAAGGTCAATTTAAATGATATATTATCTCACAGTTAGTAATTCAGCATTTTTATATTAATTCCTTTTGAATAGCACCTTGTTTTAGTGATTTGCTGTTTTTCATTAAATAATGTAGCTTCTCCACTACGGCTTTGTCTCCTTTAACCACCTCTTTTATTCTCAGTCACATACTTGTTAACAGAATCTCAGGAAGGCTTCCTGATTCTGAAGTGTTTGAAAAAGTTCCTAATTTGTGCACCTTTAACAAGCTTTTCTTCAAGACATTTTTTTCTTATGAATGAAGTTTTTCAGTTATTTTGCCAACTTGTACGTTAATTTTAATTTTTTCCCCCACCAAATATAATTACTGCATTTGCAAGAACTAAATTTTGGATTTCCTTTTACTTGGTTTTACTTCCTACTGTTTATTCCCACCAGCTTTTTATGTTTGATTTTTTTTTAAAAAAGAATAAAGACAATAATAATGAATTATCACTTGTCTTTAGCTTCCAAGAAGTTATCATTAAACAAGTCCCGTACAACTTAAGTATTTTACCCCTCCAGCTGTTTCTTTTTAAGCCTTCATCATTTTTAAGCAGTTTCTCTTTTAGAAGTTAAACACACCCATAGCAGACTCACACTAGATCTACAGGAATAGAAATCAGAGCTGCAACTCCAACACAAGCTAATAGTTAAAAATTATTGCTTGTAATTATAACAGATCTTAAAGAGTAGTCTTAGATGCAGTACCTTATTATATTCAGCACAGCACCAACACAACATAAAGATATTTCTCACCCTAGCAGAAGGACCCCTCACAGTCCCAGTGTGAGAAAGAAATGATAATAAAGACTGAGAAACACAACATTTTTTCCTTTTTTTTTTTTAATAACGAAACAAAATGCATCATTAAGACTAGCACAGTTTCCTCTGCCTATTTGTTTTGCACACCTTAACACAGCAGAAAGACTGGGGAGGGCAAATACTACATATTTAATACCTGTTTGTACAAACATTTAAATACATAAATCATCTTCCTTGTCAGAATAGGACCACAGGTAGAAAGAAGGACCACAGGTAGAAAGAAGTATTCACTGACAGCTGCCATAATAATAGCCGAGATGGCTAAAGGAACTTAGCTTGAGGAAATGAAATAGCAAATGAAATACAGCAATCACAAGGGTAGTTTTACTTTGGCAGCTGTATATTATGCCATGCTGCATAGCACGCAAGGGGAAAAAAAAATAAAAATAACAACACATCAGTGATGCTGCAAGGAGCAGTTTTATTCCATTCATGTTTCCCTGCTCCATTTAAGATGCTTCAGAACACAGCCATTGACTAAGAAGTGAAGCTACTATGCCAACTTAATTGCTAAGGTAAAACAGGAACTACACATAAGACATCCACTCCAGGCATCTGTTGGCAGGATTCACTATGATTTTTCATGAATCATGTTTGGAAGTCTTTTCTTCCAAGACATTAAATTCTCCCTTTCCTGAAGAAACAGCAGATTGGGAACGTACACGCTCACCCCAGAGAGATCTCCAAATGCTTTTTGCCTCCTGTGCCCTCTGTGAGGCAGGCTGCTGGGGTCCATTGGTTTTATTCTATACACTGTTTTGCATTATACCACCACCTCAGCTAGTTTGTCAGCTATCTGCCAGCATGCTGCATGCTGTCAGAAGTGCTTCTTTATATGGCAACTCTGCTAAAGAAAAGGTATATTAAAAAATCCACCTTATGAAAAAAAGACTTTTTCCCACCCACATGAGATGCGAGACTCAGCCCTATTTATACTAAATAATTATTTTTTTTTAGTTTCATACTGATAACGCCTGGACTGTCGATCTCCATTGCAGTCCAGAGCAAGGGGCACATGTTACCTTACCTCCAGATGGAGACTGAAGAAACAACACCATGTTTTGGCCTCCTCGCTTCTGGCTGAAGCACATTGTGAACACACCATGTTTCCTGGCACGCAGGGCCAACCATAGCGACCCCTTCACACTGCCTAACCTCACCTGCCTCCTCTCTGATTCTTCCCACGTCTGGGAAGCAGCAGCAGCGCCAAGAACCAGCATGAACACGAGGGAGCATTACGGTTCCGTGCTACTCCCCATGGCTGCCCAAACAGACCCAGACACTTAACTGGCTTCATGCACCCCTCTCATACATCAGAGAAGAAAGCAAGAACCACTGCAAGAACCAGGCGTGCAATATCTGCAGACACTTGCTCAACCCTCAGGCCTTCATACAAATTTCTCATCTGCTCTTTCCAGCCCCCAGCTTATCATTATTCCAAAACTTACAGCCCAGTAGCATATTCATGCCCTGACCAGGAAGGGCTCCATGGCATGAACTGATACACAAAGGAGCAGCGAAGGACAGTCACAGCTTACATTCACCAAGTACTCTTATTCAAGCTCTTTCTTCATTTAACCACCTGCAAGTGGGCAGAGTTGTGAGGGGTCAGAGCAGTCACAGTACCAAGATTACTGTAGAGTCAACAGCACCAAACTGAATTTTAACCTAAATGCACTCAAGTCTGCAACTTCCCCATACGCGATTTACATCTCAAGACAGCCCCTCGAAGTCCCTGACAGTACTGACAGCAAATGAAAATGCTGCCTTTTAAAACTGGTTACTAGATTGTCTGGGGCAAACTATGGTGTACTTGACCTAGAAAGATTGATGATTTCCGGCTTATGAAAATACATTATTACCAGAGAGTAACAGTTCTAGAGAGAACTGCAAACACAATTTTCTTTCACTTAAAGGACTTGAGGAAAAAAAAAATTAGCGGAAATTTAGGAAGTTACATGCCAGGCTTGCTTGTTTTCAATTTAAGATGATGTTTCTGACTACAAACATTCACAGATAACAATATTCCTCTGCCGATCTTGCAAATACAAATTTGATCTGTTGTAGAATGCAAAAATGCTTTGCAGTTAATAGATTGCCACCACTGTGCAATTCATAAACAATAATTATGCAACATTCAAAACATCAGAGACACTAGAAATATTTGCATGGGTGCACCACAATATCATGTCTGTCATTCAATACTGATGGAAATACAGCCCAAAAGAAAATTCTACTAGTTCAGCTGTCCCTGTGCCCACCCACAAAGCAACAGGCATCTAATCAGGGACTCATTAAACAAAATTTTTGAGATGGGAACAATTGTTTGGGAAGAACTGAGATTAATGGTTGTTAAACTACCTGGCATTCAGAAATATAAAGCTGCAGATTTTTTCTGTCAGTTCCCACCCCCCCTTAAAAAAAACTGCAGATTCAGCTCAACTAAAACAATGTAATGAACAAACTGGAAGAATTTTTTTCCAATAATTTCCATAACTCCAAAACATAAACTGTTTGCTAGCTTTCATTTTAGGAAGTTATCCAAAATTACATATCGAGAGGCAAAACCCTAAACAAAAATTTAGTTTTGGATCCAACTAAAGTTCCTGTTGAAATTATGCTATGTGGGCATGTCGGAAAAAGGGAGTTGGGGAGAAATGTTTTGTTCAGTGATAAAACTCTCCAAATTAAATGTAGTTGATCTGAAGATACCAAAAGTAATTACTCATAGTATACTTTTTGGCAGAGACATTTTTCTCAAGTGGTACACATTAACTGAAGTGTAATGGACTTCAGTAAGGGTGAAATACTACCTACAATGTCATTCCAGCTCCATAAGTATCCACCAAGGAGATTTATAGTAATACAAATTACTTATATTTCTCTTGCTAACACAGAAGCATGTTAATTCTTAACAGAGGAGTTTCTGCAAAAAGAAAATAAATTACTTAGCAATTGTTTTTTTGCCAAAAACAACCATGCTTTGTCCCCCCCCATACCTAACCCGCTATTTGCTTGATCTGGTCTAGACATAAAGACAGTGGACCTGACTAGGTCTTGATTTATCTATTTTATAAACTCAAACTTGGAGAAAATTTGGGGGAAAAGAAAATGAAGGTAAAAACCACAGGTACCAAAAATGAAGAAAAACATTTGCTTAAACTATTAAGTTCCATTAAATTCCAGAGCGTGGCCATGTTAACAATGTTGCAAAAGAACATAATGAATTTTTTCTTCATGGCAACTTTCCTTGTGTTTACATTTTGGTTTAAAAATTAGTTTAGAGTCTGTTATACAGGATATAACACAGCTATAAGAAGTTATTCAGGAAAGTAAGGACAAATGATGACCAATGAACTTCAGAAAGCTCTCCTGAGCCTGAGCAGCTAGACAAGAAGAAGGAAGATGTAATTCACTGTAGATTAATGAAAATTGATAAAGCATGGCATAGTGAAGGGGAGAAGGCAGCAAAGAAATAATTCCAACCTTTGTGTATTAATATGATGGGCTCTGACCTACCTGCTACTGTGCAGAAATAGGAACCTGAGCTGCCATTTTCATGGAAAAAAAATTTGGAACTATATAACCAGCCCATCTCAACAGCTGTCCAAAAAGGCTGTGTCAAGTCTTCAGAATTACCAAGAAACAAAAAAAATAATGAAGACTACACTATGCCACTGAATAAACCATCTCAAACACTGTGCCCAGTGTTTGACTGTTCATTGTCTCCTCCAAGACAATAGCTTCAGGAAGCAGCAAGTAAAGCTGATAAAAAGCTAGTGAAAAACAAAAGAAGATACATCTAAATCCATTTTTAAGTATTATAATTCATAGTAAAGATTCATGTTTCTAGCACCAAGTGACTCAGGGGAGACCAAGAAAGTGTGTGAAAGACTAATCCATCAATAGATTCTCAACAAAGACAATATACTGGTATCAAGAAATTTGATCTGAGTTGAAAACAGAAGCAAAGATTAATAAAGGGGAGATGTCCTACTGCCCTGTTCTTACTCTTCACTAGATATTTACTTAGTCATTGTTGGACAAAGGGTGCTGGATAAAACAGACATTTACCCTATCCACAGTCTCCATTCTTACGATTTTGACCAGATTTGGTCCGTGACTGTTCTGGGTAAGGAAACAGGATTAACATTGCATGCAAATAAACAGATATTAAAGTTTGGACTGAACATTTAGAATCATCTTTGTTTTAAATATATACATTTAAAAATGGAAAAAGAGTGGAATTTGAACAAAAGAAAACTTCAAATCAAAAACTGTGTCTGCATGAGCCTTTAGTGTGAGTTACAACTACAATGGATTTCCATCTACTCTTGGGATTTCCAGGCATCAACAAGCCTAAGCAGTTTGTTAGGGACTTGCTGTTTGCCATGAGAATTGGAATGCACAATGGATGTGTTTAAACACAGGCAATGTTCAGTCAAGACAACGAGCTTTTTTTATTACTACTTATTTACTTACTTATTTTTAAAGTTTGCAATTTCAGATGAGTCTTTCTCAGAGCACGCCCTGGCACCAGTGTGTATATTAAGTGCATAAATATCATAGAATCGTAGAATAGTTTGGGTTGGAAGGGACCTCTGAAGGTCATCTAGTCCAACCCCCCGCCGTGGGCAGGGACATCTTCAACTAGATCAGGTTGCTCAGAGCCCCGTCCAACCTGACCTGGAATGTTTCCAGGGACGGGGCATCCACCACCTCTCTGGGCAACCTGTGCCAGTGTTTCACCACCCTCAGCGTAAAAAATGTCTTCCTGATATCTAGTCTAAATCTACCCCCCTCTAGTTTAAAGCCATTCCCCCTTATCCTGTCACAACAGGCCCTGCTAATAAGTTTGCTGCCATCTTTTTTGTAAGCCCCCTTTAAGTACTGATAGGCTGCAAGAAGGTCTCCCTGAAGCCTTCTCTTCTCTAGGCTGAACAACCTCAACTCTCTCAGCCTTTCTTCATAGGAGAGGTGTTCCATCCCCCTGATCATTTTCGTAGCCCTCCTCTGGACCCGCTCCAACAGGTCCTTGTCTTTCTTATGCTATTCTTGTATTTCTTATCCCAGCCTAAATTACTTAATACTTAATTCTGTTGCAATTTACAAATGGGTTGGGAAAGTCCACTGTTAAGTGCCAGTTTCTGGAAAAAAACAATATATTTGGCCATGACTTGGTAATACCCAATACATAAAACAGCACAGAAGCCTTCTCAGCACACAGCATGGATCTTAAACCAAGAGCTTTAGCTGCAGTGTAACTGTTCTGCAATGACCAAGCTACATATATGTATTTGCATGTGTGTGTGTGTCTAATATACGTGTGTATATATAACCGTGCCCTGATGCTGACGCTGCTCAGAGACTGCAGTTGCTCCTTCTGACAAAGAGAATTGAAGAGGCAGGACCTGATCTTCAGGCTGCTGGGTTTCAGCTGGTGCCAGAAGCCAGGCTGACACAGCTGCTGCAAAAGTACCACCAGCCCATCTATCCTCTAAGTGTAAGCAGTAGACACAGACTATTTGGGTCTGTTGTTTACATCACCATTGCTGTTTACCACGTAATATCCTGCCAATGTTTGTCTGCTCAGAACAGGAGCAAGACAGGCTTTTCTTTGTAATTTTTTTTTTTTTTAACAGCTAGAAAATAAGGCATGCAATTGGCAAGATTTGTCCCTTTTAATGTCACATGATAGGCATCACTGACTGGGTATGTAGGAAAGCTTCAGTTCTTCCCCTCTCTTCTGCTCATCATTAATGATTACATACAAAGCATGTACTGTGATGGGCAGCAGGTACAGTACAATGTTAATATGGCAACCAGAGCAAACATTTCTGTTTACTTCCAAGCTGGACCCTTCCTTTCAGCATCATGAAAATGAATTAAAGAAAAAAAAAAAAAGTTCTATTAACAGCAGAACTATCAAAACCTCATTTCCCCACAGATTTGCTTCTCACATGTGCTCCATTTCCTCGCTTAAAGTAATTTTCTCCAATCTCTCCTGAATATTTCAGCACTCCTTACTATCAGCTGGGCCACTGCTGGCCCACTGGCCCACTGGGTAGCACTGCACTCTGCTCAGTAACACCTTATAGTTGTGCTGAGCCACTGGTCAACATACATGTGTTCATCCATCATTTCACTGATCAAAAGTTCCCACCTTTACCTGCAAAATTCGTAAGAACTTAATGGCTTTGATGATACCTTCATTCCTCTTTCAGATTGGGCTGAATTTGTTCAACAACTTCCAAAGATACTAGATGAAACAAAGAACAGACCATCTTACAAACCTCACATCATAAAGAATCAAGGAAAAATAGATGTTATGTATATTTTTCACTTCTGGGTTCTGAACCTTTAGACTGAAGTCACAATCCCACAGTTTTCCCACAGTAAATGAGACACTTTCTATAAAAGACACCACACTCATGAAATCATGAGTGAAGACTTCCAGAAAAAAAAAAACAAAACAAAACACCACACACACATACTTACAAGATTCATTAAAAAGACTCATGGTAACTAGAAATATGATTGACAGCTCTGTATACTAACGATATTCCTAAGTAATTAGCAAATAAGTAGGTACAGATTTAAACAAGAGAATAAGTCTTAACACTATATTAAAAAAGAGTCTGTCTTTCATATTCTCAAAAAAGAGATATCTTAAAGGAGCCAGACATTCTAACCCTGGGTAGTCCATTCAAATCAGTTCATACTGACTAATCCTTATTTTAACCTACCCCATCAATGACTGTTCCACTGAAACGTAACAACTACGTTATAAAAAATCCAGCCATACTCAGCTTCTGGGCTAACAACTTCATATTGGTTAAAGGTGACAAGGCCAAGACCAGGACCCACAGACACAACCGGATTCTCATGTATTGAGATCACTGATGAGATTCGTTTGACCTGTCAATTAGAGTATTTTTGCAGACAAAAGACTGGGGGAAGGGAGATGGCAGATGGATAGTTGAAGTTCCAATACAAAGAAAAGGGATGGATGTTAAAGTACTGCAGCAAATACTAGTCAAATTTGAATGATGAATCTGTTGGAAAAAAAAACAAACAACAAAACAAACAAAAAAACACCACCATGCACCCTATCTTTGGATCATCTTCAAAAAAAAACCAAAACCAAAACCACACAACAAAACTACAACACTAGCCCAGCAAGGAGAATATCCAGATATTTAATATTATATGGAGAAAACAGGCAAACCAAGCATGACATAGAACAGATGCACAGGGAACGCTGTATTTACTTTGAGTGTAAATTTTTCTACTTACAGCATTTTCCATACTACTGCCTAAGAGAAGAAACGTACAGCAGATACACAACAGAGTTACTTAGCAGATCTTTCCTTCTTTACAAGTGCCAGAAAAAGCCAAATCACAACATTTAGACTTTGGAAGCTCCATTATATCCAACCATGGAGCAATTCCTATCCCCAAAGAAAAGGCTGGCAGCTTGCTTTCATGCCCGGCATTCTCCAAACACCTTATTCCTACAATTTTTTTCCATCAGATTATCACCAGCTGGACAAACCAAAAAAGGCTGCTGTGGAGATGTCACTGACATCTAATTAAGAAGACACAACTGGCAGGTAGGGCCATCTGCCATACTTCCAACCACAAGCAGGACCTACCAAGTACTATATGGTAGGGAAATGGCAAACAAAGAAGTGAAAGACTCTCTTAGAGGAAGCAAGGAGAGATGAGTGAAGGGGAAGAGACCCTGTGCTGGTTTTGGCTGGGATAGAGTTAATTTTCTTCATAGTAGCTAGTATGGGGTCATGCTCAGCATATAAAGCCGGAGGAAGGAGAAGGAAGGGGGGGGACGTTCGGAGTGATGGCATTTGTCTTCCCAAGTAACCATTACGCATGATGGAGCCCTGCTTTCCTGGTGTCGTGGTTTAACGTCATTTGACAACTGAGTACCACACAGCTGCTTACTCACTCCCCCCCCCCAGTGGGATGGGGGAGAGAATTGGAAGAGCACAAGTGAGAAAAACTTGTGGGTTGAGATAAAAACAGTTTAATAATTGAAATAAAATAATAATAATAATAATGATGTAATAATAATCATAATAATAATAATACGCAAAGCAAGTGATGCACAGTGCAATTGCTTACCACCAACCAACCGATGCCCAGCCAGTCCCCAAGCAGTGGCGCCCCCCCGGCCAGCTTTCCCCAGGTTATGTACTGAGCATGACGTCCCATGGTATGGAATGTCCCTTGGGCCAGTTTGGGTCAGCTGTCCTGGCTGTGCCCCCTCCCAGCTTCTTGTGCACCTCCAGCCTTCTCAGTCGGTAGAGCATGGGAAGCTGAAAAGTCCTTGACTAGTGTAAGCACTGCTCAGCGACAACTAAAACATCGGTGTGTTACCAACATTGTTCTCATCCTAAATCCAAAACACAGCACTGTGCCAGCTACTAGGAAGGAAATTAACTCTATCCCTGCTGAAAGCAGGACACCTGGAGATGGCTGAACACCTGCCTGCCCAAGGGAAGTAGTGAATGAATTCCTTGTTTTGCTCTTCTTGCATGCACGGCTTTTGCTTTACCTATTAAACTGTCTTTATCTCAACCCACGAGTTTTCTCACTTTTACCCTTCTGATTCTCTCCCCCATCCCACCAGGGGGGAACGAGTGAGTGGCTGTGTGGTGTTTAGCTGCTGGCTGGGGTTAAACCATGACAGAGTTCTGAAGAAGAACTTGTGTATTTGTCTCCCAGCACCCTTGCTCCCAGAATGGAATTCATTTATTTGAGGTAGCGCTACAGCAATACACTCCAATTCATCTCTTAAAGTAACAGCCACCAAAACAGCATGTGTGTCCAAATGTGTTCTGGGGCTGTACAATTCCATGTCAGGGATCAGTGCTGAATCCAGTTTCAGATGGTCACAAGTGCAACTGAAGAAAAGGTTACATCTCCCCTTTCCTTAAGTGTATTTCTGCACTACCACATAGTTAGCCACTTACAATAATCGAAAACCACTTCCATTTGAAGAGAAACAATTTTGTTGGTTGCAGGTATACCACAAGGGAATAGAAAGACATGGTCATTTTTCTGAGCTATAGGAATGAATTGTGTAGAACAGTAGCTTTGCAAAGCTCTGGTAACTACCTTTAACAACAGATTAACAAACAAATTGTTAATAACCAGCCAGCCTAACAAATTGGGAGATATAGAAGCAGATGAAAATCCCTATTATAAGCTTAGTAATGCTTATAATGCTTATATAATGCTTATATATTGCTTATTATAATGCTTATAATGCTTAGTAATGCTATTCTTCCATTACTTTAGAACAAAAGATTATAAAACTGTTTTAAAGTAAAGATTCCTTTATCCCCAAAGCTCATCTAAGGAAAACACCAAGTAGTCCAACATCCTGATGCAGGCTTTCCATATCCATAGGAGAGGAAAGTCTAACCAGCAGTATTAGATGACTTTCATAGGACACACTACCACTGAAGTATGGTTACAATACCTGAATAGAACTGTTCAACCTGGGACAGATCATAAGATGACAAGATGTGGGTCAGCATGGAAAAGGCATCTCATACTAACTAGAAAAGCTTCATGGCATGTAGCAGGAGAACAGAGATCATGCTGAATTCCCCAAAACTGAAGCAAGTCTGCAACAGATAAAATGCCTTTGGTGGATTTTATGCTACATTGAGTGGACCAGATTAAGAATATAAGTGACACTGCATAAGTACCAGAGCTCATCCTTAGGCTTCATATAATGCTGATATCCTGCAATAAGGAGAATGGTTATATGGTTATATTTGAGCAGAATTCAGCCATCATTCTGCTTTTCGGTGACAAACTTGCCACGTGTCAGGACAGACACAGATCTGCCCAGAGAGGTCTCACTTGGGGCATCTCCCACCAGCTGCCATATAAAGAGAAATGGTCATACAGCCACCAATTAAAAGTTCACAGAGGGCTGCCCTGACTGTGGCTGGGCACAAAGGGAAGAACTGAGGTGGGGAAAACCTTTCAAAAATCCTGGGCACAGGCAGCAGACTTGACCCAGTTTTTACAGATCACCAGGATCTGTATGGAGCAGCCACCAGGTTTGGTGTGCATGTCTGTCACTGCTAAGAAACAGCAGTGTTCTGCAGTAGCTGGATTTCGGGAGGGGGAATAAATAAACAAACAGTGCTTCATGACTTTGTACTGCGTTGCTGCTGCCTGGGCAGCAGATGACGACAGCTCTCCTTGTAAATGTTGATACCCATCAGGACAGAGACAACCCTCTGACCCGCTGGAGACAGCCAAAGCATGACATGTCCATAGTGCTATGCAAGGCCCAGTATGGCCAGGAGCTTACCAGGTACACGTGTACAGACTGTTCTCAATTTCCATCCTAATGTTCTTCCATCCTTCTGCCATTTCCCTGCTAATGCTGGTATAGCCTTTGAAGATAAAAGTATTACCAGAAGCAACTGTCCATTGACAGCTCTACACTGTAAACAAGTGTCAAGGAAACAAAGCCTTAATGATGCTCTGTCATCTAAAAATACTATAAACAATGTCTGTGTTACTAATGAATAAAAGAGGGCCTTGTTCCTAATGAAGAGGATAGACTATCAGAGAAAAATTCACTTCCCAGCTCTATAGGACTCGGTGCATAAACCTAGGGTATTCATTGAGCTTTGCTCCCTCCCAGCCCTACCAAGGGGACAAGCTGACACTACTGCTGTTACACAAGGGATCTCAGGACTAACACAGAACTGAGAATTAAGGCATTAGTATTTGGAAAAGTTCATTATAATCTTTTGCGGAAAGGCACTGTGGAAACATAAAGTATTATTAGAAGTGTGCCCTAAATAGCCTGCCAAGACAAATCAAATAGTATTTCCACTGAGAGGGACAAAAACAAAACTATTTTCTCCCTTTACTTCTTCTTGGAAACTTTCCTGTACCTAAGACATTTCATGTCTGCTCTCTTCCCAAGTGCCACAGTTTGATCCATTTCTGGTGCTCCAGTAGTGACTTCCTCTCTGGGGTTTCCTCCTTGAATTGTGACCCAAAATAAACAGCAAGGTCTGCCCCACTCTTCCCATGTTAACGCAGTCTCATGCATTATTCTACAAGATCCAGAAGTGCAAAAGACTCAACTAAACAACTGACCCAGAGAAGAAGAGACAGAGCTTACAGCATCATGTTCTTCAACCTGTTCAGAAGGTCATGACCTATTTAGCATGAAAGGGAAACAAGGATATCACAAGGTGTTAGAAAAAAAATGGATTTGGAAATTACAACTTGGTTCCTCCAAATCTCTGCTAGTTTATCCTTTTTATCCTCTTGTCCGATTCTGCCCAAATCCCTTATGAACGTAGCCATTTGTTTCCAAATATATTTCTGAAATTAGAAACATATTTACACTTTTAAAAAAGAACAATGTCATACAATGACTGTCCTCCCCATTCTTATATCTCAAATCTGTCACTCTGTTATTCCTCTTGCAGGACATTTTGGGAACATATAAATACATAGGAAAATGAAATTTGTAAGACATCAGCATACTTTGTTTTCAAAACAACTAAGGAAATGCTGCAATTCTTAAGTATGATGATATTCTAACTGAAAAAGCAACATACTGTCAACCTGGAGAAGCACTGATGGCAAAAAGCTGTCTCCCACATTTTGAAAGTGTCACTTTTCTTTTTCAATCTTTTGTCAATATGATTTAGTCAAACAGATGCCCCTCTGAAAACCACATCTTCTCAGCACCATCCATTTGATTTATGCAGAAGAAATTTTATTCTGAAGAGTGTCATGAATAAAAACAGGTAGTAAGAATAAAAACAAATATCTTTGCTACATGAGTGATGCCCGTGTAATGCCAATGGAAGCAGGAATGTATTTCAAAGTAAAAACACAAGGGAGATGAAAATCCACTTCTAGGTTTTCTATACTTCCAGTGCTGTGTGTGTGAGTGATCTTTATGACAGAACACAAGTCTGCACTACACATCTTTGTTCCTATACACTGCTATTATCCTGAAAATTCAGGAACTTTCAAGTATGAACCAAATAGCCTTCACATGAGAGGAAGTCATTCCAGAAAGAGGACTAAATCTAGGATTCCTGTCCCACAGGCATCTTTAGGATTTTATTTTGCCCCACTTCAGGCCAAAATTTTTTTTTTGGTGGGGGGTGGGGAGGTGGGCAGTGTTGCAAAAGATGACATATTCTTAAGCAATTCACTTGGACAAAATTACAAGATGACATTTCAATCATTTCCCACTAAAAATGTCAACAAAAGGGATATTTCAGTAAGACGTATTTATTTAATCAAATCAGTATTTTCCAGTATCATAAATTTTTTGACCAGCTCCTATCATTACAAAAGCCAAAAATTAGCAGTTTAGGGATCACACACTTTCCTGTCACTCATTACCATGGTAAATCAGTGCCTCATTTAGCTTATTAAAGACCATCGCAACAAAAAAAGTATGTTTATCATTTTATAATGTACCTGAGCTGTCAAGCAAAAACAGTATCAGGAAAGGAACATTGCTAATATTCCTGTTCCCCATATTTGAAGGCTAAGATGTTGGTTCTTACCAGCTCTTGGGTTATGAGGCTTGAGCACATCAGCACTCTGCCAGCTCGCAGTGGTGGGCTGAGGAACTAAGTTTTATTGGGATCCATTTGCTGAAGTATACACTCAGAGTGCCGTCCTGACCCAGACTGTCACAGGTGAGCACTCATGCAGCAGCCACTGCTGCCAAAGCATATTCTGGGAAGCTGGCACCTTTCAACCACACTGTTTTGTTATCTTCCTTGTCTTCCCATCTCAGCCCCAAGGATCCTTATTAATTCACCCTGTCCAATTAATAATTTCATATAACTTTTTATCAAGTAGTTTAGAATGAATCTCCTACAGTAAACAAGCTTACAAATTCTCCTCATGGGATAGGTTTTTAGTACCTCAAATAATTTGCTCTACTTCCACGGTGTTTACCTATTCTCAGTTCTCCTTCCCTTCCTTATAAGAATAAACAGAAAAATTGTTTTCAATGGAGAAACACAACACATCCCAGAAAGAAAGAAAAAAAAAAAAGAAAAAAGCAGAAATAGACATGGTACTGAAGAGCAAAAAATTGGGCATCTCCAGGGTGGAAATAAGATACCATTAGCTCAGGAAGCAGCAGATCACCACAGTTTCAGAAGTGTCAGGTTTTTATCCTGAAAACCAGATTGCATTTCTCAATGCTGGCAAAACTATTAATTAATAAATGTTTTCATATGACACTGGATCTTTTGGAAAACTTTCAGGGGAAAGGCAAGCTAAACCACCTTTCCCCAGCTTGTGGCATTTAGACAAATAAGAGATTCAGACCCAGCTCTTACTGCTATCTCTTCAGAGCATTGACTTCTGGACTTCAAAAATCATTGCATCAAAACCATCACGTTTTTCCCGGGAGGTCGCTTTCAACCTGAATTAATTTATGATTCTATATTTTCAACATTTCAGTTTGGGGTAGAGGGGGAAACCAAACCACAACAGTATTTTTCTGATACAAGTGTTCTGTCAAAAAGAAAAAATCCTCAAGCCTGTATTCTAGCAAACATTGTTTCACAAACCTCCAAATCAAAGTAAACCTCAAAAAGTTTGTAACCCAAATAAAATTATCACTTTGAAGGATATTACCAAGCTGAATTTAAAGTGTAATTTGAAGGGTTTTTTTTAAATCCTTATTGCAGACTAAATACTTCAGAAGGCATAATGAAGACCTAGCACCTCATTTTCAAGTTCTCATCCTAATGAAAACTAACAAAGACATTCTGGTAAAGCACAAGACAAACCAACCAAAGGAACAACTTGTATCATCATATCTCCTTTTCCTTACTGACCCTGTATGACCATAATGTGTTTCAGGGAAGTTTTGATAAGTTGGTCCCCACTGGAAGAATTACTTAGAAAATCCCTGATCTTCATGCCTGTGGGACTGAAGCTTCTGACCTCAAGCAGTGGTCTGTTTCTCTAGGCAACGTGCCAAAAGTGTTATCAGCACTTGTGTAAGATTCCAAAGTTTCCCATTTCATCTACATAAAAGCTGTCTTCATGTTACTTTTCGTACATTGCCAGGATACTTCTGTAACCCACTGATTTTCCAAAGGTTCTGAAAGCTTCATACTTCTCAATAGCAGGGAACATACTTCAATATTGACAGGCTGGCAGGGAAGGCAGGTACTTTACAGACACTCACCTTGGTGTTGAGTTCAGGCTCAAGACTGAAACATCAGATCCTAGTCTGTTGCATGCTGAGATGTGTTGGCCAAAAGGCATCAGTGCACTGCTCTACGCACTTTCAAATACTATCATTTGTCACTCAAGGATCAAGGCGCTAGAGCACATGCATGCTGCACACACTTCATCACCTCTGCCCGCACACTCCAGAAACCCTTTGCGTTTTGCATCTCACAGATTATATGTGCCATTTTACACAGCTCTCTACAGCATCCCCTTCACATTCAGGCAGTTTGTCTCTGCTTCCCCTCCCTGACAAGATAGGTGCAGCCTTATCCTCTAGAACTAGAGACCTAAGCTATGGTAGTGCTAAAAAACAAAGCACAGCAAAAATAAGGTTTCCACCTCCTTGTCTCAGTCTGAACCACAGGCTATTGAGAAATGTAACCCTTCAAGGTCCAGCCTTAGAAGAGCTCTTTGGAATGAAGGATGCCTAGAGGTGGTTCAGGTTTGAATTTAAAGCTCTGACTAAGGTTGTATCTATCCTATCATTTATTTCTGAAGTTGCAGTGCAGTTCTGAAGCAAATCTCCCAGTTTTCCCAAGCTACCATCAGTTGGTTTGATTTGCAGAGCAGTTTCAGCGCACCTGAGCTACATTCCTTTTAGAGGAAACTAAAACAGAAGCTCACATCCAGATGCATAGCAAAGGCACTCCAACTACTAATGTGATCATAGAATCACAGAATCATTTATGTTGGAAAAGACCTTTAAGATCATCGAGTCCAACCGTAAAACTAACATTACCAAGTCCACCACTAAACCATGTCCCTAAGCACCACATCTGCACATCTTTTAAATACCTCCAGGGATGGTGACTCAACCGTTTCCCTGGGCAGCCTGTTCCAATGTTTGACAACCCTTTCAGTGAAGAAATTTTTCCTAATATCCAATCCAAACCTCCCCTTGCGCAACTTGAGGCTGTTTCCGTTCATCCTATCACTATTACTCAAAAGCGATCAAAGCAATGACTGGATATTTGGATGACTTCAAGCCATGTGAATGATAGAGATGTGCAGTCCAGACCACCAGAAAAAAATGTAGTGAAAAGTAAACCCCAAGGGGCCTCAGCATCAACTTTTGACCTTCTGATTCTCTGTTCCAAAAATCCAGATGACATCCATATTATTAAACTGATTCTTTCAGAGCGTTGTATCAGTAAGGTATCAGATTGGCTCATCCAGTTTCTTAACAGACATATTCATATACCAATGCTCTAGCTCAGTTCTAATGACACCAAAATTAGCCCAGAACCCCAGTAAAGGTCACATCACTTACCAGACCATTGCAAGTGCTGATCACTGCTGTCCCACTCCCGGAACCTGGCTGTAACACTGTGCCAATGAAGTGGCAAGGAACTCCCGAGCGAGTTGCAATCTTTGCACTAGTGTGGTTGCCACGTCTCCTTTCTACTACGTAGTTATGGGAAAGAAATCCCATGTGGACAGTCAAGTTAAAAAATAGATCCTTCTCCTCATGGTTAATTTTGTAATATACCACATTTTCCTTTTTGCTGAGATCTCTCTTCTTCCTTGTGTTTGAGCTGTGATGGTGTAAATTAAAAGAAAGAAAACGCCCGCTTGCATCTACTCTTGCTGGATCAGCCACGTGGTATTCTGGCAATGTCTTGATAAATTGCTCTGAAAAGAAGGGGGAAAAAAAAGAAGCAAAACTAGGGTGAGTGCTAGCCTGTTCAGATCTCGCATGATTTAAAGGGAAACTCAAAAGTGACAGCAATTCACCACACCATCCTACCAACAAAAAGGCAGGCAGTGCACAGACCATCGCGTAATACAATCCTCAGTTGGGCTTTCTACTCTCCCATCATAACACTCAATTTAGAAGCTAAACAGTCTTCTTTTCAAATGTTTTTTCACCATTCATATAAAGGATTGACTGTCACACACACACCCCTTCCCAATCCCAGAAGAGCTGGGAACCCTCTCTGTCCTAGGCCCCCAGCACACGATCCTCTGATCAAGGAGATCATCCTCACACATCCAGAAAGCTGACCACCTGAAGTAGGAAACAGAGCCTTACAAATACACATGGGTGAAGAGAACACTACTAATTGGCTTGATAGGCTGTAGCAATAGCACCTCAGTAGCAACAGCTTTAGCAGATGTTGCAGCAGAGGAGGGAATTTTAAAAAAGTGTTTGAAGGGGAATTAAGTAACCATGCCCTTTTCTATAAGGGGTTCCAACCAGGGTAAGACTGGACACCTTATCACTTGTCAGGATCTAGCAGGGGAAGAAAGCATTTCTGGCATTCTTGTCTCCTGCTATGATACAGAACAAACAACACCTGTTCCCAATTATTTTTTTTTTTATTTTAAATTAGTGTAAAACTCAAAAGCCCCAAGCGAATAACATAAATCCACATAAAACACAGTCCCTAAGAACTCATACCTTAAGGGCCAGATCTTCCGCTGGCATACTTGACTTCAGCCCAGGAAATCACAGTCTGAACATAGTTCATCAAAAAGAAATTGTGAGGATACATGTCTTTCCAGTTCCTCTTTCCCCAGGGCTGTTCTTCATTCCCAAAGTCCCAGCCATTTATCCATGAAGCAATCACACCTCATTCATTAATTAAGCTGGTTAACAAATCAATTAGCCTGCTCCAAGTACTTCCAGAGCAATTTACTCCTCCGTAGGACTGGTAAGACAATCCTTCTAGAGAGACTTCTCTCTCCACTGCCTGCACCTTCAAAGCCACACAGGATAAATCATGCCCAGACAGATAGCTGTCTGGATTCATCCCCTTCGGGAGGAACGTATCTCCTTTGTCCTCATTAGCTGCAGTATGAGACATGGCTGCTCATGTTTCCTTAGGCCACGGACCCCTGAGACACGTGCACTGAAACACTCCCAATTCAAAAAAACCCAAAATAAAACACACAGAAACCCCACTTCCCAGTGCATATACAAAACTACATGAGAAATGTGGCCTTGTCTCAGTAACAGCTTTATTTCAGAAGCAAGCTTATTCTCATACACAACAGATTTCTTTGTACACAAGCCTTCCCACCAGCCTACAACAACTTTGTGCCTTTGCAGGACAAGCCACAGCAGTGGGCTTTTAGATCTTCACAGCGGCAGCTCTTGACAACACAGAGACAAACACCTACCACAAGTTCTGAGAGACATCTCCTGCCCTTGTCCACATAAGCACAGCAGGGACTGAGACATTGAAAACTCAGTCCACACTTTCATGCCTGCAGTTTACACAGCTGGTAGATAGCACAAAAGGTGCCAGCTGCCTGACAATTATGCTGCAATAATAATATACTGTAATATAACTGTAATATAATAATTAACTAATTATTAAAAAGTTTCCAAAATACCAGAGGGAATAAGATTACAACACAACAAAGTTTAACAAGATGAGGCTAAAGATAACTTCTGCAAGTAATCATTATCAGTTTTGTCTAGACTGTTGGGTAGAGGCTAGCAAAGGCAGTCCTACAAATAACAGAACAATTTACTGCGCTCCACATGAAGCCTAGCATACTGCTTGACCTTTTGAGCTGGAGAAGAGTCTAAAACAAAGACAAGAGGTACAATTTTAGTGATACCTTTCTGCCCTTCTAGGAAAGAGTAACACTCAACTAGAAGGCAGAGGCAACAAACAGAATAATACTACATGCAACCCACACTGCACGAGAGTAAGGGTTGCATTCTTCAACATTGACTGCCTCAATATTCCTGAAGTAATAATTAATTCATATTAAAACACCACAGGTTCCCATAAAACTTAGTGCCAGCAAACATTATATGGAGGGAATCTATCCCAGTGCCACTGAGAAGCCTTGGAGCTGGCACTTCACAGTGTCCTTCTACTTGGCCACCTAGAATACTCTCCACTCCAGGGAAGCCCTGCCTGTCGAGTGGCAGTGCTCAGGATTTATAAGCAGGAAAGGGAAGACTTCCCTGGTCAGCTCGTGTAGCTCCAGAGAATGCTCTGTCTTTCTACAACTGCAGCCTGAGCATGCCAGCTTGCATCAGTGCTGCGAGCAAGACCAAAACGTCACACTGAGCAGGACACGTTCAAGTCAGTACTTTGCCTTGCAATCACAGTGTTTGCACAGGCTCTTCTGGTCACACGGGATGAGCAAGATTCAGGCCCTTCAAGCTTGTTTGACAAGTCTAAGAATTGTTCAAGTTGTTGGAGAAACCTTCCCTGCAGACCTTTCTGCATCATTGAAAACATCTGATAATATTCAAAACTGCTGTCTGTTCTGCTCCTCTGTGGATTCAAACTCACCACACGTGGCAGAGAACTGCCTGTATTAAGAATGGCTGCACACAAAGTGAATGAACTAGAATAAAGAGAAAAAAAACACACAATCTCTCACACATGATAGGAAAAGCACAATTTCTTTTAGACAGATAACATGTTTTCTGACAAAATTCCTCTAAAATGTGGCTCATCATTGGCCATTGTTTCATCTCCATCTTTGTAGTTCATCCACATCTGCCCCTCAAATGCTCTGGCTTCTTTTCAAACAATTCCTTGAGATAGGAAATAATGTTGCTTACCTCTGGAGAAATCATCTTCCTAAGCCAAAGAAAGGCTCTGTACCCAGGAAACACCCCGAGCTCCGAAGCCCCATGGCAGGGAGCAGGCCTGCAACATTCAGCAAGGGCATCCTTAACTGTCCCATCTGCTACATTCGTCATGGATGTGGAGGGAGCACAACACTTAACAGTCACTTCAGCTATGTGAGATACAAATTTTAGTCCTTCACACTTAACACTGCATTCAATCTTCCTTTGCAAAAAATTAGCCAAATTGTGAACTGTCCCTTTACACAAAGCTATTTGCAAACTCATCACAAAGCCTAGGTTTTTAATGCCTGGAAAGTTAAATTAATTCTACATTCATTTCCAAATGCCTGACAATTAAACAGCTGCTACATGCTAACACAGCCGTCCCTGACAATTAAACAGCTGCTACATGCTAACACAGCCGTCCCTGTTCTCTCCCATGTAGCGTCACAGAAATGCAATGATTATTTGCATTCACTTTAAATTAATCCAGCAGGAACTAACTTCAGGACAATTGTTCACTTTTCAGGCAGCTTACTTAACCACTCTTCCTTTCCACGATCTCTGAGGGGCACAGAAGATTTTCTCCTCTGTGTTCAAGCTCACCCACTGACAGCACCACAGCTGTTGATTGCATCAGGAAGGTTTTCAGGAAGCAAAATTTCCTCCTACACTTTCGGGTCTTCTACCACCAAGCAGAGTCTTTCAGCTAATCATAAGTTTTCTTTCTTGGGAGCTGCTTCTCTGATTTTCCTTAAACAGGCAACAGGATAAAATTCCTGAGTTACACTCCCTCAAGGAGGTGCGCAGCCAGTACCAACTGGGGGAATGAAATTAATCCACCTGGGGAGCAGCCTCAAGAGACTCCTCCCGCAGGTGAAGCCTCGCTTTTAATTTACCATCCTCACTGAATATGAACAGCTCACAGTGGGTTTTATACCCTGATAACACCAATCCTTCTATAGTTTGTGCTGCTGCAGTACAGAAGTGATGATTTATTTTAAAAAAATAAATAATCAGGACAGTAAACTTTTTCAGTTTAGTAGTACCAAACGATTCTGGTATTTAGAGAGATGCCTCTTAACGAGGAAGATGAGCAGAAAGCAGGATTTAACAATACCTTCGTCTACACCGTGCAACTCAAAGACTTCCAAAAAGCAGCAGGAAGGCGCAGCCGGAGCTGTGTGCTCTCACTGCAGAACTTTGAAGTCTGGAGCAGCCAGTGCCAGGAGGTGCTGAGGGCAGCGCTGCGAGCTCGTACCCGCAAGAGCCCGAGCAGTAACGCTAACACCAAACCGGGGACGGCGGGAGGCCGACACGGCGAGGCTCGCCGCCTCTCCCGCCCGAGCAGCGCCAAGGAGCCGCGACTCGACCGGCTGGAAGCACACCCGCTGCGAGGCTGCTCGGCGGGGAGGCGGCGGCGGGAACCCGCTCTCCCTCACGCCGTGCCCGGGGACCTCCCCGCACCCCAACCCCCCCGCCGCCACTGACCTTGCCTCCCGTCGGGGAAGAGCGAGCTGCCGGCCGGCGGGGCCCTGCCCAGGCAGGGCGCTTGGACGTGAAGGACGAGGAGCCAGAAGGAGACGTGTGCCGCCCGGCTCCGCGGGACACATGGCATGGTGCGGGCGGGGAGCTGCGAGCGGGGCGCCGCAACCGCCGACGCCTAGCCGGGCCGCGGCATGGCCGGGCGGCGGGGCAGCGGCGGAACGGCCTCCCGGCGCCGCGCGGACACAGGCGCCGCTCCCCACAAGGGCTGCCTGTGGCCGTCCCGGTGTCTGGTTTCTGCCGGCGGAGGAAGGAGGGCTGTGGGGAGGGAGCCGCTCCCGGGAGCCCCCGCCTCGGAGCCGCCGGGGTTAACGCGGCGGAGCGAACCGGGCCGGGCTAGCGGGGAGGGGAGGGGAAGGGAGGAGAGGCCGCCAGCCGGGGCTACCGCCCCCCCCACTCCGCCCTCCTCAGCGGCAAAAGTGGGGCGTTAGCCCCGGCAGCCCTCGGGGAGGGCCGTCCCGCACAAAGCAGCCTCCTCTCCCCGGCCCCACACCGCGGGTCTCCGCTGAGGCTCCGGGGAAGGAGCCCGCCGCGGCTTCGCAGCCCCGCACCCGCCCAGGCAGAGGTTCCCCCCGGCTTCTGGCGAAAGTCCTCGAAGCACGCGGGTGTTCAACGCGTTTTCCGCCGCAGCGGCAAGGGCCGGTGGGGACCTCGCCCCGCCTGAGGTGCCCGGAGTGCGGGCGGGAGCCCAAAGTCCCTCAGGGCCCGACCGGGGCCTGAGGGATCCGCGCAGCCAGAGCCCGGCTTCCAGGTTGCCTCCCCCGGGCGCTGGGGCCGTTCCTATGTTTTAACAGTGTGCTGCCACGTTGGGGTTACTTCTGAATGTCCTCCCTTTGTAGGGAAAGTTTCTAATTGCCTTGGCACCTATATTTTTAAGTGCGTGCCATGTACTCTCCCCCAAGGATCCCCTCACATGGCCTTTGCCGAAGTTACTGCCCGGCCGCCGCTCCCCAGGTACCATAGGCAGGTGCCCAGGGCACAGCTTCGGTGCCGTCCTGTCCTTGAGGCCTGGGCTGAGTTCCTTGTCCGCTTTGATAGCCCTCTGCTTAAAATTGACTGTACCATGTGTTTCTTGGATAGTTTCATGGCAATCTATGCTTAAGGACGCTCGTTCCTCGGCTCAAACTTTCCCAAAGGCGAATGGCTGTCGCAATTCAGCTGCCTTTACTGCAAGAACTGTGAACCTCAAACTCCGGAGAACGAAAATGCAAGAAAGTGTTAAAACTCCAAGGATTTCTAAATCAGATAGAAATGTGGCTTCTCCCAGGCTTGAGACACAATAACTCTGGAAACAACATATTTATAAAAGAGTGATATTTGATTTATGAGTCATAATGTGCTCTCTTCTAGCCAAGGGAATGACACATGTGTGCCAAAGAGGATGAATTTGTGAAATATTTGATATCCAACAACACTTGCCAAGAGAAGATTTGTTTGTTGCTGGGTATTTATTTTAATACAGCCGTCTATATACTCTGCATATGAATAACGTTATCTCGCTTGTTACAGCGACAAGTTTGCTGGTGTGCTTGCCAATAGGATTCTCTGAATAGTCTAGTCACACAGTGGACGCTAGACTGTCCTGTGACATTGAATATTGTAGCCTGCTTAGCTCTTTATCAGTACTTCCCTGAAATTAAGTTAAAGCTAAGTGTGACCTGAAATTGATACAATGTCTATAATACTTAACATTTTAAAAACACTTGACAATTGTTGCATAGAACAAGCTACGCAACTCGCCATGAATATTTTAAAATAATTAAATTGGAGAATAAGGAAGTACTTAGGTAAATGGAATAAAAAAGAAAAGGACTGTAAAATGAGCCCAGCAGGCTAGGAGCGTTGGAAAGAAGGGGTGAAAGTTCAAGGGATGGGCGTATGTTTACAAAGTACTGGTTTAACAAACTTCTCGAAGGCAATCAGAAAAACAGCCTTTCTGTGAGAGGCATATAACCATTTGCTTCAGTTTCCAGTCACCTTTTTGGGTAGGTGTTCACTGTGTCTGATGTGAGGCAACTATTTTTTCATGCAGGATTCCATCTTGGTTTCTTCTTTGGCAGGAAAAGTTAATTCCCATTGCCTGTAATTCTCTCCAAGCGCAAGATGTTTTTCCTTCTGCCCTTTCCTGACACTACAGAGTTTCTCATTCTGGACTAACTAACTCTCTCAACCTGTTACTCCTGCCTGTTTTCTTCCCTGTTATCTCTTCTCCAGACAGCATCACCTGAGAGAAAGAAAAAAAATCAGGAAATGATGGAGAAATAAAAGCTTTAGGAATGTGGGTGTTTTGTTTTGTTTTGATTTTTTTTTTTAAATGACCAAAAATTGTAGATGCAAAAGTCATACAGAACGGAGAGAGAGAACTGTGGGAATCTGATCTGAAATATCTATAATTCCCTGGGCTTTGTGCCAGCGTGCACATACACAGAAGAAATGATTCACTGGGTGTAGTGTCAGAAAATACCCTGGGGGACAGTGGGGTTCCTGCTTAAGGATGCTGTGCCTGCAGCTGACAGTCACGTACAGTTAAAATGTGAAGCAACGGCACAAGTAGAAAGCACTTTCCTGCTGTGAGGACATACTGAGGCCAGCTATTTAAGTGAACAGAATTTATGGCACTGTGTCTTCCCAGTACAGACCTGATTTAGAAGAGCATTTGTGGGCTATTAAAGTAAGATCCCTATCTATTAAACTATTCAGTGACTCACAGAGAATTGTAAAAATCTAGTGATAAGGAATTAATTAGTGGTTTCCTGTTCTGAAAGAGACATAACCTGAGGTTTTGGAGACTTGTGAATGTAAGGGCATTTTTTTTGATAACACAACCTCAGTTATGAAAAGAAAACAAATACAATAGCACAACAGTTGTGTTCTTGTGACAGCAAAGATATTGCAGTTCAGTAACTGCAACTCAACGCAGAAAAGCCTGTATAGTTATTGAAAGGAGGTCAGAAAAAACCAAGATACACGATCGAGAGACACAATCAAGCCTGGACTGACAATCCAGGCACAACCAATATCTGGGTTCTTTTAAATTTAAGTAGACCTCTAGAACAGAGGTAAAAGAATTGTGTGCATAGGAATTTATATGTTTGTGCAAACATGCAGAGAGACAGAAAAGCAGAGGTTATGAGCAGTGAGGAACTGCAGCATAAATTATATGATTTGACATTGAGAGGTTGCTACAGAATGAAGCCCAGCTGAAGGCAGTCAGGAAATTTTGCTTCTCTGAGAATGAGATTCTCCTGCCCAAAGTTTAAAGATCTAAAAGGCATCTAACACACACTTGCTTGTCTGCTCCTCCCATCAGTAGGGAGAGACGATACCTCTGCAGGATAACGCATCCCTTTCTGTCGCATACAAGGTGAAACACTGTCCAGCCCTGACTATGTATTAACTATACAGGCGGCTTAACAGTTTGCTTGGACTAAAAATGTTCAGATGAATCACACGTGATGTGGTGGGCCATGTTAAAGGTACCGAGTATTAGCAGAGAGATGAACGGAAAGAGAATGACTCTGAATCCCAAAGACTCTGTGGAGTTTGCTGGGTAATTATTGTGCATCTGTTGATTTTTTTTTTTTTCTGAGACAGATTTGGATGGAAGTTTGTGAGTACTTTTTTTTTTTTATCTTACTCCCTCTTTTGCATTTAGAGATGCAGCTTCGTAACACAGCTAACTATTGGTAATTGAATCAGAGACACTGTTGGATCTCTCAACTTCCATTTCAATTATAGTCTTTAAAGATTTTTGGAATTTCGTAAGTTACTCATGCAAAAAATATTTGCTGGCATTCCACTTATGGTATGTCTGTGGGCAGATTCAAGTAACAGAATAAAGCAAACCCTAAAATAGTGATTCTATTACATGAAATTTTTTGGGATGCTCACATTCAGATTCCTGGTCAGTGTTCAAACATGGATTGTTATTTGTAATTGGTGAGCTAATTCAAAAAATGATAATTTCGTGTGTGGACTATGTGAATTTAAAAGCTCATGTGGTCTTACTACCCGTATTAACAGTTTTAAAGCATGTTTCTGGAGCAAAAGGTCACTTTGAAATTAACTTCTTATGAAAATTAGTGCCAGGAAAATATGTTCTCAGTGATCTACCTAGAAAGCAAATAAGGAGAGGACGTGAACATGATTAAAGTAATTTTTTAAATTAAAATTTGTATCTGTATTCAAATAATACTTTCTGGAGAACATATCTGTGGTCCATGAAGCATACCAAAGATGTTTTCCTCTGGGTGTGATGACTGTGTTACCCAACTGAGATTTTGTGATGAAAATCTATATACATTTCTTTCCACACTTGTAAGAAAAGAATTGCCAGGAAAATCTTCCCATGGTGGATACACACGAAGTCACACCAAACCTTCATTCTCAGGATGGAGAAAGTAGAGTTGTAAAATCCAGTTCAAAATATAACTGTTAACAGTTACTGTCTGAGTATAGCCAAAAGCATGAGATTGTAGCCCTGAGCTCATAAAAAGCCAAGGGAAGACCATATGGGTTCCAGAAACTAGAAATGAGAAAATAAACAAATACGAATTTCCTTTTTTTGCTATTTCTCTTTCCTTCTCCTGCTCCAAAAATTTGTTTTAATGAGAAGAAAATGCCATAAAAAAAAATTACTCATAAAACAGAATTCTATGGCACGAATGCAACATTTAAGAATAATACAGAGCCCATCTAAGTAACACATATTAATAACTCTTTTTAATGAAATCTGTTCAAGAGCTTTACTATTACTACTCTTTTCTTCAGTATGTTGAATAGAAAAAGGTAAAAAATTCTTTTACTGCTACAAAAATGCCCTGAGAATAGTCACATGTTTCTGTATTTAAAATAGTGATACATTCAATATTTCAAAAATCTGCTTTAAGCTACAAAAATGGCTTTCATATTGAAAACAGAACCCCATCTCCCTTGCCAAAACATTTCAGAACAGCGTATAGCTGACTCAGTCACTGTTGTAATCATAACCCATCCTTCGTTTGTGTACGAGGTCTGTAAAGGATGTGAAAACTTATAGGGATCCTTTGGGGTAAATTGTAGGAAAATTATCATTTTCAGCAAATGTTTATTCAGCATATTTTTCTGAAATATTTTTAAAGGCTATTTGAGAAATACTTGCAGGGACATTTTAATCTCTGGTACGGTATAGTCGAAATCAGTGGGCAGTTTCTGTTGGTGGTCTGAACTGGTGCAAGCTTTTTAAGTTTACTGTACAGATTGATGCTATCTGAAGGCAAACTAGCAGCCTTAGCCCCGTGAATTATTTTAGCATAGTACTATATAAACCCCAGAAAGACTCTTACAAAACTGTACAGGATCTTTTTGAGATTTCCAAAGTAAACAAATCAGCCATTATTTCCCCATTATCATCGGAATACTTCCTGAAAGCCTATGCCCATCAAGTTTATTACAGTTTTCAAAAAGATTGAGTCAATAACACCAATTATACTGACACTTTGATAAAGAGAAGACTCCAGAAAGTTATATATTAACAACAAGCCTTTGGCAGCATTGGTGAAATAAATAAGGAACAAACAGAAGACAGTATTTTCCAAAATAATAATGCTTAGGTGATGTATTTGATGAATTTTGCAATACTCTTTCAAAACAGCTGATGGATTTTTTAACATTTTTCCAGCTATGGAAATGTTCTGATGGTGTGAGAAATAAATTATTCAGTGAATATTTCTTTTATTATTCATCAAGGTGTAGCAAGTTCCCTTACCTGCCTCTAAAACTTCTTCTCTGAGGTGAAGAATGACGAAAGAAAAAGAAAACCACCCAAGACTGAGAAGGAATTTGTCTGGTGGTCAGAATATGAGAAAAAAACCTGGACAAGCGTTTCACATTTGCAGCCCTGAGTTCAAAATCCACTACCAGTGTTCCCGTGAGGTACCTCAGTTCACTTTCTGTTTCTTTCTCTGGGTGGCTAACAAAAAAAGCAATATATCTTCAGGCATGATTTCCCTCCCCTTCCTGAATCTTTATTACTGTTCAGCCTCTGCAGTATATCAACAAGATGTGCCGAGCAGGGAAATATTCCAAAGGTAGAAGAAATTATTTCATGCAAGACACAGTTTCTGCAATTTTTCCAGTGAAATACTTAAAATAGGGCATGGAGGTAGCAATGTGATCAGAATGGGGCAGAATTCAATCTGGAAAAAATCCACTTCTGCACTGTCCATCCCACTAATGATTTACCAAATGAACATGTCATAGTCTCTGCATGGCTCAATTACAGATGATTTTTTTCCTTGTGAGCTAATAGTGGGAGGACTAAGAGGAGGGGAAAAATTGAACAAGAATTTGCTTATTTCAAATATTTTACTAACCTTCATTTTGGATAAGTGCTGACACTAGGACTAAGGCAGTCAGCGCTGCTGAGGGCTGGGGGACACGTCACCTCCTGTGCCGTTTGCAGAGCCTCTACAGTGGTGCGGCGCTGGTTAAAACTCAGCATTTTCACTTTGCTTGTTTATATGGTTGTTGCACTACTGGTGTTGAAGGATCCTTGGCTTTCTCTCCCACCTGCACTGTTTTACAGTCGGCTGTGCAACACTGATGGGGCTGATGGGGTTGTTAGGTTTCACGGCAAGGATGGTTTACTTTCGGTGGGAGAATTTGAGAAACTGTTGCTATTCAGCAGGCTAAGGGATGCAACTTAATGCCCTACTATTGAAAATATCACCCTAATGCAACTCCAGGCAGTGATTAAGAGGTATGGAAGCCTAGAAAAAACCCATGATTTGCAGAAGGTGGGGAAGAAATGTCAGGACTCCATTTTTCAAGGCTGCAGTCAGCCTTTTGAAGGCCCATTATTTCAATTTTTTTGTTTAATTCATTTCATTTTGTTTTCATTCTAGTACCAATGTACTTAGTGTAGCAAGTAATCTAGAGGCTAAGACTTCCCAGAGCATTGCTAATTCCAGTAAGTTGTACCCTCATTATATGCAACACAAATGATGTATAAAAATCCCTAATTACTGTTGTTCCCCTTTAGCACTCCCACAATCTGGCTGATCCTTTTCCAGGGTCACTGTAGATATAAGCCAGAGTGATAAGCAGACCGCTGGCAACAAACGGCACACACGGCGATGTCTTTGCAAGAATTTCAATAATCAGTTTAAAGACTGTGGAAAAATAATTGAATTGTTAAATCTTTCCTTAATCTCCCCCAGAGGGCTGATTTACAGTGCTTTATTCAGGTATATTTAGAATCTGTTGCGTTTTCAAAACGTGCACTTATTTTGATTTATTTAAAAGCAGAATGGGAGAAGGAGGAAAAGAGCAGAAGAAAAGCCTCGGTTCCTATTCCCATCCGTTGCTTTCTCTTTCTGCTGCAAACTTGGTGGCAAAGCGAGTTTCGGGCGCCGCGCACGGCAGGGATGGGGCCGGCTGCAGCTGCCGAGCTCCCCGGGCCGGGGCCGGCCGCTGCCGCTTCCCGGCGCGCCGGGGCCCCCTGCGGGCGGGCCGCTGCCGGGAGCCCGCGGCCGCCCCTCTGCCTCCCGGGGAAGCGGCTTCTGCCCGCCGCGGCTGTCGCCCGCTTTTGCCTTCGCCCAAGCGCTGCCTGCTACCGGCAGCCGGACTGCACAGCTCCGCTGTCTGTGCCGTTCATTTTAAAATCAGGGATAGCCACCGCCTTCCCACGTCCCGACAGCAGGAAAGGCGTTTGTCGGTCCCGCTCCTGAAGGTGGTCGTTCCGGGGACGGAGAAGCACGTCCAGGCTTGGTGCCGAGGTTTCTCAGGCAGGAAGGCGCAAGTTGTTTCGGGCTCGCCCTGCAGCTGGGCAGAGGTGCGACGCCCCCAGCACTTCCCAAGCGCAGGAGGGAAGAGCAGGGGATTTTCTTTAGGAGCGGACCCTCTGGGCGGACTTTTCGGGAGAGGGCATCGCCTCGGGTCGGGCACTTGCCAAACTCAGCGCCGCCCGGTTGGTTCACACGCACGGCCCCCAGCCGGGCAGGCGGAACAGGACGGAGGCGAGCAGCCGGGATGAAGCCGCCGTGAGTACCGCGGGGTCGGGGCGGGGGGGGGACCGGGGCGCGGCCGCCCGCGCTCAGCACCCGGGAGAGCTCCGCCGCTGCACCGCGCATGCCCCGGCCCCGCCGGCGCGGATATAACCGCGGCGCGGCGCGGGACCGGCGCCAGCCGCGTAGACCCGCCGAGCGGGAGAGGCGCCGTCCCCGTCGGCGCTGCGGCAGCCCGCCCGCCGAAGAGGCTGCCCGCTGCAGCCGGCTCGGGGGCCTGGGGAAAGGCTCCCGCGGCCCCGTCGCCCTTTCTAGCATGGGGTGGGCGAGCCCTGCGAGCGCGGTGCCTGCTCGCCAGCCGCCGGCATGAAGGAAGGAGCGGACTGGGAGTCCTGGGACGCGCCGCTGGGTTTCCTGAAGGACGCCCAGATGGGCAACAGGAGCAACATGTCCTTCCTGCAGCTCTTTAAGAACATCAACTCGGAGCGAGCCGACGGGATGCAGGGGGACAGCTCTGACGTAGTGCGGATTGTCATCTCCCTGGTGTACTCCGTGGTGTGCGCCCTGGGGCTGGTGGGCAACCTGCTGGTGCTCTACCTGATGAAAAGCAAACAAGGCTGGAGGAAGTCCTCCATCAACCTCTTTGTGACCAGCCTGGCTGTGACTGACTTCCAGTTCGTGCTGACCTTGCCATTCTGGGCAGTGGAGAACGCACTGGACTTCAACTGGCTCTTCGGCAAGGCAATGTGTAAGATTGTCTCATATGTGACAGCCATGAATATGTATGCCAGTGTCTTCTTTCTCACTGCCATGAGTGTGGCTCGATACCGCTCTGTGGCTTCAGCCTTGAAGAATCAGCGGCGAGGTGACCCACTGGGTGGCTGCTGCTCCGCCAAGTGGCTTTGTGCACTCATCTGGCTGTCAGCTATCCTGGCTTCCCTGCCTCACGCCATTTTTTCCACCACTGCCACCGTCTTTGATGAAGTGCTCTGCCTCATCAAGTTCCCCGCGGGCCGAGGCAGCAATGCCCAGTTCTGGCTGGGTCTGTACCATATCCAGAAGGTGCTGCTGGGCTTTGTGCTGCCGCTGGCCATCATCAGCCTCTGCTACTTGCTCCTGGTGCGCTTCATCAGTGACAAGCATATTGGCAGCACCTGTAGTGGCCCCAGCACGAAGCGCCGCTCCAAAGTGACTAAGTCAGTGTCCATCGTGGTGCTGTCTTTCTTCTTGTGCTGGCTGCCTAACCAAGCGCTCACAATGTGGGGCATCCTCATCAAACTCAACGTGGTGCACTTCAGTACTGAGTACTTCCTCTCCCAAGTGTACCTCTTCCCCATCAGCGTGTGCCTGGCACACTCCAACAGCTGCCTCAACCCCATCCTCTACTGCCTTATGCGCAGGGAGTTTCGCAAGGCACTGAAGAGCCTCCTCTGGAGGATCACCTCACCTTCCCTCACCACCATGCGCCCTTTCACTGACACCACCAAGCCCGAGCAGGAGGAGCAAGCCTTACACGCCTTGGTGCCTGTCCACCCCATCACTGCTTCTTCCCCTGCTGCAACTGTCCAGCCAGAGGTGGCCTACTACCCCCCTGGGGTGGTGATGTACAGCAGCCGCTGTGACCTGCTGCCTGCTAGCTCCACGGAGCAGCACTGCTGAGATGGGCAGGGGGCTCTGGGGAGTGGGACTGTGGGGTGTGTGCAAGATGTGGCCCTGGGATATTGCATGCCTGGTAGGGGCAAGGGGAGGAGGGATGGGTAAAGGAGGGCTTCTGTGTGAGAGATGCTCTTTTGGGGTTGTGTCTGCTCTCAGAAGCTTGTTGATGGAAATTGTCTTGAAAATGTGCCCCAGACTGGAGAACAGGAGTAGGAGGAGGCAGTGGTGGTGCACTGGGGATTGGGGTGTCTCTAGGAGATGCTTTTTAGTGCTCATACCTTTTCTGGGGAAGAGGAACTGGGGAGGGTGACAGGACTCCATCCAGGGACGATGCAGGATGTTCAGGGCACCATAGGGAGGAAAGGGGCTGGGTGGGGCGGAGCGAGGCTGGGAGGCCTCAGCTGTGTCCTCCCAACCTGGAGGTGCAAGCAGTAAGGGGCCAGCAGCCCTCCCACCCCTGTGTGTGTGTTTGTGGCAGGGGGAGGGAGCTGGGCTGCTTTCTCACTGCTGTGTGGCATTGTAAATGATGCCAGCCTGGCTGTGGTCACTGCTCCCTGGGCTCCAGTGAGGGCACAGGGATCAGGCAGCCTATGTCCTATTTCATATCTGCCCTGATGGGAATAGCCAGGACAAGTGGGTACAAGGCTCTTGCTTGTTCAAGCTTGGCCCCTTTCCCCTCTCTTAGGGACCCAGGAAAGAGAGGGGACAAGGACTACTGTGCTCCCCTCCGGATCTGTGTAGGATCTGCTTTTCCAGCTCCCCCCATCCCCTCTGCTGGTGCCAGGATACAGAGCAACCCAGACAGCCAAGGAGAAACCCAAGGACAGGCCTTGCAGCTTCATGGAGAGGTGTTGCTTTGCCTGGGTTTGGAGGGGAGGGTGTGAGCTCCCCGACATCCTGTTCCCCAGCCTCTCTGCAGGCTGCTGGGGAGGAGACCCACAGCCCGAAGGAGTGTGTGGCAAGGCAGGCGTCTCTCCCAGGGCACTGAGGCTGTAGGCTTTGTTCTTGCTGTGCTTCAGACTGTTTGTATTCCACTCCAGGAAATCAACACAACTGTAAATAAAAAAAAGGGAAAAAGAAACAAATCACAGCCACTTCAAGCTGCTTGGTCTGGGATACTTCTGGCTTCAGCTAAAACCAAGCACAAAGGTTTTTGTTCTGCTAAAGTATTTGTTAAGGGTCTGCACTGATACTTGCCAGTGTTTCAATCAAGTCTAGTTCAATTCCTCTGGTGTGAGCAGCCCTAGAGCCTGCAGTTCAGCGCTCTCACACCCTGGAGAAGGGCAGGGACAATGCCTGTCCCAGCCTGTGTTCCAGAGAAACATCTGGGAAACAATTTGATGTTGATCTGAAATGAACTTTTAAGGACATGAAAAAAGTGTAATTTTAAGCTGTGAAACTTTTTATGGTAAGGTTGTATATTTACTTTTTAAAATATTTTTTTTAAAATTATGAGGAAAAAATAATTTAGAACTGAAAGGTCAAAATATTTCTTTTAAAAGATGGAAAAATGCAACAGTTCTGGTTTTGTTGTCAAACACAAGTTCGTTAATCTCCAATACTGCATATGAGATGAATATATAAATACAATATTCAAAACCCCTCTCTATTTTCAGCCCCTTCCTCTGCAGCCTAACTCCAACATCTGCCTGATTCTGCTAAAAAAGCATTTCTGCAGAGGGTTGTTTGTCACTTCTAAGTACTGATGTGGAGCAAACTTGCTATTTCTGTCCAGAAAAAATCGCAGTCCTGTTAGTGGCAGTTATGCTTTGCAGACTCTATTAGTTTTACTGTACATGTCAGTAACTCCTGTTGTAAAATTCAGGTTTGGTCTGGCAGCAGCTGGTTCTGCTACTTGCAAGGAGAAGCTCGTGTTCCGTTTTTTTCAAGGCAGAAGAGACTTCTGCTACAGCCTTGGGTGCTTGCTAACTGGGAAGATACAGGTGCCTAGAGAAGAACAGCAGAAGTGAGCTGGCAGCTGATAGACATACTTATACAGATGCAAAGACTCTGAAGAAATCAGATATATCCACAGAAGAACTTGAGCATCTAAGTACTGTACAACTGCCCCTCTAAGTTCCTAAATCCTGACTTGGCTGCCGGTTGAAGTCTGTAGGTACTTAAAGTTTTTTCTAGTAAAATTTTTGTGCCTAGAAGTCTGCTCCTGAGCATGCCTAAATCTGCTTAAATGTGTAGCATTTATCTCTGTACTTCATGGGGATCTCTCAGTCAGGACTGGCCACAGTGTGTATCCTAAGTGAGGGAGGCAGCTCAGCATCCCGACACAGAACATCGCATGCCAGGCCACACTAAGTTAGAAGGGACTGTAAACTTAACTCATTCCCCCCATCCCTTTGCATCTATGTCTAGATATGCTTCTCCTGTTCTACTTTCAATGCATGTGCAGATTATGCTCCTTCCTCTTCCCTTTTGAAACACTAAATAAGTGGGCAGAGCTTTTGCCCACAGCCTAGGTAACTCAGCTTCCCCCCTTCCACATCCCTGGGGGATGACTGAATCTCTGGGTTACTCTGTGAACGCGTTCAAATGCTCTGGTTTGAAACAGTTCCCTGTTTGGTCACCATTGCTGGATCATAAAAGGAAGGCAAGCCCTTGAACGTTATTTGCAGCATAGTGGTTAGGGTGTAATCCTGAAAAGGAAGTGCCAAGATTTTTTTCCTTGTAAATGCAGAAGAGAAATTGAATCCAGGTCTGGATTCCAGGTCTCCCCTTTCCAAGAACAATGATTAACTTGTTCCCAGGTCGTGGTTCAATCAAAGTTTAAGTATGCCATGCAAGAGCCTGAGAGCTTTCTAGACCTATAAATCTAGCAGCCTAATGTGGCAAAGGATTTGCAAGAAATGCATTTGGGTCTCGCCTGTTCTGGGAGAAAGCCCTAATGCCTGTGCTAGTAGATGAAGAAAGCTACACTGTTGTGTGAGAAAATGATACCATGAACACTTAACTCCAGAGGTCAGAGAGATCTAACTGTGTCTCTACAGGCCAGGAGAAGGTATCTAAATTAAGAAGAGGGGATGCATCTCAAAGCCAGACTCCCTTCCTGGTGTTTGCTTTTGAACAGCATAGTTTCTTGCTTGGCTTGCTGGAATTTTAATCCCTATCCTGATGCTTAAATGTTGTTGTGCATTACATAAAAACCTATCCAGGTGTCTAAAGCATAACTATGAATTTCAGTAGATAGCAAATTGCCTAAAAGACATCCTCTGCAGTGCTCAGCATGACAAAATCCATGTGCTTTTGTGGATGTCAATGTAGACATAATTTTATGCCAGCAAAACAACACAGTAAAGTAGATGTTGTTCAGAACAACCCACAGTTAGCCCAGAATACTAGCAAGATATCATGCTCAGAGGAAGCCCCAGGTATCTGCTCACTAAAGACATAAAAAACTTACATTTGGCAAATCACCCAAATAGGAAAATACCTTTGGTGTGTAGAAACTGGGCTATGGACTTAGAGGGCAGCTCTCTCTTAAGCCACTGATCCACCAGGTGTAGGTCATGAATCTGCTGTTCAAAAGAGGCACAACCCATCCACAGTTGGCCAAATGTTGGTTTAGGCCTGACCGGCAGTTCAGGCTGTGCAGGTCAGTGTGTGTCCAGCATGGTCAAAGAGCACTGCTCTAGGTGTGCATGAGCGGAGAGAAACTTTGCTTCACATGTGCTGTGAGTCCCAACTATCAGTGCATGAAATCTGGGCTGTGTGTTGCATTGGCAGGAGCACCAGCCTGGGCATTGCAAGGAAGGGGCAGTTGCTCTGAGCGTGCACACAGCATCAGGCGTGTGGCCTGGGTAGAGGGTCTTTCCAGCTCCAGCTTTGAGACTACGTGTTAACAACAACAAATCCTACTGCGCATCCGGGGGTTTCCTAAGTAATCAGTACAACGCTTTTCAAAAACACTCCTGTTTCCTCCAAATGTTCGTGTCTTCATTTGTAACAATCGCCTTTTCATGGACTAAAATAAACACAGCTGAAGGATACGAAACAATACTTACAGAGTGCTTTACGAGATTTTTGTGATCGGTTTCCTCCTGTTGGAGATTCCTGGTGGGGTGCTGGTAGAGAGGTGCACATTGCTACAGAGTGATAGGGACCCGAAGGTGCAGGCTGACATCTAGTGACAAACTGAAAGAACCTTTAAAGCCCAGATATTCTCATTAGGCGTTGACTTTGATTGCCTAAGTACTTTTAAATATCTTCCCTGCTCAAATAACTAAGCTGTTAATGTAATAACAACCTCCCATTGCATTTCCAGGTTTCCCTTTAAAATGCTTCTCCAGTAGAAATATTTCTTCACTTTCTCTTTGAGTTATTTTGGCACTCACTTTAGCAGTAAAAAAATTCCAGTCCCCTTAATTCCCGTTCATGACTGTCTGCTTTAAAACTTGATTATTCAATTGAGTGCCTGCGCAGGAGCTCTGATCTAATCAGTATCCCTGAGCTTGAGCAGGCATAGGTATGGGTGCGGTGCAACTCAAGGACATTAGATTGGGAGCTTGGATCTCCAATTTTTAGTGAGGGCTATTTCTCTCCTTCTTCAAAAGAGAATTCTGATTAATCCATTCAGAAGGGGTTATTGAAAATACCTTTTTATCATGATTAAGCAGTTATAAGAATCTCCTCCAGGTACATTCTTAGCGCCAGTCAGTGCAGCAGTAGTTGAGATAAAGTCTGCAAGAAAAGGCTGGGCAGCCAGTTAACTTGTTCCTTTGCTAAGGCGCAGCTGGTAACAGGCCTTAGGCATGTTCCCGAGTTGCAGGGAGTTGTTTTCCTTAGAACCGGCTCTTTCAAATCCTACACATACGTGCAGGTTTCTCAGCCTATGTTTGTGCACAACCTCAGAGTCCTTCCCAAAATCTTAACTGTAAAATACAGACTCACAGGATGCCTGAGCAAATTGGGCCAAAAAAACACCTGGAGACAGAAACAATTTATTCAGGAAACCTTGACCTACCTGCTTGGGGAGTGCTAACAGAAAGTTAAGGTGACTGACCGCAGACTATTCAGTGTGGGAAATAACAAAATAAAGGTAGCTCACTCAGATATTAACTCTCTCCTTCACTCATCCATTCTTTGGGACAATGAGATACCGTTTCTCCAAGGATCTGTGTTGTTCCTTGCACAGACCAACTGGATGAGTACACTCATTGCACAATGAACAAATTAGCTATTCAACACTGACTTCTAGCATTGTTGTTCAATGAACCTTTCCACTTTCGTTCAGAAGTCACACCTGACATAATGTTGGATAAAACTGGAATCTTGTGGAAAAATTACCTCTTTCTCTCTGTAGTTGTGAAAAAGTCTTTGATCAGGTTAGACAAGAAGTCTGAAAATCAAATACCTTCAATTTTCTTTTCAGGCCAAATCCTAAAACTGAGATAATAAAGTTGTTATCAATCCATAGCTACCAGCAACTAGCCCAGAGTTTAGATGATGGGGAAATCATGTCTGACCAAGCTGGTAACCTTCTATGATGAGATAACTGGCTTGGTGGGTGAAGGGAGAGCAGTGGATGTTGCATATCTTGACTTAAATAAGGTTTTGGTGCTCTCTCCCATGACATCCCCGTAGACAAACCAATAAAGGATGGACCAGATAAGTGGAAAGTGAGCTGGATTGAAACTGGCTGCACTGCCAGGCTTAAAGGGTTGTGATCAGCAGCACAAAGTCCAGCTGGAGGTGTGGTGGTGTGCTCCCCTGTTTTATATCAATAAAATATATTGTTGCTTCTCTTTTGCAAGTGAAGTACATCACTCTTTCCGTGACAGGAGGGCAGTGACAAGTGGTGTGCCCCAGAGATCAATACTAAGACCAGTCCTGTTCAACATCTTCATTAATGAGCTGGATGATGGGACAGAGTGCACCCCAGCTGTTTGCAAATGATACAAAAGCGGGAGGAGTGGCTGATACACCAGAGGGTTGGGCCATCATTCAGAGAATCCTTGGTGGGCTGGAGAAATGGGCTGACAGGAACCCCAGGCAGTTCAACACGGGGAAATGCAGAGTTCTGCGCCTAGGGGCGGACAACCCCCAGCACCAGTATAGGCTGTGGGCCGACCAACTGGAAAGCAGCTTTGCAGAGAAGGACCTGGGGATCCTGGTGGACAAGTTGAGCATGAGACAGCAACATGCCCTTGCAGCAAAGGCAGCCAACAGCATCCTGGGCTGCATTGCTAGCAGATCAAGGGAGGTGATTCTTCCCCTCTGCTCAACCTGGTGAGGCCACATTTGGGATGCTGTGTCCAGTTCTGCACTCCCCAGTGCAAGAGAGAGATGAACTTACTGGAGAGGCTCCAGTATGGTGTAGGGTTTGGAGCATCTACCATGTGAGGAGAGGCTGGCAGAGCTGGGGTTGTTCAGCCTGGACCTGAGAAGGCTCAGGGGGATCTTGTCAATGTGTGTAAATACCTGATGGAGGTGGAGGTTAAAGAAGCTGGAACCAGACTCTTCTCAGTGTTGTCCAGGGAATGGACAAGATGCAACAGGCACAAACTGAAATTCAATAAATTTTATTTAAATGGAAGAAAAAAACCCCTTGTTTATGGTGAGTGTGGTCAAGCACTGGGACAGGTTGCCCAGAGATGTTGTGGAGTCTGCATCTTTGGAGATCCTCCGAATCTGAGTGGACACAGCATGACCAGCCTGCTTTAGCAGCTCTGCGTTGAGCAGCGGGATTGGACTAGGCCATCTCCAGTGGCCACCCCAACTATTCTGTGCTTCTGTGTGATTCTATGATGGCAAATAAATTGCTATGAATACATCTTTGTTCCAATACAGTAGAATTAGCATGTCTGTCTTCCTTGACATTTATTCTGAAAAACCTCTAAAAATTTTATGCCCTCAAATCATCTCCTACTGTATATTTCAGATCATCTATTATATATTTATGGTCATAAACAGATTTCAAAAATGTTTTTACTACTTTTTATTTCTGCTGAAACAGCTGAGGGGGGTCAGAGGAAATATACTCTTCCTTTTGCCCATCAAAAGGCATTTCCTGCTGAACTCCAGTCCCTTATTCATAGGTAAATCCAGTGATGCATATAGAGGTAGAGAGCTACCCATGAGCTCCTGAACTGAAGGTAACAGGGATCCTATAGCACTGTATTAAATCACTGCTCAACCTGTACAGCTGATCATAAATAGTGAAAAGAAGAATCTAGTCTGAATTTCAGATTTGGGATTACATTTTCAGAGACGTAGACTGAAATCTTGAATTTTGAGCACACTTGATATAAAGTAATTCCAAGTAAAATATTCCAAAAAACAAAATTCCTGTTCAGAAAAGAACAACAACTTTTGATAAGGTGCCACCTCTCTCTCAGAGATAACCGTAGTTTTAACAACTGTTTTATTGCCATGTTTTGCAATGTTATGGCAATCTAACAATATTTGGGATATATTTTTAAAAGTCTACTTACTGGGATTGGGTGTTACGTTGGAATTTCAGCGCTTATTAAAGAAACAAGTACTTCAGCCCTTAAAATTCCTGGAATCTGATAACTTGCAAATTGTATTGTGAGATGACATTTCTTTTTTAAAAAAAATCAGATCTGAATGTTAACAAGCAAAACAAATCATTTGAGATACATTTGCACTTACATGGTGATCTGCCAGCCATGCAACTCCAGGCTAGTGCTCCCAGCCTTTAACAAAAGAACTTTTTCCTTTCCCTCATGCTACTCGTACACCCCGCAGTTCTGCTATTTTCCCCTATCCTCCTCAGCACCTAATGAGCAGAGGGGCCCTGAAAACAGAGGTGTCAAAGAGCCTGACGCTGCCTATTGTCCTCTCTGTGTGCTGTGACCACTGTCCCTGCCTCCCGATGCACTTTACCTGTTGGGAACCAATGCAACAAAAATTCATCTGCCAAACAAATGGGGGGACAGCTGCACTACAGGATTGACTCTTGGCATTAGCACTGAAGGTTTCAAAGGCCAGATTCTACCATGAGTTTGGTGCTAAGCATGTCCTCGGTGGGCTCCTACCACCGCGTGTCCATATGGCAGTGTCTTCATTGGCATTACACAGCTGGGTTACAGCGAGTAGAAAGCAACTTTCCTTTGTTGTCTACGCATGAAAAAAGAAAACTGAACTGCAGCAGTACATCACTATAAGGAAACTTCAGAGTAAGATGAAACAGAGAGGGACAGGATTGGGGTTAGAAAGTGACGCAAGGAAAGGCAGGCAGCTACCACGCCCTGGAGAAGTGCTATAATGTCATTGAACACCGGGGGGCAACCAAGCACCCAGCCTTCGGGGAGGAGAGCACTTCATCCATAGAAAGGCAGCAGCCCCATTCCCTCTCCTCCTTGGAGCAGACATAGCCTTTGATAATTACCCTTTCAAAAAGCAACCAATTGTTTAGAAAAGGTCGCAGATATCTCTCCCTGAAAATAACAGGCAGGATCTGCTTATCTGAGTCTACTGTGCAATCCAGAGTGGAAAGCACTGAATTTTTTTTTCCCAATACTGCAAGCACTTACCTGGAGCCACGCAAAGCAATACTCTCTGGTTTGATGTCTCTGCACGATGTGAAGTCATTATCTTTAATACACAGGTAAAATATTAATACATGGGGAGGTAAAAAGTTCATTTCCAAGAAGAAACTTTAGGAAATACAACTGATTAACACACCTTGTGTACCTAAAGGAGCAATGTATGAAACTGAATACACCACAGAAGGCAACAGAATTACAAATCACTTTTCACAGTTTAGTCTTGGGCAAGTGGCCCCAAACATTTGCTGCTTAAATATACAAAGAAGGAGCAGCTAGGGAATAAGAAATGAATACTGGAAACTTAGAGGGAAAAGTTTTGTTTTATAGATAATTTTTTATAGCTTTATCATGCCAAAAATCATTTGAAGACATTTTACAGCAGATACTTCCACCCTTTTCCTCCATGAAGCAATCCCTCTACAGTTCAGAAATACCAAATGTCATCATTGCCACATCTCCTAATTACACTATTCTCCCTATTTTTGACATGCTGCAGGGACTGGTACCGATTCATAAGCACCGATGCTAAAGCTGTGAGTTCTGCCAAGGCAAAGACATTTGTGATTCGTCCTGACTCATGTACTTTATCTGGAAGAATAGTGACTCCCACAAACCACCCGAGTTGCTTGTTTTCAAGGAAGTCAAAGAAACTTAATGAGATCACTGTGAAAGGCAGAATGAATATTGGAAAAAAAAACAGTTGTGACGTTACTAACACTGCAAGTCCTCTAAACAAGAGAACCAACATTTCCTTGAATGGTTTGCTTGCATGAGATGCCTGCTTGTTAAATGGGAATAAGGGGCAGGCATTCGTAAGAGAAAGAAAAAGGAAAAGTGTCATGAAGATAAGATGGCAGATTTGTTTCCTGCCTCATTTCATTCAGCCATGACTAGTTCTGTTAAAGTGGGACGGAGGAGGGGTTGGTTATCTCAAGACATCTCGTCTTCATCTAAAAGTGTCATTTGCATGAACACGATATAGAGAAGATCTTTATTTATTTGGTTTTATATATATGGAAATAAAACCAGAAGAGAAAGTTCAGACCCAGGGTACTTCTAACTTTGAAACTCACATCATTGCACTAAAAGCTGATATTAAGTACAATAACTGATCATATTGATAACTCAAATCCTGAACTAATGTAAAAGGACAGAAAAGGTGGAACTTCTCAAATTAGTAGCACCACAGTACAGTTCTTCAATGCCTTTAATATCTTTAACATTTTAGTATTTCTATTGCTGAAAGACATACTTATGTTATCCCTTCTCATGGATTAGTAACATTTTACGTTGTTTTCAGTAACACCTGAAATACATTTTCGACTTCAGAATGAGCACCATCATAATTTTTCTGTTTTAAACACCTTTTTTCAAATTGTACATAGTTTTTTGTCTGCTTGCTATTTTTGATGAAGACCCATTAAGAAAGATATTATTTTGAAGTCTTAGAAACAAGTTTAGGAAGTTTTTATGGAGAGATTTCCAAAGAAAAACTGACTCTATTCTGTTCTGTGTTCTGTAGCATGCAGTGACTTTTAAAAGGAAAGATCACGAGAAAGACGATAAAGTGAGTTCTTGAAACAGTTTTCTCTGAATAAATTTGTAAATAAAAGCATTGATACATGTGATGGTCACATCTCTCTCCTGTCTGTGGGTTCACAATTCTTGTTATGTTGCTACAGATCTACAGTCACTCCATGAGCCTGAATCAATGCCAGCTTTCTCTTTGTGTAACAGAGGAGAGAGAGCACTGACCATTCAAATTTTAATGTTCTGATGGCGTTAAACCTTCAAAGAAAATATTGACAAAGACATAGGTAAACATTGCAAAGTCCTTTCCCAGCCTCACGCTGGAATCGGAGCTTTATGTCCTCAGCTCCTGGAGCACGGGTTTACATGGTACTTCAAGTCCTGCAGTCCTATAAAACCAGATCACCTCCTCCTTTCTCTGTTTTTATGGCTCCACAGAAGCCTCGCTCTTCCCTTAAAAATTCCTCCTCCCAGGAGATATTGAGTTAATGGAAGTTAGTGATGTTAACAATGGCATAAAGCGAATTGAGAAGACAACCATCCTTCATTTTCTGGCCTTCTCCTGTTTGTCCCGGTTGAGACCCTTGTAGTCCAGCCATCTCAGTACCTACAAAGTGTTTCAAGCACAGTCCAGGGGCTCAGTCTTCCAAGCTTTTCTCTTCCATGAGTGTGACATAAGGGGGATTCATGAAGAGCCACAAATTGAAAGAAACCATAAAATGTGGCTTTTTCATAAGGCAGGATGAAGGAACTGTGAAGAAAGGTAAGGTTTGCCATGCACTGAGCCCCATTCTGGGTCTACAATGGAGACACAATCATCAACAAGAAAAGGTAGCTGAGGCTGCCATGGACGTGTTATAATTAATAAAAGTTTGCCTAAGGGAAAATTGTTTTTCCTGAGAATAAATGACTCACTCTGCTCTTGAAAACATACAAAAAGGATGAAGTTGGTGCATCTCCACAGAAGCACCTTATGCTCAAATCTAACCATTTATTTGTGGTGGTGTCAGTTCGCATCATGCAGAGCTTCTAAGAGCTGATCAGCTCCACAGTGCATTTGACTGGACAGTGTTGATTACACATCTGCAACATTTTAAAAGAAACCAAACAAACACCATACCTGGCAACAGCCTCTTTGTGTCACTGTTCATTACCAATATTGCATTAGCAGATGGCTTCATGTGGCTTAGCATATAACATAGCAAATGGATATGACAGTTTTCAGGACAGAGGAAGCACAACATAAATACAGCATATCACTTTCACAAACACAGGATTTTCAAAACTCTGGCAATATTATAAAAATAAGCTTCATATGCAATTAAATACAAATAACTGGACTTACAGTATTGTACAGTATTTACCGTAGAATAATTCTTGATAGTGCTTTGCCGAGCTGAATTTATTTACAATAGTCTGTAAAGAGCAAATACCATTTCACTCAAAGCTAGATGCATGAAGGAAAATAGAGAAAAGAGAGATGCTTCTTTAAGCTAAATACTGTCATATCCAATGTCAAAATTTAAGTGGCTTACAACCATTCATAAAATTCTTGTTTTGGCGAAGTTTGTTTTTTCAGTTACAGTATCAAAGAGGCAAGCTTTTTAAGAAGGAAGAAATGGCAGCTGTTTCCCATAGACAGATTGTTTAGGTGCCTACACATGGATTTGCAGAGCAGCCTTAGGCAGACTTTCATGACAAGCTCAGTCAGTACTTTCATTTCATTCATGCAGAAGCAGCAGGATCCAGTATAAAATAATTACTTTACAGTTATGCTTTTAAACAATAGGCTTCAATCTTTTTTATATTCCAATCATCTTTCACACCCAAATCTGCTTTTGAGTGTAGCTGGGAATTAACTGATCCAATTTAACAGTACTACTAGTCATAACACAATTGCACCCCGCATGGCCTCTGACACCTGTTTGATCCTCCTGCAGCTTTTGACTACCAGAGGGAATAGCCCCAAACTTAAGATACTTGAAAAACAAGGCAAAGAACAACCTTCTTCCTAACTCTGTCTGTTTTTATTTCTTCTTCAATTTATCACATACTTCGTCTATTAACTTCCACAAATTGGTAATGAGGAGTTTCGTAATGACTCCTAGTGTAGGGCATCAAGATACCACGGGCATACACACCATCATGTGTAATAGCGTGTTAATACACTGAGGTCAGCAGGAATGAAGTAATAAAGCAGTCAAAATATAGAAGCTTTCAATCTGAGGCATTAGGCAACCAGTTTTATCAAGTCTCCCTTTCGTAAAGCTCTGGAATTGCAACTGCACCGAGGAGGTAAGAGAGGAGGACATGCCAGCAGCGTCAGCACGGCAGCAGCACCAGTGCTACTGACTCAGAAAGAAAATGATCCCCTAGTGAGATTTCTTCCAACCACTTCACACAGTCCTACTCCACATATCGAACACAAAAAGCAACAAAGCAGCAGCCGATCAGTGCCACTGTAGATGCCGAAATCACAGTGACGGCACTGCCAGCAACACTAACCAAGAGCCCCAGGCCCACACCGAGAATGATCTGGGCCAGCTGGACCATGCAGGTGAGAGCAGCACAGTCAATGCCCTTCCCTCGCCCGTGCTCACCAGCTTGTTCCCCATCCTGCAGCTTCAGGCTCTGCAAATAAACACAAAACAAAACCCAGTGAAATGAGACAGCACCGATAACGTGCAGCTCTCAGCCAATGCACTGTCACGACCCCCAGGTGCAGCAAGACAGGCCAATAGCTCTCTGCTTCCTTTCTGTTTTTTTCTGCTTGTGCCACAGAGGTTACGGAATTCAAACAGAGATTTTACAAGTGATAATGAGTTTTCCAAGCTCCTCCTAAATTGTCCCGTTTCTCCCATCCACAATTTTTCCCTCTATCCCTTCTCTCAAGGAACGAATTGAAACTTGATCAGAAAAATTAGCCGTTTCCTTGAAGTTCAGGTCTATTTGAGCCCTGGAAAACTGTCATTTCACAGTACAGGTCACCCCGTCATGGATAATTTAGCTCCAACTCTCATGGTTGAAGGAGAGCCTCAAAGGGATGTTAAGATGAGTCATCCTATGTGCCACACACGTACAGATCATAATTCATTATAATGGAGCACTGTGCTCTGAAGTTACGCCTCAAAGCACATAAAGGAGTTCAGTACTAAAATCTAAATGTAATGCTTTTATTGCTGGGGGAAAAAAATAATCTGAAAACAAATGTCCAGACTAGGATTCTTCTACATTACAGAAGACCATTATTAACTACCGATTATCTGTATACCTGCTATGATATATATAGCAGGGCAAAAGCCTTCATTTATTATATACAAGCATCTCATACATAAGCACCCTGTGAGGGTAGTTGATCACTGGAACAGGTTGACCAGAGGGTTTGTGGAGTCTGCATCCTTGGAAATATTCAAACCAGACTGGACATGACCCTGGGCAACCTGCTCCGGGTGGCCCTGCTTGAGCAGGAGAGTTGGACTATATGATCTCTGGAGGTCCCTTCTAACTTCAGCTGCCCTGTGATTCCCACCAGGAAGGAACTATTCTGTTTTGTTGGGAAATTACATGATAGTTTACATATTTATTGTTCTTCTTGCATAGACTGTTGAATGGAGAAGCTTGTATTGTAACAAACAAGAGGTTTCCATGATGTAGGCTAGCTGTGCTGTTGTCTTCTGGTATCCAAACACTCTCGGCCATTAAGATGCTTTTTACTTTTTGCAAGACCTATTACATTGCCTTTGAGCTGTTACCACACAAAGCTCAAAAGTACTGGAGACAGTCTCTTCCTAATCTAGTAGACAAAATTGAATTTGGATCCTAGGGGACAGCAGCATGGAACAGGAGTTGAAATGGCAGCATTTTAAAACCCAGCACATGATTTTGGTAGAACGCATAGTGAGAAGAAAATGTCTGCTCTTTGTTCTGGAATGATACAGTCCTTTCACCTGAAGTATCTCCAATTCTAGACACAATTTTTTTGGAATTAAATCTATTTTGCTGGGCTGTGCCCAGTGTTCCTATGTTCCAGTAGTTCTGACCACAATTATATGAATGTGTAAATGAATGCAATCTTGCACTTGATGTTTCCTCTTTATTTTTTCTATCTTGTACATTATATAAGATTTGAGCTAAACCTAATTCTGTTAATATCAGATCTAACATAGAATTAGATATCATTTAACATCTGGCATAGCAAGTACCATACACCAAACAAGAAACAATTGGTTGTCTTACAAGTAACATTTGAATATATTAGCCTATTAAATATAAAGTCCATGCCTACTCAGCATATTTTATTTCACTTCTGTCTTGGAACAGCTCTGAGTCAGAGCTAGACTACAATTTTGCCTTTACTCCCTCTCTGTGAGTTGGCTGGCCCGAGGTTAGGAGTGTGATCTCACTCTAAACTGGGTTCGTTCCCTGTCCTTTGTTATATCTTTCTAAAACTCTTCATCATGATTGTTCTCTGTTGGAAGGAAAAGAGAAATTAACTGAAAAATTAGGAATCAGATCTATTAAATACTTATCCACGTTCATAGAATCATAGAATCATAGAATCACTAAGGTTGGAAAAGACCTCTAAGATCATCGAGTCCAACCATCGACCCAACACCACCATGCCCACTAAACCATGTCCCTAAGCGCCTCATCTACACGTCTTTTAAATACCTCCAGGGATGGGGACTCCACCACTTCCCTGGGCAGCCTCTTCCAATGTTTAACCACTCTTTCAGTAAAGAAATTTTTCCTCACATCCAATCTAAACCTCCCCTGGCACAACTTGAGGCCATTTCCTCTCGTCCTATCACTTCTTACTTGGGAGAAGAGACCGACACCCACCTCGCTACAACCTCCTTTCAGGGAGTTGTAGAGAGCGATGAGGTCTCCCCTCAGCCTCCTTTTCTCCAGGCTAAACAACCCCAGTTCCCTCAGCCGCTCCTCAGAAGACTTGTTCTCCAGACCCCTCACCAGCCTCATTGCCCTTCTCTGGACACGCTCCAGCACCTCGACGTCCTTCTTGTAGTGAGGGGCCCAAAACTGAACACAGTATTCGAGGTGTGGCCTCACCAGTGCCGAGTAGAGGGGCACGATCGCTTCCCTACTCCGGCTGGCCACACTATTTCTGATACAGGCCAGGATGCCATTGGCCTTCTTGGCCGCCTGGGCACACTGCCGGCTCATGTTCAGCCGGCTGTCAACCAGCACCCCCAGGTCCTTTTCCAACAGGCAGCTTTCCAGCCACTCTTCCCCAAGCCTGTAGTGCTGCATGGGGTTGTTGTGGCCAAAGTGCAGGACCCAGCACTTGGCCTTGTTGAATCTCATACAGTTGGCCTTGGCCCATCGATCCAGCCTGTCCAGGTCCCTCTGCAGAGCCTTCCTACCCTCGAGCAGATCAACACTCCCGCCCAACTTGGTGTCGTCTGCAAACTTACTGAGGGTGCACTCGATCCCCTCATCCAGATCATTGATAAAGATATTGAACAAGACCGGCCCCAAAACTGAGCCCTGGGGAACACTGCTCGTGACCGGCCGCCAACTGGATGTAACTCCATTCACCACAACTCTCTGGGCCCGGCCGTCCAGCCAGTTTTTGACCCAGTGCAGAGTACACCTGTCTAAGCCGTGAGCTGCCAGCTTCTCGAGGAGAATGCTGTGGGAGATGGTGTCAAAGGCCTTACTGAAGTCCAGGTAGACCACATCCACAGCCTTTCCCTCATCCACTAGGCGGGTCACCTGGTCATAGAAGGAGATCGGGTTGGTCAGGCAGGACCTGCCTCTCATGAACCCGTGCTGGCTGGGCCTGATCCCCTGGTTGTCCCGCTCATGCCTTGTGAGCGCCCTCAAGATGAACCACTCCATAATCTTCCCCGGCACCGAGGTCAGGCTGACAGGCCTGTAGTTCCCTGGATCCTCCTTCCGGCCCTTCTTGTAGATGGGCGTCACATTGGCAAGCCTCCAGTCGTCCGGGACCTCCCCCGTTAACCAGGACTGCTGATAAATGATGGAGAGTGGCTTGGCGAGCTCTTCCGCCAGCTCCCTCAGCACTCTCGGGTGGATCCCATCCGGCCCCATAGACTTGTGAGTGTCCAGGTGGTGTAGCAGGTCATTGACTGCTTCCTCTTGGATTATGGGGGGTTCATCCTGCTCGCCATCCCTGTCTTCCAGCTCAGGGGGCTGAGTACCCTGAGGATAACTGGTCTGCCTGTGAAAGACTGAGGCAAAGAAGGCATTGAGTACCTCAGCCTTTTTCTCATCCTTGGTGACAATGTTCCCCCCCGCATCCAATAAAGGATGGAGATTCTCCTTGGCTCTCTTCTTGTTATTAATATATTTGTAAAAACTTTTTTTGTTGTCTTTAACGACAGCGGCCAGATTGCGTTCTAGCTGGGCTTTTGCCTTTCTCATTTCTTCTCTGCATGACCTAACGAGATCCCTGTACTCTTCTTGAGTCGCCTGCCCCTTCTTCCACAAGTGGTAAACTCTCCTTTTTTCCCTGAGTCCCAGCAAGAGCTCCCCGTTCAGCCAGGCTGGTCGTCTTCCCTGACGCCCATTCTTCTTATGGCGTATGGGGACAGCCTGCTCCTGCACCTTTAAGACTTCCTTCTTGAAGATCGTCCAGCCTTCCTGGACCCCTTTGCCCTTCAGGACTGTCTCCCAAGGCACTCTCTCAACTGGCGTCCTGAACAGGCCAAAGTCCGCCCTCTGGAAGTCCATGGTTGCGGTTTTGCTGCCCCCCCTCCTTACTTCACCAAGAATCGAGAATTCTACCATTTCATGGTCGCTAAGCCCAAGACGGCCTCCGACCACCACATCTCCCACCAGTCCTTCTCTGTTTGTAAACAGCAGGTCGAGGCACCTCCCCTGGTAGGCTCCCTTACCAGCTGTGTCAGGAAGTTGTCTTCCACACACTCCAGGAAACTCCTAGACTGCCTCCTCTCTGCCGTGTTGTATTTCCAGCAGACGTCCGGGAAGTTGAAGTCCCCCACGAGAACAAGGGCTAGCGATTGAGAGACTTCTGCCAGCCGCTTGTAGAATGCTTCATCTGCCTCTTCATCCTGGTTGGGTGGTCTGTAACAGACTCCCAGCAGGATATCTGCCTCGTTGGCCTTCCCCCTCATCCTTACCCATAAACACTCGACCGTATCATCATCACAATCTTTGGCTCTACAGGGCCACCCCACCGCCTCTCCTTCCTCATTGAGATATCCTCCTAGGATTCAATAGAATAATTAAGAGTTTTCTTGTATTCATCATTCAGATGGTGATGCTTAAAAGTTGTACAGAACAGTAGGACATGTTCTCAGGGACTTGATCTAGACCTGTGCTGGTCTCAACTATGTTTCTACGTTGTTTTTCAATGGTTCAACATTTCCTTTACTAATTTCTTCAAATGTCTCCAGATATAATGAGAACTTTTCCTAAGTCCTCCCAACTCTCCCAACTTTCCTTAATCCTTCTTGTTTCCAGCTCTCTCACTAGCTTAAGAGACTTGAGAGAACTTTTCCATTAAAGAGCTCAACACTTAACAAGACATGAAGATCCTGCTGTGCCCAGTACCATGATATAAGGAATGCAAACTTTTCCAGATTTTCCTTGGAAACAGGATTTCATGCAGTGGAGGACCGAAAACCAACGCCAGATATTTAGAGAGACAATGAGAACGTGGTTTATAATTTAATACTGGACTATATAAACCTGTTTGTACTTGAATTTCATATCTTTATGAAATTTTATATCTTTATTAGCTAACAGCTTTTGTAACACTTTGCAGTTAACTAAGACTTCTGCCAGCCTTTACAGTGTGGTTATCAACCTTAGGAACACAGAAGTCAATTCCTCAGCTAGTACAGCTGGAAGGAAGGATATAAGGAAGCTTGAAGGCAACACGAAGTGGAGCCCTATTATCTGCTTACTGCCTGAACACATACTGCGATTGGCTTTGTTTCAGCTGTGATGATAATTAATTATTTGTCTTGCTGCAGGACTGTTTGGAGAGTTTGGAGCTGGGACTTTAACTCTCCCTGTCAGAAACTTTCCATTCATAACATGTGTCATCATAAATAGTTTGAAATTAAAATTAAAAGCTGCTCACCAGTTCTATCCAGTTTTCTTCCAAAATAGACTAAACAGACCCAGACAGATATAAACTTACCATTCCTTAGACATTGAACTCACCTCTTCTTCCCTGTGATACTCTGCAATGAGGTGGAATGGCACTGTGTACAGTGTGCTGGACATGACACCAAAGAGGGAACATAGAGCCAGAGTGGAATAGACATTAGGAAACAAGCCAATTAATCCAGTACCCAATCCAAAAAGTAGGTATCCAATGAAATAAAGTCCCTTTAATCCTATGTACGGCAGAAGGATTTTCTGCAGGTCTGTGAAAAGAAAGTGAAAATGCTGATAAGACTAAACTAAAACAGGTCACATTTCATCAGGGAGTTCCTTTAAAGGGTTTTATTTTGTAAAATGCAATGGAGATAATCTTACTGATTTTGGAAGTTGCCTCAAATTATTGTGGGTATAAACTTGCCAAAGAATACTTGCTTTCTCTGGGGATAGTCTTATTCTGGCATAGCCAACTCCAGAGAAGAAGTAGTTAACAACCATTCTGGAAGAACTGCCCTCACTGACAACCTCAGACATTTCCGCTGTTTGATTATAATGCGAACATTTGGCATCAACCTCTGTCTGAGCTGAGAAAGGCGCTACAGAAATGCCTGTAGTTAAGCTCCAAAGGGAAAAAGATTTCCCTCAAGCCTCTTTTAGATGCTCAATTCAGCCCCCAAAATGCTACTCATTTGAGTTTTCAGATTGCAAGTAGGTTTTTTTAATTCTTAGTAAGAGCTATGGTGAAATCTACCTGGGGAACTGTGCTAGCATATTTACAAATAGTTTTGGAGAGCAAGGTTCATGCTTCTGACAAGAACTTCTACTGCATTGTGAAAAAGTTGTTTTTTATAATCTCCAGATGGGGAGAGGCCATCAGAGGGACCTTCAAGAACCTACAGCTACAGAGCACTGCTAGGTGAAAGAGCATCTCAGAATGATGCCCATGGCATCCATTTTAGTCTGGCATTTAAATTCAGGATGATTTTCAGTGTTCAGGGTCAGTTCACATGCAGAACAATGCCTTACTCCCAAAGTGACCCCTCATCATGTGGTCAGGAACTGTTCGTGTTAAGATACAAGTTTCTAACAATGCTGAGAATGTAACATTTCTTAAAGTTTTACTGTGGAAAAAACCCAGTTAATTTGGCATCACTTTATTTTTTTAAACAATGGCAAATAGTGAACAGTTTAAATACTGTTTCAAAACACAGTGTTGGAGTACAATCCTGGGTACTTACAAGAATAGGCTGATGAAGAAATTGCATTGATGCACAGCCCCCAGCATCCCACCTCTACTCCTGTTTTGTAAGTGAGGTAAAGTGTGGAGTTATGAGGTGCATAAGGACTACCCTGGTATACAACCTAAAAGAGACCACAAAGATCACAGAAGGCAAGGATGGACTGCATGTATATAATGGGGATGTATATAATACCTCTTTCTTATGGGAACATGGGACTCAACACAGGGCCTCATCCCTGGTAGGGGAGATAATTAGCACCCAAGAAATCTGTTAAGCAGTGCCCTGACCATCCCTTCACAGTTGGTTTCACACTCATTTCTCCCAGATTTTCACATCCCAGGCTCCTCCTCATTTATTACCCTCTACCTTTTCCTGGACTGTCTACTCTACACTGATTCAGTTGCTCTTTTTTCCTTTGGGTGTCTTATTTCCCACTCTTCTTCTTTCTCCACTTCTGCCTTCTTGCCTTAGCCTTTCTTTCCCTAATTTATCTATTTTTTTTTTTTTTTCTCTTTCAGGCTTACCCCAACACACTCATTTTTCTACCCAGTAATTGTCTTATTCAGTTCCTTATCTAGGCAAGCAAAACTTTTTCTTTTAGTTGTTCATATACACTGCAGGAAAAAACCCTCCCTCCCGCCTACAGAGACAAAAAAGGGCAAGTAAATGGGAATACTGGGTGGAAACCACAGAAAAAAGTAAGTGACAATGAGAGGATTTGGGCCGGGAGCATATTTGTAGCCTGGAGGAAAGGAGGCAGACAGGATCGTATAGGCAAGAATCACTGGCAGGGACATACAGCCTTACTGCCTGGGAATGGCGTGGAAAAGGGAGCACTGGGCATCACGAAGGCAAATAATTGCTGGTAGAAGGGACTCAGGGAAGGGTTTAAAGAGGTATGGCAGGGACAGCCAGATTCAAGGAGACAAGAGCTTTCAGCTACCAAGTAGCTCACTGTGTGCAAAGAGCTGCAGAGCCTGAGGCCAGGGAGGTTGCAGTGCAGGTGAACCGCCTTGTGCCAACAGTGCCCACGCACCAGGATAAGGCCAGCTGCATCCAAGCAACATCAGCATTACTTTAGTTAGGAAACCTGTCCATCTCGGAGCGGCTGCAAAGCCAAAGCAGAGAATGGATGTGTTTGGAACAGCTCCGAGAGCTTCATTTGGAACAGTTAAATAGACAGCAATAGCCTTACAAATACTAAAAAGTTTTCCCCAAAGATCCAACAGACTGGCTCAGAACGAGGGCCTGAGATCAATTAGCTGTTTTACAAAACTCTTGTTGAGCCCTCCAGATAGATACAACTGGCTCTGCCACCACTGTCATTTCTACAGGATTATAATACTGTCTCCTTTCTTTTTGGCGGAGGAGGATATGCTATGAGGAAAGAGAGCGAGAGGATTTTATGCTTTTACCTGTCCCATGAAATCCGTGAAGAAGAGCATGTTGGACAGGAAAGCCATCCATCCAAAGAGGTGGCTCACACACAGATAGCGATAGTGGGATGGCATGCTTAAAAGGGTCTTCAAGAGTGATTTAAGGGTCATCCGCCTTTGATCCTAAAAGCAAGTATTTAACAATAATACTGTATTATTGCCCTGAAGGCTAATAAAATAGCTGACAGCAATGAAGAAGGCCTCAGCATATTTTCATTGCTAAACTTCCAAAGTTTTTTATTTTTTGCTAGGAAGGGTTGTTTGGGTACTGAATGTCCTTCAATATATATTTGATTTGTAGAGCTATTGCCTAATAAAGTCATCTGAAAGATTCACAGAGACTCTGGGAGAGCTGGGGTATATCAGCAAGGATGTAACATTTCTCGCTGTTATAATAAGTAGGATTATTATTTACTTGTAGAACCAAGTGAAAATTTTCTGCCAAAACAGATTCAGTGGAGTTTCAAAAAAACCAAAACCAGAAACAAAAACAATTTCTTTATAGAGACAATCAGCTTTACATTGAAAATTTAAAGCTGCCACGGAAAAAATGAAACTCAAAATACTTCCTGAGAATTAAAATATTATCAGTTGTGGAATACGGCACTTCTGAGACCTCGTTGCCATTCCCTACTATGTGCTAAATTTCCTAGAAAACTTCACTTCTTCTGGTGTATCATAAGATTTCCACTATCTACTGTCCTCCCCTCCATGAAGCAGGGAGAGACCGTGATACATCACAGGAGGTGCAGCACTACTCAGAATCCTAGCACCCAGAGAATGTGAGCTCCAGCACCTGAACACCTCATCCCATGGGAGAAATAACTCATTTCAAAATCAGGTGCTGGTTAACAAATCTCACTGATGGGGAAAAACAAAATTTCTCACCACCTTCAATGCCCCACCTTATCTCCCTCCTCCTTGTCTGAGCCCTATGCCCAAAAACTCTCTCTCAGTTTCTTTTCCAGCCACATTCATCAGATCACTTGTGTCACTTGAATTTTTTTTAGTGCTGTAGGTATGCTTGATGTCAGGCATTTGCAATACACAATTCTTACTGCTTTAAAGCTCCTGCATGGTTCTTTGCTTTTAAAGAAAGAAAGATATTATTTTATCTGTGCATGATGGAACATTTCCAATTTTCTCTAGTGATGTTTGGAGGCAACAGTGTTGGGAGAGACGGTAAGGGAAGCTGTATGGTCATGAAATGTGGAAGAACTGTAAAGTTATGTTCATTACTGGAAAGCTAAATTTTGTCTTCAATTTGCTGTAAGATAATGACATTTTTTCCTTCCTTCAGTGTTCTACTTACTTTTCACATTTCTGCTTTCCTTTGAACTGCTTATGCTGCAAGCTACTCTATGAATAATCACCACATATAAAGTTGGAAAATACTTTGCTCCAGTGGGAGGTTTTTAATCCTCATGGGAATGCCAAAATTCAAGTTGCTGACTTTCACCTTGAACTGCATATTGTCCAAATCCCTTGGAATTTCTCTTGGCATCACTGTCTTTTTTTAAACAGGGTAAGCTTTGTATTCTTCTACAGTTATAAAAAACCCCCAAAAAATCTGCTCTCATTAGTGACTCATTAGTGTTATTTCAAGGATAATTACTATTGTTTGACTTGGCTTATTTAATTTGTTCAACTCTTCCACACAGTTCTTTAAAACAGCCTTTCCAATCAAAGTGTTAACATAAGGTCAGGCAACTACGAAGGACACTGCTGTAATTACAAACAATAATTTGACAGCTAGATAGAAATGCTTGCTTTCTATTCAGATATTTTAGAGAGTGGAAATGGAAACTGAAAAGTTTAATGCACATGTTCAATACACACCAACACACAAACCCCACACTAATTTAGATGTGCTGAAGTTTGACTCTGTTTAAGTGCCTTGTCCTTCAAAAGCTCACAATACCCAATCATTTTCTTTACAAAATCACTACAACTCAAGGCCTAAGATGATTCATAAGGATACAGAGGAATCAATGTAACTTGGGGTTTATGGCAGTAGATCCTGAGTAATTGGGCACCAAACTGAAGAACAAAAGACGAATCACTTCGGATGTCTGTTCATACTGTAACAGGTCAAATATCATTAATAATCATGGTAACGATTAGCATGTAAGAGCACAGTCCTTAATTTAGAAGATAGAGGGCCTTGATGCCTGCAGCAAAAAAAGAGATACAGAAAAACAGGAAGCCAAACCATTTCTTCAAGGAAGCAATTACAGTAACGCATGAACTCAGAAAACATGTGCCACAAGAGACAGACCATTAAGACAGTGAGTGTGTAGAACTTACACATGCCCAGGCACACCAAAGAAACACAAGGCAGATCAAAGCACTGTGAGCCTCTGATGGGCTGTCCAGCTGAAAATATAGAGAGGAGGGCAACAGCACAAGCTGGCCCACAGTGAACGCCAGAGCTTCACCTCGGGTGTCAGACGTTACTGATTCAGTGGAATTAGTTCTTGCCAAGGTAGAGGCTACCCCAATCCATAGTCTGCTCCCCTTGCTTTCACTGCATCTGCTTTCTTCTTCTTCATTTACCTTCCTTTCTTTAGAGCCCACATGGGCCAAGCAGTCAGTGACACTCAGCATCTCTGACAATCTGGAGGATGCTCAGAGCGAACAGTGCTGGTGAAGAATGCTGGCTGCTCAAGTTGGCCTACGGTGGGGAAACAGGGACAGCATCGCAGTGTGCTAGCCATATTCTCCCTACAAACTGTTGCTTTGCTGTCTGCCCCTCTCTGTGTTTGTCTGGCATTCTCATGAGGCAGTGTTCATCTTTTATTCTACCTTTGTGTTGTATCTGGTGTAACAATATTTTTCTTCAGGTTAGGAATACCAAGTGCTATTATAATGCAAATGATAAATAGTAAAAGATAATAAATCCTTTTTATTTGTAGCTTAAACATGAGCTTACATTTCTAACTTATAACCATATGCACATTCTCAGTATTTTTGACCTGATTTATCAAGGCCTGTATCAGGGATAGATATACATAACACCAAGAGATCAGAAGTGAAATTAAAACAACAAACACCTGTTTCATCACTTATTGTTACACTAGAAGCCAAACATGTACATTAGCCTTTGCTTACCTAGGGTACCATGAGAGTGCAGTGACGATTCCTAGCACTAAAAGCCAACAACAAAACAGTAAAAACTGTTATCTGTCCCCAAGACCATTCTAGAAATGTGCTCTCCAGATATTTTTCAGATAGATTCACCTTTTCCTAGTTGCCTTAGATTGAAGCAATCTCTCACAAAAATGCAGCAGAAACAAAATAACAATGGTGATTTGAAAATACTCGCTATTCTCTCCCACCTGAAAGTTCTGCCAAAGACACAGCTACAACATCACTTCAAAACAAAATGAAAACTCTGGAAGTGAGGTAGCATTGTTGTAGAAGTAGCAGCTTTAAACACATCAGTACTGTCAATAAATCCTCAATGAAATGTTGAGCAGCAGCATAACTGGAATGTTTACCAGACCAGGGAACAAACACTTCGTATGTCCTGCCTATGTAAGTGTGTGGACTTCAATAGAGTTACAGATTTGTATCAGATTAATGGTCTGGTGTCCTCGTCAGCAACGGGGTGTTAATTCTGTCAGGACTAAAGGACAAAGTACATCCTCTTGACAAAATTCACGAGGAGGATATCAAGAGACTGACACAGAGCAGAAACCTGAACCTGGTTCTCCCTTATCCCTGCCAATTGTTGAAAGCATCAGGACTAGTCTGTCTCATCCCTCTTGCTGGGACTTTATAAATAAAAAAAGGGAAAAGCAAGCAGGCTTTCTACTGACCCTGTGTGCTAGTGGAGGATTCTTTTTCTGTGTGTGTGAAAGGGCTCCATTCCAAATAGTCAGCATTAGCTAATTAAAGGGTCTCCAAGGACGGAACGATATGGGTTACAAAATCATCTCTGCACTTACCTCTGTATGTGACATAACAGCGCATTTCCCTGGTTTAGCTGCAGCCTTTATTTCAGTACATGTTGATTTTAAGTAGCCATTCTTGATTTCCTCCTCTATGGAGCTATATTTATAGGATTCAGTCACTTCCAACAAGATCTTTGTCTCTTCATTTTTGTATCTGAGTGGAACTTCAGGAATACTGCGCAGATGTACGGTAAGACAGACTAGGAAAACCAAGGCTGCGAAGAAGAAAATCACCTGGAACTCCGATGCCAAGGAATATCCTAGTACAGTTTGACCCCAATCCATAGCACCTGTCAGGTAGCCCAGGGCTCCTCCCAAACCTATGGGGGGGGGGAAAAAGGAGAAAAAAGATCTACTGGCATTGATAAAGTAAACAAACAGTACACAATACCCTCAACGTGATTCTCCACTAGAAATGACTTTCCAGATATTACTCATGAAAAATAGGAATACTGAGCTAACCACATACATGAGCAGTTACCAAAACATTTCTCAAAAAATCTCCTCAGCTCTGGTGGACAGAGGTCTCCAAAAAATGCCTGAACATATAGCAACATGGGCCTCCATCTCTTTTCTTGAATCTTTGAGGCTTTATTTTCTTTGAAACAGTGAGTAATACAAAATAAAGTTCTACTGAAATTTATGGGTTTTTTAAAACTTCACAGCACATTCTTTTAATTATACTGAGACTATCTATAGTTTTGACTTTGTAAAATGCATTTTATATAGCTGAATCTAAACAGAAATACTGTCTCCATGTGAAATTTAAAGAAAAGGAAATAAAACCCAAAGCATTGCTTTGTAGTTATCACAATCCAAGTACCTCACCACTTGGAAAAGAAAACAAAAAGGATCAAATACGAATGTGTAATTCCGTTTACTGATTTTCTCAGAAAAGTTAGAATAAAAGGTAAAATGAGAATGCTACCTTGTGTCTTGAGGTTAATAAAACCAGTGTTCAATCCAATTTTTTAAAAATTTCTTCTTTTTGTTATTAGCACACACAGTTTCAGAAGCACAAGAAAGTGCACACTGTTACATACAGTACAGAGCTCTGGTAGGGGAAGCAGCTTTGTGGAGTCCTGACCCCTTGTTAACCGGGTGGCTCTGCAGGACGTGGGAGTTAAGCAGGATAGGAGCATCTGAAGGACTTTGAAGTATTTCTACTCTTCTGCTTAGGAGAACTGAAGACAATGTATGGCAGAACCATTCTGTCTAACAAAAAGTAACAGAGGTAACAGGACCTGCATTTGCTTCACCTGCAAAACATGGGATTTTGATTTCATTTTGGGCTTTCTGTACTTTGTCTCAGTGGTCATAAGCCTCATAACTGCAAAGCTATTGAGTTTCATGTTCAAACCTTAAACTGAAGACAAACTGGAGAGCAAAATATTGGAGATACTTAGTATAAAAAGAAGTAACTAAATAGGGGAACAAAATAATACCTAAAACAGAAGCTAGAAAAGAAACTGAAAGATTGCTGTCTGTGTCTAATAGGGATAGAACAAGGAATGATGATTATAAATTGTAGGGAATGGATATTAAGATTAGATTTTAGGGAGAACTGTCTAACAACAAGGCCGGTGAAGTGCTGGAACAGACTGCCTTGGGAGGGCTGCAGAACCTCTATCACGGGAGGATTTCAAGAACAGGCTAGGTGATTACCCATCAGGAAGGGTTAAGGTACCGATGATCTTGCTATGGAGGGCACAGGGTGCTGGACTAAATAATGCAATCTGTTCCAGTCTTATTTGATGTGATTTGTCCCACATCCCTTTTCACAGCTCAGCACACAAATGAATCAGCTAAATCTGTAGCTCCAAATTTGGAAATCAATTCTTTTTATTATCATCCAAGGAAAAACTGCAACAGGAGTTCTGCTGAAGGCAAGAAGATACATAGAGACTCCCTCCCCTCTCTGTCCAAACACGTGATTGTTAAAAGCTTTATCTGTCAGTTTCTAATGGATCATACTGATTTCACTCCCCTGTGGCTCTAAGGTTCCCTTATAATCTGTGTTCCTGGACACAGCTATTTTGTATGTCCAAAATCGGCCTGTTGCAAATAGCTACTACTCCTCCCTCCTCGACTAGAGTAACTGCCACTGAATCTATGTGCCTCTGCTCTTGGTACGGCTCAGTACCCACAAAAATCTGCATCAACAGATTGCATGACTTCTCATCTAGTCTGCTTTTTGCCTAGTCCTTTCACAGTGACTGCTCCCGGACACAGCAGGGAGCTCCTCCTGATTAACATTACAGGTACACAGCCTTGCGTGTCTTCCCTGTGCATTTTCTCAATGCAGGGCTCACATAGTACAGGTTTCCTTCTGTACAGAAGGTTTCCTTCTGTAACTCAGCAACATTCGAACATGTGTAAAGGCAAATGAAGCTCTTACTTCGCTTGCAAGAGCCTGAACTGAACCACTTGGGCTTATTTTGTGGAAGTTGTGAAGCTCTGAATTTTTTACAGAACTATTTCTATACAGGAAGGCAGCACATATTGGAGCACTGCTGAAGAATGGAAATCAACTATACTGGTTTGTGCAGCTCTTGTTCTACGTCACATGCTGAGTAAAAAATGTTATTTTTATGTGCTATGGCAAGGAAACAAGTTACATCCCTTAATTTTGGCTTCACCAAAAACTTGGAAAAAATCAGAACAAGCTGAATAAATATGATTTCACTTTTTAAAATAATTAATTGCTCTTACTTAAATCATGGCTATGTTGCTGTAAATATTTATGCCTGCAGCCTTCTCCAGCAGAACTCCTGTAGCAGCAATCACAAGTTGCTGTTCTCTGGAGTAGTGAAAACCCGGCAACAAAAGACTCGTGACTGAAGCACGGGGTCAGATGATCAGTTCATTCAAGATTAGAAACACAGTAAGAATAAAATCCATGCAATTACCTTCCCCTCCTTCGAGAGGTAGGGAGGAAAGTAAGGGATCCGAGTACCTGTAAAGAGAGCGTGGTAATGCAGACCCTTCTCTTTATCCTGATGAGAGCAGACATCAAATAAATATGCTTTGATGGGACCATCAATAAAATCAGCTGCAAAATCAAAAAGCACTACTCCCAGCATGGTAATGACTATTGCCCATGTCCGCCGATTGTCTCTCTCACCGATGAAAGCTACAAAAAGAAAAACACCCTCATTCTGACAGCAACAGTGCCATATTCTGCAAAACCACATTTTGTCTCTCCCGATACCTCCAAATCTAAACAATGTTTAAAATTAAACAATTAAGAAATTAAACAATGCAAGGGAGAGCAGTGACACCAGAATCACATCAGAGAAGCAGGGTAACCGAGTCTGTGTAGCGCTGAGCTGTGCTAGGCTGACTTACTGCCTTGGGTCAGCGCAAGCTCAGGGTACTCCAAGCTCCACAATCAAGAGCATCACTAGACTTAATCTACTCCTTCGCACCTCCCTGGCATGCTCTGGTAGCCTAACACACATGCATTTTGTAGTACTTTTTTGTTTTATTCTATTTGTCCCACCCTTCCATTGTTTTAGATAATCAAGAGTTGACTGTAACACCTCTTTTTCAGCAAATGGATACAAGTATATTCAACACCAATAATGTGCAGGAAGAGAGAGTCAATCAATCCATAAAAACACACACCTCCCCCCTCTGCCAAGTCATAATGACAGCAACAACTTTCCATCAAGATTTGGGAAGTTACATCTCAAGCTGAAATATAGCAGTATCTAGGGGTGTCACTCCTATTCGATTTTGCATATTCCAGGTGCAGCACAGTTTCCAAGGAGTTACAGATTTCTATTATTCACCAGCATAACACAGTCCCGAGTCAAGCCAGTGCTGCAATAATTAAAGATATGTATTTTGAATGCTAATCCATCTAAAATAGGGATTAACAGACATTCAGTTTGGATGTGTATTACATCACACAAACAATATTGATCATTTAACTTAACAAGGTAGATGTTAGTTTGTAAAAACTTCTCTGGCCCTAAGCAGTGCTTTACTTGTATGAACTGATCAGGCAACCACACCAACATACAACATACTGTAATCACATGCAGAAACTACAGAACACTATGTACAGGGTACATAACATGCAGCGTTATGCTTGAATGTATATGAAGATTTCAGTGTTCCCCAGCTCTTTCAATGCAGCTGGGTAACTTGATACCCAATTTTAACAGTCCATTTTAGCAGGGAAAAAAGGAACCCCTCTTTTCTTTCTGATTCAAAAGGCTACGATGAGTTTTGTCTGTCAGCACAGCATATGCCCCTCACTCACCTGAGATCATCACGTCCCCATTGAGGTACAAAGCCATGCCTAACAGCATTATGATGCCCAGACCCAGAATGTAAGGTCGCCTCCTGCCCCAGCTACAGGTGCAGTGATCACTGGCTGAACCTACCACGGGCTGCAGCACGAAGCCCAGGATAGGGCTGATGAGCCACACCAGGCTGTAGAGGTTCTTGGGCAGCCCTACACTGAGCAGTACCGGCGTGACAAAGGCGGCCTCCACGGCATAGCAGAACTCCCGGCCGAACATCGCCATGCTGTGCATGACCAGCCTTCCCACCACTCGCTTCCTTGGCACCACTGCTCCAGATGTCGTCACAGACTGCAGCAGAGCCTCCTCCTTCTCTCTGGTGCTGTCCATGTCAGCCTTGGTCACCTCAGAAGCGGGTGGAAGAGCCCCGTGGAAACTCTCTTTTGTTAAGGTCATCGCTCTGGCTACGCGCAGCGCTCTGGCAAGTTGGTGCTGCCTGCCCTGGCTGACATGGAGCCCAGATCATATGCCGGGTGGGATCAGCCTGTGCTGGGGGAGGGACTCACATACTTTCATGGCTCTGCGATCACAAGTTATGAAAGGAAGGGGGCGGGGAAGCATGTGTTAATATTAGCAGATCTGAGCTCTTGGGCGTCTGCAAAGCTCCCAACTATCTACAACTAAAGAACTACTGTTTAAGCACAAAACACACATATAACGGGAACGTACATCACATGGGCGAAGCGCAAGATTAGCGTGACACAAAGCTATTCCTCTTGTTGCTGTAAGACAGCGGTGATACCAAGAAACTAGAGCCATCATCTTTCCATTCAGCAAACAACATGAGCAGCAGATGGAGTGCTGATTTCCTGTTGATCGAACGAGGGGAAAAGAATCTGTAATATATATCCACAAAAGGATTTCAATGCACTTCATGAAGGTAAGTGATCCTACCTATTGCCCTAGAGTGTTAGTGGCAGATAAAAAGCTTGACAGAAGTCTGCCAAACAGCAACTGGTGAATATTTTTTTGTATCTATCTGCTGTGTGCCACCCTCAATACCACTGATTATTTTCTTGGTTTCTGAGAAACAAAGGATATCAGGATCACTTAGGTTTTTTTTAAACAGTCTTACCTGCCAAAAGAAGGCCTTAAAAGAAATCTGTAGTGACATACCAAAACTGTGCCTTTCAGGTTAGCCACCTCAGTCAGGCAGCTGATACAACCTATGATCACAGAATCATAGCATAGTTTGGGTTGGAAGGGACCTCTAAAGGTCATCTAGTCCAACCACCCTGCCATGGGCAGGGACATCTTCAACTAGATCGGGTTGCTCAGAGCCCCGTCCAACCTGACCTGGAATGTTTCCAGGGATGGGGCATCCACCATCTCCCTGGGCAACCTGGGCCAGTGTCTCACCACGCTCAGCGTAAAAAATTTCTTCCTTGTATCTAGTCTGAGTCTACCCTCTTTTAGTTTAAAACCATTACCCCCTGTCCTATCGCAACAGGCCCTGCTAAAAAGTCTGTCCCCATCTTTCTTACAAGCCCCCTTTTAAGTATTGAAAGGCTGTAAGCAGGTGTCCCCCAAGCCTTCTCTTCTCCAGGCTGAACAACCCTGACTGTCTCAGTCTTTCCTCATAGGAGAGGTGTTCCATCCCCCTGATCATTTTTGTGGCCCTCCTCTGGACCCACTCCAACAGGTCCATGTCTTTCTTATGCTGAGGGCTCCAGAGCTGGACGCAGTACTCCAGGTGGGGTCTCACCAGAGCAGAGTAGAGGGGCAGAATCACCTCCCTCGACCTGCTGGCCACGCTTCTTTGGATGCAGCCCAGGATACGATTGGCCTTCTGGGCTGCGAGCACCCATTGCTGGCTCATGTCCAGCTTTTCATCCACCAGTACCCCCAAGTCCTTCTCGGCAGGGCTGCTCTCAATCCCTTCATCCCCCAGCCTGTATTGATGCCAGGGGTTGCCCCGACCCAGGTGCAGGACCTTGCACTTGGCCTTGTTGGACCTCATGAGGTTCACATGGGCCCACTTCTCCAGCTTGTCCAGGTCCCTCTGGATGGCATCCCATCCCTCTGGCTTGTCAATCACACCACTCAGCTTGGTGTCATCTGCAAACTTGCTGAGGGTGCACTCGATCCCACTGTCTATGTCACTGATGAAGATATTAAACAGTACCGGTCCCAATACGGACCCCTGAGGTAAATCCCAGATGTTAACATGAGTTTTTAAATTTACTTCAGTGATTTTGGGGTCAAAACTTAGGTGCACTGGGGATTACACTGGACAACATTTATTGTTCTCCAACACGACTGGATGCATCTGGGACTAGCCAAATTACCAAATCTTACTGTAAAGGTGTGTAATGTTCAGTAATTTACATTAGAGTCATTATCAGCTGGAAACTTAAGATGCTTTTGCTGATTGTTTATCTCATTTGTCAGGACCTGCTAGATAATTCTTGCTTCGAGGCAGGTGTTTATGTAGTACAATGTAGAAGGTTTTTTGTAGTAATAATGCTGACATTTTGGCATGACACAGGTAAAATGAGCTAAAGTATATCTCAGCTTTGGAAGTCTTTGTAAGCAACAAACTAATCATCAGCAAGGTAAACACTCTGACAAAATTATCAAAAACCCAACCCCTTATATCATAATTCCTGACATGTCAGACTAAAGAAAACTGTATTAAGGCCATATAACTAATTCTTTTTAAAAGCATTTTTTTTTTTTGCCTTGAAGGAGACTTTCAAATGATGGTTTAATTTTGAAGGAAATTAAAACCACCATGGATAACCATTGTTTAAAACTTGTGCAGCTAAGTTGCCTACCATTTTTCCAAAAAGAGAGGAAAGAATTAATACTTGGCAGCTATTTTAAAATAACAAATTTTGTTCTGAAGTGATTTTCTAGGCAAACTGAAATTCGAAATGTAATATAATCAGGAGACTGCATTAGGAAAATGTAGTCAGGCTATTAAATAGAATTATTTTATGATCATAACTCTACAGCAGCACATAAGAAAACAGCATTATTTCGATCACTGCTTTGGCTCGATAAGACGAATTAATATGATAAGATAGATTAAAAAAATCCCTTCTAATCTACGAGTAAATAACACAATCACTTGTTTAGGAAGAATATATCTATATTTTATGAAAAGTATTGCCTTTATGTAATTACAACATATATTGCAAAGCAACAGTGTAACTAAGAATTAAAAGAAACAAACATTTCACAGGATACGATATTTAAAGAAATATTTTGAGGATTTACAGCTGCTTACTAATCAAACCGTGTAGATCTTCAGAACACAATTTTGGTATCATTCTAGACTGCAGACCATCCGGGTACACAAGTACATAATTCCCACTGTTTTCAATTAAATTTAAAACTGCAATAATTTATTAAAAAATTCTTTCAAAGCTGTATCATGCAAACATTTGTCATACAATTCAATTTTAATGCATAAAAACATACTGTATCAGCCTGAAATTTGTCTGATCTGCATAGTTAGAGATTATAAATTAGCTTTTGGTTTATTGAATTCTATTACTTTATCAGAATAAAGTTTAGTAATCTCTTGCTTAGTAAATCCGTACTCTAGAAGTATCTCTTCTGTGTGTTCTCCTATAAAAGGATCTCTTTTAAACGATGGAACAGCAGGGGTCCTTGATAGAAGAGGAGCAGGTCTAGGACTTATCTCTTCCTGATCATTTTTGATAAAAGAACTTCTTTGTTTGTTATGCTGATGTGAGGCAACATCATCAAAGGATAAAACAGGGGTCACACAGGCATCAGTACCATCAAATATGCTGCACCACTCAGCTTGTGTCTTCTGTGCAAATATGGATGCAAATTTTTTCTTCATTTTGGGCCAGTCGGAGAAACTCAACTGATTGGGAAGTTTATCTGAATCTAGCCCAAGACCTGAAAGGAGAAAAGCAAAGTTTAACTGTAGTATAGCTTACACAAATTAAAGTGCTGCCCACAACTAAGTATGTTCCTCAAGAAGCTAGTATTTTGCAGGCAGTCCAACGCAGCAGAACATGCTAACAAAAAGTCACTTCAAACTTTATTATGGTATCTATGATTGAGGGAGAGGGAGCAGAAGAATAAAATGTTCTATTACTTGCAATTAGACTAAACCACAACAGCTACAGCCTTTTAAGTAAGTACATATAATAAACACTCATTTGTATAAGCACTTTGTAAGAGCAGTAGCTGCCTAGAGATAACATTTCGTCCTGAGAACATCTGTAACAGGTATTGTATTCTCCACCTGGCAGTAGCAACACAAAAGTCTGCTGAATGGGTCTTGGACTACAGCAATATACTTATCTCATAGAAGCCAGTACATCTGCCAGAGCTGGACATTCAGCAGGCTACAGTGTGTCCAACATGATCGGGTTATTTCTATGCCAGAGATGAGAAGATAGCATGGATGGATATACCCAGGCTCGCTGTGCATGAAGTAGCTCAGCTGCAGGTGCCTGCAGGCTAACCGACCTGCTTCTCGACTCCCTCGGTCCAAAAGGACTCCAGCAGTGTTTGCTGCTCTCCCCTCTTCAGCAGACCTCGTAGGCTCCAACTCTCCACTGCTGCTCTTTTGGAAAAGTGAAACCCATAGCCCTTACACTCACTAACTGCTTAAGAACTCTGCTTCCCAGAAGATCAGTCGCATGGACCACCTAGGTATGCAATACACACATCCTTCTGAGGCACAAGAGCAGAAGATGGACACACAGGCTTTGTACTGAAAATATCCTGAACTAGGCAGGTCCTAGGTCCTTCCCTCAACCGAGCACCACCTTCCCTCTCACTGGGGAGTTTACATCTCTCCTGTGCAGCCAGTTTCCCATCTCTGTTTCTGTTCGCACGGATTCTGCTCTCTGCACTCCCTACCCTTCCATTCTCCTACTTCAAGGAGATCCAAGAATTGTTACCACTTCTTGTAGGGTTTATCTCAAAAAGGAGGTAAGAAACAAGAAAGAGAAAAGGCAACTAAATCACACTTTCAAAATGGAAATACAAACAGGGGTACAAACAGAGTCTATGATATCAAATAGAAATCAGAAGTGGTATATTGAAGGCTGTCCAAACAGTCACATCTTGAAATTCAGGAGCATGGACATAGCAGGAAAAATTCAGAAAAAGCAGGGCTATGAAAGAAGTTAATCTGAGACATTAGAAAGGCTAGAGAACAACTATCATCATAATGCTTCAGAAACAACAAAAAAAAGGGAGCTGCTTAGAAAACAACAGCTCTGTGTAAAAGGCAGAGAAAATGCTGAGTTCTGCAAACATTTAATTTTGAGCATTCTTTCATGTTTAGATACTTGGTATCAGATTGCATGACTTGCAACTGTTAACAGGCTTGGCTACGAGATGCCTGTTGCAGGTAGAATTTACACAGAACTCCTCTAATCTTCGGCTGTAGATAGGCAGAAAAAACTTCCTGTATCCTCTATTTCTATAGCTTCCTTATCACTGAGAGGGGTAGACATATAGCTACTGGAACATACAGGGGAGAAGAAAGGAAGATAATGTCCATTCTTCTGCTCTTTAAGTTCTTTCCGCTCATAATCTCTACTACATGCACTTCTTGGGGCTCATAGGCTCCCCCAAGTTATCACAGTATTTAAGAATTTCACTGTTGATTGCCAGATTCTTAAGCAGTAGCTTTGAGAATGAATACATGCTTTGAAATCTTACTTTGGTACGGCAAAGGAAAACACAGAGAAATTGCCAATCTCCAGACTCAGAAATACAGCCTTGCAGCTGTTCATGTTTAGAAGAAAATCAACACAGTCAAAGACAGAATAAGCGTTTTCACATCCTATTAGAGATTCCTATGGGTATCAGGATAAGTATTACTACAAGATAAACATCAGTCCTTATCAAGTTACCAAGTCACGTGCACCTTAAATCACTAAACTTAAAATCTAGTCTTCATAACCATTCATATTAGCCTAAAAAAAGATCAGCTGAAGATTACTCATACTGGTGGAACATCTGTAATTAAATAGAAGCCAACAATGCTTTCAAAATTAATTTGATTATTAATCTTCAAAGTATAACACTAAAGATGAACAGTGCTACATAGTTTACTCAAGAACTAGGAGGTGAGGCAAATTTAACTTCCACAATAAGTAAAGCTAAGTAACAACACACTATCTGAGATGAAATCGTGTCTATTGGAAACATTGTTTCTCAAGTATTTATTTGCTTATTAATTATGCTTTGGGTTCTAGCAGCCAGACCAACATGAACAGAGCTCTACCATTATCCCATTACACAATTATATTTGAAGATCGTGCCAGATGGAAAGTTGGCTGAACCTAACTGTACATGCTCTAGCAAAACAGAACAATATGCAGAACCTGGAATTTAATATTACATGATCATTTTCCGTCGACCACTGAAGACTTCAACTTTAAATAGCATGAACCGGCAGCATTTAAGCACTACAGCTTCTCATTTTCCAGCTTGTGCTAACCATTTGTGGTACAGACGAACAAAATCACAGCAGGAGTGACTGAGTCAACAAGGAAACAATTACACAGCAGAGAATTGTTTGGGATACCACAGGATGACAGATTTCACGCAACATAATCAAAACCAAATTATCTTTTACACAGAATATCTGGGAAAGCAATCACAACTTGTTTCCACGTTTTTTTGTTCAATTTTCATCTAGGGATTTTTGTTTAGAAAAACCCAGTAACCTACCCTAGTACAGCTATGAAATAACAACTTTTGAAAAATGAAGAATTAAATCTCCTTATAATGATATAGCTTTAAGTCTCCTTCAAATGCTATAGCTTTATTGACATGTATCTGCACATCATTTATTAATGCAACAAACTGAAATCTCTATTTCTACAGAACTTCTTAGACAAACTGCAGTAAAATTAGGCACCTATTTCAAGAGAGAGAAGACAGTAAAATTCATGAGATAAATCAGCGAAGTTGCTTTGGTATGTTGGAAATAAACTGTTTCATACAGTATTTCAGCCATACTATTTTAAAAGATTATTTAGGATCCCTAGCAGAGCTTTGTTCAGTATTTTCTTGTTTTAACTTGCTGATTTTCTTTTCAAAATTGTACGCTTATAGGACAGTAATCCTGAAATTATGTTGCCACAACATGACCGAATGGAACTATCTAGTATGGGAATCCTTAATTTTGGCCTAAACCACAGCCATTGGTGTATGCCATTGCTCGCTCGCTCTCTAAATATAATTCATTCTCACTCTGAGGGGGAACTGAACTTTAAAATATTCCAAGACAGTACTGAATTTTCATTAAAGTAACTATGTAAAGCTTTTTCTCTGCTCAAAGTTTTTGAAACTAAAATAATTTTTTAGAAAGCAACAGTTCAGCAAAAGGTTGAACAGGCCCAGAGTACTACCAGAGCATGGCTGCAAATGCATCCATAGCTGTACTCTAAGTTTACATATTTAATTACCACAATTGCAAATGTTTTGGTGCAGCAAGAACCTAGCCCTCTACAGTATTTGTACAATGTTTAAGGCTTATCATGATAAGTAAATTCAAATAAAACTTAACATTATGTGTAACTGAGGGTGTCTAACATGTAATGAGGAAACTGTTTGTCCACTTTGCATGTCTTAATAACAACATCATATTGAATTCAGCACATTAGCAGATTTTTAATACAGTACACAATACTTTACAATCACAAAATGGAGAGCCCTGTGGAAATCCATCATAATGATGTAAACCAGGTTTTTCAAGTGCTTCCTAATTTTTTTCCCTTCTTTTTAAATAGAAGTCACACAATGTAGGAGTATCAAAGTAGTATGAAAGGAGTACTATCAAATACATGTTCAGAACTTTAGTGACTGTTAGTGCTTTTCACATCAATGTAAGTTAATATTAAGTTCATCTTATGTAACCGAGTTTACACCACATGATAACACAGAACCAAACCTTTACTCTCACCTGATATATAAAATCTACTGTGTTCTGCATGCTTCTTGTAGCCTGGATACAGCAATACTAAGCACATATTGCTAAAAATCAAGAGAAACCTGCAGAAGCAATTTACAGGTCAGCTGGAAGACATTCTGTCTCTTTCTGTCAAAACATTGAGACTTAACACTAGTCGCACATGTTTCTTACATCAGATTTTTCATAAGATGCAAAGGCATTTTAGTTATTTATTGGCTGACTTTTGTAGTAATAAAATTAATATAAGCAAAAGGATTACAGCATGTTTGTTAGCAGCAAATAGTCTATAGTGAGCCCAGAATACAAATCCTAGTACTACAGCTACTACAGCAATTATTTACCATATCTCTTTTATATTGCTACAGTTTCTCATATAACCTTTTTTTTTTAAATTCATAAATTTGTGGTAAGCAGAAATTTAATTTTCCCTACTGAGCACAACCTACAAAGCCAACAATCTTCTCAAAATAAGATGCTGTATTTTCCTAAAGTTAGTTAGTTTCCCTCCACAGACCCCTGAAGAACTTTCCTTGCCATGTCATTAACTGCACTCTGGTCCAGCACTGGGTTCCTAATTTTGTAGGGAAACACTGAAGTGAACCAAAACCAAAAGGAAATCAGTTTCACTTCAGCTAACCAGAATTCTGCAAGCAGTGACAAATGGTTCAGAAATCATGTTCCTTTCTCAATTCCGCAATCTTTAAATCTCCAACTCTTACATCTGCAACACCCATATCCTTGTGTTTTCATTATATAGGAGTGGCAAAAGTAACCTACTCTCTGAATATGGACAGAGAGACATAAAGTGGCTTTCAAATATATTTTACCTGGAACAGCACCAAATTGTTCACCAGCAGAACTGACCAGAATTATGGGAAAAAAATTATGAAATAAAATTATGGAAACTGTAACTGGAACATACCATTTTAAAACTACTTCAAAGCAGGGAATTAATGTCTGGAACAGACGACTCAGCCTAAGTCAAAGCTCCTCCAGTTTGTGAAAGAGCAATACAATTCTCACAAGCAGCTTTTTCTTCCCTATAACATTCAAAGGCTTAAATTCTGAATTTAATTTCTGCAACAGATATCCCAGAAAGGAAAAAATCCCTAAGCCACAAGAAGGATCTGCTGTTCTAATTTAGTACACTATTGCTTCAGAAAGCTTGCAACCATAACTACTGAAGGGCATAAATTTTTCCTATGTGAAAATCTGAACAATTCATAATATGCACCTAAAATACAATGAAGAAAGACCACTTATTTTAAATGCAATATTGTGAAAAAACCTTGAGTTTGGTCTGATACTTTAAACAACACACTTTTACAAAATAAACAAAGAAAAATTATTGGCTGTAAATGAGCTAAGATTGTGATACAATTAAAGGCAAAAAGCAAAATTTCCTTAGAAGGCTGTAGTCTGTATGTTGGATTTTTTAAATATGACAGAAACAGACTGAAACACAGGCACAGCTGCGATTGCAGTTGTTGTCTACTTACAAACGGATACACCAGTTCTTTATTGCTGGAATAACTATTTTTGAAACTTCATATGTTAAAATGAAGCCACTTCTGTGCATTGTAAACATGAGGAATACTTTCAAACATGAAAATAAAGTTGTCTAACGTGGGTGCCCCAATATAAGCAGATGAATTCATAGTTGCTGCTCCAACTTTATGCTCTAAATTTCTGAGAAACCACTAAGAGGAAAACAGAATTTTCACATTTTCGTCAGTAAAGAGTTATCTAAATAATACAGAGATCAGTCAGTGATTAAGTTATATTGCCTGACCACTGGATTCATCAATCAGAGGCTTCTTTCTAGATAAGCTGGCTGGCTGGTTGAGAGAGAAAAGCCTAAGCCTTGCCCTGAAGGCTGGAGTGTCCAGCAAAGGTTCACTGAGAAGAAGAGTGACAAACAAGACCAGACTCCATTACAGAATTTGTTTTATTTTTGAACAAATATAGATTCCATCCCACTCCTGTAGCTTAAAAGTAAGTGCTATTCAACTCAGTCTCTAGAGAAATAAAATACTGCAGCCATGAATACTGCAGGCCAGTGTTTGATCACTTTAAGCCAAACATATGGGTATTTGAGTAAGCACCTTTATTCTGTTCTTTTTTCCTTTGTATTTAAGGCAGGCGTTCTCACTGAAGACATGTATTGGAATTCCAAATTCCCTAACTTCCAGAGCAAGGGCTTACATTTTACTTTGATACAGTTTTATATTTATTTTTGTTCTCCAACTCCATTCTTGCAAGCAAAAAAATTTCAAGGGATTGGATGAGAATAACATTTCAAAGAACTGCAAAGTGTAGAATAATCAACTAGACTGTCTTTTTCAAGATCGAGTAGCTTAGAACTGGAGTTTGCAAACAAGTTATTCTCAGGACAATCAGGGACAAAGTACCAGCTTCTTCAGCCAAGAACATGGCTCTTCCAAACTTGACAACTGATCTAGGGGCAGCACATAATGCTGGACATGTCCCTGAGTCACTCCAGGAGCCTGCGTTATGCGTTTCATGTATCAGCATGTACCAATTTGGATATTCTACGCAATTGCACAGTCCTTCTCAACCTACACTGAGAAGCAGCCATTTACAGCCACAGATGTGTAAGAACTTTGGGAGCACCACAGGCTGCAAGAAAACAAAGCCAAAGTGTACAGGACAAGATCTCTCCTTGGGATCCTGCTCACCAAAGGCATACCCCACCTTACAGCTCCATACCTGCATTTCATCTTACCATGCTCCTGAATTTCAAAAACTCCTGGAAGTGCAGGCCCTGGCACTGACTACACTCTCGTTAGCACAACGTAGGTCATTGGGGCTGAGCTGCCAGTAACTGAGAGGAATTGTCATGGTTTAACCCCGGGCGGCAACTAAGCACTACACAGCCGCTCACTCACTCCCCTTCCCCACAGTGGGATGGGGGGAGAACTGGAAGGGGAAAAGTGAGAAAGAAACTTGTGGGTTGAGATAAAACCAGTTTAAAAATTACAAACAAATAATAATAATAAAAAAATTTGTAAGGAAAAGCGGGGAAAAAAATAATAACAAAGAGAGGAAAATAAAACCCAAGAAAGAGAAGTGATGCAAATGAAAACAATTGCTCACGATCAGCTGACCAATGCCCAGCCAGTCCCCGAGCAGTGGCCCCGCCGCCAACCTTTCCCCCAACCTTTATTGCCAAGCATGACGTCACATGGTATGGAATATCCCTTTGGCCAGTTGGGGTCAGCTGTCCCAGCCGTGTCCCCTCCCAACTTCTTGTGCACCTCCAGCCTGCTCGCTGGCAGGGCAGTGTGAGGAGCAGAAAAGGCCTTGACCCTGTGCAAGCACTGCTCAGCAGTAACAAAAACATCCCTGTGTTATCAGCACTGTTTTCAGCACAAATCCAAAACACAGCCCCATACCAGCTACTAGGAAGAAAATTAACTCTATCCCACCCAAACCCAGTACAGGTATCCATGTTACAATTCAAGGAATAATCAGTGGGGAGAGACTGAGCAAGAATAAGGAGCTACTCCACTGCCACCCTCACTCAGCAAAGATTTCCCACGTGTAAGTCATGCATGTACAAAAGTGGTTCACATAACACTGGGTACATCCACTTTAGGTATATCCTCTGTTGGTATTCCTTCTACTCATTAAGCAAAACTAAAATTAGATTGAGAACTTTTTATATCCTTCATATTCAGAATAATGGAAAGAGAATAAATACCAAATTCTTTTGTAAATTTTTTATATTTTCATAAATTCTGTATGGAAAGCATAGCAATCTACCAAAGGAGCATGACAGAAGAAATTATTTTTAAATTAAACAACCAGTAAGAAGCTAAGAGCACATCTGATCAAAAGCTTGAAGCACACAAACAGTTCAAAGGTAGAGAGGCACCTGCAAATTTCTGTTTTAACTTCACACAATTATTTTGCATGACTCATTCTAATTTCTCAAACAGATAAATCCTATTTTATAGTCATATTTAAAGAGTCTTCAGTCAAATATAAAAATTATAACCATAGCTGGACACTAAAAGCACTCTGAAATTGTGTAGTGGAAATTAATTTATAAAGCTGACTTTGCTTCTAGAAAAATTCTATTCTTTCAGGAAATATTATGAACTACTTCCAATGAATATTCATTTCTGAAACAATTTAAATAGTTTCTTTTTTTAAAAAATTGTAGCACAAATAATTGAACTTGCTTGAAATTTTATTTGCAATACCAAAGAATTAGGTCTCCTTTTTAAAGCATATTCACAATGCCTTGAAAAAAGTGGTTTCCAAAAATAGTTATTTAGTGGTCCAGCCACATCACAGACTACCATTACCATAACTCCAGAAGAAAACCTGTAATTTAAGTGTAGTTTCTGAGGGTAAGGTGAAGAAGGGATGAAAAAGAAAGAAATCAATTGCTAGAAGAAAGTGAACTAAACTGCTACACTGCTACCCAATTAGTTTCACGAAGTGTTTGGCTTTTACAAAGAAATCAACATAACCAATGTCATGAATCAAAACCAAGTATTAAAGAATTCATTCAATCATACTTTGCTGATGTGAAACTCTCCAAGCTACTTACCCTTTATTAACTGCCCATAGAATTGAGGCTCAATGGCACCAACAGCCATGAATTTTCCATCGGAGGTCTTGTAGGTTTCATAAAAAGGCGCACCACTATCTAGCAGGTTTTCACCTCGAGGTCTGTTCCAAAGTCCCAAATTTTGTGATTTCCACAGAAAAGAACTTAGGTATGCTACTCCTTCTACCTTGAAAATTTACAGGAAAAAGTAACAGCTTCAATAAATTAGTTGGCATGTTACCTTAATTCTACATAAAACAAAATAGCAAAAAACTCCTACCAGTTCTGTCCTTTGTTAAGATTTTTAATGACAAAATCTCAGGTAAGCAGTTTAATTACTTAAAATTTTCAATTACTGTTTATATTGCATATGTAAAATCATCTAGAATTAGATAATAAGAAGGAACATAAATGTAATAATGCAGCTTCAGATGGTGACGCACTTTCAAGGCACAAAGTTTCCTCGTTTAGCAAGTTTATAATCATTAGGAGTTCACAAAAAGAATGTAAGTAATTTTAGGTGATGGGACAAGCTTCTTGGCTATATAGAACATTAAGTATCTGACAGCCGTCAAGCCTTCTAAACCTCTGGAAATCAAGGTGCCTATACCAGCCCTGTAAGTATCAAATCTTTATCTCAACCTCAACTTCTTTGAATTTACTGATTATAATAAGACTGCTATTTTTAGAAGAAAACTGGAAGGAAATCAAAGGTTAAAGCTCTCTTATACCATGGGAACTGGGAAGCTCATCTTCATCACTAAGTTAAAAATTATTCTCCCACTCTCATCACTGGTAGGTACATAGACATAGCAAGGTAATCTCTAAATAGGCAAGTGTCTGATGAATACAGCACTAGAAAACATGATTAATCTTGTTCCAACTTGCCCTTAAAATTTTGGCTATGTGGAGTACAACCAGATGAAAATTCAGTTTGTTCAGCCTTTCAATAATTATCAAGCTTGTACCAGTCTTTCCAGGCAAAATCATATCCTACAGTTTTGCTCACCAGCAGAACCCATTTTCTTCCAACTGCTTTAGAAAAACTGTAAGTGAAGATGAGGCAGTAACAATATATGGCCAGAAACATTCCAGTGGAACAGAGAAAAACCTGAGCTGTATCATTTTGATTCATGCATTTTCAGCTGTGTAAAATTAACCTAATATTGTCTATAGAGAAAAGCACAGAGATTTTACTGAAATAAAAAGCTACTGAATTTTCATGTGGAAAGATCTATTAGTTTCTACCTTTCCAAGCAAGAATTTAAAACATGCAAATCTTCGAAGTATGCAGTCACGAAGGTTTCTTCATTTAATGTGTATTACTTTGCCTCTTTCTCAAGTACCTGCCACAAGGACAGGAATACTTCTGCCCTACTTGTCATACATTAAAGTCAACTAAAGTACTTTCATGTGAGAAAATACTGTGTACCTTCATCTTCATGGTCGCAGAATGATTGCAAAGATATCAAAATAGTGTTCGCTTTACTAATGATCTGATTTTGCACTGCTCATATTAACAAAAAAATACACAAAAAGCATTGGAAGTAAGGATAATAATAGATGGGGATAATATCAGAATAAGCCTTAACTGCAAATTAGATTTTGGTGCTGACGGAACTACTTACAATACCTACATACAGTGCTACTTACCCTGGAAACACTTAAAATAAAATACTACACCTGGTTTGGACTGGTATAGGGACTTTAGAAATATCCCTGGCTGGGCAACTGGACAGCTAGCTTCTGCCTGAGGCTCACTGCAATTCAGAGACAAATAAAAAGGTGTCTAACATCTACACCAAACCTCCAAAGGCATGCTCAAATAACACCACACACACACTAATGTGGTCACTTTCTTTTAAAACATGAAAAGGACAACGGGAGACTCCACTTAAGCCTAATTGCAGAATGATTACAGTAACAGTTATATGTTTCACTTAATGGCTTCCTCATGCTAAAAGCATCAGAGGTCTCTGAAGCAGGGACAAGAATCCAGAGGCACCACCCCGCTGGGTGACCTGTCTGCTCCGCAAGTCTTCTGTTCCTTCTGCAGAGTGAAACAGTTCAAACAAAACTGAGAATGAATCCACACCAACCTAATCTTTATCCTCGTGACTGAAGAATGCCTCTAGGATGTGGGAGTTTTGGTTTTGAATACCTCCAGGCTGAGAAAAACCTGCAACCCCAGTCTTCTGTTAGACAGCTAAATGCTCTTGCCATGAGACTATTATGCAAGTGATCATTACCGCCATCCTCTTCTGTGGCTGTCTTTTCACAAAGAGTGAGTCATGCTTGGTCAGATGCCTACCATCAGCAGAAGGCTCTGCGTCTGACTTTGGAGTGAACCTAAAGTGTGGCCCTGACTCACATGCTTCTATTCCAGCGTGGTGCAAGAGTGCAGATGTGCCAACCATATCATATCGCGGTGTCCACTCCACATCCTACTCAGCACACAGGAACTATCAGGCTCACTGTAAGATACCTATGATCCCTATAGAGTCAATGAGAAGAGACAGCAACTAACATGAATCAATTCAGATCAGGCATTTAATTCTTCTCAGGTAGACAGCTAAAACGCAGGACCCAGTGTCTACTTTTTACACAGCGCAACAATAACACTGGACACTGTGAACAGGTGATGCAAATCTAGCTCTTGGCCTGATCCTCTCTACTCTCTTTGTGTATCAGTTTAGTTTCACTAACTAGAGGAGTTCCTCATGTGTATATTACTGATCATAAGAACGCTCCCAAGCCATTTTTCAGCTTTCAGCATAGTAATTAGAAATAAAAGATAAATAACAAATTTTTCTATCACAAAAATTTGGATCTCAATCTATAATTACTAACCTCAAAGACAAGAAATAATTAATTTTTTTAGATTACCGCAGAAAAATAGACATTGCAATAAAGGAAAAAACAAACAAGTGGTCAGTAAAACAAACCATAAAGTAAGATGAAAACTTAATAAAAGTAATCCTGAGGACACAAAGCTACAAAAAAGGAAATCCATTTTCCCCCTTCTACCGTAGAAAATTCCACCATGTCGTTATATTCAGACTACTATATTCAGACATACTCAGACTACCTAAACTGTACAACAACTTAAGTAATAGGCCTATTAAATAAAAAAGAATGTTAAAACGGAATGACAGCTGAAATGCTGCGGTATTGTGCTTTTAAAAATATCTATTTCCATGAAACAAACTTAGATATAAAAACAGGCTCATCAACCCAGTCTATTTAACCGTCTTTGGTGTTGATGATGCATGTATGTTCTTCATCAACTGTCTTGCTGAAAGTCTGTTCAAGTGAAAGGAACATAACAAAATGCCAGATAAAGTCCATCCAGTGATACTGGACAATATTCCATCCATTTCACAGGACACCAGGAACACCAGCAGGGAACTGTAAATTCCACAAGTATAACGAGACAAGAAAAAATTGAAAGGCTTAAATTTTGAGGGCTTAAAAAAACACCACAAAAAACCACAACACATTCCATTCCCAATGAGCCAGAGATCTCATTAGGACATCAGCGGACTTACATTGATTCTTCTCATAACAAACTCTTTTAATGACTTAAAAGTACCAATAGTGAAAATAAGGTAATACTCCAAGCTACAAGAAATATCTTTTTAAATATTTGAAGTCTTGTCACAATTCTCCACAGTTTTTGCTTCACAAATACACAAACTCCTTCATTTTTCCTTTGTAGGTCTTGTTTTTAGACTCACATCATTTTTGCTGTGTTTCTCGGACTTCCTCAAATTGGTCTTTTTTTTTTTTTTGGAAAGTTGATGGCCAGCATCAGAAACAGTATTTTCCTGAGGCCTTATAAATGTTGAATACATTAGAAGAATTACTTCAGAAACTCTGCTGGCTCTATTTCCTGTTTATACATGCTAATACAGTGTGTGTGTGTTTTACAACAGCATGACATCGTTGACTCATGTTCAGCTTGTGACTACTACAAACCCCCGGGATTGTACTTTAGCCAATTGTTCTCATACTGCATCTGTGCAGCTAATTGTTTCTGCCTAAGAGAACTACAGAGCAGTGGTCTCCATGAACTTCAGCCAATTTTTTTCAGGTCATTTCTCTCATTTGAAAAGGTCACTTTCAATTCTAATCCAAGTGTCCAACATACTTGTAGTTCTTCCCACATGTTTATCATCTGTAAATTTACTACACACCATCACTCATCCACCATTCAGCTTATTGGAGAAAACACTAAAAAAACCCAACAGACGTCTGTGGAACTCCAGCTGGTAAGTTTGACAATCAACTACTAATAACTATTGTCAGGGTAAAAAAATAGACCAGTTTTGCACTGATCCCATAGAATTTTCATCTAGACCATAATGCCGTGACCTGCTTCTGAGAATGTCATATGAATTTGTCAAAAAACTTACTCAAGTCAAGATAGCTAACATCTCTTGCTATTCTCCTACCTTCAAGACCTCTTCAACAAAGGGATTTTTCAATTAATATAATTTTTTTCAATTTATATTTAAGTCCAAAGCATAATGTTCACTGTATCACAACACCTCGAAGGGAGGTCAAATTTTAATTGCAACGCTCTTTAAAAAGAAAAACAGAAAAAGAGAGAGACAGAGAGAGAAAAAACACTTGCAGATAATACAGGTTTCAAGGATAAATGTAAATATGTATTTTTCCTCTGTGTGTAAGTGGGTGGCCTTGCAGTGAAACATTCCATAGTATTCATTATTAAGCTACTTTAGCCTTTCATTTATTTTACGGCACATTAATGCAAAGTGTTTGAAATTGACTTCTTGGCAATAATCCATGGCAGCATAACTATTTGAGGGAACAGTGCTTCTAATAAGACATGACCTGTCACAAATTCATAAGCACATCTATCTTGGACAAAGCTAATGCAATTCTTTATTTTATTAGGATCATCATTTTTGTTGTTATGCATGATGTTAATTGTTTATTATACACTCTATTTCCATACAGCAAACTTACTCATCAAATATATACAGCTAATATTTTTTGAAGAAGGCAGACTGAAGATAGGGAATGGCACAGGGGGAAAGCTGCAGTATGTGTCCCATGTCATAAGGATGTTATGGCAACAGTAATATGTGAGAACTGCTTGTAGGTGAAGGAATAGCCATTTTGTGAGATTACTTACTTTCCCTTTCCCAAGTTCTGTTTCAAACCTTATGTATAGCTCTAATTTCCTCCCTTTTACAGACCTAGAGTAGGAAAAAACCCAAACAAGCAAACCTAAGAAACCCCACCTTCCTTGAGACCAAACTTACCATACTTGCATCAATGATCTGCCCTTTACCAGATTTGGTACGTTCATAAAGGGCTGTAACAATGCCCATTGCGCACATGACACCTCCACCAGCAAAATCAGCCAGAAGATTTACAGGTGCATAAGGATTTTCATCTTTTCTACCCAGCTTTGACAGCACACCTGACAGTAGAGCAAACAAAGCAAACGTAAGTATAAAATTAATTATAAACAGTCATTTCTACATTTCTACAATTAAAGTTTCATTCTTTTCAATCTATGCAAGTAAACAAGGGATAAAGCAAACTTCTACCAACAGTTTTCTGTCTCTACTCAGCTGTGTCTTAGCAAATAGTTACTCTTTAATTCACAAAAGAATAGAATATCTGAAATCATATTAGTGAAGATGCATTTAATTAAAGAGATTAATAAAAGTCTCACAGATAAACCATTGATAATTTGGCTACATAGGGACAAAATTTCATCCAAAAAAACCTTTTGCACAATAATTCTATATTAGTACTTTGTACATGCAGAGAACCTCCCCCGTAAGAATTCAATAGGCATTATGAACATGTCTCAAAGCAACTTTGGGAAATTTTTCTTCTTTGAATCTTTTGAAGTAAAAATGCAGATGTACAGTCTTCTGTGCACATAACCCATGAATTAATAATCATAACAAAGGATTTCACATTGACAATTGCACTTCAGTCCTATCCTCCCTCTTCAACTACCTTTGGAAAAAAAAAGGTTGCATATAAGAGGAATGGGTGAATAACACAAAAAGGTTACCTTTGACTGCATGCAATATAGACACAGGGGACCTATGTTTATGCCAGAAATTATGCAGAAATGAAAGAGAATAGAGCAAAGGCTAAGCCATGTTACTTCAGATGGAGCTTTGAATCTGCTAGCATTTCTCTGCCACCCTGAAAAACCTCTTTACTGTCACCCTACTCTTTGTAGTTCCCTCATAGCGAATCCCTTTGGGAAAGCAAGAAACTCTGCAGTATGATCATATCTCTTCTATGCCTGTAGCCTAAGGTCTGAGACTTGCAGCATACATGGTCAAAATTTCCTGAGAATTGCGTTATTCTGATGCACCGTTTAGTTAGCTAATGGTCTAATGCACTTCCTAAGTACAAGCAACTGAGTGCACAGTATAAAAACGTTTCCAAAGCCTGTAGTGCAAGCATAAAGCCCTGTCAAGGACTAAAACCTCACTTTTAACAGTCTAAAGGTCATCACAGGCACCAACAGATTAATATATTAACTTATATCTGGAGTTTCTAATGCAAGACATTTTTTAGCTAAAGAAAGCCAAAGCTCATCAGGAAAATACTCAGGATATGAGATCTCATTTTTGAGGAATGATACCTCCCAAATGCCTTGTCCTATTTCCTTTAAATAGGCAGAAAAACTTGACCTGTGAGATTTCAAGCAAAAGGATTTAATTTTAGGAAGATAGCACTAACCAAAATACTACTGATTAAATCGGCTCCAGAGAAAAAACCACTTCTTTTTTAAACAGAAAGTACCACAATCTAAGGTAGCAATGGCCTATACTGTTTCTGTACTGACTCTTCCCCTGTGCTAATAACAAATAAAAGTATCATAATACTTCGAAATCATCTGGACTTTAAGTCAAAAGTGTTTCAAACAAGGCATCCTTTCTTTACTCTTTTTTATTCTCTGACAATCTTACATAATGAGAGAAGACTGAACCCGTCCCTGAAGAAACTTAATTCCACAACACAATGACTCCCCATAGTAGGTGATACTGGATCACCGCATTTGCAGTGCCTCTGCTCTGGCCCTTTGCTGGGGCTAAAAGAAATGCTTTATCCAGTGGGAAGCCAAGAAGTTTTGGGCCACTTTCTCTCCTCCCTCACAGGCTCAGAGAAGCAGCACAGACAGCAGCAATGTGAACAGCAGTAGGTGGGGCCATGCATGACACACTGACTGCTACCACCAGAGTTGGGTAGTTTTATTATTGTTTGTTACTGCATACTTGTAGAAACATGACACTTACAAACAGCATACTGTCTACAACACCTTAAGGAAACATGGCATTGCCACTTTATTTTCAGCCTACTTTCCTTGCGGTTGGTATCAATGGAGAGATATTTACAGCAGAAAAGCACAAGAGTTCAAATGGCTTAGGCTGCCTAGTTTTTCTTCGCTCAAAAAAAGCTGCTCACAAACACGCAAAATAATCTGCAGCCCTTTCGGGATTATAAACATACAGATTTTCTAGGAGTGAGGCCCTGAAGAAAGACAAAAATGCATAAAAACTTCAGTCCTCTCTTCAAAGAGAAAAACTTTATTCAGATAAAATAGCACAAAGGAAGGAAAATACTGTACAGCCTGAGAAGACATGCTGATCCAGCCTAACAGCTCCCTGCTGCTGCCAAAACGAACAGCCCGTCCAGCCCATGTTTCCTCCTTTCTTGTGCTGACTTTTTATGTTTGCTGGATCCTTTAATGAACTGTTTCACCTCAATAACCTGGCAGAAAAACATCCTCATTTCTCCTGGACAGTTTTTGACTTGTGAGGGAGCTTACAGAGAGGTTAAGCAAGCGCCAGAGCTGACTGGAGAGCAAGGAGCAGGGAGAATCACAGGGAAAGAGAAGGAAACCCTCCTTTCACTATCAGAGATGCTTCAGATCTGCTCAGCTGTTTCATCAGACTGCACCTCAGGCAATTTGAGCTATCTGCAAATAACCTTTCAATATATTTTTGAGTCTTGACTTAAGGGGGGGGAAAAACCTTTTCTGACAGGAAATTTTACAGCATACCTGATAAAGCCAAATAATTGATGTCATGACCTGCAGACTTGGCGTATTTTCCTGTCTGGCCAAATCCAGTAAGTCTAGCATAGATGAGTCTGGGATTCTCCTGTAGAAGGACCTCTGGACCAAGCCCAAGTTTTTCCATGACACCTTAAAAAGACAAAGGCATGGAATCCTAATTCGCATTTATTTTTAATAAGACTCAAAATATACATGGTTCAAAGTTAAATTATACAACAACAGAACTGAACTGCAATTTATGAAGTAATACATTCTAATTCAGTATCCATATTACAATGTGAATAGCCAGAACGTTATAAATTACCAACATACTGCATACATTTTGAATACAAGCCAATTAACTGAAAATTAAGCTTTAGGGTCCTTTCTTTTTTTTCAGCTTTTTTCCCTGTTTTACTTCACCAAAAGATTGCCAGACAGCTTGCTGTAATCCACGTACTGTTGAATGAGAGAGAAAGCTACCAAAGGCTTGTAAAAAAAAAAAAAAAAAAAGAGCAAACTCTTACATTTTCCACATTAAAATGACCTGAAATTGCTTCCATCTTTCACTGGAATATACCTTCCTCACCATATTAGCCTCTCAGTACCCCACGTGTTCCTGTATCTTTTAACTCACTGACGCAAATGGACCATGCCACTATTCTACTAATGATCTGCAACAACTGCACAATAGAAAATGCGTTCTTTTGTAATGCAGAGAATAAGGAACTTTTAGAAATCAATGAAAGGTAGGTTTGGTCAGCATGCGTTTACAGTAATCACGGCTAAAATTTTAATCTTGCAGTTCTAAAAGAGTGGTTTTAAAAGAAGCAAATTCTAGTTGATGAGGAAAAGGCTGAGGTACTCAATGCCTTCTTTGCCTCAGTCTTTAACAGGCAGACCAGTTATCCTCAGGGTACTCGGCCCCCCCGAGCTGGAAGACAGGGACGGCGAGCAGGATGAACCCCCCATAATCCAAGAGGAAGCAGACAATGACCTGCTGCGCCACCTGGACGCTCACAAGTCTATGGGGCCGGATGGGATCCACCCGAGAGTGCTGAGGGAGCTGGCGGAGGAGCTCGCCAAGCCGCTCTCCATCATTTATCAGCAGTCCTGGTTAACGGGGGAGGTCCCGGACGACTGGAGGCTTGCCAATGTGACGCCCATCTACAAGAAGGGCCGGAAGGAGGATCCGGGGAACTACAGGCCTGTCAGCCTGACCTCGGTGCCGGGGAAGATTATGGAGTGGTTCATCTCGAGGGCGCTCACAAGGCATGAGCGGGACAACCAGGGGATCAGGCCCAGCCAGCACGGGTTCATGAGAGGCAGGTTCTGCCTGACCAACCTGATCTCCTTCTATGACCAGGTGACCCGCCTAGTGGATGAGGGAAAGGCTGTGGATGTGGTCTACCTGGACTTCAGTAAGGCCTTTGACACCATCTCCCACAGCATTCTCCTCGAGAAGCTGGCGGCTCACGGCTTAGACAGGTGGACTCTGCGCTGGGTCAAAAACTGGCTGGACGTCCGGGCCCAGAGAGTTGTGGTGAATGGAGTTAAATCCAGTTGGCGGCCGGTCACGAGCGGTGTTCCCCAGGGCTCAGTACTGGGGCCGGTCTTGTTCAGTATCTTAATCGATGATCTGGATGAGGGGATCAAGTGCACCCTCAGTAAGCTTGCAGACGACACCAAGTTGGGCGGGAGTGTTGATCTGCTCGAGGGTAGGAAGGCTCTGCAGAGGGACCTGGACAGGCTGGACTGATGGGCCCAGGCCAATTGTATGAGGTTCAACAAGGACAAGTGCCGGGTCCTGCACTTCGGCCACAACAACCCCATGCAGCGCTACAGGCTTGGGGAAGAGTGGCTGGAAAGCTGCCCAGCAGAGAAGGACCTGGGGGTGCTGGTCGACAGCCGGCTGAACATGAGCCGGCAGTGCGCCCAGGTGGCCAAGAAGGCCAATGGCATCCTGGCCTGTATCAGAAATAGTGTGGGCAGCAGGAGCAGGGAAGTGATCGTGCCCCTGTACTCGGCACTGGTGAGGCCGCACCTCGAATACTGTGTTCAGTTTTGGGCCCCTCACTACAAGAAGGACATCGAGGTGCTGGAGCGTGTCCAGAGAAGGGCAATGAGGCTGGTGAAGGGTCTGGAGAACAAGTCTTATGAGGAGCGGCTGAGGGAACTGGGGTTGTTTAGCCTGGAGAAAAGGAGGCTGAGGGGAGACCTCATCACTCTCTACAACTACCTGAAAGGAGGTTGTAGCAAGGTGGGTGTCGGTCTCTTCTCCCAAGTAACAAGAGATAGGACGAGAGGAAACGGCCTCAAGTTGTGCCAGGGGAGGTTTAGATTGGACACGAGGAAAAATTTCTTTACTGAAAGAGTGGTTAAACATTGGAGGAGGCTGCCCAGGGAAGTGGTTGAGTCCCCATCCCTGGAGGTATTTAAAAGACGTGTAGATGAGGCGCTTAGGGACATGGTTTAGTGGGCATGGTGGTGTTGGGTTGACGGTTGGACTCGATGATCTTAGAGGTCTTTTCCAACCTTAATGATTCTATGATTCTAAGTTGCAAATAAATGATAGATTTTTATTGGCTCAGTGCAGCTTGGTCAGACTACGCCCCATAATCTATACTGGCACTGCAGGGAGACACATTTTGGAGGGGAAGGGGTAACATAACTTCAATGCCTACTCCGCCCCAGAATCTATTACTGCAACTTGTTTCACAGACTAGTCCATAATATTACTGAATCTTCAAATTCCTTAAGATCTATTTCTATTGTATTACTTACTGGGCAGTGGCAAGTGACTAATGCCAAGGAGAAAGCACTGAAATTTGGTAAAGAGCAGGATTTTCAAAAGCACAAGTGAGAACTGGGTGCCAAATAACCCGTGGTGTCACAAAGTCATTGTTGGAAGGTCAATGGTACATGTGTGTTTAAAGAAACTCTCCTGCCGCTTGGGCCCTCATCTTCTCATTGGTTCACACCAGCTTCATGTTGGATCACAGATTTGCCTAGTTCAGTTACAGGCCCATAAAACCTAATGTCTAGTTACAAAATTACCTGCATTTCCAGATTAAAAAAAAAAAGCGCCTATAAAACCAAAGAAAACAGAAATTTCCATGATAAGAAAAAAAAATCCCACTAGAAAATAGGACACTAGCTACAATAAAAATGGAATTTAGTGTCTTAATTTTGTTTGCACAGCTTCTGAGGAAGAAAACAAAAAATTCTTAAGGTAAAAAACACCACAACCATAAAACCCCGTTTTCAGAATGGAAAGCATTATCTGTGGCACAGGATACGTAAGCCTGTTTATGATGTGTGATGTTTAACTGATACAGCCTTCTATTTCTAAACTGACTGCAGAAACCCCAAAACACTTCAGCTAGCTCCTCACTGAAGCATGATCATAGAATCATAGAATGGTTTGGGTTGGAAGGGACCTCTAAAGGTCATCTAGTCCAACCCCCCTGCTGTGGGCAGGGACATCTTCAAATAGATCAGGTTGCTCACAGCCCTGTCCAACCTGACCTTGATGATACTCTTCATAACAGAACAGCATCCTCAAGGAACAGCAGGGATACTGAAATAGCCAATGCATGAGCATCAGATGAGTGCCTGTGTATGGTTTATGAACGAAGAGAGAACATTAGATCTGTTGCCTTCAGAGGAATCATAAGGTCTGAGACTTAGACCACTATTTGCTACATCTTACCCACATGCTAGCCTTACAAATGTGAGTTGAATTATATCAACAGGCCTGCAAATCACTGCAGGACTGATGCCCAAGCTCATGCATGACTCCTCGGTTCAGACATCCTCCGGTGCCATCCAGAACTATTTGTTCAGTGTCTCAGTTAGTGGGGCAAGGCCCTGGCTGAGCACCTTCCACAGCTTCTTCCCTGTGGTGTTGCAGGGCTGCTGCACTTCACAAACCCCGGTCCGTCCCTCAGCATTTTTCACCCAGTCACACGAAATAAACCCCCAGAAGCTGGTCCCTTCCCACATCCCACTATGCATTTCAAGAGGTCACAGACTGACAGGAGTCCCCTCAGCACGGCACCCCATGGCCCTTAACTGCCACGCACCCGACCTCCCGCTTACACCACGCTGCCCCCATGCCCCGACCGCACCGCTCCCCCACCCCTGCCCCGGTGCCCCCACAAGGCCGCCCCCACCTCACCGTGGCGAAAGGGCTCGATGAGCACGTCCGTCCCGCAGCACAGTCTCCTCAGCGCCGCCACGCCCGGGGGTCGCTTGAGGTCGAGCGCCAGGGAGCGCTTGCCGCGGCCCTGCACGTCGGTGGCCACGGGGGAGCGGGGCGTCCGGTCCACCCGCACCACCTGGGCCCCGAAGTCGGCGAGGATCATGCCGCAGAGCGGCGCCGGCGCCAGGCCGGCCAGCTCCAGCACCCGCACCCCGCTCAGCGCCATGGCGGCCGCCGCCTGCCGAGCGCCGAGACATCGATCCTCGCCCCCGCCCGAACGGCCGCCCGCGCCGGGGCGGTTGCGGTGACGGGCTGAACGCTCCAGCTCCCAGAGGTGTGCCGGGAGGAGCGGGCTGTGCCGCGCACGCCTGTCCCCTTTTACTTGGCTTTACTCTCCGGGGCCTGAGGAGGCTTATGTGGCCCCTTGCCTGTGGAAGCGGCCTGTGTTTCCTCCCGATCCCCCGCGGCTGCGTTTCCTGAGCAGCTGACTTCCCCGTGTTCCGCCGAGGGTCACCCCGTCTCCCCTCCGCAGCTGGGTTTTACTCAGGAGATGGGCATTCCCTTGCTGCTGGGGGTCGGGCAGACAGCAAAGAACGTGAAAATCAACACCCAGTTTTCGGAAAACCTCCCTGGTGCCAGCCGTCGTGTTTTACAGGGCGGCTGCCAGCAACGCCAGTTGTCCGCCCCATCCTGGGGCTGCCATGGATGGTCCAAACCCACACGCACCTCAGCCTCCCCGGGTCACGCTTCGGGATATTAGCGGAAGAGCTGACAAAAGCTGTTTTTTTCACCAGATGTGCCTTTAAACTCGGCTGTCTGATCCTGTTGCTCCTGCTACAGCAATTGCAGCCTCTCTTGGAGGGGCAGAGCCCACAGCCCACAGCTGGGGTAGTGACATCTTAAGCAGTCCCTGCTAAATCTGGTCAGCACAGGGCTGGCACGGCTGCTTGTGGGAAGTACGCCACCGGGATATTAAATAAATACAAATTCTAACCAAGATCTTGATGCTCGCAGCTCACCAGTGTGGAGCCATTAGCTCAGCCGTGCCACCAAGGGAAGACCGTCACCACGGAGGCCATCAGCCCAGCAGCCTTCTGCCGGCCAGGAGTGTCGTGGAGTTTCAGCCAGAAATGTCTCCTGTCTTCCTGACACTTTCACCGTTTCCCCTGCACAGAGCACAGGGGCTTGTGTTTGGTTAAATCAGACCAGGTTTAATAAAGCCCGCATTCATGCACAGTTGCTCTTTTAATGCAGCCTGCCAGAAAAGCAGCCACCTTTGACTGGAGGCCATGGTCATTTTGTTTTTGTTGAGGCTGCTCACAGGAATGGACATCCATCCAGGAGAGGTGATGAAACAGGCATTGGATTAACACAGCTTTTCAAATGTATGTCCTGCTCCCAGTATTTCACGTTAACAGGTAAAGAGACAGAGCGAAGAGGCCCTTAAAATCAATTCCATGCTCATTTTATTTATTTCTTTAAATCAGTTGGACTACAAAAGTGTGTAAAGGCTGAAAATATGAATGCAGAATTCGTTCTAACTCTATAATAACAAACAGAAGAGGTCTATTGCCAGAATACCCTTTATTTTCCAGGTAGACACCTGGTCCTGTAATGCAGGCACTGACTGTATCCACTGCTGTGCTGCCACCCTTAAGAAATGGCAGAGAGAAAAATAGGTGCATTTTCATTCAAATGAAGCTGGCTTGTTATGTTTGTTATCCATCTCCCTTAGAGACGCTATTCCATATAAAGGTTTGTTTCCACAGACATCATCATGTTTCTGGGACGCTACATTTCTTTAAATGATTTCCAGTTTCATTTGTCCCCTCTCACCTTCGGGTCTTAGTTTGTGTTGAATAGGAACAGCCAATTTCTGTTGTGTCGTCTTCTTTCATTTTACCTGATGCTCTTTGGTTTATCACATCCAAATAACACCATAATATCTGGATTTTGCTATGGTTTAACTGAGCAGCCCTTTGCACCTGCTTTTTTGTTGTCATCCACCATTACAATGGGTAGTCTGTGGCAGAAACATTCAAGTTAGGACCTTATTAAATTATTTCAGTTTCAGGGAGGTGAGGGCAGCATTTTATGAGCATTAAGTCCACTTTGAAAAATTGGATTTTAACAAACTAAGAAATGATCTGAATCCAGCAAACTCTTCTGAAGCAGCAAGTTGGCCAGCAGAAAATGTATGTTAAAAACAAGGAGCCATCCCCTAGCATGGGCTTGCAGTAAAAACAGTGCAGTGCTTATTTATGCGATACCATTTAATATGCATCATTAATATGCAGCAGCAAGTAGGTGGCTGTATGAATTCAGCACTGCAGAGGCAATGGATGTAGGAAAGGAGATTGTTTTGAGATTAAAACCCCAGTGTGGGTGGCAGGGCACTCGGTTGTGTTTCACACCTTGTCAGGCTGCTTTTGTGAGCTTTATTGAACTATGTCAGTGAGTCGCTATCTGTGTCATCCTGTGAAATGTATATAATTCCTATACTGAAATTAGTGTATTCCACAGTCAGTGTTAAAAAAATGAAATTATATATACTATGTGTTATATCAACATTTCTTACAGAGGTACAGGCACTTCTGTGATACAGGCTGGTTACACTGCATGCCAGACTTACAGTTTGTATCAGATTTGTTTTTTACAATTACTCTTACTTTTCAGTCCTTTGGAAAAATACCAAGGCAGGAATGTGGAGTTATAACTGTACACAAAACCTTGATTCTCCCCTTTCACATGTATATTGTTTACAATTTAGTCCATCTTAATACATGGTTAAAGAGATACTGGTATCAGTACAGTTTGTATTGGTTTTGTTAAATGAAAAAGCAAGAACTGCTCACATCTGTTATAATATTTCAAATGTTCATAACTATAATTGCCAAAAATTGCAAGTAGTAAGTCACTACTTAGGGTGAAACTTCTCTAGTCAATTCAAACGTATCTGAAATTAAGAACTTTAAATTTCATGAAATTTATGGTGGTATTTTTGTGTCCCAAGTTTATCAAAGCTTTCAAGCATGGTGCTTTAACCTGAAGCCTGCATTTATGCCTTGCCTGAATAGAAGCTGTGCTCCACTCATAACAATTCTCGATATCCACAAAGATAGTGTAGGTGATACTCCAGATTTCTGACCTCATATTGTGTGCTGTTGTGACACACTGTCCCTCATACAACACACTTGTCAAATGCAGCAGCTTAATCTCTGCACCTTCAATAGGTTCTTCAGCTTGGAGCATCTCTCTGTCTTTCTGTGTTTCTCTGCTGCTTTGTGAGCATGGGTTCGCACATTATTGCTCGCTCTCTTAAGTGTACATCCCACCACACAACAGCAAAAAGCCCCAAAGTGAATCTATCCTGAGATCGATACATCCCTCTAAAGTAGCTGTGAATCCATGCTGCTTGAGAATCTGAACCTGTCTGAGATTATGAATTACAGATTTAGAAATGAAAGCTTGGTCTCATCCACAGAAAGTAATTGTATAAGCTGTCTTGTGCTACTTCCTTAAAATCGACATATCCTAGAAAAACTACTGTTTGCGAGTTGTTTAGTTCAGTCAGTCATTGGGGTGATGATCTGGCCTTGCTGCAGTGAATAAGCTTTGCCATTAACTTTCAGAATGTCATAAATTTGCCCCTGATACTCTGTTAAAATAGGAGAACAAATTACTGATGCCTGTGACAGTGATTTCTGTACTTTGGACCTTTACCCTTGCACCTGAACCAAAATACTCATCTTTTATTTCCTTTGAGTCACAGCTTATGGTATTACTGTGCTTTCATGATTTAGGTGAAGAGACTGGCAAGTAGCTTTATATTGGCTACGCAGTAGAAAATAAATATTTTCCTGAGAGTTTATTATTAACGACTGTTGTAGGGACTGGAAACTCTAGACCAGGGTTATTCCCAGGTTTTGTTTGTCTGGACACTGAGCTTCACCTCTGTGCTGGGCACCACAAGGTAAACTTTTTAGCAGGGCCTGTTGCGACAGGACAAGGGGGAATGGCTTTAAACTAAAGGGGGGTAGATTGAGACTAGATAGAAGGAAGACATTTTTTACGCTGAGGGTGGTGAAGCACTGGCACAGGTTGCCCAGAGAGGTGGTGGATGCCCCATCCCTGGAAACATTCCAGGTCAGGTTGGACAGGGCTCTGAGCAACCTGATCTAGTTGAAGATGTCCCTGCCCACGGCAGGGGGGTTGGACTAGATGACCTTTAGAGGTCCCTTCCAACCCAAACTATTCTATGATTCTATGTACTACCACTTGGCCATCCCGCTCTAACTTATTTCCAGTGAGCCATTTCTGTGGGATAGTATTGTCTACCACATTCATTAAAGACAATTTCTCTTGCATTGCTAGTAAGATGGATCGATAAGCCTTTGTTTTTATTAACTGTTTCCATCACCTTGCCCATGAGCCATTTATTTGCGCCTTACCTATGGCATACCTAATTCATGTTCTTTATTTTGTGTGCCTTTGATAATTTGAGAAAGCAAACGTGGACCATTCTGAGAAGCAGGTAGTCTTGGAGGGAAGAAAGCATTGACCTGAAGTGATGCAGCATCTGAAAGATTTTATTCAAAACAATCATACTTCTACTCTTTTCTAGTTTAAAAGATGAGCAGGAGACAAATTAAATTCCATCCAGCACTTTCAGCTGCAGACCAGGACTTTTCACATGACAGAATGGCACAAAATCTGAATTCCCATCTCCTGGCCTGAAGTTCCAGTCCTTATGGACTTCCTTGACTCTCATCAACTTTAGTGTGCTGTAAGAGCCTGGAGTGTTTTTCTTTCAAAGAATTGCTAAGATTGAAAAATGAAGCTCGCTCTTAGAAAATTAGAAAATGCTAAAATGAAGGTTGCTGCTGTGGATTTAATTCCTCTGTTCTTTCCTACATATTAGTATGCTCTATTTTCTGTAGTAACGGTGCTTCATTAACTGTATATTTGGATGAAGTTACTGAATGAAGCTGTTCTATATTCACCTCTTGCTGTCACATTCCAGTATATGGCCCATGCCTTATTCAGCAAGCATCATATAATTGCTGCTGGATGAGGCCAAGAAGTAGCATGTGACTTTATGGTGGGAAGAACATACTGTGAGACACATTCACAGGAAACAGGAGCTAAGAGGTCAACGATGATTTTAACAGGGATATTTCCATTTTTGGTGTTGTAACAATGTGATTCTTTTAAAACACTGCTTTTTGTGGGTTTTTTCACATCTGCTGCATTGTTTTCAGAAAAGCAAAAGGATAAAACTCCACTTGTGCAATTTTTCACCAGTTAACACAAGAAGTCTCTTTGTTTAATAAAACCCTGCACCACATGGGTTTTATTATTTTGTGAATGTGTTCATGGAGGATGCCTTGCCCTATTTCAAATGCAGATGCACAATATTGAGCCTCTTCCACTGTCATCTTTACAGTCCTCATGCCAAAATCTATGCGCTGATTTCATCAATGGTAGAAAAGAGTGACCTAGCCAGTCACTCCTGTCGGGAGGAATTTGCAATGTCAAGAAGCCAGGGTAGTCTCTTCCCACACCTATTATCAGTCCTTGTTCAGCCTGCAAGATGCTCAGGGACGATGTACACACTAGTGAATTAAACAGCAACAGGAATTTACATGTCTGGGAATTGCTGGATTGTAGTGTTGTGTTACCAAATTTGATGGGTTATACTACTATGTTAGCAGAATGGTCCTGAGAATGCCTTTAGCCCATGACAAAGAGCTATCTCCCCAACTTTTCTTGAGTACTACTTGAAAGTTAGCGCAAGCCAGGGATCAGTCCCAACAGACAGTTTTGCAAGCAGACACCCTGCTGTGGAGGCTGAGAGAGTTTAATTAGCATTAACATAGTCAGATGATAACTCTGGGCCAGAGAACAGACTCTGGCACTGTTCTGGGTTTTAGTATCAATTTAACCAGAGAGCAGGGGGATAAGGCATGGGAAGTATGGCCGTTCTCTTGCTGCTGCTGCTGTGCTGCGTAATTCCCCCAAGGAAGCTATTTGATAATGAAAATTAACATGGCACTGCAGATGCTCTAACTCCTGCTAGGACTGTGTGGTTTGGCCCAAAGACTAAAGGAGCTGTTGCCCTTTGGTGTAGGAGGGAACCTGGTCATACTAAGAAATGCACATTGTATTGACTTCTTTTAATTTATGAAGATAGTTTCTAGAGTTTGTGTCTTTCTTCATTGGTATCCAAGTATGACACCCAGCCTGGAGCACTGCTTTGCACAATTCCTTTTGTTGCCTCAGATTTTTAAATCTGAACTGATCACTGTCAGTTTTTATTTCCTTTGGTTGCTGAAGCAGAACTAACTGTGAAATAGAGACATTTTGCTGATGATTCACCAAAATGAAGAACTGTGGGCCTTTTCACACACCACTCAGCGACTCCCTGCATGTTTTGTTCTTGTGTGATTTTTTTGGTTCTGAGCACAAAACATAATTTTAATAATGTGAGCTAAGTAGGAGAAAAAACATTTTTAATAAAAAAACACTTTTATTAAAAACTGCTGCAGAAAGCAGGGTGTAATGTAGGAAACTCAGTGCAAAATTTCATGGGGAAGATGAAAGATCTGAGTGAAGAGTGTGTTCCTTATTTTCCCTTTAGAAAAATGTTACTTTATTTAAAGCTCTCCCTTTGACTCACAAGGTTTTCAGTGGGACTGAGGCTGCAAACTGTTGTCAGTCTAAATTGCTTTCACAGAATCAACTCAGTCACCCTCAGGCCATGGACTAGCCTGTGAAACTAAAATCATAGACAGATTTTTTCTCAAGGATTTCTAATTAAACTGAGCTGCTTCCTGCTTTCTTTAAACACCACTTGTGAATCTGGGACCCAGACCTAAGATGTTTTCCTTCAGTTAGGTTTCATTCTAGTTCATGTTTTTCTCACACAGAAGTTGTGTTTTACCTCTGCCACGGAGGTCCAACCAGCATCTCTCAAGTGGCACACAGCCCTGTTTTGCAAAATGTAGCCCTTAATGCTCCTAATGCAGCTGGAGATGAGAGCTGCTACTTTGCAGGGGTGTCACAGGGAAGGACAGCAGTCCCTCGGTCTCAGGGGGAAGGGAGGACCAAGAATGGGGGCTGGTGTTTCACACAGAGCAGAGCTCAACTTGTCTCTGTGTGAGGCAGTGTTTTCTCCTGCTGGGATGCCAGCTCCTACCACAGAGGCAGAATATCGCCTACCAAACCACAGCTCCGTGGCAGGCAGCGGCTTGCAGCTCTTGCCAAGTTTTGGTTAAATCTGGGAGCTCATGGAGTGGGAGAGAGAGACACAGACTCAGCTTAGCAAAGACAAGAAACCATTAAGTATACTCCAAATTGCGGCTTTTGAGTTTCCAGAAGGTTTCTCACTCATAACAGAAATTAAAAGATACCACCTATTTTATAACAGAGGACAAAAGTCTCTGACAGAGGACATTTTGTCTTGAGCATCTGCTAAGCAAGAGGCTTTCAATTATCAGCAGCAATGGAAAGATGACTAATTTTCATAAACATTTCTGAGAAAAAACATACATTCCACATGACTTACTGAATGTATAACTCAATAATTTTGAGGAACAGGAACACACACACAGAGATTTTTATTTCAGCTGCTATATTTTGAAGGATCTTTGAAATTAATATGTAAGTTAACAATTTATTTGTAAAGTATTACAACACGCAGTCAGCAGAGATTGTATGCAGTAACTTTGCAGAGAAAAGACTGCAGAGATTTCATTCAAAAACTAGGAAGTGTCAACCTTGATGTAAAAAAACTCTTAGCTTTAACCTTGGAACTAAGACCATGCTGCTGTTTGTTTGTCAGAAGCTTTTGTGGTGATTCTTAGTTGCTTTCTGCTTTTAGGAGGCCAAGTTGCACAAAACTTTTAAAACAACATAAAATGAGAATGGCAAAACTTGTCTTTCTTTTATATCATGGTCATTACAAGAGATAATGTGAGGGAGCTTAAAATGAGTGTATGTATCATAGTTTCTAAGTGCTTTATTCTGACCAAAGTGGATTGAGTGGCCATGCCATAAAGGAAAATTGTAAAATAAATATATTTTGACCCTTAGTGCTGGCTTTCTCCTGTTCAGTAGCAAAATGAATGCTTAGGAAATACACATTAAGAATATATCTCCATAGTCTCCAAATGGTAAGGTCCTTGATAAATATAGATATGAACAAACCAGTACAGTTTTATGACTATTAAACTTTATTGGCTAAATGTATGTGTTACAAAGTAAGCAAACATTCCTAACGCAACAAGAAATACTTTTTTCAAGATTTTTCCTACCGTGAACATTAGCTTATGATGCCATATATCTCATACAACTTGTGCACTTATTCCCAAAGAATAACATTATCTGATTACCTGGCGGGTGGGGTTTAGTTCAAAGGCATGCCAGAATTTTCCTAAAATGCTTATTAAAATAACATGGTCTCAGGTTTTGAAAACCTATGATGTGGTGCAAACCTGACCCAAGTTCATAAAGGAACTCATAGGACGACAGTTCATTAAAGCTAATATTTTCAGTGGTTGATGCATAAAACTAAAAAATCACAAGTCATAATCATCAAGTATCAACATGCATTTTTCATTGTAAGATGTGGTTTACATACACTAGGAACGTGTATAAGGACATACAAATTCATAGGGCAGATTTTGATTCATTTGCTCTGTTGTCATGCTACTGGTATCTGTATCCAGTAAAAAAGAATTTCAAATAAATGTTTTCCTAACCCCACCTACTTGTTATACATTAATGGCAGGTAATGTCTGGTTAAAATATAATGTATGTTAAAATGTAATTTATATTTCATTAGCTTGTGTGTGGAGAGCCAGAATGTGCAGAAGATACATTCAAGCTTCAGTATTCATAGAATCATATAGAATCATAGAATGGTTTGGGTTGGAAGGGACCTTAAAGATCATCTAGTTCCAACCCCCCCTGCCATGGGCAGGGACACCTTCCACTAGACCAGGTTGCTCAAAGCCCCGTCCAGCCTGGCCTTGAGCACTTCCAGGGATGGGGCATCCACAACTTCTCTGGGCAACATGTTCCAGTGCCTCACCACCCTCATAGTGAAAAATTTCTTCCTTATATCTAATCTAAATCTACCCTCTTTTAGCTTAGTGTGTTTGGTGCTGATTGTGATAAAAAGAAAATAGCAAGACAGGATTTCAGGTACCCAAATTTTAAAAAGCCGGTGGCAAATATTAATGTTGAAGAATGGCCCAGTTTACTGTGACCAGAACTTCTGAGACAGCCAGTGTTGGCTTTCACCAGTTAAATACTGAACTGGGTTAGCTGCTGCTTTGCCAGGCTGCGATGTCTTTTCCTGAAATACTGATTCCTGGAAGGCTGGTAGGAAAACTGTATCAACAACTTCACTGCTAAGTAAATATGCAATATTAAAAGGTACATCCTTCTAGAAGAGCTCCAAACTCCACAAAGCATGCATTTCTCTGTTTGTGCTGTTGGCATATCCCAACTTCTCCAGTATATATGCTTCTGCTTTGACACCTTGCATTCAGTTACATCAAGTTTTAAGAATTTGAAGGCTAGGAAGAAACATTACAGTTCCCCTATCTGATCCCCATACACTGTAGGCTAAATTACCTTAGCTTCAAGCTGCTACTAAGGCAAGAATTACTACCACTCTTTTTTTAAGAGAGAGAGTAAGCATAAATATGTACTAAAAATCTGTGAAAAATGACACCAGATACATCTTCAGAGGTTTGAGATGGGAATGCAATAAACCTGAATCCTTGACATCTTTATTTTCACATTTTTTTCTTGTATTTGTAAAGTTCATTCTAGTCCAGTAAAAACTTCTTCCTTTAAGTCTGATCTCAGCTGAGCCTACTTACAATTCATTCAGGCCTGTTTCCATGATGCAAATGTAAATGAACATGTAATAAGAACTGAATAAATGAACAGAAAAACATGAATCAGTTGTTCAATTCCTGACATATACTTAACTAAAGTATATTTACAGACAAAATTGACTTTGCTGTCAAACTGCTCTCTAAATTATTTAAACTCCTTTTCCTTTGTTTTTCAGTCACTTTGGAGAAGAGAGCAATAGCAACATTTAATGATTCATTAGGTCCAACCCAGATGGCAATACATCGTCTGTGAATCTGTGTGTCAACTATCCAATGTATTTAGCTCATCTCTGTTACACAAATAGCAACGCATTGCATCAAAACAAGCCTTCTTGATCTTTCAGTGTTGTAATGCTATTCCACAGTCCAGAGAAAAATACCAGTTCCAAAAAAGACGTTTCCTCAGATAAACATCTATTGGGTTGTTTCTTTTTTTACTTGGTTTCAAAAAGAAGAAACCCAGCAAAGGTAGAGAAGCGTTGATGGTCCCCGTGGAGGGCTCCATTTCCCATTCGCAGCCAAACTTCATCTCCCTTGGCAAGTTTTAGCACTGCACTGTTTCCTGAAGTGTCTGCTTTCCCTTTTGATTCATAGCTAAGGATGAATATTTTAACAAGTCAGCTTTTTGTTTCTCAAAAATGATCAAGCAAACAACTTTAAAAAAAAAGAATCCAAGAAAGCACATTGTTATCCTGAGCAAAACTTCCTTGAAAGGCTTGCCAACATTTTTTCAGCGTTATGAAGAAATTTTGGAATCTTTCTGCCAAAGATCTCAAAGATCTGGCATTTGATCTCCTAGTCAAATTTTGCACCTTACCTGATTGCATCATTTCATTCCTTTCTGAAATTCTGGAAGTTGAACTTATGTATTTTTTTCCAGGGCACAGGAACAGATTTGTTGCTTAAAATAAAACTCTGCTCATTCATCACAGCATTCCAGATTTCCTGTGATGCTCTTTTTCCCTTGGATTCATCCCAGCTAATTTTAAATGCCTCCAGGATAGGAATCTCGTGTGAGCTGAGCCCCTGTGCTTCCGGCACGGGCAGTGGGCAGAGACAGGCAGCTCACTCCACCCTGAGGAGTGTTATCATTGGAACATAGATAACGTTTGATGTGGGCTAACCAGCTGGCTTTGCGTGAGTGTTGGTTCCCTTTCTTCCACCTGTTGCCTTTTCTGACATCAATGCTTCAGGGGAAAAAAAATGGGCACTTTTTCTCTTGCAGGAAAGATCTATTGGGAATGAAGCACCCTTTGGTGGTGCTTCGGGTATGGGCTGTTGAAGAAACTGACAGCTTAAATGAACCTGCTATCATCTAAGTGCCTAAAATCCAGTGTGATCAATCTAAGCTTTTGTGTCTGTTTATTCAGGCTCAGGAGAGAAGCTTGGTTTTGGCATCAGGCCCCTGGTTGGTATTAAAGAAATAACAGTTTTGTCCAAACACATATTTTTTTCAGCTATCCGTCTGGCTACAAGCTTCTTGACCTGGTCCTTATAGGAGTTGATAAGCTAGAAGTGAATCCTATTCTTGATGATCCTCCAGCTAACATAAAAAGTCCAGAATTTTTTTATTCCAAGTGTGCTAATGATAACAAAGCCAGTAAATGGAGGACCATTGCTTCTTACTCATCCTTACGACTGCAGTTTAAATGCTCTCCACCTTTAAAGTAAATTGCTCTCCCCTAATCTTTAACAAGACTTTCTAGCCTGACGGGCAAAATGAGGATGAAGATATGTTTTAGCAGAATGACAGCATGTTACCACTGGACTCCAACCCTGACTTGCAGTGCTAATTCCTTTCCCCTGAGCTTTGAGGAACTTGTGATCAAGGCTGAATTTTAGGTCCAGGATCTGTGGCAGGTATGATCCAAATCTGCAAGTTGAGGAGGGCAAAATACAATAGTTTTTCTTTGTTGGTTATTTTACCCTACAGAGTTTCTTCAAAAAATGAACAATTTCATCTTTCTTGAAATGTGAACAAGCTATCACATCTGTGCAAACATGTCTTTTGCATTAAAATGACCTGGGCCTTCACTTACCTATATAAGCTGAAAACTGTATTACCATTATGCATCAGGTACACGTACACTTCCTCCACATCTTCATGTTTCATCATATTGAAGGTGAAGAAATACACCCCTGAAAAGATTACCAAATACAACGTGTTTGCTTCATAGAGGGAGGTAGTCATGCTACCAACTTGTGCTTCTTGCTTAGAAAACATAATAGCTGAGGCCAAAATTACCTTCTGGTTGTCAGTGGGTATTTTGCTTCTGCTTATAGTGTGCCAAAATCTGATTTATTTTTATTCTGCATATGGCAGGGGTTCAGCCACATCCTGTTGCATAGAAATGACTGTATTTGAACATGGCAGGACCACTCATGCCTTCTTTCTCACTGAAAGGGAAATTTCCCAGAGGCTGAGTCAAGTGACCCCTCTCTCACCCTTTTTTCCTTACCTTCTTGCTCCTGCCCTCTCCCAAAAGGGCAGCCTCCAGGCCAGCCAGGGCTCAACCTCAGAGGCTGTCAGCCAGCCAGCATGTCGCTCAGGTCAGGCAGGGCATGAGTGGTTTTAGCAGCACCAACTGCGGCTTACCTGGCCGTACCACATCCTGAACAATGCAAACATAGCCACCACTTTCTCTTCTTGAACAACACACCCTTACCATCACCCTTTTTCTTTTTAGTTCTTTCTCTGTCTGAAAGGTGCCAACAATGTTGTCAGTGCAACCGTGTTATGTGTCATGAGCTCCCAGGTGGGAAGACAAGCTCCTTGTTCCTGAACAGTACATCTGTAGCATTGACCCTGCAATGGGAGCTTGGACTTTGCATCAAAGTCATTACATCATTGTGGGTCAAAGTTTATTGACATCCACATACACATTAACCTCAAAAAGAAGCATCTGTGAGGACACACCCCCCTAACTGTCAGTAAGATGTGCTACAGCAAGCTTGGAGGGCCTGACTTTTATTTAATTTAGTATCATTTCCCATAGCAGTGAGTAAATGAATGGCAGGGTGAGAAAGGCCAAGTGAAGGAAGGTGGTTTCAGGCTTTGCTTAAACATGTTTTTGGTTATGGCCCTGCCTCCCAGTCTCCTATTGTTCTTCCTGTGCCACAGCTGTGTAAGATGGGGGATTGATGCAGCTGAAAAATAACTCAGTAAAAACTATAATGCCTCATTTCCAGCCACACATCTGTTGCAGGCCAGCTTACAGCTGAACTGGCATGAGGGAAGATGGAGAAGAAGAGGGTGACTGGAGGCAGGAGGTGGAGGAGGCAACTGTGAAGCTGCTGCTGCTGCAACATCAAGGCCATGGTTATCTCATCACAGTGTCTGAAGGGCTAAAGTCCTCAAAGCAGATGGTCCTGCTTCCTCCCCAGCTCTGGCCGTGCCTCTTCCTCCTGCCTTTGTGCCAGCACTAGTCTCACTGGCTGGCAAGCCCTCTTGGCTCGCTCAGTTTCCAATTTCATTTTCCCTGAAAGTTGGTAGCAAGAGCTGTGCAGAGCGAGTCTCATCAGTGCCTTATGCAAAGGCAGTTAACTAGTTTCTCATCATTATTGACCACTCTTCTCCCTATAGCTCCCAGAATTGCATTATTTTGTTTTGCAAACACTCACCATTCACTGGAGCACCAAATCTCCCAGTCATGACATCAAAAAAATTCCCAACGTTGGTTTCGACGCTACTGAAGATGATTCCACTGTTCTGGTTGCTGAAGTGAGTAGCCATGGAAGCCATGAATGCGACCTGTAAAAATGCAGTTCTTATTCAGGCAGTTGTTCACGAAATTTACATGTGTAGAGGAATCAGCTACAGAATTTTTTCCTGTATTTGTGGTCTGTTTATTTTCCTGACAGATGTTCTTCTAGGGCCTGCTCCAAGGCCATTAAACTCCAGTAACAAAACTGCCATTGAATGAAACTGGAAGAGGACTAGGCTTCTTACATTCAATTGGACTATTCATGACTGTAAAAGTAGGTGTATGGGCAAGTGTTTGCAGGTCAGGACCTTTGTTTGGGATTTTATTTACTTTTAAGTCTCTCTAGAATGGTGCAACAGAAAACTGGTATTGAAATGGATGGTATTTCCAACAGAAGTGATTTAATTAGTTTGTATATATTCCCCAATGCATTTAGACTGGATATTGCTTTTAACTGAATGTGTGAAATAAATAATGCTCAGTAAAATCCATCCACATTAGTGTTTCTTGCTACCTTCAGAGATATATTAAGCATTTTTATTAGAGGTCCTCTAGAAGTGCAGTTGCTGGGACTCAACATTCAGTGCTTTTTCTCTCTTACCAGTTGCCCTGTACCCTCAGTCATGACAACAGAGGGTGGTGAAGACAAAAGAGGAAACTAAGTAATGAAAACTGTGCTTCGACTTCATGTTATACTTCTTGCAGTGAGACATATTGGCCGTGGAAAATGTTTCATAGAAAGCAGTGGAAAACGTCCCACATTGGACTATTCAAATTACCCTCAGCAAGATACCAGGGAACAACCCTGTCAACTTGCATGGGCAGGGGAGGGGGTTATGTCTTCTGTGAGTCTGTGATCCCCCCCATCTGACTGTCAGTAAATGGGGTACAGGCAGAATTGCTGCACCTGGATGCCAGAAGGTCACATAGTGACTTGGCATTTTATCTCTATCTCTTAACATCTTAGACAAGAAGTGTTCAATTACAGTTGTTACTGCCCCTCACAAAAATGACATTTTTCATGAGATTCCAGCTATACTGGTATTTAAGAAAAACCACCCCAAACTTCTTTTGATTTCAGATCCAAATGAGAACAAAACCAGAACAGGCAAAATCAAATGCAAGTTCGGATCCAACAATGGAAATCATTAGCCATCTGCTCAGAAATTTGAGGAGCTCCAGATGTGAGCTGAAAGCTTGGGCTGATTTTCCTTATCCCTGCATGGATGCATTTTCTATGACGGCAAATTGTTAACTTCTTGCTTCTCAGCCAGGATTACATCAAAGTTCATCATGTGTTAAAGGAAAGCAGCTGCAATGGCAGCTTGATGGAATTTATTGCTTTTTGTCTAGATTCCATTTCACATTCTCTTTGACCCCAGGCTACTTTTCTTTGGCTGATCAGAAGGGTTGAAAAAGCTGTCCTTCTACCCTAGGTCTCATTTTGAAGTAGCAGATCAACATGGACACGCCCAGTCTTTCAAAATAATCCTCTATTTAAAACAGTATTGTATTCAAAAGTGTTTTTTCCTCTACCTACCCCCACTCTAAAATTCTTAAACGTGATGTTAACAAGAAATGATATGCTATACTGTGTAAAGAATTTTTAAACACATCTGTTAAAAACAGTGATGGAATTTTACTTGGAAATAGGTATTGCAATATGAGCTTTTGTTATTCATCCTCTTTCATTATTCAGTTTTTAATTAAATTACTACCACTATCTTTTTGTAAGAAAAAAATGTGGATAGCTCATTATTACAAAAGTCCAGTAATTTTGGAAACTATTTTCCTTGTGAATTTTGTTCTGTACAATTCTCCCATCTTCATGCAACCTAGGGTGGAGAATTCAAAGATACACAATGCCAAGAAATCCAGAGCCATTTTCCCACACTGTACATGTTGGTTGTACTGTTGATTTTGCTGTTAATTTGCATGCCTTTTATGAGCATATAAAACATATATGAATGACTGTTACTGGGAAACAGTATCCTTCAGTTAAAAGGTATAGACCTGTAAATAGATCAGAACTTCAGTTTTCCCCATAGTCAGAGTGTTTGGAAGTGGGATTTCTTTTTGTGCGTGTTTACTATATCCCATTTTGTCCCTTCTGTGGTGAACTTGGTTTGGGGATATGAATCAGATCAAGACTAAGACTTCCATTAAAGCGTGTACCTGTGAGTGAGGATGTAAACTCCCTTGTAGTTTCTGGAGATCTGTATAGTCTGTGGTGTCTGAAGTCCCATTTGCCCGAAAGCAGCAGTGACTGTCAGATTAAGCTGAGTTGCTCTTTTAGATCCTCAGTAATTTTAATGGGAGCTTAGATACTTCCCTCACATGTAGGCTCTCTGGAGCTGAATCTGACTGCAATCGCTTGCCCATCTAGTGCCATCTGAAGTGCTTTAGGATTTCCGCACACGGGGCTGGCTGATCTGATCTACAGAAGCCCCTTCCACAGTAGCAGCTGTGGACCTCCAGAAACCCCTTCCACAGAGGCAGCTAGAGACCAGGAGAGATACATCTTAAAGGCTTGCCATGCATCTCTGCGCTACATCTAGAGATAGTCAAGTCTTCCTGCTATTGCAGATGAGCTGCTCGTATATTGCTACACTGCAGTATACAGTGTGGACAACTCTTTTCTATCCCCTTTGCAACTGCAACCAAGGGTCTTAGTTATCCAAGTCCCGTTTACTTTCGGTTGCCTTAAGAACAGGACATCACATCTCCACTGTACTGCAGATATATATATATATCTACACATAAGCTCTCCACCATCTGCCAGATTCCTGGGACATGAAGAAGCTCTAATGCAAAAGCTATGGGACTATGCCAACACAGTGTTGAGCCCAAACAAATACATCCTATCCCTCAGCAGAGCTTATCAGCTCAGGCTTGAACCCATGTTTTAATGCTCATCTGGCTTTTGGGTAGTTCATTCATAGGCAGAACCTACATGCTTCTCAACATATTTAAGGTATCTAGATACATAAAACCACAGATAGCTACTGAGGGGTATTTTTCAAAACCAGAGGACTTTTGTCTGCACTCAGAGGTTTTGACCCCATACTTTGAGGAGTTGGATACATATGTTTCTGAGAATCTCACAAAGCCTGACTGACCTGAGAAGCATGGGCCTGAATGACTCCTTCACTCTTTTCATATGTCATAGGAAGTGCAGTTATGTATGTGGTACAGCTTGATAGAAAAATGATAGTCCCTGCTATTCTCCTTTAATGACCCTGATACTGTCTTTCTGCCCTAAAAGGGAACCATATATGTTTCCTCCTGCCTATTTCTCAGCTGGATTCTTTAAAGAAAGACTAAGCCCTGATGTCTTTCTTTTCCAGGAAGATCTGGCAAAGCACATTTGTCAGTCATGACAAGGGCTATATATGTCTCTCATTGTATTAATTTACAGGGGGATTTACTTCTTAGGTGCTGTTTTTCAGAGAAGAAAACCGTAACCTGAGAACTGCTGCAGCCAAAATAAGCCAGAGATTTTGTACCTGTAGCTCTGGGGGAATCCCAGGGTAACCCTTCTCGCCTTTGGGTCCATGATGGCCACGCTCTCCCCTCGGTCCCATATCTCCTTTGTCTCCTTTCTCACCTTTGGCTCCTTCCTGGCCAGTTGCTCCATTATTTCCATTGTTTCCATGATTTCCTTAAAGGAAACAGAGCTTTCTGTTTAACTTAAATGATTTCATATAATATATTTTAACAGATAACTGTGACAGGGTCCTTTTCCACCAGTTTGCAACACATGGACTTTTCAGTACCAGAAAACCCAGACTGAGCTGCGATGGATGAGAAACAGCTGTGTGGTTAAGTTGAAGGTGAAGGTTTTGATAAGCGAGTTTCCAGAAGGATGTAGATTGATGTTTAAGAGTTAACCCTCATGCCCTCTTGGTGTTGCTGTATAAACTGCTGATGTCTCAAGTCATTGCATTGTCAGGGAGATATGCAAAGACAAGACCTCAGCGGACGTGAGGCTCAAGGAAAGTGAAAGCCACTGCCTATTGACACATACCAGGTAGCCTGCATAAGCACTCTTGCTTTTCCTTTTGTGTAAAAACTTATTTCCTGATAATTTAAGCTAATTAGGATAGGATAAGATAATTTTGAATAACATTTTTCTATCTTTAAAACATGTCTACACAAAGAAAGAATGGCTGTAGCCTTAAACTAGCTAAATGACCCATCTGCCAAAAATGGGAGAGTGTGCATTCTCAGGGTGCTTGTTAGCTTGAAGGGGTTGATTGATTGCATGTTCCTAGATTTAAAGAAAGACAAAATTTTTATAATGAAGCTTTTCTGAGATGGCTTCTTGTAAAAAGGGTCATTTTAAAAACATATTCCTGCATCTGCAGTATTACTTGCTTCCTGATGTTTACTGAGGAAATCACTGAGCAAACGTCTATGCAACTGACAAAATTTTAAAGTTGGCTAGAACCACTGAGCAATTATTATGCCTACCTGAAGCAAAAGCCTAACCTTTCAATTAATTACTCAGGGGATTAATTAGTGTCATCATTGTTCTAATTCTACCTGAATTGAAATTAGATTATTTGCCACTCTCTTGTTCTCTGATTAGTCACTCTGGTTACGAATTTACAAGAAGAATGGTGGTGTTTGAGATCAAATCTAAAGATTAAGTGATTCTTTAGAGGTTTTGTATTGAGAAAAAAAATTGCTTTAAACAAGGAAGCTAAATGGTGGAAGAAATTAAGCAAATTTTTGTTTGGATAGAGAAATCAATAACTCTTAAAAATAACAAGAATGATCCTTCATGTAAAGCCCCAACTGCTTCTCTACCAGTTCAGAACAGAAGTCTGCAAGCAACATTTGATTCAATCAAGGGAAAAGCAGCTGTTATTCTCCTTATGGGCACAATGATATGAAATGCAGCAGATGAAGGAGACAGAGAAATTCCAGGGTGCAGAAGGTTGCTGTCGGCCATACGTTTGTGGCATCCTGTGGTGACAAGAAAGTGTGACTGAGATACATCCTCGCATGAGGAGAGGGCAAGGCTGGGACTGGGCTGTGTCCCAGTATGTCCACTGCAGCCTTGAAAGTGTGGGTCTTATATAAAATTGTGTCCCGCTTCTAAGAAGCCAACAATTTATTAATATGTAATACAATATTTCTGCACAAGAGGCCTCACCATTAGATTTCTCTTACTTCTGTAATGGTGCATAGTATTTTTATAAAGGTGTTGTGGTTTAACCCCAGCTGACAACTTCCAGCTACTAGGAAGAAAATTAACTCTATCCCAGCTGAAACCAGGACAAAAGGTTTGATGCATGAATAGCTTACAGCAGGCTAATACTAAATATGCCTATGAGCTTATTTTGCCTAATACCCAAAATATGTCAAAGCAACAATTTATTTCAATATTTTGCCAACTGAAGCTAGTTCTTGAAACACTTCATTCACTCAGATTTAACTTCATAACAGTCAGATTTAACTGTTACTGTAAACTGTTTCTTCCAAAAATCACTACATATTCATTTTTTTTGTGTATGGTTATCTGTCATGTCTGTTACTATTTACATTTGTGAGACAGAAGGATTATGAAATTGCATTTTTATTGTGATAACAGAAGACGTAAGCTTTTGAAGATGAGACAAATCTGTCAGTCAGTGAGGTGTTCATTTACACTATATGTTTGCTTTAGGAGTGGTGTTTTTCAAATCCTTGAATGTAGCTGCTGTAACAAACTTACACCAACATGCAACTATCTTTTTCCCTTCTCTAGGCTCTTCTTTTTCCATACCAATTATCAGATGGAAGTGTACCCTTTTCTTGTGTATCCTGTTCTTTTGTGTGCATTTTTAATGGGAAAAAAAGGTACTTTTTATTACGGAAGAAAAGAAGAAAGAAGGAAAGGAAGAAATTTCTATGAGAGAATAGAAGCATGTGTGTCTCTGTAGAATATTGGCTAGCAGTATGCTAGATGAAAAAAAGCTCCTGAACACAGTACATGATAGCATAGCTGGATAATCAAAGGTGATCGCAATAATCAACTCCAGGGAACAGGTTCTTCCAACTTTAATGGAAGCTTCATGCTGCTTTAAGAAGAGAGACCAATTTGCCCTAGAAATGTAATAAGATTACTTTCAGTATGAATTTTTGAAAGCTGAATCTTAATAGCAAATGGGTCTTCACTGGAAAAGTCTTTAGAGTGTAACTGATTTTCTGTCTCCCCAGAAATTATAGAAAAAGTTGTTTCTGAACCTGTCCCCAAATACTGATGTTTGGACCATTCTCTGATATTTCATAGAGTAGCCTGTAATTTATAGCCTGTAATTAGACTGATCAAAAAATCAATTAAACTTCATCTTTACCTGGCATCCCAGGGGGCCCGGGAGGTCCTGGGGGCCCTTGGTAGAGTCGAACTCCAAAGTCACCACGGCAGCAGGAACTACAGTCTGGATTCTGCGGTCCGGTTTGTGGGGGCTAAGTGCACAGAAATAAGCTTTAAATAGCTCATTCATGGAGGGCATCAATCATATGCATGTCGGTTACAGGGTCTTCATTATATATTCTCTGTTTATATATTTGCTAAGTTTTCAAAACACTTCTTAACTGGACTGAAATCTCCCATACTTGGGTTGTCCCTGCAGATGTTATTTTTGGAAGATTTAAGGGAATAGCTCTTCAAGTGTTCTAAGAGCTATATGAATATTTAAAAAAACAACTTGTCCTGTCAGATAATGAGGGTTTTAAAAATAAAATAATACCAAGTAATGAAAGTTAGATGAATATTTCAGTTAGGTTCCCATCCTGCTTTTCACTGATCCCACATTTCAGCTGACCTTTCTTGACAAACAAGCCTATGTACAATGAGTGCTAGGACACAATGGACTTCATTTGACCTTCAGCAATGAACCGTCCTCCACTAAACATAAAACCGTGTTGGACCGCCCAAAGGAGATGTTAAAAAATGTCTGTGCAGCGTATTCCTGTTCATGGCCCCAGACTTGCATATCTGGGAGCTACTAAAGCATTACAAGCTACTAAATTTGGGAGAACTTTAAAAAAGTGCCAAGATACATGACAAAAATTTGAACTGACCACAACACCTGGTGTTATGAATATTTGATTATTTGTAGTTGTGGGTGTGTAACTATGAAAACCTGTTTATATGCTGAAACTAATATAGCAGCATAAATAAACTAATGAGTTTATTATACACAGCTCAGCTACTGTAATAATAGTTTGATAATAATTTTGTTTCAGTGCTTTTCTTTCCCAAATTATTGTATTTGTACAAATGGAGTCTCATTCAATCCTGGCCGGATCTCGTAACTAGGCTTTTGCGATGATTTAGTGGTCACAAATCTTCCAATGGGTCAGCTGAGCTAGGCGTCCAGGGTTTGATTTTATTTCTCTATTTCCTTCTCATTTCTCCTTCTTTGTTTCTTTTTCCCTACAATTCTTTGCTATTATCCTGAGGTGCAAATCTGCAGTTCTTAAATTCTGGATGGTGTTAGTTACACCAGTCTGACTGCTACTTTTCTCTAATCATTCTACTGTTTGTCTTCCTTCCCTTCCTTTTCACTCATCTTTGACATCCTCAAATTACTTGCCTAATGCAGACCTATTGATTTAACAGCAGCAAACGAGTCTCTGGTGGGATGGGAGCTGCCAAATGAACATATAGATGAACTGTATTCCTGCCCTGAAGGTCATCAGCTGGCTTGATCTGAAACACTAAAGCTTTCTGCCCGTGTTTTGAACAATACCAAGCACACCCCCAGAATTTATTAATTTCAAGAGGCTTGCGAGTTTATATTTATGGATACAGAAAACCCATGTCACCAAAATACTGCAACTCCTCCAATGGGACAGGCACATGCCCTCTCCAGCTGGAACCGCCAATGGTGGAGCTACCATGGGAATAAAGGCTGACCTGACAGCTCAACAAATATGCTTCATATTCAAAGAGTTATGGAAATGTTAAGATTTGCCAATGGGCAGAAGGGCTTCATATTTATGCGGTTTTGGTCAATACTATGCTTTCTACCTTAATTCTGCATAAGGTCTATATTTTATGAGAAAAATGAGTTCTGCCTGTTGGACTGTCTGTTCCTGGAGAACCCATTTGTATCTTTCTTGCTGTTTTATCTCTCCCAGTTGTTAGGAAGAACATAACTGACAATCACCAAACACACTGTTTAAAGCTTTCCTAATATGAGAGAAGAAGTAGCCCTGCTTTCAGCTCATTTTCAGTCCTTGAAAGGGGGCCAAGTACAAGAGGACTGGAATTGCACAAGCATTTTGTACCACCTGAAATGCTAATGTTGTGTTGCCCTGAGATTAAAATCTCCAGCTCTTTTTTGATAGTGCTTCATACTCATGTTAAATGAGAAAGCAAACTATATACACATCTGCCAAGAGCAAATAAGTCATATCAGCCTAGAAATATCCAAAGACTTGGAACTGTGGATTATAGGTAAGGGAAGGCATGAATCCAGCAAACTGGACTGCATGTGAGACTCTCTCTGTGCAGGTAAGATTTGGGTTTTTTACCCAATGCACTGAAATCCTGAATTACATTATTAGCTAACCAACTATGTTATCATAAAATAGATACTAGTGCTGGTCATAATCAAATGCTATTTGGCATTTACCTCTCGAAAAGCTCAGCAGGTTATTACATGTGAAATGAGGCAAGTCCTGCCAGCCTGGTTGTATGAGAACAGTTCCACTGACTTCAAAATAACTACTTAAGCAAGTCATAAAGTAGTATTGACTTATTATCTTTACTGATCCTTTGACTAGGAGGAAAAAAATGTTCACAGTCAGCTGCCAAGAACAATGAATATTCAGGATACTCTTTTAATCTCTAAAAACAGAGAACTTCATGAAGAGTACGTTTAAAGGAAAAACCTGTTCCTAAAGTAAAATTACACTCAAATAGGACAAAGAGATTAATTACAACCTACTTGCCAAAGGTGTCCTGTGCAGCCATTCGTACATAAATTTTATTGCACAATGAATCTTTGGCATTGCTTTTAGAACATGAATATGATTTAGGAGCTTGTGAAATGCATCTGCCACACTGATATCCTAATACAGATAGAAAACTGGAAATATTTCTGAGGCTATTTGCTGAATTTCCTATGATTTAGTATGTAGGAGGCAGTTCTAGGCAACAGATGGTCTATAAAATTCCCTTAACTTAAAGCTGTGAAATAAATCATAATTGGAGACCCAGCCCTTTCTCACTTCCTGATGAATTTTATGGGTTTCTGTTATATTGTCTAAGACAACGCAGAAGATGAGTAATGTACATCCACCATTCTTGGCTCCTGTTCTGAATGCAAAATAGCATGTCTCTGTGGGCACTAAGGGCCTCCATGTCCCTTCTCTAGTGAAGAATTAAACAAACCAAAATTGCCAAAATTCAGGGTAGAACACCAGTAGGTTGAGGGGTACCTGACGTTTTTCAAAGAGCAACCTGAAAAGGAAGAATGTGTCTGGCATGGCTCTCCCCAGTCGCTAAGAGTTCTTGTGCTTGAGAAATGCACATTATATTTTATGTAAGTTACCAGCAGCCTGGAAACTGGCCATGTACCCAATGCAGCAAAGACCAATGCTATTATGTCTATTCCGCAAGAGGGAATGGGACTGTTAAAACAGTTTAGCAAGAGGATTAAATTCTCCAGCCGGAGCAAAGATAACCAAGAAAGTAGGGACTTAGTGGTGAAACAGCTTTCAGATAGCTCAAGGGGAAGAGAGAGGTTTGACATGAATTAAAACATGTCCATGCCAACTTTGTTCCTCCTCTGCCTGGAAATCCCAGGAGTCTAGAGATGGAAAATACCTATCGCATCAGCCACTCTGTGATGGATTATCTCCGTCATGCATCTGCTAGTGCTCCATTTCATTTCACTAAGCCAAAAATTGCATCATTTCCCCAGCAAAGATTGCTTCTTAGAGAGCGTCTAGCAGGTAAATGGTTGCCATCAGCTGTACTCAGACTCGCTGGGCTCAGTTTTAATGTCACAGCTTCTTCCCCCAGCAGGCAACTCCAAACATGTTGCATTAAACTTTCTGATGAGAAACATACACACTAAACACAGTGACACTTTCCGTGAGGGAGAGTTTGACCCCTAAAAAAGCTGTAATTTTGTGTTAAATCCTGCATTATCTGAAATTATGTTGAGTTAAAGGGGAATCTTCTTTAAGTACCAATAATACATGGTCTGTAGTATGCAGCTGCACAATTCCCTCTGCAGCAAAGAGGTATGCACACACTAGCTGGCTCATTGGACTATATACCTGATGGTTTACACTGTTTGTATACTGCAAATGCAATTTAACATACCTACAGTTACATATCTGGTTTGCTGAGTGCACTGGAGAAATATGAAATGCAAATTTTGCATTTCATTGCATTCATTTGCAAATTGCACCCAAGATACATGAAATGCAAAGCACTATAAAATTTAAATACAGGGAATATAGTGGTGTATTAAACCTATTCCCATAGTTGGATGTGTTTCAGTTCTTCAAGCCTAGGACAGGATTAAAATCAAATCTCCTCTCTGCTTGTCATGAAGTAGGTTATTATTACACTTGTCTGCATGTCCATGATTTTTGGAATTCAAAATATCATTGTTTGAGCTGAAAGAGTGTTAATAAACAAATGATAACAGGTGAACTATACAGGACTTGACTTAAACATTGGTATCAGCGATAGGAACAAAACACTTATGTTCTTGTTGTTTCTAAAAAACATCAATCAACAAAAACTTTATTTGAGTGGAATTTTGTTTTGCTTAGTGCTAGAAAAAACTTCATCTTCTGCCTTTCAGATTTTTCTTTTTAAATTTGGACTGCAATATTTTATGTATAATCAGATTATGCCATTTTCCCTTTGTTGTGAGCTAATGGGTATAATATCTAAAATGCCATGTAAAAGGCATAAAAAGATTCCCTGTTTAAAATGCAGATACTACAGATGATTTAGAGTTACATTCTGAATTTTTTTCCTCTGAAACTGTCAAGTTGATATATATTATTAAATCTACTCATTACATTAGTATGTTTTTTTCAAGCTATCCCTTAGAATAAAATTTTTGAACACTCAGAATTTCATTCTTTGTCTCAAGCTCAAAATAATATACTTTATATATATAATTTTCAAGTAAAAAGTTATGCTCTGCTAATTGAATCCTTCCAAATACCTCTATAAATTCTGTAATTTTCCTTCACATCCAAATGAGTTAACAGAATCTAATATAATAATATATAATATTATATATAATATATAATATTATATATTATATTATATTATATATAATATAATAATATATAATTTAATATATTAAATAAGTAATACTTTGAAATAATGAAGAGACTGTATATCAGAATATATGATTGCACAGGATCACAGTTTCAGCAAAACAAAGGGCTGCTGTCTATGTTGAAACCAGTGTCCCCACCCACTGCTGGTTCTACCAGCTCATTAAAAGATCCTATAAAGCAACCCAGCAGGTTACAGACCAATACACAGCTTTAATAAAAATAATGTCATAAATATATCACTAATAATCTTAGCAAAAAAATAAAATATCTCATTAGCTTTAAAGATATCTTTAGAAGATTAATTCAGAGTACCTGGACTCTATCTGAGGTAGTCAGTTCTACATCATCTACCTCTGGTCTCAGGACTTTTTGGTCTGTAGAAGTGCTATTATCAACAGTCCACTCTATAAGTTGACTCCGCTGTTTCAATATTTCCCTGCTTCTGGAACCTTTATGGCCAGTCTGGTGGTGACTTTGCAATACTTTGGCCACTGGTTTATAAGATCTTCTGCTCACCTCCATGTATTCATCTTGACACAGGCAAAATGGAAGAAAAAATAAAGCCAGTAGATGCCAACTGATGAAATCCTTCTCTGCCATGTTATTCAAAATAGTTTTTCAGGAGTCCAGCAAATGCCTTGCAGAAGGAGAACCTCTTTGCTGCACCAGGAGTTACGTGTTCCTTTCAGCTTTTCCACTAGTAAGCCTGGCACTGAGACTAGTACCAGGTTTTATACGGTTGCGTGCAATAAATAAAACTAAAAATGCCAAAGTGACAGGATCCTTCATCCAAAATCTGTCATGCTCCTTTAAACAAACCAGGCATTATTCACCACTTCACCACCACAAGGAAAATTGATTTGTATGCTGGAAATGACCACAGCATTTAACGGACTCCCGTGGTTCCTATTTGGGGGCATTAAAAAATGTAGCACCTTTTCTTTGGCATGTTTTTGTTTAAGTGTGAAAAAATGTAGTGGATATGGAGAACATGTGGCTAATGGTTTACGCTCCTTGATTAGACATGGAAAGGCTGTGAATTCACACTCTTAAATGTCTTTTGGACACAGTCACCTTCCTTATTTGCCAGGAAATTCACACACACAACTGCGTCAGCCCAGTCCGAAAAATCCTTCCAAGAGCAATTAGGAAACAAAAGCACAAGAGGAGCTTTTGCATATGATCCTGACCCAGTGGCTGTTTCTGACTATGCTTTTCATTCACTAGAAGAAAAATATTGAATTTCTGTCAGTTGGCCAACGGTGGAAGGAGACTGGGTAAGTAGCTCTGAAAAACTGGGTTGAATTCAGCTTCACAGAGCCCCATTTCTCAGCATTAGTTCAACCTACTCAGCCAGGCGACATTTTTCCCTTGAGTTCCCAGTGTTTTGCTAAATGCAGCTGCCAAACCAAGTTTTATATCTTCGCTGCCAAGTAAATATAAATTTACCGGGGGCTTATTTCAGACTAAAAGAATCAAATTATATAGGTATAATAATATCCTTATTATATTTTTTGAACCACCCACTAGTATCCTCTAGAAAGCCACAACTGGAGAATGCAGTTCTGCAAATGCATCCACATACACACGCACACCCACCTTCCCAAGAGCAAGTAGCTCCTTGGTCTGTGAGAAACACTTCACCAGTACATGGCTACAACAACATTACTGAAGGCATCAGCCCCAGGGAGTGATCCCTGGCCCCGCAATGCGATGAACTGGCTCATACTCAAGTTGTTCAGTGCTGACCACGCTGCTTAGCATTTGGCTGGGGCTCCTCTGTGACCTCTGGGGTGCTCTGTGGCCCTAAATTATCCCACTTTTTTTCAATTTTCTTCCTGTTCAGTTGCCTGACAAAATGTGAGGGTTGTGGTGCAGGGTGCTACAGTGGTTGTTTTTAGAGCATGAGGGTTGCATGAGCACCAAGGGCCTGTTGGGATAGTGATGAAGGGTTCATCCATCCAGAAGGTAGTCTCTGAAGTCAATGATCCACAAATCCACAGGCTTAATTTTGAGGGGGAAAATAGACAGTGCACTCCAAAAGAGATGCTGGGAACAAACCAGGACGTGACCAACCAGAAGGCCAAGACCCACCAGTAAAATGAGGTGCTAAGTTATTCAATAATGTAAAAAGCCTTAAGCATACCAGCATGCTACGGCAGCAAAGCGTAACACCACAGGCACTGCTAAACAGGGGAAATAAGTTACATCTGCTAAAATGCCCCAACTTCATTGACTGCAGCTCCAAGGGGCAGTCATTACGTGTCTTCACTGCCTGGCGTATTACCGAGATGGGGATGAGGTATGGAGCATCTGAAGAAACAAAGCCTAATCTTAATCCTTGTGAAATCACAGGAAACCCTCTTTTTGACCCCAAGTAAGGAGAATAAGGCTCAAGCGGTGAGGATTTTGAAAGTGGCTGTGACTCTCCTGTCTAAATGGAAGATGAGCCCAGAAGGGAGATCTGTGATGTGATGGCTTTTCATTCAGAGCCTTGTAGATGCTGGAAGGGATGCACAATTGATGGTTGCTAAATGATGGTGAGAAAGAGCTTGAATGATGGTGAGAAAGCACTCTCTGTTTTATATTCAGCTCCTTTCTGTGGGAGACAGCAGAGCAAGTCACATCACGGGAGAAGGTGCTGGCTGGAGATGCAGTGGAGAGGGGTGAGCAATGCTCAGTTGGGCTACGTGTGCCAGTGGCACAAGGCCTGGGCAGGGTGTCAGTGTCAGCCTGTACCCAGCCGCTTTCCTCAGTTATCTCCTATTTAACAGCCCTCAGAGAGGAGTGTGGGGCTGCTCCAGTCCCCCAGAAAGGCAGTGCCAGCCCCCACGGACACATAGGGTCTGGGCTGAGACAGCACAGGGGCAGCGCTTGGGGCTACTGGAAGCAAAGGCAGCCAAGGACAGGTCTTCCCTTTTTCTCCTTCTCCACCGGCCAAGCATGGTGTAGGAGCAGAGACCTCGGCTGCTGTGGGCTCAGAGTTTCCCCCTGGGGATAAACATGACCCACTGCCTGCAGCACCCCAGTTGTCTCAGCGACAGCCCCAGGAACAGGGGTGGCTCCTGGTTATCTCAGCCCACAGGCTTGCCAGGCAGAGCTGTGTCTCCTTGCTTCATGTTTTTGTGGTATTTATCTCCCTTATTTTGAAGCTCTAATGGCAGGAATCTTAATCCAATTTCAGTGAAATCTTTGATTCTCAAGCCAGATGTTCAGGATCATTGAATAACACTTCATAGATTCTCTCTTGAGCCTTGCTTCAGTGTATAAATATTAATTAACTAAATAGCCTTGCAGAAGAGGCTCGTTAGCCTATGCTTTATAACTACTGAAAATCCTGATTTAAAAAAAATGCAAATATTCCAGTTATTTCTCTGGGCAAGGAGAGATGGAAAGGAATTTACTGGAGAGTGAAGCAAGACTTCTGAAAACACAGTTCCAGATTTTGGAAGCTGCTGCCACCAAAATGGGTTTTCTTTTTCAAGGAGAGAGGATTTTCGTGGTAGGAAGGGAGTTTGAAACCCCGGACTCTGTAAAATTGGGAATGACTCAGAGACAAACATTAATTTATCTTGGCACTTAATAATTTGATTCAGCAAGTCCTGGGACGGCACTGATGTTTTCAGCTGCCGTTAGGGCTTTCATGGCTTTCCAAACTCTCTTCCAGGAGCTTCCTGTGGCAAATGTTTCCAGCGTGAGTAATGAACATCCACAGCACCCATGTCCCAAAGGGAGGAGGAATAAAACCAAAGAGATTTGGGCTTCAAAGCCCCCATCTATCATTTCATGCAAAAGCTGAAACAAGCATGTTTCTTGGCAGCTATTAGAAAGAAGAAAGATTCCCTTTCTTGCTTTCTAATAGAGTCCACCTGGTTCCTACCCATCACTGCTCTCGTGGTTTGATGCTACACACATTTTTTGGTCCAAATTAATAGTAGAGTTTAGACTTGGCTCTTTTGTTTCCAGTCTTTTGAACAGAATCCCATCTGCAGAAATCTTTGCTGCCCATCATTCTCCTCTGTGCCTTCAGCAAGGAATAGCTGGCCCACAAAATCATTGTCTACAGGCAGAAATTTTGGACTCGGAAGTAAAAAGTAATGGAGGAACTGATTCTGATTCTCCATTCTTGATCTCCAAATGGTCTATCCAAATATGTGAACTGAATCTAAAATAATAGGACATCAAAATAGCAGTGCTTTGAATTAACTTTGTGCTGGTATAAAACACTGATAATGCTTCATGCTGAGAAGAACAGATCCTACTGATCTGGAGGTGAGAAAAGGACTGACCTAAAAGGTTTGTTTTTGCTTTTAGTTGCAGGGCTGGTGTGCGTTGCAGGAGTGCTGACAGAGAATAAAATCTGACCCCCTCCCTACCTCTTCGCTGTGTGTTTGCACACCCAGCATCACCCTTCCAGCCTTTGCTAGCTGAGCTCAAGCACAGCTGTAATTACCTTTCCCCTGTCGGTCTCTGGCAGCAGGATATGCCTCTACCTGGTAATCAACAGTTTAAGATGAAGTGAAGCACATGGATCTGCTTATGTCAGATAATGAGATATCAGCTAAAATGCAATAACTGCTGAGTGAAAGCTGCTTCCCACCTTCTCTGCAAGCAAAAACTCCGCTCTGTGAGAAAGGGGACCCTTATTACTATGTTATTCATACCGACATTGGGAAAGTGGGTTGTTAGTGAGGTTATTATGTAAAACTGCAGGCCACCATTTCAAGATGCAACAAAACAAAATTATTAAAATTTAAAAAAAACCAAAAGTCTTCTGTGGCCCAGGCAGGATTGTTTCTGTAATTAAACATTTACAGGTCCTTTACTTAGAAATTGTCCTGTTTGCAGTGTCAACTCCTCCACACCAGACAGAGATAATCTATACCTGCTATTTCACAAGCGACCTCCACGGAGCCATACTCAGTGTGGCTGCAGGGAGAAAACAGCTTTGAAGCCTTTTCCCACCTCCGTGCTGACCACTGCAAACCCACAGGAACAAGTGAGGTATTTTCATTGAGGGCTTCTGTGATCTGCTCCTTGTTTCTGCAGGAGTTTTGGTCAGTAATGGGGATTCAGGCAAAACTCACTGCCCTCCTCCCCAGGGGAGCCTCCACAGAGCTGGGCTACCAAGAGGAAGGCAGTTTCATGGGGCTTTCCAAGTGTTGTGCACTCAAAAAGGGTTTGCACTCACAGTCTGTGCAACATCTTCTCCATGGCTGAACATTTTCTTCTCCTGCAACCCACTGCCACTGCGCTCTATGGACAGCGATGGTGCTGTCCGTACTCTGGGCGGTTTGTTTCCTGACATCCAAGCTGTGTGTAGTTCACAGTTACACCAGTTCCTGGAGGTACATAGCAGTGAGGTGTGTTGTGTAGGTGTTTTCCTCACTGGTTATAGGAAGCTATCACTAGCTGTCGGAGGAGGAGAGTGGGGCAGATCCAGCTCCATTACATGGCTTCTGCAGTCACCCGAAGGAGATGAGTCTCCAGAAGCGTCTGGATCCTCCCTAACTTTGACTTTTCCGTCAATCAGGAAATCCTCTTGACTTGCTTGACACTAGCATTTCCTTTCCGGTATAATATGAGAGCTGGGGCTGAGGTCCTGCCTTTCTGCCACCCTCCACCACTCCTTGGGCCCCCGCAGTTTGCCCAGGGAGGTACTCTGCACTGATGTGCTCCAGCAGCCCTGGATTGCCACTGCTACCTCATTCCTCCACTTTTTACAGCCTAAAAAAACCTCTTTCCCACCCTCCATATGCCTAAACCAGGGGATCCCCTAAACAAAAGGATCAGCAGTGGGCAGAAATTCAGGCCTGAGCTCCCAGCTACCAGCAGAGCCGCAGTCTGGGTGATCCTCCAAAACACAGCACAGCCTCCGCCAGCTCATCTGCACAAACCCTCGCTCCAAAATATGCACTGGAGACACAGACCCCTTCACTCCGCCCATGCCATTTTCAAGGGTCCGTGACAAACTGCCTGGATCAGATTGTCGACAGTCCCAGACGGGATCACCAGGTGGTTTATCCAAGCCTCTTTCAAACTTGCAGAGATAGATTTCACAGTGGTGATAGGGCTCTGGTGGTGGAACAAATAATGCAGTGTGATAAGCTTTTTCCAGTCTGCAATGCATCAATTATCCGTCTCTAATTGAAGAGCCAGAGCACAGTGACTTCCAAGAAAGCAGGGTGGGGAGAGAACAGACACGGTGCCAAAAAAATAACCGTGGTCAACGTTTTTGTCAGGGATGGATATCCTGGTTTGGATTAAACAAGATCTAACCTGAATTTTTGGCTTCATCTTAATTCACCTTTTTTCCCTCAAGTTTCAAAATGTTTAAATTTACTACTTGAAATATGCTCTTCTCTGCAATTCCTCTGTTCTGGCCAAGACCAAAAGTGTAATGGCTAAAATACCACAGAAACAGCTGCTCACTATTTTAACCATCCAACAAGCAATAAAGAACGTCTTGTGAGAAATCATGTTCTGACTGTATCCCCAGCTCAAGCTTTGTGTGTGCAGGAGATGTGGGTAGTTCAGATAAGGTATGCTGGTTTGGGGTGGGAAGCTGAAACACAGTTTCAGGCCCACTGATACCCAAGACTGTTCTTCTGCCCTGCACAATGAAAGGCGTGAAGAAAAAATGCTCTCGGTGTGCTTTTGTATCCAGGAGAGGTCAAGAATAAACTGTAGAACATTTGTCTGGGGGCTGTAAGCAGAATTCCAGAATTTACGTGACCTGATGTCACATAGATCATTTTTAAGGGCCCAGATTTAGCAGAGTTTCTCAGATTCCTAAGATGTATCAAAGATGTTATGTCTTTGGGAAAGCGTGTCATCAAGGGAAAAACAGGGCTTATATAAATGGTCAAACTCTCCCAGGAGTTCTCCCTACCCTACTGGGGCACTGGATGAAAACAAACTGTGGCTGATCCATAATCTATTAACCCAGTAAGATCTGGTTACTGGGATAGTTCTTAATTGTTCATATCAGATTATTAAAGTCTTTGTTTTATGCGTGTATTGAGATGCCATCGATCAAGAGTGGGGCTGTTAGGAAAATGGCAGCGCTATAGTTTTGGATTACAACCTTCTGGTGAGGTCTGCAGAGATCATTAGGAGAAAGGTCCAAGCGCTTTCTTGTGAATGCACCGTGTCCAGGCTTCAGCTAAAATGAGAAAACCTGTGTCACCACGCTTAGGATCCAAAGGTCACAAAACAGATAAAATAAATCACGCTGTGGTAAGAGGAGGGGTGTCCATCACCATCTGATTTTGCTAAATTACCTGCATCTCCTACCAAAAATACATACCCTGAATGGGCCAGCTTGCAAGGAGCTAAGAAGTCAGCTCTTTTTAGTCTCCTAAAAAGAGGAGAAAAAAGTTGGCCTTCTCAGAACAACCCAGGCCAGTCTAGCACATAAAGCCAGCAGCTGCAGTGTGCTGCAGGCCTAGCTTTTTGCTTCATTTCTTCCCCATGTAAAAGGTTTCTGATAAATACCCCATCCACAGGCATCTGTTTACCCCAGAAGAGGCAGAAAATGGGTAGACTGGGCAAAATTGAGAGGGACATCTGGCACATTCACTTTCATTCATTGCCTGCCTCTTTGAGCTAAAAATATTTTTTAAAATATATGCTGTAATAATAACTGGGAAAGAGCCACATGGACTGGAGATGAGTAACTTCTCTTACAGAGCTGGCAGCCCTTGCTGGGTAAAAGCCCAGCCAACTAGCGCCGTTTATAACAGAAAAGAATGAGCTTCCTGCAAGGAAAAGCTGTGTTTGTCTTCCTAATTTGGTTTCTAAATACTCACTTTCACAGGGAGGAGAAAAAAAAAAAGATAGTTTGAAAAGGAAATTATATCACCATGGTGGGTTTTTTATGGCATTTGCAAAAGATTATGGCTTTATACACTTGAGGAATTCCTTATTCATCCATAGGAAAGGATGGATGTTCCTACAATGCTCCACATGCTTACAGACCATTCCTAGACCTTTTACCAACCACATCCAGGCCTTCGGTCTTGAGACTCTCAGCAATGACTCCCTCTGGTTGAAAGGATGGCTCTTGCAAGACTTCCAGGAGTTTGTCCAGTTTTTGGCCGCCACATTTGTTACCAAATGTTCATCCCCTTATGACAGCCCTTGGGCTGATTTGGAATGAGTGAAGTGGAAATAAAAGCAAGATAGACCTAAATGTTTTGGCTGGACACCTCAGTTCTCTAGCAGTGCCATAGGCATACCTACTTCTCCTGCTGTTGCAAGTGTCTGTGTTACTCAAAGTTTTCACTGTATCAAAGACACAAGAGCAGTTTGCCAACCTCTGGGCTCCTTGCTGCAATTAAGGACCTGAGCAACCTATTTATGGTTATGTATCAAAGGAGTGATGTTGTAACCTGCCAAATCTATCAGTATAGTCTCTTCAGGAGACAGGGGTGGTAGGAATAGGTGCTGTACAGAGCTGAGGGTACCTCTCAAAGCTATATCATTTCAGTGTTAGCCAGGTGATGTGAAGGGCGTCCTTCAACCCTGGAGAAGTCCCTTCTCCTGCTAGCGTGAGCAGGCCAGGCACAGCGAGGCAGTGTCTCCAGCCCATGGTGTGCTGCCCTGGAGGGAAGGTGCATCATGTGAGTCAATTTCCATGAGCACAACCATGCACACTGGCAAGATGAGTAAAATGTTCTGTCACGGCATAAATCAAATACAGACTGCAGTTCAGCAGACAGTGTGAAAAATAAGTGGGAAAGCAATGCTACCTAAGGTTTTTGCTGTTTAGGCCTGCAAGCGCTGAAGGATTTCCCGAAATTCTTTCTGCTAGCAGCATTGGAGTAGTGTCTTGCCACTTTCTTGGTAAGGCTGATGCTCTGGGATGACCCAAAATGGGTTAGAATAGCCTTTTTGATGGTGGCCCAGCCACAGACGGTGGTGTTTCCATCCAAGATGGCTGTAGGGTTGTAGGATCATAGATAATTCCTTCGCAGAGCAGTTCTGCCTCTCCCTGAGCTTTCATAGGTGGGGAAAGCTGTAAACTCCCTTGAACTGGACAATTTCTTACACTCTGCTTCCATCCCTCTTTCCCTGTCTGGCTCATTGCTTTTAACAAGGGTTAGTTGTTTCTCATGTCTGCAGTGACCCGATCCACACAGTGCCAGTTACTCCACTAATCGTCGTGTACCCTGCCACCAAGGACAGCAGAATCCCTTGCTTTGCTCTTCCCATGTATGGACCCTGTAGGAGTTTTGCCAACAAATAGGGTAGCCAAAAAGCTGCTTTTTCTGTAACATGGAAGTCACACAAGTGGCTGAGGACCTTGTATAAGCAATTCATCCTCTACAATACGGTGTAAGCTGCACACACCCAGCTGTGAGAGGCTGAAGGAGTTAATGTTACGTCTCAAACGTTGTGGCAAAGCAGGTTGGGGTCTGCAGGGCAACGGTGGGCCGCAGGTGGGAGGCATGGGACGGGAGGCGGAGGGCGTGCCGGAGGGTGCGCAGCGCCCTGTTCTGGTAGGCCCGCACCATATGTGGCCCGAGGTCATAGGGAGATCGTTTGAGGAAGGGGCTCACGACCACCCAAAAGACCCTCTCGCGACCACACCCCCCCCCCGGGGGGCACCTGTGCAGGAGATCAGGGGTTACGTAACTCCCCGAGAGGCGTGGCCGAGAGGCGGGGACTGGACTACAAAAGGCGCCACTCCCAGGAGCCACGTGCGTGCCCGCCGCCGGAGGATCGACGCGTCCGCTGTCGTCATCGTGGGATCCAAGGGTGGTGAAAGGTATATCTCTCTCTCCTTCCTTCTTTCTTTTCTTCTCCTTCCTTTTCTTCTCATAAACGCCTCAATAGAATTCACACTATCACTTTCCAAGTTTAAGTTGCTTGTGCCATAAATAAAGCGTTTAATCGATCGCCTGGTGTCGTTTCACCTTAATTTAGCCCAAGGGAATCACGAAACCGCTACGACCCCCTGCGTCACCCAGTCTGGGTCGTAACACCAACTTACTCAGAGGCAGGGAAGTGAGAGGCTGTCAGAGCTGCCCTGTCACCTGTTTCAGGTGACACTGACCCTACCAAAGGTGCAGGCTTAGGTACACATCCTGAAGTATTATTCTGGGAGACTGACTCCAAATCATAAGTAAAAAATATTAGACTCATTTAAAAAGTGGATGGACACTGAGCTGGTATCTCTGCTATCATCTTGTGCCAGAATGTTCAGTTTCAAAACCACCTTCCTTATCAGCCTGTAATTGCTGTGTTATGGGCACCCACAGCACTTCGATGTCTATTTACTTTGTTAGAAACATGTTATGGAAAGATATGTTGCTTTTCATTTTTAATGCGCTTTCTGGAAAGAAAATATTTCTTTCTATGAGCTTTACCAAGGAAAAACTGACAGAGATAAGGCTTGTTTCCTAAATCAATTACCCCTAAGGTGTATAAATTAATCTGGTTTCTTGTTGACTCATTGCAGTTTCTATTTAGGAGAAAAAATGGCTTTAATATTATATTTTTTAGAGCAGTCAATCATCTTGGCACCTTTGGCAATTTAAAGCTAACAAGTGCAGAAGTCTGGATGGGCTCATAGGAGGTGTAATTTTTTCACATAAAGCTCAGATTCATTTAGCCAACACAGGCTTTGGAGAGAAATAAAGAGACTTTATTTCTGAAACACATGTTTAGAAAAGCCTCAGAAACCTCAGGACACAGAAGCTGCTAAAGCAGACATTAAATTTACTGATTTGATTTTAATGTTGCTCATTAGTTCATAAGAAAAAACAGATGGGACATTGAATTATGGCCAAGAGATCTTCTGCAATGGGATACTTTTGGCTCAACAAGTTTCACCCTGCACCTGTAATTTCTATTAACTTCATCAGTAATGCCAAATTCAGTTTCTGGGGGGAAAGAAACCTGAGTATTATTAGGAAAGGCTCAGCCACAGGATTGTTAGCAAATCTCTGAGCAGAGACACTCCCAGCACACAAGGCACCAAGCTCAGCCTAAGCCTTCACCTTTAGGCTGAGTTGTAAGGATGGTATGTAGGAAAAGCAATGCTATCATTGCGATCAGCGCATTTATTTTGCTGCACCCCATGGCCAGCCATAGGCATGGGTGAAGCAGGCAGCTGCAAGGGTGCAGCCTGAAGGACGGCAGCAGCATCGCAGAGGTGTGCAAGAGAGAGAAACTCCACTGCACAGCAGCCTTTGGCAATATATCTGCTGTTGCAGCAGCAAATCCAGCAGAGCCTGCCTGCCCAGGGGGAAGCTGGTAGACCACAACCCCGCCAGGGCAGCAGGGAACCAGGACAGGGCTGGCCAAGGTCGGCCCCCCTCCTTCCCCACTGGCTGAGGAGGGGCTGGGGGAGTGGGGCTGGGGCAAATCTTCATTTTACCCCCTCTCCCCAGGGCAGCAGCTTTCACTCCTCTTGGAGACTTAGTTTCACCTGTCTGCTGATAAAATGGATGCAGGAGACTGGCCACAGGTGCTCCTTTTAACTAATTTTTTTTTCAAAGAAAAACTGTGCTTCTCAGGGTGCCTTTGAAAAACGAAATTAAGTCCTTTCAAGTAACTTCTGAAAGTCTTCGGAGTGATATCATTACCATGTGCTCCAGCTGATGGGATTTTGGGGATTTTTGGGGAACCATAGGCCTGTCAGCCTGACCTCGGTGCCGGGGAAGATTATGGAGCGGTTCATCTTGAGGGCGCTCACAAGGCATGAGCGGGACAACCAGGGGATCAGGCCCAGCCAGCACGGGTTCATGAGAGGCAGGTCCTGCTTGACCAACCTGATCTCCTTCTATGACCAGGTGACCCGCCTGGTGGATGAGGGAAAGGCTGTGGATGTGGTCTACCTGGACTTCAGCAAGGCCTTTGACACCATCTCCCACATCATTCTCCTCGAGAAGCTGGCGGCTCACGGCTTAGACAGGTGGACTCTGCGCTGGGTCAAAAACTGGCTGGACGTCCGGGCCCAGAGAGTTGTGGTGAATGGAGTTCAATCCAGTTGGCGGCCGGTCACGAGCGGTGCTCCCCAGGGCTCAGTACTGGGGCCGGTCTTGTTTAATATCTTGATCGATGATCTGGATGAGGGGATCAAGTGCACCCTCAGTAAGTTTGCAGACGACACCAAGTTGGGCGGGAGTGTTGATCTGCTCAAGGGTAGGAAGGCTCTGCAGAGGGACCTGGACAGGCTGGATCAATGGGCCCAGACCAATTGTATGAGGTTCAACAAGGCCAAGTGCCGGGTCCTGCACTTCGGCCACAACAACCCCATGCAGTGCTACAGGCTTGGGGAAGAGTGGCTGGAAAGCTGCCTGGCAGAAAAGGACCTGGGGGTGTTGGTTGACAGCCGGCTGAACATGAGCCGGCAGTGTGCCCAGGCGGCCAAGAAGGCCAATGGCATCCTGGCCTGTATCAGAAATAGTGTGGCCAGCAGGAGGAGGGAAGTGATCGTGCCCCTCTACTCGGCACTGGTGAGGCCGCACCTTGAATACTGTGTTCAGTTTTGGGCCCCTCACTACAAGAAGGACGTTGAGGTGCTGGAGCGTGTCCAGAGAAGGGCAACGAGGCTGGTGAGGGGTCTGAAGAACAAGTCTTCTGAGGAGCGGCTGAGGGAACTGGGGTTGTTTAGCCTGGAGAAAAGGAGGCTGAGGGGAGACCTCATCGCTCTCTACAACTACCTGAAAGGAGGTTGTAGCGAGGTGGGTGTCGGTCTCTTCTCCCAAGTAAGAAGCGATAGGACGAGAGGAAACGGCCTCAAGTTGTGCCAGGGGAGGTTTAGATTGGACGTGAGGAAAAATTTCTTTACTGAAAGAGTGGTTAAACATTGGAAGAGGCTGCCCAGGGAAGTGGTTGAGTCCCCGTCCCTGGAGGTATTTAAAAGACGTGTAGATGAGGCACTTAGGGACATGGTTTAGTGGGCATGGCGGTGTTGGGTCGACGGTTGGACTCGATGATCTTAGAGGTCTTTTCCAACCTCAATGATTCTATGATTCTATGATTCTATGATTTTCTGCTGTTGATCCTTACCCCATTTCCCCCTGCCTCCTGAAACATACCATGTTGCACAGATTACCTGTGTCCTAGGCAACAGACAAGCACATGTTTTCCTGAAAACCAGGAAAAATCAATACCCACCAGCAGAAGTATGAAAGTATATGCAGGCAGAGCAAAGATGAGCAGCAGAGAGAGAGGCTAAAGGTGGCCACCCAACCCGGCAGGAGAGAAGCGCTTGTCCAACTCAGAAACACAGATTTACCATCCCACAGCAGTGTATGTGGCTGGAGCTGAGAGGGTCCAAAGCGACCTGCTAAAGTTTTAGGTCTAGCTGACCACAAACACTTTGCTGGGCTCACGGCTTCTGTGAAACAGGGTTTGCACAGCTGTCCCAGCCCCGCCCAGCACAGCAACCACAGGGGAAAAGGACCTCATCTGCCTCCTCCCTAATAGCAAGCCTGAACCCAAGTCCTCAGTGTATGCAATATCAGCCAGAGACTGCCCATCGCGTGTCCGAATGTCATTTATAACACGCTTTTCTGCCTGGCTTGGTCTGGGGTCTTGCTGTAGATTCATTTCTGCATCCAAACATTTCATGCCCTGCAGGAACCTGCAGTGTGACATTGGGTCCTGCTACGATGGGCACCACAGAGGGGAAACGTTTGCTTTTGGGGAGGGTAAACCCCCAAAAGACCAGAATTTCTAGTGGTCTGACCTTACTTTACCATCAAAGCAAGTACGATGCTATGCTTGCGGTGAGCAGAGCAGCAGGAGCTGCCACAGGATTGGTACTCCCCAGCACTGCCCAGTGCAGACCCCCTGCAGTGCAGTGACAAGCTGGGGACAGCGGAGGGAGGGAAGGGAGGGCAAAAAAGGGGAGAGGAACATTTCAGCTGAGACCAGACTCGGCTATCTAAAATACTCATATTTGGTGTAAGCTCCCTCAACAGAGAGAGGAGGCAGCCCAGCTTGTCTCCATGCCCGGAGCACATAGCGTGCGTGCAGCTTGCTGACGAAGGAGACGGATCCTGCCCGGTGCCACACATCCCTTTTAATTGAGGAAAAACTGGAACTGATCCTGGCGTCAGACATGGCAATGGGATCTGCAGGAGGATGTCGCCAGGGAGCAGTCAGCCGCTTGCGCCAGCTGGAGCGTGCTGCTGGCAAGCACTGCAGGCAGCTGCGGGACAGCTGCTCTCCCTGTGCTGGCTCCACGTCACGTCGCAGGGGTGGGTATGGATGAGTTATCCCCCTTTTTCTTCCAGTATCTTCCTGAGTGTCCTTTCTTGTTAACTTGAAAGAAGCTGACTGGAGCAAAAACTACTACACTGTACGCCTATTCACGGCAGTAGGATTAATAATATTACTGGGGGAGGGGTCAAATATATTGACGTTAGGGACAACCCCAATTTTGATAGCATGGGAACAGAATGTTGCTTCTGTATGAACCACCTGATACCCTGGAGTGCCTTCCAAACATCAGACTGCATGTGTTCAAAGGAATGGGATCAGGGAAGCAACACATTTACCTACTGAATAACCCTCGCTCCAACCCTGAAGGGCAGAAAACTAGCGTTCAGATTCAGAAACCTTACGTGAAGCCTCTTTTCATACCTCATCCACCGGATCTCCTTACTCAGTACCCTGTAAATGTAGCAAGACCAGTTCTTGCCATTCATCCATCCGCACATCCATCCGCCCATGGCTTTAATACCGTACTTCAGAGACCCACGTTGAAAGCTGTAGGTAACAAGTCTGGCTCATGGTTTATGCTGTGGCTCTCATGGATTTGAATTTTATCTCTTCTTCATATATTAAAGTGAAGAACAGAATCTACACCCAGGAAGGATGTAGGTTTTATATGACTGTCTCCTTTGCTGTGTGATACAGGTCACAGCCATTCCTGTGGAAGCTGGACAGCCTTCGAACATTTACAGACCATCACCAGTTTACGCATTGGTCTGAGCCCTGGTGAGAAATAGGGCTGGAAAAATCACTGCAAAACTTACTTGTGTTTTTCTACTGTCACAAGCTAAATGCTCATGGTTTAATGCAAGTTCACAGACCTGAACACCGAGTTTGTGTCAAAATTTCATTAACTCATTTATAGCTTTGTGATGAAAAACATGCCAAGCTCAAGCAGACTAAAGTACTTCGCCTCCCTCACGCACACGCAGACAGCAGAGCCCTTTCCTGTGACCAGAGCAATGTAAATGCTTTTGAGGTAAGAGAGAGCCCCACGAGTACACGGGACCTTGGTGGAATGATACCTGCAGCATAATGAAGTGGGTGATGGTTGTGGCAGAGCTCCCTGCATTGGGTGCTTGGCTTTCACCACCTTCGGCTCCTGCAGCCAAAGAAGGCTCCTCCTGGAAAAGGAAAACTTTTTTTCTGCTCTGACACCTCCACCCCTTCCCTGGGAAATAACATCACACACCAGAATACCTTCAACCACTTCATCCACTTGGGTGGGCAAGCATTTTAATTACTGATCAATACAATTAGGACCAAGAAGTGTTTTAACATTAGGCTTACTTATGGCAAAGTTTTTCTCAGGTTTTTTAAAGATCCATTTTTGAAAAACATACCTGGTGAAAACAATGACTGAAGCCTCTGAAGTGCTAAGCAAATCCCTGCCACTCAGGGGTAGCACCAAACTTCCAATTCTGGTCCCAGTTTATGATAAAGTCCTTAAACCTGTGTTTTCATCTACCTTAACTCGGCAAAGCGCTTATGTTGCTTTCCTGGTCTGGTGCTACCTCAGGAGCCCTAACTCTGTGCGCAGCAGGTAGGATGCTGGAGGGGCTGAAGAAGCTGCCACTGGCCCCACAGGCCAGGGAGAATTTGGGAATTTGACACTAAGCCGCATCTCAGAGCTGCTCGCGAAGGTCATTCAGAAACTGCCTTTGGCCCAAAAGAGGAGGATGTGTCCGAGCAACTGCATTGGTTGGATATGCTTCTGAGAGGGAAAGAGCAAGTTTAGAAAACACAGAGAGATAACTAGTCTAGACGACCAAAACCATAGATTAATAGCTTGACATTCTCCTTTACATGGGAGATTTCCTGCACGTCAGGATTACTGGGGCTTTGCTTGCCAGCCCTGCTGTGTTTTGACTGTGCAGAAAAAATGGGGTGTAGAAAATTCATTCTTTGCGAAATGCAAAGTAGGAACTTGCTGAGCACTTTTTATCTAAATTACCCAGACACAGTATTCCCACTTATGCCAATCCATTTAAAAGTAATATCTACAATTACTCTGGATAGGCACTCAAGCTACTAACTTATTTTGCTCTTGTGAAACTCGCTATGCTTTTTAGCCTCCCATATGTGTTACATGGTAGTTACATAGTGAGTAGTACCATCAATCCTAGCAATCACTACAGAATTTTGCACCATGCATATGTTGCTCTGTACTGCAGCACCCTTACTGATGCTTATGTGAGAAACCATCTGGTCTTAAAATGGTGAGAAATATCGGTAAAGAACACAAGCCTAGAAATGTTTTGTTGTTGTTTTTTTTTTTTTTAATTTGAAGTTTGTGTGTATCTGAGTGCTTGACTTAGAAGGTCTTGAGAGAGCTCATCACAAAAAAGTGACTTTGAAGAGATGAAGTTAGAGTAATGTCACTGAATAGGCTTATTTCTCTAGGTCTCACTTTACCAGAAACAGCACCATCTGTTGCTCTCCATGCTGTCAATCACAGCAACTTTTTCTCTGCCCAGATGATGATTAGGAGAAATGAACCATATGCAACAGAAATTAAATGAGGAGGAAAATGTTTATTTTCAAGGTGGGCTTAGACTGGAATAATTTAACCTGATCCATTGGACGTGTAGAGCTGAATCACAGCTGCTTTTTCATTTTACAAAAACAATGCCCGATCAATGAGGCTTTTTTAAGAACCTAGTAAAAGCAGTGCTGATTTTGCATTTCTCCAGCAGTCTTGCAGGGTAGGAATGAGCCTCATAAAATCATAACCACTAGGGATGGAAAATACTTTCTAGGTTTGTAAATCTAGTCTGATCCCTCAATGTCAGCTTGAGTGTATTTCTCAGGATACATCTTATCCAAGTAGCACCACCCGTTATTATTTGATTGGTTGAGACGCTGCATTTTGCCGGACTGCTTTCCCGACACTTGCTCCCAGAAGGGTTAGATGACACCACGCTGAAAGCCCTACTACCAGCTGGAAGCTGTCTCACAGTAGGGCTCTCGCGTTGCTGCGGCTGAACCCTGATCACAACGGTGGAAAATTTCTCTCCATTTTCCTCGGTGCAGTGCGAGCCAATATATGAAAGAGCATCTGGGCCAAGCGGCAGACATGGGCAAACCGTGGCAGAAATCTGAACAGGGAGCTCCTGGGCTGTTATGCTTGTGCCATGCATCATTTTGCAGTTCTTTCTCGGAGGTGGAGATCCCTGTCCAAAGCTTAGGAGGCAAACGCTGCTGTTTGTCTAGGTTTTGCAGCTGTCTCTTAGGTGGGAGAGCTTCCTCTGGGCAGTCCAGATGGTGCCAATGGCTGGAGCCAAGGTGAGCGAGCTGGGCGAGCTCTGCACGCTCACACGCAAACCTGGGAGAGAGGAACTTTTGTTTCAGCTGGTCTGCTGTAAAGAGGGTCTTACAGACTAAGCTATTCAGAAAAACATTTGGCAGTTATAATCTTCAGGTTTTATTGTTATTTGTATGGCAAGAAATGTGCTTTTTTCAAGCAGTGGAGTAATGTTATTGCTAATGTTACTGCTATCCCCATGTCTGCAGGGCAGAGCAGCAATGCTCAGGAGGTCGCTCAGGGCAAAAGCGCTGCGTTGGTCCTGTGGTCCCCTGTGTCCAGCCTTAGTGCTTGGTGACACAAATGACCATGGGGCCTCCAGGTCCCTGTCACAGATCGGAGGAGAGCTACCAGGAGCTGCACACCCCCCCGCCCCCCCCACTGCAGCCCTTGCCTATTGCCTTGCACAGGCTGAGCGCCAATAATTTCCTTTGCCTGAATTTTGAAAATGAGGTGAGGAAAACAAATGACTCTGGTCCAAGCAATCGAAGGAGGGTGCTGAAAGAGTCAGAGGAGACTGGCAGCTGCTGTTCTCCTTTACTTCAAAGTTGTGTTCGGAAAATTGGACATCGGCATTATGGTCGAGATACCTTAAGGGTGCCTGATGGAAAATGTGACTTCTTCCCCTCCCCTCCTCTTTCTCCACACTCAAGTGTTTGGTTTCTTTACATAAAATATCAAACTAAACCTGACATTTGTTTCACATCAAGTCCCACTTTTCACTTCAAGTTTTAAAATGTGAAGAAAAGGAAAAAAAATTGGTTTGCTTTTTGCTTTTTTGGAATGGTTTCTCTTGTCATCCCGCTGAAAAAGTGAGAAGATATTAAAAAAGAGGGGAAAAGTGGAGATTTAAAAAAAAGCAGAAACTAAACTAAAGAGCACAGTGAAACTAAAAATTTGTTTCTTTGCTCTTCAGCTGTTTTTCAGAACTAGACTAGGTTACTTAATTTGCACTTTTCATGCTGAGATTTTGGCAAAAATCAAAGCTATTTTACAAAAGGTTTCAACATCAATTACATTACAGACTTTGATGGAAAAATATTTGTCAAGACTGTTTGAGAATTTCTTCCCGTGCAGAGAGAACATGTGTGGGCTGTTTGAAACTGGCAATAACCGTTCAAACTGTCCGTACCGCTTGATGAGCACAGGCTAGCACAAGAAGTTGGAGGTGGATACATTTTCTAGCCGCTTGCATTAAACTCGATAGTGAAAGTTGAGGAATTTATCAATCAACCCCTCCAACTGTGCTCTCTTTCCCTTATCAGACCTCTTGGATCATGAATTACATTCTGCGGCAAAGCCGGGTGCAGATGGGGCTTCCCCTCATTCACGCTGGCCACTGCAGCACACAGGGCACAGCCACAGCTGAATAACACCCTCCTAACTTATCCCCATCTAGATCAGGGAAGCAACTGCTGCTGGAGGAAGAAATAGTAAATGCAAAGTTGGGATATCACTGCACTCCAGTCAAAAGTGCATTATATAGGAGCACTGGTGCTTCCTCTGTGAGATCTGGGAAACTGCAGAAGGTAAGTATATACATCAGTGCTTGACTTTTGTCTGTTCTGGTTTTTACGGTCAGATAAAATAAAGGGAATGGCTCAGAGAAAGACAAAGTTACAAAGAAATACTCCAGTCTCCAGTGGTGTGGCCTCAGCTCCACAGTATAGGAGGCTACAGCTGAAGATGCTCTGCCGTGGCAGGAAGCGTCTCCTGAAGAAAAAATTTAAGTGAGACTGACCCACAGAAGGAGGTACCAGGCCAGGAAAGAGCACAGGAAGCTCCATGCAGGGGTCCTGGGTGCAAGAGGGTAGTGTTGAAACCAGAATAATTTCTCACCAGCAAGGCCACCAGGGTTGAATGTTACATGCTGAATAAAGCAGAGATCACATCGCTGCTGGGGAGAGCAATTCTGAGTGCGTACGCTGGCAAAGACGCCTGGGTAATATTGTATGCCTAGGAGGCAGAAGATTGCAAAAACCTGAGTGCAACACCGCCGTCACACAGACACCTTTCAGCTTTGGGCCTTGGGTACCACGTAACACTTGCATAACCCCAAAGAAACCCATTATTTTAACTAAGTGTGGTAACAGCAGAACTTGACCTTGTTTCCATCTGAACACAGAAACCTGAAGAGCGGCAGTAGGCTGGCTGGCTTCAACAACTCCACGCTGCTTCGACACAGCCAAGGCTTTCTGGCAAGCATGGCACACCTCAAGGACGTACCACCGTGTACTCAGGATCTTCCGAGCCAAGGGTGAGGAGTGGGAGAAAGAGTAATCTGAAGTAAGCTTCCAACCTTGTCTCTTTGGTTTCTTTCTTTGGACACTGTTTGCAGTTTGACTAGTGATACTCATGCTAGCCCTCTCTCCACCATTTACCTTCCAATTTCCCCAGCCCTGTGGGAAATGTTGGTTAGATCCCACAGAAGGAACCTGTTTTTCAAAATAACCCTCAAAGCAAAGAAACAAAGGTAGACGGCGAGTTGTTTGATTGCTTGTAGCTGTCAGGACACTTATCAGTGCTGTCTGCATGTTTCAAAGTCTTTTTCTCTACAATATGAGCCAACACCCCTTACTCTCCAGTCACTCAGCACTATTCACCTCCATGTCAGTATAACTGCCAGCAAGGGAAACCATAACCTGGCTTCAAGGAGTCCCACAGAGACCAACCACAGCTGCAGGTTAACCTGTGCCAACATTGTTCTTCTTGCCAGCAAGGGCAGCTCCAATCGTCCTGCCCAAATACTACGATCTCAAGCTCCAGCACATTCTCTGAAGCATCTGTATCTCTGAAAATATCTAGGATGGTGTCCTGGTTTCGGCTGGGATAGAGTGAATTTCCTTCCTAGTAGCTGGTACAGTGCTGTGTTTTGGATTTAGGATGAGAACAAAGTTGATAACACACCGATGTTTTAGTTGTTGCTAAGTAGTGCTTACACTAGTCAAGGACTTTCCAGCTTCCCATGCTCTACCGACTGAGAAGGCTGGAGGTGCACAAGAAGCTGGGAGGGGGCACAGCCACGACAGCTGACCCAAACTGGCCAAAGGGATATAAAGGCAGCCCCAGGGAGCACTAGCAACCAGAAGCGCTGCCAACAGGACGGGCAAACAGGGCGTGGCGTGTCAGCTAGGGCGTGGCACAGCAGTTCGCATGGCAGTTCGCGCGGGAGGGGGTGCAGGGAAGGTGCCCCTTCAAAGGAGAGGCATTCCACAGGCCGAGTGGGGGACTCGGCGTGCACATAACCCAGCAGCTGGGCACAGGTCAAGGGCACTCATCCTACCCGACCCTCAAGGCAGAATGGCGGCCACTCATCTGAGGGTAAAGGCCGCGGCTCCAGCTGGGGGGTCTGCACCATCTACCCCAGCGGCGGCCGATGCCTCCACGCAGACGGAACTGCTGAAGGGAGAGGCTGCGGTGCAGACCTCAGGCTGCAGGGAGTGCCTAGACCTCTCTCCTGGGGCAGGGACAGGCAGCAGACCTGCCTGCAAAAGGTGTGCCCAGGTGGAGGACCTCCTGCAGCAGGTGGCTGAGCTGCAGGAGGTGGTGAGAAGGCTGTGTAACATCAGGGAGGCGGTCAAGGAGCTAGATAGCTGGTTCCAAGCGCTATTTGCAGCGGACCCGTAGCCCACAGCCAAACAGCCAAAAACTCCCCCACTGGCCCACACAGAGGGCAGCAGGGGGGCCAATAATGCAGAAGAATGGGCGGTTGCAAAGGCAAGGGCCAGCAGGAGGAAGAGACTTCCCCCGAAGCCTGAGGTGCCCTTGCAGAACCGCTTCACGGCTCTGCAGGCAGAAGAGGAAAGTCCTGTCACACCAGGAGAAGCGCTGGAGCTGAGTAATGCAGCCTGATCTGGCACCTGTATAACAACCAGCACCACTAAGAAAAGGCGACGGGTGATGGTAGTAGGCGACTCTTCTGAGAGGTACGGAGGCACCCGTTTGCCGACCAGACGCACTCTCTAGAGAGGTGTGCTGCTTACCGGGGGCTCGCATCAGGGATGTCACCAGGAGGCTACCAAGCCTCGTACAGTCCACTGACTGTTATCCGCTGCTGCCGTTTCACGTGGGCACCAGTGACGCAGCCAGGAGCAGTCTGAGGAGTATCAAGAAGGACTACAGAGCCCTGGGAGTGGTGGTAAGGGACTCGGGGGGGCAGGTAGTTTTTTCATCAATCCTGCTGGTCAAAGGGAAGGGGTTTGAAAGGGCCAGTTGAATCTGTCGAGTCAACAAGTGGTTACGGGACTGGTGCCACAGCCAGGGGTTTGGCTACTTAGACCATGGGACTTGCTTTGAGAAACCTGGTCTACTGGGGGCTGACGGGGTCCATCTGTCAGAGGAGGGGAAGAGCGTCTTCAGCCATAGGCTTGCCAAGCTGGTGAAGAGGGCTTTAAACTAGAGATGCCGGGGGAGGGGAACCTCAATCCATCCCACTCCTACCAGTTTGATGCCAGGGCCAGCAATAGATGCCCAGAGCCTGGAGAAGGAGCACAGGTCAGCAGGAGAGCGCCTGAAGAGCAGCACAAAGGAACTCCAGCCAGTAAGACAGCTTCAACGGGGGCCCAACTTAAATGCCTCTATGCAAACGCACGTAGCATGGGGAATAAACAAGAGTTAGAGACGTGTGCACGCCTGCAGGGCTACGACCTTATTGGCATCACAGAGACGTGGTGGGATGGCTCCTATGATTGGAGTGTTGGGATGGAGGGACACAGGCTCTTTAGGAAGGACAGGCAGGGGAGACAAGGAGGGGGTGTCACCCTCTATGTCAGTTACCAGATGGAGTGCATGGGGAAGGCAAGGGAAGGCAGGGACAGGTGACATTACAGGGGGGTCTGCTACAGGCCACCTGACCAGGAAGACCGAGCTGATGAGGGCCTCTATAGACAGATAGGAGCAGCCTCACGCTCACAAGCCCTGGTCCTCATGGGGGACTTCAACCACCCCGACATCTGCTGGAGGGACAACATGGAAGGGCATAAACAATCCGGGAGGTTCCTGGAATGCGTCAATGATAACTTCCTTCTCCAAGTGGTAGAGGAGCCAACGAGGAGAGGTGCTATGCTGGACCTTGTTCTCACCAGCAAGCAGGGGCTGGTGGGGAATGTGAAGCTGAAGGGCAGCCTGGGCTGCAGTGACCACGAAATGGTGGAGTTCAAGATCCTTAGGGCACCGAGGAGGGCGCACAGCAAGCTCACTACCCTGGACTTCAGGAGAGCAGACTTTGCCCTCTTCAGGGATCTGCTTGGTAGGGTGCCATGGGACAAAGCCCTGGAGGGAAGAGGGGCCCAGGAAAGCTGGGTAATATTCAAGGATCACCTCCTTCAAGCTCAGGAGCGATGCATCCCAACAAAGAGGAAGTCAGGCACAAACGCCAGGAGGCCTGCATGGATGAACAAGGAGCTCCTGGACAAACTCAGACGCAAAAAGGAAGCCTACAGAGGGTGGAAGGAAGGACAGGTAGCCTGGGAGGAATACAGAGAAATTGTCCGAGCAGCCAGGGATCAGGTTAGGAAAGCTAAAGCCCTGATAGAATTAAGTCTGGCCAGGGACATCAAGGGCAACAAGAAAAGATTCTATAGGCACGTTGGGGATAAAAGGAAGACGAGGGAAAATGTGGGCTCTCTCTGGAAGGAAAAGGGGGACCTGGTTACCCAGGATATGGAGAAGGTGGAGGTACTCAGTGACTTTCTTGCCTCGGTCTTCACTGGTGAGTGCTCGAGCCTCACCACCCAAGCTGCAGAAGGCAAAGGCGGGGACTGGGAGAATGAAGAGCTGCCCACTGTGGGAGAAGATCAGGTTCGAGACCATCTAAGGCACCTGAAGGTGCACAAGTCCATGGGACCTGATGAGATCCATCCACAGGTCCTGAAGGAACTGGTGGATGAAGTTGCAAAGCCACTATCCATCGTATTTGAGAAGTCGTGGCAGTCCGGTGAAGTTCCCAGTGACTGAAAAAGGGGAAACATAACCCCCATTTTTAAAAAGGGAAAAAAAGGAAGACCTGGGGAACTACAGGCCAGTCAGTGTCAGGTCTGTGCCTGGGAAGATCATGGAACAGATCCTCCTGGAAGCTATGCTAAGGCACATGGAGGACAGGGAGGTGATTCGAGACAGCCAGCATGGCTTCACCAAGGGCAAGTCCTGCCTGACCAACCTAGTGGCCTTCTATGATGGAGTGACTACATCAGTGGACATGGGAAGGGCTACAGATGTCGTCTATCTGGACCTCTGTAAGGCCTTTGACACGGTCCCCCACAACATCCCTCTCTCTAAACTGGAGAGGTATGGATTTGATGGGTGGACTGTCTGGTGGGTGAGGAATTGGTTAGATGGTCGCATCCAGAGGGTAGTGGTCAACGGCTCAATGTGCAGATAGAGATTTGTGATGAGTGGTGTCCCGCAAGGGTCCGTATTGGGACCGGTACTGTTTAATATCTTCATCAATGACACAGACAGTGGGATCGAGTGCACCCTCAGCAAGTTTGCAGATGACACCAAGCTGAGTGTTGCGGTCAACACGCCCAAGGGACGGGATGCCATCCAGAGGGACCTGGACAAGCTGGAGAAGTGGGCCCATGTGAACCTCATGAGGCCCAACAAGGCCAAGTGCAACGTCCTGCACCTGGGTCGGGGCAACCCCCAGTATCAATACAGGCTGGGGGATGAAGGGATTGAGAGCAGCCCTGCCGAGAAGGACTTGGGGGTACTGGGGGATGAAAAGCTGGACGTGAGCCAGCAATGGGTGCTCGCAGCCCAGAACACCAATCGTATCCCAGGCTGCATCCAAAGAAGCATGGCCAGCAGGTCGAGGGAGGTGATTCTGCCCCTCTACTCTGCTCTGGTGAGACCCCACCTGGAGTACTGTGTCCAGCTCTGGAGCCCTCAGCATAAGAAGGACACGGACCTGTTGGAGCAGGTCCAGAGGAGGGCCACGAAAATGATCAGGGGGATGGAACACCTCTCCTGTGAAGAAAGGCTGAGAGAGTTGGGGTTGTTCAGCCTGGAGAAGAGAAGGCTTTGGGGACACCTTCTTGCAGCTTGCCAGTACTTAAAGGGGGCTTATAAAAAAGATGGGGACAAACTTTTTAGCAGGGCCTGTTGCGACAGGACAAGGGGGAATGGCTTAACTAGAGGGGGGGTAGATTTAGACTAGATATAAGGAAGAAATTTTTTACGCTGAGGGTGGTGAAACACTGGAGCAGGTTGCCCCGAGAGGTGGTGGATGCCCCATCCCTGGAAACATTCCAGGTCAGCTTGGACGGGGCTCTGAGCAACCTGATCTAGTTGAAGATGTCCCTGCCCATGGCAGGGTGGTTGGACTAGATGACCTTTAGAGGTCCCTTCCAACCCAAACCATTCTATGATTCTATGATACTCCATACCATGTGAAATCATGCTCAGTGTATAAACTGGGCAGAGTTAGCTGGGGGGCGGTGACCGCTGCTTGGGAACTGCCTGGGCATCGGTCGGCGGGTGGTAAGCAATTGCATTGTGCATCACTTATTTTGTATATTCTTTTATCATCATCATCATCATCATCATTATTATTATTATTATTATTATTTTCCCTTCCTTTTCAGTCCTATTAAACTCTTTATTGCAACCCATGAATTTTACTTTTTTTTTCCCAATTCTCTCCCCCATCCCACTGAGGCGAGGGATTGAGCGAATGGCTGTGTGGTGTTTAGCTGCCTGCTGGGTTAAACCACCACAGATGGTCGCTGATGGAGAGACATCTGTCATGCTAGCACAAGCACGATCCTTTTCAGAACTTAAATTCCAATGCATGCACTTCAACATGTATATCCAGGGCTAACATATTCTTTATGTCCTGAAAAGAAATATAAAAATGATTCTACAAAGCAATAGAAATGCATTCTTAAGGGGAAAAATATATATTCTTGAGTTTCATGTCCAAGTGTTTTCTTGTATTGTGGAGTCCAAGCCACTGGCTACTTGTTTCTTACATGTATGTTCAATGTCCTGTTGTGATGAGACCTACAGTTTGATACCAAAGTCAAAGGCCTTCATGCAAACAAACAAAAAAAAGGAATAATACTCAAACCAATGGCACTGCAGTGCCTGAAGAAGTATAGGAAGGAACTGAGAGCAAAATTTGGCTGAATGTGGAGCTGTCTGCAAGTTCACATCTGCTATATTTTTGGTCCTTTGACTTCGTATCCTTTTTATGCTACAACAGTCTTTCATCCACACTCCTGAGGGGAAGATTGTTAACAAGAACCATTCTTCCCTTCGCATGTCTCTGTGATGATACAAAGGCATCTCCCCTGCAGCTTTCACACACAGTCACAGCAGAAAATCAGCATCAAAAGGGATTGATGAAATAGTCTTGAGAAGTTTGAATAGTCTTGAAGAGTGGCTGGTGGAAAAACCACCTCTCTCCCTGGAGCAGTCTGGGAGCTGCAAGGAACCACTGTGGCTACACCTGTCCTGCTAGTTCAAACTGGCCTTCAGACCCCTGCAAGACCCATTTCCACCAGCCATCAACACAGTAGCTCTCAACAGCTGTCTCAACAGCACAGACAAGCTCAGAAGGAGCTGTAAGCCCACAGAGCAGCTCCATGAAAAAGAGTGCAAAACATCTCAGTGTCATGGTCAAGAAATACAAAGTACAACATAGAAGACTTTGGTGCTACCCTCACAGTGAAATATAGACACGGATTGGGATTCACATGACTTAGGATGGCTGAGAGCAGCACCAATGTCTATCCTATATATCCGTAAGGACAAATGCTTTAGGCTTATACATGCAGCCCAGATTTTTAGATGAAGTTGTTACCTCCAGGCTCATCTCTGAGCTTCTGTTTTGAGAAAATAGCCCCCCCACAGCTATGAAGAGAAGCTGGAAAACATGAGCTTAATATAAGCAAGAACAGATGTGCCTTCTTGATAGAGCTGCACTAATAACTCTGGGGTACGTCTAACACAGATTGACACTGCCACAGATGCACCCACCGGAATACAGGAGCAGAGTGGGGCAGCAAGCTTGCACGGCTGTAAATCTTCATTTATCATTGCTAATTGCAAGCCTAATTGCTGTTACCTCCCAAACAGGAGTCCCACTGAACCTGCTGCTGCTGACCTTACAAATAGCTGAGAGGCTAAGTTTTTCTTTTAAAAAACCACAAGGTTCATTTCTTCACTGAAAGCCTCTCCTACAAATCCTTCCCCTCTCCTCCATGTCTCTCAGGTTCCCACCACAGACCTTCCTTTGCCCAGGCTTGGCTGACATGGCTGTTTCAATGGGCGTCAGTGTGTATGCCCTGTCTGCTCAGCAGTGGCTACTCGGGTGCTGCCTCTCACCCTCTGGGACATGCAAGGTAATCTGAAAGAGGGAGAAATCCTGAAAGCTGAAAGAAGTGTTTCTCCTGTATGTTTTTCCATCTCTGCAATGGATGGAGGGGACCCTGCTGCTGTCTCTGCTTGTGCTGAAGAAAAGGGAGACTTGCTTGCCTCCCCCAGCCCCCAGTCTGGGAAAACCACGGGGATGGCCCATGTTGCTGAAACCATGGCTGTGGCTGAAGGTGACACCAGTGCCCAGCCTGGGTCCCGCCACACTGGCATTCACTTCTGCAGCATAAATAAAACCAGAACAACTCTCTCACACGGCTGAGTAGTGTGTTTTTAAAGGTTTCTGACGAAGGAGAGGAATGCTGGGAGTGGGTTTGCATGGGAGAGTGAGCTTTTGGGGAAAAGGCCACAGGACTGGTTTAGTCAGAGCTTTACATGGGCTGGATTAGTGAAACCTAATCTTGCAGTATCAGTTAAGTAACTAGTATAGTATATAACATGAAGTATAATTTATACAAGGATTTTAGGTCATTGTGAAAAGAACCGTGACAAAAGACATGGTTTTTCTTACTTAAATTAAAGCAGCCACTTTGTGAATTCAACAGGAATTTGACTGACCTCAGCATCATTTACCCATGTGCCATAAAGAGTCTAGAAAAATAAATAGGCTTTTCTTTGTGAAATGAAGATATGCTTCTCCAGCACCGCACACATGCACAATGAGGGGTGAATGGCTTAGCAGATGGTGTGACCTGCTGTTCCCAAAAAGTTGCGTGGGAATATGGAGGTGCATGGCCAGAAATGCCGATGTGCGGGAGAATAAACAAGGAAACAGGAGGAGAGGCGGGGCGAGTTGGGGAAGGAGCTGTCTCAAGGGGGTTCATGCAGCAGAGGAGCCCATTGTGTAGGTAAGTATGCAGACAATTTCCAAATGCGGGATATTGACTTGATAAATCGCAACAGATTCCTTGGAGTCATGCCAGGCTCTGTATAAATATATGCGTTTCGGATGAGATGAGAAACGCATGCGAGGTCTGGGGAGGTTATAGCTGCCACTCTGAACTGTGGTGCCAATGGGGAGTTTGGAGCCATCAGTTAAGAACACTCTTCTGGATATTCCAATTGGTACTTGGAACAGGCTTGTGTTATGAAAATATTGTAAAATAATGTGCTGTTCATACACAATAATGTTGAATAATACTCTGCAGTGTTTCTCCCTTGCTATGGCAAAGGCTGTAGAAATAATGACTCCCTAGATCAGAGATCTGTAGATAAAACATACAACTATTGTATTATCAATAATGAATTATGTTAGTTTAGAAACCTTTTCCTGTAGTCAATTTACGCATCACAAGATGCAGTGTTCAAGACAAGGGTCATTTCAAAATGGCAAAAATGCAGCACAGGCCTAATTGTGAATGAAGGCTATAAAAGAGCTTTTGTGCCCTGGAATCTTGATATTTTAAAGTTTGCTCACAGAGATCTACTAAATGTAATGATGGTGAATCATAAGGCCTCCCTAACTAGGAGACGTGGAGCCGAGACTGGGTATTTGTGTATGTGTTGGAAATAATAGAAGCAAATCCATGCAAGTATGGGGCATATGATGTCCTTCATACAAGTTAACTGCTAGCAGAAGACATCACTTTTCACACCATAGGCCCAGTTTATAGTCAGTGCATGTAGGTATCTTACCTTATGGGTTATTAACACATGGGTTAATCTTGTGATTAATTGGATGTAAGTGTCAGCACTGGGTAGGCCACAAGGGATACCAGGCTGGGGCATGACTTGGATTTCTGGTGGAAGAAACAAGCATAAGATGCTGCAGTCCATGAAAACATCTGAAACACTGTGTGTGGTGGGGCAAAGGGGTAAAGTGGACACCACACACAACAGAAAAAGGGACAAGCAGGCCGCCGTCAGCCAACTCCCATGGAAAGGGCTGGTGTTCATCCCAACTGGGAGCTCTGGGGAGTCAGCAGGGGTGAAGCAGACAACCGAGGGCTTTTGGGGAGCACCAGCTGTGCAGCCAGGGATCAGAAGGAGCCATATGGGTGACTCATTGCTGCAAGTGCAGTGGGGAGGCTTGCAAGGACCTCAGCCAATGAGCCCTGCCATTGCCCAGCACGAGACGGTGTCATGCTTCAGAGAAGACGTCTGGAGAAAAGCCTCGTCTGGGGCTTGGTCTAACCTGAGGAAAACCTGCAGCTCTCTCATGTAACAGCAACGTGTCCACCAATGTTCCACGTCCTCTGGCAGGTATTTGAAGCTGCTTAGCTGGATATTGCCGAAGGTAGGCAGGTTTGGAGAGAAACACAACAACCTGCTGTCATGGTCCCCCTGTTTTGATTTGCAGGCTGAGCAGAGACCACCCCCAGGGGATGAAATTACACTGTGACAGACATAAACAGGCTGGTGGCAGGCTGCTACTTTGGAGGTGATGGGATTGCACACACTGGCTGCTGCTATCCATAATGTATGTATCGATCCTGGGTATTTGGGGCCAGATGTGTCCCATACCCTCTCATCTCTGTGAAGATTCCTCCTGGGAAACAGGCATTTACTTCTTCTTCTTCTTCTTGGATCTGTCACATTACTGCCTGCAATTAGGATGATTAGTAATACTTAGGTCCTTGTTTCCATTAGGAAGAAAAACCCAACTATACAATTCAGTTATCTTTCCAGTGTACTGCAGTTTATTAACACGTAACGTGCTCTCAGTCCCATGGCCCTCCAAACAGCTGAAACAAGCAGAAGGAGAAGCAACTTTGGTTGTTTCAACCGTGGCCAGGTTGTTTCAGCCTGGCCAGTGCTTCAGGCCCCCCTGACAAAGGCAGCGTTTGCTTGTGGTCAGTGAGTTGCTGGCATATCTCCGAGTGTGCCAACATGACCATACGCTCACATGGCTATTCTTCAAGGGTCTTAATTCAAGACAGGCATGAGCAAAAATAAGAAAATATCTTAACATCGTCTGAATTTGGACATGTCTGAAATTGCAGGTAGGATGCAGCACATTTCACAAATGCACTGTATCTTTAGTTGCCAGATCCGTGGATACGACTGTCTTTGAATTTCAGAGAGTCTTAAAGCATGAACCAGACTGGCTTTCTGTGGCATGCAGTCCTGACAGACCGGGAGCTAAAGGTGGAAAAAGGCCTGAAGGATACATGATGGCCCTTGGGCACACAGCAGAGGGTAAATGCAGCTGGGGACACAGTAAGTGGTGGGAAGAGGAGAACTGGAGTCGTAGGAAAACAAATCGAGGGGCATGAGGAGCCCCGAGCACGGGGCAGAGATGGGAATGGGGAGCACACATGGAGGAGAGCGGTGCCACCAGCAGAGCATGACAGGGTGTCCCTGCATTGGCCCTGCCACAAGGTGGGGAGCAGAGGGGTCACAGGCATCCCAGAAATAGAAACAGATGTGAGAGTGACTCTCAGTGAGTCTGGAGGGTGATGGGCTTGACGTACACGTAGGTCCACACATAGCTTGTTGTCTCTCAGGCGTTTTGAGCAGCTGGGGAGGAGCTTGAACGTAGAAGCTTTGAAGGGATCTGGCCCCATCTGTGAAATACAATGTCCTGTGCTACAGAGAGCATCATCTGAGGACTCTCAGCAGGAGCATTCCCATTTCTCAGATTTTAAATGTTTTATGTTGCTCAGTCAGGGGCACTCACAGAAGATGCAGGACCTGTAGCTCTGAGGTGTAGATCCCGTATCAACTAGATTTTTTTCTCAGGATTTTCCCACCAGAATTTGGAGAAGCCTGAATGAAATGTGATGGTTGCATGAATTTGCTCATCTTCATTTTCTTCTTAGGAAAAGGGAGAAGGGGAATTGCAGCATTTTCTAAGGAGTTCACCACACCACCAGCAACCATTCAAACAGTGTGCACTGGGAGGGGGGGCTGACTGTAATTTTTCTTCCCTTTCCTCCTCTTCCTTTCTCCCCACAGTTCAGTCATGCGTCCTGACACCATAAGTGAAGCTGTGCATGTGGAATAAAACCCCCGTCAGCCTCTGCTTAGCTGCCGCTGTTAGGGTAGCACAGCCACGTCAAAGTACACGGCTTCCCTCTGGCTTTCCACTCCTTCAGACTGAGGAAATGCTGGGGTTCCTTTTTTTTCCTTTTTCTTTCCTTTTTTTTTCTTTTTCTTTCCTTTTTTCCTCTTTTTATTTTCCCTTTTTTCCTTTTTCTTTTCCTTTTCCCTTTTTTTTTGTTTTTCTTTTCCTTCCCCCTCCCCCCCTCTGCCTAATGACCCAATTCAGCAATTCCGTAGCTGATCATTTGTTTAAAGACATAATGGAGATGATCAGGCTGTCTCAGGAAGGAGGCTGTGGGAGACAGCACGCAGAGCAACACCAGCTACTTGGCAGAGGGCTCTGGGAGGCTGCGGAAGATGGAGGGCTCTGTTTAGCCAGGTCAGCTGCCTGGAGCTGGAAGAAGGCAGGCTTGTAGTGCCTTAGCCTTTCGAACAGTCTTTGAGAAAGCTGGGAGATGGTTTTTCGGGTCCCCGAGGCAATGATTTCTAACGATGAGAAGTTTGGTTTGACAGCAGGAAGGACGGCTGCCAGCCACCCTGAGAGCTCACACAGCCGGGCAGGGCAGGCAGCCAAGCACTGCTGAAGGGGGAGGTTGTGAAAAGTTTGGTGGACCCAAAAAGACAGAAGTGACACTCTTGGAGGAGAGCATGGGGCTTCTCTGGCTGGGCCAAACAGCCTTGCGGCTAAAGGAAGGTCAGTCCCTCACGCTGCCAGCTGGCCTGGAGCATCCCCGGTTGGTGTGGTCCTTGGAGAAGAGCCGGCTGTTTCCCAGACATTAGCGCTCCTCTTCATCCACTGCTGCTGCTCTGCAGAAAGGGACTTTTTTGCCCAGGACTGTGATGGCAATATGAGGAGAATTGCGTGCATTTTGTCGACCTTTTATATGCACATTCATAGCTGATATAATGCAAATAGTTTCTTTCTAATCATAACTCCCTGTTTATAAATGTACTTTCTGTCCATAGGTCTCAAATAATTTTATAAGCTATGGCAGTATGGCACTGCAGTCATTGTTATCTGGCAAGTGGATAAATCAAATAGAAAAAGGAGAATTGATTTACCCTCTGGTAAAAACCAGTGCTGTAAGTCCCCCAGCCCCCAGGCATCTCCCACTTCCAGTGCTGGGACTGGCATTTGTTATTTTCTCTAAAACAAAGTTTGAAGGAAACACAAGAACATCTCAAATAATAGAATTTGTAGCAATTTTATACATAAGAAAGCATTACACCAGCAGTGACATAAATTTAGAAGTATAATGTACCAGAGAAAAATAACTGCTGAGAACAGCATGATAGCTGGATTTCATGCTGTTTGCTATAATCTTCTCATATAATGTGGCATACATCTTTCAGAATGCAAACACTCCAACTTGCTTAAGTTTTGGATTGGGAATACGATCCACATGACAAAGACTAGGAAACAAATGTTTGAGAGACGCGGATTCATCTGTATCTGCACATCTGTCCTAAGGAAAGGCAGGAGGAAGAGGTAAATATAATGCAGAAATAAAGAAGACATGGAAAGTGAAATAGAGAGGACACAAAATTAACCTTTCCCAAAAGCCCTTATTTCATCAAACAGAAAAAATCCGGGGCAGAATTTCCAATACTGCTGTATTTATCTTGGAAGTGTCCTGTAAAAATGTATTTCTAACACAACTGAAGCAAATTTACAAAGCTGTAGACAAAAATATCAGGCATATGCTATGGAGTCCCTCCTGGGAACCTCTGGCAGTGAAACAACACAACAGTCATAGAGGTTCAACAGCTCAGCAAAAGCTCCTGGTGTGATGTCACAAAATTGAATTTATACCCAAGGGACAAACACACGTGATCAGGGAGGTAATTTTGATCCTGTACATAGCCTTGATGAGGCCAGCTCTGGAACAAGGCAAACTGTTCTTCTGGCAATGTTTTTTAAAGATTTCAAAAAATTTGGAGAAGGTAAGAGTAATGAAATTATTCAAAATGCCTTTAAGAACCTCTTCCTTCATCTCTTTATCAAAATGTACATTGAGAGGGCATTTGAATACAATGATTAAATAAATTCATGGGGAGAAAACACCAAGAGAGAAACACGTTGCAAGAACTTGTGACTAGAACCTCAAACCAGGTGAATTCAAATCAGAAATTAGGAAAGCTGTGCAAGTAGTGCATTGCCCAGTCCTTGATATGCTTGGCAGGCGTCCTGCTGGAAGATATGTTTGTTTATGCTTGATGGAGGAGAAACAGGTTGGTACGGAATGGGCAAAGATGCACGGTGGATCCAATTAATAGCTATGCTTGGTCCGTCCAGCACAAGCTAGCAACGAGGCAGCTCTTCCAGGTGAGGTGTGTAGAGTCCTTCTGTAGCCAATAGAGACAGAAAATCAAGAGAATTAATCACACCATTTATCTCAGACGTCAGTCCCAGGAGGAGGTGAGTTGCCTTATGCGGCTGTCTTTCTCTGTTGTTTGGACTGGGAGATGAGACAGCTTCTTCGCAAAGTTCTGCGAGGTGAGTCTCAGCTCTGCCTGATGGTCCCTTTCGATCTGACGTGACCAGGCAGAAGTGGCTGCCACCGCCTGCTGTCCTTCCTCTGGCTTCACTCAGCTCCCAGCCACCCACTGCTTTAACCTGAGACCCAGGCTATCTGTTGTGTATGGGAAGAGCAGTCACTCCTGGCTGTATTTATATAAACACTGCTCCGTAAGTACAGATTTCTTTCTTCAAACCCTGTGTTTTTCTGCAATTCAGCCATTCTCAGCTCCTCATGTCCCCCTGCTGTCACTTACACTTCTGCCTGGTGGGACCTCTTGCTGCTTTTCCCTTACACTGGCCCAAGCCCTACACAGCCAACTCTTCTTTCTCATGTCCTCTTACACATTCAGTATAGGCCCTAATACAGGCACTGCCTCTTAGCTGCCTTACAGACTGGGTGCATTCATGTCGGTGCAGGCTGCCGTCACAGGGCTTCATGCCCCCGGTGTCGGCAGGGACAGCCCCGCGGGGTCCCGGCAGAAGACGCCAAGGGCCCAGTGAATCCGGTGTACTCCGCCATGTCATATTTCCAGCAATAATCTCAAGCAGAAAGAAAAGGCACGGAAAATGGGGCTTAAGGAGCTGTCTGTGGGCAGTGCCACAAGACAGTGCTCCGTCTCCCTCTAGTGATGCCTGGGAGTGGGGAGGCGGGTGGCAGAGCTCCGGCTGGACCATGGCTGGTGTATGAGTGTGGCTCATGCCTTACGGTCGAGCCCTGGGAGGGCTGCTCACCCCTCTGGGGACCTCTCCCTTCTCCACAGCTTCCCTCAGCAGCTTCTTACCCCTGTGTCCTCCCCTGGAGGAAAGATCTCAGCCATTGATGCCACGGGAAGGAAAAGCAGGCCCAATTAATTGTACAGGTCAGACTGAAATAAAGCAGTTTCATTCTCAGACCATGCCACAGACCTACCACACAAGGGGATACATAGTGACACATGAACCCAGTCCCTGGGTCCATGCCCAGACAGGCCTTTCCCTCCCCCAGCACATGGTGGGAAGCCCAAGTCCATACCTGACCAGTGGTTCCCATCTCTGTCTGCAGGACAGAGCTCTGATTCAGGCTAAATACATCATTCACTATCGTAGGAAGCCATCCTATGGAAAAGCTGCAGTCTCTCTGGCAGCCCGATCTAGCAGAGGCCATGTTAGACCTCACACCATCCTGCTGCTGCCAGATAAGAGTGGTCCTCTGTCCCTGGAGATGACCATCCATGTGGGCAGTTTGCAAAGAGAGAAAGCAGGAGCTTGCAAAATGGTCTCATGCCCCAGGGAAGCATAACCAGTCTCCTTGGTGTAGGCATTGGCCCTGCTTCGTGCACTGCTCAGAAAACACCCTGGATTACTTTCCCTGAGCAAGAGACCTCCCAAACCTGCTTTCTCTAGCTAGCCTCATGTGGCAGGGTATAAATATAGTGTCTTCGGTCATGCGATGAAAGGATACCTTGGTCACACATCCTGGCACAAGGTGCGAGCATGTGTCCTCCTGGGCTCCTCTGAAGAGGCTCTGCAGTGCCCTGGGATTCAGCCGGTTACCAGTAACGGGGCTGGGCAGTGGGATGGCAGCAACAGCTCCATTTGCAAACGCTGGTGGGACAGAGCACAGCGGGGACACGCACAGCACAGAGGAGATGGGACAGGATCTACCATCCCACAAAGACAAGAGAGGACAACAGGGCACAGCCATTTCCAGCAAGCTGCTCCAGGAGGCACCGACCTCGCTTGAGCTTGCATGAAGAGCAGAGCCCGCTAGATGGCAACCACAGGTCTAGGATGGCCAAGATCCCTGCAAAGCTCCTCCGGTTTAGCTGTCTGGAACAGTGAGTAAAAGATATTCTAGTGCTTGTATCGTGAGCACACTGGTATTTAGCGCTCCTAATATTTGCTGTGAGTTGCTCAGCGATAATCATCCAATAAATGTGAAGTTGCATCGCTGTATGATGTATGCTACTGTAATTGGAAGTGCCATGCTTTTTCTTTTTGAATGGTCAGCATCATGGACACTTTGCCAGGGTGCAGTTGTGTGCATCGGCTTGAGCTAATCAAACAGGTCACCATGGCTGAAAGGAAGGAGCAGGCTCCTTCTCTGCCACATCCCACCTGCTCCAAACGCTGTGACCACCCTCGCTCTGCCAGACCCGACTTGCTCTGAGCCTGCACCACCCCTGATAGCACTCTGCCAGGCGGGGGGCCAGGGTGGCCCCACGAAAGGCCCAGTGAGTATCAGAACAAACACGAGGGAGAGGGCAAGACATGTCTGGGAGCAGAGATGCGAGCAAGGGGGGCAGGACTGCTCTTACTCTTCTTGGTGGGAAATGTTAGCTATTACCTGTAACTTCATCTTTAGAGACTTTTTCCTTAGGAATCTGCTTTTCTTTGAGGAATACATGTGGGTTTCAGCTGGTTACGCTCACAGAATGTTTAAAGACAATAATTTTGGGAGGGACACCCAAGTGGAGGTCGCCCAGTTCAACACCCTGCTTCAAGCAGGTGAGATCAGGTTGCTCAAGCACTTTTCTGGCCAAGTGTTGAAGATTTCTGAGTATGGAGATTCCCTACCTCTCTGGCCCCTGCTTCAAGATTTGTTCACCCACACAATGAAAAAGTTTTTCCTTTTATCTAATGCTCCAGCTTGTGTCTGTTGCCTCTTGTCCTACTACCGTACACCTTCAAGGTGAGTTGCCCGGCTCAGTCATACCCTCCCATTAGATAGCTCTAGACAGCAAGAACATTCTCTTCACCTTGCAAAGAATCCACTCCCAGAGAAGTATTACACCTACAGAGTTTTGCTATCAAAAATGACCTCATTCTGTTTAAAATTACATTTTTCTAATAAAAGACACTTTGCAAAGCACTGGGCAGTTACATACATAAACCCAACCGATAGATGGGTCCTGAAGCAAAGCTTTTTATGTTGCTTCACAAAAATCAATGCCTGTGGTTCCCCCCATGTGGTTCACTACGTCTGTTGGAGGAAGTATGGTTTGCAACACTGGCGGTTGACACCCACATTTGCATTATGTGTCTGATTGCCAGAGGCACACGAAAGCTTTAATGACTTCAGCGGGTGTGAGGGCTCTGACTTACTAACGGGCTTATGACAAGTATGGGAGAGCTAACCTGACCGCCTGCCCCCTCTCTCTATCCCACTCTCTTTTGGAGGTTCCCACCCCAGCTGCAGGCAGGGCTAAATGTCTCCTTATACACTCCTGAACTGCCATAAACTATAACCTGGCACGTTAAGGTAAACCAGCACCAATTTTGGCTCTCTTTCATGCACCAGGGCTGTAATTTGTAATTTCTGAACTGCTTCTCCCATTGATTATCTGGAACTTATGGACATGGAAAGCTTCATTTCCAAACTCAGGGAGCTCTGATAATCAGACAGCTGAATCGTACAGGCTATAGTGTGCTCACGGATGATTTGAACTACAAGGAAAAGGAGAGGTTATCTCTGCACTCACAGGCCATGAATCAACAAAAATACATCATTAAAGAACTAAAGCTGAGAGGGAGGAAAGCAACGCAAGTTCAAAGCCACATGAACTTACTGGCCATGTTAAAGCTAAGCCACCTGGGAGGTGGGAAATTCTGCATGACTTTGAATTAACCTTGACAACATAATGTTCCTTCAAAAAACAGAGCACAAGAACAGTATCATCCTAAAAGCCAATGTTGTTGCCAAGTATCATATTTAGTGACTCAAATATTCAAGTCTCTATATACAAGTAGAGCAGATCTGCAGAAATATCAGTCTAACTTTTAAAGTCTTTATTCCTGATTAATACAAAACTCCCATTGAAATGTAAAGGTTTGACTGACCATAACTTTACTTAAATACTTCCACAGTCAGTTTGCAAAATAAATATTCTCCAAACCAGGAAAGGGACACAAAAGTCTCCCTTGATTCCGATGATTTTCTGTAATTCATACGATGACACCATGATTCCAGGCACTAACCCTTGCGCTCGCTATCACACGCTGGATGAATTCTATGCCGTCTCACCGCCCCTTCCTGATCCCTTTGATCCAGGCAGACACACCAGCTGCAGCAGCTGCTGACATATGTCTGGAGGAAGAAAATTCTGTTCTGTGGAAGATTTAAAGATTTTCCTGGTTAATTCATTTGAAGCTGGAACAAACCTTCTGAATTTATTTTCTGAAGAGAAACCTTGTCTCAAGCCTATGAAGATTTCATTTTGACAAAATGGGGGTGTTCGTGTTTTGTATTCTATTATATAACACACAGTTTAAAAATGTTTGAACATTCAAAAACATTGAAGCAAAAGCACTTTAATATACAAACTAGAGACATATGTTGAAACAGGACTTTTTCTTCTGTCTCGTGAGTTGAAACCTCAGCAAATTGAATTCCACTTCTCAGAACATCTCAAATTCCTCAGATGGGCATATCCTAGCAGCCTTTTCCACTGCTGCTTGTTTCACCACTTCCACTGCTGGTACCTACACCAGTTTCGGAGCTGCTTTGCATCAATACTGGAGTTACAGAAGTCCTATCACAGCATTTGTATATGTGGGCCACATTTCTGGGGGGTTGTTTTGAGCACAGCTGTGCAAATCTGCTTGAAAAGGCAACCTAGCACAGGTCTGCTCGGGACACCGGCCAGCTCTGCCTGGCATGCAGTGAAACACAAATGGAGGTTTTTCTCAGCTCTAATAATCACAGCCAGACTTGGCGCTGCTTAACTTAACAGCAAGGCTTGGAGGCCAAGATTTGCTGTTAGCAGAATCACATGGGAATTGTAAAAGGCTCAGAATGTCTGAAAATCAGGCAGCTTATTCAGATGGCTGAACAGCGGGCTTGGGGGCACAACTTTAGGCAGACAGTGTCAAAAGTCTTGGCTGTACCAGCTGTAGGAAGGAAGGTGATGAGCATTGTTCCTTTATATTGTGTAGAGATGCAGGTATTCAAATAACTGAGTCATAGGTTAAGAAATTTTGCCTCTAATCTAGTGCATACTATATTGTCCCCCTTTCATTTGGGTATTCGTAACTTTATTATGCAAAAGTCAGTCTTTACTAGTGAATGGAAAAGAGATCAGGTTTATCCTCATAATTGTCTTTTCTTTAGAAATGGGGAAAACATTTTCACTGCTATATTTTTGCCTAGCAGAAACTAGAAAGGATATCATGGAAGTGTTCTGGCATGGGACAACTGGTGCTGAGACAGGCCAGGACAGAGTCTCAGGGGAGACACAGGGAAGCAGATGCTGACATAAACAGCAAGAGTGCCCTCTCTTGCTGAGAGTGCCATCTCAAAGGTAAGTCCCAGAAAAGTTAGTCACCTGTCCAGGTCTTCCACCATCTTTCCTCAGGACCCATTTGAACTGTGCTGGCAGCCCACTTCCAGCTGCCCCCTTTCCTCAGTCCCCCAGATGTGCAACCATGTGGCCACAGACACAAGTCCCTTCTCCTCTGATCACCCGTCACGTTGTTGATTTGACACTCAGTCCTGTGACCCAGGCTGGATGTTATGGACATAACGTCCAGCTGTCCAAGGGGACATGCAACACTCTCTGGTCATAGATGAGCTACTCCTTCTCTAGAGCACATCTGATGAGATGCTGCAGGAGAGGACATGGCACGTGTCCCTCAAACACCTGCAGTGGCTGTGTGGCCCATTGTAGCTCAGAGGATGGCTGCTGTGTCTTCTGAATCCCACACTTTCATTTGATCCCCTTTTTCTTCAGGGAGGAAATGTTGGTGTCCTGGGAGCAATAAGCACATAAAAGCTCATGTTCAGTTATTGTCCCTCAAAAAGAGGGTGGCCACATCCTTGGCCTAGCAAAAATTGGTTCATGCTACCCACTGACCCTGCTGTTGTCCTTGAGAGTGTGAGACGTGAGCTCATGATTAAACAGCAGGGAAAGGCTGTGCGAGCCCCTGCCCTGGCCCTTGTAGTTGGCACAGGCGGATGTGTCCTGGGTGCACAGTCCCCCTGCACGAGGAGGGTGCCTGTGAAGGGAGGGTGCCTCCAAGAATGGGAGCCTGGAGATGTCTTCAAGTAGCACATTTAAGAGGGTTTCTTTGATAAGGGACAAGTGCCATCACAGTGGGGCATCCCACCTGCCCTGCTGCAAACGGACATTTCTCAAGTCCACAGCAAGACCCAGGGCTGCTCAAGGCACCAAATTCTTTTTCAGCAGAACAGTATAATTTAATTTTCTCTGGAGGAAAAAGATAGCTTTTCACTGGCAGAGAAGTTGAACCTTGAAATACTTGCCTTAAAACCCAGAAGTTGGAATTCAGGTGTTTCCTAAATAGAAGCTTATCAAACTGTAAATACCACCATCATCCATCATGATAAAGAGACAGTTATATTGCAGGAATCATATCACAGGAGATATAGTTCAGCTGAGAAGCCTGAGTAGAGAAAAGTACAGAGGTATAAAGAAACCCAGTTGCACCTTTTCCCAGAAAAGTCAAATGCAGTGTCCAAACTAAATAATTTCAGTGTATGAATTAAAGAGAAATTTAAAAAAACACCTTTTTTTTTTTCCCCAGAAAACACATGCAGTGAAAACCCATATTTTTCAATGGTAAAACAGTTTAAATAAAACAATTCAACTAGTTTTATCAAATTATTTTGTTTCAAATAATACTGAGAAGTAAAAACTGGTTAAGGCAGCATGAGAAGCCATGCCAACCCTAGCAGACACATTCCCAACAGGGAACAAAACAGTCTGCGGACTCTGGGTGGTTCAGCTTTCCTAGCACAACCTAATCAATAATCTTGCACGCAAACCTTGCCAATAGCCCTGCTCAGTGGTAAACACATGACACATACACTGGCTTCTCAGAGGGAATGAATCATCTCTGACTGCACAGGACCAACCACCATGGACCCATTTCTCCATGCACATCTGGGGCTTCAGGCAGTGAATTCTGAACTCATCCGTAGGGATGTGGTATGTGTCCCAGCTAAAACCATTTCAGTCCAAACAGAAGCACCTAAATTTCACCATGATTCCTGCTGTCCAAATTAGTCTGCTACATAAGCCGGCTGAACATGAGCCGGCAGTGTGCCCAGGTGGCCAAGAAGGCCAATGGCATCCTGGCCTGTATCAGAAATAGTGTGGCCAGCCGGAGCAGGGAAGTGATCGTGCCCCTGTACTCGGCACTGGTGAGGCCGCACCTCGAATACTGTGTTCAGTTTTGGGCCCCTCACTACAAGAAGGACATCGAGGTGCTGGAGCGTGTCCAGAGAAGGGCAACGAGGCTGGTGAGGGGTCTGGAGAACAAGTCTTATGAGGAGCGGCTGAGGGAACTGGGGTTGTTTAGCCTGGAGAAAAGGAGGCTGAGGGGAGACCTCATCGCTCTCTACAACTACCTGAAAGGAGGTTGTAGCGAGGTGGGTGTCGGTCTCTTCTCCCAAGTAACAAGCGATAGGACGAGAGGAAATGGCCTCAAGTTGCACCAGGGGAGGTTTAGATTGGACGTGAGGAAAAATGTCTTTACTGAAAGAGTGGTTAAACATTGGAAGAGGCTGCCCAGGGAAGTGGTTGAGTCCCCATCCCTGGAGGTATTTAAAAGACGTGTAGATGAGGTGCTTAGGGACATGGTTTAGTGGGCATGGTGGTGTTGGGTTGACGGTTGGACTCGATGATCTTAGAGGTCTTTTCCAACCTTAATGATTCTATGATTCTATGATAAGGTTTTCAAAGCTGTGGAAAGGGAGGGCTCCTTTGGTAATATGCTATTAGAACTATACGATGTATTCACAGTTCATTCACTCTCTTTTGGAGAAGGAATATGTTTTCTGGGACCTCTGGCAGGTTACAATCCTGCCATGTGCCAGCAGTGCCATACTGATGCAAAAACATAAACACCATATTGACATGTAATAGATAAGATGCAGAAAGTAATAATTCACCTCAAATCAGCACTAGTAAAGCTTCACCTGCAGAACCTGAGTCTGCTTTGGGGAAATGTTTTTCAGAAAAGATGTAGACCAAGAGGAATAAGGATGCCAACAAGAATGATCAGCTCTCTAGAAACTGCTATCTTTCCAGAAAAATTGAAGTAATGGAGCAGGTTGCCTTGGGAAGCTGAGGAGGTTTCTAAGAATAGGTTAGAGAACATCTGTCGGAAATGGTTAAATTATATTTGATCTTATCTTGTAACAGGGGAAGGGACTAGCTGGCCCTTCAACATCCCTTCCAGAGCTATTTTTATGTTTCCATGACAACTCTTTTGCAGATATACTTTTTCTTTGTATCAAGACACAGGGGTACTCTAAGGTGACTCATGGAAGCAGTTTTGGGGGGTTGACACTTAACACCCACATGTGAATTGCTAATAACAGTTTTTCCCTCAATTGATCCTCATATTAATTATTTGAGGACACTCATATAAATCTGTCGTGAAACCATTTATATCATATTTGCATCCTCCTGTTGAAATTCAGCCAAGGATGGGATGGCAGCAGAGATATCGCACCCATTTTTGGTAGGACAGAGAGGGAAGAATAGTATTTCCTGTAGTCATTACTAAAGGAAGTTCTTTTAAGCAAGATTTTCCAGCTGGAATTTGCTGAGGTATCCCAGAGCTCATATCATTGCTCTTTTAAAAGCAGTATTAGAACAAATGGCTGGAGAGAATTTGAATTTGCATTGCCTGGCCAAGATGGGACAGTGCAGCTGCAGCCTGGGGAAGGGATCTGAGGAGGGACTAGACATAGTGCAGAACCAGTGCAGAAGATGCCGCCAGTTTGGACATACTGGAAAGGAAGCCAAAGAAGAAGCTGCAAACCGTGACACCGCAAATCAGCCAGGACTGATAAAAAAATACTCAATAAGCAAATATTCTTGGCCAGGGAATGAGCTCTTACAAGAGGTTTCCACAACAGAACTAGCACAGGAGATGAAAACAGCTATCGAGTGACAGCGAGCTGGCGGTACAAGAGCGGAGGGTGAGGTCAGACATAGCAGGTGAGATGGGGGAAATTCACTTCGCCTTTTAAAGGCAAGCTTAAATTTTCCTTCCTAACTAGCATTCTACACCCTCCTTATGTGACTGTAGGAAAATGTTAGTTAAACAGACTCTGGACTGCTACCCTGAGCAATCTCTTAACTGGCCTGGCAGGCGGCTTGGCAATTGCCTAGGATTCAAAAGCCCGGATGGAAAACTCTGAAACAGAAGCTCTCGCCACGTAGCACATTGGCATCCTGCGGAAAAGACCTTGGCCTGGGACCAGGCACTTCTGAGTAACAAAATCAACCCCTAGGACAAGCTAGCATGGATACTTTTTAATTGTAATTGACACACTCCTTAAACAATTTTAGTCAATGACAGAAGTACAAGAGTAATAAGACCACACAAGCACCTACGCAGACGTAAAGACAGCAATTACAGAGTGAAGTTACATGGCTGTTAAAAAAACAATCACTTGCCTCTCCCTCCCTCCTGTTTTTCTTAATTTTTTTCCTTTTGCTGCACACTACCCCACTTCAGTTTCACATGACATTCCCACAGGGCCAATCCAGGCCACATTCCCAGGGGCGTATCTGCCGGTCCGCCAACATATATCCAATGCCCCTTCGCAGACCTTCTTGCCTGGAGGTGCAGCCAGCCAGCCATAGTGAAAGCTGGGCCACCTGGGCCAGGCAAGGTATCTTACCCCATGGCCGCTCTTACTGAACCAGGAGGCAGCAGCAACATAATGAGGAGCTAGGCCAGATTCACATCTCACTTGGACTAGCATTTAAGTTGGGAATATATTGGTGTGCAGCTGTGGTGAGGTCAAAGTGAGCTCTCATGCACAAAAGGGAATACAGAGCGGAGGCAGGTCAAAGTCATAGGAAAGGTGCTGTGATGCTTAATTGTATTTATAGTTACTCTATACGTTATATCATACATTATGTTCTTCCTGCTCCTGCAGTCAGCCAGCAATCCAGGACTATATTGCTGAGGAAATGGCCTTTAGTTCCTCCACCTGTCCCCTGTGTGCCTTGTGGGGGACCTCTCCATCACTGTGGGAGCATGCAGGACACAGGCTGGGACAGCTAGCATTGCTGCACTCAGTCAACCTATTTAACTGCTAAAAAACTCCTCTGGCATCCAAGGAAGATACAGAAGGTGAAAATGCAATAGGTTAAAATGAACCGCTGGGTGCTTCACAGCAGCATGTGGAAATGAGATGAAGATGCATCACTTTTATTTTTATTATCGTGCAATCCTTTCAGCACATGGGACAACATCCAGGCAGCAGAAAGGGTTCTTAGACTGTATTTCTCAGTATTACCAAAAGTGGGTTATTCTAGCTGTAACTCTAGCTACTTCAGATTAGGTATCTCTGGTCTAAGGGATTTGTTTTGATTCCTTCTGTAGTCAACAGATAGAGAAAGGCAGCTGCAAAGGGGTGATTCACCCCACCCTAAAATAGATGGAATGAGTCATCCCCGACAGGCTTATCTTCTTCCACTGATTAGAGAGAGACCAGACAAATAGCTTAGGTGAGATGCCATGGCTTTTAGATGGCTAAAATTAAATGAGTGGTATCCCACTCTGTAATCACAAAGGTCTTTAGGTTTCCTGGTGCAATGATTTTGCTAAGAGATAGAAATTTTTCATCTTTCACTTGCGATAAAATGATATCAAGTCTTCTTGTGTATTTGGAAAAGCATAGTCCAAACAGAGGTCTCGGCTCTCAGCACAATTAGCAGAAATTCCAAAGGAGGATAAACAGGGCTTGAGGCAACTGGACCCAAAGAAGATCCAGGCTAAGTTATGTGTGCTCCATAGTCACTTAACAGAGTGGGGAGTGTTTATCATTAGAAAAATGCATTTTGTGGTCTCCCAGTACCACTTGCTGTCACAGTTAAACAAACACACCATGAGACACTTTCTACAGACGCTGAACAAGGAACCTAACTGAAATGCTGGAAAATGAGAAGATGCCTAAGACCAGGCCTTTTTCTGCAGGCATTTCGTGTAGAGTCTGCACCCCACTCCCTCCCCTCCCCTCCCCTCCCCTCCCCTCCCCTCCCCTCCCCTCCCCTCCCCTCTCCTCTCTCCTGACAGAGAAGAGCAGCAAGGTTTGCCACAGCAGAGTAGAAATGTAGGCATGTACCTTCTTAAAGCTTCAACAGGTTTTACAGAATAATAAATAATGGCCCATTGCATAGCTCAGGGCAAAGCTGCTAAAAACAAGTGAAGTCAGTTTTGCTGGATAAGGTATGGAGCAGGACGGTTATGAGGGCAAAACATCACGGCCCAGAAAAGACGGGGGGCGGTGGGATGGAGAGGGAGAGCAGAGCTCCTGGACCGAGGCAGAGAGCAGAACGATGTCTGTGCACTGCCAAGCACATTTCCTGCAGCATCAGTGTTTGCTTTGGTTGCATTTTCCATGTGACATATGCCAAGGTGGCAGAGCTGCGGAGCCTACAGACAGTGGCAGTTTCTCTGGAGCCTGTGATGGAAATTGAAACGTCCCAGCGTAAGCAAAAGGTCTGTGATTAGTGCTGCAAGGGACACAGTGTGGGAGTAGACTTAGACCCCAAGAAACAAGGGTGAGCTGCTGCTCGGGAGTGTCTGGAACACAAACCAAAGCAAAGCTATTTCAGCACAGCTGTATTGAAACTGGGGAGGTCATATAGCTAAAATCTCTAACAGCTGCCAGGGCCCCATCATTTCTGGAACAGCTGTAGTGATTTAAGGTGTTACCTCCTGTGATGAGGGAGGTCTCCATCACTCCCAAGAAAAGGAAGAGTTAAATAACAGCATCCCACAGGCCCAGAGCTCCCTGAGTTGGGAGGCTTAGACCACCTGGTAGGTAGCTACATAAGGGAGCAATCAACTGACCAGTTGCAGCAGTAAGGAGTTAAAATCCTTGTTTCCCCTTTCTTTAGACAAATAAATCTTTCTGTGGTTGCCTTGAAGGAAAAGCAGACTGTGGCATGTGGACCTCTGGGAGAGACTCAGGCCACCCTTTGTGGTGGGGGAAGGGACAAGGGTGGCGAGGCTGCTGCTCCCGCCCTGTGCTTCTTGCTGGAGTTTGGCAGTGGCTGTTCAGCTGCCTGCTCCTGTCGCAGCTGCGCTGGGATGCAATGTCCCCCAGCAGCCCACAGCTGAGGGAGATGGACTCAACCACACCAGGTTATTCTGTATTTACCTTCCCGCCCCTGGAGTCTGTGGCTTGCTGAGAAAATAGGTCACTGAAAAATCTCATGGAACAGGAATACAGGACCCATGAAATGAGTGAGTTAATAGCTCTTGGAGCTCCCTTTCCAGTAGTGCTGGGTGTGCCTTCCTATTTATATTTGACAGTGGTTTTCTCACACCATAAGGACAAGTGGCACAGACTTTGCTGCTCCACGTGGAGCCTGGCAGAGTCACACCACGTGGAGTTGCTCACAGGACACCACGCTTTCTGTTGAGAGGTCCCTGTCTGAACGGTCTCCCCATATGTCTCCTACTAAGATTCCAGAGGCAAAGTAATAGAAAAACACTCTGTGCTCACACTTCCATGCAGAGAGTTGTTTCGGAAACTGTCATCCTTGCCAAGTGGAAAAAAAAGGCCTTTTTACCTAAAGGAAATGACTCCTGCCAGACAACAAGCTATCAGATCCCTTCCAGATGGAATTTGTGCTTTGAAGCAACGCTGTGCCCCGAGGAATGATGTTACAGAGCAGGAGGCACCGAGCTTGGAGGAAGTGGAAAGGTTTGCGTGGCTCCTGCATGCCTGCTGCAGATCAGAGCTGAGGCTCCTTTTAAAGGGCACAAAAAGTTTTCATGAACAGGGTCAATGGCAATACAACAACAGGTATGAAAAGAGGCATGGGAGAAGGCACTGAAGGGCTCAATGTTTTTCAAGGTAATTTGGTTTCTCCCAAGATGAAACAGGTGTAGTTAAACAAGTTATGGACACAGGCAGGAGTCCCAGATGCAGGAACAACATATAATGGAACAGTAATTGCATTTCCAAATGCAATAAAAACCAGGAATATCAAAGTGATGCTGACACCAGCTTTACGCACCATGCTGTGGCATTATATGGCCTGAGACAGCCATTTTCTGCACCATCTCATCGCACTGCTGCTACCTCAGAGCTGGAGTCATGCCTGGCCCCTCTGGTCCCTGGGCTGGTAGCACTCATCCCTCTTCCCTGCGAAGACCTAGAGCAGAGCAAGACTGCCTGCATGCTGTGGAGCCTCAGAGTGGGTTTATGGCCTCTTTTCAAGAGAGATGTAAGGAAAAAGCCATCTTACATGGTAAGCTGCTCTGTGGAGCAATAGTCCTGGGGATGTGACTTCATTTCCTAGGTAAATCAAATCACAAGGGGAGCGGAAGGCTTGTGACCATCCAAGATGCACAGCCCATCCTGACCCTCACTGCCTTTTTGTCCAAGACTGGTGGTATCATGCTATGAGGTGAATCATAGCGCTGGTTTCCCTTGTTTTTATGAAAGATGCAAGTGTTATTGCCCATGGCTGTTATATGATCTGCTTCCTCTTTAAAATGTTCTTCCAAGAACAACATTCCTTCCCTATTATCTTCTCTTTTCTCTCCTCTCCCCTTCTTCCTAATCCCTTCTCCACAGACTGGTCATTTGTCACTGTTTTCTCAGACTAAATTCCCCATCAAAACCTCCTCCACCAGAGGTGGAGAAAAGGGGCTGCAAGCATCCTGCATACCAGTCCTCAAGGCTTTGCAATGCCTTGCACAGACCAGCTGCAGCTGCCCACTCCAAAACTCTCCATAGTCCCTCCTCTCTTGAAACACATATCTCAGGGTATTAGGCGCGCAATACAGGGACTTGCAAATGTCAAGAAAGCTTAGTGTGGGGTACTTGAGGAGCAGGGAAGGATCTTGTTCTGCTCTTCTCCGCCCGTCGCTTACGCAGGCTTACCACATACTGAGCAGCTGGTATCTTTTTAATTGAAACAACCACCTCACAACGTTTATTTGGTTTTAGTTTTGCAGGACTGAAATTACCAGTAGGACACTGTGAATAAGCTGATGTAATTTTTACTGGAGGTCAGGTATGTGGCCTACTAAGTTTGACAAATTTACACATTTAACTCAAGCACTTTATTATAGGTTTCTATATAGGTGTTTTCAAACAGCTGAAGGGGGTCAGGGCGGGTCAGGGGAGACCCATCTACCTGATCTTCAGGTCAGCCTCAAGGCAGGACAGTTTGTCAAGGAAAAGAGGGAAGGGAGAGGAGGGAAACCAGACTGTACACAGCGTAGTCCTGCTGTGGCTTTGGTCTCTTAGGATTAATTAACTTCATTGAGAGCAGCCAGAAAACAGCTCTAATGTACACTGCAGCTGCAAGCGGTGTAGGCACAGTGTGAGGAACAAGGAGTTGCCACTACTCCTTGGTAGACACAAGCCTGAAACCAGTTGCCATTGCTGATGGCTAATGTCTAGAGTGTGCTTTCACTCATCTCCCTCTGAACAACCGCCACCAGTGGCTAAGAAATATCCTCATGTAGGGTGTGGAGGAAAAAAGCCAAAGGCTCTTGCTTAAACCAGTTCTGTGCTTGCATTTGCTTCAGAGGAGTCACCCCAACCATCCTGCACAAACCAGAGAACAAAGTTTTAGACCCTCAGGACTGGATCCCATTTCCTGAGAAGTCAGTGACTAATCCCCCAGGAATGGCTGCGGTAGGAGATTGCTGCTGCACAGTCCTGCTGCCTCACAGCTCGCCCCGATGGTGGACAGAACAAGGCTCTGAGGAACAGCTGAGGAGCTCTACAATGAGCACACTTCTCTGTGTTGCCCAGTAACTGTGCAAACATCACTGTTTCTCACATTGATCCTTCCCATCCATCCTTGCCAGCCTGAGCACCTCACCTCTGGCTGAACTGGTTAGTATCACTGAGATGCTGGATGAAGAGTGGTCAGAGAGACAATGGGGAAAAGGATGGGGTGAATTCTCCTGGTAAATAAAATTTGAAATTTCCTCTCCAGGAGAGCCCTAACTCTCTCTGTCCTGGGGAAGAAGTGGCCATCAAGACCTGCACACTTTCTGTGGTGAGGAGAGCTGAGATGCTGAACTGACCTGCTTTAAGGTATGAGAAATGAGAGCAGAAAAGTGGGAAGACAAAACTTGCTTCATACCATCTTTGATACCCTTCATACCCAAGGACCTGAATTCATCTAGAACTCGGATTTAAAGCCTTCCTTCTGAGTCAGTGTCGGAAATCAGAGCCTGCATGTTGGAAAGCCCCTTGTGCTCCAGCAGTGACAGCAAAGGCTGGAAAACTTCCCCATTCCTGGAAATCCCCTGGCAGCTCCAGCAGCCCCGGGCTGGGGAGGTGAGCCAGAAATGACCAACATTACACTCCTGGAAAGCCCAACCAGGCTGTGGAGCCAGGCAGGGGCTGCGGAGAGCATTGCAGTCAGTGGGGCAGAGCAGCATGTGCTGCGAAACAGCATGGCTGGGAGCTGCAGGACGGTGAAGGACAGTAGGAGAGGGTGGTGGAGAGGAGCCTGGGCTTTTTCAGCAGGGAATAACCCAGGAAAATGAGGATGACTGAAGGGATTTTTCCTTCCTCCTCCAGCCTCCCATGTGGGACAGGAGTTACCAGGGGTCAGCTGAGACTGGGGAGGACCAGCGTCTGCTTCCTCTGCCTTTTCACTTTGTTTATATACGTATATTACTGTCTGGAAGAACTGTTTTCTGCATTCCAGACAGGGATAATGAAATCCATTCAGGGCAGGGGGAACGGGGATGGTGGGTAAAGCAGCACAGGCAGCCCAAGCCAAGGCCTTGGCTGTGCACAGGCAACAGCCCAGCGGTTCCACACTATTGCCGTACACCCTTACACGCAGGAATCGGCTTCCTTCAGCTTCCTCCCCCTTCCTCCCACTGCCCCTTCCCTTACCCTCTGTCTGGTTCCCAGGGGAACCAAAGTGCACTTATGAAGACGCAACTCATCAGCCTGGGACTTGCTCAGAATATTCAAAATCCCTTTCTCATTAGGGTTTTTCACATCAAATTGGGTTGATAAACGTTTTGACCTCTGCATACCACTGATAAACTCTTGAAGGCTGCTCCCCTCCTCCCTCTACCCTTACTGTAAATATCTTGCAGATGCTCTGCTCATTTTTCTTCTATTATAGCCAGCTGGCAACTTTGTTGGCACACCAAAGAATTCCAGTCCTCACAGCAAAGGAACCTTTTAGTCTTTTAACTCTGGATGTTTTCTCACCAATATGCCAATCAGTTTATATTTTTAAGATTTCTATTTAATTTTGCCATTAGACCAGTGGACAGAAAGTGTAATCTAGAAGAAGCATCTTCAGAAAATGCTGTCCATCAGAATGAGAATATTAAACAGATGCAGCTGAGAAACATTATGGAAAGGGCCAAGTGAATTTAACAGAAGGTTAGTTCCTTCGTATGAAATATTTAAACCAGTCTATAGCAATTTATATGGATAGAATTTTCTGTTAAATTCCTCAGGTGGGGCTAAAAGTTCGCTTGGAAGGACCTCATTCAGTATTGAATTTTCATTTGTTGGCTATATCCCAGACATTTTCAACTTTGTTTCTATATAATACTATTCTTTTCATCCCTATTAAATGCTAAATGCTTTTCCATAGAAGAAGCAGTGAAGCAGCTAGCAGGATCTGCTAGGTAGTACCAATGTAGGCATCAGCACACACAAACTGCGTTAAGTCCATGAGGCTGACATCCAAGGAATGCACACAAAATCACAGGAAAAATGTGCTGGACACAGTTGATTTGGAGCCCCTGTGGTGCTGTGCAAGGAAGAGAGCTGGAGAGAGAGGAATTCAGTTCTGTCCATGTCAGCGGTGAGAAGAACAGACGAAGCGCAGGGGAGGGTGGTTTGAGGCTGGTTCAGTATAACCTGTCTTTAACGGAGCTCATTAGTTTGGACTCTGGGCCACATAAACATAGTCACACAGCTTCCAGGCAGCCCCGAGCGCAGACAAGATGAGACTGTTTCCACTCACCATACTCCACACAGGCAGATGCCCAGAGCAATAGGCTTGTCTGAAGAAAGCCAAGTTAAGCGTGTGGTTTTCGAGCGCTCCCAGCACTCGTTCCTCTCCCATGGCCGCCCCCATGTTATTCCCACGCAGCAGCCTGAGGAGCACTGAAGCAAATTGCAATGGGCAGTGCCTTTTTCTCCTTCTCCACATACACTTTGAGCACAGAGGAGTTCACTGACCCACTCCAACATGTAACATCACATGTGGCACCATAAACAGTTGTTTTAGCATGAGTAACAGGGAGGCATGAGGATGACACAAGCAGGAGCATGGGTAGGAACTGGTTAGGCAGGTGTAGCTGTTGGGAAAAGCATCTACAAAGTTTGGCTCAGAAATGGAGAGGCTGATCTGCAGGTAAGTGAGGAAAAGACAGAAGGGGTAATAATGTGAAGATCAGCCCAGTACAGTGGAGCGGACAAAGACAGGAATCCACAGAAGAGTGGAAAATCAGGGAGGTCTGAGGAGTGTCAGAAGAGGATGAAGCAGTGAAACTGAGGGAGAACAGCACTTTGAGGAGTGTGTCTGGTGAGTGGAGTGGAAGGACCAGAAGCCAGATTGATGGCATGTCAGACAGTTCTGGAAGAGACAAATTTGAAATGAAGGTATGGATTCTGCTTCTGAGACAGAAGTGATTGATTTGTGCATCACCGTTACTTTTATCCAGCCGACCAAATGAAAGGTTGTTTGCTGTCACAGCGTGATTCAAGCATTTTCAAGGACCACATCTGGAAGACACAGTTAAACACATTGAGCAGTTGTGCCTAACTCACTTGAATGGATGCACTGGTAAAAAATCCAACACTGGCTCAAAATCTTTATGGATGCTCAAGTAAAAACTGTTTGCACCCCTGCTCCCTGCACACACAATATTTCCACCTTCCCCTTTCCCCTCCAAATTCCCACTTTTCCTTTGACTTGCAGTCTCAATAAAGAGGCAATCGCAGCCAGCCAGGAGACCAAGAGAGACAGGAAATCTGACTGACCAGCTGCCTACTGACTCTTGGCAAGTGAGAAGGTTAAACAAATGGATTTACAGGCCACATGTGCAGAGTCAGACTGAAACACAGCTGAGTTACTCGCTTCCCCTAGCTCAGCACCACCTCTGAACCACAGCCCAATTCATCAGCTCCTGACAACCGAAACACTATCTCTGAATGCTCCTGGGATTAATCCGAGCCTTGCCGCAGTGTCAGCATACAGCCACCCTGCCTGTCCCCACTAGCATCAGCCCTAACCCTTTGCAGTCCCTTGGGATGTGTCTCATCCCAGCCTAATCAGCTTGTTCAGACTTTCCCCTTCCCTTCACAATTAGTGTCAAATCCAGTCAAGGTCTGAGAGATTGAATTTCCCAGCTCCACCATTACCCACCTTTGTTCATTAGCCCATCCAGAACTTAATGCAGAGATGCCGTCCCCCCAAGTCTAATCACACAGCTCCTGCCTTAGTCCTTTCCTATTTTCTCCTTCCAGACCCAGTGCTAACTGGGTAATGAACTCAACCAGCTTGAACCTGAGTCCTTTGCAGTGACCTCTTCACCTGTGATGCAGGGAAGTCCTGCAGCTCACAGCAAGCTGGGACAGAGGCTGCTTAGTCAACACAGCCAGTGGCCGGACCTGCCTTATGGGTGTGAGATCTCCAGTAGCAAACCAAAACCACTAAACAAAACAGAAGTGTTTTACAGTGAATACATAGCAGAGTGTGAACACAGTGGAGCTGAAAAGGATTTTCCCGTGTATGTTATGCTGCCTGGAGAAGGAGGAGTTGGAGAAAAATGTAAGACAGTGGCCTTTCTAACCAGGAAGGACAGGCAGGACAGGTGCCAGGATCCCTACAGGACTTGAGTGTCACAGACCTGATTAAGCCATGGAGCTTTTCCATGGGCATGAAAGGGCCAGTATAGCTAGAGAGCTGTAACTGGGGGGACAGAAGGGAAACCTGGGTCTCATCAGGTCATCTGGTTGCTGAGGCAGGGGACACCAGGCACGCATGCCCCAGCATCTGCAGTACAGGGCAGGCCAGAGGAATCACAGGTAAGGGACAGGCCAGTGAAGCAGTGAAGATTTTCTCTTTTGTTTACTTATTGTAACCTTGTTTCCAGCCTTGTAATGCAAAGCCAGATCCTGTTTCTTCCTGAGTAAACTCTTACTCTGTCTTTATCCTTACATTCCTCTGCAGCTGGAGGTGGTCTAAGTGGGACTCTGGGATTCGGTCACTTTTTTTTGTTTGAGATAACTAATGCAAATAAAGCACTGCGTACCATCCCTGTCTTGGGTGTTTGCACTGTGACATCTGTTTAGCTTCATAAAATACAAGGATCCACCCTTGATTCCTTCAAGTTGAGTGAAATGGGAAGTAGATATCATGGCAAACAAGTTAGAGAAAACTGTGACTGTATATACACGGACAGACTCAGTCAGAAGCCTCATACACTGGGAGCTGGTCCTTTCCAGTCCACGGGCACACAACCGGGTAGTCTGCAAAGCTGCTAGGACATAGACACACAACTGCAATTCCTGCAAAAGTTGTTTCGTGATTACATGACTATGTAAATTGCACCTGTAGTTACTGAAAACCTGACTAGTAAATGTAAGGTTCAGTTTGACATAGATGTACAATATGTGTATAAAAAAGCCAACAACTTCCTAACCTGCATGCATATGTAAATCAGGCTCTCAGGCCATGTATTTGAGTCTGTAATACAGGTTTTACTATATACAGCTTTAACATTTTGACACTTTGCTCCACTATGTTGCACCCAACATAGTTACTTCATTCCCAAAAGAAGGAGCTTTGTGTGGAGCAAAAGTGAGATGAATCGCCTTGGTGAATGATGGTTAGCATCTCTCTTCACTTCCCCTGCCTTTTACCCCACCAGGTCCTCAGAAGCCAACGATGGTTTTAACTTGTACTGGCCAGCAATGATCCCCATAAAAACATTGAGGTAGTTGTGGACTGCTGAAGCAGCTACCATCCAGATGTGCCTATTTCTCCCCAGTAAGGCAAAGTGTAACATAAGTCCTGTGAAAGTTATTCTGCTCTCATTTAGACAACAATTTTCAGAAAGAAATCTGTATATCTTCTAAATCCCTATAACTTACAAAGGGAAAAAGAAAGCATAAATCAAACATACATTTAAATGACCTGGATATGGGCCTCACCAGAAAAATCTAAAACGCTTCTGTGGTCACAAGAACAATTTTCACTCTATGTTTCTGGACTTCATAACACACCACCAAAAGCACTCAACATTGGGAAAGTAAGGTCTTTTAATGGAAATATTATAGACTTGTAATTTGCTTAGGCAGCAGTTTCTGTAAAAAGATTTCTTACTATTCTAAGGAAATGAAAAACGCGTGTTTTATGTTCATCTAAAAAGCACAGCCATTAACAGAGAAAGGCCAGTAAACAGCAAGAATATTACAGCAAAAGTCTTGGTGCAGTGCTATTTTAAGGACAGTTGGAAGCAAGTATACACCGCTCTGCTGAAAGACTGTAACAGACTTTTACAGACAAGACGTTTAGCTTGGAATGTAATGGACAGCATAATCAATATTAAGTAAGTATTGAAACTGGTTTAACTTTAAGATGGACTTCACTTTGGTCTTGAGTTCTCTTGCCATTTACACAAGGGTAATTTCCTTGTCATCAGAGTTGTAATTTAGAAGGTGCAAATCAGAACAAAATTTGTCTTTGGCCACGCTTAATTGTTACAATACCATTAGACCAGCGAGCTCTGCAGAGGGACATTACCTTCACCTCACCCAGCTTGCCAGATGCTGTTGCGGGCTAAAGGAACATTTTACCCAGAACGATAGATGGCTTGTTTTTTCCAGGACAGCCTCTGGATTACAAGCCAAAGGCTCAGGTTATATCTACTTGTGGTGCCAAAATGTGGGGACAGCTACATGCTTATAGGATTTACTTGGTACATATTGAAGTGTAAAACCTCAGTGGACATCTCTGAGTGAATGACACAGCTTGTATTGCTGGCAAAGTTGTAAAGCAGAAACATAGAGTTGTACACATTTAATTAGATTTCCAAATACTTTAAAGTGTGCCAGATGAGTTAATATATATGGAATCACCATTCTTCTGTTATTAAATCCATTAGTTACCTGTGAAACAATGAATTCCAAGTAGGTCCTGGCCACCATTAAACAGTTCTATGGAGGAAAAAGTATTTCATAGAATCATAGAATCATAGAATCATTGAGGTTGGAAAAGACCTCTAAGATCATCGAGTCCAACCGTCAACCCAACACCACCATGCCCACTAAACCATGTCCCTAAGCGCTGCATCTACACGTCTTTTAAAAACCTCCAGGGATGGGGACTCCACCACTTCCCTGGGCAGCCTGTTCCAATGTTTCACCACTCTTTCAGTAAAGAAATTTTTCCTTACATCCAATCTAAACCTCCCCTGGCACAACTTGAGGCCATTTCCTCTCGTCCTATCGCTTGTTACTTCGGAGAAAAGACCAACACCCACCTCGCTACAACCTCCTTTCAGGTAGTTGTAGAGAGCGATGAGGTCTCCCCTCAGCCTCCTTTTCTCCAGACCAAACAACCCCAGTTCCCTCAGCCGCTCCTCATCAGACTTGTTCTCCAGACCCCTCACCAGCCTCGTTGCCCTTCTCTGGACACGCTCCAGCACCTCGATGTCCTTCTTGTAGTGAGGGGCCCAAAACTGAACACAGTATTCGAGGTGCGGCCTCACCAGGGCCGAGTACAGGGGCACGATCACTTCCCTGCTCCGGCTGGCCACACTATTTCTGATACAGGCCAGGATGCCATTGGCCTTCTTGGCCGCCTGGGCACACTGCCGGCTCATGTTCAGCCGGCTGTCGACCAACACCCCCAGGTCCTTTTCCGCCAGGCAGCTTTCCAGCCACTCTTCCCCAAGCCTGTAGCGCTGCATGGGGTTGTTGTGGCCAAAGTGCAGGACCCGGCACTTGTCCTTGTTGAACCTCATACAGTTGGCCTGGGCCCATTGATCCAGCCTGTCCAGGTCCCTCTGCAGAGCCTTCCTACCCTCGAGCAGATCAACACTCCCGCCCAACTTGGTGTCGTCTGCAAACTTACTGAGGGTGCACTCAATCCCCTCATCCAGATCATCAATAAAGATATTAAACAAGACCGGCCCCAGTACTGAGCCCTGGGGAACACCGCTCGTGACCGGCCACCAACTGGATGTAACTCCATTCACCACAACTCTCTGGGCCCGGCCATCCAGCCAGTTTTTGACCCAGCGCAGAGTCCACCTGTCTAAGCCGTGAGCCACCAGCTTCTCGAGGAGAATGCTGTGGGAGACAGTGTCAAAGGCCTTGCTGAAGTCCAGGTAGACCACATCCACAGCCTTTCCCTCATCCACTAGGCGGGTCACCTGGTCATAGAAGGAGATCAGGTTGGTCAAGCAGGACCTGCCTCTCATAAACCCGTGCTGGCTAGGCCGGATCCCCTGGTTGTCCCGCTCATGCCTTGTGAGCGCCCTCAAGATGAGCCGCTCCATAATCTTCCCCGGCACCGAGGTCAGGCTGACAGGCCTGTAGTTCCCCGGATCCTCCTTCCGGCCCTTCTTGTGGATGGACGTCACATTGGCAAGCCTCCAGTCGTCCGGGACCTCCCCCGTTAACCAGGACTGCTGATAAATGATGGAGAGCGGCTTGGCGAGCACCTCTGCCAGCTCCCTCAGCACTCTCGGGTGGATCCCATCCGGCCCCATAGACTTGTGAGTGTCCAGGTGGCGCAGCAGGTCATTGACTGCTTCCTCCTGGATTACGGGGGGTTCATCCTGCTCGCCGTCCCCGTCTTCCAGCTCGGGGGGCCGAGTACCCTGAGGATAACTGGTCTGCCTGTTAAAGACTGAGGCAAAGAAGGCATTGAGTACCTCAGCCTTTTCCTCATCCTCAGTGACAATGTTCCCCCCTGCATCCAATAAAGGATGGAGATTCTCCTTGGCTCTCTTCTTGTCATTAATATATTTGTAAAAACTTTTTTTGTTGTCTTTAACGACAGCGGCCAGATTGCGTTCTAGCTGGGCTTTTGCCTTTCTCATTTCTTCTCTGCACGACCTAACAAGATCCCTGTACTCTTCTTGAGTCGTCTGCCCCTTCTTCCACAAGCGGTAAACTCTCCTTTTTTTCCTGAGTCCCAGCAAGAGCTCCCTGTTCAGCCAGGCCGGTCGTCTTCCCCGCCCATTCTTCTTACGGCGTACAGGGACAGCCTGCTCCTGCGCCTTTAAGACTTCCTTCTTGAAGATCGTCCAGCCTTCCTGGACCCCTTTGCCCTTCAGGACCGTCTCCCACGGGACTCTCTCAACCAGCGTCCTGAACAGGCCAAAGTCCACCCTCCGGAAGTCCATGGTTGCGGTTTTGCTGCCCCCCCTCCTTACTTCACCAAGAAGCGAGAATTCTACCATTTCATGGTCGCTAAGCCCAAGACGGCCTCTGACCACCACATCTCCCACCAGTCCTTCTCTGTTTGTAAACAGCAGGTCGAGCGAGGAACCTCCCCTGGTAGGCTCCCTTACCAGCTGTGTCAGGAAGTTGTCTTCCACACACTCCAGGAACCTCCTAGACTGCTTCCTCTCTGCCGTGTTGTATTTCCAGCAGACATCCGGGAAGTTGAAATCCCCCATGAGAACAAGGGCTAGCGATTGAGAAACTTCTGCCAGCCGCTTATAGAACGCTTCATCCGCCCCTTCATCCTGGTTGGGTGGTCTATAACAGACTCCCAGCAGGATATCTGCCTCGTTGGCCTTCCCCCTCATCCTTACCCATAGACACTCAACCGTACCATCATCACAATCGTTGAGCTCTATACAATCAAAACACTCCCTAACATACAGGGCCACCCCACCGCCTCTCCTTCCTCGCCTGTCCCTTCTGAAGAGTCTGTAGCCATCCATTGCAGCACTCCAGTCGTGAGAGTCACCCCACCATGTTTCTGTGAGGGCGACTAAGTCATATCTCTCCCGCTGCACAATGGCTTCCAGCTCCTCCTGCTTGCCGCCCATGCTGCGTGCATTGGTGTATATGCACTTGAGCTGGGCTATCGATTTCGCCCCCGGCATCGGCACGCCACCCCCCGGCTCATCTCTAGCGAGCCTGGTTTTATCCCCTTCCCCCTTCGAACCTAGTTTAAAGCCCTCTCAATGAGCCCTGCCAATTCATGAGCCATGATCCTTTTTCCCTTGTGAGACAGCTGGACTCCGTCTGTCACCAGCAGGCCCGGTGCCATGTAAACCTCCCCATGATCAAAAAAGCCAAAATTCCTCCGATGGCACCAGCCCCTGAGCCACGCGTTGATCAGGTGTGTTTTCCTGTTCCTTTCAGTATCCTTCCCTGCCACTGTAGGGATAGAGGAAAACACTACCTGTGCTCCCGATCCTTCAACCAGTCGCCCCAGTGCCCTGAAGTCCCTTTTGATCGCTGCAGGACTTCTCTCCACAACCTCATCACTGCCAGCCTGTATAACCAACAGCGGGTAGTAATCAGAAGGCCGTACCAAACCAGGGAGCTTCCTAGTGATGTCTCTGACCCGGGCCCCAGGGAGGCAGCAGACTTCCCTGTGGGACGGGTCCGGTCGGCATATCGGGCCCTCTGTTCCCCTCAGAAGGGAATCGCCTATGACAATTACCCTCCTTTTTTTCTTAGCAGCGGCAGTCGTAATGCGTGGGGCTGACTGCCTCACCCTAGGCGACCCCCCAGATGGACCTTCATCTACATCCTCGCTTGCCTCGCCCTCAAGTTCCAGGGCCCCATATCTGTTGTGTAAAGGCAACCGGGATAAACAGTGATAGGTGATTTGAGGTATAAATCTCTCTAAAGTAACTGGATGTTCATAATATTTCAAGTACCCACATTGAAAAAAATCAAGATCCTTAATTTTATCTAGTATCCAACACTCCAAAATGGAGTCACCCAAAGTCACTATTCTGTAATGACAGACTTAGTTTCAGCTCTTTGCAAACTCAAGCTATGTTGTTCAGACCTGAAACTGAATCCCTTTGCAGTTTCAGCAAGTCCAGATCAAGGGTTTAGATCTGGTCTTTTTTATAGAAAGTGGCCCAGCTGAAACGCTTTGAAAATAATTGAAACATGCCCAAGGTCAGAGTGTTGGTGAGGATCCAGGTTTCTGATTCTGGCTCCTCTCTAATTTAAACCCTCTATTTGATGAATTTATTCAGAATAATAAAGGCTGAAGGCTAAATGGACCTGTGGTCATGCCTGGAAAGCAAAAGAGGTTTTTTTTTCCCCGTGAAGTATTTATATTCATCATGCTAGGAATTTAGACTGACTTCTGTCATTTTTAAGTACTACTGTATCAAGGAAATGGGACAAGCTGAGAATTGTACTGTATCTCTAATAGAGGATATCTGACAACTGAAAATCAGCTTAAGCAGGGATTATCTAACTGTAATATTCTCAGTTAATAGTGAGTACATTCATGTTAGACAGCTAATGGTTTTAAACAGCAACTGACTTGCACACCCACACAGCCCTAAGCAGCGTTTTGGCACACTTTCTGGCATGTCTGCAGTCCTGCCAGGGCTGCACTGATGATGAGTTTCCCAGTTCACAAATGCATGGTGCCTGACTGAAGCAATGCAGGACAAGCTGACCTGCTGTGTGAACTTTTCACGGTTGTTTCTGTGATGTCTGGACCCTGTAGAACGTGAAAGTTTCCTGTTTCACCAGTGTACCATGACTTGCATTTTGGGCAGAGAAACATGTAAACATAATGAGACGGCTGGCAGCTAAAATCCCCTTTGAAAATGCAGTCAAGCTCTGTGGCTTTCATGTCTATTTTATTTGGGATGGATTAATCTGATATTGCTCGAGACTAACTTGCCTATTTCCTTAAGAATTTGGGAGGTTTTCAGCACACTGTTTATGGGTTGTGTGTGTCTGTCTGTCCAGAGTAAAGGTGAAGCAAAAATTGTATGATTTTCACAAGTCAAGCACTCTTGATCATAAGCGATCAGAAGATGCTGTGTGTCATTTAGCTTCTTTCTGGTTTTCCTCCCAAGTATCAAGATACACACCTTTTAAATACCCACTAGGCTTTCATAACTCGAAAACCATGTGTATTTCCCAGCTGAGGGTGATGGGCTGAAAACAGTTATTCTGCTCCCAAAGCAGCCTCCTCCTCTATCAATGCTGCTGTTATTTGTGTCGAGGCTGAACTGAATCAATGTAAGGCCAATACATTATAGATCACCTTCTGGGTAGGCGTGACAAGATGCGGAGCCTCAGGGGCTGTAGGAAAAGGAAAAAGGGACAGGCAAAGGGCAAGCTCTGTAGCTGAAGGTCAGCAATTCCCTCCTGTAATTAGACAGACACACAAATGCCTGATTTTGCTAGAAACTATAGACAGGGAACTCCCTTTTCACCCACCTCCCCCACTGTTGGGTAGGAGATGCAGACACCTGGTGTCACTGCCTTTTATGTTTCTTGTAATATGAGGACACTGGAACTTGTAAGGACTCTAAAAGCAGTTCTCCACGGCAGGTCTCTGGAACCAAATCAGGATTTACTGCGCTGTCTGTGATGGGGGAGGAGTATCACAGGCAGATTGATTTCAATGCGTCAGGAATTTCTGTCTGTGGAGCCTGTGATTGCATTGAATGGACAGAGAGGCTTTTCTAAATTGCTTTTCCAGAACATCAAGGAAGGACTTTTAAAAACTAATATGCACAATGAGGATATACTAATTTATCTTCAGCCTCTTGCAAAGCACTCATAGGTGAGCTCTGGAAGCCAGCCTGTGAGAACTGCTTGACGGCTGGGGCCAGGGATGTGCATCAAAACCCACGAAACCCAGATGAATGACCTTCCCTTATTTTTTTCTGCTTTTGTTGCATAATACTTTTCCTTTTCATGGCACTGTGTTCAGTAGAAATGCCATGTCTACTGTTTTATTTAATCTTTAAAATCCGTTTTCTGCTTTCTATCTGTCAATTCTGCACGCATATTATGTCTGCAACCCCTTTGTCTTAATGCCGACTATAGGTAATAGATCAACTCCAGCTCGCTAGTTAATTTGGGAATCTGTACAGTTACTGGCTATGGCCAAGGTTATTTGCTCAAGCAATTATTGAACACCAAGAAACACTTATTGGTAAAAAAGCACTAAAATCTTTTTTTACCTCATTAAGTATACATTGCAGGAGTATGTTTAAGAAAAAAACAAACAAAACCAAGGCAGAAACTAGTTGCTGTGAAAAATCTGTAATGAGTGAGGCTGCATCAGCTGCAGATTTCCATCCAAAAGATGGAGGTGTCCCTTACAGCCTAACTTCTGGGAGAACCTCATGCACTCACTTTGCATCCACACTGGATATAAGGATCAGCGGGGAAAAACAGCAATGGGCATTAACTACACCTTGAAAACAACTCCCTTTGGGCTCCAGCAACGTGGGATATTTGCATTAGTAAACAAACCACGGCTGAAGCACAGACCTGAGTGCTGGATCGAAATCTTTTGTTTTGCTTCAGTGTTTGCATGGCTTCAGCCTGTGTTACCAAAGGTCTATGGCAGACTGTGCTCACCCTTACGCAGGTGACAGCACCGAGCGGCTACCGCTCCCAACAGGCAGCTTGGCCATGAGCTGTTTCGGGCACAGCTCACTGATAGGCGTGCAGTGACTCTAGGGTGCTCTGTAAAGTCACAGGCAGCCCGAGGGAATGGAAGAAAGTGAAGGATGTGTAAAAATGGTAGGAATGTATGGTTATGTGAATCTGACTAAACTTTTTTCTGTAGTTGTGTTATTATTTTAAGAAGAACACCTCTAAGAAGAGGCAATGAGAGAAATCAGAGGAGGAAAAGGAGGAAATTGGACAGTGTGTAAGAAAAATATACAAAGAAGGGACAAGGAGCCACAAAGAAAAGCCATGAAACATGATTAGGGAGAAAAAGAAGAAAAATTTTGCAAGGGACCATTTGGAAAACAGAACAACAAAAAAAAAGAAATAATAAATGCTGCGTCTGTCTTCAGTGCACACTTATGAACTGAGACGTCATTTATATTTGAAAAAGTATTATTTGTTCTTTCACACCCAGAAAACCATCACCCACACCCACTTTGTAATATATTCTCAATGTTAGCTGGATACAGTTACACTCACAAACAGACTGCAATAAATTTCTGTTCATGTATGCACATAAAAGAAAAATATTTGCTGTAAATTTTCTGATTTTGCTGACCTGCTTAAATGTTAAGGAGATTAAAAGTATTAACAAAAATAATACATTTTCAACCTTCTCCCCCACCCCCTTTGTTTACCCCAAAATTTTTGCTACAAGTTTTCATTTAAAGTTCAGGTTGATTATGCTGTGTTCATAAACCAAAGACACCCACGGCTCAAAAATGCACACACAGCTCAATTTTTAGGGCAGAGTTGCACATCATTCCTGTTTTTTCTCGGCGGTAAGGCCAGCATAAAGACTCCCCACTGCACATTCCACCCCAGGATGTGGGCTCACAGCTCACAGCTTCCCCAGCTGAGCTGATACAATTGCTTTGCAGGCCACACTGTACACATTTTTGCAGTATGTATGGAAATGATCTAGGTAAAACCCTCCCTGCTTTTCAAAGGCAGAACACTTTTTTCAGTCCAGCGTGGAAGTTTTACTGGAGTATGACCTTTGTGTTTTTATAACTGATCCAGATCAGGGTTATCATTAGCTTAAGGGTTTCCAAACATGCTCTCCCAACCTCTTGTCCTCCTCCCAGGCAGTCTGCAAAACCCTGTAACAGCCACAGAGGGATCTTTTATTTGAGGCTGTGCAGGAGAATTTTCTGATGCAGCCCCTAGCTAATATCATACCCGTTCTGTTTATCTACCCGGGATGAAAACTTTAGGAAACCCCAGTCTAGACCTAAGTTCTTAAGGAACTTCTTTCCATTGACAGAAAAAGAAACCGCATTTAAGTGATGTCTATAGCAGTAAGAGAGGTTTTCCAGGGTTATCTGTTGTAACTCGCACATTTTTATTATTGCTTTTAAAAACATTTATAGAGCATTCAGACCATAATCACACAGTTATCAGGTATTCCTATCTCTCAGATCATTACTCCTCAGAGACAGATGAGGCTGGGTTAGAGGGATAGAGGCAGATCTCAGCCGAATGGAAAGGGCCAGGATTTGTACCTCACAGAACTAAGTTAATCAGAGCACCAGAATAGCAGTGATTTTTGTCAGTGACCTGGGTATGAACATGAAGTTTCTGTTCCAAATCTACTTTGGAAACATCTGAGTTTATAAATACAAAACAAGGCTATCATGCTCAGATTGACAGTCCCTCACACAATTTTTCCTCCTATTAAAAAGCTTATTCGTGATTTTCCATATGAATCCCATTCAAAGGTAACAAGCAAACCAAGCAAAGAACATTACCGTATCTTTATTCTCCTACCGTTGCAAAAATGCTGTACCTTTTAGAGTTGTTTGCAAACAGACAAGAAGATAAAGATCTACAGAAAAAAAAGTAAAGATGGATGGATTTTTATGGTTGTAAGTGACCACCGTGAGCATTCAATCTCATCACAGATGTAGCCCTGTATCACAGAATTTCACTCAGTTAATCCTTTACCCAGTCCAGTAACTTGCAGCAGCTAAAGCTCATCTCCTGGAAAGGTACCCATCCACTCTTGAAAATTCCTTTCTGAATTTGTGCTGAATTCCAGGGGCCAGCAACCACTTTCCTCTAATGCCCCATCACATCCGTCTGAGATATTAATATAATTTACAGCTACTCAGAGGTCCCCTTTCTTTGGCAGAGCAATGTAAAGAAGGTTTAATAGGAATGCAACTGAGTTCCAAGTGCATAAAAAACTAAAATTGCAAGTATACACGAGGTCAGCTACTGCTACCTGATGAGCTGGTGGGGAAGCCCAGTGGCAAACTGTGTTCTGTTCAGCCCTGGAAATCATGCCCACTTTGGCCTGAGAGACAGTAGGAATTTATCATCAGCTTTAGGATTTTGTTCACATTCATTTGACCTTCAGGGCATGCTCAAGTGCCCTTCTGCTTTCCTAGGTAATTAATGGGGGGAAGCAAGGAGATCTGGGCTCTGGGAAGGTAGTACATTTTGAGCAGTGATAGCTTAGATAATTAGTCAGATTAATTGATAGACAGAAGCTTTCTTTTTTCTGGTTGTCTTCTCTACAATATAGCGATGCTCACTGTAGAGGTACTCAGGCTTGGGTATAAATCTAGATATATTAATTAAAACGTTATCTTTAAAAAGATCAGTCCATGATCAGCAGTCTTAGAAAAACTGAATCTCATCACTAAGGCTGCCCTCTCTGACACAGTACCTGGGAAGAAAGGATGGGTGGAGGGAGAGAGGATGGGGGAGGAGAGAGACAGAGCATTAAAACAAGAGTGGGAGAAACAGAGGCAAACAGAGGGAGCGAACCACGCAGGGAAAAGAAAACACAGGTCATGGAAGAGGGCAAAGGGGTGAAGGGAAGGTGTAAAGGAAAAAAATCCAGACAAAGAGAGAGCAAATGGGCGTGGAACTGAAAGACAAAAGGTGTGGGGGAGGGCGAAGGAAGAGAAGGAACTAGAGGAACCTATTTCATCAATTATTGTCATTACTAATGGAAACGTTTTAAAAAACCTGATGGATGCAGGGTCCTTTTAAAAATTTACACATGTAGTATGGGAAGGTTTTGAAAGCAGGGCATTTCTTTACATGCATGGCTATGAAACCTAAATTGTCCTCTGATCAGCGAAGGGAACTGCCATCGTAAATGGTGTTTAATGGCTGGTCTTGACACTAGTAAGGATTTCCTGCACACTTGATTTATAGCCCCAAGGAGATAGTCTATGAAAGAATCTTATACACTGAATTTCCAGTTTAATAGACACTGCCTCAATATTCAGTAGAAGTATTTCTTGTTCCTCATACATTCTTTTTTTATGGATTTCATCTCATCTCAGAACAATAAAATCTTAGGTTATGTTCCTACTAATTAAAATTTAAATTAAACATAAATTGATCTTATTGATCAGCTGATTTATAGAGTCTCAACCTGCCACTAACTGGAGATTTGATGAGAAGTGCTTGCTCTCTTTTGCACATCTTCAGATCACTTTTGTAGCAGGCAAAGGAAAAGCTTAGATTGATACATTTTCATGAAATAAAGAGATTGAAGAATATGACTGTGTTGGAATGCTTTCAACTAGACATAATACACGTACTGCTACAGGTTTTAGCTATTTTTCTGACATTCATGCATTTCATCCCTTTCTTATATCTGTAATCCGGTTTATTTTAATAGAACTATTTGCGTGAGAAGCTATCTGAGTAAGTAAATGTTTCCAGGATTGGCCGCTAACTGCTTTTAGTATGGTTATCAACACTGGCCATCTGTGTTTTTTCATTTTAATTCCGTAAATGAATGCTTGCCCTTTGAGAATTTCAAGGACCAGGAAGTAGCAAAAAACCTCTTCTGCAGCTCCAGACTGAATACTCCAACAAAGTTGACGGGATATGCAGTAAAAAGAATTCTTTTTGACAGTACAATTTATAAGCATGATTTCCTTTTGCTAACAAGTATTATAACATTTCTGTGCAAAGATGTGGCTGGCTTAGCAGCGTGCTTAACCAGTTTTGAGCTGGTCTTTTGTGATGCAACCTAATGCAAAGAGCAAGTACATAATCAGATAAGTAGCTCTGTGTTAATGCTGATTTTGGATTATTAGGGATTCCACCTAATTTTATTTTGTTTTAGAGACTGTAAATTCCAATCCTGTATTTTGTGGTTGGTAAGTAAGGAGAATTAAAAACCCGCAACCAATGAAAAGAAGGAGTCCAATCTGCCATCTATACTGGTATGGCTGGAATGCTGGTAAAGGATATAGTCATGATCTTATGATTCAGCGCTTACTCAGCTTTTGTTAATGCTCCCATAATTAGTTTTAATAATGAGATAATACCTAAGGATCCAATCTTTATACTGGTTTAATGTTACTGGGAGCTGTAACCATGTAAATGGAAGCAGATCTGGCTCCAGGACCAGATACCTACTTAATATTAGCTGAAGGAAAGAGCAGAGCATGTGGATAGCTTCTTATTTACACTAAGGCAAGTAAAACAGCGAAAATGTAATTGGATCCACTTTAAAGGAACTTCACATGCAATAAACAACATAAATCATCCTTATAAATGTAAATGAGAAGACAATCTATTGTATTAGATTAAATTGGCACAAAATTAAGATTTGTAATTTTTCACGAAGTTCTTGACTAATAAACATCCTCATGAAATAAAAAAGTTGATGTTAATAAATGCAATTCCCACGTACAGTATGAAGCGCACAAAGCAGAACTCTGTGCTAATGTTCTTACCCTGAGACTGAGCACAAATTGACAATAAACTGAAGGGAAGAGGCTGTTCTCTAACCACCCAGGAGAAGATAAAGTGCAAAAAAAACCCCAAAAGCATAAAGAGTGATAAATTGTATCATTTTTCTTACAGATTTCAGGTATTAATTGCAACATAGTTAAGGATCTTTTTTAAACAAATGATCCTATTAGCTCAATTATGCCTTTTATGAGGAACATCACATTCTTTGCTTACCTGCTGGACTAGTGAAGCATGAAGCCGTTCCTGATGGAAAAATGCTTCTTTGGATACCAGTTGTATAAGGCAACACATGCTACTTTGTAGATTAAATTCTGCTAAATACCGATAGCAATCGCACTCCATCATGAATTGAACTGAGTCTTAAAGGCCTATTGGCATGGCATGGATTCAATTTAATTTGATACAGCTTTCATGCATGGATACATACCATGCTACCCTACCTCCTCACATGCAGAGAGGGGATTTGGACAGGCATTTGCTATTGCATAGCAAGATAAAGGGACTGTCCGGGTTCTGGTTCCTAAATCGAGTTAAAGTAAACTAATTTAAAATAAGTCAGGAAGCTTTGACTGTGTCTACGTTAACATTTTGCTTTGGTGCGGCTGGGTGAATCTCCCATCGTGTCAGTTTGACTTGCAGAGGAACTTTGGTGCATATGAATTAGATTCAGAAGAAGCTCCATCCCAGATGCCCATTAAACATGTTCCAACTCCTTGGGGGGCGAGGGCGTACATGAGTCTAAATCATCAGTCTGCACTTTGGATGTCTTTGAACCACCTGTGTTGGGGACATTTTGCTCAGGGGACAAGACTGAACATTGTCTGAAGGAAAAACTCCCAGCTGCGTGTAGTGTAAACATGGGGGCCTAAGCTCCAAATGGCTTGCTAAAGCAGGCATAGGCTGTTATCATCCTAGCTTGGAAGATGTCTCTCACTGAACCCTTCTATTCACTTGTATAATATTCATTCCTCATTGAGGAAAAAAGGTCTGGTATGATATATTCTGAAGGACAGCAGATGGGAGGGTCAGGTTCCTGGAACTGAGAGCAGAGTCTTGGGAAGGAATGGTGCTGAGAAAGAGAGGTGAAAGGAAGTTCAAAAGCTGCACGTAGGCTCTGTCAGAAATAAAAATGACAATGAAATTCAAAGGCAAGACTGCCATTCCCAAGGGAATTTCTCATTCCATGAATTACCTTAGTAAAGAGCCTCCAAGCAAATGGACCTATTCGCTTTCTTCAGAAAATGCAGTGCTGCAAACAAATCTTTTAAAGCACTGAACATGTTGAAGGATGAAGTCAGTACCAGAGACTGTCTTCTTCACCAGTCAGCATCTCATTTCAACCAGCTACCATCTCATTGCAACCTTTGAAGAATACATTTTCCAGATATAATAATTGTGAATGTGATTGCAATTTCATTCTGCGTACTACTTCATATATAAACTGGACTTACAACATCCAGAGGAGCAGAGCAAAACATATGCAAGATTCTGGAATAAATACCAAGGCTGAATTTAAGAGTGATTTAATGAAATTGTAAGTGATATGCTTTGAGCTGAATTGAAACTTGTTGGAGATTTAATGAGACAAAAAGAGGTATATCAAACTTGTTCCAAAAGTCAGAATAGCAGATGCTAAGACTTTTGCCCAGCAGGAATTAAATTCTGCATAGAGAATAGATATGGGCCCAACTATTGACAGAAAATACAAATAGATACAAATGCAAATATTTTAGCATCTTCATTTAAAATATTTACAATTAATAACTTTAATATACCATTTAGCAATCTGGTTCAGTTATGGGGCTATTCTCAGGCATAGCTCCATAGAGAAAAGTATGCTGTTGTAGAGTTTGGAAGGCAAAATTTGGCTCATCTGCTAAAAGGGGGAAGGTGACCCAGTCCTTTTTGATAAAATTACAGAAAACGATGGTTTACCAGCCATTCTGTGAGCCTTCATACGCACAAATGTTCTCAAGACTCTTCATTTCTTTGAATTTTCTAAATGAAAACCTCTTGGTTTCACAAATGGTTGCAGAAACAAATGCTGAGAAAAGGCAATAAAAATTATTTTAAGGTAATTGGTATTTACTTCATTCCAACTATCTAATGTTCATAGAAAAAATGTTTGCTGTACCCGTCTCCACTCTTCAGTATCCAATTGCAGCTATACTTTTGTTATTCAACTACTTAAAATGGAATTGACAACATCCTTACTGCTAATATGTATGCACTGTTTATTTGCAAAACAGATTTGTTTTAAAATTGCAAAGTGAAATAAAATGGCAAGCAAGTACCCAAGCAAACAATTCTATCTTAATTACTTTCTGTGCTTTATTATTATATTTTATTGTAAATGGTTCCATTCCTTCCAGTAATAATTTCAACCTGAGGTTATAATTTCTTGGCTTTTATTTTTAAATGCACTTAGAAGTTGATTAATAAAGTGTATCTGTATCTCTCAGTAGTTGTATTCTTCCTTCCAGGGCAACAGAAGGAAATAACTAGCAACCAACTAGAAACAAATGTTCATTTTTTATATTTAATGATCTTTATTAAACCTGAAAGCTAAAGGAAATGGAAGCAACACCGGACTGTCAGCCAGGATCTCGCTGTCATACCTGCAAGAACAGACTCCCGTGCCCAGGGCAAAAGGTAACAGGTTCCACAGTCAGGCTCCGTATTTCCTCAGAGGTCAGTACCACCAGGCCCCTTTGTAAGATCAGACCTTTCTGCATAAGCTGGCGCTCCTGCAAAAAAGGTGCTCTATTCTCATTTCTTGGACAGCAGTTCAAACTCAGGAAAAGTCTGAAACTGAAAGAACTGGTGTGAGCGAATTGAAATCTGTACTTTCTCTTTATTGAAACACAACAGTAAGACACTCCAGGATCTTGCTGATCCCAAATAGAAGTTGGAGACAAGAGTCTTACTTCTAGGAACTCTGCATACCATCAGTTATAGCAGCCCATGGTTTCAAGCTAATTATTAGTGGATTTGTGCATGGCTAGGCACCTCTTAGCACAAACGTGATCTGCCTTAAATCTGAGCACATCTAACCTGGCATCAGATCAGCACAGCCACCACACGGTGTTTACACTGACGTGCACACGGAGTGCATTGCTGGGTATCCCTTGTATTCCGCTATCCACTTAGCTGGCTAATGCACTCTGGAAAGGCTCCAAGCCTGTAGTGGGTTGCTGGCCCCCTCCCACAGCCATGACCATTCATTTTGTTGAGTCCTTTCACATTCTTTCAGCTCCCAAATTCTCAGCAACTGTGAAGAAAATGGTTACTGCTTGAGTGTCTTCACTCCCAGGTGCCAGCTCTCTAAGCAAGAGAATAAAAGTGGTTCACATACCAAGTCCTGGAAGACAAAACCCTCCTCTCCTCCTTACCAGACAGAGTCTATTTTGTGGGACAGCGTTGGTGATAGCCAGACCTATCTGTCTGCCCCAGATCTCTACCTGGAAGGGGAGGAGAGGCAGAGGAGCAAGTCCTAATAGTTCCTAGAAAATAAAGGCTCATGGTATGCTTGGTGTAAATGGAAAGCGGCAGATGGGTTTGTGGTGAGAGCATGTTGGGACTTCTGTTGCATGTGTTTCTCTGACTGGGAGAGAAGGGTGAGATTTGGCCTAGACTCAGTCATGGACAGATGAATCCCCAATTGGTCATGAAGGATGGATGAGTGTGTGGGAGGGATAAGGGGGGGATCACCCTGCTGGTGACCACTGATCTTTTGACACAACCCTCACACAGGATGGTGTGATCCTTTGAGTTATTCCAGCAAAATTATTTCTTCACTCAAGGCCAGAGGAACCTGCTAAACAGGTGGATTGAGGCTACTTCGGTGGTAGGCAACAAAATGTCTGAGGCTGAACATTCAAGCAAAAGAGCAAGTGCACAGTGTAAAACTGTGGAGGACATTTCAGCCATGGCATTGTACAGTTACATGATATTCCATGTGGGAAAAATTCTGCTAAACAGGAGAAATCACTTTAAAGAAATCACTTCAAAAAGGTATGAATTATTTCTATTGAGTGGAGTGAATTTATACCGGTTCACCCCTCTGGGGAATGTGGCTTTGGCATTTTTTAACCTTGATAATGCCAAACCTAGATCTCCTCACTTCATGAAACTCTGTCCTTGGGTCCATATTTATAATCTTCTACATACAACTGCATTCCTCTGTGATGTTTTGGTTTGTCACAATCTCTAAGAACTGGTACAGCATATCAAAGATTTACTCTCATTCCTTTGTTTGCTACATATTTGGTGGTAATTAGGTGCTTCATTTGTAGAAGTCCTTATGCAAAGCCTCTCTGTTGGAGCAGGATTACATTAGATTTATATCTGTCCTTGTGCAAAGTGCAGAAATCTCCAAGGCCTCCACACTAAATCGCAGCGTCTTAACCTTGGATCCCATCCCACTTTCCAGCCCTTTGATATTTTTTCTTGTTATCCAGGACAAATGCTATAGCCGTTTCTGAGAAGTAAAAAGGAAGGTCTGACACTCATTTACACCAACCCAGCAAAGGCAGGGGGCTTTGCATGCAAATATGAATCAGACCCAGACAAATCGTTAGTCTGGTTAGAGTGATAGAGGGAAGAGAAATCTTGGATATTCCTTTCTTTTTTAAAACAAGTTTTGATTTATACATACAAAAGAAAAACCCTAAAGCCTCAAAATAGATGAAAGCTCATAGAAGAAAAAATACGGTCTGAAAGTCCCTGTATCAGAGGAAGCATTTTAAAAAACAAAACAGATGACTGACATAGTGAGATTTGGTTCTTCTGGAGATGTAAGGAAACTTCTTTTCCAAAAGCTGGAAGAGTGACAACAAAGATAGAACGCATATGGGATTTTGCACCTCCAAAACAAAATCAGCAGCAGAAATTGTGTCATGGGAATACAGTGGGACAGAACTGAAGTTTCAGCTTGCAGATGCCAAGTACATTAAGAAATCTTGTAAGGAGCAAAGACAAAAAAATAAGCAGTTTGAAATGCCATTTGCAAGGTGTTTGGTTTCTCTGTAATGCAAATAGTCATATAAAATATGCAGGAATGTGGATTTCTTCGGTTTGAATGGGAAGAGGAAATTGATTTACAAATCCTGAATGGAGTAGAAACCTTAGAGCAAGAGTAGAGACAAAGCAACTCCCTGCATGGTGTGGAGTAAATATGGCATGTAACTGCCTCTTCCTGTGGGAACTGCTTTGACACTTGTGCTATGACAACATAATCAAGGTGCTCTCCGGTGTAATTGAATATAAGGGATTTTACTCGTTAGTGATCCTCAGATTAGTATAAACTTCTTTTTGCTTGTTCTTGGGCAACTGGCCTTTCAGGACTTTCAGTGGCGTGCCTTCAAAGAGCCCTTTATAATTGCGAAGGAGTGGAAGCCAGCTCTCCGTGAGGTTTGCTCTGCCTGGCCTCTGGTAGTCTGGTGGCTTCACACAGACATTCCCATCAGGCTTTCAAGAGGTCTCAACCCTCAAGCTTGCAGGGAAGCCTCTAGGTTGTGCAGGGACTGGGAAGCAAGGGATTTTCTCATGAGTGATCTTGGTCCCCAGCTGTATCTGTGGGGCCAAGCAGAGAGAAAATCTTCCTCTCGCCTGCAGAAGAATGCAGAAAAGTTGAGCAAGCCGAAACGCGCAGAATTCCCATGGCCCTCTGCAGGAGCAGCTGTGCAGGTGAGAATGAAGCACCCTCGTTAGAAAAAACAAAGCAGAGGATGCTACACAAAAACAGTTTGTGCATGGTATAGAGACTTGAAATACGCCCTGTTGATTCTGGAATAGGCTTTTAACAAAGCTTTGCTCTTTACCTCCAAAGGTCTTGTGGCCGATTTGGACAGTTGCCTTCCTGCTTGCTGAGCTTTTCTACAAGAAGAAATGAAGCACTTTTTCCTTTTTAAATTATTCACGCAGATGCACTGCCATTTCAGGCACAATCTGTTTGTGTAAGGAGTGTGTAATCCTATTTTGTTGTTTCCATGGACCTGTGCTTTTAAAATAATTTAAGAATGAAATATGCTGTGGAATAATTCTGAGGATGAGTCTCTGTGGGAAAGCTACATTAGATCATCAAGCCCACTTCCTTGCAGCTCCAAGCTGTGGTCCCCACAGGGAAGATGTACAAGATAAACTTATTTTACTATTCACTAACTGGATGTTAGTGAAAAGGCCAAGAAATTATTTTTCTCCTAGTTAAATCTACAGAAAGCACATTCATATCAAAGACACTAACATGTAAGCACAGATTTCCATAATAATGTGAGAAAGTGAAAGGAAAAAAGAAGAGGATTTTTACTCTTTGTAGTTAAGAAGGATTGCATTAATTCCTTTTGTATATCCCAGTGGCTACAAACTGAAATGAAAGATATATCCAGAGGCAGATAATGTCCTTCCTCTCGTAGGGAGAGAAGAGTGAGCTACATTTCTGGAGGACTGTTCTCTTTCCTAACTGGAACTGATCCATTCGGTCCCACCCAGCTAAGGCTGCTGTTTAAGGCAGGCTCCCCAAGGTCCAGCTGATCTCTGCTGCGAAACCCCTGATGGATTCAGCAACAGTGACACAGATGGCCTGGTCTCCTCTGTCTGCTCCTGATTTCTGCTCCTATGGCAGAGGAGGAATATTCAGATTTACAGTGCCCAGTGGAGGGCAGCCCAGCTTTGCAGTGCCTCTTGCGGCCATGGCAAAGCAGGGCCCTGCGGCACAGGAAGAATCGCAAGGGCAAAACAACTGAATTTCTCTGGAGCTTTCCTAGAAATGTCACCTGGGACCATGAAAAGGTCAAACAAATTCTAGACTGGGACTCCGTGCAGAAGGGTGCGAAGAGGAAAGCATAGATGTAAAAACCATGAGGGAGAAGGAAGGTTGGTGAAAGCAGAGGAAATGTCCATCTAGCGGGTGCAAGTTTAAATATTCTAGACAATTCCCTGCAACTATTTCTGGATTTTTCCTTCAGCCTTTGAAAGATCACTTCAAAGGAAAAGAAGTCCCTAGGTAGGCTTTCCTCTCTCTCAAGGTTTTGTCTCAGTTAAGAGCCTTGTCTGAGCAACTCCAGTTGTGACTTTCTCCAGTCTTTAGTATTTTCCTGTGTTGACCCCATCAGGCCCGTTGCTGGTGCTACACAAACAGCACAGAAACAGTAAAAGAGAAAAATTCCCAACCAAGTTTTCTGAAACATACCATATTGTGAGGAGGCATCAAGTTACCTCCTTTCTGTGCTAACAAGTTATTAAAAAAAGAAAACGATCTGGTGGGAGCAGATATAAACCACACTTTTTAGCTGTCTCACTTGTTACCACAGAGATTCCAGCATTTATGGGGGACATCTGTCACAAAGGGTGAAAACAGTATTTTACTGTAAGCAAAGAACAGCCCGGGAACAAAATCATGTCTCAAAATCCAAAACCAAACTTTAAATTATCCTTAAGCAAAAGATAACAGCTAATGCAAAACAAACTATATTCAGATTGGAAATAATCAGACCGGAACAAGTCCAATGAGGGAAGAGAAAATGTGGTACTTGCAGCTCATAGAACACGTTTCAGTTGCTTGAAGGACAGCAGGGAAGTGATCAACCAGCTCAGGAGTGATTTCCTTTGCAAATAATTTCTAAGTGGAGATGTGACCAGCGCTTTGTGTTCTGCAGAAGGCAGTAGCCAGAAGCAGCAAAAAAAATTTAACAACTAGCCAGAAGCAGCAGAAAAAAAATTAACAATGCCAAGTAAGCTAATTAGCAGATGCTATCAAGACAGTGCAACAGAGTGATAAGGTGTGATTAAAGACATCTTTAAGCCACTTCCAGGCCTCTCCCTTCTGGAGAAGTAGCTGGGAATGCAGGGGTGGTTTCATCACGTGGGCAGCCACTCAAAGTCAAAACTGGCTGCAACCCCCCCAGCTTTTCCAGGAGACTGAGCAGAAGAGGATATTCTCTTCCTCTCCCATCCTTGCCTCATGCCTGTTGTACAAAGGAACAGAAGCTGCTTGTGTAGGACGTGCTCCACCCTCTGCATCTTGCAGACTAGATTCTCTCAGTCTTACTAACAACTTCTGTTAGCTCATGCTGAGCATTTAATAAAACTCGCAAAGAGTTGTTCTCACCCTGTAGACAGTAGAAGCACAGGTGGAAAAAACACGACTATCGCAGAGTCTTACAGCACACTGAGGGCAAAAGTAGGAATAGAGCTGAGATCTCCTGACTCCCAGTGTTGTGCTCTGCCCGCAGAGGCTTCAGCCACAAAATTTGGAGTGTTTTGAACAAGAGGCAATGCCCTGCCCTTGGAGTGGCATCCAAAAGGGGACTCAGAAAAGATGAAAGCACAGTCTTCCATGCAAGGAGATGAACCTAGAGGGCAGTCAGGTTCTGTCAGACAGATCAGTTTAGATTAATGAATTTAAGCTAGCTGCCACCACAAAGCCCAAAGCCTTTATCCTGGGCCACAGTTTACGAGATGATGAACAATACCTTTCTGGGAACTAGTAAATACTGTATTTCCCAGTTCTCAAGAACCAAATATTCTATAACACCATAGCTGAAATGTACCATTTATTATTCACGTGTTATTATATGCAACCACCCCATGCAAACATACCCAAGCCCCATCTTTATGATATGCTGGCATTGAGAATGGAAATAAAAATTCAACATAGTCAAACTATACAAAATGTGAGAGATTGTACTCACATATTAAATAATTTTCACGTTAGTCACACATGATTACATGGAATTTTGCTGGTGTTGGAAGAAGCAGGCAGGAGACTTTCTAACCATATTGTACACATGTATTTGGCTTTTAAAAATAACTGGAATTAAAAATAATCGCATAATAATTGCAACATGTTTTGTAGCTGCTGAGCTAGCATTGCTGGGGAAGTTTAGTTTTCCTATTTTTATTGGGTTTGTGCACATTAAATTCTCAGCATTAACTATATTAGATTAACATTGGTGTGCGTGTTTTTTATAAGAAAAAAGCGAGGAAACAGTGCCGGCACAATGGCTGTTCTCAAAGGTAAAACACATGCAAAACAAAGTGGCCAAGGTAAGGACTGCAGATTAGCAGAGGAAAGTATGCTTCTGGTGATAATCAAGTGTATTTGTTTAATAACAATACTTGCCACTACTACAATAATGACCTAAAATTTTGAAGTGCTCATTTCCTCCCTGTGTTTGCCACTTTAGAAGGTGTGGATATGGTTGAGAACAGAGAAGATAAGAGCGATCACAGAGATTAAAGGAGACCTTCTCAGGCGGGGAATGTGATTGTGGTGAGTGGGACCAGTGGATGAGCATGACACGATGGGAAAATGACTAGCAACTCTGGCAGGACTCTCATGGTGGGACAGTAGGCAGAGGCTCACCAACTCACTTAACAGGACAATTTGTAGACAAAGTGTCCAGAGTTCCTTGCACAGATGAAGGCAACTGTAATCTTTTTGGTGAGATATTGAGGTGGTTTGCCATCGGCTTGCCAGAAGACTTGAGAATGGGCGCTCTGGAGGTTCAACTTTGAGAAGAGGGGTTTGGCCTACAGAGAAAAGAGACTTCTGGAGCACGTACAGTGAAACAGTACCTTGGCACAGCTATAAAGCCCACTTGTCATTTTCTAACCTCTAAATTCCTGTGTAACCAAACACAAGATCAGTCATTGATTTAGATATTAAACAAGAAATGCCCCACTTCTTTTTCTTCTGAAGCAGTCCTTCCTGCTTAGGGGTCTGAGAAAGGGGAATTTGACACACAGGGAAGCTTTGGAGGGAACCGAAGCACAGGACTTCTCTCACGCGCTGAAGCACTTGCACTCCTTGAGGAACTTGATATATTTTTTGCCCCCCTCAGGTTTCTCCGGAGGCGGTCAGAAGGCATCCAGAGGCAGAAGGGACTTGACACCCACCTCCCCACATACCCTTCCCACACACACCCGACCCTGGGCGAGCAGGGTGGGCTCCTTGAAGCGTCCCCCACCAACATCACCCCGGCTGACAACTCCCTCTCTCCACCCCTTCCCCTCAGCAAGCCGCTCCTCAGGGCGGGAGCCCCGCGCAACCGACGGGCGGCTCCGCGCGCCACCACGTGACCCTCCTCCGCGAGCGCGGGGAGCCCCCTCCCCGCCCCTCCCTTTCCCCGCGGGGGGCCGGAGCCCCGCGATCACGTGGCCGCGGAATGATGTCACGCCCCCCCCCCCCCCCTCCCGCCCTATCCGCGCGGAGCGGCCGAGTGTCCCGGGGCGCGCGGCAGCGCCGCTCCGCCCTTCAGCAGCGGCGCGGCTCGGTGCGCGGCGCACGGCGGCGGAGGCGATCGTAGCGGGACGCGGTTCCTCCATGAGGTGAGCGCGGCTCGGCGTGTAGGCGGCGGGGGGAGGTTGCGTGCACGCAGGCACGGCGGCGGGCGTTGTGAATAGGGGCTTTGTGTGCGGGCGCCCACCTGCCCCCGCCCTCGCCGCCGACCGCGGGGGGCTGCTGCCGCCGTTGCCGGCCGGCGCTTCCCCGGCGGAGCCTGAAGGGAGAAACCCTCTGCGCCGCGCAACAGGAGGAAACTTCTCCCTTCTCGTCGCCCGGCGCTGCCAGAGAGCCCCGTTCCCCCGGTGTGGGGGAGTGGAGAGCACCGGGGGGGGGGGGGTGCAGCCCGTGAGTCGCTGCCGCTTGACTCTTTATTTTTATTTACTTTATATATAGTTTTATGAATTTTTTTTTCTCTCCCCTCGGTGCGTGGCGGGGGTTGACCGCTGCCCGCGGGGGTGAGCGGTGGCACCTCGGTGCAGTCAGGCCGGCGCCGGTTCACCGCCGCACACATCCCTATCCGCCCGGCGGGGGGTCTCCGCGGGTCCCCGGGCCCCGAGCGGAGCCGCGGGGGCCGCCCTCGCCGCCTCAGGGAGGGGCTGGCCCGGTCCCTGACAACGCGGGTCCGGCTGAGCCCCGGGGGGCAGCAGTGCCCCCTCCTCACCCCGTCTCCCGAGGGGCCCTGACAGGACTTAAACCCGCCCCCGCGGGGGGACCCCAAGATTGCCTCGCTCCCGTAAGAAAGGTGGCTCCGGGGGCGGCGTTGTCTCGGTGCTCGTGTGGGGCGGTTTCCCTCCGGGGTTTTAGTGGGAGCTCGGGGAAGGGAGGGCTACCGGGCTCCGCCGGGTCCCCCCGCAGCGCTGCCAGCCGCGTCTCCTCCTGCCCCGCGGGCACGCGCGGGGGGCGACGCCTTCCTGTGGCAGAGGGGGCTTAACAGATCAAGATTTTCTGTAGCTGTTAAAAAATTAAATGGTCTGCTTTAGGAATCGCATCAAGTTTAACCAGGAGCCTGTGCTTCTAGCTTCCAAAAGAGCACGCGAAAGATTTTGCTTTCTCTTGCACAGCGTTTGGCAGCACAAGCCTTCGGCAGTCTGCTGTTGCCACTTGTGACATTCTTAAGTTTCTCCCTGTGAAAAGACTACTTAAATTCTGCTTTATCAGCGTTGCAGGAACTTAACAAATTCTCCCATTTGTTTCTATAGTGAGTGTGAACATGCTTATTAGAGAACTGATCTAAAACGCTTGCAGTCTAGTGGAGTGAGTGCTACTTTGGTAGAAGCTGTAGTCCTTTTTTTTTTTTTTCTTTATCCCAGCGGGTTGCAGTTTAATGTGTGTTATTTAAAAAAAAAATAAAATCAAATGCCAAAAACTACACATACATCATTTTAGAAAGGCCTTCTGATGTCCTAGATTAACTAGGAGTAAATGAATTTAGTAAATGTCTGTCAGTGACCTGCTTGGCTCTTGTCTTGGGACACTCATGGAAAGCTGTCAATGAGATTTTATTTGCTAATAGAATTGCTTAACAGCTGTATGAACCATTTGGGTAGAATGAGGCTTGATATGAGCTCAGGGTTCTCTTGAGTTGAAGCCAAGCTGAGCTGCTACTATACTATGCAGTAGTAGACGTCTGTCCTCCCAGTCTCGAAAAGTATTGGCCCTGTGCTATTCTCTTCCCTCTTCCAAGAGTGCATATGCTAGCAAAGCAATTATATGCTACCTGCCCCCCTCTCCTTCCCTGAACCAAGGGATGGATAACATCAAGTGGAGAAGAGACTAGGCGGGAGGCTGCAGGTCTCATGAAGCGATGTAAGCATTTCACAACAGGGTTCACTCAGTTGCCTCATCTCTTTGTTTTCTTTTTATATGTTCCCCACTATGTTACTTTTCTTCTCCTTGAGGGAGAAGCAGTGCCTGGAGAAACATGAAAGCTAAGTTCTTGTGTGAGATGTTGGCAATTTCTAAATCCCTGCTGCAACAATACCCTAATCACATTCCTTTTGAGAGTGGATTGTGGGCTAGTTCTTTTTGCACAGGGATAACGCTTGAAATAACTACAGAGAAAAAAACCAAGCAAAACTAGAACAAATCAATTCAAAGCTTTAGTGCCTTGCTTAGTGGCGGAGATAGTAGACTACTGAAAATTCCAACGTGGGAGCATAGCAATCCGTAACATTTTCTGGGGTTATAGATTCGAGTAACTGGCTCTCCTGCTGTGTGCATACTTCCTGCATGTCTGAGAAGCCTGTTCTCTTGCCTGCATTCCTTGGAGTTGCTGTCTAGGTGCCTGTGAATGCACACAGGTGATAGCTCTGCGTTTGAGGTAGCTTGGGGCTTGTTTTCAGAGTTGTGAGTCCTTGCTGCTCCTTACCTTTTGAGGGTCCTCTAATAATGGACTTTTAGGGTATAGAGGAAGTAGTGCAAATAGCTGTAATTCAGGTAATATATTAGAACAGAGCTTATCAGTGTCATACTGCCAGAGACAAATGCAAGTCTGCTGAAGTGTGGAAGCAACTGCAGATCTCCACTGGCACTTAGGACTAGCTACCAGTCTAGGTACTTTGCTGAGGACTGCTGGAGTGGAAGTACACAGCAATGAAAGAAAGCATCCTTCCCTTGTGTTGAGATCCAGGACAGGATGGCCAGTAACACCTGGAGGTGATGGTGGTAGTCGGTGTGCTGAACTTGAGACCACCTCTGGAGGAGAGAGCCTCTAGCCTAATGGTTAGAGCATTTGCCTGGAAAGTGTTAGATCTTGACTCAAGTCCTTCCTCTGCAGGCAGATCTTGCATTTTGGATGAATGCTGTAATAACTTAACATATATTTTCTAAAGCTGCCATAGTCTCCTTCTGGTTTTGTGCCTGGAAGCCATTGTTGCTATTCAAAATACTGTAAAACAAGATGCGTGGTTTTTTTCACTTGAATCTATGGGGGGAGTCATAAAGTGGAGAGCCAAGTTTGTTCAGTCATTACCATAGAAAAAGAATTTGTACGCTGGTCTGTCTATGGCTCTGTAACTTCAGTAGCTGAGGATGTTCCACTTTCCTCATAACTGCAGAGAGTCAGGGAACTACTATTGGTTATTGCAGATGTCTGGCTTCCCAAAGGCACTGGGACATCCTGAAATGTCTCTGGGGAATTTGATGCTCGAGTGCTTTCTGAGGACCTTGTTTACAAGGACTTGCCTGAGACACCAGCATGATAACTCTAAGGGAGATCTAGAGATTCATAGGTCTCTGAAGGCTGGGACAAGCATCTTAAACACTAGATCTTCTTCTCCCATAGTTGTATGGTACCTAGTGCTGCTGCTATTGAATATATGTTTCAACAACCTGAATAAAATCAGATAAAAATCACCTGATTATCATTAAGATGTAGGTGTTGATCTTGCTGATGTTCTGCTAGTTTATAGCATTGATAGTCTTCCAGGATAGAAAATACCTGAATTCCTAGTACTTTTTTTCTGAGGGGTGGAAACGCACCCAACTCTTTTCATTTTTGGGTAATGTTTAAAAAGGTACTGCATTTTCATCAGCTAAAATATTTTCCCTACCCAAGAACTTGGAAGCTGAATAGGGGAGCTGTGTTATCAGCACAGTCTCTGAAGGTATTCTAGACTGTAGGAGTTTTCAGTAGGATACGCTTCCAAGACCTTTCTAAAGTATAAGGGCAGAGTTTATGGGAGTGGGGCTTGGCAAGTGTCTTAGGTAAATTAAATTGATGTTCCTGTCTTCCTGCCCTAATAGATGACTGTTCTGCCTTAGCCTATTTCAGAATATTCATCCATAAAGTCATGGATATGTCTCTTCATAGATTCAACATTGCATCTGTGCAGATTGTCATGTTTGCTGATTCTGAAGAGCATCTAGTTGAATGGTTGATACAGAATATTAGGAAGGGAGTAAGTATAAACAAGTACTAGCTGTTGTTATCCACGTGGGTTTCTCATTTAAGAACTGGCATTTCATAAGTGAGACTATGCACCATTTTTTTCTATTTCTAGTTGTAGCTGGATGCTTCAATTCCAATCTAGCCCTGTTGGACTAAGCGTTGAACATGGAAAAGTCTTCAGGACTGTAACGTATCTTATGTATGATCAAACCAGAGAATACGGTCTCAAAATTGAGGGGCACGCAAGGGGGGGCCTTTTTGTTTTAGAGACGGGGAAATTGAAAGCGGAGAAAGACAGCAGTATGTCCCAGTTCATTCAGCAAGTCTTGTCTCTCTTATTGTGCTCTTCAGTGAGCTGGATGTGTGTTGACAGACACTTCCAGGCAAAAGAACTGGAGTAAGAACAGAGTAAAGTTGTATGTAATGAGTGAGTGTCAAATTTGTCTGGACTTCGCTTGAGCTAGGATTTTGCCTGGAGTGCTGTCTAATATTCCAAGTAAACAAATCAGGGCAATGTCACATTTTGATTTTTTTCTAATCCTCTCCTGTAATTCACAGTGTGTAAGGCCTTGTTGATGCAAGCTTTCTCCCAGCTGTCTATAACTGATTTTGAAAACACTGTTTAACAAACTGCACACATCCCCACATCGACAGCCTTGCCTGGGTTTGTATTAGTTGTATAACATCCACAGAGGCCGGTATGGCTTCAGCTGAATCCATTAAAAATTAAGTTTAACATTTGCAAATTCTGAATATCAAAAGGAAGTGTAAGAGTAGAGAGTTGATGCAAAGCGTTCTGGAGGGAGGAGCAATAGCTGTAGATTTGTTAGTGATGCAGTATCTATGGAGCTCTAACTTTGGGGGTCAGATGCTTAAATTTGTACAGTTCAGCACATCCTTGCCAGTGATTTGTGAACAGATAGAGGGATTGTACTAAGTTACCCAAGGCCCTTGGTATCTCTGATGTCTGATTCTGTTTAGAGTGGGATCAACTGTATATAAATCACTCCCATTCTTGTGTAGTACTTGGGCTTCTCAGTGCATTTTTCAGTGTGTTTTCATTAGTAAGTAATAGTAGATTAACCAAGCCAAGAATTATTTGTCTTTATAGGTGACATTAAGTTTAAAAAAATTCTGTTCCATTTGACTTTTCCTATGATAGGAGGATGGGTTACTCAAGATGGAAAAACTGAGCTGTGCTGATAAAGAGTGGGGAAATGTTCCCATTGCTTTTGGTCACATCATACATGCTTCTTTGCTTTGGCCTGAGAAATAGAAGAATATGCTCAGCTGGATGGAAATGAAAAGGTAGTCAGAGATGAAGTGTTGGGAGGATTGTTTTAGGACAGCATGGGCTTGCTGCATTTATGTGCGAACAACCAAAGAGGCTGGGCAATGGCTAATGCCTCTAGGTGGTCCTGTGGCTTTAGCAGTGCTAAGGAGAAGATGGGGTTTGGGCATGTTCTTGGTATTGGATAGTAGGTCAGGGGAGCTCAGGCATGTGAAGCATTTGAGAAGTTGGGTACTGAAGGTGGGCAGCAGAAGATACGCTAGCAGTGTGGATGCTTCTGGCTGCTCTGCAGTGCTGGCTGCCACAAAGGCTTGTGCTTCTGGGTCAGAGCAGGGCTTGTGATTTAGAAAGTGATTATCCAGAGAATAAATGGTGGGTTTGTGCTTTGGGAGAAGACACTTCTGGGACCCCTTATTTTCCCCTGTGAGCGTAGGTGTATGCACACAAAGGAGATGTAAGTGTATAGCGGCAATGGTATTCTTCCAGACCCTCTTCCCCTCCCCCCCCCCCCCCTTTATGTTGCCAGATCTTGCATGGAGTCTCTAGTTCACCTCACAAAGTGAAAAACAATTCTGAAGTATTTTTGGGAGGGGAAGGGGAAATTAGTTGACGACATGAATTGTGCTCTGCTGCAGAAGAGCACTGTCTGAGATGGAGGTTTCTCAGGGTGTTCTGAAAGAGGTGCAAGATTTTTGACACCTAAATTAATTGAATTCAGCACTTATCAGTAAAGGGTAACTGTCATTGGCGTCAACAGTGTGCATAGTGTATGGTTCTACTATAAACTTGTAGTTTTACTTAGTAAAACTAAGGCTGTTTTACTGTTGCATCACTGGATCTTTGCCCATTCAAGGAGTTAATTGTAACATTGTTTGAAAGACCTTGCTCTGATTTTAATGCAATTTAATGGAAGGAAAAAAATATGACAGTATCATTGTTTACTGTGGTTTGCACAAATCTTGCTGTAAATCAGTAGGGAATATTATCCTAATCTGTTTCCTACGTTTAAACCTAAAGATTGTATTGTGTGTTAAAACACAGTTTCAGTGAAATTATTGAGGCTGAAGACTACCACCACTTCAATGTCTCTTGTTTTAACTAGATAGAAAACATCTTTAGGTTGGTGGTAAACCTGTGGCTTGTATTCCTGAAAGCTATTTCTTAACATTAAGCTGAAGGAAGATGAGATAGAGGACTAGATATTTAATTTTGCAGCTAATGGTTAAAAGCATGTGATCAGCATTAGCTGTTGAGAATCCCTGGAGTTAAGCGCTTCTCTACTTCTAACTTGCTGCAGCTACAAAATGACAGCACTCAATATTTATTAACACATTTGTTCTGAAAGCGGAGAAATGCCACTATTAGTGACATTGCTTCTTGTTAATACCTGTGATTCATTGCAGAAACACTGTTTTGAAGTGCCTTGATGCTCCCTAGTGAGTTTCTAGTAGTCGTTTCCTATCTTGTAAAACAGGAGTGTATTAATGGTGCTTCCTTTATCCCCCCTCTGGCAAATGAACAGTTGTCATAAAGCTCTGCTGAATCAGGATGCTGACCTCTTTTTGCATTAATTCCAATAATTACACACTTTGAGAGGTGACTTCCTCCTTTAAACAGTGCCAAGAAAAGGCAGCCCTCACCGCTTCATGGGTTTTTATCTCTACAGCAGAAGGATTATGGGCGTTATGATGCACAAGCTGTAATCTTAATGTTTGTGTTTAACTATCTCTTATGGAAAAAAATACAGATATGACACACTAAACTTGGGAATGCTGTTTTTGTGTGCTTGTGCATGCTTTTTTAATTATGCTGAGGACTTGAGTTTCACGTTCAATGTATAAAATGCACTTACGCAAGAGGTGAAGTATCCTGTGGGAAAAGTAAGTTGGCTTCTAATAGAAACACAGCTCACCTCCCTTCTTCCTTCCTCAAAAGGGGGAAAAGTAGCATATTAGGAGTGCTTGCAAAGCTTATTAATTAGACTGTTACAGGTTCCCCATAGAAGAGAGTCCAGCTTTGCAGCTGTTCTGTGCATATACCTACAAGGAATTGTCATCTCCCCCATAGCCCTGTAGTTGAGTACTTTATCTTCCGTGGGAGCTATAACAAATCTTTCGTTCATGGGAGCCAAAAATGCTGAGGGGGTGGGAAGGGGAAAGACAGCCTATGGCAGACAATTCTTTGGCAATCCGTATGTGAGGAAAGATTTCTGGTTTTCAATTCCGCATGCACAGGATTTCTTTATATTTTATTAACTGGTCTAATTAAACAGTTTACCTTTTTTCTTTTTTTTAGTCAAATACATTTAACTTTTAAAATAAAGTCCTGTTAAGTTTTAGATTTTGTGGGATATTGTATGATGTTTCTCAGCTTTTAAAGTTCCTTTAAATTGTGGTTTTGTTTCATTTTTCCCAAAAGTTTAAAAAACAGTTCGGGTTTTTGTCCTCCATTTTCTTTCTTTTTTTTCTTTTTTTGCTGGTGTTGTATGTAAAGAAGGCCAGATAAGTGTAAAGGCATTTGTCTTGTCTGTACCCTGGCATTTCTGGTCTTTGCAATGCTCATCATCTTGGTGTTGCTAGAGAACGATGTAGGAGATTATTGGGCTCTTGCTGAAGTTCAGTCTCCTTTCCAGTGTAGGTTATGACAGCTGTTGTGCAATTTAAACACTTTCTCCAAAGTTTGAGTAGGTGTAGCAGAAATCAAGTGGTATGCTTCTCTCAGAGCAACCTAAAATAATTCCTTCTTTTTGATTGTTCAAAACTTGCTTATTAAAATTTTTTTGTAACTATTTTACAAATGCTCCATTCAGCCCAGGAAAAAGCTAAGAAATTGTCACTTAAGCAAGGGAGTGAAAAGCTTCTGCAAATTTTTTTTTTCTTTTCCTTTTGCATGCTAAAGAATTAAATAAAATGCCAAAAGCCCATTCTCCTTGAGATGAAAAGCAAGAAATTCAAATGAAACGCCTCGTTCATATGCCCGAAAGCAGTCAGGAATCTGATATGACTTTAGAATGACTGTTTAATTAGACTTAAGAGTCATTTAATTAGATTGAATGATATTTTAACAGCCTACAGAATTACCCCATCCAGATTACCTATTGGAGGTGTGTGTTCTGTGGGAAATGTATTTGTGTGTATGTAGTGTATGGGATTTTTTGTTTGTTTGGGGTTTTTTTTGAAGAAATGTACTTGTGTTTGTCTTAAATGGCTGTCAGATAAATATGGGGTTGAACTAAATGACATGTTTACTTAGCACTAATCGCTATTCCTGAATAGTACTTAGTGTTGTATTTTGTGGAAACATTCATATATATTCTACCAAGAGTATACTGTGTAGTTGCATTTTAAAACTCATAGAGTGATCATGTAGAACATAGCAACTTGCTTCATAATAATAAGAGACTTTCTTTTATGAAATAATTGAATCTCACTTTGCGTATCAAACTGTAATCTACTGTGTCGGAAGAGTGATGTGAAACATTAGTGACCCTGCATGATCTATTTGAATTTATGCTCCAGTCCTCATTTCAGTTATTTATTTATCTGGCTAGACTCATAATATTTTTTTCTCCTTTTTTTTCTAGGGTGGAGGGAGGAAGTTTATACAGCTGAACATCCTTTACTTTAAACTGTTCCTTCAGAAGGAATTTGTATAGCAGCTAAAACTTGTAGATGAGAGGGGCTGGCGATTACAGTGAGCATAGTGTAAAACTAGAAATTTGAACGTTTTTGCATAGATGGCTTTGCCGAGTCCAGATGTATGTTGCTCTTTCATTAAGTTTTTCTGCTGTGCTCTAGGAAAAAACACATTGCCATGCTACTTTAACATGCTGTTCACCATTACATTTGTCTTGGATTGGTAATATGGGGTATATTGAAGCTTTCTGTAGGAAACTTTGCACTAGGTACTGGCCCCCTCTTCCCCTGTGAGAGCTTGCAGCTTGTCTGTGATGTTAGTTGTATATGATTGTGCAACTGCTGCTTTTCTTCACTTGAAAGGGAGGAAGGGGGACCATGACTGTTTGTGATAGCACACCATCAAAATAAAAACAGCTATGACTCAAAGAATGCGCATACACGTAAGAAACATACAGTTTCTTATGGGGAAGTGTATAAAACAATTCTTCCAGTGATGACCTCTGTTCTTGCTCAGATGGTTCTATCTACTATGTTGTGCTGAGCTGTCCTAGTATGTGTCATGCATGGTTTAAGTATAATTTCTAATTCAGTTAGTGGTTAGACTTGTACATACAATAGTGGTGGTACTTCTGCTTCCCAGTGCAGACCCACAGTTGTAGGACAGTGAAGTTTTAATGAATGACTTTGTAAAGTGGGAAAAGCAGAAATAAGTATGCAAATGGCTGCCCTGATGATGATGTAAAAATAGGCAGTGGGCAGAGAAAGCTGCTACATGTATGAACATGTCGGTGATCTAATTATGTCGAGAGGTAGCTAATATGACATGATACACACTTGAGTTTTTGGTAAAGATTTGCTTTATTCTTCTGTGGTCAGACTTAGGCTTGCTTTTAAGTTTGGAGGAACAGAAAGTTTCCCTTAGCTGGCTGTTAATCTTTTTCAGAGCTTGAGGGCTAAATTCTCAAAGGGTGATATAGGTATGCAAATTCAATTCAGACTTGGCTGCCAGTGAACTGAATGGTATCAAGTTGGAATCTTATTTTTCTTTCTTTTTTGTTTAGATATTGAAGAAGGATAAAAAGCTCCTTAAAGGTTTGGAAGGTTGAATGTGATCAGCATGAAGAGCTTAAAAGCAAAGTTCAGGAAGAGTGACGTAAGTATTTCTGCTCAGTTTGACTGCTGGTTTCCAGGCTGGAAACAAGTTCTTCACTCCCACCTTGATAAGGTTGTAGGTTAATGAATTACAGAAAAGAAAACCTTTTTCCAAGAACAAAGGCAACAGCTGAGTACAGTATGGGGTAGGCTGTTTCTATTCGGAGTGCAACTCTGCTATGCAAACTGATAGTATTTCACTACCTTGCTCCCTATAACTGTATCATGCACATGTGTGGGGTCTGCAGAACTTCTGTAGATTGTGCTGGTGCCCAAAATGAAACTTTGTTCCAGGTACAGGATTAAGCCTAGTAAGGACTTTACTACCCAGTCATATTTCTGTCTCAGCATAGTACCATTCTTATCAGTGTGGTGTTTGAGCACTTAACAAAACATCTCCTCAGTCTGTGGCAGGGTTTCTTCATCAGCAAGAATACAGGAACCAGCTGTGCAATTAGGGCAGCTGTGGCTTATCAGTTCTAGTGTGATAGGAGAGGTGGATATGAGGCTTGAGCAGTGGGGATGACAGACATAAATACGGTGGTCCTACAGGAGACTCTTCAAAACTGCATTTTGGAGACATTAGGCTGCACATCATATATTGCCTCTTGCTAGTAGTAGTAGTTACTAGTATCAGTGGAGACCCAAGCTTGAACTTGTATAGCAAGCATACTTCCCTTGGAGCAGCAGAACTGCTGTAGTCCAGTTCTGTTCGTGTCTGCCTCTTCCTACCGCTACTCATTCCAGCTTCTCATCATGTACTATTGTTAATGCTTATTTGATAGTGCAGTGAGCAGTCAGTGAAATAGGTGAGTTTGTGTTTAATTGACTTTCCAGATTTTGTGTGGAATTGGTAACACATATCCATGATCTGTGAAGAATGTAATATTCCATCCTTCATCCTAAATTTGTGTGCTGCTTTGAAAAAAGTGGTGTATTGTTGTTTGTCATGGCCAGATGCCCACAGGGTCCTAGAGCAGCCGTGTTTGGTAAAGATACATTAGGTTTGAAAATGGAGCTTCTTCAGAAGTTTTGATGTTCAGGAATAAAATTACACACTGCAGTGAAGAGTAGTACAAGCTGTGCTTTGATGCAAAGATGGTCTCATGGCATACCATTAGAGTGGTGTCTTTAGCTGGCTTGTAAGGCACCTCAGTAGCTATGAAGAAGGTAGAGATGCTGTTGTGGTGTAGTCTGCAGATGTGCTGGTTACTGCTTAAAAGGTCTTTTGAGGTACAGGTTAGCATTTGGTACAGCTGCTGTATTGGCTTCCTAGCAGCAGCACTGGTGGATGCTCTACGCCTTCAGTTTAGCAAGAGTTCTTTCTAAAAAGACCACCTCTATAAATGAGCTAAATGTGTCAACCAACCTTTGCAAGCAAAGTAACTTGCAAAACAAGTAACTACTTAAGCAGTGTTTGGCTTTTGCTAATCAGCAGACTGAATCCGCCAATGTCTTATGCCACTTCACAACAAATAAAAATAACATCACAAGTCACTGACATCTCATCTAACTGACTATGCCATTCAGGTTAGAACTGCTAGAATTTTGTGGTCAGACATTGTTGCTCCTGTTGTAACGAATAGCAGTAGTTACTATTTTGAGTTCACCTACACCAGTAAAACTTTTTATAGGCATCTGCTTGAATAATGAGAACAGTCCCTTGGCTAATATATGAACACACTTGGTATTACGGAAGTTAGGTGTGCCTGTGTGTTAAGATGACTTCATTCACACTTTTATGCTTGTTGGCTGGGCTGCTGCTCTAGAGCAAAGGCTAAGTGACGTGCGTGATGCAACTAGATCTTGCTGTAGCTAGTCCATCCACTGTTATAAATTGCACTGGTTCACTTATTCCTTACTTATCTATCCTTGATAAGTCACTCATGCCTCTCCCCAAAACCAAGTGGAATCTGAAAGTAATTGCTGTTTTGATACTACTGCTGTCTGCTGGCTGGAGACAAAGTTGACCACAAAGGATTTTTCAGGTACCTAAAATTTAGATATGCAGCTCTAAGAGCACAGCAGTCTAAATCCATGACAGTCTGGTTTCCTCTGTTTTGAAGCCAAACCTTAAGGGCATAATTCAAAACAGCCAACAGGAGCTGTTCTATATTTTGTGCAAGATAAGCAAGGAAAATTATCCTTCTCTTCTCTTTAGTTTCCAGAAGCTGCCCTTAGCTGTAATTTGTGAGGAGGAGGATGAGAAGGTGGTTTTAATTGGAATTAGTCTTATTTGTATCTCAATTTATAAGATGTGGTAACTGCTGGATTGGGGGTAAGGGTAAAGTCAGTAGGGATAGAGGGACTTCTTTTCTCATCCCACCTCCCTTGTGTTTCTTTCTGAAGGAAATCTTTGACATCTTATTTTGTAGAACTGAAGGTGTCTTGGGGGAAGGAACAGCACCATTCTCTTTAGCCTCACTGTTAGCATTAAAAAAAATAGGAAGAGGGGGAGGAGTAGGAATAAGTCTTCAAGGTGTGTGTGAGAAACAGGAATTACACAAACACTTCTCCAGCAGTAAGGCTGATAACATAAAACTGCATGCTGGAATGAGGACCGCATAGGAAACTGTAATGATGTATTAAAGCTCTCTAGGCTTTACGTTCTGGAGTGGCTGAATTGAAAGTGGGCACAACTGCTGATACTCATGCATATGTTTCTGTGTCTCTGCTGTGGGGCTTTGCTTTGGTTCTGTAGCTATACCAGTCTTGCAGCTTGCAAAAGAGATGTCCCTGCTCCCTCTTCTTTCATCTCTGCCCTTCTGGTTTTGAGGGTATCTGACCCTGCGGTGAGCCAGTTCAGGGACATAAAGTAATGGAAAATTATTTTGTGGGGTGAGTTTTAGCCGGTTAACTCCCTGCTCTGTCTCACTGTAGGGTCAGCCCTGAGAGGAATGGTGAAAGGAGGAGGAGCAGCAGGACATCCCTTTCTGCAGCTGTTGCTTGGCTTAGTTGTATTGTCAAATCACATCCTGAGATTATTGGCCTAAAAAGCACAGAGGTGGGCATGCCAGCAAAGGAGTTGCAGGAACATACAAGTAAATAAGGCTGCTAATTCTGGTATTTAGCAGAATTGATGTAGTCCACAGCTGAGAGATGGGAGCATGACTCTTCTTAGATAGAGAGTGACTCCTCACTTCATGCTTTTGCTGCTCAGCCTCCCTGTACCTCACCTGATTCACTCTCTGTGTGCACAGGCAGCTCCATTAACTGGAGAATCTTTTTTCCTTGACACACTTAATCGCTGTGAAATCCTTCCTGGGGGTGACGGTTGCCATGTGAACATGTGTATTTGGAGTGGAGGAATGAGATTTATCGCTCTGTCACAAATGAGTATTGTCAAAGTGTGATGTGTAGTTTCAGGAGGATGCTTGTAGACTAGAAATGTGTGAACAGGATGCCTAGGTGCGAGCAAATGCTGAGACTGAAAGCTAAGCAGTGGATGTGCACACTTCAAGAGTCTGTACACAAAACAACAGAAATTGCACTTACGACTTGACAAAGCAACTAGTCTCTTCTGCCTGAGAAGCTGTATTTTATCCACTCTTTCTTCACCTCTTGCTATTCATTGTCAAACTCAAAACCTACTACTAGTAACACCTAAAAGCTGACAACCTAAAAGGATGACCATTTTAATTGTTGCAAGAGACTACTACATGTAACACTTGAAAAAAAGTTGGTGTGGTAATGTTGTGAACTATCACTTCAGAGACTGAATTTGTTTATAGACTGTCTGTAGTTTATTCACACAACAGAGAATGAATGTCTCTACCCAGTAACACAGAAGTTCTTCACTGTTTCTGCTTGAAAAAGCAGAGTCTGAAATAATCCATTTAAAACAAAAACAGTGCTGCTGATGTCCTATTAGGCCTCTTCTTAATATTTGAGATTGGAGTGTTTTCTGTAGTAACTAGTCAGTTTGTGGTCTGACTTCAAAAGCATCTAGAATCTTAAACAGGCAGATGAGGGCTGAGTGGATTTTCAAATGTACAAAGATATTAAGCCTGTCTAAACATGTTTTGTCTGCTTCTTAAATATGACAAGATGCTCATCAGCATTTTTTAGGCACCTACACACATTTAAATATCTAGCTCTTTGATATTAAGATGTAGGAACCTAGGTGATCTGTTTAGGTAGATTTGTTTTTAACTGTGTTCTTGATTACTGTGGAAAAGGCATATTTTGTGAAGTCTGTGATGGGTTGGATTGTTTTTGCACTCTGACTTATATCTGTGGGTGAATAACTGAGAAGTTTTAGGACCATTTTCTGCAAGTATTGAAGATTGGCTGAAAAACATGTCTTGAATTTGACAATGGACCAATTTTCTTCTAATTGCTAGCTTGTTGACTGGACAAGAGGAAGATTAGAATTGGGATTTGTTTCCAAATATCTTCAATACTGAATAATTAAAATAGTGGAGTGTCTTTTAAAATTGAAAATTGACTGTACAGTTCAGCAGAAAAAAAAAATCTATTGCCAGAAGCAGAGCCAAGACAGGCTGGGATTTCCCAATGCTAGTTGCCAGCTCTAATTTCTGGTATTTCTGGAAATGCCTATTTGTTGTAGTATCATGCGGGGGTTGAAAAGTTTGCAGTTCTTATGAAAATTTCTGCTTTTTGGCCTGTGGTGTAGTCATTGTTCCATAAATCTCAAAATGATGAGGCAGTTAGGTATGTTGTAGTATAAAATCTCAGTCTTAATCTAGACACTATGCTAATTAAGGCTTGGCACTTCTTTTTAATGCCCAATGTTCTAAGTAGTAGGCTCCCACTCAACAGTTTTTAAAGTATAAAATGCTACGTGGGGGTCTGGAACGGAAAGATTGCTGGGAAACATTCCATTGAAATCACTGTGTTCCCATGTGCTCTGGACTGAATGTGTGGGAGAAAAAAACTTGGGTGGAGCAACTTTAAAAATAATAAAGCAGGATCTCCTTTAAACAGCCCTTAAATTCTTTTATACCCTGAAAGCTACAATTAAACTAAAAAGGATTCTTGAAAATTGCATTATCCACTCTGTGTACGTGTACTAGTTTCTTTCATGGTAATTGTGACCAAAAAAATGCACACAGAGTTCACTCTGGCTAAAAGGTGAAATAACAATGTTGTCTGATGACTTTACCCAATTATTTAGAAAATGAACTACTGAAATTTGTTTTTATTTACGTGTCCTTCTTTTATTGGGTGTTGAATTAAATAAGCCTGAAACACATCATCATGATTGTAGCTTTCCCTCAGTTTACTGTGTTCTTCAGTAATAATTTTTGATTCCACTATACAGTGTGTAGGGGAAGACTTGATCTCTGGAATGTATAGATTGTCCTCAACCACCTCTTCTTGGGAAAGGAGGATTTAGCCTTCTCTCCCTCTTGAAACAAGTGCTGTGGCTCCTGCTCATCTCTCTCTCTGTCAGGAGTCAAGGGTCCTACCTTCCACCCCATTTTCCGCTCCGGAGCTGTTTGGCTTCATGCCTCCAGTTCTGGACAGCATAAGGCTTTGCTCTAGTCAGCTTGCTCTCCCAGCCAAAGCTTAAATGCTTTGTGCAGGAAAGAAGTTAAACATGTTCTGAGTCCTACAGTATACAGAGTAAGACCTGCTGCCTGTTGCATTCAGTTCAACATGAACCTCTTGCCATCAAGTAATGTCTTTTCTTCATTATTGACAATAAGAATGTGTTCAGACTACATCTAAAATTACCTTATTCAGGTGAACTGTAATTCTGGTGCACTTGAGCCCTCTGTGAGGGGGCCAATATCAGCCTGTAAGTTATGTAGCATCTCTTAATGGTGGAAGGAAAATGTAATGGAGAAGGTAAGTAAAGACCGATAGACAAGGGTAAGAGAAAACAGAAGGGAAAAAGAAAAGGTCTGAAAGGGAGGGGAAAGGAGGGACAGTTGAAGCTGTAGGGTCAGAGTTACTAGTTTGGTAACTGTTCTGTGAAAGGAATAACTGGGCTCTTGTGAGATGCCTGCTGATCAGCTGTCTCTGGATGGGGAAGTACATAGCTTTGGCAGGGTGAGGCTAGATAACTTGCAGTTATTGTAGAAACAACCTGCAGCATCTCCAAATGGTTGGGACAGAAAGGAAAAGGAATAGGTTAAATGAGAACTGTGCTGTGGTGTTTGGAATTACAGTAGAGGAACCTGGGTTGGAGCTGGCTTACTTTGAATAAACACATAGTTATTTCCTAAAATAGGATTATAGTCTGGAGTGTAGCAGAGAACATCTTGGTTGGGTTCCCAGTCGGTCTTTGTCAGTCTGTAATAAAATGTCATTGTCAGTTATAAATTCATGATTCCTTTGTTGGGTGCTTGTCCCATGTCTGTTAAGTGTGCAGTGTTCATCCACAGATTGCGTTGAGTGTGGACAGTTGCAGTCCTAATCAGCCAGTCATGTAGTTGCATAGCAAGTGCAATGCTATTAAATCCTGTGTTTGAAGTCAGAAGAAGCTTTGGGGCTGAATGAGTGTTAGGTCAAACCTGCAGGGCTGACCTCACTCACCCACTTGCAGTTTCTCTGTCCTGTTGGTAGCACATCGTGCTCATCTGGGCTCTGCTTTCCACACCTGTGTTTGTCCCAGAACCACTGCCCTAAGGAAATGACACGCAGCTCCTGCACTGCTTTCCTTTTGACTTCCACTTCCACCCATGCTTGTGCCCCAAATTGGGTGAGGAATAATGTCTCCCATTATTACTGGCCCTAGAGCTATATTCTTACCAACACAGAATGACATGAGGCTGATGATTCTTTTGTAAATACAGGTTGGGGAAAGGAAAGGTGTCTCCTTTTCCCAGGTGCTGCCTGCCCAGGCCTCTCAACTTTGTTATCCCAGAGTTCTTGCTTGCTCACCCATCTAGAGCTGGAGGAGAGGTTGGAGGCTGTGTGAAAGGAAACATTGATTAGTCACTGGTTGGCCACAAACACTGGTCCGCCCTGCCAGCCCGAGTGGTGTCTGGCAAGCTGAAGGCTTTGCACCTGTGTTCTGGTCATGCCAGGATGGCTGGTTTGGCCATCCTCATGTGATCCCTCATTAAAAGGAATATGTGTAAAACATTTCCAAAGGTGAAGAGGAACCCTCCCATTTCAAAATTGTTTTAAATGAAGTTAAACCCTGTAGTGTTACGGGCAGCAATATACAAAATTGTAGTAGATAAGTGCAGAAGAACCACCATATGAAGCTAGCTAGTTTGTTGACAGTTCATTACTAAAAATACCAAAATTAAGCAGCATGAAGTGGGAGTGGGTAGGAAGAAGAAAGGCAAATTGGCATATACAAACTGGAAAAAGTTAGTATTTTTAAATATATTGGTAACAAGAAAGGAATCTTTGTGTAGAAATGTGTCTTGTCCCTTAAACAGAGCACAAAATTTCAAAGGCCTGAGGTTGGAAGAGTTGGAAGAAAGCAATTGTAACTTTTTAATTTATTTATTTATCTTTAGTAAGATTTAAATGTAAAGTCAAATAAATTAAAAATACGATAAATGAGCAGTCTGTGTGTTCTTACACACAGACTTACACTGTAGTTACACACAGTTCTTGCACTATATCCTCTCTTCCTTTTCGGTGCTACTTGTGCCTAATCTGATTAAAAAAAAAAAAAAACAACTCTGTCCAGCTGTCAAAGTTGTCACTTAAAACTCATGTAAAGGAGCTGATTAAACGAATGATCCAGTCTTTGTGTTTGAAAACTGTTGTCCTGTCTTTACTAAGAACAAAAAAACAATTTGCTGTGAATAGGTGCTGTAGTATTATCTAAAGAATAAAATACCCATACATTTTATTTTATCAGAGATTTGAGCCTTTTCATCCTATGCTTCTAGTTTGGGAACCTATGAATGATACGAGTGGACAACAAATGTTAATGAGTTAATCAAGCTGAAACAGATGTGTTATTTGCCTTATTCCAGCAATATTTTCTAGTCCTATTCTTCAAGAAGGTGTTCTGATTGCATATAGTCCAGGCAAACGCCCAGTATTAGGGACATGTCAAGCCCGTTTCTGCTCCTTGCTTGCCACACTTGCATCTCCTTGGGGTTCATGCCATGCATGTTCTGAAGATCCGTGAAGTTTAAGCATAGAGGAGAATGAGGGTGTCAGAGGCCATTCTTCCCAGGAAATACCACGTGGTGTTTACGGAGAATTGTGACAGTTGAACTTTCAGCATGTCATTGAAGGTACCTTTTCTTGTTCAAAGGTCTAGTTACTGAAGCACTGCATGGGGCAGGCAGGTAGAAAGAATGAGGATGAAGAGGCCTTCCTGTATTGTAGTTGTATAAGGGAGTTGCTCTGTTCTCTTCAACACAGCTGTGAGAAGGTGCTTTCTGTTGGCTGAAGGCAGGTTTGTTGGGCCAGGTGAGGTTGATGGGTGATGTTTGTGCTTGACCACTTTGTGTTAGCTACAGTGATTAAGGGAGTGTTTAAAAACTGCAGATATGTGTAGAGAAAAACACAAAGCTGGGATGAATAGAAGGCTCAAAGCTAACAAAGTTTTTCGCTAGTGAGAAAAAGCTGTAATACTACAGTGTCTGTCTTACTGTTAGGACAGCTTGTATGTATGCTATAGCTCAGTGGTACAAGTGTTTCATGAACAACTGGTCAAGTTTTGTTAACAGACAATCCTACTCTAATGAACTTTTGAAATATTACAGACTTCTAAATGTATCACTTTATTGGGAATTGATGCAAGGCTAATAATTTATAGCAATTCATTCTTGACTGTAATTTGGTTGTATAAATATTCAAAACCTGACTGGGCAAGGCTCTGAGCAACCTGCTATAGCTGACCCTGCTTTGGGCAGGGGAGATGGACTAGACTATCTTCCAAACTTGACCATTCTGTGATTCTGTATAAAGATTAATATCTTCAAACACATCATGCAGGAAGCTTGAAACCATGTTGAAAGATACCTCTAATTTTTTAAGAGTACTTTGTATCTTATTCTAGGCTCTTAGCTGTCTGAAACACCTTGAGGCTTAGCCCCAGGAAAAGCTATGCTGTCCTTGCGCATATGCTAGTAGTATAGCTGCCTGGACTTGTGTAGTTATTCTGACCTATGAAAAGCTATTTAATGAGCTATTTTTCCTACTTCTAGGCCTAAACTATCTAGAAGTAGCTGCAACCTTAAGCTTTCAAAAATACTGTTGACTTTGTGCTGGTGAAAGCTGTTGTGGTTGAATGTCTTTTAACTACAGCTGCAGGATGTCTTCATCTCTTAGACTCGCAGCTTGTATTCATATGTATTCTTACCACAGGTACTCTTCTCTCCCTGTATTTTGCTTGTTACATGGACTTCATACTTTACCTTGAAGTATTTTGAGGTAGGAACCTCTTTCAGTGCTGTTCTGGTGTAATGCCTAACACTAGTGCTACTTGATACTATTTGGATTTTGAGAGGTGACATAGTACAACTAGCAAAACATAATCTGAAACTGAAGATAAATTTACTGCTCTACAGCTGTCTAAGGAGTCTCATTCCCCAGATATGCTGTATTTGGATATCTCAGATGAAATATACAGTTAACTGTCCAGAACACTTGCATTGACTTGATGATGATTATAAAAGCAAAGGTGTTTTAATAACTTTGCAAATAATGTGGTTACCAATGCATATGTATGTGTCTGACATACCTATTCTGCTCTGTTCACAGGTGCATACCTCTTTTCTTTCATCTTTGCTTCTTTACTGTGTGTGGTGGAAACATCTTAGGAATCTTGTAAACTTCGGTAACCTATCTGCTTATCCAGAGACTGAAACAGTGCCCTTTGAAGTCAGAAGAAAGACTTCAGTCTGCTTGACTGAGCTTTGAATCAAGAATAAAAACCAAACCACCATGGAAGCATATGGTGGGGCTTCAGTGAGGCATGGATTTCCCCTGAATCTAGCATAGAAATACACGTGCTGTTGAGAATGCTCAGGTTGGCAGGTTATCCAACAGTGACTTCTTTTTAGGGTCTAGAGTGTGTTGGGTTGTTGTTGTGTTCCCCCTCGCCCCTCCCTTTTTTTGCTTTGGGGGGCGATTGCTTATGATATGACATGATTCTGTTCAGTGGGAACAATGGCAACGCCTCAGTGACCTTGCCCTTTTGATATGTATTTCAGATGTATAATTTATAGATGTATAGGAAATCTAAGTGAAATGCACCACTTGAGATGTGGGTGAACAGGATCTTCCAGGGAGTAAGCAACTGCATGAGCTTATGGAGTGTTAGTCAATGCAGTGCTTGTGAGCAGTTTCATTGCATACCCCGGTTGCAGACAGATTATTGCATTTTCAAAGTAGAGGAACCTGTATCATGCACAAGCGCCTTATTAATCATTAAGAAAAGCTATGTGGTAGGTCAGTGAGGAGAAACTAGTGCACTGTCAGATTCATGTCTTCAGTTGTTTTGCCTTCATTGCTTCTTGTCAACATGCACAAAATGGGGAAAGGCATTGTGTAATAATGTAGTCAGATTTGAAATTATAAATCTGTATACAACCCTTTTAATGGGAGATGAGGGGATTTGGTTGAAGACAGTGATTTATGAATACAAGTATAGAACCTGTTTAATCTGTAAATGTGTACTTGATTTGGAGGCTGATTCTTAAAGGTTTTTGTAATGTCATAGAATCATAGAAACATAGAATGGTTTGGGTTGGAAGGGACCTCTAAAGGTCATCTAGTCCAACCCCCCTGCCATGGGCAGGGACACCTTCAACTAGATCAGGTTGCTCAGAGCCCCATCCAACCTGACCTGGAATGTTTCCAGGGATGGGGCATCCACCACCTCTCGGGGCAACCTGTGACAGTGTTTCACCACCCTCAGTGTAAAAAATGTCTTGTATCTAGTCTGAGTCAACCCTCTTTTAGTTTAAAACCATTAACCCCTGTTCTATCGCAACAGGCACTACTAAAAAGTCTGTCCTCATCTTTCTTATAAGCCCCCTTTAAGTACTGGCAAGCTGCAATAAGGTCTTCTTGGAGCCTTCTCTTCTCCAGGCTGAACAGCCCCAACTCTCTCAGCCTGTCCTCATAGGAGAGGTGTTCCATCCCCCTGATCGTCTTTGTGGCCCTCCTCTGGACCCGCTCCAACAGGTCCGTGTCTTTCTTATGCTGAGGGCTCCAGAGCTGGACACAGTACTCCAGGTGGGGTCTCAGCAGAGCAGAGTAGAGGGGCAGAATCACCTCCCTCGACCTGCTGGCCACGCTGCTTTGGATGCAGCCCAGGATACAATTGGCGTTCTGGGCTGTGAGCGCCCATTGCGGGCTCATGTCCAGCTTTTCATCCCCCAGCACTCCCAAGTCCTTCTCGGCAGGGCTGCTCTCAATCCCTTCATCCCCCAGCCTGTATTGATACTGGGGGTTGCCCCGACCCAGGTGCAGGACGTTGCACTTGACCTTGTTGGGCCTCATGAGGTTCACATGGGCCCACTTCTCCAGCTTGTCCAGGTCCCTCTGGATGGCATCCCATCCCTCTGGCGTGTCGACCACACCACTCAGCTTGGTGTCATCTGCAAACTTGCTGAGGGTGCCCTCGATCCCACTGTCTTATGTCATTGGTGAAGATATTAAACAGTACTGGTCCCAATACGGACCCTTGCGGGACGCCACTCGTCACCAACCTCCATCTGGACATTGAGCCGTTGACCACTACCCTCTGGATGTGACCATCCAGCCAATTCCTTATTCACTGAATAGTCCACCCATCAAATCCATACCTCTCCAGTTTAGAGAGAAGGATGCTGTGGGGGACTGTGTGTTCACAATGTTATTTCTTTGAGTTTATCAGGGAAAGAACGTGGACACTTTTTTTCCTAATTCTGTTGACTGTGGCTAAGGGAACCTGAACCGCATATCATGTGCTTATGCCTTATATAGTTGTTTGAGAAGGACTGCAAGTTCCAGCCATCTTGGAGTTTAACTGCATTTACTGGCAGAGTAATAGCATACTTAAGGGTGGGATCTTTATGGATTTCTTTTTGCCCACCCAATTATGTTCCTGTCTCACTTTTCTTGGTACAAACAGCCTGTTGCTCTCTGCTCTTGCTGGATTTGTCTCACAACTGTCTCCCATCATGTGTCAAAGTGTGGTAAGTACAACAAGCAGCGAGTGTGCATCCATGCAGTTATGTTGGAATAGGTGTTGCAACCAGGGCTATGCGTGTGAAGTGGTGTATGGCAAGAACCTGCCCTAGGCTTGGTGTTGGGCAGCAATTTTTTTCCAGTAGTGAATACCACTTCTTAATGCATATGTTGTTTGCTTGTAAACTTGAAGTTGCTCCGGGTGTTTTGGTTTTGTTATTCTCAGTGTAGGTTCCTTGTTTGCAAGTCAGGTCTCGCTTCAGCTGGCTTGCTGTCCTGGTTAGTTAGCATGTCGTGCTCTCAAGAGGAAGGTTGTGTTATCCATGTGTTTGTGAGGACCGTCAGCTCAGATTAATGTCACAGCAAAAAGTTCTTGAAAATTTCCTGTTGTGGTGCACTTCAGCTATCTCCATTTACTCAGATGATGGTAAGATGCATGAGGTCAGATGAAGGCTGGATTTTATGTTTGTGAGTAATGTTGCTTTCCTTAGAGGATCATTTGAGGTAGAGAGTCATTTATATATTGCTTGCTAAACTGTGATATAGTGAATGGGACATGGCAAACGTGAGCAGTGTGTGGGAAAATGGCTACAGGTAAGTTTCTTCAGACCTGTTGAAGGGTGACCGTCAGTTTCTGTTATATTGACTGGGACTTTGGGATAATGCATGGTATGGTTTTTTCTCATTTTTAAATGTGCATGCTTGCTCAGTCATTACACATTAGGTGGTAACCACCAAACTTGCTTTACTATTTTGTCTTTTAATTTAGGCTAGCTGGGGGAACATGGGACTATGGTGTGGGTATAGAAGCTTGTTTCCAGATGCTTCTCATTCACTATCTCATTGCACACTTTTGGGCAAATAAGCGAGATGGCTGCTGTTTCAACCTGTAAAATACATAGTATCTACTTTGTGTAGCTGTGCAGTGCTGTTGAAGGGAAGGCACCAAGTCCAATCTGAGATCTTCTGATACAAAATGGAAGAACATTAGGTAAGTGTTCTTCAGGGACCAGGAAGGCAAGTTTAGTAAGTTAACACATAGCTGAAATGTACTTGGCATTTTTTAGTGTTTTTCTTCTGGTAGCATAAGAATGTAATTGTTCTGCCATGGTGTTTTTTTCCCAATCCCTACAAGGGAGTTTCCATGCCTGGAATTTAGATTTATAATCTGCTTTTTTCCCTAATGTATCCTGATACTTTTAGATTAATGACAAGTCACTTTATAACTTATTCTTGAAATGCTAAGTTGCCCGTTTCCTGCAGTGGTGACTCGGGTTGTGTCTGTCTATAAGCGAACAGAAAAAAGCCTGCTATCTAGAAATGCTACATAAATATTACTTAATGACACATTTCTTCCTGCTCTTCTGCAATAGCAGTTCTTGCACTCATTCCCCTCTCCCGTCTCCTGGATAACTTTTCATAGGTTTAGTGACTGTGTTCAACGCAGCATTTTCATTTTCTTAGATTTATGTTTCTGTTTTTAACGCTAATAGTTTTTCTATTTTTTCATTGGTCTGTAAATTACCTATATAGTGCTTAGTAGCTTCAGTTTTATAAATGTAAGATTGTTTTGGCTCTCTGTACATACAGCAAACACAATTATGAAATTACATTCTTTGACATAGGAAAAACAAATTAACTATTTTTAAGTAGCTTGTACATGCACTGAAGGTGGCTGTAAACAAACAGTACAGTCTCATTTAGAGGGAGGGGAACAGATACTGTAAATCTCGCCATTTAAATTGACTTAAGCTCGTAGTGGAACAGCATGAGAACTGCCAAACTAGTGCAGTAAAGGAAGGAAAGGTTAGAAGATTGGACACAGGACTCAACCCCTCATCTTTCAATGCAGGGGCTTGTTATCCCACTTTCACATCTTTAAAATAAGGGGGAGGTGTGTAAGAATATTTATATGGGGTAATTGAGGTGGATAGAAAAGTAATTCTTTAGTGCTCGAATACTGTGGAAACATGGGGGCTGTGTAAATTCTCTTAAGGAGAGACAACCAGCTTCTACCATGCCCAGCTTAACTTCTTTCTCAGCTCTACATAGCTTGAGAATCCTCAGACTGTTCTGACCTCGGTATGTCTGCTGGCCATTGTTGTAAACTTTGGTCTCTTGAGTTTCCTGCTGTTTAAAATCTGTGGGTAGTTAGCTGAGGTGCTGCTGTTGCATGCTGCTGGAGATCTGACCTTCCTTGCAGGGCACTTGAGTTTATCCCAAATGTGTGTAATAGGACTGCATGAGGTTTGCATGAACACTTCCATCAGTAAGATTCAGAGGGGTGATTTTAAATATGGAAGACATAAGTGGCCCTGATGATCATAGAATAGTTTGGGTTGCAAGGTACCTCTAAAGGTCATCTAGTCCAACCCCCCTGCCATGGGCAGGGACATCTTCAACTAGATCAGGTTGCTCAGAGCCCCGTCCAAGCTGACCTGGAATGTTTCCAGGGATGGGGCATCCACCATCTCTCGGGGCAACCTGTGCCAGTCTTTCACCACCCTCAGCATAAAAAATTTTCTTCCTTCTATCTAGTCTAAATCTACCCCCCTTTAGTTTAAAGCCATTCCCCCTTGTCCTGTTGCAACAGGCCCTGCTAAAAAGTTTGTCCCCATCTTTTTTATAAGCCCCCTTTAAGTACTGGCAAGCTGCAAGAAGGTCTTCCCAAAGCCTTCTCTTCTCCAGGCTGAACAACCCCAACTCTCTCAGCCTTTCTTCACAGGAGAGGTGTTCCATCCCCCTGATCATTTTCGTGGCCCTCCTCTGGACCTGCTCCAACAGGTCCATGTCTTTCTTATGCTGAGGGCTCCAGAGCTGGACACAGTACTGCAGGTGGGGTCTCACCAGAGCAGAGTAGAGGGGCAGAATCACCTCCCTCGACCTGGCCACGCTTCTTTGGATGCAGCCCAGGATACGACTGGCCTTCTGGGCTGCGAGCGCACATTGCTGGTTCATGTCCAGCTTTTCATCCCCCAGTACCCCCAAGTCCTTCTCGGCAGGGCTGCTCTCAATCCCTTCATCCCCCAGCCTGTATTGATACCGGGGGTTGCCCCGACCCAGGTGCAGGACATTGCACTTGACCTTGTTGGGCCTCATGAGGTTCACATGGGCCCACTTCTCCAGCTTGTCCAGGTCCCTCTGGATGGCATCCCGTCCCTCTGGCGTGTCGACCACACCACTCAGCTTGGTGTCATCTGCAAACTTGCTGAGGGTGCCCTCGATCCCACTGTCTGTGTCACTGACGAAGATATTAAACAGTACCGGTCCCAATACGGACCCCTGCGGGATGCCACTCGTCACCAACCTCCATCTGGACATTGAGCCGTTGACCACTACCCTCTGGATGCGACCATCTAACCAATTCCTCACCCACCAGACAGTCCACCCATCAAATCTATACCTCTCCAGTTCAGAGAGAGGGATGTCGTGGGGGACCGTGTCAAAGGCCTTACAGAGGTCCAGATAGACGACATCTGTAGCCCTTGCCTTGTCCACTGGTGTAGTCACTGCACCATAGAAGGTCACTAGGTTAGTCAGGCAGGACTTGCCCTTGGTGAAGCCATGCTGGCTGCCTCGAATCACCTCCCTGTCCTCCATGTGCCTTAGCATAGCTTCCAGGAGGATCTGTTCCGTGATCTTGCCAGGCACAGACATGACGCTGACTGGCCTGTAGTTCCTCGGGTCTTCCTTTTTCCCCTTTTTAAAAATGGGGGTTATGTTTCCCCTTTTCCAGTCAGTGGGAACTTCACCGGACTGCCATGACTTCTCAAATACGATGGATAGTGGCTTTGCAACTTCATCCACCAGTTCCTTCAGGACCTGTGGATGGATCTCATCAGGTCCCATGGACTTGTGCACCTTCAGGTGCCTTAGATGGTCTCGGACCAGAAGTTCTCCCACAGCGGGCGGCTCAGGTGCTCAGGACCTGTAGGACCAGATATTTTACCTTTTAATAGCTCACTTGTTTTCAGTAGGATTGCTCCCAGTTTTCATCAATGCATGATCACAGTCTGACCTAGAACATACTCTCTCCTCCGCTGTTTTCAGTTTGTGTGTGTGTGGGGGGGATTTTGGATGAATTACCAGTTTTCACACACAGCTGAAATGCATCTTCTTTTCAAGTATGTTTGAGTAATCCATAGTGATTAAGCAAAACAAGTAGAAAAGAATGTGATCTTGCTATATGCCATGATTGTAATGACCCCCTCTTTGAAATAAATCAGTTGTTTGTCAGAAGACTCATGTCTGCATAAGCACACGGCATTGCTGCAGACAGGAAGTGCCCTAGTCTGTTGACCTTGTCTCCCAGGGAAAATCAAAGCTCTCATTAAATTAAAAACAACAAAAAAAAAACCACCAAAAAACCCAACCAAACAAAAAAACCCCCAAACCCAAAACCCAACTTGTCTTAGTGGAAGACAAAGGCAATAATATGTATAACCTTCTTTTTTTTTTAGTTTATGAATGTGCAATCTGATATTTAAATTGCTTTTAGAACTTTTTTTTAATGCAGCTGAAAAGAGTGAGGTCAGATGTATTTTCTTAGGGCTATATTACACTCCACAAGGGTGAACAGGAAATGGTTTAAAGGCATGCCAAGAAGCCCCTATTCCCTAACCAATTCCCTTGTCTTCTTTTAACCAGCTTTATTTCCAATTGCATGCTTCAGCTGCTGTGAGCATTTCTGGGTTGAGAATAGGGGAAGGTTTCAGTGTGTTCTTGAGTTGCATCATCCAAGTTCCTTTGCCTGCAATTTAAAATCCAGTTAGTTTTCTTCTTTAAATACAACTATATACAGACCAAGTGCGGGGAAACTGAGATTTTGCTATATGCATCTCCAATCTGTTAGAAGTGGTGGGAGTGCTACCTCATTAACACTAGAAACGGTGATAGTTTAATGTGGCAATGGTATTCACCACGATTTCCAATCATTACCACTGTTTTCAGGAATTTGCAATTTGAATTGATGCAGTACAATCCCCATTTATTCACTTTATTCCATGAATTTTAACTTTTCTGTTTCTAGCTAGGTTTTTCTTCAAAGCAGCCTGTTTTTTTTTCTTCAAGTCTCCTGCTGCAAAAGGAAGTAAGTCTAGAAAATTCAAAAAAAACAACTTAAGTACTGCCAAATCCATGCTTTTACAAACTATTAAAAACAAATAAAAATGAACAAAAAAACCAAACCCAGATTTCTTTGAAGTGTTTCTGTACAGTACACTCATGGAAATATTTAAGAGTTTGTATCTCCTTGCTGGTTTTGCTTGTCACCTTGAATATCCAGTTAAGAAACACACAGGAACATCTCCTTGTAGAAAAGAGAAATTGGAAGTAGATATTCCAAAGAGCTGCAGGGGGAATAGCATGCTTTCTGGAGGTGCAGTGTCCTGTACACAGTGTGATTTGGACTTCCTGGTGTTCATATGTGAGGCAAGTCCCTTCCTCTACGGGGAAGGTTACCTGCTAGAGCAAGCACCTCTTTCTGAGGCTTTGGACAGATGTAATGAACACTGACTTAACACCTGGCTTCTAGCCTCAATGCTCATAAATCTTTTCATACCCAATGTGGCTGTTACTAGTGGTGTATGTGATGGTTGTACCTATTGGCTGGTTAATAGGGCAAATCTTGCAAATACTTGCTATGTTTGCCAGAGTGCTGCCACACTGAATATGCCAGGCTAAACCAGAAATGTACTAAATTCCTTCACAGAGTGTGTGATGTGATTTTTTTTTTTATAGTCTTGTCTCTTCATGATTCATTTCAAACACATACACATAAGTGTAAGTTCCAAAACTAACCTACTGTTTATCTTAAAATATCCTTAAATAGTCACATTAGACATTATCCTGTGCTCTTTCAAACTTGGATATCAACCCAAGATGTCTAAAGTATGACAAAACTAGATAAGCAGACTAATAGTGTTGGTACACATTCAGGAGTTTAAACTTACTGATGTTTGGCTCCTGTCTTATTCAGAAAACACAGTTGTAACAACTTCTGTAGCTTTTGAACATAATGATTTGGCTTTCCAGAGTTCAGCAGCTTTGCTGACTGCCTGGCTTAGGTGATCTCTTATAACAGTGTTTACAGAAGTCAGAAATATTTGCACAACAGTAATTATTAAAGAGGACTAGGAGCTCTGGTTATGAAATCCAACACCTATAACAATAATTAACACTGAATGGTTGGGTGGAAGGCATGTAATATGCTGAGAATCTACAATTAGGACTAAGTGCCTGCTACATGACATCAAAACCTTGGTTGTTGAATACTATAACTCATTAGGCATGTGGGCAGGACCTTATAATGAAATTAGAGGGTCTTCTCCAGTTTTTCTGACACTTGTAATTCTATACTTCATCGGTTTTCCATGCAATTAGTCCTTATCAAATGTGTGATTTGTTGCAGCTTTGGGTGGTACGGGGAGACTCAAAATTATTGAACTTCTGCTGTTATACCCCTCCCTCGACCTGCATTTCTGTTCAGTTTTCTGTTTATTCGCCTACCAAAACAGCCCAGGAAGACATTAAGAGAGGAGACAGCCTACCATTTTTCTTTCTACTTCAGGACTACTCTGGCAAAGTCTGCTTGAGACGTTAGCTGGATCTTTAACACTGCTTGCCTCCTGCAGAGGTGGGGAGGTCACTTCAGTATGTCTTTGTGGGAAAAGGGTTGGGACATTTGAGATTGTCTATCGCTGCTGAGCCCTGGAGAAAAGTTCTTGGTTGGAAGCAAAACAAACAAAAAAACAAAGGAAAAGAAAATATGTCTATTGACATGAAGCCTGAGTTTTATTTGAAATAGAAAAATAGGAGCTTGCACTGAAATGAATCATAATCCATGTTCTGTTCCTTGTTTTCTCTTTTGCTGATAGTGGGTGGAGTATTTCAAGCTAAACTAACTTCAGAAGGCACTAACTTGGGAGAGAGTTACCATCAGCCTGGGTCTCCATTGTCCTACTGCAGCTTTGAGGATGTTTTTGGCATCTCTTCATGTGGCTTTTTCACACTGCCCTTGAGGCATTATGCTTACCGATAGATCTTAGTTGTTGTTACTGCTATAATGAAAAGCATCATTGCTAAGCCATGCCTTCTTCCCTCTTTCCATATCCCTTTGCTGTTCCCCGCGAGCTTATTATGTATCTGTACCACAGAAAGCTAATACTGGCCCAGGATCTTGCTACGCTTAGTGCTGTTATTTTTATTCCCTCTTCTTGCCATTGCAGTTTTAGGGGTTCTTCTCTTACGAAGTTTCATTCTAAAATGAAAGCCACATTTCTCTCTCATAAAATACCAAATGCAGTTGATCATACCTAAAAGAGACGCTGTGCTTGTTTGTGGAGCAGCGGGTAAACATAATTTGTGCTATGCAGACTTGCCGAACAGTAATAAATTCCAATCACCCAAGTTGATGAAAGACACACATTACCTGTTTCTGGCAAGAATTATATTGCATCTAATTAGGCCCAACTTTAGAACATAGCATTTCATGAGCAAAGTTAATTACAATGTTCTTATTCTTTGCTACAAGAAAGCCTAGTGGTGGGGAAAATCAGCAGTTGACGTTAATTTGTGTTCTCTTACTTAATGCTTAGCTGTCTCAGTCTTTTAGTATGTAAGCTTGCCAGACCTGCCATGCACTGCAGTTGCTGGGGAGAACATAATTTCAGCTGATGAGAATGACAGGGAGAGAATCTTATTTCCAGTAGTGGAAAGCAGTGTGGTTAACTCTGTAGTGTTCATGCAGTTCTCCATTTTCAGCAACTCAATAGAGAGAGTGTTTTTAAGGGAAGTTAATAAACTGATTTTTTTGTATGCAAGATGATGGGGTAGAGTTGCTGCTGCTGTTGTTGTTAAGTCCCAAACACACTCCTTTTGAGATCTCCCTTACCTTCCTCCTTGATCCCCCAATTTAAACCTCCTTTCCTAGTAAAAAGTGTGCCCGATTTGTTTTGTAAATATGACTACATATTCTGTAAAAGTGTTGTAAGAAAATAAAGTGACCCTTTTAAAAAACATCATATGAGCATTTTGCAATGTTTCTTGAGATTGGACAGAGTCAGTGTAAGATTTCCTAGATTTCACTAGGTCCTTTGTGAGCAGCAGAACTAGCGAAGCCTGGCCTCCCTGCATGGTTGTTTTGTATCCCTTCTCTACCTCATCACAGTACCTGTGGTTTTCCCACTCTGGCCTTCCATGTCTGCCCTTTCTGCTCTTTTTCCGACATACGTGTAGAGGCAACTCTCTCCCATGTCCCCCATGTGTCTGCCGGGCATCAGGTAGTGTCTGCTGGGGCTGTTCCAAATTGCTAAAGCAGGTAGTGCAGTTAGCTGTTTCGCATTTGACAGATCAAACAAAACAGCTAAGCTCATGCTGCAGCCTTTGGTGGAAGCACTGTATTATTCTTGTCACCTTAGTGGGTTTTTCATGAAACTTGTGTGAGCTTATTTATCTTGGAGACTGCTTCCTAGTTTGGAGTAGGTGTATTGGTATAGAATGATTGCATAAACCTCTTGGTGGGGTGGGGTGCGGGTGGGGAGGAACTGACACCAAATTAAAAGCTATTTCAAAAGAAACAATTCTGGAACAAGAACAGGACCCTCAAACCTGTATTGCTGAGTTTGCTAAAACTAGCCTTACCAAGGGCTGTAGGTTTCTCTGACACCTGGTTGTGAATACCAGCAGTGCTAACAGAAAGCTACCAGCTGGGACCAGTTTTTAAAGCTGACAATTTATATTCAAGAATAGGGATGTGGTTTCTGCCTATGCTAAATAAACTTGTTAGGAGATCTGATTCCGCTCTGTAAAATAGATGGAACTCTAAAAGTAGTGTTGCATTGAACTTGTTTAATAAAGCTACTTAACATGGCTGTTCTGGAGACTCTCTTTACTTCGGCAAGCATCTGACTACACTTACAATTTGAGAATAATCAAGGGTAGATTGTTTTCTCTAGTGCTTTGTGCAATGACACTTTCAACCATGACTGGGGCCCTGAAATGTGAGGATAATTTGAACTCTGACGTAGAATCATAGAATCATTTAGGGTGGAAAAGACCTTTAAGATCATCAAGTCCAACTGTTAACCTAGCACTGCCAAGTCCACCACTGAACCATGTCCGTAAGCACCACATCTACGTGTCTTATAAATACCTCCAGGGATGGTGAATCCACCACCTCCCTTGGTAGCCAGTTCCAATGCTTGACAACCCTTTCGGTGAAGAAATTTTTCCTAATGTCCAATCTAAACCTCCCCTGGTGCAACTTGAGGCCATTTCCTCTTGTCCTATCGCTTGTTAGTTCGGAAAAGAGACATGCATCTAACTGCACAGTTTCTTGTAAAATAAATAGATCTCAACCTTTTGATACATTGCAGTATTATTTTTTTTTTCTACCTGACATCGTGCATGTTATATTGATGGGCATAACCTCTGCCCAAAAGGTATAGTCATATTCTGTCATTGTCATTGTTTTAAGAACTTAAATGGTACCTCTTGCATCCTATTTCTTGCTACATTTACACTGTTGAAGCAGACAAGAAATGGATATTTTGTCATTATCATAATCCTGCTTCATTGTATGATGTAAATTTTCCTGCTTCATCCTTCAGAGATGGAGACTATTGACTCTATTACATCTGAAGATGCAAGTATCTCACATATGCATCAGTCTGGATGGCTTTCAGGAATGCTGGCTGCCTGGTGTCTGCTCTGTCCAGGTTGCTGCCTCCTCCAACCTGTCAGAGCAGCAGAGGTTTTAGGGGAAAAATGTATTGACATGCCGTGTCTTGGGAGACTTTGCCTAAAAACAGGCAGTGATTAAATAGCTTACATGCAAAATGTGTATGTTCTGTATGGGAGGTACATATAGCATTCTTGCTTGGTTCCTCAGAAGCTTTTCCCATGAGCCTGTTGCCTGAACAAGATGCTGTAATCTAGTGAGCAGTCAAGATGTGCTACTCTAATAGCAAGTCTGTCAGACTGATTCCTGCATCTTAGACAAATACAAGTGAGGGATGGACAATTTCTGCAACACGAATTTGGTTGGATAGCTTGGGAGATGCTCTTTCTGTGAGAATGAACTCTTCTTGGTCTTGTTTCTCTTCCCTTGGCTTCCCATCCATCTTCTGAGAAGACCAGCAAGCAAGATGCTCCACTACTGGATATTGACATTGATACTGTACAGATGTAGTGACTTTCATAATCTTTCTTTCTTAAGCACACACATGAATCTAAGTGCAAAAAAGGATTGTTTAGAGTAGACGACCCAAAACAGCTGTGGGACTAGATGCAAAGAGATTTTGCACTCTTCTGTGGGGAGGTGTTGGGACTTGTAGCAAAATGCATCAAACCACAATCTGCATAGCTTTGAGGAATAGAATACATAGTTGTGATACCATCTCATCTGAGCTGTACTGTTTCTGCTTGTGGTGTTTCAATAGTGTAGTTGTTTTGTGAGCCTGGGATGCTCTCTGGGATGAAATAGAGCACGTGATTGCCCATTGAGTCATCTGTGGCAGTGCAAAGGCTGGAGCAGGAAAGTATGTTCTAAAGCAAATGTTGAAAACTTGCATTCAGTGGTAAAAACAGGACTTTGCAGTGCTGCCATTTGTAAAACACAAGCAGTCAGTGACCTCTTCATTAGTATACTTAAATGCCTCATGCAGGACACTACAAAGACCTTACTTCACAAACTTCTTTTTCCTTCGTTACTGGAAAACTGAGTTGGGTTTGCAAGAAAAAGCCGTTTCCCATTTTCATCTGAAATATGAACTCTGCTTTACATTCCTGACCCGTAACAGAGCTATTCCAAAAACATGCTTTTTCTCCACCAAAGCAGCATGTGTTGAATTATAATGGCCCATCCTGCAATGCAGACATTTTAATTTTCAACAGGCATGAACTTCTGCAAGGGGTGGAAGTTCGGGGGGAGGGAGGAGGCTAACTCAGAAAATATGAACAGAAATATGCTCCTTTCCCAACCCTCTGTTCTTTAGAGCATTCTCACTAAAAGAAATTAAAACCAGAAAGAATTTTAAAGCGATTTTTATCTTGAGAAGAACTTGATGCCTGTTTGAGGCTTTGGAATGTAAGTCATGAATTAAAAGCCATCTTATGTTTGTGTACAACTACACAGTATTTAGATGGTGGGGGAAAAATACACCTTTGTCTGAGAGCTAAAAATAGGTCTGTAATTATGTATAATAGGCAAAGATAACTGACTGTCTTGCTTAGCCTTGGCATTTTGGTCTAGAGGAAGGGGAGCCTTCTGCAATCAGTGCTTTCCATTGAAAACACTGAAATTCTTCACGCCTTGTAAAGCATGCTGTCTGCAAGTTGTGTGCATGTTGTTGAGCTGGTTAATTTTGGCTCCTGCTGTATTTGTTGCTCACTACTCATCTGGCTTCATTCCGAGCAGAAGCAGAGCTGTTTGCCTAATGGGAAATGGAGTTCTTGCTGGTGCCTTCTGGTTGCAGCTTTCTGTAGCTCGGGGACTGAGCAGCCTAAGAGGTAGCTGCTGTAGTAATAAAGGTACAAATTGTGCTGTACTTTTCAAAAAACTTCAGCGTGGAGAGTTTGAGGGGGAAGTCAGGTGCGAGTAGCTAAAGAGCTTAAATTGTGGTGACTATTGTAGAGTGCTAGAAACCTCTACTTGACTTCCCCAAAGAAGAGGAGCATCCATTTTTTGCAAAAGCGTATCCACACTGTTATACATGTTACTGGAATAATGCTGTGTGTCATTAGGGCAGTAGAAATGGCATGTATCACTTCTTGTACGTCCTCAGGCAGTCTTACGAAGCAGGAGGGTGTTATGTATACTAACACAACAGGGAACACATCTCTGTTGAAAGGATCTAGAAGTCCTGTTTGACAATGCTGTGTACAGAATTAAAGCGAAGCTGTGGAGCTGTCTTTTCCTAAAGCCTGATTTATGCAGGAATTCACTTCTGACAGAATTTGGTGGTAAAGATGCCTTTGCTTTAAAAAAAAAAAAAAAGTGCAAGTATTTCATATGTTTTGATTTGTGAGTAGGTGAGCTGCACAGATGCAGTAAGAAGAGGCAGAAAAAGTTGGATTGGTGTTTGTGTCTGTTCAGCAGAAATGCTGAAATAGGAGGAAATTGTAAAATCAATGCAATGAATTCTAAACAAATGATGCTTTCCTTGTCCTGACCAGCATGTAGCATCTATTGACCTTGTTACTCTGCCTTATTGATCATCCCTGAGATGTACAAGGGTGCACACACCTTAATACTGGGTGAAATTTGCGCTCAGTCTCCTTGTGGCAGTTTCAAAATATATATGTGAAAGTGTGTGCTTTTTCTCTTTTATTTTTAATTGAGTGGTTATAAATTTTCCCTTTCTCCTATCTGTGTTCATAAGTGACTGTGAAATGTATGTTGTGAAAAAAGTTAATCTTTTTACCTTTTTGAAGACTACCTGTGGCTGACCCAGCTGTATGGAATACAGGTAAATACAGATAATACAGGTAGGTCTAGCTGATTGTGGAACAGGTGGCCATGATAACGTGCTCCACCCTCCCACATAAACAGTTAAGGAAACTGGAATGCTTTAACCATGCAAATCAGATATAATTGTACTCTTTGAATGGATTCTTTGCCTTTTTTTTTCCGCTGTTGGTGCAAGAAATGCCCTTTTGTGCTGTCTTCAGAAACAGAACAAAAGTATTCTTGAATACCGTGCATCATCGTAGATGTGTTGAGCTCCTTTTTCATAGCTCTTTCCAGTTCTCATGTGACTGTGTTTATTGCAGAGGTCCACAGTGTATTTCCCAGATACAAACGATTTCAGGCTCAGTTTAGAAGGAGCAATTTCAAGATGAGTCTGCTGTACTATTCTTTTAAAAATAAACATGAGCATTCATTCCAGCATGTGTCCCTGAATACCAACTCTCTCTCTGTCCCAGAGATTGTATTAAACCAATGAAATAGTTGGTATATTTTCTATATTTGGCGGGGAGGACGCCTACTTAGATGAATGTTTTCAGTATGATATATACTTGTTATCTGTACAATCCCTAACAAAAGCAAACAAGAAGAAGTCTTTATGTGTAGCAGGTTCCTATCGCACTGTGGTGTTAATACTCCCATATATATGCTAGATCTGGACACAATTATTTTCTCCTTTATGTTGAAATTCTAGCTATGCTGGGAGGGTAGTTTAAGTACTGGCTACTTTGATGCTTGTTTTCTTTTGTGTCCTTGTGTTCTGCACAAGCACATAGAAATTGACGGACTGTATCCAACAGAGAGATACATTTTGGTAAAATAAATCTTGTGAGTTCTGCCAGCCTGTCTGGGAGTGGTCTCCACGGTAACCAGGCTTCTCCTGGCATAACTCAATAGCTCTGTCCAAAATAAGTGCTGGTAGTGACTGTGTTGGTGCAATAGCAAGAAATGCGTCATTTTTACTAGATACAAGTAGTTAGCTCTCTGTTTATGGACCAGTGTTTTATTTAGAGATCATCCATGTGAGACAGGCTCTGTCACCTCTCTGAAAGGGTTCAGAGTTCAGTCCCAAGCTCCCAGGGTCGGAAAAGACCATGTGTTGAGGCATGCTCAACTTCTGGGGATGAGAATAAATCTTTTTGTGCTCATCTCCCCAGTGATTTCTCCTTCAGCCAACTAAAAAACAGTATTGACTTGCTCTGGTGGGAGGTGCGTATGCAGCCAGTGAAATATATAATGAAACCTGAAGTCTTACATGCTCTTTTTTTTTTTTTGTCAGACTAAATAAATACTTCTTAAACATAATTCTTTTTGATGGCTTAAAAATAATTAAAATGTTGCACTACAACACCTAATTTTTCTAGGTCTGCTGACATGCATGGATTTTTTTTTTAATTGCCCTTTTATTGTGTGTTGCAGTCTCATGCAAACAACAGATGGATCATAAACAACACAGTATGTTATTTTGGACTTTACATTGAAATTCTGTCATTTCTGTTTGCAAAATATGACATCTCTTAAAATAGCAGTGGCATGACTGGTTATAGTGCTTGCGGTAACTCAGAGCATGTATAGTGTGTCAGGATGTATGGAGTGTGTTGATAAAGCTTGGTTAGACTGGCTGTCATCCACTTTCCACTTCAGTTTTCCTGTTTGACATTAAATGTTTGGAAAACTCTTTGCATAGGCATAGAAATAAAAGAATGATGCATTCTAAAATTAAACAAAGCTAAGGAAGTGGCTAGTTACCCGTGAAGCTCAATATTAATCTAAAACTTCTAATATATGTCCAAATAACATAATATTCTAATTTTTTTTTCATTTGCCAAAGTGTTTGTTGCTGTCATTAAAAAAAAAAACCCAACCAAAAAACCCCCAAACAAACCAAAAAACCCACACTAAAACAAAAAAAAACCCCAAAACAAAACTGAACTGGAATGGTGGAATTCTCCTTCCCCTCATTTATACCTGATGTTGATTCTTTGTTTTAATTTCCAGTGTGAAAAGCTAGTGCATAAAAGCCTCCTGGCTCTTTTTAACACACCATGGAAGGCTGCTTGTAACCTTCCAGCAATCATGAAGCCTTGGCCCAGTGTTTGATGTCTTGTGCTATCGACAGCATTTGCACTAAAAGAAAGTGGCATTGGAGGTGGCCAGCCTGTAGTGAGCATAACAGCCCAGTTTTACAAAGGGGAGCATAGTAAGACCAGTTCAGTGGCTGGGCAGGCATTCAGCAAGCAGCCTGAGGCAACGTGTTGTGTCAGGGACTGAGCAGAAAGCCTTGGACAGCTGCAGCACAGAGGTTTAATTTATAGTGATGTTGCAGAGTGCGTGCCAAAACTTTCCTCACTCTTGAGGAAACACTTTCCAGTGCATAATCATTCAGCCTTGTAGAGTTCTTTGGAGATGCTGAAGAGCACTTCGGGTTTTTTTTTCCCAAGCAGATAGCGATGTTCTGTGGTGAGATTATGGAGGACTTGTCTGTTCACACTTCACTGTCATTTCTGTAGTCACTACAGTAATATTACAGTATCTTCACTGTAACCTTTTCTGGAAAAGTAACAGGAGGTTGATTTCACTGTCTTAGCTTTGTCAGTCTCTTCCCATTCAAACCACGTACCAGGCCAAAATCTTCAAAATTTGATTTCTCAGAAGTAATTGCAAGGCTGTTGTCAAATATTATGTGGAGTTTTCCAAATAGAAGTCCTTGATTTTTTTTTTTTTAATGCAGTGAAGTTTTTTAGAAGGATAAAACAAAACTGATATGTGGTAATTGATAATTCAACAGTTTAAAAAAAAGAAATTACCAGCATGCAGGCCAGGTTCATGAGAGCTTCCTTTTCAAATCCATATTTAGCTACATAAGCAAGATATTTAACTTTCAAAATGGCTGGTTCAACAAATAGTTCAATATTTCTATAGTGGCATGTGCATGGCATAAAATATACTTAATGTAAGAGATGATATTCCACTGACGTTGTATCCTTTCATAGTAACGGTGTGTCCTCAGCCTCTGTCAGAATGACTGTTTTATCCATCCTTAGGTTTTTATTCAAACCCTGAATTAAAGTGTGGCTGTAGCCTGTCCTCGGTTTGGACTTCAACCCTTGATTCAAGTTATCATTAAAAGCTCTTGCCAGAAGATTATAGGAATTGGTGGCTGGGGTATGAGAAGACCATACAATCAAAAGCATTCCAGCTTTCTGCCTGAGTGGTTAAGGCAGCATAACCAAATCTGGTGGCTTTAAACCGTTTTTGTTTTGGAGACATCTAAAAAATGTTGGGCTGGTGATATACAGCTGGCCTGCTGAATTCAAGATTACTGCCTTGCTTTTCTTAATTACCTTTGGATACTTGAGAAGGAGCTAAGAGATTGCTAGGGACCTATAGCATACAGGTTGCTTGAGCACAGGGGTTTCTTTCTTAGGAATATGCTTGTTGGTGAAGTGAAGCACAGATGAGGCATAGCAATGCTGGTTTTTTTCTTTCTACTTTCCATCTCAATACTGAAGAAAAGCAGTGTCATCATTCTTTAGGGCAGTGTTTCTAGCGTGACCTGGTCCTGGTGCCCATCGAGTTGTACGGACACCAGTATGTCTTTGATTTTTGTTCTGCAGAGCAGGAGAGGGAATAGAAGCTGTGGTGCAAAAAGCAATAGGGCTGAACAGCTTTCTGTTAAGAACAGAACAGCGATTACTCGTTCACATTGAGGGTCCCTAGACTTTTGTTTCCAGTAGTGCCTGTCAGTGCATATCTTTGGAAGAGCAAGCAATGAGCAAGTGTGTATGACACTTCTCCGTAATACTTTCCTAGCTGCTGACTATTTTCAGCTCAAGCAATTTCCTGAATGTGGAAATTCATTCCCTGTGGTTTGAATGAATCTCTCTTCCAAATCTGTAGTGAATCTTTCTACCTAATATATGATCAGTCCCTCCTTGAACCCACGTAAACTTATTGCGTCTGCAACATCCTTTGAAAGGAGTTCTACAAGTCTGCTATTGACTTTCTTTTGTTTGGTTTTGACCTGGTTCCACTTTCTTGTCCCTCACTGTGCTGGAAAAGACACTGAACAGTTGATCCCCATCCACCTTTCCTATATTGTTGATTTTTATCGACTTTGTATCCCCCTTAGCTTGCCTCTTTTTTGAGGCTGAGGCACCCTAGCCTATTCGTTCTTCATACAGATGCTGTTTTGGATCATCTTTGCACTTCTGAAACTTTCCAGCTCTAATGCCATTTTAGAGAAAGAGACCAATACTGCACACTGGTGAACAGCTTGAATGTACAGTTGGTGTACAGTCTATAGTTATTCTGTTTTCTTCTTTAAGCCTTACCTGATGATTCCTAACACTTTGATTTCGTAGGGACTGGACTGGGATTCGGGAAACATGGATGCTTTTCCTGGCTTATCTGTATAGTCACTTGGCTTCTTGGTTTCTGCTGCTTCTACAAATTTTTATATTGATGTGGTTAAGTATGCACGCTCTTATGGAAAAGGATACTCAGTGTATGCTCTTTTAGTGGCTGTCAGGACCCTGTCTCTGTTGCGGAGCAAGGTATTATTACATAGAGGGGAATTGTAACATGGTGGTTTTAGAAAGGCTTTGGAGTAATTATATCTCAGTCAGTCACCAGTAATTTTCCCTTGCTAGTTTTGTCACTATGAGAAATGAAGTTATTGCTGCTTGTCATTTTTCCTTACTTTTCTTGCTGGAATCAGTCAATTTTTCTGGTAGCCTGACTTGAGTTGAGGGTGGATTTAAACAACCTACAATAAAAGGTGGGGGGTTTTTATAGAACTGTTAGACATTACCTGCTTAGTTAAGGCATCTGTGCATACCTTCTTAAATGGTGCCCTGAATATAATGAGGACCAGAGTGATAACAATGTACTGAATGGTTACCATTAATTCCAAGTGATTATGTGAAATATTTGAATAACTGAGGTATTGATGCCTTCTGTTGTGCATATTTGGGTAATTAATGAATTGAAGAGTATTTTACCTGTTACAGTTGATGGCTCTGATTTCCTTCTCAGCAGTTTTTTTCATTCAACCTTTATGTAAGGCAGAAAATAATATTCTTTGCCATTTAGTGTATGTGTATTCTTAGTTGATGTGTATTCTTTTCTCTTCCCTAGATAGTTTTAAAAGGGAAGCTTCTTTTGATTTGCAAATAGTCCTTTAAACTCTTTTTTTCTAGCATTTTCATGTTAATTAAGCAGTGTGAAGTAGTAATAAACCATAGATTGCTTTCAAGTTTATAAAGGCAAACTTTTTTAAAGCTGCATTGCTGTAGAAAGGTGTAACAAGTAAGTAGTTCATTGTACTTATTTAGCTGAGCAGTGTTTGTAACAATAATGGTTGATGCATTAATGTAGATTTTAAGAACAATACCCATTTCTTTTCCAAGAGAAGGCTTAAGAATATTTATCTTGGAGACTTCTGAAAAACTCTGCTTATTTGTGTAATACCTTTTTAAAATAGCTAGCCAGATGGATCCAGTGAATGCTTGTGCATGTCACATATGTCTAACGCCTTTCCTTCTCCTGGGACCAAACTACATTACATCATATTTTATGATTACAAGACAGAATTTTAGTGGAACTGGGCCATATGGTTGAGTCATCTGTTCTCTTCAGTTTTGGAAGGATTATACTAGCATCTTCAAAAGACTGTTAAATTTATTGGCTTTTTTAACCCATAAGATTTGGAAGCCTTCTGCTGTCTCTGGCAATGAAAACTATCCCATTTTCAGCTTATTATTTATATAATCCTTTGCAGTTATTAACTGAATCTGTTAAAGATGCTGTTACAGGATGCAAAAAAGATGCTTGTATGTTATTTTGGGTTTCCTATCTCATGAGATGGAAGGGAACCCCAAAGATATGTGACGTGGATTCCTAAAAGAAATCAAGAAAACAACAAACACGTGTTCTTTGCATTTTTGTCATGACTCACAAAGCTCTTAGGCGTTATCTCTTCTTCCTTGAAGACTTAAAACCTGTTACAAATCCTTGCTCTCCCTCTCTCACTCCACTCTTTCACATAAATTATTGAAAAGCATGTTTTGAAAAGGATGAGAATTACCTCGCTGCTGACTGGCCATTTGCTCTGGGGAATGGTCTGAATTCAGCAGTTATTCATTCATAGTTGTTGCATTAGATGCACTCCACAGAATCCAGCATAGCCTTGGTGTGCAGTCTCAATCTTTGAAATGGATGTAGAGTAAACAGAGTATGATGGGGAGTGTGACTAGGGATATTTGTCAGGTCGCACTACTTGTAAGCATCAAAGGGGTAGGGTGGCTTTAGGGAAATGTTTTATCAGATTTATATTATTACTAGGCATTTCTCTCTCATGTCAGCCCCTCCATGGACCCTGACAAAGAGGTTATGGCTGTAACAGGAATGTTTCTGATGATGGGAAAGGGGCTGGTAGCACAGCAGGCCCACTTATTTTACATGGGAGTGTGTGCTCTGTCTCCAAAGAGACTCTGGGCACTGTTCTGCCCTTCAGGATTTTATGCTTTGTGCATCTTTTCATTGTAGATTTTTAACTTGCAGTGGCTTTGTACCAGGAAGGTGAAAACCTCTAGGTTGTTGAGCTGCTGAGCTCTCTTCTTACAGAAAATGTGAGTGGATCTTGTGAAGAAATCAGAATATAAGCTAGGTGACCTGCAGTAGGGTTTCTAGATGTAGCAGCAACAGTATTCCTCACAGAGAGGGATCGAGACTACAACAGACAAACCGTTGGCAGCACTTATCTCTGATAAGAGAAGAGTAACTTGATGATTGTGGCATGCAAATATAATCCAGCCTAGAAGTAATTAATAGGAGCCAAGTGAATGTTTAATTTAAAAAAAAAAAAAGAGATACCTGTGACTTCTGTCATCTTGTGTGAATAATCCTAGCACATTTGGTGAGGTGCTGGTTATCCAAATTAGCAAGAGCACTGTATCGATAGCACTTAGTGCCCTAGTAAAGCAATCATGGATAAGAATATTCCGATGAGAATGGGAGGGTTATTTATGTGCAGACTGGTCCATTAATACTGAGCTGGGGTGGCTGCACCAGGCAGCAGATAGCTCAATCACTGTTCAAACAGGCAAGAGTTAAACCCCAGCACTAGCTTGGGGCAGCCAAAACTGAGTTTCCCATGGCTGCCTGGAGGATGGTGTGCCAGCTGTGGCCCTGATCAGATGAAAGGTGGGCCATCCATGCCTGCTGAACAGAAAAACTGCGTAAGGGCTGTGCATGTTATTATTCACCCCTGTAGAGAAACGGAGCTCCTTCTGCAGATGAAGCCTAAGGGAAGGAACCAGCGTGAGTGCCTGCTTGCTCTTTCTCTCCTTTTACTTAAGGCCTGCCACGTGTGGGCAGTTGATGTTCTGCATACAGAGAGTCTGACGCATAAAAGACTTGTCTGATTCTCAGTGCATGTGATGTGGAGGATAAACAACGTGGGAAGATGTGGTGGTGTGAAATCTCACATGCTCTTCTCTGGCTGCTGAAGTGGATTTTATTTTCATGCAAAACAATTGCTTGCTTTCCCAATTTCTTAAGTCCAACTGGGAATGTGTCTTAGGTATAAAATTCCTATGACTCTTGGATTATCCTTCATTGCAGTCATGGAAGTAAAAGCAGCTAAGCTTAGCTTGCTGCTTTAATATTTGATTTTGGAGACTGACAAATATTAGATCTAGAGTTCAATCCATGGCACAAACATCTATCAGTGGCCTCATGAAGGTCAGACAGATAGTGAAACTTTTTTGTCTTCTTTTGTAGTCATGAAGTACTTTTGGAGATTGAGTTGAGCCCTTGAAGACTCCAAACAAAATAATTTCTTGGAATAGGGATTTGTCTCTATGTATGCACTGTGTTTTGTTTGGCTTTGTCATGGGTTTCAGAATAGAAGGCTATAACCCTGTAGCAGTGGATATGTCCTTTACAAGAATGACAAATTCGACTATAAATAGACTAGTTTTCTACTCTGAATAGTTTTGAGATTTTAACACATATTTTATTATGAACTTTGAAATTGTATTGCTTCCTACAATGCCATTCTAGTAGGTATAAAATATAATGTGAACTGGTTTTAAAAAGAACCATCTAAGATGTTTTCTGGCACTTGTGGAGAATATTAAGATGGTGGAGCTTTGTCAAGTAATCTACTTTAGTTTTGCTAGTAGAGAAAAAAAAAGGAAACAGCTTTCACTGTGACCTGTGATATCATGTAGACATTTGTAATACAAAAATAAGGTGCCATGGTGGCTGGTACCTTATGAATACATCTTACAGCAGTAGTAATACTGATCAATTAATGTAATTCTGGACTGTGTGCAATTCTGCTTGGTGTTGAATTTTTTTTCTTGTCTGCAGACTTCATAATTAGCCTTTGTGTCTCTGTTCCCCTTTGCAGAATAATGGGGAGGAAAAAACTTAATGAAAACCAGCTTACTATGCAGAAGTGGCAAGATAAGCAATGTTTGGAGAAGTTTAGCAGTAGACAGGAGGAGAGATAGAGCCATGGGTCTAAAGTGCCAGTCCTAGTAAGTGAGGTAATGTTGCAGCTGAGTGGGTTCCAGCACAATGGATGTCCATTTCATAGAATCATAGAATAGTTTGGGTTGGAAGGGACCTCTAAAGGTCATCTAGTCCAACCCCCCTGCCATGGGCAGGGACATCTTCAACTAGATCAGGTTGCTCAGAGCCCCGTCCAAGCTGACCTGGAATGTTTCCAGGGATGGGGCATCCACCATCTCCCTGGGCAACCTGGGCCAGTGCTTCACCACCCTCAGTGTAAAAAACTTCTTCCTTATATCTAGTCTGAATCTACCCCCCCTCTAGTTTAAAGCCATTCCCCCTTGTCCTGTTGCAACAGGCCCTGCTAAAAAGTTTGCCGCCGTCTTCTTTATAAGCCCCCTTTAAGTGCTGATAGGCTGCAAGAAGGTTTTCCCAAAGCCTTCTCTTCTCCAGGCTGAACAACCCCAACTCTCTCAGCCTTTCTTCACAGGAGAGGTGTTCCATCCCCCTGATCATTTTCGTGGCCCTCCTCTGGACCCGCTCCAACAGGTCCGTGTCCTTCTTATGCTGAGGGCTCCAGAGCTGGACACAGCACTCCAGGTGGGGTCTCAGCAGAGCAGAGTAGAGGGGCAGAATCCCCTCCCTCAACCTGCTGGCCACGCTGCTTTGGATGCAGCCCAGGATATGATTGGCCTTCTGGGCTGCAAGTGCCCATTGCTGGCTCATGTCCAGCTTTTCATCCCCCAGTACCCCCAAGTCCTTCTCGGCAGGGCTGCTCTCAATCCCTTTATCCCCCAGCCTGTATTGATACTGGGGGTTGCCCCAACCCAGGTGCAGGACGTTGCACTTGGCCTTGTTGGACCTCATGAGGTTCACATCGGCCCACTTCTCCAGCTTGTCCAGGTCCCTCTGGATGGCATCCCGTCCCTCTGGCGTGTTGACCGCAACACTCAGCTTGGTGTCATCTGCAAACTTGCTGAGGGTGCACTCGATCCCACTGTCTGTGTCACTGGTGAAGATATTAAACAGTACCGGTCCCAATATGGACCCCTGTGGGATGCCACTCGTCACCAGTCTCCATCTGGACATTGAGCCATTGACCACTACCCTCTGGATGCGACCATCTAACCAATTCCTCACCCACCGGACAGTCCACCCATCAAATCCATACCTCTCCTGTTTAGAGAGAAGGATGTTGTGGGGGACCGTGTCAAAGGCCTTACAGAGGTCCAGATAGATGACATCTGTAGCCCTTGCCTTGTCCACTGATGTAGTCACTGCACCATAGAAGGTCACTAGGTTAGTCAGGCAGGACTTGCCCTTGGTGAATTTGCCCATCTGGAAGCAAGAAGATCCATTAGGTACCTGTGTTCTCTGACTAAATTTACTAGTCAACAGAAACTGGAGGGTGTTACTAAAAATCTAGGTAGATGTAGTTAGTTCAGGTACTCATACCAAGAAATAAGTGGTGCTGAATTTAAAAACAATCCACTGAGGAAGTGGTATGTGTATGGCATTGAATGTTGAAAGCTAACAGGCTGTTCCTGTCACTGTCTCTAACCAGAGAGTTCAGATGTATGCCCTGGTCATTAGGCACACTCTGATCTTCACAGACCATTGTGTCTAACACAGTATTGGGGAATGCAAGATAGTCAACACAACAGCTGAATAAACAAATTTTGCTTGCATAGTCCGCATTGTCCCTGTATCTTACCACTGAAATATACTTACCAGGTAAAAGGTGAGATTAGGTTGTCCAGCCAATTTCACTTTAAATCTCATGATTTCTCTTTTTCCCAACTGTGAAGCAGTTGTGCAGCAGAAATCCTGAAAACTTGGAAGACCTTATGTGAGTTGCTATTTGACCATGATACATAGCTAAAATCTGTTAATTCAGTAGTTCTTCAGCCTTAAAACTTTGTTAGAAAGCAGTCTTTTCCATGCATCTCATGCTGATGATCAGTTTCTTGTTTATATATTTTTATTTTTCAGTGTAAGGAAAACCTGAGGATTCTTGGTGGTCCTTTGATAACCATTTGAGAAGTGTGGGGTTTTTTTTTTAAGTCTGTGTTTTGACACCCTATGGATTTTTTTGAAGGAAAGAGCTGCTGTGTGTCCAGCAGTAAACAGTAGTCCATTAGATGTATTTTCGTTTTAGTAACATTTACTGAGTAATTTCAAGACGAGAAGAACAGTCGTCTGAGTTCATTGTAGCTGAGATCTTTAGAACTATGAGAAAAGGCGGAACAATGGGAGACAGTCACTTCAAACAGGATTGATTTAGCGTTTTTATTTTTAAAAAGTCCCTTGTGTTTTTTTCCTGTGTGAAGATAAACATTGTTTCATTTATACAAAAATACACAATTAATTCTTGGCTTTACTTTCTTCTGTCTTACTGAGAATGATCGGTTGCATGTGGTGTGGTTACTGCTACATCCTTTGCTATCTGAAATTAAAGATAAATCTCCAGTTGCTGTTATTGGTGAGGTGATAAACAATGGGCAGTAGCTGGACTTGCTGCGATGCTCTGGCTGTATGTTACTAACGATTTAAATGTAGTTTTTCTTACTTTGTTCTAATGCCTCGCATGTTGTGAGCTTTTTGCTCATCAGTTCTCCTTTATCTCCACTGGAATGAAATTGGTTACGTGAAAATATCAGTAATTGCTTAAAAGAAAATAGAAGCCCCGATGTACCTAGATGACATTTAACAGGAAATCTCACTGTTCCTCAAATGCAAAGATTGATTTCTTTTATCTTGTTAAAAGGCTTAAAAGTAGTATCTGAAGGAAAAATACATTGTGGCCTTTACTAGGAAGTGAAATGAGCAGCGGTGTGTGAGCTGTGTGCCTTCCAACCCACCCAGAACTCCACCACGTGCCTCTAAGCTCACAAGATGTGGGCCAACTATATTCCTTGGTCTGGGTGGACTGTGTCATGCTCTCTTGGCCTCCCTTGCAGACTTCTGGGCTCAGCCTCCTCACTTTCTTGCTCTTACAGAAATTAAATCTTACAGTTGAGTTATGAAGAGGCCGCTTATCTATGCCTTATTAACTGTGCAGATTCCCTATGCTGACCTTATGGCTACTCTGCATTTAAACCCTGACTGAAATTGTGAAACCAAACACAGGTTTCTAAAAAAAAAAACCAAGAAACTTACTAATAAGAAACACAAATATCTTGGCAAAACAGCAAACTCTTAAATGCATTTCTTTCCATTTTCATTTCCCTCTTGAGTGTTCTTGGAGCACAGCTCACAGCCTGCTGCAAATTCCAGTCATTATTTAAGCAAAGACCACACTAACTTTTTTCTACAACTTCCCCCCCGGTCCCCAAACTTGCAGTCTCAGATGACCATTTCAGTCAGGTCATCTTTCCCCTTCTTTGCTGGTGAAAGAGCCTTTCATTTCACAGCTTGTAGTCCTCTTTTGCCAGGAAAGTTTCCGGGCAGCCTCACTGGCTGATAGAAGCACCCTGCTGAGTGACTTGCTGTTCAGTTGCATTATTCTGGGGTTCAGCATGAAAAAATGGTTTGCTTGGATAATAATCACTTCTTTATCTACAGAAGCTACCCAATGAATGGGGAATTATCAAGGTTTACTGACAATCTACCATTAGTCTTTTGTTACCATTCCTTGTTCATTCACTCCAACTGCTTCCTGCCTTCCCCATGGTGCTTTTTATCTCTGGTTCAAATGGAATTCATGGTCTGACACAAATACAGTCTCCAGTGTCAAACAGACCTCATGCACTTCGCGTGGACTGTTACCCCAACTAGGCACAGTAGCTCAGGAAGCAAGAGGAGGACAATGTATTAACGCTTCTGGTTGTAAAATGTTCACAGGTTACTTGCATTGCTGCTGCTGTTTCCACCTTTAAAGGAATGCATGTGTAAGCTCTGTGAGCTGCAAATGTTTTGTCTTGTGTAAATATAATTAATATTATTAGCTATCAGTCACATGAAATAGGGAACATGGATGGCCAAGTGAAGCTGGAAAAGACTATTTCTGTTGTAGCAATTAGTGACATTTAGATAATATCACTATGAATTACTTTCAAAGCCATTGTCATGCTTTGCTTTTTTGACAACTTAATTTGAGGTCAAGACCTTACTTGTGGTGAAGTTAATGAACATAGCATCTTTTGGCATGGCCTTCAGGGTGCTGCCTCAGTGGAGTGCAGTGCGACAGGGGTCAGGTTGCAATGCCAGTGGTGCTATATATGCACCATGGGCAGACCTTGAAAGGTGCAGGAAAGAGCTGGAGCCACTTACAGGAAAGAGCTGGAGCCACAGCAATTGAAAGGGGCCTGGGAGGCAGCAGCTTCTGGCATCTGCTAAGCTCTGAATGTCCTGAGAGCTGCTGCCACAGACTTGGATAAGCCGCTGCTGCTGAGCTCAACAACGTCCTACCACTCTGCAAGGGAGGTTTCCACTCCCACCATGCAAGTTTGCTACTGCCAAGTACAATCTCTAAATTGGGGATGGAGGGCAGGGAAAGGTGTAGGCTACTTACCCACATACCACTGACTCCTAGGTTGTAATGTTTTCAGATAAGACATTCTTTTGAGAAAAGCCATTGTCTGTTGTTGTAACTTTGAGGGATGTTTTGTCTAGTGAATGCATTCTCTACAACAGGATTGTTATTGTTTTTAAGACCCTCTTGGGAAGTCCAGCACATGTGGAGTTTTGTGGATGACCTTGTGATGCAGTGGTGTTCGGTGTCTTTGCCATGCAATTGTTTGTGACGCCAGTCTTTAAGTATTCCTTTCCTTCTCAGACAGTGAGTTGCTTGAGTTTGAAATTATCAGGAATTTCAATTTGCTACTCAGCTTCCCTGCAGTTCTGATTTCAGTGGAGATAACATAACTCTGTCTCCAGTAGGTTTGCAACAATGCAAGGTCACTTAAATCATCTCCTGTAGGCTGCATGCCAAAGATAAAGAAACAAAGTTGTTGTCCAGTTAATGTTTGCTCAGGTCTTTGCACATGGAAAACACTGTGTATAAGTGCTAAGTAGAGCTATCACCTCTTGTTATATGTTGTTACATCTTGCCTGACATTTACTGGTAAGCTCAAAGGCAACTGAGGCTTAATATACTGATGCAATGGTGACCAAAGAAGAATAGGTACCTTTTTTAAACACATTTTTTAATTATTGAGCTTCTCTTCTGGAAAGGAAAATGTTCCCTTTGTGACAGAGAAAACAACGTATAAAATAGGTAATGCAAGCTTTAACTATAAAAAATAGGCTTTGATATGAAGATTTCTCTTTGGACTCAAAACAATCTGTCAACTTATCAACACACTGTGTGTGATCCCAATGATGAAGGATTTTTACTGGGCAGTTTCAGCCCCGAGACTACGGTAACTACTTTGTTAGTATCTTGCAACCATAGAATTATCTCTAGGTTTGAAGAGGAAATAACCTGTGCGTAGAGGAAGCTTAGAGGAGACACACAGTCAACAACTGTCAGTACAATGACTGTCAGTAACCGCCACCACAGTGTGTGTTTGTGGCTGATGGAGCTGCAGTTTTGAGAGTTCAGCCTACCTTGATGGTGATCATTGAAGGTGGTGTGAGCACTCTGCATTTGGCTTGAGTATCGTGCCCTTTTTAATCACTAGTCATAAACTGATGGTGTGAATCAAGTCAATGAGTTCTCTCCTGACCTCTGCCTCACTCCACTAACCTTGACCAGACAGTGCCCTGTGCAGGAGTGGCTTTCCATCCTAAGCATGGCTAGCTTTTTCCTGCCAACTTCTTTCTCAGGTTCCTGAATGTTTAAATATGGCAAACACTTAACTTTGTCACCGAGAGAAGCTTCTGAGTAAGGCCATACAGCAGAGTTTCCTATCTGAAAAATTAAAATTAAGACTAAAGAGCATGCTTGAGAGGGATGTTAAATTTCAGTCAGAAATTTCAACCCCGCTCTCCTAAGCCACCTGATGTTTGGATTTTGTCTTACCATCCCTTTGGCTGTCACTGTGTTGTATTTAGTTTCTTTGCTTCAGCATGGCAGGTGTTGTTGCAGTTGGGGTTTATTAGGGATGATGAATTATCTGATCCCCTGCATAATTATACTACTGTTAGTAGGAAAAGATTGATTATTTTTAGGCATGACTGAAAATTTCTTATTTTATCCAAAAACTTGCACTTCTTGAGCTTTGATCAGTTTTGTCTCTTCATACGTAATGCCCATTATCACTACCTAAACTGAACAGTATACGTATGTTTTAAAAAAAAACAAACAACAAACCAACCCTCCCCCTGCCAAAAAAAAATCACCCCAAACCTGAAGAAGTACTGAGTGGAGTACTGATTCTGTTCTATGGAGCTGAAATGTGTGTTTCATCAGCTGAGTTTTGCATGTGTTCACAAACCATTGTTATTGCAGAATGTTAATTGTTTGAAGGAAGACTGTTGATAACTGTTTGGCATGTGGCCTACAGAAGGGGGGGTGGAGATAAAGAAACCCCACATGTGCAGTCTTTTCCAGGATCAGATTCTTCCAAATTCATTACACGCGTGTGTTTGCCTTTACACTGAGCTGCTCAGGTTTTTTTATTTGCATGCTACATGTATAGCACCGTGTGTCATGCTGTACTACTCAGTTGGCTAACTTGCGTATTTGCAACACTCTTAACACAAAACAAGCGAAAAACCAAAAACCTTAGCTTTATTGCTGATAAAAAGTACCTGCTTAGCTGCTCGAGTCTGGTGCTATATTAGAGAGATTTTCCTGAAGACCCTACTGCTACTCTGTGTTAACCTTCAGTTTGATGTGCCCTACATGGCTTTGCTCAGAATGAAGCACGTCTAGGCATCTCTGACATAAGAGGAAACATTCATTTATACTATCTGAAAGAGTGGTAGTAACAGGACTGAAACTTCCCAAGGGCTGTTTGGTGGATGGCACCATGCTACTTGGATGAAATGTGAAAGTTGAGTCAGTGGGTGTAGATAAAAGCAAGGGGTGAGTGCTGAGGAGCCTTGTGATAGAAGGGGCAGGATGTGGCACTGGGGCAGCTGAAGAAGGGACCTTACAGAAATGTTTGGGCTGCCTGGATAAGTGGAACGGGATGGTTTGTGGGGTTGTGGTGGAGGAAGCTTGATGCAGTGGGTTTGTGAAGTTAAGGTCTCCAGACTGGCCACCTCAGTCCTTCCAGTACTCTTGGCAGAAGAGAGCATCTCTCATGTGCATGTTTTCCAGGAGGGGCAAATGCTGGTGCTGTATGATAAATGGCAGTTCAAGGTGGCTTTTACACTGACCAATATTAACCATAGCTGGGAGTCCTTGTGTTTTTGCATCATCCCAGCAGAAGTTACCTCTCAAGTCTTTGGTGGGTACTTGATGATAAGTGTGACTTGTGGGGTCAAAAGCAGGCTAATATTACAAGAGATTCAGAAATTGTGTGTAATGCAACAGTCACTGCGTCTGTTCAGAGATCTGTATTTTCTGATCTGCTCTGGGCAGCAGTGGCTGTGCAATTTTTGATTACATGACGCACTGTGAGAGCCCTACTGACTTAAATATCTCGTATGTGCTTGCCAGGTCCAGGGTACAGTGTCTTTCTGGGTGTCATATGTATTCTTTTGCCTTCTAGATTTTTTTTTCCTGAAGAGGATGGGTAGTAGGGCTACAATTCCCTATTAGAATGGATGTTTTTGAGAGTCCATTGCATGCCATTTATTTTATTAGCTGTACCTTTAACTTCTGGAATGCATTGTACAATGCTGCTGTTTTGAACACAGTGGGGAAGAAAAAAACAGTTCAGTCCTATCAGAGGAATACTTGAGCAACAGTTGATGCCTGCATAGTTGTTTCTTCTTTGTGGACAGATTTATCCCTAATTTCATTTTGAAAATAAAATGACGTCTGTAAATAGATTTCTGTAACTTGCATTATAGTTAAATATGTATAATTTTGAGACAGCTTGAATATAAAATTGACATTTCATCTACAATAATGACACATTTATTGATGCCGTAGAATGACACCTTTATTGCTTTAATGAAAAGATGCATAACTTTTATATGGGCAATACAGCATGATGACATCTTACGTAGAACACAGCTATTTTAATTTATAAATGAGCATAACTCTGCTGCACAATGATGAAGGGAAACTGCGTGTATCCTGTTGTTTTCCAGGAGCAAAACAAAATTGCTGATACAGTAGTGTTAAAGATGTTATAGCATCAGTAAGGAAATCTGAAAACTTGCAATTGGAAGAACTAATGTAAGCGGATTAGGTATGTGTCAGTCTCTAAAATTATTTGTTCCTTTAACAACTCTGAGCCACAGTGCTTAGAAGAAGAGACATTAATTAGATATAGAACTGAAAACAGGGGTCTAAAATGACTACCAAATACAGATCTTCATATCCTAGCCTTCAGCCTCTACCACTTTCCTCTAAGCAGGAAAAAGAATTACCAGGTTTGTGTGAAAAATAAGGAAATGTACACTGATAGCCTTTCCTTGACACTGAGATGAATCTGATAGAACTGAGTGTTTTCAGGGTCCCTGTGAGCAACTGCGTTACTTAACGGTTTGTCCAAGTACAGTTCTGTTTAGTTCTTAAATATGAGGGAATCTGTTTAGCTATACAGACAAGTAGGAAGCAATTTTTTAAATGTGGCATCATTAAATCTTTCTTTAATTGTGTTTGTGTGTGTGTGAGTGTGTATTTTTTGTTACCGGTATGGTTGAAAACTACAGTAAAGATGAATTAAAGTCTCTGTTCTTGTAAGAGACTAATACCATATGTCATAGAATGTTTTACGGTTAGCATGAAAAGGGCATCATTCTGCAACATCAGAATCACTTTCAGAACACTCCGGGCTTCCCCATTCAATATCTAATATAATCTCCGAGGTGCAGCTTCCACACTAGATAAATACTGAGGGGTGATTTGGGATCCAGCTGTGTTAGTTTCTCTTGGGTCTGGGATGTTAATGATAGTGTAATTATAGACAGGGATATAGTTATCACAGCAGCTTCTCAAACGGAAAATTGACTCTTGATTTCAGTTCTTTCTTAAATTTGGGAGTTGGCATTAGTGTGCTTGCTTGCTTATACCAGAATACTGGATATTGGATTATATGTCAATAATGTTTCAATTTAATAGCTGAATATTGAAGGAATATTCGTGAAACCGCTTCTTGAAGACATGGCCATTTTTGTACTAAAAAGCTGAATGCTCTTCTGAAAGCTGTTCTGCCAAGGATTTTCAGCAGGCCTTAATCTTAACATTTTCCTGTAGCTTATTCTGTTTCATGTTTCAGAAGTAAACCTGTTATTTCAGGTCATGAGAAAATCTTAAATTAGGTGTTGTATTTTTTTATCGAAGTACTGGTTAGTATGGGGTTAGACGTGTGCGTATGTGTGTGGGGTGTGTAGATTATCATGTTACATGCCATCTCCTTCTTTCTTTCCAAGATTTAAAACAAACAAGCAAAGAAAAAAAGTGCAGGATTTAGGTGCTACCAGTGCTTTACAGTCATCTCAGTGATTTGTGGGTAAGGGTGATTCATCAAATATCCTGTATTTAAATATCTTATATGACTGAATAATAAAAAAAACAGAAACAGGACAAACTCCAAAACAAAAGGCATAATATGCTGTCAAACAAAGAGTGTTAACTTTCAAGTATTTTATTTACAAGTAAGATACTTTTTTTTAACATCTGCTTTTAATAATAGGCTCCCTTTAAAGCATGAAATTTCCCAAATGAAGAATATGCAATGAGTTTCATTTTAGGTGGAGCCTGATGCTTGGCTGGACACTCATTGTCATGGAGTCTAAATATGGCTAGGGGAAACAATTTTTTTTGCTGTTGTAATTAATGCACTAGAGTCTACAGAGGTTTATTCCACTGCTATAAGAAAAAAGAATATAACCTGCTTGATGTGCATTTACCCAAGAGTCATACCACTGTCATAACAGACTGCAATTGCTCTTTCTCTTCTGCATGCCACTTCCTTTGACAGAGCTGCCATTCATACCCTTGGTTCTAGGTGGTGTTCTTTCCACTCCTGTCTGCTCTCCTGCTCAGACTGCACTCTCCCTAATGTTTTTTTTTAATGTGGTTTTTAAATAACTAGTAACCTGGAACACTTTCCTCCTGTTCTGGTTTTCAGGGTGTGCACAGCCTGTGGAGTTAGTTCATATCAGTGTGCACCTCGTACGCTTTTCCTCACAAGTCCAGACAGAGAAACACCAAATTTTTTGTTCAGCTGGGGGCAAAAAAGTGTGTGTAGACCCTCAGGACAAAGTGGGTTTTTTAAGTTGAGTATTTCTCAAGGAGCATGTTAATATGAATTTAGTCATTCCGAAAGTTGTGTAGAAATTGAGTGCTAGTAAATAGGCAGTCATGCTGGAGGTGGGCTGGCCGATACCAAAGAGAAAGCCATAGTCTGTTGAAGATAACTCTCCTGAGTGCAGCAGGGCACTAACACTAATCCAAATGCAGCTTTTAATTGCACCAGATTGGTGTTCCTGAAGACTGAACCCTGTTGTCAGTCCAGACTAGAAGACGTGGATGCAACTTTCCCTCCTTTTCCAGAGCTTGTTTTGCTGTGATCACATGGGATACAGAAGGTTAACTGTCCTCTGTTTTCTTAGTATCTTGCTAGATCCAGCTTGGATGTCTGGTAGAGGAAATAGGCCATGTCCTGAGAGTTCAGAGCGGGAGGGAGAATCATCACATTAGGAAGTAGTGTCCTTTCCCTGATTCAGCTGATGAGAAGGAGCAAAAAGACTTAATGGATTAAGATTGAAATGTAGGGTGGTCATCTTTTCTTTCAGCAGCACTAGGGATGTGCCATCTATCTGAGAGGTTGATTTGTTTGTTTTAAAGACAAATGTGGGGGATAAAAGCTCAGTAAAGCTAGTTACAGTCTGCAAAGGGCAGTCTCTTAACCTGTTACTCTCTACAAAGTGTGAGCTGGGAAAAGCCTTAAATATGTAAAGTTTTGGCTGGCCTGTGTTGTTAGGGTGGGGTGTGAATCAGCTGAGGCACCTCATTGCTTATCCCTATGGTATATGTGATGAAGGTCCGATGGGGCCAATGCAGCTCCAAAATAGAAACCAGGACTAGACAAATGAAGGAGAACTTTTTTAAATACAGTAAGAACAAATGGATTTTTTTCCTGCACTACTCTTCTACGTATAACAGTTTCCATGTTACAGGTCATCTCCAGTGGTTGCTTGGGCCCTGGCTTGAGCCATTAAGTCCTTGGGAACCTGTGTTGCACAGCTTGCAAATTACTTTTATGCGGCTTTCTCTGTGCCATTTCTTTGGGTTGGGCTTTTGTTTCAGCTTCCAATGGCGATAAATGTGTGCAGGATCATTCAGGAGAGGCTGGACACAGTGCTGGTACTAGTAATATTTCTCCCTTCTTTTTCTTTTATTCCAGACCAATGAGTGGAATAAGAACGATGATCGGCTGCTGCAGGCAGTGGAGAATGGCGATCCTGAGAAAGTGGCTTCATTGCTGGGTAAAAAGGGAGCCAGTGCCACCAAACAAGATAGTGAGGGCAAAACTGCGTAAGTCCAACTTAAACTTGTGATTTAAGCACAAGGGAAGGGAAAAAACCAGCCTTGGATGTGTATGCCACTTGCATGAATGAAGAACCAGAGACCACCCTGAAAATGAAGTTTTCTTTTTCATCTGAAGCACAATACATTCTGGAAAGCTCCTTTCTGGTAGTCTATATTTGTAATTCTACATTTAAAATGCCATTTCAGAATCACAAACCCATTGAGGTAACTTGAAGCTGGATTGCTGGGTAGACTGGGACCATTTTAGGACAGGGTATTTTGAGACTCAGGAATTTCATGGCATACTGCAGATTGCACACTCTAAAAGGCATTAATCTTTGGGGCTATTTTTTCCCATGGACATTAGTTTAATGACATAGAGATTAAGATAAATTTTCTTTCTAATGGGTTAGTTTGAACTGAAACTATGATCACTGAGTTTTAAAATCTTGCAGATGCTAATGATTCATGCAACTATTCCTTGTTTTGTTTGACGTTTGGCAATGAAGGTTTTGTGTGAACAAGATTCCTTTTGCAGTATCAATATATTTCATATATAGCATTTTCTTCTTCTATTCTTCCTCTTGTTCTCCTGTGAACATTCTGAACTGTGGAAGATAAAAGATTCCAGTAAGAAAATTACAGCCAAGAGATTGCTATCCTTAAACTTTCTTTCTTACGGCACAGAAAGATGATTAAATGGATAAATGAGAAGTAGGCATCCCGTGACAGAACCAAAGCATTCATAAAATTCTGGATAGATGGGGAGAAAGGAAAACAGTTTCTAGTCTTGGGAGAGGCAGCACAAGGCAGTTTATACCAAATAATAAGTTCTAATGAATTACCTCTGGGTTACATTTATGGAGTCACACTCTGCTTCTTGCCTGGTCTGTTTCAGTTTCCTACATCTGCTCCATTTCTGTTCTGCATCTGAGGAAACTGAATGATGGCAGTGACTCATAATGACCTGCAACTTCTTACTGCAGAAGTCCAAGTCCTTTACTTCAACTGGGCTTTCTCCACACTTTAATATGTTTTTAATTTTAAAAAGTTGCATACACGTGTTTTTCTTTTGAACATAATCAAAGCATGACTTTCATTGAATCTTCTGAATTATAGCTATGTTTACCATCTCATGTTTTTACAGTCAACGTAACTTCAGAGCTAGATTCTTAAGCTGCACTGTATCCAGTGTAACGCCTAGTTTGCAAGTTTCATATATAATTTGATACTATGAATTTTTCTAGGGAACCAACCAAGACTGAAATTATCAATGAGTACGTACAAGCCTCTTAAGTCTAAGAAACAGGATTGTTTTAACTGTAGGGATCTGGTGCAATGATTTTCAGCTTTACAGGGATATGCTACAGAATTCCCCTTTTTTCCTCTCTATTTGAAACTACAAAGAAGTTGAATACCATATATTTATATTAATGATGCTGTTACTAATAATGCAGGTACAAATACTTCTTTTAATTGCTTGGAACAAATGTGAATTAATGCTATGAAGATCTCTGCTTCTGCTTGTTCCATATGCTCATTTAATTGGTGTTTACTTTTTTAGTTATTTCTGTGTCGTGGTTTAAAAGAAAGCTTGAGAAAGAACAAAGAAAAATAGTATTGCTGTGATACAGAAATACAGTGTGTCAGCTCTCATTCTGTTTCCAGTGCTTTGGGAAACTTAGCAGACTTGCTCAGGTTATTTCTGTCTCAGTTTTGAAAGATAGAGACTGACAGGTGTAGAAACAATGACACTGATCTGGAGAGACATAGCTACCAAAGAGTATCATGACCCAGAAATATTCTCCAGTATGGTTTATTAATAATGGGCAGTGTCTTGTTTGCGTTTTTCCCACTTAAGTCTTTTCTTAGTGTGTGCAAAATGAAGTTCAGCCATCATTTCTGTATAGGTAGGCTTGTTTCTCCTATGTTTGCGGTGTGATGCCAGGGCTTCATTCCTGCACAGTGGTTCTGGGTGCCTAACATAGCTGTTTTGCCCTATCTCAGCAGCTCTACTTAGAGGCATAGACCCTGCTGCAGCCCAGCACTGAGGTCTGTTAGTGTCCCACAGAAGCGTGGTACTAGTTTGTCAGCTACCTCATCTGTAACATGGGAGACTCTCATGCTGGGAAGGTGCAACCTGGAGAGGTCTTTTTGGGACAACTGGCCACCATCGTGCTCAGATTTCATTGGTTACATTTTAGAAAGTGGTCTGTAGTGCCATGTGGGAAGGGAGCTCTTTGGATGAGTGGTCTATTGATCCCTGTGAGTATATATTGATGCATTTGTTTACATAATTAGGCTGAAGGTGACTAACCAGAAGAACATGATGGATTCAATTATATAACAATGTGCATAATGTGATTAAAGACTTTGGAATGTGCTTGAAAGCAAAAAAGGAGAAACAATTGCATGTTGCAGTACAGGTTTGTTAGGTCTGTCATTGTCTGTTCCCTTATGGTGTGACATGTTTCTTTTAAGATCTTTTCTTTTCCATTCTTTTTGTTAATAACCCTACAAACAAAATTCTCAATACTGCCCAGATCTTTATTTGAAGTATAGTAATATAGTAACTATTTTAAACAGAAGGTGGAAAGGACTCTAATTTTTCATGCTTAAAGTGGTACTTCTAAGTTTTTGTTTTATAATCAAATGGCTTCTTAATATAAAATGCTTGAAATGAGAGGAACAGAGACCAGAACCCAGGATTTTCTCTATTCGTCTCGTTGAGTACTGTATGCATCATTCCACTGAGTCCTGCTACGATGTGCTCCAGCTATGGCTCAGTTTTGGACATAATCATCTAAATTTCACCTGTGTCGTTTTGCCTCTGTCTTATAGGTCCTTTTCTTTGTGGCTTGCCCACATGCAATAAAATAGCGATGCTTAAATTAATGAGGTCTAGGTACCAGTAAATTTCTTCGAGGTAATATTTACAGATTTTCATCAGAAGGTTTTACTCTCTAGCAGGTACCTCTTAAAAAAGTATTAAAAAAAAAATCATCAGAGTAATGAAATGAGTTTTTTAAGACTTGGCTTGACTTTCCACACTACCACCCTGACTCAGTCCTTTCTATAAACAATAAATCAATTTATTGTTTGCCATGGAGCAAGTCCACCTTTGGCATAAGTTGACACAGCCCCATTGTTGCTCCCACTTACACAGCACAGACTATTGCCAAGCACACTTGTAATAGAACCTATCTGGAAATCTGACTCTGCCATTGTAGTCTTATTCTGCCAGATAGGTTTTTTTTGTCCTTAAACAAGAAAACAGTGCTTTCCAGTTTGGAATTTGATCATTTAAATCCCACTTAAACTAACAAAAAAGGGTTTTCAAAGAGAACCTTTTCAGGAGGGGATAGGATTCATTCATTTGCTGCACTTTCCACAAGAGCAAGTGTTCAAATGGGCTGTTATTTAAAGAAGCTACTGTTATTGAAGGGGAGTGCGGGGGGGGGAGAATTTTGGAAAGGATTCACAATGTATAAATGGCAGCACTTCCTTGTCCTAAAGTTTTGTCTGTGTGCCAGTCCATCACTGCCATGTTTGCATGTTTCTGCAAGGTACTGAACTAGAATTAAATGCTTATGTCTATTAAGTGAAACAATAGGTGTCTGTAAACTGCAATTGAATCAGCTGTTGTTTAATAAAATGAGTCTGACAATGGTACAAAAAAGCTTTAGAAACCCCCACAAATGCAATCTTTAAGGACTCTTTCACAAAACTATTGTCAATAGCAGTTAGTAGAAATTATGTATTTTCATTTGAACCAGAATGTTCATGCCTTGGAGGCTGAACTGAAAATAATTTTTGGAGCATATTCCAACCCCAAATACTTTATATTTATCATGTACATAGTATTCATTTTTCTTTTCTTTCTTTTGGATCTTATTGTATAAGGAGGTGGGGCGAGTGGCATGAAGGATATCACTGTTCAAAAAGTAAATCAGGTTTTAATTACCTTTGTGAGAGAGTCTTTCCTTCTACGTAATAATATTTATCTTAAAGGAAGCTATTGGAAGAATACAGACTTACTACAGTCGTTATACTGTTCTAGTTGAGAAAGAAAACCATAGAAAATGGTTTAGGCAGCCCATCTTCATAATTGGAGAAGTCAGGTGAGCTCAGTGCCTATGAATGGAAGAAGAATTGTATTATCCTCCCTTTCTTGATTACAAATTGCTATAAATCCTCTAGGAGACCTTTGACATTCAGGCAGTCTCTGCATTATTTCCTTGTGCATGTGTTGGGGATCCTCAGTCTAACATCATGCTCTAGAGGATATTTCTTTTGTGCAGACTCTGTGTCATCTCTTAAAATTGCCTAAACACTTAAGTAGAAAAGCATACTAGCATACTGTCTTTTGAAAATTGTACCAGGATAGGAGCTGCAAGAAGGGTCTAGTGCCTGAGGATTGTCACCTCTCCAGGAATGGAGTTCATTGGTGTTCCAGTGACCTGATATGATCACTGACAGAAAATATTTTTTAATTTACTTTTATCATGATATTTAATTTATGATGGTCCAGATGGTCACAATAATGTTTAGGTTTCAGAGCATGGACAAAATAAGGAAGACCGCAGTGATCTCCACAAGTGTTTTATCTCTAGCCAACAGATGACTGAAATCTGGTTCTTATTCCAAAATTTCTTGTAAAGTTTATTTCCGTGGGAGATTTGGGTGTAAAGGCTTTTGTCTCTCCAAAACTTTCCTGAAGTTCTTCTGAGGTTCAAATCCTGATTGATCCTTTTTGTTCCCCCTCTCCCCTGAAGCATTGTTATGAATATAATTCAGTTAAGATGTTGATATTAAGTTTCCTGAAAAATTGCTTTCTACTTTAGACTAACACTTAGAAATGTTAATGAAACATCTGGGCATGGTTGGGCGAAGCTGTCCTCTGCCAGGATACTTAATTGGGCTAATTAACTTTCTATTATGTTCAGTATGAGCCAATTGTTAATGTATAGTGAGAGGAAATGCTCTTAAACTCCATAACGGAGGAGCAATACTTAACTTTGATTTTATAATTTGGCAATACATGAGAAAATCCACATTTCATACAAACACTACTGTATTGACAATCACGCAGGCTTCTGAATGAGATCCATGAAGTGGAATTCATGTTAGTGGTTTGTTCCTGCCTCTTGACTGAGACTGTGTAGACCATTTCTGATGGTTTTGGATACATGACGCCTCACTTAGACTTGGAGACGTCATGATCCAACTTTCAGTTCTTAGCTATACTTTTGACAGGACTTGAAATCAACAGCATTCAGGTTCTATCATACGCATTTTTGAAGCAATCTTTTGTAAGACATTTTAGTATTTTTATACCTTCATGTTACTAAAAAAAAAACTGAACAGGCCATCTTCTGAAGAGACAGAAATTAATGCTCTTTAATTTGATTTCAGTTACAAAGATCCTAAACTTCACTTATGAAAAACTGAAGCTTTTTACTTTCTGTCTTTAGTGATTTCCTGTATTGTAAAACAAATTCCACTTACTTAAAGAACAAACTCCCTATATCTTATAAAGTTCTTTGAACATTGAGGAACATCCCAACGGGTGTTGCATCTTACATGCACAGGACTTGTGTAGATGATAGCTAGAGTTCAAAGGGGAAACAATCAGTCTGTAATTTCTTCTAGGAGCCAGCTTGCATCTTCTGTTTTATACTTGCTTTTTCACACAGGCTGATAGGATGGCTATTCTTAATAAACTATTGCATTTCATTATCTATTAGTAGGGCTGTCATCTCAGAAGAAAGCAAGTCACCTTCTGAAGGGCCCCTGTACACGTGTTTGGCTAGCCTGGGAGCTGCCCGTTCCACTCCTGCTCATGGGTAGGGTCGGCCAAACCTGTAATGCAGCATCAGGCAGCCGCTGGAATTCCCTGTAAAGCAGCTCCATTCGCAGAGTTGCCAAATACCCCAATTTTACCAGACCTGGCCAGGTTTCAAGAAATTTGTCAGTTGCTTGGATCAGAGCATAGCCTAGATGGTTGGAAGTTTTTGTATGCCTGGCTTGAAACAGCTGCAGCTTGGCTCACGTGGAGGCAGAACCCAGCGCCCCACTTCCGCATGAGGAACGCTGTGGCTGCTCCTTGCACTCATCTTATCTGAGCTGGCAGGGGAGCACGAGGGAAGTGTGCTTCTCATGGGTCAGGCCAGAACCAGGCTTTCTAAGGCTGGAGGGGACAGGGCTAAGGCTGCAGTTGTTTTTCAGATTTGTAGCTACATAATGGGCTGCAGATGTTTTAGATGTTTTTCAAAGACTTCTGCAACCAAATGAGCTGTATGTGTAGATTTTAATTACACCAACTAGCTGCTACTGGCTTAAAAATGTACTCTAATCTAGGAAGGGAAAGGGAACAGACAGCCAAAACAGAGCAACGTACAAATGTTGGATTTATTCCATTTTTTTAGCTTCAGAATGACGTCTCAGGCAATAGACTATGCTGGTGGCTGCTTATGTATTGGGCTTATACATCACTGCATTTTCTGCTACCTGCTTTACAGGTGCCTTCTGTGTTAGGAAAGTACTAACTGGAAAATGTAGGAAAGCTCTGAAGTTGCCTTTTCCTGCACGTGTGTGTGTTCCAGTCCCTACTCCTCTTCAAAAATGTGGAATCTTAAAAGCTTTAGTAGTATAGTTATTCTGAAATGCAAAATAAAAATATATTGCCATAATCATTTAAAGAGTTTATAAAAACAAATGTTAAGAGGTCATCTTAATCAGTGGTCTCTGAAGAATGTATTACTAGTAGCTTAATTACTATAAGTACATATTACTGCACTTGGTTTGTAATTCCCCTGTGAAGTAAGAGAAGTTCACTTTCTACAGTTTATTAAAAAAAAAAAAAAAAATCCAAATAGTTTTGTTGCTTCAAATCTGAAGAGGTCTGAAGTATTATAAGTGTAAAAGGCACAGAAACTTCAAACACAGCACATAACCCTGAGCTATCCTTTGTCAACATCCCTCATGTCACATAAGGATATCCATGCTCTTTGGTTCTTGGAGTACTATATGCAGTTCTTAAGCCTTGCTGGATTTTCATGCAACAAAAATATTTTCTTTAGATTAACTTTTACTCAGTTGTTCTCAGCCTTTCCAGCCTTTTCCTGGCCTCTTGTTATGCTAACATGGTTTGGGATTTCCTTGCTCTAATTTCATGACTTTTCATGTACTGAGGTGGTTATTAGCATTTGCTGGCCCATAGGCAGTAATACCAAGTGGGTTGTGTTGGAGGGTGAAGGTCAAGCGAGACGCTAGTCATTGCTCTCATTGTTGGGCTTAATTTTAACTTTGAACTCTATTCTGGCCTTGCAAGAAGGCGCAGCAGATGGCTAGCTGGTTTTACCTCACTCAGGAAGGAAGTTATGTTGATCTGGGCACACCTATAGGCATCCTCAGGGATTTCACCCTATGCTAAAAAGATGTTTTTCCAGAAGGTATGTATATTGAGAAGCTAATGTATTGTGCACCCCTTTGGGCTTTAGATGTGGGATGTGTTTTTAAAGAAACTATCAGAAGGAATCTTCCCTACTCCTCTGCCTTCCTCCATCCCTCTGAACTTGGCTTTAGAAGCACAGGCAACACTGCTGTCATTTTTAGGCTCTTTAAGCTTTTTGAGACTTCATTGTTTGTTGTACTTTGTCCATTTTCCTACCCTACAACACCAAAAACAAAAGTAATATTTCAAAACTTCAGACTTTCTGTCAACACCTAGGAGTGCCCTGAAGCTCGCCCTTGGCAGAATCTCTGTTGCAATTTGCTGACGTTAGTTATTGAGGGCCTTTAAAAATGGACAGTCTGGAGGAAACTTCATATGATACATCTAAATTGTAAGCACTTATGTTTACAATTAATGGTACATGGAAGAAAAGTCTATATGTTTCAGACTTGAAGTGGGAGTTTGTGGTAATGTGGTAATAGAGTTTGCCAAAGAAAACTGTGTATGAAAATGGAACTGCTGGAAAACAACCTGAGAATGAAAAATATAAAGCTTCTGGGGATCCCAGAAATCTCTCTGAAGAGCAGCTGGGTGGATATTTTTGCTGAGTTTGAAGGCTAAAATCAGGAGTTCATAGCTTGCCAGCTCCTGTGTTGCATGATGCAATTGCTTCTTTCCTATTAAGAAAACAGCCGTTCAGCAGGCTTGCCTTTTATTAACATCCTATACCTTGAGGTGTGTATGATTGAAACAAGACTTTTTATGCTATGAGGCAAAGCTGGAAACTTTATATGAAAACGGCTTTTTTTTTTTTTTTTTTTTGAAAGCTGTTCCAGAATATATGCTAACACGGAAGTGGCATGTAGGGCTTTTGCCAGAGAGTTTTGTGTGTATTGGGGGAGGGAAGATGCCATCTCACATTTAAATACAAGATAGGAGAACACAGGCTGTGTGCATCGCTTCACTTTGCAGTGGCTGGTGCTAAGGGCTAGAGAGGGGAAAAATCTCCCACAGCTCCTAGTAAATCCATACCTGCCTATGTCAACTTCTTAAAATCTTAACCTGCCTGCACACCAGAAGATGTTAGCAGCAACTTATTGATTGAATGTCTTAAAACTCAGAATACTTAATTTTCTCAGTTTGTAATGGTGCCAACGCTGGCTTGAAAACAAAATGTACTTCCTGTAACTCTTTTTCTGAAGCTGATTTTTGCACTCTTGTGGCTGCATGCATGTGTATGACAGGATCATGACATGGACTGCCAGCATTTAATGAAAAGCCACATTTATTACATTTACTCTTAGGAGCAGATGAAATGAGTGCAGTGCAAAGCTATGGCTTTTATTTGTTTAAAAATAATAAAAAACTAAAGAACTAGTAAGTGTTGATAGCGGTACCTGTAGATGTCTGCTTTTCCTTTAAGGCAGTCTGATTTGCCAAACATCTGGATGGTTCCTCCATAATTAAATGACTGGCTGTACCTTAGACATACATCTTCTCAAATGAGTGACTGTCTCTTGATAATGCAGTCAGGGAAAGATAAAGATTCTGTGGCTTTCACGGGGAAACATTCATGGTTTAATCTTAATTTTTAGGTTTAAGATGAAATTCTACGTCCCATTCCTTCCTTTGCACTGACAGGCTGCATGTACCTGTGACTGTGTGATGAAACAGTGGAAGGCAGCTTTGGTTTTCAACTGGTTTTGTTCCCTGTATCAGCTCACCAGCCACACAGGTACCTGCCTACATGTGCTGGTGCAAGGAAGAAGAAGAACTGGGCAGGTGCTGCTCATAGAAGCATAATCCTTTCTGGAACAGACAGTTACTACTTTGCTGAGAGCCCTGTCTGGGTTAGCAGAGGAAGGCAGAAAACACCTCCAGTTTCAGGACCATTCTGGGACTTTCCCAACCTTTAAATCTCAAGGTAGTAATTTTTCTATGAATTAGATTCAGGATGTGTCAAAAATTTGTTTTGTTTAAAAGGCTTACTTTCATCATTGTTTTTATGCTCATAAAATCTCAAACCATTCACAGAAAAGTAAACTGCATTCTTCTCTAATTACTGGTCATCGTGCCACATGCGAGAGACCACGCTGGACTTCCTCCTGAGTGACAGCAGGCACTTCCTTCATGCACAGAATATGCTGCTCTAGTGGTACTCATGGCCCTTTCTCCTCCAGATCAGGTCTTGGGCACTCTAGCACTTCTGCCACTCAGCCTGTGGTGGAAAACAATCAAAAGCCAGATATCACCTAAGGTATTTATTTTTGCTGGTGTTATTGCAGTGGGAGTTGAGGCTTTGAGGGATAATAGACACTGTAAGCTAGGTGCTGCCTCTAAAATGTGTAAAAGCTCAAGTCAGTGCATAAAATCATCCGGGTTACCAGTGGGTCTCTTTCTTACTGAGATAGCTAGCGAATTGCTTGCCTGTCTGATCTGGTAGCAGCGAAGCTTGAATATCTTCCATTTCTATTAGTCAGCATTACAAAGACTCCAAGCAGCTCTGTATCTTTGTTTTATCAATCTTGTTTGTTTGTGTGAAGGTATTGGTCGGTCGGGAAACCATAAATCATCAAACTGTTGGCAGAGAAGTCAGACTTTTTAAAAGTCAACAAAGAGTTGACGTACATTAGAAAATGAAGAAGAATGATCTGCCTTGGGGAGGGATGTTTTTACTCAAAATAAACCTTGACAATGACTGTATGTGAGTTCATAGTGTATTCCAAACATTCTTGCACTTAAAATATTTTCAGAGCGCTTGGATTAAAATGGCAGAGAACAATAGTATTACACGCTTGCATATAAGTTTGACTTTGTTCCATGTTTGTCATAATAGAAAATAGCAAATACAATATTCACTTAGCATCCATAATTCAACCATGTTCTTTATTTGCTTTGGATTTTGGTAAGTAATGTGTCAGACTACGTTCAGGCCCTGGAGAAAATGTGTGTTACAGAGAATGCTAATTCTGACCAGAAAACAACTCTGGAGCATGACCTTGCCAAACAGAGATGGAGCCCCCTGATTCGGTGTAATTTTTTTTTTTCTGTTTTTCTTTTCACAGATGAAAATTGCCTAGTTAGAAGGTTACTGTCTTAAATTAAGACTTCATATTTATTTTTTCTTATTTTATCATATTCCACTCTACTTTTGTGGCATTTTCCCTAGATATAATGGACCACCCAGTTGTTTTAAGCCAGCTGTCAAAATAACATTCAGTAAGAGGATTGTGCTCAGTTTTGCAGGATGTAGCTGTGCAAATGGTTAAGCAGAGAACCTGGATATGGCAGACCCATGTCTTATTGCTAACACCATCTTAGCAAGCTCAGTTAGCTCCATTTTTACAAGTCTAACCTCTAAATGTAGATTAATGCTGTCCTTCTACCTGTGGTGAAATGATTTGTAAAGAAATGTTTTATGTGAGCTAAGTAGTAAAAATTAGAGCCCTTTTCTGTTTGAGTTAGACTGTCTGGCATTTAAATCATTTCTGGAAACACTCATTCTCGGCCTTTTAGCAAAGACCAGCTTTATCTGAACTCTTGTGCTCTGTCAGACACGAATTGAAGAAGTCTCCATTCCCTTGCTAGCTTGACTTTATAACCAAAACGTGGAGAAGGTCCTTTGCCCTGAATAAGGGATGAGCTTGTTTAGGACAGTTTTAAGTGCTTCACCAGTTGATATCTCCTATCTGTAAGAAATCTGCTGTTTAAAAGTAGTTCAGGGATGTCATACACAGCTGTCGACTCTGTGCAGTCACCAAGCATTCATAAAAAGCATCTCTCCATCAGTGCATTTGTAAATGTTGTTTGAGTAACATTTCTGGTCAGGAAATTTGAGGTCCTGACAAGACTTTGAGGTGATTGCCTTGTAGTAGCTGTTCTCCAGTTGACCCCGAACCCGATGAAATTTTGCTGTGTGTTCACTCTTACACGTAAGGTCTGTTTACTCCAACCGGGCTTTGTGTTCCTCGCAAAGAACATAATTTTTTACTTTATCTGGTTAAGGACTGAGTAGTTATGAAACCTGTACATTCCTAGTAGGAAAAAGCAGTGTCAACCAACTGATCTTTATCAGCTGTGGCAGGGGTGCGTCTCTAATGCTGACTTGCTTCATTTCTGGATCCAATGAGAAAACCACTGGGAAGGGCAGCTGCTCCTCTGCTGCACTGAAAGGTCTGGAGACAATAACAAAAGACCATTCCACCCCTCAGGAAAAACAGAAATGTTTTACAGCAATAAAAGAAATCTATCTCAAATCAGTTCAGGCTGGGGTATCAAGAAGTGACTCTAAGTTGTAGGGACAGGCTTATCTATTGTGAAGGGAAAATGAACTATGTTGTAATGGGATTTTAGGCTGAATGAGAATCTAACCCTCAGTGTGGCCCTTGCTCCAAATCAAGCCTTACATGTTTGTTTTTGTTTGCCTAAGTCATTGCACAACCAGGAAGTGGGAGGAAAAGTTGTTTGCTTTCATATCAAGGGAAGTTTATTCGTGAAAGATGCAAGTAAAATGCACCACTGCTTAAGGCTTCCAGATGGTGAGAACTCCAATGTTTGGAAGCCTGCAGATTTTGCCTCAAATATTTTAGGAAAGTTTATGTAGCTTGTAAAGAATTATTCTGTACTGAAATTAATGTCTACAGGCTTCTTTGTTTCAATAGCCTCCCTTGCTACACAGGAGCCCTCAGTATCTACTGCTAAAGTGTTTGGGGTTTTTTTTGTTGTTGTTTTTGTTTGTTTGTTTGTTTGTTTTAAAAAGCAGGGGCTGTTAACTTTAAAATCAGTTAGAATTACTCCTCAAGGGGAAGTTTTTGCCCAGCACTCTGTAAATACTCTGACTTAAATATGACTGTAATAGGTTCATGCCAGTCTGGAGTCATTCTCCTCTCTATCTTGAGCAGGGCTGATTTCCTGGTAAGCCAGTTCAGTTTACTAAACCAGCAGCTAACTAACCATGTCCCCCATTCCCCTCCCAATTGCTTTTAGATCATTAAGAAAAAACATCTCACTACAGGGTTATGTGAGAGATGGTAGCAGTACAAGGACGTAGGGAGGGGACACACAGCAAGCAATTGGGAGGGAGCTGTAGCAGCCCAATGCTATTTGGCTTAGGTCACTGTATAAATGACTGAGAATTAAACCTTATCATCCTCTCTTTTCATGGGACTCTCCACATCGCTTCTATATTTTTGCTCTCATTAGATCTTTACATCCTTCATACATGTTCTCTCATCTTTCGCACCACCTGTACTGCTTACAGATGATGTTTCTTTCATCCCATCAATTTGGGAGCAGCAATATTTTTAATCAGGCCTTTCTTACTCGAAAATATTTTTGGCCGTGTGAAACAAAGCGTCTGCGTGTGTGACAACTTGTTGAGAACTGCTATGGGAATTGTTTGCGTTGGTGGGACTGATGTGTTCATAGGTGCGTAGCCTGAAAGGGGTTAAGTTTTTCTTCTCTCTTTGACACTTCCTTTGCAGTCTGATTTTACCTAAATAAAACTTCTTTTGCACTTGCGTATTCATGTTGCATTTGGCACCATCCTACACAATCTGTCCATAAAACCTCAGTGTCCCAGATTTAGCCAAGTTATTATTATTCAGGTATTTATTATTCTTATGAATATTGTCAAATGTAAGTGAGCCAAGTGTATGCTTCACAGCCTTCCTAATATTTAAGTGACTTCAATTGTATTGTGCATCTACACAAATGTATCTGAACGTGTTTTGGTATTTGCTGGCTAAATTAGAGGTGTTGGAATTTGTCAGACTCCTTTTGTATTCTTTCCCCAGCCATTTTCCCAGAGTCTGAGAAACCTCTTCTTCTAAAGAAGAATGTTTACACAACTTTGCATTGGTCATCAAGTACATGAAGTTTCGATTTTGAACGACTAGAGGGACAGCCAGCAGCAGTGCTTTTTATGCTCTTGGAAGTGTTAACTCTTCAGTTTGTTTATGGCAGTAGTAAGCATGACGATGAGCACACAGGATATTTTTATATTTGCAGAGAATGATTCAAAGCTTAAGCGCTGCCTGTCTGCCATTTGCAATCAGCAGCAGCCAGTGTGGAATGACTCCTTGTAGGAAGTGAGGTAGTTGCTGTACTTGATAGAGGACTCTGTTCCAGGAGCTCTCCTGTTTTGATTAATTCTCCGCCCTTTGCCAGATCTTGTCTGTAGGTCTTTTTCTCTGCTGAGTTTTCAAGAAGGTTGCAAAGAAGTCTACAGCTTAGAGAAACACAGTGTTGCAGTTCACATACTATGTGCCAGAAATATCTGTTTCATTCCTGCCTGTTATTCCCAGTTTCCCTGGTTAGCAGACTGAACTTTCAGTGTTAGTTTTAACATTTAAAGGAAGCAGTTGTTCAAAATGTAAACTCTTAAATACAGTAGTTGGTGTGGCTACATGATTTGTGACATGCCCTTTAGATTCCAGGGGAAAATCCCCTTAACACAGGGGTGCATGATGTTAAAAATGAACGTCCCCTTTAAAAGATTCTAGAAAACATGCTGGGAATACTGGCTTTTTCAGTTTGGGGTATGTTGATGAAGGTCCCAACTTTTCACACACAATTTAATAGTAATTGGAAGTGTTTTGTCTTGAATTTGTTTTTTACATTACTCCCACTGGAAAACAGCTCTGTATGTCAAGCTGATATTAGTAGGACACACAGGGAAGCAGTATGTCTGCCTGTACTGTGCCCATATGTTAGGACTTGCCAATGTTGGCACCATATGCATCAGGAGGATATAAACTTCTCTGTTTTCAGAAGCTTTTCCTTCATTTTTGCTTCCCAGCAAAATTAAGTCAGCAGCATGTGTATAGGACTGCTTCTGTGAATCTTCAGGTGCCTAGGATGTCAAACATGAACCTTCAGCTGTAAAAAGACTTGAATTCAGTATAACTTCTTTGGTTTGTTCTGTAATTATATCTTCGGTAATTGATGCTGTTAAGTGCGTCCTGCTATGGTGTGGTTGGTAACCTATGCAATTTCCCACTGTTCAAACAAGCAGGTGCTTGAGGTGAAAAGCAAAACAAAAAGTTGAAAAAATACATCTTTAGCATAGTTTCACAAACATCCAGTAGCTTTGATTTCTCCAGGTGATATTCACAAACACTAAGGGTTTTTTTTACCCCTCTACATGGAAGAAAGATGAGCTCTGTAAAGGACAGTGCAGAAGCACAACTTGATTTAGTTTAATTTAGGAGCTGAATCACCTTTTAGAGGAACTAAATTTTGTCCACTGAAAGGGGGAAATCAGGATTGACTGGAATGACTAGAGCAAAGTCCGTCATTATGAACGTTTTCTTCATTAATTCCCCAAGCCCAGGCATTCTGTGTGGATATATTACATCACTAGGGACGTTAGTTTAGAAATTGGGTGGGACTAGATGCACATAAGGTATATGGCATGGGTTAATGACACAGCAGCCTGTGTAAAAGTATGACTACAAAAACTTTTTGATGTGCCTTCTCACTTTCAGAGCTTTTCATTATCTTCTTGGGAGGCAGTGGAGGGATGCCAAAAGATCTAAGGATGGGGGGGACAGCTTGCCAGTGCTTGGTTTGTGAATGAAAGAGAAAGGAAGTCTTAATAAAAGAAAAGTGACATGTAAATGCTCTCTTCCAGTTTTCATCTGGCAGCCACGAAAGGGCATGCAGAGTGCCTCAGGATCATGGTGACACATGGTGCAGATGTGACAGCCCAAGATGGTGCAGGTATGCCTCTGTGAACCTACACGTGTAGCATAATACACTCAATTTGCCTATATAGTTCTTGATGTGCAGAGTGCAGCAGCTACAGATTTGACAACACGGCTTTTCCCTACACACCATGTAGGAAAAGCAGTTGTAACACTTGCAGGTTTCGGCATACTTGCTTTTCTGCACATAGAATTCAGATTCTAAAACCCTTAAAAACTTTTGCCCTAATACTATAAATGTCAGCATTTATAGTAGACTCCAGACACAAAATAGTTGCTTGATTTTTATTTTTTTTATTTTATTTCTCTTTAAATTTAAAAAAAAAATCCCCCTCACACAACTCTTTGTTAACTCCATTTGAGCCTCTTTATAGGTTAAATCAAGATCTTTGGTGTTGCTTTCATGTGTATCCAAGCTATTAACCCCATTGTACAAGCCCATTGCAACTGTACAGGAGTTGCAGTAAGACATTTCCTCAGGATTATGACATAGTGAAAAGAGCTGATACAGGCCAAAACAGGGCTGAGAGCTATTAAGTATGCTGTTTCAGCCCTCAAAAGTCCTATGCCTTAATTACTACTCCACTAGGAGAATGATGGGAGCTGAATTTGAAACTGGCAAACTCTTCTTAATAGATTTCAGTTGGCATATCTGTGGAATCTGTGCCCAGCATTTTCTCTGGCTAGCCATGTCACCTGAATGAGCTGTCAGCATTCTGTCTCTCCAGTAATGATCTGTAAATGTTGGGCTCACAGGTTCTGTCTTGGCCACCGATTGCAGCCTGAGGGAATTTCTATCATATATGGAAATTATTTGTCTCTATAAGGAAGTGTTTGTGATACTGGAGGAAGCATTGAGATTATACACAATGATAAGAGAATATATGTACCTGATACAGACTATTATTCAGAATTCATCTTGCCTCAGGATTTATTAGTTGTTTGGATAATAAGAGGTTGCCTGCTTTCACCTGAGAGCGTCGACCCAGTATTCATTAGGGAAAGCCTTGTCTGTAATAGTCACATTATTTACAGTGAGATTCTGCTGTCACAAGTGGCTCTATCTGTATTGGATACTAAATCTTAGCTCCTTCTTTTCTTAGTTACGTGGATAATTTATTCTTTTGCTGTCTTGCCCTCTTTTATTTTTCAAACGCTCTGTAAGATGAAACTAGAGGAGAGACTGCAGTCTTTCATGATAAATCCATAGTCAGTAAATCACTGTATTGCATAGCTAAATATGAGCTCACAGATGCTAAATAAATTGACAGTTCTAAGGGAATCTATGAGATGCAAAACGAAGTAGGCCTGTGTTCTGAGTCCTCTTCTACGTGCACTCTATGGATGATACAAATTTGTTGTAGTGGTAGCTGGTGAATTTGGCTGGTTTTGTTCTTGGTGCCGGGTTCCTTTTTCATTGCCAAATGGAAGAAATCATGAAGACACTTGACAGACATCTCTCTGCAAGGGAGGCTGAGTAATATAGGAAAATTGTTTTTTAAGAAACAAAACATAACTGCGCAATCTTAGACTTACTTCTGCCAAGGTATAGTCTGACACAATGTTTGTGTCATTCCTTTATACGAAGCTAGACGTTAAGATTATTCTGTTACCTGCCTGAACACAGTCTGTCATAAATACATTCTGCTTGATGTAGGTTTTTTGTTTTATTTTCTCTATCCTTACTTTTCATGTGTCATGATAGGAACAAGATGGATAATTCAAAATTTTGCCTTTGTCACGGAAGAGTTTGTTCCTGTGCTTTGGCATGATTGAATACTTAATTTGCTTTGCTTCTATTCATTTAGGGCACAGCGCTTTACATCTTGCAGCAAAGAATAGCCACCCTGATTGCATTAAGAGATTACTGCAGGTAAAGTAAAAATTAAATTAATTTTGATTTTTGAAGTTTTCCTCTTGTTCCTCTAGATTGGTTCCACTAGATACTGACACATTTCCTGCTAATAACCTGCATCACATTCCTATACTGTTGTCCTATCTCCTTGCAATCAAGAGAGGTGCTTGAGTTTAAAGACCTTTTAGGCACTGTGAATGGATGATAGAAAACTGTGGTTGTGAATGGATTACAGAAAACAGTGTGGTATCTTCCCTGAGTGGTCCACAAATACAGTTTTCCATGTGCAGCTGATCTGACATAGCAGGGTTGGGTTTCAAGCAGGTTGCAGCTTCTAACTTCCTGTGTTTTGTCTGTGTGGTTGGATGGCTTGGAAGTAGTTGGGTTAAGAGGTATAGGGGAAAAGAATTTTTCACTTCTGGGGGTATTTTGTTATTGTTGCACAGAATGCTTTCCGTCTGTTGTTCACCATAGAAATGTCTGTCAAATTTAAAGTCAAGGGGAGAAGAAACCAAAGTAGTTTAGATGATAAAATATGGAAATACTCAAATCCTCAGTGAAATAAGGCAAAGGACAGTGAGGGGTTAGAAAGGGAGTAGAAAGAATGGGGAAAAAATAAGAAAAACAAAAGTGAAGATGAAGAGAAGATTCTCATGGTGTTGAGGCTGAAGATTTGTGTTAGTAAGCAAGGAGAGGCATTGTCCATCTCTGCTCCATTTCAGAAAGCCAGGTGAGTTTTGGTGGAGGTGATCAGAGGAATGGGACAGATTTTTAGAAGCTTGGAGTTATCAGTAAGACTGTGGCTCAGACTACAGAAGAAATAATGAATAATAACCCCGCTCGAGTGCAGTGGTACAGAAAGAGAATAGGTCCCATATCCAACCTCCAAATTCCTTTTCCCCGGTTACCGCAGGGCTCTGCAATTGTCCTGTGACTGACTCCTGTCAATGTCTCTGACAATATTGGCTCCAGTTTCACTGATTCCCACCTCCAGACTTGTTGCAAGTGGACTCCCCTGTTCCTGCACACCTGGAAGGGGATATCATTAACCACTGAGGTTCCCCACTTCGGGATTTCATGGCGAATACCCACTATGTCTAACGCAAACCCATTTACAGCATGAACAGTGACATCAAGCTGTCACTGATGGTATCGCATGCAGCAGCATGATCAACTCAGCAACTAGAAGTGTGTTGAATACCAAGTATCTGCTACCATTCACTTACCAGCTATAACCACAGAGTGCTTTTGTTGGTATTTTCCTAATTTTATTACAATATGCAGATTTCTAAATATGTTTGTAAGTGCAAACCCAGAGGTGATATTCTCCAATAATTCATGCACTTTGGATTGCTTTCTTGCTTCTGTGGACCGGCTTTGTCATATAAACTGTATGTGTGAGGAACGTCTAATCTTAGCGTGCTGGAGTTGAATTAAAACAGGCTAAATAATTATGTTACACAGGCGGAATCTTGACATTTTTGTTACAGAATCTCTGTGAACCTGTTTTCCTAGGAAATCATAGAAGTTGGAGGCAGGGCTGTACTTGAAAGTCAAAAGCTCTAATGTTTGTTTTTAGAAGTCCATTATTTCAGGGTGATATTTTTTCTTTCTTTGCTGTAAACTGAAACTAAAATCTTCTGTACCAAAACAAGTCTTGATAAAGATTTGCAATTTGATATTTTTGTATTTATTACTTCGAAATCTAGATTGATCAGTAATAGCTGGTGGCTTGTAATACTACAAAATATAACTGGATTGTTGATGCTTTAGTTTTTACAAATGAAAAAGAAGCATTATTGCCTTTGACAGAAATAACTCAAGACTAATTGCCTTAGAACATGGTTGCTTTAGCTCTTACTGTAATGTAAAATAAGAAGATTTTCTGAGGCAGCGGAGAGATTTTATCTCCTTTTTTATTTCCTGATTTAAATTGTTCCAAAACGATAACATTTTTTAGGGCTATCTCCCTCACCATGAGCGTTTCCTATGGCTTCAGTGTAAACTGGTACCAAGAAAGGAGAGACAAGCTTGGTAGAGAGGAAAGCTGTGCCTTTCTCTAGTATTCTTTTTTTATTATATGGACTGAGCTTTCTGGATTAGCTCATAAAACTTTTCTCAAAGATGTCCAGCACTCTGTTCTTAGCATCAAACATATGTTTTATTTTCTTAGTGTTTCTCTAATTGCTTTTTTTTTCTTCTTCTTTTTGAACTGTGCAGAGTAAATGTCCAGCAGACAGCACTGACAATTCTGGGAAAACAGCTTTACACTATGCAGGTAACTTCTTTGTTGAAAGCTTGTACTATCTATTTTGTTGTGCTTGATATTCCTAGCTCTTCAGCCTGGTGGAGCTTTTTAGATTCTAATTGCATAAACCTAGTGACTCTACCTGATGGTTTACAAATTTCACGTTTTTTTTTTTTTAGATGAATGCTGTGAATACTGAATTTCAGTCAATTACAATTAACTAGTTTACACTTGCAGGTGCAGAGCCATTGGAATACTTAAGGTTAGGTTGATTCTGATTTCAGTCCTTTAAAGATTATATCTTCTCATGCTAATTTGGACCATGAATATTGGTTGTATTTCTGCATACAGCTTGCTGTTCATCCTTTTAGTCTTTCCCTCCTTCATTCTTAAAACAGAGAAATACAGGTTAATTTGTTTTTCTTGGACCCCACTGCAATGCTGCAGTATTGCAAGTGGAAGTGCGGAACACAAATTTTGAAAATGAGGTTTAATGGATTTTCTTTTTTTTTTTTTTTTTAGCTGCCTGTGGTTGTCTTCAGGCAGTTCAGCTTCTGTGTGAACACAAGTGTCCAATTAACATCAAAGATTTGGTACGTACCTCTTTTCCTGTTGGGTACTTTAGAGCTTTTACCACCCTCCACTCCAGCCAGTCTCAGGTGCAGCAGTTCAAAGCAATACTATGCTTACATTTCTTCATGGATTTCTCTGGCAGAGGAAGTTCATTTTGCAGCTTGCCATAGCAGAGGGGGGGGAAAGTACTTCACAATCTAATACAACAGTGGCAGGATTTGTTGCTTGTTAAATTGAGACATTGGTACAAGTAGCTAGAATCAAATCTGATACATTCAAAACATGATTAAAAGTCTTTCCATTTACTTCAGTAGGCTTTGGAAAAGGCCCATTATGTGGCCAAGTGCTGTGAAATGCTCACAAAGCCAAGTCAGAGTATGATAAGCCTGAGGGGAAAAAATATACTTGGTGTAGTCTAAAGGCTCAGGGACACTACATTCACTATTATGAAATGTCTACAAACAACCAGGTCTGTCTTTGGGAATGATGCAATTTCCTGATAGAAAACCCCCTGATGATAAAGGGAGGTGACCTGACAAAAATCAGGCACAAAAGAGAGGAAAAAAGCATAAAAACATTTAAACTTGTTTGGTTGGTTGGTTTTGACTTGGATCTATCTCCTTCTTACCTGATCTTTCTTCTAAAAAATCTGTCACAGAGGTTAGACCTAAAATTTCAGCAGACGCAATTTAAAGGCAGAAAAGGTTTGTTCAATCTTAAGAAGAGAAGGCTGTAGGACAGCCTTAAGATGTAAGACGTCTTAAAAATGTCCTCAGCTACATCATGGTTGATCATAGGGAAGAGGGAGCCAGACCCACCTCAGAGGTGCATGACAAAATGATGACAAGCAACGGTCAGAATTTGGGCAGTGGACCTAACTGGGAAATTCCAGTTAGGAACTAGGGAAAAAAAAAAAATCTCACCATGAAGGTGGTCAAACACTGGAACTGGTACCCAGAGACGTCATGGTATCTCTGCCTTTGGAGATGCTTAAAACTTGACTGGACACATCTCTGAGCAAGGTACTGTAACTTGAAGTTTGCCTAGCTGTAGACTGAGAACAGAGGGGAAGAAACCCCAGATGACCTCTAAAGGTGTCTTCCAACTAAGTTATTGTGTGATTATATGAAATGTTCTATTTTTGCCTTGTACTTAGTTAAAATTATAGTTTTTGTTGTGGAGCTACTTAAAGGTATTTTGTCATTGCAAAATCATCACGTTATAGCATTAAGCAAACAGCAAAGGGAGTACAGACAGCAAAAAGCATTCCTACTCCTAGTGCTTTGCATCCCCAGTGGTCAAGGAAGGAATTAAACCCAGCTACATTTATGGTACTCGAGAAAAATGTACTGATAGCACCTTGTTTGTGCTATGTAGAAGGAAAGTTCGTAGCTGACCTTTAATTCTCAGAGTGATATTTGTAAGTGGATGGATTATTGTTGATAGTTTCTTTAAATGCATTTCTAGGATGGGAACATATCTCTGCTGCTTGCAGTACAAAATGGTCACATGGAAGTCTGCAAATACCTTCTAGATCATGGAGCAGACATCAACACCAGGGATAAAAATGGAAGGTACAGCAGGTTAACGTGTTAATTATTCCCTAAGGCTGACTGTCAGATGAAGCTCTCGTCTCAAATCCTTCCCAAAATAGTTGTTGTGATGTGAAATAATGCCTTCTGTACTAGACAGTATATCCTGATTGTTGAGAAGGCTTACAGAATTCTGCCTAAAGGGAAAGGTGAAACGGAAACTATGCAACTATAAAACTAGATGTGCCTGTAAGATTTTCCTTGGGCTACCAGAGCAGTAAATCCCATTTTTCAATAATTCCTACAAGAATCTGATTGATAGTACTTACCCACACATCACTTCGTACGTGTCCCAGTTTTAAATGCTGCTCTGTTCTTGGCATGAGTTAGTTTCTCCAACTTAAATCCTAAGAGTGTTACTTGAGAGCGACATCCATGGAGGGTTCTTTTTTCTACCATAATGCAGCCACAGCAGCAAGAGAAAAATACAATAGAGCTGTATGGTGGATATGCTGTTGTCTTAGAAGGTGCCATTTTGTTGCATTAAGAGATACCTAGTGTGTCAGAAAACTGTTTTTAAAAAGCAACATCCTTGTAGGGAAAAATGCACTTGTTTTGGTGATACTGATGAAGTTCAGTTTTTGAAAATTGTGGCCTGTTTTATAAACAGTTGGTTAAACTGTGAAGGTAAAGCAGGATGCTGGGAAGACGTGGCACTTACAATAATCAAGATTACTGTCAGGTGTATGTGATACAATGCCCATACTGTTCTTTGGCAACACCTGGGAGGATAAGACTGGGCCATAACTTGGTTATCAGTCCAAAGTTTATTAGTGCACTCTTTTGTTTTAAGTTGTCTAAAGGAGAACCCTTTGTCATCTTGGTTGGTTTGAATGGCCTCATCAGTGCTTTGAACCTGAGGTGCTGCCCTCTCTGGGACCTCTGCCTTCCCCTCACTCCCCTATTGTTTTGTCAACAGACAATGTTAAAAGTTTCTAGTTTAATTGGATGAAGGTGTTTCTATCATAGATAGGACAGACTTTTTTAAGAAAGTACCGTGCGTAGAAGCAAGAAAATGATACAACATGGAATATACCATTTAACTTCTCGCTTTCCTTCTGGTAAGGAGAGTGACTACTCTTGCATCTCCTGTTCACAAAAGTGGATAAGTTTTTACTGAAAAAGGAGAAGCCTTATTGGGAGAAGAAGGGGATAACCTTTGAAAATGGCATCTCCAATTTCCTATCTTGTCCAGACTAAGCAAATTATTTTGGTAATCTAAAGCCATCCCTGTGACTGTGGAAGTGTTATCCAAGTTGTCACTCAGCACTACTTTTCAGCACAGCACTGCAACAGCTGTCACTTCTCCAGGGCTCACCTATTATGGGGAGTACGTTTAATTCATCAGTGAAATGACTGTCTTGATACCTAGCAAATATTATCACTGTAGTAACTTTTCAGTTTCATATCTGCACTGGGGACTGTGTTTGCTAGTGAACTTGGCCAACCTATTAGGTACATTCTCATGTTAAGAAGGGAGAATTATGCCTAAGTGGGAAAGCAATATTAGAGCATGCTTGAAAGGTGGGGTTTTCTGTGTGTTTGTAATTATTCTGTATGTCTCTTATGACCCCTTCAAGTCTTTGAGAAAAACAGATAAAAGCTGTTAGGAAAACACTCCTTCTGTATGCTACCCATACTGTAGGATCCAGCACTGTCTAGCTGTTCTGTGTTGGAGAGGGGATTGATTGTGCTCTAATGATTTTTTTTTTTTTTTTAACTGAGAGTGGCTCAGGATTTGATGTCAAACCCATCTCTCAGTCTCACTGAAGAGCTTTGAGATTTATTGGGCTTTTTGGTTGAAATCTGTTTGTCTATTTTGTCTTAAAAGCAACACATGAAGGAGAGCAACAATGAAATAAATGTTTTCATGTTGTACCACCACTTGCAGAGCTGTAATTGGAGTGTGGCAGTGAGATCTGATAGTCTGACCTTATCCTGCAGCCATTTCTAGCTATGACTCTCCTCTTAGCCTAGGAACCCATTTTTAGAAATGTTTGGAGACGTGTGCAAAGCATGTCAGGTCTTTGCAGAAGGTCCAGCTGGGGAGTATGGGGAAGAAGAGGAGGGGCAGGCAGGTGTTTGTAAGGAAAAACAACAGTTACATGTATGTGTCAATACATGTGTTGATAAAATCTTGGACTTTATTGCACAATATCTGTCACACTTTTTTCCCTGAAAAAATGAGCTGCTGCTTGAAGAGTACGGTCTTGACACTTACTCTGTGTTTGTTTTGTCCAGAACTGCTTTGATGATGGCTTGTGAAGCTGGTAGTCTTAACATGGTGGAAGCCTTCCTTAGGAAAGGTGCAGATGTCAGCTTAGTAGATGTCTTTGGACAGAATGTCCTGCATTACTCCAAGCTCTCCGAGAATACAGGGATCCAGAATCTCCTATCATCAAAGTTATCTCAGGATGTGGGTATGTAAGAGATGCCAATCTGCAGTTTGTCACTTCTTGAATTGGCTACATGTATGTTTAGCAACAAACAAATTTACTTCATAAGGTAGCCTGAAAAATTTCAAAAGCCATCTTTAAGATGGTCCAACTGAGACTTCCCAAAAGCAGGAAAATGTGGTCTTTGCCATAGATGGTGATATTTAGCATAGGATAAAGCACTGAGCAGGTCAAAAAGAGGTGTTCTGGAGAAAGAAAAGGTAAGCTGATGTAGCAACATTGTGAAGTCTTGCATACAATTTGGAATAGATCCTTTTTTATTATGTGAAAGTGTAAGTGGAATGTATAGCTCCTCAGTAGAAGGGTTGGAGAAGGAACTAATGCAGGCAGAGTTTTATGGTCAAACTAAGATAGGAAGCTAATGTGCAAGAATGGTGCAAGACTATAGTAGAATAAGAATTGTCACAATCCTTCAAATTTTACCTCGATATGAAACCCAAAAAGCAACGGAGAAAGGATATGGTTCAAATGGAATATGGAAATCAAAGTATATTTCTCAGATTTCAGACAGGAATTCAAAAACCAAACAAAGTATTTACGGTGTGGGAAGTAGAGCTGAGAGATGGGTTAGGAATGGCAAATAACTTTTTCTTTGATAGCTGTTCTTAATTCCACATCTTTTCTGCTTCACAGATACAAAGTCACCAACAAAAGCAAAGCAGGTATTTGTCCTTTTGGTTTTAAAAATACTCGGGCTATATAGGCTTGTAACTTAAGAAAAAATGGTAGTTGACATGACTGGAAGCACTAGTAAATGTCACTGTGAGATGCGCTGCCATTGACTACTCTGTAATGTGAAAGGTTTTTGTTGCTTATTTAAGAAATATGTTTTAGGAACATCACTTTTAGACTTAGCTTCTCTCTGTAACAGCAGCCAGCGCCCTCAGTGAGAAAAGGAAGGGAGGACGTGTGTGTATGCGCACATGTGTGCTGGGAAGATACGCCACTTTTCTCACGTGTAATGCAGGAGCTTGGCTTTTGGGCTCCCTATCCCTTTAAACTGTAGAGAAGATGATATAGAAAAGGTCTCTGTTTCCGAAACACATAATTGAACATTATGCCCAGTTACATCTTAGTGGAGACCCTCACCTGTGAGAATCCCAGCAGATTTAGGCAATTAAATTAGTTTCTTACATCTTTTATTTAGTATCATATCTTGGAGCGCAAGTAGACCTTGTAGACCTTGCTGGTGGCTGGAAAGTGGACGAGGGTGCAATGCATTGGTTCGTTCCTTCTCTGAGTGGAGAGGTGGGTTTTTCAGGGAGCTCAGGTAGAAGTTGGTGGAGAGGAAAGGTGGTAGCCATTAAGAATGGCATGACTGGACTATGTATGAATGGAGTATTTAAGATCACTAGTGCTAAACTTATTGTCAGCTTCTGCTTTTTCACTAAATCTTGTTTGTTTTCACTGAAGCATGGATTACAAGGGAGCAGATTCTTATTGTCAGGCATGTTTAATATCTTTGTGTTAGTAGAGATGTAGTCTTTACATAGAAAAAAAAACCAAGGCACTGCATGAGCTGCTAAAGTTGATATTAATGTGGGATTTTTTTTTTTTTTTTTAATAAAACAACTTGCTCGGACTTTACTAACCAAACTAACAAACCTACCTTTTCTGGCTGGTGAAACTTTCAGCATGATCAAGGCTCTAAATTAAGCTCAGAAAGAAGTGGAACTCCAAAAAAACGAAAAGCCCCACCTCCTCCTATCAGTCCTATTCAGGTAAAGAAAAGACCAATTTTGAGATGCTTTTAGGGGGTGAAAAGCGTTTTGAACATTATGTGAATGATGTGGGCTGGATTTGCTCTGTCACTGTTATTTTATATGCCTGTCTTGCCATGAGTGCTTTTCCTGACATTAGGATGACACCATAAAAGCACATGTTGGTTAGGTTAACTAAGCAAAATTGCTTGAAATACAGCATGGTCTAAGATACAACTGTACAAATTTTACTATACAATTGCTTCTTCCAACTAAAGTTGAAGGTCTCCTGGTTTTGCCGACTTCCATAAGTAAATAATTATGTATATTTTAATTATGCATACATATGTACACATTATTATATGCATATATACATCTGAAAGTAAAATACTTAAATAGATTTATATAGTACCAAAATGCAGTTTAACAGTTAGGTTTAATGTTAAACTGGAATGTTACCCATGTAACAGCTACACTGCATATGTAATACTGACTTAGAAGAGCACTGAGTAATTAGATCTGCTCTTTGAAACTAACTGGGAATTGTGACTTATGTTAGTACAGGGGAAAGTACTCGTGTGTGTGTGCGTGTGTATACATATGGGCACATGTTAGAGAGGTCGTTATATGTACATGTATGTATACGTACCTATTTATATAAAATCTTTTACAGCTTAGTGATTTGTCCTCTCCACACTCATCAACTTCAACTCCCATGACTGGAAAAGGGCAGGCTTTCTTTGCTGACCAAGGGTGCAAGGTATCAGTTTTCTGTTATTGTGAAGCTTAGGGAATAAGAGTATAGTATCTTAATAATCTATTTTGCTTAATAATCTATTTTGCTGACTGCAGAGTCTCCTGTGAATTAATTAGCTAAGTTTTAGGAACAAAAAGGAATCCAAATCTATTTCAATGTGGATTACTTTAATGTTTACTGACTGTGTAAATAGAATTAGTCATAAATTAGTTAGTATTTAGGAATATGGTTATGAAAGTAAGTATTAATGCTGTGGGAGCTCATTACCTAATACCAGCGAAGTGCATGGCATTCTGCAATGCAAAAAGTAGAGACCCTTTCACCAAAAGACATCAGGGAAATCGTTGAGTGTGTTCTGTCTGATCTTTACCTTATGGTATTGAAGATGATTTTTTTTTAATACATGACAATATATTGCTATTATTTATCACAGGGGCTGCAGCCTTCCAAACTATCTATGAGATAGTTGCTTATATCATTAATATTTAATGAGAATTGGGCAATGAAATTGCAATGACTTTAGCAGACTTTGAAATACTGGCCACACGCTACAATTAAACAAGATCTCAGAAATAAAAGAAACCCACTTTTCCAGGCTTTATCCAGCAAGATCTATACTGTCTATACTTCTTTGGTGAACTGTCCAACCTTACATTTGCTTTCTGTGAAAGTGTTTTCTTTTGGTGTCTCAGCAGGAAGAATTCAGCTTCTTGCATCGAGATAATAAAGACAGACTGAGTGACAGCACAACAGGTATACAATAACACTTAATCCTTATTTTCATGTTTGGTTAGGTGTTTTACGTGGTGTGAAATGTTGAAATCCTGTCAGAAATCCTCTGTGCCTTTCCACTTAGAATGTGACACACAATAAGTATTGGGAGTAATGTTTTGTAATTTCACTAGCAGCTCCCTACCAAAACCTCCTGCTTCTATTGGGTGATCTAACACATTTTTGGGGAAAGAGTTTCTAGGAACAGTTTGCTTGCTCGCTACACTTAGTGGTCATGGGAACAAACTGTTTCATTTCAAAGGTTAGAAGAACTAACTAGCTAGCATTTCAGCTTTTTGAAAGCTTTTGAATCTTTTTTTTCTCCAAAGGTGCTGATAGTTTATTGGATGTGAGTTCTGAAGCTGACCAGCAAGATCTACTTCTGTTGATGCAAGCAAAAATTGCTTCTTTGACATTGCACAATAAGGAGCTGCAGGACAAATTACAGGTGGCATATTTTTGTGCTGTTTAAGTGCTCTTAATCTGCTAGCAGAACAAAGAGCTGCTTACCGTTTTAAAGAGATGTACTGTGAAGACAATTTAACAAGCTTGTTGGTCGTAAGATCATGGAAACACTCTGCCCCAAAGGATTAAATGAGTGTTTTGATCTTCTCACTTTTCCCATAAATTACTGAATAACTTTGTTTATTATGATAACCACATTCTGAAAGATGTTGTTAACAGTTGTGTTAGCAGAATTTTAATTTGCATAGCTTTGATTATCAGCTTATGGAGATCAGCCCAGACTTTCAGAGGAGCTTGGCACTTACTGCCTTCTCTCGCTGTAGATGACTAAATGGGAGCAGCTGGGTTTTGAATTTTTCTAAAACTTTCTTCCATGGTGTTTTAATTGTCTGTCTCTGTAGGATGTGGCAAGATTTCCTTGCTTACTCTGTTCTAAAAAATATAATCATGTACTTGTTTTTATTGTGCAATTGTTCCGGTTTCTTTTTGCACAGGAAAGAACACCTAAAGAAGTGGATTCAGCTGTAGAATCTTATCATTCAACACAAACAGAGTTTGAGCAAACAGCAGATAGACAAAATGAGTTCTCGGCTCAGGAGCTGAAGTCTACATTAAATGCCCCCCAAATTCAAGAAAAGTTGGCAAGCCCCAGCGAAGTAAAAACGAAGTACCTCCAGGAAGACTTAAAGGATGTGCAGAGGAAATTAGAGAGTTCTGAAGCCAAAAGAAAGCATACAGAAGCTCAGGTCCAGTCTAGAGACCCAGAAACAGATAATTTAAATAGCACAGACATTTCAGAAAATGGTTCTGATCTTAACCTGAAGTTCCAAGAAACTCAAAACAGGTATGAGGAAGCTGCGAAAGAGGTTTTGAATGTACAAAGGCAAATGAAGCTGGGTCTTGTTTCCTCTGAAAGTGAAGAAACCAGTGCTGATCTGAGTAGGTTGAAGGTTACATGCAGAGAAGTTGAAATGCTTAAGCAAGAATTGAAGAGAGCGTTGGAGGAAAGTGAAAGACAAAAAGAGAAAGTGAGAGAGCTACAGAAAAAGTTTGAAGAAAGAGAGCAGAATGTGGCAAGCAAATTGTCTGTGGAAGAGTGTGAAGAAATGAAGAATTCATATTGTTCAGTTATTGATAACATCAATCAAGAGAAAGCATTGTTGATTGAGAGGTACAAAGAAGGGCAAGAGGAAATTAAAAGGCTACAGGACAAGCTGACAAATCAGACACAGTTGGAATCTAGTGCTGAAGCTGGAGAAATGAAAGATGCGATGCACAGAATGATAGATGAGCTCAACAGACAACTTAGCGAATTGTCTCAGTTGTACAAAGAAGCACAAACAGAGCTTGAAGACTATAGGAAGAGAAAAACTCTAGATGATATAGCTTTGGACTACATTCCTAGAGATGAACATGAGAAACTGATACAGGTAACAAATTCTTTGAAATACAAAGCAGAGAATGAGTTATCAGAACTAAAATCCCAGTACACAAAAGTATTAGATGAAGCAGAAGAACTAAAGCAACTGTTAGATGCCCAGAAACAAAACTCTCTGCCAATTACTGAACACCGTCAGGTGATGAATGCACTCAGAAATACTGTAAAGGAAATGGAAGAAGAAATAAATGAGCTCAAAGGACTGCTTACCAACAAGGAAAGCGAAGTAAGAAACCTACAGAAGGAATTACTGGAAGAAAAAGCTGCAATTAATGAAGCAATGGTACCCAAGGCTACATATGAAAAGCTCCAGTCATCACTAGAGGGTGAAGTTAGTGTTTTGTCATCCAAACTGAAGGATGTAATCCAAGAGAAGGAAAATGTGTCCTTAGATGCTATGCAACTGAGAAATGAAGTTTTGCACTTGAAAGAAGAGAAAGAAGGTATGCATACTCTGCTTGAAGCAAAGGAACGGGAGGTGACTGGTCTTCACCAAAAGTACCATCAAGCTCAAGAAGATCTTCTTGAAATGAAAAGATACTCTGAAAGCTCATCAAAACTAGAAGAGGATAAAGATAAAAAGGTTAGTGATTCACTACAGTGGAGCGGTAGTACGTGAATTCGGACTGCAAAACATGTTGGATGGTGCATGGGTGACCTAATAGATGATGTGTCAAGTGTCACAGCGTGGAGTAACTTTTGAGTGCATTTGCACATCTAAAAATTCAGATATCAAAGTCAAAGAAGTTTTCAATATGTTTGACTTTACAGTTGGTTTTCCTCCCCTGTGGAGATACACGTGATTTTTCAATTTACCTCTTTTAAGTTCTGCTTAGGTTGGGTTCACACTATTCAGGCAACTGAAGTCAAAGAACTGGGATTTACAGCAGGAGGAGGTTCCACAGGAGACAAGAAAACGAAAGATCAGAAAGGAGCAAAAATTCACCATTCTGATTTTACTATATCATCTCAACCTCAGCATGACTTGACTATTTTTCCTCTGCAACTACCATATCTGTTACTACAAATTTCGTTATAAAAAGCTATGTATTTTGCTAGCTGTGAATAGCTAGCCTATGTTTGGTATGTTTCTGTTTTGTGTTCAGCAGCAGTGTTTGTAAAGGTGGTAAATGCAATCCTTGTTTGTAAATATTGCTGGCTTTCAGAACAAGGAATGCATTTTGAATTGACGAAGCTGGGAAGGGGGATAGAGAAGCATTGTAACCCTTTGCTTACATGATGTCTCTCTGTCCATTGAGTTTACATCTTGTTTTTCCCCACTTCTTAAATTTAAGTCACAAATAACCCCAAGATGAGACCCACAAAAACACAGTATGCCTTGCAGCTTTTCATGAAGACCTATTTTTTGCCTCCCTAGATCAATGAAATGTCCAAGGAAGTTAGCAAATTAAAAGAAGCATTGAACAGCCTTTCTCAGCTTTCCTACTCGACCAGTACCCCCAAAAGACAAAGCCAGCAGCTGGAGGCATTACAACAACAAGTGAAGCAGTTGCAAAACCAACTGACTGTAAGTGTGATAATTTGTAAACCCACCATTATTCCCAGTTCTCCAAAGATGTGCATGCCATTCATCACTCTGCCTTATTTAAAATGGAGTGCAGTTAGTGAGTACAAGGAAATGCATTTTCATCCAGAAATTCTATAATTTCTTTGTTTCTCTGAAACGTTTAGGAATCTGCAAGTCACTAATTGCTTTTCAGAAATAGTCTAAAAAAAGCTGTTTTCCCCAATATATTTCCTCAGATCAATAGTTGAGCAAAATTCCTGTACTTGTAGTGGAATGTAGTGACCAGTTCTGCTGCCGAGACCCTGACTTGTGAAAAATATGGCCAGTGTGCAGTGGATTTTTGTGTTTTCTCAAGAACATTCATCAGCTGAAGTCTTTCTGTTTTTTTAAGCTAAAATAAGTTTGACTTTCTGGAAGAAAATAGTCACTGAAGGCGTGAAGTTTCAAATCAAGCAAATCCATCTGTTTATAGGGAGCACAGTTTATTCTCTGAAATTCTGAAGTGCTTAAAGATTTTTTTCTAAGGTTGTACTTGTTTGTGCATGAAAGGTCCGGTCTTCTGAGCTGGGTTGAGTCATAATTGCTATTTCCAAGAGCTTGCCTGTCCAAAGGAGCAATTTAATTCACTGCTGAGGGTGAAAAGAAAGTGTTGCCCACCAGAGGCCTTTGTTGAGAGCTCTGGAGTAACTCTGAAAGGAGAATTCCCAGCCTGACATGCTAAATGGCTTACCTGGTGTCTGCCTTCCTACCTTCCCCAGCAGGCAGAAAGAAGAGCCAATATGCATATGGGCCAGAAAAATTCCCTTGCAGTGGGGAGAAATAAGTAGGCAGACAGTTAAACATTGCATCCTGTCAGGGTAAAGGCCCAGACTGTTTCTTATCACAGCCCACCAAGTCCAAAAGGACCCTTCATCTCTCACTGCTCAAGGACAAGCAAAGTAGTGTAAGGTGCCAAGACAGGCAACACATGAGGAAAGTGGGTAGGATTTAAAACAGGACAGAAGCAGTCTTTCCTTCTTGTAGGCCAGCTTTCCTAACAGCTTCACATTTATTTGGAAAGATGGCTTCTGGGATGTGGCAGTTTGTGATCATGAAAAAGGAGGTTGGCTTTCCTTGTTTGAATGCATAGTAATTAGCTGAGGATTTCATGGGTTGAGACCTTTGTAAGCACCTCCTCTTCCCTGGGAAGGCATTAGCTGACAGATGGGTCACTGACTTCAGGGAAGAGCTCAGTTGCAGTTGAGGGTTGATTTGTCAGAATATTGTTGGCTTTCCTCAATTCTGGTTGCGCTCAGAAGTAGAGTATGTGCTCATTCCGCATCTTCACAGCTCAGCACTTCTTACAGCTGATGTCATCTCACCAGCTTTTTTACTGGGCTGGGTAGAATTACAGTGTTTCTGTGGACCACGCTTCTGAGCAAATTATGTTTTGGATGGCTAGTGGCACAGTACTGTCTGAGCTGGTTTTCCATGCATGCATAAGACCATGGTTTTTAATTCCCCAGAGCTCTCTGAATCTAGTTGAGGAGTTCTGAATTCAACAGTTCTGAATGCTCTGTGAATTTCTGCTTAACTATTTTCTAGGAAACAAAGAAACAACATCAGGAAATTGTCTCAGTTTACAGGATGCATCTTCTCTATGCTGTGCAGGTACAGTTGCATATTGTCAGTTACACAGTGTTGTTATTTTAATGAAAGATGTTTCTTCTGCAGATCTAGTAAGAACTTTGCATGTTTTATCTAAGACATCCTATCCAAAAGGTATGACTGTTTTAAGCACAAATTTAACACTGCTTCCTTTTGGGAAATTGATCTAATTACTGTACCTCAAAAATAGTTTGTAAATCTTCTTAAAGAGTAGAGATGCTTGAATTCAATCATCTTTTCTTCTTTCTCCCCTTGTCTAGGGTCAGATGGATGAAGATGTCCAGAAAGTGCTTAAACAAATTTTATCGATGTGTAAAAGCCAATCACAGAAAAAGTAAATAAAAAGCCAAGGAAAACTCCCCATTTTTATTAATCCTGTTATGGGTGTTTATCTAGATTTGCCTTAACATAAGATTTAAAATTGGCAATTTGCTGCTTTTGTGTTATTGTGCTGTTTGTGAGGTGGATTTGTTTGTCTGTCTCTACCACTTCCCATGTGCATTTGCATGTGCAGTAACTAAACACATGCCTGCTTTTCGTATCCAAATGCAAGTATGTTCTTCAGACTTTTTACTTAGGCCACTCCATGTCATGTTTACCCTGAAAGTACTTTCTAGTGTCCTCCAATAGAGGGAGGTTAATGTAGAGGAAAGCACTCATGTTGCCTGGGTAAAGATGAAATTCTCCATAAGGTCTTCCGTACTGTTTGTAAGCTGCATCTTTTTACCGGGGAGTAACTTCGTTGCTTGATGTTGTAGCACTCAGATTCCTGACATTTTGCCATATGCAGTCTTTGGCAGAGCGGAAGTGAGCCTTGCAGCAGTGAGCAGAAGTAGATATTTATGGTAAGCCAGAACATCAAACAGCTACACTTCTTAGCATGGTAGTATTTAAGATTAACACACCATAAGGTAGCTGTCCCAACCCATCCAATGCACTGAGTACACAAAAATCATACCATGCTTCATAGTTTCCTTGAACTGCCTGGTAGTGGAATGAAACTATTTCAAAACTTCAATTACTTTATTGAAGTTCTGTACAAAGCAGTACAGAAACGTCTGTATAAACAACGCGTTATGATAGGTTTAGCTATCTATGCAAGTGTTGGCCATGAAGCTCAGGAACAAAACCAGAACATATACTTTAGACAAGGGATTCTAGTGAACACAGGATGTTTACAGTGAATGTCAATGCCTCATACTTCCTAACCTCACTTTTGTAAAGATCTTCTCTTCAGTATATTTTTATTGGCCCCCTAATGAATTTTTTTGTAACTAAACCATTTTTTCTACATAATGTTTGCATTAAGCTTATTAACAAATATTTTTAGGTAATCGTGTTTTAGAGAGTTTCTTTTTATACCCCCAAATATTCAGTAACAGTGAAGCACAGTGAAGTGTTTTCAGTTTGTAAAAGATCTGTACGGAGTAATAGACCTGTCTGTCAGTGTGGTCCAGAGCAGTGAAGTGTAAAATGCAATTCAGCCTGCTGTTTCCAAAAAATGTAGAAATGATAGGTAGAGAACAGCAAAAGGTGTCAAAAATTTCTACATGTTGTTTCTAGAGGCCAGGGGCATCAGTAAAGCCTTTGTCAGCACTTTTAAATGTGAAGTCAAATAAAGATGCCTGAAATGGTATAGTATGAAACTATGGAAAAATGTTTCTAAGCACACACTGCACTTGAGGGTACAACCATTCTAACTAGCTTGCAGCTTCACTATGGTATCTGTTTTATTCCTGTTAGTGGATATGTCTCTAATAGAGAAATCTTCCAGAGCTATATAATCTATGAAGTTTATATAGAGTCATAATATGACAAGAGTCAGCAGTGCCTCAGGCTGTCTGGACTCGTAGTGCACTTATATCAGATAATTCCTAACCCTGACAAAACTAAAATGGATTTTAAAAGCAAAAAGAAAAATAACACCTTTGCATCAGTTAGACCTTGGTGTTACTTTTCCTGGGTGGTTTAACTAATGCCTGCTAATTTTGAACAGTATTTTGTAGTTAGATGGTTTTGAAAATGCTCCAAAGAAATGTGAAAAGAATTTTGCTGCAGCACTTCAAAACGAACAACAAGATTTTAAGCATGCTAATGCTGCAAAGTATAAAACTTGATGAACCATTTTGTAGGTTGCCTGATGGATTTAGTCTTCTACTTTGTTTTGGTTTGTATATTTATTACAATTATCTTTGTGGAATATTGAAAATTATATACTACAGCATAGCAAGTTTCTTTATATGTAATTTACAAGAAGTTTCCTTGTGCAGCAAATAAACTATTTCCAATTTTTTCATCTTTGTTCTTTTTGTGCCTTCATTACTTTGTGTATTGAGGGAAATCTCACTACACTGTTTCAACATAGCGCAAATATGTTCTGTATCTCATGTTTAGATAGCTGCCAGATGTACCAGGTTTTCCTCCCTGAAATTGCAACTTGATTATTAACTTTCTTGATCTGTCAGGTAGAATAGAATCCACTCCAAACCCCGTACAACCAGTTTTGCAGATTATGCTTTCTATCCGATTGCTAAGTTCAGAGCCATTTCTCACATGGTCATCCTGCTAGCGATAATATGGTTTTCCCATTCACTGCTGGATGCACTCCAACTAGGTTTAAAACTACCTTAGAGCAGTAGCACAGATTGGTGAGGTACCACAATTTTTCAAAACTGTGGCTCTCTATCACTTAGCACTTCACTCCATGCACAGAACTAGTGAAAGTGTAGATATGTGTATATGCATATGGATATATGGATATGTATACTTCTCTTTAAACTTAGCAACAGTTACACAGTCAGCCCCGTTGCCTTTTATCATCTCTCCCTCTCCTGAGTTTTATTTGAGAAACTAGTTTTTCAGTAACTTACTTGCTAATAATATCTTCCTATCTGGGGGTAGAATACACAAACGGCAGGAATTGCACCTCTTGTGGTTACATCCTAGGGGTGAAGTAGCTCTTCAGCCTCTTGTAGAAAATTCTGTAAGCTGCTCAGTACTGGGTTTCCTTTGAAGAAGGCTGCTGACAAACTGGTATGCAGAATCTGTTCATGGTGAGATCACCCAGCAGGGCAGATCAGACCTGCTTTGAAGGCTTTTGTGCCATCACAAGCAATGGGCCTGCTGCCTAGTATCTCCCATCTGAATTGCCGTTTGCTTTCCTTGTGGATGGCCGGAGGCCGGCTCTGTTGCATAGAGATTTTTTTTTACGGGCAGACCTGTGGCAGTCCTGCATTTTGCCTTCAAAGTTGGTTGTTGCCACATTCGAGTAGAAGTGCTTCCTGAGCACCACTGGCCTGGTGGTTATTTATTTCTGGTCTCCTGCATGGGCAGTCGTGACAGCATGGGTCTTCTCCTGGGCAGCATTTTTATAGCTGATTTCTTCCCCCCTACACTAAGCGTATGAGTACTGGGGATGAACAATACTCTTACCAAACTCGCAGACAGCAGGTCGCACACAACAGAGATCATTTGGTCAGACTGCTCAGCTTCAGCATACAGGCTCTTCTCACCCATCCCATGCCCTGTGACAGTAGAGAATAGTGACAAACGGTGGCAGCAGACTTCAGAGGACTGCGAGTGGGTTGAAATTTGGGAGGAGACATCTGTTTAAATCTGCATTAAGATCACTTTTTTTCCCCCAGCTCTTGCTGGATAAAGAAGGTGTGAGTCCCTCATTATTTGGCTTCTGGCTGTCACAGGCTCCCTCTTTTGCCAGCCTAGGTGGGCACGAGAAGATGATGGAGAATGAAGTGATTCAGGAGATTTCAGCAGCAATCGGGAGGCTTCTTGTGCTGTGCCTCCCAGATGGACAGGTCTTGTGGCTTCAGCAACATGTAGTGGCACATAGCCAATACGTGAGCTCAGGGGTGGTTGACCCTCTTGGATGAGCCTGGCTACCTGGGCACACTCCACACCAGCGGGACAGCAGCATCCTCTTGATCCTTTCTTCGCTGAAGCGTGTGCGTGCTCCCACTGTGGCTTGCGGCTATTTCCTGCTCACAGGTTCCCTGTGCAGAAAAAGGAAAGTGGTCATTGGTCCCCCTGTACCTAGTTTCGGTAAGTTCTGGGTTTTTTCTGCACAGTCCTACTTCTGGAGGACTGAAAGCATTAGTAAGTATCATTCCCCCGAGGCTAGCTTTTCAGAGGAATAGGGGATTGGGAGTAAAAGAAACGGTTGCCAGATAGTTTTTTCAGGTACCTCATGGATAGAGGCACGAGGTAAGAAGCTAGTATTTCCCCATGCTGGCTGAGCAGGGGCCTCAGTGATGGCAGAAAAGCTCTGCTGGTCTTCCTTCCACCCCTCCTCTGGTCAGCTAGGTGACGATGTGCTATGTGTCAGCACGAGACAGCAAAAGCCAAGTGAAGGCCAAGCTGCTGTGCGCTGCAGTAAACCACAGCACAGTGCCCTAGGAGAAGCAACCAAGAGAGGGCCAGTGGAAAAGCTGGCTGGAAATCACTTGGCAGATGCTACATCGCGATGTGGAGCTGCGATTTAGTTTTGAAGCCCACTTCACGTTATGTGAGTTTTCCTGAGCGATGGCTGGCTGGCTGGGGAAAGGAGGTAGGAGGTGTGTGGTTTCACTGCTCTGACCGTTTCAGAGCTAAATAAATTACTGTTGTTATACATGTGTTATGTTTAGACCATAAAAGCTGCTCTCTGGGTGGCTTTGGCAGTGTGGGGTACCAGCCAAGTAGAATGTGCAGGAGGGAGGAGGATAAGCAAGGAGCCTGGAGGTCTATGTGGGCCACAGGGGGAGAGCTGCCGTCATGGCGGTGGAGCAGGGGTGTCCCCATGAGTCTTTGCCCATCTGACCTGCCCCCAGGGAGGCTCTGGCTTGCGTTGGGCCAACCAGAGCGTCCTGGAGCTTTCTCCGCACTGATGCCAGCCTTCATCTGAGCAAAAGGCAGACACAAAAGGCTGAAGCAATCTGCCCTTAAACATGGCAGAGGCCCATATGCTGCAGGGAAGAATTGCTGGCTCAAGCAGTGTGGTCAGGCCTCCCAGTTTGGGGCAGGTCCGGGAGCAGAGGCAGCCTCTTGTGGCTTTGGCTGTCTGTGGGGCCAGGGCCTCAGCCTGCTGCTGCGGGAGGTCTCAGGGTGCAGGCCGCAAAGCAGCTGCACGTTGGGTCATGGTGCTGCACGTTGAAGAAACTCATGGAAAAGCTCCTGGAGGAGTTTGGTGTTGAGGTTTCAGAGTGGCAGCATAGGCAGACGTGATGTAACCCAGCACGTATTCTGCAGGCACAAGCATAACCCAGCAAATTTTTTCAAACAAATAAGAACGGGTGCAAGGCTTTTAGGACAGATCAGTGGTTTAAATCCTTTATTCACTGTGGTTTTGGTCTGCCACAGGGAGCACTAAAAGTGTTCCAAATTTAATGTGAAGCCACAGTTTAAGAGTTTGCCTGAGTACCTTGAAACCTTAATCTATAGCAACACTGCCTAATTCTGCAAACGCGGGTCACTGAGGGTGCTCATGGGTGCAAGCCAACTCTCAGCAAAACATTTCATAGAAGTGAAGTTTCCCAATGCTTTTCTTCATCCCTGCCTCCTCCTCCTCCTCTGTTTGGATCCTTCACTGATCCTTGTGAAAATAAGTAACAGAGATACTAAGACTAGAACCATACTTTATTTTGGTTTTATGTCCATGTTCTTCTCAGGGCAGTAACAAATTAATTCTCCTCATGTTAACAGTCATTTCCACAAACCTCTGTCTTAGAATTATATACAGCGGTGAACTGCAGCTGAAGCAAATTAAAATCTGTGATTTCATAAGTTTCCACTTATTTGAGGAAGCCTGAGATACAGTTTTTGTAGCTACAGAATAGTACTACCAGCAGACCCTGCTGCTGGCAAGAAAACCGTGTGCTTTGCTCGGCACCTACAAGTGTTGGGTTCCCCAGGTTACAATCGCATGTGACAAAATGTCTTCTAGGGGAAATGACAGCCTCTGTCTCGTTGGACCCGGTGATGGGACCCTGGGGTGGTGTGTCACCAACATAAGGCTCCTCTGACGGTCGCTTTTGCCCCTTTGCACAAGCAGTAGAGGTTTGTGCTTTTAGTCCTGCAGATGCCAGTCCCCAGTCCCACCGGTGGCTTCAGGAGGGTCTGTTTTGTGATACAACTTTAGTTCCTGAGGCATTTTATGGCAACACATCTGTCGCTGTTTACAAACCTTTGGCTGCCCTGACAGACTCTTACTTGATGAGTTTAACACAGGCATTTACACAATCATCAGTTTTTCAGTCTATTATTTTAAAAGCCTGATTGCATGCTGATCTGTCCAGATTCAGAGTGTTGGCCCTCCTCGTACATTTTCCAACAGCCTGAAATGCTCAGACGGTTGGTAATGGGGCCTCCTACCAGCAGCTGGAGATTGGAAACAGGCACATCTCGGTGACATCATCCCCCGCAAGGAGCTTGGGGCTGGAGCCCATCTCCCCCGTCCCGGTGGGCGGCCGTCTGCTCCTGCCTGCACAGCCAGGCCCCGCACACTCACGGTGTGCTGTTAACCCTGCCTGGGAGTGATGCCACAGCTGGTACCCTGCACCCAGCGGCTCTCAGGAGGCAAGCATCGCCTCCGTCAAAACACAGATGTGCTCATATGGGAAGCTGACACTCCAGTGTGGTCACTCTTTCCTTCGGGATTAGCCAGAATGCTCCCCAGTGATGGCTGGGCTCAGACCCACAGCACTCTTCTTGCATCCCCTGTCCTAAAGCAGCAACAGTCTTGCACCCTGCTGCACGCTTGGAAGCCCTGTTCAAAAATGTTTGGATGTATTTGCTCCTCTGTAAGCACTTTGCTGCCCACCAGGAGGCATCCCCCAAAGAAGAGGCTGGGGAGCAAGGGGGTAGCTGGATTAAGTGCAATTTCCAGACCAAAAAAAAAAAAAAAAAAAAAGTAGGGGAGGGACAGAGAGCTAAACCTGGCGTTCCTTCCCCTCCAAGCCTCCCTTGCAGCTGGAAAACAATTCAGGGAGCGAAGACACAAAGCACAAAGGTCTGCACTGCCCCATTCCTAGAAATAGCTCCTCTGGGCTCTTGCTATTCAAAGTGCGGATCCAAAAAAAGCAGTGCTGCATTCAGCAGCTGGTGGGGCCACAGCTGGGAGTGAGCACAGCTGGCCAGATGTTGCAGAGCCAGGTGCAGACATGCCTGTGCAGATGTTGCAGAGCTGGGTGCCTGCTGGAAGGTCGCAGTGTAGGGGTAGCAGGGTCCCTGTGCCTGTGGGGAGGGCAGCATGCTCCCCGGTAGTGCTCCTCCTGCCTCGTCCCTCGCAGCGTGTGTGCAGAGGGTTTGGGAGTGGGTGGTGGGAGCGGGACCACCCCGAAGCCCTGCACTGCGTGAGGGTGGCTGCATGGTATCCACAGCGTTTCTAAAATTTCTGCCCTTGCTGCTATGTGAAGAAATCACGTCACTGTCCGACGACTGACGAGGGGCAGGCTGGCAGAGTTTCCTCTGCAGATGCTTTTGCTGATGTGTCTCTGGCAGTATGTTCATTTGCAAATATCTGCGTAAGCCGTGCGTGATCACCCAGCCTGGGTTGTAGCACGGAAGAGGAGGGCATGCAGCTATGCCGGCTGCCCTCGAGCAGCTCTGTGCAGCCCGCGCCTCTCTGAGAGCCTTTCTGGCACCCTCGGTCACCTCCACAGAGTGGTTGCTTGCAGGGGAGATGCTCCCCTATGCTGCGAGCAGGTAACAGCCTGGGTTTACCCCGGCTCCTCTGGGACCTGTTTCATGCCTCTATTTAGTTTATTAGGAGAGTGAATGTCTCCAGCCAGCTGATGGCAGCGTTTAAGAGAGACAGAGCTCTCTCTGTCGAGGTAAACAGCTTATTGTAAAACTATGAGGAGAAGAAACACATTCTTGGTGATTCATGAGGCTACACCTATAAAAGTGGCCGGGAATATTCTCAGGTGCTAGAATGAGACCACCCCTATCGTTACACTGCTTGGGATGGGCCCTGCCACAGTGTTGGCCCAGGCTAACTAGCAGTTTTTGCAAATAACTGCCTGGCACGGCTCTGGATCAGCCCATTCCTCTTTGCAGGTGGCCCTGCACCTTGCAAGGTGAGGTTTCCGCAGTGCAAACCCCGGCTGTGCAGTGCACCAACCCATCCATGCCCAGGAGCATCTCATGCAGCGTTTGCATGGGCAGGTGTAACCTGGGAGCCAGCACTAGGGCCCTCAGCCTGCACTGCGGGGGTTTGTGGGAGCAACTTTGCACCTAAATGCTTGTTCCTCTGATTTCTGGACTGCGCTGAGCTGTGTATGAAATCTTAAGAGGAGTCTGTCTCCTCGGACAGCTGTCTGGTTTTCAAGCAGACAGAGGCACTGCAGTTTGGTGTTGCTGCAAACCCCCTGCAGTTACTGCCGAATTGGGTAGAGTGGCTTCACGCCTCCCTTAGTGCTGCAAAACCATTGCTGCACTGTATTGGCATTTATGGGGTAAAATCCACACGTATGTACAGATAGATTTATTATCTAGCTAGATAAATATAGGAAATACATTGAGGCCTCCAGCTTCCTGCTGGCTTGCTCATTTTTGGTCAACCCCACGGTCCCATCTGAGCTGGAAGGGTAGGAGACTGCTAAATTCTCCATGGAGAGCTTTCATCCTCCCTTCTCTCATGCCAGGAGACTAGAAAACCCACCACCCCCTCCAGGCTCGTCTGCAAGAGCCAGCCACCAACAAAGCAAGTTTAACGTCTAGTTCTTGACCAGTGGCTCACTGGGGTTTTGATCTGCAAAATAAATGATTGGGCTCAGGGGATTTCTGAAGTGCTGACCCAAACTCACCAAACGCTGCTGCATGCCGTCGCTCCGGAGGGAGCGAAATTCCCACCGTCTCTGCCCTCTGTGGGGGCAGATTTTCAATGGTATAACAAAAGGGGAGCTTTTCCTGGATTTCTTTGTTGTGCAAGTTCGGATCTTTCTAGACTTCCTTTGGGGGTATTTCTCCATGGAGGCCCAGGATACTTGCATAGAATGACATTCACATTCATGGTGGATATTCAAGCCCACTTCTCACTGCCTATTAACTCCACAAAGAGATTAGAGCTGCGTGAGCACCCGATTACATTCCCCTGCAACACTCGCTCCCTTGCAGAGCCCTTACAATGAGATTTAGCAATGCTAATGCACTACCCTGTTAGTTGTTAGAGCCTGGCTAAGGAGAGAAGCAGGGTAGAAAGAGGCTGAAGCAGCCTGTTGTGGCCCTCGGCTTCCATTTATACCTAAGCAGTCCCACCCCCCCTCAAAGAGAGATTCATATAAAAATGAGCTTCTGTCTCAACAGGAAGGCATCAAGCCTCTATTCTGTAGAGCTCTATTTTTAAAATAATTCCGTATTTGTTCAGTTTAATGTTAGTCTTCTATCAGCAAAAGCACTCTTTAGTGTTTCTATAGTTATTTATACAATTTCTACACATTTATTTTGGCAAGACCCACCTGCTGGATTCTTAGGGGTTTACAAGCTGCTACAAAATGAAGTTCAAAACAAGACACCTACAGAAAACAGCATGTGGCTTATCTCCACTTTTCTAGCTACTCTGCTAACCTCACTGAAGACCCATCTAGTCAAGAATACATTTCCTTATAAATCCATACGTAATTAGATATTCAACAACTGATTCTTTCTCATGACCAACTTTGAAACAGAGGTATAGAACTCAATTCCTTTGGGGGAATTTTGTGCTCAACAGTCTTCACAGATCCAAATGGTTGTGGGTGGGCCTCAACATCTGAAAGCCAGAGAGACACAAGAACTTGTCAATGTGTCGGGAGGTAAGAGTTAACACTACCACTGGCATCCTCGGTGTTCGCATAGAGATTGTCAGGACTAGGAGCCAGTCATTATTTTGGCTTCCAGTATCGTAGCAGACCGGTGGGACCCAAGGCCTGTTGGCAGTGGTTTTCAGGTAGAATGAAAGAGGTGCCTTCTTGAAGACTTGAGGTCAGTTCTTACTCTGAAATGCACAAATCAGAATAATCGGAGGGAAAATTAATTGTCAGTTTTGTGGCCTCTGGATCTGGATTGCCCAGAGCCCCAAACGCAGTAAATCAGAGCAGCCAGGGAGCACCTACTACAGCTATATTGAACCTGGGTGGAAAATGCTGGTTCCAGTTCCCACCTCCAGTGACTGTTTTTAGTTTACACCACCAGTAATTCCGAGTACTTACATGTACCATTTTATAAGAAAGCAGGTGGGCAAAATCTGACTCATGACAAGTCCGTTCTGTGATACTACTAAAGAAAAAAACATGAACTAAATGTTTCTTCCACTGCAGGTTTCCCATTGTCTGCAAGGGGAAAAGATGTGTCAAGTAGAGGAGATAAAACGTACAAAAGATACAGGCACCTGAGTTTTGGATCTCATGCGAACTGTGGTAGGAAATTAAATCTAATCCAACAGTGGAGGTTTGCAGAATTTTGCAGGTCAAAAAGATGCACAGCGACCTTCCAGTCATTCTCCTCTTTACCCTTCTTATTTTACTGTGTTTGAAGGCAGAGACGTAATAGAATCCATCACAGGTGGATCCTAAATCCACTCCTGGCCTTACTGCAAGGAGTCTGTAGCCGAGACTTTGAGTTTTTGTTCACCTAGAACCATATCCACAGAGGCACGAGGTGCACAAGCACCTCCCCACCTTTGTGAGTCCAGGCCCTGACTTGGTCCAGTGGGGTACAGACGTTAAGCCTTGCAGAAATTGTGCATGTCTGGAATAGCTGTGATTTATGAAATGCAACAGTTACTTTCTGGTATTTTGTGGTGTTCTAACTTCCTAGGATATTATTTCCATGATCACTGTTGGTAGATTACACATGAAATCATTAAAAGTACTATTTTAAGAAGTAATATACTACATCTGTAGGCAATTATATAAAAGTACAAATGTTAAGCCACAGTAATGTCCTTGAACACAAGGAGCTTTGATAGTCTAAAATAAATCACATTAAGAAAGTGATGTGTTCTGTTTCATTTTTATCCTGTCACCCAGAGATTATGTAAATCATTCTTAACACTCAGTAGTCAGGGATCATATTAATAATTCCCAATGAGACCGTAATAGTTTTTTATTCACTGAAGAAATTGAGACAGTAAGTCAAAAAAGTATTCAGTATAGGTGAATTTCCAAGTTTGGAAAAAAAAAAAAAGACGGTAAGTAAGAGTAACTTAGAATATTATTGGGTATCTTTATCAGTCCTGTAGTTCAAGGATTTGTAATTGTTTTTCAAATGTAAAATTTACTGCAATAAATGGATGATCTGCACAGAAGACAACAAAAGTGAACTGCTGACACTGTGTACTCTGAGAGTATACTCTTACTGACATAAGCAAGAGGTGAAAAATGGTCAACAAAAGCATTTTAAACTTAAAATAAAGCCAAAGGACTTGGATTCTGTTGAATTGTGGAGCAATCAACTTGGTAACATATGAACATACTGTTTTCCACATGTGCAAAGCAGGACCTCATCTTCTGACAAACAACGCAACTCGACTACAGCCTAAAGCTGCAGAAACCACCCGCAGATCGCTGACTCTTGGATCACGCCCCATGGCGGCACGGCAGGAAGACTTCAGTCTCTTGCACCTGGTTCAATGCCCAGCTGGTTCAGAGGACCTCCTGTTTTGAGCAGGTTATTTGCAACGGAGAGGTGTGAAAGGAGAAGTGCAACTTTTGACCTAAGTACAGCCCACCTCACTGTTTTGCAAAGCTGGCCACTGCAGAAAATTCTCCAGAAACCGCACTCCCTTTTCAGTGAGTAAGAGGTTAGGCCCATTTTTAGCAGTGATATGAACACACCACTCCATGGGACACAGGCAGCCTCTACTTCAACTTCGGAGTCCCTCCTGTTGCTGAAAAAGGCTATGGAGAAGGTAAACGAATTTCACAAATAATTTCAAATATGAAACGTTTCTCTCTTCTTATGATTCTTAACAGCATTAGTGGAAAGCAGCAGGGCAGGAAGGGGACATGTACATACAGAAACATTTCAGCAGCAGCATTCTTGCGGATGTGTAATAAATTACTAGATGCAAAACAGCAATGTTGCCAGAACAGTTATGAGTAATGAGTAAGTAAATCCTGGCTTCTATCTTAATTTACCAATTCAACACCAGTACTGCAGACAAAAGGGTAAATTGGTATCAGATGAAATTCCAAGGAATTGAGTTATATTAAGAATTAATCAAGATGAGGAGGAGCCTAGTGGCTTCACCAGCAAAACATGTCAGCATTTGCCAGAAAGAAACCACCTGCTGCTACTAAGAAATCAGTTTGAAAATGTCATCCTCTTTCTAGACAAGTTTGGTTTTATTTTTAAGTCACTGAAAGTTAGCTGGCTAGCATACAGCTAGTATGCAGATTTTCCCTTGTGTAATGGCTTAGAACAAGCCAAAGGCAAGTAACAAAACATAAATAAAAATTCTTGGAGAACACTGTGAAAAGCAGCAACATATTACACGAACACCACTTTAACATCTGTGCTGGAATCAGTGGCTACAGGAGATCAACTCCCCTTTTTGCTTTTTCAGCTTCAGTTTTTTGAGTCAAGGCTAAGAAATGTTTGCAAGGGAATAAAAAGGAAGTCTTCGTATTTCTAATTCCAAAGTTAAAAAAAAAATGACAATATCAAGTCTATCAATATCTACAGCTTTCATTCAGTTTTATAAAAAAATACATATTTTATATACCCATAAATCTATAACAGACGCCAAAACATACACCTACAGTTCTGCTTCAGTAATATCCTCATCAGGGCAACAGTAGTATTCCACAAAACAGATCTGTCCATCTTCATTCCTAATCATATACTGCAGTGAAAGAAATCCTTGAGCATCTGTTCGAATGGACACTTTACAAGATAAAGCCAGTGCCTTTGTAGATGGTTTAAGCAAAGAAATCTTGTACCTGCAGGGGAAAAAAAAGTCATCTGAAAAAAATACAGTGTACAGAGAGGAGCGGAAACATTACTCCCAAGTAAAGCCACAGAATAACTAGCAACGTGCTAATTTGATCTTTTCCTGCTAACAACGTCAGACAGACATTGTTATCGCTTAGCTTTTGATCACAGACACAGACTTTTATCAGATGGGAAGTATTTTTTTTTCCCCTGTACTAGTGAAATAAATGGTACAGTAATGCAAAAACAGTTTTTAAAACTTTCCAGCGAGAACGCATGACCTGCCACAGAGGGCACCGATCACAGACTTCCTAACCTGTTTGTCTGGGTCTGGTTACAGTGGAATGCTTCCATCAAATCAGAGTCCTTAGGGTAGTCCAGATGCGCACTTCCTGCATTTCCAAAAGTGGATAACCTGGAAGAGAAAAGGCACCATCTCAAAATACCTGATCACAGCTCTCTAAAAACTCATCAGAATCAGTCGTCTTGCATATCTCACTGGTTGTTTCACAAAACACTATTGTTTGTTTTATTAAAAATGCTAAACTGTCCGCATCAGTGTCACATTTACCAGGTTGTCAATATATTCATTACTATTTTTAATTAGATTACATATTGTGATTTGCTATACTCATTACAATTCTTCTTGAAATAAAGCAATATTCTAAAATAGCTCCCCCCGCTTCACACTAAAAACTTCCAGTCCTTACCAACGAAGGCCAAGCATGAACATTTGAGTTAAAAGCGTAGTTTCCAGTACCTGAAGTAGGGTTTATCTGGAGACATGGTAATCTGCAGAACTTCACTGGTCATATCCAGTTCGGCAAATGCTTCTCGTAGCCCCTCCGACTGCAGGATAATTTTATTAACAACCTTTGTACTGCAGAAATCAAAGTCTAACAACTCATCAGGTTCTTGAGTGTTAATTTTGCACACTGTCACTACTCCTCCTTCTTCCAAGAACAGCATCAAGGGATAACCATAACCACGGTAACACATCCTAAGGGCCGTTGATGTTCCTGAAAAAAGAGAATGAAATACACATTCTTCAGAAAGCTAGCTAGCACATCTGATCACTTTAGAAAATTCACATTTTACTGGCATAAGGGGCACAGATCAATTTGATTCAGCATGTTTGGTCCATCCTCCAATACATTAATGTAGCATGCTTAGTGCAGCCTCCTAGACACCCTATGAAGTGCTAACGGTTATGCAGCAAAATGAAATTATTTGTATGTAGACACCAGTTCAAATCCAACTCGTGTCATGCACCAAATGGGTAACACCAGCTGTGACAATGAAGCTGGATATGCTACAAATAGTTTAGCAGAATTGGAAAATCCTCCGTGGTCCTGAGGCTTTCTCTGACTCACATTGTCTTTCTTTACTACTCGTGTTACTTGTGCAACCAGTAACAATACAAAAACAGGTCTAAAGTGCTCTTACAGCACCTGAAGTGCTACCCGATCCAGCCACAGATTTCTTATGAGACCTTAGGTAAGTATCATTCCTCAGTACCTTATCTGCAAGCTGGAGATAATACTCACAAACAGATGCAGGTACAGCCTGAAGAAGGGAAGGAACAGAAGGTGCCAGGTAACAGCTACTGCACTGGGAGCAGGAGCACAGTGAGCTGATGGTGCTACCTGGAACCCCTGTGGACTTCTTCTAGCCCAGTAAATCTGCACCAGAACACTTCTTAATTCACGCATATGCTTGTTAATGTTTCTGAGGTAGCTGGATGTTCTAGGGTTGCACAAGCCACAGAAATATTGGAAAAGAGATCACATTTATTATTGAGCTGATACAAAATTTTTTGTTAGCAAGACAAATTCCAAGCAATGGCTATACTGTCTCTCAGTGTGCTGATTTCTGCTACAGTTCACAGCAATTAGTCAGCGTGAATCCCTTGTAAGCCCAGTGTGGATCCCCTGTGGCCTTAAGATGTTGTCATGGTTTGACCTCAGCTGGCAATTGAGCACCACACAGCTGCTCACTCACTCCCCCCTCCCCAGTGGGATGGGGGAGAGAATCAGAAGAGTAAAGGTGAGAAAACTCATGGGTTGAGATAAGAACAGCTTAATAATTGAAATAAAATAGTAATAATAACAGTAATAATAAAAGAATACACAAAGCAAGTGATGCACAATGCAATTGCTCACCACCCGCCGACCGATGCCCAGCCAGTCCCCGAGCAGCGGCCCCCCCGGCCAGCTTTCCCCAGTTCATGTACTGAGCATGACGTCACATGGTATGGAATGTCCCTTTGGCCAGTTTGGGTCAGCTGTCCTGGCTCTGCCCCCTCCCAGCTTCTTGTGAACCCCCAGCCTTCTCAGTCGGTAGAGCATGGGAAGCTGGAAAGTCCTTGACTAGTGTAAGCACGACTTAGCAACAACTGAAACATCGGTGTGTTATCAACATTATTCTCATCCTAAATCCAAAACACAGCACTGTACCAGCTACTAGGAATAAAATTCACTCTATCCCAGCCAAAACCAGGACAGATGTACTGATAGCTTTCGTGCTTTTCCAGCTCAAAGTGACAGCTCTGATAAGAGGCTGCCCCAGCTTGCCCAAGCAGTAGTCTTTTGCCTGATGTTGAGGGTATGTGCAGCCTGCCCTGCTGGCCACTTAAAAGCATGTGACAGTGTGAAGCACCATCCCTAGTAGACGGAATCTTGGGGCTCTCTGCATCCCTACTGACTACCCTGAATGGGCTGCAGAGGAACTATTCTGCCAGCTGTGCCCAGGTTTTCCCCTTAAGTGAAGGGCACTGGGGAACAAATTAGTGTTTGTGTGATGTGGATGGTCTGGGCCCTGGACTGAAAACAGATCGACAGGAAAGGCAGCCATGGCATGTGTGAGTCCTAGGGTACAGCACTGGCCTCAGAGTCAGAACTCCAGCCTAAACTTCACACAACTTGCCAGAGATGCCTGAACAAGTTACTTGACACGTTTTCTTATCAAGATTACAGAAACTATTTGAGATCTTCAGCCCCAAACCAGAGCAAGGGTACAAGCTGGGGCTGTTCATTGGACCTCATGCCACAAAAGGGTTCTCTCCCAAAACAAGTGGTTCTTTTGTGCCTTACACAGATCCAGGAAACATTACCTTCACAGGAAGACTCCTCTGTTTCTCAGTTTCCCCAATAGCCTCACACAGACATATACCTTTATTCCATCTTCCAAACTGAATCAGCCTCTTTTAGCCTCTCCTGCTGCAGCGGCCCCTGACACACTGGTTAGGCTCACATCCATCAGCTCCTTTCTTCTCCCCATCGACTGTTATCACAGCACACACTTGTATTAGCTTAAGTAAACAGGATGGATCCTGCTTAACAGCTGCCATGCTCAGAAGGACTTAAGGTGAGGAAGTCAGAAGTTAGGCCAAGATTGGAAATCTCCCCATAGCTATGTACAGGTTTCACTATGTGATTACACGTGATACACATACCCTGTCAAGGTAAATATGCACCATACCTGGCAAAGAACTGGTACCAAAAATGGTCAAGCAGTCAAGAAGAACAGACAAATTGATCCGGAACGTCACCGATTCCTCCTGAACAGCAAACTCCTGAAAAATTTCTGCCTATAAGAGAAAGGAAAGAGATGAAGAGAGGTGAGTTTCTGCAATTATTTTATAGTTTACACTTACTTCCTTAAATTCAGCGCTTTCACTTTCAGAGATCAGTGCAATACAAAGTGATTTCTACATGTAACATGACATTGATTAAAGAAAAATGGGTCTTCATCCTCAAAACTAGTAAAATAAAATCAGGTCACAGGTGAAACAAAGTAGCACGAAAACCTAAACACTTGTCTTTTATAGTTTAAAAACAAGCTACAAATGTTAAAGCCTAAAGCTGCCTACTTCTGGCTGGAAACATTCAGGGAACTATACATGTTAAGTGCCACCCTTCTCCAGAAACAATACTTACTTACTTTTCTTCACTTGGAGCATGAATAAAAATTTCAAATAATAAAAATATGTAAGAACAGAACAGAATAGTGAGTTCAGCACACAGAAACATGCCTTTGACTAGTCTGATGAGGGTAAACTACTCCAGGCTACCTCCCGTTTGCCACTGGGCACTAGCTGCTTTGTGGTAACTGCAGGAACAGAGTATCTCAGAAATAAAGCAGGGTGATGTGAGCTGCTTTTGAAAAAGCAGTTACGTATTTTTATTGGCAGCCAAGAGGGCAAACTGCATCCTGGGGCGCATCAAGCGCAGCATAACCAGCCGGTCAAAAGAGGCGATTGTCCCGCTGTATTCAGCGTTGGTGCGGCCTCACCTTGAGTGCTGTGTGCAGTTCTGGGCCCCACAATTTAAGAAGGATGTGAAGGTCCTTGAATGCCTCCAGAGGAGGGCAACAAAGCTGGTGAAAGGGCTGGAAGGCATGTCCTGTGAGGAGCGGCTGAGGACTGTGGGCTTCTCTAGTTTGGAGAAAAGGAGGCTGAGGGGTGACCTCATTGCTCTCTACAGCTTCCTGAGGAGGGGATGTGCAGAGGGAGGTGCTGAGCTCTTCTCCCTGGTACCCAGGGGAGGTTTAGACTGGACATTTGGAAGCATTTCTTTACCGAGAGGGTGGTCAAACACTGGAACAGGCTTCCTAGAGAGGTGGTCGATGCCCCAAGGCTGTCAGTGTTTAAAAGGTATTTGGACAATGCCCTTAACAACATGCTTTAACTTTTGGTCAGCCCTGAAGTGGTCAGGCGGTTGGACGAGATGATTGTTGTAGGTCCCTTCCAACTGGAACTTTCTATTCTATACTTAACAGCTCAACACTCTCAAAGGAACCTCTGCTTAACCCACTGCTTAACTGCCACTAGCACATGCCGGCCACTCCATGAGCCAGCTTAACTCACTCAAATAGCAGAAAGCTAACCAAACAAATACAGCACTAGTGTAAAGAAGGACTGTGCAGCAAGGAGCAGGAGAAAGCAAGGGGAGATGCAGGAACAGGGAAACTCGGGTTTCTCCTCTTTCATACACAGCTCAGGCTGCAGTTTCGCAGACAGCAAAGACTCAGACTCTAAAGGACAGAAGAAAGGTAAAGTTGGGTTCGAGTTACTACCATAAAATATTCCTCGCCCCTTCCATTTACATCCCCAGTGTCATACATGCTTTCAAAAACAGGAACCAGCACAACGCCTGTTCTTATGAACAAAGCATTTACAAGTTGGATATGCATTAAATAAAAACAAACAAACAAACAAACAAACCAACCACTCAGAAAGTAAACCATTGTTAAAAGAAGAAAAAAGTAAAAGTGCACCTTAAAAAATTAAAATGAAGGAAAGCCAGCAGTCACAGCTATGGAAGAGGTAGCAGAAAAGTGACCAAGGCTGCTTTTGATCTTATATTAAATGCAAGTTAAGAATAAATAATTTAGATTGCTATTTAAAGCTGCCTATATGGACAGTTCAGTGTAGCTGAGACCCTCTGTCTATGCGTAACCTCTCAAGCACCCGTTCTGGACAAAGTTCAGCACAGGCGGACTCAGAGAGGGAAAGGGGCAGACCACCGCCCCAGTCTTGTGATGAAGCACACACTCCTGCCCTGTGGTCGGAAGCTCTCAGCTTAGCCCAGCTGATACGCTGTAGATGAGCGTCTGTGAATTCGTACTCTCTTTCAGGGTTGACTTAAATTCACCTTTTTGGCTTTGGGATGAAACATAATAAAAATACTTAAAGACAGATAGGTACTTTATGAACTTGCTCATGCACCTAAGAACGGTATGGTCAGACGGAGCAGTGGGCTTAGCAGGTGCCAACACATTAAACAAGGGTGCAAGCTCATCACACGAGCAGGCACGCATGAACAAACCAGGCGCTGAGCTCGGCCTTTCAATAGCACGGACACCTCATAAACGACCGCAGTCTCATCACAGCAATTCCTTCACGTCAGCTCGCACAGCTCTGCCTTTACCCCCTTCTCCGCGGGTAAACTTGCTGGACGCCGCCCCTACCACCTAACCGGGGCCCTTCTAAGGCCGCTAACGGCGCTACCAGCCCCTCCTCACCGCTAACGCCGGGGAGGGGCTGCCCCGCCAGCAGCAGCCGGGCCCGGGGCCCGGGCGGCGGGGGGGGGGGCGCAGCCCCCACCTGGATGAAGGCGTTGGCCTGGATGCATTTGGCGTCCTCCACCGTCACCCTGAGGCCGTTGGCCGTGGCGAAGCAGGTGGCGTGGTCCTGGAAGTGGACGGCCCGGAGGAGGCTGGAGAGGTGGCGGGCGTTGTCCAGGCTGGCGGCCAGCACGTACGGCTCGCCGTTGGCGGGCGGCTGCGCGGAGAGCGGCATGGCGGCCGCCCCGCCGCGCTCACAGCGCTTCCGCAGAGGGGCGGAAGTGCGAGCGGGCGGAAGTGCGAGCGGGCGGAAGCGCGAGGGACTGTGGGCACGGCGTGGTGCGGCCGAGATGGTGGCGGCCAAGAGGAAACGTGAGGGCCCGGCTGCGCGGCCGAAGAAGCGAGCTAAGAGGGCCCCGAGCGCCCCCGAGCCGGATGCCAAGGCGGTCCCGGAGGGAGCGGGCACGGGGGAGTACAGCATCCCGCCGCCGGTCTCCCAGGTACCTCCCAGCCCCGCTGCTGAGGGTGGAGCGGCCTGGGCCGCTACCTTGTGCTGTCGCTGACGGGCTGCGCGGCGCCCGGGGGCCGCCTCCCGCTGCCTTGGCTGCTCCCGGGGCTGGGGTACCGGGGCTCGGGGTGTCTGGGGGGAACCCAGCTGCTAAGCGAGGATAGAGAGAATCCCAGCACAGATAAAAGTGACATGCGGCGGTATGTTGTTTCTGTGAAAACAGGCGAAGAGCATTATTCTGGTCAGTGTAAATGAATGCTGCGGCCTTAATCTCAAAAGTATTTTAGAGGGTTGGGTAATTCTGCTATATGCAAAGGATATATGGAAGTTATGCCCGTTTCGTTTAGGAATCATCCTGAGAAGGCTTCGATAATTGCCTCGTAGTTTGCTTAACAGAGAAACAAAAAGCAGCAGGTTGAAGTCTGAGGTCTCATCGCATGCTCGTCTGTAGGAAAAGCGAAATTGTGCTCTGAGACTGTAGCTCAGGTCATTTTGCAGGGAAGGATGTCTTTTGCAAATAAGTATTGCATAGGGCTTTCTTAATACTTAGGTGTTTTGTATGAGTGAAAGGCTTTATGTAGGAACATACTGAAGCAGGCTGGATGACACTTCTTCACGTAAAAACTTACGACCCTGTGTTCTGTAGGAAAGTCAGCACTCTTGCTGAGAGAGTGATTCTGTGTGGATGGGGAGATAACGTTAATAACAAATGTTCTGTGTTTTTCTGTAGTTACAGTTCAAACATTTATTGTTGCTGTGCTGTAGTAGTTTTAAGACTAGAAACTTCCTTTCCCTGCTTAACCTTTGTGTCTTTTTCCTAGGGTAAATGGAAAAACAAGGAGCGAGTGCTTATTTTCTCTTCTCGTGGAATTAATTTCAGAACAAGGCACCTAATGCAAGACTTAAGAACATTGATGCCTCACTCTAAAGCAGGTAGGGTTAGGCATCATCCCTAACTTACATTTTCAGAGTAGTTTTAAACCAAGAACTCCTAACAACCTGTTCTTTTTGAAAATGTGGCACATAACTGTTTTGACGAAACTTTTATCTTAAACAAACACCAAACCTCTTTTGAGCGAACAAATACAGTCACTGTCGTTGTATCTTAATATTTTCTGGGAAATTACTCCTATGGCCTCAGTCCTGTAGGTGCCCAGACACTTTTGTTGCTATGTTTATTTAGTGCATAACATGGCTGAAACAGCTTGATAGTTATTTTTAATCTTTCGTTTATAACCAGTAAAATTTTTGCAAAAGGACTGACTCTTAAAAGAACTTCTTGTGTTGAATTGGTTTTCTAGCCTTCTAAATGTTGTTCTTGTCTTCCAGATACTAAAATGGACCGTAAAGACCAGTTGTTTGTAATTAATGAGGTAATCCACGATTTAACTAGTGCTTCTTTTTTATTTTCTCTGGAAATTCAATGTGCAAGAGAAAAGGGCAACCAAGTTCAAAGGATCTCATACTAGTTATAGGAGTTGTATACCTTCATAGATTAAAATTAGGTATTCAAAAAGTGCTCATGTTAAAACAGGAAGTTGACTTTTGATTAATAAAACCAAAATGAAACCTTTAATTAAACACAGACTTTCGTCATGAAGAAATAAACTGGAATGTGCCTTTCTGTATAGGTGAAAGGTGTATTACAGTTTATACTTGAAGCAAGCAGGGAACAAATATGCAGCCAGGCCAAACAATGTAGTAGGACATTGGTAGTTCTGAAACTAGAACCTAATGTCACAGCTCCTGCTCTGATGTTTATGTCCTGGAGAGCTTATTGGATTGCTTGTAGCTTTAGTAAAGTTATTACTCCTGGTAATAAATACGTGACATTTTTCAACATAACAAGTGCTTCAACTTAAGTTTGGGGATCGGTGGGTGTAATTTATTAAGACGAGACCTTTGCTTTTGAACTTATATTTTGGAGGGGGGAAGATAATTAGAGATTAATGTGGAAAGTTTTTGAAAATGTCTTCAGAATTTTGTAAACAGCTAATTTGGCTTGTCTTGTGTAGGTGTGTGAAATGAAAAACTGCAATAAGTGCATCTTTTTTGAAGCCAAAAAGAAACAGGATCTCTATATGTGGTAAGGAAATGTTATGTTTTCTTACATTTCCATATATAGCTGGGGATGCTTCCGTTCTATCTAAAGTTTCTTACTGTAATAGTGAAGATGCATGAAATAGTGTTGCTTAGTTAAATCTGTACTAATCGTGCACTTCTGTGGGTAGTGCAAGTTTACAATGTGTGACCAGCTTTTGTAGACTGTTTACAGAAGCATTTTACAAAATTGTTTAGAAAGCATGTATTTATAAGTATATTAAAGGAAATCAATGCTGTAAAAGCAACTGAAATTACTTCAATACGGAAATAACCGGTTGGAGTGTACTGTAGAAATTCAGCATACCTTCTGGCTGCTGTTAACATTTTTCTTTTCTCTCTTCCCCACTACCTGTCTTCTGCAGGCTTTCAAATACACCGCAGGGACCATCAGCTAAATTCTTAGTGCAGAACGGTAAGTTGGTTGACATTATCGTGTTTGGACTCTTGCTTTCTTGTCTGTACAGTTTTCTGTAAGTACTAAAACGATCTTTTTTAAAAAATCACTGTAGTTCACACACTGGCTGAATTGAAGATGACAGGAAACTGCCTAAGGGGCTCACGGCCCCTTTTGTCTTTTGATCCAGTAAGTATAGGTTTTATTTCATTGAGTATGCTTTTGTTTTCTTTGCGTGACTATTGTATTTAGCTTTGTATGTGAAATTACATTTTTTCTTTGTAGACATTTGACAAGGAGCCACACTATGCCCTGCTGAAAGAATTGTTTATTCAGGTCAGTCTGTAGTTCTGCTGTCCAGTGTTTCTTCCTCATTGGAAATGTTCTTTGGCAACATACTTAAAAATCTCAAGGGTTTTTTTAAGTAGTAGTTTTACACTTCTGAACTTGCAAAAAAATCTTCAAAGGATTAGGGTCATGTGCTTAAAATCATTGGGACACTTGTTCTTAAGTTTTGAGTTTTGAAATGTAACCTGGGATCGGGATCTTAGTAAATTAAAATTAATTAAAAATAAGCCATTTATGTTTGGCCTCTTAAATTACAGATATTTAGAAGTACTGCCTTTTATTACAGATATTTAGTACACCACAGTATCACCCCAAAAGCCAGCCTTTTGTAGATCATGTTTTCACCTTCACCGTTACAGACGAGAGGATCTGGTTTCGGAATTACCAGGTTAGTGGTCTCTTAGCTCTTTGAGAGGAGCTCAGTGGAATAGTCTCATAGCAAATCCATTAATTACAATAAAATGAGAAGAGTCATTATTATCAGGATATGCCAACACCTAGTGCTTGCACAAAGTAATTTCAGTGTCTTAAAATGACATCTTCTCCCGTATCTCTGGAGAGAGATGGTTTAAGTTCTGTGTACTTCAACTTGCATTCTGTTAGTTGTGATTCTGTGATGGTTGTCTCGGTAATGGGAAGCACTAGCAAAAGCCTAAGCTTTGCTTGCCTTTTAATCTTAATTGCTGCTTTGACCCAAAGTGTGCTGGAGCTTACTTTCTAAAGGAGGAATTCGCAAATACCTAGAACTCTCCAAGTGCTTGCTTGCACCTGAAAGAACTGCTTGATATACAGAATTGTGTTTATACAAGTCTAGCTTATGAGCTTCAGCAGCATCGTATCTTGGATTCAAATTCAGTTGTGTATCGCCGTATGCAAGCTGCCTACAAGGTCATACACTTTGATTTGATCCATGAGAAATGGAGTATTCTTTTTATTGCAGATAATAGAGGAAGATGCATCTCTAGTAGAAATTGGGCCTCGTTTTGTCCTGAACCTCATAAAAATCTTCCAAGGTAGCTTTGGAGGACCAACTCTGTATGAAAATCCGCATTACCGGTCCCCAAATATGGTAAGCAGTTTTGCCTTTGTCTTGTCTTTCATTTAGCAACTAATTTGAAAACCGATCTTGCAGTCTGTCTGTGCAGGAGCATCATGTATGCCTTTCCCTGGGACCCTTTGTAGAAAAGAGTGCCCTAACTGATCACAATTTGAGAACAGGGTAATTTTGTAAAAATTGAATGAATGCAAAATTCATGTCACTGAAAAGATTGCATTACACTGAGGATTTTGACAATTACGCAGAGAAATTACCGCCTGTTTCTTTAATACCTGATTTTGTCCATCTTGCTTATTTGAAACCTGTTGTAATTTAAATTCTTATTTTTATAGCATCGACGGCTGATAAGATTGTCAGTGGCAGCTAAGTTTAGAGAGAAACAGCAAGTGAAGGAAGTACAAAAGATTAAGAAAAAAGGGAGTAAGGTGCTTATTGAAGAAGATCCCACTGAAGTGGTCTTTGAAACTCCAGCTGAAGAAAAGCCAGTAGAAATACAGCTCGTGAAACCAGAGTCAAAGCCAATTGTTAAAGATAAAAAGAAGCCACGCAAAATTCAGAGGAAGAAGCAAAAAAAGCTTTTCAGAACCGAAGCATCAGCATAAATGTTACAAGTGATGAAACTAGCTATATTGACATAATATTGTAAATACTTGTTTTTACGGGCAAAACTAACTGGACTTCAGTTTTGAGTAAACAAAATACCAATTTCTTTATTAGGATTGAGTTTGCACTCTTCTATTGTCATCTTCTCTTTGAGAGGATTCTGGGTTTTGAAAAACAACATGGCAACAGGGAAAGGGGAATAAGACACTCCAAATATTTCTGCTTTTGAGAATTGGCCTCTGAGACTTGAATATCTCTGGGAGACAACTCACTGTAACATGTACAAGGAATAAAAATAACTGGGTGGTCATTGATGCTCATTATGAACTGGCATTCAGAAGTCAGCTTTCCTAGTCTGACACCAGTAGAAAATACTTCAAAAAGTTTTAACTTTATAGGAATTCTCTCTTGGGGAGCATTGTTAATTTTTTCACCTCATAATCCCTCAGGAATGCAAAGGGTTATGGCCTCTTAGTTGCTCTTTTTTATTAATAGTAAAAAAGCTGCTACTTTTGCCTGTGGTAGCTCCTGTACCTAATCAGGTTCTTAGGACCTGAAACGTAGCTATGGGGGAGAAACAGGCTAACTTACGATTCTAACCCTTAATACCAAATTCATTGCAAGTTCCCCGAAGGCAAGAGGTACCTGCTACCTGTGACTGTGTATCAAAACCATACACCTACAGTAGCCTGAAATGGAATTGCCTGTGATTCTGTTACTGCAGCAGTGCTTAAAAGCAATGATTATGTTTAAGAATTCCATGTTTTTATACGCTTACATATGCAAGCAATTTTTTTTTTAAATGCTGTCCTCTTGGTTCAATTGTATGTGTTGTTTTAGGTTTTGTTTTTCAAAGTAGAGTGAGTCCATATAGGTTTTTCCATATAAAATTGGCAAATGAGCTTCCACTATTGCTTAAAAGTCATTACAACCAAAAGCCTTGATTTTGCTCATGGAGATAATGTCTGTACTTTAAATAGAATCATAGAATCATTAAGGTTGGAAGAGACCTCTAAGATCATCGAGTCCAACCGTCAACCCAACACCACCACCCACTAAACCATGTCCCTAAGTGCCTCATCTACACGTCTTTTAAATACCTCCAGGGATGGGGACTCAACCACTTCCCTGGGCAGCCTCTTCCAATGTTTCACCACTCTTTCAGTAAAGACATTTTTCCTCACGTCCAATCTAAACCTCCCCTGGCACAACTTGAGGCCATTTCCTCTCGTCCTATCGCTTGTTCCTTGGGAGAAGAGACCGACACCCACCTCGCTACAACCTCCTTTCAGGTAGTTGCAGAGAGCGATGAGGTCTCCCCTCAGCCTCCTTTTCTCCAGGCTAAACAACCCCTGTTCCCTCAGCCGCTCCTCATCAGACTTGTTCTCCAGACCCCTCACCAGCCTCGTTGCCCTTCTCTGGACACGCTCCAGCACCTCAATGTCCTTCTTGTAGTGAGGGGCCCAAAACTGAACACAGTATTCGAGGTGTGGCCTCACCAGTGCCGCGTAGAGGGGCACGATCACTTCCCTCCTCCTGCTGGCCACACTATTTCTGATACAGGCCAGGATGCCACTGGCCTTCTTGGCCACCTGGGCACACTGCCGGCTCATGTTCAGCCGGCTGTCGACCAACACCCCCAGGCCCTTTTCTGCCAGGCAGCTTTCCAGCCACTTGTCCCCAAGCCTGTAGCACTGCATGGGGTTGTTAATGCAGCAGAGTTCATTGCATGCTGATGAGTAGCAGAAAGTCCAGAGTTTGGTTCACTGTATTTCATGCCCAGACAGTTGACGTTGCCTCAGAGCTGCAGCATGAGGTCAGCTTTAATTTGGGGCTGTATTTTCAAGAAGCTTTTAGGAAATTACTGTCTGCGAGTTAAATGAGTCACTACGTTCGTAAGTTATTAGCTGGGGAAAGCAGCGTACAACTGTTCTCTCACAGAAAGTATAATGGCATCAGCCTCCAACCAGACTAAAAAATTTCAGCCATAATTGGGTGAGAATTTCTCTACAGTGCTCAGCAAAAGTCTGATTCCAAGAAACTTTTCTTGACTGATATTAGCAAATAGTTACAGACCTCTCTGGAGCTATTTCTTAATTACCTTTCTTTAATCTGCTTTCCAGTTCCAGACGTCATGACCTGGTTCGTCCACTGACTAGTGCTGTCTCCCTGTCCGCCCCCCCCCAGCTTCTCTGTGTTTCAAGGTCTTGCTCATGCCCTGTTCCCATTTGGTTTCTCTGTTGGTTTCAGCCTTTGGCATCTTGGTGCTGAACACAAGAGGACGCTGACCTATTAAGCGCTAAATTTTATCCCACTTGGTAGGGCAAGGGAAATTCAGTGTCACCTCTGTAAGGAGGTGGCCTGTGTGCCATCTGATTGGAAGGACTAGTGAATACAGGCATCTGCTTAGTTCATGTAGTCTAATACATAGAATCGTAGAATATCTCAAGTTGGAAGTAACCTATAAGGATCATCAAGTCCAACTCCCTGCTCCTTGCAGGACTACCTGAAACTAAACCATATGACTAAAAGCGTCATCCAGATGCTCCTCGAACTCTGACAGGCTTGGTGCCGTGACCACTTCCCTGGGGAGCCTGTTCCAGGGATTGACCCCCTTGGTGAAGAACCTTTTCCTAATGTCCAACCTGAACTTCCCCTGACGCAGTTTCATTCCATTTCCTCGTGTCCTGTCTCTGGTCACCAGAGAGAGGAGATCAGCACCTCCCCCTCCGCTGCCGCCCATGAGGAAGGTGGGGACTGCCATGAGGGCACCCCTCAGCCTTCTCTTTTTCAAGCTGAACAAGCCAAGCGACCTCAGCCGCTCCTCCTAAGTCTTGCCCTGGAGGCCTTTCACCATCTTGGTCGCCCTCCTCTGGACACAGTCTAACAGTTTGATGTCCTTCTTACGTTGAGGCACCCAAACCCGCACACAGCACGCGAGGTGGGGCCGCACCAGTGCAGTGCAGAGTAGGACAATCACCTCCCTCGACCGGCCAGCTACGCTGTGCTCGATGCACCCCGGGACACTGTTGGCCCTTTTGGCTGCCAGGGCACACTGTTGACTCATATTCAACTTGCCATCAGCCCAGACCCCCAGATCTCGTCGTCTAAACCAAAGCTCAGTTTGTGCAGTGCCAGCTGATAAACGTCTCATCTAGGGAAAAAGGTGGCTTGGGCCAAACGTGAGATCTCTGTGGAGCACAGGTGTCAAATAAAAAAAAGTTGACACTGATAACCTGAGACATGGGAGCTGCCTTGGCTGTACCTCTGAGCTCCCGAGCGCTCACAGACATTCTAGCACAAGGCATTTGGTTATTTGACATCGGGTGACTATAGGACCAAAATCCGGCAGTACGGATGGGGACAGCAGCCTCCCCGTGTTTATCCTTCAGCCACCAGCCGGGTGACACAACGCGCCCGCTAACCTCGCTCGGGCGGAGGCCGAAGGCGTGTGGGGGCGGAAGGGGCCTTGCGCCCCCCTTCCCCGCGGCGCTGCTCCCCGCCTCCCTCGCTCCCCGCGGCCTGCACCCGGCGGAGTCCGCCCCGCCTCCCGCCCGCGTAGCTCCTCCCGGCGGGGGGCGGCGGCGGCGGCGCCGGCCCGGGCTCCTGATGGCTGCGCCGCCGCCAGCCCCGCCTCCGCCCGCTGCCCTGGCCGCGCCGCCGGCCGGCCGGCGCTTTCCCCCACGCGGAGCCGCCAACCCGCCGCCATGAAGTGTCACTACGAGGTGCTGGGGGTGAAGCGCGACGCCGCCGAGGAGGAGCTGAAGCGGGCGTACCGCCGGCTGGCGCTGCGCTGGCACCCGGGTACGGCTGCGACGCCCGCCCTCCGCGGGCCCGGCCCGGCCGCAGGCCTGAGGAAAGGGTTCGGCCTGCCTCGTCCTCGCTCGGCTCCGCGGGCCCCCATCTGCAGGGGGAGAAGCCCCTTCTCCTCGCAAGCGGCTGCAGTCGGTGCCCCGCCGGTGGTGCCGGCGCCGCGCCGGCCGGCCCGTTCCGGGTCTGTCGCAGAGGCCTGCGGGGAGCGGGGCCGGGAGGCAGGGGCCGGGCAGCGTGTCGGTGCTTGCGGCAGCGCCCTCGGTAGCACTCGCGGCTTGGTGTTCCTGTCTCGGGTTTCTGAAGCGGTTGTGGCGGGTGCTGCCGTCGTGCGTTGACTCGTTCACAATTTCATTAAATTGTCTTGTAGATAAAAACCTAGAGAACGCGGAGGAAGCAGCAGAGCAGTTCAAGTTAATCCAGGCAGCGTATGACGTTCTCAGTGACCCCCAGGAAAGAGCCTGGTGAGCAGTGTTTATCTGGTGGCGGCCTGGAAAAGGCTTTTTTAATTCTGTCTCGGCCAGGACTTTGAAATTGCTTCTCGCTGGGCCTTACTGCTAGCGAGTGCGGGCCGCTGTGGCAGGAGCAGCCGCTTCGCTTCGGGCTTTGGAGGGGTTGAGAGCCATACAACGTGCAGCTTCCTGGGGAGGCACAGCTGCGCACCTACACCTTCCTCTCAGTGCTTGGGGAGGTGGCGTTGGGCTGGGCACTGAGGGTGGTCTGGGGACACACCAGTGTTGGCCTCTGTTGCACGTTAGCATAGGTATCCCTCTGGTCACAGTCCTCGCTGCCTGCAGGGAGAAAGAACCAGCACCACACTGAATGCGTGCAGGTGTTCAATGTGCTACTGATTGCTGCAGATAGTGTCATGTTTCCGTAACAGTCCTAATTTGAAATATGCACACACATCTCTTTTTAAGAGGTTGCTACTTTAAATGTTCTGTGTAGCTTGTTTTTGAAATGGGCTGAAGCGCCTACCAGATTATGCAGCCAAAACCACCTGTTAGTAAGTTTGTCCTCCTTGAAAAGAAAGTATCGTTTTTCAATTTTTATATGCTAATGTATGATTTGGGGTGTTTTGTGTGTGTATGTATTGGACGACTTAAATAATGTCCTACTGATTTCTGAAAGCTTACTGAAGCGTCTTGCTCAAATGTGTTTGCTAGCTGCCCGTTAAGAAATTGCTGCTATAGATATTGCAGATAAAGTAATAGTATTCTCTCTTGATCTTTATTTTACTTACTTACTGAGCCTGCCTTTTTTACTCTCTGAAGACTTTGGATATGAGACACAAATTCCAGACACTGGGCTAAGCTGTACATTGGGGTGATATGTGTACTGTGTTAGCTTACCAGCACTGGGGAATGTTCTGTGTGTCTACATCCTTGATACTGTGAATTTTTGCTAGGTATGATAATCACAGGGAGGCTCTGCTGAAGGGAGGAGTTGACAGAGACTATCAAGATGATAGTTTAGATCTGCTGCACTACTTCACTGTTAGCTGTTACTCTGGATATGGAGATGATGAAAAGGTAATGAATTAATTAATCTTCAATGAATCAATTTAAATTTCATGAAAAGTATTGGCATTTGCTTCATGTTGAAAAGCTATATGTGGAATTGCTGAGCACAGGTAGTAATAATGCTCACGCAAATTGTCGTGGTTTAACCCCAGCCAGCAACTAAGCACCACACAGCCGCTTGCTCACTCCCCCCCGTTGGATGGGGGAGAGAATCAGAAGAGCAAAAGTGAGAAAACTTGTGGGTTGAGATAAGAACAGTTTAATACTTGAAATAAAATAATAATAATAATAAATAATAATAATAATAATAAAAAATGGTAATGCAAAGTAAAACAACGAGAGAGGAACAAAACCCGAGGAGGGGGGGAACAACAAGTGATGCAGCTGCTCACCACCCACTGACCGATGCGCAGTCAGTCCCCGAGCAGTGATCATTGCCCCCCAGCCAACTCCCCCCAGCTTATATACTGAGCATGACGTCACATGGTATGGAATATCCCTTTGGCCAATTTGGGTCAGCTGTCCTGGCTGTGCCCCCTCCCAGCTTCTTGTGCACCTCCTCGCGGGCAGAGCATGGGAAGCTGAAAAGTTCTTGACTTAGTATAAACACTGCTTAGCATCAAATAAAACATCGGTGTGTTATTGCATTATTCTTATGCTAAATCCAAAGCACAGCACTGTACCAGCTACTAGGAAGAAAATTAAGTCTATCCCAGCCGAAACCAGGACACCAATCTTTCTAAGACAAAACTGACGCTGGACGCTTAGGGAAGCTTTAATTCCTGCTTATTGTCCAACAATTACTTAGTCATGATTTCCCACTATACCATAAAACTACAGAGTGTGTGTATATTATTTATTTACGTTATAAAGTGAAGCATTCCAGTGCTTTGCAATACCATCTGTTTATTCAAAAATATCTTTAACAAGCTAGAATGCTTCAAACTAAAAAAAAAAAGGCAATATAATAACAGTCCTTGGGGAAAGTGTGCTTCCTATAATTGAATACCCTGTTGGATTTTAAGATACTCATCGTAACTTAAAAAGCTCCAGATTATCAGAAAAACCTCTGCCAGAGAAGAATCCTTATCTGTCTTTGTGTTACTATACTAGGAGTGAGTTAGTAACACCTTAATTTAAAAAGAGATAGGATACTTAATACTGAATTTTATATTTGGAACTTCCTCAAAGCTTGATCCTGTGTAACCAGAAACTTATCAACATCTCCAGCATGCTGAAACTTTTTTTTTAGTTTAGATTTGAATACAGGTGCGTGATGTGTGAGAGAGACAGAGACTACATGAAGGAGATGGAAATAAAAGGAATGTGAGAGAATGGGAACTTTGTTAAACAGAAGGGTCTTGCTATCTAGAGCAAGTGCTTACAAGGCCTTTACCCTGATTTTGAGTTGCTGTTGCAGAATTGTAATATTTCTCTAAAATATACTGCTGTAGCTGAGCATTTGTACATCTATTATTGAGCCATGCAAAATGAGTCAGATATATGTATTTTTTTTATTTCAGGGATTTTTTACAGTCTATCGACAAGTTTTTGAAAAGATTGCAAAAGAAGAGATGGAATATATGACCCAGGAAGATACTGAAGAATTCCCTATGTTTGGATATGCCCAAAGTGACTATGATACGGTAAGAGCAAGTGTAAATCTGAACTGAAAGTGACACAGTTAAGTCATTACTTTGTCCCACACTGAGATCGAAGGAAAGGGTCCTGCTGATCTCCGAGGTGAGTACAAAACCATGTATCTGCTGTCTTTTCTACTACTGTAGACCATTACTACAAAGGAAGTGCTTGTGTTCTGATTCACAATATTTAGGTGAATTAAAATTGGTATTTCCTGTTGGACTATATTATTAGCCAGGCTTTTAGGGTAAGTTGTCAGACAAACACTTCACAGGGCTAACCATCAATTATGCCAATGAAACCTAAAGGCAGTGCAAGGCCTATAAAACAAAAGAACAGATGTTTTCTTTGCTTCCTGATGAGAATAGTTTACCAGTGTTTTAACGCAGCTTACGTTACAGAAAAGGATATTGAGATAACTTTTTTTTTTTAAAAATAACATGTAGTGTCTTGCCTCATTTGGGAAAACTGCATAGCACTTACTGCATAACACAGCCTTTAGAAAATGGGAGATGTGGTGGTTGACCTGCAGTGTGAGGTCCCACTATGATACTCTTGTCATCTACAATTACGCTGTAGTAAGATTTAATTTCCAAAATATTGCATGCTTTCCGTTGGGAAGCAAGAAAAGAAAATGTGTGTGGGACAATTGAGTTCTTGTCATCTGGTTTGCCAACTATTTGTTGTATTCTATCAGACTTACAATTTTTTTTTTTTAAGGTTACTGGTATTCCTGTGTTTAAATAGTAAAGTAATAGCACTTTCCCCAGTGAATAACTGCACAGTATCAGTGTACTCAAACGTTGCTCCTAGTCTGCTACTTCTCCCTGTCACTTTTAGTAGAATTGTACTGTATGACTAATTATTTATGAAATATAAATTGATACACACCTTAAAAATGAGTAATTTCAATGGTACAAAACTTGGCTGGAGTTGGAAACAAAGTTACAAATCAAACTAAGAAGTATAAGAATGGGTGTTTGAATATCAGATGAAATTACAGGATGGCTTAACAAATGGAAATCTTTCCCAGAGAGAGAATATTTAGTGTCTCTGAAACTGCTAAAATCCGTCCTTTAATGGAGTTATCTTGAAACATCTTTTGGAAACTGCTTGTTACAAGGCCATGGGATAGATATGATTATAGACCCAACATAGCTTTTATGCTGTCAATTAATAACTGCAAAAATGGCTGGAATTCTAGCACCAGCAGGCTTTGACATCTGCCTTGTTCACGCTGTTATGGAAGCAGAATGCTCACTTTTTTTTTTTGAAGGGATTGATAGGAGTAATTTATGGGAAATAGCCTCAGTTAAATGGGAAAGTCATTATCCCTGTTATCTTATATTAAGACAAAGAGACTACACTGTCAGAGGATTCCAGCATTGCAGTGCCCACTTCTCTACTCTGTGGAGTATTGTGGGAAAAGGGAAAAGAGTTTTAGAAGGGAGCTACAGAAACTCTGCAGAGGCTTCAAAGTCTGTGATGTGAATGTTCTCTGGTTCAGTCTACTGAGTTAATCCATAAGAAGCTTGAGAGGCAGCTCGATCAATGCCAGGCAGCCAGGGAAGATATTCTTAAGTCTGTGACTTCACAAGACTTCATGGGAAGAGAAGACTTGTAGGTCAATTAGATGCAGAAACAAAAGCGATCAGCTCCAAGTATAAGTAGTAGGCAAAACAAAATCCACCTGGGAGTTCAGCAAGAGCTGCTGTACAGTCTTTTGGAGAATGTCAGAGATGTGCTTGTATATCAGGTAGCTGCTGAGGAGGAGGAAAGTCTTAGCTCGTACAGCTGGTGAAGGGGAGGATGATCCCTGTCATCAGTTGATGGCCATGCATCCTTTTGCACAGAAGACATCCCTTTGTGAAGCAGAAATCTGAGATAGGGAGTCTAATCTCACTTAGGTTACTGGATTAAATATGAATATTTATTCATTATTATAGAGCTGGGTTTTTGTGATAGCAGAGAAAAACTGTAGTGACTTACCTGCCAGAGGCCACAGCCGTGAACTTTTGCATGTAGATAGGCCATTAGAAATTAGTGTTGAGGTGTTGATAGTCCATGTGAATACCAATAGCAGAAGGAGGAGACGAGGAGATACTAGAAGAAGAGGTATTAAACTGTTAGCTTAAATACTTCTATGAGCTATTCCAAAATATAAACAGTAATGCATGTAGGAGTAAGTATTAAAAAGGCAGCTTAATGGGGTGAGTAATGTAAGAAGGGAGTTTAGGTGTATACAAAATGCAGAAGGTTAGTAATTATTTGGAGAGGAATAGAGAACAAAACAAAAAATAATTATTATGCCATTTTGTTAATCCAGCATTTACTCATGAACAGTAAAAGGGAGGAGAATAAGGAAAGATCATTTACTGTTTCTTTTAGTGTGAGAGCTAGAGGACATCATTATAACCTGCAGTCGTATAATTTGCTAACAAAACAGGAGTAAGTGCATCTTCACATAGCCCCTTGTTAAACTGTGCAAGTCACGGCTCCATGCTGTTGTATATGCCAACAATTTACACGGGTTAATAAAAGAAATATTAAACAAATTCATGAAAGAAAAATCCATCAAGAGCTATTGATTTCTGTCTTGCTCTGGAAGCAGAGAGAATATACAGGGAAGAAATAGCATTATGTACTTGTGTTTGTTTTATTGCTCTTTTTGTGCTGGTCATTGGCTGCTGTTGGAAATGTATGGCTGACCTTTGGTGTAATTCAGTATGGTGGTTCTTGGGCAATACATGCATATGCCTGCTTGCGGACAGCATATCTCATTCTGATTGTGGTTTTCAGTTTGACAGGAAAAGTACAGCACAGCTAAGTAACTGGGCAGTAGTGTCAGCATGATCCAATCCTGCAAGGGGATATTTTTTAGAAGTTGCAGTTTGGAATAGTTTAGACAAGGTTGTTGATCTGGCATGGTTTGAAATTTTAAGGATGATATTAGAGGTTTCTCTAAACCTTCATATGATTTATTTATACTCTGAGGGAAAACTGTGGCCTATACAGAAGACAGAAAACTGCTGTATTATTTGGTATGGTTTTTGTCCCCCTCAAAACAAGTGACTTGTTTAAATTCTTTTTTCTTACAGGTAGTCCACCCTTTCTATGCATATTGGCAGAGTTTCTGTACTCAGAAAAACTTTGCTTGGAAAGAAGAATATGACACACGACAAGCCTCAAACCGCTGGGAGAAACGAGCTATGGAAAAAGAGAACAAGAAAACGAGAGAGAAAGCAAGGAAAGAGAGGAATGAACTGGTCCGTCAGCTAGTAGCCTTTATTCGCAAAAGGGATAAAAGAGTTCAGGCTCACAGAAAACTTGTAGAAGAACAAAATGCAGAAAAAACTAAGAAAGCAGAGGAATTTCGGAGGCAGCAGAAGCTCAAACAAGCCAAGTATGTAAATGTGGAAGAAATATTTTCTTTTAAACTTGGGAGAAATTAACCATGAAGGTACCATATAGAGTTAGATTCTAATAATAGCTCCACTTGCTCTTTTAAACATCCTTGAAAATTTTATGTATTAGTTTTGGTCTCTAGTCTGAGCTTTTTAAAACTTTAGTGTCTCTGCATTGTACTGACATGTAGAGATCTAAGATAACCAGGGAATAGTTATCTGTGTGCTGCAGGTAACTGGCTGTACTAGCACAGAATCTAGTGTGCTTTTACTTACCTGGGGAAGTAAGATTTTATAGTTAATCATTGTTCCTTTAAAGAAAAAAGAATGCCTGTTTTGGAATGAGGGAGAACAGGACTATGACAACCTGGACTTACATCAGCTTCATCAGCCTTGGAACTGTACCTGCTAAAAAGAAAATGGGACAAATGAGCTCAGTTTTGCTTTTCCTTTCAACTCTTCAGAAAGGACCCTTTCATTGGACTAAAAGAATTTTTTTTGATGCTTTTATTTTTCCTAAAATTAAGTAGAAGGAAGAGGCAATCTCCTGAGTGTAAGCACAATTTAGTCTTCCAACTAGAAGAGCTTTTTGCCTGCAAATGGGAGGAAGGAGCTTAAATTCTTAATAAGAGGGCACTTGGAAAATAATTGCATATTGATTAAAATTATAAAATAATAATTAAAATATATATGGAATATATTATGTACAATTTATTTTTTTACATATATATTTTTTTTCCCTAAAGGGAGAATGAAGCAGAGCTATGCATTTCCTGACAAATGGCTTGATAATTCTGAGTCCAGGAGCCAGCTGTAGCAAAATTCAGCTGTACTGTGGTGTACTGACTGGTAACTTAGGCCACACTTCGATTTGGAAAGCTGAGTTGGTACATTCCCATAGCACAGAGTCAAGGAGTAATGTGCTTGTGGCTTTTTTGGTCCTGTACTGTTCGTGGGTTTGGATTTTGCAGCAGGTAAAAGCAACTGTACTGCTTTGAGGATTGAGTCGACTTCCCTCCTGTCAGCTTGACATTGACCATGCTGCATAGCATTTCCTGCCTGAAATTCAAGCAGGACCCACCTACGTTAAGACCTCTTCACTTGCAGCGTAGATGTGCCCATTGACATCACAAATTAACTGCTCAGATTTCCAGGCCCTACAGATAATTGTTTGCTCCATCATAATATGTTCAGGACTTTCCTCCTAAAATATAAGAGAAGAACAAGTTATCTTTTAAATAATACTGTTTCTGTAATTCCCATCTCATGGACTCAATGTAGAAGTTACTGTATTATTCTACTTAAAGGCTTGCTGAGCAGTATAAAGAGCAGAGCTGGATCACTATGTCAGATCTGGAGAGAGAGTTGCAAGAGATGGAGGCACAATATGAAAAGGAATTTGGAGATGGATCAGACGATGAAGATGAAGTAGAAGAAGAGGAGACAAAAGGCATCGAAGGTATGGGTTGTGGGGGGTGATCTGTAGTGAGTCGTCAGCCTGAGTATTGGCTCACTGGACTTAAAGCCCAGATTGACAGACTAGTGCAACTCCCTGCCTCCAGCTGAGGCATGCCAGGCTAGAGTCTGGCCCTCTCTGGTGTTTTCCACTGAACATGAGAAGACATCAAGTTACAGCTGTTAATTTATGCTAATGTATGATTTGGTGAGATGGTCTTGATCTGTCTGCATGTCAATAATGCTAAAGAAGTTGAATGTCAGTGTTGTGACTGTTTGCTGGGGCTTTAAGAGCAGCTTACACAAAAATCGCTCATCTGACTGTCTCTCTGATCCCCTCTGCTCTCTTCAGACAAACTGAATGATGAGACTGAAGAAGCTGAGTTTGTTGATGGTCTGTACTGCCCTGCTTGTGACAAATTGTTAAAAACTGAGAAAGCGTAAGTGCTTGTGGTTCGGGATTTAGGGGTGGGGATGTTGGGGTTTACCTTTTTTAAAAATGCATTTTAAAGACTTTTTAACTTCACATAACAGTCAGTGTCGTCTTTCCAGGAGAGACATTGTCAGGGCAGAATTTTCCGTACTTAGTAGTGATGGGTAATGGGCCTGTTATTAATTTATATGTAAATATAACCATGTTTGCTCAGAGCTACCTGCAGTAACGATCTGCTGGTCTTCACAGCATGAAGAATCACGAAAAATCAAAGAAGCATCGAGAGATGGTAGCACTGTTACGACAGCAACTGGAAGAAGAAGAAGGGAAATTTCCTGTGTCTTTGGATGATGCAAATGGAATACATACCAAAGAGGAGGAAGACACAGAAGACATGCCCAAACAGAAGTACTTTAAATTGGTTTTAATTTTATCATGACTAATGATTTAATAAGTCTTGGAGGCCCTCAGAGGGAGCTTCTGATGATTTATAGTTTTGTTGGAACTCATAGTATTGTGCAATTTAAAATATTCTTTAGCATCAGAGTTCCAGTAAAATGCATGCATTAGTATGACTGGATTCAAATATGGTAGGATAACAGTCTCGTATTTTCTATGCTTCTTAAAGTTACGTTTAAGGAAAAGTAGTGATTGTTATTTTTCAAACAGGGGAACTTGCACAGGGCCAGTGCAAGTGTTTATGCTTTGGTACTTTTTTGGTACTTTTTGTCAGTTGGATGCTGGCATACATAGAAAATGAGTATGCTTAAAATCAGAATTGATGATGTAAGTTGCACAACTTCATTTTTTGAATGGCCAAAGCATAATACCAACTATCTCACTAGTATCTTCAAGTTCAGTCTGAGCAGAATAACTTTTACTAAATGCAAATAGTAGTTTAGGAGAATTGTTGTTTTCAGGCATGAGTGATTTTCTCTTTGTGGCTACTGTCTCCCTAATATGTTAAGAGGATAAGCAAAAATAGAATTTGGTACCTTTTTAGAAATTGTACCTTTTTTTTTTTTCCTTGAAAGGAGGTCATTTTAAACTCTTTATCTTTACAGACTCTCGAAGAAGCAGAGGAAGAAACAGAAAACAATGATGGTATGTAGTCATATAATGATATTCAGGGAACTTTACAACCCAGTTTTGTTATCTCCTAACCTAACTTTTTTTTGTCCTGAAGATTGAGAGAACTTGAAATTCTACGGAACTTGAAGACTGTTTTCAGATAGTTTTAATTCTTCTTTGACTGCAGAATAATTTTTAATTCTTCTTTGACTGCAGAATAATTTTTAATTCTTCTTTGACTGCAGAATATTTTTTATTACACTTACTATGATCATATGATAATAATCTCGTAGACCTCACTTTATGTTTGTGCAGATCCTAATAAGTGTGGTGCTGGCTCTAAAAAGGGTACAGTCTGAAGCGTAAGGAAGACAGACGGAAACAGGCAGATAGGGAGAATGCAAGGAATTGATCAGAAAGACCAGCAGTGGCCTTAGTGCATTACCAGCTTAAGTGTTTGGTGGTTGTTTTCTGCTTTGGTTGCTAGAGTTGGTATGATGTATTGTTTGTTAATCTCTAACTTAGGAGCGGGGGGGAAAGTAACACATTATTGGCATCCTACTGACACTGTAGTTGTTGGAACGAACACATCCATTCCACCCTTCACTTGAATTGTAAACACGAGTAACAGCAATCTGTTGTACTCCAGGATCTGAGTCTGTGCATGATATGACAGATCTGTGCTGACAGCAGCAGGGTGAAATTCAAGAACTGCAAGCTGTTTCAGGCTTGTGTGCCATAGTGAGCAAACTCTTCTGTCTGCCTTCCTCAAGCTTGATCCTTTTCAAGTCTTACCTCTTCTCTACTTACTGCCTCAGTCCTAGCCTTGTCGCAGTGAACTATCTGTACCAGGCCCTGCCTCTTCTGTCCTTTCCCAAGATGGTCTTGTGTCTTTCCCTAACCTAACCCCTCTAGTCTCCTATTATGTGTTCACCTTCTGTGCCCTCTCCCACACCATCATTATCTCTCATCCTCAAGAAACTTCCTGAGACTTTCAAGCAACTGAATTTTTCTTGCTTCTCTGGCTGGTATTGCATAGTCCAAGTCAGTGTTGGCTTGACCTTCCTGTTTCCATGCAGGCCATCAGGCTCCTGTTCAACTCTTGCAGCCTCAGTTTGAAATCAGAAGGTCTTGTTCTCACTGTATAGGTTGCATATAGGCACTGTGTCTCTCTTCCATCAGTTTGGTCATGAGGTCTTCTGCAGCCCAGACAGTAGGTGCCACTCTCGCGTAGCATGAGCTGGAATCTTGTGCAGAGAGATTCCTCTGGAAACATAACCTCCATCCTCTACCAAGCTTCATGGAGCGCAGGGAATCGCTATGGTTTTCGTTTTCTTTTCCTGAAGGTAGGTAGATTAGCCAAGTTTTTTTCAGGTAGCTGAGACTCTGCAAAAGATACTGGAGGTGATAGAGTTGCATTAATGTAGTGTTAGGTGAAATCTGTTATCCTGCTTTTGGGAGCTGAGCTGTTTTGCTTCAGACATGCTCAGGAGTTGATTTTTTGCCAGACTGCCTGTATTGAGTCTACTCTGTCTTCTGGTACGACGTGGAAAAGGCTGCCAGTGTTTCTAATGTTAGGGAAGAAAAATACAGTGTGTCTATCTAGCTTCAGTCAGCTCAGTTATTTTGGCCTAAATGTGCTAACGCAGGTGTCTGGCACAGAAAACTTTAGTCTAAATAATTAACATTTTGCAAAGTTACAAGCAAAGCCACTATCTTATAATGTGAAATGGTAGCCAGAACAGAATGAGCCCTGTGCATAATTAAAAGCTACCTTCATGCTCCTCTTCCATGGTCTTAGAGTCTGTTTTATTGGTGTTTCTTCCCTTTATCACAGGTGGCCTCCATCTTTCAAAACAGGAGAACTAAGGTTTTACCTGTTACAATCTCACTGAAAACACACAGTAAAATTAAGAGTGTCCATGACTTTGTCTTCTCCCCACCCACCCATTTTTGAGGTAAATGAGGTATAATACTATAATCAGTAATGAACTTAAAGTAGTTGACTTGTATTTCTTCCGTTTGGACAGACTTACGAGGACTCTCTTGATAAAAGTGCTGATGAAGAAACAGTTGAAGAGAAGGAGGTGCCCTGCATGGACAAGGACAGTGGCTCAGCAGAGGAGTTGATAAATGATGGCCAAAGATGTGCTGTGCCAGAGGACGCAAGCGCTACAGAAGATGTCGGCCAAGTGAATGAAGCAAAAACTGAAGCAAAAAGGTGTGCTGACTTGCCATATTGCAGTCACGGTGTCATTCTGTGTCATGTTTGATGCTGTCAAACAAGTCTAGATTTACTCACCAATGTGAACTGGGGGCTGCTCCACTAAGTCAGATTTGAATAAGTATGATACTAAACAAGGAGCGTTAGGATCTACTTTGGAAGTGGTGTTTGACTGCAGATCCCTGCCACATCACTTACCAGTAGCAGATTTATCATCTAGCTGAATCTTGAGATCAACAATTGATCGTATAAATTAAATTGCTTTGGTTTTTTTCTGGAAGCACTTGCATTGTGTTGTGTGAAGGAAGAACAGGGGGAAACAGCAGAGACATTGATGATTGAAAACCATCAGAAGCTCTTAAATGTTGAATGTTCCTGTGCACTGATCTTGTTTTCTCTTTGTTTATCAGCAGTACTAAGCCTAAAGGCAAAAAAGCAAAGGATGCAAAAAAGTCTGCTAAGGCATCTTCAGAGCACCCAACAACGGTATGTCACGTTACTTACGCTATTTAAAAGCTGGTGGTCATGTTATTACAAACAAGGTTGGTTGGTTGATCTCCTCCAGTCCACAAATTCTGTTTTAGTTTTTTGCTTATTTTTTAATAATGCAGGTATTTCTATCCCTGTGATTTTATTAGAAAGTGGGAGACTGGAACGTCAGCACTCATCCTCACAGAGAAGAGCAGGACTAATTTTCAGTTCCAAGAGTTGCTAAAGCTCTGTATCCAAGGCAGTTCAAACCAAATAAATTAAACAACTGAAGACAGAGCTGTTGTCATCAGGCAGGTGACAGGCAGTACCATTTGCATCTTTCCCAATATTGATGCTTCCCAGAAAGGGCAAAATCTTGTAATAACTACAGCTAAGACACATTAAATTCACTAAATCTCAGAGCCCAAAGTAGTAAGTGTATAGTCTTTTTTTAGTCAGGTGAGATAAAAAGTATTCTTTATCTTGAATTAGATTTGCAAGGCTTCTATTCTTGTTCTTGGTTCCTTAGTACTCTTCAAAATTTCAAGAAGCCATACTTGTGATTTTTTTAATATATATATTCAATTGTTAATCAGTCATAGAATATCTGTGATAGAAATAAACAGCTTATTCACATTTCATTGTCTAAAAGAAACTGCATACAACAAATTAGTGTATTATACTTATTTCATATTCCATACAAATGTGAAGCATTTTGGTTTTTCCCTCATTGCAGAATGAAGTTCCCATCCACTGTGTAACCTGCAACTGTGCATTTCCATCCCGAAATAAACTGTTTGAACACCTAAAAGCCACAGGACATGCAAAAGCAACACAAGCGCCAGCTGTAAATGGAGCTGTAAACACCAGAAACAAAAAAGAGAAACGTAAAAACAGATAGAACTTTGTTAGTGACAGTCTTCAGAATCGTACATGAAAACTCTCCCAAAACTGAAAGGTGCACATTGCCTGTGTTCGGAGTTAAACAGAGGAGGCAAGTTCTAATTTGGGGAGAAAAGGAAGATGCAACAAAAGGAATATTATCTTGTGAAGGAACCTGTGCTTTCTTTTGGTTTTATCAGCCTTTTTCATGACTGGATTTGACCTGCCGTCTCAGCAGCTTTCACATTGGGGGTGGGGAAATAGTAATTCAGAGCTACTCACCTTGCATTCCTGTTGAAACTTGCACGGATAAAGTACCCACACACAGGAAATAATAAATTATTTTAACACTTCTGTTACTGCTTTTCTTTTGTGAGAGGGCTTAGCTCAGGGTGAGTGTAGCCAATAGAGGGGCCCGTGCTGCTTTGATCATCAAAGATGAAACATCACCAAGACGTGGAAAAACACAAGCTCTTCTGCCATCCCCAAAGGCCCTTTCAAATTACTTAATTACATTAAACAGCAAACAGAAGGGAAAAAGTAAGATGACAAAGCTAGTTAATCAGTTTGACAATTCCTGTTGGTTTTGTACATCCACCTGCATGCCAGGTGTTGGAAAGAAAAGTCTCGTGGAAAAGCCTTGCTGGAATAAGTGAAGGGAGAAATAAATGAGCGACGTAAATTAATTTATTCTGATTTCTAATAAAAACCAACATGGGAATTGGTGTTGCACCTCTGTTTAAATGCATAATCTACCTGATCTTGAAGAGCACTTAACAAAAAAAAAAGGTGGGATGACAAAGACCTGATTTTGGAGTGGAAGTGGATTTTACACAGGAATTGTCAATGCAGTTGGAGAAGGCAGTGCCTAGCAAGGGCTGTAGTAGGTTGTTTAGGAAACCCCTAGAGTGTAATTTTCCGGAAGCACTGATCCTGCATTAACTAAGTTTCTCTGTGAAGTTTCAACTCATCACACAAAATGGCAGAATACTCTCCTTCCCCCACAAGTTGAAGTGGTACCTTTATTGGGTCAAGGAATTATTCAAATATTAAAATTTGAATGAAAGTAAAATGATAAATGTACAGTTCTTGCTGACTGTCCACAATGCCTTTTTTTTTTTGTTGGAAACTGAAGGAGATAATGAACTAAAACATAAAAAAAAGTGATTATGTAAGAAAGAAACATGGCATGTTATTTGCATCTTTGCTAAATGACTAATGGGTGTGCTGTGCAATCCCAAAAGCAGCAGGAGGAAAAGCATATTTTGGAGAGGATGATGACTGGATTAGAGCCCCATGATAAAAATAAATACTGTAATTAGAAATATTTCAACTTCTGTGTGCACACAGATTTTTTCATGCTCTAATTACAGCGTATCCTTGTAGTAAGGGTAAACAGTTCTAACTCTGTTTGAAACCTCCAGTTATGTTCTGCTCAGGGTGGTTCTCAGCCAGAGATTGACCGGGCTTACGTAAGTGAAACCTCACAGACTTAACCCTGCAGTATTACTTTGTGACTTAATTTTTTTTCTTATTTAAATAAAAACAAGTACTTTACCATTTGTGTGTTTTACAAATGCTTGTATGTATTGGGTATAAATGGCAAGGTTTTGGTAGCAGGGGTGGGGGCAGCAGCAGTGGTGACCACTGTGGAAGGTGGTTGGGGACCCAGCTAGCTCTGCACCAGAATGCTCCGCCATTCGGGAGCGTGTGGTGCTTCTGTGAAAACATTTAAGAGCCAACAGTAAAGGCTGTGCTACAAAGGAGCACTGCCAGAGCAGCAGGAGGCACTCCACCACAGCGCTGCTACCACACCCAAGGGGACTACGGATGCTACAAAGTCTGAACAGCATGTACTTCCCCAAAACAACTCTATTAATTTGCCATTATATTCTAAATATTACCTCTTTCTAAATATTACCCAATTTTTGTTACGACTTTCATCGATGAAAGATGAATATGTGTCTGCCTCTTCATCTGATACCCACTTAATACAATCAGGGGTTTTTATGCTAATGCTAGAATAGGTATGCAGCTAATACACAACACCACTGTAGAACTGAACTGTATGTTTACAAAACAGAGCATATTCTTTATTAAACATGGGATCTGTCAGACTGCTTTTATGATACTGAACAAGTATTTCATCTTCAGACTATGATTTTCTTATCCAGTGTAGATTAGTGCAGAGTCTGGGTGGCAAGTATCAGGGGTTCTGTGTGCATCTCATGTAAGGAAACAAGTCACGTCTATTTTGCAGCTGCTCTTTCCATGTGTCTCTGTAAAGCAGAATGAAGTACTTCCACAGCAAAGTCGACATCCTTTTTAGTAATGCACATAGGAGGTTTAATTCTAAATGTCTGAGAAGAGAGGGGGGTGGGGGAGAAATCCTTAAAATTGTACAGAAAGCATACAGTTTCTAGCAGCCCGTCTAGGTCAGCACTCCCCTTCTGCCTAAAAAAATCTAACCAAAAGTGTGGTAACAGCAGAGCAGGGACTGAGGCTTCTGATAAATGCACTCTGAAGTGAGGCAATTTTGGACTTGACTGCATCCCACTCCCCACTCCACTCTTGTGGCAAATCAACTGCCTCCAAGAGGCCTGGCTAAAGCAGATCATGTTTGCAGCTGTTATTCCAGACAGAGCTAGCATAAAACCTTAGATGGGTTTGTACTAAGAAAGAACAGAGACGTAAGTGTATTTTCCTTTCTGGCAGCTTTCCCACAGGGAAAAGTAATATCTATTGAGAGTGGCAGCCTCCTGCATTGTGTCACCTGATTTACTGTTATATTATAGGCTTTTTCTAAGGCTTCTAAGAGAATGTATTATCAAAGAATCACTAAATGCTAACGCTCAGTTAGGGTACCATAGCTTGAATGCGTGCTGATCAGGAACAGATATATATGCACAGTTTAACTTGCCAAGAACTTAGGTTCTTAAATCCAAATGTTTGATCTATATTATAGTGTTTCCAAGTGTATTTAACTTCCCTAAGAATCTTAAACCTTCAGTTTAAGTTTTTCTGTCATCATATCCCAGGACCTCGTGCAGCAAGAGTAATGGCCTTTCCCACCCACAGCAGAGATAAACAGATAAACTCACAGATAAACAGCACTCCCGTGAGACAGAATCAGATTTTACTACGCTCTGAGCTGCAGCCTGTTAGTCTGTGACGTGTGGAAGAACCAATGAGGTGACAGATGCAGCGTCCTATTTATTTTAGCCATCCTTCATCTATCCCATACAGAAGCTGCTTCCTCTATGTCAGAGGGCTTCACTGACCTGACCAGCCCTGAGGCAATTCTCTGCTATCAACTCGCATGCTGTAAGAAGCTGGTGACACAGTGCCCTGGATACAGCATGGTGCATCCTCAATTGGTGTGGGCTGATGCCCATTCTCATGCAACTCTCACTTGAGTGCTGCGCTGCTGAACTTGCTTATTAATGACTTTTTTTTATTACCATCCAGGTGGAATGCTACCAGCTCTCTAGAATGAAAGAACTGGCAAAACCAAACTTGCTCTGTGCTGACAGGTCAGGTGATAACCTGAACAGTAGCAAAGACTTCACAGAGCTGAATATTGCCGATTTCTTCTAATTTACACACATTATAGGACATTTCCTTTCCAGTTCCCACAACCTCCCCTAGAAAAGCAAACTGCAAGCTTAGAGCTATTTCAGCATACTTGAAACAAATAGCTCTGGCTCAATTTGTAAGTTACACAAAATTAAACAGAGCTAGTTCCTAAGAGTGTATGTTTTCTAGTTTATTTACTAAACTAAAGTTAATTTAGCTTGAGGGAAACTGGATGTAGTTCAGGAGGACAGAAAAGAAGCTTTATGTATAACCAGAGGTTCAGCACCTGACTGTAGAGTCCTCCTCTGCCGATCAGAACCCCCATGTCTTTGCAGTCCTCCCAGATCTGATTGATTTCTTCAGCTGGAAGAGGGTGGCGACTGTCCTAAGTAAAGTGAACATTAAACCTCACTTAGATATTCTAAATCAGTTCTATGAAAAAGATGTATATTCCAGACTCTCCAGTAAATCCCACCTCCAGCTGAAAACATTAGCTGCATTATCTGCTTTCTAAGATGAGTTTATGCAATTAAGGTACACAAGTCACTGTTTACTCAAAGCTTGTGAAATATTTGAAATGCTGGAATGTTCTGGCTCATTTTTAGCCACAGCAATGTTTTCTCATTTACTAGCTGTTTTTTAATAGAAAATCTTCCTCTCATTTCAACTGAAATAAAATGTGATAAAACTTTCAATGGCACTGTAAATTGAAAGGAATAAAGTAAATCACTAACCTTATCTGTCACCATTTCTACTCCAATCATAAGTCCCTTGCCACGGACATCTCCAACAATCTCAAATTTATCTCGTAGTTTAGCCAACTCCAGTAGCATATACGTTCCCATATCCTCACTGTTTTTTTGTAGACCATCTTCTTCAATAGCCTGGTTAAAATTATGTACAATGACAGTTTTGCAGGAAAAGCTTCCAATACAGTTGGTTAATCCCCATTTAGCTTGAAGACACATTATGTTTATCTCACTTCCTTGCAGACTATCTTCCTTCACTACTATGGTCCTTACATTTTTTTTCTCTTCTTACAATCTTCTAATGGCATCAGAGTACAACTGAACATACCATTTTGATGTTGCTGTGGAGTTTTTCACATTTTACTTATTATTCCATAAACATAATCCAGTAATTCATGCTCACATGTAGTCATAACTGAAGAATATCTGAACAGCAGGATTATTTTCAAAATCTTACCAGAAATATTTTAATTCTTTCTCCAGTATCACGAGAAGATTATAATTTGACAAGGCATACCTATGTCTACTAGGCAGTCTTTCAGGAAACAACCTGAGTGTTTTAATTAGACTCACCAACACCACGCTTTTAAATCACAATCTTTCTTTTCGTTCCTTACTCTGCTCTCCTTAATCAAAGTTCTAACATGCAGCCAGCTATCAGCACTGACATGCACAAACTATTTTATGAACTTAATACTTGCATTAAGAAAATTCAGATGAAAAACAAAAAATACAATTACAGAAGTTCAAGTGGGTGCTTCTCCTTTTTTCTTTTCTCTCCTCCCCCCCCCTTTTCTTTCAAGTCCATTTTATTCTTCCTGATTCTGAAAACCTCCCTGGGCTTACTTCAGATCCAGGCTCCAAGTTACTTCAGAGCCAAAAAACCCCAAAACATGGGTTCAGACAATCTCATTTAAAACTGTAAACTATTTTTTCAAAATGTTTTTATTTATATGATCAACTATCTTATAAAATAGCTTAAAAAAAACCCAAAACACTCAGGAAAGTAACATGAGTAGAAACAGCATCTGCTGTAATGAAGTGAGATTAAAGGAAAAATGGTCTGTATATGATGAAGACAAATTAAATAGCGACCTACTGCCCACCAACTGATTTTCTGCTGGATAATAAGTGAAATATGGTGCAAATTTTTCTATTGTCTTTTTCATGAGGTTTTTTTTCCCCAAAGGAATTCTGACCTTAAATATTTTTAACTATCTGGTCATTAAGGCTTTTTAGGCATAAGGTAAAAGCTGTGGAGTTGAAACAATTTTGTTAAGCATGTGTGCCAGAGAATAAATTTGGTTTAGCTGGGGATTTGCATAGTCCTATGAAAGAGTTAGCTAAGGCTTTTGAGAAAGTGCTTTCCTACATTTTTATTAACAAAGTAAAGAATGTAAGGGAGACAAAGAAAGATGATTCTGAAAACATAATTAGAGGACTCCTATTCTTGCTAGAGGGATGAAAATTTTGCAGTGGAACTAACCAGGAATTTATTTTTTCTTACTCATAGGGCACATTGGCCATGTATGCATAATACATGCATATGTTTATGCATTTTATACAGTTATTTAAAAAAATGTAACTTTATAGTAAGAATAAATGTAAACGTTTTTCATCTTTTGCTACAAGAAAGAGTGCGGAATATATAAATTTATATAACGTTCTTCCTACATCAAGAACTGCAGCTCCAACCACGCAGGCCAAAGGGCTTCCTCCAAATGTATTAAAGTGAAGGTTTTGAGCCAAGGAACTTGCAATCTCTAAAAGAAAAAGAACAAGATTGTTTACTCTTACAGTTGCCTTATGTTTGGTAACAGTACTTACCTGCTTTAATGTCGTGGTTTAACCTCAGCCAGCAACTGAGCACCACACAGCCGCTCGCTCACTCCCCCACCCCGCCCCCCATGGGATGGGAGAGAGAATCAGAAAAGTAAAAGTGAGAAAACTCGTGGGTTGAGATAACAACAGCTTCATAATTGAAATAAAATAGTAATAACAATAATAATAAAATATACAAGGCGAGTGATGCATGATGCAATTGCTCACCACCCGCGGACCGATGCCCAGCCAGTCCCCCAGCAGCGGCCCCCCCGGCCAGCTTTCCCCAGTTTATGTACTGAGCATGACGTCACATGGTATGGAATGTCCCTTTGGCCAGTTTGGGTCAGCTGTCCTGGCTGTGCCCCCTCCCAGCTTCTTGTGCACCTCCAGCCTTCTCAGTCGGTAGAGCATGGGAAGCTGGAAAGTCCTTGTTGATAAGCACTGCTTATCAACAACTAAAACATCGGTGTGTTATCAACTTTGTTCTCATCCTAAATCCAAAACACAGCACTGTACCAGCTACTAGGAAGAAAATTAACTCTATCCCAGCCGAAACCAGGATATTTAACTTAACTGTTAAGTTAAATTTGCTGTCTGCTTCAACCCTGATTCTACTGGAGACAATGCAATAGAAAGATTTTATTTTTTTCCTGCAAGTAGTCTGTACAATATGATTCTTTCCCAAAACTATAGTCTCTAGCAGATGCTAAAAACAGACTTTTTAAAAAGTCACACTTCTAACATGCTGTCAGTTGTCCCCTTAAACTGACATCTAAAAATTTTCTTCACTGGATTCAGCCAGTCATTTGTATGAATCAAGTAGTTGGCTAACATGCTGCCCTATATACTCACAGTACATTAATTAGTAAAACGGTGAATTCAGTGAGGATTTCCAGGATCTATTACCAGCTCTACCAACAACTCACAAAGTCATCCCTGCTTCAGTTATACAACTAACCTCACTTAAATAAAGTTTTGCACTGGTATAGCACAGCGCTTGGTAAAACAAGCGAGTAATGAGAATCCAATTCATTTGTCAAAAGACAGATTCAGACGAAGATTATTAATAAAGCTCAGCTGTTTGAACCCACATCTCTCCAGTAAGTAATTATTGTATAGTGTATTTTGTAATTGGTCTATTTTGATCCTTAGCAGAACAGAACAGTTATACCTTTTGTTGTAACAACAGCTGCCATTGGAAAGCCATTACCAATTCCTTTTGCCAAAGTAACAATGTCAGGGACTACATCATGTGTTTGAAATCCCCAGAAATGGCTGCCTGTCCGTCCAAATCCTGTCTGTACCTTTCAAAAGAAAAATCCAGAGAAATCTCCATCACCTTCTCATATTTTACAATACAGTTTCTTTTTCTTGTTTTTCTATTGTTACTCATTTGCATTAAACTGCAACTACATCTGGAGTCAACTTGTATTAGGATCCTTATTCAGATGGCTTTGCACAAAATACTGTTTATTGCAATTGGGTTTTTCTTTCACATATGAAAGAGATAACATGTCACCATGTCTTAGGCACGGTGAGATGCACAAATAAGCTGCAGCTTCCATTTCAAAATGGAGAGGAAATGCAGTTGCTTATCACATTTCAAAATTGCAATCCCATGATTCCTGATTTCTACTACTGCAATGCTTGAGGTACATATCATCATCACTTTGAAGTGTTTGCTACTATTTTGAAATAGCTTTAGCTAAGCAAATTTTATTTATAAAATGTAATTGCAGAGGTACAGCAACCAACTCCCTTCCAGAGTTTACATATGCCAACAACACTTGTAAGAGAAACTGTTACTGTGACACATCTCACATCACAGCTGGCATTTATTAGCTGCATATTTGTGTAAATTTACTGCTCCCAAAAGTTAAGGACTGAAGTGGGCTACTGACATTACCTGTGTCTAAAATCAGAATACCACATAGCAGAATAAAGACAGTAAAAACTGGGAGGCTCCTCTGCTTGGAAGATGCACTGTGTTAAGCTATGAAATGCATAGCATTTCATTAGATTATTTTCAGGCTTCCAGTTTGCATTCACTTCGATTCTTTTAAGACGACTTTCAGAGGTACACCAAATTCTAGAGCTCTTACGTCAAAAAAACTCACTTCATCTGAAATACAAACGCCCCCTCTTTCCCGTACTAGCTGATAAGCTTCCTTTAAGAAACTTCTTGGGTACTGAACAGCTCCATTAACGCCCTGCCAAGACAAAAAAGACAATGTCTTCAGGAACAGACAAGAAACAGGAGTTCCACTGTGTGACTATCCTACAATAAGAAAAAATACCAGCAGCCCTCAGGAAATAGCAAGACTGTTGTCTCAAGTTTCTACTTCAGCAGTGAAACTGCTTCAAAAAAGTTCCTGCTCAGGTCACTCATTCCCATTCCACAGGGCAGTTTGCTGTTCCATTAGTCGTGCTGGTATAAATGTTTGAGGCCATACTGTAAACTGGATCACTGTAAGACAGAATCGATTAAAGATAAACTGCCAAAACAAGTACCTTGAAAACCTACAAACTGAGAAACCCAGAAACTGTGATGACAAAGTTAACCAGAGAATTCACGTCCCTTCTTTGGTTAATTGTTTAAAACACTGTTCCTCAATTTCTGTTCACCTTGTCAGTTTTCATTTGAATCAGAAATTCCACTCTACACCTGGACTGCAATGGCTTCTTATGACTGAAGTATGTAAAGGCTTAGAAGACAGCAAAACCAGAGAACAGCTCTAATTTTCTCTGTGGTCACAATTCTCACATTTATTTTCTTCCCTTTACTGTTCCCAGGATATATTCTCCATTCTTCCTATTTAAGAACCACATATACAGCAGTTCTGAAACTTGGGTGAAGCACCGAGAGAATGAATCCTGTGGCCACCACTTGCTGGACAGCTACTAAAAATATAGTGGACAATGTGGCTGGGAAGAGGTGGAAGGGGAATTGAGTTAAAGTTTACAGAAATAGTAAAGAGAAAAGCAATATGGAATTTGGAAGAAGGTATTAGAAACTAAACAATAGAACACTCCATACTTACTATTTAAATGCAGAAGTGTGTATGTTTAATCGTGATTCTCTGTTTAATTTCACTTCATGAGCAAAATTCTAGCTCCATTGAAATCAGTGACAAAAGCTGAAATTGTAAGACACTGCATCCATTCTTTCAAATATTTAAGATGCTTAAGGCATTAAAAAAAATAATAAAAAAATCAGCAGAAGTCTATGTTTAGGATGTAGCTAAAGATGATCAGATTTGAGTTTCTTGCTATTTGTGCTATTACAATTGAGAAATGGCAAACTACCTACTTGAATTGGTTCAGCGATAAATCCAGCTATTGTCTTTGGCACCGAGGTATTCAGAGTATCTTTGAACTGTTCAATGTACTGGTCGTTTGCATGACATTCACCTGTTTACAGGGGAAATAGTTTAAAGGGAGTTTACTTAAAATGACACAAAACTAGCTTCAAAACATGAAATTACACATCTAAGCAACAAGTATTATCAGACTGCATGCTAAATATCACCTCTCAAATACACAATAAAAGGCTAAACGTTAAAGGAGAGAGTCCCTTATTTTCTCTTAAACCATTTATACTCTAAGGAATGCCAGTTCCACAACAGCAAGGCAAAGCTGCCAGACAGTAAGATGTTGCACATTATACAGGCCAGTAAGCTGTAGGTTAGAGAAAGTGTTTGTGAATCAGCTACAGGAGTAAGAAGGAGTAAGGAGTAAGAAGGAGTAAGCAGACACTTTCTCAGGGGTTAATAAACATCGGCACAGGACATAAGGAATCGTTAGGTTAGTGCAGGTATGAGGATTCTGGAGAATACAGCTGTGTATCAGTCTATACTGAAATAAAGAACAGAGCAGTTAGTATAGCTAATGCTCCCATTCACTAGGGAGGGCAAAGCTAAAAAGAAAACATTGTTATGTATGCATGTGAATTAAAATACTAAAGAGTACCTGTTGAAACAGTGGTAAAAAATTACTGTAGTTGCTGTTAATAGGAGAGCAGTAGAGGGGCTTTCACATTGTGCTGCGTACAGAATGTTTTGCCTCATATAAGACTTTTTGCCTATCACTGGCTTCAGGTTATCCTTACTATTCATATTCCAAAACAAAAGCTGGAGAGCTGTCAAAACTTTAGAAACAGCAGAAAACACCAATCAACATTTCTGTTCTTCCAGATGTGCTAAACTGAGTTCCACAGCTTCCAGAGTTGATCATGACAAATGCTGGCAACAAAGGCTGGGATTTTAAGAAGAAATCTGAGAATATGAGGTGTTACCTGCCCAAAATTTTTCTCAGCGGGAAGCAGGTGCCTGAGGTTCTCTGCAGTATTTTCTTTGGTTGCCCTTGCAAATCCTAACTAGAGGTCTACCTTTCTTGAGGAGGTAAATATAACCTATTTCCACAGCCCTCTAGTATTCTCTAATCTAAAAGCCAAATACTTTTTGTCATTGACCAACCTTCTGAACAGCTGCATTTTCGAACAGTTTGCACTGGAGAATCTCTACAATGGCTGCCTCCCCATGGACCACGAAAAACATCTGGTAACATTGTCTGTCAAGCATAAGAGAAATAGCTACAGATTTGACGACACCTTTCTAAGAGATGTTTTGATCATACTTAGGGGTGACTAATGAAAAAAACTAAAAAAAGTCCATTAGAGTCAAAGGGCATACCTAGTTCAAGCGACTTGTCTGAAGAACACTTGTGAAATAATACCAAACTTCCCCCTCAAGGAATGGTAGAACAGAGACAGAAGTTTTGGAAACAAGTTTAGACTATTCCAGCAATAGTCACTCAATTGATGACTTCCTTTATTTTGTTCTTTAAGTTAGTCAGCAGTTTTGGATATCTAAGAATAATAGCAACATTTTTAGAGTTGCCGGTAGTACTTCAATAATCCAAAGTATGATAAAAATCTGCAAAATACAGGAAGGCAGGCTGATCTAGTAGAGTAATTACAGGCTGGAAATTGGGAACTCCAGCCTTCTCATCCTGACTGCTAATGAAACACTGCGTAACTTCAGGCAACTCATTTATTGAGCCAGGTTGGGAAGCTGCTATAAAGGAGCCTTCCTATAGCCACTGCTGTGGCTGAGCTATCGCCAGTACAGATCAGAGTAGCCAATGACAGCTACTAGCACACAGAAAGTCATTCCCACCTGCTCAAAGGCAGGGAGGTAACTTTTTGCCATTTATCCCCAATGGATCTCCTTAACAGCTATGTCTTCTGTCTCACCGAGATGAGGGACACAGGGTTTTTTTCATTCCAGGGGAGGATCTACTTCAGACCAGCTGAAAGCAGCTTTGCACAGATTTGCCAAAACAAGTTGAGAAAAGGGGTTCTGAGCATTATTATTTTGCACCGTACATAGACTTCCATGCAAGCACCAAGCATGACTAAAGCACTGTAAATCATGACCACTCGTGTTATGGCTGTCCCAACTCCAAATTAGCATAAGTAACTATATGGAGAAGGAAAGGTGACTCAGGCTCTTGTTGTGCTTACACAGCAGGAACAGCTACAATGCAGTTTAGTTAGTGACCATAAAGCACTTTGAGGATAGAAAACATACTAATTGTTGAAATATTCAAATAAACTGTTAGTTACCCAGATTATTAAAAAAAAAAAAATCTCACTGTTGAACAGCCAAAGCCATTGGCAAGACCATGCTTATAAGGACCAATAGATGTCAATCCCAGCGTGTAAGGGCTGCCTCCATGGTACGCTCCTCTGTGAAAACAAACAAAGCACATGAACATTATTAATTTCCAAGAAGAGACTGTAGCAATATTAGTTCTGATAAGGCACGCTTCTGAGCTATAAGTTATTGGGGAAAATGTGCATTGTTACACTCAAAACAAGAAGATTCCTACTGCCATTTTTTTTGCCCTGGTTTTGGAAGACCCATGACTGCCCATCTGTATTGGTTTCCTGAAATTTCAAATGTTAAAATTGTGAGGGGAAGAGAACAATGATTGGAACCAACAGCAATTCAGACAGTGCCTCAGGAAGTTCTGCTGTAGCACCTGAGCCCTACAGAGCAAACATCTCTGTTCTTTGAATCTTGGGAACTGCTGCTCTCTCCAACAGATGCTGCCAATCATTAAACTACATGGTGGTTTGCTGCCAGTTTTGTACACAAATCAAAAGTTCATTAATGAGAATATACAAGCTAGGTGGGTACCCAGTGTTCTGCTGAACAGAATAACAGAAAAATACAGCTCTTTTAATACAAGGCCTTTTATTCTAATATTTGAGGCCACCTGGGATGTACTGTAAAGAGAAGAACTGCTTACACTGGTGCTTACATAGCACTCACCCCTGCACCACCTCTGTCGTTAAGCCAGAAGAGCTGTTTGTGTACCTGTGCAGTGAACTATGGTTCAGGGATCTGGCAGAAAAATACGGCAGCAAAACAAACAAAACAAAAAATCCTTCCGCCAGGTTAGCTTTCAGCCAGAGCAGTTCCCCGCTGTGGTTCACTGCACTGCTGTTCCAGAGGTACCTTTGTACCCCCACAAAGGGGGGCACTGCAGGGGTGGAATGAAGGAAGAAAGTAGCAATTCCTGAAGCTTGCTCTGGCCCTGAACGAAGATCCACCAAAGCACATCCTGAACACAGAGACTAGACCCTTTTCTAAGTAAGAAAAGCAAAAATTGCAGGTTGTGTTTTGTATGCAAACTCGTCCTAATATACTGTATCAAATCTTCAACTCCTGTTTTACTCCTCTTTGTCAAATAAAATAATTTTATAGCGTTCTCCTCAGCAGATCTGGGGTTAAAGAGTTCTCTATTATTTCTTGGTTTAGGCATATAGATACTGATCACACACACAAATGAGTTTTGTAAAGATCTATCACCATTACCTGAAAGAGATAATGTCGAAGTTACGAGTATATAGCCTTGCCATGAACATAGCCAAATCGTTGGCTTCTGACCCGCTGTTGGTTAGATAAACCACCTGCAGGAGAAAGCTTAGGATCAGTACAGCACACAACCACCACCTTCTTGTTTGACATCAGACCATGTCGTAAGATTATGAGCTATAATCTATAACTACCACAAGGCGACTTCACCGTAATAAACTTAATGTTGCCCATACACTACAGATGAGAACTAAGATCAAGCTGATCTACTCAGGGACAGTACAGAAAATCTTCAAGAGTTGGAGTCTTCAGGTTTTCCTAAGATGGAACATTGATTCAAAGAAAAATGAAAGTGTCTGGGACAAATTGAGCATCACCGACCAAACAGAAATAACCTTCACACAGGTAAAAAGGGCTGTACAGTGTCCCTGCATGTTAGTTACTAGGAGTGACATACAGAGACACAACATTGGAACAGAAGAGGTAAGCAGAGCTTGCTTATTGGGAGCAAATGATAATTAAGAGGATAACCTGAATGCAAGTTCTGAGATTTGAAAACAGCTCAAATTCTAGTGTCACCACTGTTAATTTTCAGAAGTGACTGAGATTCTCCACTGCTTAAACTATGCAGATGCCTTATATTTTTAAATTTTTTTTAAACTCCCCTTCCATTTTTAACATTGTGATAGCTTCACACTCTTCTACTAAGCTCATTTCATTTTATGACCATAAAGGTTTATTTTACCTGAAAGTAAACACTATTTTTTTCAGTGTTTCTAGGCATATGAAATGTGGCATTTGTGTGGTTTATTTATTTAAATGTCAGTAAACCTCACTACACAAAGTACTGCCAAATACTTTTCACTGTAAATTTTCATGAGATCAAGCAAATTAAGGCTGGCTACATATAAGAATAGCTAACATCTTCTTAGTTCCTTCAATAATTTTTAAGCTGGCAATGCCCTTTCACAGTGACAACTAGAAGGAGAGAACAAACAGAACAGGAGCTTGGGATATTACGCTTGTCTACATCTGGGTCTAAAGAAAAGGCCTTGAGAGTCATCATGCTCTCTTCATCTGGTGTCTGTAGTCCCCCATACAGGTTTTCTCTCCACAGATATCGTGGCTCTCATTTATTCAATAAATATATTAAATATTTCTTATAAACAGACACCCCCTTCACCAGCCCCTGCTCCTGTCAGAAGCAAAGTACCTTAAGTGGATCTGGAAGAAGAGAAGTTAGCTTTTCAGCATACTCTTGGATTGACGGGTGCATGTAGATATTGGTGGTATGCCACAGGCGAGCAAGCTGTTTCTGGGTAGCTATAGTTACCTTCCTGCATGCAGCACAAGAAGAGACAAAGGGATTCAATTCAACACACATGTACACACATACATGCACACACCTACCTGTTACTAATTCTGAAAACGCAGACACTGCGCCATTTGCTAGAGGGGTGAACAAACAGACAAAATTAATGAATTATTCAAAATGTAGTGGAAATTGACCTTAATGTAAGACATACATGACCATTTAGTGAATTATATTCTGGCTTTAGGCTCACAATGCCACAGATTAACAAAGAACAAAACCAACATAGGTATCTCTTCCTGTATTTTATAGTATAAATCAAACAGTAACAAACTTACGGGTGACAGTGACCAACACTGACAGTGACAATTCCAGCAAAAAGATCAAGGTATCTTTGTCCTTCATAATCAAACAACCACTGCATATGTCCTTGATGCAGCAACAATGGCTTCTTGTAATACATTCGCAGTGAAGGAGAAATATTTTGTTCACGAATCTTCTGCATACGTTCATACGGATAGGACTGAGTGGAATAAGAAAGTCAGTATCCATTTATGCTTTCTAAAGATCCAGACTAATGGAGCTGTAGTAGATCACATAGATTACACAGCTGTCTACAGCGGTTGTTCACAGAAATATGGTTTTAACAAATCCTGGCACACAGAGGGTTCTACAAACCTCCGAAACTCAGCTTTTGAAATAAGACTGCTGTTCTGCACTTACCTCTTCCTTAAAGTTTTTCAAATCAACAATTTAGCCATAAGTTACAGAATTGTCACATCTATCTATAGGTTATATTCTCATTGTAACATAATTGGGTTTTGCCCAAACAAGCAAATTTTATAATCATATTTAATGCACTGACTATAGCAGATGAGCCTATCACTCAGATCTAGTAATGCAGTCTTACATATTACACTGAATTTAAGTAATACTTACTTCGTATTTTTCAGGTACAAAATCACAAGGAGGCATTTTTGCTCGTGTGGAGACAGAGCTTTTCCATTTCTGCTGCCTAAAGGCAACTACAAAATAGTAAGAGAATTATTGAACGCTTATCAAAGTACACATCTGAAGGAGTTTCTCAATAAGCTTGTTCACAGAATACACAAGCTACAGTCAAAGCAAGGTGTTGGTTTTCTTTGAGAGATTTTCTTGGGGAAAAAAATAAGTAACATATCTCTGTAAAGGCAAAATATATGTCAAATAAAAAAAAAAGCGCTTCTCTCTTGTCTGCTAAAACTCAGCTTTCAGTTTCACATGGACTTTTATTTTGACAGAAAAAGATTTAAAAAAAATTAAATCAGTTTCTAAAACAAATTCTTATCTGGAACAGCAAGAGTAGGAATCCTCTACAACGGCATGAGCCAGGAGCCCAGGGTGACCGCAGCACAGGCAGTACTCTCATGGAGCAGGGTACAGTCTCAACAGACCTGAACAAGGTGGGCAAAGCAGGGTCCACTGACAGTGCCCACATAAAAGGAGGAGATGAATCAGGTCCGGGGTCCACCCAGGGAGTCCAGTCAGGAGCAGCAGCAGATGGGGCCAGAGACAGGGCTGGAGACAAGGCTACAACACAGGTCCAAGGTCCGTCGAGGAGACAGGGCCAGAGGCTGGACTGGTGGCAAGGCTATACCCACGGCACAGCTGAGGCAGGGACTGAAGGCTCAGGCCTGAGCTGAAACGGGGCTCCTGGGCAGTGGGCATAGGCAGAGGCCCCGGGTGAGGCTGCTCAGGGCACACAAGGTGTGCTCACGGCCCTGACAACTTTCACTGCCATCTTCCGTCCCATTTCCAAAATCCTAAAAACATCACACTGTCCTACCTTTTATTTAACTGGAAGTGTAATTAAGCAGGTATCAAAAAAAGTTATCACTTAAATACATTCTCTTCCTTCATCCCTAACATTATCTGCTGAGAACGACACGTTTATTTTTAAATGTCTAAGGTTTCAAACAATTTCTAAAACACATTAAAATGTAAATGGATGAAGAATAAAGTTTCCTGAAATAAAGTACATACACTGTCACTTCCTTTACAACCACTTACAGCACTAATAAATTAATCATCTACAACAGTCCAGTCTCAAAAATATTAACTAAAAACCTGTAAGTTAGAGAAGTTCTGCCTTTGGACCTCTTTCAGAGGGACCTACAGCTACACTGAAGGTGCTTCTTTAGCCCCCCACGTACAAACATGGTGCTGCAATCAAAAATCACCATGAGAGCGGGCTTTCAGGGAGATACGCCGGACCTCCCCAGGCCCCCCCCGCCCAACCCAGGCCTGCGGGGGCGTTGGGCTCCGCGCACAGCAGCTGCTCCAGCAGACCCCGGCGAAGCGAGCCCCCACCGCGGGAAGAGCCACCTCAGCTCCTCACGGCCCCGGGGAGCGCCCGTCCCGCCGGGACTCGGGCGGCTGCTCCGCCCGGCTCCTGCACAGCCGAGCCGCCTCCCTTTATCGCGCCGGTCCCTCACCGCTGCCGAGCCGGCGGCCGCGCCCCCAGAGCAGCGGCCCGAGCCCCCTCTCCATGTCGGCCGGTACCAGAGCAGCGCCGGGCAGCGGACGCGCGGACCCGCCCTTCGCCCGGCCCCCGCGGGGCCGTCCGCACGGACCGGCGGGAGCGGCCGTTACTGCGGCCTGGCGGGCGGGGGCCGTTGGCGCCGAGGGCGCCGAATACTAATTGCCATTATGCTTGGGCTGACAGCTTAATTTCGGCGTAATCCAAGCCTAGCCCATCTTGAGTCGTTTTCTGTGCGTTAATTAAAAAAGTGGCTGTGAGGGAGCGTGTGTTGTCCTTGCAGAACAGTGGTAATTTGTGCGAGCGCTGGCCACCCTCGGGCAGCAGCGCTGGGGAGCGCTCCCGAGGTGGAGCAGGGCAGACTGCGCTCGGCCTGGGCGACAAGGGGCATGGGGCAGACCAGCAAAACAAAGTCACATCAGGAAAAAAGAACAGAAGGAGGCGTTGTCTTTAAATACAGCCAGGTGATAAGGAGAAATTGAAAGATGTTATAAGGAGAGGGATAACTGATGACCCATTTCTTCCCTTTTTTTTTGCTTCCTCAGTAACAAGTACTAGCACAACCTCCTACAAGGATGGGAAAAGCGGAAAGCTCTCTGCTGCCTTCTACCATTACCTTCCACTTCCTCGTAATACTAAAAGAAAGAACATTTGTGATGGTGTTCCCTAGAATGGTAATTGGCATACACTGTAACTAGACACACTAGCCAGTGAAAGACATTTCACCATGATTTTGGTGACGCTAGCAGTTCCTAAGGCAGAAGGCTGACTACTTATTTCACCTACCCTGAGGGGAAGCCCCAGTTTTGCAGGAAAACTGCCTGATCTTGCTGCAATGGGTCAGGGATTTGTACTTTCTACTAACCAGGGCAGTGCTTACATCCCTTAGCACTCCCAAATGCTCAACCTTTCCCAATCAAACTTCACTTTTGCTGACTTGAAATGCCTGAATTTCAGCGATAAAGATAATCTGCATCAACACAAAGAGCCATGAAGAAGCATGAGTATAAAAGTTGGGACCTGGTGCATGAGCTATCAGTGTTAACCGGTTCAATTGTTTGATGCATGCAAAGTGTGTTAAACACATCTATCACGGGGCCTTCCACACGCAGAACAGTGGGAGCCCGTCCTACAGACTGTGCTGGATGTCTGGCTTTTCCTTTTTCTTTTTAGATGTTATATACTGGAATTGTTATATTTCATGAAGAAAGCTATGATTTGTGAATTTTATTCAAGAACTTTTATTAAATTGAAATGCGAACACCATTGCAAAGAGATTTTACAATGACAAAGATTGAAAAGTCCATCAGAAAGCTACAGACTTCAGTAACAATATTGATCTTATGAGTGAAATCGCTAACATTTTATTAAAGCCAGCATTTTCAATATTAAGAACTTAAAAAATACATTTTAAAGCATTTTCCTTCAAATACACTTAGAAACAATGAAGAATTCCTGAGCAACTATTTTTATACCAGTATTCTCCAACCAATGTATATACTGCATATGAAATCTACTTTCTATAATTTCTAAAATTTTAGAAATTTACAAAACATTTGGATCTGGTTCATAGAATAATTGTGCTTCAAGTCATTCTGTTGCTACAGTAATGACACTATGATAACTTGGATCTTCCAGATTGCATACAAATTCTGAAATTGTAATGGAAAAAATGCCTAGCTTGTATTGCAAGGCTAGCAATGAAATGGTTTATGCAAATGGAATTAAGTTTGCTTTAAATATTGGATCATCACTTTCTCTGCTGGCAAGTATATTGTTTATTCTGCATATTATTCAGAACATGCAATTTAATTTATAAGTATGTTTCTTTGAGAGACCTGCTGGCACAATTAAAGGCAAGGAAGTTCCAGAGACTTTTACCTGCACTTAACAGCATGGCAGAAATTTGAACAAATACAATCAGTTAACAACTGCTGACATGTTTTTTCTCGGCAATACTTTTTCAGAACAGCACCCTCAGTATTGCTATATTTTACACAACGACTAAAAAAATATATGAAGCACTATATAAAGATTTCAGAAGCCCAGATAGTGCTGAGTATCTCTGAGCAATATAATGCATATATGGAACTGATGGTTGTGTTATTCCAGATGATGAATGGCATTTGTAGTCAGATTAAAAAAATTACTTGACAAGGTGAAAAATAAACAACACTAAAGCAGCCCAGGAGCTCTTTCTGAGTGTATCTGGGCAGTAGTTTCCTCTTCCTTTTGGAATGAAGGACACAGGGATGAGAATTAAGAGTAGTTACAGCATTATGAATATTAAAAAATATGATTTGAAATCATTATATTTTTGCATGTATTCCACATGTAGAAAAATCTGCCTCTTCCTAGACATGTATAATTTTCTGTCCTACTGAAAGAATATTTTCTACAAGTGACTTCTTCAAAGATTTCCAGCATCCTGTAAAAATTCTACTCAGTGCTACATGTTTGTAAAACTGACCATTGCGGTCTTTGTAGGAATTGAAGTGATATCTTTCTATTTTTACTGATGTCAAAATGAGGTGAAGGTACTCAGCAGCTCACAAAAACAGACCCAGCAGCAGCACTGTCCAAAAAAAAAAGTCAAATAAAGACAAGGTGAAGACAAGCAGCATCACAAACTAGAACAGGACGTTAAACCTTCCAAAAATAAAAGAGGAAGATGTGAAAAAAGACTTTCCGATATCTAACTTCTCTATGCACCCATGTCTTGAGTATAGGCCCAGCTTTTAGCATATCAGCACCGCAAGAGGCCACACAACTAATTAAGGTATTTTTTTAAATTACTTTTGACGTATAATAGTTTCTCTTAAAAACTTAGCTTAAATGGGAGAGATGTATTTTAAGCCTGACTTGGTAATTTTTCAAATTTATCACCGAGACAGGGACTTTCTGATTAAGGAAAATGTTAACAGATACATTGTCACAGGTACAAATGAAACAATGCCCAGAAATACCAAGAGACCATTTACTAGTATCCACAAAGTCCTTTCTTTGGAGCTTCCAGGTCATTACATTATCTTTAATAAATAAAAAGTAGAAGAATGCTTAAGAAGGATAGGCATACGTGTGAGAATGTAAGTGGATAAATACACCTCATCTGTACATCTGTCTGAAAAACTGAAGGTTGCTTTTAAAAACAGTGCGGTACACTATATTTCTCTTGATTTTTTCCTTAGGAATGTAGGAAATGCAACAGCAGATCAGATGAGGAGTCTAGCTCTTCAAGTATTCTGTTTGCCCAGGACCAACGTCAGATACATGGAAGAAAATCCAGTAACTGATAGAAAGTGAATGACCACTTCTCATGTATAGGACTTTTTCTGCTTGTATAGCTGATCCGTAGCCGATTTCAGCATTTTGCCAACTGTTTAGCATTTAATAAGGCTTCACTACTTTTGTGGACTGTCTCAGGTAGCTGTGCATATTCCCACTTTTGATATAAAAGTGTTTTCTTCTCTTCCTTTTTTTCTCACAAACTCATTTAGCACTCCTCTCAGTTCTACTAGTTCTCATTTTTTCCTGTCTACTCTTACATTTGATTAATGTGCTTCCATTTTCTGTTCTCCCTCCCTCTCTTCTCAGCTGTAGTCAAAATGCATGTTTACCCACTCTGATTTCTCTAATTATCTACCTATGTACCATCCTTTAGTGACTGTACTCCTCTTCCATTCTGCCACGTGCAGCAACCGTGTCCCTCTTCCCATCATTAAGCTCTCTTTGTATCCCCATATATTTTGTATTTCTGTATTCCATTTATCTTTAACCTCCTGCTTGACATACATAGGAAAGATGAAGAAATTCCCTTATTTGTTTCAAAATGGTTTTCAAGGCAGGGTCACAAGATTGTTCCAATACATGTAATTCAGTCCATCTTTCCACACCCACAGGAACTAGAGTCTGAATTTAGTACAAAGGTTTGAGATAGTTGAGAGCAGGGCTAGTCTCCATGTTCACTCATTTAGGGACAGAGTTTGAAGATTTACTTCTCAGGAGCTCAGCTGAAAACAGGTCTTTCTAAATAGCAAGTATTCACAAATGCTTAGGTCCATTGCTGAGATGCAGAGTCAGAGCGTCTCTGACAACTCAGTTCATTCAGTCCTAGCGGCTAAGCACACAGGCAGTGGCAAAAAACTTTTCAGCCCAGGAAAGGGACTGATGCTTGGCTGCCAAGCTGGTCAGTATGGCTTTCCCTACAAGATGGAAATTTCTCTGTTATTTTTTCATATTAAAAACACATCATTTTGCTACACATCTCAAATATCCCATCCTAGTACTACCAGTGCAACACAAGTGATGATTCCATGACAAGCTGTTAGTTAACAAAAATAATTTGAACATTACAAATAAGATTTTTTTAATCTTGATAGAATGCTTCACAATTTGACACACAAAGTAAAATGCTTCTGCCTGCCTTTTTAAAGGGAGCAAAAAAAATAATCTGAGGTAGCAATTCTTTGAGAATATGATGCCTGATCTCATGACACTTTTTTCATTTCATTTGTCTTTATGGCTTTGTAGAAGATGTCCGATATCCATCAACTGGCTTATATGACTTTGGTTTCCTTGCACAACACCTTCAAATTGTTTACAGTTAATGAAAAATTATGAAATACATTTACAGGCTTCATGATGTGAACTCCACATATACAATGCTTTAGAGATCACAAGACAATTCTGCTTATTCATTTCGAACACCTGCTGTTACTACACTTTAAATACTTAAATGACATTTAAAGCAACTGTATTTTCCAGCCATTTAGACATAGACATAGAAACAGATATACCACAGAATTCACTGCTTTAACATAAATCAATTATCATTACATACTTGTTTTACAGTTTGTTCCATAAACACATATATCCTCTTACTAGTATTATATAAGGTCAGTTTACTGCATTTTTATTAAATCATCTTTGTAGTTACATAGTATCATCAGGACCATTCTTCAAGCCTGCATTTTATGTGACAGTGAGTTTTGGGAGCATGTGTCCCACTTCAGTAAATTGTATTTCTTTAGAAGTCAGGAATATTACACTGAAATACTAAAATTGTACCTCAAATATGTCTTTGCTAAAGAAAAAAGTCTAATTAGAAAATTTAAGATAATGAGTCATATTCGTCATATGTTAATAAATTAGTCCGAGTCCAAAGGAAAGGTAATTAATTAATTTATATATTCAGCTTGATGGATTTTATAAAATTAATTATGTCTGAAGAGCCTTTATGCTTCCTTTTAGGGCTTTTATGCTACTAAAAAGTAATTCACACTTTAAGTGACACATGCATAAACTTGACATTGAAAACATCGTTCAAACTTCTCAAATAATTATTCCAAGTGAGAAATTTGACTAATGGTGCAAGAGCTAGAGGCCTAATCCCTGTTCCTGGGGTAAGTTCTGTTACATACTTCATCTTTCTGTACATCAAAGGAGGTGTCAAGAGACTGTTATTCCCCACTGGTGTGTCGTAATTGTACAACAATTGACCGTGTACAACTGCTGCAAAACCTCGTTTATTTCCTAATAAAAAGCTATTCCTTAAAGAGCTGCAAGCAAAAATATTGTTGCAAACAGAAATAATTAAATATTTGAACATCCAAATGGCCCACACACTTAGCTGAAGGTTATTCTGATTTTACAGAACACTTAGTTTATTCTCTTCTTGATGTACTTTCAGATGTTAAAGGCCACTTTCAGAAGATGTTGCTCCCACCTTGGGAGTAACAAGGTGTTTTGGAAAATAAAAGCAAATCCAAGGGAAAAATAATCGACCTGCACATTTATTCAGCTTAAAGAATGAAATATATTTATGAAAATTGTGTTCAAATTACAATTATTTAGCTAGCAAATCCCTCAAAAAGCTGAGCTACCTCAGAGCAACAAGCAAATGCACCTTTCCACTCTGGCTGAATTTCCCTTTTCACAGAAAGCCATGATGATTTGGCATATTGAGACATTCATTAGCAAAGGTGGGAGAGAATCTATGCCTCACAATATAATTTAGGCTACAGCTATTTTGCAGCTTGAGTACCAATTTATGGCAAAGTATAGAAACTCTTCCACCCAGTTGTCTTTCTGTGTGGATTACTGGAGGTACACATATAGATACTTACAGTTAGGCAGGATGAATAATACACTTAAAATCTGCTAAAAGTTGTGTCTGTTTGCCTCACGTCCAAAGTAACCAATACGACAGCAACAGCCTGCTGCTGACACCTTGTCCTGTGCTTTCTTTGGTTTATAACATCTGTGTAGTGACCTGTGTTTTACCCTAAGAAATCCACTACATAAGGAAAATCTTTAGGCTGTGGCTTGGTAAGATTCTATAGCCTCTATGCATCACCAGATGCATCATGGAAGGCCTGTAGCAGCATGTCTTTATGCACCGCATTAGGAGTAGGAAACAACGGCTTGGCTCAGATATGGCTATCTGTGTAAAAAAAGAGAATGTGTCTGATCTGGATCAACTCTGTCAGATTCAGTCAGAAAACTGAAGTGTAAATGAAGCACTGTCAGAAAGAGTGTATCATCAGCTTACATACATGCACACACACAAGTTTCTGCCCTGCAAAACATTCCAGTTTTGACTGATAAGTTGATAGTTTCTTTGCAGTACTTTTAGCATCTCTAGAAAATCTGTAAGATATACTACAAACGCTACAGTAAAATTGTCCTGTTAACTATAACTAAACAAAATTTTGTGTTTGGCTGCTCTCTGGAGTAGCCACTTCATGTCTTCAAGTGTTAAACAAGTGGCTGAATTAAGAATCTGAGATAACTCCCTACACATTCAGCAGAGCATCCAGTCTGCTCTGATCAAGCCCTTCAAGTGGGCAGTGCGTTGCCTGTATAGAGGACACAGGCTCTAAATTTGATGCCTAAAGTAAATGTTACAGTATACACTAACACATATGTTTACAGACACACAGATAATTAGTTAAATTCTAAAGTCCTGCCCGCGCAAGGGCTAGACAGCTCGACTGATCTGTACTTAAGCAGTTCCATGGCATGAAGGTAAACGGTGAGAATCTGATTTGCCAAATTAGATGTGGCCTTCTGGGACCTTCAAAATCTGAAAGTCTCTTTTGGCTGGCTCTGCAGCAGGTTACCTGATACTGCAGGAAGGTTGGCTCAGTGCATAAAATCATGAAAAGCTGGAGAAATGTAAAGCTGTTCAGGAAGGAAAAGAACAGCAGAGAGCTGATCTATAGTAAACACACTTTCCTTCACATGTACAGTACAATTTCCCTTACCTTATGTTTCCAATTTCCCCTGAAGCTAGTGATACGGGCTAAATACTTGGCCCAGTTTTAATCAGTCATCACTTGGTCATACTTTCCTGGAGTAAATTAAACTTTTGTTTCAAGAAGGAAGGACCACAGTAAGTTCAGAGCCATTCCAATATCATTTTGATTCTGCCTTCGGTTACGTGGAATATGAGGAATCCTCACTGTTCCCACTGCTGTTCCAGGGACATCTGTCCAGCCTGAGGACTCCTTTCCTCATTCCCACCGCTATTTCAGCAGAGCTCTGACTCAGACTTTATGCCTCGTATCTTTGACTTTGGAGGCTGGATTCCAAAATTAATGTTGGTAAATTCATTATGAAAAATCTGACTTCAAACTTGCCTTCCAGGCTCAGAGAAAAGTGCAATGTCTAAGGATGCAGGAGAACACCATTCCATTCATGACTGGCATCAGAGTACAAATTCAGTGGGAAAGAAGCTTTGCTCTCAAAGCCTAGATTCTAGTTTAATTTTATAATTACAGGTGATAAAAACCATGTGAAATAAATAATTTACAATTCAAATAGCAATACATCTGCAATATATTAGAAATATAGTTTAAAAATTACTTCATATTCTTAATTAGTATAAAGTTTAATTTTATCTTTGTATAGAAATGGTAGCTTTACTTGTTACCGCTGTCTCAGCAGAAGGAAACAGAAAAGTTCCTAAGTAGCTAAATAGCATTGGGAAATTAAAAAATATTTTATTTTTGCTTTTTTTGGGTAATAGAAAAATAGCCTTTAAAAATACATTGTTAAACATATGGGCTTGTACTAAAGTAGAGTTGTATATTATATACAGTAAGGCAGTATATCAAATATTGTCCTGCTATTTTTTTCATGTTTGGTTTGATTGGACTAGGATATGAATGGGATACAAAGATTTCTGTCACATTGAAACAAAGCAAAAATATATTTAGAAGAATTTGTTATTTTACTGTAATTTGTTGAATATACTGTCTTTTATATATGATTTGTCATGTATAAGAGCTCCTTTTTTCTTAAGGATTAAGAAAAATATAAAGAAAACTTAATCTAGCGTCAGAATGCATTCAGAAGAAAATACATTGTAGAACAGAATGCTGTTGTGCAATGATTTATCTGATTTAGGAACTGCTCAGATCACTATGGTGTACTGACTGACCCATAACAATTTTCATCTTTGTTGAATCTGCAGTATTCCCTCAGGTTTAATCAACTAATAGAAGATCTGCAGAGCTGAATGATTAGTTTACAATGTATTTTTCATGGCAGATAATATCCATTTCCTCATTTCCCTGTGTCAGAAACAAGTGTTTCTGATCCAAGGTTTACTTCCATGATTATTACCTCAACCCACAGTTTATTTTATTCTCTGTATAATACACATAGGAGGCTAGGCTTTTTAAAGGAACTATTTGCTATGTGGTTTTGTTTTACTGTACATAAGCACTAAGTATGTACTGTACTAACTACTAGTTATTTAAAGGAGGGCATAAAGGAAGATGGGTCCATGTACTCTGATCCGCTGGTCTCTCTGCTGCACTCGCTTGGAACTGTCAGGCAGTAGCCCATATTTTTCTCAGCTTGACCTTGCTGAAGGTTCTGAGCCGCTTCCATTGCAGGTTCTTGAGACACAAACATGTGCTGGATGCGTGAATCTGGTATTAATACTAGAATATTATGGTCCACAACTGTTGAGACCTTGGTATATTCTTTGCTGGTTCCTGGAACAGTGTATTTTTCGGTCTTTCCACTGTTTTCTTTATGTTTCAGTAATACTGCTGTCTCCTCATCTTGTCTGACTTTGTGAACTTCTACATAATCCATTAGTTTAGGATTCAAAAAAGGTGACCTGTCATTAGGTCTGTTTTGTTTGACCTGCACCGTGGTTTGGTCAGTTTTGGAATGCAAATACTCCATCTCTCTTTGCTTTTCCATGTTGTCGTGGACAGTTTCAGTGATAGGATATTGTGACTGATGCTTTTCTTCATTTCCCACCAAAACTGGTGCAATGTTCACATTTGTGGTACTCAGTGTTATCTTATGTGCATCTACAGTACTGTGGTAGGCAAACATAGGAGGCTGATTATTAGGTAACTGAGCTGCAGGCCATGTGGACGATTTTGTACTCTCATTGTTAAAAAGGACTATTTTCTGTTCTGATGCTATACACTGAGTTTCCCAGCTCCTTTTCCCTCCTTTATTCTCTTCAGCATCTCTTACGTCTTGTGTTTGAAGTGTTGATGGAAGGGCGCGGGACTCCGGGCGCTTCTCAGAAAGCAGAGAAGGGCTATCGCAGCTCCCTCGGCCTGAGTCACTGTCTGTTTCTTTGGATATCATTTTTGCATTTTTACTGGGATGACCATTGTCATGGCTTGGCATGAGTTGCTGATCCTCACTGTCCTCTACCTCCAGATATTCTATCAGTAGTTCCTCACAGTCTGATGTTGGAGGGAAACCATGGCAACCAAGAGCACTCAATAATTCTTCAGATTTTCCTGTCTAAGGGCATAATAAATAAGATATATTTTTTCACTGTTAACCCTAGGGTTTATCTGACTAGAACAATTGTGAACAATCTACATATTTAATATACAAATACTTTAATAGTTACATCACTAGACCTAAACTGGATTTCTACTGGTAATTGTGTTTGCTAGTACATAATTCGGAAAAGTAAGTAATGGTGAATTCTTTTGTTGTTATTGGTGGTACTCACCTCTAACAGATGTGTATCTATGCCTTTTATCTTTGGTCCTGGAACTGGCGGTAGGATAAAGGCTATCATTCTAAAAAAAAACCCAGAACAAACACACAGGGTATAAGTATGGGCCCCATCGCTCTATTTGTTCTCCCATTTCCTCAGAACGTGGCTGACATTTTAAACACTGCTCCCATATCTGATACCTTCCTGTTGGACCTCTGTCTACCTCTCAAGCCAGGTAATTTACAAATCCAGTTACAGTTCATAAGTTACCCTTAGGTGCATTTATAAGAATGAGAACAGTACAAAAGTTATTCAGCTGGAAAAGTAACACTGCTAATGCCGTTTTATTGTCCTTTGTCCCTTAACCCCCAGTTCTCTAACATCACTGTCATCACTGGCCAAGAAGCAGCTATGTTGGGCACAGTTCAGGAGGACTAGTGGGCCTGTATGTACATACTTGACTGTCAGCTGACTACTGCTAAACAGGCTTTACGATGAATGACTTCTGATGGCTTTTCCATCAACAGTTTCTATCTCTTTCTTCTACTCAGCCAGGTTTTTTTGCGTGATAATCTTTGCGACACCTTCTCTTTCAAGATTTGATTGAAATTAGCCAGTGTTCTAATAAATTATTTGGGAATTGACAGACAGGTGGGCAGAAAGACAACCTCATAATATAACCTTCTTTCCTTTAGGAAATTAGGGTAAGAACAAAAGGCGTGTCTTCTACAGGAGCAGGGATATTCCAAATGATGTTTGCTGAATACTTACACGGCTAACCAAGATGGTCAGATCTAATAGAAACGTGTCTTTACCAATTGAGAATTTAGCCTGGTTTCCCTAAAGAACAGAAATACCTCTTTATCAGTTGTGAATTTAAAGTCAAATACCTGTAACTTTTAGTTTAGTTTATAAGAGAACACAAAACCTATAGGAAATTGAATCAAATGTTAGAAGCCTGTTTTTGAAAAGTTTGCTGAGATTTTCATCTCCATGCAATTGTGAAATTGGTGAATTACCTGTACCCTTTCAAAACCATTGTCCAGCTCATGATTAAACATACAAGAGATGACAAGACACCAACGACGATCCACACAACCATATCTTTTACTCTAAAGTCTAGGAAACAAACAGAATTATTTAAAGACACACATCTAGCATATGCGTAGTCAGCATGCAAAAAAAGTGTCAGATTACTTTTATTTTAAAAATTGGTCTAAACTGCCAAATTTGGTATTGAACCTAGAGGTCTTTACAAGCACAGATGGATCTCAACAATCATTGTAATGTCTGATAATAAATATACTTTTTATTAATGGCACTGTGCAGGAAATAAATTCACTTGGAAAAATGATACAAAAACGTATGAAAAGGGAAATTTTGTCACAGCCAGTTATAGCAATGGGGTTCAAATCCAATTGTCACAATTCTGTAGTCATTTCATTATCAAATACATATCATACAATTATTTAAATGGTGGGTTAATGAAATAGGACTAGATATTTTTAAGGATTTCTATTGTAACATGACACTTGTTACGTTGAGGTGTTTATTTCAAATTCATTCCAGATAAAGAGTAATGAAGAGCTGTTACTGTCTGAAGGTAGTCACTCTTTGTTGTCTATGTAGCAGTTTTAATTCTTTGGTATTTTATTGGTATTCTATTCTATTGGAATTGGTATTCTTTGAATTAAAAACTACCATCATGAGAACAAATGAGGCAATAAACAGAAAGGACATGGTTCAAATAAGTAAAGAAATTGATTCACCTTCTTAACTCCAAAAAGTAATGAAGGGGAAAGCTAACTGGGTATGGTGCAGCGATGCTGAGAATTCAGTTACCTTAGCAAGGATGTTCTTACCTGTCGTAGGGAAGCTATGAGATGTCAATCTGCATGGGTGCCACAAACAGCTAACAAAAGTATTACATGAACTTCCATGTAATAACAATTACTAAAGGGATGCCTGGCCACTCACCAGGAGGGATCTGAATATACTTTTCTGAGCTCCATTCACTCCATGATCCATGGTGGTCTGGTTTGCAGTGAATCTGTACAATGTACTTTTTTCCAGGATTTAAACTGAACATTTTATATTGTGTTTGCTGTCCAACAAAAATAGTCTGGAAATTAAATAAAATTCATAAAATGCATATAAAATTGAGACATTTTTCTATGAAAATCACAGCTAGGTTTAAGTCTTGATAACCAAGTTGGGAATATAGAATGAATCTAGATGCTTCCTAATAATTGTTATGCAGGCATGGAATAACAGTGCATTTATTTTATTTCTATAGTTCAGCTTTCTAACATAATTCAGTAGGAATGAGATCTGGCTCTGGTATACTGTGCAAATTAGACTACTACAAAAACACATCATGACCATATGGCAAATAGGGAGAAACTGTGGTAGTGGTGGGAACTGCAATGGTGAGAGGAGGAGAAGGAGGCAAGAAACAGAGATGGGGGAAGAAAGTGCAGAGAGAGAGAAGGAATGTGGAGTTGGTGGAACTGCACAGGGTAGTAAAAAGTGGATCTTGCAATGGCCAGGGGCCTGGGAAGTGCAGTGGCAGAGGGAAGGAAGGAGGAGATACAGAGATGGCTGGGAAGTATTGCAGCAGACAAGAAGGGGATGCAGCCAAATACCAATAGCTGGAGTCTTTAATTTGCCGCCCAGTTGTTTGAGTTGCAGATCCTGGCTATAGACAAATACTATTATGTGGCCATGACAACTATCACCTAATGGCTATTTGTACAAATTTAAATGATTTTACATAATGTCACTGAGCTTTCTGTTACCTAAGAAGTGCTTGTGGTTAAGAACAAATTACCACAAAAGAAACCTGACTAAATGAGAACAAACAATTTAAACTGTAATGCAAATAAAATTAATATATAATGGCCACAATTAAAAATAAGTACTTTATCACCTGCTATCACACAACAGCATCTGAGATACCAGTATTGTAAGTAGGAAATCGTAGATCACACAAATACTTTTGAAAAATGATTAACTATTTTGTGTGCCTGCTTCATTACATTCAGTCATGGGACATGGCTGACAAAATCTAATTGATCAGAAACCATCATCTAGCAAAAACTTGCAATGTCCTTACCTCCCATTCGTCTCCTTCTTCAGGCTTTAGTTGCAACTCATATTCAAGGGTAAGCCATCCAGACCTGACATCAGCCAGCGGGGGTGGAGACCATGTCAAGACCAGATATGGTTTTCTATTTATTGGCTTTTTTAATTCCAGAGTTACATTCACAGGAGGATCTGGCTGTACTGTTAAAATAAAAGAACTGACAATAAGAGTCTAAATGATTTTTTACTTGCATCTTAGGAAGAAATATAAAATGGTGTGAGTGGTGAGTTGCCACCTCCATTGTGTCTAGTAATTTAGAATTGGTGCTGGAATACAGAGATCAAGAGTTTCCTGATAAAGTAAGGACGGATTTATGAATTTGAAGAAAAAACAGAAGAACAGTAAACATGTTGAGTTTATGTTGAGATTTGCCTTAATCATTTATCATGAGAAATAATTTTTTTTTACATTTCTTACATTTTCTTACATTCTACTATTTATTGTTGCTTTTCCCCACAAATATGTTTCAAAGTTAACATCTTTAATGCTGTGTTATGAAAGTTGTGTTTTACCATAATCTTATCAAAGTTGGCATATATATTTAGGAACGCTGAAAACAGAGATGTAGCTGATGAAACTTCCCCCCCCCACCCCATCTTTCACATTCAGAAAACAAAACAGCATAATCCCTACATGCATACATAAGAATAAAAATAAAAAAACCCAGTAATATGAAAGCCCTGTCTATGTCTCAAAAATAAACCAAAATAGAATGCAGGTTTCCGCTACAAGTCAGGCTTGTGTCTTCCTCAGTTCAGAGGTAGAGCTTCCGCATATCGTGCATGTATTTTACCACTGTCTGATGCAAGGCTTCATCAAGTAAGCAGTCTGGGCATGGAGGTAAAATGTAAAGCCTTTTCTCCAGCAGCCCCTTTCCAGTTGCCACACTCTTGGCAGCCAGATCCTTGATAACAAAATGGTTATTGGTGATAATGTTCCATTCCCTTAGAAAAAAACGTAAATACTCGTCCACAGTCGCTCGGTGGAAAAAGTCTAAGAAAAGAGATTATCAGTACACTGCTATAAAAAGCACTAATTCAGCTTCTCTTGGGTCTGGAAACTACTTTTAGGTAACCAAATTTAAGTATTATTAGTTAAAAGATCAATTTGATTTCAGTTGCTGGTAGAGTGGAAAAAGATTTTAGCTGGATGATGTTTCTTATGACTTGACTGAAAGAAATATGGAAAACCAATAAATGGTTATCTGAATGCAGTTTTAAAGCTTTTAGCATTTTTAGGCTTCCTTTGAAAATAAAATTGTAAAGGGACAAATATTGATTTATTATTACACCAAATAAGATCGTATTTGTTCTTACAAGTTTTTAACTTGGATGTAATACTGTATATGAGAAGAGCTGGAATTAAAATTCTTCTGTCATAACCCATAATTTTGAATTGTTTGGTTCCACAGAAAATACTTTTTATCTTTTACCTATGTAAGTCACATCCACATAATGAGGATCAGAGACGTTACTTCCCATTTCATTAGTTGCCCTCACAGTAATATTGTATATGGTCCAGAAAGAGGTGTGCTTTTTATCGAAGTAGCACGAATTGGGGCCCGCAGTTCTGTAATCTGGACATTCATAAACTTGTTCTTCTCTGAAATGAAAGAATCACAGTGATTGGGTTACACAGACTAAAACACCTGACTTTGATTACTAGTAGTTCAGCATTATTTAGGGCTGGATCAGATTTTTCATGCCTGGCAATGTAAAGAAAATCAGAAAACTGCTTTCAGACTAAAGAGTCATTGCACAATTCCAGAGACTGTAGTAAGCATTTCCCCCCCAAAATAAAGACTATAAAGCCTGAAGAATTTAGATGCAGCAGTGGGCTGGCAGAGTGCAGCTTTTACTTTTCTGAATGCCATTGTCCACTGCATAGCCCTTACAGGTTCCAGAGAGCCAGCAGAAGTGATTGCTGAAGTCTTCTAACCCATCTATTAAAAGCTGAGTATTTCCGACGTTCATTTCACACTTACGTGAGTTCCGCATATTACATTAATATGCTTTCAGCATCTGTTTTGGTCTTTCATCACCTGTTCCTCAAAAAACTCTACTTTGTACTTGTCCTCCAAATCCATTCCCAAGCTTCCCAAAGGGAGCAGGGATAGGAGAGAAAGTTGAGTATGTAGTACTTGTTTCCAGGCTCCTCTGAGATGCACAATAACAAAAGAGAAAGTTGTGGATGTGGACCTCACACTCTGCCCTGGCTGGCTGGACCAGTTATCTGTCTTTTTCCACTAAAACCTGGCTCTCAGCTGACAAGTACAGAGTTTAGCATCCAGTTAGGTCAGTGCGAGGCTGAGCAGTGCAGGGTGAACCAAAAATAGTTCACAGGACCAAAACGAAATATTGACTACTCCTTTAAAATGAATGTTTAGCACTTGATCTAAGTTCCAGGACCAAGATTCCTGCAGAAGCCAGGAGGCATTCATGGCCTATGAATACTTGTGCAAAATATGCATTATCAGAAGATAAAAATTTTAGTATCTGGTCACTTTGGAAAGCTTTATTTCTGGGGCTGCATGGCCGAAAAGCTACAGGACTGCGTATTTGTATTGCATGCTATTATGCAGTTGCTGCGCCATGGCAACTTTCAAGGCAGTCTATCTTTCAAGGCAGAAGAATTCAAAGAAATTTGAAAAACCTGACAGTATAAAGAGATTTTACTTCAACCTTAAATATGTTGCTGCTAGCGCTATTCCAGGATATGTCACTTGAACAAAACCATGTGCTATGGAAAACATCACCTAAATGCAAAACCAATCAGGATTGATTTCCAGGTCCTTCCAATAAAACACTGAATAATTATATGCAGCTTATTACCCTTCTTTGCTGTAAAGCAAAGTGTAGTTAGTAGGACGTCCTCCATCTGAACCAGGTTTCCACCAACAAGTAAATGTTTCCTTTTCTGGAGAACGGCATTTTGTTATTGTAGGCTTTTCAGGAGGTGACTCTCCTGTAAGAGATAAAGAAATGAACTAATTAATAAGTTTATGCATTAGGTCAACCCTGATTCATAAAACAATGTCAAGCAGAGCACAGGAAAATAGTTTTTTTTCTACAAGGAAAGAAGACATTTTGTTTCATATTAGCATGGGAAAGGAAGGACAGTTCAGTGGCTAGGGCAGCAGCCTGCTACTTGGACCTGGATTCAAAATCCTTTCCCGCTGCAGCTATGCTGAAGAATGACGTTTTAGTTTCCCTGGCTGTGGCTCTTCTCTGCCCCCAGATCTGATAAGGGCTGCTCAAATACTGTCATAGCAGGTTCTATAAAATGATTTAAAATACACTCTGCTATCCAACCTATTTTCTACATAAACCATTTTTTCTTCAATAAATGTGTTTTAAGATGCTTCTGATTGTTTAAAAAAATATGCTGTCATTTGTTTTGGCTTTTACAGGAAGAAAATGAAGAACGTAAGCATTTGCCCATTTGTTTACGTCCTTGCCAGTAAGTCTCTTCTGAAGTACCTATGCTGAGCTGACTCCAAAGATACAAAGCAGCAGCTCTCATATTTCCTTGTAAAGTGATGTTATGCTCAGTACTCAGGCTACTTGCCTGATTGCTGCCAAGCAATTTATAATTATTTGGATTCCTGATGATGTTTTTATAGACTCAAGCAAAGCACTTAGAGTAGGGCAGAGAAAAATGCTTAAATTTTGAATAGGATGATGCTAGTCAAAACCCTGATGTGACTGAAACTTTTGCAGTTATGTATTTGTGGCAAAATATGGTCCTATTACATCAATAATATGTATTTTCTACTATTTAGAGTAGGAACATTGATTTTCCAAATTTCTAATTGCCTAAGGCAGATCTGAAAATGGGACATTTAAAAAAATATTTTTCTATTAACAGTACTTCAGCAATCTCCATGTCAAATAATGAATAATACAATTAGCGAGAAAAGAAGATTTGAGACAACCAGGCTAAAGTGTCTGACAACAAGATATGATGTCATGCATATTTAATGTGTCCAGTCAAACCCAACAGAACACAGATAATTATTTCCATATGATAGTAGCTGCAAGTTTTATACTCTGTTAGACATGGCAGTGCTTTCAATCCAGTTACTAATGAACAAATGAATGATTCTTACACAAGTACCATTACCTGATATCTATAGCTACAGATGAAATCAACATGATTTTTAAATAGAGGGACAGGAACAATAAATTATTTAGGCACACCTGATTCAGAAGTGACTTCCTAGTAAATCCCAGCCTGTTTGTCATAGCCAGTTTCAGCAGAGGATCGTGAGTGGATCAACAAGACTAAATATGCAATCACACACTAAGTACGGTAAGATGCACTAAGCTGTTCCTCCAGCACTGTGAAGTATCTGTGTGAGGAACTGGGTTTTCAGGACTGCCATTTAGGCACCTTTCACAACATTGAACCGGCTAGAATTTAAAAACAATTAACAGAACAGCAATCATCCACTCACCATTGGGGATCTGAATGCGTCTTTCAGAGCTCCACTCACTCCATTCTCCAAGGTCTAACACGCAACGGACCTGAACAACATACTTCACCCCAGCTTGTAACCTAATCACTTTGTATTGTGTCTGCACTCCAACAGATACTGTCTGGAAAACAAAATGGACTGGAAAAATAATAAAGAATTGGGCCATTTTAACAAGTAAACCATAAAAGAGTAGGCTTGTGTCACTGACTTCTGAACGGCAAGGATTTCAGTTGGGTATTTTATAAGATGTGAATTACAAAGAAGCGAAGGTAGTGACTTAACAGAAAAACTCACTTCAGTGACACTGAGATTCTGATACTCAAGAACATATTTAATTGTAGACTTCCTATAAGTTAGTACTCCATCAGATCTACAGTGCAAGGAACACTATAGGTAGTCCAACTCACAGATAAACCCTCTGTGTAATGCTTCTTAGTGGCTAGTTTTAGTGCTTATTATTAAGTACTTTCCTCAGGCCCTTTGAATCTCTCTTCAGAAATCTTTCAAGACACATAGCTTTCTCCATCATTAAGGCATCAACAATTTAGGTAGCACTGAGGCCACCTGACTATGACTTTAAGAATGGTATTTTATCCTGGTATCTCAGCTGTGGGAGTACTGTGGCCCACTCCTAGCAAAATGGCAACAGCTGGGAATGTCAATGGAAATAGTGTGTGTGAGTAGGACACCCCAAACTTTCTGAGAGGGGGGTTGCCCCCAGCTGATCATGTTGAAGAGGTTGATGACGATGACTCTCAGCCCAATTAAATAGTAATTAGGGAATAACTGAGAGACTTCTGAAACAAAAAGGGTCAGCTTGAAAAGCAGTATTAAAGAAGCATGAAAATTTGTAATAGTGGGGGGAGACTAGAAACTTCAGCAGCAGCTGAAGTTTAGTTTGATGCTGTCAGAAGCTGCTCTGCTAGCATCACGACCTCTGCCTGGGCCAGACAGAGCAGCCTCCCTCTCTGATGCTGTGAGTAGCTGCACTCCAGACAGCACGGGCTGCAGCAGGCAGGAACACACACCTGGGAGCATGCGTGTGACTGTGTGGGTGCCTTCTCACTGATGTGTGTCTTAGTAGACTGTAAGAAGGGATGTGGGTTCGCATGAAGTTAAAGTGTCCATGTCCCCTGCAGAAGCGGGTGTAAATACAGGAGTTTGTACTCTCAGGAGGGTGGGGTGTGCTTGTAACCTACCCTTCCTGGGAGAGGGGAATTTCTGTATATAGCATGTTGCTGGAACTAGTTAGAGAAGTGTGTTTATAAATTTGTAGGTGTCTATTAACATTTTTAAGTGCCCAGTATTTGACTTATCTGTTGTATTGCTGATACTGACCTTGACTGCATAGTTAACTGATTGCTTGTTAATTACATCTTCATGAATCAATAAACTGCTTTGATCCTGATTTGGTTTAAACTATATGAACTGAGCAGTCTCTTACTGTGACACTTGGGAACAGACACATTGATGAAAATTACAATTAAATATTACATCAGTGGACTAAATGGGCTTTTTTAGTATATGACATTAGGACAATTATACAAATACCTTGAATTTCACTGTCTCTACAAACCACTACAGTATTTCTCTTTCTTTAATCAGATTTGGTTACATTAATTTTTCTCTCCTTACAGAAACTAAAATTTTTATAATACCAGTTAAATTCAGACAAAAGAACTCACTGAAAAGAGCATTTATACAATAAATATATTTTTCCATTACCTCCCACTCTTTATTTTCCTCAGGTTTTAGTCGTAGCTCATAATGATATACATGTGAATTAGAGCTGACATCAGCTAATGGAGGTGGAGACCATTTTGCCCAAAGGTACATTATGCTAGCAGATGTTTTTGTTTCTAGAGAGAGGTTCACAGGAGCATCTGGCTGAACTGTATAAATGAAAAGTTTGCCATTAATGATTTAATTTTCTCTCAGAAAAGGCATCTCCTTTACGGTTTTTTATTTCATCACATTAATTTCAGATCATTCAGCACTTCTGTAAGAGAATAGTACAATAGCCTTTTTTTCCTTTCTCCCTAATAATGTTTAACTGGCTACTGGCTACCACAGTATCAGCAAATCTTGGACTTTACTCTGAATTTGTCAGGCTAAGGAAATACAACTCATAATTTCATTAGGTGACTCTTGCAAAATTAAAATGTCAGATATTTCATAGCTAAAAAGACTAAGTACATTTATCATTACAATGTGTAGATTATGTGCATGCAGAAAGCAGAATGGAGTTAGGAATACGAAATAGGCCGGAGAGTGCTTAGGCAGTTAATTTTACCCTCCCAAGACTGCAATGCCAGCAGCCAGAAAGATTTTACATTTGGAAAATTTAGGTAGCTTAACCTAATTTGAAAGTTTTATAATTTGCAGTGCTAGGAACCTACAAAACTGTCATTGAGTCTAATTGAAATACTGGAGATAACTAGAAACTGGAGCCAATTTTTCAGCCAAAGTTAAAATGACAATAAAATATGTAGTTTCTTAGTTTAAAAGTAAAATGCAGTTTTCACATAAATTAAAGATGCATATTTTAGATCATCTGTAGATAAACACTCCTCCATAGCAAGTTTCACATCATGAGGCAAGAAATCTTTCACCACTACTTGTTCTGGGATTAAAAACCACATACATCTCCAACTAGTTTGTTTTCCATTTCATTCTTCTCTTTTTACCTATGGAGGTCACATCCACATACTGAGGATCTGAGCTGTTAATTCCAATCTCATTTGTTGCCATTACAGTGATATTATATGTTGTCCAGGGATTAGTGTGGTTTTTATCAAAATAGCAGGAATTGGGACCTGATGTTCGGTAGTCCGGACATTCATAGATTTTTTCTTCACTGAAATAAAATGATTTAAAAAAAAAGTTTAGGAAATGAAGCAAAGCAGATAATATTCTAGTAATGGCCTAGGTTCAGCAAAGAATTTTGAAATGTTTAACTTTAAACCTATATATAATCCCACCTCTGGGTAGCATTTCATTGAGTGTCAAATGCTATTGCCATAAATGCTTCATTGCTATTTTTACTGCAGTTGTTCAGGATGAATGCTTTTATCCCCTTTTTTCTACATAGGATATGTCAACAAAAGAATGGAAAGCGGAATTTCCATAGACAGCACAAGGCAATTTTTAAAGATGTTTAAAAGCAAGTTAAAAGGCAAATTAACACACTGACTAAAGAAGAAAAGTTGCTAAATATCTTCTTTACATATTTCCCCTGGAAAGTAACCTGATGGGCCCTATGGTAGAGGAGTGTTTTACTGATTATTTTGTTTTCAGCAAGATGTTAATTTATCTGCTTTTTAACATAATCATCATCACAACTGTCTCAACAAAAAATATTTAATTTATGATCTCTTACCTATTACCTTTATACGAGTCTTCAACTTTTTTAGGAGAGGAATTGTTTTGCACTCAATTAAAGCTGAACTGGGTGATGTACTCAGAGCCTATCCCAGGTGTGAAGAACTGCACAAACCCAAAGCACCAGCTGAGATGGTTCAAGGATGCACTTCAGTCCCACTCTTATGCTCTATGCACCGCTAATAACAAGGTCTCTTAGTTTCCAGGCAGTTTTGTCCCGGTTCACAAAGAAAAGATGGGAGTAAGGGGACTGTACCTAAGAGACGATGAGCTAAGAAAGGCAACCGTGGCACAGATCTGGAGTGCTTGGCAATGCCTGGTGTTCAGCAGATTTAGTGAAATGGAGAAGCACTCTTATCCATCCCTAAGCAGGACTGTTCTGGGCTGTGATAGGTATGACTTAAAATGTTCATTAAAATTTCTGTTTTGATTGAGATTGAAACATCTGGACTTTCATAAAATAAAAGCTCTCAGATCACTGTTGAGTGTGGTAACATCATTAAAGGCTGCATCTTTCCTGATCAATTAATACCAAATTATTTGGAGTTTATTTAATTGGAGGAGGGAAGTCTGAGGCTTTACCTTATGTATTCTGAACCTCACTGGATTTATTAAAAAAAATTTAATCTCTGAGCTTCCCTGCTTCCTTGGCCCTGTTCTGAGACCTCTTGTTTTCAGGAAGAAAGGGCAGTTATACAAAGAAGCACAGGTTAAGCAAAGTTGCTAAACATACACACATTTTATTCTTAAACAGGATGAGGGAGTCACAGACTTTACCAAAACAGTAACTTTTGAGATGCAATACCCACACCTGATTTTACTCCATTTTGGGAACCCTGAGGTTGGCTACAAAACCAGAAGGGGAAGCAAACACTCTCTATAGATTTTCTCCAGATGGGGTTTTGCTATGCACGGTAATGGAAAAGCTCCTCAGCAGGGCCCTGAGGACACCACCAGCCCTCACTGCCCCTGCCCAGCCTCCCCAGGCCCCCCCCACTGCCTGGGGACCAGGACCCCATTTCAGCACACTGCAGCAGGGCCGGTCTCCAGCTCCCCGCAGCCCTGCCCTTCCCAGCCACGGGCCCTGCCGAGCCAGCCCCAACCCGCAGGCTGACATCCTGGCCCAGCCCAGCCTCAGCCTGTCCCTGTCCCCAAGGAGGTGCCCGATGTCCAGCGCTGGGTTGCCCCCAGCCTGCCCTGCTCCCTGGCTGGGGCGGTGGGATGGGCCCTGCCCTGCTGCCCAGGGGGAGCGCCCACAGCCCCGTGGTGCCCTGATGCTCCCCTCCTCAGAGAAGAATGCCATTCAGCTAAAAGCTGTGTGCCTCCTGATAAGATGGACAAACTACACCTTTCCCAGCACGTCTTTACACCGGTGGGATTTTAGGTTAGATATAAGTTTCAGTAGGGACAGGCTGAAGCTTTAGGACTGGTAGTATTCATGTTTCTTCCAACAAGGGAAAGCCATTCATCTCATGTAGCCCTTGGCTATCTGAGGTTTAACATGGATTCACAAAAACACCTTTATAAATGAATCTTACCAGTCCCTCATTCTGTCATAATCATCACTTGATCACTTACAGAATACGTATGCACCGCTTGTTACCTGTCCTTGCTGTAGAACAGGGTGTAATTGGTAGGAAGTCCTCCATCTGAGCCAGGCTTCCACCAACAAGAAAAGGTTTCCTTTTCTAGAGAACGACATCTTCTTATCTTAGGTTTTCCAGGGTATGATTGACCTAGGGAAGTGCAGAAATCCAGCTAGTTATATTGGAGTTGGACAATGTTTTTTATTGTTATTGTTGAATGAAAAATTCAGCAAGAAATGCTTTTTTGAGGACAACAAAATTATTTGAAACTATGGACTGAATTTGGCAAATAAATCTGCCTGGAAAAAAGCTCAAAACTTTCAAAAAAGTAAATATATTTTACCTCAAACTTCTAAAATAGCTGCAAAATTATTTAACGTCTCTTTTTCAAATGAAAATTTCATTTTTACCTAAACTTAAATGTGTACAGTTATCTCCAAATTAAATTAAAAAGCTTGGAAGTAAATGTATGACCTTTTGTTTTTTCCTAAAATATCCACAATTTTTATCTTCAGGTCATCTTAAAATTAAATAGGTAAGACAAATAATAAAAAGAAGGAATCAATGGGCTGGATGGAGTATTTTGTGTATTGGCAACCTGAATGTATTCATTAATGATTTGAATATTCCCTAATAATCCCAACACATTTAAGAATATTTCCTGTTAAGACTAATTCCCCAACATTGGACACTTTTAAGATTCAGCTGGACAGGGTGCTGGGCCATCTTGTCTAAACTGTGCTTTTGCCAAGAAAGGTTGGACCAGATGATCCTTCAGGTCCCTTCCAACCTGGTATTCCGTGATTCTATGATTCTGTGATACTTGTCATTAACTTCTACCAAGAACATAGACCATAAATTTACGTACGTTTTGACATGAAAAGCATGTGACTTTTCAACCTAAGCTTACCTTTATTTCATTTAAGTTCCATACTATTATCTCTATTAGTGTTACTATTCATATGATGCTAATTCCCAAGAAGGTGACAAGCATGGAGTGAGTGTAGGGATGGAGTGAGTGCCCTTCATCATCACCACCACATAATCATTAAATTAATACTAGAAAAAGAAAAGAAGACTCAAGCCATTTTCAAAATCTCCATACAGAACTTTAGAAGAAAGTAATTTAAATATGTACAGGCTCCAGTGGTGGTCAGGATAGATCAGGTAAAGCCTCGGACTTTTCTAACGAAAGTGTTTTAAGGAAAAACAAATGTTTCAGGAAGTGGTGTACTTACCAGTCGGACCCACTGCAGTGAGAGCAAGTAGCAAAATAATTTGAACTGATGATGTCAATTTCTGCGTCATGATGTCTGCTTCTCCTCAGGAGGAAATATCAGATCAAGGGCTCACTGAAAAATAGGCCATCATGCAATAGTCAATGACAATGCTTAACATGTAATACGTATCACTTGGCTTGATCAAAGTCCTTTTTGAATTACAGCTAACTGATTCTTGTTATTTCTCAAAAAGGTGCGGCAACACCTACAGTTCCACTTCAGAAGTAGAAAACTTGAATCACATAGTAGTAAGTACATCTTCCTGAAGGTCTTTGAATGGTTAACAGTGCTAGGATTACAATTCCATAGCATTAACAAATCTTGCATATTTATTTGGCATCTTGGGGTAGTGGGTGCTTTTCTTAAAGCTCTAACATTTAGACTCATTAATTTACCTGAGAAATCAGCCTTTTAGTAATAAAAAATGCACTTTTATCCCTGTTGATACAAAGAAGAGCTCAACATATTTGAACTCTGAAAGTCCTGAAAGCAGAAGGCAAATAGAAAATATCCAAAATTTATTTAGAAGTTTATGATTTTTGAGCCAATCTCATGACTTCTGAATATTTGGGACTGGCAATGTTGAATTCAGGATCACCTGAGCTGAAGAATGCTACTCTTTCTGTGCATTCAACTCATTGTTTTTCCTGCATTTGATTTTGCAGTAAAGTGGAAATGCCAAGACCAGAGAAAAGAAACCAAGGAAAAAGTAGTGTAACTTCACAGTTAATTTATCGGGTGAAAATGCAAGATGGGATGCATTATCCCTCTTCTTCAACCTGTAAAGGCCAGAGGCAGTGTTGCAGAAGTCGGCTGAAATACAGAGGTGCAAGTGGGAAGCCACCAGCTGTGAAGACCCAGTCCCTGCAGTGGGCTGACACCACTAGATGTCCTCAGAATTCAGGTTACAGCTCAGGATGATCAGGAATCCCTGTTGCTGCTAAATCTGTTTGCTTAGCCTGAAGAAAAGACAGAATAACTTAAAGCAAACCTCCTGCTTCTCCCACCAATATGCTTTCTGCTTGGAGATGGTGACTGGAGTCAGCTATTAGATTCTTGGTAGCCAACCTCATTCTTTGAAACTAAAGAAGAACAATTTACTATCGAAATAGGAAGCTCCTTACCTCAGCTTTCCATTCCTACCAAGCACATCTGACAGGTATTTTTATGGTTGAAACCCATTCAGTGTACTACTGCGTGGGAACAAGCTGTCTCTTTGCTGAGGAAAAATTTTTGTGGTTTATCATCAGATGACTCAATTTTCATTATACAATTCATTTCCTGTATCAAGAAGCTATAATCTGTCAGCATATAAATGTTTTTCAAGTGCAAAGGCAAATGAAGTATCAGTTAATTTAACTGAATCTAAAACATGTTTACTGTGGACAATGTGGAGAAGAACAACAGTTGGCTGCATTTCCATATACCACTTCTGAATATCCAGGCACGTTTCACGCATTTAACTGAACTACAGGCTGCAAAATCGCATCTGGATTAGTTTTAAATTCACTCACAGCAATCTGTGCATATACAGTCAGTGGAGAACAAACCATTTAAATATAAATTCCAGTTTTGTGTAAGCACATGCAAATTTTATGACTGTAAACAAATGGCAGGCACAAATGTTAGTGTTTAACTTCAGAAATGAGCTGAAGATTTGGTGTTATATAATGTGGAGCACAGACCATTAAGCTCATGCAAGAACAAGGCAATTTTTCTCAAGTGAAGGTGAAAATAATGAACTGTAAACAGTAACTATTTTATGTACATATGATACCACTTACAATATTTTACTGTTTCTAAAAATACTTGGAACATTTGCAAAATACAGCACTTTCAAACTGAGACTCATACTGTGCTTCCCTATAGGGAACTGGTACTATGATTATTTTTTTTTTACTTTTACAGACATATCTTTTCTGTGTGAAGAATTGACAGATAAGAGAAACTGATTACAGTGAATAAAAGAATGAAATTTGTCAATACGACAAAAGAGAGAGGTTGGACTCGATGATCTTAGAGGTCTTTTCCAACCTCAATGATTCTATGATTCTATGATCATCAAGAAAAAGCTGTATTAGAGCATTCTGCAAGAAAAACAGGATAATTTAGGAAACTGAAGACCTAAAGAACCAAATTAATACAAATAGGATTAAATTAATGCATTTAAAAACAAGTATTTTTCCTTGGGAGCATTTGTTTTTTAAAAATGAGGTGATTGTGAACCACTTCTGTAATGTGGCTGTGAAAAAGAACAGGAAGATACAGGGGAGGAATATGGACCTATTAGTGCCACAGACTAAACTGTTTGTACAATTCTGGTCACCTGTACTTGTTAGGTGACCAGAAAAAAAACCAGGTTAATCTATTTAGAACAGATTTAGAACACGGCTACAAAGATGAGCAGGGGACACAGAGGCTGTCTCATGATGACGATTTAAAGAATTGGCTTTTTCCTCCACGCAAGGATGGTTGTCTTCTATAAACATAGCAGGAGATTAGCATCAAAAGAGGGAAAATAAGAATGTGTAAACTCTAGCAAATTTTGGAACAAGAATAGATGTCCATAATTAGCTCCAAAAATTAGAGAAAAACGTTACCATCACAGCAGTGAGTTTCTGGAATAGTCTTCCAAACACAAAAATCCCATTTAGTTTTCCCAGGTAGTCTGATCTATTATGAAATATCTATGACATGGTTGTTCATGATCGCCGAGGACGGGACTTCATGATCCAATGTATGCTTTCCAGGCCAGTGTTTCAATTCAAGTTAAATGCCTTGAATTATTAACAGTTAGAAAACTGTGCAGAAGTATGAGATGGCTGGATGTCCTATTCTACATTCAGGATTTAATGCTTTCAAAATATTTTATATTAAAGAATTATGAGAACCTCTGTTTATTTGAAGATCATGCTTAAAAGCATCTTAGAAAGCTTCATTCTGATATTTGTATTACTTTCTGAAGGAATGTAAGCAGCAGCAGAGCAGTGGCCAGGAGGCTCCAGGCATATTAACCATATTCCAATGCCTGTTTCCATGGTTGCCTGGTATTTGGTATTTGTGGTTCAAATATCGTTTATAAGGCTTCTGGAGAGATGTCTTGTTTTTTAAAAATACTTACTTTAATAGAAAAAATAATGCCCACTTTGTCTTAACTATATCAGAAGTGCATCTCCCCTATCAATGACCTGAAAATGTTTTTATAAAACAGTAACTAGCATTACTGAAGATGCTGTGCGGGAATGCCTCACTTTTAGGACTCAATGCATTCTTTTATAAGGGACACAGTGGACATTGATTTGTCAGAATGGCATGCAAAATCAAGGGTTGAGGAACTGATAATTAAAAGATCATATGCCTCCGTTTTGAAGGTTTTGATTTAATTCCAACAAAGTTATTACATTCTGACATTATAGTTGAATTTCTCCCTTTTAACACAGCTGTTATGTACTATTCAACAGCTGCACATGCACCCCAGAAAACAGTATGCCTTGATGGAAATGGAAATCATTACTGGGGTTTTAGAATGCACAGAAGTGCTAGATATTCCTGTAAAATAACCCTACTCTGCAATTAATAATGTTACAAAATTGTAGGTTTGAAAACTGTGCTTACAATACTACTAGATGAAGCTGAAAGTTGAATACCAATACTGAAATCAGGTGCTGTGGAGTAGGGTTAAGAGGAAAATGTCCTTGTCCTAATTGAGTTCTAGTTCTTACATTCTTTTCTCTCTCCTTCTTGGCTATGCTGATGGAGAGAGAATGGCTATGCTTCTTGAGATTGACAGAGAGGTCTTTACTCAGTTCCGCACAGATGGAAAAATTTTCTATCATCTGCAGTGTTTTCAGGCTTGCAGGAAGGGGAACAACTGTATAGCACCCACTGGCAATGACATTATGTCCATCACAAGCTTTGCTTGTGCTGCTAAAGAAATCTAAAGCCGAAAGTACCAATCTGTACTGAACAAGATTCACATTCCAACTAGTTATGATGATAAACAATGTTCATCTTCCGGGCCTGGGGGAAGGCAGTTAAAGGAGTCTCAAAACACTGCAGTTTACTACCATTTGAAAGGCTGAACTACAGCTGTATGAAGCCAAGTACAAAAAACGAACAGAATAAAGCAAGAATGTGACAGTCCAGAATCCTACTGGCCATACATTCAACTATACTGTGGACATTGCATGACTCTGCCTTCCCACGCCAGGTTCTCAAATGCCAACACTGATATATGTCCCTAGCCAAGACTTGGGAATCGCTATCACTAGATGTGTTTCTGAATGACAGTGATGGTTGGGATTATTATTTCCTTCTCCAAGTGGTAGAGGAGCCAATGAGGATCCTTAGGGCACCGAGGAGGGTGCACAGCAAGCTCACTACCCTGGACTTCAGGAGAGCAGACTTTGGCCTCTTCAGGGATCTGCTTGGTAGGGTGCCATGGGACAAAGCCCTGGAGGGAAGAGGGGCCCAAGAAAGCTGGGTAATATTCAAGGATCACCTCCTTCAAGCTCAGGAGTGATGCATCCCAACAAAGAGGAAGTCAGGCACAAACGCCAGGAGGCCTGCATGGATGAACAAGGAGCTCCTGGACAAACTCAAACACAAAAAGGAAGCCTACAGAGGGTGGAAGCAAGGACAGGTAGCCTGGGAGGAATACAGAGAAATTGTCCGAGCAGCCAGGGATCAGGTTAGGGAAGCTAAAGCCCTGATAGAATTAAGTCTGGCCAGGGACATCAAGGGCAACAAGGAAAGATTCTATAGGTATGTCGGGGATAAAAGGAAGATAAGGGAAAATGTGGGCCCTCTCCGGAAGGAAACGGGAGACCTGGTTACCCGGAACAGGGAGAAGGTGGAGGTACTCAATGACTTCTTTGCCTCGGTCTTCACTGGCAAGTGCTCAAGCCTCACCGCCCAAGCCGCAGAAGGCAAAGGCGGGGACTGGGAGAATGAAGAGCCGCCCACTGTGGGAGAAGATCAGGTTCGAGACCATCTAAGGCACCTGAAGGTGCACAAGTCCATGGGACCCGATGAGATCCATTCGTGGGTCCCAAAGAATCATAGAATCATTAAGGTTGGAAAAGACCTCTAAGATCATCGAGTCCAACCATCAACCCAACACCACCATGCCCACTAAACCATGTCCCTAAGCACCTCATCTACTCGTCTTTTAAATACCTCCAGGGATGGGGACTCAACCACTTCCCTGGGCAGCCTCTTCCAATGTTTCACCACTCTTTCAGTAAAGACATTTTTCCTCACGTCCAATCTAAACCTCCCCTGCCGCAACTTGAGGCCATTTCCTCTCGTCCTATCGCTAGTTACTTGGGATGACACCCACCTCGCTACAACCTCCTTTCAAGTAGTTGTAGAGCATGACGAGGTCTCCCCTGAGCCTCCTTTTCTCCAGGCTAAACAACCCCAGTTCCCTCAGCCGCTCCTCATAAGACTTGTTCTCCAGACCCTTCACCAGCCTCATTGCCCTTTTCTGGACATGCTCCAACACCTCGATGTCCTTCTTGTAGTGAGGGGCCCAAAACTGAACACAGTAGTCGAGGTGCAGCCTCACCAGTGCCTGGTAAAGGGGCACAATCACTTCCCTAGTCCTGCTGGCCACACTATCTCTGACACAAGCCAGGATGCCATTGGCTTTCTTGGCCACCTGAGCACACTGCTGGCTCATATTCAGCCGGCTGTTGACCAGAACCCCCAGGTCCTTTTCCACCAGGCAGCTTTCCAGCCACTCTTGCCCAAGCCTGTAGCGCTGCATGGGGTTCTTGTGGCCAAAGTGCAGGACCCAGTACTTGGCCTTGTTGAATCTCATACAGAGATTAAACTGAAGTTGGCCTTGGCCCACCGATCCAGTCTGTCCAGGTCCCTCTGCAGAGCCTTCCTACCCTCGAGCAGATCAACACTCCCGCCCAACTTGGTGTCGTCTGCAAACTTACCGAGGGTGCACTCGATCCCCTCATCCAGACCATTGACAAAGATATTGAACAAGACTGGCCCCAAAACTGAGCCCAACTGAAGGAACTGCTGGATGAAGTTGCTAAGCCACTATCCATCGTATTTGAGAAGTTGTGGCAGTCCGGTGAAGTTCCCACTGACTGAAAAAGGGGAAACATAACCCCCATTTTTAAAAAGGGGAAAAAGGAAGACCCAGGGAACTACAGGCCAGTCAGTGTCATGTCTGTGCCTGGCAAGATCACGGAACAGATCCTCCTGGAAGCTATACTAAGGCACATGGAGGACAGGGAGGTGATTCGAGGCAGCCAGCATGGCTTCACCAAGGGCAAGTCCTGCCTGACCAACCTAGTGGCCTTCTATGATGGAGTGACTACAACAGTGGACACAGGAAGGGCTACAGATGTCATCTATATGGACTGCTGCAAGGCCTTTGACACGGTCCCCCACGACATCCCTCTCTCTAAACTGGAGAGGTATAGATTTGATGGGTGGACTGTCCACTGGGTGAGGAATTGGTTAGATGGTCGCATCCAGAGGGTAGTGGTCAACGGCTCAATGTCCAGATGGAGGTTGGTGACGAGTGGCGAGGGTTCCGTATTGGGACCAGTACTGTTTAATATCTTCATCAATGACATAGACAGTGGGATCGAGGGCACCCTCAGCAAGTTTGCAGACCAACACCACGCTGAGGGGAGCAGTTGACACACCAGAGGGACCTGGACAAGCTGGAGAGTGGGCCCATGTGAACCTCATGAGGTCCAACAAGGCCAAGTGCAAGGTTCTGCACCTGGGTCGGGGCAACCCCAGGTATCAATACAGGCTGGGGGATGAAGGGATTGAGAGCAGCCCTGCCGAGAAGGACTTGGGGGTACTGGGGGATGAAAAACCGGACATGAGCCAGCAATGGGCGCTCGCAGCCCAGAAGGCCAGTCGTATCCTGGGCTGCATCCAAAGAAGCGTGGCCAGCAGGTCGAGGGAGGGGATTCTGCCCCTCTGCTCTGCTCTGGTGAGACCCCACCTGGAGTACCGTGTCCAGCTCTGGAGCCCTCAGCATAAGAAGGACACGGACGTGCTGGAGCGGGTCCAGAGGAGGGCCACGAAAATGATCAGGGGGATGGAACACCTCTCCTATGAGGACAGGCTGAGAGAGTTGGGGTTGTTCAGCCTAGAGAAGAGAAGGCTTTGGGGACACCTTCTTGCAGCCTCTCAGTACTTAAAGGGGGCTTAGAAAAAAGATGGGGACAAACTTTTTAGCAGGGCCTGTTGCAACAGGACAAGGGGTAATGGCTTTAAACTAAAGGAGGGTAGATTTAGACTAGATATAAGGAAGACATTTTTTACGCTGAGGGTGGTGAAACAGTGGCACAGGTTGCCCCGAGAGGTGGTGGATGCCCCATCCCTGGAAACATTCCAGGTCAGGTTGGACGGGGCTCTGAGCAACCTGATCTAGTTGAAGATGTCCCTGCCCGTGGCAGGGGGGTTGGACTAGATGACCTTTAGAGGTCCCTTCCAACACAAACTATTCTATGATTCTATGATTATACTGCAAATTAAAAGCTGTGGATGTGCAGTGTGTCCAGAGCACTGCTTTCCCTCTCTGAACCAGCCCTAATTGGAAGTCACCAAATTCTGAATCCCTCAGGCACCCAGTTTAGCCTTCATGGAGATGTATAGGCTCCAGAGAAGATAAGGAGTTCAGACATGTCTCTGATCTGAATTTTTTGTGACTGATTCCAGGTGACTATTTTAGCACGTAGGTTTTGTGGAGTGCTTTGTGATGATGCTTAGTTCCTGCTATTGGCTATGTAAGGGAACCTAGACATCCAGTTAATTTCTTGGAATCGAGCACTTCATATTTCTGCGTTGCATAAACTGGAAGCACCTACAAGTTCTTTTAGATTTCACCTGAAAAGCCTATATAAGGGTTTCTAATACATTTTTTGTAAATTTCCTTCTTAAACAAACCTTCTCCTATTGACCCTTTGTAGTCCTTCCTTTGATTAGCAGTCAACATGTGATGATGAATGGAACAACTTCTCTCACCCTTGGAGATGTGCTCCTCAGTCTGAAAGACTGAAGTAATTTTTGAAAAAGAAAAATTGTGAAACCCCAAATTCTTGAAAATAGTTTAGATACCTACTTTTCCATCACAGTATTTATCCACTTAACTTCTATTGATTTTACAGAACTGAGCCTGAAACTCTTTTTAAAACCCTCAACATCTAAACTGACAAGAAAAGCCAAGACAACACGAAGAAAGCACCATTATCGCTACTTTACAAATGGAGAACCAAGACAGAGAACAATCAAATGCTTTGCTCAGACTCATACTAAAAATGTAACAAAAGGTAAAAACTGATCCTTTCCTGCTAGGTTTTTTTTTTTCTTTTCTGAATACCACCTCTACTGCCTTTTTTTTCCCAATAAAACATGATTTAGCTAACAACAGCAATCTTCCTCTACCAGTCTCACAGCTCCTGAATATTCTATTTTCTTCCCTGGTGGTCTGTACATTTAGTCATAATTTCAGTATTATTATTTTTACAGCAGTCTTTTACAGACAAGAAAAGCATAAGCTGTAAAGAGTAAAATTTTAGAGTTTGAAAGTTAGAATTTACATTAGAACTTGAAAATTGCTCTTGAAACATGACAGAAGTTCATCTCTACCAACTACCAAGCCCAACTCCACAGTCACTGTTTTGCTATAATGATTTTAAATATTATTTATATATAGCATAGTCATGAAATATAAAGTCCAGTTTCCTACCTAACGGGTTCATGTGTGTGAGGAGATTTTTATTCCTCTCATTCATGAATGTCAGATCACTTGATGATCTGCAAGAGAAAAGAATTGCAGGATTATTATATTACTGGAAGTATTACTACTTTATTCCTAAAACAGAAAGAGCAAAAAAAAAAATCACTCTTTGTATTAGCTGACTCAGATACTGACAGTCTAAGTCAATACATTTAAACACTGAGAGCAATAGCAACTATGGTAAAATACCATTTTACTGTACACTCTTTCCTTTATCTGTTTCAATAAAAGCACAAAATTTTGAGGCAACTGAGGATGCAGTTTAGATTTACCAGTAGACTGTGCTAGGCTATGTGATTAAAGGCTAATCACCACCTACACGAAGGCCGGGACAGGATCAGATAAAAATTGACAGGGTCGGGGTCGGAACCCTAGCAGTCTAATCAGTGAAAATGGGAATCGGCTACGCCGAAGACTACCAAAGCACAGTCAGACCATTGTCCCTTGTGTGGAAGCCACCAGGAGGAGCCAACCAAGCAAATCCCCTTCCCCATATGCCTCACAGACTGAAGGAGGTATAGCACTCGTTAAGGGATGCAGGGGGGAAAGAATTTGGGGAGGAAAGAAAGGGATCAAAGTGGACTGGGAAGAAACAAGCATGCGAAAATAAGGTGAAAAGGGGAATAAAGGGGTCAGTTAAGTGTAAACTGGTGGCTTGTCTGACTGAGATGTGTGCCTGATCACTGTAGTCTACCCTACGTTCTCAATTAAGTCGTATTTCTAACTATCTTCTGTCTGGGTGTGCTCTGTTCTGAGTGGGTACATTTGGATGCTAGCAAACTTTCAGCTGGATTAGCCAGTAAGGAGTGCATTGCAAACCTCTGGGCTCATATGGAACTCCCCCACAACTGGGGAGACCAGAGGATCTGGGGCCAGCTACTGCATCGCCTGAGCATCTAAGACCAGCTACTACAGCGATCCATTTTTTTTGTGCAAATACACACATATACGTGTAAATGTATATGTTACCTCTTTGTTGATGTGTGCGGCCTCTGTGTGTGTTTATTGCGTCCTTGTGCCCCCCCATCAGGAGCAGCTGCTCAGCTTCACTACTGGCAGAACCCGCGGATATGGACCTACAGCAGCCTCACATCTGCAGGGCTACCTGATTCAGCTGCCTCTAACAGACTGAAATTAAATGTTTTACAAAAAAAGCCACTATGTTTAACTAACTGGTCTTTGTCATCCCATCTGAATACACTATGCTGTGAAGAAATAATTTAGATGAGCTTCAATGGGCAACTTATCTGCCAGAGCAAGAAAACCTATTTATACATTAAATTACTAACTTTGAAATTACTAACTTCATCATACTATTTCTTACAAAATCTTCTCTCTTTAAACAATTTGAAACAAAGTAGAATATTTTTACAACTAACATTATGCCTGGTCTGTATCGCCTGGAGACCAGGTGGGAAGCTGTACTACTCAGTTACCAGGGTATTCTTTTGTTTGGCTCCATTTCAGTAAAGCTAATGAGAACAATAAAAATACCATGAAATTATTTGGCAGCTAGACATCATGCCATTACAGAGAATCAGATTTAATTGAGGGTGATAAATGGTTTCTTTTTTCTGTGCATATATAAAATGGCATAGATAACATATGACTGAATATGGCAGAAATAATGTTTGCAGTGAAGTTACTCAACCAAGACATAAGGTGAAATGTAGTTTAAAGATGGAGCTCAATAAGTGCTCTCTGTTTTAGAGAGGACAGAAATCTGGTTGTCAGTGTGCGTGCTGGGAACACAGTTTGACTCAACATTGGTTAAATAGAATAATTTTCCCAAAATACAAGCTGCCTTGTAGATCTAGATCACTTCACAGAGACAACTTAAAAATTATGCAATAGTTCCACATTTAAAAGGAAGCCTAGTTCTATGAGAAAATGTATGGTTATGATCACTAAATAAAAGTAAGCTTTCCTCTACTTTTTCTGATTTCTACTACTCGGTACTACATCAAAACATACAGTTCTATCTTACCAGCAAATTTTATTCTGCTTTCATGACTGCTTTCATCAGGAAGTGATATCACGAACTGGTGACGCATCCCTACATAATATGACTGACTTAAAACGTGGTTTTTACCAAAGCTACAATAGTGCCATAGGCACTGGCTTGTTCATATCAGTGATTGGAAAGGATCTGATAGAATTGACCTTACCTCCCGCATTAACCAGGACAATGACTCTCACCCAAGTATATCTACATCAAATAATCATTACTCAAATCATATTTATTATGATAGTCCTGAGAACAAAGATAGAATCCCACTGTCTTAGGTACTGTACAAAGAAGATTTTCTGCTCTTAAGAACTGAAAATGTAAATAACTGATTAATAATACAAAGTGGAAGAAAGGGATATAACAAGCAGGTCAAAACGTCAATATTTTTTGTTTGAAACTAAAGATTATTTTCATCACAAAATATTTTCAAAATATCCCATAAACTGGAAACCGCCTATGAAGAATCAGTTTTAGAAAATTCACTTCAGAATGTCACAAATTCTTTTTCAGCCAAAGCCAATGCATGCAAATTTTCAAAATTCCAAAATGAACAAATATCACCAAATACCAACATAAATCAGTTTGTTTTGAAATTTTCCAGTAGAACATTTTCTGAAATCTATGCAAATAATTGCATTTTATTATAACTTTTTTCCCAATGAAAACATGTTGCGATGAAAAATTTCTGATAATCTTTAATTATACATAGAATTTCAATGAGCAATGCAATGGCACGAAATGTCTTGCTATTCTGACATTTCTGGGGGAAGATGCTGGTGTAGAGGTTAGGAAGTTCATCGCGGAGAGACTACGATGACTAAAACTTTACAGGAAGCAAAGGAACAGGACTCTGAAAGCAGTAAAGGGAACACAGTAACAGAGGAAAGTGTGAAAGGTTTATGGAGTGAATCTGAGGGAGAGACAATGAGGAAGGACACAGAAGGGGGAAAGAACAATCTGTTGGTACTGGGCAGTAAAGGGTCAGATAAAGTTGTAATTTTGAATGTATTCCAATATTCCCTTTGAGTTTCAAAGCTCCATCCACTGGATGCCATCCCCAAATAGCCTTTTCTTGGTGAACACAGGCGATGGGGTTGGGTGGAGGACAAGCATCTTCTGGATCCTAGTGCCTGCAAGCATCAGTAGGGTAATGCTGAAGAAAGCTGTGACCTTAGCTCTGGCACAGCTTCTTTATTCCCTCTCACTGAGACAGTCCATTTTGGCTGAGTCTGTGTCTGGAGTGTCTCTCCAAAGCTTCATGACTGTGGTAAGACTGTAACAGAAAGAACCTGGCTGCAGGGGAATAAATGTTCTTGTTGAATCACAAATATGCTCAGTAATTAACAATATCAGTGGCAGCAGAGCAAACTATTGGACAAATAATTGTTTTCTGTTTCAGTGTTCTCTTTTTCAGGAGGTCCCCAGTATGAGGTCGTAAAAGTAGCTGTTTCTTTGTCTTTTTCTGAGTACATGTTGTACATTTACACTTGAATTGCTTAAGTGACTGTAGAGTTACTCTGTAAAAGAACACAATTATAAAAAATTACTACTCCAGTCAAACTGAATAAACACTCAATGTCCTATTATTTGTGAACATGAACATTTCTCAAACATATTCCTCGAGCTTCAAACTTGTTGATAAAAGAGCTTTGTGGTTGCATGCTGAAGGCTACCACTAATGCCATATACAGATCAAGTGGCATACTGGCTAGCTAAAGGAATGAAACAATGTTATCCCAGTAATCTAAAACTGAGGGAAAAATCTTTTCTTTCAATTATTTGAGAGAAAATGCTGACAATAAGGGGAATAAAACAATATTTAACCTTCAACCTTCACTTTCCTGAGCTTAAAATAATTAATCTTCTGGCACTTCTAACCTAAAGCATTATACTCCCTTTAATACAGAAATATGTGGATATGCAAAGAAGTATCTTTATCACGCCTAGCTCTAATCTTGGTGGCATTTTCTAGATCTCCTCCGCAACCTAATTCCTGAGCAGACTAGTGTTAACACATTTTATAAACAGATTATTTTCTACAGGTGTTTACATAGGTGGCATTAATCTCTAGTGTCAGTAAAAACCACACAGCTTCCTTATGAGGAGTGTCTCATTACAGAAAGTCAAATGTTCAAACTACTCTGAACATTCTACATGCCAAACCAGTAACAGTATCAATACTGCTGTATCACAACCCTGTTAAGTTTCACATAGATGCTCATCTTCCATCAAAAATATCTTTAATTAGAGTTTTGCAGTGGAAGAATACTGAAGCTCCTAAAAGCTGCAATATGCGTTCTGAAGGAACTGAATTCACTCCTTGATCAGGAGCACGAATTTCCCTTCTAATTTCTTCACGATGAATATATAAACTGAATGAAGCATAGCACCAGCCTGATCTACCCCCCCATCTTCATCCCAGGCTGCTATTCTTTGGAGATTCTCAGTCATGGTGAATTGTGTTTTGGATTTTTCATTTGTTTTGCAGTATAAGGAAATGACCCTGAGATTGCAGACTGTGGGACTTTTATGTACTTGTTTACAGAACAAAGACTTACACTGCAATCTCTGGAGGTTAAAGGTAAATTTATTAATGTATTCATTCATTAACCCATTCATTCATTAACTCACTTGCTCTGTTCCTTAGAAACTGCAAGGACAGTATTGTGTCTTCTAATGATGAATGCGTTTCTATCAGGTAATATTTGCATCTCTGACAAAGTAAATAAAACATGTCAAGAAACTACTTGAAGAAATTAATTTTGCAGAGAGAGAGAAATCTTCATTGTGCAGCAAAGGCAAACAAATGGATTCACCAATGAAGATTAATTAAATATGGGATATTAGGTTTCAGACTATGGATAGTGTTTAGTTTTAAGAAACTAAGGACATAAGAATGCCTCTCCCTTACCTCTGCTTAACACCAAATATGTCCAATTAGATTTAACATGAATGTTTCAGTTTGCCCTGCTCCTCTGTGGAGCTTGCACACTTCTTGGTTAAATAATGAAGAAAGAGCTACTAAACACAATTTGGAGAAGAAAAGATTTCAAGGAATGAAAAATATATTCTGTACTAGAGCAAAATCTATTTTAACACTTTTCTTCAGTATGTTCCTGTTATTTGGTGAAAAAAGACTCAGAATGAAATGAAGGACTTTTGGTTATAGCATGTATCGATGCATGTGGCTACATCTGTTCTTTCAGTAAATGTTCTTGATTCACTGTTTATTGCATAGCTTCAGTGGCTGTGAAATTTTTCCTTCTTTGCCCTCAGTCTCAGGTTGGACCTATGGTGTGTACGATAATTGTCAAGTTTTATAAGCCTTATTATACGAGGTAATGACTTCACCTTGGAACACTGGAGTCAACACTGGAGTCTGCTGCCTTTGAAATGGCATGCTTCTTCAAGATTATGAAACTGCCATCCAGTTTAGGGGCCAAAGGGGAAGGCATGAATGTGGGGTGTGGAGTGGTCAATTCAGAACTGCTTGCAAGCAAAACCATCTGATTTTCACCTAAAAGAAAACTCTGATGAAAATTCAAAAGTTTCAGTAACTGCAGGTAGACAGAGATGACCTTTTATGCCCAAGCATCTGAAATGTCAGATCTGCGTGTTTTAATTGGACCCACAAAAACATTAAAAAAAAGAAAATGTGATGATAATAAATCTGAAAAATCAATGACATTTCTTTTAGAATTATTAGATATTTACAAGGAATCAAAGACAAGGCATAAGCATCAGGAACCTTCATGCTTGCCCTCTGTATGGTGGACTTCATGGTAAATTGCAGCAAACTAGTAAATTTTACTAACAGCTGAAATAATTTTAAACATGGTAATTTAGATCAATAGAAATCAACTATCAGCCTCTCTAATTAACATCAACCCATTTTGTTTTATATCCCATTACAAACAACTTTAATTAGTAATTTTTTGTAGGCACCCAGTTACCCAATCATAATTCAAATGGTAAAAACATTCATTTTGCATTGAATCCACAATATTTCTTCCACAGTCCCTGAAATAAAAACCTTATGCTGACATTTATGAAATGGCAGGAGGAAAAAATGCTGTAACTGTGAGGTTTACTTTAGGTAATAACAACACAGGCTTTTAAATCCTTGCTTACATAAAGCCTGACCTTTTCACTTGATATAAAAGTCATTTTTACTGAAACTTGGATCCACACCTTCAGCCATTATTGTTACCTGCATCTTTTCAAGTTGCCTTTTCAGTGATGCCTCTTATGGTCATATGCCTGCATCTTCTTTGGCTGCATGCCCTAGGTAGCAGCATATTTTATATAATTTAAATGGAAAAATCACTGAAGAATAACACAACCATGTTTTAAATTACTCTTTTAATTTAATCCTTGAGTTGCTCCACTGACACTATGTTGAATATATGATCTGACACTGTTTAATAGATACCAGCACCAGACTTTCAAATCCAGTTCGGATTGTTTGTTTAACTGGGCATGGTAGGAACCTTGAGCCAGAATAGTCAGACCTCTGTCTCCCTTAAGGTCTTCTTCACTTGAAATTTGTGCATCCTTCAGAGTGCAGGAGAAAAGGATGGTTACACCTCTGACAAGGCTGCCTATATAAGTCTTGGGTGGCTATCACCAGCACACAGAACAAAGCAGCTATGAAGCAGCTCAAGCACACAGAAACTATTAGGGCTCTAAGAACCAGCCACGAAGTGGGTAAAAGAGGCACCTTTCCTTCCTCCTCCCTGGAGTTTTGTACCAGGTGCAGCTCAGAGACTGTAGGGGACTCAGCTTGCAAAGTTGCTATCTGGATGAGGAACAGGTTTTGAAGGTTGCCTCGAGACGGTCTTTCAAGACAGCACAAATAGCAATAGGACCTTAAGAGGGCAAATTAGTTGCAGACAATATGGATGGGTAATTGAGGCATTTTGAAATCTTTAGATGTAAACACAGATTTTAGAAATAAGTAGACCAAGTGAGTCATAGAAGTCCATTGGGTTATAAATACCGTTCTGCTTTTTTTGCTCACATTTCTTCAAACTGATTTTTACCTCACTTTCAGAGTCCTAGCTACATTTAAACATTTACTGTCGTACTTTTCATTTATAGCTACCTTCTATGAAGTATGCTGACTGGTACAAAAATTACTAGCTGTTCGATAATACAGATCAATTCTTCTTCATCGTTAAATGCTGCTGAATAATACACACTAAGGACACACTCAGTTCGCCACCACTGCAATGTTCCTAAACTGCTTCAGACACCTACTGCCAACGAAGCAGCATGCCGATGCAAACCTCATGTCTCTGTTCTGGACTGTAGTGTGAGCTACTCAGGACAGGCACCCAGAATCACACAGACTGAGAGTCACAGGCGTACAGATCTGAACAAACCACCACTAACCTCCTGTATGGATATGTTACTGCCCTTCAACAGAAGCTGTTAAGTGCAGTCAGAATGCTGTGTTACCCTATACAGAGAAGAGATAGGCAATGCCTCAGTTGTTGGAAGGTTAAATAAACACGGTAGCATTTAGCCACTTCTCACAGCTCGTTGTGTCTTTGGTATGAAAACCAAATCAAGAGGACGGGTTTTTTAACAGAGATTTCTGGTACATTCCTCCCCCAGTGGTGCAAAAGAACACTGGTTCTGCAAGTTGTTGATGCGCATTGCAGTTCAAAATCTACTCCACTATTTCAGTTTCCAACTCTACTTCAACTGCTCAACTTTTTAACTGCTTAAACAAAATTCATTCTTTGAAAGGTGAAACTGGTACTTGAAAATACTGATGTATGTATAGAAGCATATGAAAGGAAAAGGTCACGGGCTCTTTTTTAGGTCTCAAAACCTCTGATTTGAGCAAGAGTGCTTACTTTTTATACCTATGTATACCTAGAATAGTTTCACAATTATGTGTATACGACAGTATACACAAACAGAAAAATCTCCAAGTGCACAATAACAACTATGTTGCTACACAAAGTATGACCATTTATTCTTAGCTTATTTATTTATTAGCTTAAGCTTACTCCTTTTCATTTTAATACTCAATCTTGAATCACCTTGTCCTTCAAATAACTTACAACATTCAAAAATGTAAACAAATGTTGCGATTCCTTTTACAGGATCACGTTCTGAGCAGATACATTTATGAGACTAGATATACATGAACATTTTCTTTGAGCATAGTATTAAAGCTCTGTTATATGTCAATGATGTAGTCATGGGACAACTGCAAACAGCAGTTTGAATTATGAGGCCAGCTCTGAGAAGAACTTTGCGTTAGAGTTCCACTATGCTCATTTTCCACTGGTGAATATGTATAAGAACTGGCACTGAGGTTCAGGAAATTCTGGTTCTAATCCTGAATCTCTTTTTTTTTTCTTTTATATGATATTTTCCATTAGTCAAAATCTGATTCCTTTTTTAGAGGAACTGTGTTCATAACAAAAGCAGCAGCCAATGACCGAATTCCTTTACAAACCACTTTATTTTTGACTTTACAGCCAAACCATTAAATAAGTCATATAAATTCTCAACCTGGGAACAAACTGTCATTCTTCAGAAAGTTCATCTGTTTATGTTTGGCTAAGTGCATGGAAAAGAAAAGCTTTGTCATTTCTTGATGTTTTTTCTCCCCTTCCACTAGCATGCAGGTTGGTAACCCCTAACAAGTATTATATACCTGGCATTTCTATTTGCGTGACATTTTCAGTGATTGCACTGAAATTACATCCCAGAACATTTTAATGATTATCACCTTACAAAAACTTCAGAGTGACAGCACACTTCTCATTACTGAGGAACACAAGTCTTTGTTCTTTTTAGCATCTACAAAATAAGCAGGTCTGCATTTTTCCTGCAGCTTTACTTATACAACTATGTTTGACATTAAAACCCAGCAAAGCCTCCTACTTGTATGATGAAAGCAGTACTAGGTTATGAAGTCTGGGTGGAGTGCCTGACTGAGGACATTGTGAATTGAGGAGATGGGCTCTGTGCCAGCTATGACTATGGCAGCACAGAGGAAGAGAATACTCAACCCGCTTTTTGTAATACAGACAGTTGTTATGAAACAAAATTATTTTCAGATAGTTCTATTCTACAGAGTGGTATTGACCTATGTTGATGGTGCCAGGGTGTGATGAGTGGCTTAGAGACATTGCTTATCCCTTATACCCTCAGTTGCATCAAACGTTTCTTGGCCATTGCTAACACTTTGTGCCTTTGAATATAGCGAGTCTGTAATTTTGTGAGAACAAAAGCTCTTTCGAGAACAGTTTTGCAATACAGAGTCAACAGGAGTTAAGTTGTAAAACGTGGCAATAACACATGATTAAAGCTAAGACTAGCCTGGAAAAAACCCATGTTTTTCCATGAGCAGTGGAACTAATAAAGCCTGATTTTCTAAGAATTTGTTTCACCTTGCCACTGGAATACCAGCTTCCTCCTTCCTGACATCAACTATGATACTCCATTGGCCAAGAAGCTATGGCTGGGCTGGACATAAACTTATGCTGATGGGGTGGTTTCTACATGAGTTCGCTTGAATGGCCAGCATGCATATGCTGACAGTTTAACGGGCTTTTGCCAAATGGGAGGCGATGGTAACTATATTCTGCCCAATTTTCCTCCACATGAGGAGGAATGCTAATTAGGGTCTCTCTTTTCCATTAATTCGACAATTTTCAGAAAAATTGTATGTGTCTATTATCTTTGGGAATTCCACCCTCTTTTAAATATGATTTATACTGGACAACAGGATAATACAATATTGGAAGGAATGGGGCCTATAGATTGTGAGATCAGTTAGCCTCACTTCCTTAGTAAACCAAGAGCAGTTTCATATATCAAAATCTCCAATGATTATTTTGTAATGTCGAGCAATTTTAGTTTTATTTTTCTGGTAAGTCTGTAACAGTGTTTCTGTTCACTCTGAGTATGTGGTTCGCTTTTATGGGTTGCCACCTGAGCAAACAGGGCATAGGCTTTTAAAAAATGTGTGGACTACAAATTATTGCCTCACTTGGATAAAAATAGACCTGTTTGGTCATTTGCCTAGAAACCAGGAGGCGTAAGTTAAATTATCATCTCATCCTAGGGAAATTCAATGCCAAATCTCTTACTTCTTATGGCATAGAGTAATCTCGGCTAGAATTGTTCTCTACCCTTCTTGTTTCCATTCTAGCTATGAATGCAAGAGTTACAGGGACAGAAAAAAGATAACCAGGACAGAATGTGACTATAGCTTAGTGTTTAGGGTACTTGGCTGGGAAAGAATGAGGTTTGCTTGCTCCTTGCCCAAATTTTCTGTTTATTGTACAGTGGCTGCTTAATGTAAATTACATGAAGAGATCTGGTGGGCAGGAAACACAATATTTTAGAACAGCAATGCAAAGGAATGTGCAAGACAGCCTGGATCTGAATTCATATGTGAAAAGTGATTTGCTGCTTAACTGGCAGGGTGGTTCAGTCTTCTACAGTAGTTAAGGAAGAACATGAGAAACAAAGGATTTGGGTGACTGATCAGGAACTGTCCTCGAACCCTGTCTAGCTTGTTCCGCTGGTGACAAATTCACAAAGAAATGTGAGAGAGACAGGCCAATATTTTTGTTTGGACAAAAGGCAAAAGGAAATGTTTGGAGATGTAGGTTCATGGGTAATCACCACAGAGAAGATACTTGGATGGTCCATTCAGATGAGATTCAGATGAGATGTAGAATAAGATGTGGAGGGAGAATGAAAGAGGATCAAGAGTAGACCCCTGCAGAGAAAGAAGAGAGAAGACACGCTGTAGTAGTCAGGAGAATTATGGAAGACAGGGATAAAAGGAAAACTTCTGTCTCCTGTTGCGTGTGTGTCTGTACATGCACGCACACAGAAGGGAGGGGAGTCTGAGGAAGAAGGGAAGACAGCTGTAGGGGAAAAGGGACAAAGTCTTTTGCAATATTTTTTAGAGATAAATCAATTACTCAGCAATTTAATTGGTATTTCACAAGCTGCATATTAAATAGTTAAAGTTTGCATAGGAGATCTTGTGGAGTCACCATCCTTGGAGACTGAAATTAGCCGACAAATTAGACATGCAGAAGCATGTATTTGTTTAACTTTCCATTCAAAAGAAATGTTCTAAAAACAGTCTTGAAGAACAAATCAATGGTATTTGCCTGAACACAAGTAAAAAAGAGAAAAAAGCTAATTGACCTTAACTCTAGACGTACAACAGCTGTTAAAGTTAGGAAAGTGGAAAACCAAATACAACATGTTTGTTTAGAACTTCATGAAATGCTGTGAACATTTGGAGCTACCTAGTATGTTGTAAACCCTAAACCTCAAGGTTTATGGTTAGGAACCATGGTATCCACATATTCTCCTGCATGTGTTAATTACACTGAGCTAGATGTGGCAGGTAAATCTTACTGCCAAGACTGAAAAGACCAGTTAAGTACAAGCTACAAGAAGTTTTACTTCTTATTGGGGGCACTGCTAGAGAAGAATTCGAAAAGCAGAGGTAACTGTGAGGGACATGCACATAGGAATCATTAAATTCAGGAAATGCTGCACACAGAACGAGACAATGTGTCTGTATGTAAGCAGATCGTAAGAAATGCACTAAAAATGGAAAACAAAAGCCATAGAAGGACCCAGCAGGGTGACCTAAATTTCATGGGACCTATTAAGGTTAAGTAGAACAGCATAGAATCACAAAACCAAAGAATAATTCAAGTTGGAAGGGAGCTTGGGGGATCTCTAATCCATCCTCTGCTGAAAGCAGTCACCTATGAGACCAGACTGGGTTGCTCTGGGCTTATCCACTCATAGCTTGAAAATCTCCACGGATGGATACTGCACAACCTCTCTGCAGCAACATGTTCCACTGCTTGACTGTCCTTATGGTGAACAAATACTACCCTATATTCAGTTAGAACCTCTCTTGTTTCAGTATATGCCTGTCATCTTTTGTCCTCGTACCATGCACTGCAGTAAGAGCCTGCCCTCATCTTCTCAATAACTTCCCTGCAGGTACTGGAAGACTGCCATCAGGAAAATGCCTATTTTCCTTTCTGTGTATAGCTCTACTGTCCTATTGTCACTCTCTGGTTGTAATCCAAAACTTTTACTCTCTTGGAGCACTTATCTGAATTTCAGGCTGACCTTCTGATGCAGTAACTACATATGCATTCTATGATGTCTGTGGCCCTTTCTCCCTCTTAGAAGCAAATAAAACCAGTGTAAAACAAAAACTGCAGTTCCTTCAGTCACATTGGCCAAGTACTAACAATCAAGGAAAAAGAAAAATGCACTTGACCTACGTAAAAAAGGGTATGTCAGCATCAACTTCATATGAACATGTATATTTCTACAAAAGGAAACAAAATTCAAATAGATCATGAACATGAACCCTAGTGAGCTACTGCTGTTTCTTCATAGCAGTCTCAACTTGAATAAATAATTTTGATTATTGTTATTATTGTTATTAATTTTTCTGGAATGAGTTATATAAAATAAAAGACATCAGCTCCCATAGAACTGTCAACTGTGACAGTGAGCAGATCTAAAAAACCACCAAAATATTAAAAATAGATATGTGTGAGATAATTACCAAGTCATATTTTGAAAAGTAACTATTAGCCTTGTTACATTGTGCATTTAGATCATCCCTCTCTTCATATCTTGTGTGTATGGATGTGGTTAGAAACCTACTTTGCTGCAAATAAACTAGGTGGTCTCAGTAGGGAGGTAGGGTAAAGAGTACCAGGAGTTCAACAAAGAATGCGAACCAGCCTGTGGGCCCTCATACTCTCAGGAGAAATGGCTGATAATGAAACAGTCTTGAAATTAGGGATTTCATTATAGGCTCAGAAAAGGACTTTATATTTTGACTGGTATAATATTATCAGCCTTCCCTAGCCAGTTTGGCATGAACACTCCAAAAATTACACAAGAATAAGCAGGCACAAAAAACTGCCAACTCACTGCTAAAACAAAACCTATTCAAACTCTGCGTGCTAAAGAAATGGTTCAAGAACATTTCATAGTAATGGAAAAAGTACTTCTTGAAATTGGCAAGATTAGAAAGAGCTTAGCTTGATGCAGCTGCCTATTGTTTCAGATGAAAAAGATTAGCATAGGTGGGAATTCATTTTTTATTTTCATTTTCATAAAAGCTGCATGTTCTCATGTCTAGTCCATTCCTTTTAACGCCACTGTCCCCTTTCCCACAGACAGAGATATTCTGCAGTTGCTCACTTAAACCTACAGCTGCAGAATAAGAGACAATTTACTGGGTAGCATTAGCATATCACTAAACTGACCTGCATTGGAAGAATGGAGTCTATTAGAGAAAGATTGTTTGCCTGTTAAATAAGATCGCTAGACAACAAATGTTTAGGTTTAAAACTGTTGAAGTGAATGCAGTTATATCAATAACAATTATCAGTTCATTGTCCCTAAGATCCTAAGGCTCAAGATACCTACCCACGGCCCTGGGAGCACATACACTATTCTCTTTACTATGGCAAGACACTGAAGCTACTTCCTCATGGAGGGATACAATAAAGTTTTATGTGTAGAGAAAAGGCAGCATCTTGCCTTTACTCAGCAACAGAAAATACAATAAGGTTTTAAGAGTCTCATATGCTTTCCCACTTTTTTTTTTTTTTTTTTTGCTTGTGCTTATGTGGTATAAGCCTTGCAAGTTTTGCTGATGTTGATGGATTCTTTTACTTGTAAGGGGAGTGCAATGCCGTTTTTCTCATGCAACCTGCGTATATAATATAAGTAGCTTGTGAATACTTGAGAAAAGCTAAAAAAGTTGCACTCTGACTCAAAACATATTCTAGATCACAGGAAATGTAACATCTTTATTTAAGTAAACCCATGCTGTTTATGTGGAAACAGTCTGGAAATGGGCTCGGAAAGAGTCTAATATGATAATGCAGCAGGGCTCCAGTAGTACCTTCAGTTATTAAACTGATTTGCAGATAAATATAATAATCTCCCTCTTTTTGTGTATAAACAGCTGAAATGAAAACCCAAATGCAGATTGTTTCCCCATTGTCTTAATAAATAAACCATTAAGATCCCAGACCTAATTCTAATGAAACAGAAAATGCTCCTGAAGCTAAAATCAGTGAGATTAGAATCTCACTTGAACAAAAAAGTAATCTAAATCTGACCTAGTGTTTTCTGATTTGTAAGACACTCTGTTCAATGCAATGGAAAGATAATCCCTGGCACTTTGCACACTCACTCAGCGTTCCCTATTTAACAATCCAAAATATTCTCTACAAAGTGGGTATCTTGGTGCTGGTTGAGTCCTCCCTTCATCTGACTGCTGAGCTGGGTCCCAGTGCACTGGACATTTGCGTTCTTCACGTCTGTCCATCCTGAACTGATACAGCTTTGCTTGCCCTTTGACATAGTCCCTGCGTATGGGCTGCTGGCGGGGCTCTGACAAAATGGAGCCCTCCAGCTGTATGTTCCTGGGAACACTGTTGACCTCCAAGGCATCCCAACAGGTGGAACAGACCCTCTGGACATATCAACATGCAAAGCCATTTCAGCTTTGCACAGGGAGTCTAAACACATCTTAGGTACTCAGATGGCATGAAAAGAACAGAACTAGAAGAAAACAGAAGAAAACATCAGACCCTTTAATATAATACACAACTTTTTGTTCCAGGACTGTTTCATCTTTGCTAGTTATGGGGTTCATCCCACAGCTTAACAAGCTCAAACTTAATGTAAAACATTCCTTTTACTCCTTGTAGGTCCTTGGGATTCCTCTCTTGACACATCTACCTGCTCCATTTTTGAATGCCAGTATCTAAATATTTGTTCTTTCCATTCTCTGGCTGCATTTGTCTACTCTACATTTTCTGAAAAGACTCTAGAAGAACTTGTAGCATCATCTGGTATAATCTTTCAGGTGCTTCCCCTTATTCAGGTCAATAAGGAACTATTTACATAAATAAGCTGAGACATTGTACATCCCTTATAGTAAACAGCTGAATTCAACTCCACTGAGGTAATTCTGATGCAAAAAAATAATCAGAACAACTTATAATTTCCCCTGCCAAATTTCATAATAGCTTCATAATTTCTCTTACACTTCATAAACTGTACAGAAAGTACTGTTATTTCCATTTTCTGTGAGGGCACAGTGAGTGAAATACACTGAATACAGTTGAAAATAAAACTTGGAAGCTTATTTCACCATCAAAGCTTGTATGGCAAATATTGTATATTGCTTCCTGTACAAAAAAGAAAGATGAAGTAAAAACATAAGCTTTCATTTAAAAAAATATTTGCTTTGCTACCTTTTTTCAGTCTATTTTTAAGGTGATGTATAGTTAGATGATTTTTAAGGATTAAAATGAATTAATGCAAACTATTTTGGCACTACATAATATTCTTAAACAAGCTACTGATAAAAATAATTTATATAACATTGCATTTTTACATGCTATTTTTCAAATTTTAGATTAAGATGCATTCCTATGGCTAATGCCTTACAAGCTAAGAAGGATCAAGCAGAAAATCACAAATTAGGAAGGAGTTTGAAGAACTTCTAGAAGTAATAAGTGTTGATAAAAGTATTCTTGGAAGCCAAGAACGGGGAGACCGATTCTTCCACTAAAACCTCTGCGAAAGAAGTAAACCTGAATATCACAAAACTCAGATTATAAATTCAAGTCTTCACAGCCTGTCCCAGCCAGATCAAGTATTAACTTGTCCCTCAAATGTTTTTTATACTGAGAAAGAGGAAAAACAAAGTTGACATTGACCTAAATGCATTTGATAGAAATAGGCACAGAACAATAACCTTGACAAATGATAGCACAAAAGAGGGGGAGAGTGGAGCCACAGGTTGGGGAGGGGTTGTATGAGTAACTGCAGTGAGACTGTATAGTCCTCAAGGGTGAGGACAAGCTGCTTAAATTCTCTTTAGGGAAATCAGAATAGAATCATAGAATAGTTTGGGTTGGAAGGGACCTCTAAAGGTCATCTAGTCCAACCCCCCTGCCATGGGCAGGGACATCTTCAACTAGATCAGGTTGCTCAGAGCCCCGTCCAACTTGACCTGGAATGTTTCCAGGAATGGGGCATCCACCACCTCTCTGGGCAACCTGTGCCACTGTTTCACCACCCTCAGTGTAAAAAATGTCTTCCTTATATCTAGTCTAAATCTACCCCCCTTTAGTTTAAAGCCATTCCCCCTCGTCCTGTCGCAACAGGCCCTGCTAAAAAGTTTGTCCCCATCTTTTTTCTAAGCCCCCTTTAAGGACTGAGAGGCTGCAATAAGGTGTCCCCAAAGCCTTCTCTTCTCCAGGCTGAACAACCCCAACTCTCTCAGCCTTTCTTCACAGGAGAGGTGTTCCATCCCCCTGATCATTTTCGTGGCCCTCCTCTGGACCTGCTCCAGCACGTCCGTGTCCTTCTTATGCTGAGGGCTCCAGAGCTGGACGCAGTACTCCAGGTGGGGTCTCACCAGAGCAGAGTAGAGGGGCAGAATCCCCTCCCTCGACCTGCTGGCCACGCTTCTTTGGATGCAGCCCAGGATACGACTGGCCTTCTGGGCTGCGAGCGCCCATTGCTGGCTCATGTCCAGCTTTTCATCCACCAGTACCCCCAAGTCCTTCTCGGCAGGGCTGGTCTCAATCCCTTCATCCCTCAGCCTGAGTGGCCTGACTCCAGGAGAAAAGGGTGAAGCAGGAAACGAAGATTAGTTTAAGCAGATTATATGCACGAGCTGCTTTTCAGTAGCTGGATTTGTCTATAAGGAAAAGGAGTATTTATATTTTGAGCAATTACTGTACATATAAAATATACAATTCCAGATGTCTTTTTTGCAGCTAGAGATGAGGTATGGCTGAATTTGAACTTTTACCAGTTTTATGCTTTGCTGTAACTAGATGCCCTAGATAAAAGTAAGCACTACTTACTTAAAACGTAAGCTGACTACTGACCACACATACTGTTCTGTTAATGATTTACACATCCATGAAAAGAAGCCCTCAGATTTATGTACACCACCACTGTAAAGCACATTTACAATGAAGTCTGCAGCCATGAGGTAACAGAGAAAGTATTTTCTTTTACTGGTGTGATTCTACAAAAGCACCGAAACCCTGCTCAGTCACAAAACGTTTGGCCATCTGGTCTCACCAATTTGAGCTCCTTTAGTGTAAAGCAAGCACCTCTGCTCCGTCACAGGATAATGCAAATCAACAAGGTAAGAATGAGAAGAAACTACCAGGTTGTCTTGGCTATTCTAATGCCCTATTGGCTAAGAAAGACCACATAGACAAACACAAAGCTGAAAGCAAAACAGCAGGTCAAATTAAGGAAGCCATGAGGAAAACTGGCAAGAAAGTAAGTTAGGAAAGAATTCTAGAAAGTAGACGTAGATAAAAGCATACTTGAAACTCAGAACTGAGACTGATCGTAGCATAAAAATGCTGTGAAAAAGTGAATCTCAGCAGCAGAAAATTCCATGCTGTAAGCGCAAACCTTCAGCCCTTCCCACAACAGAAAAGAAGACTGCTGCCGAAAGGACAGGGCTGAAAAATGTTCTGTCAAACAAGTGGTATGTATTATTACGGGTGATAATTTTTGGTTTTTTTAATTTCAAAAAAATTTCCTGTAAGTTTTATGCTACAATCTGTGACTTGGTCACAAACACATTGATCCATTCAGCTACATCTATTTTTTCTCAGAAAATCACTGAAAACTATTTTAATGCAGAGGAATACTGTTTTAATGCAGGAACTCTTTCAGCTCTGAATCTAGACATTTGCCAAACAGGTGAACACAATACCACATAAAATACCTATGAACGAACGAGCTTGCAATAATGTATTTCAGTTTTATTATCATGACATACCAACTTTCAACCACTTTTGTTTGCTATACAGGCAGCTGGCCTACAGAAAAGAAGAGCAGAAAACATAGGCAAGCTGCTAAGAGAAAAAAGGTTACTTAGAAATAAAGCAGGCATTATTAGAGACAAAATACTTGAGTCATTGGATGCCTTATCTTCCTAAAATCCTTGGAAAATCAGTATCCTGTTAACCTTGGTTTTATTTAAACAAGATTATAAATATAAGATGAACTAGGACCTACTGATACAGAATATGTAACTGAGCTTCAATTAAAATAACAACCACTTCTTAAATACCAGTGAAACAAAGAGCTTTTGTTGGCTGACAAAGCGAATCTCACAGACTCTTGAAGAGGAAGAGATATTTATTAGGTTTGGGCCTGGATAATAAATTTCAGTTTCCACTTGTCCAAAAGCTTTGTGGACTTTAGATCCCCAGTGCTGATTTTGTTCCACTGTATTACAGGTTGTGAACGGTAGAGGAAAAGCTGCAGCAAAGGCAGGGCAACAGAGACTCAGCAGACCTGGATGCAGATACGGATCAAGTTCCCCTCCTGCAGCTCTTGCTGTTAATGCTGCCCAGAAAGAAGAGATCTCCAGCAACGGGCTAGCGAGGCAGCTGGGGCTGCCACAGGAAGAGCCCAAGGAGTCTGGTACGTGAGGAAGGACTTACTTACGCTCTTACTATTATTGTTACACTCTTGCATATAGGACCCAAGGTTTGATCTGCAAACTTTAAGGATACAATAAGAAACTACTTTGGGTCAGGAGCCCTCCTAAATAAAGAATGTATTTTATAACTGGGAAAAGAGGAGCTATATTGTTTGTATGAATTAGGCATGTTTTCAGCAGGCTGAATAGAGCCAGTCTTTCTAGCTACACCAATGGCACACATGCAGAAGCCTAAGCTTCTAGGAACTTGCTAAATCAAAATACCAGCACCTGATATATTTTGCAAATGATGGATTTATATGCTTTGATTTTGCCTAAGTGCCACACTAGGCACCTACAGACATCTGGAAATCTCACAGGAGATAGTTCACAAGATTCTTCCTATCTGAATGGCTTTAAACTAAAGGAGGGTAGATTTAGACTAGATAGAAGGAAGAAATTTTTTACACTGAGGGTGGTGAAAGACTGGCCCAGGTTGCCCAGAGAGATGGTGGATGCCCCATCCCTGGAAACATTCCAGGTCAGGTTGGACGGGGCTCTGAGCAACCCGATCTAGTTGAAGATGTCCCTGCCCACGGCAGGGGGGTTGGACTAGATGACCTTTAGAGGCCCCTTTCAACCCAAACCATTCTATGATTCTATGATTCTATGAAGGTAACATACCCTACTAGACACATACAGTGCTTTTCACTGTAACTTCTATCTGCTTCTTGCTGGTACCTTCCACAAGCTTGAAATCATCTCCCACTTGTTGGATCTTATTTTTAATTTCAGCAGTGTATTAATTATGAAAACTAGTGAAAATTCTTTATTATCTTGCCTAAAGCCAATTAATTGGTCCCTGGTAACTCTCCGACATTCCAAATCATAATTTAAATAGTTATCCTCTTCTATTCTGCTTGATTATACTGATACCTAATAATGAGATTACCAGGAAAAATATGGATCCTATCTAAAATACTTATAATTAAGATTGGTGTGACACAAGATCAGGATATCTGATCTTAGATGAAGATTTGAAGGAGGAAAAGTTTAATTATTATATTGTTTGGCTGAAATGCACACATCTTTAAAATGTCTTAGAGTTTGTCTAACATCCTTTTTTCCAAGAAAACAACTGTCATTTATTGATAGTACATTTAAACAGTGAATAATATTTATTTCCTAGTTCTGTATTAAGAATACAGATTCTCCTTCTTGCCCACTCTCTTTCCAATTAAGCTAAATATTACAGCTGCTTCTGACAAAAGAAGTGTTGGCTTTGAAGTACGCTTACACCCAAATAGCGGCTGTACCAAGTGGAGCTCAGACATACTCTAACAGTGACACTGCAAGAAGCCTGAGTTGCCTGTAAGACTACTTACATAACTTGCAAAACTGTCCGCAGTAACTACTGCTGTCAAAATCAGTGTTACTGAGAATAAAAAATGGCAACTCAATATGAAATAGGGAAAAAAAATTACTAGGAATATATACAGTGAACATGTATATTCAATTTCTTCAGACCCAAGATGAAACCCTTTATTAATTACAGAATTATTTCTTCCATGACATTGCTAGGATCCGCTTTTAATGCCAAACACCAAATGCAGCACTAAAATATTCCATGAGTCTTGAAAAAGATCTCCAGCTTGAATCAGAAAATAAAACAAAGTCCAAAACAAAAGACTTTGGTGTCTTCATTTTTCCCTTTTATAGTGCAAAGCATTGATTTGATTTATTTCTCATTTTTAGTTCAGTATTTTCAGTGTCTGTGAATGCTAGCTGATGATTTTTCCGTTGGGAGAAGTAGGATACAGAAATGACACCAGCAGTTGGTAAGCATAGACAATTAAGTCAACTAAACTTTGTAATTAACGTGTAAAGAATCTGCAATACTGAAATTACTCTGGTTTTAATCAGTCCCTTAAGAATACTATGTGGGAAAAAAGATAATAAAATATTCACATACATTTTTCTTTTGTAAAGCACTGCACTTTCTCTAACTGGTTAGACAAAAGCTCATCTGAGCTACCATCTTATCTCTAACAATAACCAGTAAAAAATATATAGCAAGCAGTCCTCTGAGTTAAATACTGAGTTATTTTACCTGCTATACCAACGCCATGTACACTTTAATCTCTTCTTTTGCTCTGCATTGTCCACATTCAGACCAGTATATACAGAGAAATCTCACTGAATTTAGCATTAGCTGAAGATACACATAGTACATATGACTTCCAGCCAGTAGATTTCTGGTTTATTGGGCAAAATATAAAAACCCCACAAAACTCAAATTAGCAGGTTTTCCATGAAATGGAATGCATATAAAACTTGCATGATTAAAGAAAAACAGAATCACAGTGTTTGACAGAAGGCCAAGACTGTCCCCCTGATCTCACTGCCACTCGTGCCAACTTTAATTGGACTAATTCTAGCATAGTAAGCAGGGATACATCTTCAAACAAGAGGAAAAATGTGATGCAAGAAAAGACAACAATTACTCAGAAATTAGGAAACAAACCATGTGAAGGCTGTACCCATATCAACACATTCAGGGTCATCCTTGAAAGTAAAACTGTTAAGTATTTGCAAATTAGAATGGAATTTCAAGCAACTTTTTAAGCTAACCAAGTTCTTTTTTATTTTATGGTGAAATCATCAGCCTCTTTCTCGTTCTGATGAACTGTAATTCACAAAAGTTAACTATGGAAGGATAATTTATGTAAAGGTTTACCAAGTGAACAACAGCTTCAATACTTTTCTTTCAAGAATGGCAACACTTTGAATATTTGCCATAGATATCTTGCATTTACTTGACAAGCAAACTGAAAAATTCATGTCAGTTCAAACTACCAGTATTTAGTTTTCCAGATATTGATTTAATGTGAGACTTCCCATTCCTTTAATTGTGTTTGCAGATACTTTAAATCACAGCACCTTGACGCTTGTCATACTGTGGTCCAGGATCAAATTGTATCTCAAATTCAATTCCATTTTTCTCTCAAGGTATAGCTGTTTTCTACTGTATCCCTGTGGCCCTGTAAACACACTATTGCCATTGCTAGCAATGGGCTGCAGACTGTACTGGCTTTGCAAGTCCACAGGACCGAGGCTTGTCAGGCTTACTTTGAACGTTTGTTGGCCTGCCTGCACCTTTTTGGGGACTTGTTTAGGCGTAGTAATATTTTTTCTAATTTATTTTACTTTTAATTCTCTTTTTTGTATGGTATAACCGTATTTTTTATATATGGTAGTAACACGTAGTTATTCTGATACAATGAAATATTTAATAATGGCATAATGATACAGTGTAGAGGAATACAAGCCTGGTCTCATAGCAGAAGCCTTGAGAATGAGGACACAGGATGCCATGCAGAGGAGTTCAGGCATGGGTTGATAAGATGTTGTGGTTTAACCTCAGTCGGCAACTGAGCACCACGCAGCCGCTCGCTCACTCCCCCCCACACCCCCCGGTAGGATGGGGGACTTGTGAGAAAAACTCGTGGGTTGAGATAAAAACAGTTTAATAATTGAAATATAATAATAATAATATGATAATAATGATACACAAAGCAAGTGATGCACAGTGCAATTGCTCACCACCCACCAACCGATGCCCAGCCAGTCCCCGAGCAGCGGCCCCCCGGCCAGCTTTCCCCAGTTTATGTACTGAGCATGACGTCCCATGGTATGGAATGTTTCTTTGGCCAGTTTGGCTGTGCCCCCTCCCAGCTTCTTGTGCACCTCCAGCCTTCTCAGTCGGTAGAGCATGGGAAGCTGAAAAGTCCTTGGCTAGTGTAAGCACTACTTAGCAACAACTAAAACATGGGTGCCTTATCAACTTTGTTCTCATCCTAAATCCAAAACACAGCACTGTACCAGCTCCTAGGAAGGAAATTAACTCTATCCCTGCCGAAACCAGGACATAAGAAAAGGGGGACAAGTTGACACTAGAAATCCAAGGGCTATAAACAACTTGCCAATGGCCAGTTAAAGAATGCCTACACTGAGCTGAGCAAAATGAAGTTAATGAAGAACAATATCCAAAATATGTAAAACCCACCAAGTAGAGTATACTTGGATGTAATGTAAACTGGCAGACCAGTAAGTAAATAGCAAGATACAGAGCATTAGCAAACAAATAAAAATGGCTCAAAGGGTATTCTAAAGAAAGGGATGAAGAAACCACGAACACCAATATCATATTCCTCCTAGCAAAGAAGATCAAGTAACCCCAGCATCAACATTTCACTCCTCTCAGTGAAAGACTTGGTGCACTGATGGTTTGCTGCAATGCTCCCCCTTCCTTTCTGCTCGAGGCAGACCAGCATTGTTGACCTTAGCAGGCAGAGGCAGTGAAAGGATAAGCGGAGAAAAAGAGGTAGATACTAGGAATTGTGTGCACAACAATTTTCATTGTATTATTATTTTTGAGACTTTTTCTGAAATTGCATTCTTTATTTTCTTTTTCTGTAACAATTAGATTTGGACTAGTAAGAATTTTTTGATTAGACTCTTTATTATAATAAAAGTAAATTCACAGCTTTACATATAAGAAGTGTTTCCTTTTTGTTCATACCAAAATTTAAAACCCATTACCCTTTATCTAGAACTTATTGAAACATTCAAATTTTATTTTCCATTTTCTGACTAGTGTTCCTTAATATCTCATGTTATTTCTCATGGGAAGGATGTTTTGATAGCTGTTTTTCAGACATAATCACTCTACTTGATTTTCCTAAAATCTGTGTCATCATATTACATACAGAAACAAAAAGACCATGGCAAATACAGCAACATCATACGACTGAGTATTGCAGATACAGGACAGAGATACATAGGTCATCACAAAGAACTTCTAGTTCTCAGTTTTTACCTACCTTTGAAGTATTTTTTTTTCCTCATAGCATGCATATAAAAAATGGTATATGTACTTGCATGGACGAAAAGGAGGTGAGGGAAATTTGAAAGATTTATGTATGGAGCTTAATATACAGATTCAGTTCTAAACCCAGTCAATGTAATGCTTTCTCATGCACATTCTTCTGCTGGAACTGCTTATATAGTTAATTATCTGTTTTAGCAATTGTTTCTAATAGTCTTCATAATGTGCAAACCATGCTTTAGAAACAAGACAGTTGCTGGCCTGGACTACTGACTAATGCATAGTTTAGTGTGATGTTGCTGCAGCAACCAAAAAGATGGAATAGCATGTCATATATCATTTACACATTACTTGGAACGTACAGCTTTCTAAAAGCCATTAACCAAGCAGAGGTGCTGTGATGGAGGAGACGAGGATGTCTTGGAGCATTCTAAAATAGTTTCCATTGTTCTGAAGGTCCAGGGAAGTAAATCAAAGTAATAAGCAGCACAAATAAGAGTTAAGTATTTAAAAATAAAAGAGCCTTCCTTTTTTAACACGATATCAGCATTTCTTAGGGTCCAACTGCCAGAAGAACGCGCTTCTAGATCATGGACAAACAACCTAGACTTTTACTTTAGACTTCTAAGAAGTGAGTATTTGTGGCCTACATCATGGCATGCAGAAATCTTTTAGACCCCATGTTGCACATAGCAAAACAGCTACTGTCTGAATGAAAGCTTGAGAGGTTTTCAAAATGGGGGCTATGACCTTGCTCCAATGGACCTCCTCAGCAAATACATATACCTTCATTAAAAGTAGTCTTGGCCCTCCAATACAAGCTAATTACCTCTCCTACTCCCTGCAGATATACAAACTAATACGAAAACAAAACCAGTATGTGTTTGTGTGGTGGTGGACAAATTTAGCAAATTGGGAAAATCCAAATTGGTAAATTTCATGATTTAGTGAAGCTACTTATGCATTGAGTTTGCAAGTGATCTGGAAAACATGCAGTTTATAATGCCACTGTGAAAAAAAGTACCCATGATTGGGTTAAAATTTTAGATTCACCAACAGGGTGCACATTTTGGATAAAAAAGTGAACAGAACATCTGGGAACGAGTTTGGGGATTTTTTCCAGACCACAGCTGAAAGATTGATGACTTAAGTCTGTCAGGCTAAAATTGAAGCTGACAGAGGGACTGGATAAGGTTTTGATTTAAGAAAAAAAGAAGAAGAAAGAAGACCAGTAAAACAATCTATAGAGTGGATAGGCCTGCTGCTCATTGTCAAAAAGGATATAATTCTTTGCTTATGTATAAACACAAGAGTTTCATAATTATGTAAAAAGGGAACATTTTGTACTGCCAGCAAGAGGAGAAATTCTGTAAGCAATGGAGGATGCCCAGTCTTTTTCTACATCTGAAGTACCAGAGGGTTTCTGGCAGCCACATTCAGAAGAGAGACAAGTTTCTGCACATTCAAGACACTCCCTGAGAGCACCAAACAGTAAAACCCCTTGAGTGCCCAATGCTTACTATACTTTCCACAGCATCCTCCTGCACAATGGACAACATGCTGCAATACATCATTTCAGGGCCAGAGGCAAAGGCAACATGAATCCAGGTGGAGTATAGCACCTTCCTTATTTTATTTAAGACATTTGTGCAGGTAGGAACAAGTTTTTGAAAATGCCACCTACTACATGGACATCACTGCCCATATGCCACAAATGGACTGGACACGAGTGTAAGACAAAAGCAAAGAAACTATGACTTACCACAAATCTGAGGACAGGGACAACTGGAAGAGGAGTGGGGAGGAAGAAGGACAACTGGAAGAGGAGTGTGGAGGAAGAACTCTTGTTAGAGGTCCTCACTTTGGGGAGAACTACAGAGCCTGTATCTGTGCATGGATTCATCTCCATAATGTGATGGAGAAGAATAAAAAGGGCCTTCAAGACACACTGTAGATATCTGCTCAGAGGGTAGTGGCAAAACTTCTATTCACACAGCTGTTGGTATCCTTTTACCATGGTACACCACTGTTCCCACAAAATCTTCCCTAGCCATCAACTCATCTAGGTTTACAATTCAGAAACAATGAGATATAGTTACCAGCTAAATCCATCCAGCTAGGACACCCGTTCCTCCTTCTGGCGAGGAATATCAATGCTATTGAGCTTATTGGCCTCCACTCAGCCTAGTAGTTGGCCCACATACAAAGAAATCCCCTTCCCTCTGGAAGGATCTGTCTGACAAAATTTAGCCAACCACAAAAAGGAGCAGAGTTCCAGTGAGTCCGTTTCATTATCACCTAATACAGAGGACAAAGATCCCAAGACAGTGCAATATATCATGGCTCTGGAAGGATTCCCTAAAGATGCCACAAAGGATAGGGCACAGTCCTGAATCAGGAGAGAAACTCAATGCCATGCCTAGTCATGCTCTTACAGCAAAATCTCCACTGCAATGCTTGGTGAATGTGCTTTGAGCCACTAAGGAAAACCACATGTGCTAGCAAGGAGACACGTGCAAGGCTGTCAGAGATGCTCTGGCCAAATGGAGGAGGCTGATTAGATCAGCGAGGACTGGCAGCCTTGCCCCATGCTTTTTCCAAAGAATTATTTCAGATGGAGGCCAGGGACCCTGTCATATCATGCCATCTTTTCTTGTAAGGCATTCCAGGCTGCAGGTGTAATCTCTTCACTCAAACACCATTATCATATTGCCCGGCAAAGGGAGTCCTGGTTTGGGTGAGTGCATTGTCATAGGCGATTCCCTTCTGAGGGGAACAGAGGGCCCGATATGCCGACCGGACCCGTCCCACAGGGAAGTCTGCTGCCTCCCTGGGGCCCGGGTCAGAGACATCACTAGGAAGCTCCCTGGTTTGGTACGGCCTTCTGATTACTACCCGCTGTTGGTTATACAGGCTGGCAGTGATGAGGTTGCGGAGAGAAGTCCTGCAGCGATCAAAAGGGACTTCAGGGCACTGGGGCGACTGGTTGAAGGACCGGGAGCACAGGTAGTGTTTTCCTCAATCCCTACAGTGGCAGGGAAGGATACTGAAAGGAACAGGAAAACACACCTGATCAACGCGTGGCTCAGGGGCTGGTGCCATCGGAGGAATTTTGGCTTTTTTGATCATGGGGAGGTTTACATGGCACCGGGCCTGCTGGTGACAGACGGAGTCCAGCTGTCTCACAAGGGAAAAAGGATCATGGCTCATGAATTGGCAGGGCTCATTGAGAGGGCTTTAAACTAGGTTCGAAGGGGGAAGGGGATAAAACCAGGCTCGCTAGAGATGAGCCGAGGGGTGGCGTGCCGATGCCGGGGGCGAAATCGATAGCCCAGCTCAAGTGCATATACACCAATGCACGCAGCATGGGCAGCAAGCAGGAGGAGCTGGAAGCCATTGTGCAGCGGGAGAGATATGACTTAGTCGCCCTCACAGAAACATGGTGGGGTGACTCTCATGACTGGAGTGCTGCAATGGATGGCTACAGACTCTTCAGAAGGGACAGGCGAGGAAGGAGAGGCGGTGGGGTGGCCCTGTATGTTAGGGAGTGTTTTGATTGTATAGAGCTCAACGACTGTGATGATGGTACAGTTGAGTGTCTATGGGTAAGGATGAGGGGGAAGGCCAACGAGGCAGATATCCTGCTGGGAGTCTGTTATAGACCACCCAACCAGGATGAAGGGGCGGATGAAGCGTTCTATAAGCGGCTGGCAGAAGTCTCTCAATCGCTAGCCCTTGTTCTCGTGGGGGACTTCAACTTCCCGGACGTCTGCTGGAAATACAACACGGCAGAGAGGAAGCAGTCTAGGAGGTTCCTGGAGTGTGTGGAAGACAACTTCCTGACACAGCTGGTAAGGGAGCCTACCAGGGGAGGTGCCTCGCTCGACCTGCTGTTTACAAACAGAGAAGGACTGGTGGGAGATGTGGTGGTCAGAGGCCGTCTTGGGCTTAGCGACCATGAAATGATAGAATTCTCGCTTCTTGGTGAAGTAAGGAGGGGGGGCAGCAAAACCGCAACCATGGACTTCCGGAGGGCGGACTTTGGCCTGTTCAGGACGCTGGTTGAGAGAGTCCCGTGGGAGACGGTCCTGAAGGGCAAAGGGGTCCAGGAAGGCTGGACGATCTTCAAGAGGAAGTCTTAAAGGTGCAGGAGCAGGCTGTCCCCATACGCCGTAAGAAGAACGGGTGGGGAAGACGACCGGCCTGGCTGAACGGGGAGCTCTTGCTGGGACTCAGGAAAAAAAGGAGAGTTTACCGCTTGTGGAAGAAGGGGCAGGCGACTCAAGAAGAGTACAGGGATCTTGTTAGGTCGTGCAGAGAAGAAATGAGAAAGGCAAAAGCCCAGCTAGAACGCAATCTGGCCGCTGTCGTTAAAGACAACAAAAAAAGTTTTTACAAATATATTAATGACAAGAAGAGAGCCAAGGAGAATCTCCATACTTTATTGGATGTGGGGGGAAACATTGTCACTGAGGATGAGGAAAAGGCTGAGGTACTCAATGCCTTCTTTGCCTCAGTCTTTAACAGGCAGACCAGTTATCCTCAGGGTACTCGGCCCCCCGAGCTGGAAGACGGGGACGGCGAGCAGGATGAACCCCCCGTAATCCAGGAGGAAGCAGTCAATGACCTGCTATGCCACCTGGATGCTCACAAGTCTATGGGGCCGGATGGGATCCACCCGAGAGTGCTGAGGGAGCTGGCGGAGGTGCTCGCCAAGCCACTCTCCATCATTTATCAGCAGTCCTGGTTAACAGGGGAGGTCCCGGACGACTGGAGGCTTGCCAATGTGACGCCCATCCACAAGAAGGGCCGGAAGGAGGATCCGGGGAACTACAGGCCTGTCAGTCTGACCTCGGTGCCGGGGAAGATTATGGAGCGGCTCATCTTGAGGGCGCTCACAAGGCATGAGTGGGACAACCAGGGGATCCGGCCTAGCCAGCACGGATTCATGAAAGGCAGGTCCTGCTTGACCAACCTGATCTCCTTCTATGACCAGGTGACCCCCCTAGTGGATGAGGGAAAGGCTGTGGATGTGGTCTACCTGGACTTCAGCAAGGCCTTTGACACCGTCTCCCACAGCATTCTCCTCGAGAAGCTGGCGGCTCACGGCTTAGACAGGTGGACTCTGCGCTGGGTCAAAAACTGGCTGGATGGCCGGGCCCAGAGAGTTGTGGTGAATGGAGTTACATCCAGTTGGCGGCCGGTCACGAGCGGTGTTCCCCAGGGCTCAGTACTGGGGCCAGTCTTGTTTAATATCTTTATTGATGATCTGGATGAGGGGATTGAGTGCACCCTCAGTAAGTTTGCAGACGACACCAAGTTGGGCGGGAGTGTTGATCTGCTCGAGGGTAGGAAGGCTCTGCAGAGGGACCTGGACAGGCTGGATCGATGGGCCCAGGCCAACTGTATGAGGTTCAACAAGGCCAAGTGCCGGGTCCTGCACTTCGGCCACAACAACCCCATGCAGCGCTACAGGCTTGGGGAAGAGTGGCTGGAAAGCTGCCCAGCAGAGAAGGACCTGGGGGTGTTGGTCGACAGCCGGCTGAACATGAGCCGGCAGTGTGCCCAGGCGGCCAAGAAGGCCAATGGCACCCTGGCCTGTATCAGAAATAGTGTGGCCAGTAGGAGTAGGGAAGTGATCGTGCCCCTGTACTCGGCACTGGTGGGGCCGCACCTCGACTACTGTGTTCAGTTTTGGGCCCCTCACTACAAGAAGGACGTTGAGGTGCTGGAGCGTGTCCAGAGAAGGGCAATGAGGCTGGTGAGGGGTCTGGAGAACAAGTCTTATGAGGAGCGGCTGAGGGAACTGGGGTTGTTCAGCCTGGAAAAAAGGAGGCTGAGGGGAGACCTCATCGCTCTCCACAACTACCTGAAAGGAGGTTGTAGCGAGGTGGGTGTTGGTCTTTTCTCCGAAGTAACAAGCGATAGGACGAGAGGAAATGGCCTCAAGTTGCGGCAGGGGAGGTTTAGATTGGACGTGAGGAAAAATTTCTTTACTGAAAGAGTGGTTAAACATTGGAAGAGGCTGCCCAGGGAAGTGGTGGAGTCCCCATCCCTGGAGGTATTTAAAAGACGTGTAGATGAGGCGCTTAGGGACATGGTTTAGTGGGCATGGTGGTGTTGGGTTGATGGTTGGACTCGATGATCTTAGAGGTCTTTTCCAACCTCAATGATTCTATGATTCTATGATTATGAGCTGAATTAAAGGCAGGCCTGCAGTGTCATATAGAAGACAGGGCAGCACCAATTGCATATGCTAGAAATAGCAGAGGAAGAAGGTACAGGGCAGCAGAACTGGGTTACACAACATAAAGACTGGAAAAGGGGAAATATGGATGTCATTCTTGGGTTTCTACTGAGTGTCAGCTTTCATGGAAGCTGCTCATTTGCCCTTGACAGAAAAGCAACACGCAAGCAGGAAAAGTCTGGGCAGCAATAAAAAAGACCTATCAGAAAAAAAATGAGGAAAATCCCTGCTGGCACAAGCTATTGGAGGCAAAATCTCATTCAGGTACAGCCAAATGTCCTGTGTGCCCCATTAGACTGTGCCTTTGGCAAAGCATTTTCTGAGGTAATACACAAATTAAGGCTATCTAAGCATGAATGTCAAATCCAAGCAAGTCCTCTTGCTTCTCATAAAAAGGCTGAAATGAAACTGAGGAGAAAGCTTTTTTTTTTTACCGTGGTGGGTTGGCTTTGGTCAGCTGCCAAACGCCCACCTAGCCACTCTTACCACCCTCTTCAACAAGAAAGGAGGCAAAAATAAGATGAAAAAACCTTGTAGGTTGAGATAAAGACAGGTATATGACCTACCAATTACCATCTCGGGCAAAACAGATTCAACATGGGGAAAATTAATTTAATTTATTGCCAATTAAATAGATTTGGATGGTGAGAAGAAACAAAGACAAAATTAAAACAACACCTTTTCCCCACACCCCTTTTTCCCAGGCTCAAATTCACTCCTTCATTCCTGACTCCGCTACTCCCCACCACCAAAGTGGTCCAGGGGGGATTGGGGAGTGGGGGATTATAGTCAGTATGCACTAGTTCATCTCTGCCACTCCCTCCTCCTCACGCTTTTCCCGTATACTACTCCCCTGGTCCAGCATGGGTCCTTCCCTTGGGCTGCAGTTCCTCAAGAACTGCTCCAGTGTGGGTCCTCTCCACAGCCTGCAGTCCTTCAGGAAAAAATCTGCTCCTGTGTGGGTCCTCCAAGAGCCACAGTTCCTGTCAGGAGAACCTGCTCCTTTGTGGGCTCCTCCACAGGCTGCAGTTCCTTCAGGAAATACCAACCTGCTCCAGCATGGGGTTCTCCACTGGCTGCAGTGTGGGTAGCTGCCCCACCGTTGTCTCTTCCACAAGCTGCAAGGGAATACCTGCTCTGACAGCTGGAGCACCTCCTCCCTTCTTCTCTGACCCTGGTGCTCACACTGTTGTTTCTCACACTTATTTTCCTCACTCCTCACATTGCGCTGCAATGTCTTACCCTTTCTTATATATGCTTTCACAGAGGTGCCACCAGCTTTGCTGATGGGCTCAGTTGTGTCCTATGGTGGGTTCGTTGTGGAGCTAGCTGGAACCAGTTGTGTCTGGCACAGGGCAGCCCCTGACCTCTTCTCATAAAGGCCACCCCTGCAGCCCCCTGATGCCAACACCTTGACTCCTACACCCAGTATGTCCACTAACATTGCTGATGTGATGGCAGCAAAGTCTCTTCTGGCTGGCTGGCTCAACCTCTTTGCTGTCTGTAGCTACAAAAATACAGAGATGAGGAGGAAGATGAAGGAAGAGTTTGCAAGGGGTGAAGGGAGTAGATTTAGAGTCTCAAGACTAGGTAAAAGAAAAGGCAAGAACTGTCATGGTGCTCTTGCTTAAGTTTCTTAACCACAGCTCTTTGTAACCAAAGTCAGTCTCAGGCTTGGCAACAGCTCAGATGTGGGCCTGGAGACACAAACAGCAAGGGCCATTGCTCTTTACTGTCCTTTCATGGACTGCAAAGTATTCAGCTGCCTTCCAATAATTTTATCCAGGCTTGTAGTAAGTTGATTTTATGGACAATACTAGTAGGCCTTAAACCGCCTGATAGCGCACCCAGTAGATATCTGATAAGAAGCTGTCATCAGAATAGCGGAACATGCCATACGACAGCAGAGCTAAGCATAAGCAGTAAGAATCTAGGTCAGAACATAAATGTCTTGACTGTAAATCTCTGCATAGGAACAAGTTAACATCACAGCCTACAGGGAGACTCTGAAGTCCTGAAATATGTGAATCACAGTGTTTCACAAAGTATGTAATAAAGCTGAACATGAATTGCTTAAAGTAGCTTATAAGTTACCAGGGTATGATGTAATGTTGTCAGGACTTCTCCAGAGAACAGCTATAGTTCCATATTTCTCAACAAAACATCTGGCCCAGCTGGTCATGTTGCCTCCGTGGAAAGCAGCAGTGATGTCAGGACAGCAATGACCAAAGCAATGAACAGTTAGTGGATGGCCTTGAGCATGTTTGCTACAGGAACAGTTACAGGAATAGAGCTTGCCAATGGTTAAGATAGATAGCCCCAAATCTTTAATGAGTACATTGTGGCCAGATGACGCCCACCCACTTCTGGATCAGTATGGACACCCAGGAACAGCTCTGAAAAGGCGGAATAGCTAATTCTGAATTCATGAAATAAGGCCCAGAAGGGCCTTCCACATCCTGAAATTAGTATCCCATTACTAATAGTTGAACACCTGAAGAATGATGTGGTTTATCCGCAGATGCTAGTGTGACCTCAGTATTGCCATCATTCTACAGTTCTGGTGTATTCTACATGAAAAGGACAGGGAGCAATTTTTGCATTGCTGAGCGATACTGTCTCAGAGCCACAGAAATATGGAAACTGCCTGACCTTGCATTCAGCCAGCCTGCATCTCGTCCTTTTCCAGTTTCATATGTAGCAGCTTGTTGACAGCAAACTGACACAACAAAATCAAATGTGGACATCTAAGGCAGTAAGTAGGGCACCCTATACAACAGGCTTATGTGCTGAGATTATGAAGCACATCTAGTACAAGGGAGGCAAGTGCTAGGTGGATCTTGTTAGCAGTAATGCAAGTTTTCTAGGACAGCTTTTGCTTTATCTATTAAACTGTTTTTATCTCAACTCACGAGCTTTCTGATCCTCTCCCCATCCCACCTGGGGGGAGTAAGTGAGCGGCTGTGTGGTGCTTAGTTGCTGACTGGTGTTAAACCACGACATGCCTAAAGGCCCCCATCCTGTTTGGACAGAGCTGATGAACTCTGGAGGTGCCTAAACACCTCTAAACAGCTTAGATCCCAAAGGATGAAGCAGTTGTCTCAATAACCATTAACTGCTAGCATCAGCACTGGGAGGTAGGGCAGCAGAGAGAGGCATATGTAAGTCCTGGCCTGGGGAGTTTGGAACGATGTATTTGTTACCAAATACAAGGAGCAGGTTCTAGGCCCTGTGGAATGATGACCTCCTTAGGGAAATTGGTGCCTAATTTACTTTCTGGAGTACACAACATTTTGCAATGATGTGCAGTAGTGATTACAAAAGAGGTTTTGATAGAGAAGGATTTAATTAACAAATTCAAGTCCTGAGCTACTGGGATAGCAAATGTAATTATCAAGGCATTCCTCCGAAATGAATATGTATCAAAACTAAGTAAATATATCTAAACTGTTAAATAGCAGCCTGGGTTAACAAAAACAAAACAGTGTTAACAAAACAAAACCAGTGTTATCGGGTTAACAAAAACAGTGTGCTCAAGTACAGGAGGAGACTTTGATTTCAAGGAAAAGGTAAATAAGTCCTTCCATGGCTTCAGCTTTTCCTCTTTGGCATTGAGACAGCATCTGCATCCTCTAAAAGCAATGGCTTTGGTGAGCTGTGACTAGACAGCTTCTTTACAGCAATGCATTATCTCTTGGATTGCCCCATCCTAAAAAGTCCATTTACACACTTGCTTTCTCTAAGCCCCATCATTCCCTGAGAGCCAGGGAAGGCCTCAACTGCTTTCAAGATACCTCCCCAAGACCTGAGACTGTTCCAATGAGAACACCACCTGACAAGTACACCCTCCCCATTTCTTAATCCAAAAAAGGTTTTTTTATTTAGTGCTTTTTTTTCTTATTTTATTCCCAGACTCGACTACAACTATGTCACTATGCCAGAATCCTGGAAGTGCATTACTGTAAAGTAAGCATGATTCTCAAATGCTTGGTTGGAAGATGTTAATTTCAGAAGACACCTAATTGTCTTCAGGTTTATTCTTCTCACAGTTCCTGTAAAGCTTGATGAATGCACGCGCACAATAAATTCTTAAAACCCAATCTGTAATAATTGCACTTCACGGGCTAAGCATATGAAATATTCATAAAGTCATGACATTCTTCTTAGATCATTGTTTAGCAGTCCTCTATGTATCACCCTCTTTTTCTGACACAATAAAACTGGAAACTGGGACACCTCATACTTACACACAGAAAAGAGGAACACTTGCAGATATGGCAAGGGTTGCTGCTGATAAGCTCATGTCAAATCTGATTGTGAATTTAGAGGATGGCAGCAATCAGTAGGTATTTGCAATTGCTTTAGAAAGGGCCTTTTTTTTTCCTTTAGGAAGGGCCCTTTTCTTGTTGTTCCTACTGTAATACAGAATAAATCTGATCTTGATCATGCTGTTCCAGATCCCCACAGAGATTAGATTTATCTGAAAGAGTTTATAAAGATTATGAAAGATCATAGAATCATAGAATAGTTTGGGTTGGAAGGGACCTCTAAAGGTCGTCTAGTCCAACCCCCCTGCCGTGGGCAGGGACATCTTCAACTAGATCAGGTTGCTCAGAGCCCCGTCCAACCTGACCTGGAATGTTTCCAGGGACGGGGCATCCACCACCTCTCTGGGCAACCTGGGCCAGTGTTTCACCACCCTCAGCATAAAAAATGTCTTCCTTATATCTAGGCTAAATCTACCCCCCTTTAGTTTAAAGCCATTCCCCCTTGTCCTGTCGCAACAGGCCCTGCTAAAAAGTTTGTCCCCATCTTTTTTCTAAGCCCCCTTTAAGTACTGATAGGCTGCAAGAAGGTGTCCCCAAAGCCTTCTCTTCTCCAGGCTGAACAACCCCAACTCTCTCAGCCTTTCTTCACAGGAGAGGTGTTCCATCCCCCTGATCATTTTCGTGGCCCTCCTCTGGACCCACTCCAACAGGTCCGTGTCCTTCTTATGCTGAGGGCTCCAGAGCTGGACGCAGTACTGCAGGTGGGGTCTCACCAGAGCAGAGTAGAGGGGCAGAATCCCCTCCCTCGACCTGCTGGCCATGCTTCTTTGGATGCAGCCCAGGATACGATTGGCCTTCTGGGCTGCGAGCACCCATTGCGGGCTCATGTCCAGCTTTTCATCCCCCAGTACCCCCAAGTCCTTCTCAGCAGGGCTGCTCTCAATCCCTTCATCCCCCAGCCTGTATTGATACTGGGGGTTGCCCCGACCCAGGTGCAGGACCTTGCACTTGGCCTTGTTGGACCTCATGAGGTTCACATGGGCCCACTTCTCCAGCTTGTCCAGGTCCCTCTGGATGGCATCCCATCCCTCTGGCTTGTCAACCACACCACTCAGCTTGGTGTCATCCGCAAACTTGCTGAGGGTGCCCTCGATCCCACTGTCTATGTCATTGATGAAGATATTAAACAGTACCGGTCCCAATACGGAACCCTGCGAGATGCCACTCGTCACCAACCTCCATCTGGACATTGAGCCGTTGACCACTACCCTCTGGATGCGACCATCTAACCAATTCCTCACCCACCAGACAGTCCACCCATCAAATCCATACCTCTCCAGTTTAGAGAGAGGGATGTCGTGGGGGACCGTGTCAAAGGCCTTACAGAGGTCCAGATAGACGACATCTGTAGCCCTTGCCTTGTCCACTGGTGTAGTCACTGCACCATAGAAGGTCACTAGGTTGGTCAGGCAGGACTTGTCCTTGGTGAAGCCATGCTGGCTGCCTCGAATCACCTCCCTGTCCTCCATGTGCCTGAGCATAGCTTCCAGGAGGATCTGTTCCATGATCTTCCCAGGCACAGACGTGACACTGACTGGCCTGTAGTTCCCTGGGTCTTCCTTTTTCCCCTTTTTAAAAATGGGGGTTATGTTTCCCCTTTTCCGGTCACTGGGAACTTCACCGGACTGCCACAACTTCTCAAAGACGAAGGACAGTGGCTTAGCAACTTCATCTGCCAGTTCCTTCAGGACCTGCGGATGGATCTCCTCGGGTCCCATGGACTTGTGCACCTTCAGGTGCCTTAGATGGTCTCGAACCTGATCTTCTCCCACAGTGGGCGGCTCTTCATTCTCCCAGCCCCCTCCTTTGCCTTCTGCGGCTTGGGCGGTGAGGCTTGAGCACTTGCCAGTGAAGACCGAGGCAAAGAAGTCATTGAGTACCTCTGCCTTCTCTGTGTCCCAGGTAACCAGGTCTCCCGTTTCCTTCCAGAGAGGGCCCACATTTTCCCTCATCTTCCTTTTATCCCCGACATACCTATAGAATCTTTCCTTGTTGCCCTTGATGTCCCTGGCCAGACTTAATTCTATCAGGGCTTTAGCTTTCCTAACCTGATCCCTGGCTGCTCGGACAATTTCTCTGTATTCCTCCCAGGCTACCTGTCCTTCCTTCCACCCTCTGTAGGCTTCCTTTTTGCGTCTGAGTTTGTCCAGGAGCTCCTTGTTCATCCATGCAGGCCTCCTGGCGTTTGTGCCTGACTTCCTCTTTGTTGGGATGCATCACTCCTGAGCTTGAAGGAGGTGATCCTTGAATATTACCCAGCTTTCTTGGGCCCCTCTTCCCTCCAGGGCTTTGTCCCATGGTACTCTACCAAGCAGATCCCTGAAGAGGGCAAAGTCTGCTCTCCTGAAGTCCAGGGTAGTGAGCTTGCTGTGCACCCTCCTCGGTGCCTTAAGGATCTTGAACTCCACCATTTCATGGTCACTGCAGCCCAGGCTTCACACTCCCCACCAGCCCCTCCTTGCTGGTGAGAACAAGGTCCAGCATAGCACCTCTCCTCGTTGGCTCCTCTACCACTTGGAGAAGGAAGTTATCATCAACGCATTCCAGGAACCTCCCGGGTTGCTTATGCCCTGCTGTGTTGTCCCTCCAACAGATGTCGGGGTGGTTGAAGTCCCCCATGAGGACCAGGGCTTGTGAGCGTGAGGCTGCTCCTATCTGTCTATAGAGGCCCTCATCCGCTCGGTCTTCCTGGTCAGGTGGCCTGTAGCAGACCTCCCCGTAATGTCACCTGTCCCTGCCTTCCCTTTAATCCTGACCCATAAGCTCTCGGTCGGCTCCTCATCCATCCCCAGGCAGAGCTCCATGCACTCCAGCTGGTCATTGACATAGAGGGCGACACCCCCTCCTCGTCTCCCCTGCCTGTCCTTACTAAAAAGCCTGCATCCCTCCATCCCAACTCTCCAATCATAGGAGCCATCCCACCATGTCTCCATGATGCCAGTAAGGTCGTAGCCCTGCAGGCGTGCGCTCATCTCTAACTCCTCTTGTTTATTCCCCATGCTACGTGCGTTTGTATAGAGGCATTTAAGTTGGGCCCCCGATGAAGCTGTCTTACTGGCTGGAGTTCCTTTGTGCTGCTCTTCAGGCGCTCTCCTGCTGACCTGTGTTCCTTCTCCAGGCTCTGGGCATCTATTGCTGGCCCTGGCATCAAACTGGTAGGAGTGGGATGGATTGAGGTTCCCCTCCCCCAGCATCTCTAGTTTAAAGCCCTCTTCACCAGCTTGGCAAGCCTATGACCGAAGATGCTCTTCCCCAGATGTTTCACACTTCAAAGTTTTCTATCCTAACTGACAAAAGCAAAATCAAAGACTGTACTTTGAAGTGAGAAGTTATTTCATCACTGTAGACTGGACTGAGTTGAGTTAGATAATGAAAGACAATGATCAAAAACCTTTGATTGTTACTTGCATGAGGGGAAAGAGGAACAGAGAGAAGATTGCAGAAAAACACTTACAGGTTAGCATATCTCTAATTAGAGGTATTCCTATGGAAATCAGGGCAGACATCTTCAGCACACTCAGGAGGTCTTGTAAATTTAAGTTTTGCATAAACATGAGTCTTACAAAACTCAGAATATCAAACGCTACCTTTGCCCATACATTCAAATCTCATGCACAGGGACAGTGAATTTGAAGAGATAAATATGTTTCCATTGTTAGAAGCATAACAGAAAAGTGGATCTATGTTTTAAATTTCATTTAAACTGTCTAATCAAGTTAAAGCAGCCACTATTAATCCAGTTTCACTGTTCTACCTCTAGCAGGTGACATAATCTTAAAACAACTGAGTGACTAAAGCAACAAGATCCCAGTTTATACAGCAAAGAATAGAGAGAAGGGAATTCCTTTGAACTACACACTTTTACATATTATTTCTACTTAAATAGAATTAAAAAAGAGACACACGTTTTATAAACTTTAAAAAAATTATGAAACCTCCAGAATATTTCTTCCTTATAGACTTATTTTGATTTTATTCTTGTGTAACAGAAACATCAGGTGTTTTCTAACTGTAGTGAAAAAAGATTAATCACCCACACATGTAGACTGCTAAGAGTGACTCAAGTACAACCTTTTTATTCTCCCATCATAATCTAGCCTTGACTGACTTGCAGGATACTGGAACCGAATGTTATTCTGGAAACAATCTTACTGAACTCAGGACAGCAGACAGCATGAAGGAAGAATGACATCAGTGACATTCTGTAAGGCTAGGTCAAGACTGCTGATGGACAGCCACATAATTATTTAGTAAGTGATGACAGTGGGATTTTAAAACTTTGTTCTTATTTAATGCGGACCAAATACAGTTTTAATACGTTAAAGCAGAATACATATAAGAAAAATCTTCTGTAAAAGTAAGTCAACAGAGAGCTCTCACCCAAAAACATTTCAAAATACCAAGTATAATATTTCAATTTACTTAAGAGAATAATTCCACTGTATTATGATGACAAGTACATTCTTCTTGTAAGGCCAGAACATTTTAAATGTAAGCTGGTTTTAGACAAGATTTTTCTTTAAATGTCGTAATAAATTATTCATCATTCATTAACCATGTCATTGTCCTGTATATGCTAACTGAGTGAAGGATAGAACCAGAATTTATTAAAGATATGTATTTTCTTGTTTTATACATGTGATTTTTTAAAGCCTCAGTGGGCACTCTCCCCCATTTCGCTCTGCAGTGGCTTTTAAGCTGAGGGCCTCATACTTGGTCCCCACCCAAGCTATGCTGCAGCAGTGTTGCAGCCATGCCTGTGCTGGGCCAGGAACCCCACTGATCTGGACACTGGCCCTGAGCCTTGAACTTGAGCTCCTGGCCTGATCCCTGACCTGCCTCATCTCTATGGACTTGTCTGGCCATCTGGGCTCATGGCTGAACCTGGCTACCATCACTAGGTAGCCAGGCACTGTGGAGCTGAGCCCTTGCACAAATTATGAATGCATGTATCTCTGACACTATCACAAACTTTTGTCTCTACCTAGTTCCCTGCTGGGCAGCATATCATGTGTTTGAGACTGCAGCTGGGGCATTTTGACAACATGGCTGAGTGGATCACTGAAGCTGGGACGTCACTTCCCTCACCCTCCTTGCTCTTGGACATGTGCTCCCACTTCTCCATGTGCCAGCTGAGCTCCAAACTGACAAACAACTACCTTGACAAAAAACTTCTGTCAGGTTAGCAAGTTAAATCAGCTTCATAAGAGGTCCAGTGAGCACCAAAGATGGTGCAAGGGAGGTAGTGCTCACTGGTAGGTAGGAATAAAGGAGCGGAGGGAGGAGTGGGTGAACAGGACCTCCCCTTTTACAGAACCATTCACTAGCTTAACTCAGCCACAGCATCAAACCCAGTCCTAAAAAGTTATAGCCAGTTGCATGACTGATCACTGTAAAATCAAATTGTGCTATTCTGCATTTCTGTAAGAGTTTATGAAGGGAGACAAAAGAGAGTAGAGAAAATAGTTCAGCTCCTTGAATAGTATGCATAAATGTACATGTTCTCACCAGGCTTTCTAGTTAAATAAGCCGGTAGCTTTGGTAGTTTAGTAAAGAAAAAGCAAAGGCTGCACACAGAAGCAAAGGAAAACAAAAAGATTAATTCTCTACTTCCCATCAGCAGACGATGTCCAGCCACCTCCTGGGAAGCAGGTCCTCAGTATGCGTAGAGGTTGCTCCAGAAGACAAATGCCTTAATACTTACTGCCCCCTCCCCTCCTCCTTTCTCTTGGCTTTTATTGCTGAGCAGACGTACGGTATGGAATATCCCTTTGGTCAGCTTGGTTCAGCTGTTCTGGCTATGTCCCCTCCCAACCTCTTGCCCACCCCCAGCCTACTGGCCTTTGGAGGGGGTATGTTGGAGAGACAGCCTTCATGCTGTGCAAGGACTGCTCAGCAGTAGCCAAAACACTGGTGTGTTATCAACACCTTTCTAGCTACAAATACAAAGCACAGCACTATGAGGGCTGCTGTGGGGAAAGTTAACTCCATCCCAGCCAGACCCAATACACTCACCCAACCCAACCCTTCCTGAATTTGCCAATGCCAAAAAATGTCAAACTGCATGCTGCAGAACCCAGGCAAGCTGCCTGACCCACCAAACTACAGGATCTCGCTACGTTTTCATGATTAATGCTTATACAGTTTTCTTTATTGAAGAAAATTATTATACGAGGGCTCCAAGAGGTCTGTGGGAAGCGCATAAACACCGAAGTGTTTATGCCATTACTGCTCCCACTCGAGTGCACATTGCAGATTTCCATGGTGCTGGACAGAGTCAGGAATGTTACTGTGTGCCTGATAAAAAAATGGGGTAAGAAATTAAGAGAACAATGTGAAAAGCTTATCTCCATTGTACAGAGCTGGGCTACAGAAACACATATAGCACTTCTCCTTCACAGTCCTCTATTTAGTTTGGCAGTTAAACATGCACTTTCCCTAAGCAAAGCTCCCAAAACCTTTAGCAGGGGTTATACACATGGAAGAAAAGCAGTAGTGCATAGAAAGAAAAGTGCAAGTTCAAGGCAATTGCCCCACTTACCAATGTGGTAACCTGTACTAATCTAAGCAAGATGTCAACAAAATAGGGCTTTATAAACTCAGTAACAGTTACCACTAACATGGGCAACAGTGACTCTGAAGAGGCATCTGAATGGTGGGATTATACCCCTTTATCTTTTCCCTTTCCTTCCATTTTTTCCCAAGGAAATCCTTTCATTTGCACATGTTGGGAAAGACACTCAGGACACCTGCGGGAACACCAGCCAGACCTGTCCTGCCAGTGCTGCCCATCCATCGTAACTGCAGAGCTTGAGGGGATCACAGGCTCCCCAGCTGCCATAAAGCACCTCCTTCCCACCACAGGCAGCACCTTAGCTTCACAAAGGCATAATTAAGCCTTTCATATTCTTCACTGATACATCAAAAGCTCAAGAGTGAGAAAATCTAATACCCCTGCATACATGAACCAGCGCTGACCACCGCCTAGACCTTCAATGAAAGTATGTGCTGCAGGGAACCAAAATAATAGCTGAACCAGACAATTCCAAAGAGCTGACACTAGCGTAATGGTTCAGTCTTCAAAAAATCATTTTTGAGTTAAGGTAGATCTGTAATATACCAGCGATCTGTCATCCACAGAGTTCTCTACAGGTCCACCCTCACAGAGGCAACAACTAGGAGCAGAGGCTGGAAGAAACCATCTGACTCAGCGAAGCCACCTGCTGTTACGAATAACCATATTGCATAAGCCTGCTAATGAACTAATCAAGATACATTTTAAAAGTAGCTATTTCTTTGGCTCTGACTGTTCTTACTGGGAGGTGATCCAGCCTTTAACTGCTTTAACGGAAAAGAATCATCTTCCAATTTCCCACTAAAGTTTATTCTCTATTTTACATCTGCTTGTTCTTGTGGCTCAGATAGTTCAAAGACTTCTGCATTTTCTTCTCCTCTCTGTCCTTAGTGTTACAGCCTCCCCTTGGCATTCTTCCTCCACTGTACAACATGTTATGGAGAGATACAATATCCCCTTCTCAGACAAGCAGACAGTTGGATGGGGCTTTGATGTCCCTGCCCATGGTGGGAGGAGTGGAACTTGGTGATTTTTAGAGGTCCCTTCCAACCCAAACCATTCTATGATTCTATGATTTTATTCCTTCTCGGACTTTTTGCTAGGGTAAACATTATTTTTATGATATCTTCTTGTAAGAAAGGCTACTAGAATAGTAAAAATAGAGCCTTTCTTTGCATCTACTCCAATTTTAATTCATGTTTCTTGAATATGAATGAGTAGAACTTCACAAATTATTTTGATGTGTTCACTAGAACTTTGCATAACATCATTAACACTCCTCTAATTCTGCTAGAAATAATTCAGCTAAGGCAGGCCAAAGCTCCTAGGATTGTACGTGCCAATGTAATTTGCCTGTGTTTCCAACTAATGAGCTTCTGGCTGAAACAGTAATTTTTGTTATTAGTCCACTCTCAGTCCTTGCATGCCATTCCATTGGATTTGCATTTTGTACTACTGAATTTAATCCTGTTTACATTACTGTAGTTCTCAAGGTCACCTAGTTCTTCCCATACAGCACTTTGATACTGAGAGTGCACTTTGCATAACCGGGAAATTTTGTCACCGTATTCCTAGCTTTTGTGTCCAAGTGATTAAAACAAGTATTAAAGGTTCAGATCCAACACTAACCCTGAGGAGTTTCAAATCTGACCCTCTTCTACACAAGAGCTTTCCTTTCATTGCTAGTGTTATTATCTACTGTGGTACAGCCCTACAAATCCTTTTCTAAATCCCACTTTTCAATCCCATAGTTTCCTTTGTGTCAACAAAAGATATGCTTTCCTGAAGTTAGATGAGATTTACTGCACTTCTACGTAGACAGGTATCAGATTAGTCTAGCTCAAACTACTTCAGCATTTCATTCTACCCTCCCTTTATGTCTGTATTAGTCTTTACCTTAAAAGAACTGTTCTGAAGTTCTGCATATTTTCTAAATTACTCTGACCAGTGCATAGCTGCCTGCATCTTTTTCTCCCAACCTCCCCTTTAATATAGATTCTATATACACAACATTCTTGAGTCATCTCGTAATATCCGAGAACAAACAGACTTTATAATTACATGCTCTCCTTTCTTATACCACTTCCACACAGCTGTGTGATGGAGATTCCCCATTCCCCAACATTAGTAGATGACTTGGGAACAAATCATTTGTAAAAAGGAATCTTGTGTGAAACTTTGAAAAAACGAAAATACCGAGTGATTTGTAACTGTACCAATCAATGCCAGAGAAAAGTTAAACATCTACTGAAATCTGTAGAAGTTTATGAAATGAAAAACAATGTTGAAACCCGACTCTTGTGTTGCTGTGTGTTAGCAATTTGGGGCACTGTTCTCAGATCTGTAGGCAGTATGTTTTCTATTAGCAGCCTGGCTTTCTGTCACTGTCTAAAACACCCTTGTTTTTGTGGTTCTCAGATCTGTAAAATTATATTCTGGTATTGTCTTACAAAGATTGGCTTTAGCCCAGATGTTTGTCAATTCATCATTTCAGCTGCTTCAAAAATGTTCTGCAATTTTAAAAGCAAATGCTTTTTTTTTTTACTGAAATATCTTACTTCTCACATATACAGTTTCAAGTTATAAACTCCAGTTTGTTTCTTCTATTCAAGGAATAAAATTCTGACAAAACCCACAAAGTGATACACATTCACATCAAAATGAAAATGCCACGCAAATACACACAGCCCTCTTGAGAACAAATTATTGTAAAAACACCCCTTTTTTTTCCTGGTGATACTAGTTTCTAAAGAAATACAAAATTTTCAGATGGCCTTTCAGGGTTTGCTTGTCCAAATTAATTCCATAAACCTGAGGAAAATACTTGAAAAGAAATTACCTACATACATAGATATAGCACTATGTCTAGCTGAAAGAAAAAAACCCAAATAGTGAAATAACAGATCTAGTTCAAACCCACAGGGTGTTTCATTATATTAAATAAAATTGACTTGCAAATATTCTTTTTAAGTGGACTTGATCCTAAATCTCCTTCTTAACAAAGTCTGAAGTGTTTTTGCAAGTGTTTCCTCTGAAGTCTTTCCTTTCAACTTTCTGTCTCTCTCCATTAATCACAAAACCTAGTGGATATTTTCTAACATGTAGGTTTATTCCATCTATAACCCTAGGCTAATAGGAATTTTACGTCAGCAGTAGTTTGCCCACGGCTTAAGTTTCTAACGGGATACTCGCAGCAGGGCTCTATCCCAGTACTCCACATACCCTACTTATTGTTACTTAAGTAATTCCCAAGTTATTTGCAGACACAGAGTTCAAGGACAAAAGGAAAAATCAGAACATCTAGTAACATTTGCACATCTGAGGCTAATACATTTCACCCATTTAACCAAATAATTCCAGATAATATGCATCACCCAGAAAAAGGGCAGAAGTAACAGTGTGCTCTTACCAGGCTCTGTTCTCAAGCAGCCTCCCCTGATTTCAGAAACCTTCTTTGGCTCCAGATCTCCTGGCTGAAGTGCACTGTTGTGGCTTTTCTCCTGTCAATTGACACAAAAAATACGTTGTGTCAATTTTCAGCTTATGCCTCACTTCTCCCTATGGACGCCTACCATAAAGTCCTTATTTAGACATTATCCCTGACAACTTATCTTGGGGGGCAGAATCATGCTCAGAACTGAAAGGGTATTGTTAACTTCTAAGCTGTCTGATTTTAGCTTCTGGTGATCTATTCCTATGACTTTAACCCCCAGATGAAAAGGCTTTTAATAATTTTTCTCTTTTTTTCTTTTAATGACTTAAAAATTGTCACCTATTCTTTCTGAATAACCAGACTGAGTCCCTGATTCTCCTCACATTAAGACACCGACTTCAGCTCCCCCACAAATACTGCAGATCTCTGCACCCTTCTATTTCTTCAGCATTCATAAATGTAGGAACATACTGAATACATGAGAATGCATTTTGTAATGGTGTACAGAGATATTAAACAAAATTACCCTGTTATGGAGGCAAGCTTGTTGAGATCTCATGTTAGCCGACAGCATCAAACTGACAGTACCTGAGTTGCTTGTCCTCTCTGAAGCCTCAGCAGTTCTCAGAATCAGTGATACAGTCTCCACTCTGTAAAAATTACCTTCATTACTCACTACTTGCTATCTACCATTTTGTACCTAACTATGCTTAACACACTGTACGAATGGCTCTAAGCTATCCTGTGACCCAAACTGCCATATATGATTACCTTCTTCTCGTCCTTATTTACCTCCATGACAATTGTTGGCCACTTTATTCAGGAGTGATTTAATTATTTCTTTCATCATCAAGAATTAATCAAGCAGAAGCAAATGCAGTATTGCTCTCTCCAGAGGTCTTCTTGGAAACACCTCTAAAGAAACACTATATCCTTTGGAGATTTAGTGTATATTGTAATCCATTTTTGAAGCACTTACTGTTTTAAACAGAACTCTGAAGAGAAAATTAAGATGTTTTTCAAAGAAAATATATTTTCCTGGACATTACATCATCAGTGTAACTCAGATCTTCAAGAACCCTTACAAAGAAATCTTGCTTTGGGATTTAAAGTGGTCCCTGTAGCTCAAGAAGAGCTTTAGGATTCTTTTCCATTTTGGATTTGCTGTGGTTAACAAAATCAAATTCAGAACGAGCTGATATAATCTAAATTTCAGCTATTCTGCGTTAGAGCCTGTGACCTATTCTGATCCAGCAAAGCCTGATTCTGCCAAAAAAAAATTTGGCTTGTCTGTGTTCTTACACTTAACTCAACAGAACTACATCTACACCTAATGCCTTCTGCCTGCTAGATCATGTCCATTTTCTGTGGGAGCTGAGAGGATTAGAGGATATAATTCTCATACAGAAACATCAATGCATATTTGAAACAAAGAAGAACACTCAAGGACATGGACAAGATGAAACTGTACTAGTACTGGGCTCTTTTAAAAAACTTGTGAAAAGCCCTTTGTCTATTAAAAAATCTGAAATATATCGACATTCAGAAGAAAAGCATTCTTTTCTTGTGAAAATATTTGGTGGAAAATTGTGAGAACAAACCAAACCTTCAGGATAGAATGATTTCTCATTTTGTTTTTCTAAAGAACTGGCAGAACAAGATCAACCCTAAGAGTTGGCCTTTAAAAGTCACCACGATACATTTTTTTAAAGAACAATGTAGTTGTTTAAATATACATTCTTCTGACCAAATTTATCCTTGTTGACTTCTGGTCAGTTGTAACAGGGTCAGGCTATTTTTAAGTTTTAGAGATCAACTGAAGATTACATTAGTTAATAGTTTTCTAGCAGAAAGCATACCTGTAAATCAGTATTATTTCAGTATGTCTCCAGTTTTAGAGATCAACTGAAGATTACATTAGTTAATAGTTTTCTAGCAGAAAGCATACCTGTAAATCAGTATTATTTCAGTATGTCTCCAGGGGATCTCTATGTTCAGCTTTAACTGGACTTGTGAACAAACTGCACTTTCTGTGCACCTGCAATCTTCATTGTTTGGTGCCATGCCGTGGTTTACTGTATCATGTGCCTTGCCTGTGGAATTCTCCAACTAGCTAAACAAAGAAACAGAGTTTTTGCTTGACTGAAAATTAACAGAGAGTCTTGCCTATCTATTTTTAACTTCAGCGGTCTGTTTTAGGCAACACAGAAGACAGCTTCACAAATCACATTATTTGGTTTCAGTTTATGTTTTACATGGTAAGATATCTGCTTTGTAAAATGCTCCAGAATGTTTGCATTAATAGATTTTCTAAAGAAAAATATGACTGACTTCTTGAGGCAAACCTGGAGACCAAGGCAACGGGAAACATAAGGCGGAGAGGGGCATGCCCATCATCTGCCCCACGTGGAACGCTGCGCTTGGCAGGCCAGCAGCTGCAGTGACACACATGTTGCTGCTCTGCATTGTGTTTGTGTCCCAAGTACTGGGAAATGCTCATGCAGCCTTTGGGCTAGGACAGTAGCCAAGAGCTAACTTAAGCTATTCCGTAGCTTAGCAGGATTGTGCTGCCTAATTAACAACCCATTCTGTGGACAAGGACGCCTGGACCTGAGTTTCAGGGTGGATAGACAATTAGCCTCCCACCAAGCTAAATGTGGGAGATTCCCCATGGGGAAAGCAGCAGAACCAAGGAGACTGGAGGCAGTTTTTAATCTGCCAGCACTATATCAAACCTGACTAAACTGTTTTTAGCGTGGCACTGATTTACAAAAAGATTTCTTGCTTCAGCTTAACCCTCACTAGTGCCTACACTAGCAGGGTGTGAACTGGATTAGTAAAGAAAAGCAAGTAAGCTTAACTCTATTAAAATTACGTAGCTGAAATAAAAAATGAATAAATGGTAACAAACTCATTAATTCATTGATTTAATCTTTAATTTTTCCCATGAGGCAGTTTATATAGGAGTTAATGAGCTGCCAGTCATCAGTCATTGGACACTGACTGCTCAACATTCAAGAGACTGATTAAACAATATAGGTGCTTATTTCATTCTGGCAGCACAACAGGATTGAGATTATTAGTTAGGAAAGAGACGGGATATTTTGAGCAAGGGAGAGGCAATCATTCTGGTTATACCAGTCTGAAGTTATTCTCATAAAACTCACTGTAATATTAGCTTTTTCCTTATATGGATTAGAACAGAGGAAAATACCTAAAGCATGGTATGATATATAAACCAAAACAGGGCATAGGATTTTAACATGCAGAGTTACCCCAACTGTAAAACAGAAAAGGGGGTCAGCATGGCTAACAGACATCTACTATCTTCAAAAGAAATTTCTATATATAGAGAGAGATTGTTAGAACAACCTCCAACCTACTTATAAATTACAGATGTCAACCTATGGGAAAAAAAAGTTCACATTTTGTAGTAGGGGATAATTTTCTTCTAGTCTTTTTTGGTGATGCTGAGCAGTTAAATCAGTTTACATGGTATAGTTCTATAACTTGAACCAATTTCAGCAGTCCTGCCCAATAAACTCCAAATATTCCTACCTCCTCTGTAGCATCATTTCCAGTACTCACCTGAACCTGCAATGAATCACTTCAAGGAACTAAAACCAATCACTTTTCTTTTTGTAGAGCTATTTTTTTATTATCTTAGCTCCTTGAACAAATCAGATGAATATCAGTCAAAGAACAAGGGAGGAGGTGGAGATGGTTTAAACTCTTATGCAATCACACTTAAACCCAAACTGTTTAAAGTACCCTTGCTTCAGGCAAACACTAAGAATAATCCCTGTGAAGTTTTGATTCAAGTATGAGGACATAGCTAAAAGTTAACATCAAGGTGACAATGTAAAAGCCAATGAAAAACTAGTTCTTTACTGACTGCTATCAAAGGATTATTAAAATATGTCTAGCTGTTCTTTGTAGCCATTAAGGCTGGCCCTACATAGTTACTGACCTGTTGAACCTAGTAAGCAGTCTGTTAACAGCAGTTAGCTGAAAAGCAAAACACAAGAGTGGAAATACAGTAAAGGCATTTTTTCAGGTACTCATGAGTATTGCTTGTTACCTGCAACAAGGTTCCCTCATGCCTCTTTGAATGAAGACAGCTCACGCTACAAATCCTAGTACAGCTGTGATAACATACCCAGACTTTCACAGAGTTACTAGGCAAGAGTCATAAAAAGAGTCCATCACACAACTGAAGAAGAGCTTCCAAGCCCATGCAACCTGTGGCTCAGCTACCTGTCTCCAGAATCACAGAAAACAGCCATACACACCCCTGTAAGCTGGAAAAGTTAGTTGTTATTTATGGGAACCAAGGACAGATTTTCCTGAGAGGATTAAAATCAGGTAAATACACAAACAGCAACTTTTCTCAAGTATCTTTGTTACAGTTAAGTAGCAGTAGGATCCCCATGCAATGGGATAGCATGAGCCAAGTCTGGGAAGTAAAAAATTTGGGAACATGATGTTGGTCCTTAAGCTATGGCTACTGGTCTTCCCACAGTCAGAAAAAGAAAGCTTTAAGGTCTGGTGGAAAAAGTGGCAATGGGTGTGTGTGTGGACAAAGTCCTACAGATCCAGTGAAAATTATCTCCTATTTAAGGAATCCAGTCCATATACTCTAGACCATATCTATCTGGCTTTGGATGCGTAGTACATATAAAGTTGTGATTTCTTGTACAAAGAAACTTGAAATTTCAGGGTTGTGTCAAGCTCCATCCATTAGCAGTGACAGAATGAAGGCAGCAGTTCCCCAGCTAAACAGGGTCACGGTCCTCAGCTCAGACACTGTTTATACAAGGTTACGCTGACCTCTCTTCCAAATGCTAGGGATGTAATTCCTACACACTGATGTACACCAACACAGCTACCCCAGGAAGCTTTCCTAACTAAGCTTACTGCCCTTCCCATACTGCAGTTCCCTACTTATTCAGTTGGGTTGATACAGCTGCTTATGGGTCTGTGAGGCAATCACGGAAAGGGTTTGTACTAAAAAATAACCTACAATTTTTCTTCAAGCCTGAGTCATCTCAGTGATTCAGTTTACTATTGCTAAATAAACAGCTGCACTGGCATGGCAGAGTGATAGTGAATTGGAGGACAGGGGTAGGAAGTAAAAGCTTAGGGCTGGAATTTCTTTAGCTTTGCTATTACAAGTAATGTATAATGGAAATACTCTTCAGTTGACACCTATTCAAGGTTAATATTCTTTCTTACTTCTCATCAAATGTCAGACCAAACCCCAACAAAGAAAGTGGTGGGTGCCTTAAAGTCACTTACCCTACAGTCATTATGCTTGTGATCATACTGTCTCTTAAATCTCCAATACTAGACATTGACATTGAATCAACTCAACTCCAAAAGAGATGTATAGTCTATAGTCTTCAGTTGAAAGGCAACAGAGAACCCTGGAAGGGTTGAGATCAGTGACTACACTCCAGAATAATCCTTTCCTCCACTATTCCTAGTTTCTGGCATTAGCCGGTAACTCAGTTCAGGGTGCTGCTGCTCAGCTGAACCTGTACTGCAGGAACAGGAAAAGGGAGGAGAAAAGCTCCTTCTGAGTTCTGGCCTGAACTTGGCAACTCATTTTTACTGGAGCCAGGAAACAGCAATCAAGTGTTCACCAGTCCTTTGTTTCCAGGATCTGCTCAGCAGTGACAATGAATGGTGTATTTTGTTGTACATTGACCTGCCAGTTTGTATACTGCAAAGGACCATGTTTCAAGACTTTGGCGTTGGAGCATTCAGGATTGGATTTTGGGATACTGGGGAATGGAACTCAAACCTGAGTTCTGACACAGGATGAACAGATGTTAACAGATGTAGAGAATTGAGATTCTTTGGCAGGCCTGCAGCTTGAAACAAAGCTTTCACTGCTCTTTGATAGATTCAGCTTTGAAGGAGAAGGAAAATAAAGATCATTACAAGTCTATCCCTTTAAAGAAAACACATTTTCCCAAATATTCAAACAGCACAATAGTAGATGATAGAAAATACAAGCTCAAGACCTTCAGTTCCTTGATTCAGATCAAGAACTTGAATGCAAGTCTTCCTTGCTACAGTGAGTGCCTCAACTACAGAGCTACTGGCTTTGGAGAAATAGTTGTCTCCGTCTTTTTATTAGTAATTCCATCTTGTTCTGATGATACCTTACTTTATCTATATGAAGACTTGAATGTGAGGCACCCTGGAATGCCTTGTCCCTGTTTCTTTGGGCACAGTCCAGGTACATTTCTCCCTCAAAGAATCGCCTTCAACAATGCTGTATTGCTCTGACACAATCCTTTTGTTCTATCCCTTCCTTCCACAACAATAAGAAAAATGAAAACACTCCTCACTAAGCATTAGCAATCTTTTCCCAGAATAAAGATTTCCAGAAACATCTCCTGGGGTGCCTCTTAGCTTCCATACTCCAAGACTTAGACTGCCCTGTTTCCATCAGGCATAAAATCTCCCAGCCATGTCCATTTCTATGTCCCAGGCTTTCTGGACTGCTTTCTTTTGTAGCAATTCCTAAATCCCACTTGAATGGAATTTTAAAAAACATCTTTTCCTATTTTCTTCTCTGTTCCTCCCAAAGGTTCACAACAGTGCTTGTCGTACTTCCATAACTCCATGATTTTAATGCATCTCTAGGCCCCATCACTAGCTTATCTCATTTCTAGCACCCTTACATAGGAATCTAGCCCTTCTTGAGATTTACAGAGCCCATCACAGTTCATTTTCTACAATACAGCAGCAAACCAACCTTCCCTCCCTAAATTAGTCAAATTTTCCTCCTTACACTACTCCCTGCCTGCCATAGGATATAGCTGCAGAAATGAAGTCAGACACAGCTAATTCAGCGTGTCCATTCTTTACCTCTGTTTAGAAGACCCTCTCATGCCCTCCATCAAGAGTATGCATGATTAGATTAGGACTCACCCTTAAAAAGTCCAGGGACCCTCAGATAACCTCTCAAACCCCAACCAATGCCATTGCTACTGAGCTACGGACAAGTCTCAACTTCTGTATCTCAACTCAGCCTGCCTGAACTATTCCCCTTTGTATAGTTATTAAATATTAATTGAAGAGAGCAAAAGGCAAAACATAATCCAGCAGCAAAAACATTAATCTACAATGCTAGACAGCCAGGATCCCTGCTACAGTTAATACTGTATTATTTATGAAGAGTGGAACTACTGACAAAAGAAATTAAACTATTTCATTTTTCATAAGTATTAAACATTAACACTAGTTAACTACTTGGCAATGTGAGGTGAAACAATTCTGTAGTAGCTATTCAGATGTCTTTAAAACTGGAAAAAAAAAGGTATCATAGTACTTTTATCCTAGTGGGTAAGATAAATCAAGTGGGGCATAGAATACTACAGTTAAAGGCTCTACTCAAGTTGAAAGCAAGCAAGGACCTGGTGCTGACTCTCTAAAAACCTGTGAGAATGAATGCCCTAGCCTCTCAATTACTTTAACTAGAATTTCTGGTTAAAAATTATAATGAGAGACATCTCCCTTCCAAATTAAAAAAAAACCTACTTTTTTTAAATTTTCCATAGAACATTTGTGTCTCAGCAAATCAAACTTCCCAACATTTTACACCAATACTTCTTCATATATGTCATGAATTTGTATGTTCCATTATGCATCAGGAGGTTGGAAAGGGGGACTGAAAGAAGTTACACTGAAAGAACCTAGATAATACTGTGGAAGAGACAAAGAAACGCATGCAAGTTTGGTTTAGAAAGAAAACAGTTTCAATTAATCCTAAAAGAATTATAAAATCATTTAAAGAAGTTACTATGCAATTTTTTAAAGAAAATCATCTGTAACTGAGCTCAGAATTTGTTTGCAAAGACAGATATTAAAACACACTATTCAATAGCTGCACTATCCCATCACGCTCTTTATGGAGTCAGGTGATGCACTGCTTCAAGGACTGTGTCTTTCTAAAGACCCGAGTCTCATAAAACTCACCCTGCTTTAAACCATAAAGCACCTCTTCACCTCAGCAAGTTCACCCCTGGTTTACACTGTTGTTGTGAAATCATATTCAGGTTTCTTGTGTCTGAAAGACAAAATTAAGGGTCTGTCTACCTGTCAGCATCAGTACCATCCACAGATAATCAAGCTAGTTCTGAGTAAATGAGCTTAAGCATTTAAATGAGTATCACTTCATTAATGTAACCCTCCACAGGGGCTAATATATTCTGCATTGTGTAATGTAGACAATTCCCCTTACGGTTTTAGTTAATGAAAGACTCTTTTCCACATTTTCTTCCAAAAACTGTTGTGTAACATCACTGTGTGCTGTAAATAGCTTCCCACTTCCATCTGCTGCCTGAAGTGTCTTCTCTAAACTGCTTCAGTTTGTGAAGTGTTTGCTTTGTAGTTCTTCAGGATAAAGCATTTGCTAGCTTTGTCACAGCGTATCGTCTCTTCTAGCCTACAGCTGCCAATAAACACACCACCAATAGCAGTGGCATGTAACTGCTATGCTGTTAATACAAATACATTCTTACTAGTTAAACAGAGTCTAAAAGAATACATAAAAAAACCATTTCAATGAAGACATTTCACAACAGATTGGACATCATTCATTTAGGGAGTATTCCCCTTTATCAAGGGGCTGAACAGCATGGCCGTATTAATATCTGCTACACTTTTTATGATTGTATGGCAATTGATGAATAGAGAAAAACAGTAAGAAATCCAAGAGCCCCCCGAGTTCAATGGCACGCAGTATTATTAACCATCTGATACGAGTATCTCTTGCTCAGTGCTCTGGGAGAAAAAAACTCTAAAGGCCCCTCAAATATGATACGGGTAACAATCATTCTTGACTTAAATTGGGTTTGTGACTATATTGACAAAAACATATTGAAATGATACATTAATCATGGCTGACTTCTATTACAGATCATATAAAAACATGATTTTTACCTATACCAGTCACTGCCACAGTTTCCAATAAAGTTTGAATTAGCCAAGATAATTTGAATGATGCCAGGTAATTCTGAAACATGGTTGTATTGGGTTTGCATGGCAAGGTTTTGGTAGTAGCGGGGCTACAGGGGTGGTTTCTGTGAGAAGATGCCAGAAGCTCCCCCCATGTCTGACAGAGCCAATGCCAGTTGGCTCCAAGATGGACCTGCTGCTGGCCAAAGCTGAGCCCATCAGCGATGGTGGTAGCACTGCTGGGATAACGTATTTAAGAAAAGGTAAAAACTGCTGCGCAACAGCAACTGGGAGAGATTCCCTGTCCCCCTGCACCGCTCGGGGGGAGGATTTAGAGAAATCGGGAGTGAAGTTGAGCCTGAGAAGAAGGGAGGGATGGGGAAAAGGTGTCTTTAGATTTGTTCTTATTTCTCATTATCCTACTCTGGTGTTAATAGGCAATAATTTAAATTAATTTCCCCAAGCTGAGTTGGTTTAGCCCGTGATGCTAATTGCTGAGTGATCTCCTGTCCTTACCTCGACCCACAAGCTTTTCGTCACTTTTTCTCTTCTCTGTCCAGCTGAGGAGGGGGAGTGATAGAGAGGCTTGGTGGGCACCTGGCAGCCAGCCAAGTTAATCCACCACATCACTGATAGCACAATGACTCACAGTTTTACAGTTATGTTCCAACACAACATGCTGATTAGATATCATTATTACTATACAGTTTCTATAATGACTACAGTCTCTAGCCTTGGATTGCTTTGCTGTGTGCTGTGCAAATACAAAAGAAATGGTTCCAGTTTCAAAGAATGTGAAACCTAATAATTTCATGCATAAAAGTTTCTCAATAAATCGTAAACTAGAGGAGGTCTGAGGAGGTCATCTAGACCATCTAAGTGCCCCAAGGAGGGATTAACAAAGCCAATTTCATTCCTGAGATTTGCTTAATCTGTTCTTAAAAATTTCCAATTAGGGGAATTTCACAATCTCCTTAGGCAATGTAGGCTACTGCTTTATTATCTTTATTATTAAAATGTTCTTAATATCTGATCTGTATCTTCCTTGCTGCAACTTAATCCAAGTACTTTTTTGCAGTCTAAAAACAACAAAACAACAGACTAATCCTGTCTCTCTGCAGAGCTAAGAAACTTCAAATATATCACCCGTGTCTTATCTTATTTAGATTTATCAGTCTTGATTCATTTTCTCATATGCCACATTCTCTAGACCTCTAAATCTTCTTGTTACTCTCCTGCAGACTCTCTGCCTGTCTTTTGTGAAGCGCTGTGCCTCAGAATGACGAAGTGTTTTAGTTGAGGTCTTGAAAATACTGAAGGGAGTAACAGAATCACTTTTCACACCTCAAACCAGACCGCTATTTATAAACCTTGGCATGGTATTTACTTTTTGCACAGCAGGATGACATTACTGACTCCTGTTCCTCTTGTGTACCATTATAACCCTTATTTATACAAAATACCTTCTTGAATCCCTGTTACCTCTTTCCTGTATTTGTGCAATTGAGTATCTGTGTTTGCAATTGAGTATCTGTGTTTAAGAGCAGCATCTTGCTCTTGTTTCTACAGAGTAACTCTTTTTTCATCAAAAACAATACAGCAACCTATCAAAATAACTGCTTTCTCTCCCTCTTCTCCAGCAAACTGGAAGTCCCTCTCCTTTCACTGTTGTCTAGTAAATACACTTGGTATAACGTTATCCACGTCACTAATGAAATACTGATTACTTGCCACACCAAGGAGTTAGTCTTGTGCAGCTGGTTTCGCTCTGTCCTTTCGGTCTGACAGTGACCCACCGATAACCACTTGTAAATGGTTTTCCAAGGACCTGTGTATCCAGCACAGAGGTTTCATCTAGACTATGTGTTTGTAGCTAATTTATGAAAACTTCATGAAACTGTATTGAAAGCCTGACCACAGTGCAGATGGATGACATCACTTCTGCTCTTCTGTCCTTGAGACTTGTTGGTCTTCTTTAGAAGGAAGCTTGGCATGCTTTGAGGAGATTGTTTCTTTTTGGCGGGAACCTATGTTGCTGTTACTTATCTCCATGTTCTCTCATATATTCATTTCAGTGTCTTCCAGCAGTTTATAATCAAGTGATCAACACACAGAGGGTGCAGGTGTCTCAGTTTTAATTGGCTAAGAATGGATGATTAAGAGAAATTTGCACAATGATTATAAAAGCTATTCTTTACTCTCCTGCCCCTAAATCACATCTGTTAAATTTAGCCATGGAAATATCTCTATAAAGGAGTGTATAAATATGTATAAATGCATATACTTCTTTTTATATATAAAAATGAATTTATATTTACAAAAGTTTACATATAAAAGATTGCTTAATAAGAGCAATGAAATTAACAAAGTTTAAATATGAGTAGAAAAAAATTAAAGAAGAAGAAAATACAGTTATGGGACCACCAGTTAACAAGACTGATGAAAAACCAACCAGTTCACCATACAGCACTACCTGGGCAGTCTTTGGACTCTGTGCTGTGCTACAAGATATGGGCAACATTGCCTACTAAAATGGAAAACCAGAACAAAAATTCAACTTTACAGGAACATGTGTAGGGGCACTAAGAAAAGTTCCCAATGGGTTTTCCCCAAAAGACCACATCCATCAGATAAATGATAGTTGGGTTGCGATTTCTGAAACAAAACCAAACTGTGCAGCATGACAAGGGCAGGGGATTACACTTACCAAAAGGCCTCTCTATTGTGAATGGCTCTCCCGAACCTGATACAGCAGTAAACATGTCTCCTGTTAGGACAGAAGATGAACTCCTGAAGGCAACTTCCAGGTCATCTATACCTTACATAGCAGACTGTATGCTACAAACTCAGAATGAGGATGTCTCCTAACATAACATCCAGCTGGCTGAAAGTAAGTGCCAACAAGTAATTCATCAGTCTCACTCTCTTCAACAATTTTGCAGCCAAGATCCAGCACGGTTATTCAGACCTACACAGTCTTTCCCATTCAAGTCCAGGGGGACAAATTGTATTATAGCTGAAAGTAATGGCATCTCGATGAACAAGCTCTTCTTGATGCTTGATTGCACTGGGGCCGCTTCAAACGAATCCAGTTTGGGTTTGGTACATTGTTCTGAGCAGCCACGAACAAAAATCAGCCTTGTTAAAATATATCTCCTTTTCTAGTTGTAGAATTGGCCATCTTCAGCTGGATTTCATGTTTCTTTTCCACTGTTCGGTAGGGTTTGTTATTATTTTACTTCTTGTTGTGGCTGGAATGCAGCCTGACACTACCCGTCCTTTTCCTTTTAAGTGTTTGAGGAAGGCCGTCCCTTCAGGGCTGTGACATGTCTTTCAACAACCCGTGAGACCTCCTGCTTTGCCAATGTTTGCAACTTGGCCACAACAGCCTGGGAGTCACATCTGATCATAACTTTGGCCATGTTTTCAGCCACGCTTTTAACATGTGGCTTAATTTCCGAACTCTTTTAGAAAAATGATATAGGTTTTGAAAAGAGGCTGTAGAATATACCTTCTACTCCACCTGGGCTCTTTAATAATTCATGTACAAGGAGGGGTCCTTTTAATTCTTTTACTACTCTACTACTTATTCTTTACTACATGATGGTGTGCTTTCTTAAAATATCAGAACCTTCCAGGGCAGCAGATGCAACTTCACAACCTCTTTTCCACTGTGAAATAAGATGTGCTTGTTTTCGTTTGTATTTATTTCAGTGCTGCCTGTATTGATATGAGGTTGGTTCACCGGCACATAATGCAGCTTGTACTGTGTCGCTGTAATGATCTCACTGCTATTACCATTTGCCAGAACACTGCATGATAATGGGACCAATAAATCTCCAACCAGCTGGTGCTCAACAAGGTTTTGTGTAGAGGTAGATTGAGATAAACCTTCCAGGCATGTCAGCTGAAAAGCGAAACTGTCACTGGTAAGCCCAGGAGAAGCTTCCAAAAAAATAACTAGTTTCCCAGCTGTACAAAAAGTACAAGAATTTTCATCTGTTTTAAGCTTTTTTTACTAATCGCAGGATTGAAGACCAGGCCTATGGCTGGTCAACAGTTAAAGCTCTGTTATTGGAACTAGTAAGTGTTTATACATTCCAGCAATATGCATATGGATGGATAATGGACTTGCCACAAAGAATAATGCCATGTCTTACCCAGCAGCACTATTAATATTATGCCAGCGGTCTGGGTATTGTATTTCTGCATACCCCACCTCCCACTGGCCTGACAGCTCCCAGGGGCTTTGAATAGCTGTTTCGTAAAGTTCAAACTGGTGTTTTGTGGGGAAATTCTGGTGCAAGCATTGTTGGGGAGCATGATGTAAAGACCACAGTTTACCATCCTTTTTCTCCCACTCTGGCTGCAACTGCTAAACAGCATGGACTTGCGAGGCTTTTATCCTGCTGTTAAATTTCTACGGCCAGCAACACCACTTTACAAACAGCTTTTTCTTCCTTCCTTGCCTTTTACTGCTAGAAACTTTTCAATTTTGCCGATTCTGTCCTCAACAGAGTTCACTTTTTAAAGTTCATCATAATAAAACATCCCCTTGATAGCGTGGTGACTGTAGTCTATTAAGCAGTACATGGGTATCTGACCCTTTCTCACAGTTTCAACTACTGTCTGTGAACATCTGCTCATAACCATTGTAAAATCTTTTTTTTTTGTTCTAGACATCCTCACATGGTCTTCCTTTCAGAGCAGAGGCATATTTACTCTAATTTTACACCAATTCCCAGACATGGCTTTCCAAATCCTTGCAGAGCTTGGAGGTTTCACATCCACAGGTCTGACTCTGTGGTTATATAACTGTGGTTATAGCTCTTTATATTATAAACTCCAGTAACACATCAATGTAGCAAATGTTAACTGCCTACTGTAAAACATCCCCACGTCTCGGTTTCTAGCATCCTGTTAAAGCAATTTGTGACAGAGGGCTCTACTTCATTATTAGTAACAAAGTAGTGAAAATTATTCTACTTTAACAGCTTGTCTAAAGGCTCGTTTAAAAACATCCAATCCCTGCTTGGTCTGTAATTACTGAGGCAGCAAAAATGGTTTTAAAAGCCTCAGCTATTCCAGAACCCATTCTGCCTTTTAGACACACAGTCCAGGCGCATTTGGATAATATGTTCATGACCATTAAAATGAGCTTAACGCTGTTACTGTGTTTAGAATATGCCACAAATACCTGTTACTTCTAAAGCACTTTCTCACTGCCTTATGTATGTGGTAAGTGTCTCAGTTTACAAGCCATGCAGCCACCTGCTTTCTGTTCAGATCAACAGTACTCCTGGCTGTTTCAGAAAGGGGATTTATACTCCCAAAGCTTCCCACTTCGCCAGGATCATAGTAAATATCTCTTAACAGATGCTGCAGTCTAGTAACATCCTGCTGCTACATTCACATAGGAATACAAACATCAGACAATCGATTTAAGTCATGTTCAATGAAACTTTATTTATTAATTGATCATTGGGGTGATGGTCACCTGTCTCTCATTGTCGCTGTTTCTTTTCTTTCAAAGCTGTTGTTCTTTTTTAAAGCATTGTCCTTTTTTTTAATCCTGTGGTCCTAAGCAGGAATAAAAACAGTTCACAGAATAATTCTGTCTTCTACGTAATCAGCCAAGATTATGTTTTCAAAAAGTGCTATAAAATCCACGTCAACATAAGGATAAGCGAACACATGCAGCACAATCCCTGTCACGGTATTACAGTATTACAAGTAGCTGTTAGCACACTGAGATGTAGGCAAAAGTTGCCTCCCACCCTCTCCAACAAACTTTTGTTTCCAAAATCCCAGCCCAGCTGTCTTTTTTCCAATGCACATGGTCTTTTTAGGAAAACCCTTTGGGGTGTAGGTGTCCCTACACACATGTTCCTGTGAAGTTGTTTTTTTGTTCTGGCTTTCTACGTTAGTAAGCAATGTTACCTGTATTTTCTAGCACAGGACAAAGTCGAAGGACTGCCCCAGTAATACTGTACGGTGGTTTGAAAGTAGCTGAAGGGGGCCTCTTGGTCAGATTCACAGGTCTGGTCTGTTCTTCGGATGAGCTGGGGCTGGGTGGCAGCCTCCTGGTTAGCTTCACAGCCTTAGCCCTTCACCCAACGCATATTCAAATTTTTTCATGACCCCCCCCCCCACACCCCGACACACTCCCACACCCCTCAATTGTACTTTCCTTTTATTTAATTTTCTATTTACATTCAATTTTGACTTAATGCCATTATCTCTTATTAAACATTTTTATACACACACTTTATAAATATAGTCCTTATATATTTATAAAGAAGTGTAACTATGTAGAAACATACATTTATACACTTTGTACCCTCTCACATGTATCTTTATAAACACACACACACATATATGTATGTATATATGAGGGCCTTTGACATACTTCTGGAGCAAAGAAAAAGGCAGGGTTTCAGCTGTCAGCAGATACGGGGAGTTCTGAGATCACATGGGGTATGGCCATGACCATGACAAAATGGTGACTCTCACGGACAAAGGGAGGACTGCCTGGGTCTGAGGGATCTGATACACTTCTGGGCTAAGTGGGTCATATGGCTGGAAAAGGGGGAAGGGCTTCTGGGGGCAATGGTCATCAGACTTTTGAGGGGCAGGTCTTCCAGCAGAAGTCAGGGGAATGGGGCCTGCACCATCTTGGATCAAAGTTCTTCTTAAACTGATGCTAATGACATTTCCCTTGGTTGTAGCCTTTCCTCACCCTCTCTTCATCTTTCTGAATCACAACAGAGATCTATGTTGCTACCACTCAAAGAATGAAGCGAGGTATTTGACATAAATTAATCTAGGAAACAGTATATAGTAATCATTAGAGAGAGGATTTACATATAAGTAGTATTTTAGCATATATTAGTAATTATTACAGGCAGTTTGGGTTAATTTGGCATTACTTAGGCTAAGCAGATAGATGATGATTAGGGTATAGTGATGATACAAGACACATGAGGTTGGGCTTTTCTTGGAGGGAAGATTAGAAGAAATATCTTGAATGCCAAATAGCCAATAAACTATTTTTTATCTTCCTTATATTAAGACAAAATGGTATGATCATAACCAATGACCTTATATGGAAAAAGATACTGGTATGTTATTACTTAAAACAAAGGGGCCAGACAAGGATCCTACCTGTCCAGACCTTGTCATTGAACCTAGTAGTTTAGTTACTTACTTAAACCTGTGTTGTGGTTTAACCTCAGCCGGCAACTAAGCACCACACACCCGCTCGCTCACTCCCCGCAGTGGGATGGGGGAGAGAATCGGAAGGGTAAAAGTGAGAAAACACATGGGTTAAGATAAAGACAGTTTAATAGGTAAAGCAAAAGCCATGTGCACAAGCAAAGCAAAACAAGGAATTCATTCACTGTTTCCCATCGGCAGGCAGGTGTTCAGCCATCTCCAGGAAAGCAGGGCTCCATCACGCGTAACGGTTACTTGGGAAGACAAACGCCATCACTCCGAATGTCCCCCCCTTCCTTCTTCTTCCCCCAGCTTTATATGCTGAGCATGACGTTCCATGGTATGGAATGTCCCTGTGGCCAGTTTGGGTCAGCTGTCCTGGCTGTGCCCCCTCCCAGCTTCTTGTGCACCTCCAGCCTTCTCAGTCGGTAGAGTATGGGAAGCTGAAAAGTCCTGGACTAGTGTAAGCACTGCTTAGCAACAACTAAAACATCGGTGTGTTATCAACTTTGTTCTCATACTAAATCCAAAACACAGCACTGTACCAGCTACTAAGAAGGAAAATAACTCTATCCCTGCTGCAACCAGGACAACCTGGTAGTTTAGTTAAAACTTCCATCTTAATAGGTAATTAATATTTTTAAAACTAAGCTTTACTCTTAAAGTACGTACCTTTTATTTTTTGTATTTTTAGATATTTTTGCTATTTTTATTCACACAATCATCATCTACCTACCTTTCATATCACCATAGCACATGACTTTGCCCTATCATAACTGAAGTGTACTGTTCTTTATTTTCTCTTTGCATCACAATTAAGCAAAATTAATCTTTTAAAGGAAAAGCCTGCTCTCTTTGGATTGGCTTCCTCAAACTCTCATGATTTCCCAGCTAATGTTTAGGCGTGAAGAAGTAGCGACAGCAGCAATCTAATTTTTGGATCAAGCTGTGAACAGATGTAGATTTGGCTAAAAGTATTCTTGGCTTTTCCAAAGGCCATGTCTTGTTTCCTCCAAGAAAGAAGGGTCACACCATATGGAAGCATCCAAAACATGCTATTCATCAAACAGATTATTCTGTCCTAAATTATAAAACTCCTATTTTTATATCATGATTGCCCCTGATTGTTCTTGCTCCAGTTAGAGGTCTGAAAGTTTTCAGAAATTATCAGTGCCAAGTTTATTGACTGTTTTTATGAACCAGTACATACTTGCTCACAGGGAATGTTATGTATCACATGTTCACTGGAAGTGGAAATGTGACAATTTAATGGTACTATTCATATGGAAAGACTTCACCCTGCAGGAACAATGAATGTGCTAAGTGATTTGCCATGCTAAAAAACTCTGGTTACCTCAGGTTATCAGGGGGTTGAAAATCAGGAGATCAGAAAATTCCTCAAGACAAGGAAAACAAATGATACCAGATGTAACAAATGTGCTGAATGAGATCTTTTCAGAGATCATTAACTGTAAAGCTAGAGGAATCATAATGATAATCTAACCTATATACAAAGGCGATAGGACTCACCTAAGTGCAATCTTGAACAGCAGAGGCCTTTCAGAAAACTGTATTTTTAACATTTATTTTAAATGTTCATTCTTTCACATTTTTAGTTCAGCAACCTAGAGTGGGGCAGGAAGTGAAAACAACAAAAATAAAGCAGAGTGCCCCTGGCTCTTCAAAAGACAACAACAAAAAAAATCTAGTGGTCTCTTAGAAATGTAAAATGATCCCCTAGCTCCTTTTTGGTGCATTATGTCAGCCTGCTCTAAAAGGAGTCTAACCTGACTCCTCTGCTTGTTTGGTTGTATGATGCTGCAAGGCACGGGAGTGTATGTGGTAGACAAAAGGTCTTCAGGCAGAGCCACAGCTGCACTTGGCAGGTACATGCTGCAGGTAGGGGTGTGTTAAGGGGTAGTCTGGGTTCAAGCTGCCCCACAGAGTGTGTTGCGGAGTTCATGCAGCGGCACCAGAGCACCTCACAGGCACCTCATGCATTCTCCACAAGTACCATATGTGGACATGTGAGTGTACATATTCAAGAAGCTTCTAAGTACTGTTCTGAAATGCTCATGTGTTGGAAATACTTCTGGAATACTCTGTCCCTCCCAACGCCTATGATATAAGACAAGAAGCCTGGACTATGGAAACAAGTGAGTGCTTTGAGATTTACACTTGTTTGTATCTTTGCAATGATTTTTTAAAATATTTATTTTTCTTATCTGCCAATTTCACAATTTTCAGTGAAATATGGAAAAATATGCATAATAAAGCAGTTTGTAAAAATGAATCTGCAGTCCTGCAGAGGATTTTAAAAATTTGAACTACCGCAGAACTCAACTCGAACTGTTCCATGGCAGTGAGCTGTGTCTGTGAATACTATAATTTGAGCCACAACTGATTGTTTTGTCTCTCAGCTTGTCTCTCTTCTCTCCCTTTTCTAGTCACTTTAATGTATATTCTAAAAAAATGCTCTTACAATAAAGTTTGAGTTGCATGTTTGAATTTGATGGACAAAAGGGATATCTATTTTTAAGTAAAAGTAAACTTATCGTATGCTTTCCCAGATTTAACCTCCAGATACATCTTTCAGATGAATCATTGTAGTTACAATTAGACTCCTTAGTCATACAGTCAGAAACTGATAGAAATTTCCTCATGGTTCAGTGCTTCCTGATTTCCCATTTTAAGAATCCTGATCCAAAGTCTTCTGAATCTTCAACTGAAACATCCTACGTAGTTTATTTTGAAATAAAGATTAAACAAAACCTTTCTAAGGTCACTGGCTATCCTGTAACTCAAAATATGAAACTTTTTTACTGCAAGAGAAAATTCCAAAAGTATACAGCACATATAGAAAACATCACTATCAGTGCAGAATTCTACCAAGCTTAGGCTTCTTCTGGGAATATGAAGTTACTTGCTATACACTATGAACTGAATTATTCCTTAAGAAAACTTCTGTTGATCAGCTGTAGAAAACTGCCATGCAATTTGACTGAACTCGAAGGGACAGTAACAGTTTGTAATTCCTAAACCAAAAATAAGTAGGATGCGATGTCCCAAGTAAGATGAGGTGACTAGACCATTTTGGCGTTTATCAATATTCACACTTGAAGAAGTGGGAGAAAGATTTTGATGGTGGATGCAACAGCTGCAAGTCTCAAAGTCCTTGTACTTGCATGATTAGAAGGTATTCCTTCTTACTCATAACAGACAAACAACAACTTGAAAAGTAATCACAAGATTCTCAGAATGAAGTTTGTACTAGTCCAGACCATACCAAAATTGATAGTAAATCTTAGAAAAGGAAAAGTAGAGATTTAATTTACACTGAGTGAAATTTTTGGTTAGACCTTTCATCGAGACACACAAGCTTAAGTGAGCCGAAACATTTAAATAAGCTGTATCAATTTTAATAAAGTGTTTCAGAAGAGAAAGAAAACCTAAACAATATTCTGAAACACTGAAATCAGTCATCACAGATTTTTATGAAGAAAACTTTTACATTTTTGATATGACAGTTTCATAATTCACTTTATTTCTAAAAAAAAAGCTTTAAAATGAAATGGTTTTCTTTCAGATTAGACACCATTAGCTGAATGCTTTGTTCAGCTTGAAGTTTTGACTTTTTAATTTGCCAAAACGCAATTAAGAAAACCTGATAATTTCAATTTCTTTAAAAATAGTTTTCAGTATTGCCAATGAACTGAAAAATCAGTTATACAAAAGTCCAATTAGATTGTCTGCAAAGATATTCTTACCAACAGAATTACCTGTGGCTCTACTGGAAGTTAAGATAAAGTTTTAGGGCTAAAAAGTGATTATAAGAGGAGTCCATTGGATATGAAAGTTTCTTAGCAAGTAAGTTTTTACAAGGATTAAAGGTCATGTTAAATAGAACCATTAACAACCGGTATCTACCAGAACTGTGAGATACTATTCTCTCAGAGCGAGGTCATGTCCTCTTCAGTAAGGACAGGCAATAAAAAAGATAGGAAGGAGGAAGGACAAGAAAGTGAGAAACCTTGCTTCTCTCATTATTTAGCTCACAAAAAAAATCTGAATCCTTGATTTCATGATGTTTAATTAAATTGCTCCACAGTGATAACTTGAGGTGGGCGGAGGATTGCAGAATAGGTACAGCTACAGCTGACCAACCAATAAAAGATATTAAAATAACATGAGCCGGTTCTTTAAAAGGGTGAAGATTAGCCTCAAATGAACTAAGTTTAGCCTATCTGCCCATGCAGCAGGAATAAGTACAGACTCATGTGACAGCAGATTTCTAACTCAGAGCCAGGCTGAGGGGAAATGCGGTAGTTAAACAAGAAGGGAGACCAAACCAGGGAATGAAGGCATCCCCCCAAAAGCGTAGGGGACCAGTCAGGAAAAGGTCAATGAGAAAGTCTTTGTGAGTGAAGTTGTTAGCGCATTAGATTAGTCCAATTTATTAGTACAACCAAGAACTTGTGGTACAGGTGAGTTGCCCTTTGATCCTACCTTGTGAAGTCCTACAACCTCTCTGAAAGGCAGCTGTACGGAAGGAATAAACGGGAACCAAAAGTGGCGCTGAAGCTGAAGCCACAGAAAACTTAAGGTTTTCAGGGTGGAATAGATCTTTGAAAGAAGGGTATTGCATAGAGTTTGGGAAAAAGCCCTAACAAAATCCTGCCTGAAGGATAAAAAGTGTATTGATACGTATATATGCATATGCAGGTATATAAATATATAGAAAACAACTTAAAGTTTGTAAATTTGAGTGTCTGGAAGAACCAGAATATTAGCTTCAAACAAGACAAAACCAAGAGGTAGAAGGAACAAAGTATTTCTATTGTTTTATGTAATTAACCTGTGTCTCATTCTGGTGAAGAATACAAGCCTGGGAGACTAGAGGTTTGGACTGAAATCCTGATGCAACTGAAGGAAGTGGCTGAACTCCATTTGCTTCACTACAGTAAGGAATGTGTAGAAGTCAAACTTCCACAATCTCTAAATGAAGACCAGAGCTTTCAAAAGCCACCTTTGTTCCTGAGTACCCTGTTTCTGATAGCAGAGCTTCATTTGCTGTGGGTGATAATTCAGCTGGAGCCATGAAAACTCAACACATTTAAAAAGGATCTTTAGCTGGGCAACAAAAAAAGATGACAATCCAATGGAAATAGCTTAAAAACAGATAAAGCCCTGCTCAAAAATAAAGATGAAAATTCTGAGACCTGAACTATCCTTCTGAGCTCAGTCCACTGGAAAACGTTGCCCTGTCAAAGCATCACAACTTTCACAAGAAAATTTAGTCTGGCAGATTTCCAGTTCAGTTTTAACAACACAAAAAATGCTAGGATTGCCTATCAGTTTTTGCTCCTCGTTGCCTTTATACTAACTTTAGATTAGTTAGTAGATTAGCAGTTAGTAGTCAGCATTTCTTTAGATTTTGTTTTCCTTCAAGATCTGCAAGCTCCATGCCAAATGAGGATCCATGTTAATCCTTGCGTCAGACTTTAACTAGGCTGTACTTCATCACAGAAGATCGATGTGCACCCACGCCACAGACTTTCTATAGATACTCAGTGCCATGAAAAGTGCATATGGTAAATGGCTGCATTCATTACGCAGACATTCAAGCATTACTTGTTGCTTAAACTTGTTCACTGCCTGGGCAATCCATCTGCCTGCCTTGGGGAAGGGAGTGCCTAGTTTGTTATTGTTTTACTCTAACTCCTGAAACGCAGAGAAAAGACTACGTTTAGGAAGGAGACATTGCTTTATTCGATAGTGCGCAGAATCGGACACTCGGGGGAAGTTCCCCAAATCGAGTGCAAGGTTAAACAGAAAGCTTAGCATATTTATACACTCAAGTTTGCATAATTCATTAGTATGGCATATACGTCACGTTGACCCTTCTTATCTACTACATTTACATATTGCTAACATTACAAAACTATACTAAGCATGCGCGGGAGTCCCGAGTGGTCATTGGTGGTCGTTTGTGTAGGTGCCCCCTACTCATGCCAAGGCGCAGTTAACTTCAGGATGCCACTACGGATGTTATTTTTCCAAAGGCTTTGTAAGCATTCTATACATCCTTAATTGCTCAAGTCCTTGTGGTTGTTATTCTAAGTTCCTGTTACAAAATTCCATCCTTGACCTCGTGAACGCTCTGCACAATAGCTAAAACTACAACAACTAGAGCATATTTACATAAGGTTAGGTTTAAATTCTGCTGGTATCAATTCCCCCCTTTGGAAATCTTGAAGTTATACTAATATTCATCTTCAAGACTTCCATAATTTTGCATCATCATTATTTTACTATTGAACAAGTTTTTCATTAGAGCCTGCTTTATGCATCCGAAAAGAATACAAACTACTATGATAATCACGATTATTATTATTATTATATTCTGTATCAAACTTGCTAACCATCCAGTTAAAGTCCATCCACTAATTCTTTGAAGAACCTGATTCAACCAGTTGGTCCCCACTGTCTCCTTAAGGATTCTAGTACTCTGAGCTATTTCTTTCATCCTATTCAATTGCACATTTAATTCTTGGGTTACATTCGGGATATGTATACAACAATGTTCTTCACTAAGATGTAAATAATCACACAATCCATGTTCACGGGCTAGTAATAAATCTAATGCCAACCTATTTTGCATTGTTATTTCACTGTTGGCCTGTATCTGTTTGTTTATTGTCAGTAATCCTTCATTAGTAGCATTAGCCAAGACCTCTACTTGTGCTGTCAGGTTCTGTATGAGCCATCAGTTCTGAAAAGACATAGCCTGGGGGCTAAATAAAGATTCTAATGCCCACACCACCTTGACAGAAGTAGATGGTTCTTGCCATGGATCTTCAGAATTTCTCTTAACTTTACTCCATAATAGGGGAGTTAGTGGATTACTCCTCCATAAAGGACATAAAGTTAATATTCCCAAAGTTATCTGGTGAGTTAGACTTTGAACTCAGAGTTGATTGGTCCATGTACCACCACTGAGCACCCAGACCAAATATCCAGATGTGGGTACTGTAATGGTATTACACTGTATGTCTTGATGCGTCCTCATCGATGAACTGATTGAATAATTTCTGCAACGACATCCAACGGTCAAAGCCTCTAATATATGAGGTATGCTTGATATAACGCCAGGATAAGAACAGTTGAATATCTTTGTGCAGTTCCAATTCCCCTTTATTGATCGCCTATCGAGTCGGCCTATTCCTTTGTAATTAGTTAATTCTGACTTACTGGCGTTTTGTTCCCCTATCCATTCAAAGGACAAAAAGGTTGGTTTCATATAATGCCAGTTATCAGCTTTGGGACCTTTCCATACAGGCTTGTAATAATTTTCCTTTAAAATGTCACCTTTATTAGTCGTTCAATTCTGACTAATCTCTTGGACTTGTTCATGGGATTGAGTAATATCAGAAATACACAGACTCATACCTGGTAGGCCGCCCATAAGAGACACCTTTTTCCCTGTACATAGTTCATTTCGGTTATCACCTTCACTACTGCATGTCCTTTGCCAGGTCCGGTCTGATTTTGATTAATTACTATAGTATTGGCATTGTAACTTGACCATGTCATTCTTCCCCAACAAATGCCATTTTTAATAAAATGAGTGGCTCCAGCTTTTTCTAAAGTAGTCAGGATCTGACTCAAGTTTTGTAACGTTTGTAAGTCTGGTGTTAGGATCCTCCATTCGATTGGATTTTTACTTGATCTTGGGAGCAGGAGACAAGCAGTAATACTAGTGGTGTTATGCAATTTACCAAATCCTTGGAGTAGTTTCAATATCAAATTTTCTTCTATCGGGCTAGCTATTGTTGCTAAACTAAGTGTTCCCCAAATAATCAAAATTTTGGCCTCCATAATGCCACAAGAGCCAGAAACAAAACACATATTATAATAAATAATACTATCCCTCATGGACAATCTAACTCTGCATAAGAGGGTCCTTGTTCCCAAGTGCAATTCATTAAGTGTCTCTTTTGATCTTAATTTGTAGGGGGTTATCTGCTTGAGGCACCACTGTCCACTTATCTCCTGGTGCCGCCTTCTTGATCCTCGTGTAATGGATCCAGGGTTCGACTCCCTCAAGCTTCACAGCAGTGTATGTAGTTAACAGAATCCGGAAGGGTCCTTTCCATCTTTCCTTCATTGCTCCACGTCCGTAGGTAGACTTAATCTCCAGGTTGGAAGGGATGAACTGGTGAGTCAAGTCCTACGGGTGCCCTCGACAGAAAACCTGTGCAGAAACCTGTCAAGAGAGTGCAATACTTTCCCTAAAGATATTAAATATTCCTTAATATTTTGATTTTCAATTATTGTTACAGTCAGTGGCTCAGTATTGCTTGCCATATAAGGTTTTCCACACACAATTTCAAAAGGACTGACTTTGTCCTTCGACTTTGGTGTTATCCTTATTCTTAATAATGCTAAAGATAGGGCATCTACCCACCTCATGTTTGCTTCTTAACAAATTTTGCTAATATGCCTTTTTTAAGGTTTGGTTCATTCTTTCCACTTTTCCACTGGATTGTGGTCTCCAAGGGGTATGTAGATCCTATTTTACACCTAACACCTTCACTAACTCTTGTACTATTTTTGCTATGAAATGAAGCCCTCTGTCTGATGATATTCCTAAAGGTATGCCAAATCTCGGGATAATTTCTTTCAACAAAACCTTCACTACTTCTTTCGCTTGGTTGGTACGAGATGGAAAGGCCTCAGGCCAACCTGAGAATGTATCTAGAAGTACTAACAAATACCTGTACCCATTTTGCCGCGGTAATTCTGAAAAGTCTATTTGCCAGTAGTCTCCTGGGGTATTTCCCTTCTCCACATCTCCAGGCAGTGGCCTTGGTTGTATCTTAGGATTGTTCTTTAGACACAGTTCACATTTCCTAGTGATACTTTTAGCCGTTCCTAACATTCCAACTCCAAGAATATTGCATTTTAGTAAATCCACTAGAGCTTCTGCTCCTACATGCATTTGTTGGTGCACCCTCTGCATGATTTCCTTCATTACTACTGCCATCACAATGAGTCATTTGTCTGGGGTCATCCACCATCCACTTTCCATTTTAATTATTTTTAATAATTCAGCTAACTTATTGTCTTCTGACCCATAAAAGGGGGCGGTTCCCATTTGCTGGTACTTGTCTGGCACCAAGACTAGTAGCTCAGCCGTCCCTGCCGCTCTTTTCACGGCTTGATCTGCCTTTCAATTCCCAATTACTTCAGGTGTATTTCTGAATCTATGGGCCTTGCAGTGCATAATTGCTACTTGTTTAGGTAAATTTGTTACTTGCAGTAATTTTAAGATAAGTTCCCCATACTCTATGGGGTTACCTTGCGATGATAAAGAGTCCTCTCTCTCTCCAAATAGCCCCATGCACTTGCACCACGCTAAAGGCATACTTAGAATCTGTCCAAATATTTACAGCTTTTCCTTTAGCAATTTCCAAGGCTCTAATCAAGGCCACCAATTCTGCATTTTGAGCTGAAGTGTTGGCTGGGAGGGATTTTGCTTCTATCTCAGAATCCGTGATGACAATAGGTATCCAACTTTCTGGTGTCTTTCTGTCATAAAACTGCTGCCGTCCACGAACAATTCCAGCTCAGCTGTTTCCAGTGGAGTATTGACTAAATGAGGCTTTTTTACAGGTAGAATTGGAGTATTAAATTCGGACTGACATTCCCGCAAGAGTCCATATTGTAAGAGAGGTTCCAAACCTTTTCTCACCTCCAATTTAATAGGATACTGTTTTCTTCTTACTGGTTTAGCTCCTGCCTTGAGAGGTATCTTTACCGGTTCCATGGCCTTCGCTCTTCCCAGTATTCCTGTAGCCCATACGAGAGGGTTAACAGCATTCACCACATCCCCTGGCATGGCATTCAAACCTTCCTGTTGATCCCGATTATGATTCTGTAAAATAAACACTTGCGCCTCCAAGGCGTATTCCTCTGAGATATGGACACATATTTTTCCTTTTTGAAAGGTAATTTGAGCTCTTAGTTTAGTTAGAAAATCTCTTCCCAATAGAGGTAGTGGGCATTCAGGTATGTATAAAAATTCACGGGTGAAGGTCTGTTTTCCTGCCTCGCACCTGAGGGGCTGGAAAAAGGGCTTCACCTCTCGTTTCCCTGTCGCACCAACAACCGTCATCATAAATTTACTTAAAGGCCCTTTACAAGAATTCAAAACAGAATATGTAGCTCCTGTACCTACCAAGAAATTTATCATTTCAGTCCCCAGCTTTATTGTAACCAGAGGTTCTGCTGGGGAGTTTGAATCTACCTCCGGTCCCCATCAATCTGAGTCCCTGTCCCAATCCAAAGCCAGTAAATCTGCAACTTCCAGAATGGAGTCCAATTGTGGTCTAGGGGATCTCGTTCTCTCAGGGATCTGGGGACAGTCCCTTTTCCAATGGCCTTCCTGCTTACAGTAAGCACACTGATTTTTCCATAAAGGGGTTCTAGCTGATAGAGCTGTTGGTCCTGTATGGCCCCTAAATGGTGGACCTCGTGGCCTAGGACCCTTCCTCTGATTTTCTTGCACTATTGCTGCCGCCAATAGCCATGCCTTCCTAGTGTCTTTCTTCACTTGCTCTTTTTCCTGCTTCTTCTTTTCTACCTCCTCTGTTATTATACACTCTCCAAGCAACTTCTAGCAGGTGCTCACTAGAACAATCGGCCATTAGGACCCTCAATTTTCTGAAGCTTTCTCCTGATATCGGGATTTGACTACCCTACAAATAAGGTTACAAAAGTGAGGTTGTCTGATTCCCTCTCGGGATCCAAATCTGTCTACTGCCTGGCTACCTCGCACAATCTTTCACAGAAAGCGGAGGGAGTCTCTTCTTTGCCTTGTACAACCTGATAAAATTTAGACAAATTTTTGGGCTTCAGGATCCCATTCTTAATCCCAAACAGAATCCATTGCTGATATCCTGAAATTAACAATCTCTGAGTAACATCACTTGGATCCCAAGCGGGGTGATTGGTTGGCAAAAATTCCTTCAGTCTTTCACTTCCGTGCTGTTTATGCAATCTCTCATTTTCTTCCCTTTCCTCATACGGTTCTCCTTTCCTCATACGTAAGAAGGGTATTCATTAGTACTTGCATATCCCGCCAGTCGGGATCATGATTTTCAATTATAATCTCAATAGTCCTAGCTACCTTATCCAGGTCTTCCCTATAAGACCCTGCCATATCTTTCCAATTTTTAAGATCTGCTGTAGAAAACGGCACTTTCACATATACTGGGGCTCCTTCTCGCCCCACAGCTTGTCTAAGGGGGGCTTGTATAATTGGTTTCTTGTCCATCGTTCGTCTAGCAATCGGACTAACAGGATCGTTACCAGCTTTACTTTCTACATCACTTTCCTCCCCGTCAGATTCCAGCCGAGGCATCTCATCCTCCTGACTGTCTCATATTCCTTTATCACGCCCACTCATCTTTTGAGGGGCAACCAACAACTCCACATCCTCATCCTCCTCATTTTCTTTAAGCTTTTTACATCTTAACCCAACACTACATGCTGAACAACATCGCGACAACCCTTTCTGTCCTTTCTGATCTTTTTCCATTAATAACACATTCAAATCTTTTGAGACTAACCCACACTTTTTCCGGATTTCATAATTGCCCCGCAACGCAAAAAACAACTGGACGTATGGCACCTCATCCCATTTCCTTTCCCTTTTACAAAACAATATTAACTGCAAAATAGTATTATAATTAACAGTCCCGAGCTGTGACCATTTTTCCCCGTCTTCCAGGGTATGAAGTGGCCACCAGTCATTACAATACATAATTAATTTCTTTCAGGTAAGGGGATCACCCCCAAACTTATTCCAATTTCTCAGAATGCATCCTAACGGCAAACATTGGTAACGCTGCCTTCTGCCAAGGGTACATTACCCATTTTGATAACACAGAACACAAGCGGAACAAACAGACTAACAAACAGACCTTTAACAATTACCAATGCTGCCAAGAGAAGTGCTCTCAACCCGACTCCCCCTACTCCGATTGTCACCATAATAGCGTATGAGGAGATTTCCAATAGTCCAAAATTTAACCTTGTTATCCCTCTGATATGTTCCTAATAGTGGATACGATTTACTTGGGGGAACCAAATTACCTGACTGCAATGTCTCTAAGGACTTTGCTTCACTACTCATCCTCCGGCGGGGAGATCACAGATGGAGTCCCTGGAGAAATCCTCCGGTGCGCGCCGGAGTCCAGGCAGTGAGAGCTCCCCTCCGGTGGTACGCAGTGAGTCAAGGTCTAGTCCAAATTAGACGTCTGATCTGGATCGCCAGAAAACTGTTATTGTTTTACTCTAACTCCCGAAACGCAGAGAAAAGACTACGTTTAGGAAGGAGACATTGCTTTATTCGATAGTGCGCAGAATCGGACACTCGGGGGGAGTTCCCCAAATCGAGTGCAAGGTTAAACAGAAAGCTTAGCATATTTATACACTCAAGTTTGCATAATTCATTAGTATGGCATATACATCACGTTGACCCTTCTTATCTACTACATTTACATATGTAATATGTATATCTACTAACATTACAAAACTATACTAAGCATGTGCAGGGGTCCCAAGTGGTCGTCGGTGGTTGTTTGTGTAGGTGCCCCCTACTCATGCCAAGGCGTAGTTAACTTCAGGACACCACTACAGATGTTATTTTTCCAAAGGCTTTGTAAGCATTCTATACATCCTTAATTGCTCAAGTCCTTGTGGTTGTTATTCTAAGTTCCTGTTACAAAATTCCATCCTTGACCTCGTGAACGCTCTGCACGATAGCTAAAACTACAACAACTAGAGCATATTTACATAAGGTTACGTTTAAACTCTGCTGGTATCAAGTTCAGCTCAATAATTGCAAGCCAAGTCTCAAAAGAAGAAAAGACTGATAGCTGCAGCATGGCATTTCTGCAGCAGAAAGCTAATGCTGGTAATACAGACACAGAATCCATACACTGTCTTGCAGGCTGCTGCGCTCTCTAGAGGGAAGTCATAGCAAAGGAAACTGTATTCATTCCCAGTTTATTAATGAATTCCCAGGTGACTGCTGGAATAGTGAAAATATTACAGATGATGATGGTACAGTGTTTCAATAGAATGCAGGGAAAATTGGCTAAAAAGATGCTCTCAGGATCAAATCACACCGTTTCCTTTACTCCTTGCCAGCTCAGTTACCAGCTTTTCTTTCCCTTCTCTCTGAGATCTCCGTTTCCTTTCAGCCTTTGACTGCCAGTCTATGCCAATACCAAAGAATTCTGAAAATAGTAACACACAACAGAATCTGGTAACTAGTGAATGTATATGCAAACATAGGAGAGGGTAACACAGGAAGAATAAAATAATAGCTAGAGAACATCAGATAGTGGAAGATATGATGGCAGTTATGGGAGCTCCAGGAGGTTTATTTCCTCAACGAGCGTATTTTCATTAATGAATGACATAAATAAGGTATACTTAGTGAACATAAATGATATAAAGCAGTAATATCATGAGATTAGTACACCAAGTGCATTAAAAATGCTTTAAAAAAATAAATGCAATCCTGAGTGTAATTTTAAAAAAACGTATAGAAGGAGTGGCATCTCTGCGTCCGGCTTATTTCAGTATTTTAAAAGAGAGACCACTCACTGACAAGTAAAAATGGTTTTTTTTTTTTTCAGAATGTAAGCCATACAACATTTAGCATACTATATTAAGTTGAACTGGTTTTACTTTTTTTGTAAGTTTTTAATTTCTGCTAATAGAACTACAGTCTACTCTGTTCTTTATAGAACGACACAGAACCTTTTTAGTCAGGTAAACATACAGTAGGAACAGGTTTAACTGCAGTACTTACTTTTGCCTGGTAACAAAAAGTATGTTGACCCATGTCAATTCATGAATGCTTCCTGAAGAAGGACATGAAAATCCAGCATTTGCAAGCGTTTCACATATATTAAAAAAAATTAAATCCAGAAAGAAAGGGCGGAAAAAAGACCCAAAAGCAGAAAGATAAACAAAGAAAAAGCCTGTAAGGTTTACAGCTCTGACTGCAAAATATTCAGCCTGGCAGCTCTGGGAGAAATACAACTCTGTGTACTTGTACATGCTCTCCCCATTAGAGGAGGAGTCAGTTTTGCAACACTTACGTTCCTTGCTCGAGGCAAAACAGTGATTCTCTTCAGTACAAGCAATGTTTGGAGTGTGACAGCTTTAAAGGTAAGAAGTGTACTCTGGAGCACAGGAGAATGCTGTGCTCTATGCTTCTGCATCAGCAGAAAAAGAATATTTTTAAGCATCAGCTACATACTCTACAGGTTGTTGTGTCTCCTTTTAAATGCTTATTGCCTAGGATTTTTTTTTAAAGGGAAAACTAATACCCCATCAACATAAACTGCATCCATAATACTCTTTGTGCACCAGTAGTCCATGTTTTATATTCTAGAATAGCAGAAAAAAATAAATTATTTTTACAACAGAATGAAAGGTGTTGGGTTTACATCAAAAAGCTGACTAAACAGAAGGAAAAAAAAGGTCTTTTTTTGTAATTTTGTTAGCTTTTTCCTGTGATTTGAAAAGAGTTTCAGATTATGCAATAGGGCTTTGAATTTTACTGACATACTCAATTATTCACTAGTCATCCACCTCTACTTAACTGAAAAAATTTTTACATATTCTTATTAATGCATTCATTGAATCACATTTTTATCTTTTCTGTACTCATGACAGTGAACTGAATAGAAAATAAAATGCATGCATGTGTAGCGAAAATTCTTTGAAGCAAGAAGATTGAGCAAGAACATTCTTTTTCATAACGAAACGAGATTTCTGTGGTGTGGACGTTGTTATTAGAGTCAAGTCTCTCCAATCAAGGTCAGAATTGTTCACATCTTGTGACCAAATAGACATTCTGCAGACTATTTCAAAGAATCAGTAATCAGCTGAACAGTTTCTTGGCAAGACATTTTCAAGTAAGGAACACATACCTTGTGATCTATCCACACAGAGATTATAAAACTTAAGGTGTGTTTTTTCAGTATGGTTAGGGCTACGCCAGCCGCTGCTGAGAGGAACAGTTTCACTCTGTGCCTCCACCTGCGTTGCTCCTTTCCATCCATCATGTGTGCTGTGTTATCCATCTGACTCCATGTTAAGATAGTTCAGGGAGCGAAACTGGTGGAGGACAATTCCTTTTTTTTCCTCCTATTGTAAATTACTGAACAGGCTCACTCTGAGGTCAAATGAATACTGGCAATAGGGGAACAGAACACGTAACTGGCAGTAAAGACTCAGTTGATTGTATCCTAAAACTATGCCCTAAAATTGATCACATGCTCACCGTGTTCAGCCAGCTCTGAGCATGAGGATGAAACTGCTCCTGGAAATAGGGAACGTGTGCTTGAAAAGATGCTATCACCTCAGAAATGAGAAAAGGAACAGAAGGTAGAGCCTAACAGGTATTTCACCAGCCAGAAAAGATGTAGTAGGCCGTGGCTGATTGTTTTATTTCTGCATCTGCTTGCCCCTCTGCTAAACACAGGGAGATCAAAATGGGGAGGGGGCGGGGGGGGGTGGGGGGGGTGGGGTGGGGAGAGAAAGATAAGATCCTATCTAGGGAAGAAATTTTCAAAATGAAGGTGAATCAAGAAGTATTGTCCATGCCATCACTATCTTAATTTCTGTAAGAGGAGCGTATAATGTTAAGGTCTGCATGTACATTTTTCCCCTAACCAAAATAGGCTTTACACCCCTGGAATCTAGTTGAAAGGAAAAAGAGAACAAAAACTAAATCACTAATGATTTAGTGAAAGACAAGATGAGGGATGAGAGTTAAGAACTATGACTGAGATATATAACAAGGATAACTTCAGACATTTATACCTGTGCTATCCAGTTTATAGCTAGCTGACGTAATGGAACCTTGGTAACTGGCAGCAGGCAGTGCAGTGTGAGATAGTTCTTAAATATTTCCCCAGGATTTTGAGTTCGTTTTTTCAACTTTTAATGAGCACTGCATGCCTGTGGCTACACTACTAGCAATATTCAAGCCAGTCAGGCAAGTCTGTATAAGCACACTCAGCCTCTGGTGGAATACTGCCAAGAAAAGACAACTGTGATCCTGGATTAAGGAGACTATTTTAAAGTAATAGTAAGATCTCATATGCACAGAACACAGGTCACCCACATTCAAGAAAGATTCTTTCAAATTAGGACAGGTGAAAAGAAAGGTCACCAAGATGAGGTAAAGGCTCTAAAGCCTATCTATTACTTGGCTGGTTTAATGTGGCAAAGTAAAGGTTGAGGCAGAAAATGGAACAGGCACTTACATGTCCCTATAAAGATAATGTATGTACATAAACACAAAAGAGAGTAAGCACTGGAAAAGTCCAGTAGCTGTTTAGGCTAAAGAACAATGCTGGAGCAAAAACAACAGGTAGAAACAAAACACAAAATCAGGCAGTAAACTAAAAGGATATTAACCATCAGAGTATGAAAAATTGGAGTAGACGTTCAACGGGGTAAAAAAAAGCATAGCTATTTCTAGAATAGAGCTTGGCCACTCTCTGAAAGGGATTATCAGCTTGACTCATCCCATGTCATGTAACTGGTGTATCCACTTTAGAAATCTGGTTTAGGTCAGGATTGTAAGCTGCCCCTATAGTCAGCAGAGAAAGATTCTTCTGTGGCTGGTCTAGAAGCATAATAATTTCATTTCCAAAGGCTGATGTATTTAGAATAGTGTGTAGGCTTGGAAACTGTTAAAATAAGCTATTAAATTCCAAACAGGCATGTCCATTCCATTCCAAACATGTCCTTACAGGCATCAACAGATCATTTACAGAAAGGAAGGTTTAGCAAATTAAGAGAGTGAGGGCCTAACTTTATTTTCAATATAATGACATTTGTATCAGTATAACCTTACCAACCTCAGTGAAGTTATTTTGCATTGGAGCTCCATCAGACTTCTGACATTTAGGCAGAACAGAATTTCACTGCCCTCAAAAAGAGCAAAATAGTGTCACAACAGCAAGAATGTAGGACTGGCAGGAAGGCAGGAAAGAAGATACAAGTTAGAGCAACTAATCAAAGGAAGCAATAAGGTTTCAGGAAAGGGCTTTACAGGTGAGAAAAATGCTAAAAGGAGCATGTCAGGCAGTGAGATTGAAAGGGCATATAAGAGGAGACTACAGTCTGTCTTTGCCTTTCCCACAGCCCTTATCTACAAAAAACCTCCAGACAGTAACAGTTTGTATAGGGGTTGTGGCTGTTTGTCCCTGCCTTTCCTCCTCCACTACCACCCCCCCCCCAAAAAAAAAAAAAAAAAAAAAGCAGAGGAGAACAAACAGGGCAAGCCTCTGTTTTTAAATGTAGAGGAAAGAATATAAGAATAAAATAGGAATAAGAATTCAGAGAACTACAGAGAGAACGGTATTTTCTGCTGCTGCTGCCTTCTTTCTTTACCATGACCTCCTCTGAAGAAGCAGCAGCCAAAATGTACTTACAGGACAGCGGCTGGTTCCGTGGCCACTCACTCACTCTCACATCACCCACGTGCCTCAAAAGTCCTGCCCCTTTCCTCATCACACAGCAGGTTCACCCCAGAAGTACAGCAAGGTCCCCTAGGACCAGGATGTCCTTAGCCCATGGTGGCTACTGTTTTGACAGAGCTGTAGCCCATGCTATCTGAGAATGGCCTATGACGGGCTGGCAGCTGAAGCTGTGCCTTCTCGTTTACCCAGCAGTACCCCAAGGCCAGCAAGTCCAGGACATTCTGCATACACTCCGTATCATCAAAAATACAGCCCTTCCTTGTTTCTGCATTTTTGGTCATGGACAAAAAGCACTGATGTTGGTTTATTTTCAAGATCTGTTCATAACACATACCACATTTCCAGCCTTTACATTTGTGAGTCTTTTCCGCACATCCTTTGCACCTTTCAAACAAAACCACAATCACTTTAACAGCCAGGGCCTTGTGCTGCTGTAAGCATTCCCCAGACCTCTGCGGCAGTCTGCACTTAGGGCACCTTATTCTGGCACTCTTGTTCTGGGATATGTGAGATTGCCACTTGCCACAGAAATCCCCAGCCTTTTTTACCCTCAGACATGCTGATGATCTTTGCATTAACACGTAGTGAATGGCCACACAGTGGGATCTCACTCAGCGTGACCTCTGTGTGCATGGACCATGCTGGCAAGCAGGCACAGCTTCAGGAGCCAGGCAGTCACAGGGAGTCTGGAGATTGTGTGGGTGTGACTGATGGTGGCACAGTGGGAGCTGGCTTGGGCAAAGGAACGGAGGACATCGCGGTCCTGAGGGACCTGACACTTTCCTGGGGTGAGTTTGCCATGTGACTGTGGCAGGCAGGACTTCTGCCAGAAGTGAGGTCACTTCTTATCTTGTGTGAAAGTTGCCTTTTAGTGACGGAAGCACTCCATCTATCACCCTTACTCATGCCTGCAGCCAGTGCGACTCCTCGTCTGTGTTGGTATAGTAGAAAAAACTGGGCTCCTACTAAAGGAGGTAGAATGCGAAGACTTAACTAGCTGTACCCATGCTGAAGAATACTGAAAATCTTGTAAGGCCTGAATGAATTAATGAACAAATGAATTAACCAGTTCTTCCAGTTTTACAGAAGTTGTTTCCATATGTTTATTTTTGTTTTGAAATGATAAGCACACCTTTGGTATTTACATAAACGTAAGGAATATGCCTGTCATCACTGAGAGCTGTTCTTCAGGAATCATCCGTGTCTCATGATGTCCAATATACATACAAAATACTTCGATATATTTTTTAATACAGACTGAATACTAAGTGTAACTTTATCTAATTCAGCCCTTTATCACTTGCCCTATAAACCCCTGTAAATTCATATTCAGCTGTACAAGTTCAGCACATTCAGCTGAGTTTATCTGTTGATACAGATAAAAATTCTTTTTTCTTGGATGGGATCGTTGTACAATGTGGCAACTTCCTACTTCATTAAGCCATGCTTGATCACTTGACTACTTCCTAAAGAAATTCATGAAATGTTCCTATCTCTTTTAATTGTGGACTCGCAACAAACCCATAGCTTTCATGGATGCCTTCACTGAGTATCTCACTCTCTTGCAGTTGGCACATAGTTTAATTATGGCTGTTATTAAAACAGAACTGGAACACGGTGGAAGAAGTGGAGATCACACCCACTATCTGTATTTCAGTTCATTATTTGTTATATTTGTGTCAAAACCTCTCTCTTTCCCTTCAATTTAATCATGCAGAGAAAGGGAAAAACATATCTTTTGTCTACAAATATGTTTTCTTCTCATGGCAACATTCATGAAATAAAGATGAAATTCCTCCTGACTGAATTTTTTTTTGTTTAAATTATAAACAAAAATATTTCTGTATCACAAAAGCTTGGTTGATGTGAGATGCACATATACAAATACTGGGTTAATAACATAAGATCTAACTGATAAACTATGATGCCATGAAGATAAAGTAGCATTTACCCACGAACATGGTCTCTCTGTACTGGTAGTAAGTGACAGGCCAGCCAACCCTTTCAGAGTTTAACAGTTTTCATCTCTTTGATCTACAACTAAAGTTACACTATTATATATTGAGTCATTTCTTATTGGATATTTTTACTGTTACAAAAAGCCTACTTACATTTCTATTCCAGAATGCATTTCCACAAAACTCTACTTCTAATTAACACAGTATGTCCAACAGAGTCTCATGTTGTCTGAAAAGACAAATAGAAAAAGAGGTGGTAATAAAAACATGCTTTCAAAGGTCTTGTATCCTAATTGTTTACAATCTCTCTTAAATTCATTCAGTCTCTTAAAATATTCTAAGAAATGGTCCTAGCCATTACTGTAGGGCAGATACAGGTTTCTAAAGGACACTAAACACAAATAATGCTTAATTTCCAACTTACATGATTGTCTCATGAACACTAGCTGTAAAAGTGTATTTTGTTCTTCTGTTCTTAGTTTTTAGCTTATTCAAATGCAGAAGTGTTAGAACTCTGTCATTTGCTCCCTAAATCAATCAGAAATTGTTGAAGTAGATGAGGAGATGTATGTTAAATCAATAACGTATGTAATATGCAGGAGGCAGAACTATGTAATGATGATGAGATTCCTCTGACTCTGTAATCTGTTCAATGATGAACTTGCCCTAATGCACTTGTCCATGCCAATCTACTGATGGCCATCAGTGTAAGCCCTATGGCCAAGAGCAGTGCCTCCTGAGTGACATTTAAATTCAACCCTGAGTGCAGTAGAATGGCTACTCAAAAATCTTTTCTGAAGTGTGCCTGAATGTATTAGTGTTCCTTGCTCCAGAACAATCTCATGTCTCTGCTCTAACTTCTGGGCCTGAAAGCTGTGCTATCCAACAAAGTTGAAAAATCTTTTGCCTTTTTCAAGGAGTTTTACAAGTCATATCATATATATATATTCTGTATCAGAACTAGTGTGGCCAGCAGGAGGAGGGAAGTGATCATGCCCCTGTACTTGGCACTGGTGAGGCCGCACCTCGAATACTGTGTTCAGTTTTGGGCCCCTCACTACAAGAAGGACATTGAGGTGCTGGAGCATGTCCAGAGAAGGGCAACGAGGCTGGTGAGGGGTCTGGAGAACAAGTCTTATGAGGAGCGGCTGAGGGAACTGGGGTTGTTTAGCCTGGAGAAAAGGAGGCTGAGGGGAGACCTCATCGCTCTCTACAACTCCCTGAAAGGAGGTTGTAGCGAGGTGGGTGTCAGTCTCTTCTCCCAAGTAACTAGCGATAGGACGAGAGGAAATGGCCTCAAGTTGCGCCAGGAGAGGTTTAGATTGGACGTGAGGAAAAATGTCTTTACTGAAAGAGTGGTTAAACATTGGAAGAGGCTGCCCAGGGAAGAGGTTGAGTCCCCATCCCTGGAGGTATTTAAAAGACGAGTAGATGAGGCACTTAGGGACATGGTTTAGTGGGTAGTGGTGTTGGGTTGATGGTTGGACTCGATGATCTTAGAGGTCTTTTCCAACCTCAATGATTGTATGATTCTATGATTCTATTTCAAGGAGTTTTCCAAGTCATACCATATATATCATGTAATATGATATAATTTATCACATGATGAGATGTATCCATATTAGAAGAAAACTCTCCCTTAAGAATTATTTCCAATAAATGTATTAAATCCATTATGAAATAGAAAATAATGCTCACTTCCAAAAAACATATTGCTATTCAAAATCATGTTATATGATCATTAAGAATGATACTGCTGTTTTACTTAACATCTGAATAATCACTGTGTAGAAAAATGTTGTAGGTGAGCAGTATTTCATTGCCTATTGAGTATTCTTTATCTTAACAAGAAAGCGGCTATGTTTTGCCTTAGCTTGCATGATTAACGTGCTACTTTATAAAACAGAAATATATGTTTGCTTGAGATTATTCTCTTTCCCAAGTAGCATTTGTTGGCCATGGTTGGAGAAGGGAGAGTGAACCAGATGGAGCTTTCATCTGTCCCAGTATGACTGTTCTTCTAACAGTACTTAATGGCAACAATAGGATGTATGATGCATCTTTTCCTCTCATACGTGCACATTCTCAAACCTCTTCCATGCAGTGAGCCTGAAGGAAGAGGTCTCTGCCATCATTAACTACCTGATCTTTCAGAAACCACTGAAAAAATAGCTGGACTGCAAATAGGAAATTTGGAAATAGTTCCATCCTATCAAGGCTATCCAATTTTCCACTTAATTTTTTTCAACCAAAATAATTGAATTGTTATTCAGGATTATATGAGGGGACTGATTCACCATTTGACCAGAATCGTACTTTTAAGTTAGAAGAAATCACATAGGCATACTAAAAGCATTCTAGCTGATCAGTTTAATACTGACATAATTACTAAGAATTAATCTTTACTTAGCTATCCTTTTCTTTGTTGTGTTTTTTCTTTCCCCCCCTTCTTTGTGTACTATCACTGATGGTCATAATTGCAAGAAAAAACAGTATGTCCATACTGATGATGATTGTCTCTCTCCTTGGTAATTACTAACTTTTCTTCCTTTCTTCCTAGGATTCAATCAAGTTTTGAATGTGATAGCTTGTTAACAAGAAACAAATAGTTACAATGCCTAATTCATATTTTTAACTGATGCTGTTCTACTGTAGTAGTTCCAAACTGGAAGAATGTTTTATTAGTGGGGTATCCCTACTTCGATTTTGAGCCTTCTTCTCCATATTAATACAAAGAGCTAAATTCTGCAAAGATACCAACAGGCAGACAGTAGAAAACTAGCAGTGAAAATGGCTGTGACAATGTCTTACAAACCACAGACTGAAAAGAAGGAATTAGCACATGGAAATTCACAATGATACTACCTGAAGAGACAGATTCTGGAGACTGGAAAAACATTAAGTTCACATCATTTGCTCAAGCCATTCATGGGACACAACACACTAATCAGAAAAACTTCCATGGAAAGCAAAATATAAAATAAAACACATGGCAAATAAACAATGTAACTTACACGCAAAGCACTCTGACAAGTAGAACTTGGATATGAATTATGTTTGTTTTCTTGGTACTTGAGCTTTAATGTCCCAGTAAGACTGCCTATCTGTAAGGACAGCAGCTGTTTTTTATATTTTATTGTTTTCTTTAATCTAAAATAAGAATTTTTATTGAATGTACATGCCTTGATCTTTGTGCATAACAATAAATGGCTTTTTCAATAGAACTACATATTTGAAAAAAACTCCATAAATACTTAAAAAATTCTGGGCAAAGTCATTAAAAATACAAAGCCTTGTAAGATTATTTATGAATCACTCTAAGAAGCACATAGAAAAAATAATGCTAATTTTGTCTACTCATGCTGTTTCTCATGGAAGTATTCTTAGCAAAGAGTAAGGAACTACCATCACAAAATCACAGAAAATGTAGTGCACAGAAAATAAAGTGTAAATGCAGCAAAAACAATTTCTTCAAATCAAATTATTGCTATACTCCCTTAAGGCCAAACATGCTCTGCTCAATTTAAGCACCCATTTGAGGTATGGCTTCTCTAGCAAATAAAATCTAAAATCAACCTTCTGACTTTAGGAGGGGAATGATAGAGGATAAGTCCCTAATTTCTCATGAGTCAATGGAGAGAGGCACCTTTGAGAATTGCAAAGATGGAGATTTCAACAGCCCCTTTAGCTAACCCAATCCAGTGTTTAACCACTCTCAGTATTTTTTCCATATGTTCAATCCAAATTTCCTTTGTTGCAACTTCTGAGCACTGCCTTCTCATGCTATACACTTTTTAGAAGAGTCTAGCCTTTTAGGTAGTTGAAGAATATAACTAGATCCTCCATTAACCTTCTTTTCTTCAGGCTAAACAAACCCTGTTCCCTCAGCCTTTCCCTGTGCATTATAAGCTCCAATCCAGTCCAGTTTGTTGACATTTTTCTTGTACTGGGGAACACAGCACTACAAATGCAGCGACCCTCCTGCTAAAATAGCACAATGTACGGTTGCGTGTTTCACAGTGAGAGTGCACTGTTGGCTTATATTCAACCTGGCATCCATTGTAAATCCCAGGTCCTTTTCAACAGGGCTGCTACCCTGCAGCTGGTTCCCAGCCTGTACTGATGCATGAGGTTCCTCCTTCCCAGATGCAGAACTACACGAGCCTTCTTTTGGCCCACTCCTCGTATTTCTTAAGGATCCTCTGGGTTGAAACTCTGCCATTTGTCCTCTCAGCCTGACCTCACTCCCTAATTTACTACCTTTTGTAAATTTACTAATCATCCAGGTCACTGATGGAAGTACTTACATTAGACCACCACTAGCCGGTCAGAAAGTAAAACTAGCTCTGGAAACAGAGGCAAGAATGCTACACTGTCTACCAATGCCACGTGAGCTATAGATATTAGATGTACCTAACGGAACAAAAAGTCACCTCTCCAGAACAAGCACTCCTAAACATGTTTGGGTGCGCACAGCTACGTGCTGAGGGGAATTCTGGTGCGGAAGGTAAGCACCTACACATTAGGATGATGGCCACACTCCCTGTCTGGATTTAGATGGGCTTCAGGAGCTAATGTCCTAGTTTAGGCAAGAATCCAGCTGACAGTAGTCCTCTCATTGGGCATAAGGAGCTAGAAAAATAATTCCCAGGTGCTCAGGGACAGTAAGTGGCAGCATATAAGGCCAGCTCAAATGACCTGAAGAGGGTTTAGGTGCTCAATACCTGATAGAATATACACACAAACATTATAGAATTTCTATGGTAATAGTTCAAAACAGTGTCTTATCATCATGCAAAAAATTTATGTTTCTAGAATTGTAGTTTGTTACAAAATAAGATTTTTATTTTTTAGTAATGATTCTTTCCTTGTTTCTTGTTTCTTTTTTTAAAACTCTTTTTATAGCTTCTCACTTCAGGATGGTAAAGCTAACAGTCTAATACCCTGGTCTCCCTTTCAATAGGTCTGTTGCATAGACAAGAGAAGAGATTTTCATCCTATGTACGTCAAAATGGCAGAACAAAACGAATTATAATTATGTAGGGACACACTCTCATTTTCAAATATAGTTTGGCATCTCAAGTTTCACTCTTCAATGCCTGTCTGTGGTGGGTTATGTTGCTTTTCCAGTTCTACATAATCTTTCATTATTGTGCAGTCAGAAGCTTTCTTACAAAGTTAAGCTAGATTCCTTGTGAAAAGCTTATTTGCTGCAGAAGGTACTTTAGTTGTAGAAAATTAAAATACTGGTTTCTCAGCAAATCCCTTTGTTATTATTAGTTTGCTGATATGCATAAATAATTAAATGGAGAAAAAGACATGAATGTGGTTTTGTGATAGGTTTGCTCCTTTGTTACCAATCACGGCTTTATGTTCATAGTCTTACAGTATTTTTGAAAGACTACAACACATTCTGTTCTCAGCACCCTTTACAACAGATGTACAGTATTTGACATATGCACACAACTTCATTAGCAGAGAGATGATTAAATAAAATTATTGATGTATGAAATTGGCTGCCTTTTCCTCTTACCCATATATACAAGAGACAGGAAATGCTTTTGAAATGGAAGATCTAAGGTATAGGCCAAATCATCCTGTGGGAGGAATTTAGGAGCTACCAAGCTTCTGGAGAATACTCAGTTTGTTTCTTGCTTTTTAAAGCAAAAAAACAACCTATGGAATGGGGTAAAGTTTTCGATTTTACACAATTAAGCACAGAGCACAGTTGACATTCTGCAGTCCCTTTAAACCACTCTTCAGTTCTAAGGTATAATCAAGTGTACCAAAGTAATTTATAAAAAATATTTCTGTAACCTGTTCTCAAAGACATCTAGTAATAGAGGTTCTACATTTCCAAGCAATTTTTGAAGACAGTTTTTCCCACTGTTCTTGAAAAAGCCTGCCTTTTACTGTGATGCAGACAATTAGAGTTGCAATTGTTTATCTTAAATTATCGCACCCAATACTTAAGATATTCTACATATCTGTGTACCCGATTCATAGGCATATCAAAGTATTTACATGTCTATGTCAATTTGTAAGTCTGCCTTTACAAGCATAATATGCAAATGAAGAGCAATCCACAGAAAATCTGCATTTTTAAGTATCTAGAAGAACTGCTCTCATTCATCATTTGTGAATGAAATAAATTAATTCATTCTCTGTAGTCATCTCTTTAAAATGCCTTACAGAAATAATGCCTTGGAAAATATCATTAGTTCATTTTCCTGCTAATAGACTAGATTGCAGTATCTCTCAGGCAAAGTGCTAGAGGGTACATTGTTCTAGATATTAAAAACCGTACAAAGACATATAGATTTTTCACTGTCTTTCTTCCTTCTTCTGTATATGCTTTTTAAGATACAATAATTTTTTTTTCTAACAAGAATGTAGAATGTCTATTGGAAATTTTGATAAAAGTTGTATTTTCTCCCATAAATTCCACTCATTGTTTTTTCATTTCCTGCATAGGTTGTCTAAAGTAAGTATTTGACTGTTTTTCAATCATTTAGAATCATTTACAAGGTTCCATGTAGAGCCTTTGTTCTACATGGATCCTGTTTAATACTGTTTAATTTTTATTACGATAAAAATACTTACATGTGAAACATATCAGATCATACTAACTGGGAAATACTTTAAAAAAACAAGAAGAACAATTTTCTCCCTCAGGATGTTAGTCTCACAATTTGACTTTCCTTGACATGTACTAGCTGAGAATTATTATACACTTCTAATGCATCCCATGTAGTTTTCAAGCCAAAAACCCAACTTTTAAAAATAGGATCCATGTTAATAGAAATAACTTGGTGAAATAACATTGCCTTTTTAGACAATGAAGCAGAGAAAATAAAGACTAGTTGTATATCATTCTGCACCTTGACATGTTGAGTTTGACATCTGCATGCATATGCTATTAATTTTCTATTCAGCCTTTGTAATCTGACCTAGTTTCTACCTTATATGTGACTCTGTTTCTTGGGTCAATCTTCAGGTTCCTCCATCACTGAAGAACTCATGATTTCGCCACATTTGTCTTCTATTGAATCGCCTCTCTTTCTTTTGCTAGAGAGTAATTTGTGTGGGTGCCCGTCATATTGTTCCTTTAAGAAACTGTCAACTTTCTTTAGTTGCAGTTATGAAAGAAAGCTTCTGTGTAAACATGAAAACAAAGTAATAGCCTGTCTGGTCCTTCAGCTCTCTGCAAGGAAAAAAAATTGTGGGAGCTCTCATTCAAATACTGGTACAGTATCTTTCCACAAAACTATTATAGAAAATACCTATAAGGAAAAGTAGGTTTTAAGACATGAAATTTTAAAGCTGTAAAAGAAAATAGATAACCTCTAAGATAAGGTATATAGCTGTATGTAACTGAGAATCCTTTCTGAAAAGCTTTACCAGGGAAATGAAATTACAGAGATGTACTTTACCATTCTTTAAAGAGATGAGCTGCCAAAATTCTCATTTTTGTAAAGAACAACAAGTGGTTTCAAAGAAGATGCTGGTAAGCCACTTGGGCCAATGGCCCTTTTACTTAAAGAACCCAAGTAAAGAAGAGAAACAGCATAGAACCCAAGTGTGGAAGAGAAACAGTATCATTAAAGCAAAGTAGTTTTCTTTCATACAGTCAGACAGCCAAGCAAAGAGCATGTCTACAATACTACATGCTGCCCATCACACGTCCAGCTGACCTAGAAAGTGGATGGACCACACATGAGCAGAAAGTAGTGTAGTGACATCAGTGTGACACTGGGTTTGAGTTAAGAGGCCCCACTTCTCTGCATGGCCTGTTAACCTGAGCTCAGGATGATGCTTGCAGTTTTGATGTTTGCTATCCTTTAGTGGCCAGTTCCAATGATGACTTCCCTTATTCCACCTAAATACCTTTGCTGGCGTCAAGTCTCATTTTGCAGTATACTTAAGCAATTTCTTTCATTTCCATGGTGAAATTTCCAATTTCTGACTGTTTCTTGTCTGATTATTTTGCTCTGATATCTCCTTCTTTGGCAATACGGGTTTTTTACCCTTCTCAATACTCAACTCTCTATTCTTATCCCATTGCTTTTTAGGACTCTTCTCTTCATTGGACTTTGTATGATTTTCTCCTTTGGTTAATTTCTAAAGATTCAGTTCTTCTAGCAGCTCTACCACAAGTTTTGGCTCTCAAACATTATCTACAGTTCTATGTTTGGCTATAACTTAATAAAAAAGAAAGTTGGAATTAATAAATTTGCCGTTTTAAAACAAAGCCATTTGCTACATTTAGGAATTATGTGCATTTCTGAAATTCTCTAATGAATATAACTGAACAAATTAATCTGCTACTGAAAGTGACTTTAAGAGGAGAAATATTGTCTAGTTATTAATCAGAATTGCAAAAGTAGCTGATTGTACCACAGTACTTCGGGATTAAAAACATAGAAATATTGCAGCATCTGTGAGCAAGGTTTAAAAATATGATTCATCAGTTTCTTTTATTACAAGATGTTTATTTAATTACAACAATAATATGCCGTAAGTATAATACAAGATGTGAATCACGCTGTAACAACTCATGTTGCTCAAAATATGAAGGAATAAGATACAGATCTAGTCAGTCTCCCCATGCATGTTATTTCCTTATCTACGATCAATATAATGTAGTACAGTTCTGTTTTACTAGGTGTAGTTTCATGCCAACTAAAACTTCAGTATGATTGATCACGCTTGATCTATGCTATATATCTGCATTGTCTTCGCAAGGCTGTAGCTTTGAAATGGTAAAAAAGGCCAATGTCTTCAATACTGTTTGGAGTGTTTTATCTCGAATATCTGAATCAAGATTGCATTTCTGTTATAAAAACATGCTTTAGATTCAGTAAGTATAGGTTGCTTTTCTTTCCCCCGCCCCCCATATGCATCAGTTACTGTTAGCAGATAAGTGTAGTTTATCTGAGTTAGACAGATGACGATTCCTTGGCTGGTATTTTAACAAAGTGACAATTACTTGTAAGAATATTCTAACACTTAAGGTGATTATGTAAATATATTCTACTTTTTTCAAACATAAAAAATTATTCTCATGCAGAGGAAGGACAGCTGAAGTAAATGGCTGCTGAAGAAATCAGGAAGCAGAGATGCATTTCTTTACAAAGACAGAGAAATCTAGATAGATTGGAGCATTGGGCAATCATCAATGGAATAAAATTTTACAAGAACAAATGCCAGATTTTGCACCTGGGACAGAGTAACGCCGGGCACAAGTATAGATTGGGAGAGGAGTGGCTGGAGAGCAGCCCTGCAGAAAGGGATCTGGGGGTGCTGGTCGACAGCAGGCTCAATGTGAGTCAGCAGTGTGCCCTGGCAGCCAAGAGGGCAAACTGCATCCTGGGGTGCACCAAGCGCAGCATAACCAGCCGGTCAAAAGAGGCGATTGTCCCGCTGTGTTCAGCGTTGGTGCGGCCTCACCTTGAGTGCTGTGTGCAGTTCTGGGCCCCACAATTTAAGAAGGATGTGAAGGTCCTTGAATGCCTCCAGAGGAGGGCAACAAAGCTGGTGAAAGGGCTGGAAGGCATGTCCTGTGAGGAGCGGCTGAGGACTGTGGGCTTGTCTAGTTTGGAGAACAGGAGGCTGAGGGGCGACCTCATTGCTCTCTACAGCCTCCTGAGGAGGGGACATGCAGAGGGAGGTGCTGAGCTCTTCTCCCTGGTATCCAGTGACAGGATGCATGGGAATGGCTCAAAGCTGTGCCAGGGGAGGTTTAGACTGGACATTTGGAAGCATTTCTTTACCGAGAGGGTGGTCAAACACTGGAACAGGCTTCCTAGAGAGGTGGTTGATGCCCCAAGCCTGTCAGTGCTTAAGAGGCATTTGGACAATGCCCTTAATAACATGCTTTAACTTGGTCAGCCCTGAATTGGTCAGGCAGTTGGACTAGATGATTGTTGTAGGTCCCTTCCAACTGAACTATTCTCTTCTCTTCTCTTCTCTTCTCTTCTCTTCTCTTCTCTTCTCTTCTCTTCTCTTCTCTTCTCTTCTCTTCTCTTCTCTTCTCTTCTCTTCTCTTCTCTTCTCTTCTCTTCTCTTCTCTGAAAAAAATACTAGCAGCTAATTCTCCAGAGTTACCCATAGCTGGAATTTCAATCCCATTGTTATTGTGTGGCTGAAAGGTATTGATGTTTGCGACATCCTTAAGGTAAAAAATTAACCTATACATTCTCAGAATAGCAATGACAGATGCTTGATAACTAGTATATGGAAACGTATAGACAGAATTTTTTACATGGCTTGGGAGGACGGGGGTATAACCCTAACCCCACCGATCCATGTACATTTTCATGTTGACAGTGCTCATTTTAATGCCTTTCATCACAACCTACACTGCTTGTTTCCTCCCCTCTGATGCCTCTTTAGTTACATCTGCTTATTTATTTTGCGGGATCTATTGTGAACTGGATCTAGGAACTGGTCCATCTGAAAACAACTTGCAAATTTGATCAAACCTTCCACAAAATGAGAGTTTGTTAGTTGCTCGATTCAGTTCACAGTCTTGCTCCACAGTCAATTGTGTCAAAACAAAAGACAAGCAATGCACCCTGACTTGAAAGGAGCAGGGAAAAATCGAGGGCTTTTCTTAATCTATGAAGGATGACTAAAGAAAGTGTAATTTAATGTAGAGAAATGAAGACTGAATGACAACACTATATACCTTCAAATATTGAAAATCAGAAAGGTCTTACGCCAGTGCTGCCGCTGAATGTGGAACTTTATGCTAAAAATCACTGCAAAATAGGGTCAGAAACAGCCCTAAGACAGCATCTGCTCTGTCTCCAATACCAAAGTGCTTTCCCCTTCCTGAAAGACATTTTTGTAACCTACTCTTAATGATTCAGTGATGGATTTCCACAATCTGTCATGAAACCTAGAAATCTTAAAAAAATCTGCCTTCTCCATAATCTCTCCTAAAGTCTTACATGAAAGTTTTCCTAATCTCTCACCTAAATCACCTGTTCTGTGATTTGGAACAATTACTGTTTGCTCTGTGTACCACAGACAGAGAACAGATTATCCTGTTTCTTTTTGCAGTGGCTTTTAAGTATTTGAAAATTGTTATCATATCCCTCTACTACTCTTGTCCTCCTATGTTATCTTCTCAAGATCAAAGATTTCAAGTTTTTCCCTTGTCATAGATTTCTCTGGATTTCTGAGAAAGCTTTCTGCTCTTAGATTATCTGAAATTATTCTACCTCTTCTTGAAGCAAAACACCCCAAAAATGAATTAAATACTTAATTTAGTCATTACCATTGCTGAAGAGTAGAAGAAAATATACATATCTTACAAACTGTACTCCTTATATCCGACATAATACTTGCCCTTCTCATGAATGAGTAAACCAGGAAGTAGCCATATGTCTAACTCAGATAAAATATGTTTATCTGCAAAGAATAACTGAAACATATGGCAAAACAGAAAGTCTTCCTTTTGCAAACAAAGCATGGTTTCAATGTGCAAATAAATTTCATATTCAGATACTTGAACTGAAACACATCAAACAGTATTCAACAGGCTTAACTCTCGCTCAGCTTGTGATCTGCTGTATTCTACGGATCCTTTTATTTTTGCAGAATTATTATTTAGTTGTTCCCCATCCTATTGCTGTGTGGTTATTTTTTCCTACCTAAATTCCTAAGTTTCCATCCTTTCTTGTGTTGTCTCCTACTTTTTCGTAACATGATTTCAATTTTTAAAGGCTATTTTGGATTGTCTGCCATTGCAGATCCACCACATCAATTTCATTTGTTTACTTATTAAGTCCATGTTTAAGGCTGTTAATAAAAATCCTGACTCATACTGGATACAGGACAGACACTTATTGAACTCCACTTGATAGGGACTTTTGATGCTGAACCATTGATAACTACCTCTGGTTTGATTTTCCAACTAGTTTTGTTTTCATCCTAACAAATTCATCTTGACCATGTTTCCCTGCTAGCTTATAAGAATGGCATGTGATAGAGCATTGAAACCTTATTAAAATCAAGATATCTAATATTTACTGTTTCTCTATCTATGAGGTCTGCTATGCTTTCAGAGAAAGAGATCAAACTGCTTTGACATGAGGAAAAATTTCTTTACTGAAAGAGTGGTTAAACATTGGAAGAGGCTGCCCAGGGAAGTGGTTGAGTCCCCATCCCTGGAGGTATTTAAAAGACGTGTAGATGAGGCGCTTAGGGACATGGACCCACACATGGTGGTGTTGGGTCGATGGTTGGACTCGATGATCTTAGAGGTCTTTTCCAACCTTAATGATTCTATGATTCCATGACATCATTTGTTCATGACAAAGCTGTTAAGTTACTCATCTGCTTGTTCCCCTCTTGATGTTTATAGGTAAGTAGTTTGATTATATTGTTCTATTTCTCTCCTTCAAAATTGAACAGATTCCACTAGCTCTCCCTTTTGGTATTAACTGCATTCAGTAGCTCATCGAGACTGACTTCTTCAATGAAAGCTAATCAAAATCTTTGGCCTTTCCACTTTTTAGAGAACTAAAATTCTCTTGGTCTTTTTCTTACTTCTCTTCCTGTACCAGAGAGATATTTCACATTTGCCAAATTGTCCCTCTTTAGTCACATCTCATTTCATGTCTCCTGCTTAGGAAAGCTGATAATCTTGAATTGTAAGAAAACCAAGAGCCTATGCTGTTAATACGTCGAGGAAGAGTCATTCCTATTCAAAGGCTTTAGACAGGGACTAAACCCAAGAAGATAAATGTGCTGTATTAAACTGGTCCCTTGAGGGAAAGGATAGGTAGGGCATGTAAGGATCTCCGTAAGGAAAAGAAATATATACTACAGTAAAAAGTGTAAAGGACTCACCGGCAATATTTACTATAGTAAACAAAATAACGTCATGGCACAAGCTCAAGCACTAGTATGCATCTGTCCATACTATTTAACAGTTAGCACAATCCTGGTCCAGTTTTAGTCTGTTCAAATCAGCACTCTTCCAGAAGGTGCACAGGAGCATTTGGGAAGTAGCATGGACCAGTTACTGTTCCCTACAGGCAGTATGGGCCAAGGCCATACTGTTTTGGAGGAATGAGAGTTTAACAATATGGGTATGGGATGTGTGGCGCCACATGTTCTTGGGGCTACAGAATTGTCCCTGGGTCATTTTGTATACTGGTATAGACACAGCCAATAACTTTTGTCTAATTAATCAGTGGTTTCCTTTATTTTGAGTGCTCGAAGTGTTCTGGATTTGTCTGAGTTTGTCCCTGGTTTATACAATTCTCTTCTACTCCTCTGTTGCCATTTGACAAAGCTTCTGCTTTCTTTGTGCTTACTTCTTATATTTGAGGTCAAACAAGAATTTACGATTTATTTGGGCTGTCGCCCTCTACACTGTATACACTCTGCATTGGAGGAATGTGTAGTTAGTATAATAGTATACTGTATTCAGGGTGATACCTGTTTTCCTTTAGTCTTTTCTTAGACTTACCTCCTGTGAAATATTACATATTAATTTTCAGAGCTGAAGTCTGCTAATTTGGAATCTGATGGTGTTTTTTTGCTGTATTCCTTTCATCAAAACATATCTGAGTAGTCAAAATCCTTCACTATCACTACTGATGGTAGGTGATTCTACTAGTTGCTCATTAGAAGCTTTGTTTTATTAATCTTTCTAGGTTAATTGTGTTTACTAGGCCCTCACCATGATAATTGTCTACGTTCTTGTCCCCTTTAAAAACTATCCAGAAATTTCAGTACGTTTATGCCACTGTATTACAGGCTCCAGACAAAGTGTCCAAGCAAACATCACCAAGCCTCTCCTATATCTATTCATATAGTCAGTACAGAAAGTACAATCAGCCTGTTATGAATTGATATAGCAGAGAATCAGTAGAATAATTAATATGTATTACGATAAAACAATGTAGCTTCTTTGTGAAGGACAGAGGGGGATAAAAAGGAGGTGGTGTTTGCTTGGACACTGGAAACAATGCAATCATCAGCTATATACATTTGGAGGAAATGATCTGATGAGTAAGTTGGAAGAGCATTCTTAGGAAACAAGAATTTTACACGTGAACAACAGTGAAACAGGAGCACATTAGTTTGGAATGCACCAACAGATATAAACACGCCTTCTAAAGAGGCAGGAAGGCAGCCTCAACATGCAAGAACTAATGAATTCTGTTCATTCAAAATCCAACTTACTGAAAGCTTCCAGCAGCTTGTGATTGATAGAACATTCTCATGCCCTGAAGCTCTCTAATGGAAATGCCCTGTAATGGAAAGCTGTGAGACTGAGGCTGCAGCCCCGGATGAAAGAAAAATAAATTCAAATTAAAATGCAGTGGTGTAGGTGCCAAAGAGAAATTATCTAAATGCAAAAGAGCAAAGAAGGTAAGGATCAGAGACAACTCAAGAAGTTTCCATTGCGTTAAAAGAGCAGGCCTGAGTAATGCAGCAAAATCCAGACGGTTTTAAAATATTTTTAGTGGAAAAGAAACATAAAAGCACATTATGTATGTATAACAATGTATACAGTTGGAGGAGAGTTTCCCTAAATAAAAAATAGTTTCAAAGCCATAAGCCAGAAACAGCTAGAATAGCAAAAACATGAAAAGGAAAGGATTATGATCTGTTATCTCTCAGTTAACCTCTCAGTTAACTGTGTGTTGCCTGCTTGCAGCATTAACTTTTCAGCACAGAGATTTCTGTCTCTGCATGTCTAAAAAATTCATAAACTACATCAATAAATTACACTTTCATGTTTTTAGAGTGTTTGTCAATGCTGTGATGCAATCCTGCAGCTCTTGAACTGGAAAAATTATTATTTTTAAAGTTGTAGTTATTTTCCAATACAGATCTGCCAAAATGACTGGCCTAAAACTGAATTATTTTACAGGAATATTCCCTGTAAGCTGATAGATATATATCCTTCACTACATGCTAATTGGTATTAGTTATAACATTGCTTAATATTCACTTTGTCAATGTACAAATCTTCTAAAGTGAGTACTGCCAAAACTCAGAGGTCTTATTTTGTTTCTCAGTCAAGATTCAGCAGAGACTGTGATGGCTCAACTACGAAGATGATGATGAAAACAAAACATTTCACAATATATTTACTAATATATTAGAAAACATCATGGATAGGTAAAATCATTCACACCCATTAAAATGTAAAAGAACATAAACAAAAACATTAGGTGCCATATTTGTTTTCTAAATGTGCCAATAAAAGTAGTCAATCTGATTCATGTTGAAGGTAGCAAATGGAATATATGAATTGCTTTTTTCTTCAGAACCTGAAGTTACTGTAGAATTTGATAGAGAGGGCAACAACATTCAAAAAGTGCACATCAGTGTGACTTAAAACCACATTACATATTACTCAGATGCTAACAAGGTCACTAGAACTTTAGTCTGAAACTACTACATGTAGTAGTAGTAGTTACCTCCATGCTTGTAAATCAAACTATCTAGAAACATTCCTGGGCATTGGAACCTGATTGCCTATACTGTTAATTGTTGGAATGGTCCCTGACACAGATTTGGTCCACGTCATCTATTACTCTCCCAAACAACAGCAGATCTGGACACAAATCTTCAGCTTGCACAAGGGACCAGTCCCAGCAGGTTGTCTGGATGCAACCACAGTGTTTTGGAGGGCAAGACAATTTATAAGTATGGAAATAGAGTATTTCATGTCAGTTGGCCTCCAAGCCAACTAGGTACATTTAATTTACTAAAAAAGATGCAGCCATAATGACTGCCTGGCAGAAAGTAGTGCTGAAACTTTTTAATATGCATAGGAAGCCTACTGATACTGTACTTAAAGTATATATAAGAAAGAAGCCAGCATGGCTTCACAAAGGGCAAGCCCTGCCTGAGCAATCTAGCGTCCTTCTATGATGGAGTGACTACATAGGTGGACAAGGGAAGAGCTACAGATGTCACCTCTCTAGACTTCTGCAAGGCCTTTGACACAGTCCCCCACAACATCCCTCTCTCTAAACTGGAGAGGTATGGATTTGATGGGTGGACTGTTTGGGGGATGAAAAATTGGTTGGATGGTCGCATCCAGAGGGCAGTGGTCAATGGCTCAATGTCCAGATGGAGATCAGTGGTGAGTGGTGTCCTCTCAGGGGTCCGTACTGGGACCGGTACTGTTTAATATCTTCATCAATGACATAGCGGGATCGAGGGCACCCTCAGCAAGTTTGCAGACCAACACCAAGCTGAGGGGTGCGGTCGACACACCAGAGGGACGGGATGCCATCCAGAGGGACCTGGACAAGCTGGAGAAGTGGGCCCATGTGAACCTCATGAGGTCCAACAAGGCCAAGTGCAACGTCCTGCACCTGGGTTGGGGCAACCCCCGGTATCAATACAGGCTGGGGGATGAAGGGATTGAGAGCAGCCCTGCTGAGAAGGACTTGGGGGTACTGGGGGATGAAAAGCTGGACATGAGCCAGCAATGTGCGCTCGCAGCCCAGAAGGCCAATCGTATCCTGGGCTGCATCCAAAGAAGCGTGGCCAGCAGGTCGAGGGAGGGGATTCTGCCCCTCTACTCTGCTCTGGTGAGACCCCACCTGGACTACTGCGTCCAGCTCTGGAGCCCTCAGCATAAGAAAGACATGGACCTGTTGGAGCGGGTCCAGAAGAGGGCCACGAAAATTATCAGGGGGATGGAACACCTCTCCTGTGAAGAAAGGCTGGGACAATTGGGGTTGTTCAGCCTGGAGAAGAGAATGCTTCGGGGAGACCTTCTTGCAGCCTATCAGTACTTAAAGGGGGCTTGTAAGAAAGATGGGGACAGACTTTTTAGCAGGGCCTGTTGCGACAGGACAAGGGGGAATGGCTTTAAACTAAAGGGGGGTAGATTTAGACTAGATATAAGGAAGACATTTTTTACGCTGAGGGTGGTGAAAGACTGTCACAGGTTGCTCAGAGAGGTGGTGGATGCCCCGTCCCTGGAAACATTCCAGGTCAGGCTGGACGGGGCTCTGAGCAACCTGATCTAGTTGAAGATGTCCCTGCCCATGGCAGGGGGGTTGGACTAGATGACCTTTAGAGGTCCCTTCCAACCCAAACTATTCTATGATTCTATGATTCTAAGAATAAACAAGTATTTAACTTTTGTAAGTGTATGTTATGACTAGTAAACTGTAGGTGGTGTTTTATACAACATCAAAGCTGCATATGCTAATAAAGTATGGTAATCTATAAGACATGATACTTTACTGCCTGTTGTTTTACATATTTCAGCAATGTAACCTTCTTAGCTGTCCAAATGGTTATTCGGTAAAATGGAGCTAAACAGTTAAGAGGGCAGCAGAGAAAAGTGTGTGAATTTTAAGAGTGTCGGTGTTTGGTTTTGTTTTGGTTTTTTTCCCCCCTGTAAGCTCAGGCCAAGTCTCTTCAATTCTAAAGCTGCAGAGGTGGGGATGAAGAGGAAGGGACTATTTCTTGAGCCTAATGTTCATTACTGCTATTTGCCATATTTTCTGCATGCTAAAGGAGTGGGATTAAGGGAATACCCTCAGAGTATAAAGTACTCTAATAGGATTGAACTAATAATCTGATTACAGAATGAGCTGTGCACTGCTCAAGATGCACACAGTGAATACAGTATGCATGCAAACATGCATACACATGCATGTCATCATAAGAAAAACTTTGCATCACAGTACTTCTGATCTCATTTACAATTTAAGGATCATTGTCTGCCTAATCTATTACTACTACATCCTTATTACCCCCTAAAAATTCTTTGTGTCTGACAAACATACCACACTGTTCATTGGCTAAAGAAAAGCAAGACTCTGATTAATCCCATCTAATTTTAGTCATGTAACACAGACACAGAGATTATAAACATACACTTTTCAATAGTAAAGTGGGCAAAATGTTAAAAGGAGCTGAGCCATCCTCAGCTTCCTTTAAAATCATTCCAAGCATGAGAACAATGTTCTAGGAAAGACTCGATTATTTAAATTTATTTAAAGAAAATCTGATTACTTTCCTGAATAGCCTACTTATTAAGTATGCACCCTGTTAGGATATTCAATAAAACAACAGGAATGGCTGTGGCAAATGCTAAATGTTTAATATATGCAAAAGTGTTGGTCAGCCTATTAACACTGTTGATATAATTGGTATCTGGACTTCTTTACCTACATCATGTGTCTCTAAGAGCTGAATTTTATGATATTTTGTAAAGGGCAAATACTTGGGATTGGATTTTGTTTTGGCTCTTTATGATTTATTGAGAAATTCAGAATTTCTTTTCTTCTGGCTTCATGTTAAAGGTAAAATCGCAGGCAGTCTCAAATGACACTTGGAAATGATGATATCACATGAGACAAGGCAATGAAAGTCAGGGAACTGAAAGAAAATTTGTTTGCCTTTTGACATGAGAAGAGCTGGTGATTTTTAAAGAATCCCAACCCCACGTGTTAGCTGATGTATGCTAGACAACATGTGATGTAACACGTATTAACTAACGAAGATAAACACCAGGGAGCATTGGCTTCAATAAGATTACTTAAAAGGTTAAAGTCTTTCTCAGTGGAGTCAAAACTTTCAATAAAGCCATCTTTGTTTGGATAAACAATCCCCCCCCCCCAATTCAAACAGAATACTAATAGTTGCCTGAAACTGATTTACAGTTTTATTAAAGTAACTTCTTATTTCAGCTGGAAAACACGGAAATAGAAAAATGCCTTTAAAATTACTAATACAGAGTCTAATCCAGATTGTGTATTAGAAATCTTAACTGTTTTAGCTTGTTGAAATAGAAAAGCATATAGAAAGACTATAAATCCAAGATCCTGAGATACGTTCAACCCAAATGCCAAATAAAGAAATAAAAAGGGAAGTTTTGATTTTGGCTATTCATTGTACCTTCTTGATTTATAGTCTATTTTTATACTTTTATTTGGGTGTTCAATTGTTCGTAAAATTCGAATACCTTAATATAGCCGAAATAAGAATAATCATGCACATTAATTATATAGCACTATCAAAAGAAAAAGAGTAACAAAACCAAGAAATGAACTGTATATGAATATGGAAATTGGAGGAAGTTAGGTGACAGTTTCTACCTTAATGGACAACTGTCACTAAGAGACAATTAATTATAGATAATTTAGTCCAAAGCAAAAGCTGATTTTGCCACCTGGCCCGTTGCAGGCCAAGCAGCTGGCAGTTAGTAAAAGTAACCTAAACTGAACCCAAAATGTAACAAGACAATGAGTAGCTGCCACAGGGATTTATGTCTTCTTAAACAAGATTGAAGGAGATAAAGAAAACTGCATAATATCTCAGAGAAGTAAAATAACTGCTTAATTAAGTGAAAACATGACAAACAAGGAACTGGGAAAATTACAGAAAGTGACTAGAACAACCAACCTGTGAATACTCAGAATGAAGAAAAGCTGAGTACTTCTGAGTTACATCATTTCCAAGTTCTCCAAACTCCCAGGTCATTTAGAGAACAGATGTATGATCTCATTAACAGGGATTATACATCACTGGTGAGTTTTGCATAGTTACATATGCAGCCAGTAAACTTTGTCCATTATGTTACGGACAGTCATTAGGTCAGTGGCTGCTCAACTACCCAATCCCCAGAGTGACAGTTTGGACAATGGATTTGACACCCATGGGTGGGTTCAAAGGTTGAGTGAACCAAAGTAAGCTTTTTGGATTGAAAGACTGTGACCTTCCAGCTCTTACTGATCTCAAAACCCGTATTTAATGGGGCCTATAAAGCAATTCTGTATTGTTAATATGCTATGTCCTTCAAAAATAACTTACTTTGCCTAGGAAGGAATGACCCAGAAACACCAATTTACATGAATTCTTACTTCAGAACTTTCTGTACATAACAGTTTTCATTCACACTTGATTAGATGAAATGCTTTTTTGAAAAAGGAAATTCAGTTATGATCTTGATACTTAAAAAAAAGACAGCTACTATCATCCAACCTTTCTCAGACATTAAAAAGCCATTAGCCGTTACTGATAATATCTCAAGAGCATCATGATACATGCAATCATCTTCTCATCAACACGCACAGGAGCTTGGATTTTAATTCCAATCAATCATGAAATTATTTAATGAAAATTAAACGTTGAACTCTTGAGTTTTGCTTAAACTCAGAGTCCCTTCCTATGTACTTAACTTTCCATATGATGAACTTACTTCTCTGAGCACAACTTTATAAGAATATGTATACCCTCTATGTGCCAGACTGTGCACTGAAGACTTTTCAAGCTTGCTTCTTTTCCTCTTCTGCTGCTATTTACCCTCCCTTACAACTTCTGTTATTTGAGTCCACTGGGCAATCTCATGCCTTGCAAGCAGTGTCCAAATCACAGGAATTACCAGCCAGCATAGCTGCTATGCATGACAGACAGTCAGCAGCTCTAATGGGTAAGCTTTACGGGCACCTTCATTTTTCTGTCATGCCAGCAACAAGATGAAGACAAGTCAGTGTTTTCTGTAAAGCCTGTTTTGCAGAGAATGCGCTTTTGCAGGGAAAAGCTTGTGGCAGAGGCCCCTGGGCTACTGTATATCAATTTCATTTTAAGTCTTGTCATATTTTTCTGTTTCAGCATTCCTATGCAGACAGGTAAGGTGCAGCTTGGCCACGTTTTCTAAAACCTCTGTCAAAACAGGAACTTTTGTTGAGTTCTTTTCAAATTTTGAGCAGGCAGGCTCAAATGACTGGTACAGCTAATAGGAGTATAACAGTATGTCCCAATTAATCAGTCAGACCATGAGCCTAAAGTATGAGACCATCAAAACTATGAGTACAGAAGAAAGGACTAAGAGCAAAAAAGCAGGCCTCAGGATGGAAAAATCTCAGGGACAGAAAAGGCTGGGAGGATGTGATGTTCAAATACCTGCTTCCACCAATCATTTTAGCTGTTGGATGCACAATAGCCCTGCAATCCACGATGAGAGAAACAGAGTGGAAAATCTCTTCTCTGCATTCATAACTACAGTCTTTGCACAACAAAGATGTAAGAGCAGAAAGGAGTGTCAGCAGGAATATATCCTGTCACAGCAGATTTCAACCACCTCTTTGATACTCTTGTATATGTCTCTGATTATGCAAATAAATTAACACTGTATCCATGTATCTCTTTAAATGCTTCATTTCTATATGTTGTTTAATTCTAAAAACGAAGTGTACTTATCCTCAGAAAAAAAGAAAAAAAAATCAATCCTCCTCCCTGCCTTCCCTATTTTTTTGGTTCTGCTTAACCGAATCATCATGTTTCTGTCACAACTAGCTATAATAAATATGTTTTCCATGAATTAAGTAACATGCGTGCAGTTTCTGGGTAGATAAGAAGTGGAATCAATTGGAACCAGCTCTAACTCACTAGTGTCATTGCAGCCAAATTTCCTGTTTGAGTCACAGAGCAAGACCACTACCACTACTACAATCCAGAAATTACAGTGTAAAAGGCTATAGCAAAATGTACAACATTATTTTTTTCTTTTCTCAGACCAAAGCCTCAGGCAGTCTAAAAATTTGTAACTGTAAAAAACACACTGTTTTTGCGCAATGTCTATGACCATCAATAGGGCCCAGAGATAATACCAGAAATAAAAGACATATATATCTTCTTTGATACCTGAAGGTAATTCTGTAGAAATATTTTATTACATGTGGTCACTGTTACCTAACTTCATAGTATTCTCTATTTTGCTACCACAGCAGTGAAACTGGAGTTAGAAGTTACAAATGTACAACTTTAAGCAAATCAGATGCACTATAAAAGCTTGCTCAACCAAAAGCTTATGCACAGACATAGCACCAAATGCAAATCCTGTATTGTCCACCAAATGTAGAAAAAAGTATTTCTTTGCAAAGGAAACAAACATTTCTGAATTACTGTTAACCTACTGAAGTCATGCCAAAGAAGAAACAGCTGGACTAGTATATAAAAGAATACCTTCGCATTTAAGGATTCCATTGAGGAAGGAATTTTCCATGTCAACTGAGCAGTGTGTGGGAAAGAACTGTTTTTATTTTACCATGGTTGTGATCAGAAATATTTCTTTGTTGACATTTACAGAGTTTAATATGCAAACATAAAAATCCTCCAAAAAAGCAATGGAAACAGTTTTACAATCATATCCTTTCAGAAAGAAAATGCACTATAAGTCATCATAATCACAGGAAAAATATTTCCATCGATTTTTAGTTATCTCTTACAGTTTTTGTAATTTTAGTCATCAGCTTGGAGTCTGAAATCTCCTACCTCTCCATAAAACACATAAAAAGCTGGCATCATTGGGACCAAATAATTTGGAAAGAAATACCTGAGAATAAATTAAAATAATGTGCTCAACAAAATACTATAAGCCTATCTAGATGATGACTAAGCATAATAAATGGTTCTCTTGTGTTTCTGTAATCTTCGCAGTTTTGTAATGTTTCAGTAAGAATTTTTAGAAATACTTCAGGAAGAGATTAAGAAGTCCTTGTAACTGCAGCAACTTAAGGCATAATGATTTTACCTTAGACCTAAAAATTCTGTATGTAGAATAATATCACCATATATTATGCTTTATTCAATAGGAAAAAATTACATTTTCCTTGAACTCTTTTTAAACGTACTAGGGATAGTTAGATTTTGTGTGTAGTTCCACATCTATTCATTCGTTTCTCATAAGAGTCTTTAGCCAGTTTACAGTAAAATTTACTAAGAAGTGAACAAAAGCAAATGCATGAGGTAATTCTTAAATAGTTAATTTATCACTATGTTGACATAATTGAATACTCCTGAATTAAATTCACGCCATTGATAAAGCTCAATATTAACATACATATTATTATTCCAGGTATATCTTGTCAGTGTCCTTTAATCTTAAGACATAATTAGAATTAATTTACCTAAAAACAGGGGATGTAAATGTAGTCATTTAGAATGAATATAGAATCTCATAAATCACATCTGAAATAAGAACTCAGGTGGGCTAAGACACAGGTATGCATCCTGACAGCAGAATAAGGAACTGCAAATTACGGCAAAATGAACTTCAATTATTCTATTTCGTGAAGAGCAGCTGTATTAAATCTGGAGATAAAAGTTGACTTTATGAGTGGAACAAATGAGCAGCTTGCTAGTGCTGAAAGGGAGAGGTCTTACTTCCTCACTTCTTCCCGGTTCCTCTTGCTTTTGATTCAGTTCATTCCATCCCACCCTCAGTAATGCAGTTTCCCCACCCTGCCTCACTGTCCAGGATACAGCATCCATATGATCTCAAGATTAAAGATTTAATGAGTTAAACTGCTCCTGGTTTTCCTGAGCTAGTTTGCTGACATTTTAGTGAGCTGGCTATGCTCACATGCAAGGTAAGCAACTGACATTTGTGGCCAGAACTGGTGAAAGAAAAACAAGACAGTGGATTTCCCGTTCTGCCATGGAGAGTTGTTAATGTGTCTACATCTGCTTCATGTAACCATGTCTTATTAGCATATTTTAAAGAGGAACTATACTGTTCATTCATTAACTCGTAGCCTGTATCAAAGTTTCAGGATCTATTAATATCTGTGGGGAAAGAGAAATGAAGGCAAAAGATTTTTCTGCTCAATAAACGTAAAAAAGGTGAATCTGAATATTTAGAGACATCTGTAGCTAGAAGAAGCAATCCTGAAATTACTATAGGCAACTAAAGGACAGCAAAACACAGTCAACTCTGTCAAGTAAAAGGTCATTGTAACTTGCCCATCTTGGAACAAAGAAGTAATATGTTCCCTCTTCAATGAGTTTGACTGAGCTCAACTTTGAGTAGATTGTGTGCTCCCTAAGAGATAATACTTTCAGAATGACAAATCAGGATTTGCCTCGCTTAACTAGATGCCTATAGCTGAGCTTGTAGCTAAGCTATATAGGGGTCCCTATATGGTCAATAGAGAGAAACAGGCTCCTATAGAACGTGCCTCATCTTACCTATTTTAGATAAAGGATAAGACAAGTTTCTCTGAGAAGTGCCTATTTCTTCACTGACTGTGAACAGGGAGTCTACACAGGCTGTTGTTAAGTATCCACACTTCGTCGGAAGAACTGCAATCACAGTAACAAGTGGGATGGAGTCGAGAGACAAACAGCAAAAAATTGGAAAAAAAATAGAGATAGATAGTAACTAAGCCTCATCATCACAGACAACTGCAAACACCCTCTAGGGGCATATCTTTGGCTACTGAAGATTTCACCCATGTCCAAGTATGATACCCAGCCTTTTTTCACTCCTCCCCCGTGACTAGCATAAAAATGGGAGAATCCTGTTCATCTTGATGAACTTAGGACTTAGACCTAAAGTCTGAATGAGATCTGGGGTTACACTTTCTTTTGATAACATAGTAATGACAGATTGAGGATGGATGAAAAAAGTATAAATTGTAGTAGGAAAAAAATACAAGAGGTAAGGCCAACACACTTTTTATGGTTTATGTGTGAGTCTTCAAAGAACACAGAAGATAGAAAGGGAAGCTCAAATGAAAATTAAAGAAATCACTGTTAGGCAATATTGCCTGATAAAATAAATTAGCTACTGTTCCTTCTCCCTCTTACATCACATTTTATTGTTGATTATACTCACTGGGATCTTAAGATGGATATTAAGGTCTCTAAGACAAATATATTGTGAGCCTATCTACAGAACACCTACCCTACACGCCCAATTTGAAAGCAATCTTATTTTTGCTGCCAATTTTTATTAAATAATTTTTGGCAACTCTCACATTCTGTTCTATTTTGCTTCTCTAATCAAGTTCATAACCTGGTATGTGGAATGCACATACCTGGGGGTGAAATGGCAGCCCTGTTCTTTATGATTTGAAGGCTAGGAAAAGATGAGACAGAGTAAACTTGGGTTTAGAAGGAGCAGCTCAGTGAGCATGGAGGGCAGAACCAGTCTGAAAGTTCATGTTTACTAATATTTACTAATTGTAACCAAATAAAACAAATCCTAACAGCAGGCACACAATACATTGACAGCTGCTTTTATAATCTGTAAAAACAATTCAAAATTTTTACTTCTAATCGTAGTATTTAAGATTTTTACTAACAGAAAAAAATAATTTCATATTATTAATTAAACTGTTTACTGTAAAATGGCATACATGATACCTTTTATAAATTAAATATTAGTTAAGCTATTAATCCATTTAATATTCCTAACATCATCTCACTGACGTGTGGAAAGAAATACTGAGAGCTTGCAGTTTAACTTCCCTTGTCAATCAGGCCAAGGTCAGGGACCTGTGAAAAGAAACAGATGAGGGGGCCTGGGGAGAGAAAAACATTTACAATTTTAATTCCAAGGAGTAACTGGAAAAATGCTCTTGTTTTTGAGAAATCCTTATAATTACTTTGCTTTAGACAAGAACACAAATTTTTACTTTCTATTATGAAAGTGCATGTAGAGATTTAAAAAATCACAATTTCCTTACCAAACATAGAGTACAATTTTATGCGAAAGATGGACAAATTGAATGGGCTGGCAGACTCTTTTTTGTTTCCTGAAGTGCTTTAGAACAGAAATGATGGCTTTTTCATTATGGTAATGACATACAGATTTTTTGAATATGTGTAATTACGTAAATTCTGGTTTTGACACAAGCAAGGACTATTGCATTGTAATTGGACATCTATTTATAATGAAAATTCATGTCATTTGATTTTTTCTATCTCTGTCAAGATCTACTGTCTTGTATTTGTTTGCTTTTGTTATGAAACAGACCACAAAACACAACCAAAAATCCTTCTCTCGATGGCCTTACCTTTCCACTCAATAAAGAAAACAAAGCAAAATAATTTCCAGAAGGCTGTAATCAAGCCGAAGAGTGCTATATAAAAGGAAACTTTCAGTGTGAATGTAATTGGGAAGGGGAGTTTCATGCATCCAGCACCACGCTAAAATCTAAGTTGTCTTTCCCAGATACTCCAAGTTTAAAATAACAAAATAGTGACTGTGTGGTTCATCATTACTTCAGATCTAAAGTACTGCTAAGCGTGCTAAATAACACTGAGCATGAAAATCACTGTGCCATTTAATGCAAATAGTGTCACACCCTCAGAGGAAATGTCTGCTACAATATCTAGAAAATCTGAGGAGGATTAAAGTAGGAAATTAATAAGTATTTAGCAAAAAAAAATTCCTGCATTTCCCTCTAACTTTTTGTGCAGACCTTTTATTATTTAATATTGGAAATTCAATTCTTTCATAGTCTCCTCAGTTTCTTGAAAGTGTAGAACGGTGAGTCGAGATACCAGGAAAAAAATGTAGAAACATGTATTGCATAATTACATTTCTTAGTGCACCTACAAAAATAATATTAATTTGTCCCTACTATGCACGATGAAAATTGCAGCCTCCTCCCACAAAACATACGTCAATTCATAAACATTCCATATTCATATTTATGTGGCTCTCCACTCAAATTTTAGAATTCTAATTGCTTCCCTTTAATTGTTGTATTTGCTTTTCTTTTTAATGTTAACAGCAATCAAATAAGGAGTAATTTCATCTTAGACATACTCAATTTTAAGACAGTAATATCATACAGTTTATATTGTACTGGTGGAAGTGAAGGGCAAGCAAAGAAGTTAAGAGTAAAACAAAATATTTACCTGAATTGTTTTGAAGATATGAGAGAATTCAGTTTATTGGTTAGTTAACAATAAAGTCCTATTTAAACAGGGTATGGTAACTCAAAAAATACTATCAAATGTATGAAAACACACAAGTGCAAAAAAATTAAGAAGTAAAATAGGGGAAACAGAATGACTGGTTTTAAATCAGTTTAATAACATTGTACACATATAAAACATGGTGGAAGAAAAATAATAAGTGGAATGCTGTAGTTCAGTACATAAAACATAGAAAAAACTATTGTTCACTCCAACAGAAGAACAGTGTTAAACACTAAAATAACTGAATCAAATCAGATAAACAAGTTGACTGCATTAATAAGGAAAATAGGATCAGTATGGATTGGGATTCCACACTTAAGTAGGAAAGCACAGGATTTTTAAGACGATAATACTGACAGTGGGACTAGGATGATGACAGTGACTGTGAGATAATGTGGGAGACCCGGAAACCTGAGACCAAGAAGCAAACAATAATGCAACACAGCTAAATTCCACAGGGCTGCATTGCTGAGGCAAAAATTTATAATACTAGAATGGATTATTTCAGTGAATCCAGTCAGGAAACCCACAAGAGGAGAAATAACACTTGAGTTAGTCTTCCACAAAGTACAGGACATGATTCAAAATGATATTATTACGGAGCTAATCTGTTACTGTATCCACCACATTCTTTGTTTCATGGGCAACATAAGCAAAAAAAAAAAAAATTTACAAAGAAAAATTCCACAAATCTAGGGTTTAATTTCAAAAACAGGAAATTATTTTTAAATGAGTGGCCTCGTTAAAAAGAAATAAAAAAGGAAATTTTATATCTTCTCTGCTTGTAAGTGCCATGAAGACTTTTCAGTGGCACCACGACAGGGTTTCAGAAAAAAACAGGAGCTTTCCTTACTGGGCATATGCTGGAAAATCTGTTTCAAATATATGTGACAGTAGAAGATTTGGAACAGAATAACAAAATGAACTGTCGCAAATTGCCAAAACTAAATGAAAAGTACTCACTGGTTTTGAAGGAACGCACCTCCAAAGTAACTAAATTATTAGTGTAGATGTGCAACCTATCTTAATTCCGGTGTTTTCCAAAGCAGGTTGCTAGTGTACATGCCTGGGTTCCCCTCCTTTTGTCCTGAATGTAAGCTAAATACTAGTTCTGTTTCCCACTCATTTGCAGTCTGACAAAACTGCAAATGAATTCAGTTCACTGTGGGAAAAGCTGCAGAATAGAACAGCCACAGCAACAAAAGATAAGTGAACATCAAATGCCAACAAAACAGAAAATTTTATTAAAATAATTATTCTTGCAGTATCTTAGAAAAATAACAAATCATATCAAAAAAGAAACACACAGAATCAATGGCATCCTGAGATTTAGTTATCCCATTCTCTCAAAGCTATTGCTTTCGTTATTGGTTCAGACTGAATGAATATTCTGCATCTTACTTAACTATTAAAATCAATTTAATAGCATTCTATTTCCTTTTTGCACCAATACCAAGACTTGAATTGTATCACCCATCACTAGATTTCTGAGAGGGAGCTTAGACAGCTTCATTAGTAACATAGGTAATCCATCAGGCAGAACACAAGTGAAGAGACATAAGGAAGATAAACAAGAAAGAAAGAAAGTAGAAATAAGACAAGATACAGGTGGGAAACAAAATGAACTGTCACAAAGATCATGCGTATTGTTACTGGATGCTTGAGAAAAAGTCAAAAAAGTGGAGTGCCACCTTTGGTCACTTAAACTTCAAAACTGCACAATGGACAGTATTCTAGGTCACAAAAATTGAAAAGTTCAAAATACAAATATTTTTTAATCAAGCAAAAGAATGGGAAAAATATAATAAATATACTTGGACAAAGAATACAGAATTATTCTTTAAAGTAGCCAACAAGAAGTCACAATAATAAATACTAAATTTGTAACAAAACGATATTTTATGAAATATACCTGTTTTTCATACCTGAGGAAGCAGAATATTTTCCATTTAAATATCTTCCAAAAGTAGACATGCTTTTTGTAAATTCTTTTTTTAAACCCAACAGAACAGTTTGGCTGCACTGACTCAAAGTGACTTACGCTGATTTAAAACAGTTAGAACAGTCCAGACCAATAAATTTAAACTATCTTCTAATAATACTCCCAGTTAGAAAAAGCAGTGAAAGTCAATACACTGAAGGGGCAAAACTTAAACACAACTGCAAATTCTATATTCAGTGATCCTGGTATACTCATTCTCCCCTTAATAGCAGAGGTTTTAATCATATCCTCACAAGACCCATGGAGTTATTCAAAAGCAGGACCACAAACCAGAAGTCTTTCCAATTTCATTTCTTCAGTTAAAATAAAATTCACTCTGATTTTAAATAATGTTCAGTACAAATTGGTTATATATTACTAGACTCCAGAAGAACTGCAAATTATCACTAAAGAATCCAATTATAAAGGGTAAGCAAATCAGTATGATCAATAAATGGTTCATGTTTAAAGAAAAAAATCACCAAGACCCAATGAAGAGATTTCATGGAGACACAGGAACCATCAAAGAGTCATAAGAACAGGAATCATTCTTGAATACCATAGTAAGTTGGACTAGGTGATTGTTGTACATGGTACATCCCTTCCAACTGAACTATTCTATTCTATTCTACCAAAAAATTACAGATCTTGAAAAACAATCTTGTTAACATTTCTGCCTACAGCGAGCTGCAGGCAATCCAGGAGTCTCCTGGAAGGCATTGAGGATAACTTCTTAAGCCAGGTAATAGCAGCCCTACCAGAGGGGATGCGACACTGGACCTGTTGGTCACCAATGCAAGTGAGCTAATTGGTGATGTCAAGATTGGAGGCAGCCTGGGCTGCAGTGGTCATGCACTGGTGGAGTTCGCAGTCCTGAGGGATATGGGTCAGGCGAAGAGTAAAGTCAGGACCCTGAATTTTAGGAAAGCAAAATTCCAGCTGTTCAAGGAGTTAGTCAATAGGACCCCCCGGGGATCTGCCCTCAGGGACAAGAGAGCAGAACAGAGTTGGCAGATCTTTAAGGGTGCTTTCCATAAAGTACAAGAACTCTTGATCCCCAGGTGTAAGAAATCAGGAGAGGAAGGCAAGAGACAGGCGTGGCTGAGTTGAGACCTGCTGGTCAAACTAAAGGGCAAGAAGGAAATGCACAGGCAGTGGAAGCAGGGACAGGTATCCTGGGAAGAGTATAGGGACACTGCCTGGTTGTGTAGGGATGGGGTCAGGAAAGCCAAGATGCGGCTGGAGCTGAACTTGGCAAGGGATGCAAGAATAATAAGAAGGGCTTCTATAGGTATAGCCAGAAAAGGAAGCTTCTATAGGTTTCAGCCAGAAAAGGAAGGTCAAAGAAAGTGCACCCCCCCAATGAACACAACTGGCAAACCGGTAACAACAGACGAGGGGAAGGCTGAGGTACTCAGCAACTGTTTTGCCTCAGTCTTCACTAGCAACCTCTTGTCCCACACCTCTCGAGTGGATGGACCTCAAGGCAGCGACTGGGGTAGCAAAGTCCCTCCCACATTAGAGAAGGTCAGGTTCATGACCACCTGAGGAACCTGAACATACATAAGTCTATGGAACCTGACGAGATGCATCCTGGAGTCCTGAGAGAATTGGCTGATGTAGTTGCCAAGTCACTCTGCATGATACTTGAAAAGTCATGGCAGTCAGGTGTAGTCTCTGGACACTGGAAAAAGGGAAACATTGCACCCATTTTTAAAAAGGGTAGAAAGGAGGACCCTGGGAACTACTGACCTGTCAGCCTCACCTCTGTGCCTGGGAAGATCATGGAACAGATCCTCCTAGAAGCTATGCTAAGGCACATGGAAGACAGGGAGGTGATTCGAGACAGCCAGCATGGCTTCACCAAGGACAAGTCCTGCCTGACCAACCTAGTGGCTTTCTATGATGGAGTGACTACATCAGTAGACAAGGGAAGAGCTACAGATGTCATCTATCTGGACTTCTGCAAGGCCTTTGACATGGTCCCCCACAACATCCCTCTCTCTAAACTGGAGAGATATGGGTTCGATAGATGAACTGTTCGGTGGGTGAGGAATTGGTTGGATGGTTGCATCCAGAGGGTAGTGGTCAACGGCTCAATGTCCAGATAGAGATCAGTGATGAGTGGTGTCCCTCAGGGTCTTTACTGGGACCAGTTCTGTTTAGTATCTTCATCAATGACATAGACAGTGGGATCGAGGGCACCCTCAGCAAGTTTGCAGACCAACACCACGCTGAGGGGAGCAGTTGACACACCAGAGGGACCTGGACAAGCTGGAGAAGTGGGCCCATGTGAACCTCATGAGGTCCAACAAGGCCAAGTGCAAGGTCCTGCACCTGGGTCGGGGCAACCCCCAGCATCAATACAGGCTGGGGGATGAAGGGATTGAGAGCAGCCCTGCCGAGAAGGACTTGGGGGTACTGGGGGATGAAAAGCTGGACATGAGCCAGCAATGGGCGCTCGCAGCCCAGAAAGCGAACTGTACCCTGGGCTGCATCCAAAGAAGCAGGGCCAGCAGGTCGAGGGAGGGGATTCTGCCCCTCTACTCTGCTCTGCTGAGTCCCCACCTGGAGTACTGTGTCCAGCTCTGGAGCCCTCAGCATAAGAAAGACACGGACCTGTTGGAGTGGGTCCAGAGGAGAGCGACAAAAATTATCAGGGGGATGGAACACCTCTCCTATGAGGACAGGCTGAGAGAGTTGGGGTTGTTCAGCCTGGAGAAGAGAAGGCTCCAGGGAGACCTTATTGTGGCCTTTCAATACTTAAAGGGGGCTTATAAGAAAGATGGGGACAGACTTTTTAGTAGGGCCTGTTGGGATAGGACAAGGGGGAGTGGCTTTAAACTAAAGGAGGGTAAATTCAGACTAGCTATAAGGAAGAAATCTTTTACACTGAGGGTGGTGAAACACTGGCACAGGTTGCCCAGACAGGTAGTGGATGCCCCATCCCTGGAAACTTTCAAGCTCAGGCTGGACGGGGCTCTGAGCAGCCTGATCTAGTTGAGGATGTCCTTGCTCATTGCAGGGTGGGGGTGGACTAGATGACCTTTAGAGGTCCCTTCCAACCCAAACTATTCTACGATTCTATGATTCTATATTGTGTCTAGTACAGTGTAAAATATGCAAGTAGTTTTCTTCTGTTGGGTTCTGCTGAAGCTTGCATATAACTACATTTTTTAGAAGATTTAAAAGATAAGTGAGTTGAAAATTCCTGGAAAAAGTTCAAGGGGAACATTTAACCTGCAGTTAATTAATGTGTCCCACAGCATGGGACCTATAAAAAAAGAATCAATACCCAGGCTAAGGAATTCAACATTGCTTAAGAAGGAAGCTGCAGTCCAGGAAATCCACAATCCTGAACACTCAAGAACTGACCAGTTACCTGACTAGAAGGACCGCTGGATGAAAGAATATCTGTTTGCCTAACTGTGATTCTGGTTGTCCAGACACCACGCTGCTCTGTTATCTGCTTTGACAGATAAGGAGTTTGTAACCTAGCCTCTTAAAAGTCGAAAGACACATTCTAAAAGAAAAAAGAGGTGTGTGTGTGTCAGAGAATAACACATTCTATCTTATTATCTCAAGCACAGAGGACTATACTGGGAGAAACAAATGACTAAGTGAGCTAATAGGAAGAACCTCTAGTCCCACCTCCGCAATCTCCAGTGTATGAGATATGCAAGCTGTCTGTGCTTTGTATCTGAGCTCTGCTCTACAACCAAGAGAACACGGACAGACTTAATTTCTACTTTGAAAATCACATTAGCAAATAAAATTTCCTTGATAACTACAAACCAAGCAGACACTGGAAGAAAAAAAAAAACAACCTACTTGCGCTATCAAATACACCTACTAAAAAAGAAAGCCCTCTTCTCAATATCCAAAGTTGCTCAAAAGCTTAAGCAAAAACAAAGCATAAGAATTAGAATGGAAGAGATTATCAGTGTTCATACGGACTACAGAAATCAAAGATGTATCTATACTAGTAATACTGATTCAGTTCTAAGAATCACCTATCAAAAAATAAGAAAACAGGAAGAATACAAAAATAGCAGAAGGAAGTTCAGACAGGAATTTTAAATATGCTAAAAATAGAACAAGAGGTATAGAAAAAACTACCATATAAAGGGAAAAAAATGCCAGACTGTAATTTAGAAAGGAGATGACTATGTGGGCATATAAACCAACAAATAATACAATGAAAATAAGCTGGGCTGCTATTACTCCAAAACTAAAAAACGGTAAATTCAAAATTGATGAAAAGAAATGCTTAAAATGCCCTTTTTCTCAAGGGAAAAGTTCTTATTCTTATCTTGTTTACCATCAGGGACTGAACATGGAGATCTTCAGATAACATATAGGTCTCATCACTTTTACCTAATAAACCGTGTATCAGGAAATGTAATTAGCACCAATCAATATCCCAAAAGCCTCCTCCTTCCCCTTACGATATATCCAAGGTTCTCACCACACTCATGACAAACACAATTATATCCTCTCCCTGAAACTGCATCCTGAATTTTACCCAATTTCTCCATTTTTGTTCAGGCAATACCCATTAAATACTGACTATTCAGAAGACACTGTCAGCTACTTTTGTCACTGTCAATCTCTGGGTCTCTGTCTTTCCTCTTCCTTCTATCACTCTTCCTTACTGTTCTCCTTTACCCAGCAGCACTAAGTAACTTTTACCTTTCCTTCATTTTCTCCATCCAGCTCAAGAAAGCAGAGTCTTTGCATACAAATCAAGCCTCACAAGCAGTGACTGGGAAAACCTACCATAAATTTTTTTTTTAATAAGCTGATTATTCTGTAAATGCAACAGATTCTTGCCTTTTTCTCTGAAGAATGGGTTATCAACTCCAATCATAGGCTGAATATCAGAAAAATAAACAACAGCTTTGATCCACTACAGCAATTTCTATGTTCTTGTGTATGAAAGTACTTAAATACCTCCTAAGGAAGCACAACAGTTTTGCGTTAGCAACCATGTGCTTCAGTATAAATCCTAAGCAACAAGCACTGAAATAATCATCTTCTTGGATGTGGGCCTGTTAATACCCTTAAAAAACAGAACTGGTAATCAAAATGATCCTCTGTGTGTTTTTCCCAGCCAACCTGAAGATCTGTTAAGAAGAAGAACATTATTACTTCCAAAAGAATGTTCTATCTCTCAGTGGAAGCATCATCAATATTTACTCAGGTTTTATCAAGATTGCAGACTGGAAATGGAAACACCAAAGAATGTTAGCAAATCAGTTGAACCTGTTTTCTCAATTTTTCTATTAATAATTTTCTGGATTTGGTTCTACCACTTCTAAAACATTAAACTGAAACACTGGTGCTTTAAATAAAAGTAGTAATGGAAAATATGCATGTTGTGCATTGTTTCAATAAATAATCTGGACAAGTGCATGACACTTATCAAGAGATCAAAAAACCCAACAAGCATTGAGGGTTCCCTGAAGACCCTCTTTCTTAAGGTGCTTGACAATGAAATAATGAGGTAGTAAGTTGTGCGTTGCTTGTAGGTATTACACAGCTTCCAGAAGTCACTAAGCCAAACTACCTTGATGCTGAAATGAAACACCTTCCCTATTTACAGATGGAAGACAGCTGTGAAAGCCACTCTTTGCTCCAGTGCAGAGCTACAGCTTTACAGTTCTGTACCTCTGCAGCAGCCTCCTTGCTCTCTGAGCTAAGATGTGAACAGGCACAGGGGAATGCACTCAAGCCACTACTCACTACTTGAAAGCCATTTGCTGTCTCCTGGAAGAGGCAGTGAGCCATAGGGGAGCATCCTTAAGCACAGTCCAGCTTGTAGGCTGCTTGTGGGATCACAGTAAGCCTCAGTAAAATCATCTTAAATATGATTAACTACTGTTGCTGCCAAACAATTTGAATTTAGGAAGGATATGGATTCAAACATAGTGATAACAGTCTTACAATTGAAGTTTTGGTTTGGTTCTCCATCTAAGTTTAAACTGGGTTGTAAATTGAAAATCAGCATGTAAACCATATACGCTTATGCAAAAAACACAGTAAATTGATTTTTAAAAATATGAATAGATCTTACTACTACTGGCTATTTTTCTATTTGATTATTTTTGTATAGAAAAGACACATAAATACTAAAGGAGCAAACAAAAATAAAAAATGTGCAGTTAAGTATGCAGAGGAATACAAAAATATTGATGTAAACATTTTGCATAATTTTCTATGTAACAAATGTCAATTAGTTCTAGGAAAACAGGGCAGGCAATTTGCAGAAGCATGAGATACTTTCTGGCTAGTTGTTAGAGTAGTACCCTTAATCTCTTTTAGGATTATCTATTGCTACTTATTATTGCAGTGATACAAAGATACATACTACAAATGTCTTTAGTTGTCTTGTACACAGGCTGACAGTCTTTGACTTAAAACTGATGGGTGACAGCATATTGCTGTATGTTATTTATTTAAAGAAACTACACATCTGTTGATTAATATACTCACCAAAACATCCGGATTTCATAACCTGAAAAAGCGTGCTCAAGTTTGAATGTTTCACTCATTAAAACCTGTTCAGAAAGTGATTTATGGCTACTAAGTTACCCTCATGAGAAACTTACTTTTAAATGAGTAAATCAGATCAGAAGTCTAAAGGTCAGTTAGGGGAAAAAAAGCATCTGAGGTACACACTTGTATATATGTTTTATAAACCAAATTCAAAATATCCAAATATTACAATACAATACAAAAATAATACAATACAGTTTATTCCTATAAACACATAATTTCTTAATAAAAATGGAATTAATGCACCATAATCTAAGGGGATATAATTCACATGCAAAAGAGTCAAGAAGAACATATGAATAAATTAATTTTACTTGCATATATTTACACTCCTATTTGTTTTAGTTAAAACTACAGCTCTCGGTTCAGCCCTTTGGCAATAGTAGCCTAAACACTGGAGGTCTTCCACAGCCTCATTTTTAATGGAGTTTCGCTGTAAATGTTAAATATATGCCAAATGTGAGTATTTTCAGTTGGTAAAATTGTTGTTCCATTTTACAGCACTGTAAATAGCTACATAAGATGAAAGATGAAGAAGAATTAGACATGAGTACTATAGGTCTAGTTCTGATTTCCTCCATACTGCTATTACAGAATTAATCTGATTTCACAGTAATATGTTTCTAATGACTACTCCTAAATTCATGTCTGAATTTGATCAAATAAATTAAATCTCCTTGGTACAAGGCACTTAGAATAGATGGACCAAAGTTACGCCAATAATTTAAAATGGAATGAGAAAATCATATTTGCCAGCATTTCACATGGAAGAAAAAATATCTACTACACAAGTTGGAACACCTGCACACATGGTTTTGGGACATGCACAAATGGCCTGCTGTATATCTACAGCCTTAGAAATACCTTAGACTTGTTACACACACACGGATCAGTTGCAGAGCGGATGCACAGGAGGCATGACATGTCCTGGATGCGTCTAACTCACTCCATAAGCAGGGAAAGGCTGATCTGCCTATTTGTCCACAAAAAAACCCAATTGGAGAGACTGCTGCTGCTCTGCCTATTGTTCAGGATTGCAGATTATCCCAGAAAGTGGAAGAGTAGTAGATAACTTGCAGTAATTTCCTGGCACACTGTTAAAGCAGTTAGCTGGTTTAAAGAAAAGAAGTTGGATTCTACTTGTTGCTCCTAAATTAGTGATAACTGGTCAAGGTAATTCATATTAGTGAGCTCTAGATTAAAAATTAAATTTAATTCACATCAAACTCCTTATAGAAGCCAGACTATTTAACAAAAGCATAGATTTTAGTGATTGAAAAGCAAAGAAAAATGACCATAAAGCTACAGATAGAAGATGGACCAAAAGAAAATAAAGGCAGATTTATTTGTACAAAATTAGGAAAAATGTAAGGAGGGGAAAAAGTTAGAGATGCAGACAATAAATTAGGAAAAGTATCCAGCTTTGTACCTGACCTTCAGAATAACTATTAGACCCATAAGGAATAAACAGAAGCACCAGAGGATGAAATCACATGTGATACTACGGGACTAAATATAAGAGTAGTACAAAACCACCTGAAAATTGAGACTAAAAAATTAATAAGGAAAGAAGGCATGGGAATGAGAGACTTTTGGGGAGGCACAACACATTTCCTAATCCTTTTATTTTGAATATTAATATTTTGTCTCTCTAAGCATATTTGGATCATAGTGGACTTTTCTCCAAGGACTTAAGTCACAGTTTTTTAAACTAACTGCTGCATGTATTCTAAAAACTTCGATGTTGTTATGCTCTTAAATATTCAAGCATTAAATATGCTCTCATCTAGAACTTTTCTATTGTGCATTTTACATAGTTAAGAAGACTGACATCATATTCAGCTCACAGAAGTGGCCAAGTCTTCCCTGTCCTCTTTGCTTCATTTGTTGCCTTGATGTTCTGATAGAAAATCTTACCAGGAGAGTGGCAACTCTCAGAAATGAAGCCATGAAATCAGGTCAATTTCAAGTTTTCTATAATGGCTTTAAATGTGCTGCAAAATGTCTGAACTTCTCTCTTTAATAGGAAATATTTTATACACAGAATTTTTCTGTAACATAGTTGAAATGGTAAAAACAGCAGTTCTGGGAAAAAATCAGGTATTTTAAATAATCAGATACAAAAAGGAAAGAAATGCAGAAGCACTGAAAAAAAGGAGTGGGATGCAAGAAAAGAATAATTAAAATCTGACAAAATCCATTGGCTTTGGCAAGTTTAGATTAACATCTGTAGGAAAAAAAAACACCAAGAAAGAAAATAAATCACAAGATAATGTTAGAAGTAAAATCACTGTGATAATCAGATATGTCTCATTTCACAGTTTGCTTCAGTTCCTCCCTTCTCTGTACAAGACACTGGACAGTATCACTATTGAAAAAGGTTCATCTGGCATTATCTGCAGATAAACTAACATTGATTTTTTTTTTTTAAATGGGCACCTAACACCACAAGAGATACCGAAACAAGAAAAAATACAATGGTTAATACAAATAAATCCAGATTAACAACTAAAGCATAGGGTTAATTAAGAATGACATTTAATCACCTTTGATGTTACGTGACAACGTAAAAAAGAAAAGCACAATAAACTCCAGAGGTTCTGCCAAAGCATGTAAAATTTAGTTGCTCGTTCATTCGTTCTTATTTATTATGAAGCTTCAACTAAAGTGTAACATTCTATTTTACTTTAGAAACAAAAAGGAATAGTATTTTAAAGTTTAAACAGAAAACAATTAACTTCTGACAGCAATTTAGACAACTTTTTCAACTTCCTTCTCCACCCAGCAAAAAACTATTAGGCATTTTTCTCTTGCACTTATTTATCTCGGTTCCATTTGAATTTTGATTCTTTTAGATACAAAAAACTGGGATGAAATAACACGTGTATGTTGGAGTGTGAGTTTACTTCAGTGAAACATGCATTAATTCTTTCTACTAAAGAAGCACACTGTGCTTGAAATTGTTGACAACTGTTCTGCATCTCAGTGTTCTATAAACTTTGTTTCTTATCACTGGGAAATTAACACATTTTTATAATGACACACTTGTGTGTGAATTTTAGCCTGATTATAAAGCTACAACAAAAATCAAAGAGACTTCCAGAGTTCATCATACTTCAATTATCTGTACCTCATTTCACAGCTTGCAGAAAAATGTCACATTACTTTCTTCTCTATTATTTAATTTTATTTTATATAAATGTTTTACTTACACAAATGGAGTCTTTTGATCCATCTAACTGGGAAATGCATTCACTTGTTTGAATAATCCAGGTCTGACATTTAAATCAGGTACATTGCATGTATGTTTTTGCCTGTGCATATCTCCCTCACTCCTGAGGGACACCTGCACAGTGAAGAACAGACAGATCTTGTTGCTCCCTGATAAGGTCACCGAGGCTTAGCTATAATATAGCCTTGCTTAATCCTCATTGGTTTTGCCTACTGAGCACAAGGCTGTTTCCTTGACAACACAGCTGCAGTTGCCACAGCATCCAGAGCCACATGTGATGTCCAGGTTTAGGGTATGGCCCAGCTGAAAATCTATTATTCAATGCTATTTTCTACAAGTTATTTTAGGCTAAAAATAAAATCAGTGAAAATCTTCCTTACATTCTATTTCTTCTGTTAATATTAAGCCCTTTGCTATTACTTACTTACAAAAACATCTCCTATATGGGATGGACACTTCTGAAACTCAGGAGTCATGACAATTCTTCTCTTGGTGAGCACACAGTCTAAAGGTGTTCTTTATTCAAGGCATGTCATTTGCATGTGATATGCAAGTAAGAATTAATCATCAGCTTGTGATATAAGAAGGCAGACAGAATTATGAAATATATATAAAAAAACGCAGTAATAATCTGGAAAGTGGAAATATGACTAATGACATCACAAACAGGGAGACGATTTTACTTTTTTTTCAAAATGTTTCAAAAAACATTTCAAAAAGTGACTGGCATACATTATACCCAGTTTTGAAGTTGAGAATCACGCAAGACCATACAAAGCCTATCCTATTTTTTAAGCCTTGCCTCACATCTTAACCAAGGTAGTCAACTGTCTATCCTGTTGATGCCAGTAAGAGATTTGTCATCTAACAGTATCACTATAATGACTTGGTATTAAAATCATTTATGGGCTTTGTCTGCTGAAATGGCTAATGCATTAGGAAAAGTGACCCAGAGAAGTTCCTTTCTGCTGTTTTATTATCACTGAATTAGAGAGAGGTTATCTGATTTATAAATGCTCACAGTGTGTTTATCAGTTACACGACACAGTAACCTTGCCTTACTTGTGGTTTTGCTTAATGAATTCCACATATTCCTGGAGCTCTTATACATGACGGTAATTCATCTGGATTTAAGTATTTCCTGGAAATTTCAGGGATGAGTTGAAACTGCTAGGTGTATATGTATGTAACTGCTGAAAACCATCTTGTCTATCCCATGGGAAGTGGATACTGGTCAACACACAAAGATTTCAGAAGCAGAAGTATGATTAGATCCTCTGGTTAGAAGTTGAAGGCAGACACATTGAGGACAGAAGTAAGGCGCAGAATTTCAACATTACTGACAATCAGGCATTCAAATAACTGCTGGAGGGCTGTGTGGAATGTTCCATAAATTCTGAATGATTTTCTAGGTTATACATTCTACTTTAAAGAACAATAAATGCATGGAAATTCTACAGCCCCATACTACACAGAAAAGCTGATTAGATGATGATAGCATTATAATCTATAACTCATTACCAGGAAAAGAAGTGTTCAGAATAAATCAATATACAGTAATCTGTTACACTAGCCATTTTAAAGATGCACATATTCTTGAGTTTCATAGAAACAGAGCAGACTCATCCAAGAACTATACATGCAAGGCTCCAGTGATCAGCTAATTATATGTACTTTGTTTCTGTGAAATGCAAGAACACTGAAAATCTGTCTTCCACTGAGTTTGAGCTTAGCAAGACATAAAACTTGGTACTCAGAGGTTACAGCTGTACTCATAACTTAACTGTGCCCAGTATCACTCTCTGGCACTCAGACTAACTGCCCTAGAACAGAACAATATTATTAAACTCTATTATCTTCCAAAACAGGTTGTCTGCAAGCAAACTGCCAACTGGGGATGACCCACAGCCTATACAAACAGTAGCAGTAATGCTCCTCCTCCTCAGAAAAAAAAATTATTCCTGTGAAAGCTTCATATTCCAGGCTAATGTCCCAGGCAAAACTTTACTCCCTTGTACAAATAATAACACAGTATTGACAACTGACTTTCAGTGAGGGGGGAAATTCTCGGGCACTGTGTAACTTACTAATATTCACATAACCAAGGAGGTGAGACTTCACGTGGCAAAAACCTTCTGACCTCAGAGCTTGGGAGGTTGTTGTGATCCTGCATTTGACTGTCAATGAAGCAATATCTTATCATTGTGAATGGCAGGACCAACCAACTTCTACTGAATTTAGAACTGATATGAAATCTAGCCTCTTTCAAGCATTGGAAATAACAATAATAGTGGACTATGGTGTTTAGTTCCACCCAGAAACCCCAGATCAAAGTGAGTCTGATGGAATTTAAAATTGAGAAACAAACCAAAAATTTAAACCCAGAAACGCATGACTTGTGCAAGTAGAAGCCAGAAATCCTCCATTATTTCATAAGCCATATGTCCAAATTAGTGCTCTAAGTCATGATTGAATCACCTCTAATAAAACAAGCTGAGAATTCCAAATTAGCCTGGAATATGAAGCTTTCACAGGAATAATTTTTTTTTCTGAGGAGGAGGAGCATTACTGCTACTGTAAATCAGTAGAGCTACTGAGCCTCTGATACTTGTCCTAAAAATATTTCAGAATGAGTATTAAGTGAGGGTCAGCAAAAAGTAGCTGAGATTGTGTGACTGCTGATCTATAAAGCTATTTGTACTATCTGAAAATATACGGCTGGGAATAATAAATGAAATATATCAAATTAAGAAAGACATGGGAAGGTAGAAAGATAATGGTTAATGCCTGATGAGTCACAGCCATACAACACTAACTGATAAGCCCAAGATGTTGCAGGCTGTAATTTATAATGTTCTACCAGTTTCAGTTGACTTAATAAATTTCAGATCTTCTCTGGCTACGTGATTTGTTCCAAATGGTTAGTTTTAGATATTTGGATTAAAATTCCAGTTTCACATAAATCAAGAGCAAAACTATGGTGAAAGACTAGAAATGGATATAGACAGGTGAGGAAGAAGGAAGCAATGAATACAGTGATCATGGTTACAGGCTGTAATCTCAGAAAAACCTTGATCTAACCAGTCCGAACTTCATGAAGCTAGCAGAGCAAAAGTGATAGTAAGAAGCCATGGGATATACGGGGATTACTGAATGTTTACACAAATTCCTATCAAGTGGGAAAGATAACATGAGAGAAAGCAAAAAAATTACCATTGGAAAATTTAACAAGTGGGAGATAAAGGCTGGCATAGAAAAGGAGGGAGGGAGGCAGGGAGGGAGGGAGCATTGGGGGTCTAAAGTGAAAGGTTTAGGAATAGGTTTAATGTGGATATAGAAATGAGATGGCGACAAACTACACACTGCATCAATATTTTAGATAAACACACATGGAACAAGGCTACATTTTTCTAACTTTAGAAAAAGGATTTTACAATAATTAAATGGTGAAACAAGAGAAAACAAACCTATCAGTCTGTAGCTGAATAAGGAAGGTGCTATTTTAGAAATACTTTTCAGTAAGTATAGGCAAAAAAAATATACAGTCTATCTAGCCAGATAATTCATTGTACTACATCAAAATTATGCAGTACTACAATGCATAGAATAGATCCTATACAAAATGACTTTATTGGTTTATGTTTGTTCAAACAATGCTGACAGTAACTATGTATTGGCAGACTTTATATCTGACAACATATCTACTATCATTCCACATCTAATATAAAAACAAAAAGCTGTTAAAAATCTTTCCTTGTGGGCTAATTTGACAGAAATGCACTATGTGCCCACATGTGTTTTAACTCAGCTTGTACTGGGCAAATTCAGTACTAATGATGGTGGAACAAGAATGAGCTGAAGATGGCACCCAGGCTCCAGTACTGCGTGACAGACGGATTACCAGGAGCAAGGCAAGAAACAGGAGAGGGAGATAAGTGTGGAGAAATAGGAAGAGTTTTGTTTTGTCCCCTATTGAACTGGAACTTTATACTAGATGTTCACAGAGAGGTGTCTGAGTGATTTTAGTTTAGATGGAGCAAGACTGAAGTAAGTAAAGAAGCAGATAATAGCTTGACCTCATAGTTAATGGATTTGAGATGTCCGAGCCTGAATAAGGCATTCCAATGTACCTTGTGGTAAAAACACTTAGAAGAGAAGGATTTAATCAACTGAGAACACAGCAGTTTGTTTCTTAGCAACACAGGTCACCAAGAATACATCACTCCACTCATATAATTGTTTTCCTACTGAATATGGTTAAATTTAAGTTTTCAATTTTTCCTTTCAAATATGTCAAGTGTGCCAGCTTACATAACAGAAAAGATCAGGTTAGCACAACTATGAACACAAGCCCCCACGACAATGATCTTCCACCTTCAAGAACAGTGGAGCTGAAAATGTAAAGAAAATTACTGGGGGCGGAGGGGGGGGGTCCTTTTGTTTTGTTTTGTTTTGTTTTGTTTTTAAACACCCAACATACAATAGAAAGTGCTCTCCATCTGATTGACCCGTATTTGTCAATCTCTGGGAAGTCAGAAAAACTAGGAATTCTATTGCTTTCAGAAGAAAATGTAGAATGTATAATCTATTATATCTATTATCTATTATAATCTATAATCTATAATTATTTTCCTACAGACTACATATTAAATAAATAACTAATAAAGAAAATTAGGCCCTTTGAAAGAATGCAGTAAGAAAGACAATATCAATTTTCTAAGATACTAAGATAGTACAGTGATAAGCAAGATATAGTAGGTCTAGTAAAATAACCACAGTTAATCAAACTAAGAGCATTTGGTGAATACTGTTTGTGCTTTAGTCCCCTCATGATTCATAAGTTAGAAAAATACTAAAACCCAAAATTTTCCGTAAACTTGTGAAAACTTATTTTGAATAAAATATTACCTATGCAAAACTGTAACTAATTAATTATTTGCTCATTTCAATTCTGAGAAAGCTATTTACACAGGTGATTGAACCACATAAAATTTGCATGTTGCAGATGTAAGACAGTGAAGTGGCTTTTGGAAAGTTACAGGCTGTTTAAAATATTGCTAAGAAGAGTGTTCAGTCTGTAAAGACTATGAGCACCTTGCATTATCAATGCTCTATGAAATCACTGTCATAAAATATTTTACAAATTTTAAAAATAATGTTAATACACAACCAAACCATTAATTAGCCATTTCAAACCTTAATGATGCAGAAGCAGGTCTCATCTAGAAGTGAGACTTTTATAAGCAAAACAACTACATTTAGACAGACAACTAATGTTCCTATTAGAACAAATGTACAGACAAAAATTTGTTCCTATTAGAACAAATGTACAGACAAAAACGTACCTATAGGAAAGCTCCAGAGTTAATTATTAGAAATTCTGAAACAGGTGACAACTGCAAACACAGTTGTATTTGCATCATGTATTTTACATCCATACCAGATAAAAAAAAATCTATAGTCAGGAAAGGATCTTAATTTTCATAACTACCTTAAAAACATCAGCTGAAAAACACAGAAAATAATAACTACAAATGCTTAAAAAAGAGTTATAACTAATGTGACAAATCTCATTTTAAAATTCTTTAAAACGAATGACTAATGAATAAACAACAAAGATTTCAAGTTCACTCCTTTTGGAGGCTAGCACATATTGGTCAAGATAAAAGCAAAATCAAAGTTAAGTGGATATAAGGCTTTCTGTAACAGGAGAAGGAATAAGAAAGAGGAAAAGACACTAATTAACAGAAAAGAATACAAGCATACTCAGGGTTAGTTCATGTTTAACAACAAGATTCTTACACGGTAGCTCATGTTTACATCCACTCTAGAAGAACCCCAAATCCCTAAGTTCTTACAATAATATTCATGTAAGAATGAAGATATAAATGATGTTAAAATGTATTTATATTAATGTTAATGTATGGAAAACAATGCTAAAAATGAAGTTACAAATAAAATAACATGTAGATCACAATTGCTATCTTATTATAGTCAGGACCTTAAGTGAATGGTTTTCCTAGCACATATGGTGGTAATACGCACCTTGACAGCTAACTGAAGGAGTCATTAGAGTTATGAACACCCTTTTAAATATGAGCTACTCAGGATTCCCAATCCATTCCCTCTGTCTTGTCTTTAAACAGTTTAATTACGTCCTCTCTACTGCAGAGTAAGCTCTATCATCCTAGCTTGTCAAGAAATTCCTCTGAAAATTCTATTAGCTATTTTCTTAAGTTATTATGAATGTATGTTCATTAGATTGTAACATAGATCAGTTGAAAGATGCTGATATTCTACTTGCAAGGTAGATTCTCTGCTAATACTGTGTTAACATGGACACTGAACTGAAACTTGACAGTCTTCTGATTCACACAAGAATTAAATGTTTCTTTTCTCCTAAGAACTCTCTATTTCATATTTCCCTGTATTACCTATATCTTGTATCTCAGAACTTGTTGATTTCTTTTCTGTGAGATCACTTCTTTTGTTGGATCCACTATTGAATAGAACACCTTCCAGATAACTGGGACTGAAACACTGACATCATAATTCAACAGCTCCAAAAGAATTAAATGATTTAAAACACAATCAAGCATATAACAAGATTCTAAAACTGCAGCCGATAACAATGTTTACTTGTTAAACAGGTATAGATATTAAATGCTTAAAACATTGTAAAACCATTAAGTAACAGTGTAAAAAGAGTAAGTAACAATAAGGAGTCTCACATACATCAGGCTTAGGTCAGCTGACATTACTTGTGAAAGTATTACAAATCTAATTAATAGTTCTAGCTGGAAAAGTAACAAAGTAAGGTTTCATTTTATAATTTTTTCAAAACAAATTTTCTATACTAAATTAACTACAATTTTAAAATAAAATTAAAATTTTCATCACGATTGGTAGGGATTTTAATCAAAACAAAGCATTTCTAAAAATACAGAAAACAGTAAATTTTCATCATCTACAAAGGAAAAAATAGAGATAAAATGGTTAAATGACTTACATCATGTCACACAGTCAGTAGCTTGTGCAGGAGAAAGACTTCACATTTCTTGTTTCAAAAACTTTATGGATTCTTTCAGCCTCCAATATCTGAAAGCAGAGTTAAGCACAGGTTAAAAAGGGAGCAGTAATACAGGCACTAAAATCAGACAAAAAATTTTCCATTTCCTAAAAACCAATGTAGCTTTCAGCATTACAGAATGTATTTTTTAATGTGATGGAGATAGATTTTTCTTTTTGTCATACTTAATGATGCCTTGTCAAGTGTGTTCAGGTAATTACCAGAAGTCTAATAGCAAAATGAAACAACCCAAATTGCCAGCATCTCCATGTATCTGTCATACAAGTTTTCAATCACTGCAGCTCCAATTTCAATTTCTGTATCATAATTATTCTTCATTACAGCAACAGCGTTAAGACATGAAACTGATTTCCACTAATGTTAATTGTCTTACAGTAGTAATTCATGTTTAACTACCTGCTTGTCTCTATATTCCTTGTTTATACTTTTCCTACATGACAATATTTTTTGGATTGCATAGTTACAAAGACATTTCATAATTTGCCACTTTTCAGTGAAAGAATAAAGTTTTAAGACGTGGCCAGCACATCATACAAGGAAACACAGACTTCTAGTGATATCTTTTGACCTCACCTTTCTCTCAGTAAAGTAAGTCTTCTAAAAACAGTGCTAGCAGAGTCTCAAACTCTTCAGTGATGGGATATGTCACGTAAAATTTGGAAAATTTCAGCATCCTTCTCGACGCAAATGTAGAAATAACACAAGTCTTACATAGTCTGTAAAGTGTGACAGATCAAGTGATTGTCTCTGGTTTTGATGGAATTCATAATTTTAGAAAACATTACTAACTTAGAATAATTCAACTGATTTAAAACAAAATATTCTTTATACAATGGAAACATTTCAACACAATGCAGCAAATCTATTACAATTTCCTATTAAGAAATGAGAAATTTCAACAGTATTAAACATCTTGTATCTTTTTTCTTTTTCAGAATTAATCATGCCAGAAAATTTATCCTTATAGCAATTTCAGTGCTGTTAACTTAAAATACAAATAGGTTATCTTGAGATTATTAGTTAAGCAGTATCCAATGTTTGGAAAGCCCAGGAATGTAGCATCATATGCATCAACCAACTCTCTTTACCAGACAGTATATTATTACCTGAACAGATGCAAAGAATCATTAGTCATAACAAATGTGAGGACAAAGTCTGCCAAAATGATCGATACTGAGAGAAAGAAAGAAAAGAATATGCTTCATTATTCAGAAAATGTTTTTATTTTCTTTTTTAATTCTAGAAATGTTAAGCAAAAATAGCTAGTAGCTTGATAATTATTTGATAATCATTGAATATGAGTTTGCTGGTCAGAAGCTTTCACATTAGTTGCAATTAGAAATAAGATATATCACCAAGAATGAAAAATACTTTAAAATAACTATTTTAGAATATAGCCTGCTCATTTTCCAGAATTCTTAGACTCTGGTGAACTAGCATATTAATTGCACACGCTTTACACAGTCCAGCTTTGCAACATGCAGTGACAGCTGATGCAACTCAGTGGTCATTCACTACTGCCTACGAACCAACAACCAACAACTTTTCATCTAGTTTTCTGTATATTTCTATTTTCCTGTTTATTATTGCCCTCTAGGTTCATAATTTCTATGTTATTTCCCTTTCAGTTTTTCAGAAATGTCAAAGTTTTCATTAACAGATTACAGTCATAGTTCAATGATCTTAAATGATATAAAATACCTCCTAATGAAAAATATAAGCCCATATGAATTTAAAAAAAAAAAAAACAAACCACAAACAGTTTTTTTCTATTTTGCTGAGTGTGTAGCAACTGCACTTTTTGTAATCTTGCTGTTCTTACTGTCTGTAAAATTCCAGTAGTGATTGGATCAGAAAGACTGGAGCTAATGTACCTTCCAACAGTGCTTTTGTTTCTACTCCAGTGTTCTGTATGTTATTAGATAGAGCAGATCACCCCTTCCTAAGCAGAGGAATAAAAATATTTACAACTGGTTAGTAATCATCTCATCTATAAAAAATTGGGTAGGCCTAAGGCAAAACACACAGCGACAAAGTATATAATGTAATAACAAATTACAGTATTCTCAACATGAGGAAAAACCTAAATTTTAAGGATATTTAGGAAAAAGAAAATCTTATTAATCCCATAAGTTAATCACCATAGGCATCATAAAGAAGTACATTGTTTTCATGGTTGCTTTGCCTAGTCTGTTCCATTCAACCTCCACAGCCAACACAAATCTGTCTCTTACCCCTTTTCCTGTGTTCTTCCACCTCAGTTATTGTTGTCTACATCCTTTCACTCTGTCTAGCAAACCCTAGCTTCTCCATTCTTCCAACTTCTATCAGTGCTCAATTCTTTCAAACCAAGTGACTCTCTACCATTCTCTGGCTTCCTCGTTGTTTCCTGTCCCCTGCATGGCTCCCAATCCTACCCTCCTCATTCACTCTGTTCTTGAATATAAAATCATCTTCCCAGTTGCATGGAACCTTTTTTTTGCAGACAGAAATGCTACGCTTTTAATGGAAGTGGCTTAACTTTCACTTTTTTAATATAAAGTGGCAGGATACCTCCTGCCTTGTACATTAACTTTAGTGTGTGCAATACATATATTGTACTGTCTCAGTACAGGTCCTTTTCATATTTTTGCCTCTTCATTTAATAGTAAGAAGTGAAGAAGTCACATTTTAGCAGGCCTGAATTTTGCAGCAATGCAAAATTTTGCAGCAATGTCCAAGTCAACCAAACTGCACTTCAGAATTATGCAAAGAGGTGGCTTCCCTGTCATGGGGATCATTTTACTGGAATTAGTGCTGAGTATCTTGGAGGAGGGATGGGAAACAGAAAAGGATACATTAATGGAAAAAATCAAAGAAGAAGGAAGAAAGGAACAAGCTGCTCCCCAGATCCCTTCTTTGTGAAGGGTACAAAATAGCGTATTTCCCATTCCTGGTTGCTGCAAAAAGTATTTAATAATTTGTCATATCAACTGGCTAGAACATATCTTGGGGCTTCTATTCCCCTGGGAAAGAAAATTTTGACTCAGTCTGCTTCAAGATTGATCACATTAGTTAAGCCATGTCATTCTGAGAGCTATCAGCCAAATTTCTATAATCATACACTTGGAAGTGTAATGATGACCTATCTGCTGTGTAATTCACCCACAAACTGGCACTATTTGGTTTATCTGTTCCACAATTATAAATGCAAATCATACTATCTGCAACGACAAAGATGGCAGAGCTTTTCTCATTCCTGTGTCAAAGACAGTACAAACTTAAGCAGCCCAGAATTCAATGGACAACAAATAATCAAAGATTTTGTGATTACATGTGCAAAAGTTTTGGTTACGCTGGCTGGTGCAGAAAACCTTTCCTGCATCTCAACATTCAGTTGCTGGCATAGCTAAAGTAGCTTCCCTTCTTTGAACCATACAACAGTATCATCAGTCCTCCAGGGAAATGATACAGAGATATGAAGCATATCCACCCAACCATACTTCATAGTAATTGTGCTTTCCATATTTATGATATCAGCTTCCAAACAACCCTGTTCACTAATTTGGTAGATGAACAACTTATCTGCATTCATGGCCAAATAAAAACAAAAGTTTAGGCAATTCTGCTGCCTTGCAGTTCAGTCCTCAGTAACTTTTCCACAAAAAAAGAGGACATAAATGTAAATTTCCATGAAAATCTTGTTTTCTCACTCAAGCTTCCTTTTTAGCTCCCTATGCTTGGGCCCATATTTATAGTCAATTTCATAAGCTCTCAAAAGCTGATGTTGAATAATCTCAATAAATATTCTTGCAAAATATTGTCCAGATTGTATCTATCAGCAACTGGTTAGAGAAGTTTCAATAGTACTCAACTTCATTTAATTCCTTTGTTGCAACATCTTTAAGAGTGCTGCTTGCAAGTTATATGTGTTGGTTTTTTTGAGATGTTACAATTAATTTCCACCGCCTTAAGCCAAGACAGGCAAGCCAAATGGGTTACTGCAAAAAATAATGAAAAGAGTAATGTCATTAATGTGGTTAGATGAAAAGCTGCACTAGATCAACAAGGAGCTCTGGAAAAATTAGGCCAGCTGCAAGGTAAGATATAAAATACAGCCAAGACAAGCTAAGTTGAAAAATACTTTGTAGAGATGCAGAGAAGCTTAATACTTTCAAATGGCAGACTAACAGAGCTGAAGGAAAAGGTCCAGCTGTTTCATAAGCAAATCTATAATTAAATGCAATTAAGGATTTAAACTAATATCAATCAATTCTAATATTAACTGCCACAAAGCTTTAGCCCAATTAATATCTGAAGAGCAATTGGCATTATCTACAGATCACTACTGATATGATTAGCATATCAATAATTTGTACTAAAATTGCTGGAGACCCTTAGTTGAATAATACAATTGCTCCTTGTTCCCTTTTTGGTTCTATTGTTACTCCAAGTATACTTAAAAAAGACAAAAAAGAAGTGGCTTACAGAAGGCAAAGGGAAGGAGTTGAATTTAGGAAAAAAGCTATGGTTACACAAAGTAAACTGTATGTGTTACATAGAATGTGCATCATATGTACCAAAATCATTGTTGGTTTTACACACACGTATTCAGGCTTTCATTGTTTATAAAATAACTCTTTCTTGGTACATTCAGTTCACCATCTAGATGATACTCCATAATGCTTCGTAAGTCTCCAGAGGCAGCTGCTCAAGACATAGTGTACCCATATTTTGATACGTCTCTTTAAAATCCAGATCAAACACTTTAGGGATTGAGATCATCATCATGATGCTTTCCTATTTTCAAGTTTGGTTTTGACTCCACAATTGCACAGATAACTTCTTCAGCTCACTTAATCTCAGCTGATTCCAAGAACAAATTCTGACTCATCACATACAGTGAACAGTTTGAAGTGCAGCAGCAAAACTCCTCTTACCGGTCTATACTTTATTCACACACTCAGACCTGGCTGAGTGCCAGTCTTAATCCTGACCAGAATTTGCACTTTAACTCACATCACAGGCCACCAAGTGCTCTGTAAACAAAAGAGCACTCAAAGCCATTTAGACCTGACTTGAGTATCAACATCACCATCTATTTTGGTCGTATGGATAAGGAGTGAGGGGAGCCAATATAAATTCCTTGTATTGACATATTTCTGTATCCAATTATTTTTCTTTACATTCTGGGACTGCATGGCTTTGTATGTCTAACAGGAATATTACTTGCAATGATTGGGGCAGGGTGGGCACGGTGAGTGGGAAATATACACTTTGCTTGCTGTGTAAGAAGTACTAATTCTGCCTTTCAGGCTCATAAGAGAGTAACCCAATAGTCTTACAGGTATACTGTTCGCCAAAACCAGGATACTTATGAATTTAGAAAAGGCTCATTTTTTATCACTGTGTCTGCAGCAAGGTTTCCCTTGATTTCAAATTCATGTACCTGTCTTCAGAAAAAAACCAAATCAACAGACAGCTTCAATTATTACAAAGTTCACATTATCTCTTTGAGCAGGTTACTGTTCCTCATACACAGTTAAATTACACAGTACCAAGTAATATATCATACCAGCTTACTAACTTAAGTTAAAATATTTAAAAGACAGTAGAGGACATTATTTCTTTCCTGATATCAATACAATATTACTAAAAAAACAAAGTTGGAAAATAAACAGACTTTTATGCCAGTTCAAAATGAGTTTTCTCTCTCCAATATTATTGCTCTTTCCTCTTTTGACAATGACTACTGTTAAAGTGAAGATAAAGTAAAGATTTTCTCCCAGGGCCAAGAAAAGTAATTGCAAGTTGCATCATGTCAATCCCATTTTCATTTTTTAAAATGTATTTTTTGAAGTATGTCTTTCTTATGCGCTAAGCAAAAGCCATTAAAGTAAGCTAGTAATGATGAATATTTTCTAACAACTTTAGGGTACAGATTTGTAAAGAGAGAGTTTCATATAGAAGGATTAATACTACATATGTATATACATGAGTTATGTATGTTTACATACATACATATACACATACACATATACACAGATATATCTACTAAACTTTATTCTGAAATACAAGGAAAAATTTATATATGTGTTCTATCAATGTTTAAAAAAACCTTGCTTCCAAAATTTAGTTATGTGTGAAAAAAAGCCCGTGTTCTTGAAGAAAAGTATTCATGATAGAAAAGTAAAAGAAAAACCAAACAAAAAAACCATATAAAGAATACATAAAAACAAGTCAATTCATAATAACATTTAATTTAGTACTTGTCCTGGTTTCGGCAGGGATAGAGTTAATTTCTTTTCTAGTAGCTGGTACAGTGTTTTGGATTTAGGATGAGAACAAAGTTGATAACGCACCGATGTTTTAGTTGTTGCTAGGTAATGCTTACACTAGCCAAGGACTTTTCAGCTTCCCATGTTCTACCGACTGAGAAGGCTGGAGGTGCACAAGAAGCTGGGAGGGGGCACAGCCAAACTGGCCAAAGGGACATTCCATACCATGTGACGTCATGCTCAGTAAATAAACTGGGGAAAGCTGGCCGGGGGGGGGGCCGCTGCTCGGGGACTGGCTGGGCATCGGTCGGCGGGTGGTGAGCAATTGTACTGTGCATCACTTGCTTTGTGTATTATTATTATTATTATCATATTATTATTATTATCATTTTATTTCAATTATTAAACTGTTTTTATCTCAACCCACAAGTTTTTCTAACTTGTGCTCTTCCAATTCTCTCCCCCATCCCACCGGGTGGGGGGGAGTGAGCGAGCGGCTGCGTGGTGCTTAGTTGCCGACTGAAGTTAAACCACGACAGTCCTTTTTGGCGCCCAACGTGGGGCTCGAAGGGTTTGAAATAATAACAGGTTAACCGGAGTGTATTAAAGAACTTATATCTGTTAGTAGTTGTGGGTCACAATGTTGGTTTCTCTGTTCTCGATATTGATTTGTATAATCTGCATCGCGCTCTTTTTCCTGCTGTACATGTTAAAGATTGGTGTTGGGTTTTGCAGTTTGCTGTGGTCTGCAGTGAATAGTAATGTCTCGCTTGTGAGGTTTGTTTTTAGAACATTGACCTTGACGTTAGTGTGGTATGTAAACTTCGCAATGAAGCCGTTACTGTACCACGGAGATCATTTCGTGGAGACAACTAGCAATTGCAGTAACTTTTCTGAGAGTTTTTTTACGGAGGAAATACAGAATGGCAGGGTCACTACCTTCTTCTATAATGTTTCCTCCTTCATTACAGTAATTTTTCAGTATTTTGAACATCCTTGGGCAGTTAAGATACTTCTATTAATACTTCTTGGGAATACTGTTTCGGTTTTGTGTAAAGTTGGTAAGCAATTTAAGAATATCATCCAGAGATCTGCCCCAAGGCTGAATAATTATGAGTGGCAGGGTGTGTGGGACAAGATGGGCAAGTACCTAGGCCAATGGGCACCCCCAGTGTTTTGGAACTTCACCCCTGAGCAAGTGCAGAATCCTGAAAAGTTAGTAGAATATTTGGAAAAAGTATGCTGTCACCCTGGCAACTCCAGAGAGATGCAGCTCATTGCAACGTGCTGGGGCCTGGCCCATGCCTACCGAGCCCTGTTCAACACCATTCAGTGCCCTCAAAGGGAAGGGAAGGTCTCTGGCTCTGACAGTAAAACGACACGCACTGCGGCCACTCAGACCCGGGCAACGCGCCCTGCGGCCACTCCGACCCCAGCGACAGGCCGTGCAGCCACTCAGACCCCGGCAACAGGCCCTGCGGCCACTCAAACCCGGGCAACACGCACTACGGCCACTCCAACCCCAGCGACATGCACTGCAGTCACTCAGACCCCGGCAACAGGCCCTGCGGCTACTCGGACTCCGGTGACATGCACTTGCACTGCGGCCACTCCAACCCCGGCGACATGCACTGCGACCACTCCAACCCCGGCAACAGGCCCTGTGGCTGAACCAAAGAACCAGCCTGTGCCGGTATCAGTCGCCCCTGTACACAAGAAGAAATTTTGGAAGCGGAAGTCGGCTCGTTTAGTAAGGGAGGAAGAAGCTTCTTCTAAAAGGGAACCGGAGGAAGAACTGTACGACTACCCTGGAGAAGGGCCATCACAAGAACAGGAGGAGGAGAGCCGGCCGCTGATCGGGGAGGAGGAAGAGGAAGAACTCATAAACGAGGCAGTGACCACCCGATCTCTATCCCTGAGTGAGCTGCGAGGTATACGAAAAGATTTCAGCCGCCGTCCAGGTGAGCATATTGTCACCTGGCTGCTCCGATGCTGGGATAATGGGGCCAGTAGCCTGGAATTAGAGGGTAGGGAAGCCAAGCAGCTGGGATCCCTTTCTAGGGAAGGGGGCATTGACAAAGCAATTGGAAAAGGGACACGAGTCCTCAGCCTTTGGAGGCGACTCTTGTCAAGCGTGAAGGAAAGGTATCCCTTTAAGGAAGATGTCATATGTCGCCCGAGCAAGTGGGCCACCATGGAGAAGGGTATCCAGTTTCTGAGAGAATTAGCTGTGCTGGAGGTGATTTATGGTGACCTGAACAATAAACAACTATCCAAAGATCCAGACGAAGTCAAGTGCACACGACCCATGTGGCGGAAGTTTATAAGGAGCTCACCATCGTCATACGCCAATTCATTGGCAGTGATAACCTGGAAAGATGGAGAGGAACAAACAGTGGATGAATTGGCTAGTCAACTCCGGCAATACGAGGAAAGTCTTTCTTCCTCCATCGTCTCGGCTGTGGAGAAACTGTCCGAAAAACTGTCCCGGGAGATCCAGCAACTCAGAGAGGATAGGTCCTACTCCTCACCTGTACGGACCAGTATCTCAGCTATTAGAAGTAAGCGTTCTTTTGCTCAAGAGAGAGAATATAAAGGGTACACACCACGGGGCACCCTATGGTTTTATCTGCGTGACCACGGAGAGGACATGAGGAAGTGGGATGGGAAACCTACTGCAGCCCTAGGGGCACGGGTACGCGAATTGCAAGGGAAAACAATCACAGAAAGAGGTTCTTCCAGGAAAATTGCTGCTCCAGTTTCCAGCGGGCAGTTCCCCAGAGAGAGTAGAAGGGCTGATCTTACTCTTGATCTTAATGAAGAAACTTCTGACCCATACGTACAAGAAATGAGAAATGAGTACTGTGATGAGGATTAGAGGGGCCCTGCCTCCAGCCAGGGGGAGGAAAGGGACAACCGGGTTTACTGGACTGTGTGGATTCGGTGGCCTGGCACGTCAGACCCACAGAAGTATAAGGCTCTGGTAGACACCGGTGCACAGTGTACCCTAATACCATCAAGCTATATAGGGGCAGAACCCATCTGTATTTCTGGGGTGACGGGGGGATCCCAACAGCTAACTGTATTGGAAGCCGAAGTGAGTTTAACTGGGAACGGGTGGCAGAAGCACCCCATTGTGACTGGCCCAGATGCTCCGTGCATCCTTGGCATAGACTACCTCAGGAGAGGGTATTTCAAGGACCCAAAAGGGTACCGGTGGGCTTTTGGTATAGCTGCCTTGGAGATGGAGGAAATTAAACAGCTGTCCACCTTGCCTGGTCTTTCGGAGGACCCCTCTATTGTGGGGTTGCTGAAGGTCGAAGACCAACAAGTGCCAATTGCTACCACCACAGTGCACCGGCGGCAATATCGCACCAACCGAGACTCCCTGATTCCCATCCATAAGCTGATTCGTCGACTGGAGAGCCAAGGAGTGATCAGCAAGACCCGCTCACCCTTTAACAGTCCCATATGGCCAGTGCGGAAGTCTAATGGAGAGTGGAGACTAACAGTAGACTATCGTGGCCTAAATGAAGTCACGCCACCGCTGAGTGCTGCTGTGCCAGACATGCTAGAACTTCAATACGAACTGGAGTCAAAGGCAGCCAAGTGGTATGCCACAGTTGATATTGCTAATGCGTTTTTCTCAATCCCTTTGGCAGCAGAGTGCAGGCCACAGTTTGCTTTCACTTGGAGGGGTGTTCAGTACACCTGGAACCGACTGCCCCAGGGGTGGAAACACAGCCCTACCATTTGCCATGGACTAATCCAGACTGCACTAGAACAGGGTGGAGCTCCAGAACACCTGCAATACATTGATGATATCATTGTGTGGGGCAACACAGCAGGAGAAGTTTTTGAAAAAGGGAAGGAAATAGTCCAAATCCTGCTGAAGGCCGGGTTTGCCATAAAACAAAGTAAGGTCAAGGGACCTGCACAGGAGATCCAATTTTTAGGAATAAAATGGCAAGATGGACGTCGTCAGATCCCAATGGATGTGATCAACAAAATAACAGCCATGTCTCCACCAACTAGCAAAAAAGAAACACAAGCTTTCTTAGGCGTCGTGGGTTTTTGGAGAATGCACATTCCAAATTACAGTCTGATTGTAAACCCTCTCTATCAAGTGACCCGGAAGAAGAACGATTTCAAATGGGGCCCTGAGCAACGACAAGCTTTTGAACAAATTAAACGGGAGATAGTTCATGCAGTAGCCCTGGGGCCAGTCCGGGCAGGGCAAGAGGTAAAAAATGTGCTCTATTCCGCAGCCGGGGAGAACGGCCCTACCTGGAGCCTCTGGCAGAAAGCACCAGGGGAGACTCGAGGTCGACCCCTAGGGTTTTGGAGTCGGGGATACAGAGGATCCGAGGCCCGCTATACTCCAACTGAAAAAGAGATATTAGCAGCATATGAAGGGGTTCGAGCTGCTTCAGAAGTGATCGGCACTGAAGCACAGCTCCTCCTGGCACCCTGACTGCCGGTGCTAGGCTGGATGTTCAGAGGGAGGGTCCCCTGTACACATCATGCAACTGATGCTACATGGAGTAAGTGGGTCGCACTGATCACACAACGGGCTTGAATAGGAAACCCCAGTCACCCAGGAATCCTGGAAGTGATCATGGATTGGCCAGAGGGCAAAGATTTTGGAATATCACCAGAGGAGGAGGTAACGCGTGCTGAAGAGGCCCCAATGTATAATGAACTACCAGAAAATGAGAAGCAATATGCCCTGTTCACTGATGGGTCCTGTCGTCTTGTGGGAAAACATCGGAGGTGGAAAGCTGCTGTATGGAGTCCTATGCGACAAGTTGTAGAAACTGCTGAAGGAGAAGGTGAATCGAGCCAATTTGCAGAAGTAAAGGCCATCCAGCTGGCTTTAGACATTGCTGACCAAGAAAAGTGGCCAGTGCTCTATCTCTAGACTGACTCATGGATGGTGGCAAATGCCCTGTGGGGGTGGCTGCAGCAATGGAAGCAGAGCAACTGGCAGCGCAGAGGCAAACCCATCTGGGCTGCCGCATTGTGGCAAGATATTGCTGCCCGGGTGGAGAACCTGGTTGTAAAAGTCCGTCACGTAGATGCTCACGTACCCAAGAGTCGGGCCACTGAAGAACATCAAAATAACCAGCAGGTGGATCAGGCTGCTAAGATTGAAGTGGCTCAGGTGGATCTGGACTGGCAACATAAGGGTGAATTATTTCTAGCTCGGTGGGCCCATGACACCTCAGGCCACCAAGGAAGAGATGCAACATATAGATGGGCTCGTGATCGAGGGGTGGACTTGACCATGGACGTTATTGCACAGGTTATCTATGAATGCGAAACATGCGCTGCAATCAAGCAAGCCAAGCGGTTAAAGCCTTTTTGGTATGGAGGATGATGGTTGAAATATAAATATGGGGAGGCCTGGCAGATCGATTATATCACGCTCCCACAAACCCGCCAAGGCAAGCGCCACGTGCTTACAATGGTGGAGGCAACCACCGGATGGCTGGAAACATATCCCGTGCCCCATGCCACCGCCCGGAACACTATCCTGGGCCTTGAAAAGCAAGTCCTATGGCGACATGGCACCCCAGAAAGAATTGAGTCAGACAATGGGACTCATTTCCGAAACAACCTCATAGACACCTGGGCCAAAGAGCACGGCATTGAGTGGGTGTATCACATCCCCTGTCATGCACCAGCCTCTGGGAAAATTGAACGATACAATGGACTGTTAAAGACTACACTGAGAGCAATGGGTGGCGGGACGTTCAAACATTGGGATACGCATTTAGCAAAGGCCACCTGGTTAGTCAACACTAGGGGATCTGCCAATCGAGCTGGCCCTGCCCAGTCAGAACTTTTACGTACTGTAGATGGGAATAAAGTTCCTGTAGTGCACATAAAAAAATATGCTGGGGAAGACAGTCTGGGTTATTCCTGCCTCAGGCAGAGGCAGACCCATCCATGGGATTGCTTTTGCTCAAGGACCTGGGTGCACTTGGTGGATAATGCGGGAGGATGGGGAAGTCCGATGTGTGCCTCAAGGGGATTTGATTTTGGGTGAGAATAGCCAATGATCTGAATTATGTGATGTTAAGTACTAATTATAGTTATAATAGTTATACTAATAATACACAGATATACTAATAATACTAATAATATTATATGCCATACTAATGTTATTACAATAAGAATCACCCAGACTAATGAAGAATAACTTCAGTGAAACCAAGCAAAGCACAGTGATGATGGTACCAGAACTGACTTCAACATGGAACAATCCAACACCACATACCATCTCCATTTTTCCTGCCCTGAAAGATTATTATGACAGATGGAGCCCGAAGTCATGGACTAAATGAACTCACTGAACATTTTAGAGGGATGACCCACAGACGAAGGGAATGATATCTCTGTGTGTGTATATATATATATATATATATAAAGGGGTGGTGATTAATGAAATGTACTGGAAAATATGAGACTTGAGCATGACGCAGATGGTATAGAATAAGGGGTGGATATTGTCCTGGTTTCGGCAGGGATAGAGTTAATTTCTTTTCTAGTAGCTGGTACAGTGTTTTGGATTTAGGATGAGAACAAAGTTGATAACGCACCGATCAGGGGGGCCGCTGCTCGGGGACTGGCTGGGCATCGGTCGGCGGGTGGTGAGCAATTGTACTGTGCATCACTTGCTTTGTGTATTATTATTATTATCATATTATTATTATTATCATTTTATTTCAATTATTAAACTGTTTTTATCTCAACCCACGAGTTTTTCTAACTTGTGCTCTTCCAATTCTCTCCCCCATCCCACCGGGTGGGGGGGAGTGAGCGAGCGGCTGCGTGGTGCTTAGTTGCCGACTGAAGTTAAACCACGACAGTCCTTCATCTAAAAACATTCAAAGGAAATTCAGAAACTTAAGGTACATAAACAACAAATTTAACAGCAAAAGTACAGGTAACGTTAAATAATGAAAAAATCCTCTTTCTGTCTGACTGCTCTTGGATCAAAGTGAGAAATAGATAATACACAAAAAGGGACAGAACAGAAGAGCACTAGACTGATAATTTCTTATAAGAAAACATCTTCCAGACTAATGTAGAATTATAGAATATTGCTTTAAAAGACTGTAACACCAGATCCATTTTCAATGCTGTAAGCCAATTTAATATCAAATATTTAGAAGACATGCCTGAATTAAGAAAAACTTGGCATTCACTGTATCTAGCAGAAAGGACAAAGAATTTTGATGAAACCATAAAAAACATATTAAAGTTAAGACTAAAGAAAAGGTTGTTGGGCAACATTAAGACCAGCAAAGTAGCACAGTTTAGGTAGCAACAAATAGGGTCTACATCTGCTAGTTTAAACTGTGGTGATTTCCAGAGATTGTCCCTCAACTGAATGACAGACTACACCATATTTTTGTAGGGACAATAAAGTAAGTGAACAGCTCAGTATCCAGCTGTGGATAGCACACTGAGAATTTGTCCCAAGTTATATTAACTCATAAGCTGCCACAAATAAAACATGTTTAAAGTCAAATGCTAAACTCAGAAAGAAAGAAAAGAAAAAATCCCAAACTAGAAAGTATGTTTTTAATCTTCACCTCATACATTTTCTCAGGCATCATGTCCTCTTGTGTTTAAATCCTATCATAAATGAATTTCTGAGTCATGGTGAGGCAATAAAGAGTAATTACTGACAATAACTATAAATTACAACGTATAATTTTCTACTCCATTTAAACATATAGTCTGCCTATATAAGCCATCAAAGGACCACACCTGTCACAAATGAGATCCATTATATTGATCATAATGTCAAGTCAGACTGGTTCCTAATGATTTAGCAGGCTGGCATTTTGTTGAGAAGACTAGTGTCTTGTGTCACAGAATTTGATTTTATTTTCTTTGAAAAATAAGCATAAAATGGATCTACCATAAAGTAGATTAAATAACAAACAAATCCTCAAATTAGAAAAAAATTAGAATTTCATACTATACCTAATTTGAAATTGTAAATAAAAAATATTAAATTGTGTAAGAACAGAAATAAAACCATTCATATATATGAAAAAAAATTCCAAGTTTACAACTTGATTGAAAGTAAATCTTCAAATCAAAAAATCAGTGGTACAGTACTGTAGCCAAAATACTATATATATAAAAAATATAATCCTAAATCCTTTAAGTAGGTTGCATTGTACCTCAGCAACGGAGCTGAAAGCCATTGTGCTGCGGGAAAACTATGATATAGTTGCAATCACAGAAACATGGTGGAATGACTCACACAACTGGAGTGCTGCAATGGATGGCTATAAACTGTTTAGAAAGGATAGGCAAGGAAGGAGAGGTGGTGGCATAGCCCTTTATGTTAGGGAGTGTTTTGACTGGCTAGAGCTTGATGATGGTGATGAAAGGGTCGAGTGTTTATGGGTAAGAATCAGGGGAAAGGCCAACAAGGCAGGTATCATGGTGGGAGTCTGTTATAGACCACCCAACCAGGTTGAAGAGGCAGATGAAATATTCCATAAGCAGCTGGGAGAAGTCTCACAATCACTAGCCCTTGTCCTCATGGGGGACTTCAACGTACCAGACGCCTGCCAGAAATACAATATAGCGGAGAGGAAACAGCCCAGGAGGTTCCTGGAGCGTGTGGAAGACAACTTCCTGACACAGCTGGTAAATGAGCCAACTAGAGAAGGCGCCCCACTGGACCTGTTGTTTGCGAACAGAGAAGGACTTGTGGGTGATGTGATGGTTGGAGGCCATCTTAGGCATAGTGATCATGAAATGAGAGTGTTTTCAATTCTCGGAGAAGTAAGGAGGGGGGTCAGCAGAACTGCTACCTTGGGCTTCCAGAGGGCAGACTTTGGCCTGTTTAGGAGACTGGTTGACAGAGTCCCTTGGGAGGCAGTCCTGAAGGGCAAAGGAGTCCAGGAAGGCTGGACATTCTTCAAGAAGGAAGTCTTAAAAGAGCAGGAGCAGGCTGTGTCCGCATGTGCCGAAAGACGAGCCAGCAGGGAAGAAGACCAGCCTGGCTGAACAGAGAGCTTTGGCTGGAACTCAGGGAAAAAAAAGAGAGTTTATGACCTTCGGAAGAAGGGGCAGGCAACTCGGGAGGAATACAAACATGTCGTGAGGTTATGCAGGGAGAAAATTAGAAGGACCAAAGCCCAACTAGAACTTAATCCGGCTACTGCCATAAAAAACAATAAAATATGTTTCTATAAATACATTAGCAACAAAAGGAGGGCTAAGGAGAATCTCCATCCTTTATTGGATGCGGGAGGAAACATAGTGACAAAGGATGAGGAAAAGGCTGAGGTACTTAATGCCTTCTTTGCCTCAGTCTTTAATACTAAGACCAGGTGTCCTGGGGGTACCCAGCCCCCTGAGCTGGAAGACAGGGACGGGGAGCAGAATGAAGCCCCATTAATCCAAGGGGAAATGGTTAGTGACCTGCTACACCACTTAGACACACACAGATCTGTGGGGCCGGATGGGATCCACCCAAGGGTAGTGAGGGAGCTGGTGGAAGTGCTTACCAAGCCACTTTCAATCCTTTATCAGCAGTCCTGGCTAACTGGGGAGATCCCAGTTGACTGGAGGTTAGCAAATGTGACGCTCATCTACAAGCAGGGCCAGAAGGAGGATCTGGGGAACTGCAGGCCTGTCAGTCTGACCTCAGTGCCGGGGAAGGTTATGGAACAGATCATCTTGAGGGCCATCACACGGCACGTACAGGACAACCAGGCGATCAGGCCCAGACAGCATGGGTTTATGAAAGGCAGGTCCTGCTTGACTAACCTGATCTCCTTCTATGACAAGGTGACCTGCTTAGTGGATGAGGGAAAGGCTGTGGATGTTCATAGAATCATAGAATCATTGAGGTTGGAAAAGACCTCCAAGATCATCGAGTCCAACCATCGACCCAACACCACCATGCCCACTAAACCATGTCCCTAAGCGCCTCATCTACACGTCTTTTAAATACCTCCAGGGATGGGAACTCAACCACTTCCCTGGGCAGCCTCTTCCAATGTTTAAGCACTCTTTCAGTAAAGAAATTTTTCCTCACGTCCAATCTAAACCTCCCCTGCCGCAACTTGAGGCCATTTCCTCTCGTCCTATCACTTTTTCCTTGGGAGAAGAGACCGACACCCACCTCGCTACAACCTCCTTTCAGGTAGTTGCAGAGAGCGATGAGGTCTCCCCTCAGCCTCCTTTTCTCCAGGCTAAACAACCCCAGTTCCCTCAGCCGCTCCTCAGAAGACTTGTTCTCCAGACCCCTCACCAGCCTCGTTGCCCTTCTCTGGACACGCTCCAGCACCTCAACGTCCTTCTTGCAGTGAGGGGCCCAAAACTGAACACAGTATTCGAGGTGCGGCCTCACCAGTGCCGAGTAGAGGGGCACGATCGCTTCCCTACTCCTGCTGGCCACACTATTTCTGATACAGGCCAGGATGCCATTGGCCTTCTTGGCCACCTGGGCACACTGCCGGCTCATGTTCAGCCAGCTGTCGACCAACACCCCCATGTTGTCTACCTAGACTTTAGTAAAGCCCTTGACACCGTTTCCCACTGCATTGTTCTGGAGAAAATGGCTGTTCATGGCTTGGATGGGCAAATGCTTTGCTGGGTAAAAAAACTGGCTGGATGGCAAGGCCCAGAGTTGTGGTGAATGGATGTTTTAAAAAAATATTTAAAAGCATATACACATGTGCTTGCACACCCACACATAATTGATACATAATTTTTCTTATTAATCTTACAGGTTTCAGTAAAGCTGGGTGTCATGAGACAGATGGGATAGACTTTGACATCCCAAAATGTCCTTTAATTTTCTCCTTGAGTTGCTTTGGGGTGGTTGCAACCACCAAGATCCATTCCCGCTAGTAAAGGGTTTTCCATGTTAACATACCAAAGCAAAGCAAACTTAATTCCTTAGCTTTAGACACAAATGATAAGCTGACCAAATCTTAAAACAATTGAAACAAAATTCTTATGAATTTAACTGCTGCACTGTCTGATTTTGTTTGCATGAATGTCTGGGTCTGTAAGAAAGCAATTACAATTTCATTTATTTGCTTTTTGGTTATGTTTGCCATTCCTGGGCTTTCCGTATCTCATTCCTCTCTCACCATGGAACAGAAACTGTTAAAAACATTCCTTAAAAGGGATTGTTGAACACAGTTTCCCAGAGCAGCTAATCACAGGAAGCAGTTGCATAATTCCAGAAACAGAATTATATGAATCTTAGGTTCCACTTATCATATTATGCAGTAAATTATTAAATTTTACTTGCATGGCCTATACATATAAATGAGATTAATTTGACACTGCATAAGCAGTGAAGTCTGTCAGGTACGCTTATTTCTTGTTTCAAAATTAAAACTTTTTCTGTGCTTTACCTGGCCCATTCAAGTAAAACCATGCAATAATCTGTAAAAAAAAATAAAATTCAAACCAAAGGATAGAATTTATTTGATTTAAAATAACTTAATAAACAGTATGCTGCACTTGACTTTTATAGGCTTAGGCCTTTTGTTATTCCAAATATGAAGAAGAAGAAACCAAAAATGTATACCTAAATCTTAGAAAGGCACCTTTCTCCAATGGAGGATAAAGACTACTCTGTTAAGATTCTTCTGATGTGTGCAGAATATATGGATTACGTGTCTGCAGTGGGTATGAGCTTTAGTGAAAGAATTTTCTGCTGCCATCCAATGGTAAACTGACCAAAAGATAGACTGTCGGCTTCATTTACATATTTTATTATCTACCATGCAGGAGAAATCTTGTCACAGAAAATGTGATCATTTTCATTTTTAAAATGGAAATGAAAGAAGAATTTATTAAATTGCTATAAGCAGCAAGAATTCTATTCAAGGTTACAGTAAACCTTCAAATCCTCTACTGAATATAATTTCAAAAAAGAAGAAATTCTACCAGCGACTTACTAGAACTTGTATAAGAAAACATTTAATATCAGTAAGTACCCACTCTTATAACTGCAGTTGAAATAGCTGTTTTGAATGGTGCAGCCGGAGCATCTGTATTTGGTATTGTAAAAGAGAAGTAACAGTATGGTGAGGGGTAAAACAAGAGAAAGGGCAGAATAAGCTTTACTGTCAGAAGTCATCAGTGAGAAGAAAGAGAAACAGTGATGTGGCATAGTACCTCTTTACTGACACTGAGGACAGGTCTACCTGAGTATATACCTAGACTAACGCTACTTCAAACTCAGTGAGGTTTTCAGAGGAGGCAGGAAGAAAATCATGCATTCTGGATATTGTTAATGATTCAGTCTGACAAATGCTGCTACTGTGCTGCTAAAAAGGAACTTGTCATTAACAATAATTTCTTTGGGAGCATTCATTCTGCATAAAAAGCTAAACACACTGACAACTAGCTGATTGTTGTTGCTGATTGTTGTTCCTCCCAGGGGGAGGAAGCAGCTTTTGAAACCCAAGAGCAGAAGATGTGCCAGACTTGGAACATAAATTGTGTAAGATAAATCAGAACTTATATCATAGGTTCAGAATAAGGCACAATATATGTATGAACACAGGCATAATTATGCAAATTTGGGACTACATGATCAATGGTTTCCTAAGATACTTGGGAAAAAAGATACTCTGTCTAGTCTTAGGGTTTTTTTTAAAGCTGGCATATTTACCAGCTGTTTTTGTGCATACCTGACAGTCCAACCATGATTTTGCTTGGTTTTAATTTTAAATCTCATTCACACAACATTTCTCTGGGATGGAGCAGGACATCTACCATCCCTCTGGGGAAGGAATTTCAAAACTGTAATTTGCAAAAACACTAAGCTGTCCAGATAGGCATGTGCCAAACATCCATATTCCAAAGAGCTTACAAAGTACTTGTACAAAAGGAACAGCTGAAGGGTTTTTTGGCCTACCACTCTACACAACTCCAATGGCCAAAAGGGACAAACTCTTGCCATTGAACCTAAAAAGTATTTCTACAGTTTCTACCATCACTCTGGAGAATGAGGAGAAAAGAGAATGATCAGAGTTGTTACAGTAAAAATCTGACATAACACATAATTCAGAATGTGGATAAACTACTTCAGAAACAAAGTGTGCATATGAGCCTTGGTAGGAAAGAAGGATTAGGGCAGTAGATGAAAACAAGAAGACACATCATCAAATGTGAAGACCTGAGGAATATGAAGAAGGAAATAAATGGCAACAAATGGGTAAGAATAAATCTGATTGCGGGAGAAAATAAGAATCAATGGAACAGAAAGAGTTGGAAATGGGAATAAGTGGGTAGGACAGCTGGAGAAAATCAGAGGCAGAATAGCACACCATTTTAGATTCTTACTACTGGTTTGAACATAGAGCATTCTATGTTGTTATATGATTTGAAGTGATCCATCGGTAATAGTAAGGCAGTCATTGCTCCACCACACAAGTCCCTAACAGTTACAGTTTATGTCATTTCTTTAAAATGCTCATTTGTGCCACAGCTTAAATCATGAACAGTTGGATGGCTTTTTTGCATCTTTCACTAGCACCTGTGTTCCGTCATTCTATATTAAACTTTTTTACAGAATTTCACTGACTTTAAGGCAGACTGTTTATTCCCATTTACGTCTTCTATTCAGATTGCATGTAGTCAAAAAAGAAACTGTTTATGAATAAGACAAAGATATCGTTAGACAAAATTGTATTTCAGTAGCTGTTAAGCACAAGCATAACATTATCCCTGCCATTATCAGCAACTCTGATGTCCAAGAAGAAAAAAAACACCTATTGGAATCAGCCCAACAACAAATTTATTCTGGCATAAGATGAGAGAAATGTGCAACTTGAAAGATAAATCATTATTGTATAAAAGAAAGTCTACACATATCTTCTCCCTATAAAATTAAATTCTGTGTACTAGCATTATCATGCCATGATCTATCATTAATTTATCGTTAAAAGGAGAAACTGGGCATGTTAGCCCATGGTCTCTCCTTTGTCTAGCTACATCAACATCACTTTAATTTTTTGCAAACTATTTACATCACCAGTTTTACCCTAATTAGCTAACAATTGCTGTGGATTAAAGAACAATTGTGAAAGCCTAATTTTCTACCAAGAACATTTCCAATGTACACAGTATGCTTGACCAATGTTCTCATTCAACATAATGAGAAAGAACAAGTATCCAAGGCTTTTAAGTGCTGGCATTAGTTGCAAGGATGCTAGCCAAATTCCAGATCACTTAGCTACATTCCCTCTCCACTCCAGAACAGACACACTATTCTTCATTTTATACCTTTAAAATATAATTGAACAGAATTGTTAGTGCACAATAGCTGTCCTAGTACTAAAAGAAAAAGCAGTTGCATTTCAGTAATAGCCAAAAGGATTCTAGTTACATTGCATACATTCTTTAATAATGCTAGACAAAAGCTACAGTGAAAGAACATGACATGGTGCACAGTTAATGAGCATTTATTGAATGATAAAGATAAAATACTAACTGATGAGGCCTTTTGAGTATTCCAAATACTATTCAAAATATATCAGGCCATTGTGTATAAAGCAATGCATCCATAAAATGATAAACTCACATTTTGTAACTGTCTGGAAAAGTCTGGTTTCATTAACCTGATTTGTATCTTGCAGAAACACTATGCCAGAGACTGAATTCAACTGTGCACGGCAAAAATGCAACCGACTGGAGAGAATTTTCATTCATTCATTGCATTCTGTGCATGAAAGAATTACTACAAGAAAAATGTTCACTAATTTAAGTTCTAACTGCATTATGACACAGATGTGTGTGTGGATGTGAGTAATTAGTCAGATTAACTGAACACATCCTTTGCCAGTATGTTTTACATACAATTTCCTATCGTAGAGAAATAGTGAGTCAGAATTTCAAGGCTCTGTTCAAGCCATAGAACTAAGGCAATTTTTGTCGCCTCAATCCCCTTTGTTGCCTCTTCTTGGCCAGCTATCTGTACCAGTCGCATTCCTTTATGAATCTTCATCCAATTCCAGTCTCTAATCTTCAACTTTTTTTACCCCTTGCCTACTGCCTTTCCCAACTACCCCTAGCATCCCACTAAGGGATCACAGTCTGCATCCTGGAATCTCCACCCTTCTGATGGAAAAAAATTGCCATACAGGTATTAAAGGAAAGAAATCAGTAATAAAAAGGAAAATAAACTATTAAGAAGAATGAGATGCTCAAAAATGGGTAATCCATTCACTGGCATCACAGTGACTTCTTTAAAATAAAAACGTCCTTAATTTCCCATTCTTTGTTTCACACACTCGCTTAAAGCTGTATCTACATGCCAGTCTCTAATTTCCCTGTAATTTACTGTGTCCTTAAGACATGTAGGTACTCATTATTCAGAGAGGTTCTAATGAGCTTTCTACTTCCTTTTCTTTTGCTTATGTGAATTTTCATTCTGTCGGGCAGTTTAGCTCTTTATTTCCATCACTTACGCTCAGCTTTTACTGTTTTGATGCAACAAGTGTTGCTTCGCTCTTGAGATGGTTGAGAAACACTCTCTACCTTAAAGCCACAGAATCTCTTCAAGAACTTTCAATGAAAGGCAGTAATTCTATACACTTTAAAAAAATAATAAAAAGAAGCTGCTTTAGTAAGTCTCTAAGTAGTCTTACAAATGAAACTAAACAGCATCAATATTCCAAACTTTATTCAGTATTATATGCCACTATCCACTGATGGTGATTCCTGACAAACACATCACACTGGAGAAACTGAATTCTCATTTGAAGCTGAAAAATTCTTCAGACCTCGGCTTAAATGTGGAAGTGCTATAACTGAACTAAACAGAACCATACTGTCTTAGTACAACAAGCGAGTTAACAGTTCTGTACAATAGGTCACATTATCTTCTTCCTTACTTGGTTACCAGTATGGAAAATAAACAAAACATCAGTCAGACATAACACTACAGTTGTTCATCATACTGGAACCATTTCGCCCTGTTTCTTCTTCATAGTGTCAGAACTTCTCTGCAGTTGTCTTGCCTTAATCTTGCCCAGTAATTTACTGAGATTTATTCAAGTTGAACCTACCTACTAATAATCCACTTTGCAGTACAGAAAACAATGCACCCAGTTACACTATTTTCTTGCACACAGAGTACCTGGAATTTTTCAGACTGCATCATACATTCTCATCAGTATATGAACACAGGTGACACACTTGTTTAAAATATGAAGAAGCTACTTAAGCAGTAACTGCAGTTCTTGGATACATATTGTATGTAGCCACATTAGCACTGCCAAGTGTTTGTTTTACAACTACTTAAATCAGGGGACTGTTTTTTACAGTATTTGTACAGCACACTCACACTTTAGCATTCTTCATGCAGATAATAAAAAGAGCAGAATATACCATAGGAACCACAGTTCCTCTCCAGAGACAAACCCCCTCAAGCCCAAAACAGGGAAGGAGAGAGAATAAAGATGGACAGTAAATATACATCTAAAATACATCTATTGTACAGCTATTGTAAGCAAGATAGCACTTGAAACATCAGTTCAACCTGCAAGTTAGATGCCTAATGTTCTTGTTTAAAACTAACAGAACTACTACAACGCTGAACGCAATGAACAGAGAACACAGCTTCAAAATACACAAAACAATGTACTTCTTCACATAATGAAAGTTAATATAATTTGTTCATATAAAGCCTGGTTAAGCTATGGAACTGCTTACCACAGACCACTGTCAATGTTAAACATTTACAGATTCAAAACTGTCTGCATGTGTTCATGGAAGGAAAAATTAATTGTACTAGCTTATGTGGATGCAGAAAGTCCTTCACTACAATCAATGTTGGCTGGGAGAATGTTCTGTAGGGCACCTTAGTATATGCTAACAGGTCTTAGTACATGCTTCCCCTAATTTCTTCCCCAGAATTTGTTACTGATCGTTGTCAGAGACAGGAGACTGAACTAGACAAATATCTGGTGTGAATGAACATAGCCGTTGTCTTGTGGCAACAAAGAAAACCAAGGCAGGAGTCAGGACAGGGTTCCAGAGTCGTCGTGTTCTAAATGCCAGTATGGGCAATGGAAGAGAGAGATGTAGCTAGCAAACAGCTGTGGAAACGTGCGGTGAGCACAAACCTCAAGACCATGGTTTTTTGTTTAGGGCTTCATCCTCTTCTGTCCTCAGTACGGACACTTACAAGGACCCAGAGGTGACAGGAGGAGAGTATCTGTACAAGATGAGTAAAGTTGAAACTAAATTTCAAAGAGGACGTGATCATTTGATCATGCCAGAGGGAATAAATAACGTTAAGTACAATGAATAATCAAACTAGAGAGGGAAAAGTGGGGAAAAAACCCTATCAGAACTGGAGGCTATTTAGCCTCTTTGTAACTTCCCAAGAAAAAGACAAGGCAAGCAAATAATAGAGAACATAAAATTACAAAAAATTAGACTTAAGTATGTTTATAAACAATCTTAGTGATGCAGCAACAAATTCTGGTGCAAAAAAGGAAACTCCTGAACCCACACATTCTTTAATTACTCTGTATCAGTTTAGTGCTACTACTGTCTGCACAGCTTCAATGTAAGTGCAATTTAACTTAAGAATTCAGGCACTTCTCCATTTGACTTCTCTTAATCCTGGTTGTATTAAGATGAAATCATTCCTCCTAATCAACTCCCCATTCGGTTTAGAATCTCGAACCTTTAAAAGTATTTTGATTGTCCTTTTGTGATAAAAGTTTAAGTTTATCGATAATAACTTTAAAAACTGAATTTTTGCCCTTTTATTCTTCATGCATACCACTATTACATCCAGGTGATTCAAAACTAATATCCACAAAAACTATAGGCTTGATTATATTGTAAGCTCTTTTTTTGTTCTTCATACATGCAGCTTCTTTCAGGAGGGCAAAAGGAATGAAATGCAACAGATAATCCCTGGCACTTCAATTTCTGTGCTCAACAGATTGCTGTTTGATGTCTTCTATTCCTCTGACCATTAAAAATACAACCTACAGACAATTCTCTCCCCTTTCAAGGCAAGTCCACAGGAAGATGCATGAAGTTTAAAATACACAGTTTTAGGTGAAAAATTCAGATGCGTTCCATAGTCCAGTATAAGTGTCTAAAAGCTATATTATCCAAAGTACAGCGTCCTGTGGAAAATCAGTTTTGAATTTCCAGGACAGTCCCACTGGCATTCCTAGCAGAGAAGTAAGAAATTAACAGAACACAGAATAAATAACCAAGTTATTTAAAAATAGTATGCGTTTTTAGCAAGGGTAGAATTAGGGAAACAGTTACCTTACTTGTTGTCTGCAAGTATTTTCCTTTAAACACTCTCTGGACTCAGCTTTCACAGTGCAGAACAAAGACATCTTTCCAAGTTCTTAAATTCAGGGAAAGAATGAAGTAAAAATTGATTACTACATTATTCCATCACTACTCAGAATTCTGTAAGAAAGCTACGTTAATTTCTCAAGAGCTAAGACAGCCTTAGATGAAACAGCAAAGCACTACTGAATTTAAGTAGGAGAGAAATTCCACATCTTTCTCACAATTCTAGCTTATTTGACTAAGATTTTATTATGTCCTTCTCAGCAGACAGAACAACCAATGTTATTTTTAAACAAAATTAGCTGTTTAGATATCCATTGCATATGATAATGAACTTGAAGGAATATATTCCATAAAAAATTCTGAAAGATACAGGAAGTACCAGTTTTTCAAAGTCAGAGGCGATATGGAAAGAAGTTCTAAACTTAATATATATCAGTTCTGGTTTGCATTTTTAAGATCAACATAAACTTCTGTTAATGACTACTGACAGCAACATTTTACTATCTAAAAATTCATACACATTGATTTCTGGAGCTGAGCAAAAAATTCCATGATGAAGCTGGAACAGATTTGTTGTTTGCACTCCGACATATCAGAAACACACTCTGATAGTAGGTACTCCCACTGCAAACGTTATCGTTAAAAAAAAATAATAATAAAATTTTTTTTCTTCCCCTAAAGTGTGGGTATTTTTATAACTTAAGATATACACAAAACTTTAAATCTTTAGCAGGATATAAATATTAATTTAAACATCTGCCCTGAAAGTACTTCCCCTCTCTTGAAGTTTCCTGTTACTTAATTCATTCATGTGCCATGAATTTTACAATGACCTTCTCAAGATACAAATGACTGGCCAGTTATACATTTACTCTTACAAAACTCAGCAATTTATTTTGATTTAAAGCACACCCTCCATAAAAGCACAGAGATTTAATCCGAAGACTTTTAGAGGATCAGAATCTGTAATATTCCAAGTTGTTTATGTCAACTGTTAACCAGGCACTTTTGAAAATTGTGTTTAGTTTGTTGTCTGCCTGTCATTAACTAGATCCTCTTGTTCCTGTCTTTTCTAGATTACATAATCCTTCAGGATTCAAGCACGAAAAAGTACTTGAAAACTTAATTAAATCAACTACAGATCTTTTCCAGAGAAAGAAACCGGCCAATTTAAATTCCCATGGTGTACACTGTATTTTCCAGATGTAGTTCTCTTCTCTATGGTCTACATTTTTGTAACACACCCTTCAAAATGGGGGCACCGAAACTATGCATGATATTTCAGTGTGATTCTGAAACAAAGATGACCTAATACAAACAAAAGCAGAGCAAAAAACCAGTATGAATGAGGCTTATTTCAAACCAAGCTCGGACCCTGTAACTGGCTTACGGCAGAGCCACATGGGCAGCCGTATTGGCACACAAATGCTTCCGAGACATCTTACACAAACACTACTTTTGAAAAACATCCTTGTAAGTGTGTAGCACACATTTAAACTGGCAGACCTTTTTTCAGCAGTTTTTGCTTTCCTTCTCTATGGTGCCAACATAGTAATTTGTGCCGTTATGTGAACCGATTTGAGAAAATTATCTCAGCTTCAATTTTTCTTTTTCCTGCCAGATTGTTTTTCAGCCTAAGAGTCCCCTGCTCTACACCATCTGCGCTAGCACAAGAGCAAATTCAGCCATGAGCAGCCTAAGGTTGGGGTGGAATGGGGAAGTAGTGATTTAAACACGTATTAGAAAGCAGCTAGACACGCGGCCACGCAGCCAGGAGGAGGCGGCCGGGGCTGGCAGGGAAAGAGAACGGCCGAGAAGGCAGCTGCTGCACCGCCAGCCGACGCTGACAGACCTCACAGAAAATGGCAGGGGATCATCCAACAGGACGCTGAATGACAGGGGTTACCGACCACCTGTGACCAGAAGGATCCTGCCCCCCAGCCACGAGCTCCCTTGTGCTCAGCCGCCCTCTCCTCAGCCCACGGGCAGCCCCGCCCTCGGCGATGGGACGCCGGCCCCGCCCGCTCAACACCTAACGGCCCTGCCGGAGAGGCGGTTGGGCCGGACAACGGCCCGGCGCGCGCCACCCCGGCGGCGGCCGCGGAGGCGGGCACGCGCTCCTCCTCACGGCGCGCTCACCTTCCTCCACGTCTCCCCGCCCCGGCCACACCCGCGACCCCGCCCCACCTGCAGCGCATGCGTGCATGCGTAGCCTCCCCGGAGCCGCGCGCGCTCGCGGGGGTTGGCCGCTGCGGCGGGCGGGGCCGCCTTCCCCCCCTCCACCGCGCATGCGCCGGGCCCGGTCGTCGTGGCGACGGGACGCGGTGCCAGGCGGTCGTGAGGGCCGCCGCCGCCGGTCATGTCGGAGATTTTGTGCGAGTGGCTGAACGAGGAGGTGAAGCTCTCCCGGAGCGTGGGTGAGTGGGGGCCCCGCTGCGTCGGGAGGGGGCGGAGGGTCGGGGGGCAGCTGGCTTGCCTGCCAGCGCAGGGGGCTGCCGCAGGGTCAGGCCTTTGTCCCGCCGAGGGATTTAGGGGCTTCCCTGGGGCCAGCTCCCGCTGACCGACCGATGAACCCTCCCGCTTCCTCGCGTCCAGATACCTCCTCAGGTACATTTTTAATCTTCGTGCGCGAGACGGTGATTTTCGAGGTAAAGTTAATTTTCCTCAAGGCGCAAGCGCTCTCAGGAGATATGAGGAGCTCAAGCTTCAACTGCTAATAAGGACTCCAGAGGATAAATATATTTTAATACGTTTGCAAAGCAGTGCTTTGTTTTGAATGGCGGGTGTTGTGCTGGCTTTGGAGAAGCATTGTTCTGCAAGGAGGGAGCAACTTTCTATGGATGAGAAGCGCATTAGATCTAGCTTTGTTTTCATTTGCATTTTTTACAGAAAATTTAGTAATTATCATTTATAGATATTGCCACAATCTTAATGACAATTGTGACAATGTTTACTTTTTAGCACTGAAAATGAGAATGAAATGACTAGCTAAAGCTTATGTTGCAAAATAACTACACTGAAAGCAGATTTCTTTGTGACTTGAAAACTAGTTACTACTAGATCAACCTCCTAAAATTCCTCTGAATTATTTAATAAAGTTTGGACTTAATTTTGTTATAAAAATAATAATGAGTTGTATTAAGATTAATGTATGAATTCTTTTAATTATCTTAATTTTTTTTTTAAAACAAACAACAAAAAAATGAACTTAGTTCCAGGATCATTTTCAGAAGAATTTTCTACTGGCTACCTCCTAGGAGAACTTCTACACAAATACGGTCTTCAGGATGACTTTAATCAATTTTCACAGAGCAGGTTAGTACATATGGATTAACATCTCTTACAGAAATTAGACAAAGTATTTATTTTTCAGTTAGGATTTGCTAATGCAGAGTGGGAAAGATAGCTAGAACTTACCAAGATTTGATACATTTATCAGTAAGTCGAAAGATACTTGTAATTGACGCGCACGGATTAGCTTCGTATTTCCAGAGAGATTGATCATACTACTTGAAGAAAATTATGCATTTTGATTGTAAATACGATAGGAGCAGGTTAGACCAAAAGTTCAACAAGACCTTCAAGGATGTCTCTAAGATTGGAGATATTGACACTGTCCGCATGAGCTGTGTAGATTCAGAAATCCAGAGGAGTGGTGTGGTGGTGACCATTACATCTTCACTAAAATGAAAATGGTGGAGATGCATTGTGAGGCTCTGAGTGAAGCCCTGGCAGGAGGTTGTATGAGCATTTATAAGTTTACAAGTAAACTGGTGTAATATTCACAATGAAGAACAACAGAAAAACAGGAAGTTGAAAAATCTTGTGCAGATCTGTGAGCCTTGGTATGTTGATGATGCAGTTCATGGGGTTACTTGGCTTATGCTCCATTTTGGCAGACCTTGGTGTACATGTATATCAAGTGTGCCAGGCTGTACATCCTATTCCTGTTTCTTCTGAACCTCTTTTTTATGTTCGTTGCCCTTCTTATTTATACCCTTTCCTACCCAAGTCCCACCAACTTGTAGGAGAGCAGCTTGAGCACAGCTAATGAAGGCAGCCAACAAACACAGCAGTTTTGCACAGCAGTTTTTGGGCTCTGCTTCTAGGACTTCTAGATCTCTCAGGAATTTCTGGGATCATTGGAGAACCGCTGGTAACTCTTCGAGGAACTTTAGAGTGCCTGCTGCTGCTGGGAAAGGATAGCTTCAGGAGGCTTTTACTTCTAGCAAGCTCTAGCAGCTTCTAACAAGTTTGTTCAACTCTTCCTGATAAAAGGGTGCTTTGAGCTCTTGTCTCCAGCTGACTTCTTAGGGAGGCACAATTAGTGAAGATGCACTTCAGCAGGTGTGAGAAGAGGTTAGAAACTCTGCTGAGACAGTGTATGCATGCTCAGCAAAGGTGGTGATGCATGACAGTCCATGATCCCCAGTACCCACTGGAGCAACTACTCAGAATGTCAGAGGCCTCAACTCAGATTGCTCTCCAGAGGAAGGAGGCAATTCTCCATGTCTCAGGCTGTAGGGAATGCCCAGAGTCTTTACTTAGCCTTGGGCAGGGGGAGGTGGTGGCTTTGCCTGCAGAGGTGTGTGTGCACATGGAGGATCTGTGTCACCAAGTCAAGCTGCTGCAGAAGGAGGTGAGTAGACTGTTCATCATCACAGATGATGAAAAGGAGATAGATTGGATCTTCTCTGAAACACTGCAGATACGGGAACCTGAACCCCCAGCTGTGCTGAGGGAGAGGCAGGCAGAATCTGTGCTTGTTGGGTTGGAAGAGGAGATGACTGGCAGCTTGTGACTTCTGGCAACAGGAGGAACATTCCTGCTCCACCTGCTGATCTGCAGCTGCAGAACAGGTTCATTGCCTTGGTGGTAGATGAGAGGGTGGTGGCTCTGTGCAACAAAGCATCTGAGCTGGTGAAGTCTGAACCACACAGGAGCACCAGCAAGAAAAGGTGAGTGATAGCAGTGGGAGACTTTCTCCTGCAGGAGATGGAGGTGCCCATTGGCTGAACTCACGTGCTAGCCAGGGAGGTTTGCTGCTTGCTGGGGTTCGGGTCCAGCCCTGCAGAGGCTCATCCAGCCCTTGCACGGCTGCTCTTCTATGTGGACACCAAGGGTACTACCAGAGAGACCTGGAGCATATCAAGAATGGCTCTGGAGGCAAAAGTCAAAGGCCTGGGGGCCCAGGTGTTTTTTTCCTCAATTCTGCTGGTAAGGTGGAAGGGCTTGATGTGGAGTGGATAGATTTTACAAGTCAACAAGTGGCTATGCAGCTGCTGTCAACAGCAGGGATTTGTTTTTCACAGTCGTGGGATCCTCTTTGAAGATGGAGGACTGCTAGGAAGAGATGGGATCCAAGTTGGGCAAAAGCATCTTTGCTAACAGGCTGGCAAACCTGGTGAGGATAGCTTTAAACTAGGAATGAGGGGGGAAGAAGATGATTACTCTTAAACAAGTGAGGAAGTGATGGCCTAGACTGTCAAGCAAGAGGAGGAGGGTGATGTGAGTAAGAGGGGCAAAACAGTGCAGAAGGCTGTCCACCCCAAATATATGTACACAGTTAAGGAATTGTTGAGAAGACAGCATTATGGGAGAAGCATTCACACTTTTTCTGGTAAATCAACACAACTGCCTGCCTCTCTGAAGTGCCTGTATACTACTAATGCATGCAGCGTGGGGAACAAACAGGAGGAATTAGAGGCCTGTGTGCAGTTGCAGGACTATGGTATCATTGGAATCACAGAAAGGTGGTGGGATAGCTCACACAACTGGAGTGCTGCGATGGCTGGATGGACAGGCTGGGAAGGTGAGGAGGAGGAGTTGCCCTTTATGTGAGAGAGCAGAGAAAATGCACGGAGCTCTGCCTTGGGATGGATGATGACCAGTTATGGTCTTATGGGTTCAGATTAGAGGAAAGACCAAACTGGGTGATGCTGTGGTGACTGTTTGCCACAGATCACTTGAACAGGAAGAAGTACGTAAGGTTTTCTTGAGACAACTGGAAGAATTCTCATTTTCACAGACCTTGGTCTGAATAGGAAACTTTAACCAAGTTGGTATCCGCTGGAAGAGAAACACCACCAGGCACAAGCAATCCAGGAGGTTACTGGAGTGCATTGATGATAACTTCCTGAGAAATGTGATTGAGGAGCTGAAGAGGGGAGGTGTTCTACTAAACCTAGTACGTACAAACAAGGGAGGTCAGATGTAGCATTGACTGCAGTGACCATGAGATGGTGGAGTTCATGATCTTGAGAGGAGTGAACAAGCTGAATAGCAGCATCACAACCCTAGACTTCAGGAGAGCAGACTTTGGCTTGTTCAGGGGTCTGCTTGGAAGAATCCTATGTAAAATGGTCCTGGAGAGAAGAGGGGTCCAAGACAGCTGATTGATTATTTATTTATTTATTTTCTTCCAAGGATCATCCCCTCCAAGAATAATCCATCTCAATGTGAATAAAACTAAACAAAGGCAGCAGGAGGCATGAATGGAAGAGTAAGGTGCTACTGACAAAACTCAAACATAAAAAGGAAGAATACAAGATGTGGAAGCAGGGTCAGGCGACCCAGGAGGAGCACAGAGACACTGAGTATGCAGGGATGGCTTTAGGAAAGCCAATGCCCATTAGGAGTCAAAACTGGTGAGGGACATGGAGGGCAACCAGAAGGGCTTTTACAGGTATGTCCACAGCAAAAGGAAGACTAGAGAAAACATGAGCCTACTGCTGACTGGGGTACAGGACCCAGTGAAAAAAAAAGGTCAGTGCTTACATTGAAGAAAACACTACTTGTGCTCCTGAATTTTTTAGCATTCTTCCCAGGGCTTTGAAATTTCTTTTGTTTGACCTCAGACTTTTTGTTGTGACATCGTTTGTACCCATGTGAAAGAGCAGGAATGGGTAGTAGTCTGAAGGTTGTATTAGGCTCTTCAGTCTTGTGGTCATGTCCCTAATTCGGGCCCCAGGGAGGCAGCAAACTTTCCTGAAAAGAGGGTCTGGTCTGCAAACGGATGCTTCTGTTCCGCACAGGAGGGAATCACCAACGACCACTGTTTCTTCTCAGCGCTGGTCTTAAGGCAGGTTTTGTTGTGAGGGGTTGGTCTCTCTGACCTTGGCAAGACTGCTTGTGCAGGTTCCTCCTCTATCTCATTATGTGCTTCACCCACCATACCCAGGGCCTTGTACCTATTCTGTAAGGGTATCTTAGAGGGTAGGGAGGGGTTTCTCTTACCACTCCATGCTGTAATCTTCTTCCACCCCTCCTTATCCCTTGTGACACTGCCTTCCTCCTGGCAGAAAGCAGATCCAGGACCTGCCTCCATAGTGGCCATGCTGAGTTGGCTCCCATGCATCATAGATGGCAGAATATGGCTCAATTGATCAGTCTCCCTCTCAGACTCTCGAATTCTGCCATGCAAAAGGCTGAGGTACTTAATGCCTTCTCTGTGTTGGTCTACTCTACTAGTAAAACTCACACTCAGAAATTCCAAGCCCCTGAGACTAGCAGGAAAGTCTGCAGCAAGAAAGATTTACCCTTGGTGGAGGAGGATCAGCTTAAGGAACATTTAAATGAACTGGAAATACACAAGTCCATGGGACATGATGGCATATACCCACCCGTGCTGAGGGAGCTGGCAGATGTCATTGCTAAGCCACTCTCAGTAATCTTTGAAAAGTCCTAGTGATTGGGGAAGATTCCTAGGACTAGAAGAATGCAACTGCCACTCCTCTCTTCAAGGAAAGCAAGAAGGGGGAATTGGGGATGTACAAGCCAGTCAGCCTCACCTCAGTCCCTAGGAACTGATGGAAGAAATAAGCATGGAAACCATTTCCAAGTATATGGTTTATATAAAACCTGCTCTGCTTTTAAGTTTTCTCCAGACTTAAAATACATATAGCAACAAAGGCTAGTAGTTTTTCAGCAGCTGCTGTTTTACTCATTTGATCAGTACAGATTGCAGACTGCATTGCAGTCTAGGTATCAACTTAGACTAATTTCCCCCCCCAGGAAACCTACTTATAATTGTGTTGAGCTTCGTGCCACAGTGGTTTGGTTCCTTCTGTTGCACGTCTCTCCATATATTTATGCTACACTCCAGCCTGCAATAACCATATGCTGAGTAATACGAAGAAGAAAAAACAAAGGGGAAAGAGTATCTAAGAGGAAGTCAGTATCGATGTAGTAGATTCCTTCCAAGGACAAGAAGATGACTGGGAGTTGTCAGCATGGATTTATGAAGGGGAAATCATGCCTGACTAACCTGACCACCTTCTACAATGCGGTGGCGGGCTCAGTGGTTGAGAGAAGATCAGCGTATGCTGTTTACATTGACTTTTGACACTGTCTTCCTTAGCATCCTCATAGACAAACTGATGAAGTATGGACTAGGTAAGTGGACAGTGGTGGACTGAAAACTGGCTGAACTGCCAGGCTCAAGGGGTTGTGATCAGCAGTGTGAAGTGCAGCTGACAGTCAGTCATTAGTGGTGTAGCCCAAGCGATGATTCTGAGACCAATACTGTTTAACATCTTCATTAACGACCTGCATGATTAAGACAGAGTGCACCCTCAGCAAGTTTGCAGACGATATAGAACTGGAAGGAGTGGTTGATACACCAGGAGGTTGTGCTGCCCTTCAGAGGGACCTTGATGGGCTGGAGAAAAGGGCTGACAGGAATCTCATGAAGTTCAGCAAAGGAAAATGCTTCTGGTGAGGAAAACCCCATGCCTTCAGTACCAGCTGGGGGCCGACTGTCTTGAAAGCAGCTTTGCAGAGAAGGGCCTGGAGGAGAACAAGTTGACCATGAGCCAGCAATGTGCCCTTGCAGCAAAGAAGGCCAACAGTATCCTGGACCACATTAAGAAGATGTGGCACTGGTGAGACCACATCTGGAGTGCTGTGTCCAGTTCAGGACTCCCCAGTGCAAGAAAGACACGGATATATTGGAGCAGGCCCAGAGAAAGACCCTGACGATTACTAAGGTCTGGGAGTATCTGGCATGTGAGAGGGAGGAGGACTGTATGTGGTGTTCTTTACCACAGTACTCTACAACTTTGTAAAGATAATTTGATGTTTTCACCTTTCTTCATTATTTTCTCTGCTAATAATTACTGATACTGAACTTTTGACAACTGTTGAGAATTGAGGCAATGTCTTCTCAATTCCAAGATATTTTTTCTGCACAATAAATCAATTATTACTGTGTAATAGTCATTGTATGGTCCTGGAATCCTGCAAGAACCTTTACCTGCCTAATCTTACTTAATATCTATAAAGTTATACTTTTATAACTTGGAGTGTGCTATTAAGGTAAAGCATATTATTCATGTATCATTTGGTAAGCTGGCATCACTTTAATATGTTTTAGCACAGCCCAAGGCAAGATCATACCTGTTGGGGTGGTGGTGAGAGAAATGTAGATTCCTTTTTTAGGATAGGCAACTGTAATCTAGAAGGCGCTAACAGAAAAGAATGTGGGGTTGTTGCGACTAACTAGTCAAGGCCTACTTAACTATATTAGCTGCTTATGTTGCACAGTTCTTGGACATATAAGCATGGGAATAATAATTGAGAAAGTGATAGTATTTTGAAAGGAATACTACTGGAAAACTTTTTCCAGTTTGGCTGTCCATATTTGAAAAATAAAATATTGTAGTTTTCCCTGAACTCTTACAATGATCTTGAAATATGATTTAAAACATTTTTGTATTATGAGGCAAGGTTAAGAAATTCCATCTGATCTGATTACAGAACAAAAAGTTAAGAGGTAATATCACCAGAGCTTCTCAATGCATGTGAGGTGATTTCTGACAGTAGGGCTCACCTTAACCTTGACTCAGTGGCAGAAAAACGTTCAATAGTTGTAAGCTGCAGTTATATATAATTGAGTAAGAAATAAGGCATGGACTATTATAGTGAAAATAATGAGCTCCTGGACTGTTTCATCTAGGAATAAGGTGAATACTGTGTTACCAGAAGATCTTAAGTTAAAATTGGACATATTTGTAGAATTATGCTACAGCTCGGCTGACCTCAAAAGCTTGTTGGTTCATGTGAAGGAACTATTGTGAACTCAGGTGATAAAGCAGTATAGAAAGCATGATGTTCTGACTCAGGTTGAAGTTATGGATTTGTTGGATGAAATTTGATGTGTTAATTGTGATACAGTGATGCTTTATTGTTACAGGGTTTTGGCATGTATATCTATTGATCTTGAGTGCTTCCACAGAAGAATCTACATATCAAGAGAAACATTAATCTGCAATCCACTATTTCAGTTTTGAATGTAAATTGCTCATTGAGTCTTTATTTTCAACACTACTCCAACCCGTGTGTCCATTTCTTTTTATTGGAGAAGAAATATGACAAAGTGTTCAGAGGATTAATAGATTATATAGACTTTTTTTATAATTTCCTATATTTTGGCTGGTTAGAGCTCAAGTGGATTGATACAGTTAATATAGAAACTTCATTCTAATCCTTTGTACTTTTTGTGGATGGTATACAATTAGCTGTAATTGGGGGTAAGCTTTTGCTGTCAGATGCACTTTGTGTGTGCATGTATCAAGATTTATATAACCCAATATGTTTTCTATTTTTTCCAAAAGTTATGCCTAGTAGACCAATGCAGTTACATGTACTGCACCATAAAACCTAAGCCAAAGTGTGTATCACTTTACTTTAAGGAAGTCCCCTGTGTTCTTTTCCCCTCCTATCTTGCAATGAGATAAATGTCATGACAATGCTTATTGCAGCAAGTTGGAATTGAAAATATGTTTATGTTCTGATTTTTTTTGTTGTTGTTTTTAATCATATAGGGTTGCAAACGCAAAACTTAACAATTTTTCTCGCCTGGAGCCCACGCTTCACCTCCTTGGTGTACAGTTCAATGAGAATGTGGCCCAAGACATCATGACAGGACAGCATGGGGCTGCAGCAAAGCTTTTATATGAATTGTATATTGCTTTAGAAAAAAAGAGAAAGGCAAAGCTCACTGGAGTAGCCATGGAAGCAATGAGACCTGCAGCAACTGCAAAGCTTAAGTCTATTGAAAGTGTTTTGTATCGAGAGGTAACTAACTATGCCTAGTTTGTATAAATATATAGGAAAAAAGATAGCATATGTACATGTACCTTTCAAGCATGTTGCATGCTTCCCCTTGCCACTTTTTAAATCTCCTATTCAAAACCCAATACTTATATGGAAAAGAAGCAGTCCTTTGTTGTCTTATACATAGACAGTGGGATTACACAGTTTATCTGTGACTCATGAGGATATTGATCATCTGTGTTTTGTGTTCCTTTGTTTTGGCTCATTCTGTGTTACGTGCTCTGCTTTTAAGTTTTCTCCAGACTTAAAATACATATAGCAACAAAGGCTAGTAGTTTTTCAGCAGCTGCTGTTTTACTCATTTGATCAGTACAGATTGCAGACTGCATTGCAGTCTAGGTATCAACTTAGACTAATTTCCCCCCCAGGAAACCTATTTATAATTGTGTTGAGCTTCGTGCCACAGTGGTTTGGTTCCTTCTGTTGCATGTCTCTCCATATATTTATGCTACACTCCAGCCTGCAATAACCATATGCTGAGTAATACGAAGAAGAAAAAACAAAGGGGAAAGAGTATCTAAGAGGAAGTCAGTATCGATGTAGTAGATTCTGTTAAGGATGTTCTTCTTGTCTTCATCAGTAATGCTTAGCATGTGCAGACCATAATTTGTTATCAGGATGAGCAATCTTTAAGAAGCTATATATCGTGAATCAAATTCAGCTGGGTGAAATTTCAAATTTTTTTCTGGCACACTTCCTGAAAAATAGTCTACAAGCAGAAAGTTTACCAACAAGTGCAAGAATAATACCAAACAGTCAAAACATCCCTTCACCTATAGAGGGATAGCTTAAAGAAGATAAAGCAACTGAGAGTACCTCATGTCAATAGATAGGTTCAGAATGGCATTTGATTTGTAGAATAGTTGAGGTAGGAAGAGGTGTCTGGAGGTCACTTAATCTACCCTCCCTGCGTTAAGCAAAGTCAACTAGAGCAGGTGGCTCAGGACCTTGTTCTGTTGGGTTTTGAATATCTCCAAAGATGGAGACTTCACAGCCTGTCTGGGAAAATTGTTTATCACAGTTTCAGTAATTTTTTTTCTTATGTTTGAGTTGAATTTTCTGTATTTCAGTTTGAATATGGTGGGAGATGTGGTGGTCGGAGGCCGTCTTGGGCTTAGTGACCATGAAATGATAGAATTCTTGATTCTTGGTGAAGTAAGGAAGGGGGCCAGCAAAACCGCAACCATGGACTTCCGGAGGGCGGACTTTGGCCTGTTCAGGACGCTGGTTGAGAGAGTCCCTTGGGAGACAGTCCTGAAGGGCAAAGGGGTCCAGGAAGGCTGGACGTTCTTCAAGAAGGAAGTCTTAAAGGTGCAGGAGCAGGCTGTCCCCATATGCCATAAGAAGAACGGGCGGGGAAGACGACCGGCCTGGCTGAACAGGGAGCTCTTGCTGGGACTCAGGGAAAAAAGGAGAGTTTACCACTTGTGGAAGAAGGGGCAGGCGACTCAAGAAGAGTACAGGGATCTCGTTAGGTCATGCAGAGAGGAAATGAGAAAGGCAAAAGCCCAGCTAGAACGCAATCTGGCCGCTGTCGTTAAAGACAACAAAAAAAGTTTTTACAAATATATTAATGACAAGAAGAGAGCCAAGGAGAATCTTCATCCTTTATTGGATGTGGGAGGGAACATTGTCACCAAGGATGAGGAAAAGGCTGAGGTACTCAATGCCTTCTTTGCCTCAGTCTTTAACAGGCAGACCAGTTATCCTCAGGGTACTCAGCCCTCTGAGCTGGAAGACAGGGACGGTGAGCAGGATGAACCCCCCGTAATCCAAGAGGAAGCAGTCGACGACCTGCTGCGCCACCTGGATGCTCACAAGTCTATGGGGCTGGATGGGATCCACCCGAGAGTGCTGAGGGAGCTGGCGGAGGAGCACGCCAAGCCACTCTCCATCATTTATCAGCAGTCCTGGTTAACGGGGGAGGTCCCGGACGACTGGAGGCTTGCCAATGTGACGTCCATCTACAAGAAGGGCCAGAAGGAGGATCCAGGGAACTACAGGCCTGTCAGCCTGACCTCGGTGCCGGGGAAGATTATGGAGTGGTTCATCTTGAGGGCGCTCACAAGGCATGAGCGGGACAACCAGGGGATCAGGCCCAGCCAGCACAGGTTCATGAGAGGCAGGTCCTGCTTGACCGACCTGATCTCCTTCTATGACCAGGTGACCCCCCTAGAGGATGAGGGAAAAGCTGTGGATGTGGTCTACCTGGACTTCAGTAAGGCCTTTGACACCGTCTCCCACAGCATTCTCCTCAAGAAGCTGGCGGCTCACGGCTTAGACAGGTGTACTCTGCGCTGGGTCAAAAACTGGCTGGACGTCCGGGCCCAGAGAGTTGTGGTGAATGGAGTTAAATCCAGCTGGCGGCCAGTCACAAGCGGTGTTCCCCAGGGCTGAGTTTTGGGGCTGGTCTTGTTCAATATCTTTATCGATGATCTGGATGAGGGGATTGAGTGCACCCTCAGTAAGTTTGCAGACGACACCAAGTTGGGCGGGAGTGTTGATCTGCTCGAGGGTAGGAAGGCTCTGCAGAGGGACCTGGACAGGCTGGACCGATGGGCCCAGGCCAACTGTATGAGGTTCAACAAGGCCAAGTGCCGGGTCCTGCACTTGGGCCACAACAACCCCATGCAGCGCTACAGGCTTGGGGAAGAGTGGCTGGAAAGCTGCCTGTCGGAAAAGGACCTGGGGGTGTTGACAGCCAGCTGAACATGAGCCAGCAGTGTGCCCAGGTGGCCAAGAAGGCCAATGGCATCCTGGCCTGTATCAGAAATAGTGTGGCCAGCAGGAGTAGGGAAGCGATCGTGCCCCTGTACTCGGCACTGGTGAGGCCGCACCTCGACTACTGTGTTCAGTTTTGGGCCCCTCACTAGAAGAAGGACGTTGAGGTGCTGGAGCGTGTCCAGAGAAGGGCAACGAGGCTGGTGAGGGGTCTGGAGAACAAGTCTTATGAGGAGCAGCTGAGGGAACTGGGGTTGTTTAGCCTGGAGAAAAGGAGGCTGAGGGGAGACCTCATCGCTCTCTACAACTCCCTGAAAGGAGGTTGTAGCGAGGTGGGTGTCGGTCTCTTCTCCCAAGTAACTAGCGATAGGACGAGAGGAAATGGCCTCAAGTTGCCCCCCCCAACAAGGGGAGGTTTAGATTGGACGTGAGGAAAAATGTCTTTACTGAAAGAGTGGTTAAACATTGGAAGAGGCTGCCCAGGGAAGTGGTTGAGTCCCCATCCCTGGAAGTATTTAAAAGACGTGTAGATGAGGCACTTAGGGACATGGCTTAGTGGGCATGGTGGTGTTGGGTCGACGGTTGGACTCGATGATCTTAGAGGTCTTTTCCAACCTTAATGATTCTATGAATAGAATAGAATAGTTCCAGTTGGAAGGGACCTACAACAACAACCATCTAGTCCAAGTGCCTGACCACTCCAGGGCTGACCAAAAGTTAAAGCATGTTATTAAGGGCATTGTCCAGATACCTCTTAAGCACTGACAGGCTTGGGGCATCGACCACCTCTCTAGGAAGCCCATTCCAGTGTTTGACCACCCTCTCGGTAAAGAAATGCTTCCGAATGTCCAGTCTAAACCTCCCCTGGCACAGCTTTGAGCCATTCCCATGCATCCTGTCACTGGATACCAGGGAGAAGAGCTCAGCACCTCCTTCTCCACTTCTCCTCCTCAGGAAGCTGTAGAGAGCAATGAGGTCACCCCTCAGCCTCCTGTTCTCCAAACTAAACAAAGTTTGGCACTGTTCAAGTTAAAATCTGCATGTTCTTTTCAACGGAGCTAGTCCTGTTTTTCTGAAAAGTATTCCACCATGTTTAGATGTTGTTCTGTGTACATTAACACAGGAAAACACAGTTTGAAATTACTACTGCAAAATTATCATATTTAAATATGTTTCTTCTGTTGCTGACTCTTCATTGCTTGATGTTTAATTTTAGCGTTTGAAAATTTTAACGCCACGTCAGGCTGATTTGCAACTACAGCAGGTTTCAGAGCATTTTGAAATAAAATCTAAGGCGATAGAAGATAAAATAGCTCATATACACATTGCAGAACAACAGAAAGTTCAGAAGATCCAAGAGGAACAAAGAGCCCAAGACATTGAAAAGGTGACTACTTACTCTTTATAGACTTCTGAAGAAGTATTTTCTTAAGGTCATGTACATAATGAGTTAGTTAAAGCCAGTGTGAATGCTTGTTAATTCTGTGCTACACAGTCATGTTTATACAAAAACAAAGAAAAGGAGTACGCATGGCAATCATTAATATGTAGATATAAAGCCAATATACTGCTATAAGACCCTTAAAAACATTAATATTTAAAAATAACTTAATGTTAAATTGAGAGTATTTGTATATCGTCATGCATGGAAAATATTTATCGATTTGAAGACAAAGTGTGAATTTCACAACTGTGTGTCTTTAAGGTGTCCTTGTAGAGGAGGTTTGTGACAGTCTTCATTTGTGAAGAAAAGGTGAAACATTGTTTAAAAGCAGGAAAAAGACACAGAGAAGGGGACCAATAGGGTGTATGGCCTCAGAACATCTTGTAGCTCTGTGTAGCTGTTCTGATAAAGTGAAAAAGAGGAACTAATTTCTTAAGATATGGGAACACTCACCCGAAGTACAGTCTGTAGTTTATATAGAGGAACTGGCCAGCTATCCAAGGGGTGTTGAACCACAATGAAAATGGGGTTGACTAATTTGAGATGGATTTTATATGGCTAATTAAAGGGAGAGAGTCTTGCTGTGGTTATTTAGGTGTTCTATTGCCACTGCATGAACAACAATGAAAAAGAAAATACAAGCAATATCCAAATTAGTCAAAATAAAATTTTAAAATAAAATTTATTAATATCTTATTTGATGTATTATATATTTATTTGTTAACTATCTTTGACTCTTTGTAAAAAAACTTTTTTCCACTCAATTCCACCTTTAACTGCATGTATCTGTAGTGCACTTTTAACTAGTGTAATTTAAATGTTTGTTACTTCTTGATCATCTGAGACTCATTGTTCAGCAGTAATATTACCTAATGGTATTCTCAGTTTCTGTACCAGGAAACTGGTATTCTCAGTTTCTGTGCTGAATTCTGACCTGAAACAGGTACCATACTAGAGCTAGAATTTAATACAAGCCCTTAAATACCTATTAGGCACTGAGCACAAACTGTTTTTCTTTACAGATGTGCTTCTATTGCGCCGCACTATTTGTTAATGCAGACAGAGCATATATAAATGTACCATTTTCTGATAATGGTACTTAAAAAATGTATCTTAATCCTCAAATATTGAGAATATATACTAGCATATTGCTAAACTGTCAGATTATTCAGAATGTAGAATGATACTTTAATTTCAAATGCATTTTACAACATCTACCTCGATTTTAAAATGGTGATTTATGAGTACAGTGGCTGAGAATATTCTTAAAACAAGGTTTAACTGTGGACAAAAGATAAAGAATTTTTTGCTTTCATGGCATTGTAGTGATCCACTTTAAAAAAAAATAAAAACAAAGGAAAGAAAGAAAAGTCAGTTGCTCAAGCCTGGAGCCTGATAAGCTCTTCTACTTTCTTCCTGGAAGATTTTTTTCCTTATGGCTTAATTACATTTACTTCATAGATATATAGGTGGTGTATTAGGGCCATATGGTGTATTTTGTTTCAAGTCAAGTATCTGAACATAAGATGTTGAATATTCAGCATCGCATAGGAAGAAGGAGACAAAATGAAATAATGGCCAGGATTCAAGCAGCCATTATACAGATTCCAAAGCCACCACCAAGCCACACCATAAAAGCTATTGAAGCAAAAAAATTCTTGAAGAAGAAAAGAGAAGCAGAGGTAACTATCATCTATGTTCTTTTCATGTTAATTATATGAACTTGCAAAACATGATTTCTGGGAGCATTTACACTTACAAATACTGTACTTGCACCATCCAAAAGCTGCTGATATAACTGTTAAAATTATATAGTAGACTTAACCAGTGAAAATTGGGCTAAATATTAATATGATTATGATTCTGCATTTGTTACTTGGTAAAAATTTGTTTTGATGTAAGAGAAAGTTCTTATTGAATAAATACCATAGGTAGGTACTAATTTAATTGCTGACAGTATTTTAGCTTCTAGTCTACTGAGTAGAATATGTGAAATAAAAGCATTAATGTTGCCTTCTCATTTGTGCATGATGAAGTTTTGCACCGTAATGTATGAACTATTCTGTAAAACACTATAGAACTGCTCTATCAAAAATGTTAATAACAGCTGAAATTGACAATAGTCTTAGATCAAATCAAGAGATGATGGCAATGCAGCAATAAAAAAAAAAATCTGTATTGTCTAGTGCTGAAGTGTACTTGGATTGTAATCTTACAGTTCATGGGTTGTACTGTCATTAGGAGTGCAAATTTTACCGGTTTTTACAACTGCGCAACCGCAACAGATGCATTTAAATGTAGAGTGTAGGAACATGGTTGCTTGAGTAACTATCAGGGATAAATTCAAGCTACTAAATCTAAAGCAGATCATAGCCCAGAATATCTTGTTTCAGATCCCTGAATGGTGGGAATTATATAAACTGCTAGAATCCTATGTAAAATCAAAATTATCCTGCAGAATGAACAGCTGCAAAATCTTAGGATTTTCTGGCTGGTGGACATATGTATAGCTAGGAAAAGGGGAGGGGGAAAGGAAATAAAAGGTAGAAGGAAATAGTCTTGCCTTTTTTCTTGATCTAGCTGATGCTTAAAATATTTTCAGTGTAAACATTTCTGTTGTACCAACATGACATAAAAATAATTCCCTAATACTTAGTCTGTTGAACCTTCCTTATAATGCTTTGTGAAGAGAAAAGAAACATTAAATTTTGTGTTATTTCTTCAGGACACATACAAGGAGATTAAAAAGTTTGAGAAGTCTATGACAGGAAATGCCTCTGCAGTACATAGGCAAGTCGCTGACAGGTAATATTTGGATATTAGATTGTTAAGATTAGATAGGACCCTACCTCAGGTGCCTACTATCTATGTAGACAGCTACTTGAGGAAAATGTAATGGCTTGTTTAGTTTAAACTGTGATTGTCCTTTGAGTGATTGTCCCACTAGCAATGCAAACATTCCAGCTCCAGCACCGTTACAGTGTTTTTACCTTACCTTTAGTTGTAGCAGGGATGGCTCAAGCTTCCTTCTCTCCTTTTTGCCATATAGGCAGCAACAAAGGACACAAAGTGCATCTCTTCTCTGTTCATTTCAGTCATTGAGTCTGTAAGGTCAGTTAGACTTGCAGAGAGATGAGAATGGTTGTGGATGTACGTACATGATAACACATTTCAAAGAAAATAGAAAGAAGTAACCTTTCTCCTTAGACTTAACTGTATGTTGATTTATTTGTGAATAATTTTAAGTAATAGTCATTCTGTCAACTTCAGTGATATATATACCATACTCAGAAGAGGTGGCACTTGCGCATACTGCTGTGGATCCTTCTGTGTGTAAGCAACCTGTGATTAATAACTCTGCAAAACTGCACTCAGAGTGTATGGATATATTGAAGAGTAACCCATCTTTCTTTGATATTCTGTGAGCCATCCTCATTTCCTGTTTCTGCAGAATTTGGCTTCATATTAGCAAATGAACTAATTGACAGTTGGCTCAAGTCAGTGCTGGAGCCCTCCTCTGGACTTAGTGGTCACTGTGGGGCACAAGAGCATCAAGAAGTAGCCACAGTGCCCACAAAGAGTGCTGTTATGCATTTGTCAGACTTTCACATAACTATATAGGGATCTGTATGAAAACATCTCTAAAAACCATAATTCCTATAAAGTCTGCGATCTTTTTCTTTTTAATCTTTTCAATCAGCGATATACAAGAATCATTGCAAACACAGAAGTTGCAAGAAACAACTCTAGAAACTACAGCACAGACAGCAACTGAGCTGTTAAATATTTATTCAGATGATGAATATATAAGGAAAATTCAAAAACGTTTAGAAGAAGATACATTGGCTAGACAACAACGAGAAAAGAGACGACGAAAAATGCTAATGGAACAATTAATAGCACATGAAGCTGAAGAGGTGAGAAAATGTATGCTGAAGTACATAACCAATGTACAATTAGTAATCTAAAAATTTGCTTACAAATATAAAAGAACAGTATTTTTTGAGGGTTGAATAAAATTTGGAGGGGATAAAGGGAGGTATATACACTTATTTCTGAAAATAACTTTTATGCCAACCATTGTCTTTCCTTGAAAAATATGGAAGGTTGTCCATTCTTTCTCATCACCTTTATGTTATACTTCATCCTTATAAATCATAAAGGATTAAATGAAGGCATCAGAGCTAAGATTATTAAAAATCAGTTGAAGACCTGCCTTCTATTCCCTCCCTCCCAAGTTGAACGTTAAATTATCAAAACGTATACTGGTTCTGAAGAAGATACTTAAAAACAACAAGCATGGCATTCCTTGGTTGAAAACCTGTATTTACTAATGTGTCATGTAAAGTTTTTGATCTGGACTAGATGAATTCTGAAATGGTTGTGCTGGGTGATATGAAGAAGCAAAACACTTATTTTGCAGGTCAGAGTTTTGATTTTTGATGTGTTATGGAATAGAAGATGTGTCTCTGGAGGATGTCTGTGTTGTGTCTAAAAATGGATGTTGCAGGTTATTCCATTTGAATCCTGTCCCATAAAAGCACAAGGCTTTCCAGATTCCTCATCAGACATTCCTCATTCAAAAAGCAGCTCTTAGATTACTGACTTCACAGATCTTCTCTTTCATAATGATTGTATCAAAACAGAACCTTGTAACTTACTGGGTTTCTGTGATTTCTAGTTACCTTTTATCTTAGTATTGCACTGTGAGTCCTTAGCTTAGATCATATCTGTTGAACCCAGTATAGTTGAGCTTGTCTCCACTGGTGTTGCATAGTAATAGCGCTTCAGATGTGTGGCATCTCTGAAAAGGAAAAGTATGAAATTATATATATATATATATATATTTAAGCATTGGCATGTAATGTCTGGAGATGTTTTTGGAGTTGTTAAGAAAAAGTTAAATTTGTTGGGGTAGGCATCTAGAAATTAGATGACTTCTCAATATCTATCCCAGACCTATATTCTATGAAAAACACCTGTAGTGGCTTAGACCAAGAGTCCGTCTATCCATGTATCCTGTCTCTGAGCTCTCATTCAAAGAGATTCTGTGTCATGTTCTTGTTGATATGCATAGGCCATGCAGAAGTTTTGCAACCCAGTTGTCTGAAATCACTGTAGTCCCGAAACTTGCTCTTTACCTGTGTCCAGGACAACCTGCTATCAGCTGTTGCAGCCCCAGCACAACCTCAACAGCCTGGATTAGTGGTTCTGATAGCCATGGCTATCAGCTGATGGCCATGTGGCCAGCAGCAATCACTGGGGCATTTGGTGGATATGTGTCCTGGTTTCGGCTGGGATAGAGTTAATTTTCGTCTTAGTAGCTGGTACAGTGCTGTGTTTTGGATTTAGTATGAGAATAATGTTGATAACACACTGATGTTTTAGTTGTTGCTAAGTAGTCCTTACACCGGTCAAGGACTTTTCAGCTTCTCATGCCCTGCCAGAGAGAAGCTGGTGGGGACACAGCCAGGACAGCTGACCCAAACTGGCCAAAGGGATATGCCATACCATATTACATCATGCTCAGTATATAAACTGGGGGGAATTAGCTGTGGGGTGGTGACCACTGCTCGGGAACTGGCTGGGCATCGGTCAGTGGGTGGTGAGCAACTGCATTGTGCATCACTTATTTTGTATATTCTTTTATCATTATTATTATTATTTTCCCTTCCTTTTCTGTCCTATTAAACTGTCTTTGTCTCAACCCATGAATTTTCCTTTTTTTTTTTTTTCCTGATTCTCTCCCCCATCCCACTTGGGGGCAGGGGGGGAGTGAGCGAATGGCTGTGTGGTGTTTAGCTGCTTGCCGGGTTAAACCACAACGGTCCTTTTGGCACCCAACATGGGGCACGAAGGGTTGAGTCACCCAGGCAAGTGGACCACCATGGAGAGAGGTATCCAGTACCTGAGGGAATTAGCCATGCTGGAGGTGATTCATGATGACTTGAACAATAAGCAGTTATCCAGAGATCCAGACGAAGTCAAGTGCACATGACCCATGTTGCAGAAGTTTATACAGAGCGCACCATCGTCATATGCCAACTCATTGGCAGTAATGACCTGGAAAGACAGAGAGGGACAAACGGTGGATGAATTGGCTGGCCAACTCCTGGAATATGAAGAAAGTCTCTCTTCCTCCCTAAAGGCCTGCATCTCAGCTGTGGAGAAAATGTCCTGGGAGGTCCAGCAACTCAAAGAGGATAGATCCTACTTCCCACCTGTATGGACCAGTATCTCAGCCTTTAGGAGTAAGCGTCCCTCTGCTCATGAGAGAGGATATAGTGGATACACACCACGAGCCACCCTGTGGTTTTACCTATGTGACCACAGAGAGGACATGAGGAAGTGGGATGGAAAATCTACCTCAGTCCGAGAGGCACAGGTACATAAGTTGCAAGGAAAAACAATCACGCAAGGGGGTTCTTCCAGGAAAATTGCTGCTCCAGGTTCCAGTGAGCAGTTCCCCAGACAAAGTAGAAGGGCTGATTTTACTTCCGATCTTAATAAAGGGACTTTTGATTTGTATTTACAAGAAGTGAGTAACGAATACTATGACCAGGACTAGAGGGGCCCTGCCTCCGGCCAGGCAGACGAAGGGGACAACTGGGTTTACTGGACTGTGTGGATTCGATGGCCTGGCACATCAGACCCACAGGAGTATAAGGCTCTAGTGGACACCAGTGCACAGTGTACCCTAATACCATGAAGCTATAAAGGGGCAGAACCCATCTGTATTTCTGGAGTGACGGGGGGGATCCCAACAGCTAACTCTATTGGAAGCTGAAGTGAGCCTAACTGGGAATGAGTGGCAAAAGCACCCCATTGTGACTGGCCCAGAGGCTCCGTGCATCCTTGGCATAGACTACCTCAGGAGAGGGTATTTCAAGGACCCAAAAGGGTACTGGTGGGCTTTTGGTATAGCTGTCTTGGAGACAGAGGAAACTAAGCAGCTGTCTACCTTGCCCGGTCTCTCGAAGGACCCTTCTGTTGTGGGGTTGCTGAAGGTTGAAGAACAACAGGTGCCAATCACCATCACAATGGTGCACCGGCGGCAATATCGCACCAACTGAGACTCCCTGATTCCCATCCATAAGCTGACTCGTCGACTGGAGAGCCAAGGACTGATCAGCAAGACTCGCTCACCCTTTAACAGTCCCACATGGCCAGTGTGAAAGTGGAGACTAACAGTAGACTATCATGGCCTGAACAAAGTCACGCCACCGCTGAGTGCTGCTGTGCCAGACGTGCTAGAACTTCAATACGAACTGGAGTCAAAGGCAGCCAAGTGGTATGCCACAGTTGATATCGCTAATACGTTTTTCTCAATCCCTTTGGCAGCAGAGTGCAGGCCACAGTTTGCTTTCACTTGGAGGGGTGTCCAGTACACCTGGAACCGACTGCCCCAGGGTGGAAACACAGCCCCACCATTTGCCATGGACTGATCCAGACTGCACTGGAACAGGGTGAAGCTCCAGATCACCATTGATGACATCGTCGTATGGGGCAACACAGCAGAAGAAGTTTTTGAGAAAGGGAGGAAAATAGTCCAAATCCTTCTGAAGGCTGGTTTTGCTATAAAACAAAGTAAGGTCAAGAGACCTGCACAGGAGATCCAGTTTTTAGGAATAAAATGGCAAGATAAAATAATAATAAAAGTCATCAGATCCCAATGGATGTGATGAACAAAATAACAGCCATGTCTCCACCAACTAGTAAAAAGGAAACACAAGCTTTCTTAGGTGCTGTGGGTTTTTGGAGAATGCATATTCCAAATTGCAGTCTGATCTTAAGCCCTCTCTATCAAGTGACTTGGAAGAAGAATGATTTCAAATGGGGCCCTGAACAGCAACAAGCCTTTGAACAAATTAAACAGGAGATAGTTCATGCAGTAGCCCTTGGGCCAGTCTGGGGAGGACAAGATGTAAAAAATGTGCTCTACACCGCAGCCAGGGAGAATGGCCCTACCTGGAGACTTGAGGTCGACCCTTAGAGTTTTGGAGTCGGGGATACAGAGCATCCGAGGCCTGCTATACTCCAACAGAAAAAGAGGTATTGGCAGCATATGAAGGGGTTCGAGCTGCTTCGGAAGTGGTTGGTACTGAAGCACAACTACTCCTGGCACCCTGACTGCCGGTGCTGGGCTGGATGTTCAAAGGGAGGATCCCCTGTACACATCATGCAACTGATGCTGAGTGGAGTAAGTGGGTCGCACTGATCACACAATGGGCTTGAATAGGATTCCAGGAATCTTGGAAGTGATCGTGGACTGGCCAGAAGGCAAAGATTTTGGAATATTGCCAGAGGAGGAGGTGATGCGTGCTGAAGAGGCTCCGCTGTATAATAAAGTACCAGAAAATGAGAAGCAATATGCTCTGTTCATGGATGGGTCCTGTCATCTTGTAGGAAAGCATCGGAGGTGGAGGGCTGCTGTGTGGAGTCCTACATGACAAGTTGCAGAAAATTCTGAAGGAGAAGGTGAATTGAGCCAATTTGCAGAAGTAAAGGCCATCCAGCTGGCTTTAGATACTGCTGATCGAGAAAGCGGCCAGTGCTCTATCTCTATACTGACTCATGGATGGTGGCAAATGCCCTGTGGGGGTGGTTGCAGCGATGGAAGCAGAGCAACTGGCAGCGCAGAGGCAAACCCATCTGGGTTGCCGCTTTGTGGCAAGATATTGCTGCCCAGGTAGTAAACCTGGTTGTAAGAGTATGTCACGTAGATGCTCACGTACCCAAGAGTCGGGCCACTGAAGAACATCAAAACAACCAGCAGGTGGATCAGGCTGCTAAGATTGAAGTGGCTCAGGTGGATCTGGACTGGCAACATAAGGGTGAATTATTTCTAGCTCAGTGGGCCCATGACACCTCAGGCCATCAAGGAAGAGATGCAACATATAGATGGGCTCGTGATTGAGGGGTGTTCAAGTTTTATGCAGTATAGGTGAAAATCTGACCCTAATGTCTACTGACATAAGGTCCACTTGACTGTGGGCACTATTGCACAGGTTATCCGTGACTGTGAAACATGTGCTGCAATCAAGCAAGCCAAGCAGTTAAAGCCTCTCTGGTATGGAGAATGATGGCTGAAATATAAACATGGGGAGGCCTGGCAGATTGATTATATTACACTTCCACAAACCCGCCAAGGCAAGCACCATGTGCTTACAATGGCGGAAACAACCACTGGATGGCTGGAAACATACACCATGCCCCATGCCACCGCCCAGAACACTATCCTGGGCCTTGAAAAACAAGTCCTGTGGCGACACGGCACCCCAGAAAGAATTGAGTCAGACAATGGGACTCATTTCTGAAACAACCTCATAGACACCTGGGCCAAAGAGCACGGCATTGAGTGGGTGTATCACATCCCCTATCATGCACCAGCCTCCGGGAAAATTGAACAATACAACAGACTGTTAAAGACTACACTGAGAGCAATGGGTGCTGGGACGTTCAAACATTGGGATACACGTTTAGCAAAAGCCACCTGGTTAGTCAACACTAGGGGATCTGCCAATCGAGCTGGCCCTGCCGAATTAAAACTCTTACATACTGTAGAAGAGGATAAAGTCCCTGTAGTGCAGCTCTAAGCCAGCAAAGCCAGCCAGGGCTGTCGAGGAGGTCAGACAGCTGGTCCACCTTGCAGTTGTTGTACAAGCCTTGTCAGCTTGAGATGGAGGAATTGTTGCAATGTGCTGCCAATCAGACTGGCTCCAGTGAGGTGCCAAAGCAAGGCAAAAGTAACAATAGTGTTCCTAACTTCCCAGAAAGAAAAATTAGTGTTGATACAGGAACAATAGAAGCCACAGACTGCAGGAATTAGAAGGAAAGAGAAGTGAGCAGTTGAAACAGTAGTCTGACCAGATCAGAGAATCTATTTAGTGGTAATTTCATTCTAAATTAGCAGAGGAAGAGGTGTCTGGTTGGAACTCTGTGAGATTTCAGAAATTAGATGTTGCTGGACTTAAGAGAAGTGTGACCCAAACTGGGATATTTTCTTTAAAAATTAAATAAATATACAAAGTAGTTGAAAATTACTTTCTCCCTCCTTTAGACATCGAACCAGAAAGGATTTGCAGACTGAAATTGTAGCTTTCTAATAGTCATTAGGGTCAGATTTTTACCTATACTGCATAAAACTTGAACACAGGGCATGGGATCCTTTAGAGTCAAACAAATTTCATCCCTTCAGAGTGTTTTCGTGTGTTTCATGTCCATACGTATAAACCTCTACTAAAAGAATCTTGTTCAAATTTTTGAGTTTTGGCGCACTACAAGTTGGAGCCTGGGAGAAAAAATACTTTACAATTACATGACACTCCTCTATGCGGAGCACAAGGTGATGCCAGTCAGATTTTCATAGGCAGGAGTTGGAAGTGTTTGACAGTAACATGGCTTCATCCCAATTGAATCTTTGATCTCCACCATTTCAACAAAGTATTTGATCTAAGTACTCATTATTTTTGAATCTCTTTTCAGATTTTATCTCTCTGAATTTAAAAAGTTATCAGGAAGAAGTTACCATCAGGAATAAATTGAGAAGATGAAGATGTGAGGGGAAATGAACTGTTACTAGATTATTGCTTGTCAATTAAATAGATTTTTGTATGCTAAGCTATAAGTTTTGGTCATAAATTATATGATTACACAACAGGACAGAATTGTTTCATTTGTATGTAAATTAAACAAGGAAATAGAAAAATAGAAAAACGTGATATAGTAATTATGTATGAACAACATGAAACATAAACACATTAATGTTTGGCCACTGGATGCCACTGTTGTCTCAAGTAGGTAAACTGAAAAAAAGTGTGTATTATGCTTTCTCAGTAGTAATTTTTCAAATCAGAACTAAGATGTGCCATTTATGATATTAATGATTTCACAGTCCTCTGTGAAGAAGTTAATATAAAATGTTAGGTCAAAAAATTGTACTACCATTTTTATTTTGTCTTCTAGTATGCCCAAGTTTCAAAACTTTTCAACCTTAGGTTTTAGTACTTTGTCCATTCCTGCTTGTGTGAAAGATAGCTACCAATGCTTCACTCCCCTATCCAATAAGCACCCTTTTTGAAATTATGAGTTTGGTGTTCTGAATCCTAATTTATCCATTGTGTAGCTCTAAGTTAATTGCCTTTTCATATATTCTTGTTCCTCAGAAATTTCCTGCTGGCTCTTTTTAGGCCTACTCAGCATGTCAAAATATATGATCACTTAGAATATTGAAGTTCTCTACCCTTTAGTTAACAAAGAAAAGGTGTCTTTTGGCTGCTCTGAAGTGTTCTAAAGGAGCATCTCCCCATTTCCTTTATAAAAAGCGCATTCACCTAGATGACGTGCTTTGATTTCTTGCTGGGCCAACTATTTGCACCATACTGTTGATGGTTTGAGTATGACAAATGACCACTCTGTTGGGGTGGCTCCTTCAATCTTCTGTGAATTAGGATTTAAAGATCCATTTTCCTCTGGTGGAGTACTTATTGCTGTACTAATCCATGGTTGAGGATAAGCAGTTGCAACTAAAGAAAACAATGAAGGATATTTACTTGTAATAGGAAGCAAAGTCTGTGCATCCTCTGCTCTTTGAAATCTTAATAAAATACTAAGTCCAAAGCAGCAGTGGATAGAACTGAGGCAGCAACGGGCATCGTGTCTCCTTTTATTGCCTTGACTTCATGAATGTAAGAGATAAATGGACAGATTAACTCTTCAGTAGGCCGTGCTATTGGAAAATTTCATCACCTGAACTATATCAAATGACATATAACATGAATATGAAAATATGAAGTGCATATCAAGTTGTTACTATTGCATTGTTTTCCATTTCAGTTGCATGCATGATGATAATTCTGTGCATAGAAAAATAGCATACAAACAGTACACTACAAATAGAGTATAACCAAAACACATTCAAAATTAGATCCTCATTTTGTGATAAGCTTTGTAGAGAGACAATATTGTGTGCAGGTGAAGCACTCTGGGATTAAAGCCTGAAATGACCGCATCTTTGCCATTAGAACTATCATGCCGTGTCATGAGAGTCAGTGCTAGGAAAGGGGAGTGCAAAGCTCACATTTTGGCTAAAATAAGCAAGATGTTGAGGGATTTTTATATCAGCTTAGTCTTTTCAGGTCACCAGTATTTAATTGGAATGTACTTTACTCCCAGCAACTGTAAAGGGAAAGGAACTTAAAAATATGGAAAGAATTTTGTTTGAAAGCTATTGGCATCTCCCTAACATCAATGTTAAAGATCTAAATTAATTAGAAAGTTGTTGTTCTTATTATTGCAATTAAAATAGCCATGTTTTGCAGCTTTGTGTTAGAACTCTATTACAGATGTCCTGGTTGCATTGTGTAGCACAGATCTGGACCTCTGTCAAGTTCTTTCATAAATAGTATTATACTATGTAATAAAGTTTGATATTTAATTTATAGGTGAATTTATGTAATGTGTTCTGCCCTCTCTGTCACAGGCAGCTGGTGGAAAATAAACCAGATTAAAAGAAAATAGAAGTGATACTTTATTTTGAATGTTTTTCGTACTACTACTAACTGGCTTTACCTGTTCCTCTGTTCTTAGGAAAATGAATTTGAAATCTTCAGATCAGTTCCCAGTTTAGGTCCTTAAATTCGAGTACATTTCATAGCAGTTTTGCTGCATCTGAAACAAACGTCCAGGGAATCGGAAATTTCCTCTAAAATTCTGCTGTAGGAGTGATATTTGGCAATGGGGTTTGAAAGGCAAGCTGATGCTTTTGCTTAGAACTCAAAAGTAGTTCTGGACTGTGAAAGTAGTGAGGCAAAACTTTAGGTTAGGTTAAGCATTAGTTTAGATACCAAGAACAGTCTAGAGAAGTGTAGTAGTGAGAAGATACTATTATGTTTTGACAAGTACTTTGAAAAGTAACAGTCCACAGCCTTCAAAGTGTCTGCACGCTGACCATGCTTCAAGCAATGGTTCAGAATTATTTTCTTGTGGCACTGAATAGGGGATTCTATTCATGTCCCAGTGAGAACACTGAAACTGTTACCTAGAAGTCTTGTATTTTCCTCTGTTCTGAATACTTCCCCATATAATGGAGGAGAATGGAGGAGGTAATTACCCAAATCCCAAGAAAGAAGGAAAAAGTTCAAACGTGTAGAAGAATAGAGTCATCAAGGATCCAGCAGAGTATGGCTGAGAACGGGGACTGGTGAAGAGCAGGGCTAAGTTAATGATTTGAGAAAAGGGTATATCTTTACATACAGAAGCAGTTATTTGAAATATGCTGCAGTTTCTTTGCAGACAGGAAATATCCAAGTTAAAATTGAGATAATCTGAACAAATATATTTTTATTGAGTATCTTAGTTAAGACATATTTAGAATTCACTTCTATAGTTCTACAATTCTTATATAGTTTACAAAAATAGTACTCATATATAGGTATGTATGTTGTTACAGATTTATGTATCAAATGAGCAGGTAAATGCTGTTATATGACTCCATTCATATTTCTCTTATGAGACACTGATGAGTTGTCTATGAAATAGTTTATAAGCTGTGCTTAAAACTATTATTTTTTATCTTTTAGGAGGCTTACCGGGAGGAGCAACTTATTTACAGACTAATGAGACAATCTCAGCAGGAGCGAAGGATTGCTGTTCAACTCATGCATGTTCGACATGAAAAAGAGGTGTTAAGGCAAAACAGAATTTTCAGGGAAAAACAATATGAAGAAAGACGACTGAAAGAGTTCCAAGAAGCTCTTGATAGAGAAGCGGTAAAAGATTATTTGCTCTCTGAATTGCTGCAGGACTGTTACAGTACCGTCCTGTTATAAAATCAATTTGTATTGTCAACTGTTAGAATTTAGGACTTTTCTAGGGACAGGGTAATTTAATGATGAATATATTCTTTTATCTAGGTTCAAAGTTATAGCTAAGTTAATAAGGGATAAAGCTGAGCAAGTTGAAGTCCAATTTTGATCTTTTCTTCCAAACTAATTTTAACTTTGTAGGAAAACATCTCTGTATGCTGAGTTTAAAAGGCACAGTCTTGCAGAGGCAAAATGACAAAAAGCAATGACATAAGATCTTGTTTCAAGAAATAAGTTTTTCATTTCCTTTAGATGTAATCTGTTAACATCCATTTTTGACAAATGCTGGAGGAGTTTCACTTGTGTGCTAATTTCTACCTTGGAGCTTGGAGTTGATTAATAAATTAAAAGAACTCATAATCCTGTTGCAAAGTGCCAAGAGCTGCACTCATAGTAGGCTATAATGTGATGGTAGAAATCTTATTTTGCTCCTACCAAAAACAATTAGCAGCTCCAAATCCTCCAACACAGCCAGAGTCCTATGTAATCAGCAGCTATAGTTATTGATTACAACATCTCTTTAAGTACACTTTCAGCCAAAAGGAACACATCATCACAGGAACTACTGATAATGTTCTACCATGACCAGAGATCTTTCTCAAAGATTGAACAGCATCAATAATATCAAATTATTTGCAGATCAGAATCTTGTAAGTTAAATTACTTGTCACATATTCTAAATGAGTATTCCATTGTGGGTTTCTGTGGAACTAAGCCTTTACCAATGCATCTGCATAGTTGTTCTATAGTTGTAGACAACATCATTTCATGTTCCCCTGCCTCCTAAGCACTGAATATGTTCTTAATCTGTTTGTCATGAAAGAATTAATATATTTCCCCTTTATTTCATGATATTTTAGCAGTTAGAAAGCAAACAAACTGGAATTTATAGAATGAATAAAAATTTTTAGATTTGTCTATGTGTTAATCTGCTTGCTGGCTATTCAACTCTGGTGAGAATCTAGCTGTTTTCATTTCTTGACTTAAATGAGCAAGTTCATTTTCGTTTCCAGGACTGTGCACTTCTGCACTTCCATTTTCTTTGCAATATCAAATTTACGCTTTAAAAAAAATTCTAGGCTCTTGCAAAACAAGAAAAGATTGATTATGAAGAACAGATTATCAAAGAAAGAGAACGTCATGAGAAAATTGCCATTGAAAGAGCTCAGGCACGTTATAAAAAGCATTATTTTATATGTTGGGAAGTGATCAACCAAATCATTGATTTGTCAACAAAAGTAGGAGAATATCGTCTACTGACAAACAAGTGAGTATGGTAGCTGTTAGGAAGAAATAACAGCTGTTAGGTAGCTGTTAGGCTTCATTATTCAGACTGGTTTAAGCACCATAACATTTTATGTAGATTCTCAGATATCTTACGGGACAGCTCTAATTAGTTTGTGTGGGAAAATGATGATATTACTTTAATGTGAGGATTCACTGATGTGTAATACAAGGTGAACTAATATTAAAGCCTTAGCACAATTTCTTGAAAACTCAACTAACTTGAATCCTTAGGAGACCAAGATCCACTAGTTCTACAGCTTGTGGAACTACTGATTTCCTTTTTTATGGACAAATTCCTTAGTTTAAAAATTAAAAACTGAGTGGTACTCATCTCATTGTAGATTGCTCCACTAGCCAAACACTTCCTTAGCGTAATACACATAGAATGAATTTCCTAAGTCCAAAATCTTCTGAGTCCTACATGCTGGGATTCCCTCTTCTGATGTGCCCTAATTGCACATCAGGGTTTCTGAGAAAGTCCTAACAAGGCAGTAACCTCCAAGTGCCTGTGCTGTAGGACTGTTTCCAAAACCACAGAGTGGGGCATTGTTACTGCTGTTCTTTCGTTAGTATTCAGTGATTAGACTATGGAGTAAGGCTTACAGCATTCGAAAGTATGCCAAAATCTTCATTGCCTTTTAGTGTAATTGTATGTTGAAATAATAAAGCTGTAACCATATGAAATACATATGATTATATTTTATGGAAATTATGTAAATTTAGGCCCAGTAAGTACATGATAAAATAGTCAGCCTAGACACAGTTTAGCGATGATTTGATGATTTCCTTGTCTGACACAGTCATGGTTCCAGTGTAAGCTAGTGTTACATTTGCTTGTACTGAGTGGTGCACAATATGTACAGATATTTGAAATATCTTTCCAAAGTATGCATATCAAGGTTGTATCTGCATTTACTGCCACTATAGGTATGCTTTGTCTGTCCTTCTATGCACTGTATTGTGCAGGATGCATACAACAGGTATTCAATTATTTTTGAACAGCAGAGTTTAAAGCTATAACACTCAACTATCTACAATCATTACTACAAAAAAGAAAGTCCAAATTGATGTAATCTTAAGAAACAGTAGAAACTTTAATTTTGACCATTTGTTAAATTTAAGCTATTATCTATATTGTTTATTTAGCAGCCATAGAATTCTAGTGTGACATATGTCAGCATCCTGTTTGCATTTAGCTTGCTACTATATGCAGTTTATCTTGTCATTTCATATAAATATTTTTCCTTTCTAAAAGAAAAAAAAATTGAGTTTAATTACTCATATAATTCTAAATTAATTTTAGCTTCCAGGAAAAAATTCTATAGATTTTTGGCAAGAGGAGGCTTTACCCCACTAAAGGGAAGAATATTTTGGAGCAGGGAAAAGTAGCTATAGCAAAACTGTTACTACATAGCTCTACCAGACAAATGCTGTGTGATGACACATTTGTGAAAATACTGAAGCCTACAAGTGCCTACAGCTGTCATATAAGTAACCAAGCACTTACAAAAAGCTGTAATAATTATAGAAAGCATTATAAACTATATCTAGTTTAGCATATGCTTGTCTCACGATTGTGATTCTTGTAAATTTGGGTCCACTATTCTCAAATATCTTATCCCTTTAATTTTTGTTTTGGAACTCATTCTTTTTTTTTTTTCTTCTGCAGCAGAATTCCATTAAAACTGATGCTTGATTGGAAGGAATTTTTTTTTAATGGAAAACCAATGTATGAACAAGCCTCAATTCAACCTTTGCCAAATGAACCAAGCCCAGAACAACTTGTAGAGCTGAATAAAATGAATCTGTTAGATGAAAAAGATTATGGTGAATACAAGGTACATCAAACTGATAAGACATAATGGAAGATAATACACCTTGATTTTTCATGATCATAAACATTTTGTTGTGATGTTTCATTTTGTTCTTTTACTAGTTTCTGATATCAATTTTGACATGCATTTTCTTTTCATTGCCTGAGGTTCTATATGAAATATATGGCTATATTTTATGTTAGTAGCACTGGAGAACTCGTGCAATTTTAAAAGACTGTTATAATTTCATTCTTGTATATAACATTGATTATATTTCTCTCTTGAGTTCGTAGGACCAACATGTTAATTGCAATGCAATTAATTTTTAGCTAATTGTTATCTGAAAGTGTGGTTAATGCTACCATGTTTGAAAATGCAACAGAGAGTAGCCAGCAAAAGCATGAAATACTCTATCTGTTACAAAACCTGATAGTCTTAATTTCAGCAATTTTGAGTGAAAGGTTTCTAACAAGATTTTGAGTGATCCATTTATTTTGAGATGGTTTGTGAAAATTATTAAAAATGGCTGATCTTTTTGTTAACCTTCTGTTAGAATACAAGTAGCTATTTTTCAGGGTGCCTTAAAACTTTTCTTCAACTTTACAATATATTAATGTAATTTCACAAGTGAAAGATGAAGGATTAATGTTTCCCTGTTGAAATGTATTGTACAATTTTTCCTAATTATATTAATGATACTTTTCTTTGGGGAAAAAAAAAAATCCTGTTACATATTTAGTCTTTTCAAATAATCTTTTTAACTAGAATATGGCAAAATCATGGCAAATAACCTGTCTTTGACTTGTTGGGAAATTATAACTACAATATATATGTGCTTTTATCCACATCCTGAACTAATGGATAGACAGCTGGCTGAACATGAGCCGGCAGTGTGCCCAGGCAGCCAAGAAGGCCAATGACATCCTGGCCTGTATCAGAAATAGTGTGGCCAGCAGGAGCAGGGAAGTGATCGTGTCCCTAAACTCAGCACTGGTGAGGCTGCACCTCGAATACTGTGTTCGGTTTTGGGCCCCTCACTACAAGAAGGACGTCAAGGTGCTGGAGCGTGTCCAGAGAAGGGCAACGAAGCTGGTGAGGGGTCTGGAGAACAAGTCTTCTGAGGAGCGGCTGAGGGAACTGGGGTTGTTTAGCCTGGAGAAAAGGAGGCTGAGGGGAGACCTCATCGCTCTCTACAACTCCCTGAAAGGAGGTTGTAGCGAGGTGGGTGTCGGTCTCTTCTCCCAAGTAACTAGCGATAGGACGAGAGGAAACGGCCTCAAGTTGCGCCAGGGGAGGTTTAGATTGGATATTAGGAAAAATTTCTTTACTGAAAGAGTGGTTAAACATTGGAAGAGGCTGCCCAGGGAAGTGGTTGAGTCCCCATCCCTGGAAGTATTTAAAAGACGTGTAGGTGAGGCGCTTAGGGATATGGTTTAGTGGGCATGGTGGTGTTGGGTTGACGATTGGACTCGATGATCTTGGAGGTCTTTTCCAACCTTAATGATTCTATGATTCTATGATTCTAATTGTTACATTTTCTTTTGCAATGAGTATAAATATTTGTTATGAGTTTCTGTGATGAATGCCTGACAGCTCAATTTACTTTGGTTTCAATCTTAACATATGTTTTTCTGATCTATTTATAAGGTCCTTGTGATTTTCATGATCACTTTCTTCAGGTGAAAAAAGGCGTATATACAAGACCAACAGGGAGGACATACAGGCAGGAAACAGTTAGTGGGGAGCACTAATGAAAAATTAAGTTTTTCAGCCATATTGTTGTCTATATTACAAAGTCTCTGTAGTCTTCTCTAGATGTAAGGGCACTGAACGTCGCAAACATTTAATGATACATTTAAAGCCTCTTTTTTGCTACCAGTCTGTTTCAAATGCACATTCACATAATTAATGTTTTTCCAGATGTTGTTAGTCTTATGCCTTTCTGAATCAGCATTCATCAAAAGCTGGTATCATATGATGTGTAAAATTGTTGGCACCAATTCATACATATGTCTTCTAAAAACCTAAATGAACAGCTAATACCTTCAAAGTATTGCTTCTAGATAAAAGTGTATTGGCAGGGCATTCTAGCAAAGTTTATGCTGATTTTCTTAACCCTTGAGAAAAAAGCCCAGCACAGGCAATTTGGCATCTCTCAAGAATACTAAGTTTACATTAGGAATACTGACTAAAAGTTTCATATATATTTGATAAAATATAAGAACAAAATACAGTGCTATCAGTCCGTTGCATATTCCACATTAGATTGAGCTTGAAAATATTTGGAAAGTATCACATCATCAGCTGTGGCTAATCACTTAATAAATTAATGGAATCACCCAAAACAAGCATAACAGTAGGCACTGCTCAAAATATCAAATAATTTCCAGTTTCGATCAAGAGTGTTTACCGGGAGTTATATAACTCTCACCTGGATACCTGAAAACTTGTTTCTGACAGGTAAGCTACTTTAGCTCAAGAGAGGTACAGTCTAGCAATCTTCTGGTTAAAAGGGCAAGGAATCTGAAAGGCGAGTACTTCGAACGGGGAGCCAATTCCATTTGGAATTAATTTTTCCTACAGGTCTGATAGAATTTAAAACAACTGATCCATCTCTACTTATATGTTTAAGGAAGAATGGTTCAGATAAGACAAGGATTTGTTGTTTTTAAGCATGTCTTTTCAATTACTTGTTAAGAAGTACATCTTATGATATATATTGGAGGGGGGATATTGTGCAACTCAAGATTTTTTTGTTCATTTTTACTGATTAAAAATAGGTGATATTTTCATTTAGAGTGATAACAAGTTACATTGTGTTATTCTATCTAATGCACATATGTTCAGAGTCAACATTGATCACGTTCTGTTAGTAGAATGTATGCTGTGGCAATATATCATTCATGATAGTAAGTTCGGGAAAAGGTTGCATATTCTACCTGGAACATGAATTCAAAATATTATCTTTCAGTAGAACTTTGAAACTGGTTGCTTCTGTTGATGGTGATTAAATATTTAATTTATAGAATGATACAACTGTTTAGGTTGAAAGGGATGTGGAGGTCATTTAGTTCAACCTCTTTGGTCAAAGCAGGGCCAGCTCTTGAGTCAGATAAGTTTGCTCAGCACCTGGTCTAGTCAGCTTTCAAGTACTTCCAAGGAAAGAGATTCCACAGACTCTTTGTACAACCTGTTCCTGTGCTTAACCACTCCCATTGCGAACATTTTTTTCTTCATTTTTTTTCCTAGTTGGAATTTCTCTTGCTGAAACATTTGACTGTGCCTCTTAACCCTTTATCGTGCACCCCAAATGAGGTGACAAGCTAGAATCTAATTGGAAATATTATTAGTCCATATATCTTCCAAACAGCTGTTTAGTAGCCTGCAGCCAAATAATAATTAATACAGGACTAGTATTATCCTGCATACTAAAATGTTCTCTTTTAGCTTCTCATAGCATAAACTGCACATCAGGACTTTCGTAGTGTTGTAAGATCCAATACTGGTAGAGTATATATTAGAGTGGCAAAAGCACAATTCTGTGTTCAATTCTTTTGACTATATCCTTCCATTCTCATCTTTCTTCCAATGTGATTGTCAGTATGAGTATCTTTACTAGCAAAACCTCATTAAGCTGTATGCTGGTAACTCATACCACTGATAAATTTATATTGGTCTCAGAGTAGATGAACTGGAAGTTTCTACTCAGTATTTCATTCCATTAAAATTGTTTGAATTATATGGTGGTTTGTTTGTTTTGGGTTGTTGGTTTTTGTTTTTTTTTTCTCTCTATTGAATGTGTATTATATTTGAAATTTTTGTCCATAAAAATTCTCAAAGATTTATGTGTGATACTGGGCAATAATGTTGCCCAGTTTTTAGAATGCTGAATATTAGGATACTGAGCTTCTATTCCAAAAATCTGCTACTGATTCATTCTGTGGTATTGGTGAAATGATTTTTCATGTTTATGGAATTAAAAAAAATATTCTAGGAATCTATGAAAATGGTTGTAGGAGTACTTGTCTCTCTCAACTAGGTATTAGTGAATATCAATAAATGCTTAATGATTGTGGCATAATTATAGCTTTTAACAAGGGTCTATTCTAAAAAATATTTTATTATTTAGTAATGTTCAGATTTGGTTATTGTATGTATTGTGTTTGTATATAAATACATATATCTAGAAAGATGAAAGACAAGGCATATTCACAAATTATTTGGTAATTTGTCATTTATACAGAGTATGACAGGGGAATGGTGCCCAACTGAAGAGAACAGTAAAAACAAACCTCCTCTTAATAATAACATATTGGGTCATGTGCTTCGTAGACTGATGGAGATTTTCTATCCTCCAAAACCCAAATCTTCACCACCTGTATTTCCTCCATTTCCTGTCAAGGGATGTATTTTGGGAAAAATTTTTAGTGGAAAAACTACCTGTGTAAAGTTTATTGAAAAAGGTAGATATTTTTTTTTTTTGTCTAAAATTCTTCAAAATGTTTATTTGCATTAAAATCCCACTCTTACAATGAAAATAATTTGTGCAAATCCTTGCATTACTAATCCTTGAACCTCAGATGCATCTGTATTTTGCAGGGGTTGGTTGCAAGTCATTCATTCATTATTTTCCAAAATAACATTAAAAACACCTGAACTTGAATATAGTGTTAATATAGTATTACTTCTGCATTGAGAATTTGAAAGTGCTTTTGGCAAACTTCTTTGGGGATGTTTGTTATAGAAGAGACTAGTAAGATAGCTATGTGATTGTATATACGCACTGTGCAGTGGTTACAGAGAAGAGACCATGGAAAAAACTTGCATCAAAAGCCCAAACGAAGTCATTAATTTAATTGCCAGTAATAGTCTCTCTGTATGTATGCTCAACTCAAACTGTAAAGTTATCTAATTTTTTTGTGTATTAGTTTGCAATATTCAGGTACTATCTGTTGATACACTGGTTCAAGAGGCCATCCAAGCTTTTCTTAAAAATGAAATGAAAAGCGAACACAATGTGATTCCACAAGAAGCAGAGAGTTCTGGGGAACAAAATGAGGTAAGCATTTTTGTTAATTTTGGTTTTGGCTCTCACAGGGAGATGAGAATGAACTATATAAGGAAGAAAGCATATTGTTTCAATTTTTTACTCAATTTCAAACTCAATTCTAAGTTTTGATTTACAAGACTTCAAGAGTCAGCTTGAATTGACAGGCTTGTTTTTCCTGTAATATGTAGTTTCCTTTCTGATCCATTTCCTTTCATAATTGATACAAGGTCCAGAAGAACTTATCAAAATCACCACTGAAAGTTCTAAAGAAACTCCAAACAGAAACACCTATCAATGGAACCAAAGGTATGTATATATTTTATTTATATATGTATATATATTTATAAAATTTAATTTTAATTATTATCTTATGAGATTTAAATGGCAATTCCCCTTTCTCTTGTACATTTGAGGTAGTATCCATGACATCGTGAGTTTTCACAGTAGTTTCCATTATGAATTTCCTTTTTCCACACATTCCTAGTGTCTTGGAGCAGCAAGTGCAGGCTGCTCCATGAAGGAAGGCGATCTAGATGACGAGGGCAATAGCAAAGCAGGAAGTGCCAACATTCACCAACAGAGTGAGGATATTGACGGAAGTCAGGGTCACTATCGGGTCCAGAGACATTGATCAGCGTGAACCTCAGTCTGGTGGTAACCCAGAAATTCTGCCAATGAAGCAAGTCTGAGGTCAAGCCGGGAACTCAAGTCAGCAGGTGTGGATCAGGGTCAGAATCAAGGAGTCAGGATATGGGGTGCAGACATGGCTGCTACACAGCTATAGTGTACCACAGGCAGGGTCCAGGATGAGAGCTTCAACTTAAAAGCAGCTTCCAAAGGAAGGAAGGGCAAGCCCTCACTTCCCCTCACTTTATCTTTCTTTACAACAGATCTTATCAACAAAGGAACTGACACTGGGCTTGGCCACCTAAACTCGGAATCACAGAATGATTGAGGGTGGAGGGGACCTCTGGAGATCACCTAGTCCAATCCTCCTCCTCAAAACAAGGTCGTTTGCAGGTTGTTCAGGGCTATGTTCAGTTGGATGCTGAACTTCTCCAAGGATGGAGACTCCACAACCTCACTGAGCAACATGTTCCAATATTCTGTAACCCTTACAGTTAATATTTTTATGTTTAAATGGAATTTCCTGTGTTTCAGTTTGTGTCTGTTGCCTTTTGTCATTTTACTTGGCACCACTAGGAAGAATCTGTCTCTGTTTCCTTTAGTCCCTTCCCCACCTCAGATATTTCTACACATTGATAAGATTCCCCTCAGGCCTTCTCTTCTCCAGGCTGAACAGTCGCAGCTCTCAGCCTCTCCTCATACATCAGGTACTCCCAGACCTTAATAATCGTCAGGGTCTTTCTCTGGGCCTGCTCCGATATATCCGTGTCTTTCTTGCACTGGGGAGTCCTGAACTGGACACAGCACTCCAGATGTGGTCTCACCAGTGCCACATCTTCTTAATGTGGTCCAGGATACTGTTGGCCTTCTTTGCTGCAAGGGCACATTGCTGGCTCATGGTCAACTTGTTCTCCTCCAGGCCCTTCTCTGCAAAGCTGCTTTCAAGACAGTCGGCCCCCAGCTGGTACTGAAGGCATGGGGTTTTCCTCACCAGAAGCATTTTCCTTTGCTGAACTTCATGAGATTCCTGTCAGCCCTTTTCTCCAGCCCATCAAGGTCCCTCTGAAGGGCAGCACAACCTCCTGGTGTATCAACCACTCCTTCCAGTTCTATATCGTCTGCAAACTTGCTGAGGGTGCACTCTGTCTTAATCATGCAGGTCGTTAATGAAGATGTTAAACAGTATTGGTCTCAGAATCATCGCTTGGGCTACACCACTAATGACTGACTGTCAGCTGCACTTCACACTGCTGATCACAACCCCTTGAGCCTGGCAGTTCAGCCAGTTTTCAGTCCACCACTGTCCACTTACCTAGTCCATACTTCATCAGTTTGTCTATGAGGATGCTAAGGAAGACAGTGTCAAAAGTCAATGTAAACAGCATACGCTGATCTTCTCTCAACCACTGAGCCCGCCACCGCATTGTAGAAGGTGGTCAGGTTAGTCAGGCATGATTTCCCCTTCATAAATCCATGCTGACAACTCCCAGTCATCTTCTTGTCCTTGGAAGGAATCTACTACATCGATACTGACTTCCTCTTAGATACTCTTTCCCCTTTGTTTTTTCTTCTTCGTATTACTCAGCATATGGTTATTGCAGGCTGGAGTGTAGCATAAATATATGGAGAGACGTGCAACAGAAGGAACCAAACCACTGTGGCACGAAGCTCAACACAATTATAAGTAGGTTTCCTGGGGGGGGAAATTAGTCTAAGTTGATACCTAGACTGCAATGCAGTCTGCAATCTGTACTGATCAAATGAGTAAAACAGCAGCTGCTGAAAAACTACTAGCCTTTGTTGCTATATGTATTTTAAGTCTGGAGAAAACTTAAAAGCAGAGCAGGTTTTATATAAACCATATACTTGGAAATGGTTTCCATGCTTATTTCTTCCATCAGTTCCTAGGGACTGAGGTGAGGCTGACTGGCTTGTACATCCCCAATTCCCCCTTCTTGCTTTCCTTGAAGAGAGGAGTGGCAGTTGCATTCTTCTAGTCCTAGGAATCTTCCCCAATCACTAGGACTTTTCAAAGATTACTGAGAGTGGCTTAGCAATGACATCTGCCAGCTCCCTCAGCACGGGTGGGTATATGCCATCATGTCCCATGGACTTGTGTATTTCCAGTTCATTTAAATGTTCCTTAAGCTGATCCTCCTCCACCAAGGGTAAATCTTTCTTGCTGCAGACTTTCCTGCTAGTCTCAGGGGCTTGGGATAGCTCAGTCTTTTGCACGTGTCTTTCAGCAGGCCCACGTTTTCCCTAGCTTTCCTTTTGCTGTGGAGATACCTCTAAAAGCCCTTCTTGTTGCCCTTCTGACTAGATATAAGACAAGGCCTTTTCGCCATGAGAATCATCAAGCATTGAAACAAATTGCCTGGAGAGGTAGCGTAGTCTCCATCTTTGGAGGTTTTCAGGATCACACTGGGTAAACAACTTTGCAACCTGGTCTGAGCTTTTAACTGATGCCACTTTGAGCAGAAGTTTGAACTTGAACTTGGTGACCTCCAGAAGTTGCTTCCAACATGAATTAATCAATGATCCTATGATTCTAATGATTGTATATACCTTCTGTATTGATTTGTTCAAAGAACAATAATAAGGCATATACTTTTATTATTTTTCTATAGTAATAAATATTATAGAATTGTCAAACTTTATAATGTACCTATTTTAGGCAATTGTCCTGTCAAAAAGGATCCATCTGGGCAAGAATTTAAATCAGATAACAGTCAAGGTGGCCTATCCAAGGTTTGTAATCCAATTTTAGCTTCTACTTTATAAAGATGCATTAGTTAAAATGGTTAAATTACTTAAATGGTGACACTCTTTCATCATTCTGAATTAATTTATTGACCTCACTGCAAGCATTTCTGTATGAAATATGAAAAGAGTTTATTATGAAAATCTATTCCTGAGTTTATTATGAAAATCTATTCCTGTGTATGTTTGTTAGAGTCGTACGTATTGTTAAAATTCTATATCTTCTTGTTAAATCTCACATTTACATAAGATATGGTACTTTCTATGTCATCCCTGAATTAGCAAAAATGTATTCTTGGTCTTGCTGCTGCCAAGCAGATCATTCATCCCATGACAAGGTTTCTTTTCTTTACGTTCAAAAATACTTAATTCTACAATGATCTCTTTGACTTTATTGCTCACTGGAAAATACTTTGAAAGCTAAGATATAAAAGAATCCCTGTAGAATTAACGAAGTTAAATGCTGCTGTACGAAACCATCAGTGGATTTATGGTACTGAAAATCAGAATAAGCTTAGAACCAGGACACTTAATTTTTTATTTCTTGGCCTTCATGTGCTTTGTTTCTCAACCTCGTTTCTGTCTGGCATTTTCACGGGTGTAATGATGGAAACCAGTTGGAGATTTCAATTAAATTAGGCCTTTTTTACATCAGGTGAAACTATTTCTCCTTAATAGATAATAATAAATATTAAATACAAATAAATAACACAATAAACATTAACTTTGAATAAATAAATAAATAAATATTATATAATATACAAAGTAGAATCATACTCTTTTTAACAGTGAATATTGTGAACATTCTGAGCATATTAGTCTTATGCTGCACTCTTCCACAGCTATCTGTACGTGCCCAGCTTGGCGCCGCATCACAGAAATTGTTGAAGAAAGGAAAAAGTATTCCCGATGAATTACTAATTGACATCCTATTGGAAGCCATTAAGTATGAAATTGTATAACTTTTTTTCTTCAGTTATTTAGAATGTAATTATCCAGCTTGTAGTCCAGATTCAGCCATTTCTCTTTATTAAGGTATTTTTTGAACACTGGAGTCTTCTACTTGGAAAGTGGAGCTAATTAGTTAGTTAGTTAATGCTCATTTTATGCTAGCAGTAGAATGCTAGCAGTAGAGCCTAGCCCCAAATTATGCAGACATTATTGTACGTTACTGAAGGTAAGTAAAAATATACACATGACTATTGGATAGTCATTAAATATAACTAATGTCTCTATTTTGTTTATTAGTTGGAAGCTATTCAGCACGTGCTAGTATTTTTTATTTTAGATTTTGTGGAATGCATAATCCAAGCATTCATACTTCAGCAGTTAGGTTACTTATTTTTGTCTACTCTTGTTTGACAGAAAATTGTCTCAACTACCCTGATATGCAATTAGCACTTAAGTTCCCACATGAATATCATTTAAGTTATATTACTTCCATTAGTATATTTAAAGTTATGAAACAGATTTTGCTATTTGTTACTTCAGTGCAAAAGTTAGTAGAGAAAACAGTGAAATTACACCTCTGATCATAGTCTGTATAGAGAGCGGTTTTGAAAACTTTATTTATCAAGACAGCAAAAATTGTTTTGTTTTTGCTTTTTTTCACTTTTAGTTAGGCTTGATGTTATTTTTCTGATTAAAAATCTATTGCTTTACAGTTTAAGTTTTAATTATGTCTGTCATATTCTGTATTCATCAGGATATTTAATATACTGAATTCAGAATGAAAGACTGCTAGGGCAAGCTCTTTAGGAGTTATGATTATGCTATCAATTCACTGTATAATTCTGGTTCTTCATTTGCTTTCAGCCAAACACCACCAGAGAAGGGGTGGATTGTGGATGGGTTTCCAATGACAATTAATCAGGCAAAGCTATTTGAAAAAGCCTATACAGGGATTGATCCAGAAGCAAAAGATGCGAATTCTGGAAAGCTCTCACTTGTTACAGATCCCAGAGCCCCTAACAAGCCTCCTGTTACCTTACCTGCATTTGATGTTTCTGTATTATTGGATATTTCAGACAGTGTGGTACTGAAACGTGTGGCTGACTTCAAGTGTAAGTTTCCAACTACTTTTGACAAAGTAAAATGACAAGCAGATTCTGATGTATGGGGAATGTAAAGGTAGTTATAATACTGAAATGACTAATGTACTTTGCAACATAATAGCAAGTTGCATATTTTAATTAAAAATACTAAATTATATAATATCTATATTTCCTATGACAATTATGAAATTAGAAATTGTTTAGATTTCTTGACAACTTTCTTCTCCATTTGTAAGGCCCTTTTAACTTTAGCTGTCTAAAAGTGCATGACTAGGTATAAGTAACACATTAATCCCAAACATTATTTACCAGATAAACCTGTAAGTTGTACTTACTGCAGCAAAATAGCATTACTGCACAATTTTTCTACATCTCACAGTATCACTTTCATTAATTGTGCATTATCACCTTGAATGCTTCCAGATTATTTAGAATACTTTTATTTGTTTCAGTCAAAGGCAGATCAGAAGTGTGCAAGTGCGTGTGTATATGCTTGCTTGTATTTGTACTGAATTCTCACTGGAGCTGCGATAGCACAGTGGCTGGTGTTAGATATCACATAAAACAGCAGCTAGAGAAAATGCAAGTTACAACAGATGCAGAAATATGCCTCATTACAAATGAGTATGTGTAAATAGTATTCTTCTCCAGGAGAAAAATATCCATTTTGGAAAGGGATGAAGGAAATGATAAACAAAGGGATGTGCCAACATTCATTCCCTGGGAGTGCCAACATTCATTCCCTATTGATTACTGCCTTTGTGTTGTCTTCAGTTAGTCAGTGAACAATCAGAAATTGTCAATTTTGGCCAACAAAGGCAAAGGCATCAAAGGCTTTTTGAGGGCTGTTTCACTTCCAGACCACAATTTTTTAATTGCCCTTACTCACCTTGGTGAAACAGAAGTTCTTTCCATGAATATATCCCATGTTGTCCATATTATAAGGAGATTCCTCTTCATTGTTTTCACTGCAGCACTTACATAGCGCATGGCTTGAATTAAAGCACCGTTTACTTTTAGCTTTTATGTATAGGTAGGAGTGAGGATGAGGCAAAATCATTAGAGCTTCTGCTAACAATGAGGTGAAGGTAAATGATTAGACACTTGAAATTCTTGTTAAAGACCTTGTATTGCCAAAACACTTTGAAAATGTGATAATACATCATATAATCTCAGAAATCCAAACAAAATTTATTTCATAAAATGTAATGTGGTCATAGAAAGAGTCAGAAGAACAATTAAAAAAATCAGAAAACTATAAAAAATTGCTTATTTCTAATCACTTAAAGGGTTTTTTAGATTTAGAGAGGACTCAGAGAGAGACAATACCTTGTCTTCCAGTGCAGTGGAATATCTGCCCGTTGTTGTGAAAAAGAGTAGTTACTTCAAGGAAGATTCAGATTACACTGGGAAAATACCTTCTAACTGTTTGAATAGATAAGCCTGAAATAGTCCATTCACAGGAACGCTCCCTCTCTACAAATGGAGATTTCTATGACTGCAAAGCATCCATCAGGAAATGTTAGTGCTATAATTGGCTATTCATTTAAACAGAGGGAGAGGCAAGACACTATCTTCATGTCCTTTCCAGCTTAATTTTATATTCCTATGATTTTCTCTGACTTTTCCTTTCTTTTACAAAGTTTGGTACCCAATTTTTAAATTAAGATATGAAAGATCAAGGAACACTGAGATTTTTCTTTTAATAGTTATCTTTCTTCAGGTGAATAACTGCCTGCATAATTGCCTTTTTCGATATATGCTCATATATGCTGTTTTCCACACAGCAGATAAATCAAAGTCATCTCAAACTGAACAGGAGAACAACAATCAAGATTCAGATGCTGAAGTCCTAGAAGAGAAGATTGGCTTAGCCAGGGATCAGGTGCTACATAGGTATGTTATATGAAGTACAAAAAAGTTGCTTCAGCCAGATGTTTAGGCATGTAATTCATCTGAACCTCATATGTGATCCATGATAGTACTGTCATGCCTAATGTTAAGAATTTACTTAAGAGTTTCTCTAACATGAAGCCTAAAGAGTACTTTCATTGTTGGCACAATATAAATAATTTTAGAAGATAAGAATTCATGTGTTTTGCTCTTCCAAGGTATTCTTCCAAGGAGAATTTCTTTTTCAGATATGTATTGCATGAACCATACGTATACATATATGTATATATATGTATCTATGCATACATATATCTGAAGTGTGTCATACATCATGTGACTGCCCTTGAGTGAAATGCACTACATTTGAGTTACAGATTTTCTAAAATGGTATCTTCCACTTTTATATTTATAAAAAACAACTAGTTTTTCATTTTTTATTGAATCATTAGATGTTTAACTTTACATAAAGAACAAAATCAAGAACAAGTTTTGTTTCTAAATATTTGATACTATTAACTGTTTCAGACTATTATATCATTGATTATTATTTTTAGTTGTGATATAAGAAAGTAGGTTTAGCTTGTGACAAGAATGAGTAAGAAATATAGAAGACTAGTTAACAGTAGGATTTTGAAAATTCTCCTGTGTTGAAAATGAAGGGGTTGATGTGGATGGAGTATTATTTTGCAAAAAATATTGCCTGGATTTGTTTTAGTATTAAATTAGATGGTCTGCTTTTTCTTTTGTTTATTAATTTGGGAAAATATTTTGTTTTCCATTAGTTAGATTTTAATTTTATACTTTAATATGATTTTTATAGAATTTCAGGTTTTCTAGACACATGGCCAAAATTAGAGAAATGGTTTTCAGTCCATCAAAATATTCTAGTGAAAGTCAATGCAGAGACAGAAGAAAGTCTCCTGTGTGAAACAGTGAAGGAAATTATAATGGAAGAAATTGCCAAAAAACAGAATAGAAGTAAGTTTTCCTGTTCTTTTTACAATTCAGTAAGAAAAGACTTTGTTCTTTATAATTAATACTAATGATCAATATATAAAACTGTATGGAAACATACATTTTCACTGGCCCTGCAAGACTTTGGGGATATGTGAGTTAGTGATAACTGCACCAGAACTTTGAACTTTTCTGTTGTGTTTTTACCTTTTCAGAGGGTATGGGCCAATTTCACATAATTGTAAAGATCATTTGAGAAAAAGTTTTAAAATATTTAAAAGAAAATGTCAATTGGATTTATTTAAATTCCATGAAGTAAAGGATTACTAAATTCAGACCTTTCTTCCTGGTTTAAATATTACAGCTAGCATCTTCACCATATTGGATAGCATAATGGTATAAGAAAGACTAACTTGCCATTATCAACCTATATTCATTTATCAGCAGCAGCTTAAAAACATGGATAACTTGGAGTGTTTTTGACATGTGTTTTGGTGCATCTTTATTCCATTTTTTCTCTTAATCACCCAAAAGGAAAGAATCCTTTAAAAATAAAAAAGGAAGAAAGATGAAGAATCCAGGGGAAAAGATGCATCAAGTAAACCAGGATTAGTAGACTTCTGAATAACCATTTTTTTTCTTCATAATTATGATAAGAAAGTCTTGATGTGTTTTCTACCACCAAAAAAAAAAAAGTATTAGCTTGAAAAGCACTCTTAACAGTAAAAGTTTAGATCACTACTCCAGCACAAGGTTTCCAGTTCATGAAAAATTCTTGGGAATATCACATCTGACAGAAAACTGGAGGGAGCATTTTCAAAGAACTACCTGGTTGGAATTGCTTTTTTTATGTGCTTGATATAATTCATAGCCCTGATGGAGTCAATGGCAAAATTCCTATTGATGCAAATGGAGTTGAGGTTTTCTGGTTAGAAACCAGCTATCTTGCAGAAGTACTGTAAGGACTATTTACTCCCTGTGGAGAAATAATCCCTGTGGTCAGTTAATAATGTCTAATTTCATATTTATGTTGATAGATTCCAAGCTGTCCTTCACTATTATCTTGAAATATCCTTCACTATGTCCCTGAAATCATGATAGTTATAATGAATCTCAGAATTGTATCAACACCACTGACCTTGATCTACCTGGTAAAGAATTTGTTTCATATGCATACATACTAATTCATTGTCTTCCTGTTTCTCTCACAGTGATGGTTTTAGAAAAGTGTCAGTCCTGCAAAATATAAGCTTAACTGGGAAGTGATTTTATAACTATGGCATCACTGATTTGATAGGTGTATTTTATGGTGAACAACACCTAAGTAATGAAATACTGAATCTGTTCATTATTTTGAACTTGTCAGAGTAGCATAAATGTCTAACTCTGTTTATTGATACTTAGAATACATTTGAAGGTACTAATTGTACATTCATATACCAGGGTCTGCTCAAGAAATATCACCAGATAAAAAGCTTTTACCAGTTACACGTCAAGATTTGCTTCCTCCCATTCCTGTGGCACCACCACCAATTGAACCAGGATCAGAGGAATGGATTTATGTAGATGAACCACTTCCCAAGGTACCTTCGTTCAGGATTAAAAGTCTTAGATATCAAAATGTATCTTTTTCTCAGGATTTTATGCATATTCTACCTAAACCTTTTGTCTCATTGCATGTTGTTTTCTTCAATATTTTTCAATGAAAGATACACAAGTACTGTATTATAAATATCTAAAAATGCAAGTAACAGTTGCTACTAAAATATATAAAATAAGGAAACACTTTAAATTTTTGATCATTGTTTTTTTCTAAATTCTTCACAATGATGATGAAGAATAGCACATGGATGCCAAAATAATAATACTTTTTAATTTTATGAAATACTAGCATAGACTTACTAGGCCAGTTTCCTGTCTCTGACAAGGGCCAGTTGTGGATCTCGTAGGAAGAATGTAAGAATGGGGAGAGCGTACACTGATCTTTCTCCTAGGATACTTTCTTCTAACATGTTTTCCCTGTGGACATCTTCCTAGTTTCCAATGATCTGAAATTTAGGGGTTTCCTGAGATGACTTTATGTCTGCATCTTTGTGTTTAGTAGCTCTCAGTAGACTTTTCTTCCGTGATTATGTCTAGTTGCTTTTTTTTGAAGCAATTTACTTTTTGGCCTCCATGATATAGCCTGAATAATTATGCTAATTAAAAAAAAAAAATTTCTGTCTCCTTGCTTTAAACCTGTTGTTTGCTTGGGTCATTTGATGACCCTAGTTCTTGTATTGTGAGATACAATGAATAATAATTCTATAATCACCCTCTGAAGGTATTTAAGATGGGACAGGCATCTATTACATCTTCATTTTGCTCAGTGTTGCTTTGCTCATCCAATCCAGTCATAATCTCTTTAACGCCTCATGTGGAGCTGTTCATATGTTCAGTCATAATTCTTGCCCTTCTGTCTGTCTATTCTAGTTCTAATATAAATTTTTTGAGATAGGGAGCTGCGACTGGATGCAGTATTTGAGAAGTAGATTTAAAGGGTGCATAATGATGCTTTGTATTTTGTTCTGTAATTCCTTTCCTAATATTTACCAGTTTTGCCTTCATGGCTGCAATTAGCTCGCATATGCTGGCTTTCCGCTGGCCATGGGCTTTATTTTGCATTTCATGACAGTCAGTCAGTCAAACGTCATTTTTGCAACACTAGACAGTCAGCTTAGATTTTTACCAGCTTGAACAGTTGTGTACCACCGAATTTTGATACTTAAGTACTCACTTGGTATCTTCACTTAGTTTATGAGTATATCCAAACCCACAGATACTGGAGTATTCTGCTGGAATTTCTCATTCATTTTGAATACTGCCACTTTTTTTTCCAAAGAAATGCACAGGATAAACTGTATGTTGGTACAGTGTCTATAATCAGTTGTAAATAGTTGTACAAGAAATGTATAAGAAATACATGGTGAAAAAAATCAGTAATATTATTTCATGAAATAATCTTTCTTATATTTGCTAATGCTACAGCTAGATGGGTTACCAAGAAATACATCAATTAATTTTGATGTTTTTAAAAAATTCACAGGAGATACCTGGCTTTTTAGTACCTTACTGGGAAATGGTAGAAAATGCATATATGAATACCATCAAAACTATACTTAGATGTCTGAGGGATGAACAGCACTCTGTGATTTATTACTTAGCAGACGTTAGGTGAGTATAAATAGTAGCTTATTACATTAATATTAGCATTTTGTATTTTCCCTGTGGCATTCTATATGTCTTTTAAGACCAAAATTCTTTTTACCAAAATTTACAGAAAAAAATTCCAAGATTATTTGAAGCGTCCAGATCTCAAGCAGGAGTTTGTATCTCAGTGGCAATCAGATTTTAATTCAATTGCTGATGACCTACGAGAAGATGAGGAAACAAAAGCAGAACTACACCAAAGAGTTACTGTAAGTAAATGGCAAACGTTGTAATATACCCTAAAGTATTATTTCATTGTATACAAGCTTGATGTAACATGAATGATATTACTTACTTTTTTTTCCTTTTTACCACTCTTCTTAAACTGTTTCACTTCCTCTTGTACATAAAGTGTTCTTCACAATTATTTCTTTGGTTTTTGGCCATATCTTACGTCTTGCTTCTTTTTTTAGGTTATACTGTAGTATTCTGGCATATTGTAAAATATATATTTCTCTGCTTTCTTTTTCTTTATGTTTTATGGTTTTCAGAGATTTTACTCACAAGTTCGGACATTTCTAACACATTCTAACAAATCTTGGCAGTCATTTAGTTTTTCCATAAATGAAATATGGCAATATATGTTTTCTAAAACTGATCATACAAAGTACAGAGAATTTATTTGAAATGTTTTGACTCAGGTAGATCTCTGCTAGGTCATACGTGTCCTGAGAGTTCTTCTTCACAAAAATCCATAAGGGTAATGGTCCTAACAAGTTCAGAGCCAGATTTAACATAAGCAGGAAGTAGAACTGTCTTTGAATTTATCAGATTCCCATTTCAGAACAGACATCGTTTTTAGTTGAAATCATATCAGGAAATGCTTCCAGAAAAGGGGAAAAAAATGCTGGCAATATTATTAGTTGAAGGGAACATTGGTGGCATCATGGATGAATTCACCAAGATGGAAAAAGCATTGGACTTCCTTTTCAATATTTCAATTATTGAAATTGCATTATTTCAATAAATGAAGTAGAGGACTTAAAAATCATCATCCATATTCCTAATTTCTACTAAATGGAATTATAAAAAGACTGGAATCCCTCTGTCCTGTATTTTAGAACGCTAAAATCTAAAATATTTGACCTTTCACTCATAACAAAAATCCATGTTTGACATTGTCTATTTCAAATTAGGTTAAGAGGAGGTGATAGTCCCATATGATGCAGTGAGACTCAGGTACTGTGATAAGGCTAAGCACAGTAAGTAAGGAAGTTTGGAGCAAATACATGATTTCCAGAATTTCTGTTTCTGAATGACCCATCCTAGTCCTTGTGGATCCCAAATCTGCTGGTGAATGTGAAGATGATACTTCCTCTATGCTTTTAAGTTCTGCCTATTGTACCTCCCTGAATGTGAGAATTCTATCATCCATCCTTCACTGATGCTAGAAAAGGAGAGGGAGGAAATGAAAAGAGTGATAATCTGTGGAATGTTTTACCTCAAACATTTTCAGCTTTCCCAGACTGCTCAACTCTGTCATCTCAGCTGGACCCTTTCTGAAACACTATCCACACTGGAAGCTGCCAGCTGTGAAACCTGAAAACAAATTTGTCTGATATCAACTGGAAAATGTAAAAATCCACCCCATTTTGTGATGTGTGAAAAATTCCTCAAAGGCCTAAAGCCCAAAGGGGCAACCAAGGCTTTGGCATCCTAAAGGTCCAAACTCAGAATCACTGTGGATAAAATACACTTCAGCAGCCCATCTCTGTTACACTCTTTCAGCAATTTCTCCAACTTCGCTCTCACTCCATTGCTATCATCAAACATGGTCAGTCACTTGGTCCCACTACTTCTCTTGTTCCAGATAGGAGAGGACTTAGCACATGCATCCATTTTTTCTTTTTTCACCCACCTGAGTACAAGGAAAGAAGGAGAGAGAAGCTGCTTCACTTTGAAAAGAGGAAGAGTGGTGGGAGAGAAAGAGACATAAAGCATGCTTTTAGCTTCTCCCAGAGGAAGATACCTCACTGTCTCCCTCTCCAGTTATCTCCGCTGCTTACAGTGAATCAAAACTCTGACTTGAATAACATGAGGACAAAGAAGAAAATGCTCCTCCTTACGTGTCTCAGGAAGGTACTGGAAAGAGCTGTACATCCATTTGTACAAAACATCAGTTTGTTTTGTTTGTACAGTATTGGGTTTATGTAGCAAGGTTTTGGTAGCAGAGGGTCTGCAGAGGTGGCTTCTGTGAGAAGACATCAGGGGCTGCCCCCATGTCGAAAAGAACCACTGTCAGCCGGCTCCAAGACAGACCTGCTGCTGGCCAAAGCTGAGCCAATCAGCAATGGTGGTGGTGCCTCTGTGCTAGCGTATTTAAGAAAGGGTAAAAAACTGTGTGGCAGCTGTGAGAGAGGAGTGAGAAAATGTGAGAGAAATAACTATGCAGTCACCAAGGTCAGTGAAGGAGGAGGAGGAGGAGGTGTTCCAGGCACCAGAGCAGAGATTCCCCTGCAGCCTATGAAGACCATGGTGATGCAGGTTGTTCCGCTGCAGCCCATGGAGGACCACAATGAAGCAGATATCCACCCTGCAGCCCGTGGAGGACCCCACACTGGAGCAGGTGGACGTGCCCTGAGGGGAGCGGCAGCCTGTGGAGAGCCCACACCAGAGCAGGCTCCTGGCAGGAACAGTGGCCCATAGAGAGGAGTCCACGCAGGAGCAGTTCTTGAAGAACTGCAGCCCATGGGAAGGACCCACGTTGGAGAAGTTCATTAAGGACTGTATCCCATGAGAGGTACCCCACTCTGGAGCAGGGGAAGAGCGTGAGGAGGAAGGAGTGGCAGAGACGATGCATAATGAACTCATTGCAACCCCTCATTCCCCATCATCCCTGCTCCACTTGGGGGGCAGGATGTAGAACAGTCAGGACTGAAGTTGTGCCTGGGAAGAATAAGGGGTGGGGGAAAGGTGTTTTTAGTTTTGTTCTGTTTCTCACTATTCTGCTCTGTTATTAATTGGCGATAAATTAAATCAATTTCCCCAAGTTGAGTCTGTTTTGAACGTGACGGTAATGGGTGAGTGATCTCCCCATCATTATCTTGACCCACGAGCTTTTCCATCATATTTTCTTCCCCTGTCCTGTGAGGAGGGGGAGTGATAGAGCAGCTTGGTGGACACCTGGCAGCCAGTCAGGGTGAACCCACCACTGCAAAACAGATAGGTTGTATGCTTATATGTTTTTTATTCAGTAGCATATCCTTACGTGTATATCCTACAATGTGGACAACCATGAATATCTGATAGCCTTACACCTTGGCTACCTTCTATGTATGCCATCACTGATGTGTTAGGTAGCCCAAGGACTGCTCATTTGTTAGCTTCCCTGTGACTTTTGTCCAACAGAGGACAACTGGATTTGTCTGAAGTGTTTGAACAGGAGGAAACAGTCTGACATATCAGGCTGAGACCAAGACCTGGTGAATATGGAATCACTTATCACCTGAAGCCTAAGCTCCTCATTGCACGGCTAGTAGTCTGGAACACCTTTTCTTTTTATCCCAAAACAGGTCAGGTGGGGTAGAACTGCTTGAAGCCCAAGAGACAGCTCATCTTAGCGTACCTTAGCACTGCATTTAACGAGCACTCTTCTATTCCCATCGCCTCTTATTACATAGAGGTCTGTCACACTATTTCCATGCCAAGATGGCAATGGGGAACAGAGGGTTTGCATGCATGTTGTATGCTTAGTAGGTCTTCAGTGCTGTCACTGAGCCATATAGTGCTGCTGTTAGATATAGTCAGTAGTTGAAGAGCCCTTAGTTATAAAGAACGTTAAAGAAAAATGTCATGGAGCTATCCAAATTGGAATAATACTTGAACTCTGACATAATTTTCTCATAATTTTTCATATTGCACATCCCATTAGAGTGTATTAGTTAGCAAATCATTCAAGTGGAAAGTTGTTGGTGCAGTTGGGAGCTTAGCTATTCATATTCTCATGTCTTTGTCTAGCTTAGATAGGTCTTCTCTGCCTGAGGAAAGCAAGGCAGCCTACACATTCATCTCATACCTTTGTATTCTTCTCTCTGGCACATTTGTAAAGCTACTTTCTGTCAGCTCTCTGTAAGCACATGACTTATTGACCAGGCTTTGACATTTATAACAATAAGAAAAAGCCCCAAATGGGAAGATGCCCTATGCACAGAAAAAAATATAGGTTTTAATAATAAATATAAAAAAGGTATTTAAGTTTTATTTCACAGTTATTTCTCATATTTGATTTTGTGTTTTAGGACCTAAGAGATCTTCTCTGGGATATCTGTGATAACAGAAGGGAAGAAGCAGAGCAGGAACGTGCTGGTATCATGAATGATGGCTGGTTACCAGATCATAGGGGGATTGCAATGAACCATTTCTTTTCACTTATGCAGGTATGGATCTACTATGGAGTCTGCAATGAAAGGGGACAATGAATTAGATTTGGAGGACCGTAAGGCTCAGAGGAATTTCATATGGTTGGCTCCAAATAAGTGAGAGATTGAGAATTAGATAAGCAAATGCTTATGCTTCTTCTGAATTTATCTAGAAAGTTAAGAGACAAAAAGTAGATGATATTCCATACATTTAACTCTTTGGCAGGCAGAAAAACTTAAGAAAAATACCATTGTTATTGTCCAACCTCCCAAACTTTCCATCTGTAGTGTATAGTGCTATTTTTTGCAAGTTTATCAGTCCAGTGAATCATCCGAGTTTTGTAACAGAAATGTTGGAGCTGTTTATCCTTCTGTGATCATATTGACATCTGCTCTTAATTTGCAAATTATATAATTCACTGCTGTTGTAGACCCACTTGCTGTTAAGGTTGTCCTGTATTTCCCATATCACAAAATTATTTCAGTTGTAACTTCACCAATGTGGCTTGAAATTTTATCTACAGACTGAAAAAAAAATTGCAAGGAATGTTTTTGAGAATGTGGTCATTTGTTGCTCTTAAGAAAATCCATTCAAATATGACCCAGCTTTCACACATCTAACTTTAAAGTTTTCAAGAGACCATCTTCAATTAGTTGGCTCTCCCCTCCCCCACATTAAGCCTTTCCTCTCATTCAGCCTGACCATCAATTACTTCAGTTCCCGAAGTAAAGCAAGATTTTCCTGTGACTGCTGTTCTAGGTGCATAAATTTCGTTTAGGGCTGGACTGGACTGGAACAGACTAGACTAGACTAGACAGGCTTTTCTTTAAACTGAGTGACCATTCTGTGAAAGTTTTGGCAACTTTAAAGAAGACAATGAAAACAATGCTTTAAACACGTGCCATGTGATACTAATTTGGCTGAAAAATCAAGCCTAAGCAGCTTAGGGTGGGCTTCCTCCCTTTAATTCTCTGTGTTATTTTTATATGTTTAATAAACAAGGGAACCACTCTTTTATCTCATATGTGTGGTGGTAATTTAAGTTAAATCTGTGAAGTAGTCAGGTCAGCTATAGTAAGGAAATTATTAACTCGTTTTCAAAGAGTCTAAATAATGCCCTAATTAAAGAGTTAAGGCCACCGACTAAAGAGAGAGGTCGAAATATCAAATAACTGCTGACTTTTATATTCATGTATAACTTTGCAATCCTAATTCTCTTCTAGAAGAATTTCATGGACATGTATGATGCAGTCCAGAGAAGATTCACTATGAATCTGATTTGATCTGTCTTGTGTGGCTATGCAGAACAGCCATTTAAAATTACGAATACATGTATTAACCATATATAAGCTTTTATTTTCCTATAGGAAAAGGCAAAGGAAACCATTTTTACTTTCTTTACTTAGCATATATTCCCCCAAATAAATGAATTATTAATGCTAAAACTACAGAACTAAAAATATAATAACCATATCTTTATGTTATGGCTTGTTTGAGAAGCAGCCAAAAATAGGCTTCTTTGGTCTTGAGCTCTCTGTCTGTGGGTTTTTCTGTGGGAAGTTACATATATTCCCCAGGTGGCTCTGTTACTGTATAAACACATAGATTTGTATAAATGCCGTTTATCAGATTTCTTTCCACCTTTCTGTGTACACACTGTTATGCTAGAAGATAGTTTCTCCTTAATTTATGGATAAGTGCTGGTTTACACCACAAAGGTTTTATCCTTCGTTTTGTGAATGTGGTTTTGTGCATTTTCCCATGAATATTTAGTACTGTTTTGTCAGTTAGAAACTAACACCATACTGTATCAATAAATCAAAACATGACAGGTGTTAAATGTTTTTTGAATCTTACTTGATTTCTTCCAAGATGATTCACAGAAAAAGATCTTCAAGACATTTAGGTGTGTAAAGTCTGTTGATTTTTTTGGTTCAGAAAAACTGTATGGCTTTTAAACTTTTCTCCATCCCTTAACCCTTTTTATTTTATGCTCTTAAGGATTTTATTTTTTCTAACATAAAGATCCCTATAATTTGTTGGTACTAGTATGCTTGCTACTATAGAAATACCTATACATCAAAATATATTGTAGTTAAATTTAATGCATCAAACATTATTGTAAATAATTTTTCCTATTCTAAGAACTAAGATTTTTATTAATCCTTAGAAATACCATTGTGAAGACACTATAGATGCAAGTAGGAGTACGCATTGAATACACTATAAATTTTCAAACAAATATGGTTACGTTTGTTGCTCTCCCTCAAACTCTTTAGGATTTAGAATTGCTTCTGCTATCAGGTATTTAAAAATGTAACAGAAATTTGTTCTGTCCTGTTTTGAATTGCAATCTTTCTGTCCTTTCTTCTTGAGGTTGAAGTGGATCGTTTCCAAGATACAAAGAGACTTCTTCAAGATTATTATAGGGCAATGGAAGGAAAAATCCCAATGGATGACAGTCAAGATTTTACTAGAATCCCATTGTTAGATATTATTGATGTAAAGCAGAAAGAAGATCAAAACAAATCAAGAAGGTAGAAATGTTTTATTAAATTATACAAATATCAACAAATACAATGCACTGATAGCTTTGTGGGTGTATGTGGAAATATATGTGTGTATTTTTCAAAGGATGGGGAAAGAAGAATTTTTAACTAGGGATTACGATCAAATGATGAATCTTGAATCATCTTGTAGGTTTAATTTACCTCTGATTTTTTACTAATTTACCTATATCATTTTCACTAATGCATCTCTGAATTATAAAACATTCTAAAAGCTGTCTTAGAAAGAAATCTGCTGTAGAAATGTTTCCTACTTCCCTCTGTTTTGCTGACAATCCTCACATAACTAAGTTAAATATTATTATGGAACATTAACAGGTTTAAAATTGGCACCAACAAACATAATTAAATAGGTTATGTAATGACAAATATAAATCAAAGCATCCTACAAAGATGCACAGAACTGAATGCCATATTAAAAGGTAAGGGATACCATCAAATAACTTCACAATATCAAAAATGCTGTCCGTAGTGACACCTGCTTTTTTAAATACTTACAGTTCATTTAGAAACTATCTGAGTAATGGAGCTGTGCTTCTAGCCCATGTGGAATATATCAGCAGATCACACAGTCATTTGATGAAGTTTTATCCATCTACTATTATTCCTTAGCTTCTGTCTAAACTAGACAGTTTTCTTGTCATCCACACATTTCGCCACTTTTGGTCATAAGGAAAGTTCATCCTTTTTCTGTTGCTATGGTAAATTTTGAAAATAACGTTCTCATTCTCTTAGCATATTCTCCAATGTAGTTATAAATTAACACATTTTATAAAGGGGGGTGTGAATTATGCCTTATATTTTATTTTTAAGGATTCCTCTAGTTTCTTGGAAACTGCCTTCACCAGAAATAAATACTACAAAGTCAAAAAGCAAGGGAACTCTACAGAAGAGTGCTAAGGATGAGAATTCTGAAAATGGAGTGGACACTTTTGGGAAAGATGAAAATCTTATTACTGATACATGGCAAACAGCAGTAATAGCAGTATCAAATATGGTAGGGAATGTTTTATTTACTTAAACATTTCTGGATTGGACAATCAAAGCCTCCCAGTTTAGCCTCACAGTTTAGGCAGCCTAAACACACAGCCTTCACTCTGTGTATCTCAATTTCATGCCTCTTGCTCCACCACTGATATTTCCATTGAATATGTTTGCATTTCTATGAGGAAAATGTTGCAATCTGTGTATTATCAGCACCTCTATATTTATAACTGACCCTTTCATTCCATTACTGAGAGAAATACTTTGAATGTTGACTCTATATATCTGCTTCTTCCATGATAAACTCTCCCCTTATCCATCAACAGAAGTGTAAGAAGAGGGACAAGTTTTATCCTGTGATGCAATATTTGCTCAAACCTTTCACAACTTCAGAAGCTATGGTTACATTCTTTTTTATATATAGCTAAAAGTAAATTAGGTGGGCTTTTCAAATGGTTGGTTTCTAGGTTCACTTTTTCTTTTCTCTTTGATCATTTTAAAATGTTAATTTCTGCACCCTTACAGTGTAACTGTAGTCTTGCTTTGCATACTGTTGATTCTTACATTTCTCACTTTTTCCTAGAGTACAGGTAATGGGTTACAAGAATTAAAACCACTATCACTCTGTCTTGCATTTTTGCTGTAGAATTTTATTTTTGATAAATAATCAAAATGTAATCAGTTTAATTAGTTAAAATAGCTCCTTTGTTTTATTTATGTGTGTATGTCTCAGCAAGTACTTTCAGTAAGTATACGCTATTTAAAATAGTAGTTGCATAGTGTTGATACTAGGTATTTTACTATGTGTGACTATGATATCAAGGTAGCAGCTGAAATACAGTCTAAAGAAATGGAGGAAGAAAAAGAACGTCAGCAGCTAGAACTGAAAGAAGATCTGAAATCTTCACAGACACTGTCAGGCAAAGCTACTGGGAAAGATGCCAAAGATGCCAAAAAGCTTTCTCCCAAATCAGCTACTAAAAAGAAAGGTATTTGAAATGCAGACTTTGTTTTAGCACTGCTTGAAATTATTGAAATGTAAATATGTCGGTTATACAGAAAAGAGTAAGCCAAGACATTTAATTTGGATTTAATTCCTCTTTTGAAATGTCAAATGTGACATATCAATGTGAAAACTGGTAAAGGAGTGCAGAGGCTTTTGAATGGCAACTGCATTTATTTAATCATATGTGTTGTCATTATTATTATGTAGGAATAACTATTCTAAATAGAACATAGAAAGTAAATATTAATTTTTCTCCATGTGCTCTTTTGGAATTGAATAGTTAGAACTAGTTTATCAAATTAAGTAGAATTCCATTAAATTCTGCCTACTTTCCAGCCATAAGTCAAAATATTTCAAATATTAAAATAAAAGTACTGGAATAGAATGGATAAATTATCCAATACCCCAAGATATTTTGGAATTAATTTATCAGCCATATAGTGGCATGGATCTATCGAGGTCCATCATTTTTATATATAACTGTAACATGGTGTAAATAAAGAACATAAAATCTAATGGCATATGTAGTCCTAAAAAAGAGCAGACTCCCATTGAGGTAGATCTTGCTCATAGGCCTGCCAAGAATCTGTCCAACCAGGTGAGAATACAAAATTTATTTGCAAAAGAGAAACAGACCTAAAAAACCTTATCTCTTTAGCCTAGCAATTCAGACAGTCTGCTGGAAGGAATCCTGGCATGCAATGCTGTTTATACATTTTTTCATAAATACTTCCTTGAGCAGGTAGTGGTTTAAGTAACTTCCACTTCTTGAGGCAAAATGTCATAGCTCCAGCAGGAAGCAAGGCTAGTGGCCTAAACCTTATATCTTTTGTAAAGACATTCTACATAGCAAGAGAGGGGCTCAAGCCCTGAAGGTGCGAGGGTAGCTTGAAATTCAGGAACTCCATTTCCAGATGACACAGCTGTAACTACAGAGTTATTAGGCATAAAGCAGCTGACTTATTTTCTTTGACAGACATTTTATTTGCACTGTACTCAGTGCTCTCTCTCTGGTAGATTCTGCTCATAGTACAGTGAACACGTATAGCCCTGCAAATACTTAGCCACGTGGATGCCTAATTTGTGACCCCCAGGGAGCCTTAGATATGTGCTTAGCATCTCAGTCCAGCCAAGAGAGTAGCAGATTTTCAGATTTCCAGAAAAGCTTTGTGATAAAAAATCAGCAGCTATCATCTATTGTATGCTAAGTGACTAGGTCGGGGTTTGTGGATTGCTTCTTGGAACTAAATTTTTGTTCAGACCTGGTACTAGGTGACTTACCTGAAATCACAAAATTATAAAGTGACAGAACTGCAACTAGAACTCAGCTGTGCTTTCCTCATGGTAGAAGATGACGTATCAACTGATGTATCTGTAACTGAGGTATCAACTTTGATTTCATGCCAAATACAGTGTTACTGTAGTGCTCCTGTAACGGAAGAATTCCCTAGGATACAGCTGTAGGCTAGTAACTGAGTGATACAACTTATCACATGTAATTTTATCACTTCTGGATTTGACCATTTGCTTTATGTTGACCTTATGTATCATGCAGATGTCATTTTTTTTTTTCTGTAATGGCTCCATCTGCTCTTCTTCTAGGAAAAAGCAGTTGAAAATATTTTAATATTTTTGAGTAATAATCAAAGTGTTGTGACTGCAGAATTTCATGCAATCTTTGAAAACATGATAAAATGCCTTTACAATATCTGTTCATAGATATGTAAGTTAAAACAAGCTGCAAAAGCAGCTAACAGAATGGTTTAGAAAGGCATGAAATAACATACCTTTTTTTTCTTCTGATGTATTATGATTTTTTTAAAATAGCCTTACTGTTCTTTTCACTGCTTTGATGGTAACCAATGATATTTACTAATATAGCATTTTTACTACAGTTTGCTAAACTTGAATTTGCTCCAGAAGGAACGGCTATCATTCAAAAGAGGTTTATTTATGTGCTGGTTGTGATAAATTGGTAGATTTTAGGGTCAAAGAGGACATTTTGACCATCTAGGATCACAACAGAGGCACACCTACTCAGTCATTATTTTCCATTCAGAAATACATTTTAGGATGTTATTTAACCAATTTTAATACAGTTGTATATGCTGGAGTAATTTTATGCAGTGTTAATTTTAGCATGTCTTGCAGATGTAAATCACATTTGAAGAAATCTAAATATGTTATGTTGACATAAGACACTTGAGTAACCACCTTTGTATTCTCATAAATGTGACATCAAGTAAGGTGGAAAGTGCCATATTTCATTTCAAAAAATGTGCTGTCTTGTGAGTGCCTGTGTATGGGTACACAAACTTACCAGCAAAGTCCAAAGACTGTGAGAGGTCTATTTTCCTGCAGGACCACCTTCTACTGCATCTGTGGTTGAAGTTAGTCCAGTTCCTATAACCCCAGAAGAATTAAAGAAACGAGCACTGACACTTAAAATAAAGCAAGAATATTTCAGTGCCTTGAAACATGAGGGTATGTTGCTATTTGGTTACTTATATTAGGGGGTGATTGTTATTCCTAATTTACGTTGTGTAATAGTCAAAACTAGGGAAAATGGATGGATGAGTAACAAAAAGGAGGGGAGAGAAAGGAGTGTCTGGAGAAATCAGGAATTTTTTTAGGGTGGTAGTCATCAGTGATTTTGTGGTAAATATATTTAAAATAGAAATGTGTTTTTCATTCTTCTTTTTGTTCTCTTCTGTTTAATTTCATTTAATTTCCTTTTCCATGACTAAGCAAGTATTCATCATGAGAGAATAAGTTTCACAGAGGTGGTTAGCCACTCTTCAGTATTCAATTGAATTGAATTCAGTATTTGAAATGTTTTGATCTGGGAAAGAATTTGTTGGCAATTATATATTTCATTGATGCTCTTCTCTCTGATTCCCTCTTCCTCAAGCCACATGGGATTCAAGCAGCAAGACACAGATTTTGTTTATTCTTCCAAACGCCTTTCCAGAGAGACCCTTCCAAAATCCACGTTTTGTTCAGTCATTCTGTCTCTTTGTCTGTCTTGCCCAATAACTTCCAAGCCAACTGGTCGATTTCAGCCAAAAGTAGATGTCTGAAAAACAGAAGTCCCAAAGTGAAAATGGGTTGAAATTTTTTTTGAACATGGGTTTAGACTAGAAGAAAAAGACCTCTTTCTCACTAAAGGGAAGATGGAACTTAGCTGTTAGAGATTCTGTTTGGCAACAGTTGGCAAGCCCATCATCATGTATGTTACCTCCTTGGCAGGCTAACTTTTGCATAGTATTTATTATGAAAAGTAGAGGGCAAACAGCAGTTAATGAACAAAACACAAATTCATAAAGCTTCTTTACGTCCACACCAGACCAAATGCTTGTACACCTACCACTTTCAACATGGTTTAATTCAAAAGCAGATTAGGAATAAATATTCTAAGATTTTGGGATAATGAGGAGAGGAATAGTAGTAACTTTGAAGATCTTAATAGTATGAAGATGAATTTTAGTGATTCATTGACATGTGTTTTCTTGAGATTGCTTCATTTTCATCTTATATTTAACAAAAAAGCCAAGTTAAGAATCTAAGGAAGACTAAACATGTTGAGCTATATTTCATAATTGTACAGGCACATAGCTGGTATATTTGAGGATCATGGTTTCACTTGCAGCTGTGGTAACTGGATGCTTGTGCTTTTGGTTATACAGATACATAGAGGCTAGCAAAGTCACTAGTTGTGGACAGTTGCTACGTTTTTAATGTTGATTTCATATTCCGTTTCTCTGTTACATAAACATGTCTTGCCTTTTACTCTGCTACTGTTAAGAGAGCAGCTTTCTCAGTGGACTGTGCAGTAGCTGCTTCTGAAAATGCAGGGAGACAAAAATTGTCATACACTTATCTTTGTAACATACTGATAACAGCTACTCAAAGAAAATGCAGAGAAGTCACAGATAAGGCAGCCTTAAACTGTATTAAAGAAAGGTGACTAGAGAGGCACAAAGCATCCTCTAAGGTACTTTCAGTTGCTTAGAACCTTTACTCTTATGTCTTTGCCATCAAATAAAATAACCCTCTGTGAGACCCAAATCCATTCTACGTTTAAAATTTTGAATATCAACTCTTTCTTGCTCCATACAGAAAGTGTGCAGACTTGCATTCTACTGTGACTGAGAAATAACATTAAAAGGACATGCCTTATATTTTCCAGGGTCCATCTTTCTATATTGGTTGCCTAAAAAATGTTTCAGCCCCAAACCTAAGTATTTACATGAAAACTTAGTAGTGTATAGAATAAGGATTATAATGTAAATAATTTTACAGTCTTTAACTTTGAAGTCACGGTACCAGTTACCATATAATATTAATTGTTTAAAAGATTCTGCAGTACAGAGGGTTAAATATGAAGAAAAATCAAGCTGAATACTGAATTTGCCTTCAGGATTGAATTGCTGACTTGTTTCCATTTCTTATCTTTTTAGCTCCTTTTTTTTAAGTATTAGTCTCTCAGTGAAAGGTTGATTGTTTTTTTCTCAGTTCTTCCCATTCTGAAAACTAAAAATCATGAAATTCTCAATGTTTTTAAAAGTTTCATGTAAATAATCTATGCATAATTTTGGTAGAGGTGAATTATTTTCTTAGTGGTCACTAACTAAACTCTTTTCTAATGCAACCTGAGTTTTAGGGTATAAAATAGTCATATGTAGGAAGCTCAGAGCAAAACCAGTTAGGTTCATTTTAAAGGGCTGGACGTTAGAAACAGAAAAGCAAACTTTTGTTGTGATTAACATACATAATGATTTAGATGTGTTTTCTTTAAAATTTTTCTGTAAAAGGATATTCACATTTGCATCATTAAGCTTCTAGGTCTGTTGCTGTATAGTGTTAATTTAGTTCAATGTCACTGTCTACTTAAACATCTCCTGCACCTCTCTATTAGTTTTAAGACATTTGTTACCTTGTGAATTCTGATGCTTATGGAAGACACAATTTTGTAAAATACATGGTGCAATAGGGGTGATTCTGAAAAACAATTTGTTCAAGAATATGATAAATTAAATAAACATTTTACTGCCTAAAACCAGGTTAACTTGTTAAACTTTAGGTGCTTAAGACTGAGAATTTTCCTCAAATTTTATAAATACTAATTATTATGACGTTACTGTTTAAACAGAGGTAGCTACAAAATCTCGACTAGAACTTATAAAAGAAAAAGCTTTAGCATTTGTTGAAGAGCTAACAACAAAAGCGGAAGAGGCTTATAAAGATATGGAAAAGTGGCTTGGATCCAGGTTCTTGGCAGAAATGTCCAGGTAATGTATATCCAATTTTAAACAGGAAGCTTTTTTTTCAAACCAGACTATGCTAGTAAAGATAGTTGTTTATATAGAAGCAAATAATTTGAAAAAAAATGTAGAAAATAATAATTTCATTTAATGAACTGGAATTTAATTTTACCTTAAATACTTGAATGGTAATAACTCATTTCTTGGATGATTAGAAGGTTCTGCTGGCAGCAGTAGAAGTGATTATCAGTTCTGCTGTTTTTCTAGACTACAGATTTAGCAGATTTACGAGCTTCAGCAGACAACCAGTTATTCCATTTAGTAGAAGCCTCTATGTCATTTCAGTGGCTTCTGTCACTTTGGATTGTGGGGTTATTTTCTTTGCTGTGCTTAACACATGCTGGAAAATTCCACCTACTGTTATTACCACCATGTATAACATTTCTCAAAATTATTTCAAGGTCCATTAAAAAGAAAGTTCTTCTTCGCAATTTTTCTGTCCTAATAAATAAAATGTGCTTGGGACCACTCTATGACACTTAGGCCATCTGGCATAGAAGCCTATGTCCATATCATTAAAGGATTTTACTCTCCAAAAGAAAGGGGTCACGTAGCCTTTTGGAAAATGTTTCTGGCCTGTACTAACTTTTGAAGCATACCTGGGATCAACTAGGAGGTGATCCATGTCAGGGCAAGCCCACGACAAGAGACATGAATGTAGGTTGTGAAGGCTCTAACAGGCAGTGGCTCAAAGAGGCTGAGCCTCTGCCTTCCAGCCAGTTTATTTGCTCTCCTAACAACAAGCACTACCAAAGACGATATTTACAGAACATCATGCCCTTTGACCTGACACCCCAGGCCAAACCTTGTCTAGTTGAACATTATAAACAGCTGACGTTTCCTTGTATAAATTGTACTCATTACACTTGAAACAGGAGTTCATATGCCCCTCCACAATGCTTTGTACATCTAGGATTTAGGGGCAGAGCAGAAGACAAGGCATTGAAATAGGATAAAGGATGATTACAGATGCAACATGTATGCTCCACCCCTATAAAATTTATGGAATAAAGAAAGTCTCATCCTTTCATATTTTTCCATCAGGTCCCTTCTGTGGCTTAGATCTGCCTTTACATAAATTTCTTACCCCAGACAGAAGATTTCTTGCTGCCACAGGAGGAGTACACTTCATAATGATTTTGCTGACTACAAAATTCACACAGATGATTTGTAATTCTTACTTCAGGAAAGCTCTCAAAGTGTAAACACATTAAAATTTGAACCTAAGTTATTAACATTGTGTATTAAAAGTACTCATTGTTTTCTGCATTTACATTTTCACAGTGTTGAAAAGCTGATAGAGGTTGCACGACATCATATTGAAAGTTCTAGCAAAATCCAATATGAAATTACTTTAGAAGAAACAGATTTCTTCATCAGCAGTGATGTAAAAGTGATTCCTGACCCTGTTCCTTCACCACATGTTCCACACATAGAGACCTCTGGAAGTGGTACTCTAACTATTTCACAACTTACTACACTTCATAAGCAGTTTCTACAGGTGGCACCTAAAGGTAAGAAAAATTTTTCCTTTTCACTCCTGAAGGACTGTTAGTTACCTACTTAAAATTTAAAGTAACTGCTGGGAGCTACTAAACATTAGTTACCTATATTGTTAAAGATCATACTAGAATTAAAGATCCTGCTACATATAAAAGTAAAGTCATAGTGCAGAATATTGAAAATGTGAAATACCAGATAGTTTGAAAGCTTTTAATGTCTTTTCTATGGGCTTTATATCCTCAAGACCATGTAGTTAATATTCCTCTAACAGGTCTCTCTCTAATATGTTTTAAAGAGTGGTACGTATCATGCTTACCTTGCTTAAAGATGCAAGTCTTTAACTTGTTTACAAATTCATAGCTCGGTGAGCACTGAAGCTATATTATTTTAAAACACATTTTTAAAGAAATCAGTATTTTCATGAAACTATTATATAGGGTCTGTTATAACTATTAACCATTCTTCAAGTCAATGCGTGCCAGTTGTTTTGGGTGATTTGCAAATGTTAACTCAGATATGTATTATTTTTCCTTTGTACATGCATTTATTATGTGCCTACCCTCTAATTACGGGAATCTTAGGCTTAAGATGCTTGAAAAGACGTTCTTGCAAAACTTCCTACTGCTGTATAAATGTTACAAAATAATTTAGGTAAGGCAGTTTTAAACTGAGCTGGAAAGTAGTTAAACACATAAACCTTTGCAGAAGGTTTCATTACTACCAGTGTTCCATATTATAATTATAATGATTGCCACTAAGATCCTGAAATACAATGTGTAAACATGTACTTACAATTTTGGATCCAACTCTTCCAATGTAATAAGGCCACAAAGGCACAATGAAGTTGAATTTAAATCTTTATTCAGAAATGCTTTTCATGTATATTTATGGAGAAATTCCAATTGCCTTTTGAGCATAAACGCGTTTTAGGCAGAAAGATGTTTACAGTTTTCCTTTAGAGAGATGCATATCATCTTATCTATAGTGTAGGAACGTGGGTGTGTGTGTAAGCATTCCAAGCTCTTCTATAAAGATTAATTTAGCAGATAGTATTGCATATATAATGCCATGTGAAACTAAAAATCTGTAGATTTGTAATCATTAGATAGTGCCATATAGGTGAAACGCAGGTACCAGTTTGGTCATTCCACTTAAAAAGTTTTCTTTTGTTTTTAAATCATTTATTCATTAAGATATTTAAAACTAAAAAATTTTGTCTAATACAAACTCTAATATTCTTGACATGTTTAAGACAGAATGACTATTTTCCTTGTACATTTGTAATAAGTAGCAAGAAGACTAATGAAATCTTTATCTTTCTACAATATTGTCCTTTTGATAATATTATATTCACTAAAATGACCTCAGACGACTTGCACAGCTATCCAAAAAGGTAAATACCTTGACTTAATAGTCACCAGACAGTGAAAGAATGCTGTTGTATGTTCTCTGGGACAATGGTAAGGAATTATTATTTAAAATAAGGTCCCAAAGAACATGGAACAGCATTCGTCTACTGTCTGGTGACTATTAAGTCAAGATATTTACCTTTTTGGATAGCTGAATTAGGATGGGGGACACAAGCTGTGCAAGTCATCTTTAAAATACTTCCTCCCGTTCTCTTACACACTTTAAGACCGCATAAATCACATCCCAGATTTCCTAAGACAACCTCTGCCCGTCATTATAGAGACTCCACAGGAAGAGTTAAATCCTTCCTCGCCTAAAACACCAGGAAAATTTTTCACATCCTTCTGTCTCCCCTTGTTTAATAGAATGCTCAACAGAAAATACATGCCTCCTTAGTATTTAGTCTCTTACTGAACAAAAGAGGGAACAACACTAAAGCACCCAGCACACTGGCAGTGAAACTGTTGGACAGCAGCTCTCAAGGAGATACAAAAAAGTAACAAACTAATCCCTGTCTTGGAGAATGTCTAAACAGATCTCAATTTGCTGCCAAACATCTTAGTCTTCTAATCCTTGCTCACCTGAGCAATCCTCTGAGCATTCATAATGGAAATCCACACAAAGAAGCACACGAGATGTAGACTATAGGGCAAGTTAAATAGATCTACCAATCTTCTGTACTATGTAAATATTAAAATTCCTAAAGTTGTTATGAAAATGGAATATTAGACTTATTTTCTATAGCATTATGGAGATTACATGAAGAAGAATTTTACCTAGAAATCCAAGCAAAACAAGGAGTAACAAAGGAGAAATTATTATGTTGGAAGAAATAAACATGTAAACAGTTTTCTCACAGGATATTTGGTAAATGTCAAAAGGATGTCTTTTCAAGATATGTTTGACATTGCCAGAAGGAAAGCAAAAAGTGGGAGTGCCAATATACTTAAAAATTGTTTGGTATTTACAAAAGAAATCTTATAAAAATTGTAAATAGTTTTGTGTTTCCTAGGAATTTAAAGTATTAAAGAACTGCCGATTCATCACAGACAACTTTGTTCTATCCTGCACACTTGGTTCTCCATGGAAGCCCATTACTCACCATTCTAAGCACCGATGGACAAAAAATACAGCCTAAGCTGGACCTTCCTACCTACTGACACAGTCTTTCAGTTGATAAGGAAATACTTAAATTATTATTTTTTTATTATTCCAAGTGCCATTGCCCAAACTCAAGGTGGCTCTGCAGTATTTGTTAATTTCACTAACTCCTTTGATCAATTTGTTAACAGTGCTTTAATATATTGCCTCAGGAATGTGCTGCGCTTTTATAGGAAGAACTGTAGCAGGTCTTAAATGGAGCTACTAACATTCACTTTTTTTTCTTTCCTCTTCTACAGTCTCTCTGGATATGTTCTGTTCTTATCAACAAAATTAAACTAACCATCTATTAGATCTCATCCCCTTTGATTCTCTTTAGCACTATATTCTTCCTATGACCACATCTATTGTCAATTCAATTAGCACACATCTGGAATGTCTCAATTTTCTTCTAAAGGTGCTTCAGAGGATGCAATGTTGGTAATGTTTTGCATTACCAAACAGATCAAAATAGATTCTATCCCAGACTTTTGTTCTCCATTTTATGACTGAATTACACAAGGGAATTTTAAATTTTATTTGTTTTTTCACAGTCATGATCCTCATGAACCATTCCAGTTTGAATTCTAGAACTGATTATTCATCAGGAATAACCTTCACTCAGGTTTAAAAAACTTCTATATCCAATATCCAGAAAATGTTTAAAATGCTTATTTATAAAACTATAAAATAGTCTGCTAAGATGTGAACCAATAAAACATAGAGGACAGCCTATGACCAAATTGTATTGCTGTTTCTTTTCAAATTGTAGACTTGTCAGTTGAGTTTTACTGTGTTGCTAGATTTGGAACAGATAGGCATATTAAAGTGTGCATCTAGTTCAGCTGAAATTTTACCTTTTTAATAGAATATTTTGTTGAGTGGAACAGTCAGAATTATATGCTGACCCTGAATAATGTCTATAGATTATGCTTTCTCTTCCCAAGAACTTTTGTGGGAACAATTCAAGAGCTTACCATAGTAATCCTCATGATCTGACTTTGATGTGAATAGAGAGTGAAGTCCATATGTAAGCACAGAAATAAGTTCATCATCTCTAACTTATCTTTTCTAAGACTATATTTCTTTTCAATGTGCTTTTTTCAAAACTTGAAAATAAGAAAGGTTAAGTTTGTAGACAGAGGAAGTATCTTTTACTAGACAAATGATATAGATAGAAAATGCCTAAACTTTTGGGATATACAGCCCTTAATCAGAGATCCAGAATAGATATAATAACTCTCCCTCCAAATAATGGAAAATTTCGTAATTCTACTGCCTTAGTTTCACTCACACCTCCTGTTATGTCTCTTACTAAGTCATGTATGTTATTTTATTTCAGAAATCTGTGACTGTTTGCCTATGGTGATTAAAAATGTGTATCCAATTAATTTTATGAAACATATTGAACATGTTTGTATATGTTTCTGTGCATTTGAATATATATATCCAAGTATTAAGATTTCAATATGCATGACAGAGGACTCTCCTTTCCCCTCATTGCATCTGTGCAGCAACAGGCATTCCTTACTCCATGTGATTCTAAATTTAAAATCCCAATTCTTGCTAATTAGTGAAGATTGGGCATGTAACACAGCAGAATCAGTAATAATTAGTGAATAAATGAAGTAAATATTTACAGTGAAAATAACCTGCAGGGGGTGATGAGTACTCAGTTTCTTGGAGGGAATGAATCATATTTTTGAGACTCCTGTCTTTTTCATCTAAGGACAGAAGTATCCCATATTATTAGCTTTTAGACTACTGAAGTTAGATTAATATAATTCAGCCTCAGAGTTTATTTCACTCATTCATCTCTTATAGCATTGCTACAGACTCTGGTGCATAACTTGCATAGATCATCATCCAAACTTCTAGTCAGAAATTGCTATGGAAACATTTTTCTCAGTGAAAATGGAGTGGAATAGGAATCTTTTTAAATGTTTTGGTAAAATTTTATGAAAAGGGAATAAAATGTTAACACAATTCTCATCTCTAGTATAGGTTTACAATCTCTTCATATTTTGTTGTCTGTATAAATTTATAATCTGAATCTTTATTGTAGTTCCTCAGTTTAGGGAAATATTTTCATACAGTGCCTGTATGAAAATATTCTGACTGGTGTATCATTAAGAAATAGTCTCTTTTGTATATCTGTGCCTTATAACTGAGGCATGGTGATTGCCCTTTATTTCTTACGTCCCTTTAAAATGTCACAGTCCTGGTTCACAGGGTACACATCTAGTGTACACTTATGCTGCTGTCATTCTTAATGCTCCTTTTTGAATGTTTGTTTTTCTGTTTTCAGTTTCACTTGTGGTCATAATCTTAATTTCTTCACTAATTAGTTTTCTGCATTTGTTTACATGTTTCTGCACTGCTTATTGAAACATATATAAATGCTTGTCAATGTCACCTTGTATATCAGTGAATGATACTCACTTTTAAAAAGATTTGAATGAAAAACAATTCTACCTTGTGTAGCTTTTTCTACATTAGTTTTCCTTTTGATTTCATTGATGACAAACTTTTATGTGAAAAAGAGGTTGCTTCTTAAGTAGTACAGGCTGGCTTCCTTTTGTATCCTGTGTTCTTTCCATAGTACCACTGCAACAAATCCCACCTTTTCCCATGTTCCTAGTTTCCTCCCACTTCTGTTCCTTTCCATGTCTGTTAGCCTCATTTAAAAAAAAGCCCAACTGTTGTCTTTCTTTCATGTCATCTTACCTACGTGTTTTGCTTGCACAGCTATGGCCAGGATGAAATGGATGCTATGTGTGGTCTGGAACTGAGTTTAGGCTGACTTACACCTCTTGGCCACATAATGGCCATCTCCCCGCTTTTTCCTCAGTGGGAGTGTTATGAGGATCTTTCTCCTGTACCTCGGAACAGATCTGAAAGAAATTTATAGAACCTTCATAACTCCTTAGTTATAGAACTTCATAACTTCAGGAACCACCTACTGACAAACCTGATTCATACTGGCCATTCTAAAATTATCAGTGAGGGAGAACTGGCAGACAGACAAATTGATGTAGAGATACATGGGCAACAGAACTGCATAACCTTTATTTCCTTAGGTAAGCATGGTAAGAATGTACTAGAGGGAAGATTTGTAATGAGTATAATGATAGTTTAGATGGATTATAGAGCTGATCTGATGATTCATGCCTCTTAGGTATATATTTACTGTTCTCACACACTGTAGGATATGCTGTCTTTCTGAAGACACATACAACTGGTCACTTATAAACACATGATGTCCCAAACATATTTTTCTGAGAGTTTAAACCCTTGTGTTTTGAAATAAAAAAAATTCAAAACTTGAAAAATGTTGGTAACATTGAAGGTCCATCTCACAGGGAATCTTATCCCTGGCAGTGGCTCACAGAATCTACTCTGATCCCCATTTTTCTAATCAACAGCAAATTTCTACAGGTGCCCATACACCTCAAGAAGCAGTAGGCACTATAGAGGTGTTACAACCGTTTTGTCCCTTCCACCCTCTGACTTCTGCAGTTGCAGATCCATTAATCCTGCCCCCCATCTCTTTTTCATCTTTTCTTGCGGTTTTGTAGCTGCCTAATGTTAGGGAAGGTTTTTAATCTTTACTGTATATTAAGAATGCTTCTCCTCTCTTTTTGGTCCTGGGTATGGTCCTTGGGCACATGTCAGAAAAAGCTTCTGTGGTCTAGTTGTTTTTGCTGTCCATGTGACCACAGCTGCTACCTCAGATTTAAAGTTCTTTAAAAGAATCGCTCATAATGGAAATGTATTTAAATTGCATGTTCCTAACATTTTTTTATAATATGGCCTTTCAGGATGCTTAGAATAGAATGGAGCAGACAAACTGTCATTTTTATGACAATGGGAACAAACAGTTCTCACAAATTGTATAATGCATATATGAAAATTTGCCCTTTCTTGTAAAATAGAAAAAAGTGGGGTACAAGGGCTCTTTTTCTTAAGACCTTCTAAAGTACCAGAAATAGCATTTCTTTCTGTGATTAGTTTAATGTAGTCATTAATTTTGCCTCTTGACATACACATCACAATAAGGAGGGTGGGGAGTCAGATTGTTCTTAGGTCATTTCCTCAGCGCTTTACTTCTGCTATTTCCCAATGAATAGATTTCTAGTTTTATTGCCTCAGTTCTGCACGGAATTTGTCTTCATTATTTGACTGCTTTCTCTTCAAAGTCATGACCTTATGGCAACAGTGTACTAAAAGAATCATTAAATTACTTGCCAAAAGTAGGAGATTCATGAGCTCTAGAGATAGAATTTTCAAAAATGTCAGCTTATGGCATTTGCTCCTACAAAATGTAAGAATGACCACCTTGAGAACAATTTGGAAAGTAATATTGAGAACAATCTCAATGCTTTAAGTATGTTTCCATTTTGAGAACAAAATGTGAAGCTCATACAGTTCCTCTTTCTCAAAGCAGTAATAAAATCATTCTGTGGATAAATATATTTTAAGAAGATCAGGTCAGCTACATATGCCATAGAACATCTTACACATTCTATGACAGGTATTTGATTATGTCTTTATGGACTCGCTCCAAGTTAACTTTTCTGTCAGGTGTAATGGGCATCATAATAGGTTTGTGACTTCAGTAGTATCTTCTGGAGAAATTTTGCCTGAAAGATCATCCTGAATTCCACTCCCTAACTCTGTTTTTCTCTGTTTCAGAAGTGATATTGATGCTGCTGCACTTTACTGGTTGCATATTCTGACAAACTTCTGGTAGTCAAAAAGAAATTGGAGTCAAAACTGACCATTTCTTACAAGGGTCCTGGGTAGCCTCCAAGTGATTTAAGAGTAGATCTCAGTTTTCCTTGTTCTCTTTTATGGCTGCTTATTTCAAGTCACAGTCTAGTCCCAAATTAACAAAATAAATGTGGATGAAAAAAGAAAAAATACAATTGATAATTTATGAAATAAAAACTATTTTATATTTAGTTGTTTCTTTTTAAATTATAGCCATAAGAGCACTGAAGCAATTTAAAAGCAAGAGTAATTCTTCTAGCAAGAGAGAAGTTGGTGACAGAGAGAAAGAGAAGAAAGATTCAGAACATCAGAGAACAAAGAGGAATCGCCAGTTTCCAAAAATTTGGCTAACAAAATACTCCTGGTTAAAATATGATGATGAAAGGGGAATAATGTTTTGTGCACCGTGTCGTAAGCATAATGTGGATTTGGGGGAAAACATTCATAATTTTTGTTCTGGCACCGATGACTTCAAACTCGAATTTATAAATACACACCAGAGTAGTGAAGCTCATGCCTGGGCTACCTGCATGGAAGCTGCCAGTACTGCTTCACCAGATACAGCTTCTGCTGAACAGATGTTGAAGAGCATGAACTCCATAACATTAGGCAGAGTAGAAAATATTTTTAGAACATGCCATGCTATTGCTAAATCTGGTCGGCCCTTTACAGACCTTGACTGGATGTGCAAACTAGATGATATGAAAGGAGTGGATATTGGTTCTGTATTTAGAAATGACAAGTCAGCAAGAATGTTTATACATTTTATTGCTGAAGTAGAAAGAAGAGCTTTGAAAGAGAAACTGGAGAAATGTAAATTCTTTTCTGTTATTAGTGATGGAGTCACAGACAGTACACTCAAAGCAGCTGCAGTTGTCTACGTACGCTTTGCAAATGAAGGAAAAGTCCATTGCCAGATTGTTGGGGTTCAACATGTTCACAAAACTGATGCTTCAACTATAAAAAATGCAATTGAGGAAACATTACAAATTAATCTTCAGCTCAGTCTGGCAAGCCAAGACTGGTCAAGAAAATTAGTTGGGTTTGGAAGCGATGGGACAGATGTCATGGTAGGAAAAAACAGTGGGGTAGCTAAACTTCTGAGGGAAATTCAGCCTTCTCTACAGTCTGTGCATTGTTTTGCTCACCGCCTAAAGCTGGCTTACAAAGGAGCGCTGAAAAATATTCAGCTATACAACATCTTAAGCAATGTCTTGAGAAATATTTATTACTTTTATCATAACTCACCTCTAAATAAGAATAATCTCAAAGCCACATATGAAGCCATTAAGTTACACCCAGCTATTCCTTCTCGCGTTGGAGGCTCCCAGTGGCTTCCTCGTCTACAAACAGCTCTACAAATTCTTCTTAAAGGTTATCCTGCAATTGTTCTACATCTAAGCAAGGTAAATGGTTTAAAATTTGGATGTAACTTCAGGAAAAATTAATTGCTATGGCTAATTTTTGTCCACATACCTGATGCTTTCTTTTTCTACACTGATTTCCAGATTGAAAGAGATTCAAGAGCCTCAAACCGGCAGAAAGTCAAAGGCCTTTTACACCTCCTTCTGAGAATGGAGATAGTCAAGTTTTCTCACTTCTTGTTGGATGTCATCAATGTCCTCAACATTCTGTCACGTGTTACTCTGGATCACAACTCCTCCATTGCAGACGTATTTGCAACTGTGCAGTCAACGCTGGAAACACTCCACATGTATCAAACAAGGTCTGACATTTCTAGCAACTGAACCATGATCACTTAGAATATAATAAAAGAGTATTATATATTGTTTTGTATTCTGTATCTTTCAGAGCTGGTCCAAAGGAACGCCTGATGGAGACCATTCAGCACTTTCATGGTTACCAGCTTGTTGGAAATGGAAATATTTCAGCAGTACGAACCAAAGTACTAAGTAATTTGGTGAAGAGGCTACGTGATTGTTTTTGCAATGCAAGTCACGATGTTTTGAGAGCAACTACTATTGGAAGTTTTAAACTATGGCCTGACAAAATGAAACAAGGTATAGAACTGTGATAGTGGCTATTTGAAGTGCACCTTCTAAATTTTTTAAAAGCATAAAAATATTTTTGTTTTGCCTCTGTTACAGAATTTGGTGAAAAGGAAGTGTCTGTCTTGACTAAACATTATGAAGTCATACTAGAAGCTGCTAGTGTGAAAATAGGTGAAGTAGAAACTGAATGGAGCATGTTGAAATTAGAGCTGTATAACAGGTAATAAGAAAACTGCATTTGTGCCTGTTTATTGATTTACTCAAAAGGATTATGGAAATACATTTAGTGATAGTTATAATTATACTTCTTACCATGCTTTTTAGATTTGAGAGCATCCAGACCTTGACGTGGGATTCAGTGAACTCAGATTATTCAAAGAAGTATCCCAACATCCTGACATTGATAGATTTGATCCTAACTCTGCCAGCAAGCTCAGCTGAAACAGAGCGAGGCTTCAGTCAAATGAAACTCACCATGATGCATTTGCACACTAAACTAAGATCTGAAAGTGTGACAGATCTTATGATAATTCAGATGAACTCTCCAGATATCAAAAAATTTGACCCCCAGAAAGCTATTCATTTGTGGAATGCTACTTGGCAGAGAAACAGAAGACAACAGGGAGATGATATGATGACAAATGAAAGACCGGATTACTCCTCTGAGTTTGATTTGGAGAGTCTCTGTGGAAGTGACTAGATGAATATTGTTAGTTTTTATTTCACAAGCTTCTTATAACGTACATGGACACTTTAACAGAATACCTTGCAGGGTTAATGAGTGTAAAAATTGTATTTTTTTCATAATGTATTATAATGTTAAAATATGGCTTTTCTTTATGTTGCTGAATCACCAGTAGATGTTTACATTTGCCCTTCTATAACTGACTTAAAAATCTGAAGACAAGGAACAAAAATAATGGAGTACATTGTTGCCTTGATGACATGTGGACAGAGGGATGTCTCATAACTTCTGATTGTTTATTGCATTTAGCTGAGTCACAATACATTGTAACCAGTGGAGTTAACTGCCATGTTACTATCAGTCTTTAATAGTTCAAGAGGCTTCATTGATTCTGAAAACCCTAATTTTCTTTTGAGAAATGTGTGGAAAATCAGTGCATTATTTCTGTCAAATGTTTGCTTGACCTCTGTACCCTATAAATTTTGGGTCATACCTTCTCTCTATGTCTGTATGTGTTGCTACTTTTTATTCTCTTGTCAATAAGGTTTAACATGAGCTTTCACAGTTTTTTTGTCAGACTCATCCTTCAGAGGACTTTCCTACAGAGGCAGAACAGATCCATTTTCCATTGCTAATTATTAATTGCACAAATCAGTCTTCCCATAGCAAATACTCTTACAGCCAGGATATGACTAATGTACTTCGCAGCTTGAACCACTTTTTTTCCCTGTAAAAATGTTTGTGAGGGTTGCAATAAGAATGCTGTATCTTGATTTTTAATCTAGGAGCTGAGAATGAGAATTGTTCAGAGAAGTATCTGATTTCATAATTTTATAATTCTACACGTTCTGAATGCAACTTTCTATTTGATAATTTCCAATCAAGTTAAAGCATACCAGCAGAATATATTTCTGCCATCAAGGAAAAAGCAATGATTTATATCAAAAGATAGCTAAAGTGACATCATTAATGACCCTTCTTAGTTCTTCTAACAGTGATGAAGATGAACTAGAAATAATCTGGGAGAAATGACTGTGAGTTCATTCACCTTTAAATCAACCCTTTTCTAAATCAAGATCAACTCTCTACTTTCAATATAAAACATGTCTAGTAATTGCAGAAGATAGACTATATACACACACACAACACACATATAGTCTTTATTTGTGTGTCTTGCATATATATTCATGCTACTTCTAGGTTTAAATAGTATGTCAGAAATAGAGTAGGTTTTGAATGCATGCCTCATTAAGGGATGTTAGTCCACTCAGGTAGAGTTAATCTGTAGGGATCAGAAAGAGACATCAGTACTGTGCATAATATGGTTAATTATAAAAGATCGATCATTGAAATATCTTCGTGATTTCTCAGATAACAAAAATGTTTAGTTATACTTTACCTAATAAGCAACAGGCTATATATTATACAGAATACCTTGTTAGATATGTGGCATTGCTAATTTTAAGGATTTTCTCTTAAGTCACATAATACCAAGTTTTTCCCCTCCACGTTTTCAAATGGGAAGATTTTAACTATGATGAGATTAGAAAAAGTTTGAAAATGTGTCCCCAGAATGTCCAACAGCAGAAGACAAAAACCAAAGTAACGAACAAAAGTATATTTAGAATCTATAACACTGAAGTCACGTCCATGATGCATGGGAGCAGCACCACATTTTTAGTATTTGGATTGAAGACAATGGATACATTGTCCTTGGAAAAATACTAGTGAAATCTTAGTATCATAGCAAGTAGTTGGAAAGTGGTATCAAGAAGCCATCCATGTCTAAAAATGGGATCAAGTTTAGTCAGACAATCTATATCCACTATTTGCCCCTCATTCTTTTTTGATAAACTTTTAAAATAGTCCACTGTAGAATGTGTGGTTTGTTTTCCTTAGTGCTTTGGTGTCCTTCTGATTATATGGTTTGATTATATGGTTTTGTACTACTATCTGAAATATTTTTGCTGCAAATAAATGTTATTTACTATCATTCTTCCTAATGGCAGCTATGGAGAGGGGGTTATCCCTATCCTCTTCGTAATATTTGGTTTTAACTGGAAAACTACTACTATGTTTTCTCATAATTTTCCTTTCATAGATGAAACTAGCAGAATTCCTTCAACCTTGCCTCTCAGGACATGTTTTCTAAGCCTGTGATGATTCTTGCTGCTTTCTTCTGGGCACTCTTTCGTTTCCATACATCCTTCTAGATCTGCATATTCCAAAATTGTATGCCAGCAGAAGCCTTAACAGCTGAAAAGAATACAAGGATTATTTCCAGTGTCTTCCCGTGTACTTTCTGGCGATATTGTAATCTGCCATAATCCCTAGAGCATTTTCTACAGAAATTTTACTTTGGCAGTAAGATTCCCATTGTGACATTTATGCAGTTCATTATTTCAACCCAGTGTGGCACTTGACATTTATTCTTATTGGATAGTGTCCTTTTTATCCTAGATTATATATCCAATTTGTAAAGTTCACTTTGAATTCTAATCCTGTTCTCCAATGTGCTTGAAGTCTTTTCCTGATTGGTTTTATCTGGAATGTAGTAGTGTATTAATTTGTGCAATCTGTTTCCTCAAAGTACTTTGATCTGTTTCCAGTGAAATTTACTTACTGGTCTTGACCATCTCTCCAGTTTTTCAAAACCTTTTTGAATTCTGATTCTTTTTCCAAAATACTCGCTATCCCTTCTAATTAGAAGTGTTTCTACACATTTAATAAGTTCATTTTCTATTCAGTCTCCTATATCATTCAACAAAAACCTGTTGAGTTTGGTTTCTTTTTTTTTTGGACTTAACAAAAAGATTTTGTAATGAGCATACCTGTTTTGAAACCAGTCTTGCTAGGTGGACAAAGCCGATTCGGGGAGTTGTTTTCCCATTCTTTCCCAGAGGACATTATTTCCTTTTACCACTTGCACTTGTACCATTTGCAGACATCAGTGTTCTTTTCTCAGCACCATCTGTGTAGCTGCCCACTCATAGCATCCCTCCATGATTATAAGGCATTGGCAACCCCTGAATTAAATTGATGAATCACCTTCTGTCTTGTAATATAATCAGATACTCAAAACCAGTTCCATGCCCTGTAATATAAAAACAAATACATTAAATATAGACAAAATATCTAAAAATACATTGAGGAAAGTTATTTGATACCTTTTTTATATGCTTATAAGGGATTTCCTCTCTCTCTCTGAAACTTCCTCATTCCTCCTAGGTATGTCATGAGGAGGAATTAGGTCACATTCCATTTGAAGTTTTTGAACTATTATAACTTTTTGAAGACACTTTGGAATTGTCCCACATCAGATGTTTCAGGAGGAGATAGTAAAGTAAAACAAATTACCCTACGGCACATCGGCAATTCTATAATGAATAGATAGAAAGTAGCTTAGCTCTGAATGAAAGAGAGGGTTGTTTCTTTATATTTACCACAGACGAAGAAAAATGGGTAGACACTGCAGACCTGACAGTGCTTAAATATCTCACAATAATTTATGTTTGCCATAGGCTTACATCAGCTGATGTCAAATTTACCTGAAAATTATGTTCTAGCATGTTCTACAATCCAATCAAAGTTCTATAAATTGTGATTAATGTTTTAAACTCCAATCCTTTAATCCCATTTCATACATTATCTCTTGATTCAAGTGCTTTAATTTCCTTGCCTCTCAAATATTTTTTAGGTATGTTTCTGAAGTCATGTAGCCTTACAAAAAGTGACATGAGGCTATTAGTATCCTTTTAGAATTTTGCGCCAAAATACAAAATTCAGTTTTGTTCTAGGAAGCCAGAAACCCATAGGAAATACAGGAACAGCATTTTTTATTGTCATATAGGGAAATCATAGTAGGAATTTAACAGTTTAAACCATAAGATAATGTGAGAGAAAGAAGTTAAATTGCCAGAGTACTAGGGATCAGATGTGGAAAGGGAAATGTTCAGTAAAACATGAAATAAAAATTATGATAGCTGGGCTTTTCATGGTAAAGCACTAGACAATCTGAGACTGCAAATAAGATGTAAAAATTTTTCCTGTTATTTTAATATAAAGTTTTCACTGGCTTCTTAGTGGACCATAACCTATTCTCCCCATGAACCACTAGAAAGTTACCGGGTTTATTGAATCTTCTATGAAGTTTCCCAGTAATGATACTTCTGTGATGTAGGCTTTATTGTGCTGTAGGGAAATAATCTGATTCTTGTGGCTTGAAGTTCTTATCAAAATACAAGTTTCTGTTTACCTTAAAATTATTAAATCAGCAATCCAAGGTGCTTCAGTAAACAGCCTAACTCACATGATTTTTAAAAATGTTCTTTCTCAAAGTAGGTACTCAAAAACCTTCAAGAGGTAACATCAGAGCACTGTTATCAGTCTGCCAGTATTTTTCCCCAGCTTTTGCCTTCATGCTGAAATTTATGGTAGGGCATAAGGCTTCAAGTCCAGGCGTTTCTCCCTTCTTTCTTCCTGTCCCAACAGACTTTAATCTTCCCCAATCTATTTTTTTCCTCTTCTCTCCAAGCTTATATATGTATAGGATTTCTCTGCTGTATTAAGACATGCTGAGGGCATTACTCCTGGCTTTCCTGATTGGAAGCATGGAAACAGGTCTACAGAGATTGTAGTCTATTAATTCAAATTGGCAACTTGATTTTGAATACTGACATTATGAAATTAATATTCAAACACATTCTTAATATTCTTACCACTTAAATATTTCTTCATAAACTTAACAAATTTCACTTCACTGTTCCACTTCAAAGAAAAAAGTTTGTTAGCCATAGAATGTGCACAGCTATGCCTTTTCAAAAGGACAAGAAGTTTGGCTGTAAGAAGGAAAAAAATTGTCAGGCCTTCCGGTATTTCACTGTTTGTGTTTGCTTTTAAAGGTAATCTGAAAACTTACTGTTTTGATGCTACAGAAGTGTTCATAACCTGACCAAATCAGCTTTGCCTCTCAAAATTTAGATCATTTGAAGCTTATTTTACATTTTTTGTCATTACTGCAGAAGTTTCACAGTGAATCCTCACTGAGCCAGCAAGGTCCATTTCTGAAAGAAAAGACTCATATCTGTCTGTTGAATTTTGGTATACATAATTTTGTGTTTTAATACTGTGCATTAAGTTTGAAGTTTCTATTTGCTTATAAGCAAATCCATGCCAAACAAATAGGTTTTGTTGCATTTACTTATGTTTATCTTATGATTTCTTTAAAATAAAATTGACAGAGCTATTTATAACTCCCACAAGCCAATTCTGAGAAGCTTTTTAAGCAATTCAATTTTGTTTCAAAGTTTAACAGATAATGGTCTGTGTTTTCCATCCTATTCTCAAACACATGCTTGCTTTCAAGAGTTGAGATTGATTTATGATTGATTAAAATAGAGCACAGCAAAAGAAAAGGTTGGTAGGTATTCAATACACAGAATATGTGTGTGATTGGTATTTGTAAATTGCTCATTATCTGTCAGTGTAAACTGTGTGAAGACGGGTTAGTGATCACAATGCAGATCAGGACAAGTATCAAAAGAATTGCAGTGTGTTGGAATATTTGACATTTTGCTATTAGACAGGCCACACATGATTCATTTTAAATGAGAAAATTTTATGTTTAGCTTGAAAGATATTACCACTATCAATAGTACATAATAGCAAAATAAATAATTTTCCCATATGGCCATTAAAATAAAAACATAGATTTCCTTTAAAAGAAGAAGTCTATTTAAAATGGTAAATATATTTTTTTTTATATTGACTTTCTTTTATTAGGTTTTATACAAAAGAAAGTATTTATTGACATTTTTATTGACTTGATTAATTTGGATCTTGGAACAAATTGCCTTCCTGATGCATGGATGAACTTAATGCTTCCAGATGTAAGTTAACCCCTATTTTCATTTTAACTGAAGTATTGGTTTGTGTAGAAGATGCAGCATTGTCCTTACTATGATAAAGTCAAGAGTATAACTATTATAGGGCATTATCGACTTTTCCTTAAAATTCTTCTGTTTCACTAGAGAAAGATTCTGGAAGCCACTGTGCCAGAAATAAAATGCTTTTGTCAGCATGATATTTATTTATGATTTTGAAATTATATCAGTTCCTTAGACACCATTGAAAATTCATTTCCAGGAGTTAAAATAAGACTGTTTATGTTCTTCATTCCAAGACACAAGGATAAAATCTGGAGCTGTATGACCGTAAACTTATTTATCCAAAATTTTCAGATGTAGGAACATGAAAAATTATAATTTAGTCTTTCCAGATCTTCCATCACTGAATTCTCTGATTAATTTTACTTTCAGATGTTGCTGGTAAACCTATGGGATGAAAAGGTTTACTTTTTTTAGCATATTTTGATAATTATTTCTGACAGTAAGCCATGATTCACATTAAGATTTTAATTGGATTTTACATGACGGAAACAGCTTTATTCAAATATTCTTCACACAGATGAACTGCATGAGTAAACCATTTTAAAGTTTCTGAGTGATGGATTTCCACTGAGTTTAGTGAAAACTAGGCACTATATCATCAGTATATAAAAATCTAATCTTAGCACAGAAAATTAATTATATTTATGAGTTCATTTATAGTTATAATTATATAATTATAGTTATAATTATATATAATAAATATAACTATATATAGTTATATATAGTTATATAATTATAATATAGTTATAATTAATTATAGTTTATGAGTCAAACATTGTTTATTAATCAATCACGTGCATGTATCCCATGTTCTTTATTCTTCAAGAGCTTTTAGTGCTTATAAGTACTATTTTGATTTTAGTAACAGAACTTCCTTTCCTTAAAAGCACTGTTTTAAAACGAGACTTTTAAATTTATAGTGAAAGCAAGAACTTACATACAAAAGGAAATGCATGAAGCATAATCTAATGTATACATTTATTCTGCACAAGCTATTCTGAACTGAACTCGCCATTTCATCATTGTGTGACTTAATAGAATTTCAAATAAGTTTTCAAATTATAATAAGTGTTAGGGCAGATGACATCCACAACATTACCAAATTGTCTCACTCTCTGTTGCCCCAGGCCCTTATTCCTGTAAACACATTGCTTCCTTCTTGAACTCCCGTCTGGACCAAACCAGACACTTCCCTTGACAAGGAAATCTGGGTGTGGGGCAGAAGATAGTGTAGAGGTGCATAGCAGGGTCTCACCACACCAGTAGTGCAGAAATGAACTGTGCCAATTTTGCTCCCTCTATCAGATACAGCCTTCGCAATGCAGTGTCAGGAGATCTTACATGTGTTCTCCTATTTGTGTTCTGTACCCTGCTCTGCTATCCACATACAATGTCTTCAGTGGTAAAAAGACACATGCAGCAAGCTGCAAAGCAGCTTTTCTACTACTACTTTTTTCTAACTGATAATTATGCCAGAGCAGAGAAAAGCCATATGGTGGACACCTGTAAGAGTAAGCAAAATAGGGACAAGGCACAGGCCCAAGCATTGACTAGATTTTGTACTCATGCTGCTAAATTGTCAGTTCAATTCTTAGTGCTCTCCCAGATGGAGCATGGTTCAGAGGTTAGCATGTACTAAGGGCCGTTATCCCTATTTGTAGGGATACCTAGGGGTATCAACTACAGATGCCAATTGGCCTCAGTGACAGACAGTGGTCTGTGGCCTGTTTTGTTTAGTGATACATGTCCTTTATACATCTTTGAAATCTCACTGCAGAACCTTGTCCATCCTAACCAGGAAAAAGACCTAAGGATACATGGTATATAGAAAGTGTATGTTTATGCATGCGTATTTGACAATATTTATGACTTTGTTTTTATAGTTACAAAATCTGGCATCTGCATTCACAGTGAACTCAGAACTTACTGACTGGCGCAGATTCTTGCTAGCAGCAGCACAGCCTTGGCCAGTGCCATCTGTGACACAACTTCTCAAAACGCTACATAGCTTCAAGTCTGTTGATGTAGCTGGATCAGGCTTTGTTACACAGGAATACTATATGCAGGTTATAATTCTTTTCTCTTTTGAATAATATTCTTTTGTTAAACTCTCTGAAGTGAATGATGTATTGCTGGGTTTATTCACATTCAGAAATTCAGTCTGAATTTTAAATGTTTTGGTTTTCGAGGGTGCTTTCTAGTGAAAATTATCTTCAGGAGATTGAAGGCCTAATATCTATCTTATCCATAGTTCCACAAATCAGCCTAATTAAGCTTACTTTTTACTTCCATTTCCTACTTTCCCTGTAAATTAATTTCAAGTGAAAATCCCTCCTGTTCTAAAGAAACTATTCCGTGAGCACTTTGACTACTATTAACTTGTTTGACACCGTATCTGTAAGACAAAAATTTGTTCCAAACAGAAATAAGTGTTTTAGTTTGGGCTCACCAGCTCTACTTTAATTAAATATTTTGAGAATTTTTCCAATAAGGAATTTTTGTGAGTGAAGATTGTTTTTCAGACCTTGAACACATGGAAAATGATAAAATTCTTTGATCTGTTCTTTTCTCTAAAGACAACTTCTATTTGAACCATTGCATAGTTCAGTAAGGTTTTTCAGGAAGCAAGTTTCATGAAAGAGTATTAAGAATACATTTTTCTTTTAGCTCATTAAATTTTCACTTACTTTTACTTTGGATTTTTGATTATACTTAGGATAACTGCTGGTTCACTCTTTTAATGCGTACTAGCCATATATATAATATATATGTATAGATACACATATATATATGTAGATATCTATGTGTGTGCATGTATACACAAAAGTTCTACATCCTGTCAGTTTGTATTTGTTTGGTGATACTAAAAGAATTCTCGAACTGTTTTAAATAAATTTCATAGAACCTTTATTGCAGTTTGTTTTCCGATCACCTAGTATTAGTTTTCTTCAGAAATTAAATAGAAGCTGTGTTATTCCAGAAGGCTGTTGGTTTCAGAACCACTTTGATTAATTTAAAACTTCCAGGAGTGCCTGCCAACCCTTACTCAGCCCAGACTTGCAAAGAAGCAAATTCTGCAAAGCCAGAAAACCCACAAAATGTGCAGGTCTACCTGCATCTATTTGTCTATTGATGTGGTAATCTTTACTGAAGTGTGAGAGTTTAAAAATAAGCTGACAGTTACAAGACATGCAGACTGTGAATATACATTTTTAACACAGGTTCCTAGTTCAAATATAATATTAACTGAGCAATTCATTTACTCACTTCTGGATCGGAATTGGCTCACATTCAGTCAATGATAGTAAATATGCAATGGTGTATACCCATTTGTTTATAGACCTATCCCCTGTTAGCTCTTCCGAACTTCCATGAGAGTGATGAATCTGAACCTGCAGTCTCATACAGTTACTTAAAGACTAAAAAGGACTAAAAAGTTCATAAACGCACAGGTAACTCCACAGCTGAAGCTCCTTTTTCAGGAGAGAACTGTGTAGGTAAGCACATAACTTAGGTGCTCAGGAGAACATTATGGGAACTTCCAGAGACTGTCCAAAGCAACTCAGTTCAACAGCCTGCACTGATCTGAAGATTTTGCTCTGCAACCAATTCATATTGCAAATATAAGTTGTAATGTCTGTCACCCCTATTTCATGTTTGAAAATATGACCAAAACTTTCTTCACTTAAAAACCTCATGAAAACCCTGTATATCTTCTGTATATGAGGTCCTACAGTTCATGTTAACAATGGTACTGTGGTTTGGAATATTTGCATATAAGTTATGAAAAGAACAGGAACAGAATTTTTCAGACTTAAGTAAAATTTAGTCCTCTAATTTCAAATTAATTGATGAGGAACACCTGAATTGTTTTTATTGCAGTGTTTGTTGTATCCTTTTGGAGCAATTCATGGCAAATTTTATGAGGCAATACTTGTTTCATTTCTTTCTTATTCATTTCCTTCTTGAAAAAATAATGATTCATGTTCTGTGGAGCATGGTGCACTAGAGAATTAATGAGTCAGTGCAGTCCATAAAATCAAGGAAAGAGCAATAGCAGAGAGTTAGTAAATTAATTGTTCATCACTTGTTATCATTGATATTATAATTATATCATCTACGGCAAAACATCTGATATATTTCTGGTAAAGATCTCAAAGACAACACGAAGTCTATTTTCTTGTTATTAATTTGCTCAGTTTTCCCAGGTAACTCACATGGGGAAAAAGCAGTAAACTATCTTTACTAATTTCTTTTCCTTTCTGAAAATCTCTTGGAACTTCCTGTTTTGTCCTATTTCATTTTCTTGCTTTGTCAAGAAAACACATAATAATAATAATAATAATAATAATAATAATAATAATGATGCAGTATTTTCTATAATCAAGAATGTAGTAATTCACCTGAAATGTGGAAAAGGATGTTGCTAATGAAATTTATAACTTTGTTACAATATTTTTACTTAATGCCTACACTGAAAGGCTATTGCATCTCTTATTAACATCTGTGATTCATGAAGATTTTCAACTATTTGAAATGTTCCATATTAGTCTATTAATCTAATAGGGAATATAGTGAGATTTTTTCAAATGTTAAAATCTTTCAATAAAAATGGAAACAAACTTTATTCTCTGTTTAATACTGAGACTTACATGCATCCAAAATGTCGTGAAACTTTATTTATTTTGTTTTACTGTCTTAACAAGAAACAATGACAAGCAACGTTCATTGAGAATAACAGGAAGAACCTTCCACTGGGAATCTGAGGTGCCTCAGCTGGCCCCTCTATTTGCACCTGTACTAGTAAACTACACAGTGCTAGGGAACAGCCCCAGGTAATGGTACTCAATTGTCCATACAGTGACGTTGTTTGCACAACCTGCCATGGTTTAACATGGGCCACTTCCAAGCAAGTGAATTTTTCTCTAGGCAGTCTGTTCGTGGCTATCCTGTTTTAGAAGGTACGATCTAGCTGATATTTCCCATGTGTTGGGTCTAGTATTGGAAAATTGGTTCTGGGCACTGTTATTTTACAGTTGTAGGTATAGCTCTGTAGGCATTACAGGACACTAAGTCTTGTTGTTGGGAGCAGGCAAGCATTAGAAGAGCCATGCCTCTGTCCATTATACTGAAGTGTGTGGATAGTTTCTTCCAAAAGTACAGTTAAGACAAAAGCTATGGGGTAGCAAAGGATACCCTGAAAGGAAGAAACATGGAACACACATAGAAACTCTGCATCATATTCTGCTTCTTTGGCAGTGTAGGTCTACAACTACCTAGTTCATTTTCACTTTTTTCAAGAGCATAGAGTCACTTCTATCCTACTCCATTTTCAGTAATTCCCAAAGTATCTGTTACAAAGTACAAACAGCTACTTAATTATTCTGATGTCATTGTATATTAATAGCAAGTTCAGCTTGATTAAGTCTGGGAATTAAGCTCTTAGTAATCTGTCTGTTGAACAATTATATAGCATAAAGACCACTTTATTTTAATGTGTGAAAATAAATGACTTTTTTTTTTTAATCAGGTTGGCTTATGGTTTAAAGGAACTGAAGATCTAAGCATAACAAAAAGTTGCACAGAACCTTTGCCTTTAGATAGGCTAAGACATCTCATAAAGGTAACTTTAAAAACAGGTATTTTGAAGAGACGACTCACTATTCTAACCTGAGAGGTCTCATTCAAATAAGTTTCTTGGGTCTCTTTTTTTTCCATAACTGCTGCAATGTTTCAGTGGTTTTTGAGGTCAGGTGGTGCTTTAGAATATGATTTCCACGTATAAAAACCTCAAAGCTAGAAATAATGCAGAAAGGAATCTAGGAATTGTCCTTCAGTATTCTAAATCATAGTCTACTCAGAAAGACTTAATTATTCCTGTTCTCCTTTGAACTGCATTAATTTTGCTACACAGTAACCAGCTTCATAAAGAATGGGAGGCAAATGATCCCTGCATCTAAGCTCATGGCAGTGTCCGTGGAAGAGGGAGGTTATAGTGTGATCTGAATACAAGAAAATGTTTTGGACCTATTTGTCATGATACAAGGTTTTATGAATTTCTCCTTGTTCTGTGAAATTCCTCAATCTAGAAAAGAAAATACTACAATTTCTGTTTCCTTGAATGACTCAGACACACTTCTGATTTATCTTGATTTACACAGCCTCAACACATTTTTAAAGATAATATCACTTATCAGCAGTCATTACTTTATTTCATCCTTTTCTCTACAGTCTTTGATTTGTATTTGATTAAAAGTCACTTGTAGAAATTAATTTACAAATTTTTGTCCTTTTATAGTTTTTCTTCCGTTTATTTGCTGATACCAGAAAAGATCCTGCTCTGCTCAACTATACTGACATGCTACTTTATTTTGCCTCCCACTCTGATCCAGTTGAAGGTGTTTACAGAGCACTTAGCATTGCAACTGGAACATATATTCATAGAAAAGAAGTGGCTTCTCTTCCATATGCGGTAAAATATTACAGTAAAATATTAGAGAATAGTAGTGCTTGCAAATTCTAAATTAGCTAGGTTTCTGCACATCTTCTTATCCTGGGTAGCTCCAGTCCTTAGAAGTAGTCCCACTGACTTCATGGGAACTCTGCAAATAGTTCCACTGACTTTGGTAATAAAACTCAGAAGTATTCTTCAAAAAGTCTGAAAATTTGCTTGCCGAATAATAATGAAAGTTTAAGATATTTACTGGTAACTACTCCTTGTACAGATGAACAGAAGATATTCTTTGACCTAATCTTAGACAATTAAGTCTAGCTATCAATCCCCAGGAATTAGACTGTAGTGTGACTTATGGTATTGTTATCTAAAGATAAAAACCTGATATTATTGCTGGTCTTACTTTCTTTTCCACTACGTTTCTTTGGGGTATTTAGAAGTATATACACCTTTGTGTATATACTTTTTCAAGTGTTTTGATTTACCTGTAAATCAGAAGGATTAATAATTAATAGTTAGTTTCATATAAAATAATTTTAAAATTATTTTTAGAGCCATGATTAACATATTGTCACATCAAATGAAGCTGGGCTTTGAACATTGTTAGTATTTCTGGAGTATGCTGTTATTTTTAAAGGCTCAAACCTGCCATTAGTGCACTGTATGTATCAGTTACTTATTATTGAAGTATAAGTCATTTTTTGAGACATAAAATATACATCTGTACCCACCTTGGAAAGAGCACGCTCTTCTAGATAATAAACTGTTTCACTATGCTGTCACAACCACAGTGACTCTAGCATTTGCCTGATACTTAAAATACAGTTGTGCTCTCCAGAAACAGTATAGAAAGGGCATTATTTACCATGCAGTGTAATCCTATACATATTCATAATTACATTTTAGCACTTCAAATGACAAAATATATTATTGTATTCCCCTGTGTCTGCTTTTATTTGGCACAACAGAGTTTTTGTCCATGGGAGAGACTAAGACCATTTCCTTTTCACATTTTGTAGAAAGAAGGAGAGCACAGAATGCTCACAATTAGATGCAATAGATCTGAACTTAGTTTCCCATATTTCAGTGGAAAGTTCTAACTCTCACATCATTGGATATAAAGCAACACAACCTGTTCTCCTCCTTACTGTTTTCTGCTTGGTTTGATCTGTTTGGTTGGGACTTCTGTAAGATTGTAAGTAACTGCACTGGCATTATCACCTATGTGTCAATGACTTCTTAAGGCTGTGAGTCACAGGTGAAGGGAAACATTTCCCTTCAATCTAGAATGAACAATGTATCTCTGAGGAGCAAGAGTTATACCCCATCCAACCTGAGAATTTCCTCATGCTTAGTTTCCCACTCAATGTATTGGCTCTGTGAATCTGTGCTATGTCTGATGTATGTTTCACAATGTATTTTGTGTGCCTAATTCATCTTGGGGAGTCCCTTAGAAACCTAGAAATATCTAAGAATTAGATGCTAATTAAGATCTTGCATGTGTGGATGCTCTTTGACTTTATAGTCGTCTTTTATAGGTTGGTGCTCAGAATTGCAGGGCTGATAGAACACAATTTTAATCTTTTTTTTTCTTCTTATGCCTTGTGTTCCGTATGTGTACACTTTAACAATAATGTTGAATACAGAAAAAAGAGAACAAATAAAATCCTGTTCCACTGAAGTGAATGAGTTTTCACCATTGGCTTCAGTAGGGCCAGCTTTTCATGCAGGATATTCAACAACCACAAGGGGGCAAAAAGTAAATTATTAATTGGTATTGTGTCATGTGTGAGTCAAGATCCATCAGATAGAAAGACATAGATCCCTGAAGACATCCAAAGTGGTTTTCAGCACCAAATTAAGAACCTAAACCTTTGTCTACCTGTGCCTCTTTACATGTGATCTAAATATCCCATTTCTCACTACAGGTACTGGAAATCTAGTAAATATCAGTGGAATATTCGTGAGCAGAATATAAAGAGCTATCCAGCTCATCTCAAAGAAGTTTTGTAATACACCTTAGCTAGCCCACTTATGAGTAGGCACTTACACATCAGCACCTAATTTCAATTGTCTCTTCTCTTTTTCTTGTTCTGTGCCGATAATTGTAATGATTTTTCATTGGTAGCTGCCTACAGAAGTACGTCTGAAACTTTAATGATGTTAACAGAAGATCAGACAAACATATTTTAGAGACTTTTGTTACTTTTACTAACTTCATAGCAAAGACCCTCTCACTTAAAATGCTTAGCTTTTAAGTCTTAATAATTTTATTATTGGTTGTGTAGATTTTATAGCTAAATGTAAATGGTGCAGTGGGAGACAGGAAAACCTAAGTGCTGATATTTGTGTAATCTCCACCGTTGAGTGTTAAAAAGCCTGTATCAATGACTCTGCTCCTCCTGTGTTGAAAAAGGCATGTATTAAGGCCTAAGACATGTAGCACAGGTGTAACAATCTCAGCAGTCTCTCCCTCCTAATGAGGAAAGAAATGGTATGTTCAATTAAATGCAATATCCTGTTGTTGTTAGTGGTTAGTCTACACACAGGCCTAATCTAGTCAAAGCATTGTTCACCTGTATGAGGTCTTTTCTCATCTTTGTGCTCGCAAATCTCTACAGCGTTGGGGTTTTTTTTCTCTTTGGCCATCTCTAATAACCCCACAAAGATACCTCATTGCTTGTTTAGAGTAAACTTCTAATTTTTCTGCATAAAGCCTTTCTCATCTTTTTCTGTGGAGAGCTGTAAGCCGATGTTGTTAGCCAAAATAAAGTTCTTGCAGTGACTCCTTGATTTGGACTAGAAAATTCATGCTGCTTTTTTCATGTGAACATCGAAAACTACTAAGTTTACTCCTTATACAAACACAAAGTTCTTGGTAGAGTATTGTAATTTGTAACTATTAAGTATTTTTATGTTTTGTTGCTCTGAAGAATATTAATTTCTCAGTGGAATGTTGGCCACGTTCCTGGAAAAAGTTGTTTATTAAATTTCTACTAACACCAATATTATGGATATTTCTGGACTCTCAGGATGTATTCCTTCATCCTATAATTCAGTAGATAATTTTGTGTGAGTTGATGATTTTTGTTTTGTAAGAACTGAAGTTTGGAAGTATAATCCACTGATCCTTAATGAATGTCTAACTGAAACAGATGACCTACTGACAGACTATTTATCACCAAGTATTATACCTATGCTGTATTTTCTTAGGCTTTTCCTTATACCATCATAGTGCCAAATGAGAACACTTTAATAGAAGATGAAAAAGAAGTCTTGGATTACAAGGGTGAAGGAATAATTTCAGTGGCAACTCTACTCAAAGTGTTTCATACTGAAGGAAGTAAAGGTGAAGATAATCATAGATTTAGTAATCTGGAGAAGGAAGGCTGCTATGATAAGGTAGGCTGGTTGATTCAAAGAAGGTTTTGTACCTTGCATTATATGTTAAATAAATACCTGCTGCAATCTTTGCTTTTCCCCAAATTTTTTTAAACACTTAATAAATTGACCACATATTATTTTTTCTTAAAGCATTTCATCAAAATATACAAAGAATTAGGCACTGAAGATCTGATACCCATTCCAGTTGCACTCCTTTTGAAGCATCCTTTCATTCAAGACTTGATCAACAGGTATCAAGAATACAAGCTTCCTGTAAGTATTGCTTTCTGGGACCAAGAACTTTGTGAGTACATATACTGAAATTTGCATTATCCCAGAAATGTAAATGTGATTAATTTAGATACTACCAATTTGCAGTGTAGACCACATATACAGCACAGCAGGTTGTAGATTAGATCAGGTTTTTTGTTTTCCATGAAAACTCCATCCATCAAAGACTGCACTGCTTTCTGACCTATTTTTTTATACCTGTCTTGCTGGCCTATAGCTGCCTATAGGTTTTCTACTGCCTTGTCACATGTGGTATTGCCTTTCCCCCAACCATAGGAAGGAGCCTGGTTGAATTATCTTCCCAACAGGATCTTAATGCAAGACACTATGGGATATGTGATAGAACACATTCCATCCCAGGCCAACCAGGCTGCAGAAGAGGGTATGCAGAGATAGTACAGGTTCAAGTGTTCTTCCCTGCCATACTCTAGAGCTGCCCTGTTACCTGCACTTATGTTTAAATGTGCATTAAACAGTTGCACATAAGGCAAGTTTGGGCCAGAGTATCAGCCTATTAAATGTGTCAAACTATGGCAAAAATATGCGATACACGGGATGTAAGAAAATAGTGTGAGACAAGATGAAAGGATGCTTGCATTCACATGCCCAAAGATCAAACATAACCAGTCTTTACAAGTTTGAAATGTTCACCAGCAGGGGCACATAGTGTCCCACAAACTGTAAATCTGAATAAGATACATGATACTCCAGGAGTAACTTACTATTTCTTAATTATATTCATCACTTGTAACAAGTGAAATGCCCAGCATTTATTATATCAATCATAATCATTGTTAGTAGAAGGCATGATATAGGAATAAAAGAAAATATTTACTCTGTCAAAGTAAAGGTTAAAAATCTATTTGCTACAGTAGAAAGAGATACAAAAGGAAAATGTAAGACAAAGACGACACAACTGAAGATTATAACTATCAATGAGTATCTATCCTGCCCATGTTAATGTCTCAGCCAATTTGGGAAGATAGACACCATGGAATGTTAGGTCATTCCTCCCTTCCCTTCCCTTCCCCATTCTTTCTTCCTGACCCTTTTTATTTAATCAATTACTGCATTTCCTAATTTGAACATTTTTTCCAACTTCACTGAATTTCTTGTACACCAAAGCATTTCTTAAACTAGCTCTCTGTTCTATACATGATTCATCTCAAGAACTGTTCTTTACACAAACACCTCACTGACTTTGCAACATTTAACATAATGCAAGCTCCCCATGAAGACCAAATGTGATGGAACCTAAAGTAACACTTAACTAGGGTGTAAACTGAGTAATGCCATATGCGTGTATTCTGCTATTTACAGGGAGGGGGGCTTCTTTTTAAAACATTTTCACACTAACCGATAGCTGAATGTCAAGAGCACAGCAGCTATTCGTTATCAAAATTTCTGATCTTCCAGTACCACTTTCAGGAGGAACTATGTTATATAGCTTAAAGAGTAGATTGTAGTATATGTTTAAAAATTATTAGCTACCATCAATCACCTATGTTATTTGTGGCTGGTAGGATATGTTCAGGGTAGTACAGTTATAAAAATTGTCAGTCTATGAGAAAAGGTGTAGGTGAGAAACTATCATATATGAATCTTGGCAGTAGCTGAGGGTTTCAGTGCACATCCTCTAGCTCAAAGGAGTTTCTTTTGTTTTTCAAAGAAAAACAGCTTTTTCAAGACAAACAGCTTGTCTACCAAAGACATATTGGTATCATTGCATTTAAATAATACATTTTTCTACTTATTTAGCAGATTCATTTGATGCCTGTATTTCCTGACTTGACAGTTAGATGATGCAGAGCTTCACTTTTCATTTGTAATACTTAAAATTTCCTCTTGCAAGGGCTTATACTGACTGTATCTCAAATGTAGTGCTCTATGGTTTCTATACTTAAAAAGAGAAGATTATATTCCTTGACTGTACTGGTAAATACAGACTGCTGTTTTATGCATGAAATGAACACTTCACAGTCTTACTTTCAAATTCTGACTAACTGGGGAAGAGCTAAGACCACAAGTTCTTACTCAACTTTACAGAAAATTATTATATTCACTAGCAAGCAGGCATAGAGCCCCAGTGGCCGTTGTTTTATGTAGGTTAGGATTCTGGTCTAAAACATATGTACTCCAGGAACGGTTTTCCTCTGACAATTCTTCAGAGAACTATATTTGGTGAACAGGTGAACTTTTTTCTTCCCAAAACATTTCCAAAGTAAGAAAACAATATTTTTAGCATCAATTATTTTTTCAGAAGTGCTCCCGAGACCATAAAAATCTCTATAAAAATTAAATTCAACCACAGTGCTGTTATTTTGAGATCTTTTACAAGATAAATATAGCAAGTTAGGGTGTGGTTTCTAAGGTTAAAATGTTTCTACTACTGCAGTCATAAACAGTGGAAAATAAAATGTTTTGCTGAAAACTATAAATGGAATATCTAGCTTACAATTTTTTAAATTTGAGTTAGGGCACCTGATTCCTTTAGCCTCTTGATGACCTGTTCAATTTTAACCAATACTATCTCTGATAAACATATTTTCTCCAGGTGAGATATGTTCTTGCCTTTTGAAGGGAGTTTGTTTTCTCAGTTCATATACCAGTGGGCTGGCAATGTCTGACATGATGGTGACCTTTCTGTTAGCCTCAGTACAAATGCCAACAAATGAATAAGCTTGGAAATTCTATTACTTTTTCATTTGGTCTTTTCTGGTCTGATTAGAAGTCTTTCTGGGCCTGACTAGAACTTTCAAGTGGTTTGCCATTATCAACACATTTTTTTCACTTATCAGATGCAATTTATTCCTTTAGAATAGTTAGACCACACCTATATGTGAGTGTGTGTTTATGAATGTACTTCGTTACATTCTGAATGACATTGTCTTTAAATACATTTAATAATAAATGAGAGAATATTTTTATTAGACCAACTGATTCAGATGGAAGAAGCAAGCAATTCTGCTTTTTCCACTGCATAGGTTTGTCTATTAAGGTTTGTCTATTCAGGGGTCTTCTTCAGGCCTGGTATTATTTCTTGTTACAAATTTTGCCTTCTGTCCTGAGACTGTCACAGAAACAGTAATACAGAAACAACCACACATTTTAGTAACTCTGCATTTTGATTGTGATAAATTTAAATAAAGAGTTTGGGATATATTCTACTTCTATAATTCTTAATGCTTGCATTAATCTGCTATTTTGAGTGGACTACATTCTAATAATTATTGAGGATAACAAGGTAGTTTGATAATTAGCATTCAGTTTGTTGATATCAAAACTATTATGCATTTGATAATGTTATGTTACATTTTTTACCCTGCTTTCAAATCCTGAATAGTCCTTTTTAAAAAACTCTAGTTTTGAAGATAGGTTTATCACGTTGTATTTCTATGCATCTGTGTTTTGAATACATTTAACATTATCATTTAACAGGCCCTTGCATCAAGCTTGTTCTTTCTAAATTAATTGTCATATTATTAATGCTGTTATTGTTGTTGGTTTTGTTAATCATTTCAGCAACATTACTCAGATATTCATTCAAATAGGACTTCCACTGAGATAGGATTTCTAATAATTTATAGTAACATGTCTTTATAAAAAAAAATTTATTAGTATGTTGAACAATTATTACAAAACCCGTTTATACTCACAGCAGCCATTTAGTATTACACAACTCAACAAACATTCAGAACGCCAGGTATCATTTAACAAAGTAAAAATGCTTTCTGTCTAGGGAGAGTTCATACAGATTATATTCAGTAAGGCTTATGAGGTGGACCATATAGTTCATAGTCAATGCTTTGGCAGAAAAAAAACACTGCTGAATCACTGTCTACTCATAGGCAGTAGTTGTAATACTTATGAAACTTGAGAATCCTTTTTCATGTGGTGTTTTAAATGTCCCAGTGTGCAAGAGAAGGAAAATTTAACTCAGTGTTTAAATACCTAGTTTAAAAAAGAGATCTATGTTATGCTTCTCTTTATCATGTATTCTATCAAAAAAAATCTCAGGAAATGCAAATATACATGAAAAATATTGTTTCTTACATTAAAAAATGATAAAAGTATCTATTCATGTAACAGCTTCTTTAAACACAAACATAGAAAATCTGTTGGAGTACTATTTCTCCAGTGTTTTGAGGTTATTTAGTTTTGGTTTCCTCTGCAAAACTGGTAGTTACATAAATCTGTCCAGAGGACACTTTTTTTCATTCTTAACATGTTCTTAAATGCTGTTCTGTCACTCTCTTTTCTGCATCAGATTATAGTTTTCAATCATACCATTCTTAATTTTAGACGGATATTTAACATACATTTCTGTGACATTGCTAGAGCATAAAATTTCCACTTCCCACACAAATGAACACAATGACAGTATTAGACATGTCTCTAGATATCATTTGCTCCACAATGATCAGCAGTAGCTTTCTCAAACTTCTTTTTTACAGGAACATAGACTTGTACTTTATATTTAGAACTCTCATAAAAAAAATGCACATTCTATCATGCCAGAAGCACTACAGTTTACCGAGATCCTCATCTGCTTCGTGTGGTAATGATAAGTACTGATAATGAACTTGCTGAAAGTTCCATTTGCTAACATTTACTTTTGTCAAACCGGAATTGAAACTCCTTTTTCTGACTCAATGTGCTGAAAAAGGCCTCCTTAAACTGAAGTATTTCTTAGAGTCAAAGATAAATGTTAGTACTACCTTCTAAAACAAAGGACTGGTAAAATTATCTTTTAACATGTTTTTTCTGTATTCACTGAAGTGCTCCTGATATTTTGCAAGGCATGTGAGGCATCATTACATACAGGCAGTTTCTGCTTTTGAAAAAAGGCTGTATCTTCAAAATATGCACAAAATACATATTGGAGTATGTATTTGAATTTAAACTAATTTATTTTATAAAAATCCTGACCATTAATTATTCTCCTAAAGGAAAAATGTGTTAACTGACAATACCAGAAAATGCTATAAAGTTAAATTACTAATTTTCTTTGTATTAAACATTCAGCACATTATTTTTTTAAATAAAAAATGCCTTATTCATCCTACTTACATAATGGATAGTATTGCTGAAATTGGAAATAGAGAAGATTATGCTAATACAAAATTATTGAAAATTAACAAATCAAACGTGTTATAAAGAATGCAGAACTGCGCAAAAAATTAACTAAATGCAGGTATGTGTTTTTCCAAATGTTAGTTACTTATTTTCTTTTATTTCCATTTCCTTGAAGTTTGTTTAAGTTCAGCCTGAAATATGACATATAAAGAAGAAACTTTATTGAAGAATTTGTCTCTGTATGTTCTGAATAATATTTGCTGGTTTAAACAACAGTCTCAATACCTCTGTTTACTGATAAGTTTAAGCCGGTGCTTAAGACCTTTGCTTACTTTAAGAACTGCATTTTAACACACTGTAGTTTTGTAAAACCGCTGCAGGCAATGATTTTGTGTGGATAACATGAAAACATCATCTCAGTGATATTAGTGATACATCAGGAACTCTTTTAGAATTTGCCATGAAGAATGTTCTTTCCACAATTGTCACTGTATGTTTATGTTTTTATTAGTGTGCTGAACATACATAGTGCTTAAGCTGAATGACAGCATTGTTTTTAGTGCCCTTCTGGAAGACATCTTATGTAACCTAGGGAAAATGTAATTTGTAGTAATATATCTCCACTGAAGTTAGTTTTTCATCATAATCTTCTAGTCACTAGTTAGAAAGCTCACCCCATGGAAAGACAATCATTATTATTACAAATTTTAAGGTAGATCAGGCTGCGACATGAAATGACCTCTTAATATTTCATTTTCCTTTTCATAGGATATTAAAATCTTTCTCCAAAGATCTGAACAAGCACAATCAACTGATGGAAAAAACACCACATGTAAAGACATCAATGTGTGAAAAATTGTTGCTCATGAACATTAAGAATCTTTTTTTTTTTAAGTTGGTAAGAAATGTGTCTTAGATCTCCAGTCCTCCCTTCCATGGGAAAGAATGGATTGTTTATTGTTGCGAGAGCAAAATCCCATTGCAATTACATATTTTCTGTTACTTTAAATTAAAAAGAAAAACCAAACCCAGGGAAAGTTATGGTTAGTTCATATTAAATAATCTGATGATACTTCTAAATAAAATTAAACCAGTTTCTGAACTTAAATAGAGCTGATGATAGTGTGTTCATTAATAATTGGTATAAGAACAAAGTATGTCACTTGTAAGTGAGCTAAGATATCTGGTCACCTTTTGTTATGTGTATAGTTTATTAATTCATTAATTTTTAAAGAATTAAATGTTGTAATCAATTTTTAAAAATATGTTGCAATCATAGCTAATAAAATAAGTAAATGAAAACACTGTTTTCTCTAAGATCAGGATAAACTACCAAAAGGACATCATGTATATGAAAATGGAGTGCTTGTTGACAGCAGAGATGATGAATCTTTGTTATCCAACCTTTCTATTTCGAACCTTCCATTACAGCTCAACTCTGCTACCACTAAAAATCTGCAGGCTCTTTCCCCAGTGCAGCACCACACACAGCTCAAGGGTGTGGTGGCACAGGGTGCTGCTCCCCAGTAACCTCCCCTCCCATCGTGTTGTACTGAGCAGGCCCCAAATGAAGCAGTAAGGTAGGCGCTACACCGTTTGTGATCCCATTGCAAATTCTGCACATAATATTGGTAGTCAGTAGAATTTACAGTGGGGTTCCACACAACTGTTTTCAGTAATTGACTAAAAGTAATTTTTTAATCAGCACAGTGTATTCAAGGGCACCATATACTCCAGACACACGTTGCACATTTTCACGCATGACAAGTGTTTGTCTAAAAATGTCTATGGCACACGATGACACCTAGCAGATGTTGCCTTCTGTGGCAGATTAATCATAGAATCATAGAATCATAGAATGGTTTGGGTTGGAAGGGACCTTAAAGATCATCTAGTTCCAAACCCCCTTCTATGGGCAGGGACACTTTCCACTATACCAGGTTTCTCAAAGCCCCATCCAACCTGGCCTTGAACACTCCAGGGGTGTCCACAACTTCATAGGGCAACCTGTTCCAGTGCCTCACCACCCTCACAGTAAAGAATTTCTTCCTTATATCTAATCTAAATGTATCCTCTTCCAGTTATGCATGTTCTATCACTACATGCCCTCATAAAAAGTCCCTCTCCAGCTTTCTTGTAGGCCCCCTTCAGGTACTGAAAGGCTGCTATAAGGTCTCCTCAGAGCCTTCTCTTCTCCAGGCTGAACAACCCCAACTCTCTCAGCCTGTTTTCGTAGGAGAGGTGTTCCAGCCCTCTCATCATCTTTGTGGCCCTCCTCTGGACCAGCTCCAACAGGTCCATGTCCTTTTTATGTTGGGGGCCCCAGCTGGATGTAGTACTCCAGGTGGGGTCTCACCAGAGCAGAGTAGAGGGGCAGAATCACCTCCCTTGACCTGCTGGCCACGCTTCTTTGGGTGCAACCCAGGATACGTTTGGCTTTCTGGGCTGCAAGTGCACATTGCCAAGTCATGTTGAGCTTCTCATCAACCAACACCCCCAAGTCCTTCTCCTCAGGGCTGCTCTCAATCCATTCTATGCCCAGCCTGTATTTCTGCTTGGGATTGCGCCGATCAATGTGCAGAACCTTGCACTTGGCCTTGTTGAACTTCATGAGGTTTGCCCGGGCCCATCTCTCAAGCCTGTCAAGTCCCTCTAGATGGCATCCCTTCCCTCCAGCGTGTCAACCACACCACACAGCTTTGTAAGCAGAGTCTTGGTGAAACACTCTCCTTATTTACTGCTGAAATGGTTGTTTCTTTTTCTATATCCAGTCTGACTCTTACTGGCTTTCCTGGAAGTTGTTCTGGAATAGATTTCATAGAAATTTTCTTGTTAATAGGATGTTTGTGTTTCCTTGCAGTTTTATTCAACTTTTCCATTCTCTTGTGGCTAGTGATGGCTAACTATAAGATGCTAACAGATAGGAACTGTTTTTTCATGAAAATTTCATGAAATTTTTAACATAAATTTTAGAATACTCTTTGTAATTAATTCCTCTGGAATTCAACATTGAGATGTCTAATAAATCCTCAGTTTTCAGTGGTACCCATTCTTCTTATCTACAGTTTCAAGTTTTCTGAAGATTGAACATAGCAAGTAGGTAACTGTGATTATCTGAACTCAGTATACCTGCTAATTTGCAATCTGTCAGCTGCCCAAGATGTTAGCAAATCTTATGCATTCTACATTGTCTTACTAGTTTAGAAACATAATTAATAAGTAAATACTTCCAAGATGCCTACTCATAGCTGAACACTGCTCTGTCATTCTGGGGTATTTTTTTCTGCATTTGGCAGTACCCTGGTAACAATTACACAAAACATTTAAAGCTTCCTTTCCCTGGTTTGATTCAGCAAAGTACTCAAACATATGATGCTCTCTAAGAATACAAATAGTCCCACTGAAGTCAGCTAACTCATAGGGAACCACAAACCTTTGCCCTTTGTTGAGAAGTGCTATCTGCACAGAATACTTTTACTTTTTTAATGTATCTTTATTACTTTTTAGCCAAGTATGTGTGACATAGTATGTACTTGCATAACATTTGCTGATGTTCCTAATGAGGTTTCTAAATTGCCTGCTTGAGGTATAAAAAAATTATGTATCAAAAAAGCGACAGCAGCATACAAAAAAGAGAAACTGGCATAGTTATAGTTAGACAATGACTAGCAGGCTTATCTGTAAAATACATTCTGTTTTCTGTCATGATAAAATAATAAACATTTTGTCAGATTTTTAGAATTGCTGATTTCAGTAACGGCAGGTTTGTTTCTTTGTTGATTAAAGACAGATTTTGAAAGGAAAGTTGGTAGTCTAGCGGTAGCAGATCAAAGCATCTATATGTGATATACAAAGCTCAGAATAGAACGCAGTAAGCTTATCACTTCAGGCAAATAATGTTGTGTCTCTTCACTCTACATATTTTGTGCTAACCACACCGGCACATTGTAGCTAAGTACTATCTTAGAAACAGATGTAACTTTGTTGTGCCCCCGCAAACCATGCCAAAACCTCAACATCCTTGTTTTACTTATGACAACAGACTTTATGATGCATACAAATTAATCTGCTTTGTTACCAGAATAATTTCTTCACATAGCACGTACAACTTGGTCAAAATTTCATCCCAAATATTCTTGAAACATTACATATATATATTCATACAAGACTTTGGCTTTTTTCTTCTCGTGTGAAAATATTATGTGGATAGAAAGAACCTACAATGCAGTTCTCTGCCTCTTACATGTTTCGGAATCTAAATTTTTGCTTTTGTTCCATATTTAGTTTCTTTAATAAAAGCCAGCTTTAATTACTAAGTGTTAAATTCTGACTTTGCATACTGGAGTTCTCCATGTGAAAATAAAAAGGTATTATTTTCAGAAAGGCTTGCCTACAGTCTGTAAATCTGAATGAGGTAAAAGGGAAATTCAGCTACTGGAAATCATAAATTGCTATTTAGGTAAGGTTCTTCAAGTGTTACTCCTTTGTCATACACTGTTTATATATTTTACCTATGGCCTAGAATGGGACATAAAATCATTACTGATAGTTTGAAAATAAGTGCAAATTATGGAGCAATGTCAAATAATAAAATGTGAACTGGATTGCAAGGTGAAGTGTCAAACAGTACATATTTCTCTATGGTAAAAGTAAAAGCATAATTTAAAAAGCAAAGAATGTATGCCCTGACAATAGCAAGTTATTTTTATTAACAGTTACTACTTGAGTATAATTGAGTATTGCAGTAGTTATTCAGTAGGCTTGGAGTTCCCAGCCTAATGCTGGGGCCCAGAAATGAGAGAGGTCCTTCTATTTATGAAGGGAGAATGCTGAGTAGATTTGCATTCAGATTTGACAGTGGAGTTACAGTCATATCATGTTCCGTTTTCATATCTACACTTTAAGCAGGATATTGAAAACTGGAAAGTGTTCAGAGAAGAACCACAAGAATGATGGGAAATCATGTCTTGTACCAGAAAATTAAAGGAACTCGGTCTTCTTACTTCATTGAAGGAAAACTTAATGGGAGTTCATATACCAGTTTACAAGAATCCATGTAAGACATCTTCATTCTGGTAGACAAAGACAAGATTCAATGGCTGGAACCTTAGGCTTAAAAGTAACATGCAGATTTTTAACGGGGAAGTAGATTAACTGTTGAAGCAACTTGCTAAATGTTGCAGCAATTTCCTCATCACAGAGTTGTAAAATCAAGATAGATAATTCTTTTAAATCCAGTTTGTGATGAGAACTGAACCAAGAAATAACTGCACTTTTCATATTAAAATACATAATTAAAAACAAAACCTGAAAAATTAGTTTGGCTTTCAGTTAATTGTATGCAACGTGTTTGACCCTGTTTCCACAGCATGTTATCTTTTACTGTTACATTTCCTCTACTCTTAACTTCACTTATTTCAGGTATTCCTGTGTATGCTGCATAGAAAATGCCTTGGATAGTTTGCCTTAGAAAAGGTGCAAGGTAGTTTATATTAACAATATTCTTATCATAATTAAAATTACTTGTATTCCATCCCTGCAAAAATGTTCTTTAAAAAAACCCAACAAACCAAAAAGTACTGCTGAATTAGGATGTCTCCTACACTTTATTGACTCGCATAAAATCTCTCTGCATAAATCAAGCTCAACATTTCATTCTGTAAAGAATTCAGGCTCCATACTAGTCTGTTTCAGGGGTCTGATCCATTCCTTTACATAAGTAGAACCCCTCCAGGCACATCCCTCAGGAAGCAGAGTCTGGTACAGGAAGATTCAAAAATTTACAAGTAATGAGAACACTTTTAAAGACAGTATTTTTTTTTTGCTTTAAAATGTGGCTATGTGATGTCACATTGTCGCCATAATAGCAGGAAAAGTTCCTCAATCTGCTCTGTGGTCCGTACCTCAAAATTTCCACTGAGTGTGAGGTTCAGCCATGGTTTCTTTTCGTATTCTTCGTAAGTGAAGCAAGCTGTTTTGTGAAAAGCCTCTTAGCTATGCTGAATTTTCTTAATGCGTGAAGACTGCTAAAGAGAAGTTCTCCAAACCATTGAAAGAAGCACAGAATGATAGATATAATCTGAAAATCAAGCGTGCTGCACAAACTTATTTGCAATATTATAGTTATGAAATTAAAACAACAGCAATCAGGAAATTTCAAAACATGTAATATTGTTCACTTCATCAGTACAAATTACTTGCTTTGGTATTGCTTTTGTTACCTCTAGCACATTCTGTAACAAATATGCTCATTTCTAAGTAGAAAAGCAATTTTATTTCATTCCTGATTTCACAAAATTTCCTTGACAGTGGGAAATAAAACATTTTTTTTTTTTAAGTATTATGTGTAATGAAGATTCTGCAGTTTGATATCTCATCATAGGACATCCCTGCAAAGTCAAGAAGGACAGATGCAAAAGGCTGCCCGTTTGGAAGGAGTAACCTCTCACAATGATAAATGCTGGGGGATTTCCAGCCTGGGAGCAGCTCTGCTGAAAAGCACTTAGGGATCTTGGTGGACAGCAAGCTGAACATGAGCTAGCAGTGTGCCCTGGGAGCAAAGACCAACAGCATCTTGGCATGTATTAACAGGAACATAGCTAGTAGATTGAGAAAAGTCATTATCCTCCAGCAATCAGCACTCATTATGTCTAGAATGTGTGTCCAGTTTTGGGCCTCCCAATACCAGAAAGACATCGACAAATGGCAGTGGGTTCAGTGGAGGGCCACCAAGAGTGTTGGCGGTTTGAGCACTTGCCAGAAGAGGAGACACTGAAGGAACTGGGCTTGTTCAGCCTGGAGAAGAGCAGGCTTTGGGGGAATCTTACAGTAGTTTTAGAATGCCTATGACACAGTTATCAAGAAGATGGAGTCAGATTCTTTACTGTGGTGCATGGCAGGAGGACAAGAGACAATGGGCACCATTTGAAACACAACTGGTTCTGAGCGGATGCAAAAGAAACCTTTTTCCCCATGAGAACAGTCCAGCAGTGTAACAGGTTACCCAGAGAGGCTGTGCAGCCTGTGCCCTTGGAGGTTTTCAAGACCTGACTGCATAAAGCCCTGAGCAAACTGTTCTGACCTCATGCTGATGCTGCTTGAGCAAGAGGTTGAAACAGACAACCTCTGGAGATTCCTTCCTGAATTATTCTATGATCTTAAATTTATTATTTTCAGTTGTACCACGCAAAATTGTTGACTTCATTGATGTAACACAAGCATAACTAAATGGCTTTTAATAACTAGTTCTCCTGAAGATAAAAATGGATGAGAACACTATCCAGTGTCTTTGCTTATCTTATGAGCACCATGATGAGAGGAATGAAAAAGTGAACTTTCATTTCATTACATTACATTACATTTCCTTTCATTACTGAGATCAAAAGGTATGACTTTGGCTATATCCAGGTAGCACCGCTGTTGAACAGAAATTACATCTTCCACTATCACTTTTAAATATGGTGTAGATTTCACCCTTGGCTTTGCCTTATATGCATTATGCACTTTATCATTAATTTATATACAGAAATTGATTCAATAGAGTTATAACAAAGAAAATAGAAATAAAACATCACTACCTTCATTTAGTTTGGAAGCATTCATATTGTAAAGGTAAATGTAGGGGGAATTTCCTGACCTTTGAATATTCTATTCTTCATTTAAAGATTCTCTGAAACGTTTTGAATTTCATTTCCTTTGTCTTCTGTAGTCACTTTACATTCAAGATTTCTCACTGTCATGGCTTCGGTAGCAGCGTCTTTAGACATCCTTACACTTCAGAATGGCAGAGCTTTGACTTAGTAGCTCAAGGCTTGACAAGCTTCTAGCTCATGGCCTTGCTACATTAACATAACACAAGTGGTTGTCTGTACTTTGAGAAAAACCTGTACTTATCTCGCACTATGAACATCATACCTGTTAACTAAGAAGTAGCAGCAGTACCTGTCAGTAACAAAGAATAGGCCCACGCCCACTTCATAGTTCAACTTAGGCAAAGACCTAGTTTTTCCTCTCTTCTTTTTCTCATAACAGTGGTTCATCTTTTCTTTGTTTCCAATATGTATAAATTTATATGTATATGTATATATGTACACATATATATGTACATATATACATTGAGAAAGCTAAAACTTTTCTTGCCTAATTATAGATGGGAGTACATTTTCACCTGAAGATGTTTAATTACATCCTGGTTAACCGTGGATTGCTGCTTTTCCAGCAAATGACATTCTGTGCTCAATTTGATTTTTTTTTTACTCACAGCATTATAACTGTTGAACTCATAATCTGGTCCACTGCAGAACATCATGTATATTATAGCTATCATAAGGTAGGTTTAGGAGCAGGTCTTGATCATAGTTGGTCCTATGGAAATGTTTCTACTTCTAGAGAAATAACATTTAATTATGTCAGTGTAGGATTTTTATTGGGCATTTTTAATTTGTAAATAGAAATAACAGTACGTACAAAAATCAAATCATTGTTGCCAGTATTTTAAAAACTGAAATCACCTGGAATTCAAGGTCCTGTGTACCCAGGACTAGATTAAACACACAACAAAACTTTGCAGTACCATGACAGCTGACGTTCAGATAGTACATTTTGCAATTGATTTAGCGTCATGTTTTCCTTTTTAGCCTCATAACGATAAATAATGACACAATGAAACCAGTATTTTTTTAAACTGGGCATGTCATTCACATTGTTTCTGGGAGGAAGCCTAAAAGGGAAGAAGGATGGTCTTGTGGTTAGGGTTCTGCAGTAAGGATATGTCTCTTTGTGAAGTGAAATGTAATATAGAGGTGTTGAAGCTGGCTGCAAGGAAGTTGATTAGCTAGTTCAAGCATTGGACTTGCTAAAACAAACAGAGGCTGGTAATTGTAGTGCCATGCCTAAATTTAGAGCACTTGAACTTCACATTACATTCTGCAGCATGCATACCTCCTTAGGAGACAAAAATCAGTTTTCTGAAAAATGCCTCTTGTCTTTTCTATTATTCCTTTGGCAAAGGGAGCAGGAAATAGAAGGTTTCAGCTTCGTTCCATGTCAACAGGATCTCAAAGAATCCATAGAAGCCTTTTTTCCTTATTTTTTGAGATGAACATTCATCTCTTCAGGTTTTCTGCTTAACACTTTTAGCAATAATTAGCTTTTACTTTAAAAGAAATATGTTTTCAGTACCTCAGCCTATTTGGCTTTTTTTCTCCCCCACCACTTCCTTTAAAATTTGTTGAATTAAATGAGCCCTCTGAAGCTTAGCCCATGGCATATTTTCACCTCTCATTATCTGAATTACATAGACTACTCAATAATCAGCACAGATTTATCTTTTCCCCAAGCAAACTATCCTAGTTTGAATTGATCTTTCTTCAATCTGGTGCTAAGGAAATAGATAAAAATGTCTCTGTTACTTCATTCTTCTCATGCTTGATTGTAAGCTCAAATGGTTAAAATGCAAGACTCCTTAAAAGATCCAAAGCTGAGCAAAGGAAGGGCTAGGGTGGCTTCTCAGAAACAGATGAATTAGAAGTAAGAAACAGGTTTCCTCTTGTCTACCACTACCCACATCTGAACATACAAACAACAAAAACAATGGTAAGGTAAGGAACAAAATGAGGACAAACTCAAAAAAAAAAAAAAAAAAGAAAAAAGAAAAAAAGAGCTGGTACTCAGATAAAATCAAAGATTGTTTCCTACCATCAGTTTGTTTTGGAGCATTTGTATTCATAGGGTGAATTTTTGCCTCTACTAAAATCAGTGGACTGTTTGTTACTAACTTCAAACTAAACCAAGTTTTCATCTGGAGATTTTAACTTTGATTGCAAGAAACTTCATCCTAAAGTTCCCAACAAAAAGCCTAGTAATTCTTCTTGATGGTTTTTAGAAAACTGTCGATTTATGATTGCAAGAGATTAGGAGAAAGAGAGTGCAGAACATCAGACACCGATTTATTCTAACAATTACTGTCCTTTTTAAAAATGTGCACCTCTTGTTCAGATTGAGTTCTAACTTCATGCTCCAGTGCCTGGACTTTGTTATGCTTTATGTTCTAAGCTGAAAAGCTTGCTTTCTTTTGGAAGCTAGATACAATGACCAAATGTTTTCTTAATCTTTCATTTACAGAGAAAAAAGAAAGTTAAGTTGTGATGTCTCTCCCGATATGTCTGTATGGACTTTCCTCTATATTACTGAGTTCACGTTCTGGAATCAAGCATCCCAGGTATTCGATCAGACTTTACAGTTTAACTTATGTTAAGCCTATCTAGAAATCAGGTATTATTTTAATATTCACAATTCTTCTACCTTCTATTTCCTCATAGCTTTGCTAACAAAGCTTTCTGATGTGTTTTTAAAGTAGAAAAGGCCAAATGTAAACAAATATGTTACAAAGGTTTAAAACTTAACACCCCCTTAGAAAATTAGTGAGCCCATATTACTGCAGAATATGGATGCAGTTTTCTTTAAAATGTGCTATTGACAGCAGCTATGCTCCTCTTGGACTTTTGGGGGATTTGGGCGATGTGCTATTTTAGGTATTTATGTTATATCATATGTTCCTTTATTGATTAACATCTCTCTAATAATACAATAATACTAGAGTAAGATTGTTTTAGTACCTTGCAGCTGCAACTTAACGTCACTAATTCCCTATAAAGACTTGATGCTGACACATAGAAGTCTTTTAGCTTATAAATACATGAATGCACTATGAGATCAGTATTCTTAGCACTTCACTACAGAAAACATGGCATTCCTTACATGAAGGCAAAGTATTTAATATGCAAAAGCAGTTCAATTCATTGCCAGTATTACAGCTGATCTTGATCACATCAACACTCTTGGAGGCTTAGTTGTGAAACACTAAGCTCACCTCTGTGTTAGTTTTATATATGTATATAAGTGGTCTAACAATTCTCGGAGTTAGAGAACAGGCTAAGCTGTTAAGTGGACTTAGGCATTGTAAATCGGGTTTTCAGATCTGCATTATTCATTTGTCCTTTTTAGTCTGCAGACAAGTGTTGATATCAGAACTGAACAAAGTTACTCACCTGTTCTATATTTAGAAACGCAAACTCAGTCTCACATAACATGGATTTGCAAATTCTTACATTACATCAAGTTGAATTAGATTTGTTTGACAGGAGTTGCACAATATTTTGAAAAATATTTTACCAGAGATTTTCAAGATAACATTGTTACGATAGTGTGTTAATGGAGCCGGCTGTGTTAAAGTATTGCTCTTGAAAAGGCTTTTAGCTCCGATGAGTGTAGCATACACAAAACAGAGGCCAGGCAGGTTTTTGGAAAGGCTGGCCAAAAGTTTTGTTAATTTCTATTACAGGCATAAAAGCTTTTGCACATTAAATAGTTTGCCTTCACATAAGGAGTGCCATGTTTTCTGTAGTGAAGAGCTAAGAATACTGATCTCAGTGCATTTGTGTATTTATAAGCTAAAAGACTTCATAGAATCATAGAATCATAGAATCATTAAGGTTGGAAAAGACCTCTAAGATCATCGAGTCCAACCGTCAACCCAACACCACCATGCCCACTAAGCCATGTCCCTAAGTGCCTCATCTACACGTCTTTTAAATACTTCCAGGGATGGGGACTCCACCACTTCCCTGGGCAGCCTCTTCCAATGTTTCACCACTCTTTCAGTAAAGACATTTTTCCTCACGTCCAATCTAAACCTCCCCTGGCGCAACTTGAGGCCATTTCCTCCTGTCCTATCGCTTGTTACTTCGGAGAAAAGACCAACACCCACCTCGCTACAACCTCCTTTCAGGGAGTTGTAGAGAGCGATGAGGTCTCCCCTCAGCCTCCTTTTCTCCAGGCTAAACAACCCCAGTTCCCTCAGCCGCTGCTCATAAGACTTGTTCTCCAGACCCTTCACCAGCCTCGTTGCCCTTCTCTGGACACGCTCCAGCACCTCAACGTCCTTCTTGTAGTGAGGGGCCCAAAACTGAACACAGTATTCAAGGTACACTTGTATGTGTCAGCATCAAAAGTCTTTATAGGGAATTAGTTGAAGTTAAGCTGCAGCTGCAAGATACCAAATCAATCTTATTCTAGTATTATTGTATTATTAGAGATATGTTAATCAATAAAGAAATATAAGGTATAACATAAATACCCAATAAGCATAGCTTACACAGAGATGTTTTAGGGAAATAAAAGCATTGTGTTCAAGGGCTTAGTGAGGGAAGAAGCTGTATATCTAAAAAGAAAGTACCAATATATGTTATCATATTGCTTCCCCTTAGCCAAAGAATGCATAAGCATGAAAAAATAACACTTAGGAAGACTGGAATACTTTTGTAAAATTAAAGATTAAGAAAGTGCAAGTTTTATATTGCTCGTTTTTCTGTGCAAGCAGAGAATATATTGTAGAATTCCCTTGATGATTTTCATCTGGTTGATGAACCATTTATATTCAGCCAGACATACAATGGAAATAAACAGGTAAATGGTATTGGAGGAGGAGATACATAATTACACTGTCTAAGGAAAGGTAAGGTGCTGGTATGTTTTCTCACTTCCATTTATAAGGGCCAAATGTAGGTACACTTATCTGAAACAGAAGATGGTGTACTCCCAAGTTGCTCTGGCTTTCTCAGTGTTTTGATAGATTTTGTATCTCCTGTTCTAGAGGCATATTTCAATAAGCAGGACACTGCGAGCTGACCTAATTTGATCTGAGTAGGTTACACTTCTAACACACTCACAAATACAAGCTGACCTAATTCAGATCATCATGCGTTACTGTGGTTAAAAGGTCCTTGCATTAAATTGATTGTCATGCTTATGTAAAAGTGAAGGGCTTTGGAAACTTTTCACAGCCAAAACAAATGAAACTAATTTCTCAGTAATTGCTGTAGCAGCAGTGACTCCAGTATAATCATTTACATATTTGAGTTTAACCCATGTTTTTAACATTTGAAATATCCTCAGGAAATTCCATATCAGGTCAGGTTTTTTCCTACCATCTGAAAAGATGGCAAAGACATCCTTTGTCAGACTACTGCAGTGCTGGAGGACATCTGCAGCAAACATCTCTTTTACATAATCTTCTGTGGTTTTCAAATGCAGAGTCAATTAGGAACTTATTTTTTTCTGTATAGATTCTTGCCTTCATGCATTAAGAAAGGACAAGTATATCTCTATCTCTTTAGAGGGTCTGTAATTGACTCTGGAGGACTAGAAAGGACATGAAGTTAGGTCCAGTTAACCTCTTCTGTTAAAAAGGTTATTTTAAAAGTGGTGGTGGCTTTGTAGTAGGAAGCTCTGATTTTTTTTTCCTCTTCAGCTCTGCTGTTCAGTTGTTTTATGGTTCAACTAGCATTTTGGACAAAAGTAATGAGTAGTGCTCCTAAGGGGCATCACTGAGAGAGAAAGGAGGGGAAGGACGGAAGCAGAAGCTGACAGATCCCAGAGACTGCATTGAAGGAGGTGGAAGGGAAAGGGGGTAGTGACAGAAAGACGGAAGAAAGGAGATGATTAACAACGTTACTTGAGGTATTTAGCAGACAGTGAGACCTACTCTCAGGCAGTAGAAAGATACCCAGGCTATGTCTATATTGCTAAATAAAAAACAGTCAAAGACTAACCTGCCCTGATGCTAAGCCCAGGCTGGCTGGTATTCAGCTGTGTAGGATTAACCTCTCAAGAGCATAATGGTTGTGTCCACACTAGGAGGGGAGGGGAGGACTTTGCATCTTGCCAAGCAATAGGTTTTTCCATTTTCACCTGTGAGAAGTGAAACTTCTTCAAAAGACAGAGATTTCTCTTATGCAATTAAGTAACTACAGAGTGCTGATCTATGAGACACATGCAGACCACAATCATTCATTCCCAACACGTACAACCAGCAGCAGGTTGCCTGCATGCTAGTGGCTCATTAGATAAAACAGTTCTAGCACATAAACCACAGGCAAAAGTGTCATGTCGCACCCACACCTAAATGAACCACTCGTACATCTTTAGGGTAAATAAAAAATCGACACTGGTCAATGTCTTTTCAGAAGTACCTTTGTTTACTTTTACACAACCAAACAGTCTATTAGGTAATGAGTTTAAAGGAAGACGTGGACAAAACATGGTAACATGAATTTCTGTATCTCTTTGAACATGGGAAACCTGGTATAAGAGCTGAGTTTTAATTAAGGTAACCAACTGGAACTTGTAATCTGAAATAACTGTCATAGACTATCTTTTCAGATGTAGTAAATTCTTGCAGCTGATTTGAAGGCACTAGGTTTTTGTGGTTTTACAGCAGATGAAAGGCTTTCAGAGTAAATTGCATGACAAACATCATTAGCAGAGCTGTCAAACCCATCACTGTATGTAGTTATTGAAATTATTATTTTCAAATAATTTAAAAAAAAAACTTTGTCCCTTTCATCTTTGCCAGGCATTCACAAACTGATCCAAAGATGTGGCAATGTATTTGTGATTCATAAACTTCATTTAGATTTTAGATTAAGAATTTTCAGTTTGTATGTATCAAATCCTACGCATTTTTAGTAATTTGCGTGGCTAATGCTAATTACTATAACATTCCTGTTTCTATGAGGTGATAAAATGGGAGGGAAATGAGCAACAGGTATTCTGGTTCATACATTGATAATAATTGCCCCCTTCGCATCCAAGTACAGATGTTTGCAGCAACTAAACTAAAAAGTAATTTTCAAATGGTTATATAAAACTAATATTACTCCTACAACTATTTGTTAATAATATATGAAAAGAGGAAGAAAGCTAAATGGAACAGCTGCTGGGAGCTATCTTTGCCTCACTAATGTCTATGACAAAATCCCACTGGTGCAGGAAGCCCCCCTCTCGCTGCAGTGTTCCACTGCCTCTGAGCATAGGAAGCAACATCTATGGACCTTGATCACCAACCACAAATCAGTTATCAAATCCGCTTCTCTTTCCAAAATCTCTGTTCTGAGGCTTTCTAGCCCAACTAAATAACCCGTTCAAACCAGTTAAAGTGGTTTAACTCTCCATAGTCCCGAATGCTGGTATCTCCTCTGTTGCTAGCTATTGTTGAACCCTCTCTTTCATCAGCTGCGTATTCTTACCTTGGAACAGAAGATTTCAGGTGTTCAGTGCGCATGAAGTGTTGGTAATTTTTATATTAGTAAGAACATTTTGATAGTATTCAGGACTATAATAAACTTTTCAAGCTGTAAGTATTGGCTCCGTTATGTAAACAGGAAAACATAGTGTTTTGATAGCTTCCTATCTGAACACCATTTTCTTGTTTGTATGTGCATATGAGTCGTCAGGAAACTTCAAGATTCTGCATGTGTTTGTTAAAATACCACTTCTGTGACAGCATAAACCACTGTTAGATAGCAAAGGTGCCTGGGACAGAGGCAGCATACCTATATAGGGCCCAAAGCTGCATATCTGTGGCAAAGACAGAACATGCCCATGTCCTGTTCTGATTCATGGTGCATTTCCCACCGTACATCCCTTGCTGCTGTGCTCAGCTACTTGGTTAAATCCAGAGTTCACATCATGGTTTTACATGAGTGAACAATTTTAGAGAAAATAAAGCGAAGGTGACATAAATGTGCAAATCAAACTTTCTCAAGATTAAGAAGTCATTTTTTTTGGTACAGCCTTTCTGTGGTTTCAGAAAGGAGCAGAAATGAGAGGTTTTGTTATTGTTATTCTTACTACTTCTAGGTATAAAATCATGGTTAATCATGTAACATTGTGGTTCATTAAAATCCTGACTTTCCCAAACTCAGTTTGACAGCTACCATGACTTCACTGGAAATGCATATTCATTCATTTAGTGCCTTCAGCTACTAATTACTGCTAACGAGGTTGCCTTCAATAAGTCTCCAGTAGCACAGAAGTACAAAGTACTCCAAACCATGCAGTTCTGTTAAAATGCTGGTGCTCTTTCCAATCTGCTTTCCTAACCAACAGTGTTCAGTGTTCAATTCCTCTTCCAAATTTCTGATCCTTTTCAGGTATTTGAATTTGATGGACAAGTGGACAAAAAAGGCTGCTAAAGGATCAGGATGCTGGCAGAATCCATAGTTCACATTGCAGAGTGAGCTTCCTCTCTGTGAAATGAAGCTAATATTTACTTATCTTAAAAATTAAGGTTTTATGGGGTTTATTATCAATAGCCCCAAATTAGTGTGCTGTAAATAGCTTGATTCCACTTTGCTTTTACAAAGCATGTTTGTGATGGTGTCTACATCCTCCTTGCTGTGGGGCTGAAGGTAACTGCAACAGACACAGGGAACCTGTGCAGCCAACCTGATCTGGGAAGGGGGGATGACTGCAACCTCTTCATGCCTTTAAAACTCTGCTTAGCAATACTAGCACTTCAAACGAACATCTGTTTCTATCTATTGCCAATCCTTTTCTGACTTCGTCATAGAAGAAATTGGTACTCCTCGTACATAGTCCAAGTCCTGAATGAGTCAACATAAAACCATATAACCATAGGTAGGCAAAGGGGCCGTAGTATGGAAGGAACATTTTCTGGAGCAACAGCCTTGTGAATACTATTCTGTGGAAGAAACTATGGACAGTCCTTTCCAAAATAGTTTCTTAAAGTCAGGTGCAAAGATCCATTTTTAGTTACTCAAATATACAGTCAAATATTTAGAGGTAATGACCAACTTCTAACAGATCAATGTAGGGTGTTGAACAGCTGTGAAATCAAGACAAATATTAGGTAACAAAAGGTTTTCCATGGGATTTTTGAAAGCTTTCCAGTGACTGAGAAGCACAAATCCCACTGCAATGATTTTTTTTCCCTTTTCCTATATTACTTTGAAAATCTTTTCCTAGAGTGGGAGCTAAACTGGAAGATTCCACTTCAAAATTTTTTCTCTAAAAAAATCAGAAAGCTGAGAAATTTAAATGTAAGAACTGGGGAAGTGTGAAGCTATGATTCCAGTACCATTTGCAATGCAACTCCCTTGTCCCTGCAAAGTTCACTTCACAGAAGCATACACAAATGCCGAGTGCTTTAGCATGCAAAAAAAGGTGTTTGTGGAAGAAGCAAATAAATGAAGCAGTGGCAAGCACTAACAATTTTCACTGATGTTATGTGTGATGAAGTTTGCATAGGGAATTATAATGTTACACTGTACACATTAACATAATGATCTTGAACCACTGAGCGGTGTATCTGTGGTTGCGGAGGATCTCACCATACACTCCTGTTTCTCAGTGGTTATAGCATCCAGCAGTTAAAACTTCTCCTAGCTTTCCTTCGAGTGTGGCTGGGTCTGTGGAGGAAAGTTTAGTAAAATCTACTGGATCTGAGACTCGAAGGGACATGAAAAATTCAGGGAATGGAAACATTCAAGGAAGAAAATACAAATGCTAAAGATGACCTCAGTTTGCCCAAGTGAAGGTCTGGCCATACAGCACGGTTTCTGGGAACGAGAGATGGGATATGCCATGACATGAGGAATGTTTGAACGCTGATGTTGCACTTTAGTGAATTTAGTGTATCATTTATAGCATAGTAATAACTTTACAAGAGCCGGTTGCAAGCCGTGAGAGACTCAGATGCACATGCCTTCTGGCTAGCCTTGGGCCAGGCAGCAATGATAGCTGGGTGGAAGGGCCCTTTGTCTCAGTGTCCCTGTGTCTCACTTCAGTCCCTGCCCTTTCCTACTCCTCGCAGGGGCAGGAACCTGCTCTCCTTCTATGCCCAGATGCAGATGGCTTCCCTCGCTGTGCCAGCTTGGCTCCTCTGGCCAGCTGTGTTGTGGCAAGTGGAAAGCAGAGGTCCCACACCATCAACTCTCCCCTGGTTTTCACTGCTGTCTCCTTGAGAAAAGAAGGCGGCACTTCATTAATTCCCTTTCTACTTGATCACAGGGAGAAACAGTGGACGCTAACAGTATCACCACCCCATCCAGAAGTCCATGGTCAGAGCCACCCTTTTTTTTTCTGCTGTACTTGCACTTAGTATCTTACTGATCACTTTCCTACCTGAATCTGGGGTTGCAACAAATGTGCATTTCAGCAGCTGGTGTCTGTTGTGGTTTGGTTTTTCTCTTTGGCTGCTCAATATTCAAATTTTTGTTTCCCTCCCTGTTTTTTTTTTTTTTTTCTTTTCCAAGCTGGGGTGATTCGGTGCAGGTTTACAGAACATTCTGGTTGTGAACACAAACACCTTGACACCGATGGCTCCCATGGCAGTTCCACTTCAGCTGCGCTGAGGCTGGGCTTGCAGTGTTTGCCTTGAAAAGTGAAACCAGGGGAGGTATGCCTGTTTTCATGTTTTGTTACAAACTCCACCTCAGGCCAAGGTCACTGAAAGGTTGGGCGGCCTCCGTAACCTGTAAGCAATCCATGTTTATTGTTTTTCACCAGCATTACTTCACTTTAATATAAGGCCTTAGCACAGGTTCATACGACTGTGATCAATTTCTGACTTGGTTTTGACATTTTCCTTGACTTTTAAGGCAACAGTCCTTGCATGTAATCCACCGCGAAGTGAAAGCTGAGATAAAAATTGTCTTATGTACAAAACTCAGCACCATCCCCACAAGTCCATGCAGCAGTATGTGATGTTGATCCATACACATGGTAGACAATAAGAGCCAGCATATACCTAACTTTCCTGTATGCATTTTAGTGGAGAGAAATCAGCTTTGTGTAATGGTAGAAAATGCTGGCTGATGCCGTGCAAGACAGAGTGCAAGAAGGGAGCTGCTGCAGGAGCCAGGAAGGAAGGGGAACCGCCTGGCCCCTCTGAGGGTCTGCAGGTGTCCAGGTCCTCCTGCAGTGCATGCACCTCTGCTGACTGCAAAGAGCTCTTGCCAGTGGAGCTTATATTGTTCAGTGGGGTGAATAGCAAACAAAAAGCTACTTCTTGGCCTACGCTGCACCCACAGCAAGGAAAAAGTCCGTAATACTGTAGGTGCGGTCACTCCCTAAATTACAAGAAGGCATAACTCAGGGCGGTATGTTCTGCACCATGCCTATGTGCAGAGATCCAAAAACCAGTCAGGCCTTTTGTCTTCTTTCTGGGACACTGGCTCGTGTTCATGTGATGCTGACATTGCACAGATCCTGGCAAACTTCTCCACAAGCACCATGCTGGTCATTCAGGAGAGCGTAAGATGGGTGGGGGTGGGCCCTCCCACTGCAGGTCACCTTGTCCTGCTTGTGCTGTCCCTGCAGGCACCGAGAGCTGTCTTTCCACCTCTCCCCATGCACTATGATTTCCACCCCTCCTTTCATTTTTGTTCTTCTACTCCCTCCATGTAGGCAACATCTCTCTTAAACCACAGTGCTTAAATTGGAAAGAATAACGACCCTTGCTTTATTCATCGGATCCACTTTGGGTAATGTATTCCCTAATGAAACTTACCTCTTTTTAACTATGGTGACATCCTTTCAGCCCATGGTGGGCAGCCCAGCTAGACAGACCAAGCAGCTGGGAGGTTGACTGCAGCTTGTAGGGAAGGCATGTGAGTAAGGCAAGTAACGCCACCATGAAATTAAGCAATTAGAGTCCCAAGTGGGCCTGACCTGCTCAATGGCAGCCTCACATTCCCAGAAGTCAGCTTTTGTATATCATCTGGTCAATGTTTGCACTCTCTCATCTCTTTTATTGGATAAAGGTCTGAGCTCAGGGAAGTAATGGCTCCAAAATGAAGTTAGGTAAGACTGTGGCCATGTAATTCAGGAGGCAGTACCAGAAGATGCGGCAGTTAAAACAACCATTCTGATCCAGAATGTATAAGCACAAGAATGCGGAGAACTGCAATGATGATAATATCCCTGCACACTGGGATTAGTTATACTCTTATGAGATTATTGTGTCTGGTTCTGAGCACTTCAGGAAAAAGCTGAAGGAAAATTTGGTGTCAGGAAGACACCAATAGTGTCTTCTTAGTGAGACTTTTAAAGCCGTAGATTTAATTTACTTGTTCAAAAACATGATAAAATGATAATTTCATGGTTGACTACAATTATCTGCATGGGAAAGGATTTCTGATAATTCATTTTTGTAAACAAAAGCAGATAAGATCTGCTCACTGGAAGTTGGATTTAGACAAATTTACATGTACAACTTCAACAATAAGGACAGCTAATTTCATAGGTGCAGTAGTTCCTCCTCCGCTTCAAGTCTGGAGAAGACCGAATTTAGTAACTCAGGCATCACAAATAAAACTGATACAGAGATGAGAGAGTGATATTCGTTGGACAGTGTTGTGCTGCAGGGCAGACCACATCATCATGACAGTCTGTTCTGCCTTATAAAACCTCAGGTTATGTTCACAGTGCACTGTGCAGCATGGGCTAGAGATACCTCATCTGGATCTAGGAGTGAACCGCGGTGGTGATGCGGTTGTGCTGACATAGAGTCCATCTAAGCTCACCTCATTACAGTAAATTAGGTGATCAGAACTGTATGCTAATAATGCTATATAGCACACAGCTTTAATAACTACAGCTTTATAGCATTTATAGAGGTGGTGCCTGTACCTCTAATCTTCATTGGACTGTGAACTGAGAATATTGCTGGGCAGGAGGATTCAGTTGCTATTTTACATTGAAAGCTCAGCATATTTGGGAGCAATTTTTTTGGCTGTATCCTTCACCCAGTTCTCCACTTCAGTTAGGATGAAATTCTCACTGAATCAGATTATCTTCTTTCTTACATTTTCTACATATTGCTGTGATGAAATTCCCTTTATTTCTTCGGTCTTTTTGCTGATATGCCTCAGTGTAAAGCAAAGGAGAGCTGGAAAACCTTGTTAGTCCCATACTGCTACACATTAGACACTACACTGACAGAGCAATCCCTCAAAAAGAATTGCCGTGTAGAAAATAATTATAATAATGTGTCAAAAGTCTTCTGCTGTGCCCTGTAGACCTGCTAGACCCCATACCTGAAGCTTTCCATTGAGCAGACACCATGCTCTAGATTTCAGTCCTATGCCACCTTTCTTTTTTTTACATTATTGACACAGACCAATTTAATCCTATAGAGAAAGAAAGGCCAATCGTATTCAGTTTGGGGTTTTAGTCTGCTTTGATCAGCATGGATAAGAAGCCATTTAAAAATGAAACAAAAAATATGAAGCAGATAAGAACTTTTCCCTTGGGGTGAAGGAGGTGCCCAGCAGGTCTGCATTATCTCAGTAGCTCATCTGTTTTATTTCGGTGGCTGAAGAGCATTCTTTGTGCTCTGCCCTGGCAGGAGCAGGGCAAAGTTTGCCTTGCACTCATGGTTGTGGCACCCTGCTCTGGGGGAGCCGGCAGAGAAGAGCAGCTCTGCCTCTGAGCAGCTACATATGGCCAAAGGGAACTGTGAAACATGAGGAGCAGGGAGGGATGGCAGGAATGGGAGCGAGCCAGTGAAGGGGATTCTGCAGCAGGAATGTAGATAGTGAAGGCAGACAGCAGCAGGCGTTACAAGAGATTAAAAGAAAGGGATTTTCTGAAGGACACGGAGGGAAAAGTGGAGCCTGTTGCTAGTGGCTGGGCTGAGAGCAAGCCTGGAGAATGGCTCCTGTGTTACGCTGGACAGTACTTGAAATCTGATGGAATTTCTCCATTTCCAAATGTGAAAAATGTGAAACCATCTCTGGGTGGTTTTTAAATGCTCACTGTAGCGACAGGATGACGACAAATCTGCATACCAGCTCTGCCAGTTGGGGTCCAATCACAGCTTGCATATGCCCCTCTGCAATTAGTGCCTTATCTGCATATTTCTTTTCCTCCTGGCTAATCAGGCATAATGAATGGGGAGAAAACATGTAATTATTTTTCCCTGTTATAGAGATTTCCCCACCCCTTCTTTCATATTTAAAATGGAGGATAATCTTTCAGGTTGATCATATATGTTTTCCTGTGGCTTTCTGGCATGAAGTGTCTCAATTTAATGATATCTCAAACATTACTCCTATTTAATTGTTATGACATAGATGTAATTCATTTTGAATAGATAAACACCTCAGTGCACAAAATTTGTACCAAAACAAATCGCATGAATTATATATCTTTTTGTTACCTTCCATAATGTCTGTTTACAATATTTTTTTTCAGTTGCAATTTCATTTTCTTGCGTGTTTTTCTCAGTTCCTCTACTTCTAAGTAGGTTTCATACCAGGAAAGAGATTTTAAAGTATATTTAAATGTAAATGCATTTAAATTATTACCCTCTTTTGTGACCTTTTGTTATCTAACGTTTATCTAGTCCTCATTCACTTAAACATTCTAATTTTTTTTTTAAAAAGTCTTTAAAAATATTTTAATGAGTTCAGCCTTACTGATGAAGCTACATTCAACCATGATAATTTTAACCAATAAATTCTGTTATCCCTATGGCTAACAGTCGGTATGGCTGTAGCTGGCTTTTCAATCCTGCTTGTTAACCTACTGGAAGACTGATACGTACTGAGATGTGCAAGGAGAAGCAGAAGGAACCTATGCTGATATTCAAGGTTGCCTTCAGCAGCAAGTTGCCACCCAAGTTCACTTTCCATCCATCTAAACAGCACAAACCTTGGTTTAGAATCTCACCATCCTCCTAAAAGCCCATCCCTGGAGGACTTGCCTCTCCCTGAGGCCGCGTCCCTCTCTCTGAGTGCAGGGGCGAGGACCCAGCCACCGTAGGGTTGGCGTTCAAGGGCTGCAGCACAAACCCCTCAGAAATGGTGCGAGGGGACAAACATTAGCAGGGTCAGCCCCATGGCAGGGCACTCAGCACAGCAGCCACGGTCCTTCCCATCCCACCTTAGCGCAGCTCCCTTTGGGCCATGGGCACCCTGGCTTTGTCACACCACTTGAGCTCAACACCAGCTTTTTTCCCTGAAGTTTCAGCTTTCACTTTTGTCCATTTTCATACCTGCAGCAGCTACTACCAAAAGTACTGGCAGTACTTGCAAACTGTACCGTGCCCAGGCAGGTGTGGATCCTGTGCCTGCCCAAGTGGGAGGGAAGGGGAGAAGTAAGGGGGTGCTGCCACCCTCACACCAGCACTGCCTGCTGGGTGCACACCCTCCCTCCCTCCCACTTACCTGGCGGTGGCGAAGCCCCACATCCAGAACTCATTAAATGTAAATATTACAGACGCTATTTCAGGTTCCTCGTGCTCTTTCGCACATGCCACCAGCCTCAACTCCCTCAAGATGGCTTCTGTCCATCTGTTCCATTTTACAGGGACATGTCATCATGTTGCCTCTGTTCGCTCCTTCCCTTTGTCCTGTTTGCTCGCTTTTCATCTGGGGCTTACAAAATAGTCCAGGTCTGTGTCATGGACTTGTCATACATTGGAATGGAGCCTCCTATGTCCCCTTGGCTTTTATTTCTGGAATGGGGTCTGCATGCAGGAATGCTATGGCTAAATATTAAATATCCAAAAGCAGCCACCACTGTCGTGGACAGATTCTTAAAGAATGCATTCAGCTGAAATCAAAGCAATTTTCAGTAATTCAAATTTTTAAAATAAAAGAAATTCTAAAACCAAATTCATTAAAAAGAAAATTCAAACATATTTAATTTAAAAGTTGCAAGGGTCAGATTGGAGTATTTTGCAGAATTAAAATACATTCACAAAATGCTTCATTGTCACCAAAATGGCAGGGTTTTGGCACAGCATTGTGTTTAACAAATGTCGTTGAGCAAGTAGAGTGGTCTTATGGCAGATGCTCTCCTGCCAGATCTCATAAGTGAGTAATATGTCTTGCAGTAGTTTATATGTTTCTTTAAGACCTGAAAAAAATAATGTGACAACAATCTAAGCTTTCATTTTTTTAACTGTGCTTTAACTCAGGTTGTTGTAGAGAGTAGCTGAAAATACTACCCTGAGCACCCTAAAGACTTAGAAACTAGCAAGCAAATAAAAGAAGCCAGAAGTATTAATATGACTGGTTTTGTTACTGCTGTTGCTGTATTTGTTACTTAGGAAAAAAAAAAAAAAGTCACCGTTTTTAACCTGTCCTGTAGTTTTGGAATCTGATCTCATAATATTTGAATGCCTGACCAAAGTGCACAACAGTCCCTCCTGCCTTACCCTTCACCCAGCAAAGTTTTTCTAACTTTTCTATATTCTTCCCTCAGTATAACAGGGCTCCTTGTTAATATGGTGCCAATTTATGAGTCCTGGGGGAGGAAGTTCAAAGCAGTAATTTTAAGTGTCAAAACCTCAAAGACAAAGACAGTTCAAAGAAACAGTCAAAAATTTCTGCTCTCATTTACACATGGCTCCTTTCTTCAGGACAATGTGGTGAAGAACTACGTGTCTTCCACCCTGTGTTGCTCTCGTACTCTGCAGACCAATGTAATTTGGTGATGCGGGAAGCACGATATCTTCCAGAGTAACTCCATTTAATCTCATTCTTTCAACATTTAATTTCATTCCTTCCAACACTCTTACCAGAGCTGGTTTCTTAGCTGAGTAACAGCATTGTCTACTCTTGCGCTCTCTCACTCTCTCTCCACCCAAGGCTTCAAGTTATGTTGTTCATGGCAATGTTGCCTTAAGCAATACTGACTCCCACATGCTCCTGCTCTTGGGCCAGCAGAACACTTCTTAGAACAGCCTGAGGCTAATGTGAAGTCCTTCAGCTGAGGAGCTGTCGAGAGATGTCTCCACCAGGGAGAAGATAGGTGGAACCAATTTTTCAAAGCAGGTCAGAGCAAGAAATGTCAGGAAACAACAAAAAAGAAGATTCTGAATCCTTTTTTTATGTAGAAGTCCTCCTTCTCACAGCTGAAGCTGGCCGGAAGATTTCTGCTTCCCGGCATAGCTGGTTAAAAAAATAAAAATCTAAGTATGAAGTCTGTTTGAGTATATATGTAATACATGTTCTAATGAGATTCTAGTTTATTACTTGCCTTAACTTTACCAAACTCTTCACTAAAAACAGTAATAAAAAGCAATAATAACCATGGTAATAACCACATGTTTTAGTCTTAGGCACCAATCTGTAACTTACAAATATGGGTATTAACATCTCAATTTCAAGTGTTTATTGAATTTCATAAATTCTGTTTCAGAGCTGTATGAATCCCCCAGTTTGCCTTTCTGGCAATTATCTAAAAAAACATCCTATGCAAATTATTTTAAAGGGTGTTTAGGGTATTTTGTCTTGAAGCTTTGATTTAATGAGATTCAGAAGCATGTTAAAGTTATGCACAAGTTAAATATTGTATTGAAGGAGGATGGACCTAAATAGGTGTTAAAAAGCCATCTTGAATCAGCACCCATGGCCCATAAAAGGGAAGGGAAATTGTGCCATCCTCTCCTCCAGCTCCCCACATCTTTGAGGAGCAGTGCAGAGCGGGTCAGGTCAGGTCAGGCAGAGGGACCAGCGCCCTCGCTCTGTGATATAACAAGATAATTTATTAATAACCCAAGGAACAGAGGAACCCCCATGCCACAGAGAGGGCCAAGAAGTCCAACAGCTCCTGCCAAATCTGATCAACATGAGAAAAGTTCCCTCCCAGTCCCAAGCTGGGCCATGGGTTTACCCATGGGTGTCTGACCAGGACACACCAACTGAGCTCCTCAAACACATGGATGCCTGTATCCTCCAACTATCAGTGTCTACGTGACCTGCCTCCAGTGTTGCACACCGGGATGTGTCTGGAGGATCCACTTCACTCGGCTCCCACAGATGCTCTGGGATGCCCCTGAACTGGAACATTTCAAAAGTGTAGCTGGTAGAAGGATGGGATCTACTAACTTCATCTTTCTAAGCAGGTATGGATAGCAGACTTTAATCTAGCATATGTGCAGAAGCCTTTTGCATTTTTTGGAGCCAAAACAGAATCAAAACAGACTTTTGTGTCCTCAGGAGAATAAAAAACAAGTGAACAAACAGTGTAAGAAGCAAACAGAAATGCTAGCTTGTAGATGACTTGCTTGGTTAGTAATTTTCAATAGCTGCAACACAAGTGATGATCCAAGAAGACACTGGATCAAGTGGAGTGGTCAGTGGGAAGTGCTGAGGAGCTGATACACCGCATGGACAGCACACACTTGTGAACCACAGTGCACTGAAAAAATTGCTTTCCCCAGTCGTAGGGGTTGTAACCTGGACTTTGTTGACAGCCAAAAATGTAAGAGGGTCTAGGGTGACTCAGAAGCTCCAAAGCACAGTGTTGGGACCCAAAGAGGGCTACCAGACCAATGAAGCACATGTACGTTTTTGCTGGACCATCAAAACTATTACCTGTTTAAAGTTTTTGCTTTTTTTTTTGTGGAACCCTGAATTAGGAGTCAGAAGCAGTGTAAATTTATTGCAAATGAAAAGTAATCCAGTCTTCCTTCAGCCTGTCCTGGATACTAACACTTCAGCTGCCCTAAGATTTAGACTCTCACAAGTATGATTTCTTATCTCCAGGGCACTAGAGGAAGACAACAAGGTGAGACCAATGGACTCAAATATCTCTTAGAAATCAAACAACTTTTGAAGTAGAGACCCAGAAGTAAAACAAAATGTACTTTTGGTTCAGGGTTTTTCTCTATACTATTTTTTTTTCTTTTCATTGTGGTCCCTCGTTTCCCCACCCAGACAAAATGCAGCTATGACAACATGGAAATCCCCTGAGCGGCACAGCTCTGATAGTAAGATTGTTCAGGTTCGACCAAAATATTATGTCTGAAAAGTCTTTTTCTTTTAGTTTGCTCCAGCTAAAACAGGAAAAAAGAAAAAAAAAAGATCAAAGTGATAGCCCACTCAATTATAAACAAGACAAATTTAAAGTGAGAAGGTGTCATTTCCAGATAGTGATCAGTTTGCACAGGAGAGCCCTCCTTTATTGATATTTCTGGCTGAAAATGAGGTAGAAATTAGCCTGAGGGTTTCTAGAATTATATGATATTGACTATTATTAAGCCAGGTGCTGAAATCCTTAAATAAACTTTTCTAAAGCAAGCCAGGGGTAGGCCTTAGGGATGTGAAGTCACCAGAACCCAATCTCATTGATTCAAGTTTGGCTTCAATAAGCTTGAGTGAAGCATAGGAAACTCGGGAGGGAGAGATGAGGGCTAACTACTCCTAAAGTCCCACCAGCTGACTCAGACCTCTGAAGGAGGATATTTCTTGAAGGGATATCATGTGAATGGGGCAGTCACCCAAATAATTCTGTAAGTGAAGTCAAGCTCTTGAGTGAGGGTCAGTGAGGCCATGGTGCTGCCGGACCTAGTGCCATGTCCAGCTCCTGCTCTGCTTTGTATGGGTGGTTGCTGAGGCCCGGGAGGTCCCTCTCCTGCTTGTGGGTGGGAGGTATTGTAGAGGTCTGCCAAGCAGACATCTACCCCCCACCTCACCTTGGGCTTTTTTTTAATTCAATGGAGATAAATACATGTATGTAGGGGTTTAGATTTCATCTTTTGAATGTCTATGTTAGGATAAGATGAATCATGCTCTCCGCTGGCTAGATAGGAGCGAAGCACGAAAAGCTCTGACATAGGAGTATACACTATAAATACCTACATATTGACCAGTGAATCCAAACCCATTTTTCTGTATCTACCTAGGCTTAGTGCACCTTCAGGGAACGCTTTGGTGTGGAGCCTCAGGGTCCTACCATAAGGAGGGACTTGACACAGGTATGGGAGATGTCCACCTTCCAGGCACCCTTGCTGAGCTTTCATGGAAAGGGGGCCATTTCTTCCCATTAAAACAGGATAGGGGAGGCCAGAAACACCCCCTTGGCTACCTACTGCCCTCTGCTCAGGGCAGCAAGTGATGCTGGAGGACAGTCCCTGATGTCCTGGCAAGAAGAACACTTTTCTAGACACGAGGGCTGAGCTTTCATAATTCTGGTGAGTGGTTTAAATTATTTCCTTGCAAATGAAAAAGCTGCTGTGGCTTCCATATTGAGTCTCCTTATTATAGTGTCATCATTTTTCTGTTTGCTTGGGCATTGTTACCAACTTTGCCCTCGGTTTCCTTTACGCCTCCGACATAAAGCTTTTTTGGTGCAGCCGGGGCTGTGCCAGAGCTTGCTCTTCTCTTTCAGGTCTTCAGCTCACTTGTAGTTAGCCACATCAGTCAGCCGTGTACACAGCCCTGCATTACGCTCTACTGTGCGTTGGTGTATACAGCCACAGAAAGTGTGTGAAGGAAATATTTAACACCTCTTTATCTTCCGCTTTCTGCCTCTGCTTTGTCCAAAGCCTGAAAAAATGTGAGATGTACCACTTTGTTCTCAGAGCTAGGTTTTGCAGGATTAGTCTTTTAAATCACAGCTTTTCTGGGTCAGCATTGCTTTATGTGGGACTTCACAGAATCACAGAATGGTTTGGAAGGGACCTTTGAAGATCATCTAGTCCAACCCCCATGTGGTGGGCAGGGACATCTTCAACTAGATCAGGTTGCTCAAAGCCCTGTCCAGCCTGTCCTTGAACAATTCCAGTGATGGGGCATCCACAATTTCTCTGGGCAACCTGTTCCAGTGCCTCACCACCCTCATCGTAAAAAATTTCTTCCCTATGTCCAATCTAAATCTACCCTCTTTCAGTTTAAAACTGTTGCTCCTTGTCCTGTCACTACAGGCCCTGGTAAAACATCTCTCTCCATGTTTCTTCTAAGTGCCCTTTATATATTGAAAGGCCACAATAAGTCTCCCCAGAGCCTTCTCTTCTCCAGGCTGAACAGTCCCAACTCTCTCAGCCTGTCCTCACAGGAGAGGTGTTCCAGCCCTCTTTGTGGCCCTCCTCTGGACCCGCTCCAACAGGTCCGTGTCTTTCCTGTGCTGAGGACTCCAGAGCTGGATGCAGTACTCCAGGTGGGGTCTCATGAAGGTGGAGTAGAGGGGGAGAATCACCGCCCTCGACCTGTTGGCCATGCTCCTTTTGATGCCAACACTGAAAGAATAAATAACAGCAATCACACTTAGTGTTTCATAGCTGGAAGACTTTTCTCCCTTGGACCTGTGTACCTCCATTGAGAGGAAAGCGGATGAGAGGACTAAACCTTGCTCTCAGGGAAATCAGCAGCAAAAATCCCACTAGCTAAGCCAGGAGCACCATCCATGAAACGTGCTCCTGACCCACTGGACCTGACCAGATTTGGCCCAATGAGTCAATGGGCCTGATCCAGAAGGTCCTTAGTTTTGAAGTGGGAAGTATGTTTCAAAGTAAAAGCTCTGCAAATATCTTCACGCTGGCTTCCTGCTCTCTGCCACTAGTCATCCTTGTCGGCATGTTTACACTTCCCCTTGCCTGCGGTCTCTTTATCAGGCAATGGGTTTGTTCTTCGTCTAGTATAAAGTAAGTGAGCGTGGGTTTCGCACACACACATACTGCACACATGCAGCATGCTCAGGATGACACAGACAAGTACAGTATTGAGCATTTTCATCTTGTTTCTTCACACCACTTTTGGGGAAAGTGGTTGCACATCAGCAGATGGTGATGGTGAGTCATTTCATCTTCATCTTTCCACTGTGTATGATCTTGAAAAACCTGAGTTAAGAGCTCCAAAATGCAACTGCTGGGTTAAATGTGCTAGTGTTTTAGTCTCCAGTCTCTTTCTTTTAGTGCCAGTACCTGAGACGGATGTGGAGCTGGAGGATACCTATTTAATTTAAGTCCCAAGTCTGCTGTCCTTATAATGTCCAAATTTGTATGAAATGAGGGAGACTATAGCTGTATGCAGAGGGCATGCAAGATCAGACCTGTTAATCCTCTCTTGTTGTATCTAGTGTTCATGTGAGGAGTTATGCCTGGGAGAGGGGAACCGCTTCACTCTTCTGCAGTCCATGGTCACTCTGAGCTGCCATCAGAGAGGGGTGAGGTTATGGCTTCTCTTGCTCTTGGCAGTTTCCTCCAAAGAAAATGTTTTAATGTACCTCAAACTTGGCCAAAACTGTTCTACTTCAAAAGCCAAACTTTTTCTCTTTTTCTTTAAGCAATTGCATAAGGTAGATCCGGGGGATAGTCCCAGTCTCCCTCGTAGTATGGCTGAAGCAGCAACTCAACCAGGGGGTTCTCACAGCCCATCACTAAGAACATTCATCCCTTACTCAGCATATAATTATACATTAATTCAACAGTTTAAATTTAGGCTTATTGTAGATTTCATTATCTCATTTAGAGAAGTGAAAATTATTTAGCAGCATCAAAATCAAAAATCAAAACATAAAGAGCAGCAATAAAACCATTGTTTCAATCTGCTGTCCCTTTTCTCAAAAGGGACCTGAAAAAATCAGATTTACAGATTCAGTCCCAGATCTGTTAAACTCTTACTTGTCTAATACTAAACAAACAGCAGTGACAGAGCTTGTTGCATGTGCCTGAAGAACGTGGGCAGTTGCTCAGTTACTGGTAGTTTTAGGGCTCCGTTGTTTGGGAACAAAAGAGGTTTTTGGGGTTTAGGAAGATAATGGCTGTGTTCCTATGCTATCTCACAGATAGGGAATCTCATTTTCCCTTGTGTGTCATGTATTATAAGAAGTGTGTATGTACACGTATGAACACACATAGATAGGATATACATGATAAGATTTTTAGTTAGAAAAAACAGAGTGGCTCAGAACTGCATCTAACATCGTTGTTTTTTCTATTTGCTTTTTATTTATACAATCTGCAGCTGTTTAGAGCCAGCTTTGGCAAGCAGCTACAGTGGTGAATGGTCAATATTAGTGATTTATCACTGGTGTCAGTGAAATGTTCAGGGCTTCCCAAAAGTAGATATGAGCAGACCTTTCCTTGTTTTGTCACTAACTTCCAGTAAACGATAATTTGCTTAGAATTAAAGACAAACAGATTCAGAAAAACCCCACTGAGTAATTAGAAGCTTTTATGATTTCTTTATGAGTCTCGTGGGTTTAGCCAACAAATTAAACAATCCAGGGTAAAATCACCCATGATGGATGTTTGGCTTTCACTCTTCGCCTTTCCGACTCGCCCTGCATCCTGGCAAAGTGCCACCAGCCGACGCAGGCATGAGCTCACCCCTTCTTATGGGCAGAGGAGGGAAAAGTTCAATGCATCATTTGCCTTCATCTCCTCCTCCTTTCATAGCAGCAGACTGCCTCCCAAGCACTGTCCCCCAACCTGGCAGAAGTGGTGGAGATCCCCAAAAGCCCTAAGAGAGCTACAAGCAGAGCTAAGAAGGGGCAGCCACGGAGGCACAGGAGGGCACGGGCCGGGGAGCAGGAGACAGCAGGCTGTGGGGTCTCATGGGCAGGACGGCTGGCTTCAGTGGTCCTCCTACCCGGATTTGTATGGTTTGTCCAACCCACATCAAAACTGTTGTGATTAAAACACATTCTGCCTGAATCAGATCAGCACTAGAGATTTTGCTTTACTCCGTCCATGGAGACAGTCACTTCATTGACTTTGGAAATTCAGTCTGCTTAGCAGTGTCTTTGGTTTCATGTGGTGGTGTTAGTCCCGGTGGCTTCAGAGCTTAAAGCTGAAGCATGTCCATAGCCTCTGCTAACACTCTTCTCTTGGTAAAGGCTCATTAGATTCCTGCTGTGATTTGAACCATCCTGCTGGGTGTTGACCAAACCCAAGAGACAACCATTTTTATGAAGGACCTGCCATGGCTGTAGCTACAAGAGCAGGTTTTTTTTCCCACTAGAATGCCCCTGCCTGGCAGGTCTCTGCCTGGTCTGGGCTTCTCAAGGAAAAAATTAAAATCTTGTAAACTTTTGATTGTGTAAACAGCCCTTAGCAGTGTGAGTCATGTTGGACTCATCAAAACCATTTACATAGCAAACACATTCGTGCATGGTGGTTCTGAGGTTTAGGGAAGAATTGTAACTGAGGCTACATGCATATTTATGTCAGACAAAAACATTTCTGTCAGCGTATGGAGAAACCATACCAGAAAAAGCATTTCAAATTGCTTACTTAACACCATTCGTGAGGTTTAATTATCATATATTCTATGGTTAGGATGTTATTTCCATGAATAAGGAACCACGTAAGCACAATGTGAAAGTTCAGTGTCAAAGAGGTAAAGTCAGCTTTCCTTCCAGTGCGACACCAAAGGTGCACTACGCCAGTTAAACATTCAATGGCTTTTTGAACTGCAAGACAAAACCTTTTTCTTTCTTTTCATTTTGCAGTCAGCCTGATAGAGAATAAATTAAAATTTCTGTCACTTTTCAGCAAAGCAGTAGTGGACAGCTGAAAGATTTTTTCTGATATGCCATTTATTAATATGATGAATACCAGTTTTGTGTGTCTATACAAAATCTGGTATATGTAGTTTGCATATACAGAGAGCACCAAGCAGTCTCTCTGTCTTATATAAAGGAAGATCAGTCATCCTAATTCATAAGTTTTAATGTTGTCTTGAGGTAGCTATGAGTATAAATAAGCCAGTCTCCTGGTAGTTGCAGGTAAAGTCTTAGAGAGGCATAAAATATCACATACCTGTGCATGTGAGCTTTGGGTGTATCTATCTATATAAAATATGGGTGTTTTTCCATTTTATGCAGATTCATTTCAGCTTACTTGTTATACCCTGAATTTTGAATATATGTATACCTATACGCACACACTTTTACCCTCAAATATGTAACTTTACGTAATATACATTTCTGTACATATAGATCTGCCCAGATGGCTCAGGGCTGTGTTGGTCAAGACTCTCACCTGTGTGAAACTGCTGCAGGGCTTGTTCTAGGGTTGTGCTGACCTCTACGTCTCTCTCTTGAATGTGATGGTCAAATAGAGTGGCTTTGTACAGCACCTGCTTTGTCTCTGTCTGTGTGCACAGGTTATTCCCTCAAAGCAGCAGCACTGGTGGAAGACACCGCATTTCGTTGTCCCTCAGGGAGAGCTGGGCTCCCCTTGGGACAGACCCCACCAGAGCAATAATTGCTTCTTAGCACTGGTTGTTCATGGTGGCAAATGGCCACTAAATCTCAGCTCGGGGGATAGATCTGCCTCTGGTTTCTGGATTAGTGCAGCATCAGATGCTCCTGTCCCTGCTGCTGCCCACCACCACAGGTGCTGGTAGCAGCAGCCCCCTTCCTAGCCCCTGCGCGCACTGCTTTTGCATTTTTCTCTGAATTCCTGACTGACTTCTGAATTTCTTCTCTTACTCAAAAAACAACTCCAGATGCACCTCAGCTCTGAGGTCAGGAGGAAGTGCTGCTGATAGTGACCCTGTGGGGTGATGCTTTTGACCTACATTTTAAATCAATCAAACAACTCTCCCCTGCTTTCTCCCTGCTGTCAAACCATGACCATTTTGGATCTTCAGATGTGCTCCCATGCTGGACAAGGTCTGGGTCTCCCTGTACGCTGGCAGGATTGGCCAGGGATCATAGGACGTCACTGGCAGGACTATGAATCATGGTATCCAAGTAGCTGGTCACCCCTCAGTGATCCAATTCACCTGGGTGACAGCAGAGATGACCATCATTTTCTCTGGGAGGGATTTTCCATTGGAAATGTTTCCACAGGCGTTTCCCCACACTGTTTGTGAGTGTGAGTCACTGATATCCCCGGAGCAGCCAAGGTCTTGTTCTTGCTGTGGCAGGCGCCCCGCATGGCAAGGGCATGACTGAGGAGTGGGTAGGAGAGGACCAAGCAGGGGATCGGGAATAGTCCCTGGACACGGGGAAGAGGGTTATGTATCATCACAGCCACCCTTAACCACCTGTAAAAGGAGACAGAGGCATTGCTGCCCGCAGGATCTGCTCAAGGGGTCATGGCAATAACCCTTTCCCTGTATGGCAATAAACCTTTCCCTGTCCGCTTGGCTACGGTGGGTGAAATTTCATGAAATGAGGCTGAACTGGCAGTTTCCGCCAGAGAGGACTCCTCTCAGAAGCATCAGTTTTTGCTTCACTGACCTCATACCTGCCAAGTGTAGGACTTGAGACATACACTCTTAGTCAAATCGTGATTGTTTTATTAGTCATTGAAGCAAATTTGCAGGAAGCCATGCATTCTGGCAGAAAGTCTGAGCTTTCCCTCTTGAGACCAAATTTGTGACATTTCAGAAAACTTTGCAGTACAATCAAAATGGGGCTTGATTGCCTCATGACACAAAAATAGTCTTGCTTTCCTAAAACCACCCATATAATTTTCCAGTCTTCTCAGGAACCTGGTGACAGGCCAGACCTTCACAGCACGGGCAGGGGCAGAGCAGGGACAGGAGATGCTGCTCGGGCGCTCTCAGCCATCTCGGTGCAGCTGGTCCTGATGCAGGCAGAGCAATGACAACGTGCTGAGCGTGCATCCTCGGCTGTGGGTCTGCCACTTTGGAGCTACAAGGTGTTTGATATACTTTCAGGCTGTCCTGGCTGAAATTCCCATACAAATAACTCCGTTGAAACTAGCCCTTGCTCTTGAGCAGACATTAGCCTTGAGTATCAGCCCCAGACACCTCTGGAAGTAACCATGTAGAGTATATCCAGTGCATGTTTCTGTTCCATTTATTTTCAAGACTTGAATATTCTGCTTTTCAACAGGCATCATGAACATGTCTTGCTCCCCTTCGCATGCTGTCCTGGTTTCGGCTGGGATAGAGTTAATTTCCTTCTTAATAGCTGGTATAGTGCTGTGTTTTGGATTTAGGATGAGAACAAAGTTGATAACACACCGATGTTTTAGTTGTCGCTGAGCAGTGCTTACACTAGTCAAGGACTTTTCAGCTTCCCATGCTCTACCGACTGAGAAGGCTGGAGGTGCACAAGAAGCTGGGAGGGGGCACAGCCAGGACAGCTGACCCAAACTGGCCCAAGGGACATTCCATACCATGTGACGTCATGCTCAGTACATAAACTGGGGAAAGCTGGCCAGGGGGGCCGCTGCTCAGGAACTGGCTGGGCATCGGTCGGCGGGTGGTGAGCAACTGCACTGTGCATCACTTGCTTTGTATACTATTATTATTATTATTACATTATTATTATTATTTTATTTCAATTATTAAAATGTTTTTATCTCAACCCACGAGTTTTTCTCACTTCTACCCTTCCAATTCTCTCCCCCATCCCACCACGGGGGGGAGGTGAGGGGGGGAGTGAGTGAGCAGCTGCGTGGTACTCAGTTGCCGACTGAGGTCAAACCACGACACATGCCCAAGGATAGCAGCATTTTATGGCTCCCAATAAGAAAACCTGTTTGAGGAAGTTCCGAGATGATTTTCAAATGGAGTAGGTCCTGCTTTTATTTTGGTACAAAGTTTATCTGTAACTTTTAAAATGAGAATTCCCCTGTCCCTGGCTCAAACTTAGGAGGAATTAAACTGCAGAGCAGACAATATATTTCCTCTGTTTTGTACTTGACACTGGGACTTTTTGACAGAGGTTTCCAGGTCGACATCAGCACCCCTCTTTGCCTATGATTAATAGAAAAGAACAGACACAGGGTGTCTCATCTGACCAAATGATCTGCGACACTATGTCTTTTATAGTTCACAGATTGACGATGCAGAATGTACCTTCATGCGTGGTGAGTGGGTGGGCTTCACTGGCATGCAGGGAGAGCAACCTTGAAAGGTGCAAGTGGCTTTTAATTTCATTTTGAACAAACTTTCTTTGCTTCTTACAAAACAGGTGGGTTGATCCTCTTCCTTTCAGGCAACCATGTAAAGAAACAACCTCCTGTACACTGGAGCTGCAAATCGAATACACTTATGGGTTTGCTTCAGTAACATCCTGCGAATTTCTCCTTAGGGACTTTTGGAGATGACGAACCAGACAATTTTGACATCGACTGCTTCAGCCAGCTGGAATTTAGGGATTCCTATAGCAGCCTGACCTGCAATTTTACCGAGCCGCCTCCTCACAACACTAACTATACCCTGGCCCTGTGGTAAGTGCTGTCAGTCTGTCCTTTGGTAAACTTCTGGGAAGCGAAATGCTAAGCACCAGTGAGTCACGTTGCTGTATGCTGGGAAACAGGAGCAGCAAAGCCAGACAAAATTCTATTTCAGAGAGTTTTACCAAGTTTAAATACTATATTCAGCAAAGAAGAAGAGTTTACTGAAACAGAACATAACTCCCTAATAAGGAAAAAAAGTCAGCTGGAGGGGTCTGTAAAGGACATTATAACATCTCCAACAGTCCTGATCTTGCCTCTATTGCTCTGGAACACCTGTAATTATGGATGTAGCTCAGCATGAACAGAGAACGTTTTTCCTTTTAACTAAATAATATTTAAAAAAATAAAACCCTAACCTTTATCAAGTGAAAAGTGAAAATGTTTTTGAAGAGGCAGATCCTTTCTGCAGAAAATTCTTTGCCAAGAAGGCTGATTTTCCACTGCAGGGAAAATGCCTTTATCCGGGTCAAGACAAAAATTAAGCAATTGTCTTTGCACACACAGACGTGCAAAAAACACACTAGAATGAGTATACAAAAGCCCAACAGTAACCAAACACATCAGTCATCTCCACTTCTTGTCAAGGCCTTGAAATTCTTTTCCACCTTTTTTTTAACTGATGCATCTAGCTGAAGAAGCTCAGATTTTGTTTCTTTAGCATACTTCTGCTTTTCCCTTTGCCTGTTTTTCCTGAAACTGAAAGTTCTGCAGCAGCCAGCAAAAGAAGTGGATTTTTTTTTTTTGTCTTGCTATTCTAATCACTACTTAATTTTTTTCCACCTAGTTTATTAGAATTTTTCTATTTTCATGGCATTTATTCCAGATTTTGACTGAAATTTTATGACAGTCCTCAAACACAGAAGTCACACAGATGGACGAACACGCAGACATATTTCCACCTCTGAAAGTGTGCCTTATGACTCCTTCATGGCCTGGCTGACTGTCGACCCTGTATTTGCTACCACTTCAGTCAATAAGAAATTTATCTTCAGTGAACATCCAAACCTATTGCCCTATATTTAAAAATGGCAGCAGTAAGATCATTTTTAAAGGTACAAAGGTTTTTAACACATACATCTCCAATTTAATAACTGCATTTTTTTTCTTGGAGAGCTCCAGGACTCTTACTGTCACTCACGTCACTTGATTATTGTGCTCAAAGACCACGAAGAAAAACGTATCAATCTTTTAAACCCCTTATTTGCATGGCATATTTTTCTTATTTCACATGGAGTCTCACTTCAGTTAATGTGAAATGAGCAACCAGGATTTGTCCCTTACTATGTTATAGTAAAACTGAGAGGAAATTAACATTGTGTCACTTTGGTCAACAGTACCAAGGAAGACAGCAATTACGTGTGCTTCAATATGGAGAAACAGGAAGATGCGTATTTCTTACAATTCACTGATATACTCTCGAATAAAGACATTTGCATGGACTCTGAGATGAAGAAAAGGGTCTGCAGGAGTCTGGTTGTAACTGACATTGGTAAGACACCTAACATTTTGGACATTTTTAAGATATAGAGGTTACTGGGGGGAAAAATAGCCCGGCGCAAAGCCTAAGCGTCAATCTGGATGACATAGAGGCAGTATAAAATAGTGTCCTAGCAGGGCATGTAGCCTGGATTGGGGTGTTGGCAGAGTGTGGTGTTCTCCTTGCTTCAAAGCCAAACACGATTAACCTCCATTCAAAATAGGCAGCAGAATTCTGGCTTGTAACACTCTGCGCAGACCTGGACATAGACCGAATCATGCACATGGGTGAAGCAGCTGTTCCTGACTGTGGACGAACTGTCAAGCAGGGACATTCTGTTCATCTCTTACTAGGGATTGCGCAGTTTCAGGACTGACCACCCAAAGTCTAGCGTGAGCTCAGTAGCACAGGGACCGCAAGGTTGCAAGATCTCACTTTTTCACACCTTGCTTCTTGGTTGAGCCTGTTGTCTGAACAAGGTGCTGAGGCATCCTGCAGCACAGAAGGGACACAAAAAGCCCATTAATGGGCTCATCAAAGCCACACTGGGGACCTGCCTGAGCCAAGAAATAGGCAACTCAGGGGAAGAGGGGCTTCTTAGGACCTAGCCCTCTTGGGAGCTGATTCAAGGGCTGCAGAGAAGCCCGTGTAGGGCAGCTATGTTCTGCTCTGGTGCCACATTGCTTTGCCTTCCTTTGGCAATGGGCACTGCAACATCCCTCTCTTATGAAACATTTTTGCCACAGTCCAATAGTTTTGTAATCTTACATTACCATTACCTGGTAATGTAAGACCACCATCCCTGGTGGTCTCTCCTCTAGAAACTGCAGGTTCTGCATGGAAGGATTAAGTATTCGGGGATTGCAGAAGGAGTAGGCATAATTTCTGGCTATATGCATTTTCCTGAGAGGAGGGAGGTGTGGGCTCTCTGTTCCTGTGAGACTGATATACTTTACATGGCGCATTCAGGAAGCCTCAGTGGCACAGACATAGGTCCCTGCACAGACCTCAGGCACATCCAGCTCAGGCACAGCTTGGGGAGAGTCCTGAGGGCTACATTTTGGACTTGATGTACTTGCACAGATGGTCATTTGACACAGTCTCCTGCAGACTGGGTCAGGTGTGGGTTCATAGCAAGGGCCTGGAGCCACAGCCCCCTCTGCTATGTCTAACACTGTCATACTTTGTCCCTTCCTCTGTCCTACCGCCCTGACAGCTACCAGCAGTTGTACCCATGCCCAGTTTGCTCCCCAGTGCCTTCCTCCCAGAGCAGCAATGCGTTTTGCCATGGGGTCTCCCTCTCAGAGCACTGGTTAGAGGGACTGAATTTCAGGTCTTCAAGCAGTGCTACTGCAGGGGTGGGCATGCTCAGGAATTGCTTTCCAAGTCTAAATGTCACATGCCGAGGAAGCGCTGTCCCTGCTGGTCACACTGCTGCTCCAGCAGGTCAAAACCAAGCCCCTCTCAGGACCAAGGTGTAAGGATGAGCTGGGGCTCAGCATGAGGCTCGCCCAGCTTGGGCCAGCCCTTGCTCAAGATAGGTCACCCTGCAGGGGGTGTAACTTGAAGTGGACTTTTTTTTACTTTTCAAAACCTGTTTATTTTGTAGTAACATTATCCTACTCCTGTTATATCCTGGTTTGTTATCATTTGCAGTTAAGCCTGAAGTACCATTTGATATAAACATCACATACCAAAAGGAGGCAAATGAGTATCTTATTCATTACAGTACACCACACTCATGGAAGAAATACTTAAAGGACAAATTAATACACCAAATAGCCTATCGGCAGGAAGAAGGTACTTGGAAGGTAAGTGATGATGTTTTGGTGAGCTTACACTAATTTCCGAAATGAAACATAATCAGAAATACCAGTATCATGTAAAAACCCTCAGATCTGCATTTCTACAGTTCTCCAGCTGAAAGCTTGGAAAGGTGCAGTATTTGGCATTTGGAAATTTCATCAGTCGAAACAATTCCAGACCGAGAGCACCCATGTCTGATGATAGACATTTCTCTGGGCTAACAAAGTTTCATTCATTTGGGCTTTGCAGTGGGAAGAGATGACATAATGTAACGAACCATCCTGTGTTTGGATGGCTTGCTCTTTGCTATGGTGGTTTTGCTCTATTTTCTCTGCTTATCAGTCAGTAAACCGTATGACTCCTTTTCTTATCTAGCAACAGTTTCTTCATGTCCCTTTTCTACTGAGCCTCTCCAGGCTTCAGGTGCAGCCCTGCAGCTCTCCCACTCACCATGTTTTGGGCCGCAGCTGCCTGTAAACTGGATCTGGTTTGGGCTGCCCAGCTGCTGGGACCTCTGTGACCCCTGTCACAAGAGCAGCCATGCAAACACTAGTCCAGATGGGGGGGAGTTTGAAAGCGTGGACTGTACCTGGTTTTTACAGAGGGAACACAGGAGAACTGAACTAGAAAAAGAAAAGGATTCAGGCAAACAAATACATTGAAATGAAGAGCACCAGAGCTGCACTGTGGGATTTCAGCTTCTTTCCTGTAGCTGCTCTTTCAGAAATCAACTTTTTATGCTGCATATATGTATTTTTTCCCCCTCTCTCTTTTGACCCTTCCCAGGGAGGCATATATTTCCCACTGCAGTGTCAGCAGTAGAAAAGCACAGTTAAAATTTCCAGCTGTTTTCCAAAGAGCTTTTACCTGGCGTTAGTCTCTCTTCTCGATACTGTCTGGACTACCTTGCTGTTAAACTAGACTGATGCTGTCATGACCACCTGTATAATAACCAAAGACACGGAGCAAACAGCACAGTACTGCAGGGATGCACCTGATCTTGCATATTTTGCTGAAACTCAAAGATACTTTTCCTGTGTCTTCTAGAAAAATAATGGGATTTTTTTGTGTGTTTAGACAATAGAGTCGCCATACCTTCAGGTAAAATTACTGGGGAAAAACCTTGAAAATGATGCATCGTATGAGGTGAAAGTACGTTCGCAGCCCAACGGAGATTATTTTAAGGGCATGTGGAGCGAATGGAGCACTTCCAAGAGCTTCAGGACCACAAGGGAGCAGCACTCCAGAGAGAGCTGTAAGGGCAGAAACCACTTTGGTCCACCTGGAAGAAAGCAGAGCTAGGGGTCCTCAGCTCCCTGGCCAACCCTGGCGGCAGCAGTGACGAGAGCATGGGGAGGGAAGAGGCCACGGCCATGGCAGGGTCAGCCCTCACAGGCACCAGGCACCCCAACGGAGATGACCCAGCAGCTCTGGTCTGGGGCTGACTCTCCACATGAAGGGCAATAAGATCAGATGAAATGCTGCTGTAAGGGCATGAGGGGGGTGCAAAGGGAGGTGAAGGCTGACTCACTCCTGCTTGCTGCCTGCTGATCTGCAGAAGAACCAGCTTGCACTGAGCGTTTTAGATGAGGCACAAAGAGCAGCAAAACATGGCCCATTTCAGGGCCCTGGATTTGTATGCAAACATGGCACTTTAATCACAAATACGATATGGGATAAAATGTCATCATTGCACTTGTAAACATGAATAATCCTTCTGGTCCTTGGAGTCCCTTCAGTCCCAGGGGCACCTTGGCATTACGTGTGTTCGAAGTCACTTCAGTGCTGCTGTAAGGATACAGCGAGTGGTGGCTTCAACGCGCTGGAAATGATAGCAGACTTCGAGCTGCTTTAATCCAACCTGGGAACCCAGCTTGGAGCTCAGCCAAGTGCTGATGCTGTGCCAGCTTACCTCTTTCCTCCTTCAGGGAGGCAGGAGAAATGCACCACTGCACCAGTCCAATGACAGGCAAGTGCAATGCTTGGCATTAATTCCTAATTTATTGTCTGAAGAGACATTATAGTTACGGTGGCTTAAGAGTGAGACATTTACATGCATTGGCTGATATTCTTTGTTTTTCTTTAGCTAGCAGCGTGGTCGTGGTTATATTCTCCATCCTGGGATTCATGTTGTCTATTGTCATGATTGTCCTGATCGTAACTTTTTGGGAAAACAGGTAATCTAAGTCTTTTTGTATCAGAAAAAGTGTTGGAAGCCAATCCTGTTCTGACAGTCTTATTGCTCTCCCTGTTATACTTGTGAACTACTCTCTTTCCATCTCTGGACCTCTATATCAAGCCAAAGGCAGACAAAGCGTAGAAGTGGGCAATAGAAGAGAGGGTGTTGGCAGGCAGAAGATGACCTGCCACTCTGAGGAGACTTCAGTCTTGGGCTCGAAGCACTGGGACCTTTTGGGAGCTGAAGTCACCATGAAACACTTACAGAGTCGGTGTCTTGCTGGAGGCAAATTTGTCTCAAAAGCTTCAAGCAAGATCTGGAAAGAAAGCGACCTGTGGGTTTTAGTAAAGTCCCAAGAGGTGTGGAAATGGTATACTGGGGAGATTGCCTCTTTCCCTTTCATAGGCTGAGTCAGCAGCGTGTTTGCTCTGCAGTGCTTTCGGAAGCAGCAGGGCAGAGCTCTCTGCAACAAGGGCTTGATGGCGTCAACCACCAGCTCAGCTGGGTCCACATCCAGCCAGCCATGTCGCAAAACCAGGCTCTACATCCCCCACCAAAGCAGTCATGGCAGAAGTGGGACTGGAGATACATTCATTACACAGGCAGTCCTTTGCCTGCGTTCTTTTTTTTTCATATATTGGCTACACAGCAGTAGATAGCTAGCTGTAAATATATTTTTTAATACGTGGCTATATATGCTTACAGAGAATGGATAGTTGACAAATTTAAGAAAATGAGCAGATACATAGATAATCTGGTGAAACCAGAATCTGAAGTGAAAAAGTCCCAAGTTTAACCATAGGAGATGAAGTCCTTGCAAGGCAGAAAGCCTAGGGCTGTTAGGTGGCATTCAGAGTAGCCCGTCCATGACATCCAGCTCCACTGACATCCACAGACATGGCTGCATGCGAGCTGCTTTTTGGGGACAACACTTGGGCTGTGCTAACTCCTGAATTACACACAGGGATTGCCTGGGAATGTGCTAGTTGGCCCCAGTCAAACCATGCCAAGAACAATTTTAATAATTAAACATTTTAGACACTGGAGTTATCTGCCAGGGAACGCTCCCTGGTGCTGTTTTATTTGCAAGTATAGATGTGGCTTGAGATTTCTAGCTCTTGCTTTTTACTGTTGCTGAGCACCTGCAGTTCCCTAACTTTGCTAGAAGCTCTGCTTATGTAAAACTGCTGAAAAAACAAGCTTTTAGATGGTGAGACTTTTTGAAGCCAGAGATTTCCCTTTTAAAAAGAAGCGGGTTTTAGACATGTGTGTATATATTCCCACATATACAGACACATACATAAAATGAAATATATATTCATATACATCTACAGCTACATTTATGTCACTGCAACATTGAATGTCAGTCAGGCAATATTCTCTCGATGTATCATAGCTGAGGGTTTCCAGCGGCACAACACGAGAACTTTGCTAATCAAGGCAGTAAAAATGAGACCTGTGGGACAAGGCTACAATGCAGATATCTGAAGCACAGATAGCTGGCCAAGGAGTGGGACAATACGCAGTTCTGTGACTTATGTAAACATGCAGAGGCAAATATCAGCAAATTTGCACTTTAACCACAGCATCTTTCTTCACTTGCAGAAATTGGTTTCATCATGCAAAACCCTGTTAACACAGCTAGATGCAAATGAGCTCTTTGCCACCATAATTTGTTGCTTTTCCAGTACTTGGTGAAATGTCTTCCCTTAACTGTGACGATTTGTGCACTCAAAAGGACAATGACTATTTGGTGACCTTTATAACTCCTCTTTTCCTGTCTTTGTTTTATTATGAGACTTCTCTGTCATTATTCTGGGTAATGCAAGCCAGCCCTAAGGCTTTGTGAGAATTAGTATGAATGATGCAATATGAATCTCTGATATCTCAACATGTCCCTCTTTTGCTGAGGGACAGTTTTTTTTGAACTCCTTTTTGTCTACTGTTGCTGTTTCAGGATCAAGCCTGCTGTGTGGCCAAACCTTCCTGATCATAAAAAAACGCTGGAACAACTATGCAAGAAGCCAAAAAATGTATGTACTTCCACTGTTGTTTTCACCTGAGTATAGACGATCGGGAACAAAACTAATACTTATGAGAGACAGTACATGCATTAACTGGGGCACCTTTCAGAAATTCTACATTTCACTGAAGAGAGCCCACATTTGCACAGGCAGATGCTAGTCAAAGGTATGGAAATAACAGACAATTCAACTAGTGCCTGAGCTTTGACTTGTGCAAAGAAACTACAGAGGGCTGGAGGACTTGATATATGAAGAAAGGTTGAAGGAATTGAGTTTGTTTCTAGAAAAGAGGAAGCTTGGGGTGGGGACTACTAATCACAACCTTCCAATACCTAAAGTGTAGGTAGAGATATGGTGGAGGTGCTCTTGCCACAAGGCTGCATGGTGACAGGACCAGAGGCAACAGGCACATACTGCTTCAGGGCAAACTTCATCTGGATACAAGAAAAAAAATCTTTCTCTGTGACAACAATTAAACATTGTGTAGGTTGCCCAGAGAAGAGGTAGGTTCTCCTTTGCTGGAAAAGGCTTGGCTTGATAGGGCTCTGGATAACCGAATCCAGGTCCTGCTTCTGGCAGAAGGTTGGACCAGTTGGACTTCAGAGGTCCTTTCCAACTGAGATGCTTTGGTGATTCTATGAAACTGTGATTGTGGGGCTGGATGGGGACCCTTTGCAGACATCCCTGGTGATGCCTGTGTACCCTTACAGAGCCAGCAGAATTGCTCATACACCATGCAGTACATGAACTGCTCTGCCAGATAAAAGGCAGATGGACAAATGTTACAAACTGTAAGGTGCGGGATTAACCCGTTGCCTTAAAACTATGTGTCTAGTGCATTTTTTCACTAAGAAACTCATCAGCGCTGTTCTCTCCAGTTGGTACATTATTAGCATGTTCTTAATTTAATAAGAGGTCTAAGATGACTCTCCCACCCCCCGTGCTCCCCAGTGCAGGGATTCCTAATGTGTTTCAGAAGTCATGGCAAACTTTTATTTCCCTCACTACTAAATTAGGAAGGTAAAACTGAAAGGAACCGCCTGGTCGGCACACTCATTCCTGTGAAATGGCAGGCATGCAATAGATGTGTGGCTCAGAAAAGCCTCTGAAACATCAGTTCCCACCACATTGCATAGAGCATAAAACGCTCTCCAGTGGTGCTGCCTGCAGGAGGCCACTGGATAGATTCAGATTAATATGGGAAAGGATTTTAAGCCACGTGATAGTTTATTCTCTGCTAACCTATTGTTCAGCCTGCTCAGGGTTACTTTCGGAGTTAAAGAAGTAATAAATACCCTTCTAAAATCAAATGAACTATCAAAGTAGTTTTTCTCTTAAGCTAATACCCACTGTTAACTGACCATGCTGTTCCCTTTGCTGTGCAGAATTTTGATATAAGCTTCAACCCAGAGAGTTTTGGTTACGTTCATATCCATAAAGTGGATGGCATTCGAGCAAAAGCTGAACTGGAAAATTTTCTGCAGCCGTCAACTGCTCCAGAGACAAACATTCCAGAAAAATTTAGGAGTGGATCAGACCAGAAGATGATCCCTGCGATGACAGACAAAAGCAAGCTAAACCTTCCTGTGACTTACGGAGGAATCTGGCCAGCTGAAGCCCTGCACAGACTCCTGGGCACCAGCCAGCTTGCAGTCACCGAAGGAAACTGCAGCTCCAGCACCTACGAGGTGTGCCACAGCAATGGGGTGCCCCTGTGCGATGACGCTTTCAACCTTTCTTCTGCTCCTCCCCTGGATCCCTCTCACCAGCCCAGACCAGAGCCCCTAAATGGTGACACTGCATCCCAGATGCTGCCTACCAGTGAAATGAGGTCACCGAACAACGAAGAAGCCTATGTCACAATGTCTAGCTTCTACAAAATTCAGTAAACCTTACAGGAATGATAGCGTACCATTTTTTCTCTAACACAAGCAGGACACTGAAGCTTTCTGTTTTGTTTTCCTGCGTCCTGTGAGTTCCCACCTCCGCAAGGCACCCTGCTCACAGTGCAATGCTATACCTGTAAGGAAGTCTCACATGTTTCAGTGATAAGTGGCCTAACCTCAGGTCTCAGCATGCCAGTAGCAATCTCCACTGCAGCAGCAATTAAATTTAATTAAACTTGACTTTAATCTTCATAGAGTCACAGAATCATTAAGGTTGGAAAAGACCTCTAAGATCATCGAGTCCAACCAGATCTTCAGATCTGATTAATCCAGAGCAATGACACTGCAGTCCTAGCTGAGGATCACAGCACATCTCGTAGAAGTTAATGAACTCTTCTGTTAACCTCTTGGTTGCAAAGTAAGCTCTTATTAATGCCTAAGCAAGAAATATGGTAGCAAATAGAATCCAATCTCTTCAACAGCAGTAGGCCAAGAGTAACTCCTCTGCAATCAGTGGAAGTCCACGAGTTTGCAAAACGCCGGTAAATGAGAGTTGCTATGAGGCATTTGTTGCCTGGGGATTCAGGAGCTTGGTTACCGCAAAGGGAGTTTGCTGAGCCCCAGCAAAAAGGGCACATGGACTCACTTTAGGAAGGTATTTTCTCAGACTGATTTTTTTTTTTTTTTTTTGAGCAACACAGAGATTAAAACAAAGCAAAATCCTACATAGCACTACTTTTTGATGTTGGTAAAAATCTGCTCGACAGCGACTATTTAGGATCCACAGGTACTTCTGCTAGTGCTATATATTAAAGATCTTCAGTATTTCATGTACTAGCAATGTTTAGCTAAGAAAACAAAACAAAAATCAATGAAATGCAAAGTCCCATCTCTTCCTAGAAACTGAACTGGGGCTGTAAAATGTATGATGCTGTCTTTGAGTGCAGCTCTTGTGCAAGCATTAGTGCAACATGTTAGTACTTTCTGGGACAGAAGGGCTGAGTGGACCGTGTTTATTTACTAGCATTATTCCCAATGGCTGTGGCTGCATGAGAATACTTCGAATTTGGCCAGGCAATGTTCTCATGCAACATCTGACCTAGGAAGATGGATGGAGTGTCACGGATCCTGCCAGTGATCAGAAGACCTGTATTTTTTTTAAAAGTACCTTGTAAATTGCCTGGAGACAGCTTTTTTTTTTTTTTTTTTTTTTTTTTAAACATTATGACATAGGAAGGCATCCTGTCTCTTCCCAGTCACCTTTCACTGGACTCTGTGCCCAGCTCTAAGGGGTTCCCCATGTGCTGCCACACACAGATGACTGAGCCACTTCACAGTCCCACTGGGGATGCTGCGCATTGCAGAGCACACGCTTGGAGATAAAGCTGCTACAGCCACATGGTTGCACGACAGCCAAGCAGTGTGGCCAGGGGAAATCCAAGCTGTTTTGCTGCGCTCTGGGATTGGGGTTCACCTCACTGTGCAGTCTCAGTTCCTCTAGCTGCTTGAAATTCTCCTTTGCTGAAACATATTCACATTCCCAGAGCCTAAGGGTAAAAAGAGTCCCCTCTCATCCTCAGAGCTGCTCAAATTTGTTCTGATTGGTAATAATCACCAAGTTGTCACTATATTTGATGTAGCCTGCTGGAGAAAAACAGCATTCCCAAGACAGCACTCCACCTTCTCCACCTCCACCCAACGCTAGAGAAATCTTCCAACAGGACAACCTTTCGGTCCCTGTGTGCAAAGGGGCTGAGGATTTGGCACAAGGCATTCCAGTGACATTTTACAGAATGAATTTTATTGCTGTTTCTCACCAAATGAAACATTGATTAATGCAGTAGAAAAAGATGAAAGCCCTGGACATTCATTTGCTTTATAATGCTTGTATTTTTTTTTTTAAAAGAGCTGCTGGTAATGCTCATACTGTGCCGACTTGCACAGTGCGATTGTATATGCAGACAGACTGTGCTGGAAAGATATCCTCTTCCTGTAACACAGTGACAAACAGAAAGGGAATAGCACAAGAAGCAAAAGCGCATCAGAAAAAATCTTGTACAGTATGTGCTATGCTTGTTTTGAATTCATACACACATTTTTAAGGATTAAAAGGGACATCATAAATGTCTATTTGCACTATTTAAGCAGTAAGGTACCTATGTGTAATAGTCTTTCTGTTTGTCCAGAAAGGTATACTGCTTTTTAATACGGGAAAAGTAGCAGAAACCTGATGTTTGCTCCTTAGTACAGGACAAGTAGTAGAAACCTGATGTTTAGTTACTTTAATCACTCTGAAACAGTTATATTTTCCCTATATAGTACTTATATTTTTGCATAGCTGCTAATGTTTTGACATTCATTCCATTTTCTATATCTTATTATCTTATTTAATTAGATAACAAGTAACCTTGGTTTTATAATGTTTTTACTGTATTAAAAGGACATGGCTATTTGCATGACCTATTTATCCTGCTCTAATTCAGTCTTCTAATACACATCTATCAGGATAGGACTTACTCTGCCCTCACTGAAATTTGGATAACTCCATGGGCTCTACCTAGCTTCAGGCAGGATAAAACCCAAATAAATCCAGACAGCTCAGAGGCATGAAAGCACTGTAGGATAACAGCAAGCATCACCCTCCCTTCATTGCCACGACCCTGCAAGCCAGGGAAGCCACCCTGCAACTCCAGTCCCTATGTTTTGGACTGGGCATGCCTTTGTTCATCCTGACTCCAATTGCCATCCAGCTCTTGTTACGCAGAAAACAGAGAGGTAACAGCTCTGGCAATCAGGTGGGTGAAGCCTATCTCCTGCAAATGGCTCGTACTTGCTCAGGTGAGCCAGAAGCTTTGCCCAAGCTCCCGTGTGCAGCCGTGAGTCCGCACCATGAGCACCAGAAAAGAAAAAAAACCCTCAGGCTTGCGATAGTGTAGGTATGCTTACAGTAAGGCAAAGTCCCATATAGGCTGTGTCCTCAGAGATGGTACTTCATTAACACACTGCTGAATGCTGACAAATATGCAACTGATAGAAAACAGAGCGGCCTTTTGTTAATTATGTTCATCCCAATACAGCTTTTCTTAGTGGAAGCTATAGGCTAACTCATGCCAGTCACAGGGGGTCACTTCATTCCAGGCATGTACCTGTGTTGTAAATAGTTGTAAGATAAAATGCTGGACTAATCAAGCGTGCGTCAAACATACAAGGCCAAAGCTAACGAGTACATCGCATACAAGGCCACAGCTAATGAGCACATCGTGAGAGACAGATAAGTACTAGCAGAAACCAGACAAGGACAACCAAAACTGTGGCAAACAGCAGTGATGAGCCAATTTGTGACCATATAAGGAGAAGGGCCCAAAGGTTCAAGAAAAGTTCACCTCCTGCAAACACAAGAAACCACGAGAGACCTCCAGAGACCACCTAAGACACCTGAAGATGCTCCTAAGGACTCATAACGCATGCATGAAGGACTATGCAAATATTACAATTAGTTCCTAGAAATATAGTGAATATGCATGATTTTTCCAAGAAATTACTATGAATATGTATATCGCAGAACTATATAAGAGACAGTTGATGTAGCATACAGCGTGCATGCTAGGAGGAGAGATCCCCCATGCACCCGGCCAAATAAAGTAATGCCTGCTCTTTAATACACCCAGTGTTAAGGAGTTTTATTCCCAATTTTTAGTGACACCTAGGCATATGATGAAGCCTATCCAGAAGAGTACCTTTCCAGAAGAGCAGCAGCGAGCCAAGTCAAGGGGGGGTTAAAGGTTAGCATTAAGGTTTCTAAAGGACCCTGGCTCCCAGAAGTGGCCATGAAACCTGTTCATTGAACCACATCCAACTACTACCAAGCCAATGCCAACAACTGGGTCATTACAGTGCTGTTCAGTCAAGTCCTGTCAGGCTGAACTTTCACAAGCACTAAGCTCCTCTGAGATAGCTCTGTTTGGGGATTAGGCTGCTCTGAAGCATGCAGAGGCTAGCAGTCTCCTTCAGCTTTGACAATCTGGCCTGAACTGTGGGAGCTAAATCTTTTGGAAAAATTGGTCCCTGACTATTTTGCAGGTGCTGAGTACCAGTATTTGAGCAGTCTTAGTATAAGCATCCTTGAACATCATATGCGATTTTATAGCCATCAACATAAATTTGATGGGTGTACACAGATACAAAAACTTTCAGCTTCCTTTTGGAAAAAAAGAAATCCAAATATGCACCAAAGCAAGAAGCACCACAAACACTCTGGTCCATGGCCAGCTTTTAGATGCATGGTACATACATGAAGATACAGCCACGGCTATGTCTTGACAACACTTCACAGGATCAGGACCAAGTAGTTTCCTTATTCTACACAACAGTTTCCCCCATAGCTGTTCACAAATTCCCAACTGACTCAACATCCACACAGCGGTATAGCTCAGCTTTCACATACTCCATGCACCTTCTTTACTTCAGCATAACCTTCCTCATCCGCACTTTCTGCCTCCTGCGCTCATACTCAGCTACACACACAAAAAGAGCTTGGTGACCCTGGTTTCTATGTAGCTGCTTTATGACACCATGCCTGGAGCTGCCTGCTCCTCTCTCCATGTGTAACCGTCAGGCTCCACCACCTCTTCTGTGCCCATGGTACAACACAGCCGCTCTCGCGTCTTTGTTTCTCCCCTCATCTATGCGCAGCTCATTTGCACTACGCAAACGTCTCCTAGCGGCACACAAACAGTAATCCATGAAATAAAATAAGTCTTTTGTCAGTTATAACACTGAGTCACAGTCTAATGTTAATGATGCTGAAAAATGTTAATTACCTCCCAAGGCGATACTTGTCCCCAGCTGAATTTATTAGTTTGTTTACCAAATCTCCTTCTCTTGTGCATGTTCATTAGGCAGGCTGATAAAACACACAAAAATGCTGTGTGTGTCAGTGGGGTGGTAGAAGACCAGCTAAGCCTGGGGAGGCAGGGGAACTGTTTGCCAGGGCGAAGGGATTGTTAAATGCATGCAATATGCAGTGAAGTCTGGGCCATGAAATAAACAGTGAAGGGGTGGCCCGGCCACCACTGCCACAGGGACACGTGGCTGAATTCGGGGCAGTTTTAGGCAGGCACAAGCTGACCATGAAGCCATCTCCTCTGGCAGCAAGGGACCTGGCAATGATGGCAGGGTATTTCTGCAGGGCAGGAGTTCAGCCCCTTCTAGGCTTCTTAGCAAAAGCGTTTATTGACTTGAAGGCCTGTATTTATACAGCAGTACTGCAGTGCTGCAGCCCTGGGGGAAGCAGCAGGTTTTTAGTCAATACACTTTTGGCTCAAGCTAGTTATCTCTTTGGTTGTGGGTTTCTGAAGCCATCCTTTAAAACGAGCTAAAATGTAACATAAAGGAGACTTACCATGTCTGTGAAGAATTACTTTAGGGTCAAACAGTTCCTTATTACTGTGATCATGAAGCTTCTCAAATTAGCATTCCTGTGTGTAACAGGACATTGGCAAAACAAATCTAATGTACAGACACACAAGAAAACAACTGATGATGCCAGGAAATGCAATTGCTAAGTTACACCGACTATCCCATCCCTTTGCTCACTCGGCAGCTCCTAGATTTCAGTAAGGCTGGCTTTTCCTTGGCTTTTAAGCGCCACCTGTTGAAACATGAAGCCGCATGTCAGAGTCCAGCACTGGGACACTTGCTGGTGTCGTCAAATCATGCAGCTCTGAAAACGTCGCTCAGAGCGGAACTGGAAAAAAAATCAAACCCGCAACAAACTAAACGGTGTTTCACTTCTTCATAATCTCTGGTCCCAAAGAAGTTGGAGCAAATGAAAGCAAAAGTCAGAGTTTCCAGGATTTCTTCATCATTAAAATGAAGTAGGCATCACTGTCCACAGAAGCACTAACTCCAGAGTAGTAGTTCAAAAATTCATCTTTTGTAACCTGAGAACAAGAAAAACAGCGTTTACAATGTGTGATGGCTATATACTGTGGCCCAAAGCAAGATGTTTATGTAACACATACCCATATTTTGCAAATAATTCTTTTGCATCTTCCAAAGAAGTCTGATTTTTAGGTCAGACTGTCCTAATCTAGTATTAGGATGTGTTGCTGCAGCAAGCTCTCACACAGCATTTGGTCCAATGACACTGAGGTCAATGGATTGAGCTTCTTGCATTGGGAGACAGAGCTGTTGCTATGTCCTTGAAAAATTAATATAAGAAAAGTTATTCCAGTTATTGGTAAATATTGAGTGCATAACTCAGATGTCACAATGAAATTAGATTAGTCCAACATTAGTGCCATCACCAAATGAATGTAAAAAGCCCCAAAGGTTAGTCAAGCAATAAAAAATGAGAAACAAAACAGAAGTGCATTGGTGGAAATGTCTAAAGGAATAAATCTATGCCATAAAGTCAAAGCTTCTCTAAAGCAATCTGCTATTTTTTTTTTCCAGAAAATGTACATAAGCTAAAGAAAAAAAAAATCAGTAAATTTCAAATGCTGAAGTATCAGTTGACAATTAAAAAAAAAATAAATTGCAGCTTTTAGCAAAAATATAATGTTTTCAATGAAAAAAGAACATATTTATCTCTGGAAAATAAATACTGCTCACATTTTACCACAATCTCTGCTTTTCCACAGAAAATCAGGCTTGAGTTAACTTTCACAAAAAAATTGCACTTCCTTTCTTTCTTATTTTTCCTACTTGCCAAGACATTCAACAAAGTCTGGATCCCATCCCCATTCTTCAGCTGCAGCTCCCGCTGGTATCAACAGCAACATTATAAGCTGGGAGGAAGCCTGGGACCAGGTTTCGACAGAGACGGGGCTGCCGTACCTGGGGTCGGCTGCAAACCAGCAAGCTGAAGCTTTTGCATCCCACAGCGCTCCCGTCTCCTGCAGCCTCTGTTAGCCTGAGAGCTGAAGAGGTGCTCAAGCTGAAACCAATGCTCCCTTTGAAACCATGGAGACTTCAAACTCAGCTGGGGCAAATCAGTATGGCTGGGGGCTGCTTCAAATACCGAGGCTGCTCTCAGCCACCTGAGGACTTGGCATTAAGTACAGCCCACTAGGAAACCTGCTTTCTGCTTATCCCTTCCTCCTGAGCTGGCTATGAGAAAGGAATTCTAGAGAAACAGGATGGGCTATAACAATTTTCATAGAGAAAGTCATAGAAAGTGGGCAGCTGCCGACAGCGGCAGGTTGCTCTTGGTGTTATCTGTTTTACCAGGGAAAGCTGAGCGTGCTGCTGCTGCTGCTCCCGGTGTGGAGGACAGGAGCTGGGAGGCAAAAATAACTGAAATCACCAGGCTCGCTCCTTCTGCCAGCCGGTGACAGTGGAGGCCAGGAGCCCGGCTCTGGGATGGCAAAGCTCTGCTCTGCCCACGTGGCTGCAGAGGTTTGAGGCAGTACCATGTAAAAGCTGTTACATAAAGGCAAGTCGGCTTTCATACAGCAATGTGTGCAGGTGGTTTCATCTGCAAAAACCTCAGCTGCTTCTATCTGCCTTTGCCAAGACAGCTTTGTGCCAGGAGGCCAACAAAATGAATCAGATCAGTGAATATACCTTGTGGTCTAATTTCAAGAATATATGTTGGTGAATGGGGCTTGCATTAAAACTCAGTTTCTTGAACCAGAAATTTATGCTGCGGGAGAGAACATGAGCCAAACAACAGTTCTGGACCATATCAAGCCAAAAATTTCCCCTCCAGGACAAAAACACGAAGCCACAAAAGCACACAAGGGGCAAACCCAAAATGCAGTAAAGGATGCTGCAGAGTGCCGCCTTTCCCCAGGGAACATGCTGGAGGGAGAGGCTGTCCCCTGCCTCTCCACCGCTGTGCCTTGTGCTCTTTTGGGAGGGGGTCACAGAGATGCTCTGATGGCTCAGGTAGAGGTTGGAGCAGAGTTTGGGAGAGGTATAAGGGAGCCTTTCCCCTCTATGAGGGACCACAGGGTTCTACCAGCATTTTTGGAGCACGCTCCTGGTGCTGCCTGGTGGCAGCCCTGACAAGGCGCTGTGCCATGGGGCAGGCTGGAGCTCAAGGTGCAGGCGAAACCTTTGCCTCTCGTATTGGCCCACAGCCCTGCAGACTCAGATGTTCCTATGGTTTATGCCATCCTGTTTAGCGTCTGTTGCACAATCAGAAAGAAGAAATAGTGCTTCAAACATGAAGCACCGACCAAGATCTGACAATCTTGATGCTAGTGCCAGATACAATCGCGTGCATTGCTACCTATCTCCCAGTATCTGCCGTGTGTGCTGTGCAACCACAGACTGGCAGGACAGCCTGCATCACCATCTATCTCCAGCATCTGCTGGGTCTGTAACCGGTGCACAGCAACCTGCAGCTGAACACGGGCACTTGAGCTTCATTTTTGTCTCTCCCAGATCACAGTGCAGCAGCCCCAGCAGACAGGGACAGTGAAGTACTAAAGGGCAGCTCTGGGCACCTGCTGTTAGCCCCGATACTCATTCATGTCAAGTTCAAATCCCTTTAACTTGCTTTAACCTCTGCAAAGTGCTTCCACTGAGTCTCAGGTGTGTGTGCCCAGTGTGTCATTATAGCTGCACGCCTCCTGGTAGAGATTTTCCTACCTAGCAGCCAATGCAATGCCTGTGTTTGTGCCATGAATTTGCACACGTATTAATCAAATGACATTTCTTACAGCACAGATTCCAATTTGTGTTCTACAGCATCTGATTACCAGTGAAAAATCATGTTATTCTTTCCCAGATTATTTCTTCTTCCTGAAAGCACTATGCCTCTTCTGCAGTTACCAGTTTTTACTCAGATTGCTCCAGGAGCAACTCTGTTCCCACAGAAGTGAAACAAAACTTTGCCACTGACTTTGAAGGAATCTGAAACCAGCCCTTGGAAATGTGCTCCGTACAAATTTTGAAATGACTACATTGTGAAAAATGTCCCCCTGATGCTGAGAAATGTATCCAGCGAGCGATGAGGTCCACATGCAGGCAGACCCAAGGAGCCAGGAGCTGCTCTGAGGGCACCAGGGGTGCATTGGCTGCGGCTCTCACCTGCAGGGTGGGTGCTGAGCCCTCCCACCAGGATGAGAGGGTTTGAGCTCTCCTGGATCACATCCACAAAACCCTGTTAGTCAAGCTCAGTGCAGAAACCTCACCCTGGAGCACTGAGCTTTCCCCAGCTGTCACAGGCTCCGGCTAAGGCTCCCGGAGGCCGGTGACAAAGCTTCTGCTGGTTTTAAAAAATCATAGTTGCTTCCAGTACTACTCCTCCCTTCTGAAAAGGTATATTGCATTTGCGATTAAATAAAATTGGAAAGTATTAGCACTGAAAAGACAAACTGGTTGCAGTTATTGAGATTAAAACTTCTACTGCACTTGATTAAATGTCAGCACAACAGATCTCTGTGGGGTCTCAAGACATTAGATAGCATGTCAGAAGGAAATCATTTTTTCATTTTGTGATTCCCACAGTCCGTTCACATTACTTCCTTTTTATTTGAAACATAGCAGACAGATAACATGACACCCTGTTGTGGAGCCAATTAATAAATGAGAAATAAATTGATTCTACTCAAGCTGCCAGGACATGTACAGCCTCTATATGATAATAAGTTTGTTTTTCATATAAGGTATGTTGGCACTTCAGTAGCATCGCAGTAAGTAAAGGCTCCTCGTATGATCGATGGCAATCTTAAAGAGATTCTTTCCACCGGTTTCCAGTGTCAGCCAGTATGCAAGCTTCTGGAGGCTTACAGATCAAAGAAAATAATTGAGTTCACAGCCTTTACTGAGGAATTGCAAGCAGCTATTGCTTGTACTGAGATCATGGCTGGACAAAACAAAAGCAGAGTTTGCATAGGACCAGAGCAGTAAGCATTCAGGACTTCAGTGTTTGAACTTGTAGCAGCCCAGGCTAAGTAAGAGCTGAGATTTCATCAGTCAAGCTCTTTTGAAAGTCCAGTCTATAAGCCTGTACTGCTTTTAGCTGGCTGCCAGCCTGAAATGGAGCAAATGCCGCCATACACAAGCCATTTACTCTTTGCTACAGCAGCAGCATCTCAGTCTGGGAGAGCAGCAAAATGATGCGAGAGAAGCAGAAAGAAGATGACAAAAGGAAAAGGAATCAAGGCAGGAATAATTAGACAGCACACACACCCTTCTTTTTTTCTTTTTTCTTTTTTTTTTTTTTTTTAACAGTTTCCTTTGTGCACCATTTCCCCACTCCCTGCATAGGAAAAGGACAGAAGATCTCAGAACTGAGACAGCCTCATTGGTGTGACCAGGAGGGCAGGCTCCCATCCTTTTTTCAGCATCAGAAGCAGAAGATGACAAGACAAGAAAGTTACAAGTTCTTTAGTTCCCAGAAAGTTCCCTGAAGTCATAGCTTGGTCATAAACCAGTATAAATACAAAAAGTAGTAAGCAACTTTCAGTGCAGGTGTGTACAGACAACAGCTACCAGGCCAGTAAATGTTCCAGAAAGAGTTAGAAGAAAATACTGTAACACACGTATGCCCTTTAAAGAAAGATATTAGTGAGAAGATCTCACAGTACAAAAAGAAAGAAATCAAAGGGGAGAAAAAAGCTATAAGCAGGCCCACAGAGGTTTGAAACAAGGCATGCACAGGAAAGATGCCTGTCTGCCGAGCTGTAAGCCAGGGAGAAAACAGGGCTTTAAAGAGCGTTTTGCATTTATTCTGGTCCGTATCTCCCCTTCTTGATTTGTTTCTCCCTCCAGCCTCCTGGCACTGGGAACTCACATGTCCCCAGCAGCGAGCTGAGCAGTTGCTCCATCCTACAAGTGAGACCTAAGAAGCCAAGAGATGCTGCAGTGCTACTGGTGAGAGGGCTACGTGACCCTCCTGGGACAGTCTTCCTCACATCTATAGCAGTCTGCCCCAGACCACCACCCTTCCAGAATATTTCAGTTTCCTCCTCTTGTATCTTCTGTCTAACAGAGCTGTATCTAACACTGGAGGAGGGGATACATTCAGGAGGCACAGGGACCTACTGCGGATGTCTGAGAAGAAAGGAGCAGCTCATCTCAGAAAAGACAAGGCATGTCAGGGATGCAGGGAGAAAAGGGACAGACCTGCAGAGTGGCTGGACGCCAGATCTGCTCTCTGATTATGCGCCAATCCCCTGAGGCTGAGCCTACCAAAACATGTGGGAATTATTTCTGCAGATTGACTGTAATTGGCACAGTTACTAGAAGCTGTTATTATGGAAAATGAGCATGGTGTTGTGCATACACTTAATCATGGGAACCTACAAAAGGTGGAAGTAAAGTCTTGCTCCTTTAATCATATGATCAGAGTTTCCAAGCATTCTTCATCATGATGATAAAATAGACATCTGTGTCTATTGAAGCGCTGACTCCTGCATAGTAGTTCATGAATTCTTCTGTTGTGACCTGAGACAGAAGGATTTAAAATAGGAAAATGAACCTTTATTTTTTTTAATGCCGTAAGTCAAAACCACACATTAAGAACTCTAAATGAAACTTAACAACTGCTGTTTCATGTTGTTGCTAGTGAAAAGGAATCCAACAGGAAGAATGAAGACACTGAAAATTTGCCTGAGTTCACTTCTTTGCTAGAAATAAGAGCTCTTGTCCTCCAGGAACACTTGCATGGAAATGAAACGTGAGTTAAACTAACCTTACCAGGAACTAACCTTATCAGGAACTGAAGTTAAAATCAGTGCTGATCAAGACGACAAATGTTTTAATACATTTTTTTCCAGGGATGCTATAATCTGGTTCTTTGCATTATTATTAATAAAAGTGGATCGGGTTTCTGGTGCAACCCAGAGACAGCTAGAAGCTTTATATCCATTCACTAGAGAGAAAATACCATTGCTCTAAACAGGTCTCACTTAAAGAATTGAGGTTCTTTCAAATACCTAAGACTTTTGAATATCTTTCATGGGTATTTTCAGGTTGAATTGGTTTTAAAATGACCATTAAAAAAAAAAAATCAGATTAGCAGATACAAACACTGCCTGTCTCTTGTGATGCCTTAACTCTTGAACTGTATAGGTCATTCTTTGAATAAACATCACAGAAAAATATTTGCTCCTACTGCGTTGTGCATTTGAGAGCTAAGTAAAACGTGACAACTGGGAGAAGTGAACGCTGTAGACTGTCCTACCATCAGAAACCGATTACAAGCTTCGCTGACCCTGCCTATTTCAGAGGCACCCAGCAAGATCACGGTGAAAAGGACCTTTCTAGCAGATGCTTAGCCTTGAGGCATTTCTGCTAAAAACATTTTAGGTGTTCAGCTCATACCAGTGTCATTAGTGATCTCAGACTCCGGCACAGGAAAGTCACAGTCAGTTCCCAGAAGGAACTGCAATCAGGTGGACTAACATCAGGATTGCTGAACAAGAGGTGGGTGCTCAGAGTAACTTTTCTATAAGCTCAAACACTGCAGCGTTTATGAGGTAAAAGGCACTGAACTTGTCAAGGATCATTTTGGGGATTCATTGAATTTATGACCTCAGCACAAAAAGCAGGAACGTTTTGCTTGAGGTTTGCTAGATGTCATCACTGCTGCAGAGAAGGAAGGGGACAACTCACGTAACTGGTACTCTGAGGATGACACAACAGAAAAAGGGATGAAATTCAGCTCTACCAAGTGCAAAGTCATGCCCAAGTGAAATAAAACCCATCACCTCTCTACAAACTGAGAGCCTGCCTGTTGGAAATAAAGCAAGTGGGGGATTTGGATGTAGTAGCCATCTGTAAGACAGGTAGGAGTCACCAGTGTAGTGCAGCCATGAAAACCGAGGTGCAACCTCTGAAGTGTGAAGTGTTAAAGACATTCCACAAAGAGCTGATGAAACGTTATCTAGTTCGTTATTATGAACAGCTCAGATTGAGAGTATCACCATGTGACCAGCGGAGATCCACGATTGCTCTGAGTTGGTCAGACACGTGTAAGTTCAGACCAAAGAAGTTTGCAGGCACATAACAACAGGGGAAACAAAGCATGCTTGGCTCAGAGATGGTTACAAAGCGGATGCATAAGAAGTCCATCACAGAAGGTGCCCAGGCTTTGCACCTGCACCAGAAAGTCAAGGCAGAGGGCTGGAAGGGCTCCCAGCCCTGCCTCAGCTAGTGCCCCTCAGGGCACATGGCTGGTGGCAGCCCCCCCAACCCCACCCTCCCTCCAACTCTCTGTGGAAAAATCTGTCTCTATTATGGACTGATTTCCAAGTCAAGTGTCTCAGTAATTACACACACTGGAGACGCGCTAACTGTAAAGTACTTCACATACAAGGGAACCTGCTTTTGAACTGGATCCTGGTATGTATCCTCCTAAGAAGTGAAAAATCCTCCAATTTATGTGGATCTTGAAAATCAGAAATTGTGTGGGTTAGTCTGAAGATATAGAGTAACCTATGAAAGTAAAGCATCAAGGCTACAAGCCTGTAAATGCAATCTCACGTCTACCCTTGCACCTCCTGCAGAGCCCCTTTGCCTCCGAATGCATAAGCAAGCTGCGCCGAGAGTCCTACACAGAGGTTATACATCCATTTTACTGTCCCCCATAAATGTGATGTAAATGCATGTTTGGTACTGCGATCGCTCTCAGATTTGATAATTTAAGTCAAATGCTGAGTCAGATGGTGATTTCATGGCTTGACATTAGATGTTTCACTTACCTTCCCATCTTTGTCATAGGGTGAATCAAAATTATCCAGAAAGGCCCTAAAAACTTGATCTTCTGTCCAGTCTCCATTTTGGTATTTGGGATGATGCTTTGCATTATACACCCCCCGTAAGTCTTCAATTGTTATGACACCATCTCCAGTCTTATCTAACTTCCTAAATGCCTGCATGATGATCTCTTTTCTTGCATTCGACATGGGAGGCTGTAAAGAAATATTAACAGAATCATTTTATTTCTGCCAACTACTTGGCCAGTTCTAAATTCAAGTAACTGCTGTTGTTAATAGTAAACCTATTTCAAGGCACCTGGGACAACAAACTGACAGTCTACACTGTCCATGAGCTAGGAAGGGCAATCACCAAAAAAGCAGTGTGATCGAGATTATTCAGTGTCTGTCAATACGATAGTAAATGGACAATAAGAGAGAAAATGCTACCTAGAACAGTTTTCTATTCTACCCATTGTAAATATTTCTAACAAGAAATTACTAATTACTCTAAGCACTAATTATTTTTTTTCTTAATTGTTTAGACTTCAGCAGAGCAAAGAGGCTCCAACCAAAATCAGTCACACTGTGGTTGATTAGAGAAAGCCACCACTGGATTAGTTCATGTTATAAGGAGATGCATCATAAAATGACAGGCAAAGAAATGAGATTAATGGGCTGAACCACATAGGTACCTGGACGACAATATAGGAATTTAGGTACCTAAATCAAGGCAGCAATTAATAAAAAAAATCACAACCATTTATTTGCAACTGAACTATTCTATTCTATTCTATTCTATTCTGTTCTGTTCTGTTCTATTCTATTCTATTCTATTTGCGAGGAGCCTTACGCCTTGCCAGTAAATTGCAGAGACATGTTGGCTTCTGAGCTCTCTCATCCACAGCGGTGTTGTTTAGGGTGATTTTCTCCTTTAGCATATTTAGATGGAAATAGAATATTTTAACTTCTCAAGAGTTACTGACTTTTTAAATAGAGCTGTAGACTTTGCTAATTACTAAGGTGAACAAAAGTGCTGTGTTTCGTGTTCAGCTAATGACAAATCAAGACTTTTTCTCCATTTAATGCAGTAATAATATAAATTCCCAGACTTACTCTCAGTGTAACAAGAAATTCATCAAAATCAATTGTTCCACTGCCATCTTTATCAAATATCCGGAAAATCTCTTGTGCTTCTTCCTTGTCTATCATCATAGCATAATCATTTAATCCTTTCACAAACTCTTTGAAATCAAGGGTCCTGCTGTTGTCATCATCCATAATCCGAAATACTCTGTGAAAAATGTGCAATTTGAGGAGAATGCACAGGAAAACTTGGAAAATGCTGCAGCGGTTTAAGCACAGTGCCGGAGCACAGGGACACCTTACTGAGATAACATTTCCCCCTTGTACTGTACAGTCTTCTGAGAAAAAAAACAAAAGAGGGAGGAAAAAAAAAACCAACAACCCCACACACACACTTATTGACAGCAGAGATGACTTGCTTAGATTGGGTGCCTGAATATTACACAGCTGAAGTTAAATGAGGTGAAGGCTGCCTTAACTGAAGCAGTCTTCCTATTCAGTACACACTGAGCCGTCTGAAAGTTGGGCATGTAGATGAAGTTCCAGCTGGTCACCTAGGATCCCTCTGTGGTTTATGGGGCCTGGGAGGGAGTTTCAGGGTGTGATGCAGCTCCCCTTTCCTAGGAGTGGCGTGACCCACACTCTCAGGGTGACTGCAGAAGGAGTCTAGACGCCTCCCATAAACTAGACAGCTAATAGACCATTACATACAAGGGAATCACACCCCAACGGAAAGGAAGCACAAAATCCCCAATATTGAGATACTTAAGTCAATTATAGAAAATACCAGAGAGAGGGGTATGTTTTATGTTCCCCCTCTCTCCCTGGCAGGAATTGTTCTGGGTCTCTAGGAAGCACCTTCCTCTGAGGGATTCACAGTCTTTGGTCCTTCAACAGGCGAGCAGGTCAGTCCTGTCTCCTAAAACACAGGAGCCCCAAGCCCAGGCTCTGTGGGTTGTGGCATTTGCATTGGAACCAGGAAACTCAAGTTTTGGTCCCTGCTTAGCCTATGAGCAGCTAAAAGTATTAGGCTGAAAAATGGATTTGATTGCTTAGACTCACCTGCCAAGTCCTTTGATGCCTGCAGATCCCCTTGCTAAACACTGCAGGCGAAGTCTTTCTACGGGGTCGGTGGTTTTGGACAGATTTCTTTTGGCCTGGATTGCCATCTCTCGGTCATGCCTTGCTGTGCCCGGCATCTGGAAGACCAAAGCGCTTGTACGGTGTGGATTCCCATGCACAAGGCAGAGTGCTGAAACCTGCCTTAGTATATGGAGCATCCCAAATTCCTCACTTGCAAGGTGCTGGCACCTCTCTCATGAGGACTCATTTTGACCCTCTATTTCCTTTTCCTTATATCCTTCTATCAGAAGGGGAAATTGCCAATATGGGCCACCAACCCTGAAAGGACAGCTCAGCCAACCACCCTGTGATTAACCCAGATGCAAATATGAAAGTGTGGGTAAGAATTTGCTGCCTACAGTGTACGAACGCAGTGAAAACTGGTGGACGCAGCCAGGAGAGCACTGCTGCCTCCGCACCATCAGCAACCCTGCTGAGCCTCCTCAGCCTGGCCAGGTTTGCAGTTAGCATTTGCCCACAGGTAGAGCTGTGACAGCAAAACATGTCCTGGGTGAGGACTTTTCCTTATGTTTGCTTTTGTTCCACTGTAGTCCTAATTCTCCAGAGCAGGGCTTTCTCCCATTGCACATCTAAGCAACGGTGATCACCCCGAGACCTGACCTCGCCTACAGATGACACCTTGTGCTATTTTAACACAACTGCAGAACAAATTAATACCTTAAACTTGCACAGCATTTAGCACCCCAGGATTTCAGGACTTTGCCAACAGTCACATAAGCCTTCCAGCTTCCCTCAGAGGAAGACAGTGGGATAAAAAGTGGGAAAACCAGCCCGTGGACTTGCAGCACTGCAACAGCACCACCAAGAGCAGCACACCCAGGCTGGCAGAGGGTCGCTCCTTCTCCCACAGGGATTATTTGTGCCTAGTGCTAAAAGTACTAGGGCTGCCCATTCCCGTACAGACATTTTAGGGGCACATGCTTAGGGCCAGGACTGCCACTCCCTAGCCTGGCTGCTGGGTCTGCAGATCACGAAGGCCCTCAAAATATTTTCCAGCCTTTAAAGCATCACAGGACTGGGGCATGAAAGAGTCACAGAAGGGCTGGGCTGAGTTACAGCAGAGCTCTTGACTCGGAGGGCACTTGGTGGTCTGCTGAGGGGTGCTCTGGGATGGGGAGATGAAGAAGATGGGCGGCCCTGTGAGGCATCATCGGTGCACATTGCCGTTCCAATCTCATTGTCATTGCATGTGCAGAAGTGTGAATTGAATCGGTCAGAGAAAACTGAGAAACGTGGAATTAAACTGTTTCATCTTAACTACTCCACTCCTGTCTACAGGGCATTGGCTACGGCAGCTGGTAATGTCACGTGTGCTTCAGACAACACCAGCTGGGCTTGGAAAAACAGAAAAATAAAATGTTTTTGTTCCCCCCAAATGGTTTCAGTACTAGCTTATTGTAGAAGTCTAGCGTGGTAGAAAAGAGACCATTTCAGTTTTTGCTTCAGCCAGAATGAGCAAAGTTCTTCTGGGAACTCGTTAACGAGTGACCAGAAAGACCTTACAGCTATGTGAGATCAACAGTCAAAATGTTTTCTGCAAACAATGACCTGTCCTTAAGAGGAGATGTTTAGCTGGCAAGAATATAAAATACAGTGAGGTTTGCACTGTGTTTATGTAATTTACATAAATTATGTAATTTACATAATATAATTATGTACTATAGCTTATGTATCTATAATGCCTATGCATCTATATGTAGAATGCGTAACGCATGCATAGCACTGTGCAGTATGCCTCTATACTATGTTATGTATTTATATAGATCTATAAATACTGAGACCGATTGATAACATCACTTGTCTCCACTGCACGCTGCAAAAACCTACGCAAACACACACCATGCAAAGAGTGTAGTAGCTCTTTGCCCCAGGTTCAGCGGAGGCATTTCCAGTATACTGCAATACACATCAAATAATCATTGCAGAGAGATTCACGAATTGAAGCTAGGGAGGGATCATCTGATATAATATGTATTATGATCTCTTGTATCTCAATAAAAGCCCCTGAAACTGGCCAATCTTCAGTTATCTCTGCAGTAAGTACAAAGTTTGCTTCTACACCTACCAGCATTTGTAGCTGAGAACTCACCATCTCTAGGCTAAGTTGTTCCAGTATTGAATCATTTGCTTTTTAAAATATGTTCTTTGTTTCTAGCTTGAATTTCCCCAATCATTAGATGCTGTTTTACTTTCTTTTACTAGATTAAAGAACTACCTATTAAAAATTTGTCCAGATGCAAACACTTGAAGGTCCCTTTTAAACCCTCTTTGGCTAAGTAATTAGACACAGCTTAGGACTCTCGCTACAAAATGAGTTTACGGATGTTGGATAATTCTGCTGTTGTTCCTGAACTTTTCCAGTTTTTTCCAGTGTTCCTTTTAAAGTGGGACAGAGCACTCTAAATCTCACTAATGCCATAGGCAGACATATTCTCTTTTTTTTCCCCATGTATCATGGTTAAAAACACTAACAGCAAATATTTCTGCTGCTCTTTGTAAATCTCCATTTTCTGTAATGTTCAATAACAAAATCACCAACACCATGTTGTTATCTAAAACTCAGCAATTAAAGACTGTTTGTAAAGTGATTGCATTTACACATTACACTAAAGCCTCTTAAACATGACCTGGCTTCCTGTGTCACACAGCAGTATGCGTTTGAGAATCCTTTCTATACATTCAATAAATACAGAAAACCAGTTAAATATAAACACTACTACATGCAAGCCTGGTCCATAGTAACATGTCTACCACTTCCCTATTTCAGTTGGCTGCTGGTTTAAGCTAGAGATAAACCCTTCCTAGGCTGTTAAAAGACTATACTGCATTGTAAGAAAACAGATTCTGAATCAGAGCAAGGACAGAGGAATCACAGAGATTCACATGCTCTCTCCTCTCCTTTCATTTTGCTTTTGCCCCTTTTTGGATGATGTGAAGTAATTAAAGATACAGTCAGGATTTGCTGAATATAACAGTTCTCTGTATACCTTACAAATGTGTTATGTATTAATACAAGAAAAGGTCATAACCATAATTTTGCATGTTTTTAATTCTTATATCTCTTCCAAGATCATCAGATGTCTCCCACGGTGAAATGGAAAAGGGGCTGGTTAATTTAATTCTGAATGCTAGAGGGTTTTGTTTTGCGTAACAGCCTGGGCTATGAGCAATTACAATACCCCATGTTCTCAGCATTGTTTGTTTCTGTAGGCAATGTTGTGTTGTGCAGGCTGAACAGAAATGATTGCATTTCTTCTTAACAAATACAAAACCTGAAATTTTGGGTTGGGTTTTTCCAGAAGAACCTTAGGCTGTTCAGCAACCAGATCCCTTTACATCCCTCTAAGCCTGAGGCTTAAACCTGGAGAATCAGATTTAATCTAAGCTCAGCACCATTCGTTTATACATTATTCTTCAGCTGAGGCCAAGAGCCTCCTGTGAAAATCCTGAAAAACACCCCAGTGTGGCAGGCAGAAACCCGTACCCGTACGAGCCTCTGGATTATCGTAGGCTCCTGAAAGCCCCTGTCCTGGCCAAACGCGTGAGTCACACACTACGCCTGAGCAGAAGATCTCGGAGTCTGGGAATAGATTAAGTGTCCTAAACCAACTGCACCCATTTGGTTTATTCCTAATAATGTCATTAAATTATTAAGAGCATGAAAACTGCATGAGTATTTGGCAACCATCTAAACACCTTCCCAGCCCCACTGACCCCCCTGTAGCAGCCTCCCCTCCCCCTCTCCACCATCCCCAGCATCATCCGGCTCCCACCTTCTGGCAGGTGGGGCGTTACTACTCTTGCTATTTTGCATTTTTTTTCTTTTTTTGCAAAATATATACAATGATATATGTATATAAAAAACCCCCTACTCTTGGCCGAACCGCAACCTCAACTGATCAGAGAAGCTCACTGCGAGCTAGCAAATGAGAAAATCCTTTACCTGCAATGCTATCCAGCACCCGGGGTTTCCACCCAGGACTTGGGAGGTGTCGGGGGGCTGGGACAGCGTCGTGCCCCACCTGCCTCCCGGCTCCCAGGCTCTCGCTGGGCTCTGGCGGTAAGTGGAGGGGATGCAGGGCCGCGGGCTCACTGCAGACCTTCCTTGTCCATCTCGTTTTACTTGTTTACACACCCAGCCGCGTTGGCCCCCCCCTTTTTTGGGAGGCCTGGAGTTTACCAGCCGGTCTCCAAGGTGACACTGGTGGCTGCGGCTGGCCCAACCTGCAGTTACACTGCTTCCCTGGGAGATTGCCGCTGGGTTGCAAGAGTCCTTTTATTTAATCTCTTTTAAAATCAATGCCTTCCTTCTCCTCTCTGCCCACTGCGGGGGAGGGGGGGGGAGTGGGACACACCTCGTGCTGCCCCTCACCGAGATGCCCAGAGATGCCTGCAGGAGGGTGCAGCATCGCCATGCCAGCGTTGGGCATGGCTATGTTTTGATAACACGTTTCTCTGCTCCGTAGTTGATAGGGTTGAAAAAACTTGCTGGTTCAATCCTTTACTCAAAACACAATAGGAGAAAATAAGTAAAAGCCTGTTTCACAAAAAACAAGTTGCCGGCGTACATTTTTTCCTGCTGATTAATTGCCGTTTTGAAGACCCGCTGGTGGTAAGAACCTCTGGGGAGACGCTGAGATTGTGTTCATTCACAGCGAGAAGAAAACTGAAAAGGTTAAACACCCATATGATGAGAAAAAATTGCTGTCTTGCCACAGCTACTAACAACTCTGTCTGCAGAAGGTCACAAACATTACCAGTGACATGGTGTAACACTTGGAGAAGGAATCAGTGTATTGACAGACTCCTTAGGGGTAAAAAATAGCCTGTGTTATGCCCCCTGGCCCTCTCCGGCAGCAGCAAGCTGAACACACAGGGTCAGGGCTGATGGCAACAGCAGCCCGTACAACTCGATGCGAGAGCACATGGGAAATGGAGAGAAAGCCCATTTCTGCCCATGGATAAAACACTGAGCAAGAATGAATAAGTGCATCATTTCCTGAGAAGAGCAGAAAATGATTTTAGGCAATTACCAGAGTAATAACATTTTCATCCTGGCGGGCTGCTTATCTTTCATCGACAGGTACTTCCTGGTACTAAACCGTAGCTTGTGCAAGACTTCATATATACTTTATATCTCCCATCTGGCAACTGATTGTACATTAATGCACAAGCAGGAAACAATGCTTGTTTAATCATTCAGTGATTCAAAAATATTGACTTTGTGACAATGTAACACCCCCCCCCCGTCTGCTATCTCTATTTTGTGAATTGATCTCCAGAGGCCTCCTGGGAATACAGAAGAGATAAGGGGCTCCGAATATGACCTGGGCTGCCGGTGCAGGAGGAGCAGCCCCTGCCGTCTGCCAGCACACACTGCAAAGGCAAAATGGAGACGCTGAGACTGGAGAAATAATTTTCACTGAACAACAAGTTGGTCCTTGAAATTCAGCATCCCACCTCAGTAAAGCAATTCTTCAGATGCAGAATTTGCACTGACTTTCAGAGGGGTGCATGTAGATTGGAATAGCAAGGACAGGTTCTTGAAAGCAAAAGAATAAGTTAATTTAACATCTGGACACTTGGCTGCCTTCTGCTGCCTTTCCTGGTCTCTGCCAGTGAGCCCAGGCATACGCATACACACATGGATGTTCAGTCTACCTTCCACACACTCCTCTGAAACCTGGACGGTGCCATGTCTGAGCTGGTTAATGAGTTATGAATCTGAACAATTATTAATGTGCTTTCAGGTGTCTCAGATTGCATCAGGCTGTGATTAAGTTTATTTGATTGTACCTGCTCTGTTACTGTGCACAAAGCTGCAAGCAGAGCTCAGTGAATTCGGAATTTATCATAAAGGAGATAGAGGTTTCATCAAAACTCTGGAATTTTCCCTCCTCGTTTTCTAACTAGCTCTGAATAAGTACCTGTTTGATTCTTAGTTTTGTTCAGTCTGAACAGCCTGAACTGCCTGCTCAGTTTGTGGTTCAGCACTGGACTGAATCTACTAAGGAAAAAATCTATGAGATCTAACATGATCTATACACTCATGACAGAGATTGAGATCTTGTCAATTTAAGTTCCAAAAAATTCAGATGTCTTGTTGAATTTAGGCAGGAGTGAAGGTGTAAGAAATGTCTTATAAGCATTATAAGAAGTGTCTCAAAGAAAAGAGAGAAGCCACTGGGAATTTTGCCACAGTTAGTTTACATGCACCAGTATTGTTTCTTAATGTGCTATCTGTGACCATCACTGCCAAGAAGTTCTCCAGCAGTGAAAAGTGCAGGTAGGAACACATCCGCTTGTACTTGGTAGGAGAATCAGCATGGTGTTTAATTTTCAGTACAATTAAATTAGCAGGCTAAAAAAAAAAAAAAAAGCAAGCATGAAGTATCAGAACACTATACACCAAAGACGACTAATTTTACAGGATAAACCTTTGGGTTTTTTCCTGCCATTAAAATTGAGAAAGTTTCACATACACCAAAAAAGAAAGCCCCATGGTAAGTAACATTGTCAAGGGAAAAGTATTCCCATTTTAAACCAAGCTATAATCCAATTAAATTGAACTCCCAATCCAAATAAAATGCTTTTATATCAAAAAATGCTGTCTCCCTGTGTGGTTTGTAGTTACCCAGCTGAAATTAATTGTGCTCATGACTGTTCTCTGGAGCTGAGACCAGCTGGCATATGCAGATCATGCCCATGCTGCTGAACTGCTTCCAGAGAGGGTGGTCACATCCAGCCTGCCTTCTGGGGACAGTCCCCAGCCCTGCTTTTAACGGAGACATAACCCAGTGTCTCCACATGGGTCTGACCCCACCACGGTGACCCTCAGCTCATCCCTCCAGGTTGAGGAGCCTTTCCAGCCCGGAGAGTGCACAGTGCCGGCAGCGCCTGCCTGATGGATCGCTCTGCCTGGCTACGCATCTTCAGCATTCCTTACCTTTACCTTGTCTTACCTTACCTTTTCTCCTCACTCTGGGGAAGCACAAACAGATTTTTTTTTTTTTAACACTATGTCTGCTGTTAAAGGCATGTGTTGCTTGACAAGTTTTTTACGGTGGTTTGAGTTCAGGAGCCTTCCAGAAAAGGGGGTAGTTATTTTGAAATATTTTTTTCTTGCATACCTACCATAAATCTGCTTTCAGTTGGAGAATGGATAATGAAAACACAAGATACTTCAGCTTTTTAAGAAGTTCAGCAACTAATGTTTACCAAAAATCAATTATTTTTATCCCGTGCCTTGAAATAACGAAACTTTAAGTTTTTAAAGATTTCAGGCAAAGTGGAAAAAACTTCATTTTATGTTTGGGTTTTTTTTTGTTCTCTCACATTTCTCAAAAATATTGACAAGCTTCTGTCAACCACAGTCAAACAATGCAATGGGGGTCTGACATGCATGAGAAACTTCTATGCTCAACCCCCTCTCTCTTTCCTCCAGAGAAGAAAACAGTTAAATGGACCCACCGTTTAGTAGGATCAAATACCTTTTGATGCTGAAAAGCTGTGCTTGACCATTGCAGAGGGGAGGAGGTAAGGAAGAACAGGAAACAGTCTGCAGCTTGCTGCAACAAAACCCAGAACTATCTGTTTTCACTGAAGAGGGCAAAGGGAAGGGAGCCAAAACCAGAGAGAAGAAGATTTCAGTCAGTTGCTCCTCAAAGGGGCCTCCCTAAAGACGATCATAAAGTGCTGGAATAGGCTGGGGAAAGAAGAGTGGTTGTGAAGTCTCTGTTCTTGGCACAGGCACATGCCAAAGGCGGAAGCCTTGATCATTTTATGACATCCCTCCCAGTCCTCTGAAATGTGGATTTTTACAGGTATATGGGATCATGCAGGCACAATTAGGCAGGAGGGAAAAAGGTGGTAAGGAAGCAATGTCAGTAGTTGTACAGGAGAGGGCAGAGGCTCTTTCTTCTAGGATATGGGCAAAGCATTGGCTGCAGGAGTAGCCCCAGGCTGCAGGGAGGAGAAGCTGTATTACTTGCCAGTGAGGGGAATACTTCGCTCGTCAGCCCGTGGAGCCTGTCTGACTGCAGCTATTACTTCAGTCTGTGTGGTACCATTTCTAAAATAACCACACATAGGATGTATTTTTTTTTGTTTGTCTCTCCAGCTTCCTCTGGAGCTACCAGGGACTATTTTGGTTCCTGTCTCCAGATACTTGCTGGTGGCATGTGAGTCAGATGCTTTTCCCTACTAGGGCACGCTTGACATGGCAGCACGATTCAGCACAAGCCTACCCCAACAGCCACCTTCTCATTCACTCTACTCATCAACACACTGGTGATAACACCATAAGTCTAGAGAGCTTAGTCATGTCCCAAACTCCCTTCTCTCCATGGCCTGCTCACTTCAGAAGTGACTTTTGTCACCCAGGAGGATTAGCTATTGTCAGGCTCCTCTGCACATGTTGAGCCCTGAGATGGTGCCGCCTTGGCATGTGAGCTGCTGTTGCCTCAGTGAAGATCTCGTTCCTCTGGCTGCAAAGAACTGATTCGTACAGGGATGAGTCAGTAGACTAAAGACCCAGGGCCAGATCTCAAAACAGATTAATGCCAAGTACTGGCATTTACCCTCTCCTAATGCTGCAGTGCCCAAAACCTTGTGGCTTGTGACCACCAGAAACTGAACATTCAACTCCTTCAAAAGTACCGCTGTTCAAAGAGGACCCGCCCCAATTCTGACCTAGTCCCAGAAACAGTGAGAGCCCAACCATATGTACTTAGGGCCATTTTTAGCTACCAAGAACACCTCAGGTATCTGCACAGAGCTACACAGGACTTACCTGAGCTCTCCTCAGAGAAGAGCTGAAGGGATGGCAGAATGCCTAATGGTACCAAATGCTGGCATTTAGGCAGCTGAATTACCCTCTAGCTGTCCGTCCCATAGAATTACAGCATTGTAAGAACGTTTAAAGTTAAAAACTAGTTTGTTTAGGTCAGCCCAAAGGTCTGCTGGCCCAATCTCTTAATTCCCACAGTGGCCAGCAGCCACCATTGGGGTATAAGCACCGGGCATGCCTGTAGAGTTCTCCTCCCCATCTGCCCTCCATAAACCAGCCATTTCCCAGCTTCCTGAGCTGGAAGTTGCACCTATAGGGCTATTCTCCATGAGTTTCTCTAGCCTCTCTTTGAACCCATTAACACATTTGGCCCTTGTGAAAATCTCACAGTAACAAATACCACAAGCACTGAGTTGTCATATCCTGCAGGTCACATCTGGTATTGCAAGCAGCCGTTCAGATTTTGGGGCATCCTCACTGATGAATGAGGACTGAAAGGCAAGATATGAGGTGGTTGCCAAAGTCCAGCAAGTGCCTCTGCCAACAGGCTTGCCAACTTTGTGACGAGGGGTTTAACCCAGGTTTGCTGGGACTCATGACCAAAGCCTTAGGAGAAGGAGAGGCATGGGGTGGCCCTAACACCTCCCAGCTGAAAGCAGCACTGCTGGCAACCAACTCAAGTGCCTGCATAGCACAGATGCACGTGCACAAGAAGAACAGAAGGAATTAAGTCTAAGCACACTCCTCCTTTACTAGTTTCTTCCTGTTTGCCTGGTGTAGGAGTCAGACAGGTTTGTAATTCCAGGCTAGGTCATCAGACATGGCTTTCTGAGGATGCTACTTTTTAGCCTTGGTGGAATTAAATCTGCTTAGCACCTGGTGCACCTTCATAAGTCTCCAAATTTTAGGTCCCCAGGAAAGTGTCTCTCTTAAAATAAGTGCATGCGTTCTCTACCTAAACGGTGGACACGTGTAGGTGCCTTTGACATCCTCCAGGCAAGCCCAAGGGAGTTTGGTGTCTGTTTCCCCCAAAGCTTCCAAGGGAGCGAGGCTCTCGCAGACATTCATAACACTCTGCAGAGAGATGGGGGATCTGCCATCACAGCCTGGAGTACTGATCCGAGCCCACAGCTCCCACAGGGCACATATATGGGATAAAGATGAAGGCAGATTCCTTCTCCACTATCTCCTGGTTCCCTAAAGTTTGGCTTTTGGATTGTTTTTTCCAGTATCATCCTCCAGCATCCAGTCTGGGCATGCTCTTCATTACTGGAGGAAGCAGACCACTTAGCCAGGAGACTCCAGCTTGAGCTTGTGAACTTCTGTGGCTTTGTAAATGCTGACTAGGAGAAACTGCCAAACCCTTTCTCTGGGATTTGGCAGCAAAATTAGTGTTTTTCAGATATCAGCAAGACCTAAATAGCAGGCTTAGATGCTGCAGCCCTTGTAGCTCGGAGCTTATTTCCATTTTAGCAAAAATCACCTCTACCAACTGAGAAGGCTGCGGGTGCACAAGAAGCTGGGAGGGGGCACAGCCAGGACAGCTGACCCAAACTGGCCAAAGGGATATTCCATACCATGTGACGTCATGCTCAGTACATAAACTGGGGGGAGTTGGCCAGGGGGGCCGCTGCTCAGGGTCTGGCTGGGCATCAGTCAGCAGGTGGTTAGCAATTGCATCATGCATCACTTGCTTTGTATATTATTATTATTATTATATATTTCAATTATTAAACTGTTTTTATCTCAACACACGAGTTTTCTCACTTTCACTGTTCCGATTGTCTCCCCCGTCCCACTGGGGGCGGGGGGGAATGAGTGAGCGGTTGCGTGGTGCTCAGTTGCCGACTGAGGTTAAACCACGACAGATATGCAAAATTAAAAACAAAACATCTACCTTAGTTTTAAAATTCCGGGTTTTTTCCTGCTTCTTAACATGGAATGAAATACAGAGAATTCCTTTCAGTAGCTGCACACAATCTCAATCCTACAGGCTTCCTTTCTCCCACACGGCAGTTTTGGAAATCAAGTTAGAGATGTCTTTCTATACTGTTCTGTCTCTTTCTGTTACGATGGCATTAAAGGCTTCAGCCTAACGGATCTTACTTTTTTAAAAGAATTCACATGAAGGAGTGCATGTAAACTAGTTCCATCTGCTTGCTGCCCCCTGTGTATTACAAACCACTGAAATGAAAAAATCACAGTGCTGAGAGAATTATCTTACAAGCAAGATTTTCTCATGCCTTTGACACAAATGATTCAAACCTTTGACTCCAGTTTGGCAGCATAGTAGTAGTGGTAGGAAGGGTCCTGAAATACGTGTTTGTGCACCAAAAGCTTAATTTGGTGCAGGATGATACAGGAGGTTAAAAAAACCCAAGAGCTGTTCCTTGCTTTTCTGCTTCACTCATAGCTACTGATCTCTAAAACTTCCAAAACCTGGATAATTTCTTTCATCTAGTTCACATCGGTGAAGTAGAGATGTATGGTCTTGCATTGGACGTACTACATCATAAAAATTTAAAGGACTCCTCCACACAATAGCATGCTTTATTCCCTGAGAGGCAGGCAAGAAATGCTGGGAAGTGCTGCAGTGTAGCCCTGTAACCTGGCATTACCATTGCTAGCAACAGGCCACCAGCTTTGTAGTGAGTTTGCAGAGCTTCAGGACGAGGGCCTGCCAGGCTTGCTTTGTCTGAACTTTTCTTGATATGCTTGTAGCTTTGTTTTACTTCCTCCTGTGACAGCAATTTCTCTAACTGACCAGCTGCCTATAGTAATTTAATTTTTTTTATCTTTGTATGGTGCAGTTTTATACAGATAGCAGTAACAAGTAGTAATTCTATGTATAATGAGATGTTTATGACTACCACAATACAGGGTTGAGAAATACCAGACAGGTACAATTGCAGAGGCCTTGAGAAGGCGAGAGATGTAGGATGCAGCGTAGAGCAGTACAGGCATGCAATGATAAAGGTGAGGCACAGGCTTGGCATTGGAGACCACACAGCTCCTCATCAATGGTCAGTTAGAGAAATGCAGACCTGGAGCTGGACAAAACTGGGTTTAGGGGTAGCAAAGAGAACAAAGGAAGCTCAAGATTTACAGTGTTAAGTCATTCTGCAGGCTGAAGACGCTGACTTTAAGACCCAGAGGAACAATGGAAGGGTGAGCATAATCCCAAGAAAATGGGTAAAAACTAGGTGTGTATTATAATTTTAATTGTATTATTATTATTGACACTTTTCCCCGTATTGAAGTATTTTAACTGTCTTCTTATTCTTTCTTTTTCTATAACAATTAGATTTGGATTAGCAATAATAGACTCTTCAGATTTCAATTAACAATAAATTCTTGGCTTTACTTATATGTAAGGTGTTCTTTCTTTTTGCCCATAAGCAAGACCTTGAGCATAACAGAAGGGAGGAAAGATGAGCATGCGGGCCTCTTCAAACTCAGCCCCTAGCAAGGGGCCAAAAGGCACTGCGTAACATCAGTCCTGCTCTTTCCGAGGTATGTTGCGCATGCGTGGTGTTTAGCTGCTTGCCGGGTCAAACCACAACAGCTGCGAACTGCATTAACGGGAAGTTTGACTGTTATGTTCTGTGTGGTTATTTTCACATCCACAGAGTTGAGGTCTGTCCCAGCAGTGAGATTGCTTTGTCCCTTCTGAGTATTTCCCTTGAAATGGCATGGCGTTTTTTTCTTAGCTGGTAAGTTAGGCAGGTGATGTCTCTCTCCATACTGGCTGCAGGGTAGTGAGGTCTTTGTGTATGCCACTCACTTGACCCTTGACCCCTGTTTAGCATATAATCAAGAATGATTTTAGAGGTGATAGCATGTGTTGGTTAAGCCCAGCAGATTTGGCATCAGTTATTCGGATCTTCCAGCAAATATCCTTCTGTCCAGCTTGTGAGGAAATATGCCTCAGCTGGGACATGCTCTTTCCTTCACACCAGCAAGCTTTGTTCTCCTTCTGTCTCCCCTCTATTTTAACAACTGCTGGGAAACAAAAAAATTGTGTTAACCTCTCCTACATGCACACAAGCTTTTCTTCCATGACCCAGGTGCTCTTGTCTAGGTGCAGGTTAGCTGGGAGTGCCACCAGGAGTAGGAGACCATAGCTCCCAGGCAATCATTCATGACCCCACCTTGCACAGTGCAGTAGACATACACATGGCTTGTGTGGGAAGGGACCAAGGAGCATTGTATGGTGGCACAGTTCTGCAGGCACATGCTGGAGAGGACATCTGACAGAGAAATACAGAGAAGGAGGCACACCCAATGCTGCAGAAATGGTAGCAAGATTCCCAAAACTTTTCTAGCTCCACAGGCCAAGTTACAACATGTTACAGACCCTCCTTTGTTTTAAGACCTTCTTCACTAGTCAAGTCGTAATTTCATTCCCTAGCAAAGTTCCTGCTGATTTTAGAAGTGTGGCACTAATAGGTGCAGTTAGGCCTGAGGCACTAGAGGTGAAGCATCCAGTATCCATACTTCTCCCTAAAGTTAGTCACCTGGGCCATGACCATTTACACTAGCTAATGTTCTTGCTCTGTGTCTCACTATGTAGCTCCACTACGGACACTGATGTTGCTAGGGACCCTGCCACACTGCAAACCACCAGCAGGAACCAGGAAGCTGTCATTTACACAGCATCAGGTCTAAGATACTGGCACGAGTCATCATTTAAGTGTTTGTGAACTAGTTTTTCTGCCTGAACACTTGTCCTTTTTAAAACCAAGTTGGTCATATTGTCTCAAATGGATTTATGCTAGTGAAAAATGTAGTTGAGCTATATGAACAAACAACCAGACTACAATTACTGCCATGTTTCTGATACACCATTCCTGCATTTGAGGCCAGATAATGCTAACAAGAATTTGTTAACATTATCTACCCAGAAATTGCATAATCTGGCATGTTTGTTATCTACAGGAGGAAGTCACTATCTTCTGATGGATGAAACCTCACAAGTTTTTGTACAAATAGTCATACGATCCAGGTGTCACCAAAGATGGCTGTTTTGATGATGCCAACAAAACAAAACAAAACCCACCCACCCCCCAAAAAAAACCAGCTCACATAGTAACAACAAAAAGTAACAAAATGTTTATCAGAACAGAATATTACAAGAATAATGTGAATCCTACTTATACTACTACTGTAAATATTACATAAGCTCTAGTAACGGTGCGTTTAGTCTACCACCAGTTAGTTGCCTCTGCCAAGGACAGAGGCTGCAGTGCTGCGCTGCAGTCCATGGCATGTTACACACCGCGGCTTCCTTGCCTGTAAGAAGCTCTGCTGAGTGGCACCTTCAGCGTGCAAGTCCAGCTCTTCCTCTGACGTCACCTGGTGTCGCTCCCTGCCCGCACTGCCTGACCTGGCACAGCCCCGTCCTGCCATCACCAACATGGCACATAGCATCAAGAAAGAACGTTGGAGCAAAGTCCTGGGACTGCTTCAGCTGCTTTCAGCAATGTTTTGACACAAACGTCAAGTACACACTCCTAACTGCACTATCACCCCAGTGCCTGGTTGCCTATAAGGAACCAGACCTCCTCTAGCCAAAAGAAAAACAGAGGGCCCTGCACCTTTGGAAAATTTTGGGCTCCAAGCTTATCTTGGAGGATTTGTCACTACATGGGACAAATCAGTGCCTGTTTCTTAGTTAGGGACAAAGTGGGTAAATTGGGAGGATGACGACACAGAGACTTACCTCTGGCCAGTGGATCTTTCTGAGAGATTTGGTGCTCGACATCTAGCTGTTCTCTGACTGTTGGTGTCACAACTGGGATCCAAATCAGAATAAACTGTGAACTCTTTGCCTCCTTTTGCCCCAGAGCTGTGAAAAAGCAAGTGTTACTCATTCCTCATTTTTGAAGAAAAGGTTAATTTTAGTCTCTGAAGAGTCCAAAGGAAAAAGAAATGGAGGCTGAATTAAAGGCAGTATGTTAAAAATGTCTTAGCTTTGAAAATATTGGAAATATCATGTGGGTTAAAATAGGAGTCGTCCAGTCCCTACCAAGGTATCAAGTACTCTGGTGGCCAGGACGGCACTGATTAATATAAAAAAAGGTTTGCCAGCAACACTGACAGGTTTGTGGAGGGCAGGTACGCAGTCTTGGTGATTTCTGTGCACAGGTCCTTAAGCAGCTTGGATTATCTGCAAAGCCCATCAGCATTCCTCAGTCCCAGACAGTGGCATCTTAAATACTAGGCTTTAAATAATGAAGTAAGGTTGCAAAAGTCATTCAGTGGAAGTTCTCTCTCCCTTCCCCATGCACATACAGTTCTTTACCGCATTATTGCTAGGCAAAGCTATTGCTCCAAGAGAAAACAGATTTTAGATAAACACATTCATAGAATTAAGTCCTGCAGTTTCAAGTCCAGGGATTTCCCTGGCGGATCTTGTGCTTTGAGTAAAATACAAAACATTTCTAGGCATGAAATTCAGGTCAGTGTAGTTCTCTATTTATCACCAACACTTCAGTGTAGGGCTGTTACCCAAACTGAGGCATGTCGAAAAAAAAGGAAGCACAAAATGCAATGCATCTCTTATTTAGGTGGTGTGACATTTCCTCTCACGGTTTTGGATTTTTGGTTGGGACATCCCTGGTCATCAGTGTCAGAAATCTTCTGTGGGTGGCGTGGGTAAGGCATCAGTCCCCTATCTTAATGTTTAACTCATAAGTCAGAGAGTGCACTGGAGGAACTCTTGGGTGGTACGTGGTTTCCTTTGCAAAGTTTACAAAGCACTTAAATTCATCAACGCTCTAGCCCAGGGACTTTCCCAGTAGAGAAGTTTCCTGGAAAGAGACAATGTGGTGAGGTAGGGATTCCTCACATCTGGCTTTTCTGAACTGTCACAACTTGGATCCAAACGAGAACAAACACTGAACTCCTGCCCGTGCTAAGAGCTCAGTCCAGTCCTTCACTGTTGCAAGGTAGGGGGAGATGGGGGGAATCCACTTGATGAATTCTGCTCTAGTCTTCCCCAAATCTTGTTCCAGAGTTGGTGTAAAACCTGGGAGACTACTTCTGGGGACAGGCTCTTCAGTTGATGAGGAAGATGAAAGGATCGTTACACTGAGCTCAAGGATTTGATGAGTTTGGAGCTATGATGAACAAGCTTATCATTAAGTACTTTGGCTGGTGTGGATAGCTAGCTAGCTAGCTACACAGATAGGTACTTAAATTCATTTTGCCTACTGGGATAATCTGTTGTCTAGAATTTTTCAACACTGCCCACGGTTTCCTGCGAGGCAGGACTTGGCCTCACTTGAATGCTGAGGCTATTTCAGGCACCGCAATGCTTATCTTAACTCTGGTCTCTTGAAAAGCAACGCATGGTTTCCTGTCCTCATGAGCAAAGTGGCAAGCAGTCCAGAATAGTGTGCTGTGGTGAGGGATGGGAAGAGCCAGCTTTCAGATGTGAGTGTCATACACATAGCTGACAGGGATGCTGCTGAAACAAGGTACATGCTCGTTCTATTTAAGGATTCTCTGAAAGTAAGCCAATCTTACAAGTATGGATTTCAGTGCTAACAAGCATCAGGGACTTTTTTTTCAATCCAGAAGTATTAGTGTGTGGTTGATTTTTTTTGTTATTCAAGAGGATTAATCAAAAAGTTAACCGAATTTGTTAACTTCTAAACCATTAAAACGTAAAGAATTCACAATCTGTAGTCCTGACAAGGAAGTAGCAATTAAAATGCTCAAAAACAATAGCACCCAGTTAAAGTGTCTTGCTTTTCCTCCCATACAAATAGAAGACGTTCAGCCCTTACCTGAGTTTTATGAATCAACTGGCATACCAATATTATACTCAAAGACCTCAATTCCTTGCAGAAGAAGTTTGGCATAACATGGTTGATGCTTTTAATCCTTCCTGCTCTGCCGTAGAAAAATTAAGGTGTGCTCTGTAGCAGAGTTCCCTACTGCTAGCAGGTCACAAGCTGGGATGGACAGTCCTATGTCTCGTGTCTCAGTATTTCACTCCCACTTAGCTGTGGACTTCTGGAGTCATGTGAAGAAGAGTTTTGTGCCTCTCTGATCAGTAATAGCAGAAAGTTGGGAACAAACCAAATTTGAAAATATCAGCAAAGAAGGAAAAATCAAATCCAATGCAAATTTTACTTTCTATATATATATTTTTTTTTTTAAAAGGCATTAACAATTCACTGAATCTAAGTAGGGTAACACTTGCTACCCTGTCCTTCCTAATTGTGTGGCAGAAGTCAAAGTGGCAGATAGCAGAGACTTTTGGAGCTCTGGTTTTCAAAGTAATAGAGATATGAAAAAATATCCCAAAAGTGTAAGCATCCAAGGAAATAACTGGCATCTAACATTGGTACTGTTAGAACCAAACAATTGTTTCACTGACTGTCATGTTTTATTGCTCTCTGCAAGTGCTAAAAGACTTCATAGCAAAAATCAAAAGCTCAAGTTTGTTTTAATTGTGACATTGGGCCAGCTACTCTTAGCCTTGTTGCTGAACATGCTCTTCTGGAGGAATACTGGTTTGGCCTATCTAGCCTGAAGTAAATGGAAGTGTCACCTTGCCCTGTGGTTGATGAGCTCAAATTGTCACACTGTGAAAATTACAGCTTGGATCCCTCAGAAGGATCAACTAGCTATGGACTCCAGTAGCTAGAATATATAGCAGATCTAAAGATTGGTTTCATATTTATTCTTTATTCAAATATACTAGTGCATTCAGACAATCTCTGTAACAGTTCCCAGAGAAATAACCATGGAAGACATGGTCTGGTACTGCTAGTGACAAGGGCCGTCTTCATTTCAATGAGAGTAGAATCAAGCTCTTAAATCCTAAGGCTCAACAGTAATTATTGTTCCTGATAAATGGTGACTGAACTTCTGATTATATTGCTGCAGCATTTCAACAGCTGTCTGCTTAAACAGGAAGCAAGTCCATCCCATTTTCTGGAAGTGTTTTTAAGGTTTCTAGCACTAAATTTGTTCCAAATCACTCAGAACCAACAACTGAGGGGACACTGACCAAAGTTCATGCTGTTGCCCCCTTTAGCAGGGGACTCCCACCTCTGTGGGTACCTGGGACAGACCTGCCTACCCACCCGCTCCCCTGAGCCTGCAGATCCCACTGCTGTTGTTCCACACCAGCTTGGCTATCACTTTACAGCACATCAGCATTCAAGCCTGCTCAAGCCCACAGCCATAGTCTCTGCAATGTCTATCATTCAGAGGTGACAAGTTTCGGCTGATATGTAGAGATGTTTTACGTGTTAGTCCAGAAAGCCTGACTCGACAACTCTGTGTCTTCCCAACCCACCACCGAACTGTCTCCGAGAGGCAGTAACACAAGATATGTCTTTATTTTATTTTGGTGCTCTGAATTACGCCACGCTTGCTCACATTCTCAATCTCTCTTCCAACTCACTCCCTCCTTTTCCCTTTGTGTGGGGACTCTCAACTTCAAGCCTGAGTTGTGTTCAGGTTAGATACCTGAAATAAGAGAGGCAAAAGCTACAGGGTGTTTGCACAGCACTGAGCCCAACACAGGCTTTTATCGCTGCTCTGCAGTCAAAGCTACATATTCTTAGGCCTTGGGGGCCAGCCGTCAGCATGCTGCTATCAGATTTCCTACAGAAAATTTGAGGTGAGGCTGTGAGCAGCAAAAGGTGTAAACTTATCCCAGGAGCAGGCAGAGATCACACCTTCCTTGTCACCACCACTCAAATACTCTCCCACGCTTTACTTTGCCTCTCAACCCACTTCCTTTGTCCCGTCTCTCTCTGCCCTGGGTTCACTTTGCCTCATTCCTTTCCACACGCTGTGCAACGCACGCAAGCCACCTATGCGCACTCTGAAGGGGGTGATGCTGTGTCACACTGGCTGCCGCGAGTGCTAGCCTCTTGCAATAGACTTGCTAGTTATTTGTGAAACCTGGGCTTGAAAGCTGTTGCTTGCTCACTGAAATGTCGTAGTAGTACACTGCTTTTGCATCTTCTTCTCAATTCCCATAGATTTAAAACCAGCAAAATATTCCAAAATAAAAAGCATGATGTTTTTACAGGAGTACTCGTGCTTATGAAAGGAGCCAGCCTCTGGGGGACAAGAGGAACACAGAACACACAAGAAAAATTCCCACGAGCATCCGGCCTTTGTGAAGTTTACTTAGAATAGATGACCTTTCCTAAGCTTTGGAAATGATTTCATTTGACAGTGAATTGTTTAACTATAAGTGTTCACTTGGATTTCAGAGGCTTAGCAGATGTCCACAGAGCACATCTAGGCACTGCCTCAGTTACACCTTTGCTTTGATGTTGACTGAGTGACTCAAAACACACACCTTTAACCAGATAAGCTGCTTCTGTGGAAGGAACCTGAAAACTTTTCTTGTGTTTCTGCATAACCCACATTCATAAACCACTCCAATACCTGACCTCTGTTTATGAGCGGAACCGTTCTTTGCAGCTCAGGTCACATTCTCTGAGAAGGGAAGAAAAAATGTGTCTTCTGTCCAAGTCAGGCCCTGACCAACTTTGGCTTCTTGGTAAAGCTTTCAAAAAATCCTGAAGGCAATGGTGTGTAATGAACCAACGCATAACAAGATGATGCAAAAGATAGGATGTTCATGAAGAGAAAGGGTTAAGATCTTTATCACAGTATGTAGAGCAGAGACTAGGACGAACAAGCAACACACTGTGGCAGGCACAGCATGGCCCAGTGCAGGCAGAGGTAAAGTGAGAAGGGCAGAGCAAGGTCACAACCCTGACAATTCAGAGTCAGTCAAATGCTATTTCAGAAGACTTAAAATTCACTGGGCACTCAAGGTAGTTTCATTAGCAACTGCTGACAATTAAAACCCAGAATTTCTATTGCTCTCTGAGCAAATAAAAATCTGAAAATGAATAATGGAAAGATAGTATTTACTACAGGACAACTTGCATCCTCTGAACTATATACTGTCAGGCTTACAGTAGCTACTTATCACAGCAGGTCTGGAGGAAGAGTGTAGCTGGTTAACTGTGCCAAGAGTGATTAACTTCCACATCCAAACCGTCTCTGGAAAAAAATTAAAAACATATACAGAAGATCATTCTGCTACTCCTACCTCTTCTCCCATGAATAGAGAAAATGCTGGCTTATGACAGGTGGCTCAGTTTGGTCCACTGAACTGTTACTGATCTTTCTTAACATCTGCATGCATCATTCATTTACTACGTTATTCTGAACCCACATATATTAAAAATGTGTAACAAAAAGATCCAGAAAAGACACTTGGTAGTGCAGCAGAATCGGGGGGAAGCGACAGTCCCAGAAGGGGTGTGACAGGATAAGTCCTTACTACCAGTGCCAAGACATTCCTACCGCAGTGATGGCACAGACTGGTCTTGAGTGTGCAAAATGTTTCCTGCAACTCACTCAGAACAGCAGCTGCAGATTAAGTATAGGAGACAATAAATAATCAAATAGAGGAATCAACCAGCCTCAGTTGTTATAAATATTCTGATGTGCTAAAGAAATTAATTATTACTTGCTCCAGGGCATGGCTTTTCGATTTACAACATCCCGAAGATACTTCTGTACCTCTCAAGAAAAATGCCACTTTATCAGAATGAAAAAAGAAACCTAAAAACATATCCTGCCACTGTAGCTGTATAGAGACAATAAAATATTAAAATTAAAAAAAAATTTCTCTCTCTTCTTCCTTCACCTTTTTTTTAAGGTAGGGAAGACAAAAGTGATACACATGCAAGCAGTGAAAGAAGAGAGAGAGTTAACTCCTCCTTCACTTTGGCTGTCTCCTCACAGCTGTAGTGGAAACAGTCTCTTGCCTCTATTCTCACCAATGGCCAGGGACGTCTAGAAGGAATTATGTCCTAGTTTGACTGCTTACGGAAAGGAGGGAGCGGTGTAGGAGCCCTACCTTCCCTCCCACCTTATGCCCCACAAAAATAGCCAGTGCCCAGTCAGCCCCAGGAGCACACAGGGTCCTCACAGGCTTCCTCCAGGCACTGCAGGAAGCTTACATCGTCAGCTAGCCTGGCTGCACTTCTCCGTCTCCCTGCATTCGCAGAAGCTGCTTGTGCTTCCACAGTTGGGGTGAGCTGTCAATAAAGGTACCGGCCCAAAGTGTAGGTCCAAGTCTCATCCACGGACTCTGACAACGACACGTCCAGGTACGCAAGCTTCTTCTCAATTTCCCTTTTTAATCTGCTTTAAAGAAGATGCAAAAAGATTACTAAAACACAGTTGGATTGTCTTCTAAAGTAAACTTAATTTCTACCTGAAAAAAGAAATAGGTCAAATTTCTCTAAAAGATCACGATCAAAAACACTTCAGAGAAGTATGAATATCTAAAATATACCAGGGAAAATGTATTGCAGAAATGATTTATTTAATGCCAACTTAACTCTTTGACTAGATACTTTAACACACATTTCAAAAATATATCCAGTACAATAATTTAGAACACTACAGAGAAAAATTTGTAACTCAACTGAATTTCAAAACAAGGTGTTATGCATACATACTTGTATCATAAGGCAAAAGAAGATAGTCTATCCATAAGCAGCACTCCTACAGCCTATCTTGACATACACTGGAGAATGAAGATCTTCTATTACTAACCCTGTTCTCACAAACGAATTCCCTTATCTTCCAGATACCTCTACAGGAATATAAGGTATTTCTATGGAAAATAATTACTTTCTACAGTGGTAACTGAGCCATCACTCTGAAACTATTACCATTCACAGGAATATGTCAAATACAACAACATTATCCTGAAGAAACAACATTATCCTGAAGAAATAACTGAAGTTGTGTATTATTATTGCCTGCCAATTGCAAATAAAACACACACACACACACGCACGCTGAGGAATACATTCCAGTGCATTTTAATAGAAACAAAGAATAAACCTGATTGGGCGTACCATATGACTGAAACAGAAGATACCAAATATAATGCAACAAAATAAATGACAGCAATTAATGTATTAGAAAGAGATCTAGTTCAAAGTGCTTTTTTGCTGAGTTTCTGTTAACATAATCAAATGGCATAGGAGTGTCTCAGCTTCAGACTAGACTACTTAATTAGAGGCACAGCTAGTATTAGAGAACTGCCGTAAAGCAGTACATATTCCTGCAGAGCCCATTAGGGAAAAGGAATGTAAAAGTTTCAGAAAGTTTACAAGATTGACAAATAAGTTGCTCTGAAAAAATTAACCATTTTCTGAATTTTGAAGAAAAATTAAAAGCTAGGAGACAATGTATACCCTAAGTAGTGTTTTTGTTAATAATTAAGATGCACATACTTGCCTATAATGAATGGGTCAGATTTCTTTAAGAAGCCTCATAAAAAGTTCTCCTTCATAAAGTGATCTCTATTTGGTATTGTAAATGCCCCTCAGATTGCAAGTAATTACAGCAATAATGAAAATTGGAACAAAATATTATAATTTTCACATAACATTTACAGTATTCCAAGATAAATTTAATAAAATACAAATTATCATAATTACAGAAAATCAGATTAATCACTTTTTTATTACTTCATATGTAAAAATCATTGTCATGGTTATGTTTTAAAATATCAAGAACAAATATTGAAAAGATAGCAGCTTTCTGCCATTCCCATTAATACTGTTAATGACTATTTTACAAATGCTTGATTGCAAAATAAAGGCAGATTATATAGCATGATTTTTCCAGTAGTGTAAGTTGCAGTAGTAAAAAGTTTGTTGCTTCTTACCTAAATAATAAAACATATCATAGTTTGCGCAAACTGTCACTATTAGCACAGACTAGAAGTTGCATATCCTTTACCTTCCCTCATAAAAAGACTCCCCCACTTCACTGCTAAGAGATGCACCTTTCTTAAGCAGAGTGCAGAGGACTCATTTCCCAATATAGATATCAGAATACATATATTTTTAAATGCCTGAAAAAACAGAACTACAAATCTAGTAGGAGTAGGAAGTTTGACTAGAGCTTTTTGCTCTCCATACTTTATATGAAATCCAACACTGACACAGTATTTAAGTAGCTACTGTTTTCACTCCCGCTTTTCAACGTTCATTACAACTTGCATGGATGCTTTTTACTGGTTTAAATCTTTGACATGAAGATATTCAAACATTTGTACTTAACTTGGGTGGGTTTTTTGGTGTTTTGGGTTTTTTTTGGTGTTCACAGATGAAGAGGAAACTGCGGAAATGATGATGAAATGGAAGTATACTCTAACTGCTCAGTAATTCAGAAAGTGAAATAATAAATACGTACATACATGACATTCTTTAGCTGCAAATAAATATGACTATATACTGACAGAATAAATACACCAACATTCAGTTCCCAAAAGCAGTTTGCAAGGCAGTTATATTTTAAATCACGTAATCTGGAGCATCAAATGTGATGCAAGAACACCATTAGCCTACATTAGGGTCACTGCTTAAACATATCAAAGCTAGTTTTAACTTTTTTTTAGCTGTGGTACTGTTAGGACTAGAGCTATAGTAGCAAAGAACTCATTAAGAGTTGCCGCAATCTGGCTGGGAATCATCATAGAATGGTTTGGATTGGAAGGGACCTCTAAAGGTCATCTAGTCCAACCCCCTGCCGTGGGCAGGGACATCTTCAACTAGATCAGGTTGCTCAGAGCCCCGTCCAACCTGACCTGGAATGTTTCCAGGGACGGGGCATCCACCACCTCTCTGGAGTGGGGTAAGTCCTTAGGCACGTAGCCCTCAAGCAAGGTCTGCATTATTTGTACTAGCAGTAACCAAACTAGTTTAAAACTACCTCAAGTACACAGCAAATGCTGTGCAGGCATATCCCTTATTTCTACAATGTTCTTTTATAGTTTTACTCTGTATTTCTTTGTTGAAAGTCTTCCGGATTTAGTCATATGAACTCATAATTACTTTTCAAAATGCACTGTAGATTAACTGGCCTACAAATTGCACATAATTAGAGCAAGAGTAACTGTTGGTCAGCAATGAACACTATGGAAGAAACCCGACTTCACTTATCAACTTCTTTCTTAAACACCCAGCATCCAGGGAGCATGTGACACCAGGGATCTCCAAGCGCAATCCAGAGGAGAACTCTTGAGAGATTTTCAGAGCCCTAATTCCCATGCTTTCAAGAAGCAGCCACTGGTTACTCCACTACTTCACTGCAACATCAAAAAAAGGTCAGTGGATTCCCACCTCAATGAGCTCAGAATTTCTATGTTAGCAACTGAAATCCCACTGCCATTAATTTATACAGTCAACTCCTCAAATTATTGTATCCCAACGAAAACTGCACAGAGGGCTTACTCCAGGGACTAGTTAGTTTTTGTATATAAAATCCTGACCAAGTTTCCACTGAAAATTCTGTTTGCAGCCATTCCACTGACTTCTGAGAGGGGAAAAAACAGGCCCCAAGAAGGCTTGATCCAAATCTCTGAAGTCAGCAGGGCCGAGGTAAGGATACTGCACAAGCATTCAGAAAAACAAACGTTCCTTCTATAATTTTTCTGTTAGCACTGAATTAGATCCCTTTGTAGTGACATTTCAAGAGTTAAACAAAGAACCTTCATCCAAAGATTTTTTACAAACAAACTTTTGGGCAATTAAGTGAGAGACAAATTTTAAGAATAGAAATATCAAGTCTAAGAACATTCATGTGGATGGGTGTCCAAGAACATATACAACCCCTTTCATGTAAAGCTGAATTCAGGATAGCATTTCTAAGTAGATCTAAAATAAATTAAATAGGTGCTAACATAAAGCTGCTAAAGAACAATCTGAATAAAAATAGTCTCGTTTTCTCAACTTCCAGTCCCTGACACAGCCATAAGATTTTGATCAAGCTTTTACAATACAGGAAATATCCAAACTAAAAATGTGCCCTCTTACAGGGAATCTGGAAATTGCATGAGCTTGAATACATGTGGGTATGGCTGTCGTTCAGTGTATTCACCTAAGAACAGAACTGACGATTATTTTATGTCTGCCAATTTATTAATATAATTCTTTCTATACAGAGTACCTTCATAGTAACAATTCAGTGTTTTAAAACAGGCAGATCAATATATTACAAATATCACTACTGTTAGAACGCATGATGTACTAAATCACAGGAGGTAGTTAGATTCCCATTAACAATTACTTCAGAAAACAAAGACTGTTTTTAAAAATTAGTAGAATACCTCATTAATGAAAATTTACTTTTCAGAGTAACTCATTCCTAGCTGCTTTAAGGGATGTCTGGTTTTTAAGCATGATAAAGAATTTATGATAGAAACATGTTCTCTTTCAGTTTTCAACATAACTTTGCAATAAGCACATAAGAAAACTCCCAAGTGGTAAAGACTGAAGACAAACTGCGGCAAAGCAACATTTTAAATTAATCAAATTTCCAAAGATATCATGAATTTGACCACATCTTTTACCTTATGATTACATTTGAAAATTCATTCAACTAACTACGGTTTAAACGTGTATCTACACCAATGAAATTAATGTGAAGCTTTTTTACACTGTTAATAATTGGCATTTTTGAATGGCATTCAAATGAATAAGCATTATTATTTTTGCAACAACTTACTGCAAAATACAGGCACCATAGAAACAGATACATAATGCAACCAGGGCATTTGGGACATTAAAAGTGTTTACCATTATCTAGTCATGCTATGTATTTCCCTTCTTTTAAAGAAATACTCTACAATTTGAAGCCGTGCCTGAGGTGTGTGCAAATCATGATGTTTCAGCATTTAGCTCAATTTTCACATTGTATTTCTTTTACAGTAACAAAAACATTAGTGTGCCAAGATTTTCAACTGTTACAACTGTAAAAATCTTAAGCAGACACCGTATCTTCGATAATGTACTCTTGCTATTGCACATATGCTCATATGACAGTGAAACTCTGGTCCATATTCAATGTCAACTATTTACACATGCTAAAATCATTTATCTGCATATAATGTTGGAAAAGAAAAAATATTGCCTTTCTTGACCAATACACCTTGCTCCAAAATTTATGCCACCAAATTTCATAGAATCATAGAATCACAGAATACCAGGTTGGAAGGGACCTCAAGAATCATGTAGTCCAACCTTTCTTGGCAAAAGCACAGTCTAGAAACTGTCCAGCCGAAACTTAAAAATCTCCAATGCTGGGGAATCCACCACTTCCCTGGGGAGACTATTCCAATGGCTGATTGTTCTCATTGTGAAAAATTTTCCTCTTGTGTCCAATCGGAACCTCCTCAGGAGTAACTTGCACCCATTACCCCTCGTCTTTTCCATGTGACTCCTTGTAAAAAGGGAGTCTCCATCTTTTTTGTAGCCACCCTTTAAATACTGGAACATGTGTTTTATGATTTTATGAAGAACAGCCTGCCATTCAATCTTTCTGCTTATACACAGACTGATTCAAAGACCACTGAAGCCAAAAGAAACCTTAACTTAATTCAGTAGATTTTGGACTAGGCATAAAGCTCAAATAGAAAAATTATAGAAAGTGTTTACTACAGTAATTGATATAACTGCACTTTGGATGCATTGAGATGCTCTCACAGCATCTGTTAAAATACAAAAAAATTCCTTCCAAAAAATCCTCTTCCTTAAACTTACAATGTTACAGTTCAAGTTGAGCTCTAGGTATATTTATGAAGTTTACCCTCTATTTACTTAATTAATAGTTTTCTCCTTTTGGTCACGACACAAAAGCCCACACTGATGCACAACAATATCCAATATCTACAATAGAAGAAGCATATGCTTGTCATAAGTAGTCAAGTTGTTATACAGGTGCACTTCCAAAATAGTTGTTCCTTCATATTTTTTTTAAACAAAAATGGTCTTTTCTGGTTCCGTGATATATCATAAATACAGTATTTTCCAAGCAATGAGTAGGAAAAAGATTTCTGCTGAATTTTCTTTAGCTTTGAAGAGTTTAGACATCATCAAATATTTTGCTTCGAGACATTGACAGGTATCTTCCACCAGGCTGGTACCTGCAGAATCAATTTTAAATATGAAAAACTATCATAGGAAATAGAAAAATAAAGACCCATGAAATCATATAAATCTCACTGTACTCTTACTCCTTAACTATCAATGAATTACAGGATCTGAAGTTCTACTGAATTACTGTTTCCATGAGAATTTGATAGGCAGTCATTAAATTAAACCTCATGTGACCAAGAAAAACAGTGATATGAATACTGGGAGTCTTAAATAACTTTGCTTCCTGATACAAAGGAAAGAAGTTGAATGTTTTTGTTGAACAGAACTTTTTTTTTTTTAAACAAAAAAAAGCAAAAGAAGAACAACAGCATCCAAAAGTAGTTTGGGTGATTAACATCTCATTGGGTATTCTTAAGAGAAATACAGTATCACAGATAATGAAAACAAATGGCTGCATACTTAGTGGGAAAAAAAGAAGCTTCACAAATTGTTGGTCAAATATATTTTAAAAGCATTTTAAAAGCACAAATAAGTTCCAATGAAAGCACAATGTACTTCCTCTCCACAGTACTTACCAAGACCTGAACAGACACAAAGTCAGAACCTAGTGTCCCTAGTGCTCTTACTGTCCTAGAATGCTTGTAACTATTGCAGGAGCTATAGTTTTGAAAAATCAATGTTACACAAGGTATTAAGTCAATTGAAATTTCATACGCAATTATTCTTGATTTATTACCTCCATGAAATGAAATACAGATTATTAGAGGAAAGCTCAACTAAGCTCTGTGGCTCCGGATTTTCTTTTTAAAGAAAAAGTTCAGAATGTTCTACTCTGCAAAGTCTGTATAGGTGCCAGAAGACTTCAGATACTGTACTTTAAAAGTATTTGCTCCAGAAGAATTACATATACAAATTCCTACTTTTGTAGACTATTATCCCTTTCACACTGTAAGGAAGTCAACAGCTGACAGAACTGCTAGGCTAGTTCCTCTTTAAACTCTTCTGCTTAAAAAGAACCAACTTTTGAAATGTGGTGACATTAGACTAGACTAGTTAGTTGTTGATACAAACTAACATTGATGAATAAATCTGTAAAACCTGGCAGTGTTATTTAACAGCATTCTTTGCATGTTTTTGAACTGGCATTTATTTGTTGACATTATAGATATAAGTCAACTGAAACCATTTATGGCTTTTTTATTGGATTGGGTATGCTAGTTTTAGCTGAAAAATAATGTAAACTGTAACTTTTTATAAGGGAATTTAAAATTATTTATCATTAAATGGTTCTACAGCATAACTAGCTAGATAAAAAAAGCACCTATAAAATGTATTACTTGTTTCTTAAATATGAGCAGAGCTTAGCAGTCATATAAGATACTCTATTTCACGACTAAGGAAATTTGGTGTTGCAGTCACACCCACAGAATCACAGAATTCTCTATGATAGACAGAGCTACACTGTGCAGTCTGGGACGTTTTGTTCAGTATGTTCAGATTTTAATTTAGTCCAGTAGTTCCAAGATCTGATCCCCAGGTGTATTCCTGCAACTACTGGTCCTGCAATACTCAGTTTTCTTTATTGCAGCCCTTCATGATGGTTTTTATACATGGAAATCAAGTGAGCTTTCTAAAGTCTTGTAGGAAATTAGAGAAAACTTTATATTGTACATATGCAGGTCATTCTCCAGTTTTCTGGTTTTATATGCAGTATTTTTCAGATTATGCCAATATACAAAATTACATTCAACTCAAATCTTACTCAGACATTTCTAAAAAACTGAAAAGCCTTCATGTTTCAATTGGTTTTAAAACAATTCCGGTATCATGGGGGGAAAGGAAGAAAGGGAAAGAGCTAGGTGAGATGATAAATTTTGTTCACAAAACTATTGTTATGATACCATCTGATACAGCTGCCATAGGTCAGAAGACAGAATACATTAGTACATTTTAGTTGTAAATAACACAGAAGATTCCTCACCTTCCCGAGTCTGCTTCAAGAGGGTCATCATTAATTGAGTCTGCGTTAAAATCCAAAGGTTCTGCATCCTGGAGGAGTTCTATTCTATCTCTTTCAGTCCTGCCATTTGATCGGGTATACTTTGATAGTGCTGAATAGGTAAAAGGAAAGACAGACACTCATTTGCTCTATGAACATCTTGGAGTGTGTGGAGACATCAAACTTAAACGACCAGAATAGTAATTTGCTAGTAACTCATCCAAAGTGTAAGTGCAATGATCTAGAATAGATTCAATATTAAACCAAACCTGGCTACATGCTCAAATTTGTAGTATTTCATTTTTGTATCTCCAGAGCAATGTAACTACAACTTTTCTTTTGCCCCTCAAATAGGATGAGATCTACTTTGCAAAGAATCAAAGAAAATGAGAAGTTGTATGCAAACTTTACTTTTAAATCAATAAATCATCCATTCATCTTCCCAACTTCCTACTTTAACTAAGCTAGCTAGAGGGTTTTTTTGGTTTGGTTTGGTTTGTTTTTAAAGGGGCAATCTCATGAGTTAATGAAATATAGTTGTTTTGCAGTTCACTCTGCCACCTTCACTAGGCCAGCACCTACAGCTTGTTTTGGTGTTGGAATGCTACATATGGAATGCTGAGGAGGACTTGGGGGTGTTGGTTGATGAGAAGCTCAACATGACCCGGCAACGTATGCTTGCAGCCTAGAAAGCCAACCATATCCTGGACTGCATCAAAAGAAGCGTGGCCAGCAGGTTGAGGGAGGTGATTCATGCCCCTCTACTCTGCTCTGGTGAGACCCCACCTGGAGTACTGTGTTCAGCTCTGGGGCCCCCAACATAAGAATGACATGGACCTGTCGGAGTGAGTCCAGAGGAGGGCCACGAAGATGGTCAGAGGGCTGGAGCACCTCTCCTACGAAAACAGGCTGAGAGTTGAGGTTCAGCCTGGAGAAGAGAAGGCTCCGGGGAGACCTTACAGCAGCCTTCCAGTACCTAAAGGGTCCTACAAGAAAGCTGGAGAGGGACTTTTTATGAAGGCATGTAGTGATAGGACAAGGGGTAATGGCTTTAAACTGAAAGAGGGTACATTTAGATTAGATATAAGGAAGAAATTCTTCACTGTAGGATGGTGACACACTGGAACAGGTTGCCCTGTGAAGCTGTGGATGCCCCATCCCTGGAAGTGTTCAAGGCCAGGTTGGATGGGGCTCTGAGCAACCTGGTCTAGTGGAAGGTGTCCCTGCCCATAGCAGCGGGGTTGGACCTAGATGATCTTTAAGTTTCCTTCCAAGCCAAACCATTCTATGATTCCATATTCATATGCTTAACATTAAAAGATAATTACATATAATTTCAGTTAGTCTCCCACTGAAAATCCGGGTTTCCAACTTTGTAAAGAGGAGGGGGAAATCTACCAGAGTTGTTTCAAAAGCATGTTCAAAGCTTCCCTCCTCCCCCTTTTTCCTTCTTTTTTTCAGTTTCATTTCTCACTTCTTGTTAGCTTACAAGAGTACATAAAAAACATTAACACTGTGACAAATAAGCCTTTTGGAAGTTTAGTGCATCCACAAAAAAGTTTTTTGCTAAGAGACGTTATTAAATGAACATGTATACACTCGTGTGATATGTTACTGGCTTTACATTCGTTGGCCATTTATTTGATTATTCCATTATTCCAGTCTGAGAGAGTTCATTTGCAACTAGAAGAGGTAAATTTTAAGATTTAAAACTCCCAACTTCAAGACACATCCTAAATAAAGTCTCTTTGTTGACAACTGCTATTCTAATGGCAATCACCTGTCCCGTAAGAAGACCAAGTAATTAAGACTAGCCAGAATCTCCAACCTCAACTAGTTGAAGTGTTGAAGATGGGAAGAAATACAGCACTCTTTTCAGGTGTCTTTAATGGGCAAGATGACACTGTGCCACAGAAGAGAATATATCACCACATCATATAAGAAAAAAGGAATCCATTTGAAGCTACTCACATAGCCAGTATTGTGCAGACAAGATATTAAAAAAAACAAAACAAAACAAACTCCCTCCAAAACCCACAAAGCTTACATCTGTTGGTATTGGTCTCTGAGAAGCTGGATTCTTTTTGGTCTGTGTGGACAACTCTGTTTCTAGTGGAATCGTCTCTATTTCCATACCGCTCCTTCCATTCCTGGAAAAAAGACATAAAAAGAAAACACAAGCTGTGAGGAAAAAGTAACACAGCAAAAGCATACATAGGATCAAGAAATATTCCAGACTCACAATTTAGAGCTAATTGGTCAATCACATCAGACTACAAAAGTAATACTTTGAAAGTGTTCCCATTCAGTATCTTGATACAGGAAGAATTTTCGTTTTGTTTCAAACTCAAGATATGTCCCTTCACTAAACCGGTTACCATAGCTGTTCTATAGAAAAAAGACTTGCAGAAAACAAACTGCATGTTAAATATGCACTCAAAGTTCACTCAACTGCCCTAAGTTACAGTGGGAACGTTGCTTTTTTTGATTTCTACTTCCATCTAGGGGTAGAATAGTAAAATAACGAGATGCTGATAGCACAAATAACCATTTGCATAGGCCATGTTTACTAAGCTTGTTGTTCTACTGTGTTCCCATTCCATCATGTTTTAGTATGTAAACATTTTAGTATGAAGTATAATGAAATATTAAAGAAAATGTCTCATGCTCTTATTAAACATGTCTCAGTAGAAACTTTTCCAATTGCTGCAATAACTTTAATATGTTTCAGCTTCATATCTAGATCCCAGATTATGGACTGGTAGGAACTGGTATACTCAAAGTTACTGTGCTGATTTATGCCATATGTTACAGCTCCAAGCTGCAGAAGGATTCAAGCATCTAATCACGATCCAGTAAAAGATACCACTCTCAAAAGCCCCAAAAGTTTCAAGAATGAACGTGCTACGGTATTTAATGCAAACTCAAAAAGCAGGTAACATCTGAAATTGAGTTTGCTGTTGAACTAAAATTGTTGCTTAATGTCAGATCATTTCAGTGTATACTAAATGTATCATGCAGTTGCTACTATTTGGTTTCACAGTAAGTTCAAGTTCTAAAATTATGAGATGGGGGCGAGAGGATCAGAAGGTCTATGCAATATTGGCTGTCATCCATAATTTAAGTATCCCTGAGCTTGAAAAGCCGATGGCTGTCATCCATAATTTAAGTATCCCTGAGCTTGAAAAGCCGAGAAGTTTTAGTCCCAGTATTATCTTGCCTTTGTGCAGAAAATATTTTCCCCTTCCTTTAGTCAGTTCATTTTTTGCATGCATCCTTTCGATTTATCTGTGACTTTCTATGCTAAATTCCAAATGTTATAAATTAATGAAAAACTAAAGCTATTATTAACTGAAGCTGCTTAAAATGAAGCTGCCTGAATTATTTTTTATTCAGATTGACTGCCTTCACAAATCTTTCAATTCAGTATACACTCAAAGTATGATCTGAATCAAACATTCTGTTTGTTACTCAGTGGTAACAGTATTAATTCTGTCTTAAATGTAATTCCCTCCTCTGTAAAAACAAAAATAAATCTGTGCTAATTACTTTCCAATGAGCACACGAAGCAATGGCTAAGTTTGGGAGGAGCATACAGTCCCCATTTCAGTGAATATGATGACACTGCAACTGCAGTTATTTCAAGCAGAGCAGTATCAACATAAAAGACTGATAATAAGCAATTTCAGATTATTCTGCATCCTAGAAATCAGGACCCTTTTTAATGCTTGTTACACCTATTGGCATACACCATTCTCACAGCACACTGAGTAACAAAAATTTCCAAGTAGTGTGACCACAATCGCTCTCTTATCCTTTAAAATTAAAATGTAAATTATTTCCCCCCCCCCAGCCAAGACTATTCTGCAAGATTAAACTGTCTCCATCACTTATTGGAGACTTATTTTTTTGTGAAACAGATCATTCTGAATTAAACAGCAATAGCAAATCCTATCAGATATTGTAGCATATTAATATTATAATTAGTTAAAACAATCTCATACCCTTCTTCTGTTTTCACCTTCCTCCTGCCTTTGTCGTTTTCTTTTCTCTATAAATAAAAAAAATTGTCTGTATCTCCATACAAGAAAAATCATTACCAATTTTTTTTTAAACAAACAATGAATATCCAAAGTTAGCTAGCAAAGATTCTTATTGAAATAGATGGCTCATACAATTAAATAAAGACAAAAGACAAAGCTGCTTGTTACAGAGTTTCCTATTAAAATGAATTCATTACAATGATATCTTGGGTCAAGGCATAATATTTGGATACCAGCTGGCAAAGCAAAAAAACCCAAACCTCTTAGAAATAGTTGGAAGAAGTATGGCATTAAGAAGAAACTTGAGCATTATTGAATCAAAATCTTGCTGAAGTTCTATGAGGCAAAAAGTATGACCCTAATAGTTTGTGTCCTTATCTGCTACTGAGCTGAAAGTGTAACATCACGGTATCAAAGAAACAGTAACCTCTTGTTTAAGGGAATGAGACATTACTCTTTCTCCAAAAAAAGAAATACTACTACTCTAAGTAAATCTAGCTTTTGTTTTTCATAAACTATGAAAGGGCAATGAAAGTATTCCATAATATAACATTGTATCCAGAGATTTTAATTTCTAAACATTTACTCAAGAACCACAACAGCTTTTAACAACTTTCAAGAAACACTTTCAATAAAAATTAACATAAAAAGCTCTCCAAAACAGCAGATAATTACAGCTCTACAGAACAACATGCTTTGTGTGATAAAACACAGTTAGTTGAAACAGCAAAAAATCCTAAAGGAAATGACAGAATTTGGGCAGCTCAATCAACACACTTACACAAAGAAAGATTAAAATGAGTTTGTTGATGATAAAGACAATTTAAGTGCTAACTATCCTTTGATAGTTATGCCTATGACAGACTACACAAGCACCTGCTCAGGTATTATTAGATCAGTAATGACTTCAGAGGAGCACCACTTAACTGAACTGTAAAATATATAGAAATATCTAAAATTCAGATACTGGATGAGTAAAGCTGATCATTGACATCTGAAGTAAAGTAAGTCCAGTGCTGTTTATATAGCAACCACAATGCGGTAAGTCTATTGCATTTTGTGCAGTAGACTGCCTCAGTACAGTTTTCAAAATATTGACAAGCTATATGCTTTTATTTTTTGTGTAACATTTCAGACAAGTTTAATGTAATAACAGATTATATTTTACAAGAAGACTAGGATAGAGGACCTATCTTACCTCTTCTGATTAGCTCTTTTCCTTCATCAATCAAATCAGAGGTCATTTCGCTATCCCCCATGAACTGCTGGAATCCCAAAAGATTCAAACAACGAGTTCCTAAACTGGTAAAAGCAGAAGGAGAAGCAATTTCCTTTGTTAATTTACAATTAATAGTTTAGATGTATTACACTGCAAAATGTAAAACAAATTATTCAGATATTTATGGACAATTCAAGTAAAAAAGCAATATAGAAGAAAAGATAGATTATTATACTAGCTGAGAAATCAGAACATTCAGAACAGTGACACGTTCCTAAATCCAATTGAAAGTGATGGAATAATCCTACTGAAACAGAGAGATAAGACTATTTATAGTCTGAGTAGTGCAAATGATTTAAGATAGACAATTGCTTGAAATGTTCTCAGATATAACGGAATTTATACCTATGATATCTTACTGACTCCTCTTTGACAGAAGACAATTACTATAAAAATTTTGTCTATTATGATTTCTGTGTTTTTGAAACAGTAATAACATAAGAAAGCCACCTTCATTTCATGTTTTACTCAGGAGAAATGTGTGGCATACTCTTAAGCTGCAGGGATGCTGGCTGCCATTTTGGATAGCCATTAGGCAGCAGTCAGATAATAAGCTTGCTCCATCTTTAAGCTAGTCCTGGAACTAAATAGCATGAAACCACTTTCACCTTTCCAACTTCACACCAGAGAACACAACTGTCGTTTTTGTTATGGTTTATTGTTTTTTACTGAGCATCAAACTGTATTTGATGCTCCAAACTGGAGCATCAGTATCATGTTCAAAATTGACTTCATTGCATATTATGCTGAAAAGTTTTTTTCCTGTACTATCTGAACTTTAAGATTGCTGGATTAAACAAGGGAGACAGCTTTCCTTGATAGATTTTAAACATTCAGTTTTGCATGTATCTGAATTATTAGAGGGCATTAACGTTCAAGCAAAGCAATTTCCTCTCCTTTAGTTTCTTTTCTTCCTTTTCACTATGGCATTCAAGACCCAGGATCATCATGGACAAGAAGTCACACAAACTATTTTCTTGTCATTGGCTTTCCTGTTTGCTTTTTGTGTTGTTTTTTTTTTGCCTCCACCACCACTTTTGTCACCTAACCTAAAGGTAAGCAAGGAAAACCTAGGACTGGATCCTTGTCTTACTATCTATGGATGCACATAGGATACTAATGGACATTCAAGGCATTTAACTACATTCTACATGACTCAAAACATATACATTGCTTCTGACTAAATGGTAATGCAAAAGTGAAGAAGTGAACATAAATGTAGCCGAGCAACGTCAGACCAAAAGTAACTCATCCCTTACAGTGGTCAAAAGCAGACATTTTGAAACGTAAAGATAAAGCAAGCATATAACAGTATTTTCTGCAATTACCTTTCCAGCCTCCAGCAACCTGTGGCTTAGGGAAACAAGATCAAATGATTTAAACCACTATGCTTTCAAACTGAAGTCTGGTAACTGATCAGAAATTTGTTATGAGTCTGTTAGAAAGTTCATTACCTAAAGTTTCTGCTAATGCTTCTTAGTTTATTAGAAAACCTTGCTGAAAACATAGCTTCCTCATAGTAATTTTAATCTCAAAAGCAGAATCTAAATGTTTGTGGGCTCCAAAGTTTGAACAGATCAGACCTCAAAATCTAGGAATGAAGTTTAATGGGGAAAAAAAACCCACAACTCAGTTATGAGTTAATACAATAGATATTCTTAAAATGTACACATTTAACATACATAAATAGCAATTTATTGTTTTAGTTTTTGCATTTTTATTAATATGTCACAACTCAACTGCTGGAAGAGGAGAAGTGAATCTCTTCCTGATTGCTGAAACAAATATTAATGTAAAGAAACATGGAGGATCTGCCTTGCAAATCACTTACCTAAAGTATGTGGCAATACAGAGAATGACAACAAGCATTGGGTAATATATATAGAATCCATCTGCAATGAAGGACAGCACTCTCATGGATCCCATTATCTGGAAAAAAATCCACAAGAACAATCTCAAATCAGATATATTCTACATAAATCCATAAAGATTGTGCCATCTCAGTGTTTTCAGTCCACAACACACAAACACACAATCCTTTACAGTTACTGAAACATAGGTAAGTATTATCATCACAGATCTGATTCAGACAGTTGACCCAGAATGCCCAGATATAAAGGCCGCCTCTAACAGTGTATCCACTTTGAGGTTTCTAAGATGCTAGATCTTCTTGTCTCACCCAATCCAGAACCAGTTCAAATCTGGTGGATCTTTTAATCTGCTGTGAAAAGTCTCTGAACAACACTGAGAGTCTACTTGCTAACAACAAAGATGTGAGATGTAATATGCCGTATGTTATACGCCGTAAGAAGAACGGGCGGGGAAGATGACTGGCCTGGCTGAACAGGGAGCTTTTGCTGGGACTCAGGAAAAAAAGGAGAATTTACCACTTGTGGAAGAAGGGGCAGGCGACTCAAGAAGAGTACAGGGATCTCATTAGGTCATGCAGAGAAGAAATGAGAAAGGCAAAAGCCCAGCTAGAACGCAATCTGGCCGCTGTCATTAAAGACAACAAAAAATGTTTTTACAGATATATTAATGACAAGAAGAGAGCCAAGGAGAATCTCCATCCTTTACTGGATGCAGGGGGAAATATTGTCACCGAGGATGAGGAAAAGGCTGAGGTACTTAATGCCTTCTTTGCCTCAGTCTTTAACAGGCAGCCCAGTTGTCCTCAGGGTACTCAGCCCCCCGAGCTGGAAGACGGGGACGGCGAGCAGGATGAACCCCCCATAATCCAAGAGGAAGCAGTCAACGACCTGCTGCGCCACCTGGATGCTCACAAGTCTATGGGGCCAGATGGGATCCACCCGAGAGTGCTGAGGGAGCTGGCGGAGGAGCTCGCCAAGCCACTCTCCATCATTTATCAGCAGTCCTGGTTAACGGGGAAGGTCCCGGATGACTCGAGGCTTGCCAATGTGACGCCCATTTACAAGAAGGGCCGGAAGGAGGATCCGGGGAACTACAGGCCTGTCAGCCTGACCTCGGTGCCAGGGAAGATTATGGAGCGGTTCATCTTGAGGGTGCTCACAAGGCATGAGCGGGACAACCAGGGGATCAGGCCCAGCCAGCACGGTTTCATGAGAGGCAGGTCCTGCTTGACCAACCTGATCTCCTTCTATGACCAGGTGACCCCCCTAGAGGATGAGGGAAAAGCTGTGGATGTGGTCTACCTGGACTTCAGTAAGGCCTTTGACACCGTCTCCCACAGCATTCTCCTCGAGAAGCTGGCGGCTCACGGCTTAGACAGGTGGACTCTGCGCTGGGTCAAAAACTGGCTGGACAGCCGGGCCCAGAGAGTTGTGGTGAATGGAGTTAAATCCAGCTGGTGGCCAGTCACGAGCGGTGTTCCCCAGGGCTCAGTACTGGGGCCGGTCTTGTTCAATATCTTGATCAATGATCTGGATGAGGGGATCAAGTGCGCCCTCAGTAAGTTTGCAGACAACACCAAGTTGGGTGGGAGTGTTGATCTGCTCGAGGGTAGGAAGGCTCTGCAGAGGGACCTGGACAGGCTGGATCGATGGGCCAAGGCCAACTGTATGAGGTTCAACAAGGCCAAGTGCCGGGTCCTGCACTTGGGCCACAACAACCCCATGCAGCGCTACAGGCTTGGGGAAGAGTGGCTGGAAAGCTGCCCAGCAGAGAAGGACCTGGGGGTGTTGGTCGACAGCCGGCTGAACATGAGCCGGCAGTGTGCCCAGGCGGCCAAGAAGGCCAATGGCATCCTGGCCTGTATCAGAAACAGTGTGGCCAGCAGGAGTAGGGAAGTGATCGTGCCCCTGTACTCGGCCCTGGTGAGGCCGCACCTCGAATACTGTTCAGTTTTGGGCCCCTCACTACAAGAAGGATGTCGAGGTGCTGGAGCGTGTCCAGAGAAGGGCAATGAGGCTGGTGAAGGGTCTGGAGAACAAGTCTTATGAGGAGCGGCTGAGGGAACTGGGGTTGTTTAGCCTGGAGAAGAGGAGGCTGAGGGGAGACCTCATCACTCTCTACAACTACCTGAAAGGAGGTTGTAGCGAGGTGGGTGTCGGTCTCTTCTCCCAAGTAACTAGCGATAGGACAAGAGGAAATGGCCTCAAGTTGCGCCAGGGGAGGTTTAGATTGGACGCGAGGAAAAATTTCTTTACTGAAAGAGTGGTTAAACATTGGAAGAGGCTGCCCAGGGAAGTGGTTGAGTCCCCATCCCTGGAAGTATTTAAAAGACGTGTAGATGAGGCGCTTAGGGACATGGTTTAGTGGGCATGGTGGTGTTGGGTTGATGGTTGGACTCAATGATCTTAGAGGTCTTTTCCAACCTTAATGATTCTATGATTCTATGTAACTCGCTGTCTACAGAAAATGGTTGTTCAGTAAAACCGAACTCACTGGTTTTCATTGGCAAGTTAGGTTTGTTTCCAATCTGTAAAGGTGTCCTATATGCTAAAGCCAGTGGAAGATAAAGCTATTAGGACGTGAAGAATAGTCTGAACTCTTCAGCACGATATTTTACTTTCTTAGGATAAAGAGACCAAAACTGAAAAATTGAGCTATTGATGACTCCTGTGTAGCCAGCAATCATTACCGAACTCCTGGTCTATAAGTAAAGTATTTCTACCATGTTCAATACCAGTGAAAAGATTTGAGTATCTGAATCTTACTATAAGAAGTATCTAAAAATATTTTGCCTATTCTCCAAATCATATAGAAGCCTCAAAAATCACATTTTCTGTACTCACAGACGTATAAGCAGTTGGCTGAGTGTTTTTGTGAGAGATTGTTGCATCCATATGGGTCAAGCCCAAAAAGTTCAAGCATAATGGTGGAGTAAGACGGCAAAATAACCTGCACAAATGCAAAAGACAACACCATTTAAAACAATTTCTTGCACTAAAAATATTAAGAAATCATAACCGGATATATCACAGAATCATGATGTACAGCTCATTAGGATTTATACCCACATGATTATAAATGAAAGAATAAAAATGAAAGTTTCATGGACATTTTCAATTGAGAATTTGACAGAAAATCCACAAAATATGTGCCACATACTCACATGCCACTGAAAAGGAGACTGTACGCATCTGTCTGATGATGTGAAGCTAAGTAATAATAGTTAAATACACGGATCCTGAAGACAGTAGAGTAAACACAAATACTTAGGAAAAAGATGGTAAGAAAACAGGCCATCTGGGGGGAAAAAAAAAGTTTCAGTGTAGAACTCTACTACAGGTTTTAATGCATTCAGCACATAGTCTGTGCATGCAACAGGCTGACTGCAGTCTAATTTTTCATTTTGAGATGGGACAATAACACCAGCTCTGAGAAGAGTTTCAGGAGTTTTTTTGACTAATTTACATCAAGAATGATACTTGCAACATTCTGCACTTCATATAAGCTAACACAACTGACCCTATGAACATTTATTCCCACAAAAAGTGATAAAAACAAGCATTTGCAATTCAACCTATTTTGTTAGTATACTGGAATTTTTCAGCTCAGTTCCTTTACTGATGAATTTGTGCGCACATATGCTAGCCACACCTGTGACTGGATTTCTGACCAGCAGCAAATTCCTGTTTAGGGAAGAGAGGTTACACACATGGTTGATTAGACACGATGTCTAAACACATAAGCTAATGTTTCACAAATTACTCTACACATTATATTGAGCTCAACTGGGTCACACCTTCACCCCGTATTGGAGAGATACAAGAAATGGCAAAACGCAGAATCCCTCCACAGAAACAAAGTTTGGCATTATATATTTTAGAGACCTTCTGAAAGTTGAGAGACTCTTTAGAGACTTATTTTTAAATCAATCTGGTCTACTATTATTGTAATAACAATCTGTCTGAAAAGATTTTTGTTGAGCGATTATCTCAAACTTACCTCTATGTATATATAATTATATGTCTTTTCTGCCAGCTGTATGAAAACTGCAAATAGTGATAAAACTGGTTTTGTGCTGAAAAATGTGCACTCCGACCACACAACAATTACAGAGAACGTGGCCAGAACAACTGCAAGCACCCTGTAAAACCATGGTCGTAGAAGACATTCCCAGTACCACTCTGCAAAAAAACCAAACACACACATCCAGAATCAGTTAACGAAAATTACACAACCAGAAATGGAACTCCCTCACAAAAACTGTTGTGAACTTCTTCCACACATGCCCTTAAAAATCAAGGCTGGAGTCTGTGGGTTCACACACTTAATTTCAGGGCTTTTCCAATGCTTAGAGATCTGGCTCAGCCCTAAGGAATCATATGCACAACTGGGGAAAACAGGGTGGGATCTGGGAGGCAAATTTTGCAAATGGATGGGGGGGCGGAGGGTGTAGAAAAGAACTCTTCACTTTTGGCCCAGATACTATGGGTGGTCCACTTTTTGTTTGTTCATCTGTTACTCTCTCAGAAAGAAAGCTTAGGCTGTAAAATTATATTGTCCTACCCTGGAAAGAACTCATTGCTAGTGCACAACAAATCAGTTAAAACATGATTAGGAGAAGACACTTTCTAAAAAGATGCACAAGCAGCCGCATGTCCTAATGTTTAGTACATGACAGACGAAGAGTCCTTTCCTCTTTGCTTTACTGCAAGAATGGTGCCACCTCAATAATATCCCACAAATGTAGAAGGTAGCCACGATCCAAAAATTTAAAGTTGCTATTTTTCTTTCTTCTTCTAAGGCTTCAAAGTTTGCTATTGCTATTACAATATGTAACTGCTATTAAATTCGTAAAAAAATTCAAGCTTATGGTCAAGAACATAAATCAATACCTGATGGCTATTCCATTACATAAATGCATTAAGATGCACATTTGATTCCCTCTACTGTAACTCATCTTTTTCATAAAACAATCTGTTCTTCTTACAAAACTGTACTAGTTATTCCTTTACATATTCAAAATCTGCATGACAGCACTTACCAACAGTTGGTGTGTAGAAATACCGAATAATTTTATTCTCCGGTTCCTGGGAATGAAAGGTATGAACAAACTGTCGAGTTGCACTGGTTTCATTTTTTGCCACATCTTCTAGGTAAAATGCTTGTTCTAAAAGAATTTGCCACTGGACCTGTGTACGACGATGTCTCTGTACTGAATAGATTACCTATAATAAATTCCAAGAAATTATGGTTACAACATACTTGCTTCAAGAAATGAGATATTGGGATATTAAACTTCTGTTTTCTTTCACTGAGAAAAGTTCCCGTTAAGTAGCAATCCCAAACCCCACTATACTCAGCAATACAGGTAAAGTACATTGAAAATCTTTGTTTGACTGGCATTTATTCTCATTACTTTAGTGTAAGTGAGGCATTCTCTCATTTATTAATATACCTGCTTGTGAAGTTTGACCAAACTTTTTTCACTTGGATAACTGTTCTGTCTTTCATCAAAATCTTCATAATCGTCCATGTTCCTACCCATTCTTTCCTGGTACTCAGTAGGACACTGGAAGGAAAAGGGAAAATTAACTGGAAGACAAAGGAGTAGGAAGTGCTCCTTGTTAATTATTCGTAAACGTTTGGGGCATTTCATGCAACTGAACAGCTCACTTCAAGTATAGATTTTTCTGTTTCTAAAATACTACATATGTCAAAATACAGCAGATAATTACATACATCATAAGAAAGCATTCCACAAAGAATTTAAACTCCAAGTCTTGTCAGAAACTCACAAGATGCCAATTAGAGATTTTATGTTACGGGGAAAAGAAAATAATGTACAAGTATTCAATAGGTGCAGGAAGCATGCCCTCCCAATTGAACAATTATGGCTAAAGATGAGCAATTTGTTACCTTTTTCAGTATTGTATCAACACATTTTCTCAAAGGGTGGTTATACTTGATACTCTCACTTACTTTACGGACTTCCTGTTGAGGGAAAAAAAAAGAAAGAGTTGTTTCATCATGTTAAATAGATTAAATAATTTTACAGGGTCAGATAAGAGTTCCAGCCCTCCCAATGGAAAAGATAACCATCAGAGCTTAAAAACAATAGAATTTCCTAAAAGCCACAGCTTTACTAGACATTTAATAAAAGATAATTGAAGGAGTATTTATAAAGAACACGTATGTATTTTCAAAAAAAAAAAAACAACCCACGATGCCAGTGTGCAAACATTACTCTGTGAACGTGTGGAGGATTGGTTTCTATGCATGAATTTTGAAATGGAAAATACTTTCTTGTTTTAGTTGTAGGTAAAGAGGAGGAGTTTCTATCTTACCTGGTTTAGTTTCACTTTTATTACTTTAAGCAGCTTGATGAATATCATTTTATATCTTCCTCGCATTTATCTCCACATAGCTCACTTCTGAGACCATTTGCATTTATCAGTAATAAAAAGATGCTACCTAACAGCTAGATAAGTTGTGTCAGAACTGGCTCTAGCAGTTTATCAGGCTTAGTGAGAACTAGCTTTTATTCTTCATCCTATTGGCAATCCAGAGATAACCTTTTGATGCTTTTTTGTTGTTGTTACAAACAGCACTTTAAAAAAAAGATGCAAGTTCTAGAGTCTGGAGGACAGAAATAATTGTAAAGGCTTAGAAATCTTGTCAAATAGGATGATTAGCAGACAGAAGAATTGTATTTGTTTAGCGTGACAAGGAAGGCTAAATGGATATAGACAGTCCTTTGACATATAAAAGGCTGTTCTAACAGATGACTCTCAGTAATTCTGGATACCCTCTGAATCTCCTGAGGGAACGATCACAAGAGATCTGATTAGTCTGTGGCAAAGAATTTTTCATTATGTAGTGGGATTATGAAAAACAAACAAACAAACAAAATCCCGCAAGAATATCTGTAAGGGTCAATCCTAACATGTTCAGCCCTGTCAAGTAGAGCACTGGACTGGAAAAAAATTAAAAATACAAAAGTGTGAAGTGTCCTCCAGTGCTACAGTTTCTTGTGTTTTCAAAATCTCTGATAAAGGAAGAAAACAAAAGCCTAAACTGAAGTGGCTGAGAGCTAAAATGTTGTGATTTATTTGACACAACAGCAATTCATAATATTTACAATCAAGTTCTCAGAGTCAGCACTGCCATTCTTAAGAATCTCTATGTATTTTCACACACTTCAGCGTTCCTGTGAAGGTTGAAAATAAAATACCAATAAAAGCCCAAGATTCCTAAGGTATAGCGGAATTGTTTCTAGACTGAAAGAAAAAAAAAAAGTGTGTGTGGGGGGGAAGTGAAGTGCCAAACCTTGAAACAAGATTTTATCATGCATTAACAATATAATATATTTTATGTTGTGCATGACATAACCTCAGAATCTGTCAGTCACCCTACCTGACTTAAAGGACAATCTAGTACAAGACAGCAGTCTAGTACAAGACCCTCTTTTCAGGGAAGTTTGCCGCCTCCCTGGGCCCAAATTAGGGACATCACCACAAGACTGAAAAGCTTAGTGCAACCTTCAGACTACTACCCGTTCCTGCTCTGTCATGTGGGTACTAATGATGACACAACAAAAAGTCTGAGGTCAATTAAGAGATTTCAGCACCCTGGGAAGAATGCTAAAAAATTCAGGAGCACAGGTAGTGTTTTCCTCAATCCTCCTAGTGATGGGGGGAGACTGGAAGAAACAGGCGAGCCCAGGATACCAGTACCTGGCTCCAGAACTGGTGCCTCCGACAAAACTTTGGGGTTTTAAATCATGGAAGAGCCTTTGAGGCACAAGGTATGCTGCGTTTAAGGGAACAGAATAGAACAGAACATTTTGTGTTGGAAGGGACCTACAACAATCATCTAGTCCAACTGCCTGACCAATTCAGGGCTGACCAAAAGTTAAAGCATGTTATTAAGGGCATTGTCCAAATGCCTCTTAAGCACTGACAGCCTTGGGGCATCGACCACCTCTCTAGGAAGCCTGTTCCAGTGTTTGACCACCCTCTCGGTAAAGAAATGCTTCCGAATGTCCAGTCTAAACCTCCCCTGGCACAGCTTTGAACCATTCCCATGCATCCTGTCACTGGATACCAGGGAGAAGAGCTCAGCACCTCCCTCTCCAGGCATCTGGACAACGCTCTTAACAATATGCTTTAACTTTTATTCTGTTCTATTCTGTTCTATTCTAAGTGCTAGCCTGGTAAACAAAGTTTTTGTTGCTCATTTTCTAGTAAGTTTTGTAGTTATGCCCCACTCAGATGTTTTTAGCAATTTCTTCAAAATGCTATTACTGAAGAATGAGAATTCCACCATTATTTTATGTTGACGTATCAAAGAAGAAGTTCACCCTACCTTACAACTCTTCAGAAGTATTATTTCCAAGCCATGGTATCAGAGCAGCAAAACAGGGAATAGCTATTCAATGGGTTGCATTTCCATTCTGTTCTTGAACTACACTAGAGTCTATTGCTCACTCACAAATAACAATAAATACAGTCTCAAAAAAAGCTCTTTGAAAAAAACAATAATCTAGATATTGTCTTCTCAAAAGGCACATAGCATGGTCCTGCAAATCCAACTTGGAAACTCTTCCCAAGGTTCCAGAAATATACTGGGAGCAGAGCATAAAAGCAAACATACACAATTTGCATGAACGATAGTGAAACATCTGTACACTGTATTTTCAAGTTCACTCTGGAATGTTTTTCATTAGCGACCAATATTAATCCAAAAGGGTCAATACAAAAATAAAACCAACAAATAATGGCTATGAAGTTGCCATGGCTATCAAGTTGCCAAGTTCTTCACATTAGGGACTATTTCTCTTTTGATTTTTACACAGGACTGAGTGTCATCAAGTGGCACACTATGATGATTTTCTTAATTTACTAATATTTCACAGTAAGTTCACGCTACTTATGTTTTCTTGCCACAAGTGCCCAACACCAAGAAATTCAGAGATGATTAACAGCAGCCTTCACTTACTTCATAGCAAAAGCTAGTTACTTACTTCCATAATATCCTCTAAATTCTCCTCTGCATCTGCTTTTTCAGTCATCAGTTTGGCAGCTTTGAAATAGGTCTTCATGAGTAGATAACCCCTCTTGGCCCCATTCCAGTGAGAACGGGGAATTTCCACCAAACCATAACCCAAAAGCAACACAAGAAGAAAGAGACCCCATGTGTTTGCAGCGGCTATCCCAATAGTCTGAAGTTGGTTCCTAAGGAAAAAACCAATAGCAATAACAAAAAAGAAAAAGCAAACAACCAACATCCTCCTGCCTGACCCACAAGAAAGCAACCTTGAAATATCTATGCACCAATATGGCTTCAAATTTACAGGAACAGACTTAGCATCATCTGTAATTCTTGCCTAGGGCCAGTCTGCTACTTGGCCATATTTAAAGCTGCCACGATTTTTCTGTATCTCCCCATGCTTCTTCCCTCTCTGGAGGGAAGACAAAAATGTTTGTTCTCAAAGGAGTATGTTCCTTTAGGAAACAACATGAGCTTAGCAAACCTATTGCAAGTGAAGCACATGACAGTGTTTACTACTGTATCTAGTATGCAAGACCATTAGCAATGTTGTAACTACCAATTATTTTAACTTACCTTATGGACTTCAAATAGAATCTACAGTAGACAGAAGCACTACACAGGAAATACTGACATAGACTTTTTGAAAGATGTTATTCTGAAAACACTGAGAAAGTTTCTGCACTACTTTGCAAATGCATTTGTAGGGAGAAAAAAAAACATTGCAAATATAAGAGGATTCCTCTGCCGTACGTATCAAAATCAGAAATCCAAAAGACAAATTTCTATGAACAGTCAAAGAATCCTTTTCCATAAAAAAAGTTAACAAAACTTTCCAACTGCCTAGCAAAAATCAGATCAACTAAAATTGTTTTTTAAAAAAGACCCATTTCATCTACAGAAGAGATTACCCGTGACAATTTCATAAGAACTCATGCAAGTGCTTACAGCATTATTCTTACCACTGTAAATTGAAGTTTGGGTTTACAGCCACATATATTAAAAATGCTCCAAAAATCAGCAAGTAAGTGCCATAATAGATTGCATTCTCAATTAATGCAGTTTTAATCTTTCCAGTAATGGAGAACCCTCCTGATCTAGCATATGACTGCATGAAAGGTAGCAGAATCCTAGAAGGGAAGAAAACAAAACCAAACCACATTAGCCAACAAAACAAAAAACAAACAAACAAACAAAAGAGTAGTTTAGCAGTGGCAGGATACTGAGACAGGGGTGTTTAAGCTAAAGACTCCCAAGCGTCTGACAAAATTAGCTAGTTACATGTTTTTATTCTAGATGTACTGGTCTGATGGCAAACCTTAAACAAGCTGCAGACAAAAACAATACAGTTAGATTTACTATGAAAAATCTGTGTTAATCAAGTACTCACTACCAACTCTGATATTCTTGACTGAGCTACAAAAATAATTATTTGATGATAGATTGGTCAGAAACCACACATGAATCTAACCCAAAAGCACAATCTGTTTGCTGTAGCTATATTATAGCTTTATATAATATATCCAGTAAAACCAAATAATTTACAATATAACTCAAAAATTACCCAACTTATTCATGGAATTATTTTGGTGTCCTGTTGCCTAAAACCCATTTTTTTCAGACAATCTATCCATTAACACCTCTATGTGTAAACTGCTCAGTTTCAACTAGAAAAGTGAACCAAGAGTAAATAGCTGCCACCTGAAAAGGAGCAAAAAAAAAAAGCTCAATTTAGTACAGTAATTATTAGAGAAATTTCACTGCTAGCAAATAATATATGATTAGATAGCTCTGTGGAATAGTGATATATAGTCTTAAAGAGTATGCTATGACTGTTAATACACTGCACTTAGAAATTATACCTATATCATAATCTTTGTCATATTCTTTTGCCTTACTTACCATGTTAAAAACTGCGACGTCCAATATACAACACGCCAGAAAATTGGCATAATTCCATTAGGAATATAACTCCATGGTTTGAAACATTTTTGCTTGCTGTAACAATGTAAAGAAGCTTATTGTTAGTTGTAGGGCCAAGAGTGTAAGGAACATTTTCTATAAATTCCCCTATCTAGAAAGGTCTTTGAAAATAGCATAGAAGTAACAGACTACTATTTGAGTAAGTAGTCAAACATCAACCATCTCAGAAGAAAATAAACTGAATCAATACTTAAAAATATTTATCATTCTCCTCACCGCAAATAACTTATCTAGACAAGACAGCTTTCTTAGAGAAGAAAAACAGTAGCTCAAAGACTAAAGAGGAATAAGCAATTAAGCAATTTAAGGTTACAATTTTTCTTTTTGGGCAGGACGTACTTTCTTCATGCAAAGAAAAAAACCATTCAACTTTAGTTAGTGCAGCAGGTTTTTAAAAAATATCCAGGGACCCCATCACCTAGCTCTACTACCTAGAGCATTTAGCGGTAAAAAAAAGCGTGTTAGTTGTTTCTTCCGTCACCCAGATGGATTTAGTCAAGCTTATATAAATTTTGACTTGTTGAGCCAATACTTTTCTGACAGGTAGTGTTTGCTTCAGACGACCAGAAAAGCCATGAGAGCCTTTTAGTAAAAAAAGAGCAAAAGGCAAAGTGCCCATCCACACTAAGACACTTCGGTTTTTTTCCCACACCTGTCTGGGTAATGAAGCAATGGTGACTCAAGGGGCAATACAGACAATTTAATAGGAGTATCTATTGAGAAATAATTGGTGTTTTCCAGGGTCAAACTAGTCAAGCCTGAGTTGTGAGTTTTGACGTACACAGCCTAAAAATTTTCAAAACTATCAAATTACCATAGAATGACAGGTAGCGTGACTAAAGGTTTCAAACAAAGTTTTAAGATCTGACTTGCACCAACACAGTATCTGCTCAATTACTACTTAAGTCGATATTTCTATTTGATGTACTCGTCATATACTACAGCATAACATCCATCAGCTTGTTCTGAAACTATAGGTAAATTGAAAGGCTATTGAATAGTTTTCAAATTGTGTATTTACCTAACTATGTTTAATTAACGTACGCTGGGTGATTTTAAACAAAGGGTAAAATGTTGTGCCACTAAGTCTGGCATTTTACTGTTCTTCCACGGATATACAACATCCAGATAGCGTCCGCTTTGGGGCAACAAAACTGGCAAGACGTTCCATGGACATATCAACTGACATCTTAAATGCTCTAATCATCTTACAGATAACTAGGCTGCACACATCTACAAGATGTGGAAATAGCCAATGGAGGCTAAAGAATGAGCAGCCATGGAAAGAGCCCACATTCGCCTACATTTCCCCATGTTTTAGGGATTACTTCCTTCCTACCAGAAGACAGCGAGCAGGCTATCGTTACTTTGGTAGAATATAGTAAATTTCAGATAACTCCAATTACTATATATATGCAATTATAATAAGCAATTAGATATGCTGCTTATATATAAGACAAGCCTACTAATTTCATTCATAAGGTATAAAATTAGATTTTCAGGTCTAAAGTCTTTAAGGTTGTGAAAGAAAGATAAGCATTCACCAAGGCCTCTCTCCTCATAGATAACCAAGGTTGCTTGAAAAGCTTAGTTCTGTTGCTTTAACAACAAAATAAAAGAAGTCTTGCATGAAATTAAAAAAAAAAAAAAAAAAGAGGAATATTTAGGTAATCAGTTAGAACTAATGTATACATTACTACCAATAGATGCAGAGGCACTTTTCTTCACCTCTTCCCTTACCTTCCTGTACACTTACAATCTTCAAATGTCATATCACACAGATAACACTTGTTTATTAGTCTTAAAACCACAGTACACTCCTACTATTTAAAACAAGAAAATCATAAAATACTTCTTTAAAAACAGTCTGACGAAGAAAACATAGCTGATACCTTGGAGCAAGAGTAACGTAAGAGCCATTACTTTCTGCAGGGCTGGAGTTAACAGCAAGTTTGCACCGATTATAAATAGTCTAGAAGACAATTAATTTTATATCAGTGACCAGAAAAAGGTACAACATTTATTTAAAAATAATAAGTCCCATTTTTAAAGACATTTACTGTAGTCCAGGTTTAAATTTAGGAGCAATTATACTAATAAACCCTCAAAACAACATGCAATCTGCAGGACAAGCAAGTAAAAAACTGAAAGTGTTTTTATGTTGCCTAAACAGATAAAATAATTGCTATAAACAAATAATGACATTTTAAAACATCTGAAATAGATTTGTTATCTGATAAGATCAACAAAAAATAAAATTAATTGTAAACACAGACACTGCCATGCAAAAAGGTAACAAGTGTTTAGTTTAATAAGATACTATTTGGAAAATTTATTTGCTGTTTAAGATATTGTCTTCTGAAATTATGATTAAAAAAAAATACCATACACATTTTATGCAACTAAGCAGAAAACCTCATAAGTTTCTTACCGTACTGACATCCAGAGGCAGTATAAATACAATAAGAAAGCAAAGATACCAAGCCAATAATGTTGCTATGATCACCAGCCTATGCTGTTTCTTGAAGTCTCCATACCGATGAAGCAGGAATAAGGCCAGAAAAAAGACAAATACTATCTCAAGGCCCAACGCTGCACCACTCATTATTGAAAGTTCACTCCAGCCACACAGCACAGGTCACTTAAGAAAGCAGATCAGAACTGTAAGACAAAGACATTTAATTACATTAAAATATCTGGAAGTTATTTATGCAGAAAAGAGTTGTTTAACAGACATTTTTAAACATATTAATAGACTTTTCTTATTTCATGACAAGAACTCTTATCAGATGAAGAATAAGATTTTCAGCAAGGTGCTTTAAAGTCCTCTGCATAAATCAAAATATGTCACTCCAATTTTGCCAATTCTAGGAACACATTAGGACAACTCCTCTTCATCTTCTTGATATACAATAGATCCAAAAGTCAAATCCCTGTCCTTGAATAAGACTATAAGCCTAACTTTTAAGTCCAGTATAAATTTCAAAACAAAATCTATTCTGCTTTTTTTTCTTTTAGAAGAAATCAACTAATTTGGAAAAAGGGTTAAGTGTTTAAATTAAATGTTTCTGGAAAGCTTTGTTAATGGATTATTCCTCAACTATGCATTTAAATTCTGTACTCAGAGTTAACAGAGCATAAAAATACAGCAAAGTATATGTCAGTCTACTTGTGACGTACCTCTTTTAGGTTTGAAAATTCATGTAATAAAAGGCAACATGCTAGCTATTTCACCTTCCTACCCCTCTTCTGTTCTTGTTCAGAGAAACAAAGGTCTCAATTAATTCGTTATTAGTCTTGCTGTGATATACTTTTGCTTTGCTCATCCTTCTGGGTTTAGTTACTCTGTGTTATAGTCAGGACTGCTAGAAATGCCTACGAAGTTCATACATCTTCATACAGGCATGCTATTAAGCAAAGGGACAGTGAGCTGCACAAATCTATTGGAGAAAATTTCACTGACTTGTTACATTGTTAATTAAACTGCTTCTGACCTTTTTAATAAGCATCATTTTACCACAGACACTTCACACATTAAAAAAAAAAGTTTATTACTCTGGTCAGACTGACTTGCTTCTCCATCAAGATTACCATTTTAGTTGGTTTGATTTAACTGAAATCGTTTTTGCTATGGCTTCCCCACTGTTGTTTTTTCAGTGCTTTCACTTTCACTGGAACTTTAGAGATTTAAAGGAAATGCTACTACTAAAATCTCCCTCAATTTACTTTTAAATCCCTTCATAATTTGTTAAAGTGAACCATTTCCTTTACTAATCTCTCAGTATACTGCTTAAGCAGATCTGTTATGTATGAGGGCACTAAGCAGTGAAATTGTCTTATTTCCACTAAAAAATTCCAAAGTTTGTGATGCCAGTACTTCCTTGAGGACATACAGGACAATTAATTCTGTGATTTTTCCCTGAAGATTTGTTTCCCCTCATTTTGCTACTTTCTCATTTAATTTCCGAATAGGGAGAGCGGTCTGTTTACTCCATATCGGCTGCTGTACACAGAGCATCCCATATTCTGAAAATAGCTTGAGTTACCTTGCTGTTTCTTATCAAAGATGCACACACTTACTTTCTATCTTCTGCCTTTCATCTCATGTGTTTCTCAAATTATTAGCACTTCTGTTAGGTCAAAGCATCCCCTTACTATCTGCCTGTACTACATTTTGGCTAGATCATTTGTAAATCGTGAATGCAGGATATCTAACCTATTTCTCAATCACTTATTCTAAGCAAGTCCTTGTCTATTCTATTGTACCATTCTTGTTTCCTCTGAAAACAGTCTTTTGTATTGATAGTATAGTAGCAAATTCCACCAAAAAAATGAATGGAGAAGAAATACTATATATCTACTTTATTAAGGCAGTACTATCTGACATATGTAGCTTTGGGTGCCCATTATAGCCACACCTTATGCTATGTAAACAAAAAAAATTATACAGCATACCCTCCATCAGTCACACCTATACAATTTTTTACTACAGTCACACCTAAAAAGTTGCTATCAAAACAGAAGGTGAAAAGTTTTTGTGCAAGATGCTGCACTCAGCTTACTACCATGAGAGAACTTCCAAAAAGATTATAAACATGTTATGTTATTATATGTAAGCATATAAATATGCTAAAATAGAGAGGGAATTAAGTCCTAGCACAACTTAACTCACTTTCAAAGCCAAAAGCAATTTTGCAGTTATCAAAGTAAACTACATTTTTCTGTTCTTCACCTGGTTCCTCCTGGAATCTCAAAATACAAAATTTTTATTTGAAAAAAAACCCCAAACTTCTTTATAAAAAAATTTTGTATGAAAAATACTAATTTTTACAAGACTGCAACTGATGACAAAGAGTTGTTTTGAAATAACATATACACATTTTCAAAATTACAGTTCAAAATTTTTAGACAGAAACAACTTAAAACTAGCTCTCAGCACAAATAGCTTAAATGAAAAAAAATCTACAAGGTGAGAAATTAAATGCTTGAGAGGCGCTCTTACTGTGAACTAAATCCTGCCTAACAGGACAGCCGTATTCGGGATCCCTGCTACTAGAATTATTTGTATCAGCCCTTAAAATGTATTACTGTGGGCTATAAAGCCATGTCTTCCTGTGGCAAACAGCATTTGCCTCTGAACCTGGTTGCTAGCTCAAAGAAAGGTAAGTTCCTTATCAGTAATTCTGTTTCTTCATTTATTTAGACAAGCTTCTCACTATTAGCACACGGCTCCCTAGTATCAGCTGGCTGAAATTCCTGAACCCTTACAGAATGTTCTGCTGAGATCAATGAACTACTTCAGAAGAGTTCTCTCATACTGCACAACCTTCACCTGCTTAAAAGATGCTGCTATTAAGCAATGACAAAAAGTAACAAAATTCCTCACTCTGAAAGGAAGAGTATCTATTGCCATACTCTGTTTCTGGAGATTAAGGCAGCTATGGATTAACACAAATAAGATCAAAAGCTGAAACGCTGGCACTGGAAGCACAACTTAACCAATAAAAGACAAGGACATGCTCTTGTGTAGGCTTAGGATTTTCTTGCTTTGTTTCAGACATAGACAAAATCAGTAAGTTTTTAATTTTGTGAATGGAAGAGTCTGGTTACCCCCATATAGGACATACATTTCAAAATTCTGACATGAAATCTTCCAGAGTCCAAATCCAGCTAATAACTCTTTGCAAGCACCATAAAGGGCTCAGTTCAGACTTAATTCCCTTGGAGACTCCCTACTATCAACAGTATTAAATTACCTTGCCAACCTCAAGACTAACCATACTCATGACCATCTACATTACAAATGAACTAACTACTCTGCCTGGTACAGAAATACTCAAGTTACTAAATGAAACAGCAGAGAATGAAAAAAACCACACTTTCTTAGAGCTTTTATATAGCACCAAATTTAACAACGAAGACACTCCAATGTTACATTCTTAAAGAAGGGCTAAAAAGAGTAGAGCATGTCTGTGAAGACAGTACCTTGGTCTCACTAAAGTGGACTCCAATACCCCTTTAATCAGAAATCCCAGATCAGAGTGTACCAGTTTTATTCTCTTCAAACTTCACAGGAAAGCATTTTACCAGCAGATTGTTCATTTTGCAGACTAATGTAACCGGTGCTTCAACCCTTCCCTGTCAGTCTAGTATCACACTTTCTGCAGATTTCTCATTGCTGCCCTTGACACTCTCCCCAGCTTACCCACTTCCTTCTACGCTGAGCTGGAACCCACGCAGTATCCCAGCTAATGCCTGAGAAGGCCTGAACTGAGAGTAAACATTGCTTCACGTGCCTTACTGTTATACCTTACATGGAGGTATAACCTGCATGATGTTCCCTTCAGGTATTCAGCTTATTATGCCCTCCAAATTCTTTCCCTCTAAGAAACACAACACTGTTCTATCCTGTATTTGTGTAGTTGATTGCTCCTGCTTAAGCGCAGGCACAAAGCTCTACTCATTTGTACCCTTTCCCCTCCCACAGGCTTCTGAATCTTCAAGGCATTTTGATTTCCACTACCACACTCAAAAAGGTCTGCAATCCCTCCTAGCTTTGTGCCTTCTTAACTTTTAATAATCACATTATTTCATTATGGAAACTGTGAAAATACTGAAGAGTAGTTGACAAGAGACCGGCCTCCTTAATCACAACAGTAGCTGTTCCCAACTGTTCTTCCCCAGCAAAAACATCCTGAGAAACAGAATCAAAAGTCCTATTAAAGGCCAAATATAAGATATCAACTGATCCTCTCGTATACAGTAGGCCTATCAGTGTAATAAGTTAGACTACTTCAACAATTTGTCCTTGACAGACTGATGCTGTCTTTTAGTCAGCTATTATAGTCTAGATGCTTACAAATAGCTTTTGTTCCAGAGTTTTTTTCAGGAATTCAAAAGGAAGCAGACTAGTCTGCCAATCTGTAGTTCTCCCTGTCCTTCAAAAATTACTAATAAAGTCAGTCACCATGCTTCTGATTTTCTTATCTTCGGTACCTCAGTCACTTTGAGAATATTACATCCTTTTTTTGTTGTTGTTCTTAAAGTGCTCTTGGGTAAAGATCATCAAACATTTTTGGAAAAGTTACATTTCTAGAAATCTTGAATATTTCAGTTAAAACATTTGAAGAACCAAGCAGCTAGAGATTTCTTTGCCTTACTCTGTAGTCTAAATGCCATAATTACATCTGAAAAAATATTGTCACCAAGAAAGTTACCAAACTATGAAAGAGATATCAAAGACAGTAATGGACAAAACTGAGCAAGCGCCACAGCATACTTAAAAGAAACATCCGTGTGACAGCATCTCCCACCTCAAGCTGAATTCACAACTCGGCGGCAAGTATAAACTGAAAGCTGCCATCCCCAGCAAAATATCAATGGCCAGTTCAATGACGACCTTTTGCCTCTCTGTCAAGGAATAAACTGCTGGTTCCTATCGAGTTTATTCCAGCACATTTCACTTGGCAGAAGAAAAACAGCATGCCACAACACACGTGATAGGTTTCTGAAGCCTGCCCTACTCCGCAAAACTACACTGTTAAGAATCCTAAAGTAAGACTTCACTTTACAGACACAATTAAACCTTTTGGACTGATAGAACCGCCCCACACTAAGAGCCTTTGTCACTTCATCTTTAAACAACAAAATGGGCTAACTTCACATTTTAGAAATCTTAAAAAGAGAAGAACAAGAGGTCAAGCAACATTAAAAATAATCCCTTTGGCCATTTTTATATCCAAGTCTGTTTAGTGTGTTGTTGGGGTTTCTTTTTTTGTTTGGTTTTGGGTTTTTTGTTGTTGGTTGGGGTTTTTTTTACTTTCTTATTACATATTGACCCTAACAGCTTGAGGAAATAGTAAGTACTTATAAGCAGATAACAGACAGACAAAGAGCTTCCTGATCTCAGCACAGTGAGAAAACTATCTAAAGAAAGAAAATAGCCATGAACTGCCTGAGAAAACTGACCACAGAAGTTATCTGATTGTGCTATTCAGGAGAAATAACCTCTGAGATGAATCAAGAAACCATAATCTGCATAGCTTTGTTTTTCTAAGAAACACTACTCAGTGTAACAGTGGTACAGAAAGAAGAAAGAAACTAAAGAAACAGTACTATGTACTGATTGATATTTTATTAGTACCTGTAATTTCAACTATCTTGCAATGAAGAAAAGATTTAAAATTGATTAAACATTTAATTGCTTGTATATCAATATTTAGGAAAAAAAGTTTTGTATCTGCTCACGACAAGAAAAAAACAATAAAATGCTGCACTGACTCTATTCAAAATAGCAGTATTCTCCAATTTGGTGGGAGACTAGGTTCTCTGCAGAAGCACTAAATAAAAGACAAATGCTTTGCCAAGGAACATACAAAATTTTTCTGTTCAAAAGCAAGCAGGGACCATCAGTACAAAACCACAGGAAGTTTATTTGCTTTACATGGCGCTGTCTTGACCTCTAATAAAGGATATTAAGTACCACAGAGGCTGATGCTTTCTTAGGGTTTAGGGGAACACTCTGGAAATAACACATTGAAGAAAACAACTTGCTTGGAGGAACTAAAATAGAATCAGATACAAAAGCTGTACAGTTGCACTAAGAATCTAAAAAAAGAATAGAAATTACTACCTGGGCTGCCAGACTAATGCACTCACACAAAACAGGTGTCAGTAAGGCACTCAATCACATGATTACAACCCTAACATTGCATTAAGACAAACTTAGACTATTTGGTAATTCAGAACTTTTTTTAAAAATAATTTGATTTTACCCCTTTCAGCAAATTCTTCTTTCAATTTCCCATGCATTAATAGAGAAAAGTGAAAAAAAAAAAAGGGGGGCTGCTGAACAGGTTAAATACAATCAGCTTATTTTTTTAAACTAAAAATATCTCCTCTCTTTCACTTGATTATCCACTTAAACAACCTTTAAACAACTGTTCCATGACTTTAGTTAAAACAGGTAATGGTTAACACAAGTTCTTTTTTAAGATTATATGAATGCCAATTTGCATCGCATCATCGTCTGTATCTGACTTAATAGTTGTGTACGATTTGCCATGCGTTCTATTACCATCTTCAATTTTATAGGCCCGTCTCTCCATCGTTATGCAGTGAACAAAGGACAGCATTTACAAGCAAGTGGCTGACTAACAACAGAGTTGTAGGTGTGTTCAGAATTAGTTTTCCATCCCCACCAATTTCAAAACAAATAGTTTGGAGAAAAAGCATGAAGAGCTGCCTTACTGAAAGAAAGCTTGGCATAAATCTGAAACATGGTGTGAAAAGATTGCAGAGATTAAACTCGGGTGGTTAAAGATAGGACCAGAATACATTGGCAGTCCCTCAATTTCAGGCCTTCACAGTGAAGGCGTTTCCAAAACGCAGGACAACCTTTCACGGTAAAATGTCACAGTCAGCGCGATTCTGGTCTTCCGAAGCAGGTGCCGTCACCGCACATTAAAGCCGTTAAACCTGATGACTGTATATCCACTGGCCTGTAGGGCGCACAGAATCGGAGTCTACTGACACTTAACAAACATCAGCATACATGCCTTAAACGTACATGCTTGGGGTCCCTGAACGAAAGAAAAAAATACAGGCCAAGAGCCGAAAAACGAAGACGCCGATTCCTCCCGTCCCCCTCGCCCGTCCCAGACACCCCCCAGACACCGCCGGCCACCCATCCCCCCTCTCTACTTCCTAGTCAAAGGGAGCCCGGGACGCGCCCAGGGTCTCCGCGCTTCCGTCCCGGCTCACGCACCCCGCTCGGAGCGCCCCGGGGGGCGCGGAGCGGGACGCGGCTGCACTCAGCCCTCCCGACGGCGCCGCGCCCGGCCCGGTCCCGCGCAGGCCCCCACCCCGCCGTGACTCGGCGCTGCGGCACCGCCGCGGCGCGTCGATCCGACCCGACCCTCCCCTCCACTCTCGCTCGCCCGCCCCGGGGGCCCGCGCCCCCGCCTGCCGGTGCCCTGGGCCGCGCCGCTCCCTCACCGCAGGCAGAGCCCCCTGCTCAGCAGCCAGTCCCTCACAACGCACCGCCGCCCTCCATCCTGGCTGCCGCCGGCCTCCACACGAGGGCTCAGATCGCTGTGCGGAAAGCGGAGGCCGCGCCCGCCTCCTTCCGTGCCAGGGCGACTGGGGCCGCCGCCACCGCCGCCGCCGCCATTTACCCCTCACCAACCGCCCGCCAACCCCAGCGGCGCTGTGTCGTCATCGCCCCGCCCCGGAGGCGGTCGCAAGGTACTGTGGGTACGGCCCCTCCGCGCTGAGGCGGTGGGTGGGGGAAGGAGGGCGGGCGGCGAACTACAACTCCCGACAGGCTTTGCGCCGGGCGCCGACCGGCTTCCGGCCGGCCCGGGGAGCCGCGCGCGCGCGCGCGGCGGAGCGGCGCGGTTGCTGAAAAGCGCGGCGCGCGCGGCTGCTCGGCGGTGCGCGGAGCTCCCACCGATGCGTCCGCCCCCGCCGCCATGCACAGGTACGGGGGGCTGGGCGCCTCCGCGCCAGGGGGAGCGCTTGCCGCCCGAAACGCCGACCCCGTCGGTGGGGTGGGGGAGAGCCGCGTGGTGCCCGGGCTGTGCGTGAGCCCTCGCGGGGGGCGTGCGCGGATATCCCCTCTGCCCGGGGGCGGAGGGGCGTGCGTAGGAACCCCGGGAGTCGGGAGCAGTGCAGGGGTCCCGGGGCAGCATGTGTGGGTCTTTGAGGTCTACCGAGTGTTCAGAGCCGAGGGGGGGGAGGTGCGTGGGTCCCCGGGGGGCCTGGATGTGAGGCGTGCGTGGGTCCCTGGCGCGCGTGCTTAAGGCGGGTGGGGGGGTACGGGGCGCATAGGTGCCCGGGGTCTCTTCGGGCCGCTTCTCTCCCGCCCCGCGGCGGGCGGCAGCCGGAGATAGAAACCCCCCCCGCCTCCTCGCATCCCGCGGGGCGGTGGCGCTCCCGCTGCCCGCGCAGGGCTGACGGGCGGGGCGGTCCCGCGCGCTGAAGTGCGCCGCTGGCGCCCAACGGCCGCCCCGCGCCCCTCCCGTGTGAGGGGCTCCCCCCGCGCCTCCCCCGGGCGTTCCCGCCGTCCCGCCCGGTCTCTGCCAGCAGGCTGGGTGCCGGCCGCGGCCCTTCCTCCGCCGCGCTCGGATCCCCGGCGCAGTGGAGGCTGCGCCGTAGACCGCCTCCTCGATCGGCTTCTTTCGCCAGGCCCCTCGCTCCATCCGGGAACGGGGTGCGTTTAATCCCCGGCGGGTCGCTAGTGTGAATCTGCCTGACCGGGCACATGCCTCCGCTGCTTGTGCTTCCGGCGCCCACAGTTTTAATTCAAGTTACTGCCCTGCCACGGGGATGTGGATTATGTGTGACTGTGAAACGCTTCCGTACGAGGAGCCCCATCTTGTGTTTGGCGTCAGTCTGGTGGGACCTTCAGAGCCTCTGGGTTTTGCTGTGTCTGCAGAAAACACCTCCAGGAGATCCCATCCTCCAGCAGCAATGTTTCCACCAGCTTCACCTGGGACTGGGACTCCAGCAAGACCTCGGAGTTTCTCTCGGGCATGGGAGTGTCTGTCCTTAAGAAGGACAAGCTGGGCAATGAAAACACACCACAGGACCTGCTGGTGTCATCACCCTGTCCTCCTCAGAAACGGCAGAAGGTGAAAGAGAAGGAAAGGGACTTTGTCATTGTGCGCCGGCCTCGGCTGCTTCGAGAGGCAGAGTCAGGTACCGTCACCCCAGTCCAGGTTTTGTTTGCCCATCAGTAGAGATGGAGAGTGGGCATGACAAGTCATTAGTACTTTATTCTTTGCCTTTTTTGCTTGTTCCCAACAGAATATCACTTCTGTATCTAGTGGCTTTCAGGCTTGGGCTGATAAGTCCTGTTTTATGTAAGCCTTTAAGCAAAGGTGATGTGTCCGGTTTCAGAACTGTGGCCCATGTAAGCCATGGTTAGCTTCTGCCTAGCCCCGCCTGCCCCTGTCTGTGCGCCAGGGGTTTGTGCTGCATGTCCCTCTGTCTGTTCTTGCTGCTTGGATTTGGGTGGCCCCTTGGCCCAGCAGGGCCCTGAGCTGCGTCTGTCGCTCTGCCCAAGGGACCTGTTCCAGGAGATGCTTTGCCACATACCAAGCGGGGCCAGGCTCCTCACAGAATACAGCTGTGGCTGCCAGATGAATATGGGCTATTGGCGCTGCTGTCCCCAATACAATTTTGAAACCCAGGGGGGCTTGATTTTTGTTTTTTAACTTAAGCATCTAAGAAGTAAGATACTTCGTCCTCGAGATGAAAGGGATCCAGATCCAGATCTCTCGCAGTGCAGGCTGAGGTATGCCAGAGGGGCAGCATCTCTATTCCAGTTGGAGCTGAGCTGTGAGCAATGCAAGGGACCCTGCCAGAGAGCTACAGGGAAGGTGCAGCAAAGGGTGTAAGGGTCCTGGGCTGGAAAGGGACTGGCAGGGAAAGAGCAGGGCTGTAACATGAAGACCTGGAGCACTTGAAGAAGGGGTTATAGGATGCTGGGTTCCTTTTCCCTGGTATCAAAATGTGTTTTCAGTCTGCAGTGACTAAGGAATGCAAAATAAAGAAACAGCTCTCTCCAGACACTAGGCTGTCATATGAAAGGTGGGAATGCCCTCAGACAACCCTGCTTTTAAATAAGATGGGGTGCTGGGTCATAGGCAGCTGTTCTTGAGCTCCACCATCCAGAAATCTCCCGTGTGAATGGCAACACCTTGTGGAGCCTTGTGGAGCCCTGTATCTACTCATGAGAAGTTGAGATCACACCACATCCTTTCAGATAATTCGGGGGGGGGGGAATGTAGTTAGCGTGCATATTTTAAGGAGCAGTTTGCAGTACCCGCTTTTCTCCATCTACCATGCAAAAGCGTATGTCACCTTGGGCTCCCTTATGGCATCCTGGCATGCATAGGAGGGATGGGTATTTCAGCGGGGGGGGGGGGGGGGGGGGGAGAGAGGAGTGTACAAGCCTTAGAATACAAAGGAAGTAACAGATGCTCTTGTTTCCAAAATGAGTATGTGAATAAAGATTACTCTCATTTTTTCAGGGAAATTGTTTTTCCATAGCTTTAGTATGTGTACTAAGCTGATGTTATGGAAAGCTTTGCATTTGCCAGTCATACCTAGGCAAAGATGGTAATAATGTTTTCCCACAATGAAGAGCTGAAAGGGGGATGAGTAGTGAGCTGATGTCTGTATAGCTTAGAGAAACTGTAGAGGTGCTTTTAACAATGGCATCCGATCAGCAGGCAAAAATGAACCAGCTTTAACTAGAACATGTTTGCTCTTTCCCTTAAGGTGTTTCTTGGGATGCACTTCCAGATGAATTGCTTTTGGCAATCTTTGCATATTTGCCCCTAAATGACTTGCTAAAAGTTTCCCTGATTTGCAAGAGATGGCATCGTCTTTCGTAAGTATTACTTCTCATCATTTAGTACTAAGAAAACCTTTGCTTCCATAGCCTCTTAAATGATCTGGTTCTCATCTTGTTTATTCATGTATAATTCAATTTATGCTGTATGTGGGTTATACGTATGTATAATCAAAAGATGGCTCATCTATTTTAACATTAGTAAATTCTATTAAGTAGCTTTCCCTCCTCTCAGTCTTTTGTGACACTGAAAACTTTCTGTGGTTGTACTCATAGTTTTGAACCTTTCTAACTCACTAACAAGTAAAATTCTGTGCCTTAGGTTTGATGAATCTCTCTGGCAGACTCTCGATCTGACTGGTAGAAATCTGCTGCCAGGAGTGATTGGACAGTTGCTGCCTGCAGGTGTTACTGTATTCCGCTGCCCAAGATCTTGTATTGGGAATCCGTTGTTTAAAACAAGCAAGTAAGGCTTTTTCTGCATGTTCTGGATCCTGAAGCCACATCTCAAATATTCACAGTTTCTCTGTGTATTTTTGGTTTTAAGGCCTCCACCAGTAGTAGCATTTGTGCTGTCTCTAGAGTGTGGAAGAGCTGATCAATGGTTAGGCATGTGTTCAAATAGGAGGATCTGCATTCACCAGTCAGTTATTTAAAACCAAGTTAATGTGATTTTTTTTTTTTTTTAAGTATCAAGCACCATCATCCACTTGCAATTTATATCTCGTAGAACCAAGAATTGTCAGCGTGTTCAACATTTTTATATGGGAAGCTCAAAAAAATTATTTAACTCCAGCAGGCTAGACTTTTCAGGTGTTATGATGAATCCTGTAAATGCCTTGAAGATAAGCGTTCTGCAGTTTTGGCTGGTAGCTTAGCAGTGGGCCCAATGAGCTTAGTAGTATGTCCAGTGTGCAGCTGAATACAACAGTGTAATTATTTTCTGCAAGTTTTGCACAGTTTTAGTGTATGAGGTATATTTATGGTATGGGGAATTTGTGGAGCAGGTTTTAATGCAATTTTAGTAACCTGCCTTTCTCCTTTTTTTAGACCTCTCAGAGTTCAGCATATGGATTTGTCGAACTGCACAGTGTCTGTTGCAGATCTCCAGAGTATTCTTTGTCTGTGTGAAAGGCTGCAGAACCTCAGCTTGGAGGGACTAGTGCTTTCTGATGACATCATCAAGTGAGTGACATGTTTGGGAATATTCAGTAAATACCTTCTGTTTGGTGCTATCATTTTGTGCAGACTAGTGAAAGAATGCAGTTGAGAGTTCTTCATTGTGGGAATCTTTTGAAATGGCCAGTTTTAGGCACCTAACAGAGCTAGCTGGCAGGCTAGATGAGCTGCCTCTTTCCTCTCTATCTTCCAAGAGATGAGGTGAGAAGGAAACACCCCTCTGGAAGAGTGTTTCTTGGTGGCTTTTTTCACTTCCCCAGAGTAGGGGGAGCCTGGAGAAACTGCTCATCTCTCTCTCGGGTTTGTGTCCATTGGTTGTTCCTGCAGCCAAGCTCTACAGCAAAGCTACTTTTATTTTCCCATTTCTGTGCTCTCAAGAGAACTTTGTGTTTGGCATACAGGTTCTTTTCCATTTTAAGGGGTCTCAGCAGCTCTCCCACCACATGTTCGTTGTGCTTCTGCACTATTTCTCACTTCTTTGTTGAACTTCACTCAGTGTCTGGAAAATTATAGATACTGTCAAGCAGATGAACTGTTGTTTGGTTAAACTGGAAAGACACTAATGGCTGTGCAGTTCAATCATATTACATGATTGTGGAGGTGCCAGGGACCATAGGTCAGATGGCAGAGACTTTGGGTGTCCTGCTTTCTTCTTTTGAGCTTTCTGATGCCTTCCTCACACCAGAGGGGGGGAAAAAAACCCACAACAAAACAGAGCACAAATAAACCAATATAGTTTGGCTTTTGATACCAGATAAAAAGTATCTGAAAATTGGGTACTAATTACGCACCAATGATGGAATTTTATTGCCTTGTGTACAGATGTAGATACTGGGTGTAAGCTTTTTCCCAGGTTTTGCCAACTGCATGTCTGCTGTAGCCTTGCAAACATGCATTCAGGTGGATGCTATTTGGACATGTGTTTTGTTCTGGAATAACCTCCGTCTTGCAGAGGGGTGACTTCAGAAATGAGATTATTGCTTTTTCTTTTGTAGAGGTATAGTCATCTCTAAGCCATGGTGTGTGTTTAATGGCATACAACAGGAAAAGGTGAAAAGGAATTGTTTCCTTTTAAACTTAGCAGTTTATAAATATGCAGACTTGTCAGGAATGTCAGGTAAATAGGCAAGTATCCCTTCTGAAGTTGTGCCATGATGCAGCAAGTACAGAGTAGAGATCCCTAGTGACTCTTAGGTTGGTCGGTTTACTAAAGATGGGGTGCTGCATGTTTAACAAATAGTTCTGTGCCTGGGATCTTACATCATCTTACATACATCACACATCCTAGCAATGCAAGCAATGTTCCAACATTTAAATTTTATTAGACTTTTCTTTTTTCTTCTCTACAGGAGCATTGCTAAGAATCTCAGTTTGATGCGACTAAATCTCTGTGGGTGCTCAGGGTTTTCTGCAGAAGCCTTGGAGCTGATGTTGAGCAGCTGTTCTATGTAAGACAAATATTTTTTGCTATTCCTGCTTACTGCTATATCTGCGATAAAGGATCCTTTTTATTTTTTTTCATAGGCATCCCAATTGTACTTGTCTCTAATACCTTTTTTATGAGCCTGTTTCCGCTCCTCAATGCCTAACAGTTGATTATTAGCTGAATAGTCAGTTTCTTTCTATCAAGCTATTTTCTTCTTTAAAAGAAACTCATGAAAAACTGCTGAGGTACATCTTTGCTATTAATCATCCTTAAAGGAAGTCTAGTTGGTGGGTAAACCCCATTTATGTTTTATTATCATGTAAATTTGATTTTCTTAATGAAAGCAGTATGTGATCCTCACAAAGTGGAAGTGTGTGTTTTGAAAACTGAAAAGCGGAGTCCCAGAGCTCCCTTTGCAATCAGAGTACAGCATGAATGGCAGAAGCATTGTGCCTTTCCATCCCTGATAGAATAATCCTTCAGTAATGTTCTACTTTATGAAGCACTGTGTTCAGATTGACAGCTCCAGTGATTAAACCATCTGCTGGCACGAAGTCACTGAACTGAGCCCCAGTCAGTCTGGGATTTATATCCTGATCTTTCTGCTGACTTCCTGTGAGCTACTGAACAATCTACTTAATCTTTGTTTCTGCAAAAGCATGTTTTTAATCAATCTGCAAGTTAGTGGACAAAGCCTTAATCTTTCTCTGCCTCTCATGGGTAGATAATGCTTTCTATTGCTTGGTCTGATTACTTGGACCATGAGCTCTTTAGAGAATGGCAGTCTGTACAGTGCACAGTGAATAGCAGATGGCAAACCTGATCCTAGGAATGCTAGTGGCGATTTAACTGTTTTTTCATTTACATAAAGATTGCCAGCTAAATGCTCTGGTTGTGCTGTTCTCTGTGTCTTTGTCCTCTGGTTACATCTACAGCACCTGCACACAAAACAAGTACTTTGTCCCAGCCCCAAATGGTGATAGGCTATAGGTAATCAAACATGTAAAGAGAGTTAAGGTCACAGCATGGCAAATGCTTATATAAAACTATGAAGTATTTTATGCTAATTAGGATTAATTGGTCATCTGACCAATGCTAATAATGGATAGCCTTTTCCTCTCAATGTGAACATCTGTTCAGTAGTAACAGATTCAGGTCACAAACCCAGAAGCAAGATGAAAAGACAGTGTCTCCCCATGGCAGTCCCCAGAAAGAATCATTTCACTTCCTAAGATATTACTGAATCATTCCAGTTGGAAGTGGCCTTGGGAAGTCACTTTAACCCCTTTCCCAGAGCAGGGTCTAAATTCAGCGCTGGCTAGGTTGATGAGGACTTTCTCTGGCTGGATCTTGAAAACCTCCAAAGACAGATTCCACAGCCTCGCTGGGCTAACTGCTCCAGTGCTTAATTATTGTCATAGCAAAATTTGTAGTCATGAATACAGGAAGTTGGTAGTAGGTATGTTACAAGTTTTTACCTTTAAAAGTATTAACTGTAATAGATAATATCAGAACGGAAACTGTATTTCAGTCATTCTTCCAAACAACTCTTTGTTCATTTGTGTAGGTTGGAGGAGCTGAACTTGTCCTGGTGTGACTTCACAGCCACCCATGTCAAAGCAGCAGTCAATCATGTTACTTCAAAAGTAACCCAATTAAATTTAAGTGGATACAGACAGAATCTACAAATACCAGGTAAATAGCAGCATGGCAAACCTTTATTCTCACTATGGGATAAAGCAGCAGGCTTTGTTTTCTTCTGGTTAGCATCTGCTGTGTGCATAGAAAAATCCTGCTCTAACACTTACTCTGTGCTCTGTATAGCTTGATGTTCTTGCTATCAGAGAATTTTGCTCAGGTCTCTGGCTTAGCCATGAGGGTTGAGATGATTTGTCTTCCAAATTTAAAAATAGTCAGATGAAAGCTCATTTCATCTTCAGTTGAGAGGTATAGCCCTTACTTCAGAAGTAAGTCCTGGAAGCAGGATACGCTGGGTCCCATGTTCCACTCTCAACTGTGAATTAGCCTTCCAGATACTGTTCTTGGAACCTTCTTAAGGCTTCTGCTATTGTGGCTGCTGAAGGCATCTTCCAAAAGAGAACAGTCTTAGTAACTACTTGAGTTTCAGCCTGACATGATGTCCTACAGAGACCAGTTAATTTGGAAGGCAAATAATCTCAGTAATCAACTAACTATTTACTTCCTAATAGTTCTAGGAGGGAAAGTTGGGTAAAGTTGCAGGGTAATAGAAGATGTGGAGAAATCTAGATTTGGAGAGAGGGCACAACAAAATAGACAAGAGCATAGATAAAGGGTGAAATGGCTTTGGTGGTAAAGAAAAATTAATTTTCTCAATGAGCAAATGTGACAATAGGGCATTGGCTGACAAGCAGGTAGGTGACACACAAGCTGTGACCTCTCTTTTTTCTGTTTAAATGTCACACAGACCTCAGCATGCATTCCCTTGTGGGGAAATACACCAGTCTTTTTATCTCAGCCCAAAACCCATAAACAAACATACTACATAATCTCCTCCAAATCAGGAATTTGAACCTTCTGTTGATCTGACCATTAGAGACAATGTGTGGAGCTCTTCTATTTGCAAAACACTTTCTATGAGTAATTTTACTCTGTTTCAATGCAATTTATAAGGCATAAGTTTGAATAGTTCACTAATCATCATAATTTAGGTATTGTTTTCTTTAGTTTTTGCATGTGAATTCTGAAATACCAAAATCTTCTTGCATGTTGTTTAACACCTTGCTAATAATAGTGGCCTTTTAGGTGATATTGGAGCCACAGGTGATTCTATGCTATTTGCAGACAATGAAAAGATGGTCTGAAGAACTTACAGTTTAAATCAGGAAAACTGTAACTTTCTGTCATGAGGGAAGAACTTTCCGTAGGTAAAAATGGAGATGCCTAAAGAACTTGATGCTTTGAAAGGGTATTTGATATGTGGATAATTTTTTGGTATTTTTTCATTTCATGTAAGAATTTCAGGCATCTCACCATTACTGTGTCTTGGTAGATTTCTACGGCAGTATCATTTGAATGATTTACTTGCTAAGTTGCTGGCGCAATTGACTTTTAGGGATGCTTCTTTGCACTAAATGGATCTGTTTTGCTGACGGTTAAAAGAAGTCTCTGTAAAGTATCTTGATAGGCAGACTATATGCTGTAAGTCTTAAGTGTGTATCTTTTTAACAAAAAGTTGTGTTCCAATTGTGGGGTTCCAGTAGAGAAGATACAAATGAACATATATGGAAGTGAGTAGGTTGTATAAAGCATGTTTGTCTTGTTACTAAAAGATAGACTGACTCTGTGTGACCTCTTCTCAGATGTTAAAACACTGGTGGAAAGGTGTCCTTTTCTCGTCCATTTAGATCTAAGGTAAGAAGACCTGTGCAGTTAGTCCTTAAATCCTTATGGTTCAGGGGATTGCCAAGTCTATTGTGGTGCAGTAATTATATAGCAATAATGCATGATTGTGTAGGGTTGCACAACCAGAAAATACCTTCTATGCTAAACCTACAAAAGATTTGCTATCTGGCATGACCTAATCTGGAGCAGGTAACTAACTTGAAGATTTCTTTGTTACCTCAGCATAAATGCTACATACATACAGGATTTGTTAACTAACAAGCGATTGTAGTTGATAGGCAGAGTGGAAGGAAGCAGTTAGATGCATACAGTCTATGAGCCTAGCATCCTAGAGAGGGTTTAGTTCAGCTCTGGTATAAACTTGTTACTTGGCCATAGAACTGTGGGGAAAAAAAAGTGTATTTTGTTTTTGACCTATTCCATTAAAATATTTTGAAATCTTGATGTGTAAAGTAATTGCCTTTGCATGGCTTAAGTTCTGCTGCAGAATATCTGCCTGCAGAGAAGCTTCTTCGCTTGCCCTTCAGTGAAAATCAGAATCCCTCCCCTGCAAAACACACACATGAACACACACACACGAAATGGGTTACTTCCATACTGAGCAAAAAAATACTTCAGTGGTAGAAAAAGAAGTTGATACTCATTAAATTTCTCAGCCTGAATTTTTGGAAATACCAAATTTACTGCTGCTTTATACTTCTATTTCATGTGCTCTCATGTACAGTGACAGTGTGATGTTGAAGCCTGAGTGCTTCCAGTATTTTCATCAACTCATCTTTCTACAACATCTGTGTCTTAGCCGATGTTACCAGATATCACCTGCTGCCTTAGTGTAAGTAATCTCTAAATGGCTTTGGTTTGCTATTCATACAGAGGATAAGCTAATTTAAACTGGCTTTATTTTAGGTTTAGAATTGCAAGTACTGTTTTGAAAAACTTACTGGTATGAGGAATTAGAAAAGGAACTGAGATAAAATAACCTGACTGCTAGAGCACGTACCTTTGAGAACCCAGACTGGAACTAAAGGTATCTGAGAATCTTTCCATGATGTCAGTCTGTACTCATGGAACTTGCTGCTCAGTGCGTGCATCGTGTCTTCCCTTAATGGCATTATACTGCTGGGATTCGTTACTATGAGGTACAGCTGGAGGTTCCACTCCTGCCAATGACCAGTGTTGGCTTTCAATTATGCAGCAAGGAAGGTATAGTCCTTTGGAAAAGTTAATAGAGTTGACAATACTTGCTGACTAGCTAATCTGCTTATATTCCTTTGCTTTTGTGTGCACCTGTATCAGTTATTGGTTGCCACTGAAACACAGCTTAGAGTTACTTGCTTTTGAGTTTTTTTCTGCCTTTTATTAGTATAGCAGCTATCCATCTTAATCATCTCAGGAAGGATGTCGATCCTGAGGAAATGGTCAACAAGAAGAAAAAGATTGTGAGAGGAACAGGACTATCAAAATGGGAATCTGAAGAACCTTTTCTGTAGCAGCGTGTGCTGTCATGATGATAGCTTCTGTGTCTCTGCCTTTTGATTTTTGTCCAATACTTGCCTATAGATACACAGGTCACATGATGACTGGGCAAACATGAAGCAATCAAGAAGCCAGGGCTGGCTACTCACCAAAACATCGTAACAAACTGGAGACTGATAGTACCTAGGGGCTTGTGTCCTCTGAGGCACATCCTGAAATTTCATTGGGGGCAATTCCTTCCACTTGTTCTAAATACTTAAGTCCAGGGAAATGAAAGGGGAGGAACCAGTTTGTTTTCACTCTGAGAGAGAGAACAGCAAGAAGCAATTTATTCAGCCTTTTCTTGAATTATCAGTAGAGAGAACTAGTTTCAATTAAATATGTGCTTTTTAAAAGTAGGATGGAGGATTTAGCGTTAAGTAGTTACATTACTTCTAAAAAGATAGTAGAAATGCAGTTACCTAGTTTGGGTACAGACTGGAAAAATGTTTTCAGGTTCATGATAAATTTCATATTTTTCTGTTTCTAGAGAACTTGGTAAAATTCCGACATTAAAGACTCTTCAGGTATTTGGAATAGTGACTGATAGCTCCCTACAGCTCCTCAAGGAAACGCTTCCCAACATGAAGATCAATTGTTCACACTTTACAAGTATCGCAAGGCCAACTGTTGGCAGCAAAAAGAATCATGAGATTTGGGGCATCAAATGCAGATTGACGCTGAGAAATCCTAGTGGCTTATGATCATGTACAATGCACTGGATGTGATGGACACACTGTGTGTAGTGAAGCTCCTTAAGAAGCAGAGTGCTGGAGCACCTTTAATCATAGTACTGTTATTGTAAAAAGCATTCTAACTTGGTCTTATGCCTTAATGTAGTTTCATAAATATGTTTACAGTATTTTTTGTACTTAAAGCCTTTAGAAATCTGATGATCTGTGAGCAATTGTAGAATTTTTCTTTGTCTTTTTTACAGGGGAGGTTTTTAAAAAAAAAAAAAATACCATGAAACAATCATTGTAATTAAACAAGGTCAGCCCCTAGCAACTGTTGCAGGTTCTGATGCAGCTTTTGTTGCTCTAAGATGTTCTAAAGGTGCTTTTGATTAACTCTTCCAGCTCTACAACTCCTGAAACGGCTTGTAGAGGTGCTAGATGTCTTAATAAGGCTTATTAAGGAATTGTCTTTGAGTTTGCAGAACTCAAAATGAATAATGGTATTGAACCTATTCAGATCCTTAATTGAACAAGATGTGCAGTAAGATAAGAAGCTACCCACTGTTTGTGAGAGGGACAGAGGACTGAGTCTGAATTCACCAAACCTGAAAACAGTAAATAGGGGAAGGGATGTCTACACAAAAATAGCTAAGAGACAGCTCAATACTGTACAAGTTAAGGAGCAGTATAAAGGAGCTACAGTGAAGTTGTTCTTTAGCAGGCCACAAAGGTAACATCTGCTTTTAATATTCTTCATTGTTAGCAAAATATAGTTTGAAAAGCCCATTCAGAATAAACATCTGTAAAAGTAGGTGCTGGTTATCATTTCATGTTGTGGTGCTAGGTTTTCTGATTAAGTATTACAGAACCTTAATGTAGCTTCTGTGAACTTGATCTCAGATGAAACTTAAAAATGTTCTCTTACTTCCTTTTAAAGATTAAGATCTTTCAACTGCAACTGATAAATTGGCAGAAATCCTGCAGGGGGAGGGCTCAAATGGTTCTAGATCTCAGACCAAAAACAAAACATGGGACTGCAGTGTAAGAGTGCTGAAAGGAAGAGATGCTTTGGTGCTATTAAGACATCAATTTCTCTTTTATAATAGCTTATGCTTGTAGTATCATTTCACTTCTTGTCTCTGTAACACTAACCACTACTGTCTAGTGTTGGTTTTTTAAAGTCATATGAAAAGGTGAGTAACTGCTAAAAAAACAAAAAACCTAAGGATAGGAACAGGTAATGACTTCAAATAAAACTTTGATCTGGGTCTATCATGAAGGTCCTTGTGCATAAGCCTGGAATGTTCCAGCAGGTCTAAGTGTTAGTTGAGAAGTCCTAGGGCAAAACTTGCATCCTGTGTAGGGCATGAACATGCTATTGTTCCCATGAATGCAGTAAGCAAGCAGGTGGTGAATTTATTCATGGATGTTTAAGGTTAGCCTACAGCATTACTGTAGGGCTGTTGCATAGGTACAGTGCTTCCCATCTCAATCTGAAGAAAGAGTTCAGGAATAAATACCTGGCAGTACAGAATAATTAATTACTGTGGAAAGATTGTATGAGTACTAGTATTTGATATTTAACTTGACTTTCTATAGTAGAGCAAATACAGTATTATCTTGTTAATCTAAGTTGTCTTGTTTTTTTTTATTGAATTTAACAGATGTAACACTTGAGTCACTAATGGGCTTGTGCCCCTTACAAAGGAGTTAATGGGCAACATACCTTGTGAAAGCTGGAGCGGAGAAGTTATAGGAGGTTGGAGGATACTGGATATTCTGCTTCACAGTTTGCAGCCTTAGGTTTATGCCTTAAACTACTTCAAGGAAAAAAAAAGTAAAATCTTTGCAGCACAGCACTATTTTAAATTCTTCCTCCTGTGCACCATGTAACCCCATACAACTTCTCTTGCATTTAATAACCATCTAAGGAATTGCTATATTGTACAAAACGACTGATGGATGGGACAACGCTTTCCCTTACTTGCCACCAAGTTTGTGTCATGGGTTTAAAAAGGAGAAATTTGTCCAAGCAACGTCTTAAACAATGGTGGTTTAGAAGACAGGGTGTTACAACCAATATGTTTAGCATTTAATAAACTGTGCTTTAAAACCCTGTACAGAATTGGGATAGTAGTATGGCTTTAGCTAGAAGCAATAGTCCTGAACTTGTTTTTTTTAAGTACCCAGACAAACATTTCTATTGCAGGTCTCTTGGTTATGATGGCAGCTGTAGCAGACACATAATGGAAGTCCTCTGGATAAGGTGCATCACTGACCTTTTCCTAACTGAAAAAAGTTACTTAGGAGCTCCAAGCAATCCATACCAAAAACTGCTACATAGATAAGTCTCTGCATTTTACCTAAAGCATGAGGGCTTAGAAACCATTATTTAAAAGAAACTGCACAGTAAGTGAGAAGCCGCCGAGCACATGAAACACTTCTGAAAGTTGAAATAAGGCACAGGACAGCTTCGTGTATCTCAAGTTTTTAAATTTTTATTACATAATGTATAAACACCACCTTTTTTAAAAAAGCGAAGAATGACAGTTCTAGTTTAGCAGAACACAGTGTGGGCTGGCACTAAGTGAAAAGACCATGGATTTGATTCAGCAGGTAGAAGAGGTGCAGAGTTCGCTGCCAGTCCAGGCAGATTAAATCGGGGTTAAACCAATACTCAGTCCTGTCACGGAATACTGTCTACCAGGTAAGTTGTCTGTACTGCAATCCCTTGTAATAAAGGATCCTTAAACAGTAAGCAGCTACCTTTTTTATTAAAGAATTGTAGAATCCTTTTTATCTATTATAGATCTCTTAATCATCCTACTTATTTAAGTCAAGCATTCACCAGTAAATGCTTCAACAGAAATGCAATTAAATATAGACAAAACCAGTAGAGGCCACTCATGAGTAGGTCAGGTTTCCATTTTGCTAATTAAGTTAGGAATTTGACTGTGAAATCTCTTATTAAGTCCTAAACCAGACCATACTTTGGGTCTCTAGGGCCTGAAAACATTGCCTTTTAGTCTCAGTATTCACAATAAGGAATGACAGGCATCTTTAAGAGGTATGCACCCTGACCAGACTAATCAGTCTCCATTAAAACATTACAGCAAGCAAATGTCTCTAAATAAGTAGGAGACGGGGTTTCTGCCGTAAATTTGTCTATGCAGTTATTCAAGGACACTTTCAATACCTAAACCTCTGATCTAACACAGTGGTGAAGTCCTAGGAAGCCATAAATTAGTGTTAATAGCATTGGTGGGTTGTGGTTTTTTTTTTTAATCTTAACAGCATATTGACTAGTGTACTAGACAGAGGCACATAAACCATCCTTAACTGATTACAGATAGATTAAGAGTAACTGAAACACCCTAGTCTCTGTGCAGCCAACTTTCTAAAGAAAGATTAGTCTTTTGCATCTTTACCTTTAGACCAGTTTTGCAGATTATTTTATACATTAAGAGCTTTATTCTGATAGTTCCTGAACTCACCAAGTTTTGAAAGAGTATTTGCCTATACGATTTTCCCCTTCTGGTCTGCAATCCTGGTAACTCAGGCAGATGATAGTGTAAAGACTCAATCTGCAGCACACTTTAAAAGGTGAAATGTATGTAAACAGTGATAGCTTATTCAAAAAGCTTCATCAGTTACCACATTTTCCTAGAATTGAATGGTCTGGTCAAATCAATTTCCTCTAAATTCTGGTTTAGAGTGAACACAATCATGTTAGTAGTAGAAGGAAAAAATCCTTTATCCACGTCCTCCACTTATAAAGATCAGTTTACATTTTGTGATTGCCAATAAATACACTGATTGGCCACACTGGAGAACATTTCCATTAGACCTGAGAACATCTGTTACAGAAGTCTCTTCATTCAAAAGTCTGAAGACGACTCACTTTTGGAAATAGATCTGTAGTAGACAGGACAAAACACATTTCTTTCAAGTCACGTAGCAGAAGAGTTCCTGCTGTAGGAATCTTCATTTTGTCAAATTCTGCCCTCTCATCTATGCAATTACCAGCACAGACTTTCAAAGGCAGTCATAATTCACAGTTTCTCTAAAACATCTAAAAAGTCACTTTCTCTTCTGTGATCAGAGCTTTTTTCCTATCATCAACTTGCTTACCTAACACATCATCAGAGGCATGTAAAATTAAAATTAATTTGTTGCCAATTAAATATCAGTAGAATTCAGCATCGGATTGGAAATTTAAACTTTCTGGGGAAGGTAGAAACACATACTTGGAAAACTGGGAGACATACATATAGGTATTGACTTGTGCTCCAACTACTAGCACCCAGCACATCTCATTCTTCTTCAATTATAAAGAAACTCAGAACCTAAAATTCCAAACCATTCAACTTAATAAGGCCAAATATCTTTCTTAATGATAGCCACCTACATACACTACTGTGACTGAACACCTGCTAGCCAGCTAATCAATTGAGTGAAGGAGTATATCTTACTTCAACATGTTTCCTATAGTTTCTATATTCCTCTTAAAGGGCTCAAGAAAACCTTTGGGTTTCAAGTCCCTCTCTAGCCAAAGCGAAAAGGTAAGAGCCACCTCATTCAAGATGTGATTAAACCAGACTTTTACTTTTGATGTAAATTTACAAAGTAGAAAAAATACTGGAAGAGAAAAAAAAAATTGTCACAAGTTGTATGAAACTACAAAGTTGTAAAATTTTTGAAAAGCATACAAAAGGTTTGTATTTCCATTTCTATTACGTCAACATCAGGATTTACCAAAATCTATGTATCTTTGCATCAAATCGCTAGACCGACAGTCAACTTTTCTACAAAAGTATATGTAATGAAGGTGTTTAGTTTCATCAGTTCCAGACTGTTACTACAAAACTGTACATCTGAATATTTAATGCTACTGACTTAATACTTGAACCCATCTACCTGTGTTTAAAAAGATGTTATTTCATGTTTGCCTTACAGGTTAAAATGTCAATTTTCACTGAAGTTAGAGGTAAGACTTCAGATATATTTCTTTTACACCAGATGCAAAAAGAGCTTAAATATCAGGCTAAGATTTCCCCAACCCAAAGGAATGAAAAGCATCTCAAGCTTCCTCCAAATGCTCTTGCATCCAAAAAGGCCAACTTAATGCAGCATTGTGATGTGCTGTCTATCTCCAGGAGTTCCCTCTCTGGATCTAGAATTGTTTCAGCAGAAGACACTAGGGTCCTTCATTCTTCCAGCAGAACAGTGCACAGTGCATCCTCTGTATCAATCATTATTGAAGCTATTGCCCCGTCATTGAACTCAAAAGATGTTCCTCCATCTACAACCATACATGCATCCCAACAACGGGAACGGACACAGACTCTGCAAAAACCCAAAAAAGTAAGTTTTCACAAACAGCTTAAAAAAATTAAGTATTTCACACAAGCACTTATCTGAACAGTAAGACTGGTTCTTGGACATTCCTTTGCATGGGTCAGTAAATGCTTAATCACACAGGAGCATGCTTAGAAAAGAATTTAGCATGGTACTAAGCACTGGAATCCCCTGACCTATCAGTACTTTGTATAGACGTAGCGAAGAGTCCACAGAGGACTGAAGGACTTGTTCAAATGGAGACTATTGCTCCAAGAGTCTGAGAACAACCTGTAACATAACACTTGATATTGAAAGCTGCAGTTCAGGTGTATTTTTTAAAGAAAGCTTCTGATGAGCCCTTTTAATAGTGATTTGCTCAATCTTTCACAGAAAAGTTTTCAATTAATTTATGATTCTAATGTATGGTCTTCATGTTAAGTGGAACGTGCAGTTTCAACTAGCGATGCTTGAGATTCAAGTAATTTGGATATTAATATAGTCTATCTTGTCACATGAATCATTCACACAGAGAAGGGAAAGTAATTTCAAACACAAAGTTGAAGGTCAGAATGCTTGCCAGGCAACATCATAAATACGTATTGCAGCATATTACTGTCAATATTGACTACTATATCTTTATGCTAATAAATTTAAATTTAAGCTTATAAAACTTAAGGCAGCTCTTTTAGAGCTGGACAAGACAGAATAAAGCTACTAACCATCTTCCTCTTCACTTACCTTTAAAAGGAAAATTAACCTTTGGAATGTATCCTTTCACATATGCAGAAAGCAAGAACACTATTAAATGAAGAGTTCTCCAAACTTTTTTCATATTGCTAGGTGGGAACCAATAGTTACGCCAGACAAGCTGCAAGACTGCAGTCTCACATGGATGTACTTGATTGTTTCTGACTTAGGCCTTGGTCTAGACACTCTTCTGATCTCCAAAATTTAATCAACAATTGTCCAGTGACTTAAATTTTCAGGAAGACACATTGTTCACAAATATGAAAAACTTGGAAGCACAGCCACAGTGTCAAAGCTTAATTGGCCTGCGCATCACTAAAACACAGACAAGTCTGGACGCTGCAGAAGAACATGGAGGCATGTTCCACTCCTCCATTTCACTCTGGGCAGTTACTATGTCAAAAAGGATAAAGAACAGCAATGGGGAGATGTCTAGTATCAAGAGCTAAAGATCAACTGTGACAGGCAGCAAATTCTACTTAAAAAAGGAAAAATGGGCACACATCCCTCATAGGTATGCAGACATTTGTAGCTCCAGTATAGTTTTTATAGTATATCCCACACTGGGGACTCCAAATAAGACAAGACTTAGTCCTGTAGAACCCATGGATGAAAATGCAGTTATTTGCTCCTATTTTAACCTCTCCTCTTACCATCTCTTAAGATTTACTCACCCTTGAGAACTCCCTGATCCAAATGACTTAAGAAGCAGTAAACATTTAAAGACATGACACATACACAGTGGGCATCTAATATCATAATATTTAGTCCCAGTAGCCAGAGATGTCCTTTATTACTAGGTCATAAAATGTTCTAACACTGATGTGGCTCAAAAGGAGCAGAATTTGGGTCTCCTTCGAGTCAGAGCTCCTTTAGACATTTGATATAAAAGGTTGAATTAACATTTAGTCAATACTGAGATATTGTATTGTTCTCAACATAGTTATTCTGAACATATAATTAACAGTTGCATGTGTTTATATTTAATTGTGGCAAGCTCCAAAAAAATCATAGAATCATAGAATCATTTAGATTGGAAAAGACCTTTAAGATCATAGAGTCTAACCTTTAACCTAACACTACCAAGTCCACCACTAAACTATGTCCCCAAGCACCATGTTTACACATCTTTTAAATACCTCCAGGGATGGTGACTCAACCACTTCTCTGGGCAGCCTGTTCCAATGCTTGATAATCCTTTCAGTGAGGAAATTTTTCCTAATATCTAATCTAAACCTCCCCTGGCGCAAGTGCCCTAAGTTAAAATGACTGAATTACCAAATAATTTAGTTTGGAAGGGCATCTAGTCCAACCTTCCACTCAAAGCAGGCCTTACTTCAAAGACAGATTAGGTTGCTTAGGGCCTTGCCCAGTCAAGTTTTGACTGTCTCCAAGGACAGTGATAGCACAATCTCTGGGCACCCTGTTCTACTGCCTGACCATTCCCACTGTGAAGAATTTTTCCTTTTTTTATCAGAATCTTACATCCTATAAAATCATGGCTGTTGCCTCATATTCTGCTCTGAAAAGAGTTTAACTCAGTCTCCTCTGTAACCATCATTGGTAGCTGAAGACAGCAACTGGATCCACCCTGCTCAGTCTTGTCTCCTCCAGGTTAAACAAAAGCACCGTTTGAGTCTCTCCTTTATATGCCATGTGTTTTGACCCTCTAATCATCTCAGTGGCCCTTTCTTGAATTCACTCCATTCACAGACAATGTCTGTGTCTCATACTGAGGGAAATGGCACACACCCAAAACTAGGCACAGTGAGATTCTTTTATTCTGTAAGATTGTGCATGGATCAAACATTAAAAAGGCATAACACAACTTGGAAACATTTTCTTCCTGTTGTTATGAGAACAGTACTCAAGCCCCTCAAAACACAAACTGGATGTTGAAACACTTCAAGGGAAACTCCTGACTTGCTCATACTTTGACAAATACACACAATGAAATAAATCTTCAGTGACTGCTACAGCCAACACTTACTTTGAAGAGAAGCCACGCTGCCGGCTACTTGAGAAAACTCTGTTTACAATAGGTTCTCGAATACTGAAAAACATCTTTGGTTCTTCTGGACTGTAGAGCAGGGACTCATTGTAATCATTTGTTACTGTAAATAGAGAAATCAGCCATTAGTTTTTCCAGAGAAAATAAGTTATTCTCAGAAACACACATTCCTCCAGGAAAGAGCAGGTTCCCTACCAAGAGGGAATATTGAGTCTTGACAGATGTTTAATAGCCTTCACCTGCAAAAAAAATTAATCTCTCAGAAGCTTCCTTTCAGTTCTATTGCATGACAAACACTCAACAGCTCTCTTCAGATGATTAAATATTAAGTGTCTCAAATCTTAGGAGAACTGAAATTCTCCTGAAGATCTATACATACGAAAGTCTAAATAAGTGCTTTCACATCAAGTCAGACATTTTTCACCAAATGTGCCTAAATAATGTTTGTAACAAAGACTAATATTGCAAGAGCGCTAAAATACTGAAAGCAGTGCTGAGTATTAAGAGTACGAACAAAATGAACTGGTCAAAGTTAAGACACCTTAAAGAAATCTTGCCTTTTTCACTAACCTTTTTGTACTAGTTCCGTGTTCAATGGCATATTCAAACTTCCATGCTTTTTAGCTGTTGAGCCAAGAGAAAGAGCCCCAATTAGATAGGTGTGTCTTTATCTATAAAGTTGGCCAGTAATGCCACACTGTTCACTCACCGATCTTAAGGATCTCTTCAACAGCTTGATGTGCTACCTTGTTAATATTATAGGACCTAGACAGAGAAGTAGAGTCTTGTTTGCTAAGCAGTACAACTTGGGAGAAAGCCAAAACAAAAACAACCCAAAAAATCTTGCATACAGATGAAGAACTATGTTCAACATCAGGAAGAAAAAAAAATAAAGAATGCTATTAAGTGTGACCTGACATCAGTTTCTTCAAAAAAATGCCTTAAATTAACTCTTGGTTTGACATCTACCTGTAGCTTTGTAACCCTTAATAATCCATTAAGTGAACTCTTCAGGAAAGAAGAGCATGATACACAGGATGTAGTCTCCTTATCAATAATCCTCCTGCCTTAAAACCCCAGTAATTGATGATTTAAGTCTGCATTAAAAAAACTAAAGCATGACAGTTCTACAGATTGTATGTGTTCTTAGCCCTTCTATCCACCTCTTGCAAATTAATTCCTTCTGTTAGTTCTCATTTATGAGACTCAACGTTTCTTTACAAATATTATGCCTCTTTGTCCGTACCCTAAGGTGTGGGCTTGAATCTCGTAAGAATCAGTGTATATAGAAAAGGAACATTCAGGTCAGACACTTTTGCATTTGCCACATTTGGATGCGCAGCAAGTCAGTATAAAGCCTCAGTCTGAATCAAGTCTATACTCCAATAGAAGTCTCCCTCCTGTGCCCAGGCTCAAAAGGGATTAGGTACGAATCACAGCCTCCGTGCAGCAGTACTGTGAACATCTCAGTTGTCCAAGTATCAATACAGCTTAAAATCCTCAGTCCAGCACTTCCGTCATGTCAGTAAAACACCTCAGACTGCAACAGACATCCACTATACATCTAACAGACTACAGAGCTGCTGAGGGTGTTAGAGGTTGTCCAAGGCTCCTTCTCTTACACTTACTGCCTACCTGCAAGCCTGAGCAGATGCCAGCAAGAAACTGAGATGCACAGTTTGAAATTGTTCTCTCTCTCAACTAGATATCCTTTTATGCAAGTTTTGGCAGCTGAAGGAAGCACTTAGATGTTTAAATGCCTCTCAGTCCAAGGAGGTCTGAAATCCCAGGAGAGCCCCTAAACCAAGGAAGATCACCCCACTGAGGCTTGGCCTCGGTTTAGAGAAGTCCAGCAGTACACACTGATTACAGCAATGGAGATGGGCAATCCTGGAGTTTGGTCCCTGGTTCTGGGATTGCTCAGTACAGAGTGTATAAGCAAATGAAAACCTAAGAACAGCTTTGAACTAAGACTGTACATTCCCAAGGTACTGAACACTAGGAAAGTTCCCCTAGCAGTCTGCCAATTTCATCCTTGGCAGCCTCCAGGACTAAGTTATGCTGACTGAATACAAAATTCTGAATTACAATGAAGAGTAAAACCCAGTAACCATGGTTATAGCATGAATATTCATTTTTGAATTTCATTAAAAGCTTCAGTTTTAGTTCATCTTAGCCTGCCACATAAATCCAGGGCCTGTTGTACAACTTTAAACTATAAGCACAGCCAGATTTCCAAATCAAAGACTCTCACTGTACACATCTCTCACATCTCAAAACTAAATTGATTAGACTTACATGCAGTACTGCAGCTTGTTTAAACTGAAGTTAAGATAATCTACCCCTTCGATTAAGCTAGCACAGCTCTGCTTAGATATGCCCGTCTTCGTTTAAGGGGCATATTTTGGCAAAGAGTCTGTGCCCTTTCAATTAAGTTTAAAAGAGGCAAGAGGCTTAGAAGGAGAAAGGACAGTAGATGTGCCAGAGAACACTTAACACTGTTTCCAAGTACATGTTTTCCCATTCTTCTTAGAGCTTAGATTTTTTTAAGTTTTCTGAGCTACTTCATCTAAGCATTTTATTTTAGCCAACACGAGTAGGTCAGAGATCCCCTCAATAAATTGCAAGTCAGAGCAGAATCTCTTTCCCTTACCACCCTCAACCATTCATCTCCACATGCTGCGTGCAATCTCTTCCACCAAAATTACACCTAAGGTAAACTTCTGTCTCAATGCCACAGCTCCTCACCCTTTCAACTCTTCTCTACATACCTGCAAGTCAGGGGTGCTCTGCTCTTCTCATACACCTGAGACAGCTTTGAATCATACTGACAGTGAGAATATTTGGACATAACTGACATGCACTGACTTACCCGTAGCCCAAGAGAGTCTCAGTATGGACAAAATGCTTAAGCAAAATAGGTCCATCTAACTTATCTGAAGTGGTATTTTGCATCAAAGCAGCAATGTGTACTTACCATGCTTTTGATCCTGTTCCAGTACACACATTAAGCCCTGAACTCTTCTGTTTTTCCCAAGGACCATCATCAACTGATATCTCATAATAGGAGGCCCTATGAAGCGAGAATTTAAAACTGGGTTTGCAGGACTTAAAGTTCTCCCTGAATAAGACAGAACACACAGCCTTATCAGGCACATAAAAATTTAGAGGGGCTAGTTTCAAATCTGGATAACAATTTCACAGGCTTTGCACAGTTTTTCCGATATGGCAGCCACTTTTGATTCACTGTTTTATAGCAGTTTTTATAATGGACAAAAGTGATTTGCAGCATGAACTTTTAGGCAATTTTTCTGCAGCCACTTTTCATATTAAATTATGTACAAAGAACTCTGGTTCATCTGGGAATAGCTTCGTATACAAGCAGGGTTTACCTGACTTACAAATGAAACTACAAATACATTACCTTCCTTGCCTAATTGTTGAACTACCGAAAAACTGTGTTTATGCTGTGATTGGGTCTCATAAAATTACATCAGGGAACACTAAGAGGTAAGGCACTCCAATGTCAGTAAGTAATAGCATGGCTTCAAGGTTGATCACTTCAGTAATTAAAAATCCACTGTGATTCTTCACAGTTTTAGTTTTACAACAGTCAGCAGGCTTACGCTTCTCTCCAGGGCAAACTCTTCCTAAACTCAAATGTAGTAAGTCTTGGGGCACAATCAGCATTCTGCATGGTATTATTCATATATCAGGGGATTCCTAATGTTAGGCCTAGAAAGACCAGACAGTGTCTCTCTGTAAGCTTCAGAACATCTGGGGGTATATTTATGAACTAAAGTTGTTGACGTTCATAGTGCCTAATTAAAACAGTATGATACAGTCTTCATATTAATAGATACCTTCTTAGAAAAACATCACATTCGCTCTGTTCAGCACGCCTAAGTTTCACCTTTCTTAGTAAAAGGAGCTTACTGAGCTGTTTTAGGTGATGAATGTTTCAGTCTGGATTGACCAGGAATACACCTCTTGAATATTTGGCATCAAACAGTTTAGACTGTTAGTAACTAAGGGCATTTTGTGTACTCACTCTTGAGAAGATGGGAAGATGAAAGAATGGGAAGCAAATTAAGAACACAGCTGCACAGCTTGATTCAGTTTAAGATCATTTTTGCAAGCTGGGTATGCAAGGGTTTTTTTTTTCCTTCAATTTCCTTGTTTTCTTAACTGACATGCAAAATAAGACCTTGGAAGAAGCACCTAGAGTCATTTTGTCTTAATACACAGCAGACTCGTTTATTTGAACCTTACAGAAGATTCATCTGTGTGACATCATTATTTAAGTCTTCAAGTGTAAGGTCCTATTAACACAATATTTATTACTAGAGATCTGTTCCTACAGGCATTGTGTTCCTAAATGCTTCTCAAATATACTGGAACCAAAGAGCACAATGTATTTGTGACACTCAGAAGTAGAGGGCTATTATAAAGTGTTGGAAAGCAGCTTTGTGTTCCTCTATCACTGTATGTTAAAGAAACCTTTTAGAATCTTGATAAAATTTGGTTTGATTTAGTAGAGAGCAAAATTTGTATCTCTTTGAGACTAATTCCGTCTGCCAGTCTGAGGCTGCAGTCCAGATGGAACATTTATATTGTTTCCAGCAGCAATCACAGTGTCCCAGGCACTGTACAAACACAAGAAGATGTTACACTCTAAAGTTTAAAAAAAAAAAAAAGATACAGAATAAAGGGAAAAGTGATATAAAATACAAGTAAAAGTTTGGCCAAATCCTGACCAAGGATCATGTTTTAACTCCTTTCCCACAGCCCCAACCACATTCCCCACATCCTTCTGGTTATCATTTGGCTGGCAGAAATGCATTGATCTTCAGCACAGAAAGGACAGTCAAAGGCATCCTGGATAATGCAGTACCAGGATTTGATACAAACTCGTTTCTTAAAACACGGAAATAAGTGTTCTCCCACAGTAACAAAGCTGCCAAAGACAGGCTAATACCTTTGCCTCTCATGACAGAGAAGCAGGGAAAGGAGTATTTGGTCATGCTAAAAGCTGTTTCTGCTTGGTCATGCTAAAAGCTTATGAAAATACATTTAACAAGAGATGCAGGAGAGGAGGCAGTTTAAGGACAGGTATTTAAATCTTCAGTCGACTGTAAAGATAGTAACTGAAGGCATTTGGTTACGTAAGAACTAACTAGGAAAGGAGTAAAACAATGAAGAGGAAAGAAAATAACCAGGAATAATGAAAGATGGAAGAATGGCCAGACAGAAAGGTGGAAAAACAGAAATTAACATCACTACACTTACATCTCTGAAAATACACTTTGTAATCAGCAGCAATACAATCAGTGTTATATATTCATGGACTAGAACTGAAATTTGACAGCAAAGACATCCCATCACTGATTGTCCATTGCAATGTCATAAAAAGAAATTAGGTCAATTGTGCCTTGCTGCAACAACAAACAATTAAACATACCTGGATGAAAGAGATTCCCCAATGAAGACTTCATTGAGTGCTCTCACTGGTAAAAGACGTGGACCAGAAATGTCAGATCCTGTAGATATTTAATTTAACAGTTTTGAATCATGGCTCTAAACACCAAATTTTCAAAAACAATTCACAACTCACTGGAGGACATACTCTGCTGCCTGGGTTTGTATTCTAGACCTAATGCTCCATTTTCTTCAAGGACTCAATTTTTCACTTATTTAGTCTGTAGCTAGTCACTGTCCTTTACTGGAGACTACAAATATTTGTACCAAGGTCAATAAAGCAACTTATGTTCAGACATCGCTTTCCCTGAAAACTCATGGGCAACCACACACATTGAAGTCAAGTCTTTTGTCAGTCACTCTTCCAGCCTAGTTAAATTCACTGACAGTGACTTAACAGACATTTCTGACAAAGTTCAAAGAATTAGGCTTTATACCACAGTATAACTTAATCTGGGTCTTCAGCTCACGAGAGCTGTCCCTCCCTGCCTCTCAAGTACAGCAACCAGACTTCAAATACTTCAACTCTTACAAATTTTTATCTCAGATTTTAACTTACTTTGATCCTGGAATCTTTCATTTATGTGAGCCCTGCTGTGTTGCTCTTGGCTTAGCTGCTGTTCATGTAAATCTACAGGGGTTGGATTAATACCAGTTCCTTCAAGATACAGTCGGATTCTTTGCCGCCACTGCCACCTTAGAGAGGAGAAACAAGTTGGTATCAGTAGCTGAAATACTCATTACAGAATTAGATAGGATCAGAGGGTCTTCACTCTCAAAGCAGAGCATCTTAAGATTAAAAGTTAAATATATTCAAAGTCACATTTCAAGTTTTATAGCTTCCACTATAATTGCTAAATTTAGAAAGTTAATCATACTAAAATGTAAATACTTTACACTTACTAATTTGCTACATAATGTTTTTTGTATGTGTAAAATAAGGGGACACTGGGCAAAAGTAGTCTACAAACATTATAGATAACAACTCATTTTTTTAGGCATGTGATCCTACCATGAATTCATGACCGATGCAATGATTTTGAGAACAAGCTCTCAGGAATTTATACAGCAATACATACTGCATTTTTACCATCCTTTGTTTGTATTTGTAGATGTCCAGAAAAGCAGCTCTATCCACCCCTTTATACTTAAGGGCCACAAGTATCCTCTCATTTTAAGAATCTCTCCTAGCCTAGGAACTTTAGGATGCTTAAGAGGAATTCAAATGAAGAAAGAGAAGAATATAAAAGGCATTCTTCCTTAAGCTGTTACAACATTCAGATTTTTTTTTTCCTAGAGGAGGTATCAATTCCCAGTTCATACTGTTGATATCCAAGTGACAGTAACCAGCTTACATGTTTCCTGAAATTACAGCAAGAAAGACTTACGCTTTATATGACTACATTACTAGTTTTTTGTCATTGTCATCCTTGTAGAGCCTCATTCAACACATCCTTAGTATAATTACCTATCTGCTCTTAAATTCCAAGTATGGTTTTAAGTAGTCAGGCAGACAGCATGCAATGAGTATCATTATGCTAGCCTCCTTACAATACTCATGCCAGAACATGTGAAAACCCCTACAAATTAGAAAATGGGACTGTACCCCTATTCTATGATCCCATTACACCACAGACCATCAAAAAAAGAAACATGGGTAGTCTGATATAGTTTGTCCTTTATAAATCAATAATGTTGGTTGTTTCATGGGACTACAAGGTAAGTGTTTACACAGATTGTTGCACTAAAGTGGCTGACACTTCAAGGATAAGGAGAAAAGACAATCCCCCTTTTCCAGTCTCTGGCACCTCACCATCCTTATGCAACTCTGAGCCACCAGAAGCTCTTCCAGATGGGCTGATCCAGTTACCCACCTATTTTAAAGTTTCCTTAGAGCCAAATAAATCTGAGAACTGCCAAATGAAACGCACGCTCAGGTCCCTGCTTAGGAATATCAGTTCCTATTATTCTGGAAAAATAACCAGGAAGATCCTTTCTGTTTCACTCTGGTGAGGCTTCAGCTCCATAATGAGCAACAACAGGAGTGTCAGCAACAAAAGTATAACATGGCATCCAACAGAACATTGTAAGTGCCTAGATTAGCAAGGGAGGTTACCTGCATTAGCACTACCAGCTTCACCTAAGCAACTTAGCACAATGGGGAGTTAAAAACGTCTGTTTTCTAAGTCTCAGAATATGTGAGTTGAAAGTACCTTTTCATTTAGCAATACCTATTGAAAACCCTCCAGTTATCTATAATCAATCATCATGACTGTATTCACCTCATTTCAGAACTCTTCTATGGCACAAATACAGTTACACTTCAAGCTACAAATTAAATATGCTAGAAATATAAGCAAAACCCAACTGCAATACATTTTCATATGAATGACTTATTTCTGTTTGATGGTTTGCCATCATGAAAATATTCTGGAATGTTAATACACCACAGAACAATGTCTCTTTTTAAATAGTTATTAAAAAACTCTTCCCTAGTCTGTCCTTTAAAATTCAGCTTGCTTTCTTCTTAATTCAAGTGAAATTCTTCTATTTTAAGAATATCTAGTATTGAAAACATCAAGCTATCTTCAGCATAAAGAAAAACTTTGCCTTGTACCAATCCGTTAACAAAATTCAAGCTGCTCTACCTTAATCACCAAAACCCGAGATGCAACACACTGACCATTTCCTAACTGTATAGGCTTCATTAGCTTCTCTTAGTATGGCCCACCACTGAACTACATATGCTTTCAAGTGTTAAAATATGTAAACCAATACACCCTTTACAAGAATGCAGTTCCTTATTTATGAATTTGCTAAGTCAGCAAAGAAAATCAATTATTGAAGGTCGTAACAAAAGTCTTTTTGCTGGAACTGGCAGTCAATTTTATCCTTTGTGTTCCAATCTCACTCTTGACCACAAACCCATTTTTTCAACATGGTAAACACCTACAGAGTATTCACAATTTGAGGCATTAAGATTTCACTAAGCATTGTCTGCTCCTTAGGAACTGCACATCATTAAGTATTTTCCAATCATAGTATGTTTTGGAAAACCAAAGATCAGTGAATCCTACCTGAACTCACCACGATAAAGCTTCTGTAGTGCTTCAGGAAACGAGTGCGTGTATCTCACAGGTAAGCATAAGTGACCCTCTGATCTGATAGCAAAAAAGGACAATGAAAATGACAGTATAACTATTAAGATTTGGTACCTTTAAAAAACAAAACTAAACATCTCTTTCTGTTACATAAAGCAAAGCTACACTTTGACCTTTATGAACCTATACTATTCTTACATAATAGCACATCAGCAACAATACACCTCTTTCAGCTCCTGGGGTGTATGTGTGTGAGACATAGGATATTCCTCCCACACTTCCCCTAAAAACTGGCTGTTCAGCTAGTAATCCTGCAGGAATATGTAGGTACTAATGTAGTTCCTGTCACCATAGTTCTAGGCAAGGAATTCAAGCTTAATAAACCTTGGAAGTTAGAAAGAAATTTTCCTCCATTTACACACAAGTTAATGGTACAAGACAGGTAAGCAACATGCCTAAGATCAAAAGAATCTCATGTCAAAGCCAGAAGACTAAACACTGCTCCCCTTTCATGAGTGATATTAGATAACTTGAAGGCACTTGTTATTTGAATCCTGCTATTCAGGCTTGATACTGTAGAATATCTATTCACAGCATTTGAAAAGTTTTGGAAGAGGAGTAAGGTATGGAAGGAATTATAACTTTTGGCCACCACTTTCTTATCTACTAAGATTACATTAACTGGTAATATCAAAAACAGAAACCTAAATCTGGAAATCTCAGCAGTCAGAGCCTTGGTGAATTCTGAATTTTACTTGCCATCCATTTGAAGGTTATACCAACCAGGCAGTACTAATACATTGCATCCACCTGCCCAAATCAATCTTATGGCTAGGTGGATGTAACTTGTGTGGAGTTCATAACAGGACAACTAAATGCCATTAACTGTCTGAGGAGACTGCATCCTCTGAGGCATGACATGGTTTACATGAAGAAACCAGAACAAACTTCTTCATCTGAGGCCCTATCAGATTTCCAGTAGGATTCGCCTTCTTCATAAAGAAACCCAGTTTCTGTGTATTCTGTGTGTTGTTAAGTCCCTTTTCCTGTCCCTGTTCTATACTGCCATCTCTAGCCTCAAACTTCTGGTTAGTAATACAAGTTAACTAGCTGCAAGTGCTGTTACACTGGTGTGTGAAAACAGCTGTGGCAGTTTAACACAGTCATGCTTATCCAATACTACTTAATGTCCTCTCAGATGAGACAGGGTAACTATTTGTGGAAACTTTTCTAATAAAACAACAGGTTCACTTGATATCTACAATCCACTAAAACAGACACTTAACGCTGCCAAATGCCACAGGCATGCCTTATGCATCATGAAAACAGATGCATATTGTGCCTAATATTAAATAAAGCGTTGCTTTCCCAAATGTGTTTTTACCTTTCAGGGTCAGTATTTACTCCAATAACTGGTTTAAATTTATCAAAGACCTTACTGGCTGCCAACAACATTGTACCATCACCTACAGAAAAAGCAAAACAAAAATTAGTTTCACTTCACATTCTATAATCCCCAACCAAGTAGTCTCACATGTACTGCAGCATTACCACGACGTGCTTTTGTATCAACAACCCATCAGGTAAGCTGCACAAAAATAAAACAGGACCACAAAACTACTGACACCTTTCAAAGCAGAGTAGTGACAACTGAATTCAAGATGGCAAATGTGACTGGAAAAAGTACAACTTATCTGACAGCTGTACATGCCCAGCCAACTGAATTTGGCAGAAACAAGTTTGAAAAGAGATTTATGGAAATTTCTGTGTGTTTATCAGCTGGTAAGAGAAATTCTTTAAGCAAATAAATTCAGAAAGTATCACCAATCAAAGCCACAGGAGACAGGAAACAATACCAAATTTTACTGTGAATCACATGAAAACAATGACTTTAGTTCCATCTCAGTTGTTCTCCTAGAAGGCACAATTTAAAGGTCTTATTTGGCCTTGGAAAAGAAGTCTTAGATAAAGCTGTTGAAATAGAAATCTTTAAGTGTCACTGGTTTCTTCAGGTATTGATATTCTTTCTGTCTGTTAAACAGAAGGACAACTATAACCTGAATCAGTCTTTGCACCAAGGTATAAGCTTTGAAAATCTCGGATTACGTGTCACTTCCCAGCTGCTTGCTTCATAACCGTGACAAATGTTGCCACAGCCAAATTGGCACTTTCATCTCCAGCTTAGAGGGGTTCTTTGAAGTCTGCAGGAGTATATTAGGATGCTTCAGGAATGTACACATACCCCTTTCTACCCATTCTGCATGGTAACCAGTAGCTAAGGGCAAAGTGGACCACTGGGGAGGAGAGAAAGGCAGAGCAGTGGTCAAATCTAACTGCCACAGACGACTGAACGTTATGTCAGAGCCCAGCAACACACTGCAGTATTTGCAGCAAATCACAAAAATAACACTGCTGTGATCCAATGTTAAAAAGAAACAATCAGGTTAGTTGCTCTGTTGGTTCATTTAAAAAGCTCTAATCAGTGGCACAGGCTGCTCAGAAGTTGCATACTTTTACCTGTACCATCCAACTAGATACTCCAGTCACTGGAATTAAGTGTGAAAGCAAGACAGACAGTTTGAGAGCAAGGGGAGGAAAAGGTAGTATGTTAGTCTCCACCTCACATACAAAAAACCAGAGTAGGGTTTAGGGCTATGTATAATCACATGACAGCAAGCATTTTATCCTCTTTAGCTGAAAACTGTAGTAAATTCCACAGTTTATAGTGTTTTACACAAGACAATTAAAAATTTCCAAAGTGGCCATGCACTGGGATTCACTTCCTAGTGCTACAATTTTAGATACTAGAGGTAGAGAGGATGGTCACAACCATTGCATTTTGTCATATTTTCTGACAACTAGATAAGCAATTTGTTTTCAAAATGTGCATACCTCCAGATGCTTCACACACTGCAAAGTATTTTTGAAAAATGTATCTATGAAAACATACTGAAACAAATACTTCCCTTCCATAAAGTCATACCTCCTGCTGATATTACAGCATCTGCCCACCGAACTGTCTCTTCATTATATTCTCGACGTTTAACAAGACGAACTTCTATCCTCTCGTTCCTATAAAGTATAGAAAAAGCCTGAATGTGTCCTATATTGTTCCTTGTCACATCCTTCTGAAAAACTGACATGTAATTAAGGACTAATTACAGTGGTATTTGGCTTATAAGAATTTGACACTCACACAAATCCGTCTTTTTCATTTGTTTTCAAGATAATAACGTAGTGTGTTAGTTAACTGAACTGAGCTAGTTCACATTACGATTGTTTCAGGAATGACTGTTCATCTGCATTCTCATTTTCAGTATTCCTATTTTATTAGAGCTTGTAACACAAAGCTTCCTTTTGTTGTTTTAGACAATCCATGGATATCTGCACTGTGTCTGAAATTCTCAGCATCCATACATTCTTACCGTAAACTGTCTACAACATGCTCCACGTTTTTTGTATGAATGCGATGCCGCTCCAGCAGACCAGCATAGTTAGATCCCTTCAAGGCAAGCTGTAAGACATAAATTGATTTTGTAGAAGTTAATCACTACAGTAAGTGCTCTTGAGTAACACAAATAGGGGCTATACAAAAGCATGTATTTTATCTCAGTAGAGACATGTGCTTTTATAAGCATTCCATTAGTTACATCTCTATAAACATACCAGTCAGCTTACATTGACTAGTTCATTAAATGAGTTACATGGCCACAGCAGCCAAGAATCACAGACCTTTTAAGGGCTCTACACAAATATGCAAACAAGTATGCTACACTGACTTCTATGCCACTTCAAACACTTTGCTTTATACTCCCGTCATGTGCTAAAAGCACCCAGACAAACAGTTAGCTTAAGAGTTATAAACATTGTGCTACAAAGAAAGAGGACAACAGAAAAAGCAACAGGAATGATAATTAAAAAAACAGGAACCTTTGAAATACCCTTCAAATTGTATTTGAGCTAAAAGGGAAGACTGCCAAGTGCTGACAAAGGTGACATCTCCCCTGTGTCAAAAAAAGCTTAAGAACAATCTACCTACTACCTTTGATACTGTCCCCTGGATTATAGACCAGGTTTTTCAAACAAATTCACATCAATAACAAGGCAAACAGTATTTAGCAGTTGCATTCTAGCATCATTCTTTTTGGAAGCTGGAGAATTTGAATACTTGACGCACTCTTTAGATCATGGAAACATGCTGCAGTTCATATAGACAGACTCTTAAGAGCAGGCAGGTGAGACTGCTGGCTGAAGATTAGATTTTTTTCCAACAGGTTTCTATGCAAGTAATTCAGTCACCATCTGTATGCATTCATTCTTCACCTCATTTAGTGTGCTCATCTGGGGCTGGTACTGCCAAATACATGTTTGCTTGGAGATGAAGCAAGTGGAAGAAAGAGGATGAAAAGGATGTTAAGCAAAAGCAGTCTATAAATACATTCATAACGGAAGTGATCCTGCTTTCAGCAGCAGGCTAGACTGGATGACCTCCTGAGGCTTCTTCCAGCCTGAATTATTCTACGATTACACTGTCATTGCTTCCTTTTCCCCTACCAGTTAAAACCAATTTACCAGCACAGAAACAGAACTTCTCCTACAGTTTGTGTAGAGAAATTCATCTGTGCCAGAAGCTTTGAACAGGCACTTCCAGCAATTTATTCAAGTGTCTTTACTCAAAGTTACACACCCTTCCAAGAGAAAGTGGTGCCAGACAGTCACATCTAATCCTGTCTCCATAGAGACTCCCACACCACAGAACTCCACAGCTAAGGGGAGAGGACTGGCAGGATATGACAATTACAGTTAACTGCAATCCAATACCCAACAAATTCAAGCTTTCTTCATCTGACACCTGTTGATGTCAAGAAATCCAACCACGAGCTAAACACAGACTCGGTGCTGAAGAAATTACAGAAAAGAATGGAATTGGCTGCTCTGGAACTGCATCGCTGTCCTGCTCGGTGTGTTTACAATCAACAATTAACTTGCAGGAACAAAATCTTCAGGTGGTCTTACAGCTGGCATCAGGAAACCACCTCCAACAGAGGGGCTCCTAGACTTTGTCTGGATGCCACCAACAGCACTACAGGCAGACAGTGGGAGTAACTGCCAGCTGTGCTTGGTCACTCACACAGATAAGCATGTGGGTGATCAGAAAACATCCAGACAAAGCTTTCAGGTCATCTTTACAAAGCTTGTTAGTAGTGGTTTACTGGGGTACAGGGTGTTACGTCCCAGTAATTGCCTCACACGCTTAAACCCTTTGTTTCTACTCCCCAGTGTGCTCGTACACTCCCATACACCTCTTGCTCCTCCAGAGCCTGTGCTGCTGCACAGGGCACTTGGAACGGTGCCACTGTGCTGTTGTGGGAAGGGAAAGAATACACAAGGCTATGGCCAGTTACAGCACTGCCCATTGCTGGGTCTGCTGTCAGCCTCTCATGATCCATTTGGAGTCGAAAGGAGAAAGTGGAAAGGAGAAAAGAAGAAAGTATTCGCTTCCCACAAACAAGATCTGACGCTGAGCACCGCAGGTCTAATTTGCTAGAAGAGGGATTTTCAATTGCAAGTTTGAAGCACAAATTGACCTTGCTTCACCACCAGAAAGAACAAGAAGTCCACAGCAAATAGCCTCAAAAAAATCAACTGTGTTACTAAAATCAGGTTTCCCATTCATGCTTCCTCTAGAAATATCTGCTGTGAATGAAACACGAGCACCTGACAAGCAGACTGCTGCTGCAGCATACGTTTCTCAGGCTGCTATTTCCACAGGCTATTACTTCCACACACAACAGAAACTGCAAACTCCATCTTGCAATTTTATGTACCTCATTTATTTGGCTAATTTGTCAGCAGGCTATCTTTCAACTTGGTCGTTGAGAGCTTTTATGTCAGAACAATGACAGTGTAATGAATCTCTGTATGAACATTTGCAGGCTTTTGAGCCACATCAGTGGTGAGCCTATAGCTAACATTTCATTGGTGTTGCTAGCAAGGAGAGGTACAGGTAGTGTCATTGCTGTGGAACAGTCTGTTCTGTAACTTATATTTGCCTTAGGTGTGTTAAATTATTTCATCAACAGCTTCAGAAAGCAGAAGATGCTCAGCAAATAAGCTGCCAGTATTCTGACGACTGGCTGAACAATTTCCGTGGACGCTTCTACTCTTGCTGAGAGCAGCACTGCAGAACAGGTATCTAATGCGTAGAGGTCTCCTCTTTGAATTTAGCTCTAGAACAAGTAAGCAGGTATCACTAAGCAACAAGACAAATGAAAAGTCAGGGCCTTGAGTTTAAATGGCTAAGCTACATCTACGGAGTTAATGAATCATCCTAATTTGCAAAAGGCTCCAGATATTAAAACAGTCTGCTCATCTCTAGCCTCATGTCTCTAGCTCAAAGATAAATAACTCACAAGTTCATTCATCTAAGAACTCACAAAGGGACAGCCTGCCTGAGCCTAACAACAGTCAAGTATATCAAACAGGAATGCTAATCATCAGCTGCTTTTCATGTAACTACTCCAAAGAAGCAGAGAAGGGCCTACAGCTCTTGTGGTCAGAGGCCACAGAATCACAGAGTGGCTGAGGTGGGAAGGGACCTCTGGAAGTCATCTGGTCCAATCCCGCTGCTCAAGCAGGGCCACCTGGAGCCGCTTGCCCAGGACCATGTCCAGATGGCTTTAGATCTTCAGAGATGGAGCATCCACCACCTCTCTGGGTAACCTGTCTCTGTGCTCAGTCACCCTCACAGTGAGAAAGTGTCTCCCAATGTTCAGATAGACCTTCCTGCATTTCAGTTTGTGCCCACTGCCTCTGGTCCTGCCTCATAACCAGGACCTGAATGCCATACTAAAACTATGACAAATACTGCTTCTTAAAAGAGCTCTGCACCGAGGATAAAGAATAAGACAAACTGGGACCACCACCTCCTTTTTACTTTAAAAAAGCTGAAGGCAAAGATCAGACAGTCCAGTTGCTGTGTGCACGATAACCTCCTCAGAGAGCCTGGGAGGAACTTGTGACGTACAGAAAACCCCAGATTGCAGGGGTCGTGGCTCCCGAGCGCACTGATCAGACAGGCCCACAAACCCATGCCAGGCTTGGGTCTTACGACCCAACCCCTCAAAAAGGCCCACAGGTTTTAGCTTCTGCATGAAGACACCTTGCAGATTCTTCTTCCTTCAGAGGAAGCTCTGATTTACAGTTGTTGCGGTCATCCTTCCAAAAGGAAAGGGCTTGACAGGCCACTCTCCACTTTCAACATCCAAGAGCAAGTCTTTACAGTCTTACAGAGGAGATATCTTTATACCAAGTATTGACATTCTTGGCTAAAATGTGAAAAAACTACTATTATGACAGACCCATGTTGAGTTTATTCAGTATTTCAAGCTGTATGGAGTAGCATTTTGATCTGAGTATCAAGTCTACCTGAAGAAAAATGGAGTTATGCCAACACCCGTGTCAATGGTTTAACCCCAGCCAGCAACTGAGCACCACACAGCCACTCACTCACTCTCCCCCGGTGGGAAGGGGGAGAGAATCAGAAGGGTAAAAGTGAGAAAATTCATGGGTTGAGATAAAGACAGTTTAATAATGGAAATAAAATAACTAACAATAACAAAAAATTGTAATGAAAAGGAAAATAACAAAAAGAGAAATAAAACCCAAGAAAGACAAGTGATGCAAATGAAAAACAATTGCTCACCACCCACTGACCAATGCCCAGCCAGTCCCTGAGCAGCGCCCCCCCCCCCAGCTTTCCCCCAGTTTATGTACTGAGCATGACGTCACATGGTATGGAATGTCCCTTGGGCCAGTTTGGGTCAGCTGTCCTGGCTGTGCCCCCTCCCAGCTTCTCGTTGGCAGGGCATGAGAAGCTGAAAGTCCTTGACTAGTGTAAGCACTACTTAGCAACAACTAAACCATCAGCGTGTCATCAACATTATTCTCATACTAAATCCAACACACAGCACTGTACCAGCTACTAGGAAGAAAATGAACTCTATCCCAGCCAACATCAGCACAATATCCACCCCTTATTCTATACCATCTACGTCATGCCCAGATCCCCACACTTCCCAATACAACCCAATTAATCACCACCACCTTTCCTGTCTTTTGATATATACACACAGATATCATTCCCTTAGTCTATGGGCCATCCCTCTAAAATGTCCGTTGACTTCATTTAGACCATGACTTTGGGCTCCATCTGTCATAACAGTCCTTCAGGGCAGGAGAGATGGTGTGTGGTGTTGGGATTCTTGCACGCTGAAGCCAGTTCTGATTCCATCACTGCTGCACTTTGCTCGGTTTTATTATCGCTGCACTTTGCTCGGTTTCCATAAAAATTCATTCTTCATTAATTTAGGTGATTCTTACTGTGATACTGTTGATATGGCACATAGCAACCATAGTAGTGATGACATGCAGTATTATATAGCAATTAACATCATACAATTCAAATCACTGGCTATTCTCACCCAAAATCAAATCCCCTTGAGGTACACATCGGACTTCCCCATCCTTCCCCATCATCCACCAAGCGCACCCAGGTCCTTGAGCAAAAGCAATCCCATGGATGGGTTTCCCTTTGCCCAAGGAAGGAATAACACAGACTGTCTTCCCCAGCATATTTTTTATGTGCACCACAGGGACTTTACCCCCTTCTACAGTACATAGAAGTTTTGACTGGGTAGGGCCAGCTTGACTGGCAGATCCCCTACTGTTAACTAACCAAGAAGCTTATGCTAAATGTGTGTCCCAATGTTTCAATGTCCCAGCACTCATTGCTCTCAGCGTAGTCTTTAATAGTCCATTATATCGTTCAATTTTCCCGGAGGCTGGTGCATGATAGGGGATGGGATATGCCCACTCAATGCTGTGCTCTTTGGCCCAGGTGTCTATGAGGTGGTTTCAGAAATGAGTCCCATTGTCTGACTCAATTCTTTCTGGGGTGCCATGTCACCATAAGACTTGCTTTTCAAGGCCCAGGATAGTGTTCCGGGCGGTGGCATGGGGCACAGGATACATTTCCAGCCATCCGGTGGTTGCTTCCACCATGGTGAGCACATGGCACTTGCCTTGGCAGGTCTGAGAGAGTGTGATACAATCAATCTGCCAGGCTTTCCCATATTGATATTTCAGCCATCGTCCTTCACAGCAGAGAGGCTTTAACCACTTGGCTTGCCCGATTACAGTGCATGTTTCACATTCATGGATGACCTGTGCAATGGCATCAATAGTCAACTCCACCACTCGATCACAGGTCCATTTGTATGTTGCATCCTTCCTACATATCCTGATGTGTCATGGGCCCACTGAGCTATAAATAGCTCACCCTTACATTGCCAGTCCAGATTCACCTGAGCCATTTCAATTCTAGCAGCCTGGTCCACCTGCTCATTGTTTCGATATTCTTCAGTGGCCCGACTCTTGGGTATGTGAGCATCTACGTGACGTACTTTTACAACCAGGTTCACTACCCGGGCAGCAACATCTTGCCATAATTCAGCAGCCCAGATGGGTTTGTCTCTGCGCTGCCAGTTGCTCTGCTTCCATTGTTGTAGCCACCCCCACAGAGCATCTGCCACCATCCATGAGTCAGTACAAAGTTAAACTACTGGCCATTTTTCTCATTCAGCAATATCTAAAGCCAGCTGGATGGCTTTCACCTCTGCAAACTGACTCGATTCATCTTCTCCTTCAGCATTTTCCGTGACTTGTCATGTAGGACTTCACACAGCAGCTTTCCACCTTCGATGTTTTCCCACAATACAATAGGACCCATCAGTGAACAGGGCATATTGCTTCTCGTTTTCTGGTACTTTATTATACAGCGGAGCCTCTTAAGCACGCATCACCTCCTCCTCTGGTGATATTCCGAAATCTTTGCCTTCTGGCCAGTCCACGATCACTTCCAAGATTCCTGGGCGACTGGGGCTTCCTATTCAAGCCCATTGTGTGATCAGTGAGACCCACTTACTCCACTCAGCATCAGCTGCATGATGTGTACAGGGGATCCTCCCTTTGAACATCCAGCCCAGCACCGGCAGTCGGGTTACCAGGAGTAGTTGTGCTTCAGTACCAACCACTTCCGAAGCAGCTTGAACCCCTTCATATGCTGCCAATACCTCTTTTTCAGTTGGAGTATAGCAGGCCTCGGATCCTCTGTATGCCCGACTCCAAAACTCTAAGGGTCAACCTCGAGTCTCCCCTGGTGCTTTCTGCCAGAGCCTCCAGGTAGGGCCATTCTCCCCGGCTGCGGTGTAGAGCCCTGCCTGGACTAGCCCAAGGGCTATTGCATGAACTCTCTCCTCTTTAATTTGTTCAAAGGCTTGTCATTGTTCAGGGCCCCATCTGAAATTGTTCTTCTTCCAAGTCACTTGATAGAGAAGGGTTACAATCAGATTGCAATTTGGAATATGCATCCTCCAAAAACCCACAGCACCTAAGAAAGCTTGTGTTTCCTTTTTACTAGTTGGTGGAGACATGGCTGTTACTTTGTTTATCACATCCATTGGGATCTGACAACGTCCATCTTGCCATTTTATTCCTAAAAACTGGATCTCCTGTGCAGGTCCCTTGACCTTACTTTGTTTTATGGCAAAACCAGCCTTCAGAAGGATTTGGACTATTTAGCTCCCTTTCTCAAAACTTCTTCTGCTGTGCTACCCCATACAACGATGTCATCCATGTATTGCAGGTTGTCCCCTTCCTCCACCTGGCTGGGGGCAGGGCCCCTCTAGTCCTGGTCATAGTATTCCCTACTCACTTATAGAATCATAGAATCATAGAATCATTGAGGTTGGAAGAGACCTCTAAGATCATCGAGTCCAACCGTCAACCCAACACCACCATGCCCACTAAACCATGTCCCTAAGTGCCTCATCTACACGTCTTTTAAATACTTCCAGGGATGGGGACTCAACCACTTCCCTGGGCAGCCTCTTCCAATGTTTAACCACTCTTTCAGTAAAGAAATTTTTCCTAATATCCAATCTAAACCTCCCCTGGCGCAACTTGAGGCCGTTTCCTCTCGTCCTATCGCTTGTTACTTGGGAGAAGAGACCGACACCCACCTCGCTACAACCTCCTTTCACGTAGTTGTAGAGAGCGATGAGGTCTCCCCTCAGCCTCCTTTTCTCCAGGCTAAACAACCCCAGTTCCCTCAGCCGCTCCTCATCAGACTTGTTCTCCAGACCCCTCACCAGCCTCGTTGCCCTTCTCTGGACACGCTCCAGCACCTCAATGTCCTTCTTGTAGTGAGGGGCCCAAAACTGAACACAGTATTCGAGGTGCGGCCTCACCAGTGCCGAGTACAGGGGCACGATCACTTCCCTCCTCCTGCTGGCCACACTATTTCTGATACAGGCCAGGATGCCATTGGCCTTCTTGGCCGCCTGGGCACACTGCCGGCTCATGTTCAGCCGGCTGTCGACCAGCACCCCCAGGTCCTTTTCCGACAGGCAGCTTTCCAGCCACTCTTCCCCAAGCCTGTAGCGCTGCATAGGGTTGTTGTGGCCAAAGTGCAGGACCCGGCACTTGGCCTTGTTGAACCTCATACAATTGAGGGAGTAAATATGAATCAGAAGTCCCTTCATTAAGATCACGAGTAAGATCAACCCTTCTGCTCTGTCTGGAAAACTGCTCACTGGAGACTGGAGCAGCAATTTTCCTGGAAGAACCCCCTTGCGTGACTGTTTTTCCTTGCAACTCACATAACCATGCTTCTAGGGCTGAGGTAGATTTTCCATCCCACTTCCTCATGTCCACTCTGTGGTCACGTAGGTAAAACCACAGAGTGCCCCGTGGTGTGTACCCACTATATCCTCCCTCTTGAGCAGAGGGATGCTTACTCCTAAAGGCTGAGATACTGGTCTGTACAAGAGGGGAGTAGGATCTATCCTCTTTGATTTGCTGGATCAGTTTCTCCACAGCTGAGATGAGGCAGAAACAGAGATTTTCTTCGTATTGCCAGAGTTGGCCAGCCAATTCATCCACCATTTGTCCCTCTCTATCTTTCCAGGTCATTACTGCCAATAAGTTGGCATACTACGATGGTGCGCTCTGTATAAACTTCTGCAACATGGGTTGCGTGCACTTGACTTCAGCTGGATCTTTGGATAACTGCTTGTTGTCCAAGTCATCATAAATCACGGCTAATTCCCTCAGGTACTGGATACCTCTCTCCATGGTGGTCTGCTTGCCTGGGTGACATATAACATCCTCCTTGAAGGGATACCTTTCCTTCATGCCTGACAGGAGTCGCCTCCAGAGGCTGAGGACTGGTGTCCCTTTCCAATTACTTTGTCAATGCCCCCTTCCCTGGAAAGGGATCCCAGCTGCTTGGCTTCCCTACCCTCTAATTCCAGGCTACTGGCCCCATTATCCCAGCATCAGAGCAGCCAGGTAACAATGTGCTCGCCTGGACAACGGCTGAAATCCTTTCGCATATCTTGTGGCTCATTCAAGGATAGAGATCAGGTGGTTACTGTCTTGTTCATGAATTCTTCTTCTCCCTCCAAGAAAGAAAAGGAACCCTCCCACCGAGTTCTTCCTTGGGGGGAAGCGGGGAATTCTTCTTCTTCCTCCTCCTGTTCTCATGATGGCCCTGCTTTACAGCAGTCTGCCTCTTTGCTGGTGGGACAGTATGCTTCTTCCTCCTGCTCCCTCTTAGGAGGAGCTTCTTCAGCCCTTTCTAAACGAGCTGACTTCCACTTCCAATATTCCTTCTTGTGTATAGGGGTGACTGATACTGGCACAGGTTGGTTCTCTGGTTCAGCTGCAGGGCCTGTCGCTGGGGTTGGAGTGGCCGCAGGGCCTGTCATTTTATCATCAGATCCACAGACCTTCTCTTCCCCTTGAGGGTTCTGAATAGTGTTGAACAGGGCTCAGTAGGCATGGGCCAGGCCCCAGCACGTTGCAGTGATCTGTCTCTCTCTGGAGTCGCCAGGGTAACAGCATACTTTTTCCAAATATTTTACTAGTTTTTCAGGATTCTGCACTTGCTCAGGGGTGAAGTTCCAAAACACTGGAGGTGCCCACTGTCCTAGACACTTGCACATACCATCCCACACACCCTCCCACTCATAACTATCCAGCCTCGGGGCAGATCTCTGGGTAGTATTCTTAAACAGTTGTTTAACCTTAAACAAGGCCTGAAACACATTGAGCAGACATGGCAATAGGAACATGCTGGTTTGAACATCCCAAGGATATTCAAAATTCTCAAGAGCTGTTTTAACTAGGCTGGAGGAGAAGGGGAAGGTGAAGGAAGGTGTCTCCCCCATAGACTGGCTCTCCAAGAAGAGGTAAAAAGTGTAATTATTAATAGTTTCCGAGAGATGGCTCCCGAAGTACGAGGATGACGGCAGTGCTGAGTACAATCTCACGACCATTAATTTTATCATACCATAAGCTAGTGTTACACAGTACAGCAAAGCGGTAACTTTAATCCAACTCCCAGCGCTGATAAACAGCACCACAGGGAGTGCACACGGCAAGTACAGTGTTACCTAACACAAGTCTTGAGAACAAGCACAACAACTCTGAGAGCAAATGAATCAACATTGTGACCAGCGACTATTAAACTAATATAATGAATGCTTATCACAAATTTGTTTTAACACGCTCTGGTCAGATCTGTCATTATCTCAACCCTTCGAGCCCCACATTGGGTGCCAAAAAGGACTGTTGTGGTTTAACCCCAGCCGGCAACTGAGCACCACACAGCCGCTCGCTCACCCCCCACCTCCGGTGGGATGGAGGAGAGAATCAGAAGAGCAAAAGTAAGAAAACTTGTGGGTTGACATAAGAACAGTTTAATAATTGAAATAGAGTAACAACAGCAGCAGCAGCAATAATAAAACTGTAATGAAAAGGAAAATAACAAAAAGGGACAGAAATAAAACCCTAGAAAGACAAGTGATGCAAATGAAAACAATTGGTCACCACCAACCGACCGATGCCCAGATAGTCCCTGAGCAGCAGCCCCCCCGGCCACCTTTCCCCAGGTTATGTACTGAGCATGACGTCACATGGTATGGAATGTCCCTTTGGCCAGTTTGGGTCAGCTGTCCCCCCCTGTGCCCCCTCCCAGCTTCTTGTGCACCTCCAGCCTTCCCAGTCAGTAGAGCATGGGAAGCTGAAAAGTCCTTGACTAGTGTAAGCACTGCTTAGCGACAACTAAAACATCGGTGTGTTATCAACATTGTTCTCATACTAAATCCAAAACACAGCACTGTACCAGCTACTAGGAAGAAAATTAACTCTATCCCAGCCAAAACCAGGACACAATAACATTTATGTAGGTAACTTTGTGTAAGGTAGTTTCTTCAGGTTTTCTTTTTTAAAATCCTCATTAAGACTTAAATGAAGTAAAACAGCAGAGCTCTGATGTTTTACAGGAAAAAGTTCTCATCCAAAGTAATCCTTCTACTTCATTTTACCACTAACCTTTTTATGAAAAGTCACTTCCTTCCATGGAATAAGCGGTCATGTTTGGCCCATGAAACTGAAGAAAACCTCATAAAATTGAAAAAAAACTAAACTAAGTGTCATGGGGTAATAGTATATACGCCTGCAAAACTTACCCATACTAACACAGAAAACCTAAAAAAATTACAAAGAACATTAAGAAGCCTGCCAGTTCACTACAAGGAGTATACTGCAAAACACAAAACATTTAAATTTAGCAATATGCTTCCAGAAATTGCCAGACTGCAGAGTGACTTTCTAGACATGGGCTAGAAAATAAAAATGCTATTCCTACAGAGTTCAGGATCTTCAAAACTGGAGTACGCTTGGCATTTCTTGGTGTTGAAGTTGTAAAAGCCTACATGAGGGGCCACACACAGGTCTGGAGCCTTGCACTGCAGGTTAAGTAATTTCTTCCAGCGGTTATCTGGAAAGATCAGTAAGAGCAAGGGAAACTGAAAAGTACTGATGAATGGAAGTTATCGGCTATGGGTCTATCAACACACAGGAAACACGGTGTTTGCTGAGTCCCACTTGCTGAGGCTCCTGGAGCAGGAAAAAATAAGGGTAAAACATACAGGAAATGTCGCATCAGAGCACAAGGGTAGTCAGCTATGGGTGGCATTAGCCGAAGTACCCAAAAGCAGACGTATTCATGGAGAGTGGGAAGAAACAAGTAGTACAACTGTATGCCTATTAATCTGACCTCAATAGCATGCAAGATTGTAAAATAAAATGCATTAATATATACATGAGAGCTATTCTAGCTAAAAGTGCATTAGCATATGAAAACAGGGACAAACTGGCCAAAAATACATTGAGGCATAGCTTCAGTAGTGTTCTTAAACCTCAGAGCAGAGATGCAATGCAAAGCAGGCTTCCAGAAGAGCTTGCATTGGAAAACACGCTCAGGTGAGCAGAACATGTTCTATGACGGAGTTATTTTTCTTTAGGAGCCTAAAGGAGAAAAGGTCTAGACCAAATGCCTAAAAAAACCCCTCTTCTCATATCTTCTGGCCTGATCCTTTTTTAATGAAAGGATAATTTTTCACAGAGCTCCTTTAACAGTCATTTAGGCAAGAGACATTTGCTTGACTGCCTTCCTTCTGGAGGCTTAGCTCCCACTTCTGGCAAGTCTCACCCCACTCAGTTTGACCTGTGGGTCTGCTGTCCTTGAGTAATGCTGGCATTCCAGGAACCACGCTGCGCAACGAGGACATGGCTTGTAGCCACAAATACAGAAGCAACACGAAGCCAGGCAACATCTGAATACCCACTGTTGTCTACGTAAGTGGATAATGATCCTTGATTTAGAGAATGGGGAAAAGAAAAGCCGTAGGCAAGTCTTACTGACATCGCTAACATAAGCATTAGGATAAAATAGTATGCTCTCTCAAAACAGTAATGTGAATGTTGTCCAGAGTGAAATTGTGAATCGAGCACCTTCTACGTCTCATCCGAGTACACTAAGATTAACAGGAACTTTTCAGATGCATTTTGGCTATATATGAATATATATATAAAAAAGTATATTCATACTCTCATTACAAGGCTTATCCTGAATTTACAGCACTAACCTCCACGTTGCCTTAAACTGCCACTGCACCAGGGTGGAGTTAATGCCTCAGTGTACCAACCAGCTGTTTTACGACTGTTGCTCATTCAGGAGTTAAACTAAATGTCTGACTAGAAACAAGGGGGAAAAAAAAAAGCATAGATCTAGAAATGGTTACTCTCTCAAATTTCCAGAATGAACTTGCCCCCACACACACACCCCAGCAGGAAAACAACAACAGATCACTGCTTTCCCATCTACCTAATTTCTACAGAAAGAATCATCAAACAAATGGACTTAAGAGAGCAACAGCTAATAACAGAAGTTTGAATTTTAACCTGAAGAGGTAAATACTATGACCACTATAGGTATAATCATCTAACCATTTCTAAGCAGAGTACAGCCCTATTAAAAGTCCTGTATTTTCAGAAATTGTCTCTCTAGATTAACCACATCTCCCAAGCAGACGAAGTTGGTGCTCTCAGTTTCGAAAGAAACTAGCATTTGTTTTGACAGGAATATGGAACAAAGTATTTTTCCAGAAGTGTTACGTTTTGAACTAGAAACAGCTTTGAATATAGCACGTGCTTCAAATACTACACTCTTAGCTTCCTCGACAAATAAGAAACACTGACTCAAAATTTGCTTAAGTACCACAGTCAAAGACTGGCAATCTATAGTTGCATGCAAGTAATTTTCCTATGTTCTAGTGTTAACTACTAGTTAAATTAGATCTTCATCTGTCATGCTAAAAACAAATCCAGTTTTCCTCACAGGTCAGGCAGACACTGAACTTACTGATTTCTTAAGAGCTCCAATCACATATTAAGCTTTCCTATTTCGTAATGTAAAAATAATCTGCATACAAATAAGTGGGATTAAAGCATGATTCAGCTTCCGATTTAGATAATAAAGCACAGAGGACAAAGATAAAAATAAACTGAGCAGTTAGCCATGGCAGAACCAGCCCAGTAGAAATCTGCACCTTGGAGACACATTTCAAGTGCTCCACAGAGAAGGGTCTGCTAGAAGGACAGCCACAGCAACCTTAACCCCATTCTATGATTCTGTGACTTTGCTTTCACAGAAGTTGTTTGACTTAAACTTCTCAAACTTCTTAAATGGGGAAGTGTGTTCTCCTAATTGCTTTTGCACTAGAAACACTAAATGCATCAAGTCTGATCTTACACTGTTTTGCTAGAGAAAAAAATTAGATGGTAGGGTCACCACATTTGGAAAAAAACCTAGTCAAATTTAAGTCTTTACTGAAAAATTCCAGGCTGATTGAACTGATACTTTCGTAAGTCTCTGGCTCAACCTTTTGCTAACAACAGGGCAGGTTTCAGCAGAATCATGCTTGTGGTACTAGTGGATTAACCCATTTTGGGACACCCAGATCTTTCAGGGACCTGCAGTCCAGCTCATTCTGACTAGCCGGAGTGCTCTGAAGCCCTCTCTGAAGTGAACCTGAGAACCAGTTTCACTGAGCAGCTGCAGGTCCTGGGTGAACTTAAAATGCATTGGTTTCAGATAATTTAATAGTTAAAAAATGCAATCCACAAACTCAATGCATTGTTTACAGGATGGCTTTTACAATGAGCATTTGCCTTAGCTAAAGTAGCAGAGAAACGATGCAGCTTCCCAAAACAAAGTCCTACTGAGAATCAGCATTACCTAGGCTCAGGTTTAAGTTCTCTATAAAGCTTTAAACATTAATCAAGTCTTCAATTACAAACTACTGCTGAGTTGCAAGCTGCAGGCTTTAAGCCCAGTTCCTCCTCCCTTCCCAGTCTGGGTTATTAGATATTATACAGGCCATTAACTGCTTGCTTATGAAAAAAAATGTAGTAGGTTAACCGATGCAGTATGTCAGCACCTACCATAAAAGAAAGGTAGTAGGCGAGTCCTACCTGACCAGCACTCTTGCTCGTCTACCGTTGATTGATGTACTAACCAGCTGTCAATTGCTCAGAATTGTTCCTAATATTGTTCCTGGCTAGGCTTCCACCAGTTTGCTACATCACCCCTCATGCTGTAGAAGCCCAGTGGGCTGCTTTAGCTAAGAGATTTTTTTTCCTTATACTTTCCTCAGTTTTCTTCAGCAACTTAGACCCCTCACTTTCATTACATAGTCATAGCAGCCTTTCAGATGCTGCCTTTGTATCTGCTATAGAGTAATGATAATGAAGTGTTTTGCATATTGTAGCATTTTTGTATGCCATTACTTCTGTAGCAGCTGACTTGAATAATTTCTTCACTTGGCAACAGAACTTATGTTCCTGAAGCTTTACAGAAATGCTGCTTTTGGGCAAGAGTTCAATCTATACATGAACAACAGTAAAAATGCCATAAGCTGTTTTCTAATTCTTCATCTACCACATTAAAGTATTATTGTCATTTTAACCACAACTGAAGAATACACATAGTGGTGTGTAATTCAAAGGCTAATGCAGAGCAAATTGTTGTGTTAACTATAAACAGAGCACTAACTACTTTCTGCACTAACAGGTTTCTAGAAACCCAGTGCAATGCAGGCAATTCATTCAGTTCTCATTAATTCAGCAGGACACCAACATAATGTCATAAATCACAACTAGCTAAGTACTTAAAAACAATATTAAAGTCACTTCCACAAAGCAGCCTTTTTCAGCTGTATAAAGTATCAGATGCTTGGTGAGATAATCCATGAAGTTTAATTTAGGTACACTGAAATGCCCTACTTTTGCATCTATTTGCTATATATGACTAAGCATACTTGAATGGTGTGCTGGAAAAAACAAATGCTATAGAAAAAGGAATTACTACATCCCATTTATTTGTTTCCATCATTTTCCAGACTCCTCTTACAACAGAATGACAACTTACAACAGAATGACAACCTAGAAGGAATTTGTTAATAAAGCAGATGCAACTCAAGTTACTTAACATTGATGTAAGTATATCAAATTTCAAAGGTAAAGATAAACAAATGCACACTGTGGTTGTGTAACTTGAAAAACATTTACATCCATCTCAGTTTCCAGTGGACTAGCTCGAAAATTTTATTTCTGGAAAAAAAGTGTCTTTAGCTTTATATAATCTTGGTGTACTATAACCTGTGTCTTGAAGTCTGTATGCTTCAACTTCAGTAGATTGAGATGATATTTTTTTTCTCCCCTCTTTTCAGGGTGAGGTAGAGCCAAGTACAGTCCTACCAGTTTTAAACACTTTATGTGCTCCGTAGAAGAATATCTACTGAAATAATTCACATTACAAAATAAGCAGAGATAGGTACTCTGAATTCAACAGAACAATGAAAAGCTTCACAGTACCACTTCATTCATTAAGTTTCTATTTAAAGATACTACCTTCAAATGTACCACTGCAGATTTGGATCCACAAGAGAACACAGGGAATACCCTAATATTTACTACTTTTTAAAATAGCTCAACTTTTTTTTCCCAAGAAAAAAATTAAAACATGATTTTTGAAGAAAAAGACTGATGAATTATCTGATTTCATTTTAAAATTAGAATTCAGTTGAACTTTGAAGTTTGCACATTACTTTTTCCTTCTATTACCTTCCTTGCATCTGCAAAAATCCTACTGTTTTGAAAATATTGGAGTTAACATTTTCTAAATGGAGTTCTAGTGGATCACAGGCATCTGGATTAAAGTGCAGTTCTCTAAAACAGAAATCTAAGAACAAAATACCCGGTTAGTTTCCAAAAGCCTACCTTGGGGTGGCGGTGTGACATTCACAAACCTGAAACACTAGTACTTAAGAAAGGTAATTCAAAAGATATACTAAAAATGTATCTTTCACCATTTAATGTAAAAGAAGGTAAAGAATTTTTTTCTGTAATTAAAAAAAAAAAAAATCAATCACCTATCAAGTTACAGGTAAAATACTACATTTCCCCCAAGAGAGAATTTTCTAAGAAACATGGGAAACTTTAATGTGCAGATTAGTAACAGTTGGTACTCTAAGCATCTGAATTAGGAATTGGGGGGGTAGAGGGGTAGTGTTCTTCTACATACACCCCCACCACCACCCTCCACAGTTCTGTGGGTTTTGTTTTGGTGCACGAGAACATATGAGCTCCAAGTGAAGCTCTCCTACCTGCTGGGAGACACTCCTTCCTTCCTTCCTGACCAGCCCTGCTCAGTGAGCCCTGCTCACCACCTTTGTTGATGCCCTATGCTGAAGATGAGTTCACATTGTGCCTCTTTTAGGAGAGGCAATATGCTGCTAAGAGGATACCTTTTCTCTACCCAGATACCAGTTTTCAAGAAAGCTATAGGAACTTCACATTTCTGAGATGATCACCCCACCAATTTGTTGCAGTGGTCCAAAAGAGCCAAAACTAGTTCCAAACCTCCAAATCCCTGATCTCCCTCCCTGCTCCAAATAAAGACACATAAACAAGCCACAACAGAGTATCAGCTGTGGTCCACACTGAACCATTTTCCTCCAATTAAGACCAAAACAAACAATTTTTCATCTGACAAGACATTTTCAAAGGTAATTAAAACTGCATATGAAGTGTGTTTGGACAGCTAAATTATTGATCTTCCCTAAACACCTTCCAGCAGTGAGAAGTTGGCAGCTGCATCTCAACTGCACTATCAAACAAAAAACAGGACTCAGGAAATTAGCTTTATCTACTGCGGGGATATTAAGTTCTCTTAGTTTACATAAGGACAACAGCAATGCTTGCTCTGCATGGGTTTGCTGAGAGTGAAATAAACAGTCAGGACATACAGTAGCCTTCAGTATTAGTTGACTGGATCATTCATTTTTGTAACCAGCCATATTTAAATGCCAATCCCAATAACCAGGTCAGAAGACATTCAAATTGCTGTCATTTCTGGTAAGCAAACTGTTTGTAGGGACTTAGGAAAATGACTAGCATTTTTATTTACCTTAAAGCTGGTAACTGCAAGTGTTAGAAATCCAACAGTCTCTTTAAATCTCATGAAGGCAAACAAAATTATTCCTTGTGCGATTTGATGCGCAGAATTTACTGATGCAATACTTCAAAAAAGTGCTCCGTCATTTTGGGGCATTTTTCTTTCCTGGTATTAGAAGAGAAATCTCTCATTTTTATAGGTCTCCAATCTCCCTTCTGAACTAAAGACTCTGAAAACCTCCCCTGTACAACAGTGTTCAGAGCGCTTAATTATGCTTTTCAGAATAGTTCAGAATTAGAATACTAAATATTATAGTCAGATGTGTTTAGGTACCATTAATAAACAGATTTGAAAGACTCCTTTTGTAAGTGTGTAAGAGTATCTGCCACAAGAGATGTAAAAAACAACCACCTGGAGCAAGCATGCATAACTTGTATGTAGAGAGGCAATGAAAGATTTAATCTTTCACAGATCTGCTAGACACTCTTTCAAGTGTTGGCCCTTGCTCTCCATCTCTCCCCCATCTGTTGTGCTCTTCTGCTGTCTGGACTGCTTCTTCACCTCCCCCACCTCTGCACAGAGAGAGAATTCGGGAATCCTGACCTTGCAGCTTTGACTTTGCAACATTTAATAATGTTTGTCTAGTACAACTCAACTTGGTGTGTCCAAAAGAAAGGCCACAGAAGTGTTTAGGCCACAGCTGCTCAGGGCCTCTATTGCCTATTAGAAGTGTCAGCCAGCCAGCTTTGATACCGAGATATTCTGCTTCTTGGAGTATACTGTGATTTATACAGTATATCATACACATGAAACATGCTATGATCTGTATTATATTTTAGTATCTATTGGTGTATGCCAATGATTCATCTTCAGCCCCCTTAAATATGGGAAATCCCATCTAATCAGGATGTGTGCCCAAAGGCACGCATGCAGTGTCACTTCTGCATTAAGTGACTTACTGCATTTTCTGTCTTAATACATAAACACACCGATTGCAACGGCCAAGTTCAGGTCTGCTCTCCTGTCTCAGTGATCAGGCACAACAGCTTAAGCCCACGATGATCATTATTTGTGCTATACTAAAATCTGAAGCTTCCAAGCAGAGACATCAGTTATCTTCTAGGAACTTGCAAACATCTCTTCTGCTCACAAACCGGTAGGCAAACAAGCCCAGGTACAGCTTCTCAAATCTAAGCCGCCAACATCACCTTGAAATTGAATTTCTGTATTTCAGACAGCCAGCGTCTGGACATCTGAATATCCATGACAGACGACATCAGCACCATGCTCCTCCACTGGTACAGGCTCCCTCACCCCGTGACACTGCCACACCACAAACCAGCTCTATGGTCACCTGAGCCCCAGCAATGTAACGCAATCCCCACCACCCCCCTGTCTGGGTGAGCTAACAGCTTACAGCATCAGGTGAGCCAAACCTTTCCTACATGCTTTTGCTTTCACTCTTTGCCGCTACCCCAACAGCAGGCTTTCACGTGAGCCTCAACTCCCACCCTGCCCTCTGTGCGGCCATCCGGCGTGACTGAGCTCCCATGCCAGATTCATGACCGCTTCAATTCACAACCTTCAGGATAAACTGAGCGTCACCCCGGGGTAGCAGCGGTAAGGACTTGGTGCACGTCCAAGGGCAGCGTCTGGCCTCATCTCTCAGGAGACCAGCAGCCTTGGGACCACCTTCTAAAGTCTCCCCAGGAGAAGCAGGGACACAGGGAGCACAGAGTGCAGCTAACGTCAGGAAACCAAACGCATCATGTTCCCAAGCTGCCCACAACGGATGTGGCACAGAGGGGGAAGAACACTTTGCAGCAATCACTCTGCTAAGAAGTGATTTCTGTCCACGACAGAGAGGGTAAGAGTCTCCTGAACCTTCACCTAACATATTTACTGAGGCTGCCATTAGCTCAGAAAGTTTGAGGAAAAAAATCTGAGACCAGAGTCACAGCAGAATGTAAATACAGAAATTTTTACAGCTCAGCTAAAAAATCTGAGAAACAGGCAGTAAGGAAAATTCCTTCACTCTCTTATTTCCTATTTCAAATATATAATTGTGGAAGAGCTTTTCAGTGCGTTCCTGCACAAATCTTTGTATTCCCATCCATAAGGCAAAAGCCTAACTTAATATTGCTACACACATAGTTAGGCTTTGTCTACCTGGCGACACTATGAGTTTTATTGCTGCAATTCCTCACATGGAGGTATTTTCAGGGAAAAGCTACATTTAAAAAAAGCACCAGTCCTAGAATAAAAATTCTAGAATTCTCCCAAACATGGAGAATTATCTTATACCTGTTAAGTTTCTCCAAAAGGACAAACTCCAAGGTGTTTCTGCAACAACTATAATCAGACACCGTGCATCCAGTTACTTTTTTTAAAACGCATCTTCAGACTGATACAGGTTACCGATCATGCAAAACACACATTCGTGTGAGAAGAGAAACGGCAGCTATTCCTACATTCAGTTGAGAGCACCTTTAGGGATGTGCAACACTAATGACACTGCTCACTGATTCACTGTCCCAGTCCTGCCTGTACACAAGCGTTAGGGAAAGGTGACCAAACACGCCATTTTGTTTTTCTTGGTTTTAGCTGCGCACTGAGAACAACCTGATTCTCTATACTTAACAGCAAGAAATGCTTCCTCAAGAGAAGCTTAAACAAAGACAGAAAAGCAGTCTTGCAGATGAGCTGTGAGAGACATTGCTTTCCCATAGCCACCATATGAAAGGAAGTACGGGGACATCTCAGCAACAGGAACATACATGTAGGTGAAGATAAGAACACAGCCTGATGTTTCCACATTAAACTTGGTGCCATGTGAAATCTGACTGGAGAGCTTTACAAAATATGTAAAAATGTTTGGACAGGAATTCCACTGGAGGTGGATGACCAACTGAAGCACGCCGAAAAATGTAAGAACTATCTTGCCTTAGATGCTGTACCTTTTATCCTAGTGCTTTACAAAGCAAGGCTATGCAACCATCACATTTGTCCCTCCTACGTAAGTTAAGCACATTTGCAAGTTTAATCCAAACACTGCAAATGAATAGAGGTCTAAAATATTTCCAGTTGTAAGAGACCAAAGACTAAACAGACCCAAATTAACGATCTTATTCAGAATAAAGACAGTAATACCAGCTCATTACCTGGTCTGCACAGACTGCTGGCAACCAAAGTAACTCCAGCAGGTACCATCCTTTAGCCCACTGGTGGCAGATGTATGGAGGATAGGATCGGGTCACTGAGCTCAGTGGAGATAAAAGACACTAGACACTGGGTGCACATATCAACTCTTAGAGATACCTGCTTTCCTTAGTATGCCTTCATTAATGGAACAGCCACCTGTTTTTGTACTGAATGTTTCTTAAAGTCCAAAGAAAAAGGCTTTTCTAAAAACTGTAGCAAAACAGACGGATGCGAATGAGAGATTTGGCTGTTTAGCTGGAGGAGTTGTTAGAAAAATACCTGAAGGATGAAGTGAGGGAGCAAGGCAAGGATACGGAGCAAAGGATCAGGAGGAAATGAGAACGAGTCCTCTCCAAGCCTCGGAAGGGATTTTCACAACATAATGCTTTCCTCAGCATGCACTTCTCTAAATATAGTCTTTGTATTAGACACTGCAAGAAAAAACCTGCAGCTTGCTGAAGGCTGCTGGAATCACTCCGAGGGTAAAACCCAAACACGCTTACTACACAAAGCCCTCGGTAGTTTGCAACAGATGAATAAAGGGCAGTGAGGCAGCGCTGCTCGCACCCCCTCACCCAGGCTACCGCGGCGGGCGGCGCCGCTCGCCAGCTCAGTCGCGCTGACGGGCCTGGGGAAGCGGCGGGACGGGCACAGCCCGCGCACCAGGGCGAGGGGAAGCCTCAGGCCCACTCCCGACACCCCGGCCCGGCGGGCCCCTCCGGAGCCCGGGCATCGCCTTGGTAATTCCTCAAGCCTCCCGGCCCCGTTCCCACAGCCCGGCCCGGCCGCGACCCCGGCGGCAGCGCCCGAGGAGGCCGGGACCGCCGCCCCCTCCCGCCGCTCACCAGCTGCTTGAGGTCCTCCTCGGAGAGCCCGGCGTAGCGATACCGCTGCTGCTCGAACTCGTACCGCGTCGTCTTCACCACCACCGCCACCCGCAACGGCCGGAACCCGCCGCCCGCCGCCCCCAGCCCGCCGCAGCCCCGCCGCCGCGGCGCGCACGGCCCGGCCCCCGCCGCCGCACCCCGCCCTGCCGCCGCGCAGCGGGCGGCGGGGCTCAGCCCGCGGAGGGCGAGGAGGCGCCTGCGGGCGCCGCCGAGCAGCGGCAGCCTCGGCAGGGCGGAGGAAGCCCCCGCCGCCCGCCGGCAGAGCAGCAGAGAACGGCGGGCGGCCGCCCGGCTGGCGAGGCAGAAGTAGCCGTAGAGGAAGCCCCGCGCGGAGGACATCGCCCGGGCTCGCTCCCCCCCCGGGGCGGAAGCCTGCGACCGGCGGGCGGGAGAGCGCAGCGCTGCCCGGCAGCGGCTGCCCCCACTCTGAGGCGGCCTCCGCGCCCGGGCAGCGCTCGGCACACATGGCACGGCCGCGGCGCCCCGCCCCGCCCCGCCCCGCCCCTCCCCTCCCCTCCCCGCGCGCAGGCGCCGCCTCCACCGATACGGAAGAGCACCGCTAGACACCAACCCCTCGCGGGGGCGGGGCAGGAGCGGCGGGGAGCGCTTCCCGGCCGGGCCCGGCGCCGCGTGCGCATGCGCCCTTCTCGACGAACGGCGCCGGCCCGAGGAAGGGAAGGCGGGGACAGCGCCTGGCGGGTGCTAGCCCTCCCGCGCCTTGGCAGCGCGAATTGCGCATGCGCCTGGCGCACAGCCTCTCCCTCTCCGACCCCGCCCGCCCTCTGCGGCGCCGGCAGGCGGGACGGGGCTTGAGGCACGTAGGCTGGCGGGCGGGCTACGTGCACCTGGCGCCGCCGGCCGTTGTGAGGGGCTGGGTCCCCTCAGCCGGGCTGCCTCGGCTCCCCCGCCGCAAAGGGGCACCTCCTGTGTCCCCTCCCGGCCTTCCGCTCAGCCCCTTTCTGTGCTAACAGTTTGTAAAATAAAGCCAGTTGCGTCCTCTGTGTTAGCTGGTGGAGACAGGAGTTGGTACTAAGACGAAATCCTGAGGTGGGCCTCGGTGAGGTGCCTCGCTGGGAAGCTGGCTTGCTGCCTTTAGTTAAACTTCTCTGAGGAAAAGGACTTTGGAACTTAGGAAAACACAACAGGTTCTGTGTTTTAAAAGGACTAAATACTGCATCTTGTGAGGATCTGATACGAAACGTCATTTGAGAAGTCCCCCTCTTATTCATGACTATTGTGGAGTTTGTTACATTTATTGCAATGTCTGAGGAAGCACAGAAAAAAGCAACATGGTGAAAGCAGCAGGCTTGGGAAAAGACCTGTGCAGCAACGCTGTGAGTGCATGTGAGTCTGCGTTTTGCAAGTCCAGGTAAAAAAAAATAATGATCCCAAGTTACTTTTTAATATTGTAAGCAAGCTATCTAGAAATACTATGGGGTTTTTACATCATTATTAATAACTGCCTTCTCAGGCATTGACTTTCACAGACAGTACTTCCGCACTGAAAGCTTCATTGACGCATGTTTTTCTCATTACTCGCCTTGTGCCTGTTCTTTCCCTGGGAGGAAGTCACAGCCTCTCGCTGTGGGGAGGCATTGAAGCAGCAGCTTTTACCTGTCAGCACAGCACCCTTCTACAGGGCTTTGCTAAGAGAGTCTTAGGAAGCGAGCGTAGCTAAAGCCGTTCAGCCCTTTACTACTCTTGTATACAAAAGCTCCATCCAGTCTTTACTGATGGGTAGGAGGATTTTCTATCTACTGATTAGCTTAGCCTTGAAAGAAACTACCACAAAACAGATTACCAGGAGAGTAATTAAACATAACTAATTCCCTTGCTAACCAGAAAATGCCTCATTCTGTGTAACCATTAACTTTTGGATTGTACAAAGCAGTAGATAATACGAGATCCTGGAGACCAAAAGGATGTAAGAGGTTTTGAAAATTTACAGCTCTGCTCTGAATGGTATCTGTTTTATAACTTATTTGACCATTGAGCTGCACCTCTAGGATTCTGTCCTTCATGTATTACCTATTTATATTGAACTGTTTTGATCTTTGAAAAACAAATCGGCTTCAACCACTAAGGCAACCTTGAATATGGAGCAGTATTTTACTCTGAGGCCATATAATTATCATGTTATGGTCTTTTGAATTAATGCCCACAGCAAGTATTATAAGCATAAAATATGAAATATGTATTTTAAAATGTAAATTCAAAATAGTAGATGATATCTTAATGTTCTGGAAGCAGAGCTGAGGCACGGAGTGTGAAGTGATTCATCCAGGGTTCCCAGAAGGAAGTCTCTGACAGACTAGCTGAAGGGTACACAGATCATCTGACACACCATTGACTATGTGGAAAAAGGTTTAAACTTTCCATAACACATAAAATACAGTTTGTGGAATGTTACTTACAGTTTGCATCTTACTTTGTAAATGGACCTACTTACAAAACGTTCAACAGACACTACTTAACCTCTTCCTTTCTACACCTTTTGATTTGAACATACACCCGGTACACAGGAACAAGACACAAGTATCTGTCAAATGACACTACTTATTTTGAAATACATGTCACAGTTTGTGACGTACGACATGTCTTCATGCCCCATCTTCAATGACTTCAGAGCAATATACCCAATGCATTAAGACAGATTCGTTCATACAGAATGAAATTAATAAGCATAGGCATTTTAGCCTGGTATTCTTATAGGATACGGCTACAGAGCAGGGGTGAATTCCCACTGTAATAAATTTTTAAACCCTTGGCTGACCACAACCAACTTTGTTTTGGGCACAGAGTACTTAAAAATTCCTTATGGAAATGGATACCTTCATACTGCCTGCAGTAAGGAAAAAGCTTCAGAGTAATGCCCATTTTAGACACCAAGGAGTTATAATACATGAGGTAAATGTCAAGACCCAAATCCATAAAAAACCAGGCATCCTTAGCTCTACATACTTCAAGTTATATAGTGGACTTTAAAAAACCCCTATGTAATAAACTGAAAATAATCTATTCTGTGTTACAAAACAATGTAACTGGAAAACTTTCTATGTAAACACTAAATTATTCCTAAGTCTTTACACTAGCTGCAAAACTGGCAATGCACGACTGTACAAGCAGTTTTACATAAGAAGGTCCCCAAATGTAGCCTTTTTTCATCCAAAAGAATTTACATATTGCTTCTAGTGCAGTTACAATCTAGGACAACTGTTCATTTCTACTCCTTATTGAAGTCTGTGAGTAATGCCTTCTTGTGATCATTTAATTAATAACCAGTTATATAATTAATTAATCCAATCATTTACATTCTCTAGATTTTATATGCCCCTAAGTACTACTGATATCTGAAAATGATAGTGCTATCTTTGTGCTGAAAATGATAATGCTATCAGTGTTAGTTGCATTCACAGAGGGGGAGGTAAACAGACCATCGTGGTAACATTTCATAAAACTGAGTCCTCAGATTTTGAGCCCAACTGACCACAGCTGTTAATTCTGATTATTCAGAGAAAAACTCCAGACTAATGCTTAGAGAACACGTCACTCGTGACACGTCAGAATCTTACAAAGCAGGCAGATGAACACATTAGCAGGTGTAGTCTGATTGAATTTCTGATCCCAGATTCTATCCGTGTGTGCTTGCATTTTGACTGCAACGTATGTACCCTTATCGATGATGACATAGTTGGGTCATATAATTTGCTTCATAAATTCCAAAATAGCAGAGGATGTTTCAGAAAAAGCAGAATAAATGCAGTTATTCTTATGAATGCAAATTATTGAAACAAAACTAATGAGAAGGGGCAAGCTGTCTTGTCCACACTTTATCATTAGAGTATGTTTTAATTAACAGAAATTTACTTTTCCACTTTTCTTCCCAGACTTTGTTTATGCAAAGCAAACTACATCGTCCCTGAAGTGGACTAACACAACTGACTTCAACGTTTCAGAAGCAATCTGAATACGCTCAAACAGCTGCAGACACATTGTTTTGTAAGAATAACTTCAGCATCTGTGAAAGATGACTCAGGAATCTGAACTCCACTTTTTAGACAGGTAACTGCTGTAGAACAGGCAATGTATGCTTTTTCTAGACTTTCCTGCCAGCATGCCCCAGTGGTAGGTCCTCTAAAACCCAGCTAGGGAAAAGAGGATGCTCTTTCCCTCCCTGTCCATGTTGTACAGGCTGTCAGTAGCACTGAAAGCAGTATCAAATGTGCTAAAGGTTTTCCCTGTATTCATTCATTCAATAGAGACATTACCAAACTCTTAACTTCATACAGTTTACCGAAACTAATTCAGAGATCACTAAAGACCATGATATAAAAACCCGAGTGACAAGATTTAGGAAGAGATACAAACGCCACCGGAACGCAAAATAAGCCATGTAGGCTATCCCATCCAAGTACATTTTGCCAGAAACTCATAATCTTAGCAGCAGGTATCTGCATATGTAGCCTTATATTAGGAATTGTTAGTTTTCCCTCCTTTTGAAAATTATTACTGCACTAATACATAATACATTCCAGCTCTGCATCCCTTATGTGTATGAATTAATCACTGGGATTTGTTATAAATAAATAAATAACATTCATCTGAAAAAAACATAGAAGAACAGCTTGCTCCACAAACTAGTGATCTCTGGTTTCACATGGATTTGGGTCACGTTCCTACACCCCTCTTCAGGCCACAGCAATCCCAGGTATCCGTCCTTCCATGGTTTTCTGTTCTCTTCCCTTCCAGCAAACGCTGCAGCTTGGCGCGTGCCACTCAACCCCATGAGCCTCACAGAAAATACCAAGCTTACCCTGAAACTTCTTCGTCAAAGGATACCTTCGTCTGAGTTCTGTCACTCAGCAACTGCCAATTTTCATGAAGAATTTAAATTGTCTTTGAGCTTTCTACCTCCCATCCAGTTTTTTCTGAAACTGAACAGTGGGCTCAAAGTGGGTCTGACAGACCAACGGGTGGAGTCCACAACTGTTTAAGTCTTGTTTCCTTAGGAAAGCAGGCTTGAAATTCTGCAGTGTGGAAGGAACTGTCTGTAGGAAGCTCTAACTGGGACACAAAATAAGACAACTAGTTAGATGGAAATTAAAGAGGTAAGAAAATTTTTTATTGTTCAGGCACAGAAATTGTTGCTCCGGCTGTCATAAAATGACAAACTTTACATTTTTAAAACGAAGTTAATTATTACATATTAGCATACCTTCAGTCTTGTGTAACAATGGATTTTAGTGCAATAAGACTAAATAGAATAAATAAAGTATTTACAATCTCAAGAGTAAAAATTCATACCATAAGTATGTCTGCACATACACGTATTTATATGTCCTCTATTACCACAGTATCCAAACTCTTCAAAATAGTTTAACAATTCTTTTCCTCCTCAGCTTTTAGGAGACGTAGCTTCATGTTTAGGAGTGTGTGCGCATGAGCATGTGTGTTTGTGCGTATACCTGTGCATACATGTAGCGATCTTGGGAAGAGGCAGATCAAAAGAGTTCATTTGTGAATGATCATAAGCCTTGTTCCATGCGGTAGGAGCACATGACAAAGTTTCAGTCCTGTGTCTGCAAAAGTTCTGTTGTGCCTGCTCTGGAGCACTCCTTCATTTACCAAGGATTTTACAGCTGTAGTAGAATTTAGAGGGCTATCATGACACTCAGGTGCTTAAATCCTATTTCACAGGAGGCTTTGATTATCAGGGCAGACTTTGAAATCAAACTCTGCATTCAGTGCATAGCCAGCTGAACTCCAGGGCAGTTATCACCATGACCTGTTGCTAAATACATAGAGCTGTTTTGTTTTACGACTGCTGAAATTTTTATAACGTGGAGCTTTGTTCCTGAGTATGAGCTGCAGCAATGAAATATGAAGGTCAGTGATGCAAATACTGTTGTGGTCAGGAATGAGGCTGATAGAAAAGGACACGATGTACAGCTAGTTATGGAAAGAATGTTTTTGTTATCGGCAGTCTGAAGAGTCAAAGAGAATCCCAGTGCTTCACTGTTTGACACAGGTGCTCTGTTGTGAAGCACTCCCCTTTTCCTGAAGGCAAAAATCCAGTCCCGATAAGCTTACTGTCATCCAGATGCTAAATCAAATGTCAGACAAGTGCTAATTTTGGCAGGCTATTTAGGACTCAGCATAACCCAGATGCTAGTTCAGCTTCATCTGGATGCTAATCTTGACAGGGTACTGAGAATTCATGAAGAAGCTGCTATTCTTCCAACTTCATACATACGTTCAGATGGGAAAACTAAATTGTAGTTTGACTCTTCAGGTGTGATGCAGCTTTTAAGACTGAGAAATCGTTACAATTACCTTAATTAAAAGGAGTTCAGATATTTCAGAACGTTTCAGCTCTGAGGATGACAAAGAAATAATATTTGGTAACCAACAATATACAAGGCAGCAGAGAGTTGCAGCAGAATGATTGCAGACATATTTTCTTTATCTTTTGACAGAATGAATAGAAAACACAGACTGTAAATGGTGTCTGTACTGTGCACGGGCTTATGAATGATCCAGTAAGTCTTAATTCACAGGTGGCATTAGAGAGAAGTGATTTTTCTAATTCCTCATGAGAATGGTTAGGTAGAAGGCGGTAGTTTGTGGAATCACTTTTACAGAGTGACTGGGTCTTTGGCACTGTTGGGATTATTGCACATATCAGGATATGTAACATTCATCTATTTCAAGGAATGATGCTGTTTACTTCTGCCTTAGCTGTAGCTATCCCTAATCTCAGATAATCTCACACATTTAAGAGAAAATTTTATGCAGATATCTAGTTATACTGTGCATGCATTTATTTGCATATATCAAATGGACAATAAGCACTGTAAGTGCTTGTTTTGCACAACTGAAAAGGTGTTCATGAGTGCAAGCATATACACTTCTAGATCTTAAAGCTCGTATGCCCCCTAGAACTGGCTTGCAGTTCTTCATGGTGAATTCTAGTGCTTATGGCTGTAAAGGCAGATGGTGGTTCTTTGCCCTTTAACAAAATTCTACAACCAGTATACAACTCCAGATATTAAACAAAAAACAAAACACCAAAAACCACCTTGCTATGAAGGCTGTTTCTATAGGCCTTGGTCATGCTAAACCACCCCTCCCAATTCTGTACTTAAAAACAGGATGCTGAATGTTACCACACAGTTTTAAATAAATGTTTTCAGTGAAGCCCGATGTAAATCTTTCCAAATGTATCTTTTAAATAACAGGTGAAAAGTAACAAATATCTCTTCATGTATATTACTAGTTCATGGTTATGCGGTTTTATCCATCAATATGATGAATAAACATTTATTACCTATAAAATTGCTTACTTTAACAATGCATCTAAATATATTTAACTCTAAATCTGAAGCCTTTTTAACACTTCTTGAATATTGGAAGCCATTGTGTCATTCCCATCTCAGTGCAAAGCAGGCTGACTGGAATCCTTAGAAGTGCATCTTAAATTCTTTTTCAATGTATTAAACTTAAGCTGTCCCTAAAATTAATCTTTGCTTAAAAGTCATAAAGCAAAATGCATCTGATTTCCTCTCTCCAGGGACTGATGAGTCAGCTTAGACATTTTGGGAAGATGAGCTCCCAGCCGTGCTGTTGTAACCTCTGGTAGGTGTCACGAGCAGACTACGGACTGCCTGTGGTTCCATCTAGAATGATCTGAAAAAGAATTTTAAGAAATCTTGCTCATTTGAGTGTATTCGTGTTTTGAAACAACCCGGCATTTCATAATACCAAAGCAGTAGGTTAAAGTTTGGATATGATCAGTTCCTGGTTTAGGTAAATATCTAACTAGATAACACAGGATTATTCACAAATATTTGAGCATGTGAATAGTGAATGAAGCCTGTGACCTCCCATGTCAATAAAGATAAGCACAGAAGGACTAAGGATTCAGATGTCTAGATAGGACAGTGTGTCTGGGATGCAGACCATCTCGCTCTGTACGGGAAACACTGTCTTAACATTTCATCATAGATGCTCAGTAAACTGAGAAATCCAACATGTCTTCAAATAACTCACTGGTCATCATAAAGTACCCAGGGGTGTTTCTGGTGCATAATCTCTATGACTTTGACTCATCTGCAGAAAGTAGATATAGCTGGCTAATGCCAGACACATTAATATCACTGTCTCAGTATCTGCTTAAAAATTGCTACTACCATCTGGCCACCGCTAAATACTTACTAAAGGTTTTAAACCTCTTACAGGTGAAATGAAAGGCCTTGTGTTTGTCAGAGTATTAAATCTGATCCCCCCCCTTTCCAATCAGAGAGCTGTCTTTTCTTCTCTGCTTCAGATGTTACTGATAACTGCTGGAAAGAATACAGAAACTTGGACTCCAACAAAGAAGTTAAGAATTAACTTTTCCTCAGTTTTAATCACTATCAGGTGTGTGTGTGTGTGTGTTAGATTTATGATTTGGAATCCTTAACAATTGTTTAGAATTTAAATTAGATTGACAAGAAATGTCAAAGATAGCAGTTTTTCAGGAGTTCCTATGGTGTTGCTGAACAGTAGTTCCTTTAAGAACTGCAAAAGTAGTTTACTTAAAAATAAAAAAAGCTCTTGTAACATTTTAAATCTTCATAAACACCAGCAGATGACAAGAGTCCGAATGAGGCCAACATGGGAGGTACGTGTATAGTGGACTAGAAGACATCTCTAAAATAAAACAAAGGTTGCACTTCTGTGGTATGATACTGTCCGGCTCTCAACATCAGTAGTCTCCAAAATCCATTCAATTCTTGGTGGACCCATATGGGACACACTATGTCTTTGCACACTATAGTTTTCTCTTAAGGTCTATGGCTACATATGGAGAAACTTCTTGGGACTTACCTAGTCCTAGACTCCAGCATCTTTGAATTCACCCTAACAGCTTCTAAAAGAAAATTCCATGCCAGGAAAGAGAGGACACCTCAATCAAAAGAGAGTAACCCTCAATCAGGATGAAGTTAGGAGAAGATTTAAGAGAGTTATTGGTGAGGTGCAATATAACAAATAATGCATAAAGCATTTCTTTGCCTAGTGACACTGTCATCCTTGTCCCTTGCATGTACTTTTCCAGCTTCTCTGTTCCCCCTCGGGGATAAAAATAGACAAATTCCTGCAAAATCAGAAAAGGGAAAAGGATGGAAATCATAGGAACCGTACAACATATAGCCCCATGCTATTCTACTACTATGACTGACATTTCATACTTCATAAATGCCTTATGCCTCTAAGGAATAACAGTTCTTTCTAAATACTAATGGGGTTACACCACTTTAAGAACCTTCCGCTATTTCTGATAACCATGATGGAAACAGCACCTGTTTCTAAATGTAAACAAAATGCATTTTTCTGGAGCAAGAACAGAATCTCCTTATGGCTATGAGGAAGACATGGAAAAATCTTAGAGGTGTCAGAAGCAAGGAGTAACATTTTCGGAGACATCTTAGTCACTTATGGATCTAAGTACTGACTTCAGATCACCTGCTACCAATGGCAAGCTTAGGTGTTGGACTCTAACAGATCCATGTCCTGGCAGGATGATTTTTTGAGCCTGACATAGGTACCTTGTTTGTTTATGCTGCCAGCGGGAAGAGATGGGCACCCTGCAAGAGTTGTCTACGTTAGAGAACTGTCTGCCCAATAAGTATATATGGAATATATGCATATTAGCAGTGCAACTCAATACTCCCACGTGCTGAATTTGTAACTGCCTGTAGTGAAGGTGCTTAAAAAACAGGAGACAGAAGACTTTGTTTGCACAAATACCTGACACTGATCTGCTAACATACAGGAAAGCCCCAAATGGATGGTTGAGGGCTATTAGCAAAGCAGGAGGAGGTAGTGGCAACAGTTTGACATGATGTTACTCATTGCAAAACACGCCCCGGACACAGACCTATAGGGTGCTAGGTCCTCTTTATCCACAGGGGTCAGGTGCAACTCGTTGCCTGCCAGGAGACCATGCTCCCTTACTAGACTATTCTATATGCCCGTCTAAGGGGAATTCTCTGTTCTATTTGTTGAAGCAGATATACTACAGAGCAAAGAATGTAAGGCTTACAAGCTCGAGAAGAGGAAAAACAAAAGGTGAGAGTCATGCAACTGTCTGAGGCCAGTGGCATTTCCCTCAGAAGGGAGCACTCTTGGTCCAATCATTCACACATTGCCATATCAGCTTTTTTATTGTTTTATTTGTTAAATTATTTCGTGAGAAAGTTTTTCATATGCATAATAAAGAATTCTGCTGATCTTTCTTCAGCTAGATATTACAAAGACAGCTGGAGGCAAACATAGTTACAATACTTAGCACAGAAATAAATCAGCAACGAAAGAAATGGAAGAAGAGATTTGCTTGACTTTGGTCAGCCTAGAAGTTTGCTGTCTAGTCTAAATTCATCTCCTCAGTTCACTTTGTAGTCAGTGGGAAACTTCCCAGAGAGTTATTGATCCCATCCACTCTCAAAATCTGTTCAAAGATGAATTGTTCTTTTTCTCTCCACGTAGATTTACAGAGCAATTTGTTGGTAAAAATATCCAAGCTGTAACTGGTGAAATATGATCTGATAAAAATATCAGGTACAGCAACTTATTCTTTATGGACTATATGAAATTAGTATCTCCACTTGAAAGTAAAGCAACTCAATTAAAGACTTAAAAAATATTAGGGTAGATGCCTATACTGAATTTGTAAAATGGTAGAAATATATCTACTACCTTATACACTGTCCTTATAGGGCATTAACATCCTGTGGATGTTATAATGAGGAATTCTGTGTAAAAAATTCCTACAAAAATGTCTGGCAAACATATAGAATCACTTTAATGTTTGTAACACTTCCCTTATTACGTGTATCATATTTGCTTTCTTCTTCAGTCTCTAGAACTAGAGATAATTCTCATCTATTTTTTCCTGTCTTTTACAGTGTCATGAAATATATAGCATAATCTAGGGAACTATGTTAGTTCAGTTTAACAGGAAGGAAAGTCCCTATATTAAGAAAAGAAAGAACTATCGGGTTTTTTGAGACAAAACAGGTAGAATGGAATGAAGTAAAATGCAGGCATACTTTCTAACTATTTCTTGTAATGAAACAGTCATTTATAGTAGTCTTAAGGAGAGGTAATCTCTGAAACTGAGTTACATCAATAAAAATGAGACAACTTATTCACGCACATCCTTTTCAATGAAATGAAAGCATGAAAATGAAAGCTTAAAACAAATGCTCTTAAATGTGCAGGATCTGATCTCTTACATCCCAATGGACGTTTCCATACTGATATTTAAAACTGACCTCAACCTGTTCAAAACCCACGAGGTATATTTTTCTTCCTGTTTTGGAAATGGGAGTTCCAGGGACAGGCATGTGTAAGATGTGAATGTCTGCATGTAAAGTGGGACTTGGATACCAGTAACTGAAATCTATGCAAAATTAAAACCTCATGGCTCTGAGAATAATAGAAGAGATTAAGATAAGCAGGAAATGCTCAAAGTCATCAAAAAAAGCACTTGAAAGGGACTGTTAGAACTGCTGTCAGTAACTGGTCATAAATGAAAGATGGTTAAACTAAAAGGTCAAGAAAAAACAGCACCTGACACTCATATCTCAGAATCTGTTTGCTGGCTGCCATCTGAACATTTGTATCAGAAGTCTCTGCAAATCAAAATAAATATTTAACTTGTAAATCTGTGCTCCTACACTGCTTTGACATCCCTTTCCCCTCTTTTTTTTCTCCCTAAAAGAACAAAGGGTTCTTATCATCAGTAATTCTGGAAAGGAATCAAGTTCCATCCAGAGTTTTCAAGTTACCAGAAACTCTTTGTAGTCAATAGAGACTTATTTAGGAATTACAGAGGGAATGTTTGATTATCTGGGAGCAATCCAGGGAGTTCTCAGAGCTAATAATTTTCCCATTTCCTAAACAGAAAAAAGGTATTTGTGAAAAAATGTTGTATAAGAGCATCATGCTTTGTTTAGAGCACTGAATGCTACTGAAATGTAGTTAAACAACAATTAATAATGGGAACAAGGACTGCAAACTGCAACTGCAAACTTGCCTAAAGGGGAAAAAAGACTTGTTTCCTTAAGCTAACAGTCACTCATAGCTGTTACTCGTACATGACTTGATTCTTGTTGAATAGTTGTTAAAAGGAGGAGTTTATAATATAAGGACAGTATGTTACTCAGCTGAAGAGGGAAACTAATGCTATGAGCAACAACTCAAACATGCCTGCTGTAGTCCTTCTATTAGAAAAATTGAACGTAATTGGCAGCTCCTGTATCCACTGTAGCAGTTTGGCACAAGCAAGTGAATTCGCCCCAGAAATATGACTTGTCTTTTGCTAAGATAGAAGAGCTTTGAAGTCTGACAGCTGTTTCTGCCTTGCTTTCTGCAAATGTGACTCCAGCCTTGTTGTGAGCTGTATTAACAGCTTCTAGAGTAGGATTAAGTTAGCAACTTTCCCCTTGTATCTTGTTTTAGTTGTATGCTTCACTTTGAGGAGCCTACATTTTTGTTATTTTGAAGAAAGCTGGCAACACTGGTGTGTAAATCTTGACCTGCAAATTTCCTAGTGAGGTAGTTGTTACAGCTGATCAAGAATCAGTGTTTTAAATGAAGCTAACCAGTGCATAAGAAATATCTTTGTAAACACGTTATGCTTGAAGCCATTAGTAACTACCTAAGCACTGATGTGAATGGACTCAACTTTCACTTACTCAAGTAACAACTAGTATCTCAATACCTCTAGTCATTTCTACTTAAATATACTGAAGAAACCTTTAGGTAAAGCTTGACAATGTTAAGATCTCTTAACCCTCAGCCTTTTGTCAAAAGAGTATTCCACTGCTATGAAGATGTGTAGATACTTCATCTGGCAAAACCTTGCATTTTAACGGTAGTAAGCCAAAATACTAAAAGGAATTACCCTCTTCTACCTGGAAAGGCGTATTTGTAACAGATGAAAGTTATAGTCAGCATGAAAAAAAAAGAAGTGCAATATTCATTGCTTACCCTGAAGGATTACAGGAAAGTTTCTGCTTACCTGATCCACTGCTGCTCACTTGAGTTACTTTTTCATCATCTTCATCATCGCTATCACAGTTTAATGGCTGAAAAGCTATTTCTGACTCTGTGTCCACTTGATTAGCATCTGGCTCTTGCTCAGCAAAGCTTCGCAGTGCCACAAGGCGGTGATGTATTGCTGCATAGAGGTATCCAGTGTCTTTTGAGCTTGCCTGCAGAAGATAAAATGCATACAGTCCAAACTAACTGAGAAAAATCACAGTTTTTCACAGAGAAGCTGACTGAGAAATTTTCAAAAGTAAAGAAAGAGCTGTATTTTGTCCTTTTTAATCAAAACAATCCATTGAAGATTCAGACTTAATAATTAATTTTAGAAAATAAATTTAAATACAAGTAACGTCAAGTTTCTTTAAGTGGTCTGAGTTTTATAATATGTAGCTGTTGATTATTTTCTCTATAGTTACAAGAAACATAAGCTTAAAAATTATTATTTCCCCTGAAGAACGGCTCAGTTTGTACTGAGTACTTGATATTCCAGACAATTCCTGACTATGATTCTAGAAGTAATAAAGCACTGAAATGTTAATATATGTATTGCATTTTGGTTTACAGAATAAATAAGAATTTTAAAACGTAACTACAAAAAATTATTTGTGATTATAAAATTTAAAGATACCATGAATTCTGCTCCTATTGTTGAACAGAAGGTGAGCATCACCAAGAAGGGTATTCGGAACCAGACAAAGCAGCATTTTGCCAGTACATAAAACCTTCGAGCAGCCATGTCTTGAGTACTGTGTTCCGCTCTGGTCATCACATCTCAAGGATATAGCAGAATTAAAGAAGGTAAAGAGAAGGGCACCAAAAATGATCAAGGGTGTGGTGCAGCTATTTATGAAGAGTTGAGACTCTTCAGTGTGAAGAGAAGGATGAGAAGGGGGTATAATTAAGGTTTTCAAAATTATAAAAGGGGTGGATAAACTGAATGTGGTACAGCTGTTCATCAGACCACACAATAAATGCATTAGGGTACGCTTAATGAAAGCCGTAGAGGAGCAGCGTAAAAGAAAGTGCTTCTTCACAGAGTGAGTAAGAACTTCTAGAATTTGCTGCCTCAAGAGAGAGTGGGGCCAGACAGTATAAACTAAAAACAACAGGCCAAAAATATAGTAATAAAAGTTTAAAAAAAGGAATTAGAAAAATTCAGGGACAATCACTTCATAAAATAGATAGCAAAGGAAACAAGTAGGGGTGCATGCTCTCACATGCCTAATACAACACACGGACACTGGGGCTCGATGAGGTGAACAGACCATACAAAGTGGGCATGCTTGCTTGTGCTTCCTAGAAGCGCTGCATTTGGGCGCTGTCAGAAGTGCCAGTAGAGTACTTCTTATGTTCTTACGAAGCAAATCATCTACCAGAGGGTAACTGAATGCATGTGGTCTTTTCTGTAGCCCAGTTCTCCACTTCTGTGCATCATGTGGAGTAATTTCTATCTGTGTCACTTGGCAATGGGAAGAAGTATGTCTTGTTTGGATTGGAATGACACATTTCAGTGAGTACCAGTGGAAAAGCTACGCAAATTCGGAAGCAGCAGCAGATCAGGGTTGCCTTCTGTGCTACTCAGACTCGCAGCAGCAAACAATTCTCTCCCTACAGCCAGGCAAAGAAGAAAGCAATTCAGAGTTGTTTAGGTGTCTCAACTACAAATGCAGTTCTCAGTGGAAAAATCTGAGCTCTCAAGATAACACAGCTTTTCAGGAAACGTAGGGTCATAAATATGAAAAAGGCAGCTATTCAGTCTGACCGTTTCTATCTGTAGCTTTCTACTTATTCATTCAAAAGCCAGGCTTCCTCTGTCATTTTAATCTAACATGAACTCCAGCTTCTGCCAAGAGGGGTGGACTCACCTCCATACATCCTCTGACTCTTCATTTCTACCCTCACCATTAGGGTGAAAACAGGTGAATAAAATCAAGTTAAAAAACTAACTTAGCAAAAATGAACAAAACCACCCAGATCAGTTCTCTGATGTGCCTCACTCATAGCTGTACAAATTCCAATGCCACCAAAAGTGAGGAGGGAGAAACAAGCACGAGGGGAGGGGGCAGCGTCAGCCCTCTGCACAAACCTGGGTGACTACTACAGGACCAATCTAATGGGAGTCTTGTGGACTGCCTGCTTTGTAGTCAGCATCATATGACTCTTCTCCCTCACTCAAGAGAAGCCCTTTGGATAATATCCCTGAACCAAATGTATCATTCATGTGACATGGGAAAAACAAATTTAAATGGCAGTGAAAAATATCTGCTGGTGCCTTGGAGGAGTGGGCTCCACTGACTACTAGTCCAGCCTGATTTACATGCCAAGGCTTTGGTGATGCCTGCTGGGTGTCTCACGCATTGACCAATTTGCCTTCCACACTCGGGAGTCTCAGTGTTAATTTGGCTGGGTACCAGCTATAGGGATGGATACCAGCCGCTTCAGTGACGACTGTAGAGGCAGCTTCCTGCAACCCTTGCCACACACATACAGCTGTCATGTATCTTGGTTTCCTAATACATGTCTTTTTTTAAGTCCAGAAGTGCCAGGACAGAATTTAGAAATGTTTACATCTATATATGCTAGAAAAACTGCAGCACATCTGGAAATCTAGAACATTTCTAATTCTCACATGCAGACCAGCTGTGCAGCTCAGCCATAGTTAAGTCAGTCACTGTTTGAAAGTGATAGTCTTACAGTGCTTGCATATACAGTGCATGGTGCTTTGCTTGTGTATGACATGTGACACCTCCTGGAAGTGGTGATTTACTTTTCTTGCCCAGGAGGCTGAACCCTTCCCAGAAATGTCTACTGGGGAAACCAGAGACGTCCTTAAACTCACGTGGATGCTCTCACTTCCCAACCTAGGACATATGTGCTATTTATTTGCAAATAAGTCCACCACATTTCCATTCTCAACTTATCAGCCCTTGCTAGAGAAAACCAGGATTCCCAAGACTATTGTCTTACGTAAGGTGACACTGCAAAATCTGTGTTCTCCTCAACTGAGAAATGGAGGTCCTACACTGGATGGATTATTGCAAGCACTGTGTCAAGAACCATGGCAGAAAGCTGCTGCCTTGTACCAAAGTAACTTATGAACACGTAACTACCCGTGTAGAAATTCTTACAGTGTTGCTTCCGTAAGAAAGAGTAATTGCCGCATATGACTCTGGAATGATACCCATTCCATCAGCGGTATGAGAAACAGAGTCTGGAAATGTCTGTCCTAAGGCCACATACCATCTTCACACCTTTTTTTTTAAATACCAAAGGACAGCACTTCTAACTCATTTCGTAATAAAAGCCACGTAACAGCTAAGCTAAGCATAGCGTGACAGGGCATAAAAGGCCATTTGCTAAAACCAAAGCCTCAACAAGTCTCCGGAGTCCAAGATGAAATGGGGATTTGGGTGGGGTTTTTATCTCTTGCTTACCTGAATCAGAAATACTTGAATAGAGTGGTCCTCTTGGTCTGTTGCAGTGAAGCACAGGCTCTTTCTGTTTGCTTTTTTTATAACCATTTGATCCCAGAGTCGGGTGTTGAGAATCAGTCTCAAGCTGCCTTGATTTCGCATAACTAAAATAAGAAGGTTTATATGATAAGTCATTGGAACCATCTTCATTTTTACTGCAGCAGTTTTCTTTACCACTTGTATGCAACTAGTATTTTCATGAATTACTCTTTTTAATTTGGTCTAAAACCTGACATGGTGAGGAGGTTTTTTTAATTATTTTTTTAAATACCAAAATGTATTAGTTTCTTTCAATACATCTGGCATACAAAGCAAATAACGTGCTGAAACTGTGCAATACAATACAAAAAATGACAGCACAGTAAAAACAACATTCCAGAAGTGACTTGAAACAGTGCTCATGGAAAAGCAGAATCAACAAAGAGCAAACTATCAGACTGGTGACTGAGCTAAAGATACATTGCAGTAGAAACACACAGAACCTAACAACATATGCAAGCGTGAGGGTACAAACTGAGTGAAAACTGCCCAGTGCCTCAGTCTGTAACACAGCTTCCTTTATCAGGCAATGTTAAAAAGATTCTCAGCAACTTGACTTAAATAAAACTAGCTACTCAGTTTTAAATGTTCTGAACTAAACTTATTCTGGCCAGCAATAGTACAAGTTATTTAGTGTTTTGTGTATGTGTTACTTCGTTATTTAATTCTTACTTAGCCTTGACTGCAACAGTCCACATTTACCACTAGAAGTGTCATTAAGCCTCAGGGATCCTCTGCCTCTTTCAATCCAGGTTAAAGAAAGCTTATTAAATATAAAGAGCTTGCAGTTGATCTGAAAGAGAAATACATGACGGAAATTGGCAGCCAATGTCAATTTTATTGGTTCTAAAACTTGATGTTTTTAAACCTTTTGATATGGCTCTTAATACATCCATATATGCATGTATACAAAGATAGATATATAGATATATCACCATTATTACTTAAAATGAAATGGCTCCCAGATCTCTGCTAAACTTTCTGCTAGTCATGGAAGACATTCAACATGAATCCCAGTTTACTTCTTCAATTACTTCATCTTCATTAACTCTTCATCTGTGATATCCACTATTCAGCACAGCTGAATTTGTTGCAAGTGTTTTACAGTCTTACTCCCTCACTCATTAGAAACATTATGCAGCCCAGGATACCAGTACCACTACTGGGAGAGTACTACTCCAAAAAGAGTAAAACTTCCATGTTCTGACAGGACAGAAGATTTAATCAATGATAAAAAAATGTAACTTTCAATGTTAAGATTTTTAAAATCATATACATCATTGCTATTTTCTGAGAAAATAACAGTTTGAAGATGAAGAATAGCAAGATACGTCCTGCTCGGCTAGAAAGTTCATTGATATTTTAGATGAACTATAAAACTAATTACTTTGACAACGCATTGCTTTTTTCCCAAAAAAGTTTTGTCATAAAAAAGTCTTTACTCAAATCACTTCCAATTTTGGAGTTTGGGTTACTGCTGGTACGCTTATAAAATACAACTGTAGAATGAAGTTCTGAAGCAGTCACCTACTGAAAGGAACTATAAAATGAACAAATATAATACGAAAAAGAAAATAGCAGCCTACAGAAAAATGGGTTAACAGAGGCATATCTTAAGAAAAGTTAAAATTTAAAATATAAACTGAAGTTATTTTCAGATTGCTGCAATCTGTAATAGATCTAGATGTTCTTTTCAACAACAAAACTGCTCACCATCAAGGCTTTATGAAGTACACACCTGTAATACATTGTGTTCTGCTTCTTCTCCAGTTATAACTTCAACTTTATCTAACAGAATTTTCTCCACTGGCTTGGAAATAAAAGCAGCTGCTGATTCAATTAGTGTTGTATTCTTTAACAAAGCTGTTTCTGTGGGGAAAAAAAAGAGGAAATCCTTTCTCTACAGGCAATATTTTCAGGACAACAAAACTAGCACATAGGATGGCCTGTGACTTCAGTAATCCTTGTGATGTCTGGTATTAGTGTTATTAATAAGTTTTTGACTAAAGCAGTAAATAGAAGAGAAAAAGGCTGGAATACTGCAAAATATCTCACCTGTTTAGGCTGATTTTGAATTGAACAGGGCTCTCTGCAGTTGCAGAGGTTTGCCCCAAGGGACAATTTGCAGAAACGAGCCCTAAATAATTAGAAGTTGATTTTCCAAATGAAACTGGTCTGTCATATTGCTGTGCAGATTAATAAATAACGAAAGACAATTATCCCAATATTCAGAATAGTAACACATATACAATGAATACTTGACCCGAACACCAAAGGACAAGATTTGAAAGGAACAACATTGTTACAAAATTTTGTATATTTTTATGATCTAGATGTTTTCCATAGGCTTTTTTTTTTTTTACTTGTAAGAACATTCATACAAAGTAAGAGGATCCAATACTTCCATTAGTAAAGAGGGGTGCAAAATTTGGCAAGAGGGCTCAAGATAGGGGCCTACTTGGGATTCCCTGACAGCCTAAGTTTATGTGGCTTGCCTAGCAGAAAAGCTCATGCCAGAGTCACAAAAAAAACCTGAAATCTGTCTGTATCGAAGTTTCAATCCTACAATTAGGATACAAATATGGCAAAGTAATTTATATAAGCAGTCACAAAATACAAGCAGCCAACAGCTTAAAATTGTAGTTCAAAGATGCGGTCCAAAAGGCATTCACAAAGTTCACTGCATTTTTTTCAAATAATAAATAATAATATTCTGTACTTAATAATAATCTGTAAAACTCTATCCTTTCCTGAATAACTAGATCATTCATTCTGAAGTTAGTCCAGTTCAAATATCATAAACCAAACTGGAGCTGCTTTCCAAACACAGATTTTGACACATACTGCAAGTGTACTAGTGACTGGGTAACTTGAAAATAGATGAAAATTATTGACCACCACTCATTTGACACCCTCTAAGATACAGCAAAATATATAATAACAAAGATAACTGTACTTGTTTGCTGAGTATGCTTACTTGCTTGTGGACTGACAGGAAAAGATTCTATGTACATGGATCTTATTTCTCCTTTGTATGAATCACCTTCATTACATGGTTTGGGATGCTTTTCAGGACTCTAGAAAGAAACAGGGGAAATAAGAATTCCTATTTAAATAAAATGGCTGTGCTACTTCATATCAAACAGAACATTGAATCATTTAATGCACGCTAGGCTGAAGATCAGCAATTGTAATATCTGAAGAGTAAAAACTGACCCAGACAATTTCAGTCTCTAGTGGAAGTAATTTTATTATCATAAAATCAGTGCATCATTTTCCACCAAGAAGAATCGTCTCTTTGTATGGATCCTGGACTAGATTTAAATCCACTGAAAGACTTAGATGTTTAAGTACCACCTCATTTCCAGTTAGAGCACTTAAGCCCCAGAAGAATAGTTCAAAATTCCCAGACACCACAAACAACCTCAGAGGAATTAAAAATTTCCTTTAATATTAATATATTTCCAGATAAAGTTTCTTAGGCATATCTAAATGAATGCTTCTGGCCCCTGACAATGCCCAGTGGCTCGGCTCCTACCTTATAACTAAATCCTGGTCAGAAGTCATAACCCAGACCTATGGTTGCCAAGCGTTTTCACTGGCAGATATGCATACTGTTTTTCATTCTACTTCTACTAGAAACTGAATTTCAATTCCATTTTAAATGGTGCAGTCCTCAGCTTGGGAACCACTTTTTTGTCTGAGTTTCCTTCAGGACTTGATCCATTAAGCTGTCTCACAGTGTGCACAATATAGTTGGACAGTATCTAGGATGGGTGTTCAATTTTCCCCTCATACTAATTTCTCCCATCTCCTAACAGTTATGATGGAAACTATTAGAGCGGTGGGGACTACATTCTTTTATCTTCTATTGTGGCTGTCCCACTTTACATGGAATATATAAAAAACTGCTTTTTCAGGTCAAAAAATGAGCAAAAGAGAAGTGGTGCATACTGGTATGGGTTAGTAGTTAAGAGTACTTATCTAGGATGGGGAAGATAGGGATGCCTATCCCTCCTACAGCAAATACTTAGATATTTTCTCCTCAACAGTCATTGGAATCATATTTACTCACATCTTTAAAAGAACAGGAGGAGCTGAAAAGGATCAATCTCTGAAAAAAATTATAAGTACATTAACCTTGATAAAAAGTCTGCCAGCATTTACAGATCTTACCAAAACTCTCTCAACCATGTTTTCTCCAAACACAAAATCAGAATTGCTGCTGTTTTGTACACTTCTGTCTTCAAACAACTGACTTCTGTGGGAACAAAAGAACATAAGAATGGATTTAGAACTATTTAGAACTTTGTAAAGAATATAAAAAGTTCATGCATTTACTTTAGCACACCTTACGTTAAAGACAAACAAAAAATTACCACTTAAGTAATCAGACAAATTCTTTAAGAGAATCTGAGAATATTCTCTACATAACATTTCATAAAAGGAACAGAGAGCATCACACTGTATTTCATGAAGATTAGTGAGGATGTTCCTTAAAAGCAAAGAACAAGAAGCAAAACAACATGCCGCCTCCTCCTCCTCAGGGAAGTGTCTTACTCCAGAAATTTTAATGAGTTACATTTGTTTCCCTGTTTCCTTTTGCTCTACCAAAAGACTACCAACAATTAACAATTATCCCTTCATATTGGTGCAGCTCTCGTACGCTTCAGAGTAACGTACTCCCCAGTGCCTTACAGGCACTCCTTGGCCATCCACCTAACATCTTGGAAAGGCAGAGAGCTGGTGTGTTCCAATGCACACACTTTGAATTCACATAAATACTGCACAAATGTAAAGGTGTGATAGCAGATGGCTTATGATGAGGTATAACTAAAACAGGAAAGAAAGATCTTCTTCCCATTTTTCAGTGACCTGTTCCATAGATATACTTAAAATGAGAAGCGAAGAAAACTAAATACTTGCAATCCTTTGGCACTGGCCAACTATAGTTTGGGGATACAGATCTGGGAGAAAATTTCATGCAGTAGATAAATCACTTTATGTTTAGGATCTGGAGTGTGCAGAAGCTACATTAAAACAACGCTTGTCCTTCTTCTCTTCTGTCCCTTTCTCCTTCTTCGTGTCTCAGGTTTTCCTGATCAAAAACATTGTTTGGTTTTTTTGCATTGCCACCCTGAGTTTAACTACTCTCAGTTAGCTTCTCGCCTCTCAGGAGGTTTTAAGAGAAGGTGGTGAATGTGTTTTTAAATAGTGACATAGTCACAACCTGTAAAAAGTATGTTACTTCTGGACTACTTTCAAGAATATTCTAATATAAGTAGAGTTGTGATTTGACCTGCTAATTACATAGCCACTTTAAATTAACAGGATCCATTTTTTATAGAAGTCTCTAGAAAAGTCCTGATAAACTTCTTTGTGTGGAAGTTGTTCCTGCTGCTGGTTTTTGGTTTTGTTTGTTTGTTTTTTACAAAAGGCTTATAGGTTGTTCATGCTTCCTGTAGAGTTTAATCACTGCATCTCTTGCTGGCAAAGGCAAAACCATCCAAGTTCTTGTCTCTTTCTGCTCCAGACGGACAACTTGGCAGGAAGACGATCTGATGTTCTGTCACAAACTGCATACTTCAGCACCACTTATCTGCTCTTCCAGATCATTTATCACCCTTGGGAAGGCTTAACGGCACATATGTCATGCAGAGGATATTCCTATTAATAAGCTGGGTTTGTTGCCAGAACTTTGATGATTGCCTCTAAAACTTAGTTTTTGTGTTCAGAACTACAGTGTGCTTGAAATCTCTTCACATAGGATGAAGGAATTCCCGAGTACAAGCTATCTCCGTTTTACAACTAAGGAAAAAAATACTCCTTAACATTCTCATGCTTTCATGTATTGCTAAGACTAAGAGCAAATAAGAAAGAGAAATCAGAAAATCCGTCTCTTTTCAGCCTTGAAGCCTTTCATACATGTTTTGGACTATGAACAAGGCATCTGAAGTGTGTATAAACTAATGAGTTTCTTATTCTTAAGAAAATTCCCCACTAAAATTCACTGAACTGTGATCAATTTCCATCCTGAAATTTCATCTGCTACTTCTAGGCTGCTCCAGTAGCCATTTCGTAAGGATAGCACTCCAGTAGAGCTAAAAACCAGAAACTAGAGCCTTGACTCAAAGAAATATTGTGGGAAATGGATCTTGATTATTTTCAGAAATGTAAGGAAAAAGTAATCAGTGCAGGATCTTTCTTTTTCCAGACAGTTAATTGGAAGTGCCAGCCTTGAAGTCTTATTAAAACCTCATTACCCTCATGTTGCTGCAGGACAAGAACAAAGTGTGCCAGGGATGACATTGCCATGGAGATGCAAAACAGAGGCACTGAATTCGGGGAATGACCACTAACAAGGAAGAATGGGAGAAGGAGAAATGTGGATAAGATGCTGGAAAGGGACTATGGAAAGGGAGTAGATCCAGGTACTGTCCTTCTCAGAGTGTCCAGAAGGGTCTGAGTAGCTGCCAGGTCCAGTGCTGGCCTTGAACCCTTTCAGTTTGCCAAGCAAATCCTTGTGCCAAGCTGAATACATGACCAGAAGCCTGCATTTTCCCAGCATTAGATTTCTGTGACTTATGACACAATCTCCTTTTCCAAGCTTTTACTCAGACTCGAGAAACTGCAGATTTCTCCTTTTCAGTTCATTACTACAGCCAGTTCAGGAAATGGAACCATTGGTGGTTTCCTGGGACATGGACAGCTGCAGCAACTGCAGAGGGCTAACAAACCGTTTTCATTCATCTCTATACAGAACTGTATCACATAAAGAAGAAGAGGTGGAAGAGGAGGGAAAGTAAGAGGGACATTTGCAGGCAGCAGCAATCCCTGCTGTTGAGTCTCTCTGCATTTTATTTTTCGTAGATAAATGTCAATAGTTACATCTTGATTTATAATTAAAAATAAATCTAAAAAACCCCTTTTCTTAGCAATAAGCAGGTCTGGCTGCAATGTTCACTATTGTTTAGCATGTATACGGAGCTTAATAAAGTTGTTCCTTTGAATACTTGTTGTCAAGTTATCTATGAGAAAACAGCTATGTCAAAAAGATTTTACTGCAGTATTTTAAAGCATCAGTCCCTTAATACGGATCAGAAGAATGGCACTTACACTCCCCTGCAGTCTCAGAAGAGCAGTAAGCACCTAGTTGTATTTAAATTAGTTTTCAACTTGTCAGATAAACCAACATTTACCACAATTGCGATATACAGAATTAATGAGGCACAAATACCCCAAGCAGATTAGCAATTCCTCTTTTAAAAAAGAAAAGGAAAAGAAATACCATAAGCAGTTTTAAGTCTTGTAACTTGTCAGCACTGAAACACTGCATTGGGTTTCTCTATCCACCTACTTCACAAGAGAAAGCCACTCACCTATCTTTTCCTAGATATTGTGCAGGTGACAGAAGGTAAATAGACTTGGAGTATTGATACCAACTGATTCTGATGTCAGTACCGTCTTCCCTTCAGCTTTCCCAGTATGCACATTACCATCATTCTGAATCTCCTAAAAATCCAGTGTGCTGCATGGCTCCATGTTGTCCTCACAGGGCATCATCACAGCATTAATTGTGATAGAAAAGGACAGGCTGGCTCTTCCAAAATCACAGTGAGCATCTGCCCTCTGATGATGCTCTCCTTGTTGATAAGCATTAAGAATCTAAGTTGTCTGTGCATCTAAAAATCCCTCATCTCCTCAGAACCCAGCACTGTGCATCCCAAATGTTGTGTGCAGGAACCTTTATCTGTGGCCCATCCAGCCCTGAAGACTGGAACAGACTCCTTTGCAGTTAACATGTTCTCTGCCTTCTTTGAGTGGGAAGGGGAAAGGAGGCAACGTCACAAATGTGTTTACCTGTGGCCCTAACAATTTTGAAATGTCATCCTCTCAGGAGGATGAAATGTCATAACTGATCTCAGGTGTATTCCTGATGCTCACAACTTCCAGGTAAATAACCCTCATCAACCATCAGCAAGCAGTATTAATACCCACAAGATAACCTGCTGGCTAACCACAGACCTAACATTTTCATGAGCCAGTCTCCAGAGAGAGGTGATAGCCCACTTTTGCACCAGTGTGAGCTCTTTCAGTCATATACAGAGGCAAGGGCATGGGGCAGCGTCCTAGTCCAAGGAAGTCAGCTTCCTCATGCAGAAATTCTGAAGTCCGTGCTGGTCAACCCATGTCTGCACAAGGATGCCACCCTATCACAATCATCACAGCTAGTTGTTCAGCCCAGAAATTCTGGCATGTGCACGGAAGTAGAGCATCAGTTGCAGCATTCACCTTGTCTTCCACATCAATCCTGTATGGTTTTCTTCATGTCTCCTGTGTCCAATATGCTGACATATTTTGGTAATTCCAGAGTTACTCTGCATCTGTTTATGAGATGCAGCAGCTATGCAATCAGAAGAGTTCTCCAAAGGGACACAAAGATGACTGTCAACATTCAAAGCTGGGACATATTTTGAACTGCCAAAGCTGCATGAGATGGCAAACCGAAAGTTTCTGGCTTGGGGGTTGCTAATGAGAAACGAACTGTCCCACAGAGACTAATTTCCGTCAGGAGTCCATTTCTTACGGCGTATGCAGCTCATGTCTACCCACAAATCCTGGCACTACACACAAACACCAGTGAACACTGTGTGGGTGTAGATAGCATGGGCTTGGTACCATGTAGGACAAAAGGGCACGCCATAGGCCAAGTGACAAAATGGTGTAGAAATATAATAAATAAAAACTTACTGTGTTGTTTTAGAGCTAGAAGGATTCATGGTAGTAGATGACCTCGCTGCTGTTTTGGAACTTACTGAACTCTCAGCTGAGGAATAAGAGCTGTCTTCAGATAGCTAGGAATAATAAAACCAGATGAATTAATTAGATCAAGCTTATTTTCTGCTATGAACAGATTTGCAAGAAGTCCAGAGTCACTGAGGGATATATATGTGAGCTTCCTCCAGCTGTGTACTAAGCCAGTTCCCTTAATCAAAATGCTAAAATGTTACTTTCTAAATAAAACGCAGAGACCCCCAAAGCTGATTTGCCCACAGAACCCTGATATGTGAGAGTTGAGACAGCCTGCAGAGAAGAGATATTTTTTCAAACACAGTCAGCACGAGTTTAACAGTTCACACCATGTCAGTGATCCATCAATTCCACTGAAACTGATACGGGAACTTTCTTGAAAACCATGCAGTGGAATAGGTAACGGCTTTAAAACAGCACTGTTTTTTTTTTAATTTGAGCTGCAAACATACATTAGCCAGTAAAATTACTTTTCTTTTTACCTGAACACGTGCTTCTTTCTTAGTTACTAGAAATACTACAGGATTTTCAGGACAGGTCAGGGCTTGTGGGGGTTGTAAAATGGCAGGTCTAATGACATTCCGCAATTGACTTTGTGACAAGGATCCTTGCAAAATACAAAGACAAAATATTTAAACGGAGACTTTTTCTTCACATCTAATACATACCTATGTGTCTTGCCTCTTTAACTGAAAGCTTCAAAGCATATTTAAATAACATTTATTGTTGTTTACTTGCTACATATTCTGAAAAATTGTAATCTCCTCTAAAATATACATCTCTGCAGTGACACCAACCCCTGCTATCCTATCAGAATAAAAAGGTAATGCGTTATATACAAAAATATAGTTATTTATATTTATAAAATAATATGTATTTACGTATTTAAATATACTTTTATATTTATACTTATATTTACTGCTTTGCATTAGATTTGTCTTCTGGTATTTCAAATTTAATCCTACACCTGCAGATGCCAAGAAGGTTCTTCATTGCCTTCTCCAGGAGCAGAGTTACTCAGTTAGAAATGTGGAATTTCACTATTCAAGGTTATATTCAGTCCACTCAGGAACTAAGTAGTCAGAGCAGAGGCGCAGAACAGAGCTCACAGGATACACAGGTGACGTTATGGCGGGGGTCTGCTACAGGCCACCTGACCAGGAAGACCGAATGGATGAGGCCCTCTATAGACAGATAGGAGCAGCCTCACGCTCACAAGCCCTGGTCCTCATGGGGGACTTCAACCACCCCGACATCTGCTGGAGGGACAACACGGCAGGGCATAAACAATCCGGGAGGTTCCTGGAATGCGTTGATGATAACTTCTTTCTCCAAGTGGTAGAGGAGCCAACGAGGAGAGGTGCTATGCTGGACCTTGTTCTCACCAGCAAGGAGGGGCTGGTGGGGAATGTGAAGCTGAAGGGCAGCCTGGGCTGCAGTGACCACAAAATGGTGGAGTTCAAGATCCTTAGGGCACCGAGGAGGGCGCACAGCAAGCTCACTACCCTGGACTTCAGGAGAGCAGACTTTGCCCTCTTCAGGGATCTGCTTGGTAGAGTACCATGGGACAAAGCCCTGGAGGGAAGAGGGGCCCAAGAAAGCTGGGTAATATTCAAGGATCACCTCCTTCAAGCTCAGGAGCGATGCATCCCAACAAAGAGGAAGTCAGGCACAAACGCCAGGAGGCCTGCATGGATGAACAAGGAGCTCCTGGACAAACTCAAACAAAAAAGGAAGCCTACAGAGGGTGGAAGCAAGGACAGGTAGCCTGGGAGGAATACAGAGAAATTGTCCGAGCAGCCAGGGATCAGGTTAGGGAAGCTAAAGCCCTGATAGAATTAAGTCTGGCCAGGGACATCAAGGGCAACAAGGAAAGATTCTATAGGTATGTCGGGGATAAAAGGAAGATGAGGGAAAATGTGGGCCCTCTCCGGAAGGAAACGGGAGACCTGGTTACCCGGAACAGGGAGAAGGTGGAGGTACTCAATGACTTCTTTGCCTCGGTGTTCACTGGCAAGTACTCGAGCCTCACTGCCCAAGCCACAGAAGGCAAAGGCGGGGGCTGGGAGAATGAAGAGCCGCCCACTGTGGGAGAAGATCAGGTTCGAGACCTGAAGGTGCACAAGTCCATGGGACCCAATAAGATCCATCCGTGGGTCCTGAAGGAACTGGTGGATGAAGTTGCTAAGCCACCATCCATCGTATTCGAGAAGTCGTGGCAGTCTGGTGAAGTTCCCAGTGACTGAAAAAGGGGAAACATAACCCCCATTTTTAAAAAGGGGAAAAAGGAAGACCCAGGGAACTACAGGCCAGTCAGTGTCAGGTCTGTGCCTGGGAAGATCATGGAACAGATCCTCCTGGAAGCTATGCTAAGGCACATGGAGGACAGGGAGGTGATTCGAGGCAGCCAGCATGGCTTCACCAAGGGCAAGGCCTGCCTGACCAACCTAGTGGCCTTCTATGATGGAGTGACTACATCAGTAGACACAGGAAGGGCTACAGATGTCGTCTATCTGGACTTCTGTAAGGCCTTTGACATGGTCCCCCACAACATCCCTCTCTCTAAACTGGAGAGGTATGGATTTGATGGGTGGACTGTCCAGTGGGTGAGGAATTGGTTAGATGGTTGCATCCAGAGGGTAGTGGTCAACGGCTCAATGTCCAGATGGAGACTGGTGACGAGTGGTGTCCCGCAGGGGTCCGTATTGGGACCGGTACTGTTTAATATCTTCATCAATGACATAGACAGTGGGATTGAGTGCACCCTCAGCAAGTTTGCAGATGACACCAAGCTGAGTGGTGTGGTCGACACGCCGGAGGGACGGGATGCCATCCAGAGGGACCTGTACAAGCTGGAGAAGTGGGCCTGTGTGAACCTCATGAGGTCCAACAAGGCCAAGTGCAAGGTCCTGCACCTGGGTCGGGGCAACCCCAGGTATCAATACAGGCTGGGGGATGAAGGGATTGAGAGCAGCCCTGCCGAGAAGGACTTGGGGGTACTGGTGGATGAAAAGCTGGACATGAGCCAGCAATGTGCGCTCGCAGCCCAGAAGGCCAATCGTATCCTGGGCTGCGTCCAAAGCAGCGTGGCCAGCAGGTTGAGGGAGGTGATTCTGCCCCTCTACTGTGCTCTGGTGAGACCCCACCTGCAGTACTGTGTCCAGCTCTGGAGTCCGCAGCACAGGACAGACATGGACCTGTTGGAGTGGGTCCAGAGGAGGGCCACAAAAATGATCAGGGGGATGGAACACCTCTCCTATGAAGAAAGGCTGAGAGAGTTGGGGTTGTTCAGCCTGGAGAAGAGAAGGCTTTGGGAAGACCTTCTTGCAGCCTATCAGTACGTAAAAGGGGCTTAGAAAAAAGATGGGGGCAAACTTTTTAGCAGGGCCTGTTGCGACAGGACAAGGGGGAATGGCTTTAAACTAAAGGGGGGTAGATTTAGACTAGATAGAAGGAAGAAATTTTTTATGCTGAGGGTGGTGAAACACTGGCACAGGTTGCCCAGAGAGGTGGTGGATGCCCAGTCCCTGGAAACATTCCAGGTGAGGTTGGACGGGGCGCTGAGCAACCTGGTCTAGTTGAAGATGTCCCTGACCATGGCAGGGGGGTTGGACTAGATGACCTTTAGAGGTCCCTTCCAACCCAAACCATTCTATGATTCTATGATATTTACACTGTCAAATAAATAACTTATGAACCTCATAAAGATACTTAGCCTATCGCTCAACACAAAGAGTTGTCATTTTTATGTCCTCTGTATCTGTGAAGAACGTCTTTCTGGAACTACAGTGAGCAAATATTGCAATGACAGTTACCTTCTTTTGTACTTTTGATCAAGTCAGGGTTTCTTCGAAAAAGAGCTGAGGTCATGAATATGTTATTCTTTACTACAGAACAAGGAATTTAAACTTTAATAATGAGCAATAACAAATTTTAATTATTAATTCATGTTTCTGTAACCCCTCCCTGTTTTGGTAGTACCTGAGCAATATTCCAACCTACCCATCAAAACAAGATCTCTGAGATAACTGTTACTGTCTCCATTTTACAGGTGGGTAGACTTAGGCCCAGAAAGCACCATGGGTTTTCTGGCTGTGTCAGAGACAGAAGTCTTTTGGATATTAACAGATGTTTTAAACTCATAAAATCCTTCTTCACCTTTGAAAACCAGGTGCTGCTGGTTTGCAAAAGCTATTGAAATGGCAATGCCATCTGATCCAGTCTTAGACATCTTTAAGATGAGTAAATGAGGCTCAAGAACATGGGAATACGTGAATGTGCCCTGCCCTGTTCTGGTAAAAAGGCTTTCATAACGTACTGTAATGATGGCAGTGCACTGCTGATGCTTTCACTGTTTTAATAAAGATACCAAACACCAGCCAGAAAGTAATAGCAACCATGTACCACGTACTGTAAAATGACACAACTGATACTCTACACACAACCACTACTTTTTCATTGCAGAAAGAGTGTGGTTTGTTGCTATAACAATGTTGTGGCCTCTTAAGATTGTTTAGAAATCCTTTATGCCAAGGTCTGTCAAGGAGCTGTCTCTGGTAAGAGACATAGACTAAGATTTAAGACCACTCTATCGTTCCCATTGGTGGTAAGTGGAAGAATGCTCCCAGGGTCACTGGTTAGGTGGAAGACAGGCTCCTAGGATAGAGAATGATATTCCTAGAGGAACCATCACCATTAAACTGCAAGCAAACTAATTCATGTAATTACTTTAACTCCATTCTGTTTTTTCAAGTATAATTCGTACCACACTGTGTAAATGCCTATTTGCAAATTATTCAAAGATTCCTCCCCAGCACTGCATGCTTCCCTAACAACAAATGCAAAAACATTTCTTCTATTGAACTGCCAGTCCTCCTCCTAAAACATCCCTTTCTCCTGTCCAAATACCAGCCTAGTCCAATGCACTCCAGCTTTGTCCTGCAGAAAGAGCATTTCTGTACACCTCTTTATTTTAGCTAATACCTGCTTTTCTACATAAATATTTATTGGTTTTGTTGCTTTCTTTTTTTTTTTTTTTTAAATTACCTGGCTGGGAGGGAGGGAAGGTAGGAAGGATGGTAAAGGAAGACAATCTCCCTCTTTTCTGAGCGAGAGCTGTATCTGAAAGAGTAAGAGACTGAAATTATCATTTGTTTGGAGAAAAAAAGAAGATTAATTTTAAGGTTAGCCAATTTGATGTCATGCCTTCATTGGCAGTAGAATAAATTATTATCTGCTAACTACCGGCTTTCTGAAGTAGACTGTTAGGTTATGCCTATACTGCTGAATCGCAGAGGTCTCTGAGGCCAAGTGGCACACCTGGCTCAGGCACACTGCTTATGGCTGGTCCACTTTGTAACAGTTCTGCCTTGGAGACCACCAGTTGGAGAGGTTCAAAACAGAACCAGGGAGTGAGATATAGGCATACCCTAAAATTTCTACCGTATCTATGATTTTCTGTGTATGATCTCAGTATAATTTTCAGAGTATACCAAACTTAGCTTATCTTAAATCCTCTTAGCTACATTCAGGTGTGTCACAGGACTAGATTAAAAAAACCATAGTGTACACATACTAATGCCTGAATTCAGAAGTAACTTTCTGGTCCCATCCATATGTTAAATAAACACTGTAAAAAACCAGATCAGTCCTTCTGCACAGTAGCCTCAGTGACTTGCATGCATTTCCCATGGAAGCAATACACAGTCTTTAAAGGGCCTTCCAGGTCAGCTGTTGGCGGGACGGTAGGAGGGGCCCTTCTGGAAACTGCTTTACATTTTCAGGGATTGCCCAGGGAACACTGATCTCCTCCACAAACCAGAGAATCACATTCCTTTCCAGCCCTCCTCCTCCCTTGACTGTGTGAGCAATTCAAGGAAATTATATGAAATATACAGATTTTTCACTGCTTTATATAATATTATGTAAGTATGGAAAATTAATATATTTTTACTTAAAAAGGGATTTATTGGAAATTACCAGCAAGTTTGTATCAATGTTTAAGTTTTCATGACTTGCAGCATTTCTATAGCGCAGAAACTTTTCTTAGACAGGAAAATTCTTTCTCTTCTTTACCAGATGAGAATACAGAACTATAGTAACTAAAACATGACTGGAGCTAAATGGCATACCTGTGTTAGATTGAGAGTCAGACTTCTGGGAAGTAAAGGAGGATGATCTTGCACGCTTTCTGGAACAACTGACGCAATCTAGAGAAAAGTAAGTATGTTCTGCAGAGACAGACTGGCAGGAGATTTCAGCACAATGCTATGATATGGAATTAAAACCTGAACACAATAAATTCTAGGAATGACTTACAGGAACAGCTTTAAGGCAGTACCTAAGAGCACAAGGGCTTTGGAATCTCAGTCACAAAGCCCTGGGAGTCTTCTTTATTTCTACTAAGTTCAGGGAACCTAAATCAAGCAGTTAGAACCAGTTCAGAGCCCACAGGCTCAAAAGACATTAAGAATGAGAAGTTACATTATAATGTAGCCTAAACAAATAGAAAAGGGTTGCTAGGAGCTCATACAGCTGATGAATATACTTGGCCACTTTTCAGGGCTTCTGGAGTTTGGCTTTCCAGTAAATATGAGAGGTAAGATGGAGGAATTCTTGAGGTAATACAGGGACATATATATTAGAACATAGTAGGTGGCTCTACAACCCACATAGTATTAGTCTGCTAACAGGGATTTGTCCCTGCTCATACAAAGTAAGGGTCCAAACACTATTTTCACAGGAAACAGTGAGACCTATGAATAACCCAGCGTATTATTATACTTTTTCAATGAGATGGTTATTACCATTTTCAGCTTTGCAAACTGGGTCTTCTGCAGGCCGCTGGAAAAAAAATATAAGCATGGAAAGGTCAAGGAGAATAGAACAGCCATTTTCTAGACCAGGACACAAAGTATATCAATCCAGCATATATGCATTAAAAGCCATCTTGCTTCCAGTTTCTACTTTTCCTTGTTCTATTTTGAGACCATTTATTACAAGTCTTAACCTGGGCTAAAATCTTTTATTACTGCTAGGATCATTGTCTATAGAATCCTCATGTCTCAGCATATTTTATCAAATAAGGGGGAAAAAAAAAACCCAAAACTTTTTACCTTCAAAGGACAGTCCTTCTTTTCAAAAACAAATGTTGGCTGGGCAAGCACTGATCTCTCTGGAAAAGAAAAAAGATCATTTTTATTAACAATTCTGTAATAGCACTTCTCAACCACAGTTCTCAAAGTGCTGTGCAATAACAAACAGGACTTCATCCTTTTGTTACAAAGGAGAATATAGAGCTGCAGTGATGTACAGCACAGTCCGTAAATAAAAAAAAAAAGCTAGTCCACAAATCCCAGTGTGAGTTTTGCCTAACTAGGTGCCGCAGGATTTGGCCTCCTTTTTTTTTTTTTTTTTTTTTTTTTTTTTTACACTTTTTAGTTAGAACAAAAAAATGCTTTTAGCCTTTACAAACAACATGCCTGCCATCCTTTAAGAACAAGGGTGAACTGCAGCTTTTGTTCTCAGAAAAGTGCAAGGATGTGACGTGCAAAATGATCCCAAAAAGGAAAGCAAGGAAATGTGTTACACTTGGCCTCTCAGCTACATTCACACTTCCCATTCTTCAGGCTTCAGGTAAGTGAATGCCTAGTGTCAGTTTTAATGTGTGAGTATGATATACAAACATGAAATTCTATAGAGCAAATTCTACTTTCAGGCATACCTCTGCATTTCTTAGGTATGAGTGAGAACAACTTCGGATCCATGTTGTTTGGGGTTTTTTTTGGTTGGGTTTTTTTTGTGGGTTTGGTTTTTAGTTTTGGATTTTTTGGGTTTTTTTGGTTTTTTGCACAAAACATATTTCAGCATACAGTTGCCTCACAGCAAATTTTATGTTGATTTAGGGTTCACTACTTCTACATCTTACATGACTTCTTTGGCCTACTTACTTTGCTAAGAATGAGACCTTCACAGCCTGTGCAACTATAATGGACTAACTTTGGTTGTTGGTGTGAAAGCAGAAGTTGTTTTCACCAGTATCACCAATTAATGACATTTATTATGCCAATAAATGGCACAGTTAAAGAGCAAAGAAGCAGACACAAACAGATTTTTTTAGACCACCGCATACAGGATTCACCTCATGTTAGCTTGAAATGTCTGTAACGTGCAGTCAGTAGAAACAATCGGCTTCTGAGCATAAGCATATTTTAGTTGTGTATGTTAGGAGATGAATGGAGACCTAAATGCATGTATTTCTCTCCATGGCTGATAAGGACAGACTACGGTGACTACTGGGCTATATAACTGGCCTTTGGCCAGAGAAATCCCACACTTGATATCTCGTTAATTGATATCTGACAGAATATTTATCACGTACACACCATTTTTGTAACACTGGCTTCCTGTGGTTTATATTAGAATATTTACCTGTTCAACAAAAACGTCCATGTGAAAATACATGGATTGATATTTTTATTTTGGCTTGCACACCTATCTGTGACCAAACCACTCTAGCATTGGTATCAATTACTTAAAGGTTTAATAAAGCAAATATCAACTTATCATGGAGGTTTTAAAATTACTAAATATATATTCGACAATCAAGAAAAAAGTAAATACTGTTAAAATAATGCTGTATCTATGTAAACTGGGGCAAGAAGCATGAAACTATTACTCAAATCCAGCAATATACAGACACAGCAGTAGTAACTAATACAGTTTTGCTGTTGTTGAAGTTAATTTTGTATTTACTTGGGCATTATGTGTGTGCAAAGGACTGAATTTAGCAAACTTGGCATGCTTTGCAATGAAGGTCTGGTTTGTCCTCAATAGAAAAGGCAGAAAAAAGTTCACATTGTTCAACTCCAAAAAAGATAATTCTCTGTCACTGGAAGTTGAAGAAAATTTCCATAATCTGGTTGCAGCTGGGGTCTGTGGCATGGCATGAGATGGAGCAATTCCACTTCTATTCACTAGAGGGGAGTGGCACACATAAACAATAGTATTTCACTGAAATAGGATTTATTCAACATAATAGGCCTTTTTCCTGTCTCCTTTTAAAAAAAAAAAAAAAAAAAGGACTTGTATTCTTATTGAATGAAGGAAAAATACAAAAAATTAAAGCATGACTACAGAAATCTTCATATTCTCCACAGTACCTCTCAAAGCTCAGAAGCTAGCAATATTTTTAATGGTACATTTACTACTCCAAAGCATGGAATTAGCAAAGAGTAAATTGCTGTGAAAAAGGAACTGACTTTCTATCACAGAGTCAACTTTTGCTGGAGCTAAAAGGCTGTAGGGAGTTTGACGGAATTAGGAACATTCACTACAATTTAAACAACAAAATTCCAGTAATAGTTTAAAACCCAGAAATTCCTGAAGAAAAATTCGTAACTGGTTGATTACCAACAGAAACATGTGAAGCTAGGGTTTAATGGTACCTCTTAAAGATAAATATGCATATTTTGATATTGCAGTAAATCTAAAAGATATATCCCATCAACTGCTTTTGAGCCAAAGGGAAAACTTTCTTGCCATCAGTAGATTTAGTCAGAGGTTGCTGATGCTGCCACAGTTATTTATAATTTTTACAGTTCTATATTGCTTCTACCCAAATCAAGAAAACCTTTTTGTAATTCCTGAAAAGTATTCCACGTAGCTCATCAGTAAGATCTTCACTCCTCAATCAGGCCATTCATAACAGATTTTTAAAAATACATTTGTGTTAACTATATATGTATCCTATACATCAATTTCCAATTACATTTTAAATTTCTCAGATATTCAAGCACAAAGTATCTGCAGCTGATCCCCACAGAAAAAGCAATGCAGAATTATGTGTGGATGTAAGACAAGGCCATCAAGGAGTTATCACAATCTTGTCAACATGCTAATTTTAACACTGGTGAGCAACTTTGCATTTCTCTCCTTCATTTTCTGCACTGAGGTTGCTGCTGCCAGGGTGGATGTCTGTGTGCTGGGAGAAGAAGCCCTTCTGCACCCTCCTCTCCTAGCAGCGGGGGGGAAGGGGCACCCAGCCAGGCAGTGCCTAAGTCTGTCCCTGTTCCCTCTGTCCCAAGGAAGAGGCAGCAGCAGCCGAGGCTGGGTGCACGCGGACATGGAGGGACGGGAACAGGCTGGGCTGGAGCTGCACCTCCTCATCATCACCAACAGACCCAGACAGACATGGGCTGGCTAGTGCCTGGTTAAGACTGGGCCACTCCAGTCCTCTGCAGCTTGGTACTTGTGGATAAAAGAGGCTGTTGGAAAAGTTACCTGAAAAACCTGCCAAATGGCTACAGGGACTGGAATAATCCACCAGCCTCAGCCAAGAGCCCAGACACAGAACCTGTCTGTCTGCCCATGAATAATCACCACAGATTGGGCTCTCTTTTCCTCACTACAGTTCCTCTGAAGCTGCTGAATTAGAAAGGTCTTGGTCTAATGTTTGCTGCATTCAAAATAAGCCCTTGCCCGGAAGACACATTAGAAATGTCCAGTTCCCTTGTTTGAGATCTTATCTGCGTGGCCTCCTGGCTCCAGCCTCCTGTCCTATGCAGAAGCACTATCAAACGTGCTTTATCAAACGCTCCCCGACGCGAAAGGCACCCGCGTTGCAGGCCTAGTGCCTGCTATGCTCTGCTCTACTCATCCAGCGTGGGCATTCTGGCTCCATCACTGCTTGGTGCTGTGCCTAGCACTGTACACACAGGCAACTGGCAAATTACAGTTGTCCGGATGCCCAGATGGAGACCGCATTTATAAAGTTCCATCTGAAAGAAAATAGAGGTGCATTTTGGGAAAAATGATTGCTGGCTGCTGCCTGAGCCTAGGAAGCGCTAGTCAGAATGACATGCAAGAAACAACGTAAAACTGCCTTCACCAATTTTGCTTGTATCCCAAAAGCCAGCACTGTCCATGAGGTGTACGGGTCCTTCAGCCTTTGCTGTGACATTCCACCCTTCACTTTTATTGCTATTGCTTTTCCTAAAGCTGTAGAAATTTCACAAAATATATACATTAAAAAGTAAGCGGGACACTGATGGTTTTGAAAATTTTAGAGTTGTTATTATTATTGCTCCATCTTGCCCAGAGAACAGATAAATTATCCTTAACCTTTGAGGGCTAAGGACACAGTGGAGAGAATATGAGCCCAAATCTCTCCAATTTTCAGGCAGTCATATGTCTGAAGTCATGTGTCAAAAGTGGCTGACAGTACTGTGGCTCTATTCCTCCCAAAGCAAAGCAAAAAAACCCACAAATCTTTAAGAGGATAAGACAGGAATTTGTGATCTCAGTAAGTTTTTTACTTCTGACTTTTAAACAGCTAATTTTTATATCTAAAAATCAAACTGATTTTATATATGCATTAACAGGCTAAAATGCAGGCATCAGAATCTGAAAGCAATTACAGTTCTTACACATGAATCGTATTTTCGTGCTCTAGTCTTAGCAAGGTATACTATTATAGAAAGGAAGTACAGAAACTGATTTTCTCATTCAAATTTGTGTTCTGTTCAAATCGATTTCATTGGTTAGTGATCCCTTTAGCTAATTACAAACCTGACTAATTATTTAAGGAATTAGGCTTTCTGTGGTGTCAGAGGTATGCAGCATCACCCAGATTTTTTTAATTCCTGCTCAGTGACTAGAAAATACCTTCTTCAGGGACTAGCCAGTCAGTGTTGAGGAAAGTTGTAACTACTTTTCCAGTAAATTAACCTAATACCTTATAAAATGTAAGGTTAGACACTTTACATGGCATTCTGCTTTTCTGCTTTGTATTAGATTTTAAAATTAGGCTTAACTGAAAGCCATATGAAAAACCGTACTTTAAATATTTCACCACAGAGCTGGCAATAGGCTTTTTTTATTCTATTTGTCAATTGAGTGCCACTGACCAGTTAGGTGGCAGGATTCTCATCTATCTGTTGTTTCTTTCAACAGTTTCATACAGAGAATTTCTTTAAAGGCCTAATGCCAATACACTGGATTTTGCCTGAGCTTCTACTATTCCCACAACTTTATATATTATTTGTATAGCTCTTTACAAATAACTACCAATCCTGCAATCGGGTGTTTCAGATTGGCTTAGCTACAAAACTGAATCCTTCACACAAAACCTGAAAAAACCCCACCCAGTAGTTCATAACTGCCAACAAAGATGTAACACTGATAACAAAAGCTGACTTGTAAAAATAACATTTTTCTCATAATTCCTTAAATTAAAATAACAACTTGTACCTCTTTGGTTTTGGTAGCAATCCCATTTGCACCTCATAGGAAAACTTTTAATTCTAAAACAGAAACTACAATTTTTACTTTACACAGTAAAAAAAAAAAGAAAATAACTTCTTAATCAAAGATCATTTTCTCAAACAGAATAAGATTGTGGAAAATTGTATAATCTCCAAGTAATGTCACTGACTTACAAAACCTTTAACTGCATCCAGCTTTCCATCACAACATCCTAGTAAGCGTTACACACACACAAAAACTACTACATGAAAATTTATAATCAGATTATAATTTTATCTTATCAAAAGATAAGGCTATGACATAGTATTAGCAAGTTTCTGCGCTCTGATACACTATAGCATGAATTTCAGTAGCATTGTATATTACTGCTGTAATTTTCAAAAATAGAAGCAGAAACACTTCTGCATTTTGATGTTACAGCTTAGATTGCTGGTTCCCAAGACACAGAACTCAAACCAAATACAGTTAAGCAATAACAACAAATTCTTGCATGTAACATTGCCGTTTTGTTTGTTTCACATACAAATTAGCTCAATGGGAACATGTAATTGGGGAAGTTGTTGAGAAGAAGAGTAGATTTACTGTGACTTTAGTTGCGACATCCCCAGAGGTAGTTTTACATCACTAAAATACTATGAAAAAAAACCAAGGGAGAGCTTTGCCTCTGCCATTTATGAATATATGCTGTTTACAGCTATTACTTGAAAAAAACACTAAGACAAAATATTGTGCCTCATTTTTTGTGGCAATATACATGAAGAAAAAGAAAGCAACAATGGACTAGCATGTAAGTGGAAGACATGGATCCAGAAATTAGTATAGTTCCATGGAAAAAAAAAAAAAAAGGAATTATTTTGACTATGCTAGCTGATGATCTGTCCATTAACATGTTGCCTCAAGGAGCATCAGAGTTAAACTATGTACTAATCCAACCAATTTTTATTCAATATGCTGCAAAACCACAGAAAACTACCTATACTTCAGATAACAAAACTGCAATAACAGGCTGAAGAGAAATACATATAGTGAAAATATGCAGTAGGATAAATTAACAAAATACTTTGCTATCCAACCTCAGACTCATGTTTAAATATTGTTTCTGGTTTTTGATACAAAAAGACATCTGTCAGTATTTCCAGAGATGGACCATTTTCATCTAAAAAGAGGTGAAATATAGTAAAAACCTTATGGCTAAGAACAGGATTTGCCAAACCTGCAGTAGAACTGTGGTTTCTGTTTTATAAATACTCACTGAACTTTGCAACATAAAATAGTCAGTTCACAGTCAAGTGAGTGCAACAAGGCTGCCAGCCAACGTCTCAGGTCCCTCAGTGACTGCACTATGTTAGCCAGGCTTTCCTCTGCCAAAACTTAAGTAAGGAAGGTGACACAAGGCAGAATGGGGATGTCCTAGAACAGTACTTTAGGCACCTAATAATAAAACTGACCAACTTTAAGATGTACAGAAAAAGCTTTTAAAAATTTCGCATTGCTGATCCTGAGTAACAGGTCTGCTTCTGGAAGCACTGAGCAGTTGAGAACTCTGGTGGAATTCACATGCACGGCTGGCTGCTCAGCACCTTTGAAAAATCAGGTCACTTATTTAAGACTCTCAATATGGACCTGGGAACCTACTTTCAGAGTCTCGTTTATTACCCTTCACACTTTTGATTTCTGCTTATGAAGCATATTCAGTACTTTCTAGGACAACTCCCTTAAAAATTAAGATCAGTTTTAATGCTAAGATGGCGGGATTTTCCAAGAAAATTTACTTTTTTTTTTTGCTAAGACATTGTGAGACAAGATTGATTAATTCATTTGCATCTAAAACCATTATACATACTTGGTGGGTTTTTTTAATTGGTAACCACTAAAAACAAAATGGGAAAATAAAACAGGATCATAAATCAAATGAAATTCTAATCTGGTCAAATCTCCAATGCTAATCAGAAGAGTTTTCCATACGCAGAGGTACTAGAGACACATGTTGCTATACAGGCAACAAATTTTCAAGTTCAGTATCTTAGTCATAATTCCTGACTTGTAAGGTAATTGATTTTTTTTCTTTTAAAATACTCTTCTATTGAAGAGTGTCAGTGAATCAATAAATTTGCAACAAGTTCTCATGAATCCTGATTTTCCAAAAATGTTCAATAGAAATTTTTCTAAATAATTGGTCCAAAACCATGCTGAACTGTTTTATGAGAAGAAACAGTTTCAGCATTATTAAAATAAAGTACTTCAAACATATTGAGATGAAATTTTGGACAAAGCCTTTCATTTTTTGAAAAACAACATTGTTGAGAATTTTCTTTCTAGAGAACTTAAACATATACAACAGACATTTGGCCACCCGGCTGTGCTTGCTACAGAATTGACTACTTCAGCAGCCCATGAAGAGATTGCTGAACACAGCACTGCAGGCTGTTCAAACACTCTGTATTATATACCAAGGGTATGTTGCTTATCTTGGGTTCAGATCACATCCTGTAAATACAGTTTGGGGAACTGATAAATAACTTCACACATCCCTGTTTGGATCAACAGAGAGTACATCGTCAAAGAAGTGAGTTTCCGTTTCATCGTACTCAGAAAGAGGAAAAGTTCATCCAACTGACTACTGCAAAAGAAAACTTCTGGAAGAATTTGTCCTAGGACAGCTTTACTGTACTGTTAAGACTCCAATCTTGCACATTCTTTGTCATCCAAATAGTTCATAACCCACATAAATAATTTCACTGTCATCAGTGAGACCAGTTATGAGAGCAAGGATTCTTCATCCAGGCACAGTTGTGCAGAATCAGGCCCTAACTTTTTAAGGCACATTCACCCTCTCTTCAGTCCTTCTCAATGCTACAAATTCTAAATACAGTTTTCTTGATCAGTGTGGAAAGGGTTCTTTTACCCAAACAATTCCATTTACTTCTCCTAGCTTCCACTGTGCATTTATAGCATGCCATATGAGATTTAAAAATTAACGTGCTTCTCTTCAGCCATGGAAATTCAACTGACAGTCTGCAAAAGTGTTTATAAATACAGCATATGTCACACCCATTCATCTCTGTAGAGCCCAGTCAGTCCTCGTCTTTATATGGGCAAGACATAAATAGGCATGAAAACAACAAAAAAACCCCTATCCCAGCAATACTTTAACATAATTTCTGAGATAAATGAAACCCAGTTGGCTTTATTTCAAACATTAGAGTGAAGAAAATATTTTTGGGAGTCTCATCACTACAATGTAATTCTAGCAGTGATGCAATGCCAGAAGTAACCGTGTCACTAGACCAGCGGGACTATGCCAAAGTATGTAAAAAAAATTGTTTTATAAACCCTGAAACTTCCAACATCACAGTGCTCAGCATTTTTAATCTATCATAAAAACCTGTAAAATACTCAATGCAAGGGCAATAAAATTCATAGGCATATAAAGCTTTACCATTTTCAGGGCCATTGTACCAATATTACATTTCATAAATCCCTACAAAGTAGTATAGAAGTAACACTCAGGTTTTTTGTGCAGAAATTGAACTATACAGGTAGTAAGGCCATGATCCAACAACACTCACACATCTTTAAATTTTAGGCATGTAAGTAAATTGAACTACGTGTGCTCAACACTAAGCACAAACTGAAAGGCTGGTTAATGGATAAATTAGCCCAAACGCTCTAAACTGTATCAGCCATAGCATCAGGTTCAGACCTTGAAAGCACATGCTTCCTCTTGCTGTTTTGGGTTCATTCATCAACCTGTGTGGTAAAAAATGGTTGGTGGCATCATCTGCAAACTGTCCTTAATATTAGCACTTGTTTCTTTATGCATCCTCTTAAAAAATGTTACTATTACAATTTTATAGAAGCCATTCTCAATTCTTGTCCCTCCTCACTACTTAGATGATAAAGGATTTTGCTGTCCACCTCTGTAGTCAGGCATCTCCCTGAGGAGCCAGACTGGGCCAGTTTTGCTCTCAGTGCCCAGGTGTGCAGGACAGGGCAGGAACAGCCAGGAAAGCGAGCGCTGTTCCCACCCGCTATTAGGCCCAGCATTTTGGAAAGCTGCAGAAAGTTCAGATGACACGGGAGTCATTAGAAACACAGAGAGATCACTTTGGCGTGCTCTGCAAGTAAAACCCAAACATACACTATCTGGTAACATCTTTTCTTCAACTAAAATACAAATTGGAGATTCCTGACAGATTACTACTAAAAACTTGCAATTAAAGAAACTACAGCCAACCAAGCTCTTGTTTTGCATCACCCACAACACTGTTACCAACCGAGCACATTCTTTGCGTTTATCCCATTCCCCAGAAACCTCCTTCCTCGGGGAACACAGGAGACATGCAAAAGATATGAGCCAGCAAAACCTACCTGTACAGCATTCCTCCTTGGGATTTAACTTGCCACTACAGGAGCAGGGGCAGGGCCTGTGGGTGGTCTGTTCTTGCAGGCGAGTAGCTTGGTGCAGAGCCCAGGGATCACCAGGCCAGTCTCTTCTCTTGGGGAGGTCAGGCTTAGCCTTCGCACTGTGCCCAGATCTGACTGAAAAGTCATAACCTGCACAAGAGCGTCGTATGCCTGTATATAAAACACCCCCTTTGCAAGCAGAAATTGGCTGGTTTCTCATTATGAAGTCCTCAGAAGTACCTTTATATATATATATGTAATCATATATACATGTATTATATATATAAGCCGTAGTTGGGTCTAGAACTTTGGATTTTGTCTTATTAGCTGTTCCCCAGGCCACCGCCCGCCTCAGTCAGGCGAGGCGCCGCGACGAGCAGCCCTCGCAGCCGCCACCGGACGGTAACTGCCGCGCCGTAACGGTCAACGGCCGCGCCGCCGCCAACGGCCGGGGCGCCGCGGGACGCCGCCCGCCGGGCAGCGCTTCACCGGAGCGACCGGCTGCTGCTGCAGCGGCCGGCGGGGGAGTGAGGACGCGCCGGTGCCACAGTGACAGCTCGGGGCAAGCTTATAGCGGGGGCTGGCCGTTGGGAGGGGATATGTAAAGCCGGGCAGATTAACATAAGAGGGCGGGCAGGGAAGCGGCCGGAGTGGTTGTGCGTGGTGTTCACCGGCACAGCTGAGAGAACGCGGGGGCGAGGGGAGTTCAGTCACGGGTGGGCGCAGCGGCGTGTACAGGGCGGGGAGGGCCGGGGCCGCCCGCGACCCCCCTCTGCGGAGCGGCAGCCCCACGGGGACCGGCTGAGCGGCTGCCGCCGCAGTCTTATGGGGCTGTCAGTGCCCGTTGGTGGCCGAGGCAGCGGGCAGGGCTGGGCTGCCCGCGGGCGCAGGCGCGGCGGCGGAGGGGAAGCACTGCCGGGGCTGGCTCGGGTCCTGTCGCGGTGAGCTAAGCCCCTGAGGGTTGCTGCAGCTGCTTAGACCACAGACGTTCATGATCCCACCACCTGTCCGGCGGCACTGAGGGGACGGGCCCTGCAGGGCATTCGCCAGGCTATGAGGGCTGAACGCCGTCGCCCACCACCGCCTCCAGCCCGGGAAAGGGCGGCGGAAGGCCGGCAGCTGCCTTTGATGGCTGGTCACGGCGTGGGCCGGAGAAGCTGAGGCCGGCAGCCAGCGGGCTCGGAGCCGGGCCTGGAGCACAGGCCTGCGGGGAGCTTGGCTGGGCGGCGGCCGCCGCCCCCTGGCGGCGCTGGAGCAGGAGGCGGCGGCAGGGGCTGCAGCGCTGCCCGCGAACACATCCCTCGCTTCGGCCCGGCGCCGCCGCCTCCTGAGCCTTTGACTGGTCGGTCGAAACACAGCATATCGTAAAAATGCACCCAGTAAAGCCGAGCTCCTTAGAAACACCGGTGCTGCTGCCCTAATTGGTGGTTTCATCATGAAGGACCTATATTTTCCCCTCTAATGGAATTGTAGATTTTGCTTAGCATCTGTCTCCTTTGATACTGCGCTTGGTATTGATTTTTGGGGCTTTTTGTTTTCAAAAAGAAGATGAAACTTCAAGCAAAGCAGCCAAGCACTATGATTATTCCCATGCTGACATGAACCAAATACAGCGTCAGCAAAAAAAGGTGTTACGGTCCCCTCCTTCCAGGTGCACTGTGCAGCAAGTTTATAAAGCCTAGCCTGTGTCTCCTGTTGTTCACTTAAATGATAACAGTCCCAAATTCTTCAGTTCAAGCAGGAGCAATTTCAGGCCATTATACTGCAGGCCTGATGTTAAACTGCCTCTAATCCTAATAGTTCAAGACAAAAAGGTAGGAATTTGCTAGAAGTTCATCAGAACCATACGTCTAGTCTAATCTAGTTTCTCTGCACAGCCGCTATCAGATGTTTCACAGAAAAAGATGCAAGAAGTCCAAGAGCAGGCAGATGTTGAGTAATTTTCCCTCATTAGAACCCCAGTGTGTGTTGGCATAAATCCTAAAGTGTGTCATTTTACCCCTACTGCAGTAGAATCATAGAATCATAAACCATTTAGGTTGGAAAAGACCTCTAAGATCATTGAGTCCAACCGTTAACCTAGCACTGCCAAGTCCACCACTAAACCGTGTCCCTAAGCACCACATCTACACGTCTTTTAAATACTTCCAGGGATGGGGACTCAACCACTTTCCTGGGCAGCCTCTTCCAATGCTTGACAACCCTTTCAGTAAAGAAATTTTTCCTTACATCCAATCTAAACCTCCCCTGGCGCAACTTGAGGCCATTTCCTCTCGTCCTATCGCTTGTTACTTGGGAGAAGAGACCGACACCCACCTCGCTACAACCTCCTTTCAGGTAGTTGTAGAGAGCGATGAGGTCTCCCCTCAGCCTCCTTTTCTCCAGGCTAAACAACCCCAGCTCCCTCAGCCGCTCCTCAGAAGACTTGTTCTCCAGACCCTTCACCAACCTCGTTGTCCTTCTCTGGACACGTTCCAGCACCTCAACATCCTTCTTGTAGTGAGGGGCCCAAAACTGAACACAGTATTCGAGGTGCGGTACCCTCAGCCTTAACTGTTAGTGCCAGGTATTTTTGTGAACTCCCAAGTAAATGTGCAGCCTCTGTCTAAACCTTACTAAACCCTTGTCTTTATGGGTGCATTATGTCAGCAAGTTCCACAGTCACCGTATTGCGTGAAGAACTGTTTGCCATTTTTGATTTTGCAAATTTTCAGTTTAAGTTGAATACTGCCTTGTTACTGCTATGTGCAACAGTCCCGTTATAGCTTCTGAACAACATTTCATTGTTTTATACCTTTATCACATATTCTATTTATCTTCTGAGATAAACTGTTCAAAACTTCAATCATTATTCCTCTGAGAATTGCTCCTGCTTCTGTTGCAGCTCTCGAGCCTCAATTCCAGAACATCCTTCTTCAGACTGAGGTGGCCCACAGTCAACATTGCGGAAAAGGCAATGGCACAGAGCTATGCCTGATTTCTCCAGAATTATTTTTCATTCTCTTCCACATGTTTCCTAACATCTTAGTCATTTTTCTGTCATATTGCAGATTGAACAGAGCTGTTATCATACAGGGGTAATGCCTGTTTGGGGTGATGCCCGATTCAGTTTTTTGAGATTATCAAAGAGTTAATTTAGAATCCCATAACATGTATTTATAAAGGATTTTTTCTTCAAGACAGTAATTTATCATTAGTATTATGTCATTAGTCATAGTATTTACCATTTTAGTGACTATTCACTTAGTAGGGTGGAAGACTTCTCAACTTCAACGTCTTCTCTCAACTGACTGACTTAACTCATTTGCAAATGCTGCTGCTGTATTGTTGGCCCCTTTCCAATTCATCTACACTAGAGGCCTTAATATGAAATCTGTTTTTCATCTCTGCTCAATAAAACTCAATCATTTCTTTCTACTTTCTCTCCCTATCTCTTAGGTAGCTTTTGAGTCATGTTAATACTTGGTCTGATCCCAAGAATACTTAGTTGTGGGCTAACTTTAGACTTAAAATTGTCTAAATAATTGACATAACTGCTTTTTTTTAATCTACTACATACTGATTTCTGCCAAATAAATTATTTCTCAGAAATGTAATACTAATAAATTGGTGATACATTTTCTTCTGTGTATTCATACATAGTGATCTACATATTTTCTAGGTACTCAGAGTTTTTAATTGTGCTTACATATATACATACTGTACCGTACAATCTTACTGTGTACTCTACTACAGGATCAAGACCCTTATGCTTTCAGTGAATCTGAATAATATGGTGAATAAAGACATAAATCAGCAGACCGTTTGCATGTTGGAAGATACTGAGCGCTTTCTGTTCCTGATTGATGTGTCTGATACAGCTTAAAAAGAAAAGATTTTATATGTTGTACTGCTAACTTCGCTGAGTTGAAAATCTTAATCCTATGGGCCTATTTTAGAAGGTCAATTCTAAACAACAGCAAACTAATTTATTTTGAGTGCAGTGATTTTAAGGGCATCTTTCTTGCTGTTTTTGAGCAAGCTTCTGAATTCAGCTTGAGTTGCAGTTGCTTAGTACATCAAAAATTGGGACATTGTACTTTGACATAAAAATAATTGTCTTTTAAAAAAATAGTGTAAAAAACTGCTTTTACTCTTAAAATGAGGGGACTGATACCTCTCTATGTTCAAAAATCCATAAAGGTCATAGAGGTTAGCAACAACTTGCAGGAGTCTGAATATGTACCGAGACTGACCTAATGATTCTGAACATTTTGTTCTTTTGGGGCATTGTTTTGGGTTCTGTTGTGACCAGTCTGTAGTCAACCTTCCCCACGGCAACTTCTTATTGTAAAACCCATTTAAAATACTGTAAATAAGTGTATTTAAATACCAAGTGTGGCCAAGTAAAACGAAAGTCTGAGTTTAGAAGTGTATGAAATTAAATGTGATTGTTTATATCAAACATGAGCTTGAGTTGCAATCTAAAGCCCTAGTATCCCAGAACATTTGGAAAACTTGGATCCAGAGGCAGATCGTGGTCTCAGCTTTGCAGATGGGGCCCATTCCTAGCTGAGAGAATGTTTTCTTCATATATGATCTACGTTGGATCACATTAAATTTTTATATTTAGATCTGAAAATTCTAAACATTTTAATGGCTGAATTACAGACATTTTCCTGACTTCCATTTTACCAAATTTAGAAATCATGCATTGCTGCAGCTTAGCTTAACTTTTGGCCCACACTTGTTCAAAACAATTACAAATATTAGAATGCATTAGTTGAACTTGGGTCAGATTAAAATGTTGTAAAACTGCAGAAGAGGCAAGATTTATATGGCGTTAGATTTCATTGTCAGTATGTTGGTTTATATATCTCCAGGTAGTGATCCCAAAAAGCTCAGGGTATTTCAAAATGTAAAATAACACAACTTATATAGTAGTAAAAAAAAAAATGCCTGACAAATCTAATGTTTAAGTTTCTTCCTTAGAATCACAGAAGCGACAAACATGCAACCATAAAATTATAAGAGCAAATGTGATGAGAAATACTTCAGTTCCTCCAAAAACAAGCTCTGAGTATTTCCACTTCATTTGTTTTTCATGTTTCCATTGGTTTGATGTGAATTATGCTTTGATGCTTTTCACAATGTGAAGAGTTGTAATTAATTTTTCCTGACACTGTATCTTTTCTTCTTTACTCAGTAACGCTCGATTTGGCCATGCCTTTCAAACATCTACATTTTGTTTGAAAATGCAACAATTATCCATCTCCATGTTTCACTCTCTGATTCTGAATGTCTCATTCCACTGTAGTAGAAGAATGCTTTATTTCTAGAGGTCTTATTTTTGTCAGTTAAATTGAACATTCAGAGAAAAGATGCTAAGGGCCAGAGTCCTTCTTCCTGCCAGGTGATATGGTAGGTGTAGAGAAAGGAAGCAGAGCAAAGCACGCACAGCCCACGCTGCTGTCCTGCTCTGCATGCTGCCGTCACTGCTACACCTTTCCTGGCGTTGCCTGTTGGACTAACATGGAACCTGCCGGCCTATTTTGTATCAGTGACGGGAGACCTTCCAAGATCAGTGGGTTTGAATAGTCACAGAGAACATTCTTAATCTGTTTTATGCATGCAATTATTACTATCTAGGGACACCTTTGAAATAAAACCTATAAAGAATGGCTGCCTCAGCCATGTAATTGTTGAGCACACTGAGATTGGCCTGCAGAAAGCACCAGCCCTGACAGCAACAGAAAAGTCTGCTGCGAAACCAGCTGTGCCAGCTGACAATCAACAGATATAGATGTTTGAAATGATCCCTATGCCTCCCTATGACAGATTTTATAGAATCCTTTGGCATCATTAGATGTCCCTAACTACAACTGCTGGAGAAGGAGAGAGTATTCTGAGGAAGCATCACATCGGCTCCTCCTGTTCTCAGCTTCAGTATCCATTGCTGGCCACTGCTGAAGACAGGATACTGTGGTCCAACCCAGCATCGCCATTCTTATATCCTTGTGTTAATACCATATTCATTTTCCTTGCAGAACTCCTTCACGTAATAAAATCTTTAATACACTGACAGCCAAGTGAGTGCAGAACATCATCTGAAACTGTAAACTAAAAGTAAAAAAAGGCAAAATAATTTATTTGGAAATCATAAAGCACATATATCTTGTATGTTTGACATGTCATCTATGAAAATGTAAATTAACCAACCAGTTAGCTTCTCCATAAGTAGTTTTTCATCACATCATGATGAAATTCATTTTGGATTATGAGAGATAAAAGTAAAAAGCAGAGAAGTTAGCTGAACTATAGTCTTAGCTAGGTTGCAAGATAAATTCCTTATTTCTTCAAGCTTCCGAATGGTGCAAGGTTCTTTTATAGACAAAGTAACTATGAACTCTAGACCAAAGACATTATAATCTAATTGTGAGTCTAACGGTTTTGTGAACACTCAATTATAACAAACAAAACCAAGTGTTTGCAATTAGTGTTCAGTCAAAGTCCTGAAAACACCTGCATGTGTCATTGGCAGGGGCGGCACTCTCCCCTGCAGATCTGTTCCTCTCATTAAACAGAACCTCCAAGGATAGCACAGATTTTGTGAATGTGAGCATGATGCACTCACATGACCCCTATTTATCCAGAGATAACCTCTGAGAATTCCTTATTTAACATGAATAAAGCAAGCACAATACATTAATTTTAATTTTCAGATATATTAATCACTCAACCAAAAGGCACCTATCCCATGCTCTGAGCACTCTCCACTTACTAAGATTTTAGGAGGGACTATCATTCATATCACAGTATCTGTCACCTTGCCCCCCACCCTCATGAACAAATACAGTCTATAATGGCACCCTGCAGCTGTGACATTTCTTTTCTCCACATCTAAACAACAAAAGAATGGACATGAGATTTTGATAACAGCTGACATCTGGTTTCAAGCAATAAATACTTAAAAAGCAGTTTTCTTAGTAGTTTATTCACTGTCCTTTACTGATTTCCTATAACACAGAGTTTACGCTCTGCTCAGTTTGGCCTAGTGCAGCAGCATATTTTATTGATTTTTATCCCCTTCCTACATTTCTTCTCTCGGAGCAGTTCCAATGCTGTATTTGAGAGGGGTCTGTGTGCCAGAATTTCTGGCCTGCCTGTCTGTTCCGTTGCGTGGTAAAAAGCTGAACAGCGGGGAGCTCGGTGAGGTAACTGAGCGTGTGCCTGTTACGCTGTGAGTACTCACAGCATGTTCTCCTTTTGCCTGCCCCAAAGGCAAGGACAATTAGAGCTAGGGTTGCAACACACTCGGCCTTTGAATGGGAAGGAGGCACGAAGGTGGTGAGAGAGCGCATGTTGCTGCCAGCTCTAGTTACTGCCTGTGCAGATGGGGGGAGCTACTGACTGGATGTTGACGGCAGCCTCAGGGCTGGTAAGTGAGATCTAGCTCCTAACTTGGGCAGGGTCACGCAGAAGGAAAAGGAAAAGGCTCTGAGCCCTGCTGGGTCACTTAGCACAGCTGCCTGACAAGGGATTAGAAGGAGGTACAAAGCTTGGTGAAGACTGTTGAAACTAGAGAGGGATGTGTTTGGCCCTAAGTTGGTACTTAAATTTCCACTGTGATATTCCAGAACAGACATGCAGTGCAAAACAAGAGTATTTTTAACAGTTTGGGGCCATGTGGTGTTCTGCTAACCAACAGCTCAGGAGAATGAACTGACTTCCCAGGCATGTTGCTCATTCAGGACATACGCATTCAGTTTTTATCCCCAGAGCTGCTAAATGAAATTCATCAAAGACTAAGAGACACCAGCCAGTTCAGAATTAACTCTAGGTTTGTTATATCATCCTCCAAGTACTCTGAAGTCCAAAAATGAAAGACATTATGAAAATAAAATGTATTATTACCAGTAGTACTATGTAAGATTTGGGGGAATGCGCTTTATTAAAAGGGCACATTTTCCACAGATGTATGTGTGAATGTGCATGTGCAGTGGTTCCCGTGTACGTATTTGTGAAAGCAATATATGCACTACTGAATCTATTTATAGCACATATTTTGCACTAAAGAACTGGAACTATATATATATGTCAATATAAGTAATTTTTTTCAGGTTTTAAATCATTGGCTTGGATTTTTTAATTTCTTTTGTTTTTCCACATCAAAAATTATGTATCAAAATCATGAAATAACAAAATGATTCAGATAGAAAGGACCTCAGGGAATCATCTAGTCCAACCTCCTGCTCAAAGCAGGGTGGACACTTAAACCAGACCAGATTGCTCAGGTCTTTATTCACCTGAGTCTTGAAAACCTCCATGAACAGAGATTCCACAACTTCTCTGGACAACCTGTTCTTTTTTCTTTATATTCAGTAAGATCCTCCTCCATTTCAATTTATGACCCCTCTGTCTTGTTCTGTTGCTGTGCACCTCAGTAAAGAGTCTGGCTCCATCCTCTAAGGTTTTGGAAGACTGCTACGAGATCTCCTTGAAGCTGCTTCTCCAGGCTGAACAAGCCAGCTCCCTCAGCCTCTCGTCACAGGGCAAGTGCTCCAGGCCCCTGATGACCTTCATGGCCCTGCGCTGAACTTGCTCCAGTTTATCAATGTCTTTCTTGTACTGTGGGGCCCCAAACTGAACACAATATTCTACGTGCAGTCTAACAAGTGCTGAGTAAGGGGGAGTAATCACCTACATCGCCTATGCCAATCACCTTCTCCTTCATATGCTATGAATATATAAAATATTCTATATAATATATAAAATATGACCAGTATCTGGTGTTCCATATTTTGTAAAGAAATAAAACTACCTCTTTAGCCTGCAACACCTATTAGCTTATTTTACAATGTCTTGTAAAACAACCTGCAAGCTTACAAACTGTTCCCGAGCAGTTCTGTTACATTTATGTTGTGGCACCAAGAGCATTTCCCAGCTCTTGAATTGCTGTGTGTGTTTTCTGGCTGCATGCTGACTTCCTGTCTTGATAAAACCTGGAAAATCACTGTTGTCCTTACTTTTTTTCCCTTATTCTTAGAATAGAATAGAATAGAATAGAATAGAATAGAATAGAATAGAATAGAATAGAATATTTTCCATTGGAAGGGACCTACAACAACAACCATCTAGTCCAATTGCCTGACAACTTCAGGGCTGACCAAAAGTTAAAGTGTGTTATTAAGGGCATTGTCCAAATACCTTTTAAACACTGACAGCCTTGGGGCATCGACCACCTCTCTAGGAAGCCTGTTCCAGTGTTTGACCACCCTCTCGGTAAAGAAATGCTTCCGAATGTCCAGTCTAAACCTCCCCTGGGTACCAGGGAGAAGAGCTCAGCACCTCCCTCTCCACGTCCCCTCCTCAGGAGGCTGTAGAGAGCAATGAGGTCGCCCCTCAGCCTCCTTTTCTCCAAACTAGACAAGCCCACAGTCCTCAGCCGCTCCTCACAGGACATGCCTTCCAGCCCTTTCACCAGCTTTGTTGCCCTCCTCTGGAGGCATTCAAGGACCTTCACATCCTTCTTGAATTGTGGGGCCCAGAACTGCACACAGCACTCAAGGTGAGGCCGCACCAACGCTGAATACAGCGGGACAATCACCTCTTTTGACCGGCTGGTTATGCTGCGCTTGGTGCACCCCAGGATGCAGTTTGCCCTCCTGACTGCCAGGGCACACTGCTGACTCACATTGAGCCTGCTGTCGACCAGCACCCCCAGATCCCTTTCTGCAGGGCTGCTCTCCAGCCACTCCTCTCCCAATCTATACTCGTACCCAGCATTACTCCATCCTAGGTGCAGAATCCGGTGTTAGTTTGTGTTAGATTTCATGCCATTGATGATTGCCCAGTGCTCCAGTCTATCTAGATCCCTCTGCAAGGCCTCTTGTCCGTCAAGAGACTCAACGGCACCTCCCAGTTTGGTATCATCAGCAAACTTGCAAATGGTGCATTCAACTCCTGCATCCAGATCATTGATAAATTTATGGAACAGAACTGGCCCTAGAATTGAGCCCTGAGGAGCACTGCTGGTGATCAGTCACCAGCCAGACATAGCCCCACTCACTACAACCCTTTGAGCTCTGCCCTTCAGCCAGTTCTTCACCCAGTGCACCATGAACCCACTCATCCCACAGCTGGTCAACTTGTCCAGAAGGATGCTGTGAGGAACAGTATCAAAAGCCTTACTAAAATCCAAAAAACCTACATCCACCGCCTTCCCTTCATCCACTAGATAGGCGACCTTATCATAGGAGGATATCAAGTTAGTTGAACAGGACTTTCGCTTTGTGAACCCATACTGACTGTGCCTGATGATTGTATTGTTCTTTAAATGCCTTTCTTCCCACTCTCTACCCCCAATATGCTCTGTTTTCATACCAAGAAAATCTAAGCAGACACAGACCTGTAGCTCCCTCCAGCACATCCTCTGAACATGCAGGGCAGGAGAGCAGGACTGCTTAAACACCACATTACAAGTGCACCCTGCACGACCTCTAGTCCTTCCAGAGTTATTAATTAATTAATTAATTAATACGATACATTTCCCCACTCTGTGCAGATGCACACATTCCCACTGCTAGACTTTTGACTTTATATTTTGCCATATTAAAGCAGTCTTTCTTTAAGTAGGCCTGAGTTACAAAGTCATCTAGACAACCCCCTCCAAAATCGTTATGCCATCCATACACTGTTGATGTAAATGTAGAACTGTAGCTGCAGGCTTCCAATCTCTAGATGTTCACTGGTCACACATGTTCACTGGTCATTCCCCAAAGACAGCTACTTCTTGAGCAACACCAGCCAATTTTTAATTCATTCTATATGTACCCTATTTATATTGTGGAGTACAACATTTTAATCAGGACATGATGCAGTCCTAAATCAAAAGTCTTGCAAAACTTTATTTGAAAATACATACGGGCCATATCATTAATCTAAACACAGATGTACTAAACAACTTTTATTCCAGAGCCTAATTTTATGATTAAAGTCTAAATAGTTGGACCTTTATTTTAAACCACTCATGATAATTTGCAAGACAACAATACTTACTTTGATCTAATGTTTTAGAGTACATCATGAGTAAGTATCTAACAAAGCATTCAATACAGTAGAAAACCTAGCAAAATACTTCCGACGTTTCTGGGTTTCAAACAGGAATCAAGAAAAGAATTGTTAACAAATATTGTGAGAGCTGTTAATGCCTTGTAGTTCCTTGTAGTTTCCTTGTAGTTACTCAAGGAAAATGCATTCTAGTTCTCTGTATCCAAAGCCTGAAATTACACCCATCTAATTTTAGGCACTTAAATAAGGCATCTAAATTAAGAGCCTCATTGCTCTACTTCTACATTGTACCTCAGAGAGGGGGATTTATTCCTGTGATCTGAACTGCCTCTGGACAGACACTCTCCCTCCACTGACTGCAAAAGGAGCCTAGACTCTCAAGGTTTTCCTTCAGACACCTCCAAAGTGAGATAGATGAATTCACATCTATGAAAAGATAGAAATAAGAAGAGGCTTAGTTAAAAGAAGCAATTCAGTAGATATACCCTGCAAAGTCGGGGAAGGGAAGCTTTGTTATCTTTCTCTGTCCCTCTTTACTCTCCTCCTCTCCAGCAAACCATCTGTGAGAATCTCTCCTGTGAATACCTCTCCTGTGAGCCAAATGCCAGGTGTTGAAACCAGAGCATGTGCAGGGCTTTACTCTTGTACATAACAATAAAAGAGATCAAGAAAATTCCATTGCCTCTAGGAGCGGATATTTCTGTGCTGCTAACTGCATTGCTAGCTAGAGTTTTGACTCTCATATTTTGAAATGAGTTCGTGTGGCAATTTCATGTTTTACCACCTCCCAGCTGTTCACCCATCAGAGTTTACTGTCCTGCAGTAGAAGGAAATTTGTACTTGCATGGCAGTCAATAGGCTAGTGTGTGTTGGTTTAAGTGGCCAGTGACAGTGAGTTTAATGCCAGACTCTGAACTGTGATGAGTGAAAACATAAAAGCGTACCTATGGGGTTAGTAACTCTACTGGGAGCAGTGCATCCTTAAGCCGTAATATAAAGACTCACCAAAGCCCCGCTGTGGTAGCTCTCACTCCAAAAATAAGGAAAGGTGGCACTGTATGTATAGTCATTTAAAGAGAGAGGTTTGAAAAAGGATGACTCATGCCCTAGAGATGTAAATTTGCCTGCAGTGACCATAGAACAAACCAAGGGTCGTTGCCCCAGATGTAGATGCCCTCCAACTGCAGTTAGGTTGAATAGATCCCATCCTCAAAATGAAAATTTCACTACGTAGAACACATTTCAAAATCAGTTTAGGAAATTGATTACCGAGCAATATCACCAGGGCTTGTTAATGAAAATCAGGCCAACATCTTCTGTTTCCAAACTTTAGAAAGCTTCTTTGTAATGTCATGAAGAACAACCAGCTCACTTGGAAAAGTGTTTTAATTAAGGTACAAGGAGAATGTGTGCATCCCGTTTCTTTAAAAAGAATTCTGAAGCTAGCAGCTGACTTCCTCTGTAAAGATTGTCCTCTTTGTGTCCTTTTTGGCTGGTATTTAGTGAACTATGCAAATCCTGAAAATCATTACAGTCTTGAATAGTCCACACTTAGGGAACTGTCCCTCTGAAGTCTCTGGAACACTTTGCTATAGCTTATGCATAAACATAAATACATGAAAAGACAAGAGATTTAAGTCTTTGTAGAATCATACCTATATGCATTAGAAAAATAATACCTAATATGCATTAAATCATATGCAAAAATCATACCTAATATGCATTAAAATGTTTACCATCACTTCTTATTCTAAAATGAAGTAGATTACAACAGATAGGCCGCCTTCTTCGAGTTTTATTTTATTTGTTAGTCATTTACGACTGGAATATCTTTGTGTGCAAAGATAAGGTATAAAGATTCATTTCTTGTTATTCTTCATCTACCTACCTCATCCAACTAATTTATTTTACACTATATTAACAGCATCATGGCATTACAAAGTGTAAAATCAGACTGTCTGACACTGTGCTGCATTGTCACTATTACAACGCTGTATGTTCTGCTCTAGGTCACATAACAAAATTAGCTCCATTCAATGCCCTGGCAACTTTCCAGTGTTTCTGTAATAGATATTCTAGGACATCATTAACATTACTTAATGCTATGTACAACAGGCTTGGTTTTAATTAACCTGCCTCCAGTCATTATTGAAAGAAAATTGAAAGAGAAACAGGAGAAAAAACTGCTGCTGTGCTCAGTGGGACGGGATCAGAGTGTGGGCTGTCTTGTTTGCTCTTCCAGGGAAGGAGAGGACTTGAAAAGGTCCTCTATCTGTTCTGTCAGCTGACCTCAAGCCATGTTAACAGCCACCTCAAAGATTTCCACAGGAGCTAGTCCAGAGGTGGAACTAGAAGAATGAAAAGCAATAAAGAAGAAACATTTAGGAAACCAAGACAAAACTGATTAAAACAGAAGTTAAAAGAATATGTTGTAAGTCTAGTAGTGAACAGAAGCTTAAGTCCTTGAAACTGATTATAAAAGACTGTGCTTTTAGTTAGGAATATCCGGGTTTTGCCTTGCTGTTAAGAAGTACTGTGTTCTCTGTTGGTATCTGAGTCTGCTTAATACACCCCTCTTTCACTGAGTTTTTCTTCTCTTCTCTGTTTGTATTGCACTCTCTTTCCTCCTGGGATAGGAAATGGGCTCATTACCATCAGACCTCTAATCAAATACAGATGCACACTGAGCTACAAGACTCACATGTAAGTCTCATTTTTATGCTGTAATTTATATAATATTTGAGATCTCTGTAAAATTTTGAATTTTATGTAAAGTTGCTTTTGAGTAGCAGAAAATTCACTGATTTAACAGGCCACTTATGTTTAATAATGAATACTATGAAGAATGTGTCTTAAAGTGAAACCATAACACTGTTTGCAGTAGGTTTGTGTCTTCTCTTCTTGTCCAGATAATAATTTTGGAGATGCATTTGCAGATGAGTTGCAAAAGGAACAATACTAAAGGCCAGGGGTGAAATCCTTAAGTCCTTGGACAAGCTATGCTATTTTTTTTTAAAAAATAAAAAATTTTGAATTAAAATAAAAATTTCCCTATGAAAAGCAAATCATTTATGTCCCCTTACTCTAGTCCAGAAAATCTAAACTGCTTCAGACTGAAAATTCCTATAGCTCCTCCCTCAATGCTCTTAGTACACTGCAGGTGCTTTCACACCTGATTTGAACTGTTTAAATACTATCATTATTAACCACATCATAATTTCAATCCCATTTACCTAAGCAGCCTTTACTTTCAAAATGGTGTAGATATTAAATGTAGAAGCTATTTTACCATAGCCTTAATGTTGTAGAGTTTATGTTAGAAAAACAACATCTATGCTTGATCAGTAAGTAAAAGTGGCTCTATTAAGTATTTTGTGGCATTTATTAAATAAGGAATACCAAGATAGTAATCTATGTATTTAGCCAGGGAAACAGGAACAAAAAGTACAGATCAGTTGTAGTAGTGGTGGTGTTTGAAACATCATGTTTTCATTTCCTGGCTTTTGTGATTTGAACTCTGCAACGTTTATCTTGAGTGAATGTAGGATTTTTTTGTTTATCAACTGAACTCCAGAAATGTTTCCACTCTACAAGTGTTTGTCTCCCAGAACATCCCTGGAACACTTAAGCTATTCATCACTACTTCCCAGTTCCCACAGCCTATCAAGATTCAAAGAGACACTTCTAAAGCTGACTGACATGCCGAGGCCAACTGTATGAGATTCAACAAGGCCAAGTGCCGGGTCCTGCACTTCGGCTACAACAACCCCATGCAGCGCTACAGGCTTGGGGAAGAGTGGCTGGAAAGCTGCCTGGCAGAAAAGGACCTGGGGGTGCTGGTCGACAGCCGGCTGAACATGAGCCGGCAGCGTGCCCAGGTGGCCAAGAAGGCCAATGGCATCCTGGCCTGTATCAGAAATAGTGTGGCCAGCAGGAGTAGGGAAGCGATCGTGCCCCTGTACTCGGCACTGGTAAGGCCGCATCTCGAATACTGTGTTCAGTTTTGGGCCCCTCACTACAAGAAGGATGTTGAGGTGCTGGAGCGTGTCCAGAGAAGGGCAACAAGGCTGGTGAGGGGTCTGGAGAACAAGTCTTATGAGGGAACTGGGGTTGTTTAGCCTGGAGAAAAGGAGGCTGAGGGGAGACCTCATCGCTCTCTACAACTACCTGAAAGGAGGTTGTAGCGAGGTGGGTGTCGGTCTCTTCTCCCAAGTAACAAGCGATAGGACGAGAGGAAATGGCCTCAAATTGCGTCAGGGGAGGTTCAGATTGGACGTGAGGAAAAATTTCTTTACTGAAAGAGTGGTTAAACATTGGAAGAGGCTGCCCAGGGAAGTGGTTAAGTCCCCATCCTTGGAGGTATTTAAAAGACGTGTAGATGAGGTGCTTAGGGACATGGTTTAGTGGGCATGGTGGTGTTGGGTTGACAGTTGGACTCGATGATCTTGGAGGTCTTTTCCAACCTTAATGATTCTATGATTCTATGACATGAATTTAATAGCAGTGCTACTAGTTGATGGATGACAGTCATAAAAAATTTCTTCCTTATATCTAGTCTAAATCTACCCTCCTTTAGTTTAAAGCCATTACCCCCTGTCCTACCACAACAGGCCCTACTAAAAAGTCTGTCCCCATCTTTCTTATAACCCCCCTTTAAGTACTGGTAGGCTGCAATAAGGTCTCCCCAGAGCCTTCTCTTCTCCAGGCTGAACAACCCCAACCCTCTCAGCCTGTCCTCATAGGAGAGGTGTTCCAGCCCTCTGATCATCTTTGTGGCCCTCCTCTGGACCCACTCCAGCAGGTCCGTGTCCTTTTTATGTTGGGGGCCCCAGAGCTGGACACAGTACTGCAGGTGGGGTCTCACCAGAGCACAGTAGAGGGGCAGAATCACCTCCCTCGACCTGCTGGCCACCCTTCTTTGGACGCAGCCCAGGATACGATTGGCCTTCTGGGCTGCGAGCGCCCATTGCTGGCTCATGTCCAGCTTTTCATCCACCAGTACCCCCAAGTCCTTCTCGGCAGGGCTGCTCTCAATCCCTTCATCCCCCAGCCTGTATTGATACCGGGGGTTGCCCCGACCCAGGTGCAGGACCGTGCACTTGGCCTTGTTGGACCTCATGAGGTTCACACAGGCCCACTTCTCCAGCTTGTACAGGTCCCTCTGGATGGCATCCCATCCCTCAGGCGTGTCGACCGCACCACTCAGCTTGGTGTCATCTTCAAACTTGCTGAGGGTGCCCTCGATCCCACTGTCTATGTCATTGATGAAGATATTAAACAGTACCGGTCCCAATACGGACCCCTGTGAGATGCCACTCGTCACCAATCTCCATCTGGACATTGAGCCATTGACCACTACTCTCTGGATGTGACCATCCAACCAATTCCTTATTCACGGAATAGTCCATCCATCAAATCCATACCTCTCCAGTTTAGAGAGAGGGATGTTGTGGGGGACCATGTAAGATGTGTATGGGTCACATATTTCTCTGCAAATGGAAAGTTTCACAGATAATCCCTATCTAACAGTTACTGCTTCTGCAAATCAATTACAAATGTACTGTTTCATTTTTTAATGAAATGCAATGCCTGTCCTAAGTTTTACTGATCTAAAGAACACAAATCATGTACTGCAGAGGTTTTAATACTGACAATGAGTATTGCATGCATTGTATTCTGTAGCATAGTGCAAAACAACAGAACTAGCTCTTAATAGCTCAGGTGTAGGGAAGTATTACAGTTCCAGGAATACATATTTCTGCGTAGGCGAATACATTCTACTCCTCTACAAGTTAAATCTTCCTTGGGTATTTTTGTACACTTCACATAACTGGGAGATGCTTCCTTAAAGCTCAGTGAGTGGTTGTATTACTACTTATATAACCTAACTCGAGAAAAAAAAAATTTCCAGAGCTGATTGAAAGAATTTAGGAGGAAAGTGGAAGGCAGCTGGATGCCTGACTTCATGTGTCTTAGAACTACACATGCCCATTTGAGTAAACGCTAAGGGGCAACAAGACTTAGTTTACCTTCAAATAAAATAACACTGATTAATAATGGATGTAGTTATGCTACTAATATAATTATGCCTTGAAAATGAAGACATTTTAAGGACAAGAATATGCAGAGTAGGAGCCCTATTACCTCAGTTATCTGTCAGGACAGGCGCAAATGGGTACATTTAATAGAAAAAATTATTTTCTATTTCACCATTTTGTTATGTCAGAGGAGCAATTTCCCAAGAGAACTGCACCTATCAACTAAAAGACAATTACACCCTTCATATTTTCTGAAAAAAAAAAGAAAGTCTAGAGCCGTCTGTGGTCCTGGAAGGGTTTCCATATGGCAACTCAGCTACCAAGAGCCATCAGCAGATTATCACGCCAAAGAACAGAGACTTTTGATGATTACTTCACACCTCAGGCAAAACACCTCAGGTCTTATTATCAGTTGGTTTCTCTTTCAAACACTTGCCAATTAAATGACTGAATTGTAAGAATTATTCAATTGCTTTGTGGTGCCACAGCACTGCATTTTTATGTGCTTTCTTTTGGTTCTTTGCAAGTACAAAGTTACTTCCTGGATCACAGGGCAAGAATAATTGAAATTCTTTGCCTGCACTATGCAGGAGGTCATGAAATGTTCAGAATGATACCTTTTAGCAATATAACATATTAATCTGTAAATCAATGAATAGCAAAAGCTGCTCCAGCTGTCAGGACTCCTTAGTTTTTTAGCACATGCAGAACAGTCCCTTCTCACTTCTTTTGCTTCTGGAAACATTCAAAGGAAATTCCTTAGTCCTTTTCTGAGTATGAAAGTTGTATTACTTTAACTATTCAAATATGCTAGAAGTAGTACTGCTCCCCTGGTGGGAAGGCAGATATATTCTTCAACTCAGTTCTCATTTACTCATGTATAGGAAGAGGAATAAGCCGTAAGGTCCCTTTCTACTGGTGCAATTAAGTCAAACTTGGATATGACCAAACCAACAATATATAGTGCCCTTGACCAAATCTAATGCTATGTTTCAAAACCTGGGTATAAACAATGCCTTAATTCTACAATACTACAAAATGACCAAGTAAATGAAACTATTTCTCTAAGGGTGTTGGCAAAACACCTCCCCACTTCACAGGTGATTCCTCAGTTATGTTTTAAAAGCACAAGAATCGTCTGTCAGTAACACAGTACATGGAATCAGCTAGCTAGCCATGGTCAATAGTTGATGCTTCACAGAAATTTAAACTCAGATCTAAGAGCCAGAACCATGTAAGTTCTATTAAAGTCAGGGAAATGCTTTTGATTTCAACAAGAGCCAGTTCAAACCCTTATTAAATTCTACTAAACTTATTAAACTCCACTTCCTTGCAGCAGGTAACCTGCCTGATTTGTGATGTGAAACATGAGGTTTTATTTAGATCCCTTTTTCACCTTGCTTAAATGGAGTTTAATTACCTAGTCCTTTAAAAACAAAACATATATACACAATCCAGACACTGTTTTTTTATGACTTCCTGCAGCATTAAATTCCCCAGGCTTATCCTGTGGACTAGATTTCCTTATATGGAATTCAGATTTCCATGGTTTTGGAGACTGAACCCTTTGGAGTTCATCTGAAGCTGATACTCAAAGTAAAACTTGGGCTGTTCAAGCCTAAATCAAGTGAAATTCTAAAAAAAGCCTGAACAAGCTCTGTGGAATGCAAGTGTCATACTTCACACATCTCTGGTAAATACTGATATCCCCCATTTGCTTCCTGTTTTGGGGTAATTTCAAGAGTGTGTTGTATGCTATGGTAGTGTGTACAGTGAATGAATGGGCAGGTCCCAGAAAAAGGAAACTGAATTTCAGTCACTGCTGTACCACATTGGCAGGCACTAAACATGAGAAGGCTTCCTTCCCTCCTTTGCAGTCCTCGTCATGCAAGTGCCAGGTGTACCGCAGGACTGGCAAGTTTTAAGCCCAGCTCCTCTGCCTGTCTGTGAAGGGCTTCTAAATGTTCAGCACAAAGGAGAGAAAGAAGCTCACTTCCCACACCCTACAGTGGCTGACACACGAGACATGGCAAGGCTGTATTCTGCTGCTCTGAACTTCCTCTTAATATACTAACTTTTAGTTGGCAGAGAAACTTCATCAAGCCCCACAAAAGCTACTGTGCTGATATAATCTCCCCATCAGTGAGTAATTTGTCTTGATTTTGGTTTTAGTGTCAACATCTTTATATTACTTTACCTTTGTTTGTACTAGTACAGTTGACCAAGTAGCTAACTACTCACAGTTGCCAGTTCATAGTATTTTAGAGTAAACACAACCCCGAAGGAAGTAGCTCTGCATGAATATGTTTTTATGTGATAGCTTGTCATACAGTATGTTAAAATTACTGTAATTGACATTGCTGCAATGGAAACTATTAACCTATTATCAGATGAGTTTTTCATTATTAGACAAACACAAACAGGAACTAAATTACAAATGCTGGCTTTTTATTATCCTTTATGCCAGGGAAGTCAGAGCCCCAAGCAGGCTAATACACAGTAAGGGCTGGAAACAAAAACTACTGCTCCAGGTTAGAGTAAATACAAATTCCAAAAGCCTGAAGTGAGTCACTGGGACTGACGGCAAATGTGGGGATTGAGAGATTGTTTGGGATTTTGTGTAAGAGATCAGCAAGTGAAAAGAAAATCTGGGAGAAAGAGAGAAGCATTTATGTTCTTTTGAGAGGAAATGAGGCAGAACAAGTTCAGCATGGAAAGACAAGTAGTTTTGTCTCTCCTCATCACAGAGGCTTTATCCATTTCCTCCTTGGTTAAATGGAGATAATAATAATGACAGATTTCACTATAGTCCAGAAAAGTTTAATTCATTAATAGTGATCGCAGAGCTCCTCAGTATGACCGGAGGTAAGTTGCCAGAGAAATGCAAATATCCTCAGTTACTGAGGATAAATAAAAAGACAGCATTGTAAAATATATAACTGTTTTTTTTTCCCCAGGAAATGTAATGACAATTGCTTGCCAGAAATTAGTTAACCTCTTTTGCTCCTTAATAGCTCTTCCAAGTACCTACTGTACCCAGAATGGTGCATTGTTGCCTTAAATGATAAGGAATGAAATCATGACATTCTTTCTACACAATGGTAGAAAACTAGCAGTTTTGGGCAATGTTTCTCTTCGCATAGCTTTTCAATACTGAAAAAGGACATTCCTGGGTAACGTAAAAATAGCTTCTCAAATTTTCTTCTGAAGAATGATTGATAAAGCTGAATGGAAGCAGTTTGTACATAGCTACCTCTATGTATAATCCAGAGCTGAGTGTTCCTGCACCAAGCCCAGCTCAGGTAACAGCTGCTCATCCTGAAACTGCACAATAAAAAACTTAAAACTGAGAAAAAATGTTCTTTACAGAATGGACAAACAGATCTCTCTGCCACAAGACATATTTTTAGCAATATAGTAATAAGTGTGCAAAAGGTACTATATACAGGAATAAGACATTATATAGACTGATAAATGAGTAAGGGATAAATTCTCATGACCCAAGGCATAAACCACGCATGCATTTACAAGAGGTGGGAAGAAATTCCCCATTGAGGTATTATGGGATTGCACCTTCCTCTGAAGTGTTCCCTAGTATTGAATTCGGACGCACTTATTTGATTTGACAATAACTTGGTTTATATTTGGCTTGCATTTCACTTTTAGGAATTGGAAATGAGACTATGCTTATCCCAGTACAGGATATACATGTATGAGACATCTTTCCTCTAGAGTTTTTAAAGCAATCAATAGTGTGTACTTCTTAAACTCTACACAAAGCTGTTCATTTTCATGTAAACGTCATAAAATAAAATCTAAAAAATACATTTCTTGAAGTCTTGATCCTAAATCAAGATCTATTACCTAATCAAATGACATAAAATTCTGCTGAATGTCCAGCAGATTTGTATTGGGAGTTTACCTCAGAAAAGATGAAATATGAGTAAAAACTGGGCAGACGCTTCAGAAATTTGCAAAGGATTTGTTTACCCAGACAACAGACTAGTAGACCCAGTTAAAAAAAAAACAAACAAGCCAACTAAGAGGCTATGTATGTAGAAATACAGTTTTAAAAATATCTCAGTGATCCAGAGCTGAATGTGTTACATATCCTCTAAAAACTGAAAAAGCTGTTCAGAGTCTTTTTTCATTACTAATATAAATAAATAGATATGAAATCTTTCTTTGTATACATGAAGAAGTATGAAATATAAAAAGCTATACACACTCATAATAATGCAGTATCTATACCCATACCATTTATAACTATGCATTATATGAATTCTTAATATATGGCAATTATTTGTATTTGGCAGACCAACCATATTTATATGAAAGTTATATTGAATGAAGGAATAATAACAGGGAAACAGCCAAAAAGATAAATAACAGGATAAATAACAGAAGACAATGTAAAAGGAATAAAAGCAATAAAGGGGTGAGGTAATGAAAAGCTGGCAGTCAGCAGGAGCGTAAATCCTCTTACATGTTTATTCAAACATATTTAGGTGAAAGTATCCCATTTTCCAGGTTGTCCTGAAAACAGCCACGTCCTGTGCGACAGTGAAGCTAGAGAAGGGATAATAAACACAGGCAGAAGATGCTCTGTGAACACCCTTTCATTCTCCTGCTCATCTTGCATGCCAGATCACTGCTCCTCTTTGGTACTCTCAGAAGTAACACTTCAGCCTTGCATCCAGTGGTTTCAGGATCTACATTCGCTACAGATGCCTCCACAGGTGCTTATAAGATTAACAAACCTCTACCTCTCCTCACACCCAGGCTCCTTTTTCGACCTATTGTCTTTTACTTAGAAACAGTCAGCCAGACCATCTCTGAGTCTTCCCTTCACCCCATACACGGACTCCATTACTTAAGCTGTCTTCTTGGAGAGACTCTTACCTGTGCCTCAGTGGCCTCTATCTTCCCAAAGCACGGCATGAAAGAATTGAGAATGACACAATGCTGAGAGATTTTGGTGGTCCTGTGAGGAACCTGGGAGCTGTGTCTCTCCTAAAGAAAGTAATTTGTAATGTGAAGGCTTGGGGATGACTGAAATGAATGATGGAAAACTTCTCTGTAGACCCGATTTGACTGTCTCTCAAGTCTTTTAATCTGTTGACCTATTATGGAGATGGACCATGAATTCTGGGTAAGGGAGGAAGCCAAGAAAAAGTCCCTGGTCTAGTAGGCATTTTTTTTTCTTTGTAATTTTTCTTATAGAGACTGGTTGCACTGTTTTCCCCAAACTGAGCTGCTTTCAGCCAGCCTGTTATCTTGCTCTGGAGGCCAACTTCAAGTGAAAGAATTGGAAAGGTTCATCTTTGGTACCCGTTTTACATGTTTTTGGGCTCTGTTCTGCTCTCACAGTAGCCACTGATGGGACAAAAACAAAGATCCTTTGTCCCTTATAGCAGTAACACTTTTTGGGTCTCACCAATAAAGTGAGTGTTCTTAGATAACAGAGGTTTTCTCTCCTGATGTTGTGTCCTACCCTATGTAGGCTGCCATGACAGACAAGATTGGGATGGGTGCAGAACATAGAAGGCTGATTTCTCAGATAAGCCAGCACTTCTGCTTTTTGCTACATCAGTCTGGTAGATTAACAGAGTGAGGTAGCATCCATTATATATGATGACAAGGTGGATCACCTTTCAAATGTACACATGAAGTGGGATCAAGATGAGTGTTTAAGGGCATTGCTGAGATGGTGCAATAGCTTTTGGATGCAATATGGCACCCAAGGGCATTCAGGGCAGTGTGTCATATGGATGTGACTAGAGCAATTGGAAGAGGCTTAAACCTCTGGGACAGTTCTTGGAAGTGATCTAATACATTAGTTTAGATGTAGTCAAAGATATTGCAATTATTTTACAATAGAGTAGAACAACTTTGACCATTGTGGGTTGATTGCTTGCTAGTATCTGACTTTTAAATGACAATCAGAAACTGCAGAATCGTACTTTGAATCATTCATACTATTTTGCTTGCCAGCAAATTGAGGTATGCTCTTCTTGGCAGCTACAGTATGGTGTACAGCCACATCTTCTCCTCCTTACTGAACCTTTGTGTAGTCAAGTGTTCTCATTTAACCCAATAGTTGATTTTCCTGGGTAAAAGTTGACACGGTGAGCAGCCTTCCAGGAAAAATGAGCATGGAGGCGGAAGGAAAAAGAGAATCAAAGAGGCATAAAGTAGTGTGCTGGTTTTGGCTGGTGTAGAGTTAATTTTCTTCATGGTAGCTAGTATGGGGCTGTGTTCTGGATTTGTGATGAAAACAGTCTTGATAACACAAGGGTGTTTTCTTTATTGCTGAGCAGTGCTTACACAGAGTCAAGGCCTTTTCTGCTTCTCATCCCACCCCACCAGCAAGTAGGCTGAGAGTGCACAAGAAGTTGGGAGGGGACACAGCCGGGACAGCTGACCCCAACTGACCAAAGGGATATTCCACACCATATGACGTCATGCTCAGCAATAAACTAGGTGGAAGGTTGTCTTGGGGGCCGCTGCTTGGGGACTGGTTGGGCATCAGTTGGTTGGTGGTAAGCAATTGTTTCCATTTGCATCACTTGTCTTTCTTGGGTTTTATTTCTCTCTCTTTGTTATTTTCCTTTTCATTATTATTATTATTATTATTATTATTATTATTATTATTATTATTATTATTATTATTATTATATTTCAATTAGTAAATTGTTCTTATCTCAACCCACGAGTTTTCTCACTTTTACCCTTGCAATTCTCTTCTCCCATCACACTGGGGGCGGGGGGGTGAGCAAGCACCTGTGTGGTGCTTAGTTGCCAGCTGCAGTTAAACCATGACAAGGAGGGATGTTTTTGTTTGTATGCTCACTCCTGTGGAGTGAGATCTCTGCATAGAATTAAACAATTTTATGTTCTGCTCCTCTCTGACATTTGTTCTTGGTCTTCACTCGTGAATCAGCTTCCTTAGTATCTCATATATAAAATGGAAAGAATGTTCAGTTGTCTCCACAAGCACCTGATTAATTAATTAATTAGTACTTGTAAAGCAGTTTGATATTAATCATTAGAAAAAAAAATTATTATAGAACACCTGCTCTAAATATATGTTATAACGACTGCTAAACTATGTTTCATTCATTAAAAAGATTGTTACCAGACTTAATCCTTTATGCTCTGCCATTCACTAATATGTACCATCCATTTTATTTGGCAGTTTTAGGTGTTAGGGAGCAATCCAAGTCTCCCTGATGTCAAAGAAAAAATCTCCTCTGACATCAACAGGCACCACAATTTATCAGTTAAATGTAAAATATTTTTCTGATAAAACTCTAGAACCTCGGTTTATACATATGTTTAGAAAATCTCAGTCATTAAAGAATTCCCTCCATTTTTTCCTTTTATTATTTTTTAAAGTGAAAGATGGTAATAGATTTCATATACACCTCCCCTACTATTACTGTTTCACTAGTTTTACACTTGTGGTGCCTTTACTGTACTAATTTTTTCCAATCCATTTAATCATTCCTCTGTCATATACATTTAATCAGATTTATTGCATTCTAAATGTTACCTGTCCATTTCCGTTCTTCAGTAGCAACTATCAGAGACATACCCAATCACTTGAAGATACATACTTCTCCTTCTCTCTTATGCTTCCTTTCTAAAGGAAGTCAGTGTTACCTGTGAGTATTGCCCAAGTTTAACTAGAAGGCTGAATGTACATTCTCATTGTCAATTATAAATTTATCAGAAATAGCTCACGCTTTTTTGATGAAACAGATTTCAGTTCTGGAATGCTTGATATATGTGAATAATACATATTCCTTAATCATATCAGTAGTTCCAGTACTTCGTATATTCCAGAGAAGGTCAGTCATAAAGAGAGCCAAGGTAAGGTCTTCAATGTTTCCCTGTTTCCTTCTGGGCTACTGCTCATTTTTCAAATATAAATGCTGGAATGACAGAGAGAAACTGATGCCAGATTTACTTTCTTTTGCTTCTTGTAAGTCTTGCTTGAATTCAGGATGATCCACTGTTTCACAATAAGATTATTGCATAACTTTGGGAACATGATCTCCCTATACAATAAACTCAAAAAGCATCTTTTTTAATAACATTCTTTTACTACTTTTCTATTGCTAAGAACTGGGAATTTGCAGCCTCCGTTCTTGTTCTAGCTGCTACTGGCTTAATGTATTGATTTGTGTCCTTCCACTGCCCCGAGTCCCAGGTATCTATAACACCATGTTTTCCTTTAATAAATTGTGTTCTCAAATGAAAGACAGAAAAGCAAAGAAATACAAAACTGTTGATACAGCTATATTGTGGCTGAATATACATTACTAGGAACAATGGATTATTTTGCTGCCTCAAATACTGAAAAATTTAGATTCATGTGATTAAAAATAACAAGGTACAACATAAATTACACCCAGTGGACTCATTGAAAGTAAAAGTCCTATGACAGTTGTTCTTGTTCAAACACATACAAAAATCTAATCTGTTAACAAAGAGTTCACGAACAAACATTGCTTTGTAACGGATCATGGGATTGTCTTTATAGAACTGAAGGGATCCCCCATTTAACCTACCTGTTGTAGTGGTCAAACCTGTGAAGACAGGTAGATACTTTTTTCCAGTCAGAAAAGTTAGGTTACAAATATTTTGGAGCATATTGACACTTCTAAATCAAGTGGTTGTAAAATGGTGCAAAGCATTGCTTACCAGAAGCTGATGAGAAAGTATATTTTGCTTCCCGTGAGATAAATGTATATTAAACTAGGAAGCTTGAAGGATGGCCCTCATACAAAGGACAAATGATACTTTGCTGAAGGATCTGACACTCCAAAATGTAAGATCCCTATCTCCAAATCCCAGAGAGAATTCTGCAACATGAAAGACAGTTTTTCATAGAAGAAATTTTATATAAATATTTCCTTTTTTTAAATTCATTTTACAACAGGGGCTCTAAAGTGTAATCAGAATTGTATAAAACCCTGTAACATGGAACATGTGACTATTTATGTGAAGACAGTAATTCTGTTTAGTAAAAAGAATATTATATTTAATTCACACAGTTGTTTCTGACTATATTTACTATGTAACACAATCAGTCTATGTTTAGAAGTGTGCAGGAATACCTGGCTGAGAATTGCTAAGCAGATCAAAGGAGCAATACACCATTTAAATTGATTAGCTGACTCCTTGTCTTCCTGACTATGGAGGTCAGAAGGTGCCAAGTATTAGCTTATTCAAGCTCATTGGTGAAGTCAACATATATATCAAATGGCTAGTACATATTATTAGAGCATCTAAATAAATATTCAACTTAATGAATTTGCAGTTTCAAATCAGGAATTTGATCTACTTAATATTATTCCTAAATCAACTATTAAAGTTTAAGTAACTACACTAGTTTTTTCTGACCTGACCTATTTTGTGCATTTCTAATATGCTTATAATTGTGCTACCTGCATGCCATGCTGAAGACATCATGTTAGGTTGTGTGTGTTTGGCATTCCCATGTATATCTTAGCATCTTGCAAACTGCTCAATGTCATAATCTTTGAAGGACTTTTTCCTCATTTGGTTTCTTTAGAAAAATTATACCTGCTTCAGCACTTCATTCTGCCTGCTGAAGTCTTCATCTGTCTCCAGAGCTAAAAGAACAAGAGCCAGGACTAAGTGGAAATAGTCTTATAATGCTATTTACAGTCACAATGTTTCCATGGAGGTTTCTGCAAAGGAGAAATAAACTGAAAGGATGTGTATGATGCAGACACAAAATAGTTCACAATGCACATATTTAAAATAGCAATACATAGCTTAAAATGCAATCTTTGCTGATGTACCTTCTTTACATAATTTCATAGTCAAGCTCCCATATTAAGAAAGGGTATAAAGTCTTTGTTAGCTTCACAGAATCATAATGCTTACAGTATGATTATAACAATATAGCCAGCCATGCTGTATAATGGCCATAAAAATGATTAAGGGACCTGCTAATTTCTGCACCAAAGCTTTAACATTTGCTTAAACTATACAAGAGCAATAGAAATGTGCCCAGTTCTGTCTAAAATTTAAAAGTAATTAAAAAAATCTGATTAATTCTGTAAGAATTTTATTATTTATGTATTCAAGCTTCTCATGTGCGATGGTTCTATTATTCTTCAACCTGCCTTAGACATGTTTCCCATACCAACACAGTCATTATTTGTGAATAATACAGAAAGCACTAGTGGTTCCAGGAGACATAGATAATTCAAATGTATGCCATTCTATTGTGTACTGTTAAAATGACAAAGATTTCTAAAGCCTCTCTTTTTCTATATGACTTCTGTATGGCTTCTTTTTATGTAGGACCTCTCTGTGGGTTGTGCCTGAGAAACTTGGGAAACCTTTGCTTGCTACAAAATAGGATCTACTGCATAACATACATCAGAACAAGAGAAAGCAAAAGGTGTGAAGCCTCTCTTGTGCTCATTTATTTACACTCTGCCATTAACGAACTAGTCATAGCCATCAGTAAGGCTAAATGGACTGAGATGCTGGGAAGCTGTGAAGGAAATGTCATATGATAAATCACTTATAAATGGCTAACAGCTACTTCTGGTAACAAGTCAGGCTTGCTGATAGTTCCCTTTTTTCCCATAATGCACCTGTGTAACATGTGACGGGATAGGTTTATCTGGAAAGCACCTGCTCAGTACCAACTTAAAGACATTGATTTTCCAATGGCTTTATCCTAACTGTACCCATATGTATGCAAAACTTGAAATGCCACAAGTGTAAATCCCAGCAGTTCTTTAGCTCTTATAACATCTTCAGGATAGCAATCAAGTCTGCAAATTCATGCAGCTAATAGTGGCCATATTTTGAAAAGGTCAATTGCTGTGTCTGTCTTATTAAGGGTGATTAAAAGAATAAAATTATCTTCTCATGTTAACTCATCTACCTTGGGGCCCAAATCAATAAACAAAGACAGCTGACAAAGTTATCTCCATCTTCGGTTTGGCCCATTCCTCATACAATGGTGGCCGAACTGTTCATGAAATGGCTGTTTCATAGAACAGCTGACTTAAATGTCATTACAGTGCTCTACAACAAACTAAAATCAATGATGGCTTAACTTAAGTGTGCTGCAGATAACTGCAGAGGGATTTACCAGCTATGGTTAACACTCTCTTCTAGCTGCCCAGACCTCACGCAAGAAGCCAACAATTGGTATTTGAACATAGAACCACAGTCTAGAGCTCATGTATTAATGCAAAATTGAGTCAGTTATCACTGACCGTGTTATCACTGATATCTGTGTTAATACAGTGGCCTATGGACTGATGCAGCTAAGAAACAAATAAAACAGTTCCATTCAGCAACAAACAACAGTGCTGCTACTGAGGCAGTGATTTCTGGTGGCCCAGCAGAGCAGAAGATTGGCAACTCCAATCACTTCAGCTGCCAAATCTGAGTGTGGCTGTGACTGCTGTTAGAAGCTTTGAGCTGCTCTGTCTGTGCTGGTACTACCTTCCCTTGTGTAGAAATTACCCTTTGGGAAACAAATCCCCGAGTTCTCAGCACTACAGCTAACCAAACCACTCAACACAATCCTTCCTAGTGAACCGTGGAAGATGTCATGTGCCCTGACTGATGAAGGCCTAGCAATGGTAAATGGAATGAGCCAGTCACTATTTCACAGAACAGTTGTGTTAGCTGCTGGTAAGTTGTGCTGGTTTGAGCTCTTAGCCCGTTCACCCCACAGTAAACAGCCAACCTGAGTTGAAAGAGATAGGATTTCTGGATTAATCGATTTAAGGCAGGGACAACACTCACATTATGATTCCAATGAACTCTGCAGTGAAGATAAACCCAGTAAGGCAAAATGTCAGTCAAGAAAATACATATTGGGTTTTAATTCTGGAAATAACGCAGATCATGATGATATGAAAAATTTTCCCTCGAGGATCCCTTTTTGTTCAATATTACCTTTATTTTAGTAGAGCATAGAGACCAATAGACCTGAGGTATCTCACCAGGTGGAAACTACGCATTTGGGAACATGGGGCAGGTACTTACATGACATATGGAGCAACATAACAGGGAAGGAACTGTAATGCTGGGGTAACATGGTGAAATGGAGCCCTGCTTGGAGGCACACTCCCTGGCTTCAGTGTAGCATTGCAATGCTTCCTGCTTTCTGGTTCTGTGGGCCCATGAATCACAGGTTAAGGCAACCACCTGAGCCTAACAAGTGGTCTTAGAAAGGGAGAGGAGCACATACCCTCATCTGAATGAGTCAATGCATTAACAAGATGGGTCTTGTATTTAGACTACATAGTCACAGTAATGTACCACAGAGGTCAGCCATGCCCTGCCCTTACCCCGTGATGTCTGTCCAAAAGTTTTTTCTCTATGTCTCAACTGTTTTAGAGGGCCCAAAGACTATATCACAGAGGGGAATGAAAGGTGAACTCACCATAACCTCATCATTCCTCTCCTTGCACAAAAATTAACAAAACCTTGTTTGTTGAGGGCTACCGTAGCTGTAGCTATGAGCTTCTATGAAAAACAGTCTCATTTCTAATCTATTTCATGTATTTCTGATTCTTTTCCACACTTGAATTCTGTAACAGGGGGCTGGAGTACCTGGAAAGCTGGTGCTGGTTACAGGCACACATGGTGCCAAGTAAATGATTACTTTTTCTCTATCCCCACCTCTGAGCTGGGGATTTTCCACTACAGTGTCTTTGCTTAGGGAAAGTTTTAAAATGGCAGCAGAGTCTCAAGTTGTCTGATTTTAGTGCTGATAGAATGGTACTTGATTTGCTTGACTAAGGAAGCTGCTGGCAAAAAATGTTACAATTGGCAATTTACTTGTCTCCATGCATATTTTGGCTCCATATCAACTTTCTGAAGGTTTTTTCCAGACAAGTGCAGAACAATCACCACATCTGCCATGCAGAACTGTACTCTTTTTTTTAAATTCAGGTTTAGGATTTGCAGGATCAGAAACCTGTCTTGCACAAATAATACTAAACACAGGACATCTTATAGGAATAAATATTTGAGGCTTACTCCCCTTCTCACCCTCAAATATATAACTTTACATGATCTATTAACATTATAAAAAGTCATAGCTCTAAACAAGATTTGTCAATGCCCTCATGAAATGTCTTCTGAACTCAGATCACAAAAATGAAAAATGGAAGTAGTCCACATTACTAAATTACTGCAGTTCAGTTGCCAAATATTTACGCTCCTCTGGGCATTATCTTTTTTTTTCTGATAAAGCAAAAAAACCCCATTCTTAGTCTATATGCAACAGGCTTATATTACATATCATTTTGCATAGGGTGTACAGGGTTTTTTTGAAGACAATCATAGAATGCATTTGGATAAATATACAGCAGTCTTAAACCATACAAAAATATTTCTAGCCTAGCCAGACTTTTTATTTTTCATCTCAAATATGCAAAATAAATAACTCAGGAAAGATAATATTCAGCGCAAGTAAAGACATCAGATTCTAATTCTTATTGCCAGCAGACTGCTAGAAAAATTAACCCATCCTAAAAATAATTTGTAAAATGTAAGTCAGAAAAAAATGTAATTTAAATGAAAACTTGGAAAACATTAGAAAAGAATGCTGATTTAGTTCTAGTTCAACAAATCATCCCTATGTGACAAAGCTTTTAAATGCATATGTATCTATATACAGAGCATAAGCTCATGCTAAAATCTCATTTATTTTAATAAGACCTAAGCATATGCTTAAGTTCTTTGCTGAATTACAGCCCTAATATAGCTGATCTGTAAAGCCAAAATCTAGGATGATATAAAGTAATTGACATTATAACTTCAGCTTTCCTCATCAATTTGAGCTTCCAAAGTTCATCTTTAAAGGTGGCTCTGGAATCTCTAATTTTCTGTTGACATTTGTGACGAAGTTGTAACAGGGTTTATTGCTAACAGCAATATAAAGAATAATGACATAAGGAAAAAAAAAGTTAATATCTCTAACTGACTAAAAAGCTTCATAAAATGACAAACCATGAGATCCAGAGTGACTGGATAGAAATCTAATTTCTTTCTGTCAAATCCCCAATATTAGTCGAGAATTTTAAATCAAAGTTTCTTTGGAGTACTTCTTATTTTCTGCTACAATATGCAAGACAGACATTAATGGTTTGCAGGTTTTTCTAATCCAGCTAAATTTTCAAGTTTTCATACCTCACATATGCTGTATGTTGCTAGGAGAATTCCCCTGGAAATTAGTGAAGTCACATACATTTATCCAGCTAAAAATTGAGCTTCTCATTTATTATAATACCCAGCTAAGTTCACATATGTAGAAAGTTCAAAGGTAATAATACACGTGCATACTTATTTTCTAAATGTCTTCTTTATGTGTAACTGTTAAGTGCATTTCTTCTACTTTGATTTTTCAGGATTGTGATTTTACTTCAACACTTTTTTAAGGCTTTTTATTCCATTGCTTTAATTCACCTAAGTTCTTTCATGAGGGGATCTGAAAGTAAAGAATACAAAGAACCAAGAAGCATTACATTCCCTTAAACAGGGAAGAATCTGAAATAGAGAAAAATTTACATCACCACTTTCACATAGAAAATTTAAAAAAACAATTTCAAAAAAATTTACTTGCTAAAAATCTAATGCCACAATGTGATCAAGTTGTTTATTTTGATCTTCTACAGCCTGTTGTATATGATATTTAAAAATCAAAAGTGAAGTTGTATTTGTTAGCTTGGATACTTCCTGCCTGCTCTTTAATTAGATCCATTTTAAGTGGAATTTTTAAAAATCACATGAATATTCAGACTGCCGCTGTGAAGTATTCACCCTTGAAGTCAGTGTTTGTACCAGGAGCATGCTGCATGTGGTTCAGTCCAGTTTGGCAGTACCATCTCTTAAAACCACAAGTAATGGGTTAAAACCTGCCTGAGAGTGTCAGGCCCTACTGGATTCCTATCATAAGGGCCTTCTTCCAGACTAGATGATATTTCTGGGACAATATGACTCCTGGTTCCTGCCTCCCTTTATACATAATGTAGCTAACATTATACCTGTAATGCTTCTATGGGGCTTCAGATATATTAGCTTCAGAGTCTACAACAGTTTTGAGAGATTCAGTTTAACTCTTTGCTGTGTTTCATGGACATTTTAAACAATTTGCTTTAGTTTTGTTGACTGTGTTTGAAGTACATTTTATGTCTGATTTTTCAAGGTCAAAAGGTGCCAGCTATACAACAAAGGAAAATCAGTTACCAAAAATACTACTATATATTAATAAGCATTAGGACATATGAAAAAAACCTTAACTGCCTAGGTTTTAATTGTTGGTGAATTGTTTCCTTGTAAAATATTCATAAAAGACATCTAGATAAGCAGATAATCTTCAGTCTTTCAATCCTTAAATAGGTTTCTCCACTTCCAATACTCTATGTCAGAAGTTTCAACTTCAGCTCATGACTAACACTGCCAGCTGTCAGAAATATGTTCAGTTTTCATTTTGTACAGTTTGTCCTTTGCACAAATTTCAAAACACACTATTGGCTCCAACAATAGTTGTGAAGTAATTTTCTTTCTCTACACAATTTAAAATAACAGCACTATATTTAGTTGTTTTTAAGTATTTGACTAGAAGTCCCACTCAGACTGAAATAACATTTGACCAGTTTGATCTCTGCTTAGACGAAAGTCAGCTTCTTCCTTCCTAACCCTGCATGAAGAATACTCAGCTTAACGGCTTGGATTGATACCACCTGTATTTATCCATATACACAAATGAGCAGAAAGACAACTGCAAGTTTAAAAAACAGCTTAAATCAGCTGAAGTGGTATGGCAAACAAACCATCCACTGATGCCAGGAAAAGAGAAGAAAAGGGACTTGAATACTCTAGGTGGAGGAAAGGATGGTTTCGGATAGACTGAAGGAGTGGAAAGGAGAAGAGAAAGTTAAGAGCATTTGGGCAGCCATCACAATGTAGATAATTAAACAAAGAGAGGACAACGGCAATGTAACCCAGAATCCCTGACTACAGGAAATCCAAGGTCACTGAGCAGCAGACAAGATTACAATAGGGGAAACAAAAGACTTCAGGATGCAATCGTGGTTGCTAGAACAACTCCTGAACCACGGACAGATACAGTGAGAGGGTACAACTGAGCACACAACCAAGGTGGACAACAGATCTAATTGGGAGATGATGCCAGAAGCAAGAAGAATGTGGTGGAGTTCAGCTGCACATCTATGGAGAAGGGAAGGGAAAGTCTTTCTACAGTAATTATTATAAACACAGAAATCTCAACATGGCTTTGTAAAAAACTTCTTCTTTGCTGCCTTTGTCCTTTAGAGCTCAGAAGGGAGAAAAGCAGATAATATATGGCCGATATTCACAAGACAACCATCATTTGATACCTGTAAGGACAATTTGTGATAAATGTAAAGTAAGAAGCAAGGACCATTTCTAATAAATGTAAAGTAAGAAGCAACAAGAATAAGGAATGAAGCCAACTAGCATCAGAATCACAGTTTTTAAGTACATACCTCCTAACTGAGCACCTCCAGATGAAGCCATTCAGCATACTGAATATTGTGCCATTTTACAGACTTTTCACCTGAAAATGCTGTAAATATTACAAGAGTTTTAGGATGCTTGTGTTTTTTAAGTTTTTTCCTGATACCTTAAAACTTTTTAAATAGCTTTTGGTTCACTATCTTTCCAAAATGGCATGTAATTAGTAATTCTACTTGTATTTTGTTTTAATAGACATTCTGAGAAGATGGGCCTTTTAAAATTCCCTTACAAGAAGGAAGTTTTATTTTACTGAACCTCATAATTTCTATTTATAAATTACTTTTATGCTTCTGTCACTTTTGCAGTCTTTTGTCTAAGAGACTAAATCTATCAATATAAACATACAAATATGATGTAATGAATTATATATACTTTTAATAGATACATTTAAATACAGTGACATCCCTCCCTAATTACAAATTTTGTTTTAAAAAGACTTAAAAATTATGAAGTTTGAGACCAGATACAGAACATTTCTTTTTAAATGACTTAAAGCCTTAAAAAAAATTAGACTCTGTTGTAATTATTACAGGATCCTTAACAGCATTTCTAATTATAATCATTTACTCCATCCGATTTTCCTTGTTCATCTGATCATAATCTTGTCCCTTAAAATCTGAAAGTGTTTTCAAAAACCAAATAACAAGCTGCTAGACAACCATAAACTTCTCTCTTTACAGAAAGATCAGTTTTCACAGTAAGCTTTTAATCAGGTGTTATTCTAACTTCCACATATATCTTTTAAAATTTACAAAGTCCAGATTAGTTAGAGAATGTAAACCTGGCAGGAAAATAATGAGTGAAGTGAGGAACTGACTGGATTTTTAACTGTTCCATGACAGAAACTGGTTTGTTTTAGTGTTAACTGTTTCCATAAAGGACAAAGTATTTCTGGGCTTCACTGAAATACGGTGTCATACATCTTTTACTTGACATTAAGAAGTAGCATGCTCTTGTATGAAAAACATCCTGGCTTTCCCACTCAGTTTTCCTTCAGGATATCGAGGATGCAGTGGTTTATAAATGGAACACTGTTTTAATCTCTGATTTATGGACATTTTACTAATTTACATGAAAATTTTTAAAATAATGAACAATTTATTTTCTGTACTGCAAGGGACATTTTGCTACTGTATCGCCACATTGGAGCTTTTCTAATCATCCTTAACAATAATTTAACTGCAAAACCTAAAAGAGATTGGCATCCCCCCTCCAGCATCCAGAGACCTCCAGCCTCAAAAAAAGGCATCACAACCACTTTGTAACTGCTACTTAAATTCCTTAAAATGTTTCCTTCTACTGGTATAAGGGAAAGAAGAGAACATTCAGATATGTAAGCAGTAGATTTTGTATCTGATGATTAATTGCTCCAACTGCATAGAGAGGAACATGCTATAAAATGTCTGAGCAGTGGAAAGTTGTGCTGAAAGATGCCAAGATAATATACTTATTTTTTAGTTTAAAGATATATATTATGCTCCCACTGAAGTCAGTGGCAATTTTGACTGTGACATCAACTGGAGCAGGCAGGGTAGGTATTCTGTATTGCTCCTACACCTGTCATTATGAAGGTGATAATGATTATTCTGACATTTTGAAACACACAGCTTTTTTAAGGCTCTGGTTTACTGAACACAAAGAAGCCTGACTCATAATAATGTGTTTTAGTATTTGTAGAAAGAAGCTGTATGCAATATATGCCTCCAGATTTCCACATTGTTTCATCCCCAGCAGATGTCAATTTGTATTTGAGAATGCAAGAAAGCACATGACAAAGAGCCTTATACTGCTCCAAGAACTGACAAAAAGCTTCCATTAATTTTGTTTCTCTTTGGATACTGCTATATTTTTAACCTCATTTACAAATTGTATCTTTGCATTCCCTCTGTTGTACATGGATCAGCTTAAGATGATTGATTCTACTGTCTCAGAGGTTGCTGAATTCAGTGATCTTATATGCGCCACATTTACTGTAATAAATGAAACTCTTTGGACTGAAATCTAAAGACACATACTTCAACTTAACCTTTTCACCAGTGTAAAGCTGTTGTACTGAGGAGTTAAAGGAAGCTGGTATTCCCTTCTCTATTCTTTTGCACAGCCAGATGAATTCACTCTCGGAAGAACTTACTACTATGATTCTGTTTCCTACAGATCAAACTAAGAGCTGATACGGGACTGAAGAATCTCCACAATGGTACCATGAGCGTGATCGGGGAGTCCCAGTTTTCAAAGGAAAAGGCAACAATATTTTCAGAGCTGTCAGATTTTCTGAATGAATACAATTCAATAGGATTAATCTGTTTTCCTTACAACTTGAATTTTGGCCTTACATCTGTGATAGGCAAAATACAACTCTCAACTTTCTGACAGACCTGGACCAAGGTGTGAATAATTTTAATGCCAAAATTGGATTTTTAGTAAAAGTCATCAAGAATATTTGCTTTGAGGTTTCTCTCAAAAACATGATGCTTTTAGCTGAGTTTCCTCTTACATTTTTGTTTGAATTCTCAGTGTATGCAAACCTTATGCAAACTGCAGCCAGAACAAAGTCAGAACTCTTGCCAACAAAACCTGCTGAGTTGCACACAGCTTTAAATATTTTACAAGGTCTGAAGCTTTGTTTGCTCTCATTTGAAAGAACTGTTAGGATACTGCTCACAGTTTGCCTGACCTCAGCCTGTAATTTGGAAGGTTTACTCTCAGGCATACCTGTAACTTTCCACTTCACACTCAGTCTCAACTATTTAGGAAGAATCGAGTGGGCAAAAAATGGAAGGAGAGTCTCAGTCTATGTCAAAAATGGCATTACTTGTTTCCAAGTCACTGAGAAGTTAGAAAAAAAAGTTCTTCAGTGCTTACAAATCAATGTCCTAAAGGATAAACAAAGCAATATACTGTGTGGGGCTTGATACCTATCACGCTAGTGAACATGATGATCATCACTGTAAGAACCATTCCATAATGTGTAGGCTAGAAAGCTGTATTATCACAGGTGACTTCAATCTGAGAAACATATAAATAATGTCATGATGTCTAAATGCAGGCAATGGAGTATTCCACTCCTAGTGTAAACAGAATGTATCCATGTTTATTTTTCCAACTTTTTAATTTCTAAGTATCACTAATGAAATAGTGATAACAATAATTATTAATAACAAAAATTATCAGTAACAATTTTGTAACTCTAAAGACACTGCACAGATAAAGAAGACCTGGACGTTGAAAGAAAAAGTAGCAGTATTTAAGTGGCAAGGAACTCTAAGTTGAGCAGATTTCCATAGTGAACAGAAGAAAACTGAAGCTACTAATATAAGTGCATGTATTTATGCATCTATCAGCATTTTTAAAAGGCTAATTTTATATTGCTAAAAATCAGTGAATCAGCTGCCTGGGAGAAAAATGTGAATGGCAGTAGAAAACATTTTAAGGATATCAAGAAAGATTTGAAAAAGACAGACATTTCGGATAAATGTGACAGCAGCAAGGATCTGTATGTACTGTATATAGTCTGTAACTATATACAAAAATATATACACAAATGGAAGAAGCAGGAAACTGTCAGCAATAAAGATAAACTAAAATCTGGAAACTTTCGAATACTGGTAAAGAAATCAACAGCTCTAAGGAGAAATCTATGGTCCATAGGGATAAGGACAATAACAAGATTTTCCATACATTAGGAGCAAGTAATAGGTTCTTAATATTGGATCTAGACCATGGCCACACAGACACAGTAGAATGTTAGTAAAAGGCAGCATACAGTTATTATTTCTGGTCTGTATCTGCAAAGGAAAAAAGCAGATGATTTATATATTCCAGGAGAAGATAATTATACAATTTCCATGTGAAAACTAAGCAAAGATACCATACAAATACTAGGGAAAAAAAAAATTTTAAGCCAGCAGGTCAATGTAATTTGCATTTAAAATTTTTAAAGAGCTAGAGAGTTCAGAGTTATCTGAACCATAACTGTTGATTTTCAGTAACTGTTGGAACATGAGAAAAGTTCTAGAAAACTAGAAAAAAGCTACTGTTGAACATGTGTTTAAAAGGCGAGCAGTCCAGATAATTACATATTTATCAACTTGAGATTGATTCTAACAAAATCAATCACTGATACAGCTTAATTAATGTACAATTTTTAAAAGGTACTAAAAATATAGCCCGTCAATTGAAACATAATGAAAATAGAGCCTGACAACCCAACTGACCATTTTTTTGCTAAGTCTCCAAGATTGGAGTACTCCTTCTGACACTTCTGTATGACAACTGACTCTGTACTGCACAGCATTTTGGCTAACACAAAACTAGGAGTATTGCAAAGGTTAAGAACTGGTTAACTTGAACAACGTGATGTTTAAAATGAGTAAGATAATTTCTTTCCCTAATGACTATTTACTGCTATTATCAGTTATCTGGAAGAAAAGGTAAAATTATCATTGCTAAAACCTGTAGATGACACAGTTTGGAAGACTGGTAAGCAATGATAAAGATGGGTCACTGGTACAGAATGGGGTCACTTAATAAAATGGATATACTCAAACAGTATGCAATTTAAGACAGCCAGTCATGAAGCTCTGTATCAAACTACGTTACCACAATGGGCACTTTCTCATCTTACAACCTATAAATTAAACCATCTAGTGATAATCATCCTTTCAGCTGCTGGGCATGGGAAAGCTAATCAGCACGAGTCAGATTCCAGCCACAGCCTTGGATTGCAATTTTGGTATTATGCCATCTGACAGCTAACAAAAAAAGCTGCAAATAATAACACAGACTTGCAACTCTATTGCAACCTGATAGTAACAACAATACACAGATAGTCCTCTTATCCTCAGTATCTCCAAAAAGGACAGGAACAGTCTGCCTAGGTTCAGAATCTTTGCAAGATTTGAGAGGCAAATACATGGGTCATACTATTCCTTGTGCCTGAAAGTTGTTTCTGACATGGGGAAATAAGGAAATCTCTTCATGCTAGAAAAAAATTATGAACTGTAAGAAGTTATGAATGACAAGAACCTTGAATCTAATGAGATGGCAGATGGAAAGTTTGCAAAGATGGGAAGACCATGGTCAAATAAAGGGACAGGAACATGGCTTTCAGTGACAGCATTTTTAAAGGATCAGCTCAAGGAAAAGATGTTGCAGTAAGTAATGCATAGTGTAACTGAGGCTTGCTCTAAAGATACACAACTGAGAATGATAAGAAAAAGGGATGCTAAAGGAGCAGAAGCAGCAATGAACAGCTTAAATATGTGAGACAAGGAAGAAGAAATATAAATCTCACAGTTTGCACAAAAATAGAAAAGCTGACGTGTGGAAGGCTTACAAAGGTCAATCAAAATTGCGATCATATTTCCAGCAAAACTGCAGATGTTTTCAAATACTAAGCACTGAATGCATAACATTGGGCAGAGACATAACACTATCACTAGTGTTCAGATAAAAGGAAGACAAATTGGTTACGTCTGAGGAGCATGCAACTTAACTTACAAATCTTTATTAAGCCTTCGTACCTCAGATCTGAACTAAATAAATCATGCTATCAAAGACTCCCAGGGAAAAAGACTCTTGTCTGAGAACAGTAAGGCCCTGCATTACCACCCTTCCAGACTTCTCCTGTCTCCCTTACTATGTGTGTTCATGCAGCACAGCAAAGGAAGGCAGCAAGAGAGGTTGCAGTGCAGACACAGTTAAAACCACCACATGAAAGCTTTTCAAAATGGGGTGGGAGGGAAGCTTAGCTGGCCCAGGAGTTTTCTTAGCAAAATAGAGGGGGGGGGGGAATAAACAAAGGTGAAGGAATTACGGAAAGTTTTATCATCTGTCCATTGTACCTTGAAAACAAGTACTGCGTCCTTTTCTCTTGTCTCATAGGTCCAAGACATATATCATTTTTTTCTTCTTTAGCAACTCCAGGACACCCTTGTTTTCCTTACCATTCTCATTTCTAATTCTTCTATTCTCTTCTTTCTCAAAATCCTGCCTTAAAAAACATTCTCCTAGAAATGCTTTCTGCTCTTTTTCTCTTCTGTGCCCATCTGCTATGTCCTTTTAATCCTATCTGCCTTAAATAATAACCCTTTTAGGATAAGAAAATTATCATATTCAGTGGTTCACAAACGCACATTTAGGCTTATGGGCATGCATTTAGGTGGCAGCACTGAGCTGCACAGGCTTAAAAAGCTCTGCCCATCAAACGCTGCAACGGAGCTGGCTTCTGTTCACAAAGTGTCCTGCTAATCAGCATGCTCAGAATGGAAATGATTTGCTGTGAATAAAACAAAAAAAGTATTACATGATAACAATTATTAAATATTAAAACCTAAAAATACTCATATTTGCCATACATATAACTACCAATTTTATCTATTAAAATGCTGACCTATATAAAATTATTTCAATTTAAAACAAATACTTATGATTTTGGTAAGATGGCTGCTCATCATTCAGATTATTATATCTACGTATTTCACACTAGAACTGTAAAAAAGGATTTTTGGATTAAACAAGAAAGATTAGATTTAAAAAAGCAGATTAGTTATCTTTAGTAAAGTAAAGGTTATACATTTCAACTACCATAAAGAATTGCAAAACTTCAGTACGTGTAGGGTTAAAGGATGGAAATGTGCTGTAACCTGCAGTGGAAATTTCCACTGCGTGCTTTATTGGCAGAGGAATGAGCCATACCCATGGTAAGGGGGGGGGAGGGTGGTCTCTTCATAAACACATTGGAATGCTGTGTCACATTATTTTTCCTTCCAGCCTTCAAACCAGTTTTTGGTTTTGGTCTTCCTGAGTTTTCTGGGCTCACAATGCACACAGATCCACTAAAACTTGTGGGACATTTGCCTAAGAACAAACTGCAGGATCATATTTTAGCTTGCTCTCCTGTTTTCTCATACTGACACATTGTACTCCCTGTAGTATTCTCCAGTCTTTGTCACCCATTCAGTCAGTCATCTTTTTTTATTATTGAATGTAACTGTTTGCCCCTTTTTTCATTCTGTACAGCCAACACTTAATTATGGATATGGGAAAAACTGTAAGGTTTTGGGGACAAGAACTGTTCTGTCTGTAAAACAGCAGTTCCTATGCTTCCAAGCTAGTAATTGGTTACAGGATACAAGAGAAAAGTTAGGAATATTTGGAGAGAAGTTACCTAGAAAGTCCCAAGAAGCTCAGTACTGGAATCTGAGCTATTCAATATTTTTATCAATGATTGAGAAAAAGCCTTGCATGGTGAAGCAACAACATGGGCTGCATTGTTATTCACAATAGTCAAGAGTAAAGCTGGCTGCAAAGGAACTGCAAAAATACATGTTTGCCTGATGCAATGACAACCACAAGATATGAAAGGGTTAACAGAAAAAAAGTCCCTAAGTATATGTAAAAATATGGGCTTAACTGAGCTTTTGCACTTGGGGAATAAAATCTTAGTCAATGTGGATAGTATTCTGAAAGCATTAATTCAGCAGTGTGCTGGTTTTGGCTGGGATAGAGTTAATTTTCTTCATGATAGCTGGTATGGGGCTGTGTTCTGGATTTGTGCTGAAAACAGTGCTGATAACACAGGGGTGTTTTCGTTGCTGCTGAGCAGCGCTGACACGGAGTCAAGGCCTTTTCTGCTTCTCACCCCACCCCACCAGCGAGTAGGCTGGGGGTGCACAAGAAGTTGAGAGGGGACACAGCTGGGACAGCTGACCCCGACTGACTAAAGGGATATTCCATATCATATGATGTCATGCTCAGCAATAAAAAAATAGGGGGAAGACAAAGGAAGGGGGGGACGTTCGGAGTGATGGCGTTTGTCTTCCCAAGTAACTGTTACATGTGACAGAGCCCTGCTTTCCTGGAGATGGCTGAACACCTGCCTGCCCATGGGAAGTAGTGAATGAATTCCTTGTTTTGCTTTGCTTGTGCACACGGCTTTTGCTTTACCTATTAAACTGTCTTTATCTCAAGCCACGAGTTTTCTCACTTTTACCCTTCCGATTCTCTTCCCCATCCCACTGGGGGGGCCAATGAGCGAGCAGCTGCGTGGTGCTTAGTTGCTGGCTGGGGTTAAACCATGACAAGTAGGAATCAGAACATTACACAATGCTCTGAATTATTAGGAAAGGAATAAAGAAAACATAAATGGTTATGCCTCTTTATAAATCCATTTGATGGGTTAATGAATCCTTGAATGCTGCTCACAGTTCTTTTCTCACTGCTAAAGAGAATATGCTGGAAACAGAAAAGGCATAAAGAAGTAAGTGACAAGGATAGTGGGAGATACGGTTTCCACATGAATACAGCCTGAGCAGAGGAGGACTTTTCATCTTAAAAAAGCAGTATCTCAGAGATGACATAAAATTATTATTTGAGTGAAAGTAAATAGAAAATAGTTACTAAATATTTATCTCAATTTAAACACTAGAGGGCCCCAAGGAAACCACCCATCATCAGATTTTATAATCTCAAGAGAAAATATTTTTTCAGCATAACACAGTTCACTGAGGTATTTCTTGCTGTAAAGTGTTGTGGTAGTCAATATTTTAAGGGATTCAAAAGAAAAGTGACAAAATGCAGTGAATCCAGTGAGCAGTGGTGAAGCTCCACAGCTTCTGACTCAGGAAATACTTAGATGGAGGATGCCCAAGCAGAAGGTATGCCTTCTCTCACTGAGTCTTCCCCAAGCAGCTGCCGTGGAGCCACTGTAGAAGGCAGACTCTGAGATGAGACAAACCTTTGGGATGTCCTAGCATGACAAATAAATGCTCCTGACACTAAGCATGCAACACCAAGTTTAATGATAACCTAATACCAATATCTAAAAGCTGTGAAACCGACATTTGTAACAAGAGTGACTGAACAGCAGGGCTCAAAGGGTTGTAGTGAATGGGGCTACATCTGGCTGGTGACTGATCACCAGCAGTGCTCCTCAGGGCTCAATTCTAGGGCCAGTTCTGTTCCATAAATTTATCAATGATCTGGATGCAGGAGTTGAATGCACCATTTGCAAGTTTGCTGATGATACCAAACTGGGAGGTGCCGTTGAGTCTCTTGACGGACAAGAGGCCTTGCAGAGGGATCTAGATAGACTGGAGCACTGGGCAATCATCAATGGCATGAAATCTAACACAAACTAACACCGGATTCTGCACCTAGGATGGAGTAATGCTGGGTACGAGTATAGATTGGGAGAGGAGTGGCTGGAGAGCAGCCCTGCAGAAAGGGATCTGGGGGTGCTGGTCGACAGCAGGCTCAATGTGAGTCAGCAGTGTGCCCTGGCAGCCAAGAGGGCAAACTGCATCCTGGGGTGCACCAAGCGCAGCATAACCAGCCGGTCAAAAGAGGTGATTGTCCTGCTGTATTCAGCGTTGATGCGGCCTCACCTTGAGTGCTGTGTGCAGTTCTGGGCCCCACAATTCAAGAAGGATGTGAAGGTCCTTGAATGCCTCCAGAGGAGGGCAACAAAGCTGGTGAAAGGGCTGGAAGGCATGTCCTGTGAGGAGCGGCTGAGGACTGTGGGCTTGTCTAGTTTGGAGAAAAGGAGGCTGAGGGGCGACCTCATTGCTCTCTACAGCCTCCTGAGGAGGGGACGTGGAGAGGGAGGTGCTGAGCTCTTCTCCCTGGTACCCAGGGGAGGTTTAGACTGGACATTCGGAAGCATTTCTTTACCGAGAGGGTGGTCAAACACTGGAACAGGCTTCCTAGAGAGGTGGTCGATGCCCCAAGGCTGTCAGTGTTTAAAAGGTATTTGGACAATGCCCTAAACAACATGCTTTAACTTTTGGTCAGCCCTGAAGTTGTCAGGCAGTTGGACTAGATGGTTGTTGTTGTTGTAGGTCCCTTCCAGATGAAATATTCTATCCTATTCTATTCCATTTGTCACATACTGAGAATTCCCAAAGAAATGCTAATAGTGTAAAACATGCAAAAGAAGAGAGATTTTAAAAACATTTAATACTAACCTAGCTCTATTCATCTTGCAACAAAAGGATTTTACCAATGGTATCAGTAAGAGTACAGTTAAATGAATGCTGAGTGACTGATATTAAAACTCCCATCTGAGCTGTCTGTATCCCATTATGGTTAGTAATAGTTAATAATTATCTCTTCGGTAGTTTCTATGTCTAACCAGATAGTTAGGTTAGAGTGTATCTATCAAGGAGTGTAAATGATAAAGTACTTAGGCTCAGACTACATATAAGTTAAATGTAATATGTTTGTATTTTTTGAAGTTTTGTTTTTTCTCTTTGTAATATTTCATTTCACATAATTTTTAGGGACTTTGATTTAACAAAATCAGTCTACAAGATTGAGAATCCAAGAAATTACTCTGACGGGGTCACAGCCAGAGCATGTGGCTTAAAATTCAACAGTTCAACTAGTGCTGTAGATTTTTTCTAGTTACTGCTGGTAAGCTTTCAAAAGCTCTTTGAAAACCAACCTTTGCACCTACCAAAAACCAAAAAAACCCAAAACAATATTCAACTGATTTTGAGTCCAGGCTGAATGGCCAAGTAGCAAAGGGACAGCTTGTATAACAAAATCGTGCAACTTACGAATATGGTAACCATTATGGCAATTGACGTTCTTGTTCCTCTACCTTGAAGATAGCATAATAGAATTAGACAATTTTGGCACATTCAACACAGATGATGAGACATCTACCACAGAATTAGAGATTAAATAGGTGACGAAACTTGGAAAAGTGACAGCTAAGATAAGAGCGGTATGATTAAGGGCTATGAAATTATGAATGCTACGTGGAAGGTGAACATGGAATGACTGCTCAAAATTTCTTTATTAAAAAAAATTGCAAGGGATCAAATTAAATTATCAGACAGAAGTATTTACATGGACAAAATTTTCCACACAGTGAATAATTAAATAATGGAACTGACTGCCACAGGATTCTCCGAATATAAACACTATAAATGGAGTTTAAAAAGCAATTAGACTAAAAAATGGAAGAAAAGAAATCAAGTAAAAGCCTCTAAACACAAAGACATATTTATAAATTCCATTCACAAGTCACATATTGCCTGAAGCTAGAAGGGCACATCAAAGGAAATAACACTATATTCCTGTCTTGCTTGCAAACTCTTCCCCTGAGCAGCTGCTTTTGGCCATTGGCAAGGACAGGGTTCTGGGCTAGATGGAATTTTGACCTGATCTAGTACAATATAAAGATAATTATTTCAGATTTGCATACAACATTTGGTCATGCAGTTTATAGAATGAACATCAACTCAATATGAGTAAGCTCATTTCTCAAGGTGAAACAGGAAGAACAAAAATAGTTAACCATACATGCACCTCTAATTAGCTCTCAGGATATATATTAACACATTTGAATAATTTTAGGCAAAAGAAATTACAAAATATAAGCGGGCAACATGGCTTGCTTTAATTAAAAAAACAAGGTTTGATATTTTTCTTATGAAGCTTTTCAATATTCTTTAAATGTGAGACGTAATGTGTGCCAATGAAAACTTTTTTTTTTCTTCTTTAAGGAGATAAGTCAAGCAGAATGCAGTAATCCATGCAATATTTCCTTGTGATTTCTTCTCCAATGTCAGAATTTCTTGCATGTTTGATAACTTAGGATAAATAACAAGTGGCTCCAACTTGACAATTATTATTTTTCTGTTTTCTTGTGTCTTGGGATATATTTTTAATAAAAAATGTTCTAAAATTAAAGAAGGTATTTAGATGCATTTGCTGGCATTCTGTGGTAAGCCTGCTGTGAATTAACCACCATCTATCCCAAAGAGAGTTGCATCTTTCCTTAGGAATGATCACCGATCCCTGTTACTGCCTATTGTAATTCTTAAGTCCATTTTCTATTACTGATTTACAAAGCTATCACAGCTATCCTTCAGAAAGGGAGATAGTGGTTGATGTGCACTGCTTCAGTTTGGACATCTCTGCTGAAACTTATCTCAGAATATTTACAGTAATTTGCAACTCTAAGGAACTGTGGTATGAAGTTATTATTACTGTATACTTTACTATGCAGTGTGTGAATTACTCATTCCTTTTTATGATGATAATTTATTTTTAGGTGAAGATAAAAAGAAAAAGTAAAGTTTGGTTACTATCTGTTTCAGCCAGTTCCTGCCTTGGTTTGCTTTGCTGTTTTGTGAACTCTTCATCTTTATAGAATATAGAGGTCATTTAGCTGAAGCCACACAGAGCTCAGAAACTCTGTTTCACAGGAAATTTTGAATTTGGCCCAAATGTATTGTAACTATTTTTACATCTACCTTTAAAAAAGTTAATCTGGAAAAAATGTGCTGAACAGAGATTTTCAAAAACAAAATTCACCCTGTAACTTTTAACACAGCTGAAATAAACTGTCAAATTTGTCAAATTAATTCTGCAAATTGCCAGAAATAAGGCCAAGAATATGAGACCTTCCAAACACCCTTCTAATGGAGAAGGGAACTACAGCTATAACCATGCTTCACAACAGCTGATATCGTTAGAATACTGACTTGAGACAGGATTCACAGGTTTCAAATCAACTTTGCCACAGAGCTTTTATCCTCCAGCACAATCCTTCCATCTGGGCTATAGGGAGGTGTGGAACACAGGCCCAACCATTGTTACTGTTGTAAAACTAGAGAGATTCTGTTATTCTGCAAAAATATAGAGAAGTGAAGTCTACAGCTAGATGGTATCCACTTCATAAAAATCCAGTTTGGTCATAGAAGCAGCATGGACTGTGATAGCTAAAGCAGTAACTCAGGATGTGAAGTAGTATCAAGTGGATATGGTTCCAAGGATGTGTTTGAGAGGGAGATACCATTCCTCTGTGGAATTATGTTTATGGGCATCAGTGATTCCCTATGTTACATACACATGCCTAATACATTAAAAGGAGCTATAAATCTAATTTATTTTGAGATTTAAAAATCTAATGGAATGATGAGAAATGTTTTATACTATCTTTGTGTCAGTAGCAACAAATTATGAAGTCTTGATCAACATGCCAAAATTATAAGCCAAGCTAAGCAGAAGTGCCCAGACCAGTGTTAAAGGAAGAACTGGCTGCTTGAAGCAAGGCAGGCATAGACTTGATCATGCACAAATTTTAAACACACATTCTTAAGAAGAAAAAACAGTAGCAAAAGAGCACAGCTATTTTTGCTAGATACCCTATATCCTGTATCTAACAAAAAGCTCCTGGATATGCATTTAAACAACTTGTACTAATTTAAATCCAAATGACTTTCAGTGCTATTTAAGCAGATGTATTGAAGCTACTGATGGCTACTGAAAACATTAAAATGATAAACTACTCATTAATGATAAAGAGTCAGACCCTTATCCATCTTTAGTATTGTTAAATCAAGGACAGCACTAATGAAATCTGGTTTGTCACCATTCAGTTTAAATGAAGGCTAAGAAATAGAAAGCTTACTATAATCAAAGCAGGGTTCAAAAGGAAAAGTCCCTCTCAGAAACAGTTTCAAAGTTTTAAACTAATGATAAAAATTCAGATCTTAACAGATGGGCAGTGAGAGATTCTAGTTCATGCTGACCTTTTTATCAAAAGGCCAGAGGCAGACAGGATATCTGTAGCTAGGGCACATTTGAAGCACTACGCTACTTAGCATCATAGAATCATTAAGGTTGGAAAAGACCTCTAAGATCATCGAGTCCAACCGTCGACCCAACACCACCATGCCCACTAAACCATGTCCCTAAGCGCCTCATCTACACGTCTTTTAAATACCTCCAGGGATGGGGATTCAACCACTTCCCTGGGCAGCCTCTTCCAATGTTTAACCACTCTTTCAGTAAAGAAATTTTTCCTCACGTCCAATCTAAACCTCCCCTGGCACAACTTCAGGCCATTTCTTCTCGTCCTATCGCTTGTTACTTGGGAGAAGAGACCGACACCCACCTCGCTACAACCTCCTTTCAGGTAGTTGTAGAGAGCGATGAGGTCTCCCCTCAGCCTCCTTTTCTCCAGGCTAAACAACCCCAGTTCCCTCAGCCGCTCCTCAGAAGACTTGTTCTCCAGACCCCTCACCAGCCTCGTTGCCCTTCTCTGGACACGCTCCAGCACCTCAATGTCCTTCTTGTAGTGAGGGGCCCAAAACTGAACACAGTATTCAAGGTGCGGCCTCACCAGGGCCGAGTACAGGGGCACGATCACTTCCCTACTCCTGCTGGCCACACTATTTCTGATACAGGCCAGGATGCCATTGGCCTTCTTGGCCACCTGGGCACACTGCTGGCTCATGTTCAGCCGGCTGTCAACCAGCACCTCCAGGTCCTTTTCTGCCAGGCAGCTTTCCAGCCACTCTTCCCCAAGCCTGTAGCGCTGCATGGGGTTGTTGTGGCCAAAGTGCAGGACCTGGCACTTGGCCTTGTTGAATCTCATACAGTTGGCCTCGGCCCATCGATCCAGCCTGTCCAGGTCCCTCTGCAGAGCCTTCCTACCCTCGAGCAGATCAACACTCCCGCCCAACTTGGTGTCGTCTGCAAACTTACTGAGGGCGCACTTGATCCCCTCATCCAGATCATTGATCAAGATATTGAACAAGACCGGCCCCAAAACTGAGCCCTGGGGAGCACCGCTCGTGACTGGCCGCCAGCTGGATTTAACTCCATTCACCACAACTCTCTGGGCCTGGCCGTCCAGCCAGTTTTTGACCCAGCGCAGAGTACACCTGTCTAAGCCGTGAGCCACCAGCTTCTCGAGGAGAATGCTGTGGGAGACAGTGTGAAAGGCCTTACTGAAGTCCAGGTAGACCACATCCACAGCAGAATCCGACCCTGTCCTCACTGTAGTGATTGTTCAAGGTTTGTATCAGTAGCATTGATATTCTTCATTTCTGAGCTGATCACATGTCCTCAAATCAAACATGTTCTAACCCTTTCTATAAAAGAAAGGGAGCCAGATAGTATAATCTTTTGTTAATTCAATACATGCTGTGACTATAACCATCTCTCACATATTAATTCAATACATGCTGTGCCTATAACCATCTCTCACATGTTACTCACTTTGCATGTTTTAGTGTTTACTGCACAACTGGAGGGCTTGGTGAATGAGGGGAGAGCAGTGGGTGGTGGTAATTTCAATTTTAGTAAGGCTTTTGACACTGTCTCCCAAAACATCCTTATAGACAAACTGATGAAGTACAGACTAGATAAGCAGACAGAGAGATGGGTGGAAAACTGGCTGAATTGCCAGGCTCAAACAGATGTTGTAAGTGGCACAAATCCAGCTGGCAGCCAGTCACTTCACCCTAGGGGTCAGTACTGGCACCAATACTGGAGTGAGTCCACTGAGGGGCCATGAAGACAATTAAGGAATTGGAGTATCTGAATACAAGGAGAGGCTGAGAGAGCTGGGACTGTTCAGCCTGGAGAAGAGAAAGCTCAGGGGGATGTTATGAATGTGTATAAATGGGGGGGGGGGGGGGGGGGGGGGGCAGGGGGCGGGGATGACAGCCTAAAGAAGATGGAGTTAGACTCTTCTCAGTGGTGCCCAGTGACAGGACAAGAGGCAATGGGAAGAAACTGAAATACAGGAAATACGGTTTAAACAGAAGAAAAAACTTTTTTACTGTAAGGGTGATTGAACACCAAAACAGATTGCCCAGAGAGATTGTGGAGTCTCCATCCTTGGCAACATTCACAACCCGAATGGACCTAGTCCTAGGCATGTCTGCCCAAGCTGACCCTGCTCTGAGCAGGGAGGTTGGACTAGACAATCTCTAGAGGTCCCTTCCGACCTCAACTATTCAATGATTCTATCATTTAATTCACGTCATAAATTCCTCTAAACAGGCACCTTACTGTCTTGTACATTAATAAAGCATAACGTGACAATCTACAGAAAATTCCAATGACTGATTCAATTACACACTGAACTGATCTAGAGGCTTTCTGTCGTTTCCCTAGTGGGACACTTGGAATAGAAGGGTCTTCTACTTTCTCTGATATGCTTTTTTTCAAAGGCTGAAGAATTATTACCACCTGCAAAACATTAACTGAATAAACAACACCCAGCAATTTAAAACATCTGCTTTTTGTGAGCAAATCTGAAAAAACAAACTGAAAGCTTTCTAATAAAAATGCTGTCTATCAGTATAATCTTGAAGCAGTCTGACAAGTTGCCCAATTCTTTCATGGCTGGTGCCTTTTAAAGCTACTCCCTGTTGTGCGGCTGTTTGCTGAAGTTCCTAAAGTCTGTTTTGTCTTGCCAGCATTACTCTCCTTGCTCACAGTTCAAAGGCATGCCATGCAAAGCACAGCATTTTTATGATATTAACAATTATAATTGTTTATTGTTTTATCTTGCCCTGAGTACGCCAGATATTTCTCAGAAAATGTATCACAGAAACACATGGGCCTGCCTTTATCTCATTGATAGTCTTCATGGCTAATATGGCACATTTCCTTTGTGCCATGTTGGTTATTTGGTGGTACAGAAACAGCAGCTTCTTGTGTTCATGAAATCACTTCCCCTATCATTTAGAAAACTTAGGACCAGTGCAGCCTTCTCCCATAAGCAGTTGCCATCTGCACGCTGAACTATAGACTGGAGCAATATAACTAAACAGTCGCTTTGCCCCTTCCCTGGGATGGCAAAAGAGAAGAGGTTGAAAAGCCCATTCATGCCTCCTTCTCTAGCCTCTGGCTGCTGGCAAATTCAGCACACCTGAATTACTGTGTAACCTGGGCATCGCCTTGGACTCAGACTTTGTTCAAGAAGGTTCCACAGTCTTACACTGAGGCTATGTTTGATTGCCACTGATTTTTTTCCGAAAAGCAGAGATCCCTTTTCACCTGCATAGCAAAAATTTCAAGCTTTATTATCACATTTCTATTAGGGCTTTTCTGCCTTTGACAGATGATACGTTGTCCTGCTCATACGTATGAAGAAGAAAACTTTTTTCAACTTGTTATTTTGGCCCTGATACAATCTTCTGGGCAGTTTTTCACTGGCACTTTTTTCTTCTTCTCTAGGAAATACAAGACATTGTCCTCTTGCCCCAACTTTAAGACTCTTGGGCCCAAAGCCCTATCTATGATTTCCCATTTTTACTAAGATACTGACTTCTGTATTCCATCAACTACCTTCTCCTGAAATACCCCTGATGCCTGTAAGCAACACTCTAAAATACTCTTCACTAGAGTGCCTACAAAAGCATGATAGTTCAGTTTGTGGTTTGCTTATCATACTGACCAACAGTATCGCAATGTCCCCTTGTACTTGTCTGATGGTAGCTAGTGTCACCTTTTTTATATTGGTAGATTTTTGACAAAAAAAACCACACAGTGGACTCCTGGTCCATGAATGAGGCTTGCTGGCATTAAAATAATGCTGTTATTACTCTATGAGATAATGTGAGTAATTAGGTAATAATAATTATCACAACTATTATTATTAATAATATCAAGACATTTCTTTAAGCTATTTATCTTGCTACAGTATAAAACCTGACAATATCATAGAGTAATAAATTCAAATACAGACTTTCAGTAATAAACAAATGGGATCTCCTCTAGCCCTATAATCACTGAGAAATACTAGCTTTTACCAGAAGGTGGTGCTTATGTGCCACTAAATAAAAACGACGACACAGTCCCCCTTTTTGGCGGCTTTAAAAAACATTTTCTTAATCCAAAATAGTAAAAATCAGTTATCAAAACTGCAGCTTCTTGTCGGGTAATTTAGTAATACAAACTTAAATAATCGATACTTACAACACCTAACATGTTCTCTTCTTGTAAAAAAACATTATAAATTATTTCTTATTGTTTTGTGCACAGACTAATACTTGACAGCACTAAAAACCTATTTCACTATCAGTCTGCATGTAAAATGAGATGAAAGCCCAGTTTAAAAAGCTTGGAAAAGTCATCTCCTGTGGAAGAAAGATATTGGTTCCTTTCTTGACAGTTCAGTCAATCTTTTCAAAACGAAGCACAGAAATCATAAATGATTGTTTCATTTTCTGTTCTAGTATGTGGGAACTTGCCTGAAATTGGAGGACCATGTCGTTGTTTTTATTTAGTGGCACATAAGCACCACTTTCAGGTTCTCTACTGGGTAAGGGCATTTAGTTGAGTTTATAGATTGGATGGTAATTCTGTGATGAATCAGGCAGATACCTCTCCAGTCTTGGTAGGGTAGTGTCTGTCTGCATCTTTTGCTCCAGGATGTGACCATTATTCTGTGAACCTGAATTAATCTAAAGCTTTAAAAAAAAAAAAAAAAAAATCAGAATTACGACTAAAGAGAAACAGGCAATCCAGCATGGCTGAATAATTTCAGTATTCAAATTTGGATGTTCATTACGCTAACTATCTGCTTTCTTGACAGATCCTATCATCTTCACACCACTACATATTGTCACACTACTGGGCTGAAAAGTTAGCCAAAATTCAGGGCCCTGATGGGTTGTTTCCATTAGGATCAGAAATGGAGAATCTGAGACAGGTAGTCTCCAGACCTGTTTACAGAAAAATGCAGTTGAGGTTCTGTTTTCTTGAAGGTACTAAAATGAGCAAAAGTTAGAAACTGCCCAATCCGTTACCCTGGCAAGTTTCACGTTCAGGAACCTCTAACCCTCTTCTCAGGTTCACATTTGCAATTATTTTGCCTCCAATTTAAGCACATTCTATGCCTATTCTGAAAGTTTTGCCATTAGAAGCTACTTGGACTTGCTGCTGAAGGTGACTGATAGCCAGAGATAGCAAATCCTGCCCTAGGCCCAGGGCAAAGCACAACATCACCTCCTTTTCCTTTATCCTCCTCAACATAGACATCCAAAGAGTGTGGATACAGTACTTTCACCCAGGGTGCTGGCAGCTGGACCACATTTGGTCCTTTACAGGAAAAAAGTAAGAAAAGAAAAATAAAACAACTCAAATGTTCTATCTCAATCTGTGGTAGGGCAGCAGAAAACTACAGAGATAGACAGCACTGTTTTGCTTCTTAGCCCCACAGCTTGGTTACCAACTGAGTAGGCATTGATACCATTGAGAGGAATTGGGCATTATGTGGCAGTGGACTCAGATCTCTGAGCTGCAAAAGGAGTGAGTATCTGCAAAATAAACAGCATTTCCAGCCCTGTATTATTTGTTGTATACACATGAGCAATGCAGGGAGTTATTTTCAAACCTGGTTTGTTAGAAGGCCAAAGGACAACAGGAATATGCTGCATGAGGTAGAAAAAGTAGATCTACCAGAGTTGTCCTCACTGTAGTTTTTTTCCTGGAACTAACTCTACCTCTTTTGGTAGAGCTTAAATGACTTAAAGTCTGAATGACATCTACCTAGACCTTGCCCCTTCCTTGTTCGGAGATTCTTTTCCTTCTCTTTCACCTCTTCTCTATGGAGCTCAGAAACACGGTATCTTGCACAGTTGCAACTGTGCAGTCTTTGCCCCCCCCTCAAAAGAACGATATGAGGCTCCCTACAGAAGGAGCCTGATTTCTTGAGGAAACAAGGCTCACAAGAGATCACACTCTCTTTATGCAAGTCTTTGTGAGCCAAGGATTCTCCTTTGTTTAGGCTCTCCAGTATCTCACACAATACAAATTTCAACTGAACCTTTTCCCACAGCACAGACATTCCTAGTATTTTTCTCTCATTTTCTGGTGTCTTATAAGGGCTGAGCTGAAAGCATAACCTCAGCATGATTCAGTTAAACAGTTACTTAACCAGTGCATACAGGAAACCAGGCTTCACTGGGTCAAGTGCTCACTGAAATACTTCTTGTTCCACGGAGTCACTCCAGTATCTCTGGCAGGGATGTGGCACTGCCTCTCAGCCCACCTTTCCACCTGGTGCCTGGAAGTCCTTCAATAGCAGACTGTAGGTATTTCTTTCCTGGAGTTTCCCAGGAAGTGTGGCCTGCATGGTCACTGCCCTTTCCTTCACAGCTACTTGGTCTACCAACAAAATGGGATTGTAGCATTTGTTTGTCTTTAAAAACTTGGACTGGCAGAAATGCACTTTTTATTCAAGACTTCCAAGGGGAGCTTCTGCTTAGCCACACCTCAGCCAGCAGAGCTGAAACCTCTGGCCAAGAGGTTGGCATAAGGCATTGTGGGACTGTTATTGCAGAATTGTTAAATGCAACAAGAGCAAAAGCATGCCTACACTGGATGTGGAGTTACTCAGCCCACACAGAGCTGAGGACTTGCTGCCTCGTATGTGGAGGCATATTGGGGTCCTTTCTAAGAGCTGAAATCACAGATCTTGATTTTTGCAAGTGTACACACAGACTGCTGACTAAACCAAAATCACAACTTCCCCTTAAATAAAATACAGTAGTTTACAAAATAAGGGCTTTTCCATCCTAATGTACCCTAAGTAGACAAAATATATTGAAACATTAATATACACCCTGTTCTTTCTTTAACTGTAAATCTTTTGCAGGATTCTTTTATCAGTAGTTCTGAAAGGCTTGATAGTGCTATATATCCATGCAGCAGCAGCATGAAGGTTACAAGACTACCCTGTGTTGGACAGTTCAGGATCCCAGTTTGCCAAACACCTATTTCATATGTTTACATAGTGTTTTATATATTTTTGACTGACTTTTAACTTCCAGTAACACTACATTTACTTAGTACTCTTCTGGTTCTTTTTCATCTTCAAACACTCTGCATACATTAACTAACATAATCCTCTTAATCCTCTTAATTAATCACTTCAGTACTTCTTGTTATTTTTTCCCCCCAGAAATGTTAAGGACCAAGCTGAAGAGTTGCTGCTACAGCATTAACTCCATGTCTTAAAGAAATCAGCACAAACCTCACCAACATGCATGTAAAACACTTGATTCTACTGCAGAAACATTTGAGGTTTTGCATGAAAGCGGTAGAAAATTACAGTACACTGAAAAGAAATTTGATAAGACTTTCTTACTGCATACAAAATAATGAAAAAGTTTTTGAGAAAAGGTTGTCATTGCAAAGGAGTTAGAGGAATTAAAAAAAAATCTCGAATAAAAAGCCTAATACCTATGAAACACTATATATTCACATGTAGTGAATATATATGAAATATATATGAAACACTATATATAAACACATATATTCAAGGACTTCTTTTAAAAGACCACAATGGTATGTGCATCATCTTTTACACAATACTTCAGTATTGAAAAGCACTGCATATTGAAGAAATAGGTTCATTCTGTAACCTAATATGTAAGATGATTTCTTCAGAGGTAACAAAGATGAACATGGAGTTAAAAGAGAGAAAGGACTGGTTAATCCAGACAGGCATAGTTACAGGTTTTTCTGAAATTATAACTTGAGCTCAGACAAAATGGATTAACCTTTTATAAACAAACAGAAGGTTTGATGTCGGAGACTTCTTTGAGGAGAAAAGGATTTTCAGAGAAGTCACGTGCTTGGGGAGAAAATGAAACAAAGCTAATTCTAAGAAAAGTTTGAAAGCTGAGAAAAGAAAACCTGCCTATTCTAATAATGTTCAGTGTTGTTAGTGGAATGTTAATTTTCTTGTTATAAAATTTGGATCAGACTGGAAAATGAAGTGCTTGAATTTTAAGGACTGAGTCAATCTTTAGAATATTTTCTGCAATTACGCTCTCCCTGTAATTCTTTTTGAACTTTATCCTGAGTAATCTTCACATGCGTGCATTGCATTCTAAGTCATTAAGGGTTTTTTTCCACCTTGTTTTGAATGGACCGAGGACCTGCTCCAATAGAGCAACTGCTGTACTCTAAATCAGTAGTTCTCAAACTATTGTTTGCAGTCATCCACAGAGAGCTGGCTTGTCACATGGTGCTGGCTGTAACCTTGTAAACAGAAATAAAAGACACTAAAAAGATGTATTAAATACTTTCCCATGACATGGTCTCAGCAAATAAAACTGAAGTGACCATGCAGTGCCCTAAGAGAATTGGGAGTGTTCTTTGACAAATCTTGTATGCTGGATGTGATTTTGTGCACTTCCAAACATTCAGAAGCCTTCCACTGCTTCCCTGGAGTATCAGAACTACTTACCACAGAGAAATCTGTTATGAGAGAAACAGTAAAGAGCAGTGAAATCAAAAAGAAGAAGGCAAAATAAAAACAGTAAACTGCGGGAAGGTAGATTCCAGTAAACTCAGGGAAACGTTAGTTAAGAATTTATGGCAGGCAAGTTCATGGGGAAAAGGAGTTAAAGAGACCTGGCAATTCCTCAAAGAAATGGTATTGAGCCACAAGTACAAACTGGCCTAATGCAGAGGAAGGATGGAAAACGTAGAAAGAGACCAATCTGGCTAAGTCATGAGTTTGTTATTAGCCCCAAACACAGGAAGAGAGCACAGAGAAAGTGGAAATTAGGTTAGACTGCTAGGGACAAGTACTTTTCAGAAGACACAAAACTCAGGCGAAGGTACAAACAGCTGCAATTAGCAAGGAAGACCAAGAGTAACAAGAAAGAAATATATAAGTAATAATTACATTAGTAACAATACGAAGAGCAAGGATAATAGAGCTTTGCTCCATAGGAGAGATGAAAAGCCCCAGGGCTTCAGAATTCACTACAGAGATAATTTGTGAACAGGAAACTAACACACTTACTTGAGTGATAAAACATATGACTTTAGTGTAAAATAAGGGAAGAACAAGCTAGGCAATTTTTTAAACATGTAATAAATGAAAGCAGCTTAAAATAATTTTCTTATTAGTTTGATCCACTATAAAAATTTACTTAGCAAAATGCCTGATATCACCCCAGGGCATAAGCAGTCCTCTGAATACTTGTGAAAGGAAACGGAGAGATGAGAAGACTCTACAGAGGGAAAATGCAATACACAACTTTAACGGGAGAGGAGGGAGATGGAAAGAAGAATTAAATTTACAATTACTGGAAAAATCCCACTAACAAATAAACAACTTGCAAACATTGTCAAGAATAATGTTTTAGGTAGTCCTGCGAGGAGCAGGGAGTTGGACTCGATGATCCTTATGGGTCCCTTCCAACTCGAGATATTCAGTGATCCTGTGATTCTATAAAATCATGTCAAGTCTTTTACTATAAAGTAACAGGACTTGCAACTGAGTACGCAGCAGATAATGCCATGTTTCCAGACACTAGTAAGGCTTTTGGCAACTGTCCCATATGACATCCTCATGAACAGCTTAGGGAAGCTTTTTCTTGACTCTCCTAACATAGAATGGGTGTATAATTTGTTGGAAAATCATACCCAGCATGTACTTACTTATGTTTAGCTGTCAAAATGGAAGGAAGTGTTGAGTGCTGCCATGATTTGAATGAAGCTCAGCAGGCATGCATAAAAGTACTATATGAAAGCAGGAGTAATCAACCAACTGTACAAATACCATACATGGAACAGCTGGCTAAGGAGGAACTAGGGATAAATCACAAGCTGAACATGACCCAGGATTGGCTTGCTGTTACAGAAGAAGCAAAGCTCAGACTAGGTTATATAAACAGAATATAGACCACAAAACAAGTGAAGTAATCCATCTAGCCTGATCAGCACTGATAAAACCACAGGGTATGCAGAATAGGGTATCCAGTTTGGAGCACTGCCCTTCAAGAAGGACTTAGATCCACTGGGCAGACTCTAACAGAGAGCAACAGGATTTTCAGACATTTAGAAAACATAACCTAAATAGAACATAACCAAAAGAAGACTGAAGAGGAATAGTCAAGATATATAGTAGTCAAGAATATAAATGTTACTGTAAAGAGAAAGAGAATGTTTTTCTCTATGCGTGCATGCAACTGCCATCAGCTGATGGATCCATTTTTCTATGTACCTATGCACTGTAATTCCCAAACCTTAGACACATTCTTATGGTTCCCATCAGGCATTAAAAAAGTGGTGTAGAAGATAAATTGAAGTTGTGTTTATGCTTTCATTACTGGAATGAAAATATCATACTATATACCACTCATATCTTCATACTCAGCTCCAACTCAGAACTGTCATGTTCCTCAGCCCAAATGAAGTGTAATACATATACAAATATTGCTCCCAAATTCTTCATATTTATTTAATCCTTTTTCACTTTCCTTTTAAGGCAAAACATCAACTAAAACTTAGTAATGCTCTTCTTTCTAGCTTCCTTTCATGTTCCTCTCCCCCACACAGTAGCCACCAAAAATGCTAGCTAGGTACCTTTAATAACCTCTCTTACACATACTTGGAAAGCTCTCTTGAAACATCAGAAAAAAATAAGAGTGCTGGTTTCCTGATCACTCTGCAAGATCCGCTTTCACAATTAAGCTTGTGCAACTAAAACAGAACTGAAAAATGGGGAAAATTCGCAGCAGACCAACTATGAAAATTCTCATGCTTAAATTTCACCTTGGAATGTGACTGTGATAATGGAAAACTTGTGGCTGTCTCAATTTATAGTTTTTTGAAGTCAGGTTTATTCACTGGCCAAAGACACTGAACACTCAGGTTTCATGCAAATATAAAGCACTTTACAGTACAAGATGAGCTGCTTTTACAACACACTTTTCTTTAGTTCTTCTCAAGCTGTTTTACAAGGCATTAAAATAACTCCAACAAAACAACTAGTCAAGTAGCTAACCTGTGCAAAACAAAACACATCTTAAGGTTGAAGGCCAAGCCCCTTTTGTATCTCAGTGTGCAAATCCCACTGAATCTCTTGTCAGGAATAGTTCTTAGTTGGTAGGGTTTTTTTCCCCACAAGGGAATGAGAGAGAAATCCAGATCCGAGAGACATCACTCTTGCAACCATGAGAGCTCAATTTCTTCAGTTTCCAGAACAGCTAGGCTGACAAAGACACAGTCATTGCTACATTACACAGTGGATGCACAGAAAGAATTCTCAGAAAGAAACTGAGATTCATTACTGCTTCAAAATACTATGGTCAGAAATGGTTCATATTTCATAAAGTCAGCAAGAAAATTAATACAGAATAACTCATACTGTGTTTTGCCCACTCGGGCTAAAATCTTTCTTCCTTAAAATGCCAATCCTAGAATCTGAAATGGATTTGGAAACTGTTTAGAGGAAATATTTTTAAATTTTTTTTTTTAAACTGTTACTCATTTAATCTCCTGATAAGAAACCGAGATTCTCAAATCTCCTCTACCACTGCATTTTGAAAGGTTAGTTAACAGATATCCAACCAGGTGCTACAGAAGAATTTGAGATTTGAAATACCATATAAACTACTACTTCTTCTGCTATCACCAGCAGATAGTAAAAATTCAGCCTCTCACCAATATGTAAGTGCAGGAGCACATACAAGGGCAGGTACACGTGTGTGCAATCATATAGGTACCAGAGCACGATAGAGCCCTGTTTATTGCATGAGTGCATATTCTTGTGTTCTTGAAGGCAAGGGGCTTTAAATACTTACAGCCAATGCCTAAATAACAAGCTAATGGGTTAGATGCAGTAGTTCTGTATTTAGGAAATAGCTATAAAAACTTGATTAAGTTTGCAAAAATCAAGTACTGAAGAATTAGGAAATCCCCTCTGCAACTCTTACAAGTCCACAGTATTTTCACACTGAATATCCTCACAGATATCCTGCTCCAACACATGGCACATTCCTGACCCAAAAAGTTTTTGTAACATGATGTGAGGAAAAGGTATCTTGTTCTAGTGTCATTTTGGCAAGAGCTAAGCTGACACCCCTACAAGAAATTCCAGCCCAAGACACTTAAAGTTGGGAAAAATTCTGAGCATTGAAAAAGACGATTTTATAAAGTTTTAACAGAAATGTGAGGTACATTTGTTAATAAGAATTATGTAACATACACACAGCTGCAGGCACATACAGACATACACAACTTTTCCAGATTGGCAATAATAGTAGAGAAACTTTGTGCCATTCTGGCAGTTAAAATACTACTAAAATAGGCAAAGGTATAATTTGTAATTTTAAAAATATTCATGAAGTATCCCTAACGTAAACTTGTTCTGTAAGTAACATCCAGGCAACTTGATTTTTGTGGTGAAAGTTAAATTCTGATTGGATATGATATAATGCAGTTTTTTTCAATTTAGACCAGTGGTACTTCTATCATGCAGTGATCTGCATAACGCAGTGTTCACATTTTTTTGTGAGGGATTGTACTGTCTTTTTTTCTTCATTTCAATGTGTTTCCTTTCTCAGAGTGCTGTTCCCTCTTTCATGGTGAATCACTTGCAAGTACCTAGCAATGCTATATATTACAACTAATCTGAAGGTTTATGCTCTCTCCCTTGTTTTGGGGGTCTCTAATTTGCATTTGGTGCAAAAGCGATGACAGTTGCTGTATGCTCAAGTGATTTTTTTAAGGACACATTTACTGATTGCCTAAGAAAGGGGTAAAATCATATACCTGCTACTAAGCAGGTCCTGATAGAAAAAGATCTTTTTCTCCTTCAGACATGAGAACAAGCTGTAGCCATTTCTAGTCAACAGTAACTGAAAAGAACAGAGGGCTTATTTGAAGTTTAATCCAGGAGGATCACAGTAATACCACTAGTTTCTGTGTGCTGGCCATGTTTCTGTCCTCAGTGTGACCCTGCAGGGCTCCTATTCCCTGTCTCAGCATCAATGCAGGCGGTCCCCTGAGGATGGACACTCCCTAATCCACCTTCAGGAGGCTAGAAGGATTAAATAATAGATATAAGATTTATTTACAGGTAACTGGGATGATGCAGTATTACACTTCTGTGCCACATGGTTCAAAAGGTCTTAAAAAACACCAGACGATAAGGCTGGCAATGAAAGGAGGCAATTTAAGTAATTTATCTAAAAAGGAAGGAAATAGTTTTTTTGAGGTCAAATCACAGTTCCTGCGAAATCAATTGATTCAGTGAGACTAGCTATTCACTCTAGTAAGGTAACTTCAGTTGTTTGTAAAGGCAGCTCTAGTGTGCATTTACAGATTGAATAAGTACAACTGAAGTTCATATTCTATTATTTAGAATTTCACCCCTGTTTTGGTGGATGAATACACACACTATTCCTTTAGACCACACGTCTTACTTTACCCACTAAGCACATTTTTGAGGAAAAGAAATACTTCATTTTATCAATAGTATTCTTAATATACTAATATTTCTCTTCAACTGTACTCGTAACAGGCACCGCAAGTCTGAGTGGTGGTAGAGAGCATATTTGCCTGCTCTTTCCATTCTCCTGGCTTTCATTAATGACCACTGCTGGACACGAGAATCCGGTGGACACTTTTTGTGTGGCACAAAATGGCCATTCTCATATTCTGATGTGGTGATCCTTCCTCTTCAGGAACAAAGAATGACTGATGTGATTAGGTGCAGTTTAGCAGATGGAAACTGCACTGCAATATGCTAATCTTTGATTCAGCTCAGATATTTGATGTTCCCTTAGCTGTGTTAATTTACAGTAATCTCAAATCCTGGTCTGTAAAAATGCTGATTATATAGCTGGGAGGCTTAAATCAATTCATGACATTATCATAAAAACAGAGGTCCAGCTAATGGTTGCTTCTACTGTAATTCCATGCGTCAAAACTAACTTGCTATGGGAACATGAGTTTATGTCTGTCTACACCATTTAGAAGTAAAAAAGTCTGTGCTACACAGAGGAGTGTTGATTTATTTTATCTGCTCCTTGCGGTATCATTTTAGCAATGTACTTTTGCTGCACAACTGAGCATAAGATAGAAAAATAGCTATAATTAAAGAAGGAAGAATTACAAATTAATCCTAAGTAAAAAGATCTGAAAAGTTCCCAAACACATGGCTTACATACCCACCTTTTTCTAAAGCAACTTCTGAGATATTTGCTTGATTCATCTACATAGTCATTGGAATAAAGTTAAGATGCATCTGTAGACAAACAAAGTTATTTGCAATAACATATTAAACACTGTCCGAATCAGAGTTGTTTAATAAAAGTAAATTAAAGAGCACAGCATTGGAAACAGAAGACTATTGGAAGCTTTAGAAAGGTAAGTATTGTGAAAGGAATATAGTCACAATGGCTGAATTCCTGGTGGGTTTAGGAAAATATTTTCCAGTGCAAAAGGAGAATAGTGTTCCATCTCCTGACTAACATGCCTAAAACTTCCAGTCTGCAAGTAATAAGAGGAAATATCTGAAGGGTCCTACAGTAGCACAGATCCTCAGTCTTTGTCTTGCATCACTAGTGTGAGACTTCTACTATTTGTTTGAATTATATATTTGAATTGCTTTTATTGCAAGCATTTGCTGCCCCCAAGAGTCGACAGCTCAGTTCCCATGGTGTTGTGTGCTTTCTTAAAGGATGTTTCATATGTACAGTATCACATATTTCTGTGGTTGCTATGGTAATGAAAGTACTTGTCTTTTACAAAATAGCAGAGTGAAAAACAGGGATATAAAACACAACGAGTAAACAGCAGAGTTTTAAATTAATTTCTGAGGGGGTTTGGCTAATTTGGTAACTGGTATCAGTGGACTGTACTTTCTGTTTAATATTAACATGAAACTGAAGTAATATAATGAAAATAACCCCTTTATCTAGACAATAGAAATTCTGCCTATTTGATTTGTTCATTATTTGCACAAATGCGTACTTGAATGTGTATGTTTGTTAAAAATGTGTCAATAACTGATCAGAAAACAAGTATCTCATTATTCCTGCAGTTTTCTGTACGATATACTCACCCCATTACTTTCTAATGCATATCTTTATTAGTGTTTTTACTGAACAATGGCAATGTGGCTGTCTGTGTCCAAAGCTAGAATAGAAAGCAATCCCTGCAGTATAAAACTACTACTTTGAAGCTTAAATGCCCCATCCAGTCTCATGTAAAGAGAGGAGCACAGTGCCCCTCACCAAAGGTTACTAACCTACAGAGGAAGAGAACCAACTGGGATACTGTATTTTGCAAGAAATCCAAGTATCAAAGGCGGCAAGGAAACAAAAGACAGGGACAGTGACAAAACAGAAATATAAACACAAACTAAAAAAACAAGATTATCTGGGGAAAATAAAAGCTAATCCACTGTGGATGTGATTCAGCATCTCACACACATACATTATTATATACCTTCTATACAAACACACAGAAAAACATGTAAACATAATCCTATACACATAAAGTATAAATGCAGTATATAGCTAAAGAGGAATGAGAAAAAGTGGCAACACAGCCAAATCAGAAACAGGTAAGAAATAACCTATGAGTGTGCAAAGAGATACGGCTAAAAAACCAATACTTTTTGAAGTGCTTATACCTAAGTAAGCTGACATTAAGCAAAAAAGGACTATCTACACTCTGTACAGTTCTATTGCAACCATGCCTGTAATACTGGATTCGCCACATTTGTCTTGAGTAGCACATTAAATCCTTTTTCAGCTGTTGGAAACAGCTTTTTCCAACTGTTATGTTCCTAGAAATGTTTTCAATGATCTAGAAATACATTACCTTACACTTCATACTATCACATTGCTATTACTCCAGTCTCAAGGCCATTCAACTCTTTCTCTATGACCTTCATTAACATCAGGTGCCTTGCAATCTTATGGCAGCGCATACAGGTATAATAGAGGTTCTTGCCTTGAGTTTATGGTCTGAAATTATTATGTAAAAAAGAAATTATATGAGAAACAAGATGAAAACTAAGGCTACTGAGTCTATATGAGTTAAATACAGTGTCATACAGCATGTCTGTAACTAAGCCAAGACATGATCCCAGATCACCAGGGTCTCAGGCCAATGCCTAAACTGCAAAACAGTGCTTTGTGGGCGGGAATAATGCTAGGCCAACCAGTCCCTAACACCATCACTGACCCAACAAACTTGGTATTTTTTTCTTCCTCTTAATGATATCAATGGTAAAAATTTTATTTGCAATAAACACGTCACATATAAGCATTATCTTGCATTGTTTACTTATCACAAATATTTTTTCTGCTTGTTCAAATAATAATGGGAATGTTGCTCACTTAGTAGTAGTTCTAGAAATTATTTAGCACATACTATTAAAATCCTGTCTGACAACAAGTATTATTGCTTTCCTTGTGTGTTTTTCTCTGTCATTAATATAATATCTAAGTTGATCATTCTTGTTAATTTAACTTTTACGACACTCGTGAAATGGAGGGGGGATGTATCACTTTACAGATACAATAAAGTGGTTGAGTAGATACTTCCTAATTCTAGGCAATTACTCTGAGGCATGCATTATTTCCTAGGCTTTTCCTGAAAGCAAATGAGAAACAACAACCAACCAAACAAAAAAAAATCCCTGAAGTTTCATCATGGGGTTTCCCTTCTTTTTGTCTTTTTCTTTCCTCTTTTTTTTTTTTGTTAGTTTGTTCTTGGTTGTTCTTTTACCTTTTTTTAAACCAAGAGAACAAGAATTTTAGACTTATGGCACAGCAACTCTGTTAAAGAGTAACTCACATCATTAGCAGTTGCTGTCCTCAATAAGGCCCTGAGAGGTACCAAGACAAACTGCTACTTGGCCAGATGCATAGATACTTGTTGAGAGAGGAACAGTGAAACACAGAAAACATGGACATGAATGTTCCTTAATGTAATCTTTTTCACATCTTCTCCTGTTGTCTCCATACTGCATTATGATAAAGGGTGCTAACTGAATGCTATGAAGAATGTGCCATGTATTCACACTCACAGGTCTTCCAAAAATTGTTAATCAATGTATATTACATCCACCCTTTGGAGGGAAACAGTTCCAAAGATATACTGGCATCTTCTTCATTTCATTCCCATTCCCCGTGCCTACCCAGTCTGCCACAAATTGAATGGGGTTATCTTTTGTTCTCCCCTTTTCATTTTCTCCATGTTTTGATTATAGTCCCTAAGTATACAGCGATAAAAACAAAAAAGAAGTAAATTCACCCTCTTGGTTTACCATTCACTTTACCATTACCGGCAAAATTCCCAAGTATCAGTCAAATCCCACCACCTTTTCAGACTTTATCACTTGTCTTTTTGTTCCAGTCAAGCCCATCTTGCTTCCATAACTAAACCTTGTCGGATTGCTCTCCCTTGACCTGCAGCCCTTGCCCCCATTACCTGTACCTTTGATCAGTCATTTTTAGACATCCGTCAATTCCCTCTGTGAACTCAGTTCCACGAACTACACTGAACAAACTGCCACGAAAAGGGAGACTTTCTCTATGACTGCACTTATTCTCCTCCCCTCTGTGCTATGGGCTACATCCTCCTTCCACTTACTTCATGTTGGAATTGGCACTTGTTGGACCCCTTGAATAGTCACTTTAGTCTCCTAATGTTGCTTAAGACAAACTGAATAGAAAAAGCTGGGTAGGTTTCTGCTGAATGTAGTGCATTAAGGCAGATAAGGGTAGCATTGTCAGTGTCAAGGCAAGGAGTAGGATAATGTACCTAATGCAAGAACGGGAGGGGGTAGGAGCAGGAAGGGAGTGGGGATTAAGGGATGTGGCACAGATGATTGCCATCTTGGTTTGCCACTCTTGTAAGGAACTGCAGCCTAAATCTTGTTTGTATCTGTCTACCTCAGCATTTTCCATCCTCATTTCTTAGCAGTTCCCTGCCATAATGTTGCATTGTACGTGTCCCCCACCCCCCGCCCCCAATTCAGTACTCCATTCCCCTTGCCCATCTGCCCTCACAAGTCAACACACAGCTCCCCATACTGCCCCTGGTTCAATCCTTGTCTCCACTGTACTCCAGCCAGGTGTCTCCTGCCCCTGCACTGTCTACACAGCTGAGTGCAGGATTGGCCCCGCTCCTCCTAGCATTTGCTTGCCTGGAACTGAGCTGGCCCACCAGCAGCTGGCAGTAACTATGCTGAGAAAGGTTTTGTGCCTTGGCTACTATACAGCATGCACAGCTGTGTTTTCGGAGTGACATGTACAGGCTGGCCAGGATCGAGAACTGAGAGAGGCCATCTCCATCAATCTTCAGATTAAGGTGCTGAACTCTTAAGAAGTCTTGGAGCATATTCCAAGTGAGAGAATTCAAAGTGTAACTTGGCTATGTGTGGGTGGAGCTCCATGGGAATAGCTATAAGCACACTCTGCCAAACTGCAAATACCATAGTAAAGAGATGGCAGGGCTTTTCAAAGAAAAGGTTGATAGATATCTTTTTTAATTTGAAAGAGAAAAGGTTTCTTCCATCTGAATGGAAGCATTACATACAAAAACATTCCTCAAATATTCAGTTTATGACAGACATTCAATCTGAAATGTGAGTAAAAGCTTGAAAAAGTTATAAGCAACCAAACATAGATTCTTAATAAAAATGTCAGTCAGCTTTCATAAAAGAAAGTGCTACCAGCCCTACCTATAATTATTGTTGTATACATTACAGCTACAGGGCTGTGTGTTTTCCCACAAGTTTATACAAGTTACAGCCTATTTCTTGCAAGTTCAAGAAAGTGGGTCTCGCGGAATTATCTGATAGGAGAAAATAATTCCACAGGAATTAGTTTAGGCAGCGCATTCACACAAAGGAAAAAAAAAAAACCCAACCATGATGTTTTAAGAAACAGTCAAATTCACAGTAGAAGTCAAGATTATCAGTATTTGTAATGGGACAACACGACATAAGTCTGTGCAGACAAACAGGGAGTTTTCATAATTATGAAATTATGAAGGGCCTGAAATGTAAGGACAAGAACTGTAGATGATGGGCAGAAGTTAGCTAATGACGTTATTCCAAAAGGTAAGTAATGCGGTCAGACAGTGAACTAGAAAGTTTCATTAATTGCTTGAATGCTGTAAAGTGTTACAGTGTATGTACTCAAAAGGCTTGTTTTACTACTAAAGAAATCTAGCTTAAAGCAATTTATATAGCATACTAAGACAGCAAGAATTTTACATTTAGACCTCCTTAAAACCAGACCTTCCTCCAATTTTTAATAGCTAACCTTCAATATGATCTGGAAAACCAGCCTAGCTATGTGAAAGGTTACCTCTCTTTTGGCCTTGTTCCTAATAAAGTTTGTTCATCCTAATAAAGTTTGTTCATCCTTATAGGTCAAGTTTATGGAAACTAGACACCAATGACAATATTTTTTGTACACGCATAAACGAAGGGAGGATTTCACTGACAAACCTCTAAAGCTTTGGATGACACGAGTAGAAGCAAAGTAAGGTAAGGCCAATATTGACTGATTTTGAAAATTTTTGCCAAATTGTTTTCACTCCTGGAATTTTTTTCCTTTACCAGTCTGGCAGAGCTTTACACCAGCACGGCATAAAGTCAGTCTGTGGAACTGAATGAATAACTGATCCTTCAGTTTACTGGACAAACAGAAAAGAGACCATTTTGGATGGATCAGAATGATTTGTTGGCTAAAATAAAATGCTACCCCTTACTTTCAGGTGTTTCACCTTTTTTCAATTAAACGTAGAAAAGTAAGGCATTTCAAAACAGTAACAAAAACACAAAATACACTTATAAAAATCTGTATTTTGTTTTCAAAATCCCTGAAATGACTTGCTGAGTTGGGCAAGTTTCACCTGAGATTACTTTTTCAGATGACACTTTATTTTCTAATTTTTCCCCACCTCTATCCATTTGTTCACTTATGTTTTAAGTGTTGGTTAAGCCTGTTGATTGTGATTTGAAAATTTACAGATTTAAATTAATTCTATTTGGAAAAATGCTAAGCAGCAATTTCTTTTGCAGCTTTAAGAATGTTGTTCATCTGCAAGCAGTGATAAATGTAGTAGATGCAGTCCAAAACAGCAAAAGAAAAAAGAAAATCCCCAAATATACCAAATTACTCTTAAAACTTTTGTTACATTGATTACCTTGGTTCTGCGTATCTCTAAATAAATATATGATGAATGAAGAAAGCTAACAAAGATCAATAGCAGTAGGGATTGGTTCTGAAAGTAGCCATCACTATATGGCTGAACTAGATTTTTTTTGTGACAAAAACAAAAGCTGTATCCTTGTAGTACTGTTGGTCATTAACTTGATCAAAAAACAAAATGTGATCTAAGCTATTGCCTGGTATTAGTATTAGTAGTATTAGTAGATCTAAGTATTTTTCCTGTGAAAGTGACAAAAGTATTAGTGTGCACTACACTCCTTTAATAGAGAAAATATTATTATCCATTGCAGACAGAGTATAAACACTGTCCAGATTCTTTTGAATTCCTATTGGGAAAAAAACATGATGGAACAAGACACTTCTAATATTGCTGGGGGTTTTTATTTTTTATTTTTTAAACAGAATTTGTAAGAAGTCTCATTTTGTTGAATGTGGTAAGATCAAACTACATCAAGCAATTCCTTGCTCACAAGTCCAAGATTGTCTTTCCAGCCAGCATGCAGAAAAAATCTCTTATGCTCTCTGCTTGCTTATATGTGTATGTTTCCAACATCCCTCTGCTCTTTTGATATTTTTAAGACATACACACACCTTTGTCCTCACCTTCCCTTTCATAGATATTGTACAAGACATAGCACGTAGCCAAAATCTCAGATAGTGATCTACAAACAACTTAGCCTTTCAGTACTAAAAGGGCACTCAGTCATCATCCTTCACCTCCCCAAAAAATAGCTCACATTGCAAAGCTTAGCATCACTGAGAAGCAGCACAGGAAGCTGGAGTCCGTATCATACGTTAGCAGCATTTATGCTTCAAAAATTTCTGGCAAACTTTGCTTTCCTAATCAGGGAAACCAGAGTGGCCTTGTTCACAGATGAATCCATACCATTCCCCAGGTTTTGTATTTGGAAGATGTCTCACTCTGTTTTAGCCATCAGTCAAAGAACAATAAATGTACTTGTTTCCACATTTTGACTGAGTGGGCGGCAGCTAACATACCTATCAGCTTGAGTGAAGTCTGAAACTTCCCTAGATCGAAGATACACTTACTAGCAACCATTCAACATCTAGCATAACATGTATTTTTTCACTAATGAGCTACAAGCAAAATCCCATCTGCATATATGACTGTGTTGGAAAGGATAAAAGTCCCAGGAAATACCTGACAGAAATGCAGACTCAAGCTGATCTAAGTAATTAAATTGCTTGCCCAGCCAAAAGAACTTGCTGCAAGACAGGGAGACCCAGAAGGGCAAAGAACATCTGGGGAGAAAACAAGTGACCACTGAAACAGAAGCACCAGTCTGTTCAAGTCTGTTTGAGACCAAACTGGCACTTGAGACTGAACTGACATCCTGGAGACTACATGGGCTCGGATACAACAGCACGTTCACCCACAGACATGTTGTTGAATGTTAACAAGTGCCACAACTTGCCTGTTGTGCAGCAGCCACCGCGCAGCCCTGGAGAGAAGCTGGGCTGGTCAGCATAATGGTTTCTCATATGACCTGCTGTCCTTCAGCAGGACACAGTGTGATCCAGAAGAAAAGTCCAGGAGAGCCAGTCAGAAAAGTCCAGGACTGGTCCTAGCTGGCAGTGCACATGAACAGGACAGGGCTGCAGTGTCCCCCTGCTACCACTAGCCCTCAGGGCCCCTGGGAGCCTTTCAGAGGTCTCTGCTGAATCTACCCAGCAACCACACATGGGATGGACAATGCCTGCTTCTGATTGGCTCAAATTCTGGTGTCACCTGCTGATAGGCTGTTGCCATCCTCACAGGCCACTCTTCTGGAAGGTTCTCCATATGTCAGCAAGGTCTCAGCCGAGGGCAGCCTAGTTAGAGGGGGCAATGTGAATGATTGCGGGGCGACGAGGGTTTGTACCTTTTTGCTCACAGGCTTCATTTAAGGAGCGTGCGCCCACTGTGACACAGAGGGTACGCTGATGGGTTTGGGTTACCTTAGCAAATTGCTGCCCGCTGTTTGACCCATGGTGACTGACCACTGCATTTCAAGCTGTTTTATAACTGGTTTAGTAATATTTATCACAATTTAAAAAGCAGAATAACTGCATTAAGGTATGCATTGTATTATGGATGAGGTGGCCTGACATTCACCTGAACATACATCCACCTGAACATTTTTTCCCATATTTGAGTCATATTCAATAATGCCATTACACTTTGTAGGTAATATTCAATATTTAATATATATTATGAACAGCCTTATTTTCAACTGTAGAAAATAAAACAGTCTGAACTGTATTCATGCTTTTCGATTGCTGTATTACTGTATAGTGTATGAAAGTCTTTCAAAGCAAGCTACAAAATAGCGGGTAATAAATTGCGATTCCTGCCGTAGGAAGGTGAACAGAAAGCTCTTGGACCAAGACTCAAAGCCAGACACTGTACTTCCTGTCTTTTAGATCTTCTAACATGTAAATCGACCGTTACAAAGAGGATTAACTACTAGAAGTGTACGACTGAAGCCCAACATTCAGCCCTGCTCTTTATTCGCCGCCAGAGCAGACCAGGTGTCCAGAATCCTAATGCTCGGCTCTGCAGTTGGGGTTTATATGATCTGCATACTAAGAACAAGTCACCATTGTTTTCTGGCTTTAATTTATTGGTGGCCTTAACAACTGGCTATTTTACTGCTAATTGTACTTTAAATTGCTAGTACAAAATCAAACAGCAGTTGGGACTCTAAACATGCACTTTCATGAAGTACAGTTATTTTTAAAAACTGTTTATTTTATCAGAGAATTAGATTTATGCTCAGAACCTTCAGGCTTTCTCACAGAAAATTGCCTTGTGGTATTTTAGTTATGTTAATGGCTTAAGCTTATTAGTTTCTTAGGAAAGCTGTATAATATGTACTAGAAATGGGATGATGGTGTAAGAAAGCGTTTTCAAAAGTTGCAATAATTGAATCACAGGTGTATCTGTGTCATTGCAAAATGGAAGCTTCGGGCATTTGAGAATCTCCTCTCTTAACACTTCTTACAAAAACAGGCCCAAGTATTCCGACAAATTCCATTTTGGAAAATCTGTCTTATTTACCAAAAGTCACCATGGCTTCAGTTTGTAGTTGAAAGTATATCTTGTCCTGGTGGCTGTGGGGCAGAGCTGAGGGCTGGCAGGGAACATGGAATCCACCATGCCTGACCGCAGATCTGGATGTTATTCTGGTAAAGTCTAGTCCATATCTTCTAAGAAGTAATTTCCACTTGAAGGAAGTTAATTTAAACTACATGGCTTGCCAAATATTTTTGGATCTGTCTTGCCGAAAGACACCATGAAATAATAATAGCTAGCATCTCTCCCTGGGGCTCAGAGCATTTTATAGATCTAGAAAGAGATGTCTCTTATTAGCCCATTTTTGTAGATGAAAAAACCCTTGGGTTTAAAGATTGTAAGTAACTTATCCTGGGTCACACTAAGCACCCCTTGCAAAGCTGGAGGCAGATACTCAATCTCGCATTTCTACCCTGTGCTCCAATAACAAGACCATCATTTTTCAGTAAAAATTTGGGGTCATCTTGACCTACACAAAATATAGGCATTGGCACATAACTCAGAAACAAGATCCACTCTACAGAATGTAAGACTACATGCCTACTCTTCCAGGGCCTGGCTTCATTCTTCCACTTCAAAATACTATCCAGGCAGAGTTGACGGAGTTTTTGTATTTCCCTATGTTTACCAGATGTGCAGTTGCCCATGATGAAAGTATAATTTCTAACGTTATGGGACTGCAAGGTCAGAAAAATGTAGTGAGAACTATGGCAGCCATATAGTCAAATCTTGGTTATGTGTGACTAGTTATTTCGGTTGCTCTGTACTCAACCTTGCCCAGCAAGCTTGAGTCCTTCTGCTGTTGGAATGTCAAACAGTTGTGTTTCCATCCCATGAAACATGGTCCTCATGTTGCCAGCCATGGATTAGCTGTGATGCTTCTAACAGCAATGAAGCGGTTTAAAGTGCTTGGAATAAAAGAATGAACAAAATGAAAATATAAATATAAAAAATAATGCCGAGAAAAAAAATACTGAAACCAAATTGTATCTCAAACTCACATCATAAAAGTAAAATCCTGGTTGCAAGTGCCACCTGTAAAATTATAAATTCATTACAAACTACTTTAGAAGGATATTTTCATGAAATTCTTAAAAACATTAAACCTGGGTTGAAATCTGTAAACATTTGATGGGTTTTAATATGTGATAAGCAGTAGATTTAAAATTCTCTGGGGAATATGTAAGGTCAAGTATACTCTGTTTTTTAACTCCCAGAACTGAAATCCTCCCCAAATGCATTGGAATTTCTGTAATTTACTTGAATGAACACATCCAGTGCTGAAATGCAGACCTCCCCCCTCAGCCCCCCGCACTGTGAAGAGGCACGCAGTAGTTGTTTCATCCTGTGCAGCAACCTAGCGAAGAGTGGGAAAAAATTGTAGGGTTACTTCAACAGATAGAAAATCCAGGCTGGATTTTCTTCTCTTTTTTCCTTTTAACCTTGGCAAAGACACAAAGGTAAATAACCCTACTTTTAAGAATAGTGCTGTACATATTTTCACTATTCAGATGAGGGCAAGGGCTTGATTTCATACTTCATTCAAGTGGTACCAGCAGCTATTGTGCTATAACATTGCTGAGACATATGTAAGATAATACCTAGCACAGAGAAACTACTACAAGCTGAAATGCTAACGTGGTAGCAACAGCAGCAACACTTTTTCCAAGCTATGACATACAACTATTGAACCTATCAGAATAATTTGAGACCTGTGTAGATTACAGACTGGCATAGGATTTGGTTAGTCTATGTAACACCTACAGCATTTTCTCCAATGAGAAAGGGTTGAGCAGCTGCAAGGTGACACTTTAAACTGTGTTATTGGAAAATCAGCATTAGGCTTGGAAAAAGTTATTAATCATTCTTGCTGCTACTCCACTTTCAAAGCAAGAAGAATTAAACTATCATTATTTGTAAACCCTGACAAATGTAAACAGAGTACTGAAACTTTACTGAACTTTAAGTTTTCAAGGTTCTTGGTTATTTGTCTTTAGAAATTAGATACTGTCATGTGATAGAGGTTTGGCAGAGCTCTACTTTGTGCACAGTCATTCTTTTGTTGGTATCTAGAGCTGAATTAAGTTGTGAACACCAACTTTTTTCCCATATGTTTAAAGTGCATTGTGTGTAAATAAAAATGAGGAAAAAAGCCTGGAACAGGAATACAGTGACTCAACCTGCTAGGATTGAAAGATACATTTATTTTATGAGCACTTAATTTTAAAGGTCATATCCATATAACACGTACATCATATGTTAAGAATCGTACCCTTTGTCAGCCTGTTCTGCAGATTTTGGAAAAAAGGTTAGATTGTCACTCTGGCAGATATACACATACATATTTATATTTTGACAATGTTGTCACTTTTCCTGTTCTGTGTTCCTTACTTTCACTCTGAAAACCTTAGAGGAAACTCAGCTAGTGTTTGGATTACTTGCTAATAATTCATGTATCTAAGTTATGTGGAAGAGATTTCTGTCTTCATAATCTACAGTAATACACATTTATGTGGCACTTCCCATTGGAGGAGAGCTAAGTGCTTTTCAAAGATTTGTGAGCTGAGGTGAGGAAGACTTTTCACTCTTATTTTGTTAAAGAATAAGGCACAGAAAGACTGTATTTTCAAAACTTTCCCAAATAGCTGTGAATGGTTCATTTTTCAGAAAATTAACTTGAAATATTTATAGTGTGAGCCTGATGCTAAGCCTCTATCTCATTGCTTTGTTTGAGTGGTAACTGCAGACGCTCAGTTCTTTTGAAAATCAAAGAAACAGCTCTCTCAAATGATCTGTAAAAATGGTGGGCACTTTTGAAAATTTTGAGCTACATGGTATCTCAAAAAATACACAGGAGTTCTGTGAAATACTCAGGATCAGCACATAACTCTTCTGAGTACGATTCCAGCCCCAGAATTCTGCTATACTGCCTGCTTATTGCTCTCAGAGAGCTCGTACATTTGCTCTATGGTGGTCAGCAAAAGGTACAATGCACTTGACATATGCAGCCCAGCTGCTTTAGCAGAAGGAGTCACTCCTTTCCATTATGACTTTGGCATTTTACTGCTGATCAAATTGAGTGAAGGGCCTTTTCACGCAAAGCTATTTAGTTTAAGGAGTCAAACAAAAGAACAGAAAGTATACTTTTCTGAATCTAGAAATGCACTTTTGAAGTTCTAGTTCTTACCAGTCATTGACTAAAGGATAATCTCTCACATCTCCTTTTTCAAGCCCAGCGATAAAGCCCAGTCTATGAATATGGTAAGTTTAATAGTGCATTTGAAAGTGGTCTGAAATAACATCAACAGAAAAGCATCTGGCTCCTATTTATGTTAGTGAGACCCATATGCATGCAGCTTAGGCTAAAATATGCCCCAAGGGATTTATATGGTTGGGGTTGGTCCATATCTCATAGAAAGAAATAGAAAGATTCTCATTGAGTAAGAGAATTTTACAGTGGAAAATTTACTCTCTAGCTTTCCCAACCAACACTGGTAGATTTCAGTGGGAATCATGCATTCATCCACACATGGAAGAGCGAGAAATAGAGAAGAAAGCCCAGAAACATAAACACTGACTCTATCTGTCTCTGTCTATTTAAGTATAGAGAATTATATTAGATACTAGTCATCTAAATAGAACACTAGACTGAGAGTGAGAAATAACTTTAAATAATTGCTAAACAAATGAGAAATAAATAAAATTAAGACTGCAGAAATGAAATCTAAGTTTGTTAGGGTCCTGTTGGATCCTAAGCTATAAACTTATTTGTATTATAGCTATAGCTTCTATTTCAGAACAAACTAAGCTGCTTATAGACTTGCAAGAATATTATAGTTTAAAAGCTATGAAATAATCAGTTTCTCCTATTTACTGCGCCTCAGTACTAGAACTCTGAAATTCTGTAGGGGTATCTTTACTCAGGGGTAACAACTCAAGAAGATTCATTCAAAAAAGTCCATTAAGTTCTGGGTTACAAGAGCTGTAGGTGCTAAAAATGCCACAGATATCTAGTCCCTTCTGTATCTGGGTGGTTCTTTGATTATTCTGTTTAAATGGCTGCACTCAAGCAAACCATCTTTATTTAACAAAAATTTCAATTTTTAATTTTAGTTAGAGCACATATTCAAAATCTTTGCTGTCATGGGATTTAACTTCTGTTCATTATCAGTCCAGAGATCACCAAAATGTTTGCAGTGTAACTCAGATAAATACTGTTTACAGGGAAACAAGAAGGGAGCTAAGCTCTCTAGAGATCGCTATTTCAGTCTTGCCCATTCACTACCCTATCCATACATCTAACTTTTTACTCAATTTAGCACTGAAGTTAGCTTACCAGCACTGTAAGTGTACAGCCCCTGTTACTCACTATTTACTCAAGTCATAGCTTTAAAAGGGGAATGCCTCATTTCCGTAATTCTTCCCTCCATGTAAACACTACTTGTGATAGGTTATTCGCTAAGTTGAAACTTGTTCTTCTGTTTACACAGCAAAAACAGTCTTTGTGACATAAAACAAATGAAGCCACCTATGCTAGGGAACATAAAGAAATGCTAAGATATGATCAACCCCAAGTCCTTTCTCCTCCCTTCACTATGGTTTCTCCACCTGTAAAATGAGTAAAAGATACTGAGTTACTTTGTGAAATACTTTCAAATCTGCAGATGGGAAGCGCTACATGAGAACTAGGTATTATTTTTTATTATAACTAATGTTAATAATATTGAGTAAAATCTACATTTTGGGAGACTAGCTTACACAACGAAGTTTTGCTAATTTAGACACCCTACAGAGATGCAGGTAAATGTAAAGATACATTTACTTTAATGTCTCCTTTCACATCATAACCTGTCCAAGCAGCTTTACGGTAAGTGGGTATTAGACAAACTGAGCTTACAGCAGCATTCTTTCAAATTCTAATAGGAGACAGGATGCTGGACGTGTGATGAAAGACATTAGACAGTCTGAAAAGACATGCCTGAAAATTCAAAACCTTAGGAAAATGTTATACATAATACATGCAATACACATATGCTTTTTCACTGGACACATGTCCCCTGACATCACTCTTTGCCTTAAGAACTGAAAATGAAGGCATAACAAAAGTTTCCAGATTTCCATAGATAATGCTGCCTTCCCGTACACATGGGTTTAACTGTACTTTCAACATTCCAGGAGAATTCTTTTTATGTCGTTTTCCTTTGTTCAGATATCAAAACTCTTTATTTAGTCCAACCTACCTTTCACTAGAAGCAATTTGTGACCTACAGAATAAAATACTATGTGCTATAGCATGAAATGAGTAATACTGACCTCTACAGCAGAATATAAAACAAAACTGTAGTATCTCTTCATATCAATGTTAATTTATGAATATTAATTAATTTTAAAATATTGGCGTTCTTCAAGTTGTGAACATCTTCCCTAATAGATTTTCTTACGGACTTTGTTTCTTGCTTTGGTGTCTTGCTTTTACATATTTGGACAAAAGAAATGTAGTAATCACTTGGGTCATAAGTAATTTGCAGTCCATTCTCTTGCCTAATTCTTTCCACCAGGATGACACTAATCCATAGACAGTGCACATGAAAATGTAGCCTATCAAGTTAGTGAATAAAACAGAAACCAGTTCATATCCTTTACTGGAACTGGAAGCTATAAATTCTGTGAAGACTCAACTGTGACTTTGTTACAAGTTTCAAGTAGTTGGCTACTGTGCAGGTATGCTGCCTCAGGATCACATCTGAAACCAAAATATAAATCAAAATATTGTAATCCGATTACTAGGTTTCCTCCATTCCATCTCTTTAAAGATGTCAAAACCACTGCCCTTGCCTTAAGCATTTTTTGTACCATTCTATAGATTCGCTGAACATACTTTTGTCTGAATGCACATAAACTGTTCTAAATTAAATAAGAAACTATAAATAACATAGACCTCATTCCAGATTCAGATTTAATTGCAGATTCAGATTGCAATTAAATTTAGATTTATTTCATCAAATGCTTTTGATTAACATAACAGTTCATGCTTTGTTCTTTCTGAAGATCAGGAAGATTTTTTTCCATTTGAGAAGGCAGTATTTCTGACTAGCTAGGTGAAGAACATAGAGCAAAAAACACAATGCAATTCAAACATTTCCTGCTAAGAATTATCTGTGAATTATATTAACAGATTTGTTTGTTGTTTCTGGTATTAACTGCTCAGTTATTCATAAAATTACAGATTTCAAACCGATTTTCCACATGCTTCTCATATTTCTTTACCAGAATGATTTTTATTATTGGCTGGTACACAAACTCACCTTGAGTCATTTCTGGACGGGTACCTATTCTACAGAAATGCTTTCAGCAAGCTTCATGAATATTCTGGGACATATACTGGGGAAAAGTTAAACTGATATGCATCTTTTCATTACTGTCATTTGTTGAGAAATTTTATGATGAACAAAGCAAAAATATATTTCACGTGCCTGTCCAAGTAAACAGTACTTCACGACAGATATCAAAAACTACCTTCAATGTATTATCTGCTGCATATTTTGGGATATTTGCTTCATGCTAGGCTTCATAGAAATATAGCACTTCCCTGCCATCTAGTTTACTAGTAGACTGTGCTAGTGAAGGATGGAAACAAACCTAAAGAGAGCACAGCAACGTACTGGCTGAACCTCCCCTATGGCAGACCAACACATATTATATAAAATTGCTGCAGGAATTCCGCCAATGAAGCTGGGTTGCCTGCAGCTTCCAAACATAACTGAAAAACCATAAAAGGTAGGCAGAATTAAAAAGGAAAATGAGACAGGTATGTAACTTCCTTATGTGCTCTGACGTACAACAAATACCAACAGAAGGGTGGGGATGTCCTCCAGTAAACTTTGCTGCACTAATGTTTTAGTAAATGAACAATAGTGACAAGTGTTAGCAGAATTCGTGTCCTCCAGCAATACAAAATCAATAATTTACACCTACTGCCTATTAGTTATCCAAGTAGTCAGAGTTTACCTTTTTATGCGTTATATTAAGTGTAAGTAAGTCACATGTGTGGGTTCTGGGCACCTCTCTGATGGAAAAGTTTTACAGAATTTTATATTCTTCTGGGAGGCCTTGAAACCATGGATATAAATGGATGCAAAAATGGGCAAGCAAGGTATATAGGAAGAGGAAATTGGTCTTTATTAGACCAACTGATAAAGTTGGAAAAAACAGACAATTGTTATCCTTTGTTACTTTGTGTTTACTTATTTTGAAATTATTTTTATAGAACTATATCTGTTTCACCCTCATAAATTTGATTATTTTCCCCTTGCAGTTTCTCTTTTAAATAACTGGGCTTTTTCTGAGATCTTGGTTTCAAAATTAAATTCATTAAGGTTCCAAAAATCTAGAGAGAATTAGGCATGTGGAAAGTTTCGTCCGTGTTTGAATCTTCCAGATTTTTCTTTATGAAACCATTAGAACTAGCAAGTCAGAGCATGTCTCCCATTTATGTCCTGACTTTTTCAATTGTAACTTCATTGCAGTATTCTGCAAATTTCCCTGCAATGTCAGCCTTATGATTGATTTCTTTAATAATTTTGTATGTAAGATTTTCATTTCAGCAGCAGTCAAAAAACTGGGAGAGAACCAATCTCCACATGTAGCACTAGCACTTGATATTGATATTCAGATTAGCGGAAAAGATAAGGTCAGCTTCCCTTTTTTTGAAGGAGTGTAATTCTGAGAGTGGTAGCTGTTGTTCCTGGCATACTATAATGAATTGCTGTTCCTTTTAAAATACACTTCCATGCAGACATACTTGTCTGCATTTTGCTGGTAAAGCGAGCACAAGAATCCACAAAGAGGAATTAAGGTGCCTGGTTCACACATCTCTTCCATTCCGCAGAGGCTACCCATATGGAGCAGCTAGGCAGCTCACTTCCAGCCCCAGCGAGTCAGGAAGCTGAGGCAGGATCCATTGTGTCTGAGTGTTTTCAGGTGCAGTTGTGATCCCTTGTAGTTGATTAGGTTTTTTTCAGATTCAACCGAACACTGATTGTTTCATACTGAAGTCTATTATACCACATTACATCTTTGATATAATAAAATCCTGGGCATGAAATGCAGCTAAATGACCAAGAAAATGCTAAACCTTTTTAGTTGTTTTTTGTATTGATAAAAATTGCAACTTCTGAATGTGAACTTTAGAATCCCTAGGAAGAGGAAAAAATGGAAGAATCGTTCATAGAAGCATATGGGCCTATGCTACCCTGTCACACAGCAGAAATGAAGAGCAAAATCATGAAGTAGGTTCTAATAACTATTATTTTGCTCTGTGCACTGGTACATTACAAAAAAGCCTGAACAGTAATTCCAGAAAAACGCAATAGCAGAAAGTGTGATTTTTGTGTACAGTGACTGCAGTTTTGAGTATACTGCAATAAAGTGAGACCCATCACCTGTAACTGAATCCTGTTACTCACAATGCCCCAGGGAACCTCTATTCATTTTTATGTGCCACTTAAGAATAGTGAGTACTCATTTTAAAAAAAAAAATGCTTCCTTCACTCTCCAGTAGTGACAGGAACTGCCCACAGGGCTGCTGTTTGTGTGCTCTACCACTTCCAACTTTTGGTCACATAATTCATTTGTTTACAATTACTATGGCAACGATGATTGCTATGGCAACTCTTAATAAACTGCCAAGAGAAAAGAGAAGAGAAGAGAAGAGAAGAGAAGAGAAGAGAAGAGAAGAGAAGAGAAGAGAAGAGAAGAGAAGAGAAGAGAAGAGAAGAGAAGAGAAGAGAAGAGAAAAGAAATCAAAGAAAACACATCTTGCACTGAACTGCAGGAAGATAAAACATTTTTATCTTTAGCTCACTTGCTGCAGGACCAGATTCCACTTCCCTTTCTCACTCAGTGAGTTAAGGCACAGGACTGATTATGGAGAAAAAAGCTAGCAGAAAGAATCAGACTATCCAAACTTACCCCATAAACTTAAGTTTGCCACTTCCGCAGAGCTCTTTTCAACTCTCACTATATTGCTGACTGAAAAAACCTTCTTTTGATAGACCTGAGTTTAAAATCAGCCATTATCACTGTTTTTACAAGTTACATGGATACAAGTTCATAATTACCAGACAATTCTTAATGTATTTAGTTTCACAAAGGTCCTGTACAAACACTCCAGTGAGCTGGACAAGCATTTTGCAAAGGGAAGATTGAGATACAGAAAGAGTAAAGTATCAGACACTTGTCTGCGTGCGTACAGTGTAATGGATTGCAGTCAACAGCAAAGGCACAATACCACTTTATGCATGCTCCTAGCCATGGCAAATGTGAGTTAAATGCATTATCTTATAATTCAGAAATGCTGTATGAGAGACATCATGGCATCTTAAAGGCTACGTTAAAAGTCATAGAACCCAAATCTATTACAGGAATGCTTCATCACTATCGTGTTCAGCCTCAGAAGGTTTAGAACAAACTGTATATGTTATTTTTGTTCATATAATAAAGTTACCAGCATGGCCATATTTATAAAAGTTATAAGCTTCAATTTAAACTTTAAGTTTCAAACTAAACTCCAGCTCACAGGGTGGAAAAGAGTATTTTCCACATTAAAAAAATTGATAGTTCTTAGCAGGTTGTGTCTGTTGCTTGGACAGAAGACTTCTCAACCTAAAAAGGTCCTGTGGGCTTTAGGTTTATTATACATTATGCAGAAGTGTTAAACCCTCCCAAAAAGGGTCAACATCCTTATTATGTTCACCGAAATCCTAACTGAAGAGAAGGGTGCAGATTAAGTCTGAGTAAGAAGGCAGTTTGAGAACAGGGCACCACATTGTTATGAGTTTTGAAAACTGGAAGGCAGGAGCTTTCTGAGAGCACCCAGTATCTCAGTGAAAATCTTAAGGGTGTCCAAGTGGTAACACGATACTGCAACTACCTGCATGGGCAAGTCTGGAGGCTGTAATATGTGAAAGGAAGATCTTTAGGTGAGCAGACTAGAGGTTCTTTGACATCCGTGTGACAGCAGGGAAAGTACCTAAACATTCTCTTCTCCCAAGTAACAAGCAATAGGACAAGAGTAAATAGCCTTAAGTTGCACCAGGGGAGGTTTAGATCAGATATTAGGAAAAATTTCTTCACCAAAAGGGTTGTCAAGCATTGGAAGAGGCTGCCCAGGGAAGTGGTTGAGTCACCATCCCTGGAGGTATTTAAAAGACGTGTAGATGAGGCGCTTAGGGACATGGTTCAGTGGTGGGCTTGGCAGTGCTAGGTTAACGGTTGGACTTGATGATCTTAAAGGTCTTTTCCAACATAAACGATTCTATGATTCTATGGTTCCAGAAGTCTCTGCCAGAGAGTTTGCAACGTATCATCTCTCTTAGATACAAAAACAGTGGGGTTTTTAATCTTCTAAACAGAAAAGCAAGAAATGGCAACTTTTTTTCTTCTCATAACCATGTTCAAGAAATCTTTATCTGGCTTGCAGAATAAGAAGCACAGGAGTATCACACAAAGCTACTTCTAGAAGTAGTGTATGCAACTATTAAGAATACCTGTTTTGTTAGCGTATTATTTAGTAGGTCTCAGTCATCAGTCTTGGAAAAAATTATGAACTAAAGAAAGAATGCAATTTTACAACTCACAGCCACAATTAACAATAGTTAGCAATGGAATTATAAAATATAAGGAGTCACAGATTTGCTTGCAAAAGCAGTACTGTGTTCCCCAGTATTTCTCCAGAATGTCAAATCGCACTGCCCAAACAGACGTTTTCTTCATGATTTATTTTATGTAGAGGAGCTAATGTTGCAAGAATAAGATGCCATACAGAAGTCTAAAGAGAAGCTTTCTTTCTGCAGCATTTTAAATTCCTGATTATAGATTGTCATTACACATAAATCATGAAAATTAAAACCTGCGTGAACACGAAACAATTTTACTGTCACTAATACCTACTCAACACTTAAAAGCTAGTGGAATCTAGTTAGACAAGATCAGCAGATGAATAAAGATGTTCATGTGAGAGCTGGGATGAAATCTACAGCCTAAAGTGTGATGGCTAAGTAATGGCTGGATGGTGATATAGGAGAGATTTAAGGCACAGAATTAGGAAGGAGAGATACATTATTTTATGGTTGTGAAAGGACATTATAGTGAAAAAGCTTCATGAAAGTAACTTTACTATAGTCACAGTCTTTTGCAGGAAATATTTTAAAGTAGCTGAAACAAAATACAGTGTAGGAGACTGAGCTAGATCCTTCCCTCTGCCTGCTCAGTGTATATGGGAAAGCAGTAAAAGGGCAGAATAAAGAAAGAGCAATAGATGAAATCCACATAATCTCTTTCCATCTTGTAGGGACTTTCTAAAGCTGTAAAAATGGGGGTCCTTTGTGGAGCAGACCTATCAGCCAGAATGACTCCTGCACCTGTTGTGCTCTCTGGAACTCAACCGGAGGTGTGGGGGGCACAGAGTCGTGCAATCTCCATTGAGTCTTCTGTCTGTCCGTCCTTGGATATCTGCCATGTTTGGGGAATAGGCACTGTTCTCAGTTTTTGCTACTAGGGAGCATCCCTCCCCTACAGTCCCAAAAGAAGGATGGTTCACCTGTGGGCATCCTTGCTCAGACTGTCCTATTCTGCCACCTTCTTTTGTAAGGAGATCATTTAAGCAAAAAGCCTCTCTCCTGCATTTCATCCTTTAGAGTTATTTCTAGCTGCTCTCCCCAGATTGCACATTGTGCCTCATTCATAGCTGGCTCCTATCAAATTCTTAAAATGCTTTATGTTCATCCCTTTCTTAAACAAAAACATACTACTTGCATATACGCTAACTGCATTAGTAGGATAACCACACCACTAAACACAAAGTCCAGCATTCTCGAAGGAAAGCTCGTGTCTTTCCAGCATAATGCCAGGTACTTTTTGCCTTTTAGAAGCTCTCATAAAATAAAAGGACACGTTGTTAGGTAATACTTGACATTTACCCCAGCAAGACAACACATCAGAGGGCAAAACAATAACTGAAATTGGTAGAGTACCTGTGGCAGAATTGATTCCAAGACAGTGTAAGAGGCAGACAGAGAAGACAGTTGTTACTGTGCACCTTCTGCCTCTGAACAGCTGTTAACACCTATACCATTTCATATCAATAACTATCAGTGGCAAATACAGTGGCAAATCTTTCATTTTCACATCAAAAAGAGATCTTTCCAAGGGGTACTGTTATGAGAGGGAAAATCCAGCTCTTTATACCCAGGTTTTCAGAATGCTTAATTTACATACAATGCAGGTGCAAGTTAATTAATTACATAAAATTATCAATTTTTTCAAAGCATTGTGACCAAGAGGGTAACTTTTATATTAGTGTCTTTGTAAACAGGAGTCTAAACTCAGGATTTATGTATAAGACTCAGGGAAGCCATTTATTCCACATACATTTATAATATGCTGTTAGCAAACAAACAAACAAACCAAAACCTAGTTGAGAAAGTAATATATTCAGTAAGGAAAATCAGATGATGTTATAGTCTTTATATGTTCTATATAATTACTGTATTATATGAGATGATGCCACATACTGGTATCAGTTAGCATTGTTCCAAACCATAGGCTTATTTCAAGAACTATTCTCTGAAAAACATCTTTAAGTGATGTCAGGTCTGAGCTGGCATGGTACAAATTACCTGAACTTCCTTACAGATAAAGGTAATAACACAGAAATACTCCATTCCTTTTCTCCACCTCCCTTCCCCCCAATAAAATGAGTCACTAAAGCTTTGGAATACTTTCTGTAATCTTTCCTGAGCTGTCCTCTAATCTCATTCATTGGGTGAGATCCAAAGAATGAGTTTGATATTGAGATGCTTAATGCTTCAGTGCCCAAAAGTTAAAATCCAAGGTGCTGATAAATTCCCTATGTAGTGACTGGGAGGGAGTTACATACCTAGACAGCAGCCAGTGCAAGGAGAAGACAATACCTAATCCAGGTGGTAGGAAATGCTAAGGAAAAAAGTGGTCTGGAATGCTGTCCCTTGCCTGTCTGAAAGCTGCAGTTGTGAAACTTCAGTTCAGAGCTCAGAGCCCTTGGAGACGTGTTACCACTGGCACTTATGCATTTGCCTGCGGAGCCACTTCCAAATCAAGGAGGTGATTGAGCTGAAAACTTGCAATTTTGTTATTGATGCCACAAAGTTAATTCTCAGCCAGATCAGTCCCCAAAACCAACCAACTGTTTAGCTTGGCTAGAATTCATTCTGGCAAAAGGCTTTGGGCAGCAGCTTGAGCAAAGGCTTGACGAAATCAAGAAACTACAGCTTCAGGATATGGTATAATGGTACAGTTAAGTGCATCTAATAGCTGAATACAGGACACACAGGTAACAAAGTGGGGACAGGCTGGACTAACTGCTAGAGCAGTCAGAACTGTTTGATGTAGATGTTAGATCACTTCAGCTGTTAATAGCAAAAAGCAAAGTCATGCATTTGAGTACTGGCACACAGATCATTGTTTTCTCCTAACAAAGTAAAAGAAATTAGGTAGGGACTGGTAGTTTTACCTTTAACATGGCAGCCTAGTGATTTGAGCATTTTCCTTGTCATTGGAAAATGTTGGTCGTGTTCAGTGTCCCCCTGTGAGATTTTCAGCAATTGCAGGTTTTTTTTATTTTGGTCTTACATCACACTTGAAAGACAAATGTGAAACAAGAGCACATGAAATGTTTATTTTGCTGTACTTTGGTCTTCACAGAGTCAGTAAAGATATCTGAGTAAAGCATTCTGCTGTTTATCAGAAGGCAAATGAGGCAACTACAGAATCATGTGGAAACCAGAAATGAAATTTTTTAAATATATATGCAGTTAATTCTGTAAAGATCAAAGCTCCCTCTATAAAATGAATTCACTTTGCATTGTGCTTTCTATAGTGTTTTAATGTTTGTTCTGCCTGGAAGTACAGTCTGTCCCAATACAAGAACAGATATATTTAAACAGATTTTTTTGGATTCTGTCCACTCCATGCAGTACAGCTATGACCTTATCTTCCTGTTCTTTGGGCTCTTGCTTTATTTTGGATACACAAATCCCTGAATAGTAAGTACAAAATAGCATCTCTTTTTTCACTTTCCCTCAGTTTTGCAACTTAATACGCAACATTAGTTAGCCGTAAAAATGGTTCTCCAGGTTTTAAGGCATTCAGCCCATTGCCTACTTATTGCTAGGAGTCTTTACAGACATCCAAGTGCTAACAAATGCAAAATAAAAGAACCTGTTTTTCAAGTTGCCAGAGGAAAACTTCAGACCAAAGGAAAAGCAGGAAAAGAAATATTTGTTCAAGATTCTCCAAACTCCATTGAGGATGTGAGTTCAAGTAATTGAGTTCTAGTAATGGCATTTCCTGCATTTTTACACACATTCCTCAACGGAAACAATTTATGTGTAAGTAAAATTATAGTGTGTAGTCATTGCTAATGCTTTCATAGAATCATCGAATGGTTTGGTCTAAAGGGACCTCTAAAGGTCATCTAGTCCAACCCCCCTGCCGTGGGCAGGGACATCTTCAACTAGATCAGGTTGCTCAGAGCCCCGTCCAACCTGACCTGGAATGTTTCCAGGGACGGGGCATCCACCACCTCTCTGGGCAACCTGTGCCAGTGTTTCACCACCCTCAGCGTAAAAAATTTCTTCCTTGTATCTAGTCTGAATTTACCCTTTTTTAGTTTAAAAGCATTATCCCTTGCCCTATCACAACAGGCTTTAATCATGTTATGCAGATCCCAGAGTCACAGCTTCTATGATTTCTCAGTTTAACCCTTCAGAAGAAGAAGGAGAGTAAGAATACATTTCAAACATTAATCAAATAAGCCCAGTTTTCCGTTTTGCATCTCTCATGACTCTAAGTGTGGTTGCAGGAAAAGAATTGTAGCCTTAACAGTGTTATGGAAGGGTAGTAAAACATATTTAAACCTCTCCCCTTCTTAGTTCCCATCTTCGGCAAAATCAAAAGTAGAATTTAGGCACTCAAAGTGTAGTTTGTGCAGAATTTAAAAGCTTGTGTTTGTGACAAGCAAAATCTGCAGTATCAAATGTTTTAATCCAAAACTTTTTACCTGTCTAAACTTGACATACTCTGCACTCCAGATGCACTGTCAGCTATCCAGCTCTCACCTGAGGCCACCTGGGACCCACAGCAAGACATCCCTGTGTCTATGTCCTCAGAAAGAAGGGGGGGGGGGGGGAAGTGTGCTCTGCAGTAGGGAGAATGAAGCTAATATTTGCCCTGAGATGGAAATTCTGAGTGAAGGAAAGAATTTGTCCTGAGGCTTTATGCAGCACAGAAGTAGGTGTAAATTATCACATTCTTCTCCAAATTTGCCCCAGTAATTTAAATTCCTTCTAGACCACTGAATTAGGATATCTTAGCACTAAATTATTCCTGTAGCTGGCATGACTAGTTTCCTAGCCTCTTTTATTCACAAGATCAGACTTTTCCTAAGTTCTTCCATGATAAAATATCATTTTACAAAAATACAAAGGCAGAATAGAACACTCTCTCTAATTTCGTCTCCTAAAGACTAATATTCTCCGGGAATCTTAAAGGAAATACAGTGGCAAAAGTTTTCTAATTAAATACTGTTGAAACTTGACTTGTTCAGAGCATCAATTTTGTATATATTTAGGTCTGTCTCTGTACAAATTTTTAACTTTGATTTTTATAAATTATGCAGACCCAATTCTGATATTTATGAATTACATATACTACTCCAAACCTTCATGCACAAATGGCTGAAAAGCACCCAGACACCTAACATGCTGAAAGAAGTTACCAACCAACCAAAGAAGTCGTTATCATTTAATAGTTATGATCTGACAGATGTGTCTAACATGGAAGAACAGAGCAAAGAACGAAGATGTTCATAGTAGCTTTAAAAACTGAGATTTAAGAGTTTGAGAACAAAAGGGTCATGCCACCTGAAAAAAAAAGAAAATTTTTAGACTGCCTTACCAGTTGACAGTGAAAGAAAATATGCACAAATAAGAAAGAAAACACTATAATCTAAGGAAGAAGCCTGAAGCAAGGGGTGAAGTCTTTGCGAGTATTAAACACTGAACGGACGTTTTCCCAAATCCCAAAAGTGGTAAGGAAACAGAGACACAAAACTGTATATAGATATTTCACATACTACACAGTTTCTTCTGTCTTTCACAAGACAGCTGAAACACCAACACCAACACCTTTTAATTCTAATTAATTGTTAGAATATAACAATGGCTGTACTGGGTCAGACTGAAGATCTCTCTAGCGCAATATTTTGTTTCCAGTAGTGGCCAAAAAGAGGATCCTTAGGGAAGAGTACAAGAACAGAACAAACATCAAAGGACAGAGCAAGTACACAGTGACTTCCCCATATACTCACCCAGTGTTACTGCCTTATACTTGCTCCAAGTATGTCTTAGAGGCATATACTAAAACCAGAATACCCTAAGGCTGCACCATGAGCAGGGTTTGTTTTTTAAGCAAGCCAGGGAATTTTCAAGGTGTTCAACCCTACATGGGGAATATTAGTGGTGAAATGTAGTACTCTCGGGCAGGTGTCATACAGAGAATATGTGCTTAAATTATGAGACTAGTGACCAAAAAAGCCCTTCCAGTCCTTTAGTCATTCAGACCAAGAATTTTTGTGCATTTCCCCCCAAAAGGAACACTCAGCCCATGTTCTAGTAGGAGCCAGATGAAACTGGTAATTTCCCTTGAGCTTTCCAAGTCCTCAGCTTAGTCACAGACCTACCTTATGGGGAGGAAATCTTACAGGGGTGCTTGGCCAAAGTTGTTATTTACAGCTTGAAACTGAACAGGTAACTTGTTGAATATGAATTTTATTAAACAACACCTAGCTGCACATATAGTTTCTTATAACTCATGAAAAGATGGGAGAGTATAGATTTTATACCTGTACAAAACTTCTTAGTGTACAGACAGCGAGCACAAGTCCATAGCAAACTCTGTAGCAGGAAAGTAGCCAGCACACCCCCTCATTCCAGGTTCCACAAAAATCTTGCATAAACTGCCAACAGAAGACAGATAAAGAGACAGACTCTAATTTGCTGTATAGTGGCAGACCCAGCAAAGGCCAATGTTATCTAACTGCTGTCTCCATTGACTCACTACTTTGACCAGTGCAGTTTTTCTTTACCATCCTAAATTTTTACCCTGATTTTATTTTATTTTGCCAGAACTTATGACAATGGAAAAAGGTCTGAAAGACTGCATGAAACCTGGGGAAGAGGAAGAAGGGGAAAATATGGCATAAAGGCTATATAGCGCCACAGCACAGCTCTCATCTATGTGACTAAATGTCCATCCCTCCTAAAACAGAGCAGTGTAACAGTCCCTGGCAAGTTTCGCATCCTGACCTGTGCCCAACCACAATATAGGGAAAAGCATTAGCTGGTCCATAGCCAAAACACCACCACGTAGCATGTTTCAGTTAAGCAGAATGAACAGTTAGAGATCAGTGCTGCAACTCATATCATGGCCCTGCTCCATTTATTAATACAGATGTTGTGATACCAAGGTAGTAATTTATATTATTAAGTTCTAGGCAAAAATAGACATCCAAATTTAAGGGATAAGTTTCTAGCACTTAAAGACTGTATTCATGTTGTATTGACTTAGTGTAATGATGATACTGCATCATTTATGGAGGCAAATTTAAGCAGCTTCTGTTGCACTACGACAATAAACATATAAAGATGCAGAAGAGCATTTTAATTTTTTCCTTTGAGAAGAGAACAGAAATTTATAAAATAATTTCTAATGTCATTCACGATGGCATCACAACCAGTACTGGAGAAATTTTCTTGCACATGTGATGCTCCCCTAATACTCTCTACAAGTAAATAGAGATAAACCTCTATAACTACCCACTTCAATTCTCACCTTGTATTTCATTTCAATTTTGTACAAGCTTTCACTGAAAAAAAACTTTCCAGGTCAATTTAAATCTATGCAGCTGGGATGATCACTAAAGGCAGGTTTTACTGGATATATTGTATCTCTGCTATTAAATCTTTTTTGTTATTTCAGAACCAAACTGACTCACTTTTTTTCTTCATCACATACTTGCACTGGTTTAAGTTTACTAGCACTGTGAATAGATACTGTTATAGCAACTGAGATACAGTTATATTGGTGGAGAAATGAACATCTGGAATGCAAGAAGCAAAACACCAGTGCCCTGCAAGATCTGAGTATTTTTTCTCCCTGTGTTAATAATTAGGACTTTGCTTTGTGTATTCCTTGTATGTCACTCTTTACATTTTCCAAGAGGACTATGTGGCAGTGTGAGAAATTCAATTCCAGCACAAATACATCCCCTGTGGGCTACACGCAGCCTGCCCTGCTGGAATTCAAGAGCAAGAGAATGGAAGGAAACTGAGTCTGGTTTATGGAGATGCACATCTCTGGCCAAGTTTAAATAACATTACATTCACTTCAGCAAAATATAAATAAGTTCAGTAGCTCAAGACAGTTTTGATCCCTGTTACTCTTTCGAGCTGGCTGATGGTCTCTATCTGTAGTATGCTGCTGCCCAAATTACATCCTACTATGTCTTTCAGGGTAATGCCCTCAAGACACAATGACACTGTGCAAGGCCAACAGTATGTCAACAGAGTGAGAGCTTTGTGTGATTTAAGGCCTCGCTGCCCAGGGCCTTGTCCAGTCGGGTTTTTAATATCTCCACTGACAGGGTCCACAGCCTCTCTCGTCCCCTGTTCCAAAGTCTATCACCTTTGCGATTAAAAAAATACTCTCATAAGAAGTCAGAATTTCCCTTCTTCCAAGTTCTGTCCATTGCCCTCTTGTCCTTCCACTGCGCACCTCTGAGAAGAGTCTGCATACATCTTCTCTACATCCTCCCATATTTGAAGTATTTGAAGACAGCAGTAAGATCTGCCCCTTTTGTCCTCTTTTTTAAAGGCAGAACAATCCAAATTCTCTCCTCCTATGTCATATGCTTCAACCCCATGACCAGCTTCATAGCTCTCTGCTGGACTCGCTCCAGCGTGTCAATGTCTTTCTTGTACTGAGGAGCCCAAGACTTGATGCAGTAGTCTGAATGAGGTGTCACTACGGCCATTTAGAGGGGAAAAATAAGTTCCCTTGACCTACCGGCTACACACTAAAGGTCATCTTGTTAATGTGGTTGGCATTCTACAAGGGCACACTAACATATCTGTGAAAATATGTTACTACTAACAGAGGTGAACATACATACGCACTGACACTGAGTTACAAGGCCAGTAAAAAAAAAAAAGGTTCTGTTTTGATTGTATGCTTAAATGTATCATCAGGCCTTTCTTGTTCAAATTTCAAACAAAACAATTATGCATCTCTTATACTTTACTGCCCAGCTTAGGAGACATTCTCCATTCAAGATGGCAACTTACTCCTTAGCCCCTAACGGAAAAATAATACAAACAGTATTTGATCCAATGACTAAAGAGTGCAATAGGAACAAATGGTTCAAGGGGAGAGATGTAATGAGAAGCAGCAAGGAGGAGTAATGGCATGGGAAGAAAGGAAGAGGGACTAATGAAAGGGCAAAACGGGAAAAGGTAGGGGAAAGGGCAAGATAATTATTGTAGAGGTAAAAGGTAGGGAAGAAATAGTCTTTAGTCTTTATAAGTATCTGGAAAGTCTGGCAACACTAGCAAAGGCCTCTTCTCAAGCTCTAGAGCCTACTGCAAAAACAGACTTCCTCTTTCAAACCCTTTTAAAGTTCCAAACGCTATAAAATCTATCCTAGTGTTTCAAATAAACTCAGTGACTGCTTGCAGTGCGTGAATCCTTGATCAGTCTTTTGGCTCTGCATAATCAACTTTCTGCAGTGCACTGAGACTCTGGCATTGCTTCTCAGTGGCCAGTGCCAGCAGCAACCTGAATTTCAACCATTTTAAATTTGGAAGGATTAAGAACTTAAATCTAAATCCAGTGACATGTTTGGCTTAAAGGGACATTTTATGCTTCGATTTTATTTTTTAACACAAATACTCAACAAGTCTAGCACTTGTCCCTAAAACAGCTGATTTTCTGTTAATTTCACTTTTCATCTTTCAAATTTTGTGTTCAACCTACCCCTCCTATTTTTTAGCCATTTGCCCCAACAGGATCAAACAGGGCATTTTTGTGTAATGAACTCCTTTCTCCATGACCACAGCTTTCACTGTGGACAGCAAGAACGTTGCAAAAAGGGCTTTATTTATTTATTGTATTTGTTATATAACACCCATCCCCATGTATCTGGCTGCCCTACAAAAGTTAAAGACAAGAATAAATAAAATAAGGCTATACCCAGTGGCCAGAGAGAAGTAGCTGTTCTGCCAAGAGAAGAGCAAAGACAAAACTACTCAGAGAAAAAGCTGTTGAGAAAAGCAAGATAAAATGATCAAAGATGCACTGTCCAGAAAGGTCAGCAGAGTTTATTATTGAGGCTTTTGCATGCCCTGTCTGCTTGATTGCCATATATCAGGATTTTACAGTCAGCCCTGGAGACTAATGCAGGTGGAGATGTTGTGCAAACCTATCGATGGAACCAAAAAATGCTCTGCAGCTGGTCAAAAGTCACGGCAGTGTGAAAAAAGAAAGAATCGTGACTCACAACTGTAACTGCTTAACAAAGATGAGGACTATTTACATTCGTTTGTTAGAGTCACCGCCATAAGCAGTCACGTTAAAGTTACTGTGATTGCATAGCAGTAACCAAACAAAAGGATATTCAATTATCTTTACTACTAAAAATAAAAGTCAGTATCAAAAGTACTGTAGCAAAGCAAGTTTTCCATAGCACAAAAAAGACATAGAAATTCCAGAGAATTCAAAAAAATTATTAGCACTCCATTTATCTGCAACACTGTTGAGTCTCTTATACAGCCATTAGTAAACTGTATTTAAAATGTCACTCCACAAAATAGGGGTGGGGCGTTCATTATTCTGTTTGTTTAACATAGCAGAATGCAGAAAATGGATTAATTTTGAACCCCAGAAGTACAGCCACATGATCTTAAATTCTCGGACAGTACAAATGCCAGCCAGATCCTCCCAGCTTTTTAGTCAGTATGACTATATGAAGATGTTGAACCCTGTCTGGGAGACATACAGGCAGGATCAGTTTACATCTGAGCTGAATTATGTCATTTGTACTACTGGGCAGGCGATGAGACTGTTCTGCTCTTTCGCTCTTCCTTTTTCCTCATGTTCCCTGCTGACCTGGCATGTTCCACTGGAGATAGATACCTACTCGTACAGCAGCAGAGTATGAGTATTTTAGGGCACACATAGGGTATGCGTCCTTTCTGGCTGCAGCTGTGCCAGCTCAAACAACTACAACTTCTATTCATCCCTGGCTACTCACTGGTGCACCCATTGCAGTGTTTACCAGGCTTTCTGTCCTGCCAGCAGGGCTTCTCTGAAAGCACCTCCTAAAACATTTCAGTCAAACTGAGTCAATTTCACAGGATTCAGTGGGAATCTTACATGTGTGTCTAGTTCCTAAATCAATCGTAACAGTTCAAAGCAGCTTGGGTCCAGGCTAATTTATAGCAAATAAAATACACAAAGTCATGACACCATAAATATTACCTGTTGTTATAAGAACTTTACATTCTCTTCTTTTTCCCTTTCATCACCAAAATCCTAAGCACAATTAAAATTCCTTCTATGATGATATTACGCTTTGGAAAACATTCCTCTTAAAATTCCAATAAATAATTGGAAATTACTTTATTTCCACTAAATCCCTCCGTAAGGCCTCAAGCTCCTGGCAAATTTCCAGCTATAAAGATTTTGTGGCTCTTTCCCATTCCTGTAGTCCTTTTAATGGTCCTTCCTTCCCAATATCCAACCTCAGAAGAAAAACAAAAGAAACAGAGTGCATTCCATACAACTCTGACAGCAAGGCCAATTCCCCAATAAATTGATTTGTTTGGTATGACCTACCCTTATTCTGTGTCTTGAGACAGAAAGCCCTTCAGGGCCCAGTCTGTCTCTTTTCTGTGCTTAAAGGACACAAAACGCCCAGCCCGCACTGGGAACCTGGACGCTATCTGGATTCTAATAGATGCTTTGATCTCCCTCCATTATCAGGCCATCCCTACAAGACAGCGGGCTCAGACTGCTGAGGCTCTTCTACATTTGTCATCAGACATTAAATCCATATACAAATGAACACAAATTTCTTCTTCTTCTTTTAAAAAGACTCTTTGTCCTTATTCTCCCTGTATGTCGGCCCAAGCACAATGAATCCATCCCTTACAATCTCTGAATCTGTGCTTCCTGCCCACAGGACCCTGTAGTTGCATGCAGCCTAATATGAGCTGGCCCAATAGTCAGAAACCAAACCTCCCAATACACACATTCAAATATGGATTTTTGAACATGCAAAAATTGCAGATACAATAGTCATAGTGGTAAGTACATGGAACACAAATCCCTGCGAGCGTTTTGACTCCACTGTCTATATGGAGTGATGAAATCACCGTGCAAATAGAAAAGGTGTTTTCTAAACTGCTCATCACCCTAGGCCCAAAGCGAACAAGTGCAGAGACAGAATTACCTCATGTCCATGAAGAAAATATTGCTTTTGATTGCAGGGTTGAGGTTTTTGGCAGGGTACCAGGGAGCTCCCAGTGTGGCTGCCTCTATCACACAGAACTGTATGTGGCTAGAGGGCAAACACAAGATTCCCACTGTGCCAACATATCAACCATTGTAAACACAAATATGGAATGAAAAATAAAAAGCAGCAAGACTGTATCATGCCAGCAGTACATGCCGTATTTATTATTCTAGTGCATATGCTCTGAATAAAAAGATCTTTGTGGGGGTTCCACTGCCATTCTCCTTCAAAATTATGCATTTCTAAATGCACAACAGCTGATGAGAATACTTTTCAAGTTGAAAAAGAACATACGTGGACAAATGTAGTTTAAGAATGTCTATACTTTTCTTACAGCCTTTTCAGTTTTTATTTTTTCACTATGGTGTATTTCAAATCACTGTCAGTCAATGAATTGTACCCTTGCAATGCAGTGTTTAAGGACAACAGCTCTCCCAGCCTCTTCAGTCACCAGCTTCCTGTGGTTGAGTGGGTTACAGAAAAGGTGCATGCTGTAGGAACAGAATTTCACATAAACAATCTGTGACAAAAGAAATTTTAATCATTTGAATTGTATCTTTTCACAGTTATAATTTAAATTGGAACTTTAATTTGAAACAGATCTCAGGAGAAGAAATAGTTTTTTAAAGTTGTTTTGATTGTTCCATTTTTAAATTTTGATAGAAGATATCATAATGATGGGAAATAATGGGATAACTGTTTCAATCCAGTTTCACTCTTTCAGTTAACTTACATCTAAGTTTTATATGAAATTTCTTCACAGTAGCCCTGGGGAGGAATTAATAGCTCTTATTGTAAGCTATGTGAAATATCATTTTTTTCTCTGAGTTTGCCCAGAGACTGCACGTTTTTCTGAAAACAAAGCAGCAAATTTCTGTACTTGATCTGAATCATGACTCTCACATTCTCATGTGCTTGGGGACTCTACTTTTTACTCTTCATTCACAAAGAATCCACAGGCGCCACCAGAATGAGAGCTGTGCCAGGGGTAAGGCAGCTTCAAGATCAAAGTGCAGATTTATCAAGAAAACAATGAAGAATAGGAAAACAAAACCACTTTAACTACACAAAGTCATTGTACATTCATACCAAGAAGATTTCACTCATTACCACATTTGTGAGCAAAAGGGAGAGGCAGGCATGAAGAAGAAAGGCAGAATGACGTTAATGAGGTTGCAAAAATGTAGCTGAGAGATTTGTCCCTCAAGTTTCATATGTGTGTAATATAATCAGTGATGGATTACCATGCTAGACGTGAGAGGTCTGGAAGCTTTCTGAACCCAGAAGAATGTCTGGTTTAAAAGCAGTGCTGTAGCTATTTGGAACAGTCTCCCCCAAAATTTTCTGAAGGTACTTAAGGCAAAAATATTGCAATATTAAACTTTTCTAATAACATTATTGTTTTAATCTTGGTAGAATTTACAATGAGAAAATGCAGGAGTACCTACAGGGAGAAGGAAGTTAATGTTTTCCTGTCTGCAAGACTCTTGTCCAAATATACTACAGAATGCTATACTGATGGCCCCAAAATACTGTAAAAAACATTTTCCAAATTACATGATCAAGTCAGTTTAACAGAATAACCAATAGTGGCCGTAAAACTAGACAAATAGTATATAAAGGTGGCCTAATGCATTTATTTTTTGAGGATCCCATTTAAGACTTTTCTGTCCCAAATCCATCAGTCCAGAACTTTTCTATTTGCATATTTGCTCACCAGTTGTGCGGTTTGCATGGAACTCCTGTGATTCAAAAGTCAGTGCATGTACTGACTTTCACATGTACAAGTACAGAAAAAAGCCAAGGAATTATCTTACATATATTGTTAGAAAAGGAGAAAGCATTATTGGTAAGGGGGAGGCTCTTTTTGCTTGTTTGTTTAGGAAAGGTCAGGCTGTTTGTGATCAAATTCAGGAAGAGAAGGATACTATTAGGATAGCAAGGTAGGCAGGATGTAAACTACTCAGGTCTGGCTGCTCTCATTAATTCCAAGTAAAACTGTGTCTACTTTCTTTGCCCTGTGGTAGAACTAATGTTCCTGTCCAGAGAGTGAAAGACTTCAAAGATCTTAGCATGGGAAGAATAGTTTCTAGATTACCACATATAGCTTATTTAAATATTAAGGCCTAGGTTTAGAATCACAACATTTGTGCTGACTCTATGGCAGCATCCAGATTTTACCGAGTATGTCTCTCACTTGAGAGCTCTTTGATCTGTTGATAATGGTAAAAAGGGGCAAGTAAAGATGTAAAGCCCTCAGCATTTAGCCAGTTTCAGGAGCAGAAGCAGACTGTTGACTAGAAAGGTTATAGCCATGTACCTCTCTATTTTCAAAAATGTGCACAAGATCCTGTTTCACTAAGTATTAAGCATATGAGATAATAGGTCATTTCCAAGTTGAGAAAAGTATACATTTCTAGTGACAACTGTTTTCCAAAGACACTGACTCTTAGCTGCCTAACAGGATTGCGCTCACCGCTGCTGTTTGTGCTTTCTCTTGCTCTCTGCTTCTGGCAAACACACGCATCAACAACTACAGCCTGTCAATCCTGCAGCCTCATGTTTGTAACGTGCCAGCCCGTTCGACGTAGCTTCTCACTGGCTCTTCCACCTCAGCTATCGCTTTGGGCCGCAGTTCCTGTTGGTTCATAAAGGAGAATCTGGCTATCCCTTCATTTACCATCTTCTTTAAAACCAAAATCTATGACATTAAAGTTTTCTATTATTATCATAGCAAACACAGACATTATCTTGTCTGTGACAAAAAAATCAGCACTTGGCATTTACAAACAGTGTAGTTTCAGCCCAAATGACCTGTACTAGCTAAGGATAGTAAATAATGAATGGGCTTATACATATAATCAACTGTTTACAGCTTTCTGAAAGATATATTGAATTTGCTCTATGCACAACACCAAAGCTGTTTTTGAAATGAAGTTCATCCAAAAGGCATTTCAAAAATTACATGAATGACATTTGAGAACTGTTAAGACTAAGTCTTTGACATGAAAGCATTTAGTATTGTAGTCAAGGACTGATACACAAATAAACAATGAATAAACAATGGAAAAACAGTGCTGTGAGTGTCAGTAAACACAACATATGCTTAAACATGCTCCTTTGCTTCCCTGGCAATATTTGCATATCCTATGCCAGTTAATTTCATAAGATGGGTGAGACCATCAAAGACCAAAACTCTTCCAAAGGGTCATCTTCACTCGACTCTGTCCACCTTTCTACTCCCAGCTGCACTCTCCTGTCTTTTATTCTTACCTGGCTCTGATGCTTGTTGGATCCTTCTGTGATTTGGTTCAAGTTACAAAGCAACAAGGAGTTTTGAAATAGGAAAGTGCCTAAACAATTTGTAGATTACTTTGTAGCCCAGGTTATATTCCAGTAATCTCACTTGTTGGTCAAGGATTCATTCAAAAGCCACATATAGCTCTTAATACAAAATTGCAAAATTTGCAGGCTCATAAAAGGCAAATACAGATGTCAAAAAAGTCTTCTCTTCTGTGGACCGTTCCTAGCAAGTAATGTGATCAAATGGCCACCTACAGAATATTCATGAGGGTAATGGTCTTTTTTAAAGATCTTTTCTTAAGAAAAGCAATTGGTGGATACCTTAACTTGTTATCTCAGATTGAAGAATATCTTCTGAACAAGATAAAAATCAGCTACTAAAGAGAAGTTTCACAAGATCCTCCACAGTGATGCCTTTTCAAAACATCTAGCTTTCAACACAGTCAAAAATACTGACTTATGCTAATACCAACTAAAATCATAAGTTTCATCTACAAGGGATCTTAACATTACAGTGTAGGAAGATGTTGATTCATCTATACTAGGAAGAATGGACAGTTTCTGCTATTTTTTATACGATTACCTCAAAACCTTCTAACTCTCAGTTATTTTAGCATCTGGTGGAAGTCACTAGAATAACTTCTCTCATTTTACATTTAAAAAGGAAAAGTTCATACCGTGGAAGGGTTGAATAATACACATTCAAATAGTTTAAACAGTTTCAATAGTTAGCCCCCTGGTTGAATATGTCTTGTGTCTTCTTGTTCAGAAACTTGTCAAAATAGTGGCATACATGGATGACTTACTTTGAATTTTCAGACTGAGCATGATTATTCAGACAGAATTACATCTGCGTGGTTGGTTCATTCAACATTTCCATGTAAAGAACAAAAGTTGCATCATATATATAATATTATTGCCAATATTCCACAGTAAGTTGAGATTTCATCTTACTATTTGATTTTAATTGGCTTATGCAAAAAATTTATTCTGGTTTTCTTTTTTAGTAGTTACTCTAAAAGTCATTATTTTATTAAACTCAAACTGCTGCAACCTGCTACATGTTTTAAAGTTAAAATCCAAAAAACAAAACACCAAGAAACACACAGACCACTATGATTTTAAGAGCGCTTTCACAGTTCTGTTTCACAAAATATCAACCAAAACAAAACCCATTTTCCTATGTTGGGCTCCTTTTGTGGCAATAATATTTACTTACATACATTATGAGACCTAAAGCCTACTGAATGTTACTCTGTCTTCAAGAATGCTCTACTATGTCAAAATGTACCTGACTGTTTTACAGACAACTTTACTATGGATAGCTGTGAAAGGCAGATGCTGTTTTGCTAAGAGTGAAAGATTTCAAAGTGCCATAAACAGCAATTTCATTTTTTAAAATTTAAAAACAACTTCATAGAATATTATTACTATTGCTTATAATGTCTGTAGCAAATAAAAATAAAAAATCATGAAAAAATAACTGAAAATTTATGTTCATTTTGCTATACTCTGATGTACCATAATATACAATAGCATTTATAGTCCGTTACAAATAGTATTTTCAAAATGACTGCTGGGGTTCTAATTTACACATATACTATACACATTCATACTCTTACTTACAAACAAGTTTTATATATATGTATATGTTTATTTTCAGAGAGCATGAGCATGTCAAGGAAACCAAACAAATATTACATGCTCTAAAACCAGTTTTCTTTATAGAGCTGTTCTGCTGAATAAGAATGGAAGTGTGCAGTTTAAAAAAAAAAAGGGAAAAAAAAGAAAAAGAGAGAGAGAGACAGATTGTAATAGAAATTATCTTGCTGCTTGAAGATTGCTATCCATCCTGGGTGCTGAGACCTCAGCTGGAAGTGATGTATGAGGACTCAGAAAATCCTCTTATATTGTACTGTGTTAAAAGTACCAGAATAAAGAGAATAGTTCTGAGATCCTGAGACTGGGAGAGGCTATTATCATGTACTGATGCCCTACTGTCGGAACTGAGTGTGTCCCTTCTCCAGGGCTCTTATCTGAAGCACTCAGAAAATGAATAGAACTGTAAATTGTTCTAACAGTGCTTAGAAGTCCAGAGCTGAAACCTCCTTCTGGAAAGCAGTTTAGTAATAAATTTTTAAAGAATTAAAAAATCAAGAGGAAGCTAAAAGATCTTTTGTAAGCCTCTTCAAACAGCCTTCTTATTGTAATCTACATAATAACAATGAAAAAAGAAAATAATTTAAAGGTTAGGACATATTGATAATTTATGAAAAGAGATGTCATAAGTCCTTTTACATTTACCAATGTGATTTCAGAGGAAAACAGTTCAGGAAACTGTCTGACACAGAAGAAAAAAAAAAAAATTAGTTTACATTCACCTTTACAATTTCCAGATTGTATGGAAATTTGGGGTTTTATGGAGATTAGTTTGCGATGTTTAGTGGAAGAATCTTGAGGAACCCAATATGTGGGATGGGAAGAAGGCCCACGATTACCCTGTATCAACCGCAATAGCCAACATTGTAATCTGGTAGGAAAAGGTTACCTCTGTCGAAAAAAAAAGCACCTCAATAACCATTAAAAATAAGTAAAAACCCTGCAAGGAAAAGAACCATCAGCAGAGAGCTTTCTCTTGAAGGATGAGAAGTGTTGGAATGTTCTATATGAATGCTATGTCTAGAAATTATCTTATACAAGAGGATGATAGGATACCTAATGGAGAAAAGGAAAGAACCAGAATCCCACTGAAAGCAAAATCCTGATTGATTACTGGCGATGGAAATCTGATACCTAGCTGATCTCCATCCCAGAATACTGGGGGAAATGCTTTTCCAGGATTACCTAAAGATTCCTATTTAATAAATTCCCCACTAATACATTCATCTGGTAGACAAACAACGTGCTTCATGACTCCTACACTATGCTGTCATTTTTGAGGCTTTGAGGGGGCTTGTACTAAACATCTACATTTTTAACGTAATCCAAGGGAAGTTCTGTGGTAGGCAGAGAGCTACACTTTCTGGATTACTGCTCCCACATCTTACAGAGCAGTGAGTTATCTGTGGAAGATGGGACTCATTGTTACAGATGGTTCCTGGAGTTTCTGGTAATGCAAATGAAATATATTAAGGATTATGCTTCATAACTATTTAAGTATAATTTTGTAGTACATTGCAAATATGTGAAAAACAGCCTCTTATTAAAATGTTTACAGAATAAACATTAAATACACACAACCTACACAAGCATGTTGGACCACAAGCGGGGTCCAGTACCCGGTGTGCAGTAAGCCAATCTTACACACAGAGCCAAGATATTTATTTAGCTCATGTTTGCACAAAGATGGGTGCTAAGCGGTAATTCCACAGAGCTAGCACACCACACAAAAGAACTACAGCGTATTTATATTGCTACATGATTAGTAAAAGCCCGCCTAAATTCATGCTCATTGGTTAGTTATGTTCAAATTAGCCTCGCTTGCCATGTAAATTAGCAGGCATGCTCCTTGCAGGTGGGGGGGGGGGGGGGGGGCAAGTCTTTCCAGTCTTGAACTGAGTCAGTGGTTGCGATCTCCCCCTGCCGCCTTTACCTTTCCCCTAGTTACTGCAGTTTCTTGCTGACTTCTTGGGTTTTTGGCAGTCGTCTAGCCTTCGAAGCCTTCTAGGGCAGGATGTTCCCCTTCTATCAGTCTTCTAGTTCTTCAAGGGCATAGTCGTTGTAAGGCATGCATTGTTTATACAACGTAATCAGGCTAGAAAAATGAAGGCTACAGTCTAGGATAGGTATTAACCCAAACATACGGCTACAGCATTCACATCAGTGGAATTAGTGGGAAGTGAAATTAGTAGCATTTTACACTTCTTTTGCACTACATGTAGAGAATCTTTAGGTATCAGAGGAAAAAAAGGAATGAAGCTGTTCACACATCAGTAATAAAATGGGGGAAATACAAAATTAAAAAATTCAATCTGAGGCAAAGGATATGTGATATTCATGGTATTCAAATAGGTCCATCAAAGTAAAATATTATTCCTACTGTTCAAACAAGATTTCAACTGTTCTATCTACATTTTGTGTGCAAAGAGGAATTCTGAATTTCATTTGTTGCTGAACCATTGTAGACTTTAATAGCTTGTGATTATACAAAGTTCACATATCTTGTTTTAAGCTGTTTGAATATAGCATGACAAAAGCAGCTGAATGTGATAATCTCCTTTCATTCATCTCTTATTTTATTCTCCTATTTTGAGTCACTGAATCACTGGAATTCTCTCTTTAATAACTTATCAGGAACCTGATCAAAGAATTAAATGCTTTCATATTCCTGGGCTTAGAGGAAGTCAAGAGTAGCAAATACTTTTCAAGAAGTATTCAGATCTCAGAGAAAATACTGCTTTAGGAATACTTTTCCCAAGATGACACATTCTCACAGGTGATGTGTTTTCAATGTTTAGGCTAAACCAAAATTCCTGGCTAATTCTACAAAGAATTTGATGGTGATTTTACAGAATTAATGAATCATCAGGAAATTAATATCAAAGCACAGCTGACTGGGTTCGTATTCAGCACTTCTGAATCACTGCTCATTGAGCAAAGCAGTCACTGGACAATGGGGGTTTTGCCCGAGCAAAATGTGAGTCAGGAGACCTGGACTCCCATTGTCTTCACTGGGAGCTTTGCCTGCATATGGAGCGAGCTGGGACTTCTGGTGAATGGGAGCCATTCACAGAGTAGCTAAGTAAAGCACCCAATACATCACCATTTTGAAGTTAACACTAGGTGGTAGACATAACTGGAAGAAATACAGACATTTTTGGAGCCATGTGAAAGACTTGTATAAAGCAGCACTTCAAATGTATTGTCTCTTATTTCCCCCTATTTTGGCCTAAACGTTTTTGTTTTGAAAGGTATCTGGCTGTTTGCTCCAGCATTCCCTTTGGTTTAACAAATTAATTAAAATAATTTCCTTTTTGCATGCAGTCTGTAGGCAGAAGAGACATCCCTGTTTGGAGGGGAAGAGTTGACATCCTTGCAGCTGAAAATGGAAATCTGTTCCACTGTCCATAACCTCTATCATTGTTTAGTTGGAGGAGGGAGAGATTTCTAACTAACCAGTTCTCAGCAAGCTGCTGTGTAAGTGCATATCCACTGATCTAGAGAGACACTCCCAGCTGTTGTGATACAAACTCCTCCATGAACACATGTCAGTATGAGTGAGACCTTCAATCCCATTTCCCAGCCCAACTGAGATTTGGTATAAGCAGAACACAGGGAAAAGCTAAAGGTGAAAAAGGAGATAGAGTGAAGTAAAGAAAAACAAAATAGCAGGACAAGAAAGCCTACAGGCAAAAGAGAACATGAGAGAACAAAGAGAAAAGGAGTATTTCAGACCACACACAGAAGGAGCATAAAATAAGGGATGGTTTGGAATAGGTGTCTAAGAACCAAATATGGCCAAGATGTAAGCTTCCCTCAAAACTTGGATTCACTGATTCAAATGAAAACAACAAGACCTGTCCTTAATAATTTTTCTCTGACTCAAAGGGAAGTAGTGGTGGGCTAGGGAGTAAAAAGGGAGATAGGCTTAATGGAAGTAAAGGGAGAAAGAGAGCAATGAACCTGCAAAAACATGGGGAGTAGTTGCTTTACCAAGGAAAAGAGCACAAGGGGGAAGGTAGCGCTCTCTTGGGGTAGAAGTTCAGAAGAGAGCAGAAGGGATAGAGTAAGTGACTGCATGAAAAAGCAAACCTGGCGTGTAGTATAGAGTGAATCTGTAAATGATGGATAGGATACTATACTATGGCTGAAATATTTGATTTACATCTTTCTTTTAACAATTTCTGGTCTGAATGAAAAGGCTACTGTTTGTATTCTTACTACAGATGCATTTATAATGTATGTCAGAAGAGCTTTCATTGTATACCAAATAAATCTGAATAAAAACAATGTACAGTGTATCAATCCTTTGTTTTGTTACAGAAAAGACAGTTTTAAACTGTGGACTCAACCTATTTTTATTTCTTGATTTTTCTCAATTTCTAATTACCATTTTCTGAGTTTCTTTTGTACAAAAGTAACATTCATATCTTCTCAGACACTGAATGAAGCATCTAGTCCTTCTGAACAGAACAAATTGAGCTAATATATCACACCAGTTATATGTCATCTTTACTTTGAAACATACTTGTTCACCCTGCTATCTAATGCTTAATTTTTCTATAGATCTGATGACAGGCATTTGATCACATTTCAAGAAGAACAATGAGTAATAAATATTAAAGGACTGTTCCTATTTTCTTTTAAGTAAATCGCAGATTACCAATGAGTTCTGTATCCCAACAGAGAATGGAATTTCAGAATGAAAAACACAGCAAGAAAATAAATGCTGACCACCACACAGCCTGAGCGTCTGGATGCCAGGGATACTATGAAACAGAGATATTTTGAGATCTTCCATGGTATATTAAACAGCAATCATCCAGAAGAACGTAATGACTTTAAACCATCTCAGCCTATGTGGACTGGAAAGATCGAAGCAACGAAGACTTTCTGCCATTCTGTTTTCCAAACCTGATGCTGCTTTTTCCCTTGCTGAAAATTTGCATGTTTTCTCAGAGCCTGTTTCTTTCTCACAATAAACAATGCAAAGCCCTCCTGCCAAAAAAATGTCCAAATGCTAAACAGTTGCTGTTATAGTCATTATTATAACAGCAACTTTGAGCTGTGTGCTTTTAAATTATAATTATTTTTACAAAAGATTTTTATGTGTCTTGATTGCAGTAATTATGATTCCATAGTAGTAAATGTGTATTTAAAAAGTCACGTTAGCTTACTGCTCCAAATAAATGAGTTTCCTTAAATGAACTTCATACAAATGAGTGGTTTTCTTTGTATTTATCTTACTTGCTATGCTAACAACACACTAGGATGTATTAAACAGCTGATAAACCATTGTTTCATTATAAAAATAACTATGGACAAAGATGACAAATGAAAAGCAATGTTTTATATGAAATGTGTTTCACGCAGATAATACCAGATTCTTATTCAGAAATGTGCATTTCTCTTTAGTCTTGTTTCTCACCTATCTGCCCTTGCTTTGTTTAAGGAGTTCATGTCAAGAAAATACAGTGATGAAAAAGGAAGAAGGAATCTGAGACCATGTCTGTTGTACAGGTTAGCACATGTACTAGTGACAAGGCTGTACCCTGTGTAAAGAACATCCAGTATAAAGAGCATCACAAGATCCAAGAAATGGGCTTCTTCAACAACCAGTCTGGTAGAGAAGAAAGCCAGAAAACAGTTCAGCCAGTTCACCCACCAACGGTGCTATTATCCCAGAATAGGACCGATGTGGGATTATTGCTCTGTTGCTACTGTGACCAGCAGGTCTTGGAAGTCATGATTTAAAGTACCCGTGACAGTGTGTATTTCCAGCCAGAGCTTGCCCAGGGGACCCTCAGTAACTCAGTTGATTCACAAGCTACTGAGTTTACAGCTGATCAGAGAAAAAGTTCAAAAAAAAAGAAATCAGGAGGAGGAAACAGAGAGCGACCTGAGAGAAAGAGCGTAGCAAGTTTCTGGCTCCAATGCCACGCTCTTTTGTAACTAGCCCCAATGCTGTATTAACTTTCCAAATGAACCTGTCTGTCCCTCGGCGCCCATTTAAGGGGTTGCCACTAGCTGTGGGAAAGCCAGTGAAGCCATACTATACAGCGGTTTGGATCTGAAATGCTATCAGCTATCGATGCGATCCCATTAGATTTCTTACAGTGACACATTCCCATCCTATCTCCCATCCTTCCTAGACAACCTTGCCTATTCTTTGGTGAGAATTGCTCCATTCAGATTCTTGATAAGAGAGTCAGGGGAAAAGTTCATGAGCCACATCCTCACGTGGCTGGTATAACTTCATTTCCCTTCCCCCTTCTCCCAAGAGTGAGTGGGTGATCTGACTCCCTCTGTTGAAAGGAAACAAGGTTGTCTATTCAGCTGCAGTCAGACATACAGTATGTGTTAAGGCCCAGACAGCCCATGATGCTGAATGGAGATACTACAGGTTTGTGTTTCTCTGCTGGGAATTTTCACAGAGCAGAAAAGGAATGCCGCGTTTTTGTTGTACAGCTTCTGACTGACAACTGACAGAGCTCGAAAGCATAAAATCACAATTATTCTCATGGCACAAGACCTCAAAATGTAGGAAAAAAAATGACGAAGAGGATTTGTTGGCTGGTTTGAGTGAGCAATGTTAAGATGGTAATGGGACACTAAATAGTAATGTAGAAACAGATCATTGAAAATCTGAGTCCTGCTGATTAGATTGGCCATTAATACTAACCATTCTGCCTAATCTCAGGCAAAACACTGCTTTTGAAATGTTCTTTTGATGGAATAGTAGCATTTTATAATAATCATTTGATCTTTACCACCCACAGAAAATTTTACAACATAATTTGTATTGATAACTGAGCTTGACCAATGATTTGCAACATATCAAAGATAAACTCAAGTTCAGCATAACCAGTAGAGGAAGCTTCCTACTAAAAGTGACCAACAGCAACATGCTTTGATTCATATCATGGAGTGGTTTTAGAAGGTGTGAACTGGATTGCTTTAGGAGAAACAAAACCAGATCATACAGTCCAAGCACTAATGGGTGTTTGGGCCACAAAACAAGGTTAGAACTAATCCAAAGTAACACTCCTGGCAGTGTGTACACCGCAAATATCATGTCCTCAATATCAACTACAGATCTAAAGATCTTTTCCTGCAGCTCTTCATATTTGCTAACAGAACATAGCCCATGTCTTTTTTGAAGTGCATAGAGCACAAGCAAGTATATAAATTACAGCACACTATCTCTTCCCACTGTCTTCACTAACGCAATGTGTTAATTTTCATTGCATCAGATCTTAATAAAAAATGAAGTATACTTCTCACATTTGGCTGGCCAAAACTGAGGTATTTGACAAATCTTACTGTGATAAACACGTTTGAAAAGAAACAAACACCAAACCTCAATTTCTCATACTCATTTTAGCATGCTCAAAAAATCAAGAGCCAACCAAGTATCTCAGGAAAAAAAACGTACTGTAGTCCTGTGGAAATATTCAGGAGCCTGAGGCTGTGTCTTAGCTCTGCTAACTATTTGCTAACTTGTATGGATTAAATTTGACCTCTTAGAGACTCAGTTTCTTCATTGGTACAACAGGGTATAATGGTAATTAACAGTTCTAAGCTGGATTGGAGCTTCCAAGGGAGTCATACATATTCTTATTTTGTCCAACTTAGTTGAAGACTGGGGACATACCGACAAACCATTTACCATGAATAAACATATTTATTCACAAGAATTTTATTCCAGTTTTGCCATTGTGGTTTCAACAATACTTCACTGAGCTTCTACCTAAAACGCCAAAACTTCAAAGATTCAGCCAGTATTAATTTATATTGCCGATTTATTAATGTGAAGACTGGGTTACTTTGAATGTTAAAAAAGCTTATTTCAGCTGGGATCCATGCAGTCTCATTCTAGATTTATTACTATCTGGGAAATGAAGTGGTTGTACAATTTGTTGCTTCATTTCCACTTCTTGCATTTGCTACAACTGACTTCCCTGGGTTTTTGTTTTATAGCTCTAGTCAGCTGAAAATAACAATACTTTATGTTTGAGCAGCAGCTTCCACTCTAATACCTTCACTTATTTTACAAAGGCACTCAGATACTTTGCCAACATGCAAAGTGCATCTACTGACTGATTTTGTTAGCCACAACCAAACAGGGCTTGAGTTTACCACGACACGTGATTTCAGCTGGCTGAATCCACTCTGCCTGGGAGGACAAGGTTCAAGTTAAAGCCAGTCCTTAGCCTATGCTTGCATTTCCCCGCTTTGCAAGCCGCCTGGTGCATTGTCAAAGAAGGGCTGAAACTGAAACCCGAAGCACAAATTAGCGTGCTGAGCTAATATGACAACACAGACAGACTCATCAAGGCCTTAGGTCATTCCTTGTTGATTTTTATGAAAAAAACCCTGAAGCATGTAAAAATTATTTTGTCAATGTAAAATTGGTAGTAACACCAATGACTGCTGCTCTGTGTTACTCTACAAAACATACCAATGCTTTTGTATATTCCAAGTGTTGGCTGATCCAATCTAAAGTATGCAATGTTTCTAGTAACCTTTATGTTTTAAGTTGCTCTTCCTAGAAACTAATACTACTACTGAAAATTACAGACAGAAGCACTTAACCAGTATCTGTTAAATCTATTGTATATGTAAAAGGAAATTCCAGTGCATAGTAATTTCATGTATTGCAGGGTCACACTGTACTATGAACTGTGACTCATTTATTGCTATCCAGGAATATCTAAAATACATGTTTATTGTAGTACAATGGATAATACTCTTTATATAGTATAGTTTCCTTATTTCACCATCAAAGTTAAAATCAATAAAAGAAATGGATGTCAGGAAGGGAAGGATAGAAGAAAAAAGGCAGAAAGAAAATTTTGGACAAGAACATGTTGCCAAAAAGCTCTTAATATTCTGTTTTTCTAAGCACTGTGTAATAATGTCTGTTGCTCACTGAGAGCTAATAAAACTATCACTGCTGAAGTTAAGCTAAGCTGTACGACTGCTTATTGTCTTTTTTCATTTTGTCTCACTGAATAGCTAATTCTCTCACAGGATTATCCTCATTTTTCATAGACTTCATTATTAATGAAAGCATTAAATGATGACATACTTTTGGATCACCTCATTTGGGGCCTGACCCCTGTCACATTAAGGCAACGGGAACATTACTATTCATATGAACAGAAGGCAGAATGAAGTCCTTATCTGGGAGGTTTCACAGAAAGCATGCCATACTCCAAAAAGAAAGATCAAACAAGCAGATCGCTAAAGGCCAAAGGTCAGTTAAGAGGTCAGCTCCCATCTCCAGGCAAAATGGTGAAAGTATTTAAAAACTGCACCACGAAAAATAAGAGAGAGATGGGCATTTAAGCTGCCAGGTATAAGAAAATACAGCATGTGTTTCTATCTTTGCAACACAAGCTATCAACATTTTTTTCTTGCTTTTTTAAGTCAATTAATAACTTAACTTGGATGCTTAATTTCTTTCTTAAGTTAGATACCTAAGATCAAGATTCCGCGGTACACAGTTCAATCTCAAACCTAGATTAATCATGAGCAAGTTTGCATTATATTGTAAGATTATTTTTCTCTACATTATACATCATTATTTGAAGCACACTTAAATTAGAAAACACTTTAGCAAAACCATTACTGTGACTGTGTGGAAGTAACACTGCTCTTAATTTTATTTCGTACCTAACTATTTTTTGTGTGCCTAGTACATAAGATTGTTTCTGTACACTTAAAATTACTTTCCAGGAAAAAACATTAAAAGCCACATCATCTATAAACAAACTTCTTAAATGATATGTTTAGCATAAATTTATATAAATTTCCATTTACAGTATTTGTTCATCTTATAAGAAAATACACTTAAAAATCTCATGAAAGATGCACTGAAATATAATTATTGAATATTTTAAACTGACTTTACCAACATTTAAAACGACAGTGTTCCTCTAAAAAAGTGAAAGAAGGTCTTTGGGAATTCCCCTGACTCTCCTCTGCAAATATCTTTTCAATAGTACAAACTTTTAAATGCTAAAAAACCTGAAGGCCACTTATTTCTCAAACGTGGATGTTTTATGCTTTTCCCTTCATCATTCATTCCATGCTATTGAAATAGGCTGAATGGGGCTTAGTACCAGTGAGTTTGAATTGCTAAACAAGAGGCAAGTCTCATCATGTGTTTTGAATATCTACAAGAACATACAAAGAATTAGAGCTGATTATGTTTTTCTCTATTCTTGATAATGCTCCAGTTGCTTCTGAAAGATATGTCTGATTCCCCACCCTGGGAAGAGTAGATCATGAATAACTGTCTAAGAATTAGAAAATACGTGATAGCCTCACACCATGTCTCTTTTTAGAACAAATTAGCATGCTCACGTATTTTACCATTTATTTTAAAAAGCACAGGAATAGTGTTATATAATTATGTTTAGGCTTTTCAGATTTCCAGTCTGGAATATCTAATAAAGGAGAGCTCCAGCCTCCCCTGCTCTCTGTGTGTGTGTGTGCGCGCGCGATCCTTCAATTCTTCCTGGGTTCTGGTTTTGCATGTCTAACGAAGCTGAACTGACAAAGCGTGAAAGTGGTCTAAAAGGAAAAACAAAGAAAGTGACCCTGCTTTCACTGTGCCAAGACTAATCAATATTCCAGAAGCTCAGCTTTCCCCTCTCTTCTGATGTGTTTTTTATTTTTTTTCAGAGTTGGGCTAACAGTCTCCTCCCCTTTCCTTAAGTTACAGTGATAGTAAATTGCCGTATTCCAGAGCACATGCAGATTGTCAGTTTTCTCTCTCTCCCGCTCGCTCAACTCTGCAGCTCTGTTGTATTTGCTGGGAAACCCCTACCTTATCTGCCACCACCGTGTTCCTAGAGTACTGAAGATCTGAAAAGGTGAGCCGATAGTTTCGTTTGGTGGGTTTTGAGTACAAAGTCTAATTTTTCACTCTCTGCCTTTGTATGTTACTTAATGTAATGATCCTTTCGGCTGTGCCCATGTTGTTTCTTGATCTTAAGTTATAAAGGACGGATTACCTGCATTAATCATCTTGGAAAGAAAAGGCACTGTAAACAAATCTCTTTTTTTTACAAAACACTAAAATTCATTGTTCTGAAAAAAATCCTGCTTGCACACAGTAGTCGTGTCCAAGCTGGAATACGTACCAATTTGAACATCTAGCTCAGTCTCAGAATGTTTCCACTCCCTAAAGAAGCAAAGCTTATAGCAATCTGTTAAAATTCAGAGAGGATATTGCACTAAAGTGCCAATCTTGAAACATATGGTAGAAGCAGCGATCAAATCCCATCAAAATAAATCTGTTACAACATGGTATTTCCTCTAAAACATGCTGTTTGAAGTCCCTGTGTATTTATATTCTAAGTGCTTCCTAAAAAAAGGTATTTAGGCACTAGATTTATTAAAAGTAAGATGTTAGAGTTGGACTGTATACAAATGGAGAGAGATTTCAGTGGAAGCAACTAACTCTATCCATTTATTAATTTCTAGTCTCTTCATAAAAAATGCCAGTGTATTAACTAAGACTTCAGAAAATGGAATTCTCAGTCTGGAAAATTGTGCAGGCTCCATTATTAAATAAGTACATACCAAGCAGCCACAAAAAATTCATTTTAAAATGAAAATTAATGTCCTAATGAAGGATTTTTAATATTAAAACATTTTAAGGTTGATTCAGTGTGTGATTTCTTAAAATCAGACTATATCCCCATAATTGCTGTCAGGCCAAGCTAAGCATTACTTTGCAATGTGAACTTGTATTACAGTCTGAAGCAACAAGCTAAGTGGGATATAACTTCTGATGTTTTACAGATGTGCTCGGAATAGTTTATACACTTCAAAGATGAATGTTATCAACATAAAACTGCCAAAGTCATATCTTCTAAATAGTGGTTGAGGGATAAATAAACTATTCCTGCTGTGTTTTGCCATGTGAAAAGGAGGAATTCAGCCAATGCAGTCAACCATTTAAAAACATCTGAAATGCAGAATATTTTAAATATATCAGTTCAAGCAAAATATTTCTCTCCAATGGTTAATGTGAAGGTGAGCTAGAATTTTTTCTAGATAATATGGGCCTGATAAACAAATGAAAAGCAAGCCTGACAGATAGTTTTAAACATTATACACTGTACACTTCTAAGAATTGTACTAATTTTATGTTAGTATATGTCTAGCAACTGCAAAAAAAAGTTACTCCATGTAACTTTTTTTTTACAGCATGACAGCAATTCAGATTAATTTCTGAAGACACAGGACACATATCTGATCAGTCCATATAATCCTTCTTTAACAGTCATTGAGGCTATTTATGAAAAATGGCAATCAACAACTTAGATATTACAAATCATATAAGTTTTACTGAAACATGAAGAATATTTGCTTCCATGTAAACATATGGCTAATCATTCCTCTAAAATCTTATTGCAATATTTTATATTTCTTTTCTTGCATGTTTCTCCAGTACCTCCCAAGGAAAAGAGTCTTCCATTTTTCTGAAGGGATATTGACAGAAGTTAATTGTAAAAGAAAACTTTCTGCAAGATAGATGAATAAAGGTAACGGAGAAGATCCAAAAACTGGAAGTAGGATGGAACGCATTCAACAAGGAGTCCGGAAACGTACACTTTTGGCAAAAAAAAAAGTGCAGAGCATAACAAAGGATGACGTTAAAAGTTATTTATTGAGGAATGCCTTTGTGCTCTTCACCGTTGTTGCTGTGATTCTTGGTGAGTAATTTGTTCAATAGGAATATTCTGTTCTCCAATGCATTTGACAATGATGATTTGCCTGGGCGATTTGCATTACAAATGAGATCCCAAATTCTTCTGCACTGATAAGAATGTTGTGGCTTGGAGAGTTTTGGCTTTGACAGCTGCACGTGGAAGTTTAGGGAAGAGTCATTTTAATTATTCTCGTATTCCTAAGGAGAATTTTGGTAAAAAAATTAGCTGTTTTATGGCTTCTTCTCTTAAAGAATCAGATACAATAACTGAATTGAATGTTTTTAATGAAATTTTTTCTACCAAAGCCAGCTGCAGCAAAATGCTCAGGATATAACTTTTATTTACCTAATCTATCAAAAAATAACACCTTGCAATGACAAACAGAAGTCCTCAATGAATTAAATGAAGTGACATTTCTAAGCAAAGGTATATATCAGAGCCTCAATCTTTTCTGTTTTCCCTTGATAAATGCAAAACAATTAAACCTAAGTACAAGCTTATGCTCTCTCAGTCACTCACAATCTTACACATGCATCTTTCAGATGCAATTGGGGCAACAATGGCAATGCTACTTATTCAAAGGACTGCAAGATAGCACCTGATTAAATGCCTTTTTAGAGTATATGGAGAGGAATCCAGAACATCAAACAGCTTTTAGATTTTGAATGCACCAAAATGTAAATTTAAAATTTTGCTACACATCTTGAATTTACATTAGAAAGAGAATCTTCTGAGAAAAACATACAATTTTTTAAACAAATTTTCTTTTATATAATTATGTGATCACTTTTGGTAATTTTCCTTTAACTACGGATTTTCTAAATGACACCGTATGTTTCATGAAATACCATTCTTTATAGTGTGAGCAAGAACATTACGGCTTTGCGGTACTACTTTCATTTTTATTTTCTAATTAGTTCAAAATATAAAACTATGAATCTGCTCATGAAAACCCAAATGTTAGTGCTTAAAGATAAGGGTATATATCCTACACCTATGTAGGCCCTAATGTCCTTGATCATGCTGTTCCGTATAAATCTGCTTGCCATGTTTCTACAGTTTTTTTAGGAATTAAAATTTTAGGGCTTTACCTTATTGTTGCTTGATACTACATCTGCAGGGTTATTTTAATTTAATTTCAGGTTTGATGGTCTTTTTCTAGGAGACAATTACATTAATTTGCATATTGGTAAAATAAAGTACTTTTTGTTGCTATAATAGAAAAGTCAGTCTCTCATATTTATCAACAGCATTTGATCACAAGTGCTTTTGATTCCTAAATAAGAATTTGTTCAATGCAAACCTCCCATTAATATCAGGGGTAAAAAATGTAGGTATTTTATCTACAATGGTCAGGAAACACAGAACAAATTAAGCAGGTTTTGAAACATTGTCCAACCTCAAAGGAACGCAATTCCTAGATTGTCACCTGTCTATACTGCACAAGACCCACGTGCTCTTGCAATTTTTTCACTGTCATCTAGCTCCAGTGTGAATCCCATAAATTTGGCAATGTGGGAACAGAAATGTAGGCTGGAGAAGTGTTTTTACTGTTACTGCATGTTCCAGTTAGCTTTAGATGACTAGTGACAAATGTCTGCCCACAGCCACACTACCACCTACAGCAATGGCAGAGTGCCAGTAAGGCTGGAACAGAAGTTGGAGAACTAATGATAATGTGAGGCCTGGGATGAGCCGGCTGCTCCAACACTGTTCATTCTCATGAACCTATAGATATACCTGGTGTAATATGTGGAAAAATGTCTTCTCATTACTATGACAGAATATTCCAAAATTTTCTCACATTTGTTATTTGTGGTGTAGTTTTACAGTATATATATGATCAGAACAGTAAGTTCACACTTGGTAGCTCATAAAAAGGTAAGATTTGTTTTTTTGCTGTTGTGGAAATATTCAGAAGTAGGGAACAGTTGGCTAAAGAGTTTGGAAAACACTCAGTGGTTGAACTCCATCTGTCTAGTTTGGCGAGGACTAAATTGTTATAATCTCTCAGTTGTTTGGTGATCTTTGGAAAATCAATGATGGGCATGATCCCTTTCCTAGCAGACAGTAATCAACACTGTGAAATTAACCCACCAATTAGCATCACTGGCTGTCTCATCAGAGATGCTTGGATGTGAGTGTAGGTGGAAACAAAACTATACTCAGACCAGAGTTGAATCATTTACAAGAAATAATGCTTAATGCTCTCTGTAATCTAAACAGACAGATGACCAGTTTTTAGGGCTGTCAGTCCAGCAATTTTCATAAAGACTAAACTTGGGAAAAGCAAAATTTTAGCTTTAAAGAGAGCAACATTTCTTCAGAAACATTTCTTTCAGGCCTCTTTTGTCAAGGGACTGATATGAAAAAGCCTATTTAATAGAGCATTTCCAATTTCTTTCTTTGCTGAGCAGGATTGATGCTGGTAGAGGTTAAGGGGATAGGATCATATGTCTTAGCCCAGTTTCAGGACCGTAGTTTATAACAGGCACTTGAGTTTGTGTCTGTGGAAACATGCACTTTGTTACGAAGTGGGTAGCTGCAACATGCATTTGTTTGTGTTGCATACTGATATTTTGCAGACAGAGTAGAGATATTCTGGCATTTACCCTAACTTCTGCTGTTACTCTGATTTCGAACTGAATTCACTAGCTGCTACAATACAAAACCAACTAATATTTAAAAACCTAATGATGAAGATGCAAGAAGTTATAATTCACATTGAGAATTACTTAGCACTATTCTCCATTTCCCAAAAACTTCAAGAAAGGTCCTCCTGACTTCACATTCTGCATAGGTAGGGTCTGGCTAGCATATCGTCATTATCATCGTTGTTGCTATTTTTAGTGAAATTTAAACCGCTTTCAAGCCCTTTGAGAAACTTTGAGAAAAGCATGGTCAATAAGTGAGTTATGATGCAGTTTTTCAGATTCTTCTGGTACATCTAGAAATACTAAATTAGTTTTCTGCAGTAGATCTTGGCAAGAGCCAGTAGATGAGAACAATTATGTGAGGCGAATTTGGGAAGCTGACCACTGGTAAATTCAGAGCGTCACGATGACCAGGAGCAATTTAAGGTAGGATAGGGGTCATGGTGGCTCATGGAAAGTCTGCAGGAAGTCTTACAAACTTTGAAGTGCTAGCCAAATTACTGGCAAAATCTCAGGCAGTGCCCTCTCTCCCACGCTACTTAGCTCCATCATCCTGTCCCCAAAATGCCTTCCTTTCAGAGACCCTTCCTTCAGCAGACTGTCTTGATTCTCTGCTACTTACCTCCCATTTTCCAAAAATGCCACAGGAGTCCAGACTTTACTCTGGCAGGACTCCTAAATGCCAAAGAATCTCCTGTGGATTCTGAACTTGTACTGAAGTAAAGCTCTGAGACACACAGAGCTGCTGAGCAGAGATCCTGAGAAGCTGTTCAGGGTGAAATAGTTTTAACTGAGGGGCTCAGTGAAGTAGAAGGAGGTTGTGGAGCAAGTACTGTAAAAAGCAGTTTCTGCATAGTTATGAAGCCATTATAGCTCCAAATCATTAGCTAAAATCCTCTTTACACTGCTGAAGTGATATGCTGCAGTTGTCCACTGGGACATTCAAGGGGCACGGAGATGGATCCAGTTCTGTTTTCTGGGTACCTGTCCACCGAAGGGAGTGCAGGACTGGCTGTGTCATTGAACCCAGTCTTCTGTAATTGTGGGCAATCTCACAATGGATGTGAAACGGAGCTAGGCCCATACAACATCTGTTCCTCAACAGCATGCACCGTATATAAGATTCCAAAACTTTCCAACATCTTTATAAAAAAAACTAGTTAAAAGTACAGGAAGAAGACAGGAGAGATGAAGGCATTGCCAATGTCATGTCCCTGAAAAAAAGTAAAGAGTTAAATAAAGCCTGCAGATGTTCCTTCATAATAGAGAAGGCAAAAACCCCACAAAACCCCTAAAATATCTGAACAGTGAAAAGCTGTGCAGAGTAGCAGATTCTCCTATCTCAACACACTCCTCGTCTGAACAATAGTTTAAAATGAGTCTTAAGAGGTACAAGTTTGTAATTCACAGGTAGACAGAATCTTGGAAAAAGCCCACAAAAAAGACAGTCTCTTGTGTGTTGAAGTGACACCTTTTCTGCTAGTGGTAGATCCTCTGTATCCACTCAAGACTGAGGCTGACATACCTAGAGAAGGGTATTTGACCCCATTACACACTGACAATGAACACGACGAGTGCCTAAGGCACTCTAAGGTAACATTTGCATGAGAACAAAGCAAAGATCCATCATTATAGGAGAAACAGCTGTGGGAGGTGAGTCCTATGTGAGATAATATGTTAAAACATAAAGAGAGAAATGTGATACCATACAAAAGATTAAGATATATACAAGAAAATCAAGACAGTTTGGGGACAGCTAAATTGAAATAAATTCTACTTATGCTGAACTCAGAAGCTGCCTCTGTCCCAATGCTCTCCTAAAGAACCTGCCCAGCACAATTGCTTTCTCACTGAGTGACAAAACCTTCCTAAGTAACATTCCAAAAAAATTGCTAAGCAAAATCTTAATTCTTTTTGAAGTTAAGAAATAGTTACAATTTTGGGAAAAAAACATAAACAGACACTGTAAGATTCAGAGTAACATTTAAAAATTCAGAGGAGATAATCCTTTTCAAAAAGGAGAAAAAGTATAGAAATACAAAGAAATACAGAAAATATAGAAATATAGAAATACAAAGAACTTTAATTCTGCTATTAAGTAGCCAGTAATAAAAGTCAGACTGCAAAATATGAACAGTACACTAGTTTAGCAGTTACTTGCAAAATAAAATTATGTAAATTTATTATCACAATCTTAATTTCTTATCATACACTCTGGTGTTACTGAAATGAAACAGCACTGGTTGTTGGACTGCCATACATGGCACAGAGTAACAACAATAAACTTGGCTACTTTGTGAATCACAATTGTGCATTCTGGAGACAGCAGCTGTGCATATATGCACAGTAAAGATAGAAAATGTGCTAAATATAGCCTTACTACCATCTTATTTGCTCTAAATTGTCAAATCAAAGGACTTGCAAAGTGGTGCTCAAAAGTAGTACATCTGAATGGTCATAAAACAATCCAGAGAAACATACATTCACTGCACTCTGCATACAGATTGTGAAAAGGAAGGTGAGATTCTCAAAACATTCTTGATAAATTAAATTTAAATTTATTTATGTAATACACTTCTTACAAAGCAGATTTCAAGGCTATCCTGGGTGGAATGCAGGACAGTAACCGCATGAGACATTTAGGATGTTTACATGGTTTCTCAGAGATTTTACAAGAAAATTCCCTGAATGCCAGTAGAATATGGCAATCATGCTATCAAAAGATATCTTACAACAGAAACAGTAGTCATCTCAAAGACTGTCAAGAAAATTTTGTGTTGAGCATCAAAGGGGACTAAAAAGACATTTCAGCATCAAATGAACTAGTATTAGGGCTTGCCAGTCTTTTCCACTTTTCAGTAGGCGTGCACTGTAGTCACTATGATGACTGCAAAGCAGTACAAAATCATAAGCAAGGTGCCAATGATTTGTATGCTGAGCAAATGTTCAACGTTGTTATATCCTTACTAGCACCCTAGCTATTGTAAAGCTAGAATGAGTTGTCACCTGCACTGGAATGCTTTTGAGTTGGCCACAATGAAGGTGTAGCTGAAGATGGCATGTTCAGTTGTTTACGAATTCCTGAAACTTTCATTCATGTGGCTTAAATTTCGCACATAATTTCTTGAAATAACCAGGCATCTAAGAGTTTCTGGGGATTTTATGATACTGAAGAAAAAATATTTTTATAAAATACTTATCTTTTTAGGTGAATCAGACAAAGTACATTTGAAAAACTATACCAAAAAATCCAATATTAAAGAGAGGTAAATAAAGAAATTAGATCTTCTGGATGTTAATAAGGCTGCTAAAAAAGTAAGATATAAACTCAGGCATTGTGATAATTTGTACTGTAGCACTGACTTCTAGATCAGCAGCTGAGATATTGACTTTTTTATTTTTTCACACCTTGTTAAAAAAATCAGATGCTCTGGAACCACCAACTGCATAAAATAATCCATGCAGTCACATTTGTTGTCTGCATCCTCTGTCCATCCTCCCAATTCCTTTCATTTACTGTGCATTCCTTTCAGATTTTGTATTGCATTCACGTTCAGATTACAACTCAGCTTCTTTGGGATTTAGCATATTTTGTCATATATTTGTTTCTCAGCATATTACAGCTCAGTTCAACCTGGAGCTTTGGAGCAATAAGGCAATGCAAGAGATAAATAAAAAAAATAGTGAGGACCTAAGACATTTCTCCCTCCCATACTAATTTCTCCAACTGTGTTGTTCATAGAATATGCTATGGTGTCTACAATGTATATTAGAAAACAACTAGGGCCCTGACCAAGGAGTTTTAAATGAGTCATTGATACAACAAAAAATAGAGGGTGTGGAATAGGGACGAAACTATTTAAAATAGGGAAAGAAAAAATGGAAATTATTCTAGAGAAATTTTACTAAGAGCTGAATTATTTAATTTATTATGTTAACCCATGTCAGACTTGAAGTTGTATTGACACTGTAGTTTTAATCAACAGGATGAAACCACAGGGTGTGTAACTTTTTAAAATCCATACAAAAGAAATTTATTTTGATGATAGATTTTATAAAGAATTTTTTAACAAAAGAGGAACATAATAGGTCCAGTGAACTGTACAACAGTGAAAAGGAAAACAGTTAAAAGCAGGAAAAGAGGCAAAGAAAACCAGAAGGATAACAGGAGAATCAGGAGGATAATAAAGTGTTACTGTTAATCATGTCTTGTGGTTGTTCTCCCATGTCCTTTCTCTTAGCAGCAGTTATATCCACCTTTTGAATTCTTGTTCAATTCTGAACATTGAGAAATGCATTTTCTTGCTTGAAATTTGACATGTCTATGTATTTTCTATTGGCATGGATAGAAGATCATACATGGAAATCAGCTTGACAGTTACAAAGTGTGTGCTTGTTTTTCACCATTTACTGTAACTTGGCATAACTGAAAATTCATTTATTCAAAAAAAGTCTATAAAAGATGGGACTTAAGTGTTAAGCATTGTTTACAGTGGAACATAAGCTGGTCCCTCAATCTGGGTCTATTAAATGCTCTGGTTTTACTATTCACAAGGACTAAATTTAAAAAAAAGAATAAAATTGCCTTTGTATTAATATAGCAGGACCATTAATCAGGGAATTCCTGGGAGTAGTAACCAAAGGCAGTTGATAAATAAGGCTACTGCATACATTTTGATGTCTTTTAAAACAATTTTGACTTGGGAATACATACATTAAACAAACATGGATGTACAATCTAGTCCTTCAGAGCCTAAAACATAAGCAAAGGAAGCTGCATATGGAATCCAGATCTCAGAGCTGGGTGTCTTTTTAGTGCATGAGCGAGAGCTAGAAGACTCAAAAGGGTAACCCCACAAGTCCACAAGCTAAGTATATAACTGCCTAAAATTTGCCAGGAAGAAAAAAAAAACAAAACAATAAACAAACAGGTTTGCATTCCTACTCCTGCTCATTTCTGAGTGAGTCAGGACCATGCCAGATATTTTACCCAGTCAAGATCCAGAAGCACAAGAGCCCTCATCTTGGGAATGGTGTCAGCAGTGCTTAAGGAATTGGCTTACTCTTTTCCTTTCAAAAGGCAAGTTACAGGAGGATGCAATTCCACCATTCCTTTCAAAGTTGTGTCATCAGGCAGAAGGAAATGCAAGACTTCTAAAGGCAAAATATGCCATGAGAACAAAAGGCGGCATGATGTTTTAACCTAATGACTAAAACACTCATCTATAACAGGGAGCCCCAAGTTGTGAAATAATCCTTTGAACAAGAACAGGAGCACAGGGCATCCCAAATCCAGGTGATTCTCTGCATGCGTGTGTCAGTTGTCTTCAGTTTCTAGATCCCCAAGACTTAGCCTGGAATTAGGCCTATAGATGTTTAGGTCATGGCAATTCTGAGAAAAAGACACGCAGAACAGTGAGAAGTGAGGGGTCTTCCCAAACAAGTGGAGAAGTGCCCATTAACTTTAGATTTCCAGAACTAAGCTGTTTTATCTAGAGGGACTTTGAACATCACAATTTGGACTCAGGTACTTACTATGTAATTATCATTCCAGGTGCGCGTTTCCCTTTGCCATTTTTGTGACCTTTAAGATAGGGAAATTCTGCCATTCTGAATAACACCTAACAGTGAGAAGAGAGGTATCATAACCTATATGGAGGCTACTAAATTAATCCTCTATGCTATAACATATCCTTCAGATGAGTTAACTCACAAGAAGTTAGGCATGAGACCTCTTTTTAATCAACTGAAATAAAACACTTTTGGAAATTGATGTGTTGAAAGAGGCTGTTGACCAGTAAATTAAATAGATGGAAGGTTCTAGTTATGAATAGTTTCTCAGTCATACTGAGGTTTTTAGGGATGAAGTGACTCAACTAACAAAATCACACAGCAAGGGGCTGAAAGCATCCTAGCTATCTTTTCAAAAATGGTAACATGATTCCATAAATTTCAGTCATGAACCTGATTTCCTTATCGAATGAGTGCACTGAATGATAAATCAAACACAAATAAAGGATTCCGGTAATGCTTACACCTGATATGGCAAAAGTCTTGTATTCTACAACAGGAAATGCTTCCTTTCAGTCTGTCCAGGTTGTTTGCATGTGTCAGCAAAATACTGGATAAAAAAAGATTCTTTAAAATCATTTAACAAAGTCTGCCATGTGAGTTATGTTCCATGACCCAAACAGTTCTGGCATTGGCATATCTTGACTCAACAAAATACTCCTCAGTGGCAAACATCTCAGTTACAGATTTAGACTATCAGCACTAAGCTAAATTAACAGGTGGTTTTGTAGGAATTAAAAGTTGGACTAGCTCCACAGAGATTAGGAATGTGTAATTTGAATGTCCCACAAATGAGGGTGTAAAACTGCATATCAAGGAAGCCAAGCCTACAATGAACTGTTTTGTAGTGTATGTCTAAGGTGGAATTAAAAGAACAAATAAAGGCAACTATCAATGTCTAACCTCAGGCTCTCTGTTAAACTATGCTAGAAGTTCTTCAGAGTAGAGCTCTGTTTTCTGAGCAAGTTTGCACAAAGTTCTTGGCACTGAGGGATTTCAGTCTCATTGACTGCAATTCCTCAGTGTTACTATACTGTAAAAAAGACAAAACAATACAGATGGGCAGCTGAAACTGTAGTAGAGAAAAACAGAATTTGGTGCTGTTAAGGACTATGTCAGTTTCCAGCTGAGGAAAAACAGGAAAGAAAGAAATGTAAAGGTAAGAAAGGAACTATGTAAACTTTAAAAGAGCAGCTTTCTTATCTATTGGGATCTATTCTTTATGCGACTAAAAACATAAATATTAGTCAAGAAGGTGAAGCAGCAAAGTAAACCCAGGCATGAAAAAAACAGTTATCGCAGTAACTTTGTAAAGCACCGAGTAGCATAATTCTAAATAATACTTCACAAAATACAAGCTGGCATGTATTGTGAATGCCTGATCTTTTTTATATGCATAGTAAGAGAGAATTCCCGAATTTTGGTAGAATTATTTGTTATTTATTGCATCAAAAGTATTTTTTCTATAGCTCAGAGATTAATAAGTGTATATAAACTAGTAGTTTGTCTTTCAATAAAGTCTTTTGTCTGAGGATGAATGTCCCTATTCCATAAAGAACAGTCTGCTTCAGTGCCAGCAGTGAAAACTCTTCTTCATTCCAAATCCTCTACAAATGCCCTGCAATTGCTTGTCTTATAAATAACAACAAAAGAGAAATCAAAGATGATAAATAAATACAGAAACAGTTCAAGGAAAACAAGGAAAAAAATTAAGAAAAAATTGGAAGGCAAACAGAGAAGCAGAAGTTGAATAAAAAGAGAACAATCTTTTGGGCATGTTATCAAAGGAAGAAAATTACCTCCTAATTGGGGAAGAAGGGCAAATGAACCAAATAACTAGAGAGAGAAGGGACAAAATGTATGAGTGTAACACTGGAGCCAAGAAGTAGCAAAGGACAGATTTCAGTGATTTTTTTAAAAACTTTTTAACAGCATTCAGATGTTGTTACATCCTCAGATTTGGTATAAGAAATGTCCTGGTTTAGGCAGTACCTCATAAAACAATGATTTTACTCATTCCTTAGTTACATCAGTTCTTCCTTACAGCTTCAGACTCCCCATTCCAACTGTATGCCTCTGTCTACAAAATCCAAGAAGGAGCTGCTGTGTCTGCAAGTAAAGGCAACATGGAAGTGCCCAGCTATAGCTATAAAGGTGTTTCAAGAGTTCAGGCACCTCCAGAGTTAGGCAGTGGCAGGCAGAGGTTTTGAGTGTCTTAATTTTGAGCTGCGAATTAAGTGCATATGTATATATGTTAATCTAGCTCTAAATGCCCATAAAATACATTAATATTATAAACTACCTCTGGATCTCTGCAAATTGTAACTGAATAGTGATGTCAGAAGTCTGGTGTGATTTTTTTGGAAGGTAATATCTCTCACTGGATAAAGCAAATCTTCAGGGTCAGGTTCAGGAGGCAGGTGTCCCTGATGCATAGTGACTGCAGCACTGCAGCTCTGTCCCTCCTCAGTATAGCTGACAGCGCCATGGCGCTCTCGTGACCCCTGAGCAAAGGTAACACACTGACTTCTCTTCTGATGCAGGAAACAACTCTTTGACATCAATGTAAGTCTTACTTCACTATACATTTGCTTTTCTCTGGACATGTCTCTTTTTACAGCCTTAGAATTCTGTCCAGGTGGAATTGTAGGCTTTTTTGCCTGATGTTTTCTGATCTTTCACAGCTTAATTGAGGCAGGAGTTTCAGACAAATTGCTTGATGTTTGGAAGTCTCGGAGAGCCCCAGGGTGCGTATATGCATGCACAGTAGACTCTGTAGCATGTGGGCAATGACTTTAGCACTCCCAGAAAGTGCCAGGCCTGCCACAAATCAGTACGTGCCATCCAGAACTACCATGGGTAGTCCATTTGTGCACAATAAGCATAGTGCATCCTCAGTAAAGTAGATATGTGTTTTATATACAGATAAACCAGGTAGTTCATTCTTCCCAACAGAATTAAGTCAAGAAATTGCAAGTTATCACTTTGCTGCTAGAACCGTCCCATACCACAATATATCATATCACTGGAATTTTCTGAATCCCAATCATGTCTAGGATATCTAGCTCTTCTACAGTACTTCTCCCGTGACTCCCCTCATGATATATCTCAAGCAAAGGAGAGGTAGCTATTTCTGTACAAATTAACCCATATTCCACTTCAATATAGCCACCTATAAAAGCTATTTGGAGCACAGGTCCTTAAGTTCTCTAGTGCACTGGCATCATCCAGTTAAAAGAGAAGGAACATACCACACAAAAATATATACACCTATACCTGTGAGATTCTCTTCTGGGTCTCTGTCAGATGAGAGCTGTAGAGGAATAACAGCTAATAGTTTATTAAGCCAATTGATACTTGGTCTTCTTCAGGTCTGAAACAGGGAAGGAAGTTCATGTGGAAAACATTTGCTCTAAATTCAGCCCCAGAAGAAAAGAATTAAAGGAATTTTAAGCTACCTATTAGCTCCAAATCTGGATTGCCATAGGAAGAGTAACTGGTTGCCTAAGGGTATGTTTCTGTGATTGATTAAGCCAGTCCTACCTCTGTCTCTGGCTGCATATTTCCAGCCCCAAATGTTTGCTTTCCTCCCTTGCCATCACACCAGCACCACCATCATCTAGCACAGCGGTAAACCTATCCAGGGAACTAATCTGGCAGAAAACTAATCCAGTAAAAAATAGTTCCTCCCTGGTTTAGCCCCCAGATGAGCTCATCTCAGTATCTGACAAGTACAAGTGCATTGTACTTGTACATTCCCACGCGTAGGAATGGCTCAAAGCTGCGCCATGGGAGGTTTAGACTAGACATTCGGAAGCATTTCTTTACCAAGAGTGTGGTCAAACACTGGAACAGGCTTCCTAGAGAGGTGGTCGATGCCCCAAGGCTGTCAGTGTTAGAGTCAGGCAGTTGGACTAGATGATTGTTGTAGGTGCCTTCCAGTGGAAAATATTCTATTCTATTCTATTCTATTCTATTCTATTCTATTCTATTCTATTCTATTCTATTCTATTCTATTCTATTCTATAAAAAAGATCAGCTTAAATTGTATTCTCTTCCTGGCTGTAGCAGTTTGGTGCTCTCCACAGCATTATTCCCCTCAGTTTGATGCCATACATGCCCTTCCTTACCTTAGTTATTTGCCTACCACAGGACTTGGACAAAAGAGCCTGTAGCTGTCTCTCCTGAACCAAGGACATTTCTCATTTTTCGGAATGAAGACTCATAAAGGCTTTTTAGGTTATCCCATCAAATATACTTTGTGTGAAGGACCTTTAAAGAGGGTCATAATCTTACACTTTTAGGATAAAGAAGGTCAAAGAGATGTAATAAGGCTCAAATGCTTACGAGCATGAACTCTGCTGCGGTCCTAAATTATATGAATTTAAAAAGTAACTAGTTAGCTACTAAACAATAATTAGCATAATAAGAGCTAACCTTTAAGATAAAATTAGTAAAAGTAACAAAACAATCACAAAAAAAATTCTGCTGCAGTATTTAGATATTGAATATTTCGGTTAGGTACCTAGTATTCAACAAAATGGTTTTGAAGGGAACATACCTCCCTACCTACATAAGGAAAATCAGAAAGTAAGGAAAGAGCAGGTGATATATAAGGGGGGTGAAGGTGGGGTGAAGGTTCAATATAAAATTATGGAAACAAAAAAACGCAAATCAAAAGCATGCAAGTGAATTGATAAGTCTCTGGTTCTTGTGGCAAGCAAAGAGATTAAAAATGATTGTGATTTTGTCAGCAACTTGAAGTATTATCACCAGAGAAGTTATTTACCTGTTTGTCTCAAGTAAATACATCTGCAGCCTTATCTGAAACTGGTTGTTAGAAGAAAAGGTGTCAGAACAAAATGGTAAATTAAGCAGAAGCAAATGACCCAAAGAACAAAAGCATTCATTCCAGAGCTCTGCAGGAACATAAGAATGAAATGGCTGTGCAGCTAACAAAAATATACAATGTCCCATTAAACTGGTAGGAGCCTGATTCTCTTACTGGCTCTAGCCCAATTTCTGTTATAGAACAAAATGTTATTTGCTTGCGAGTTACAAGGTTTTCTGGAAAAGCACTATTAACAGCTATTACTTCAGTGCACCGTTCTACCTAGTTTAAGGTATTATTTTCCAGTTATTATCAAGTTTTCTATTTCCTTCTGGAAAAGAAAAAGTAAGTCTGTACCTCATCTATTAAAGAAAAGAATATTGATGCTGACCTCATTTAACAGTGTTTTGAGATTTACTGGTAAAAAGCAGAAGTGTATGTAACTCTTATTGGTGTGTTCTGTTTGAACTGGCAAGCACTAATACGGAAAAGGCAGCTCTTGCACTGTCATGAATATACCACCTAGTAATTTCCTCTTGAAATATCCTGGAGTGATTTTTGATCAATTAAAAAGTAATACTGCTAGATTTTCTAGTTTCTGCATGAAAATACAGTAGAGAGCATGGACTTTTAAAAAAATGTTAACTCCAAATAATGGTACAGTCTTAATTTCTTTGTGTTTCTGAAATAAGATAGAGACCAGAAGCTCATAAGAATTCATTTTAAAAATTGAGACTTCACTTATTTAACAAAACCACTGCTATTGTTCACTTAAAAAACATCATGCCAGTTAGAAAATTCCTTATTATTTTAAAATTATGAATTATTTGAAGTAGTGAAAAAAATAATCCTCTCTCTTTATTAAATTTTTATATCTAATGATTCTAAGTAGGCCAAGGAGGAGGATAGACTTAAGCTTCCCTAAAGTTCTTGAATGAGCATTTAGATCTGAGTAAAGCCCCATCTCTCATCTTCTAAGAGTTATAGTTTTTTTTTTTTACTGATGTGGTGTTTAAACCAATGTGTAGGTGTGAAACCTATTTCATCTATGCAACACAAAGAATCATGTGAAACAGCTCTCTACCATTGTGAGACCAAGGCATTTTGTAATACAATTAAGAACTTCATTTTCTCCATGGAGGATTCAACAAGGCCAAGTGCCGGGTCCTGCACTTCGGCCACAACAACCCCATGCAGCGCTACAGGCTTGGGGAAGAGTGGCTGGAAAGCTGCCCAGCAGAGAAGGACCTGGGGGTGCTGATTGACAGCCGGCTGAACATGAGCCGGCAGTGTGCCCAGGCGGCCAAGAAGGCCAATGGCATCCTGGCCTGTATCAGAAATAGTGTGGCCAGCAGGAGGAGGGAAGTGATCGTGCCCCTGTACTCGGCACTGGTGAGGCCGCACCTCGACTACTGTGTTCAGTTTTGGGCCCCTCACTACAAGAAGGACGTTGAGGTGCTGGAGCGTGTCCAGAGAAGGACAACGAGGCCGGTGAAGGGTCTGGAGAACAAGTCTTATGAGGCGCAGCTGAGGGAACTGGGGTTGTTTAGCCTGGAGAAGAGGAGGCTGAGGGGAGACCTCATCGCTCTCTACAACTACCTGAAAGGAGGTTGTAGCGAGGTGGGTGTCGGTCTCTTCTCCCAAGTAACCAGCAATAGGATGAGAGGAAATGGCCTCAAGTTGCGCCAGGGGAGGTTTAGATTGGACGTGAGGAAAAATTTCTTTACTGAAAGAGTGGTTAAACATTGGAAGAGGCTGCCCAGGGAAGTGGTTGAGTCCCCATCCCTGGAGGTATTTAAAAGATGTGTAGATGAGGTGCTTAGGGACATGGTTTAGTGGACGTGGTGGTGTTGGGTCGACAGTTGGACTCGATGATCTTAGAGGTCTTTTCCAACCTCAATGATTCTATGATTCTATGATTTTAAAGTTCATTTTCAAATTCAATTTAGGAAATTATATATAAGTTGATGATACTCTGGTAGATTACTACAACAATTTTTTTTTAAAAAAACAACCAAACAAAAAAGAAGAATCATCTCCATAACGAATCTGTTTCTAAAAAACTGAGTATTACAAAAGTATTAACTTTTGTCTTGCTACTTCAGACCCTGATTTTAACGCTCACTTCATCACACTTTGATGTTAATCCATTTAAGAAATTTTATATAGAAGGTTGTCTGTTTCTTAGCAATTACAGGTATACCCATAGTTTTTAAAGCCTGACATGAAGACTTTATTATTTCCTTTCTAGTACTGCAGCCTAGAAGTGAAAACTTTAGGTCATTCATCAATGTCTTCCCATCTTAGGAATAAGCAGTCCCAAATCATATCTTATCATATCATATCATATCATTTTTGCCATTTCCATCCCATTCCCATCACTGTCAGGATTATTTTCACCTTCTGCTCCTTTCAGGTTTTAAATCCTCTCTTCACTGTATTCATACAGATTGAATTTTATTTTGAACATCTACATTTGTATAAAAATGCAATAAAATGGTTTAGTTCAAGGATTGTTCTGATTGTCATCAGGATTATCTTCAAATCAAGTTTTCCATAAATTTGACTATATCACTGACAAGAACACCTCAAAAATCTTTTTGTAACTCTGATTTGCTTCTTCATTATGAACTGTATAACTTATTCAGCAATATGGTTCTGTTATAGAACTATACACATGTATAGAATTCAGCTCCTTAACTTAAACAAGCACTACTGATTTTTGTCCAGAAAAAGCCTAACAAATTCTGTCAAGAAATCTACTCTTCCCTGCAGTGCAGAAATGGTACACCATTTACCGTTTGAGAAGTCAGGCTCTGATAGCGTTGATTAGTTGTTCTTTTCTGTTACAAAGGGTAGACAGAAACCTGCACAACAGGTTGTGGGAGCTTGTTTCACACAAGGCTTTGTTTCATTACAATTTTCAGAATTAATCAGAAAGTTGAAACTTTTTCTGAGAAAGGCCAGCTCCAGTATTTAATCTTCTCAGGCTTGATCATGGAGGGTACTAAGCACTACAACTCTTACCACACACACAGATGTGGATGGTTGTTGAAATACTGCACATCTTCCAAAGGTTTAGTACCTCCTACCAGGTCTTACTTCCCGATTTTATTTTGATACTTTGTCATTGTGTCTATCTTTAAATCATCATTGTATGCTGTTATCTCACTATTTAAAACCTGTGAATGTTGGTTCTGAGAAGTGAATTCAAAGAAGTGAAAGCTACCTTGCCAAGTTTGACTTTTCTCTTTCAAGTTCATAATTTTTGTTAATAAAACTTTGTCAGACAGGATGTAATACCCAGTATCTAGGTATTTAAACTCAGAACAGAAAATAAAGTTTCATCTCCATGTATTCTAAAATCAAGAGAGACTGGTGAAATCATGCTGTTCTGTTTTCATTACCACAGACTACAATGAGGAAATAATTTCTTAAATTCCTTCTTGCACTGCTAAGATCACTATGTTAACACAATTGTCAGAAACATCTGTGAAGCAACTACTACTATACCTATTTTACAAGCAGGGAAACTGAGTCAGAGAAAGGTTCTTACAGCTTAGGCATGACTGCATATAAATTAATAGGAGTGCTAAGATTAAGGCTGAAGAATTAGTAACTATCAGGTGTTGACCCAGTTCACCAGAATACGCTACCAGGGCACATTTTTTCCACATTGCAGAAATTATTTTTGTAAATTGCAGTGCTGGGCAACCCTGTAATTATGCACAGAGCACTTTAGGACCAAAAAAACAGTGATTTTTGGCTCAACAGGTTTACATGGAGCTTCAGAAACTTACTCTCACTACCAATAATATTCATTCAAACAGCCATCTACTCAGGCCCTGATTCTCTCTCAGGCCACTTTGTACTGCTTGGACAGTAGTGGACCAGATAATCAAGCCTTTATAGTATAGCATAAGGACTAGTTCTTATAGCAGCCCCAGAAACCCTTACTAACTTCAGTGAGGCTTTGTACTAGTGCAGAGATTAATTCATGTGGAACTAATTGCAGGACTGTGGCCTAAGTAAGAAACTGGTCTAGCTCTATTTGCTTGTTATCCAGTTGTCAAAATGTAGTGCTCATTAAGTGCAGAAACAAAGGGTCCAGATGGATTCTTTATATCTGAGAAATGTGTTTCCCATATAAAAAGAAAATAATCAGTAACACTGCAGTGGAATTTAAAACCTTATTGAAAAGAAGGGAAACTCTAAAGCAGGTCTTTTAATCAAGAATAATTCAGAGGCTCTTCCTCTATGCAGTTTATGATCTACTTTTACCTAAAAAAATAATTTATGCAAAATGCTTTGACTACCTGAGTCTATAGAACATGAATAGACTAAAACAAATGCCTTCTAGTCCCACCGCTCTCTTCCATAGCGTGAACTCCATGCTTGGTTCCAATTGTGCTCTAATAACTTTTTTGCCATCCTGTAACACTGAGATTTTCTGACCTACACAAGACATTTCTGGACTCCTCTAACTTAACCAACCTGATGAAGTCCCTAACAGCATGATCAGACAGACAGGGGTCACTAACATGAGAGTTATAGCTGTTTCCTTACATCAGCAGATGGCAATAAGCTAGTGTAGGAGGCATAACAGCCTATTTTAGCTAGTAAAATTTGGCATGAAGATATTATCTGCTGTATGGATGTACCAATCTAAAATCTGATTAAAAAAACCCCAAAACCACAAAGTGGTTAAGAATTGGAACTAGCAGTTTCCAGAAGTGTTCAATGTTATGGCATTTTCAGGATGTACCCAAGTTCTAACACAATCTAGAAGTGAGCTTGAATACTCTGCTGCCTAACATCACTGAGGAAGCAGTTTCATGAAAAGTTTTAGGAAACCTAAGTCTGCCTATATGCCAAAAAGGGCAGTCCCACTCTTCTCCAAGGCACATTTCTACCTACTCCCTTGTGAAGGTACCAACACTTGTGCAGCCATACAAACAAATTACCTCAAGGAATTGACCTGGCTGAAAATTAACCCAGTAAAATAAATTCTCTTTGCAGCAGGATCAATTCTCTGATCCAACTTTCTATACAGCCACAATTAGCACAAATGCCAGTACTAGACAGTGGGGAAGAACATGGAGTCAGGAATGGGGAGGAGGCATAGCTGAGTTTCACCATGCGTATGGTTAAGGAGTGTTCCAGATCCTGATTGGATATAGAAAACCTACATCAGATAGGTACCAAACCATTTAACATTCAGTAAATTGTAACTAGTTGTGTCAATTAACCAAATAATTAACCAAATAAGCAACTAAAGCAGTTGGTGCCAAGTACAGGACAAAATCTATGAAGTTCTAGCTGAGAAGTTTAGGTTGCTACATCAGCCCATCTATGGCTTCCATTTGTAAATGTATCTCAAGCACTATTTATCTGTTCCCAGCAAGATAAATGGATCCAGGCCCTCCCTTACCCCACTCCCTCAGGCATTGAAACCTACCACTTAATCATCCACTAAGACCTTCCAACCCCGATTAGCTGCTTCTTCACAAGTGCCTGTGTTTCTGAAGGTAGGTCTGTGTAAAGCTATTTACTTCCTGATGCTGTTTTGCTGTGTAAAGACCTTAAGCACAAGGGGATTCTCAAATACATCTGTCCTGGTTATCTCATCCAGTCTGAAGCAAATCTACAGGATCAGGCCTCACAGAGTAAACAGGCATGGACAAGACTTCTGAAGGTTGGTAGCTAGTATGTATATGCATTGCATATATGATTACGCTCAAAATCCCAGAAGTCAAAGCACTTGGCTGCAGTAGCAGGGCCTGTTTCCTTTTCATTTATGCTCAAGATGTACCTTTTAGATTAATCCAGATTTCAAAAAACAGCAGCACGAATAACCTTCTGAATCTGTTACAGTGAAAAATAATTTAATGGCATCAGTAGGACTACTCATAATAGTAGTTGATATTTGAGAGAGCAAATCAGGAGTGCAATCGGGGGCATAATAAAAACTGCATGTTACAATCAGATACGTCAAATAAATACTATACAGATATTCATGTTTAGATGTTACTACTACTTTAGAAGAGTAAGTCATGATATTTTTTCCCTCTCTTCAGGTGTAATCCTTGGATTTTCTCTCCGATCATACAAGATGAGCTATCGGGAAGTAAAGTACTTTTCATTTCCAGGAGAACTACTCATGAGAATGCTGCAAATGCTGGTCCTGCCACTAATTGTATCCAGTTTAGTCACAGGTAAAAAAAAAAAAGTTTTTTTGTTCTTTTAAATAATTTGATAAAGATGCACACACCAAATCATAAAAAATGAACATTCCATGTCCTAGAAGCATTATAACCTGCAGAAAGTGATACCTTTACTACTGCTGTTTTAGAGACAATGTGACAAAAGGTTTGAATTACTATAGAAAGAAACCAGAAGGTGCTTTTCCCAATTCCAAGACAATCTAACTGTACAAGTTACTATATGTAGCTGCTATGAAGCTGACTCTGTACTCCACTTTCTCCTCTTACTTTCTGAACAGGTATTTCCTCCACAATGTCCTATTGTTATCAAAGATAATGTATCTCAGAAAAATAGTTCTAAGACCCAAGAAAGTTTAAACTATTGATTGTGGGCAATAATCCATGCCTGCAAACCCAGATCTGTAAAACATCTGTCTACCTCCTAATCTTTTAGCAACAGATTAGAAAAAAATAGGTGATACATGGGATAAATTGGATAGTTTGGAAGAAACTTCATTCCATCTGTTCTGGTTTCCTGTCTTCTGGTCAGCAACTTTATTAAGCTTCAAGTCCTCTTTACTAAGTTGTTCCTTGAGCTAGAGATGTAATAATTAATTTCTTTTGATGATTTATGCCTTGTCATTCCACCTAAGTTTCATGGAAGAGCTCTCAGATTTTTCATGAAAGTTCAGGATGTATCTGTGATGTATTTACCCTATTAATTATCTGAAGAAAAGAAAGCATGGACTCTGGTCTACCAGCAAATCAGTAATACAGCTTGGAGAACTTAATCAAAACCTCCCATTTGGAAGTCCTAGGATCTAAACACCTAATACACTACCTTAATTGTCAGAGGATCAAGAGACAATAAGCTGTTCTCTATTTCAATGATTTTCAAATATTTTAATATTAAGATCTCCCCTTACAAATGCAAATGAGCATAGACCCCATCTTCACAGATAACAAAGATAGTATGTGTGTATATAAGCTGTTAATACCACAGCAGAAAACTAGGGTATTCACAGTTACAAAATCATTTGCCTTCACATATTTCAAGGAGAAAGTAAAGCTTGTTTCTATACACACGTATTATATGGATACTGAAAGCTTAATGTACACTGAAACGAGAGAGAAATATATAAATCTTGTAGGGGAAACAATGGCAGGTTTTATTCCCAACCAGTGCATAATTCTGTTACATGTCATCTCTCTTTGCTGTCTTCTTGTCCCCTTCACCTGCAGAACTCCCCAGGTTGGCTGGACACTGATAGAAAAACCATTAAAAGTAGAAAAGGAGAGACATTTACCCTTCTTCAGTGTCAGCTGAGACTGGCACTGCTGCTCCATTTTGTAGGATGAGTTATTGCAGGAGAAATTACCTGCTCAGTTCCTTGTAACTCTCCATCCATATTGGTTCTCTGAGAGAGCTCAAGGTAAAACAGGAAATTAGGTAGATCATCCTATACAAGGATTTGAATTCACTTTCAAAATTCTAAGTAGAAACACTTTGTTCAGGTAAAGATCAGCCTCAGAGAGTCACAGGTGTCACAAGGAGCTGGCCTTGTGATAAAACAGGCTCATTTGCTATGTATCACCAGCTCTCAGTAGAGATTTTGTGAAATACCACAACAATGAGTTTCCAACTAATTCTATTCTGAAAAGAATCTTCCATCTCTGGATCGAAACAATACCCTTCTTTTTGATATATTTTTTTTTCTTTTAGATTTTTTGGAGCCCTTTATCCTTTTTTATGCCCTTTTTTCATAACAATAATTTCCTTTATTATATAAAGGCTTTTGGCAAAGAGAAATCTTATCTATCTGTAAGATTTGTCTTATTATCATACAAGTGCCTTGCAATATTAAGTGGATTATTCTTAGAGTTTCCCTTTGAAGTAGAGATGGTAATCTTCAAGGTAAATAAGAACATTTTAAACTTCTTTAGTCAGGCAGGGAACAATCAGAGAAAACTCAATGCAATTCACAAATGACAGATTTCATTCTTTTAAAAAAATCATTAATTACAACAGGACTATGTCTTTTTTTCATGGGATTAAAAGAAATTTCCCAGTTTATTGCTAAAAACTGTGGAAAAACTGTTTTCTACACTGAACAATACTTCATTTAGTGTACAAATTGTTTTTTTTTAAAAAAGATGCTCTTACATTTGCTGCAGAACTCTCATACTCAAGTAAATATACAGGTATTATTGAATATCTAAATAATAATGAACTATAACCATTACAGGTATACTACTGTGCAATTTTATAGACACTATTGGTTTCCTCTTTTTACACATTATAGGATAATTCATTGGATAAAAGTCTTATGCTTCTCAAGTCAGTCTTAAAACCACTCTTGGCATCCATGAGCCAAATCTCTTATTTCCTGTATTTTGTTTAGCAAAGCAAAGCAGATGCCTCTTAACTAACCTCAGAAAGATTCCTCCAGGGTCTTGCACGCTGATAATACAATTGCTTCTTCCAATTGTAAATTATCTGAATAAATATTTTTGCTGTTTGCAGGCATGACACTGTCTCCCAGATATGATGTTCTGGGTTTCCTTTTGTATTTATGTAAGTGCGCTCAATATAACTGGTTATGACAATATCAGAACATATGGCCTCTGAGGTATTAGAAATAGGCTGAGGATGATCACATTCCTCTGCAAATTTTGTGAATGTCAAAGAAATTAGAACAATAAAAAAAAAGTAATAATTACAGAAGCTATGGGCTGTTACGTAAGTGAAAGATAAATTGAGAAACTGAAGACTTCTGCTATACAGGTAAACAGTTCTGATGGTTATTCACAGACTCTTGGGAAAATAAACTATAAAAGGTGAAGTCAACCCAGTCACATTTATCTATATCCTGGTTTGGTACTTTCATGAAAGAAACAATGCAGAATCACATTCAGAGGTTTTTACTCACGTTTGCCTTATGACTTACCATTATTGCACGTGGCTCAAGCAGATATGCAGTTTTCTCCATGAGATTCTATCTTCTGATGTGTATGTTACCAGGCATGTACTAACATCTGCTTGGGAGAAAATAGAGGTTACTTGCATACCTTTCACCATCTTTTACTGTTTATAGGAAAATATGATTATACGAATATCTGTATTCTTCATCTTTTGTGGTTTAGACACAAATCCAACTGCATACTCTATGCTGGTCTTTACTCTCTACAGTCTTTCAAATGGGAGAACTCCTAAGTCAGCATTCCCAATCAGTATCTCTTACAAAGTCAAAGGCAAAATTAAAGCACAGTATATGGGAGGTAGCATAAATAACCAAAGAAGTAGATGAAATTCCCATTTGGATTATTTTATGGCCAAATCTGGACTGAATTCTTATACAAACACAGGGCTGACAATTTTGCTCCATTTCTGTTTTGAATTTGCTGCAGTTATAGGAGTTCAAAATATTTTATACCTTCTTATTTCATTATAACTTGAAGTGTTTGACATAAACAAATTGCTTGATATAATTATTTTAAAATAGGCATTGTCCCTAAAAGGTATGTAAAATAAATACATACACATATGGTAACAATTCAACTCGTCAGAAAATAGGCAAAGACTGCAAGATTTGCACCAGCATTAAGTGCACTATGCATTAACATTTTTTAAGCTGTTACAGCAAGATCATAACGAAGTTGAAATTCCAGCCCTTAAAACTGGCCCACAAGTTTTACCTGTGTATTTCAGTTATTCACTGAATATAAGGGCATCAGGACAAGGTACCTTTTCTTAACCAAACTATGTATTTCCTGAAATCACATTCACAAAAATGATTCATGACCAATCTTTATAAAAAGCGTAGTTGGAGCATAACATTTGTCACAAATATTAAAGCTAGAGAAATTTTATGAGGGTTATTTGCAAATATTTTGCACAATTCTGGTCATAGCTCAGTTTAATAGACAGGCTGCTTCTCCTTCCCCAAAGTTTTGGAAGCTTGGAATTTAGTTGTACAGGGACCACTACTTTTAAATGCAAGTAAGCTAGGATTAAATTCTGTGCACTTTTTTCAAATATCTTTGTCTGGTAAAGTATAGCAAAGCATAAAAAGCCCAGTCAAGATCTTAGACTAATTTTTGCCGCACATTGCAGAAACAGTAAGAAAATAGTTTATTTACTAACATAAATCAAGCTGGGGAAAGAGAAAGGGAATGTAGAAACAGTGAAACAGCGAGGTCCACTGGCTTGCCCAAGATTATACAGCAGGTCAGCAATAATAGAATCAAGGAAAGATCCCAATCATGAATACCAGTACAATGCACTGTGCATTAGATGATAATACTTGTCTAAACTGTTAATGGGAATAACACTAATATGGTACAAATGAGTCTTAATCACAGACCAGGGTTTTCTGTGCAAGATTCTGCACAAACACAAAGACTGTGAATCTTCTTACACAAAAGAAGGCTGTATAGTAAAACAGTTTAGAAGACAGAGTATGGAAGGTTTACCTCAAAGAAGAAAAACGTCTTAGTATGTAGTTTGTAGCAAGTCTTTGTTTATATTCACTCCCCTTTCAAATTCCAATAATGACATGACTGTCTTTCATGGAGTCTGGAAGATACAGAAACTTCCCTGCCTCTGGTGCAGCCTTTGAATAACCAACTACAACACTGACAACTGCAGGAGACACAAGTGACTTTCCTTTGGGCAGACTCAGAGACACAAGTTTTTGTCCCCACTTTTTCAACATGTTCATAGTATTTACCACTACAAAATCTATAGAAAGTGTTGACAAAGTGCAGAAAGCTGGAATTTCCATGTGTGGGTGCCTCATAACTAATCTTGGATGTACATATGATGCTTTTGATTTCAGCTATCAAAGGAGTGCAATGAATGGTGACAATGTTAAAAACAAGTAGTAAGGAACATGGTCTGTCTCCTCACTGAGATAAAAACAAAGGCACACAAAATGACTCAAGTAATAAAACAAAACACAAGTAGAGATCACAATTAACAGCCAAGTTGCAGATGCAGTTGCTTGAAATGACCTATAATGAAACAAGGATCAGATGAATGAAATGAAACTGTATCAGAAATAGTGTGGCCAGCAGGAGTAGGGAAGCGATCATGCCCCTGTACTCGGCACTGGTGAGGCCGCACCTCGAATACTGTGTTCAGTTTTGGGCCCCTCACTACAAGAAGGACGTCGAGGTGCTGGAGCATGTCCAGAGAAGGGCAACGAGGCTGGTGAGGGGTCTGGAGAACAAGTCTTATGAGGAGCGGCTGAGGGAACTGGGGCTGTTTAGCCTGGAGAAAAGGAGGCTGAGGGGAGACCTCATCGCTCTCTACAACTACCTGAAAGGAGGTTGTAGCGAGGTGGGTGTTGGTCTCTTCTCCGAAGTAACAAGTGATAGGACGAGAGGAAATGGCCTCAAGTTGTGCCAGGGGAGGTTTAGATTGGATGTAAGGAAAAATTTCTTTACTGAAAGAGTGGTGAAACATTGGAACAGGCTGCCCAGGGAAGTGGTTGAGTCCCCATCCCTGGAGGTATTTAAAAGACGTGTAGATGAGGTGATTAGGGACATGGTTTAGTGGACATGGTGGTGTTGGGTTGACGGTTGGACTCGATGATCTTAGAGGTCTTTTCCAACCTCAATGATTCTATGATTCTATGATTCTAAGGATAATATTCAAAGAAACAACTGAACTTGAAATAGTCTCCAAGCCACCCCTTACGTCAGTCAGGAAAAACGCAGCATCTGGATATGAACAGATTCAACTGCTGAAAAGCCAAGTTTTGCCCAAAGCAACTTATGGATGTAAAATGTGGAAGATTAATGCTGTGACATGTTGTATAACCTTAGGCAAATCTTGTTCCCTTTTTGTATCTTTGCTTTCTTTCTCCTTTCAGATGTAGTGCTGGTGAAGTTTTTTTGTAGCTACTAGGCAGAAAAGAAGATGACTATATATGATGGAAATTTTAATGGACATGTAGATTAAGTTGTCACTGCTCAGCAGATGCAAAGTATATAGCTATTTTAGTTACCTCACTGTAGAGATGGAAATAAACTTAAGCAAATAATTACAGCAAGAATGGTATATAAGGCCATCACTGAGACAGTTGCTGTAGAGAGACTACACCCAAAGCTACCTAGTGACTGCTTGCAGCTAGCTATGATGATATCACCAATAATCAGATATGCATAAATGGACACAACTGTTTAACAGGAATGTGTTAGCCATGAAGTAAAAAAAAAAAAATTCTCCTGAAGTTAGCATATGGTGTGATGGACCTAAACTATGTTGTATGACAGGGAACTGTGATATAATGGCACGGTCTCTCACATCCAGGTAGCAGCTGTACCCAGTCTTCTGTAAAGACATAATTCTAGAAAATCATACAGTCTCATGTTATTAAATTTAAGAAATTAAGTTTTATATTTGCCTTTCCAATATTTGGAATGAGGCAGTAGATGACCCATCAAGTGTAACTGGATGCAAATGCTACTAAATCTTATCAAAACACCTATCCTCTAGTAAATTATCAGCATTTTTCATTTTGACAATTGTAATGTCCCTAATTAACATATTAAATTAATAGCAGTAAACATAAAGGGCCAGAATTTTGAATTTGTTCATCCTAACCCCTCACATCAGAGCACACAATAGGAAGGTCTCATAAAGAGACCTGTGCAATACCTCTTCAAAAAAGAGGCTGAGAATCCATCCTGTGTCTAGGTTTGTGGAAGCAGGAGCCATACTGCATGAACTCTATGTAGTTCCAGTGTTCTCCTGTCTACTCGCTGACAAGCCTACTGTGGAAAAAAGGCTATCACTTACTACAAGGTCGCAGGTGCTGTCTCATATCAGCCACAAATGTTTATGGTAATTTCAGCAGATGGAAAGTTTCTCATTCAGCAGGATTCCAGAGAGGGGAACAAATGCTGTGGAGCCAGCATTATCCTTCTCCCAGGAAGAAAAAGGAGGGGCCTAGCAGTAATTCCCTTTAATTCATTCTGGCAGAACAGACCTATAACCAGTGCCTGTGCAACATCTTGCGTACTCACAGTAAAGCTGGAAGCCAAAAATATTAAAAGGTCAGTTTTACTCTTCTGTGTTTCAGTTTAAGAAATACAGCATTCCTGATAAAGTTCGTATAGTTCATGTATGAAAAGTGAGAAACAATTAGGCAGTGTTTGCTCAGTTTAGCTGGTCACCAGAGCAATGAACCAATTTTCCAAATCATAAAAATTGGAAATTTTCTGATTTTCCAAAAATTCCCTGATTTTTGCATGTCCTAAAGAAATTATTTTAGGAGTCAAAGTAATCAAAACCCATCAAATCAATGAAAAGTTTTATACTGACCTCAGTTGACTCTAGTTACAGGCAAAAGAAGAGAACTGACAGATTCTCTATGAGTGAGGCACCTTTTGGATTGCCAGTGTATTTGAGCCGCCTGCATTATGTGTATTGGAAGCTTTCTACAGATGAATCCTGTAGATACCTCCTACGGTAGTAAGCCTGCTATGAGTAACCAATCCACGAACATCCTAGGAGCATGTTATTTTTTTACTTATGCCTTTCTTTTAATACAGAAAATGTTATTAAAAAAGTAACTTACCTTCTTTTTCAGGTAACTCTTCCCTCTTTCTCCCCCATCCAATATTGTATAAGCATGTCAACGTTGTAAAAGCTGAATTGCATGGCAGCTTTGATTTTATGTACTTGTACATTTCATGCACACGTCAGTTTATGCATTTATATAGGTATTTACATATGCAATTTGCATAACTGGACAACAGTGCTATTTAATTTGAACATCCAAATACTTTTTTCCACAAATAAAGGAAAATTCATGCTTTGATTTGTATGTCTCCAAAACCAAGACTGGATAAAAATGTGGGCATGCAAGTTACTAAGTTTGTAAAGATCCAGTCATCTTGTATACAGATTTCCTGTAGGGATAAAGAAACAACTGAAGAAATATTACTAGTGTTGATCCATGTTCTGTAACAATTTCATCTCAAGCTAGCATCTGTATGGTAGATTCAGGCCAACAGCAGCTAAAAATATACAAACATGAAACTTTATAAACATAATTACTTTAAACACCTGCTCTTCACTACCTGTATTACTGTATAAAACAAATGTCTATCAAGTCTGGCACATAGCCTCTAATAATCATTATTTAGACAGGCACTCAAAGATGAAAAAATTAGAACCTTCTTATGCTGTTCCCCTCCACAGTCTGTAAGGGAATGCGGGCAGGATAAGTTTAATAATTATGTCATTTAATTCTAAAGTATTTTGGACAAAAGCTTTCAGAAGTTAAAAAAAATGAGTTTAAGTAGCATGCAGCTACATTTTGGCAAATCAATAAGAAAAAAAGGTAGGTTGGAAGCTATTCAACACCTAGAAACATCAATTTTCAAGTCAAAACACAAAAAGAACTATGTGCAGATTCAGTGTATGTTGGCAATCAATTTGACTACAATTTCCTGAATATGTTTCCTGAACAAGTTTTTGCACAGAAAGTGCTCCAGGAGGAAACAAGCTATACCCAACTGGAAGTCAGAAAGCATTGTGCAAGGCATGGATGTTAGAAAATCATAATGAAATGTCATACATATTTGTGCAATAAACACAGCTTGGGTGGAACCTCTTACTCAGGAAGAACTATGTATCTTAATCTATGCAAATACTAAAAGCAAGGAGCTACAGAAAGGATCATAAAATGAAAATATAACTCACTTCTGAACCATTTCTGAAACAATTTTGCAATAGGAAATACACAGCAATCTATCTTCACAAGAGCCTGAAAGAACAATTCTAAGTGAACACAGATCCCATTAAAAATTAAAATGCAGTAAGAGCAGAGGTGAAATTCCTGCATATAATGACACTCAGTATAAAATAAAATTTTATTATACCTTAAAAATAAAACCTAAGCATGATATACAGCATCCAAAAGCAGAAAGTATGTAGCAGTGTAGTTTTTGAAGTCTTAGTCTCTGCAAGCAATAATGCACACAGCAAGGGTGTTCAAGAACAAAGTCTGCAATAATTAAAGACAGCAAAACTAAAAATACCCTCTAAAATCATTCAAGTTTGCTAGAAGCCCTTAATTAAAGGTTGATTTTAATTTCATTGCAAAATACAGGTTTTCTTAGTGGACCACTACTTTTAGTTGTTTCACAAAGTATTGAATAACAGGTTGTTACACACTTTTATTCAGTTTGCATTCTGTATGGGATTCCAGCAGAGTTGATAATAGGTAACAACCTCCCATTCACAAAGACTTAGTGTTGATTCTTTATCTTAGTTCAAATGCATAACATCAAGACTGCTTGCTGACAGGCAAGTCACTAGCAAAACAAAAAGCAAAAACTATTTGGAAGAATGCATAAGAGTTAAAGCATCTTGCCTAAGCACTGATGGACCATTGTAAATCCACACTGTCTCTTTATTAACATTTCTATTTCAATCAAAGGCAGAAGGACTAAAAATATCTTAGGGACAACTCAAAACAATTTTTTTATTTTAATACAAACAAATATGAATTGGTTACAGAAAAACAGTACACCTGAAAATTAAAAAACTCAAAAATATTATGAAATGTAAAATTAGCTACATTAGATTGTAAATGGAAAAGACTTGGGCTTGTATTTTGTACAGCAAGATGTCCAAAATGCAAAACCAAGTCTCCTCAGCATTTTGGGAATTAGGACACTGAGAGCAAGCATTTTATTCAGGATATTGAAGATTGAATCTGTAAAGAACAATGTTTTCAATAATGAATGACTCTGTGATAATGTGACAGATGAACTAGAATGGTGCCAAGTGCAAAGTAATACACCTGGGAAAGGGGAACATGCTACACCTGTACTACACCTAATCACAAGCTCTCAGTTGGCCATTAGTACACAGGCAAGAGTTCTCAGACTCACTGTGAACAGTCTGGAGAAGGTGGCAGGGCTTATTAGTGGAATGGAGTTCTAGTGAAATGCAGAGAAGGATTAGACTACAACTTTCTGGCTTGAGAAAGATACAAGCGTGGAAGATCACCATAAAAGCCCACAGAAATCATGAATCATTTGTAGAGGCTTAGACGGAGTAATGATTTACTATTATATCTCCTAATTATTTTTTATAATAAAGGAAATATGGGGTGTCCAATGAAATAACTAGGGAGCGCATTTATAATAAAGAAAAGGAAGCACTTTTTCACAGAGCACACAATTAAATTGTGTTGTACAGTGCCACAAGCCAGAAGTTAATAGTTTCAAAATGAAACTAGAAAGTTCACAGATACTGCCATCATTGACTATTAAATTTGGGGAACTAGCAATTTAGGAAGGCCCGAGTCTCCACTGGTGGCTAGATGCAGGGAGGGCAAGCAAGGGCAGTGAACCCTATCTTTTTCTGTTTCTCATAGTCTTTCAGTAAGAAAGACTATGTCAGGTAGAGCTGAAGACAAAGAAATGGGTTGGCCGACCATCGGACTAATTTCCCATAGGTTTATGTTATCATTGCACTCCATAGAGTTTCATATAAGATTGAAGGGGTCTCTCTGTTTTCACCTGTTAAGATTTCATCTACCAATTGCTCTAAGGCAATGACTACTGTCAACAGTTTCAGCTTTCTGACACACATTGCTCTTTTGAGAGCCAGTTCAAAACAAGGAAAAACTCTTCCATGATCTGAGAATCATCTCACCTTCAACAAATGTAAATTCACTTCATTGACATGAAATTAGACTTAAAAATAAAAGAGATAAGAGAAACCATATGTTGAGAAATAAGGAAAGAACTATGCACAACAATATCGGCAGCGCTTAATTATGCCACTCTTGGGAAAGTGACAAATAACAACAATGTAAGAGCCATATCAAAGTATGACAAAAACCAGCCTGAAAACTTGTGAAGAGTTACACCCAGAGATAGTTACGTACACAGAGGCTTTGTTCAAGGTTTAACAGCTTTCACTTTCCTACTTCTTTCACCTCTTACCTCTAGCCTGAATGCTGTCATCTGTATCCCCATTTCCTACATGTGAACGTAGCACAACTCCATCATATTTGCTTCCTTGTCAGTTTGTCTTTGCTATAACTGCTCATGAAGACCAGAAGAATCTAATCAAGTTCCTGAGGCTGCATTTTGTGGACACCAGCCGACATTACTGGTGTCCTTGCACAGGACATTACTGGGAGTACTTGCACACCAGCAGAAGTAACACGTATCATCCTTTCATCAATGCTGTAAAATCTGACAGACACGAAGTACTTCTGTATCAATGCATCAGCTACACAGATCATTGCAGATGGACCAACTGCAGACCAAACCACACGCAGAAGGCTGTCATCTTTCAGAAACAGGAGACTGTAATGCTATCATTAGGTCCTCTACCCTTGTTTTCACCCCTGATTTTTCTTCCATGTTTTGATAATGGGCAGTTGTTGACCTATAATATATTATTTCCATATAATTCTCAAAATTAATTGCTGGATCTGCTACATGCTGTCCTTCAGCCATGTATTTGGATTATAAACTTCTATAAGGCAGATCCGTTATCATTACTGGAGGCAGAGATACTGAATACTTGTCTCTTGATAGCACTGCTGGATGCCCCACCTGAGTTCTGAACAATGGAGAACAAGGAAAGTCACTGTGCACCACAAGAGCTACAAGACTCAAGCCTTGGTTCTGGGTTCCAGTAAGATATTGGATTATCTGGAAGAGGAGGAAGGCTGCCCATCTAATTGTTCATCCTGGTATCTGGCTGCATGACACAGCTCTCACTGGTTATGGAGGGTAAGAAGGGGAAAACAGAAACACTCGGGAGAGAAATCTCTAGCGATTTGTTGAGACTACAGATATAACTAAGGATCAACAACATCTGGGATTTGAGCTGCATGTTAGAGAGTCACAAAGCAGATCCTGCATCAGCTACAATTCCTTTCATCCAGACACTCCTGTTAGTGCGTATTTTTTCTTTACTTTCTCTTCCAGGCTGTTTCTGAATATATTCTATATCCTCCAGTTCAGACCTTGAGAAATGAATGCAACAAAATATAAACAATGCTGTTGTATATGGCATGAAGAGTCTCTCCAAAGATACCACTGCAGATATTTAAGAGCTACCTGGTTGCTAGAAATTGCTTTCCAGTTGTGTCATAGTTCCTTTTCATAGTTGGTAACTTTTTGCAGAGATGTGGCTGGCACAGCATAAAATACCTTTTCCTTATTTCTTTGTTGCAATTTTGTCTCCAGAGGAGCACCTGAGGCAGCCATGAACACAGCAAAATGTTTGCTGAAACCTAGAATCTACTTACAGAATTGCCGGCCTTTTTTAATTGGGTGGAAAGTCTCAATGCGAACTTTTTCAGGCTCACAGAGTCTGATTTGGTTTTCTTCACGCAAGTGAGTCCAGGGTGCTGTTTTACTGCTGAAGTTTGATGCAAAACTCTTGTAACATACCACCAGTCCCAGAAATGACTGGGTTTTTGTGGTGATGGCTTATTCTAGAAAGCATCAGTTTTGGCTAGGTCTGGGCATACTTTGCCATTTCTATGCATTGCCTCAGCTATTTTACTTGGGCCACCCTGATGAGACTTTTCCCCATTTACACAAGGCCTTTTTCCTTTGATTCTCTATAGGAGATCTTCCCAGGTTTGACTGAATGATGCCACTGATACATACCACAGCAAAGTTAATTCAATTTACTGAAAATCCCATCTGTGTGTCTCTGGAAGGTAGCAAATGCCATCTGAATTCCAGAAATGGGGGAAAAGAAACTCCTACAGGCCCCTACTTGTTCTCAAGGTTGGACTTTCTTGAGTCACCTGTCTCAGTGTTCCTCAGGTCAACAGTTTGTATATTTAGCATTTCTGATCTTGGCCAAGAGTTCATCATTGTAAAGCATGGCATTTCCATCTGAAAGAGGGACATGTGCAATCAGTACAAACACAGATTCCTGTACAAAGGTTTGTACACTTAGCAAAACAGGGCAGTTGAGCACACCACAAACTTTCAATTCCTGCTATTGTGAAGACAGTTATATCTGGCAAAACAGCAAGAAAAGCATCTGGGATGGCAAGCTCTTAAATTTTGGTTCCTTAGGTCACCAGATATGAAAGTTCCATGTATTTCTTCTATTGATAGTATCTTGAAAGGACCTTTTTCTCTGCAGGAGCCTATCAAAACCAGATATACCAATGTTGATCTACAAAGAGAAGTAAAAGCTACTAGGATACAGAAAGACTTGTGCAAAAAAAAGTCTCATTATTTATGGGGCCATATCATGTGGAAAGTGAAAAGATAAAATTCTTTACAGTTTCACACAACTGAATAGCAATTCAGTCCTAATACTGAGTAAGAAATATGCAAATAAAGAAAACAGTCAAGTGCTCAACTCTCATGGCAACAGAAGCTTTCAGAACTTAATGTTATTCTTAAAGACCCATCACCTCTGGAAGTCAAGAATCAAAGCAAATTAAATTCCTGGCCCCCTGGTTGTGAAGAAAAGCTCAAAAATAGATCCTGACTATATTCTGAAAACTCAAGAGTCACACAACAAGGAGCACTTATTTGAAAAAATGTTCGGTTTTAGGGTATTCCAGTATTTGGAGAGCATGACTTGTAATTCCTGAGTAGTTAGAGTTATCAGATCTGGTATTAATCTTTAAGCAATATTCATCTTCTCTACTTCACTGAAGAGTTTGAAGGGCTTCAAGCATATCACAAGTTGTGAAGAGTTTTTTGGACTCAGTATATTAACACAAGCATTTATTTAGATGCCTCAGTTAAGCACGTTTTCAGGATTAGGCTTCAATTTGTAATAATTATATAGTTAAACAGAATTAACATTTTTTCAGATAATTACACCTTTTCGTCCTCAGACAACTATACCACTAGCTCCTTACAGGTGGTAAATAAGAAAAAAAAAGTACAGCATAGTACTAGAAGTACACTATTTGCACTAGAATTAACACACTGATGCTGATTCTCTCCTCCATAAACAGCTCTCTTATTTTCTCTCTACTCATATGCAAAGCTAAATACTTACTTTATTCCAACATTTCACCACCCACTTCTAACTTAGATCTGAATACTTAGATAATTATCAGAGACTGTCCAGTGAATATAGTTTCTTTTCAGAGCTAGAGAAAAAACAGGTTTTGGTCAAGAGTTCACCTAATGAATGGCTATTTCATTAATGAATACATTCCTGCACTGAAAATCAGCTTTGTCCAATATTTCCAATTGCAGTATGTCTTAACTCCCCAAACCCTGAAAACAAAGTTAGAGAACATTAGCTTACTAAGCCTGGCTACTATCTGTCTCAAGGATAACGAAGCTGTGCAAAGGGCCCGCATCCATAGAGAAAATAAAGCTTTCAAATTCAAGACAGAATGTTTAATAGTCGATTAAAAAGTAAATAAGCTTCTTTTCTGTTCTGCAGAACATCACAGTCCAATAACAACAGTGATCGACAAAAACCCTCTTCTCTTTCATCTGTTTAGTTTAAAATCAGCTGCTAATTTCTTTGGTACCTCAGACCTCTTGTAGAAATTCATATCCTCAATCCTGCCTGCAAGCAGATGATGCCCAGATGGCAACTGTGTAACACTTGAATTGTGGAAACCAAAACCTATTTTTCAGCCGTACTTAGCACTGTAACATCCTGGAAAAGAGCTGAATAATATTACTAAAAAGCACTGATTGCTACTGTCAGGTATTCCAGAGGAAGACTTAACTTCTTTCCATTGCCTCCTACAAGTCTGTAAGGTGGAGAAAGACAAAGCAAAAAATGTACAGCTTTGATGTTGCAAGGCTGTAACTGAATCAGTGACCCAAAGTTCAAGAGGTCACCGAAACAAGGAGAGAAAAGAAGGAAGACAAAAGCCTGTTCACATGACACTCCAGTTCCACACTTTTGTAATGAGTTCTCAGAACAGCCTTAACATCATTAGTGAATTGTGAAAAAAAAACCCAAATTATAACAACAATTTAAAATGTAATAGACTAATTGCAGCTTAAGTAATGACTCCTTAGTATTCATACAGCATATTATCAGAGGACCTTAAATTCACAAATAGGAAGTATTTTTTTCCTAAAGTGGATTTGACTGTTACCCATTAAATTATTTGGGGGGATTTAAGGTGTAATTAAATTACAATTTACTCGTATGGTCCATGAAAAAAATGGAAAAATGCTTATGATGTTATGCATTAGGATGTTCTTATTTATTATTAAGATATTAAGTTATGGATTATAAGTACTGTTTTAAAAGGCTGCTAGTTCATAAATTTAAAAACGTCTATACAATTTTTTTCAAATTATGTCTGCATGAGATCCTGTACTCTTTAAATAGACTTTGCAATACTTGATAAATGATGTCTCAGATTGTTTCTAGATTCTTTATTAATACAAGATTCATTTTTTTATGCCATGTAAAACTTTATATGCAGAATTTTTCTTATCAAATCCAAGCTAATGTGATTCTTTGAAAAATGAGAATTTAAAGTACTCTGTATTGTCAAATTAGTTACTGTTCTGCAATTTCTAATGCAAATAATGACTTAGAGACATGAAAGAGCTCCATGCATTTCCTTTTGACACGGATAGATAATACTATGTAGTGGTGCATCCTATTTGTACCTGAACTATCAGAGGGACTGAGGCCCCACTATACTAGGTCCTGCACCAAAGTCAATACAGTATTGGGGGTAATGTCTTTCAGGACAAACTTCCCCAGATTGAGAAGATGTTATGTTGACATTGCTGACTTCACTGTTGTAGATAGATAACTGAGCTAATTTTCTATCATTGGGGAGTATGGGGAGCTGGATAGCAACAGCAGCATAGAGCTCCATTCAAAGTGATTTATGTTGCTTCATATGAATGCAGATAGCACTACAAATTGGCGGAAATTAAAATTATACTTGAGGTGTGAGAGGAGAAAAGTCAGTGAACAAAGTGTGAATCCATCAAGAACAGCCCATGGAAGCATACATACTATTGCAAAATAGTACAACTGAAAAAATGCCTGGCACATGGGAAGGAATGTAATAAACTAAAAGGATTACAAGAACATGTAAACACCAGCAGGGTGAGCGTAACATAGACAAAAAGGAAAGCGACAGCTCCATGAGCAGCTCAGATAAATTCTTTGGAAGACCAATGGATAAAGCAGCAGCAGATTAATGAACTGCTAGCTTGAAAGCAAAATGAAAATGTATCACTTTTAAGTTGGACACAGAGGCACCAATCAGTGTTGTGTCACTGACAAGATTTCTAAAAAAAAAAAGAGCAATTTTGATTATTAGTAAACCTGGTACAAGGATAGATAATAGCTACTATAACAACAAAAAATATGCAAGATTCTTTAGTGAGTGGGCAGTTACTAGAGTAACTTCAGATTACTCAAAAAAATCAAGTCTTGTTGAACACACCTAAAGGCACTATCACACCGTTCTTTTCCAAATTACCCTAATATTACTGAATTAGCAAAGATTATCTCAGGGTTTTAAAAATTGTGCTAAAATTAAAATTCCAAGCAGAAATCCAAAGGCCAGGTTGTTACCAGATGCATTAGTAACACACTACCATTAGTTAAAATCCTAGTTCAGTCACATCCAACTGGGCAAAGCTTCTTTCCAAATGACAGCTGCTGCATGAACTCTATAAAATCAACTTAAGTAGTGACAGATCCTAGTGGACAATCATCCAAATAAAAGACACTATGACTGCAATAGAGTCTATTATTGGAAGTTTTAGTGAAGAAGCCAAGAACTGGCTGGCCAACAATACTGGATCACATTTTGAGTGAGAAGGTGACGCCTCCAGCATAGAGCTGTGACAAGTTACAGATCAGTACAATCCCATACCCCAAATCCCATGTCATTTTGCACACAGATAGAGGTATGTCTCTATCTTTTTTTAGACAGGCAGCCTTAATTTTCCATTCTGTAAATCTTGCACCTCTCTGACTAGAATTATGTTCATTTTTATAGCAATTCAACAGAAGTGTCTCTTCAGATGTCTGTTACATACTGAGGATGTAAAAGCAAATGCATTTTTACATTAGGCTGCATTACTAGCTACTGTTCCTTTACGGATACCTCTAATCTCACATCTGTATTCTCAAGTATGTTATTTTTTCAGTAGCAGCTAAAGTAGATCAAGAGTGATTTAGCATAGTAAATAGTTTACAGCTTCATCACATGGTTTACAGCCAGTCAGATAACAGAAGCACTGTACATTTGTGGAATGTTGTTTAGTAAGTGCTGCACATACAAAAACATGTCTGTGAAGGACTCCAGGCACAGTCTGCCAAAATGCAGACCAGTGTTTTAGCAGATTAAAATCTTCCACGTGTATTTTAAGAAATTGCATTATGGATTTTTATGGAGCACGAAGTAATGTGCTTAATACCATCCAGAAGCAAAGGTATCCTTATCAGTGATATCTTGCCAGGATGTGGTGCATTTCATGTTTAAGGTAGATATTTTTGGCAATATGTTCAGAATAAGTGAAAATTAATATTTTCATCCTTGGGGAATAGGGTAGAAGTCTTAAAACTACTAGCATATTTATTTCAGTCTTGCAACAACATGTCCTGTAAGATTCAAGCTAACTTAATGTGCTTTGACTTATCAGCTACCACAATTAACTTTTTTCCTAATTAAACTGAAATAATTTACTATGCTACATTATGCTTTTTCTTAAGCAAACGTGCTCATTTTTTCACTCCTGATACAGAAAATAAGCAGCTTTATGCCCAACAGAAGAATCCCATTTCCAGGAAAGCTTAGTCCAAATGACACAAAAGGATGTCTTTTTAGAATTGCACTGTGCAGGTAGCAGCAGTGTTTTGTTACCAAAAAAATTGTGAGCTGCTATTTTCTGTGTTCCTGGGTCTCTGATTCTTGGCTTGAAGACAGTCAGCCCTTTGTACTCTGTTATTACAATGAGGTAACCAAAGAAAGAGAGTCTTCGTTTGAGACTGTCAGCTGTTACTAATCACTGCTCTATGGCTTGCTGTGAATCCCTGCTTGCCTCTCCCTCCTGCTCTGCTTAGCACACATAAAGAAGATAAATTACTCCCTAGTTTCCCTTCAAAAAGCATATTGTTTGGCACATTCCAATACTGTGAGCAAAAGATGGAATAATGCGAAGAGTTAAATGCGTATCTAAACAGCCCCACAGCAGGGTCCTTCTCAGGCAGATGTGAGTTTCAGGAAATGTACTTTCCTACTGGTTCTCCAAATGTATTCTATTATATTGCAAACCCGAAAAGTAAATCAACTATACTTTTCAGAACAGCAGAGCATATTCCGGCAAGAGGTTTCCTGTCGTAATGCAAATATCACTGACAATAAATGCAGCATCTAAGTGTACGTAATTTACATATTTCATTTTACTGGGAGGTGTGATACTTTGGTGTCTATAAATTATTTAGCAACAACAAGCACAGTCTCGGGAGGTTTCTGGAATTCTTCCCTGCCCTCACTGACTGACACTGTCCTGACACAGAGAAGAATTTTAAAGGAAGAGTCATAGAATCATAGAATAGTTTGGGTTGAAAGGGACCTCTAAAGGTCATCTAGTCCAACCCCCCTGCAATGACCAGGGACATCTTCAACTAGATCAGGTTGCTCAGAGCCCCGTCCAACCTGACCTGGAATGTTTCCAGGGACGGGGCATCCACCACCTCTCTGGGCAACCTGGGCCAGTGTTTCACCACCCTCAGCGTAAAAAATGTCTTCCTTATATCTAGTCTAAATCTACCCCCCTTTAGTTTAAAGCCATTCCCCCTTGTCCTGTCGCAACAGGTCCTGCTAAAAAGTTTGCCGCCATCTTTTTTATAACCCCCCTTTAAGTACTGATAGGCTGCAGTAAGATCTCCCCAAAGCCTTCTCTTCTCCAGGCTGAACAACCCCAACCCTCTCAGCCTTTCTTCATAGGAGAGATGTTCCATTCCCCTGATCATTTTTGTGGCCCTCCTCTGGACCCGCTCCAACAGGTCCGTGTCTTTCTTATGCTGAGGGCTCCAGAGCTGGACACGGTACTCCAGGTGGGGTCTCACCAGAGCAGAGTAGAGGGGCAGAATCCCCTCCCTCGACCTGCTGGCCACGCTTCTTTGGATGCAGCCCAGGATACGATTGGCCTTCTGGGCTGCGAGCGCACATTGCTGGCTCATGTCCAGCTTTTCATCCAGCAGTACCCTCAAGTTCTTCTCGGCAGGGCTGCTCTCAATCCCTTCATCCCCCAGCCTGTATTGATACCAGGGGTTGCCCCGACCCAGGTGCAGGACCTTGCACTTGGCCTTGTTGAACCTCCCGAGGTTCACACAGGCCCACTTCTCCAGCTTGTCCAGGTCCCTCTGGACGGCATCCTGTCCCTCAGGATGGTGTCATCCCTCAGCTTGGTGTCATCTGCTGCTGAGGGTGCACTCAATCCCACTGTCTATGTCATTGATGAAGATACTAAACAGTACTGGTCCCAGTACAGACCCCTGCAGGACACCACTTGTCACTGATCTCCATCTGGGTATTGAGCTGTTGACCAATCAAGTTATTTGTGCATGGAAACAAGCAAAGTAAGAAGTGAGCAAGGCTGTGGAATACCCTACCACAAAAACAGTTCGGGTAAAAATAGCAACTGATTTGAACCTCAAGCTCAATAAATTTCTAACCAAGACTGTGTAATACATTTGCCTGCTGTATCAGAATGCTATACTTGATGGCCCAGGAAATACCTTCCAGCATATATTACCATCATATTTTTTGTAAGATAACAACTAATCTTGATGCACTGAAACCAAGCAGAGTTTCATAAAGTGGTTATTCCACTGAAAGAGCAGTATCTGATGAATAACAACAAAATGCTCTTTCATTATTCATGGTTAACTGAAAGGTAAAAACCACTGTAAAGCCACTAGAGACTATTTGGGCCTCTACCATTTACACCGGTCAGTGATGTTCTGACATTATCTTACCATGGTTTCAGAAACATTTTCCTTCTAATGAATAAACTGTGGTTAGAAGAGCATGTGTTTGCAGCCAGGAGGATGAAGGATGAAAAAACATGGTTAGTTACAAAATATTTTCCCTTAACAAGAGTTAGAAAGGGATGGAGGAAATATATTTGAAGCTAGCACACATTACACCTATTTGCTGGCATATTTTTACAGTACTTCCATCAAGAAGTATGGGACCAACAGAAAGAGTACAATGTTCAGTTTGCATCACTTTTGCACATGCAAAAGCTTTCAGAATCACTGAAAGGTATCCAGCATCCACATTCAGGTATATTTCAAAACAAGCGCTCTATGAATATCAGAAATAAGTACGTATGGCAGGGTTAGGTTAGCATCCTCTAGAAAAGGTCTTTTTTTATCATATACAACCTTTCTCCTCACTGTGGTAGTGGAGAATCCACAAAGAAAGGTACATTGCTTTATTTAAGTGCTTATGTGGACTCTCCTACATTGTGTTAAGTCCCACCTTTCTGTTAAAGTCTGTGATTTCTGATTCACTCATGCAGTGAGATTTTTTCTTACATGTAACAGGAACGTGTGTATCTTCATAAGGGTATATTTTTATGCCGATTTTTTTTGAAGGCAGTGCTGGTTTGAGTAGCCATGGCCCTCCAGAGCTCTCCTGAGCCCAGGTGCTCTTTCACACACCCTTGTTCTCTCCTTGTCATCAAATGGTGGATGCTGTTTGCTCAGCTACCTGGTGAGAACAGAGCCAGCTTAAATATAAGCAGGGGGAACTAAGGAATGCTTAATTTGCTTTAGCAGCACTGCCACCAAAGAGCAAAGGATGCAGTTTAACAATACAGCCAACTTGAAGTAATGGCAAACTGCTGCCAAAAATGCTAGTTTTCTGCCCCCAGACATGGTCTCCTGCTTCCCTTGTACAAGTTCTGGTGTTCACATGATACAATTCTGAGATGATTCAGAATGACAAACTGACAGAAAAACAAACCCTACGAAACCCAAAGTTAATATTTTTCTGGTGGCAAGGGATGGGGCAGGGCTATAAAACTGTGGCGCAGGTCTAGTCCTTTAGGGGCCACTCTTAGCCATTTCATTGGCTCATTGAATTGCATTACTATATCCCAGCCATGGGTTTCATTAGTCAGCTCGGCTTAATCACGGTCATGTAATTTTGGATCAAATACAACTGCTAATTTTCCTGTGAGATATTTGCCCAGTGTTCTTAATAGACCTGGAAAAATTAATAAAATATCTAATTTTATTATTTAAATTTCCATATTCAAATAAAGATAAGTTAAACTGAGATTTGGGGGCAGCTTGGCCCATCAGTTCATGCAAAAAGACATACAGAGCTGTATTTTGGACATGTATTTTATGTGGCTTCAGGAAGTTATTAGCTGTATTGATCTAATATTAATTAACTTCACCAATGCATATAGTTCTTTGAAAATGTTATTTAGCTTTTTTCTTTGCAATTTTATTCTCTTACTGCTACTGCTATTAAAAATAATAATCTAGAGTTTGGACTAATTTTGGACCTGATCTTGTGAAGGGCTCAATTGTCAAAGCTTTAACTATTATTTAACTTTTGTTTTCTGGGAATGCTCAGCACCACTCAGGATATGCTCAGCAGCTATCAGAATAAAGCTCTAGAGCTTAATCATGCTAATTAAACTCAGGCAATACTTCCACTGTCTTTACCTAACTATTGCTTTTCCTTACAATTTTTCTGTCAGCGTATTTTACTGTGACCTTGCACAGTGTTACTCATTTCCACAAATCCTCATCAACATACATGAAAAGGATTGTTCTCATGGTCCCATACTGAGAGTTTACTCATCACACAGTGCTTAGTGGATGTAGGGGGTTGGGAGTAGCCCATTTAAGACTGCTTCATTAGGACAGTGAAAGACAGCCTTAAAGAAACAAAATTAGGGCAACACTCCTGAGTCAACAGTTGCCATTATTGCTGTTCCACCATAGGAGTCCTTAACAAGCAATTGCAATTTCCTAATAGAGAGACCATAAAAAATAAACATTAAAATAATTAGCAATAAAAAGATGCTCTGTTCATAATGTTTAGTTTTTAAAGACTGAGTCCAAAACATCTAAAGAAAATTTATATAAAAATCTACATTAGCAAGGAAGTGCCATCAATTCAGTTCTAATACGTTGAATAAGGAAAGAATTCATCATGATCATAGAAATTCTCTTTTTTATTTCCAGTAGTCAATATGTATGAGGACCAGAATGCACAGTTTGTTCGACACACTCATTCAGAACTGGTTCATCATTTTATATATTTACAACAATGTATCGCTACATCTTGGCAGGATTCTCACTTAAAGGTGTTCAGTCATACGCCCACAGACGGTAGCCTCGTGCCAGTGGCTCCTCAGCCAAGTGCCTGCACCAGGGGAGGTTTAGACTGGACATTCGGAAGCATTTCTTTACCGAGAGGGTGGTCAAACACCGGAACAGGCTTCCTAGAGAGGTGGTCGATGCCCCAAGGCTGTCAGTGCTTAAGAGGCATTTGGTCAGTGCCCTTAATAACATGCTTTAACTTGGTCAGCCCTGAATTTGTCAGGCAGTTGGACTAGTTGTCGGTCCCTTCCAACTGAAATTTTCTATTCTATATTTAAAATTTTCATCATTATGCATCAAAAGTAATTTTAAAGAAACCAAAAGTTAAAAATATTGTGGGAAAAATGTTAGATTCTCTTGTTACAAGAATTTTAGTATAGGGAAGCAAACACATAAACTTATTTTTTCCAAAAGCTTTTAAAAGGCAGCAAAAAGATTTCAGAAACAGGGACTTCCAACATGAAAAGCAGTAGCTGAGCATTTTAACTGTTTTCAAACTGAAATTATACACATGCATACACTCATATGCACACCCCCTCCCCCCAGCGACAGAGTCTCACTTGCTCTGGCAAATAATAAAATCACTGAAGGTACTAGGATCAGTCCTAAGCAGTGACTGGTTTTTTTTAGGAAAAGCAAAAGAAAATGAATCTGACTACTTACTGTTGAGTGTAAAGAAGAAGATCCCTTCTAAAAACTGCTCATTATGGGCCCTGATTCGGCAAACCACATTAGTTAGTGGTTAACATTAAGGACAAATGTAAGTCCTTAATGTAAGTCCAAGAATGCTCTGCTGACTAGGAGTTTACACAGAGATACAGGGCCTCAGTCATACCAGCTGCCGACCAGTTAACCATTGTGCTAAATATGCATATTCCGTCTAGTTGTGTAAATATGCATATTCCTTCTTTCTAAAAAAACCCACAGGTAGAAACTCTTAGGTACTATAACAGGAAAATTAGGTATGTGCTTAAACTCAAATCTCAGACTGAAACAGCTCATAACTTGTGACTTGAGGACATTGGACTGTTCTGCAAAAAATCAGTTGGTGCAGTTGTGCTAATTATAGGGAGAAAGTGTTCTGAAGTTGTCGGACTTCTTAGCATAGGCTCTGCTTTTTGGCTTTTAAAATAATTCCTTGGAATTTACTTTTGAACAAGCAGATCCAAAGCTATTATTGGCTTAAATGTTATCTAAAGAAAACATGCTCAGTATATTTTACCTTTGATCTTACTGAGGAGTACAGTACCATCCCTCTGCATTAGTGTGCCCTAGTATAATCCAAGATTACACATAGATTATGTACAGCATGCTTTCAATGTCACGAAAATTTAAAAAAATAGAAGCAACTCTAGGTTTGTAAATTCTAGAATTCTGTATAATCTAGAATCATAAGTACAATACAAAAAAATATAATTGACACAAAACCAGTCATAGTAAAGTAGCTATTCAGGAAAGTTGCTGCCTCATTAGTTCATGCTAATTTGCAGAACCATGATCAAGTCACGTGAACAATCAGAACTATCAGATTAACAATTCAGAATTTTTAACAAGTTGCCCTAACTAGATTTTTTCTCCTTTTCCCTGCATCCTTTCTCTCTCTTTTGCCTTCTCTTGCAACTACATACTTACTTGCTTGCTGCCTTTCCTACATCCTAAAATATTTTCATTTCTTCTCTAACACTTCTGTTAAAGAACAACATAGTGGTTTGCTTTTTGCCCTGACACTCTGCAGAAGTCCTTGTCATGTCTCTTTGTCACCCACAGTGTACTGATTCTTCACTTACTTCTCAAGAGAGGGAAACAGTAGGTGAAGGGAGAGGACAGAGGTAAGAACTTGGGCTCGTTTGCAGTTTTACAGACTTATGTCTGACCCCTTCTTCCCTCCCTCCCCATCAATACTTAAAAAGTCATTCCCATTCATGTTGTGTGCACGCACACGCTGGGAGAAATTACAGGCGCTCTGCTCCAGGTTGCCTTGACAACTTCAAGGCATCCCTGTGTGTGAGGACCGGTGGCACAGCAAAGTTTCCCAGGCCCCCCGGGGAAGGGGAGGGCAGAGGAAGAGAGGAGGCAGAGATGCTGGAGCCAGCAGCCCGTGTGGAGGAGAGAGCAGCAAGCAGTATGAAAAGGGCACATACATCTCCCACGGGACAACGGGAGTTTTGCTGCCTGGCTGTGAAAGGACACACTGAGGATACAATGGTCTGTGACACATGAAAGCTTTGGAATGAACTTTATTGCTTCTCCATTAAGGACCCTTTCAGAGTCCCATTCAGCTCCAAGAAATCTTGTCAACATCTTAAAATGTAATGAAAACAAACCCCTTCATTTTCTCATGTTCTAAAAACAGATTTTAAATATTTTTTTAGATAATTCTTGTTGTTGGTATGCTGGAAGCTTTTGCAGTTTTGGCCCTGGATGGTACCGAGTGTCCCTCTTGTGAGTTCCCTGAGTTCCCATTAACTTCAGTGGGAGGGAAGGCTGCCCAGCAGCTCCCCAGTAAGGGCTCTCTGAGGTGAGAACTTGCTTCCTCCTCATATAGCTTTTGTTCATACTTAGGCCTGTCATCCCTCTGCTTTGAATGCCACGAGTGGTTAGAGTTCAAGAAGAGAGGAATTGCTGTTCCCTACTTTCAAGCTGAGAAGTCATTTATATAATAAGCAAGAGCAGGAATGAGACTGAGCAACCTAAAATAAGGGGCCATGTAGCCACAGCCAGAGTGCATAATAGGAAACCAAGCTGGAAAGAGCTTATAAAGAAAAGAGCATGACTCTTGCTCCCTGACATATCACTTACACATGGTTCACCACTCAATCCCAGAATCAGTCCAAGAAAGAAATAGGATCACAAGCTCTAATCCTTCAACACAGCAATCTTTAGTGGTAGGATATGCCCTACACTGACTCCTAGTGATTTTTGGAGTGTAGGAGACTCAACCTAGTAGCAAGTGTGGAGTACAAAGAAAGATCAGGCTTGATTAAAGCAGGAAGCATGTATGCCTGCGAACCCTCTAGACTGACTGCTCAGCATCTGCTCCTGAATCTATTACTGGGCAAGGGCAGGATACTGGGAACTGACTGATTTAACATCTGTGCATTTCCAAACCTTCCCACCAAACTATATAGGTTAACCTTTTCATGCTCAGGATGTAAACCAAGTTTAAAGCTGATCTTACCTAAAATGAAAAAATACACAGCCCATTGCTGCTACTTTAGAAATAGCAAGCAAGAACATGAAACAGCAATTAAAATATACAAAGATAAAGTTGACTGGACTAGTATGCATGCATTCATTTTTCACTTTTTAAATTACACTTCATTTTAAGTTACATACTGATATTTTAAAAATAAAATTTGTAACAAATGCTGATATAAACATTGTACAACTCAGTAGCAGATCTGAAATTCTCCAAAAATTATTAACTTTACTTTTATGCCTTGGTTTATTATATTTGCATTATTTTGCGTTTGCATTATTTTGAGGACTCTAATAAAATAACCGATCCTCTATCCACCGACAAGAGGGCTACGGGACTTACTTCCTGTTTGTAAAGATAAGAAAATTATTACTTGGTAGTATCTACCATTTTCCTCACAGAATTTCAAAACATAAATGTAAACTTACCACAAGCATTATCATCCAGTTTTACAGATGGAAAAGCTGAGCAGAGAAATGAAGGATTGAATGCTTCAAATGTTGGATTTCCATTTTCAGTTTCTTACTGTGCCAGTAACACTTTGTTCTTCCACTACAACGACACGTGTAAATCAAGCAATTCAGGGTACAAATCTAGTGATCTCCCTTTGCAATTCATTTTGTGGGCACAAATCTTACTGGCTCTAATGGCTTCTGCCAAAAGGACAACAAACACTAGTTGAAATGAAAGGGTAAGTATGAAGCATGTGATTGGTTTTATACTCTGAACATTTGATCAGAGCCTGGAACACAGCCTTGATCTCAGTTACATCAGTGACTAGAGTACTTTCACTGTAACTCCAGTAGCACATATTTCCTCCTTTAGAAGATAGACAGAAGTACAATATATATACAATGATTTGAGAAAACATTTAGTTTTGCCAGGTCATGATTCCAGTTTTATGTTTCTGTATTATTTATATTCATGCAGTCCTGTTGTCTTGTTTTATATGCTTTACCCTCTGAGACAGGTACCCACAGCAGAAGTTGGTCAACTTTTATTGTATTTTATATGTTCAAAGATGGCATCTAGATAAATGCGTGGGCAGTCCACAGAAGACTGGATTAGACAGTGCCATAAAAGGGTCCATGGGAGGAGATAATAAAGCAAAGAGATCCTTTCCTGACCTCTTTTTCCATTCTACGCTTTGAAAGCTTGATTCCAACAGGAAGCATCAGCACTGTTTTGAGACAGATGGTGTCGCCCTCCAGATGAAGTATGGGGAAGTTATTGACTACTTGAAATTTTAAGAAGGAGCAAAGGGGCATTTTAAGGAGAAGAATACTAACTGCACCTGCTTGGAAAGAGAAAAAGCATTTCCATTTCTGACAGTCCTTATGAGATACTCCTTCTCAGAGTTTCAAACCTCTTTCCCTGGCAGAACTGAACCTTCATTTAAAAAAGACGGTGCCGCCCTGTTGGTGCCATCTGATGAACAAACATTTTAGCAGATGCCATAGTGAGCACCCCAGTATTCACATTAGATCAGATGCATTAAGACGAGCCAAGAATTAGGATTAATGTCGCAAGTTTTGCAAAGCTTATAAAAGACTCTAAATGCTTATTCATACAACAGTAAGGATTTTCTGAAACAAACTAACAGCATTTAATCTGTTTTAAACTCCCATGGCTTGGGACAGAGGTAAACTGAGGTCATGCCATTAGGGATTGAAGAAAACTCTTTGTACACATTAATTGTAGCAAACATTATCAACATTACTTGAGAGTACTCTGTTTTCTTTCTTACCATCACAAATTCAGTGCAGCACATTTCTAAGGTACATTTTTCAGACTACGGTAACTATGCTAATCAAAAACCATGAATTGGCTCACTGGAATATAGGGAGTGACACACTGCATCAGACCAATAGTCTTTGCTTTTAACAAGTGTTAACAAAGCACAGAAAGCTGTAACTCTTGTAATAGAAAATTATATAATAACAAACATTAGGGGTGGGATGGGAAGACAGTGGCAGTACAAGCCGCAAAAGAGGGCCAACTCTTACCTTGGGTAGCTTAAAATGTACTCGTCGTCAATACTCTTCCCACAAAACCATTTTCATCATGCTGAGTTTATACTCTTTACTCACAACTGTATGAGGTGAATATCCTTGTGCTTAAATTTACTAGGAATTGCTGCCCTGGATAGTAAAGCATCAGGGAAGATGGGAGTCCGAGCAGTAGTCTACTACATGAGTACTACGATCATTGCTGTACTGATTGGTATAATCATTGTGGTCATCATCCACCCTGGGAAAGGTACTAAAGAAAACATGCACAGAGAAGGCAAAATTGTGCAAGTGACAGCAGCAGATGCCTTTCTTGATTTAATCAGGTATGGCTATGATATTGCACATTTTCTGTACCAATAGCAACAACAGTAATACCTAGATGCACACGAGAACAAAAGTAGAGAATTTTAGACAGTGACTACATAAACTAGCCAAATTTCTTTCAACTATGTGATACCAGTATCTCTAACCCCTGCAACGCTACAAAAGAATACATGGATTTATTTTCAAATCAAGCTGTTGCAAAGGAAGAAACTGCTTTTAATATTCAAAGAAAGATTCTTTCTTTCACGCACAAAAGAAAGACTTCTGTTCTGCTATCTGCATGGGTCTTTTGCCCTCCTTCCATAGCACAATCCTTATTACCAAATTCCTCTGCTTTCCTTTACTTCCAACTTTCAACAGTTTTCTCACTTCACTTGAATCCCTGATTTAGCTATTCATCTTAATTTTGCATTGTAGCTGCCAATCTGGGTGCATCTACGCAACTTGTTAAATTGTATGGATGGGAAATAAATTCCAAGAACAGGCAAGTAAAATGCTTGAAATAGAGGGGCACAGATATAAAATCTTGTTTTCTCCTTACTCAGAGACTCTGTAATGCCTCTTTTATAGAGCTAATATGTCACAGATGTATTCCAGGGAGTAGGGAAGCTGAGGTTTTGAACTCGGGAGCTTTTCCACAGGTAAAGCCACCAAAATTTTGTGTTCCACTAACCCATTTGGAGAAGCCAGAGACATGGAGAAAGGCCTCCAAGAGTCATGCTGCCAGGAAGGGGGACTTCAGAAAGACCCATGAAGAGGTTTGCACTCAGATTCCTCAAGATTTATTCAGTTAGGCTGCTTCTAATTCCCTCAGAAATGTCACCATTCTGGAAAGCAAAGAAACAAACCCCCATATGTAACAAGTATACACACACATATATATGTGTATATGTTATTACTAAAGAATACTCAGACTTCAGAAATACTTATTTCTTAATCACAACAAGACTCTAAATTGAATGATAAATGTCATGATGTACTAGGCTATGTGACCGCAAAAATTGTTTGAGAAGTAGAAATGCATTAAATATTAATAACATCTTTATTAATCTGGATTCAGAAAACATTAATAAATACAAAATTAAAAGTCAGCACTGACCCACAGAGCTTTGTTCATTTGGTAATTTAGCTAATATGCTGCTCCATAACCAGACCTGCTATACAATATTGGATACAGCGATTGCAATTGCCAGGATCTATCCAACCCTATTACATTTCATCCTGATAAAGCTAACCAGGCCAATGCTATATGCAAAGCTCTACTCACTGTATACATAATTACATATTTGTCTTAGGATTCCTTTGAAAATTAGCTGGTCAATTCTTTTATTAACTGTGCCCCTACTTAAGATATTACTAGATTCTTACTACTTCTCATGTTGTTTTCTTTCTTTTTCACAGAAATATGTTCCCTCCAAATCTGGTGGAAGCGTGCTTTAAACAGGTAAAAATGTGTTATTTCCAACTAAAACATTACAAAGTAAGAAATTGAAATGTAATAGCATTTTCTTTAGGAATATCACTTACTTGTACTTACAGCAGAAACAAATCTTAGGTATGCTGCCAGCTGTCAAAAAACCCCAAACCAAACCAACCAAATCTGTGCTTTGTTTTCAATAATATTGTCTCAGTGTTTGCTATGAGAAGTGAAGAAAACACACCTGGCACAGCAAATCAAAAAATAAGTTTTTCAAAATGCCAAATTCTTAAGGCTACAGAAAGCTTCATTGAAGCCAATACAGAATTTACTTTTTAGAAACAGTGTTATGTTAAATTGGGAGATACTGACATATGTACCATCTGTAAAAAGACTGGAAGATATTCAAGAATGCCATGTGAGAAATGTGCATAGGTTCAAAACAGAGGAAACAATTTTGTAGACATCAGTAACAAAATCAAACTAGGGGACTTCCTGCCACCTATGGTAGGAGTGCATAGGAATGCTCTTTCTATGTTGCTTCCCAAATTCCTCTATCGTTAGCCTGGTCCTAACCTTAACTGTTCTATGGAGAAAATAATAGTAACTAGTTACATTCCTTTTTTAAAAGGAGGACATTATAGATTCAGTGTATTATGTGTATTTCCATAATCTAATTGCTACATATTGACCCCACAGACAATCGTGAACTGATATTATTTACCAGTTATTACTGCAGCAATAAAAAAAAGCTGCAATGTGGAGGTCAAGAAGCAAGAGGATAAAGTAGAAACTTTCCAAAGTCCAGCTGAGTTACATCTTGCACAAGAATTGAAAAGAAACAGTAACATTTTCTTTAGTTATATAAACAGAGACCAATAAAAACCAGTGACTTTCTAGATTAAAGATTTAGTCAAGATTAAAGATAAACTAGACCCAGGTCCAAAATCAACAAATGCTATGCCTCTGTTTTCAGTAAGGATGATGATGAACTCAGGACAGTGATGCAGAAAAGCAGTATGGAAATACAAAAGTCTGTATCTAAACTAGAAACAAAATTCAAAGAAATTAATGTAATAAAGTCAGGGAATTACATCATCTTTTTCTCAAAATAATGAAAGAATTGGGCATAAAGTTACAGATCTAGCAGCAAGTATGTTTAATAAATCTCTCAAGCTGGGAAGTTATCTGTAACTGGTGAAAGCAATCATAGTGCCTTTAAAATTGCAATTTCAAAAAGATTTGGGAATTGATTTAAGCAGTTAATAACCCATTAGCTTGATCTTGGTTGTACTGAAGGATATAAGTACTTTGAAGGAAAGAGCAAAGACTTTGTAATAAATGAAAATGAAAAATACATGAGAAAAAAGGTAAAGAATAACACAGGTTTCTGAAACACAGATTGTACCACAATAAACTCCCATCTTTCTTCCACAAGATTACTCATTTTCTTCTTTATTTTTCTTTTTTTTTTTGTGCCACAGAAGTGCAATGGATCTAATCTCTTTGGACTTCTGTAACACAGAGGTTTTAATATGAGGGAAGTGAAATAGTTGAGCAGAGGATAAGATTATTGTAAGAATTGTAAAATTTGTGGAGATAGCAATGGAAGTTGCTGAAGGACTGGGCATACCTCAATTTATATTTTTATGAATGACATTGCTGTAAGACGCGCACAATGAAATGTACAGATGACAGGAAAGTCCAAGCACTTTGTATTGAGATATCTAACAAATGCCAAAGAAGGTGGTATGTCCTGGCACACTGTGACTATAAAGTCACAACAACAAAGTGAATTGGCTCTTGCAGACATTGGCACGTTTGGTTATCTCCTTGTAGCTCTTCATCACATGTGAAATAAACATTTAGAAATTAGCAGTAATTTCTGCTTTGAGATGGGAGGTCATCATCAGAAAGAAAAAAAAAAAATTGAAACCCCTCTAATTCAGCTCTAGGATATATTAGGTGACATAACTCCAAGAGAGGAAATCAAACCAGTGAAATGTGACTGTCTAGAATACTGAGTATATTCGGGTCATTACATTCATAGGAAGATTAATGCAAAATGAGCACAATCGAGAGAGGAGTTGATGGGATTATCAAAAGAACACAGCGTATAAAGCAAAAAAGCTTGATTTAAAAACTATTCAGGTACAAAAACCAAAGTGGGAACAGAGCTGTATAAGATAAAGGAAAATGATTATACAAGAAGAAATGGAAATCACTATGACTGAATTTAAAGTGGGAATTAGTAAGATTTTTAACCTTCATTACCTAAAAAGTGAGGTCCTGGAAAAATCTTCAATTAGGAGTCGTGGGAACAAACTACCTCATCAGTTTTAAGATACAGCTTGAAAAATTCTTTTGATAAAGTATCCCACAGCAACAGGAAGCTTGACTCAGTGACTAGCAGTCCTAAATCTGTGTTCTTAATTAAAGATGTCCTGTAGATTCTGCTTACATTAAGTATATTGTATTTCTCACGTGCTTTACAGCTTAAAGGATTTCCAAAAAATGGTTCAAAAAACAGTAAATGTTTAATGAAAGTTTTTTCTGATTTTCAGCAGCAGCTATGCTTACTGGAGCACCAGGATTTTAAATCTGTCATACTGATGCTATTACCTTTTGAATCAAGTACCAAAACCTAGATTTTTAGGTATAAATTATTTTGTTGTAGCAGGTTTGTTAAACTAAAAACATTTTACAAAAGAAATAAGTATGTGTAAGATTCATAGGTATCCAGATGACTTTGTACATCTGACTCCATAACTTTCTTTTCAAAAGTTTACATCAGGTTTTTCATGTTTCTTAGAAGATTTATGAAGAAGGATGATCCATCTGGCACGAGTCTGGTTCTGTAACACCATGTTTGCTGGCCCAAACACAAACCACACTACTACTCATAGTTGTCCACACTCAAAGGCGTAATACTGATTCACAGCTTTGCACACCTGGAAACCATCACTGGCCTATGCACTCCACATTCAGATCACATCTTTTGATATATTAGGTGTTCACATTCTGTCTTATAGCATCCTTAGGCAGGTTTCTTTCCTGACAGAGATCTGCATTGGAACGCACTGGAAGATTTTTCTTTCTTTCTCACCATAGCCAGCAGACAGGTCCTCCAATGACTGTGTTAGTACTCGCAGCAAGTTTTGAACTTGTTACTTTCCCCATCAATAGCAAGCACATCCCAAATCAGCTCCACTAACACACAAGACCAACTATCATTTCCAAAGTTTTTAACCTCAAAAGGTCAACTATTACTCAAATTTTGTAACACCAAGATGTGGAAAATTGTACTTTCCTTTGCATAATTAATTTTAGTGAAGTAAAGTTAGTTTTCTGGATGTGGAATTGCTCTCCTGCAAAATGAAATGGAGCTGTGTGTGTAACCAAGGTGGGCATGGCTTCTAGTCGGAGTTGGAAAAGCTTTTATAGGATTGCTGCTGGGAGAAGAAGAGTCATGAAGGAAGACTCGACCTTAGGACTTATTTAGGAAGGATCTTCCTAAATTTTCTACTGTTCCTCATTCAGTCTTCTGGTCCTTTGGATTCCCTTTCCTGTTCTTCTTTCCCAGCAAGTCTGTGAGGCAAGAAAGCTGCTCCTCTTGCTGCTTCTTCTCCTCCTCCTCCTTCTTTGCACATTTTCTTCCCCAGAAACAGGAAGAGTGGTGGAAGAAAATGCATCTTCCTCTCCAAAAAGGACCTCCCATTGTGGAACCCAGAAGCCAGGAAGAGTCCCTGTAGGAGAGAATGCGAGCCCATGGAAAAGCTAAAGAAATCCTTTCATTCAAACCTTTCAGCTGAGAATCAGCAGAACCATTTCAGGTTTAGCTGGTGGCATTCAGCCCCATGCCCCAGGAAAGGCTATGGGGACAAAGAGCCACTGTTGTCTAGCAGGTCAAGTTAAGAAGAATAAACTGGAAAATGTTGGGCTTTAGCTTCGTTCTGTTCTTCACTAGTTAGTCCCTCTCTCCCTGTGAAAGATCAAAGTACTGTTGGCACTCTGTCTCTATCAGGATCTCCTCCAATTAAATCTGTGGCAGATAGGGATCACTGGAAACAGCAGATTGTTAATCCAAACAGCATACTTTCTGATGCTAGATATTTCTATACGACATATGTTGCTACCTTCATTATGCACTGATCATTTGGGGGCTTTTGTGATTTTTATCAGTAACAGGAGAATCTGAAAAGACTGACTGCAGATAAATATTCCACACTTACCTAAAACCAGATTACTAGTTTTCAAAATTTTCTCTATACCACTATATTCACGCCCAGTTTAGGGATATCTAAAGAAATCTTTCGATTTATCTTTCAGCTCTGGCCATTATCTCTTCATTTCTCTTTGCTAAATTAAAAAATGCTATCTAGCCTGGGGCTAAGCAGTGATAAGCAGTCTGCTTGTTAAGCAGATACTGCTTTTTAACTGCTTGTTCTTTGTGCTGTGCTCTGGGGATATATCAAAAGACAAAAGAAACACAAGTGAACTCGGGACATCAAGAGAAACAGAATCACTCTAACGATTTGGGGAGAGTCATTCTGTTGTGAATAGGTGGAATCTGATGCCAGCTGAAGTTTAAAGAACTGGAAAAGTGCATCTGATAACTGTGTTTCTTCTGAGCTTTTTTTAATTAAATATTCTTTCCTGAACACATCCTTACCAAGGGGATTGGAAGTGTTAATCACACATCCAGACATGAATACTAACTAATATATGCTGTCTATTCCTCGTGGTAATTTTGGCTAGTTAAGATATATTTTAACCTGTGTCATCAGCTCTTCTGCAAACAATTTAGAATGCTTTCACACATGTCCATATGGAAAGGAAAGAAAAAATTAGGAAGATGGGATATCACTGCCTTATTTTAATTTCTTTTCGTTTTTTCAGGCTTGCATTTAAGCAAACTTGTTGCTTTTAAAATCATCATTCACTAAAAACTACATCATCATACAGACTTAGCACAGACAGTGCTAATTGTACTATCTCAGAGTACTGACAGTAAATTACGTGTTTTCAGAGCAGTTACCCATGCAACTACCTTGTCTGCAAGTTAACCACTGGAATGTGCTACTGCCATGTTATAATGTTGCTTCTTAAAAGTCATGCAATATATTCAAGTCAAATGACTGTGGGTATCTTGTACCACTAATGAAAACAAAATAAAAGCGTAAACAACTAATTCATTATATTATGCAATAAAGTAATTATATTGTCTATTTCATCATGAGATAACTTAATTAAAATTCATTTTGAAGTTGTTCATTAGAACCGTATCTTGTAAAGAAGTCCAGAAATGCCATTATTTTTATATTTTACTTGCAGATAAGGTTGTTCATAGAAAGCTATTAGTATTAATATGTTCCAAATAGTATTTACCCTGCTCCTAATGTGTTCTCTATACATGAACTTAAGGAAAAATTATGAGTATTTTGCATCTAAAATCTTATCAGGCAAAAATACCTCTGCCTGGAGACAAAATGCACCAAACATCCTCAGAAATTACAGGACTTCAGTGACGTTGTGTAGGCCATCACAGATTATCAGTGTAGGTGTGTGGGCTTCTAGTAAAACATAACCAGCTCTTCTGAGACCCTTAAGCCTACAATCTGTTGTATGAGCAGTTTTTCTTTGTCTAATTTCTTCCATTACTGAATGTTGCAAAAGAACAAGGATCTGCAGAATCATAGTGTGATATTAAAATGTCAGTTTGAGCTATATGAACAGCTGATAACTCTGATTCCCACCAAGATAGAGATCTGCGTGAAAGTAGGAATCTCGTAAAAGCTCACAAAATGATTTCTTATCACCAGTTTCTCTGCTGAGCAGTAATAGTCAACTCTGCTATTACCTCATCTATTTCAAAACCTTTGATATTTTCTATCATCTTGAAAGTGGTCTTTCATCCTGTCACTTCCTATAAACAGTCGGCTCTTTCACTGTTCCACACACAGAAAATTTGTTTTGTGGTGGTCAAGAAATCTTGTATTTTGCCTTTAGTGTCATCTGAAAAAGCACTAACAAGAATAAAGCTCAACCTATACTTTTTCCGTAGTAGCTATCTCCTCTGCATTTCCCGTATTTGGTTTTCCTTAATTTCTTTTACTTCAAAGGAACCTTCTCATGACTTCTGATAGACAACTTTGGGCATAAGAAGACAGATACATCCACAGAGTTATCCTTAACCTCATTTAGCAATAATGAAAGAATGGATAGCTCAAGTGACTGTCCCAGAGCAAATAAAGTTGCTCTGATTCCTGTTGCTCAGATTCCCATTTTGAATCTCACTCTAAAAAAACTGTTTCTCCACTGCTCTGGAAGGGGTTCTAGAAAGACTATTCTCCCTAGTAACATTTCTGAATACTTAAGTCTGACCAACAGGGTGAGTCAACAGATAAGATCTACATCTCTGTGTACCAGTTTAGTAGCTGAAATGGAAACAGACTTTGCTAAGTGAGGTCCTAAAATCCGTATTAGACCCCTAAAGAGACTTAAATAATAAAGAATTGAAGGCATCTTCCCGCTGGGACAGAATTCCAGAATCAGCACAAAAAAGAAGGAATATGCTTATTACAACCTAAAATGATTTCTAACTGGGGTTTTTAAAGGTAAGAAACTTTATGTGATTGTGCTTTCTCCCCTGTAGCTGCCCAACTTCTTCTCAGTCCCCTGTTGTAATTTTTGAGCCCAATAGCCAATTCCAACCTGATTTGACATGAGGGGGCCAATTCTCAGGCATATCAAGACCGTGCTGCCACTGAAAGAAAAGTGGTTTATGACTTACCTCATGGCCTGTTTGAACAGGCAGCAGCCAACCAGCCAGGCAGCACACGTCTAACACTGTCTAACAGCTGTATCACGTGTTGCTTTTGACCTAGTCAAATAGGTAGGAATGAGAGAAGGACCTGAGGGTAATGGAGGAGAATCGGGACAAAGTCAGTTATGATGTGTCTAGAGAAAGTAGGAAATGAATAGGAAATTTGTTAGGAAATTAGGCTTTAATTCCAGTCCTCATTAAACAGCTTGCTTTTTTATGTTTGTCTAATCTGTACGCCCACAAGTCCAGCCTAATTACACCATTCAAATATTTGTATTAAGGAATTTTTACCTGAGTTTTTTTTCTCCTGAAAAACAGTAATAAAAATATATATATAACACAATTATCACACCTGTACTCACACACACACACACACAAAAAAAAAAGAATTAGAAGTGTTTTATGTACAGTGTTAGGCAGTATTTTAACATTCCTGTCAGGACTGAATTAAAAACCCTTTAGTGAGAACTTCTAGAAAATTTCCATTTCCACTCTAATACCTCTCTGTCACTTAAAGAGGCAATCCCATTGCTCCTTCCCCAGCTGTGTAGTTCCAGTCTCAGTGTTTTGTGCTCTCTGGCATTCATCAGTCAGTGAGCTGATTCACCTCCGTAGCCTTTACCCAAAAATGGCCACTTTTTTTGCTTGGTAAGTTTTCTGCCAATTTAAAAAGTAGAATTGGCCCACTGAGAGATCAATCTAGAACTGACACAGAGGAGAAATGATCACAGGTTGGATGTGAGTGGATGAGGGAGTGGAACTGGGCTTTTCCATGTCAGCCAACAGCTGGAACAGCTCAGCTGTCTCCTCTAACCACAGCCCAAATTCTAAAATGTTTTAGCAAATTTCATTTAAAACTCAAGAATATCTGACCTCCATGGAGATTTGTTCTGCTACATCTTATTCAGAAACTTTCCACAAATCTCCTGTAAGCAAGTTTTATTTGAAATTCTGAAAGACTTAAAGCCTTCAGGGAGATACAGCAAATATGTGGAAGGAGTGCATAAAACTATTCAGGTGTGGAAAATAACAGAAAATTAGGTCAGTGTTGATAGATACTGATATTCAGGTTTCCCACTTAGTCATAAGTACTCCATTTCACCCAAATACTTTTGGAGTGCACAACAGTCTCCAGATATTACTAATAATACTACAGCTCCTGGACTTAATATTTGTCTTTTGTTGGCAGGCTCACAGGAATAAAAATCCAAAGTTGCTGAATAACCTTGACACCAGCATTCCATTGCTTTAATAGGGTATTTAGCATCCTGGGATATATTAGAAACATTTTACTAGTGATATTTAGGATTCTTTGTGTTCAACAGAATTTAATCAGGACAGGGCTGCAGGGCATTTTGAGCCCAGACAGAAATATTCAGGATGCACATTTCTCTTTGGAAAAGCACTAGGTGGTGAAAGACTGGTTTTCAAAGTAGACGTTTAGGAGCATATTGAGATTTTGAAATTGATTTGCCCATTTAGTAATGGAACCATTTAAGGTAGAACCCTTTTCTCAATTAAGAAAAGTGGTAATTTGTTACTGCAAAGCATAGAAAACTAATGGCTTTGCTACAGCAAAGGAAAAAAGAGGTATGTTATATTTAAGTTACTTTCAGTCTAATTTTTTCTAATTCAAAAAGATGAAAAAGTAAGGAAACTCCAGAGCACATGAAAATATTTTCACTAGCCAAAAAAGACTTATTTATTTAACAGTTGGATATATGTTGTTGGGAAAAATAGCAATTTATAAAAATGCAAACTAAGAATCAATTGTTTTGTCACAAAACTCATGAGCATGACAAATCTGTGTCTTTGATTTTGACATCTTTATGAGAAAATGAGTTCTGGAAGCTAAAGATGAAGATTTAGCTCTTGAAGTTAATATGGATTTTTGTTGCTTTCAGGAAAGCCAGATTTTCACCACAGTACATTTTACCAACAAATATTACACAAAGAATTCAAATGTCCTACAATAGTAATTAGTAAGTTAATGTGTGATTTTTACCTTTGTTTGCTATTTTTGTTTTAACAGTTCAAAACTAACTATGAAAAGAGAATGTTTAAATTAGATATTCCATCCAATGACACATCCACAGTGGCTTCCATAATAAGTAATGTGTCAGAAGCAATGGAAACCCTCACTCAGATGAAAGAGGAAATAGTTCCTGTTCCAGGTTCTGTAAATGGAGTGAATGCCCTTGGCTTGGTGGTTTTCTCAATAAGCTTTGGCCTGGTGATTGGAAGCATGAAGGAGCAAGGTCAGGCATTAAAAGACTTCTTTGACAGCCTTAATGAGGCTATCATGAGATTGGTAGCTCTAATCATGTGGTAAGTGCCTCTTTGATAAATTCCATTTTAAGTTACTAACAATATTTTTTCATCACAGTCAGGCACTGGATAGCAAGAGTCTGTTTGGCAGGAAGTCAGACAATAAGATCTTAACTACCTTGTAGCTTTTTTCATAAATGAACCCAAGAACTGTAATTCTGTATGTCAATAATTTGCCCAAACATACCTACTCTTTCAGTGTGTTTAGCTTTTGACATGAGAAAAATCAGGATCTATGGCAGAACTTGCTAAGCTTATGCAGAGCCATTCTACGTCTTCATAAAGATAGAGATCACAACAGTGTGCTATCAAAGTTTCCTTATATCCTGACTTCACTAAAGAAAACCAACAAACATCTCCCATAATCTTATTTCTACACAGCAAGACATTGTTATCATTAGTTTCCAACACAACCGGTTCCTGCAGTTGTGTAGTGTATATGTATGTTCTTGCATTGTAGCTGCACTGCTTACACATACACGTAATTTTCCTACTTTCTTTATTGTGTTCAATAGGTAAATAAAACCAGTAACTTTTCCCTCAAACACCAGGTATGAAGTCTTTTCAACAATGAAGATTCATTATTTGCCAGGTACAAGGTTAATTATGAGAAAAAATTATGTCTTGCTGCCTTCTTTACTACAGAAAACAAACAAACAAACAAACAAACAAATCAACTCCAAAAGCCTACCCAAGAGCACACACACATTATGTTGCAGTACTAGATACAAAACTAAAAATATTTTTCCAGTAACTAAAATTCTATTCTGCCAGGAAACATCTATACAAAGCAAAAAATCTTTTCTCCTTCTTTACAAGAACGCTTAAGACGATAAAGCAATGGATGAGAATTGTTACTTCTGAGAAATTCCTACATGGATTTGATGGCTTAAAGTGCAATTGAGATATGCTGGATAAATTTTGTTCTGTGTTAACTTAGTCTGAAAAGACAAGTGGACATTTAGAGAAATAAGGCTATACCAAAAGTCCAGCTGCAGCAGAATTATGTTAGAGTTTTACGCTCAGCACTAGCTCTTTCTTCATCTGTAGCTGTGCTTATCGATAGGAAAAAGCAGATCATACCACCTTTGTTGCTGGCCACAATGCATCTAACCTCTGTCATACAGATGGCTTCATGCTAACGTATTTATCCAGTGCCCCACTGGATAAAATGGGGCACAGCCAGAAGCAGCTTGGAATCATCGGAAGTTATCAGCCTTCTGTGTGGGTTCCTTCCCCAGCAACATGGTAAACAGCACTGGCAAGATAATAGAACTAGGCACTTGGCAGAGTCTACAGCTATGTCAGCTGAGCCTTTGTTCATACAGAGAGAATTATAACAGAATTGGCTAAACTAGCTTTTAAATGACACTTGAATTCCAAAGCGAGCTTATCTCCCTACGTGTCTGAAAGGCATGCGATACATCTTGAAACCCTTACCAGATCCTGAATCCAATGGAACCTATCATAAACATTCACTGCTGTGGTTTAATCCAGGTTGAACTGTTACAAGTTCAAGCAAGGCTGCCCAGGGAAGTGGTGGAGTCCCCATCCCTGGAGGTATTTAAAAGACGTGTAGATGAGGCGCTTAGGGACATGGTTTAGTGGGCCTGGTGGTGTTGGGTTGACGGTTGGACTCGATGATCTTAGAGGTCTTTTCCAACCTCAATGATTCTATGATTCTATGATTCTAAGTTAAAGAGTTAAACTCTTGAACTGCTTCTGAATGATTGCAGTCATCCTAACAGTGAAATCCTACATTCATCCGTGTATATAAAAACAAATGGTATGGATGGGGGAGTGAATTTCTACTTTGTTCACTACAATACTGATTTGATTTCTTATTTGCAGGTATGCTCCACTTGGAATCCTCTTCTTGATTGCTGGAAAAATTGTTGAGATGGAAGATATGGGTGTGATCGGTGGTCAGCTTGCCATGTATACTGTTACAGTTATCATCGGTTTGCTAATTCATGCGGTCATTGTCCTACCTCTTCTCTACTTCCTGATCACTCGTAAGAACCCTTGGGTATTTATTGGAGGCTTAATCCAGGCATTAGTCACAGCTTTGGGAACATCTTCCAGGTATAATACAATATTTTAAGGCCATATTGTTTTTATAATATTACTGGTTTGAGAAATAATTTTGCCTGATGTAATTGGTTAACTCTGTATTCAAGTATTCGCTTGGGCACTTTATTTCAGTTTCGCTGCTCTCCAATAGAGATAATTATTATCATCATATTGACTTGAACTCTATTTTCTATAAGAATCCCTGAACAGAGATGTAATGAGCCTGTTTGGTGATGCAGACTGTATGGCCAGAACCCTTGTGACTCTGATTAGCCTTGGTGTTTGAGATTTTTAAGTAGTTTGTAATGGCCTCCTCTTAAAGAATGCAGCTGGCAAAGGATGTGCATGGCAAAATGGAGCAGCAAACAGGAAAGTTCAGAGGGGATTCTGAGAGACCTTGAGAGCCCTTATCGGCAGCTGACGTTCTGTGCTCCAAATCCTGATAGCCAGTAATGGATATACAACCTGCAACAGAAATGTCACTTTTGCTCTTTGTTGATGAAGTCACAGGTACATCATATCAATAAAAAAACTGTTTGCATCTATGATGAAAGGAAACATTACTGTAATCAAATATACATTTCTATAACATATGACCTTTCATAAAACATGTTTCATTTTAATAGATTTTAAAAGTGTCTCCTAAAGACAGATGTTTTAAGTCAGACATTCTGTATTACCAAATTCAAGTCCCTGGTGTTTGGGATTATCTTGAAGATCTTGATGAGAAGCTATTGTGACCATTAATGTAGAATCTGATTAAGTTTTGTATAACTGAAAAAGCTCTGGAAGACTTAAAAAAATTATGACAGTACATTAATGGGTAGAGAGGGACAATTACTAATTTCACATTTGACATTTGGATGTCAATCCTTGCAAATTTGTTGAATGCCTAAAAGGGAATTCGATTAATAACGATTTTTAAAAGAAGATAATAAAATTAATGCCAGCCAACACAGTTTAAGAGAAAATAAAATTAAACTATAACTTTGGTGGGTAACAGTAATAGTGTTAAGAGGATATGTTCCAGCTTCTGTAAGACATTCCACTTGGCACTGCTCAAGATTCTGAGTGAGAACCTAGATTGATGCAAGAGAGCATACTACACTGCGAGTGGATTTAAAAACTGTTTAAAATTCAGCTGTAAGTTGACTGTCATCAGAGATTTTCTAGCACAATCTTCCACAGCCCTTCTTTACATTTTATCAGTATTTCATTTTATCAATATTGGTAAAGTTTTCAAAGACATGAAAGTCTGTTAAGTAGTCAGCAATGAAGAGGTCACTGAGATAGAGTAATCTGAATTGCTGGGTCTTGAAAAACCTCTTTACTTTGGTGCGATCAGATGTAGAGATACATCTTTAAGAACAAATTGCCCAGGCAGCTATTATAAAATGGCCACCTTATCCCTCCTTCTGAGGCAGTGTCTCTGAAAAGGAACTTGGCATCGTGTGGGCTGAATGGGCACTCCTGTAGCATATGAAGCCAAAATGTTCAGTTGGGTTGGTCTTTAAATGAAATTATCATTTATATCATATTTGGATGTAACAGCAGGGGAACAAGATTAAGAAGTCTATGGGGCCTGGCTGGACAGAGTTAACTTTCTTCATAGCAGCTCGTATGGTGCCGTGTTTTAGATTTGTGACCAAAACAACACTGATCACACAGTGATGTTCTAGCTATTGCTGAACAGTATTTGCACAGTGTCAAGGCCTTCTCTGTTCCTCACTTTGCCCCCGCAGTGAGTAGATTGAGGGGTGAGGAATAGGTTGGGAGGGCACACAACCAGGCACATGACCTGAACTAACCAAAGAGATATTGCATGCCGTATAACATCATGCTCAGCAATAAAAAGGGAAAAGAGGGGATTTCAGGGAGGCTAGCCATCTTTTACTCAGGAACTGGCTGGTCATTGGTCTACCTGTGGGAGGTGGTGAGTGATTGCCTTTGCATCACTTGTTTTGTTTTGTTTTTTTCCCCTCTTCTTCCACTTATCCTTCACTTATTAAACTTTTTTTCTTATCTCAACCCCTGCGTTTTCTTGTTTTTACTGTTCCTTTCCTCTTTGCCTGCCCCACTCAGGGTGTGGGGGTGAGTAAGCGAGTGGCTGTGTGGTGCTTAGCTGCCTACTGGTGTTAACCCACAAGTGGTAAAGTAATGTAATCATCCATCAAAATGCCCTTACCAGGGGAGCCAGCAAATAAATAAGAGAAAACATGCTGTTTACTGAAGGCTTGAATAGCTCAATTTGTAAAACTTCAGGAAAAAAATGCTTAGGGATGATTCAATCATAACTCCATGACATAAAAAATGAGAAGCAGGAATCGTGACAAAATACTGAAGGTAGACACATTCAGACTAGGGACTACATAGACAGTGACAGTAATTAACCATTGGAAAAACTTTCAAAGAGCATTAGGAGAACTTCCATCATTAGAAGTGTTTAAATTCAGCCTTCACATTTTTTAAAAAAATATTCTGGTAGATCACATAAAAATGAAGACAGAACAATCTCTCTTGTCATCATAATGCATGACATTCTCTTCATTCCCTCTCTGTAGAATTTATATATTACCTTCTTTTTTTTTTGTTTCAGTTCTGCAACACTACCTGTTACATTTAAGTGTCTAGAAGAAATAAATGGAGTGGACAAACGAGTTACAAGATTTGTACTCCCAGTTGGTGCTACAATTAATATGGATGGAACTGCTTTATATGAGGCTTTGGCTGCAATTTTCATTGCACAGGTTAACAACTTTGATCTGAACTTTGGGCAGATTATCACAATCAGGTACAGAAGCCATTATTACCTACGTCTAATAAAAGCTAAAAGCACCTTTGTGATGACTCCTTCTTGCTGTTGTATGTGGGATTAAACAAAAGCATCTAGAGCTAAAAACAAGAACTGCTAAAGTAGCTGACTAACTGTAATGATTTACATCTTCTGCACAGATTCAGCACATATTCTCCATTAGGTAAACCTTTAAAAAACTGTAACATGATATACCTATCACTGCACTTAGTAGAGCCAACAAGAACACTTTTAAATTTTCTTTCTTAAGAATTCATGTGGCTGTTGGGAGCTATAGACTTACAATTAGTACCAGGTTGTTTATAATGCATGTACAAAGCAGTAGCATAAAAGTGTCACAGTGCTAATGCTAGGAGAGGTAGTGTTTTCCTAGTCCTGATGGTCTCAGGATACAAGTAGAGCAAGCTGTGTAAGGAGCAGTAATACCTTTTATTACACCAGCTGATAGAGGTGGAGAAGATAGGTATGTTTTCCAGCACACAAGCCTTCATGTTTGAAACAGAACAACCCACTAAGTAATAACTGATCTGCATTAATTTCATTATGTTACTCAAACAGCTTAAGAGAAAAGGGTGATGGCTACATGTGCAGAAGAAAGAAATGTCAGCAAGAGGAAAGAGGGACACTGTAGGACAGAGAGACACGTATTTATCACTCAGGAACACTGAAAATTCAGATATGGTGAACTGGCGATGTAAAAGATTTTCAAGCAGAAGTGCTTCTCTCCATAAAACCCACCAGCTTAATTCAATATTCATCAACAGAAGGCAAAACTCTGCCTTCACACTCGAGGCAATAGTTCCACATTCATTAGTACGAGAGCTGCTCCCTGCCAAATCACCTGACAAAACAAATTCTTCCTAAACCAGGTGTGAACAAGCATATTTCTATCAAGTTACTAGACTGTATGATTCAAGGTTTCTGGCAGCTTTCTGTTTTCTGATGGCAGAATGCCAACTGCTGGAGGATAGATACTTCACCTGGCATGAAGTTATAGCGAGACTGACAGAGAATAAAAGTTCTTGCATTAGATCTGCCAGGACAAAATTACCTCTTCAGCTTTTCTTTTAACATGTTTGAGCTTGCGGAGTGAGTTTGTTCAATGGGTGGGGGCATGTAGCTATAATGTTTTTGTCTGGCCCTTACCATCTAATAAGGGATTTGCCACTTAACAAAATCATGTTTCGAGGTTTCTGGATAAAGGTTTAGTGTAAACATTTTGGATTAAGATCCGCACTCCCCTGCAGCTATGCAGTATTCAGGTAAGGGACTGGGCTCATCTTTTTATTTACTACTGAGCAAATGCCTTCTTGCTTTATATCTGGTTTTAATGTCTGCCAGATGATAAGCAGAGTTTATTATGGAAGTCAATTAATTGCTCTTGCCATCTCTTTGCACAGCATCACAGCTACAGCTGCCAGTATTGGCGCTGCAGGCATTCCTCAAGCTGGACTGGTCACCATGGTCATTGTGCTTACATCAGTAGGTTTGCCTACAGATGATATCACTCTTATCATTGCAGTGGACTGGTTCTTGTAAGTATTTTTATGGAGTCACTAAGGGCTTAGACCATATTTAGAAGTGCAACAGCCAGGGACATTCTGGCAATACTGCAATCAGTGGTGTACTTCTTTTGCTGTAGAAGGCAGTTGGAAAGAAGTGTTAAAAAGAATCACAATTTCTTGCAATTAATATATTTTCTTAGAGCAGATGGTGAGGAGTGTTACCTAATAGTTCCTCTTGCATGCAAAAGGGTTACTTAGAAACCAGGATCCTTAGGGTACTAAGAAAACTTTCAGACACACTGTAATTAAATTAGCAAAGAATTGCTTTAGTCTTCTATTTTTTGTAGGATGGCAACGAAAACCTTTCCATCAATCAGGCTCAGAGCTGGTTCAGACCCGACCCAGTTCATTGCAGCCCTGCTGACTAATCTAGGAAAGGTTCATGTCTACCCCATGGACACAGAAATGAAAAACAGTTGTGTTAACTCTCTTATCCAGCCACCACAATATATTGCCCCTCAGTTTTTCCATTCCTCTGTCTGTAGAAGACTAACTGACACCTGTAGGTATATGGGGAAATCCCTTAGCTCCAGGAACTAAATCAAAGGCAGAAGGTTTCCTCTGACCTCTATTTCATCTAACCCCTATTAGTTACAGTTTGCAGAGGCTTTTACCCTTCAGTCTTCTCAAGTGATCCCTGCAAGAAGTTGCTTGTGTTGTTATCAGAACATAAAGTCTTCAAATGATTATCTAACCACATGCCCACTGCCTTATGTAGGTGGACGCTTATTGAATTAACAGTGCCAGTCGTTCCTCATCAAGCTGCCTCCTACATCTGGGCATAGCCCTCTAAGAGGGCTGAATTGTTGTAGTTTAATTTGAATTATTTCAGCAGAATTCCACCCTAAACTACTGACCCTAACAAAGTAGATTCTCATTGGCTTACATGTTCAGAGGATATAAACCCAAACCACCAGAGTATAGAAATGCCTCCGAGAAGCACCTGCCATACGCTCCCTTTGTCGTCCTCATCACACGGCTGTTGCTTGCTGTGAAGTTGCCAAGAGTATTAACACATTTTGTGACTCCAAATCCTAGTATATTTGTTAATTTCTGTTGAAGAAATCATGGCATTAACTGTTCAGATAAATGAATATACATAAAATAGCTGAATCTTCTAGTAGCTCTTTAAAGTCCATTTTAACAGCTAGTCTGAATGCTTCCCTGAACAAGTGGTGAAATCAAGGCTAACTTACTATTTCTCCTTAGGGATCGTCTCCGTACCACTACCAATGTCTTGGGAGACTCCATCGGAGCAGGAATTGTTGAACATTTATCACGGCATGAGCTGAAGAACAGGGATGCTGAAATGGGTAATTCTGTGATAGAGGAGAATGAAATGAAGAAACCATACCAACTGATCTCACAAGAAAATGAGAGTGAGAAACCATTAGATAGTGAAACCAAGATGTAGGGTAAAGAAAGCATGAGACCAACACTACAAGTGGTGAAAACACACACTTTTTCCAGCCATTTATATCTTGAATTCACCAAGTTCACTTATTCCTTGTTTTCTCCCTTTATGCTAGCACTGGAAAGAATTAATGAAAATATATTCCAAATTAGCAGTGATCATGGTATATGTTGGCTTCCCACTTAAAAAAAATTAACAGGCAACAACACCGGTCCTGCTAGACATGTGCTAACTGAGGATAAAAAAAGAGAGATTGTCAATTAAATAAAAACAAAAATCAGTGTATATGTTATTCAGTCCTGTGAACTTTTTTTTTTTAAAATGAACTGGAAAGTAAAAATAGATAACAGAGCTTGAAAATGGTTTTATTTTTTTAAATACCTGTTGCAAAATTCCTAACATCTATAAACACACAATCAATACTTCTAACTTGATAACTGCATCCAGCTATGTAAATTAACAGGATTTTTGCTTTTTTATCTGATTTTTTCCCTAGAGTTATATTGTTGTTCAAATACTAGCAGGACAATAAAAAGAAGGACATTAATTGAAAGGATAAAAAGGGAGAAGATATACAAATAAAGAAAAAAATACCCCAAATCAGCACTTTTATCAGCTGAGTTGAAATACTTCTGAGAAAGTTATTTTAGCTAGACAGTTTTCTGCATTAGCCTCAGCTGATCTTGACAAAAACTTAGCCTAGTCAGCTCCCACTGACTTGCAGACTTTTATGTATGTATGTACGTACCTCCAATCTGGATTTGCCCCCTTAATTTCAACAACCCAGTTGAACAATCTATGTGTGCAAGTGTTTGTAGGAGCAAGGCCCTAGGCTGGGACAGAAAATGTGTCGTCATCTCTGTTTGGAAAAAAAACACAGCATGCTCTGGGTACGCCAATTATCTACTTAATAAGCAATAACAAGAATAGAAGGCAGTGCCAGCCTTCTGCAGAAGGTGCAGAAGGGTGAGATGCTCAGATCCTAAAGGGACTGGATTCTAAATCTGAATCCCTGAGACCAACAGGAGGTTTTCTGATTGGAAACCTCCCAAATGCTTGGTCATCCCACTGATAAGTTATAGAGCTGTTAGCTGGATTTAAGTTTTTCCATCTGGAGAAGAAGGCTCCCTATCTCAATGTGAAATTTCAAAATCCTTGTTTGTTTATCAGTAGCATCTCAAAAAGAAAAAATAACCCTTTAGAAAATAAAACTAATGGGTGCTTTTTTATTTTTTACTAGGAAAAATATATAAATTGCAAAATAGTAAATACAATAGTAAATGTTGAAAATTTAATTAGAAAGGATTTTAAAGCGCAATATTGTAGGTTTCTTTCAGGGAATAGATAAGGAAAGAATGAAAAAAGGGAGACAATGCACTTGTAATCCTGTGGCTTTTTTTGTTCATTTCAAGATTATTCCCTGATGAAGCCCTTTTCTAGAAATATAAATTATGTATTTTTTCCTTTTTGCCTTGTATTATTATAGAGGTTAAACTGGAAAGTTTTATAATGCAGTTACAGTTGGGTGAATGAAAAAATATTAATCGTCAGGCACAATAGTGTTGAGTGATCTTTTTTATTAAAAAGTTCAGTTGTCTTCTTTCTCCCTTCCCCTACCAAAAATTCTGATGATGGAAATGAAGGATTCCCTTGCAGTATCCCAGTTGCTACTCAGAAGACATTCAATATGTTGCTTCTGTCACTAAAAGAACATAAATATGGTGTACAAGTAACTGTAGTGATAATGTCAGCATGCTGGTTGAAGGCAAATACTTTCCCAGGCAAGACTGGGTTTTTTATGACTGAAAACTCCTGCCCATCTTCTCCAGTTGAGTAACCCAGACAATACAAGCAGGAACTCCAGTGAATGAAGTGAGCAGAGTTTAATACAGAGTATTGAGCAGTCAAACCAACAAAGCTCTAAATGAACCTCTGACTGAAAGAAAACAAGTACGGGGGTTTGGGTTTTTTTTGCTAAGAGAATGCAAATCTAGGATACAGACAGGCATTTGCTGGTATGTAATTAGAGATATTTTTATATAGATACTGTATTCAGAATGTGTGTATAAACATTAACTGTAGAATTTATGGCATAACAATTTAATTTTTTGTTAAGATTTTGTTTGGAAATACATTGCAAAGACAATGTAAATGGCTGTCTTTCTATGACATCAGCTGAGAAAAATGCATTGTGTCACAAAGAATGTGATCTTCTTTTATACTAACTTTGTTTCTTATGGAAATCAGGTATTATAGAAAGATTCCCTTCCCCATCCCTCCTTGGTTCTGCATTGGTATGCACCCAGAGTGGATTGAGAAACATTACTTTGTAGATGTATTTTCAATAAAAATAGTTTTACATTACTGTTTTTTTGTGATGTAGAATTTCTTTCAAAGGCTCTGTAATAGAAGCTTCACACAAACTCAGAGCTAACAAACTCATAATATAGGATTTCAGGAATTCCAGGCCATTTTATACAGCAGGGCTTTGATATAGCAGGGCTTCCTCACTTCAAACACCTGCTTACAGTTGCATGATCAAAAATAAATAAGTAAAAGGGGGAAGGAGGAACATTAAAAATTAAAAGAACCAATGTTCATCCTACTTAAGTTCATTCAAATTCAAGTATATACATTTGTATTGATATCTGCAAAATACTAAAAAAATAAGTATTTACATTTTCATTGATTCAGCTACTGCAAAGCTGCCAGTTTAGATGTAAAATTAGATGGTCCAAAACCCTCATTGACTGGGGTATTACAGCATGGTAACATTACAGCCATCCTAGGCAATCCACTGTTTTTCTCACAGAAGTGGTTTGTGATGGTATCAGGGTTCATTTGGCAACAACTTCAGCTGGCAGTTATCATCTAATGGAAGTGAATGTCTTGTCAGAAAGACTAGGAAGGTATAAAAGACAGAAGCTGAATCACTTGCATCCAGAAAGTTGTGTTGGTCGGAGCAGATGGAGGCAGCAGGGAGAAGTCCTGCCTTCCCGAACATACACCAACAAACCACTGGACAATGACGTCTATGAATTTGTCTGTGTTTTTTTGAGTGAAAACAACATACAATGCAACCAGTTTTGTAAAAAAAAATTCAGAGAGGACACGGTGTTCTAAAGTGCATGAGCATAACTTTTCCCAATTTTTTTCTAGTTATCTACACATTCATTCACTCAATCTAGGTAAGTATCTCTGTGTTTCTAGAATTACTATCATGATGGGAAGAGCTAAAGAAAGAGGGTTAGTGTATCACTTGGAGATATTACTGGCACAGTGGCCTTGCTTACTCTTCCGTGCCCCCATGCAGAACAAAGATCTCTGGTATTCCATAATTTTTCAGCAGTGTTTTCATTTGGAAATTGGCGTACCAAACAGCCATGCCATTCTCAGGCGAGAATTTATGTCTCTGTAACAGTGTGTGGCCAGTATAAAGCAAAGTGATCATGCATGTGGAAAATCAACTACTGGCACAGGAAAGTAATTCTGTCTTCCTTTTTGAAGGACTGAATTTGTACAAGTGACATTTGTGTTCCAACGCAGGCACAACTGATACGAAATTCAGGGCTTTTTTTTTTTTCAACTAACCCTGTAACAAGTGCTTGGTTTAATAAAGTTACAATGGAAATGGTACAGAAGAGTGTATCTTGCTTCTAGTGTGATCAACAGTGTGCTAGTTGTGCTACTTGTGATCAACAGTGTGTGATCAACTTGCTTCTAGTGTGATCAACCATTTCCCAGAACAGGATAAAAAATCTGAGATGAACTGATAGATCGCTCCCTGTCTGGATTTCTGTGTCATTTTTTTAAAGAGATTGGCTTACCCTGGAAGCATGGAGTAAGATGGAGAAAGGCTCCTGGAAGATGGAGAAAGAGTTCTACACCTCCATGCCAAACTGAAAACCCAGACCTGCAACATCAGTGAGGTGGCAAGATTCCTTCTGATAACAAAGAGAGCTGTAGTCAGATTATATAATCCTGCATGATGAGCCCTCTCCTTTCCCTTCTTCCCTCACCTGGCTCCTCAGATGTCTCTAAGATACCCAGAAGGATCTAAAATTCCAAAATTTTAGTATAGAAGCACTTCCATCTCTAACCAAAGTTTTTCTTCAACATGCCTCATTACACAACTAGGGCTGCACAAATAATTGATTTTTCACTTCAGTGAGAGAACTGAAAAACTGGGGAGAATAATTCTTCCAGGGCATCATGAACAATTTTTTTATTGCTTAAAAAAAAGAACAGTCTCTTTCAGGTATAATGAAATGTTTCATTCTCCACTTCTTGAAACATCCTATCTCACTTCTGGATCGCTTTTACTCTATTTTAAATTAAAACAAACTCAGCTGTAAAATGAACTGTAACTCACAAATAAAACATTGAACCACTTTGCTAGGAAAATGTCAAAATGAAATATTTCAACTTTTCTATAATATCTCCTCACTTTAAAGCCAATTGTATTTACAGAATTTGGCACAGCTTCACAAGTACTTGCCTCAAAACTGCATTTTTCAGCAGTATATTTTTATATTAATGCTTTTTCTTTGCTCTTTACAACTTCCTTTCTCCAGACATTGCACATTTTTCTGCTTTTCCTGATTGCTTAGATTTTTTCTTCACTGTACTACTGGCTTTTTAAGAGCCTCTTAGAACTCCTGATATTTGATAAAAATGATAAAAAACCAACTACTTCCTGATATTTTTCCAATATTGTTACTATTACTCTTGCTCCTAAACTTGTGTTCATTTCCTGCATCATGTTTTTTTTCAATGCCTCAAACAGTTTCCCATTTTCTGCAGTACCATATTCCTCTCTCCATCTATCCCACTTCCTCTCTTGGCTTTACTCTTCATTTTTACAGCTTATCCTCCAAGAACTCCACTGCAGCAGGTCTTCATAAACCCAGATTCAGGTCTCAATAGTATTTTTGGTCTCCTTCATAAACCTAGATGCGACTCAGCCTTTCTGTGTTTTGGTTCCCAACCAATACAATGGGGACAATAGCGTTGCCCTAGAACTAGGGTTGTTTCCAGAGCAATCAAGATTGTGGAAAGCCTGTACAATGGAGCTGACACAAACACCTGGGTCATGTCTCGTGCACCATCCAAACCCTGAGGATTTGCCCCTAGTGCATAGTACCTTTGTACTTTTATCTCCTGTGCTGTAGATACTCAAGGTGTATTTAAGAATTTATACTACTTTCTCTTCAAAACAAAACTTAAATGAATTTGTTCATCGTAATTGTACATAAAAACAGGCCACATCCTGTAGTGCTTGCTGGCTCCTTTCACTGGCAAAGCTCCCATGAATAGCAATAGGGAGAAGGATAAAATAAAGATCTGACTTGGATTTCACTAACAGGGAATAAACTACGGTGCAAATGTATTCAGAATAAGATTCATACTGATGATAGATGGTGACTCTCATTCAGTCTGAGCAGGTGCTACACAAACCTCCCTTCACAGATCTGCCAGTTCACCTTGCTCGTGACCTGTAGTTCCTCTCCTATTCAAATCCCACTCCTCTCCCAGGCAGCAGCTCCTGGCCAGGCCAAATTGCCTGGTGGTTTTGTGATATGCACAAATGGGGACTGGGATGAGGCCACCCAACTTGCTTTCATTTACAGGCTAAGCCAGGATGTAAGGCTGAGTCTGCAGAAGAAAAAGACTACGGTACTAACCCACTGTGCCACTTAGCCTCCACAGTGCAAAAGAGCTATTCAGATGCTGCCAAAGCTTCATTTTCAGATGTACTGTGGCTCTGTAACAATCAGCCTCCTAAAAACTGCAAAGTGTTTCCCAGCAAACACAGCCAAACTTTGTCTCATTGGATTATGCTGCCATCGTGTGGCAAATGTTTTTTACAAGTACCATTTTCCCTCCAATTAAAGAAATTAAATCCTCTGATGAACCATTGAGCACAACATTTAACGTTTGCTTCAGCTGCAGAATGTTGTTGTTATTATTATCCAATTTATTCACATAAAGAATATACTCATTCATCTTGTCATCTGTTCAGCACAGCCTTAAAAACGTGCAGCTGTGAACACCTTCATTCTTATATTGATTCTTTCGTGTGTGTACTCATTTGTCTGTGCTTTATCTGAGCATCTCTCAGGCAAGATGAAGGTGTCTTGGGGAAAATACATGCCACAGTTCCTGAAACATTCTTTTAGGTATTGGGGGAATGGTGGTGTATGGGCTAATTTGCTAACACTAATTGCTAACACAGTGGAGTTTCACGCAGTTATTAATCTCTCTTCCAGTCTCAATTGTTTCTCTTTGAAGGGGCTTACTCTTAGTAATCTGATGTCCCCCAAGGTGCTATGAAAATGCTAGATTTCCACTTGGAATCTATACCTGCCAAACCTTGCCCCTATTGACGCATATAGACAGTACATTGACATAATGCATTTCGAAGGGACTTGAGAGTCAGGCCAAACATTAGTCTTTCTACAGAAACCCTTGATTAACACCTAACTGAAAAAGTATCATCCAGGCTGTCAGCTGTGGCCAAAGAGCATTTGGTATATCTGATGAAGAGAAGAACATACAAAATTTTTTAAGTTTCCTTTCGCCTAAGACAAAGTCTGGCCCAGGCCATTTCCCTGACTTAACTGCTCTAGCTGGCCAACAAGTTACAGAGCCCCTCAAAGCGCAAACAAACAATGAGCACTGCACTTTTCTTCCTTGTGTTTCCTCCTGGTGGGCTGATGATTTGCCTCAAAATCTCTGAACTACTTCAGAATTCAGATGAGTCAGGTGAGATCTTCCAGGGCCACACCCACCAGCTATGTGGCTGCTCTCTGCTTGCATGAATGTAGCATCTGGCCAGGGCCTGAGCTTTTCCTTTGCAAACAAAAAGTGCTGCCAACTCTTGTAGTACTAAGTATTGCATTGCAAACTCCTAGACTCAGAATTAGAAGAATTTTGCTTACACTGTCTTAAAATACATTTCCAGCCCTCATCGCTGTCTAAAAACATGATGTGACATAAAGGACCAGAAAGCAAAGAAAAAGAGCTCCAAATTATTATTTTTAAGTCAGTCTTAAAAGGACCCAACTCATGATTTTGAATGTTTGATGTCTGTAATATGAATCCTATGTCTGTAATACAGAATCCTACTAAAATAACATCCCTCAAAAGCTACTCCAGCGAATACTGACCTTCCTGTCAATTAATGCCTTTGTCAAACTGCACTTGGACTTCCAGAGTTTAGCAACAACCAAACCACCATGAAACTCCACCACTATCAGAAAATGCATCATCTGCTAAAAATATAGAGAAGAGTTTTAAAATTGTGAAAATAATTCCAGGAGCAGGGGCAGGATTTTGTTTACTGCCAACCCAAAGCGGCTCTTCTATTTCAAAGCCATAATCAATAAACTACAGAGTCAAGCTTTGCTTGTTCCTTCTTTCCTTTCAGTTGATGACTTTTCACAGTATACTTTAGTCTGGTGGGTGAAGCACTCTCCAGATATAAGCTCAGCTGTGAACACGAGAGAGACAGTATTGGAAGGGTAAAAGGGTGCTGGGGGAGATACTGGGAACTACAGAGCAGCAATTCTGACTTCGTGCCATGGTCAGACAATAGCATAAACCCACTCAGCACATAGACAAACACAGGGTATTGTGAAGGAGCTGACATAGTTTCTGCAAAGGGAAAACCTGCCTCATGGACCTGCTAGACTAAGTGCTCTAGTAAGGAAACCAGTGGATGCAATATATTTCGATTTTCATAAAGCCATTGACAATGTCCCGCACTAAAGGTTAATACAGAAAATAAGTTGCCATGGACTGGAGGATAGGTCCTTTATGGATTTAAAGCTTGTTAAAAGATAAAAAACATATGGTAGGGCTTAACTAACATTTCTCAGGATAAAGAAGTGTCCAAAGTGAGTCCTCCCAGAAATTGGTGCTGGGACTAGTTTTAGTGAACACCTTTATCAATCCTCTGAAGAAGGAAGTTTGCAGTGAAATCTCTTTAAGTGTGCAGATGACATTATGCTCTTTCAAGTAGTTAAATTCTTTGCCAATGGTGCCAAATTCCAGAATGAGCTCACAAACTGAATGGGTGAAAGCTTCCCTTTAGACAAATATAATGTAGTGCACCTATGAAAAAAAATCTAAACCACATCTGCACGATGCTGAATTCAAAACTGGCAGTTATGAGCCAAGAAAAGGATCTTAGAGTTGTCACTGACAGTTTCCTGAAACCATTGGATCAATGCACTGGCCAAAAAAGGCAGCAAGATGCTGGGTGTCATCAGCAAAGATAGTCAGAACAAGAAGAACAGAGGACATAATCTTGCTGCTATGTAAAGGCCTTGGTGAGCCACACCTCAAGTCCTGTAGACAGTCCAGGTCTGTGCATTTCAAGGAGGATGTACAGGAATTAAGAGAGGTATAGAGAAATGAGCATGGAAACAAAACAGCTGCCTTATGAGGTGAAACAGAAAGGCTGGGACTCCATACTCGGAGAGGCTGTATGATGAAGAATAACTAAATCAAGAAGGCAATGGATAAGGTAAATGTAGAACTGCTATTCACCATATGCAACACCACTAGACACAGGGGGAACTTGATGACACTACTGGAAGAGTATTTTAAAATGGAGAGTTTAAACTAGTTAAAATAGAGTACAGCTTTACAAAGTGGATAGTGAGCTTCGGAACTTCGTTGTCACAGGGCGTGCAGGCAGACGGTATCACATTGGAGGCAACAGTATCAACAGGTTCAAAAAGTGATTATATACATTAATGAACAGGCCTAAAAGCAGATACTAAAAGGAATAAGGAAGGACAAATCCTCCAGCATCCTTACTACAACAACTTTGGAAGTTAAGGAAGTCACCCACAGAAGTGGCCAGCTCACATGCTTTCACTAAATAGTGTCTCCACTGCAGGGCAGTGAGAAAATACTGGGTTTAACAGAGCATCAGTCTCACCTAGCAGGACATTTCTAATGTGTTTGCTTTTTTCCACCTGTCCCACAACAGCAGGCATTTGGGCAACACAACATGGTCTATTCTGTTAACTGCTGATAAGTATTCTATGGCACCAGTAATTCCTTCTGTGGCTTTTCACTTCACTGACTCATGCCTTGAAGTTCTGCATCTTGCAGAAAGTAGTCACCCTGGAGCTGCAAATTGATGGTTAATATCTTGCAGGAAGAACTATTTTCTGCTTTCACACTTGTAATGCTGTGTGTGCTCATGTGTATGACCTTCCTTTGCAGCATGTTACAAAGTTCCCTTGTTAAACCTTTTACAAAACTGATGTGACTTCCCTAGGCACAGACCTCTCTTCTAGACCTGGAGCAGCAAGACCTGCTTCCCAGATTTTCCAGTAAGTACCATTTTGCATTTTGGGCAATGCACGAAAGGCCAGGTGAAATAGTGAACAAAATGTCACATCTTCTCATCTCCTGTTTTTCTATTCCTTAAACAATTTCTGCAAATACAACCTCCTTTTGGAGCAGCCTGGTAAGTGTCGATATAAAGCTGTACAGCTGCGCTTTGCTGTTTTCCAGCCTATCCACTCATGCAGAGAAAGCTCAAAGTCTGAAGCACAGAGACTTCAGTTCATCTACATGCATTTTCCTGAAATACTGCTGTTGTTATTCTGGTGTTTCTGCCACTTCATGCAATATTGTCTTAAAGAACTTGGGGAACTATTGGGACTGTGAAAACAAAAACTCCAGAAAACAGACTTTTTTTCAGATTCATCCCACTCCTTTGATTGGAGAGAGCAACAATAGGTAAGGAAAGACAGCAACTTGGTACAGTGATTCATCATCTGTTAATGAAAGTGCTGTCAGTATTAATCACTGAAGAGCTCAGTTTAAAATTTCTTTAAGACAAAGCAAATGAATTATAATTAATTCATTATTATATATATATATTCATTATCTTAATTCCTGTACATCCTCCTTGAAATGCACAGACCTGGACTGTCTACAGGACTCGAGGTGTGGCTCACCAAGGCCTTTACATAGCAGCAAGATTATGTCCTCTGTTCTTCTTGTTCTGACTATCTTTGCTGATGACACCCAGCATCTTGCTGCCTTTTTTGGCCAGTGCATTGATCCAATGGTTTCAGGAAACTGTCAGTGACAACTCTAAGATCCTTTTCTTGGCTCATAACTGCCCGTTTTGAATTCAGCATCGTGCAGATGTGGTTTAGATTTTTTTTCATAGGTGCACTACATTATATTTGTCTAAAGGGAAGCTTTCACCCATTCAGTTTTGTGAGCTCATTCTGGAATTTGGCACCATTGGCAATAAATGAATTATTATAATTAATTCATTTGCTTGTTAATCCAAGTTATTATTTTAATAAATTAAATTATTATGAATTTGTTAATATAAATTATTATTAAAAATGTATTTGAGCAAATGTATGGATTTTCATCTTTGGTTAACAAATCTATGAAAGCATTTTATTAAAAGTATGTCACTTAGAAAACCCAGCATAAGGATATTTAGAAATGGCATACTATGAAGTTGCTAGGTTTTCTCTCTCTCCTGCAAGATACTGAGCATTCCAAGTTTTTATTGTGTTGAAAAGCAGTTCTGAAAAAAAGTATGCAGAAGGTTTGTACCATATGGCAAATCAGACTTACGAGTTGATTTTGAACCCCTCTAATGCATTTATTTGGGAGAATTGATCATAGACACAAATATCACTAGTAGTAAAATCCTGGGGGCTCCAGATATAATGTGATGACTCTATTTTAACTAGTGTGCCAAACATGAGGGAATACAAGACTCGTGATTTCCTCCCCTTAACAGGTCAGGGCTGTAAACAGTTATAACCCAATCATGGGGTCATCATTCATTGGCCCAATTAGCTACTTTTGCCAAGATTAAACATTCCTTTAGCTGACATCACAGAATGAAGCACACATTTATAGCAAACTGTAATGGATAGCAGCTCTGTTCATTTAATTTTTATCTCTTTTCATCTCTCTCCTTCTCTACTCAGTTTTTCCTCCTGCCTCTTGCTCTCTGGAGATAGGACTGGCATTTTTTGTACATTTATGTACATTGCCTGTTAACCAAGAGGGCTCCTTGAAGTCCCTCTCCAAGACTGGGCAGTGGCCATCTATCCTCATACCATGAAATTTGTTGAGACAAGAAGCAGCACAGAATTTGTTAGCTCCCATACACTAGAAATTTTGCATCTAAAAGCTGCACTAAATCAGTCAGGTTTAAAGCCCTTCCAGCAGAGTGCTTCTGTCCGGAAGATGCACTGTCCCTACAGTATCTAATTTCCACCTTCGTAAGGGCAAAGCTCACCATACAGAGAAGTGCAGAGAAAGCTTGAGCAATGGAAGTGACATACAGTCCTGCAGAGAAAGCCAGTCCAAGCACTGTGAGATTGTTTCTTCCTCCCTTCCTCAAGTGGATTCATAGGCTTTGCAGTAATCTCTACACCAGGGTGAAATTCACCCCAAATCAGGCAGTGTGAATTCTTCGTTCTGCCTGACATCTAGCGGTCCTAAAGAGAAACATTTTCAGGAACTCTGAATTGCTTTTTCCTCAAGTTTCCCATTTGGATAGTACACACTCAGCCTGAATATCATGTGAAACTTTACTGTTTCAGATGGAAGGCCTGTGGCCTTTTCTAGCATTTTCCCCTGAAAATTATTTAAATCACCATTTTGATCTGAATTCTTCTTACCTTTCAAGTGAAGCAAAAAAACTTAAATAGAAGTAAAGAGATGTCAATCAATATTCAAGAGAATCACTTGCCATGGGTCTTTCCCATGTGCACAAGCATATTGTGGAAGAAGAACAGCTCTAACCAGTAAAATAACCGTACTATGCAACATAATCATCCTGTTTTTTAAAAACAGTCAAAATACAGATTTTCTGGAATAACCATGTTACCTTTAGACATGGCACTCAGTATGTGATATGTGGAAATTCATCTTGGATTTTATGTACCTTACTCGTCACTCGTCATTATTCTGATTTAGGATTTAATATCTCTTTCAACTACAATTTTCAAAAAGACACCCAAAAACTACTGGTATCAAAAGCAGTATCAAAAAAGTCCATACCCAGAAATGATGGATAAAAGCAGAAAATAGTTGTGGGTTTTTTTTCCAATGAGCTGAATAGCAACTCGTCACTGTTCATCTTTGGCCACATCATTCCAAAAACTACACAATAGCAAAAGGGCATTCCAAGACAGGCAAGAGAAATTATATTGGAGGAATGGAAAACCTTCCAGCTGAACGGAGCATAGAAGGAGTAGAACTAGTTGGAGTGCTACTAAAGAAGATATTAAGTGGCCAAGATCTCAATTAAGTGGAAGGAAGATGTGCCATTTATGCTCTCTTCTAATGAAGAAGCAAAGTGGCAGTCCATGAAATGAGAAGCTGAAAGTTCACACATTAGAGTTAGTTAGTTCAGATTATATTGAGGTGAAGATTTCAGCAGAATCCAGAATAGTTTCCATGTTTATAAAGACAATGAGAACATCCATACTCACATCAGATAAATTCATATACAGACTTTTAAAAGGGACAAAAATTCTCATGCCTCAGGACACCCACCAGTCTGTGTGCTGCATAGGAGGAAAACCCCCAGGGGCATGCTAAATCACATGCCTTCTTTAGCAGTTTTGCACCTTCTCTGAAGCTTTGGCTTGCTGTTGTTGCCAAAATCAAATTATCAAATGAGATGAACTGGAGGTCTGATCCAGGATGGCAGTTCTCATGTCCCCAGTTACCACAGCAGCATGTGAAAGCAAGAGACATGTATGTTTATTACTGGAGGACAGAAAGGCAAGAAAACAAGAGCTTGCAAGGCAGATGCCCTCTTATCATTGATACCAAATCAAACATCACCTGTCATGAATTTACCAAGCTCCATTTTAAAAGCAATTAGGATTTGGCTTTTTACCTCTATCATCATAATTGCGAAGCTGTTTATTAACCTATCCAATGGTTAGGAATTTCCTTTTAACTTCCTTAAAACTATTTTATATCCATTTGTTCTTATTCCAGACACTTTCTAGCATGTAAGTAGCTATTCCCACTCCTCATATTGACTTACAGTATTCCCTCTCAGCCTTCTTTTGGCTGGACTAAGAGTAAATTTTTTCAAGTCTACTCCTACATAGCTCTGCTCCCCTGAGTGGGTGAGCAGTCCCCTTCTACACTTCAGCCCTTACCCTTCTTGCATATAAGTGACCAGAATTGCTAATGGTATTTCAGATGAAGTTAGGAATGCACAAAAACATTAATTCTTCCTAATAGCTACCAAATATTTCACTGACACATCCCAAGATCTCATGTACTGCTTTACTACCATCGCATTCTCTCTACATGCAGTCATCTTTTAAACATTTTCAACTAATTATCTCCCAGTTTATAGCAAAAATTCTTGTCATTAGTCCCTAAGTGCAATGACTTTGCACTTTGCCCAAATGAATTTCATTGCATTCAATCAGTACTTGACTTCTTTTTATATCAAAGTCATTAATAGAATCATTAAGACTTGTCTCAAGTGGGGAACTTTACTAGTAACCCCCTCTTCAATGTTACTCTTATCTTCTTCTCTTTTAATCAGTGTCTCAAACTCCTGAGCAGTTCTATACAAATCAATCTTCTTCAATTCAGTTAATAATTTTCTTCAAGGCATCACAGCAAACACTATGTTGAATACCAAATAAATGAGATCTAGTAAATTGTTTGTGACAAGAAAATTAGTTATATTTAGAAAGAAAATAATACAGGAAGTTTGGCTTGATCTATGTCTCATGAATCCACACTGCATTTTATCCTGTTTCATTTAGTCCCCACATCTCACTTCCTTCTGATTTTTGCCAAGTCTTTACATTCTACTAAGCTCAGGCTAGACTGGTATCACAGCAGTGCGGGCTTCAGAAAGATCTGTACAGTCTAAGTGCCTGTGCAGATGCAAGATCAGGTACAGCCAACATTATCTTTGACAGACGTTTGTCCAATCTGCTCTAAAAAACTAACATGGCTGTGAAAATCTTCAATTAACCACACCCAGTTAGAAGTATCTCCTACTGTTCACTTCAAGCCCTCTCTGCAACAAAAGATGATGGTTTTTTCTTGTTATTTTCCCACCCAGAACAGAACACTATTGATCACATTTTTATAATAGTCTTGCTATATGGATGGACTGTGGCTGTCTTGCAGTCTTCTTTCTTGCAGTTTAAACAAACTCCGTTCTCTCAGCCTCTCTTAATAGCAAGTTTTACAAACCTTTTACATTTCTTCACATTCTCTCTGGGAATTTCTCCAGTTTGTTTAATATTATTTAAACTATTATATATTCTAGCCTATTTATTATAATTTACAGTATATTTTCCCTGCAATCCTATAATTCCTGTTGCAAGCATGAATGAAACTTGGTAACCAGTACAGTGAGTATTTGTTGTGCAACACGCACACAGGGACACATGTGTCTGAACAATCAAATACACACAAGATCTGCCTGAGCCTGGTAACCAGTGAAGCAAATGTTTCACTGTGTACCAGTCAAATAGATGCACCTGCTGCCCATTTGAAGTATTATGTTTTCCTCTCCTCTACATATCTGAAGCCCTGATCCTACAGACTTAAAAACTTAAGCCAATTCAATCACTCTACAGAGTTCACACCTACTGTTTTTGATTACTACTTCAAAAGAATTATTATTAACACATACAAATCTACATTTTGTAAATAGTACCTAGGACAGCTAATAGATTCATTACATCTATGAACACCACAAAATTTCTACCAGTTTCCACAGTATTCAAAACTATTCAGAGAATATTGAAATGAAATTTCAGTCAATGTGTAACTTTCCACTTCCAGTCTTCCTGCAAGAACTCATCACAAGGTAATCCACCAGTGACTGCCTGCCTGGTCACAAAGTACCCTGCTCTCTCTGAAAGAGACAGATCTTTGTAAATGGCTGCTGCTCTGCCACACTCATTTTGCCAGCAAAAGGATGCTGCTCTCCTCTTGACTGATTCTTGGATAAAGCAGATGGAAAGTACCTTTCATTACACAGTTGCAGAGGGTGCACCTGCCCCGGAGGTAAGAACAAGCCCTGTAAAAAGCTCTCAGGATGGGGGCAGATGGGGACAGTATGGTCTCTTCCTTTGCTTAAAGTTGTACCACTACATGGAAAAGAATTTAAGATGCTGAGCTAGAAATATCATCATTCTGTTGTTTGGTGATTTGGACACAAAGCTATGTTCTTGCCTCTACTCCAATGCACACTTAAATATTTATATTAAACAGTCAATTAATACAAACACATAAACACAGCTTGAAGCAGGAACGGAAATCTAGAGATTTTCTCTCTTAAGTCGATGAACAGCCATGTAACATTGCCTGGCCACAAATTAATCAAATTCCATTTAAAAGAAGGTAGGTATTTTGATCCCATGATTCCATATGTGATAATCAAAAGAGATGTTCAGGAGACAGAATGTATAAACACAGACATACAAAATCACTAGAATACAGACTCTTGGAGAATTACCTTGGAAACCTGAGCCTTGCCATGCTCCAAGTTCTCCCATCCTGTGCTGCAAGGGACTCCTAAGGCTCTTCCCATGGAGCCTTTCCCCATGTAGAAGCCTTAGTAAAATACTCGCACTTTCTAGATTTTATCCTTTTTTTAAAGACCAATTTATCATTTTGACAGCAGATATAATTTCATCTACCTCAAACATTTTTTCTGCAGCACTGATTTATTTTGGAAGCCCTCCTTTGTATTCTAATTCAGAGCCTAAACTGTATGTTTAAGAGTTTTTCTTTCACTCCTTTCCATCACAGAGGTAACTAATCCCTTGCTGTCAGCTCTGTAAGTGCTGTTGCATCAGTTTACAGGCTTGAATTCCAGTCTTGTTGTCAGAACAACCATGATGAAAGTGCCTGAATAACTGATGCAAGAGCACAGTCCCCAGGTGGCAGTTGTACCTTATTAACCACATCTTAACACGAACCCCTCTGTTTATCTGTCTCAGAGAATGCTGCAATCTCCACCCCTAGTCTCCTCTGCTCCTTATTTTGGCAGTAGGACGTTCAGTGACTTGCTCTCATCCCACCTTCTGCTGCCCTGTGCTTAAATGAAACGAGCTAGGAAGGATGTTGTCCTGCAGCAATCACAGGTTTTTTAATGAGGGTGTACTCCAGTCCCAGGCAGCTTTCCAAGGTTTTCTGATGCTCTATGCTAATCAGTGACAGGATGTCTCAAGGGATTATAGAAGCCTGGGCTTGCACAGCAACACAGAAGGAAAACTTCTGTCTTCTGCAGCTTAAAAGGCTACGGAAACTCTGTCTTTGTTACTTGAGATGATTGCAGAATCAGTCCTATTTGAAAGTATCTTCTTGCAAAAAGTCAACAGAGCTTTCAGCTGCTTTTGTCCACTAACTTTCTGAGTACGATTGCCGTGTTTGATATCACTATGGATCACACTCTACCCTTACCTACTTACACAACCACTCATTTCAGGTGTAATGAAAAGCTCAGTGTGGAATTTAATCAGACTTTCTTTTTTCCTCTCCTCTCCTCTCCTCTCCTCTCCTCTCCTCTCCTCTCCTCTCCTCTCCTCTCCTCTCCTCTCCTCTCCTCTCCTCTCCTCTGAGGAACAGGAGAGGTGGATGCAGGTCAGAAAGGTGCCCTGTGAGGGAGGAAGTCGTACTACAGGAGTCAGGTCTAGTCTTTCCCTTACAGCACCGACCATAGGGACGGCAACATATTTTCCTCTTGGAGACTTGTGCTCTGATTTCACAGTGATCATGCTATAAACCCTTCCCTCTTTGGAAAGGAAAATAAGAAAATGGACCTGAAATGCCCTTTGAGTATATCTCCTCAGGGAAGGAGATGACCCTGTCCCAGATAAAACCATTACATTGGTAGCAGTCACTTGAGTTACTTCATTTTTTGTTACCTAAATATGAGAGGCATAACATTTAGCATAAACATCCCACTATCTGCCTTCCCTGTGAGTCCTTCACTAAGTATCTCCATATTTATTCTTGTTTATGCTTCACTCAGACAGTAAGCTTGATGTCTTTCCTTCCAGGAAGCAAGCAGTTAAAATTCAATTTGAAATAACAGTGCCCAGAAGTTTCATTTACCTCAGTAATTACTGCTTAGGGAGAGAGGAAAAAAAACCAAGTCCCTAAATCCCCATAGTTTGCTGGTAGTTCCTCTTTGCAGCTGACATTGTATTTACTGATATATTTTAATTCAAGCATGAAAAATTAGTCAAATGCCAATAACTTTGTTATCCAGAGCACTGACAAAGGAAATAATGGAGCAATTAAACGACACATTGGAACAGGCTCATTAAACAAATATAGCCACCGTTTTACTCGCAGCAGCATCTTCATTAAAACCGGGTTTAGTATCAGGCGGAGGGAGGGGAAGAAAGGGGAGGGGGGCTGGGAAAGTAAGAAAGGGAATGCAATAATATTTTGCAGGACATTTTCCAGCATGGGAAAGAACAAGGTACGAAATTATGCTTGTTTATCTTCTGTCATAGAGTCAGTGCCAGCAGCGGACTATGTTGAATTCTCCTCACATGATCAAGGACCTTCTTAGTTCACATTTGAGTAACTTTATAAGGGAAATAAATCATCTTGATTCAGCAACAGAGTAACTCCTGCAAAGTGCTGAGTGGACAATAGGATATTGTGCTCTGGCCTACACAGGATTATAGGTGTTCCTGCAGGATCTACCTGTAAGTCTCCAAAAGCCACAGGAACTAGTCAACTGCTCACTGTCAGGCATTTACCTAAGCACATTGGCAAACTGGGAAGGAATGTGGCCAGACACAGCCTCTGTGCCAGATGCACCAGCATCCTTTCTTAAGCTAGCACAGTAAGCTCAGCTTTCTGCATGGATCCTAGGATTTTCAATGAAGTATTTATTATCATCTTGAGCAGTAAGTAACTAGCTATTTGAACAGGTTGTTTGCTCATTTCACAGCTCTTCTGTTTTCCTGCTTGAAGTAAGTGGCATATATAACAGGAGAGATCAGGTGGAGAAGAGTTCTCTAGTCTAAGAATATCCCCTGTCTGAATCTGCAAGCAGATGTCTTGAAATGACTAGATTCTCCTGGGGAATCTATTTCTGCCAGAAACAGCAGATCTGCCTCAGTCTGAGCCTTTTGAGCTCACTCAAGTAAATATGTCACTGTCTTCATAGGTTATTGTGCCCAAGTCATGTTTGCAGCCACAGTCCCCCACCATGAAGATCTTCCACTGCACCTCTAGCCAGCCTGTGAAAATCCAGTTCCTGGCACCTAGTTGTTTATTAGTTTCATATCATCTGATCTGGGAACTGGATGCCACAAAGCAACCCCACCCCTCCCTTTCCAGTCTATACAGGATTCATGCATGCAACACTTTATGTTAATTTGAAGTAAGACATCTCTGCCATACATAGGTTGGAACCATTTTAATTTCAGAGAGTAATTATTCAGCCAGCATAAAAATGCATGAGTCAGATGTAAAAAGGGATGGCTCAGTAAGCAGGCCCAGCAGGGCAGCAGCACTCTGCACTGCCACCTGGGAGAGCCGAGTGCTGGTGGGAGGGCCCTCAGAACCGGCAGGTGATGATTATGTCATGCATGACAGAGGTGGAAGATGCATTTTTACAATGGCAATAGCAGTCATGTGTTGGCATCTTTTAAATGCTTTCTGAACGTTAAGGATTAATTCCGGCCTTTCTATTCCCTTCCTCTGTGAACTCTGAAAATGTGTGAAGTAAAATGCAAATAGGGCAACAAAACCAAAGCATGAGGCAGAGACAGGGAGCTACTGCAGTGTAACCCTCCTTATCACCAGAAAAAGTGCCTCCAGCATTACCTTGGCACATTCAGGGCCAGCAGGATATACGGAGGTCTTATGAGCAAAGGGAGCAGACACATAATTTTGGCATACTTCCCTGTAGCCCTGGGGAGGTCTGTGGTTCCAGCAGCACTTCCTCTCACCCTAGGGGGACAGGAAACCTATTACTGGCTTCGGAATTAAATGCTAAGAAACTATAAACGGTGCATCCATGGGAATCAGCCTCACCCCAAGCATTCAACTGTTTTGCATATCACAGATCTCTAGCTGGGAGATCCTATCGATCTCCTACAGTCAAAATTGTGCACAAAGCCTGACAAAACTCTGCTGGTGCCTCTAAATTTCACCGAGGTGCAGAGCAAAACAGGTTTTTTTAGGGCAAGTGGAAATACAAGACAATGGTGGGCTGACACAACCACTGCTACTTGGAGCCAACAGAGTAGCTGCTGTGGCAAAGGGTAGGGACGGCCATAGGACAGAAGCGCTGTTAACAGTTGGTGATATCCAAACTCTTAGGATCATTATCAACTGGGTGGAGCTGTCCCTCATTCAGGCCCAGAAACAAGTAGTCCTGGAAGCAGCCCCCATCTGTGTGGCTCAGTGGAAGGTTAAACAGCAGGGAGGTGGTAATGCTAATGGCTGGAAATGTGGGGAGCAGCAATGGCTTGGGAACGAAGATAAAGAGGTTTGGGTGAGAGCGTGTGAACAGCTAATTTCATGAGAGAGCAAGGACAGAAATGAGTGGATGAAAGGAGGGTGGATCAGAAGGACTCAGGTTGGTTTGTGATCTATCAAGACGAAGATATACTCTGAAGACATAGCATCAGCTGAGATCACCAAAAAGTGAAGTGATGGAGCTAAGAACATCTTGTTAATTAAGAGATTAGAATACTGCAAACATAAAGCACCAAGTTCATCTACAGTCTAGCTCATTTCCAGCCTCTATTGATTTTCGTGGGATTACAGTATATATTCTGCCCTGAGAGATGTTTAATCAGCTCTTTCGTTCAGATAATGATTTAAGCACTATTCTGTCCCTACTTGTCAACCTCTATACAGGATTAATCCTGCAGGCTGCTTCACATAGGAAAGAATCTTGGGGATGCAAACTATATAGACTATCATCCTGGGGGTCTGGCTTTCTTATTAGAAAACACGAACAACAAAACTAAAATCCATGCTGGACCCAGAATGAATCTATAGCTATTGCTGTGCAGCTCTATGCCTAGCTTTTCAGTTACATGTCTGGCCTCCCAGAAAGATCCTTGGCCCAGACTTTGTGCAGGAAAACAGAATTCATACTTTGCATCTAGATCAACATTACAGTAACATCATTCCTGTGGGCAAAGGCAAACAGGTTTCTGCACACCAGGTGACCTGCAGGAAACTACTGTCTGAGTGCTCTGGGTGCATAGCAATTGTAAGGCACTGTGACTTAGCCTAACTTTCTTTCACTGCAGGCTGAGCTTATACAGGTGTTATGAAGTTCATGTATTGGAAAAGCAAGGTTTATGAGGTTCACAGATAACACAACCTGAACTAGCATAAAAGAGGACTGCTTAACCCCTGGTACTACAGACATACCCACAGAGCCAAAGAGCAGTTTTAAAAAACTGGTCTCTCATCACATTACACAACAGAGTAGTGGCTCCTTGAAGTGACTAAGAGAAGATGCTGCCTCTTGCAATCCTGGTTCAACACAGCAGAGAATAAGGTGTTTGGCAGCAGCTAGAAATGGCAAAGCTGAAATTTATTTTACACAAATTGGAAAACTCCAAAATAACTCCAGCTTCTCTGTATGGGTCACTGTATACTGTTTCTGCCAAAACAAAGCCTGTTTAGGGGATCAAGAATTACATTGGGAATGGTTCAAAGCTACAGCAGGGGAGGTTTGGACATCGGGAAGCATTTCTTTACTGAGAGGGTGGTCAAACACTGGAACAGGCTTCCTAGAGAGGTGGTCGATGCCCCAAGGCTGTCAGTGCTTAAGAGGCATCTGGACAATGCCCTTAACAACACGCTTTAACTTTTGGTCAGCCCTGAAGTGGTCAGACAGTTGGACTAGATGATCATTGTAGGTCCCTTCCAACTGAAATATTCTATTCTGTTCTGTTCTGTTCTATTCTATTCTATCCTATTCTATTCTACATCATTGATTTCACAACAACAGACACAACAAAAAGCACTGTTGACTTGGCAGTTTAAAAAAAAGGATGTAAAATCCCTTTGGTGTACAATGTGCTCTTTTTCCAGATTTCTTTCCAAATCCTCATATCCTTCCCAGGAAAAATACACCAAAGACAAGTCCGTGGAAGTAGGAGGAATGCTACAGAGGGGCTGGTTTCCAATGGGCAGGGGCAGGTATTTGTGAAATGTTTGAGCACAATGTTGTCCAACACAATGAGTTCCAGATTCATAACTGTGAGTTTTAGCTTCTCCATTAAGGATAAATAATAGCCACGCAACATACCTAGAGAAAAGATGTGTGCACAAGTTACAGTATAATCAAAAAGCCAGGTTCTTCCCTATAACCATTTGTACCACCCGATTAGATTGAGCCAACACGTGTGCTTTAGATCAGATGAAAGGATTCATACGTGTCATGTCTCATTTCTTCTGCTGTTGTGTCATTCTGTTCTAACTCAACTCCAGGAACTTTAGCCCCACAGAGTAAAGGCTGCTTGCATTGCGTAGGAGATAGTCCACTGAGGTTGGGGTCCTCTTTATTTCTGGGAGGAAGCTCAGGGCACTGAGCATGCATGGTTCATACAGTGTAAGGAGGAGAAATGGGCAAGCATCACTCCCAGTGTGTGCAACTCACTGCATTAATGGTGTTTTTTGTGGAAAAGCCCACACAGTTCTTTCCTTGTGCATCTGCTGAAGAAAATAAATGCACTTCCTTGGTGCCAAAATGTGGTAGTTGGACTGAATGTTGGTAGATAAAGCTCTCCTTACTCAAATGCAATGCAAGTGCCACACAAATAACCAAGAGTATAAGAAAATCAGCAATGCAGATCTACTTGTTTTATTGGTCTGTCCAGTCAAAGGGTCCTGCCACTTACCAGAGATCACTGTAACTACAGCCCCTCTGCACACAGGCAAGACTAATCTCATGCTGTGGTAAATCCTGGGACACTTGGGCTGAAGGAAGACACAGGGTAGTATGTTCATGCTACAGAGGTCAGAAGGAGGTCAGCTGGCATTAGCAGCTTTTTAGGAATTGTTGTCTCTCAGGCTAGAGCTGGGTCAGGCTCCACTGCTCTGCAGGCAGTGAAGCTTTGAGCATTCAGCAGGCCAAGCAAAGCTCATTAAAAATAAGGAAGAGTGTGGGGACGAGAGTGGAGAGACAAGAGGGCAAGTGAGAAGAACATAGCCAATTGTGGTACAATGGAAATTTTCTTCCGGCTTTAAGTCCAATGGCAGCCATGGTCCTAGTCTTCAGGAGAGGAAACGGGACAAAGGTAGCAGGAGACAAATGTTAAGAAAAAGGAATGGCTGCCACTGAGAGAATTGTTTATTTTGGTCTACTTGCTGCTATTATTACTTTAAATAAATCATCTTTATTTGAGGTTTTTATGTAATGATGTTACTCGGTTGTTGGGCTCTTTCCAATAAGAGTTTAAATGCTTCCTGCTTGTAAGGTGCTGGAGGGTCAAAGACCGATCTTCACATTTGGTCCAAATGAATCAAACAATCTTAAGATAGTCTTCCAAAAAGCTCAGCTTTATGGCAAATACTAGGATAACTTTTTTCCCCAGTTATATCTGATGCAACATTGCTGGGCTCTTCTGCCTACCTCAGCTATACTCTGGAATTACATCTATCAGCGTAACAGAAACAGGTAGAAAGAAATTATTTTGCAAGACTGAAGCAATTACAAGGAATGTAAACAGACTTGCCTTTCTCTCTCCCAAAAATGTTTGGGAACTTTATGGCTGTTTTCATTATCTTCAGAGTTTCAACCTTTAAAGACATCACTGGAACTACTCTGGAAAGCACAATGACCTCTGCTGACTTTGCATGTTGCGGTCTCTGAGGCTGCTCATTGCAAAGGAGAGCCATGAGCCGGCCAGAAGGAGGACTCATGCTCATGTCCTCCGTCAGTGCATGGAAGCATTTTGTTCCTCCACTTGCCACAAGGCTCCACTGACAGTATCTCCACTGCAAAGATTTGTGGTGACTGAACTGGTGGCTAGAGAGACACACGAGGAGGGCAAAACCCCAAAATATCCCTTAAGTCCACTCTTCTCCATCCTCCCGATCTGACTGCAGGCACAAACATCCTGTGAGCTTCACCCTGTTTTCTCTAATTTAAAAGTCAAAATGGAAATATCTTTTCATAAATGCCAGTGAAATAGATAAAACACTAAAAAAGCCTCAAAAATAATGCTTTGTGTTACAGCACACTACTATTTTTAAGAGAAATGATAAATAACCCAGTGAGATTTCTGCCAGATGACACATTTTCATTTCATATTTAGAAAAACAAACTAGCTTGCTGGGTTCTGTACACAAAACAGTGGTGGCTTCCTTTTGATCAGAGCTAAGATCAATGTCAGCCTTATTTGGCTGCCTTGATGGTTTCACTTTCATTCCCAGGTGGACTTTTTGGGGATGATTTTAGGAGCCAGATGTTTTGAAACTGTTCCATGCTCAGATATGTTTAAACCCCACCATTTGTGGTTCTTCTTTCCAGAGAAAAATAATAAACCACTGCCTGGAGCAAATTAATATCTTAAAATGCTCAAGAAATACCAAGAGCAATAAGAAAGACTAGCAACATATTGCTTCATGTTTTAATATAATACATTTCTAAAAAAAAAAATCAGTTGAGGATGTGACTTAATTGGCATATATGCAAACTTTCAGTTCCCTGTGACATAAGACTCCATGCCAAGAACAATCCTAAGGCTAATTTTAGTTATTCCTGTCTATGACTTTCTTCTAAAGTCCACTTTTACCCAGCTGGTATAGCCAGTGGTCAAGTTAAGTTTCTTTTCTATTGGTCACACATTGCTTGTAGCAAGAACACATGGAGATCTTTTAGAACACAATGTTGGCATCCCAAGCTCACAAACCAGGCCACAGGATGTCATGCGAAGGATGCAGCTTTGCCTGATCTGAATCAAGCTGCAGGGGTGTGGTGGAAAAGGAGGAAGCAAGCGTACTGCCCATCTGCTGTGAAGGATCCCTGTGTTAGGCATAGCAGGTCCACAGCTCACAGCCCTGCCAGAAGCAGGAGGGGAGGGAAGAGCAGTGCAGCACTGTAACTGCATGAGAGGCAGGTAACACAGCAGGAGGAGAAGAGGTGGGAGCCACTGAATGCACCTCTACATCCATAGCAGGAGCTTGACAGGCTCATCTGCCTCTCCTGGGAGAATCTCTGCACAGCAGCTGATGACGACTTTCTCCTTTCATAGCATAAACAAGAAAGAAACAACGTGCATCAAAATACGGCCTATTACTCCTAAGTATCTGTACCCATTAAAAACCAGGATTACCCTAGTCACACATAATCATGGTCTGCATATGGGGGCTCTTAGTTACCCTAACACGTGACGAGAAAGCATGGCCTATACTAGATGCTTTGTCTGTACGCCATGAAATCTGTTCTTCAGGGGCGGCGGGGGAGAAAAGCAGAGGTTTTTACTCCAGCCACAGGTTGTGGGCATGCTATGCCAGAGAAGAAAATGGCACAAATTTTTTTCTTCTCTTTTTTTTATAAAGTTGGCAACCAACTGAAAGCAGTGTACTGATGCAGATGCAGAACCAGTAATACTGAGAGTAAACTCATGCCAAGTAATTTGAACACAACTACAAGATGAAATTTTACAGATTGAATAATTAGCAGAAAATTCCACTTTGTTTTCTCACAGAAATTAATGTAGGTAATCTGCTTAAGGCAGGGATGCATGCTCCTAGACATTTGTGCAGAACCTAGTGTATTTGGGGAGCTTCACAACATGATAAGAAACTGCAATTTGGTGAGGAATGTGGAACATTATTGTTGGTTGTTCATTATTTATTTCTGTTTATGCATTCTAAAAAGACACACGTGGGCAAAAAGGGTTCTGGGTAAAATAAAACAACTTAAAATACTGACTCTGTAGTCATAATCTATAGTGAGTTCTGCACGAGAATGGAAATCTGTCTGCAACAGATAGATTACTGCAGTTTCTAGCCCTTTATACAAATAGCACAAAACTCTTCTCATTATATCTATTCATGTTTTATTGCAAGCATATTGTTTGTGTTTATCAGAAAGGATGACTATTCTTGTTATCCTGATCTTTAAAATTAAATTCTCTCTTGTAAAGCATCATATTGGAAAACTTCTAGGACAAATGATCATATTGGAAGTTTTAGGACAGCTGACTACAGCTTATTTCAAACTTATTTTTGCAATTGTTCCAACCAAACTAATTTCTGTCAGTTGAATGATGGTGTATTGAACCAGAGCAGCAAATGCTGTTTAATTTCACATTGTTATTGAACTGTAATATCATTGCTTCATTAACTGAATTTTCTCTATTTAATTCCTCAAGGCAATGTTTTCCTCACGATATAAAAAGCATTTTAAACTACCAATTCATACCACCAGAGGGCAATGGAATAAGGTTGCTTTTACAAGGTACATTAGGAAGAAACAGTGGGCTCTAAATGAAACTCTCTTGCATATTAAAAACCCTTTTACAAAACTCAAAATACATTATCTCATTTATTCAACATTTTCATCATTCTAATTTTCATAGAAAACAAGAAACTGTATTGTACATCAATATACCAAAGAAAATATACCAAAGAGCTACTAGAATATGTGAAAGAAGGCATTCTGGAGAAAATGACAAAGAGAACAGAGCATCAGTAGCAATTCCTGTTGTTCCAGCTCACTGAATTTGTACTCTTAGGTGGTGTGGGATGCTGGGGGTCTAGAAGGAGAAGGAACTGTGATGTTCAGTACATCTGCAGGCAGAGAAAGGTGTTCAACTAACTGTAACTAAGGGCAAACCAGTTAATTTTGAACATCCGTTGATGTGCAACGATCAGGTATAACAGCGCATGATGCCTTTACTACTGCTAGCAAGAAATTTATACACAGAATCTCTTCCAATTGTGTATATGCAAATATTGCCTTGCAGAAGAAACCCAAAACTGTTTATTGTAGAGTTGACTATTTGATTAAACCTAAGGAAGCTGATATGTAACTGATTAAATTACTGATCAAAATTGGGGCAGAGAGAACTACAGGGAAATTGGTAGCTAAAAAAAGGTAGACAATTTCAGAGATTATGTTTATTCTCACAAAACTGAGACTGGACTCTTCATTTCATGTCAGTTGCCTGCAGAGTAACTGGCTTTCCACTTTAGGTTTTAAATAAAACTCAGACTTGAGTTACAAAGAAACGCCATTTGGAGGCAGGCTTGTAAGAGGATGCTTCTGAGAAAGACAGAATTACCATAATCCAGAAAAATAGGATTTTATGCAGAACCAGTATCTAGACAGTCTTGACGTCCATTTAAGATCATCCAGGTCAAATGAGGAAAGGAAGACATTTACCTCAAGACCCATGACAGTAGAAGTTCTAGGCTTCTTACATTGAAACCACAGGGGTACCAGCTTATGAACAAAAGCCCCATTCAGAGTTCTTCAAAGTTTGAGACTGTTTAGTTCCAAAAGCAACTGACTACTTTCGCACATATGAAAACTATTACAGAATTGAAACTCTCCCTGGTTTCAGTATGGTAACATTTATACTAATATAATTAAGAAGGCCCAAAGACCCGTCTGGGATCCCTCGCTGAAACTTAAGAAACGGTAACTTGTGGGGATGCAGTATAAAATGAACAATATAAGATACAGGAATAGTATGTTATCGATGAGGATGGAAGGCACATTCCATCCACGGGTTTGCAAGGTTCAGAAAGCCTGGTAAAATCGGCTACATTTTATAAACATCAGATACAGTAAGTGCTTATTTTGTACAGACAGACAGGAGTTTTTAGAAAATGGCTTGTCAATCAAAAGACAGACAGACAGATAATGAAAATGACTGCAAGCTTTGTGCAGTGGAAGTATGCTCACCAGAGGGAATCAGAAGAGGAATAGCTCAGAAGGCAACAGAATTGCAGCAGTGCTGATGCTTTGCTTTTAGATGCTATCTTCCATCTGAGGAAAGCATTTTACAAAAGGAGGGAAAACATCTGAGAAAATGAAGGGGTAGGATCTGATTTAGCCAAGGTCACACCATGAATCAAAGATTTAGGAACAGAAATCCACATCTGCAACCACCTGATCTGCTGCCCAGACAATGTTTACTACTTATCTTGTTAAAAGCACTGTTTTCACATGACACTCTTATTTTCCTGTCACTGAGAGGGGCTAGTTCCACTCAAACCAGAGCCTACTGGGCTCTCAGTTACACTGAGAGGTGAGTGTTTTGCATGCTGCTGTGTTGTTTAGTGTGTTGCACTCTGTGATCTGAAACTGTCTTTTGCACAAGCTGAATTCACATCCATCCGGAGGTTCTGCTTAGCCATTAGTTGTAATATGTGCACACTGTATATTCCAGTCATTTGTGGGGGCAGCACAGGTGCATTCAGCTTCTAGAGGGGTCAACTTACACTCAGAATCTGCATAGGCTTCAGCAGATTTGCACAAAGCTTGCACACATTAATACCATATTCAAGCAAGGCTTGCAAGTAGTCTGCAGTGCATGTCTGGAGAAGACATCTGTCACTGAATGGCTAAGCAAACTTGCTGCAACTCAAAGGTGAATCTGACCTATATTCTGGGCTCCAGGCTTCTTTCAGATTTCAGTTCAATTCAGCAGAAGTTGATGGCCATGAAAAAGTACGTGATGAGGAGGGGAGAAAAGAGGAAAGCGATTTAGAAACGTGGTCTAGCTGGAATTCCACCACCATTTGATGTTTGAGTACTCAGGCCAGGGTCAAAATAGAGCCAAGATGCATCTTCGAGACACACTGCAATGAGAAACTGCTGACACATCCAACTACTTTCTCACTTTTAATCATGAGGCACCAGCTAGTGATGGTTTCGCTAGCAGTGCAGTGGCACTTGCAGCAACTAAGTCCTTTGCCCTGGCCAAAGCACACTACTTACAGTAATTCTCAAATGCAAACCCAAGATATTAAATGGCAATACACAGAGTGGTTACGAAAGGTCAGAATTGTCCTAGATGGTGCTTAAAATGAGCACTGAAGGCCAAAAGAGCACTGAAGCCTTATGCTTTGGTTTCTTTAATGTTAGAAAGTTGGTAATGCTCTCTTACCTCTGGGGTGCAGTATTGGACAGTTAAAGTAGATTGGAATCCTCTTATAACACAGTAGAGCAGAACAGATGCCCCTTCCAAGTGTCGTTGATTTTGCATTCGTCAAGTTTGACAGGAGCTGCTTTTTATTATTTTTTAAGTCTGGAGGAGAAAACTGTAATACTGTTTACAGTTTCTTAACCTGAAGCACTCAATTTTCCTGAAGTATGTGTTAGGTTTCCTATAGCCTGGACACCTAGAGCTACGTAAAGATACACACAGTAGAGCATTCATTCATAAAAGCGGTCTGGACCTTAGATCATTGTCTGTTCTTTCCATACGAACGGTTCCTCACCTGAACGGAAAACTTAATCAGAAAGGTACAGGATTTACTAGCTATAAATACGGACATGATTCTGTCACATATAAGAACAGTTCTTCCTACAAGTCAGCCTTGCAGTAGTTCGAGTCATATCACCAGTATGAATAGAGAGTGCCACCAAGATGGATTACATGTTAGTAACAGAAAGATTGTGGGGACAGCAGGAAAGGAAAATTAGCCAACACTTGAAGCCATATACAAACATTGTATATTTATGGCTCCAAGTTTAGAAATTTCCCAGGCACTGAATCAACTGTCATCTAAACGGTGCTGACCTAAGGTGAGCTATGCATGTCCCACAGCAGTTAGTACGACTGCTCAGGTAGCTCAAGCTTGAGTTTATGTACCTCTCTGGACTACACTTCAAACCAGAGAACAATTCAGAAAAATGACAATAAATGAACCAGGAGTACAAATAGCAGGACCAGGAATACACAAGATCTCAGCTGCTTTTTCACTTAGGAAGCTAATTCTTAAAAAGACTTATGTCTAATTTTGAAATCCTGTTTTTATAATAAATAAATAAATCCTAAACTAATGCCCTTCCCAGCTTCTTCTCTTCAAAACTAGTATTTTAAGTCTACAAAAATACTCTACCTGCAGCCTTAAGGATGAGTTAACTCAGATTTGAACCCCTTTGCTTGAAGTACCAGTTGGTGTTTAAGTCCCTTAGTATTGCTTATCCCTCCCAATCTCTCCTTGCAATCTTGGCAAAATAGCCATATCTCTCAGGGGACTGATCCTAAAGGCTATCTGAGTGAGAGTTTAATGAGGGAACTGGGGCTGTTTATCCTGGAGAAAAGGAGGCTGAGGGGAGACCTCATCGCTCTCTACAACTACCTGAAAGGAGGTTGTAGCGAGGTGGGTGTTGGTCTCTTCTCCCAAGTAACTAGTGATAGGACGAGAGGAAATGGCCTCAAGTTGTGCCAGGGGAGGTTTAAATCGGGTATTAGAAAAATTTCTTCACCGAAAGGGTTGTCAAGCATTGGAACAGGCTGCCCAGGGAAGTGGTTGAGTCACCATCCCTGGAGGTATTTAAAAGACATGTAGATATAGTGCTCAGGGACATGGTTTAGTGGTGGACTTGGCAGTGATAGGTTAACGGTTGGACTTGATCTTAAAGGTCTTTTCCAACCTAAACTATTCTATAATTCTAACTGCACTTTTAAGTCTCTCCCATGCTGTCAATTTAGCTTAATTAAACTTGGACAACCTGACTGTACCTATTCCTTCTTCTCAAATCTCTCTCCCGGTCCTTGCCTTCGAACTTCATGATGCAGAGTTGTGGTGTTGTAATCATGAATGATTTGTCTGAAAAGGGAACTGGAAAGAGATGATTCTCAATGACCTCTAGGCAAAGACATCTTTGTGTGGAATCTGTCACATAGGCCTGCTCTATCAACATCTCTGTTCAGAACTTTACATAAAGAAAAGAGTGGAGGGTATGGGAAAATGATCCAGCTCACTGATCCTTCTAAAACCACACATTTTCTAGCAGGACTTGTCTGACGTAATAGCTTTGAGCTCTGCAGTCTAATAGCATATCTGTTTGTTACTTTTCATTAGCAAACAACAGCAGCAAGCCTTGGCACTTGACATTTCAGGTAGTATTGCTCTCTACATGCCTGCAAGCTCAGGCGCTTTTCTTATGAATGTTTCCAGCACATTTACGTTGCTGCAATAAAGTACAATCAGATTCCCCCTCTCCAAATTAGTTTTGCAAACATTTCATTATTTAATATTTTAAATGAGAAATTGCTGAGCTAAATGGAATCCCAGATTATGGGTTTTATAAAACTTAATATCATAAAATCTAGCAGAGTGTTTCAAAGATATTTTTTATTCCAAATGGAATAACAGTGTGTTAAAGAAGACAAACAATCCCTGCACGGTTTGCAACCCATGCAGTGGATTTTTTTTAAGTACATAGTTTCTGAGGAGTTAAGCTACATCCAAAACAAAACAAGAAAGATACAAAAACTTCTTTCAGTTTTGATTTTCTAAGTAACATAGTTAAAGAAATGTTTTACACCTTCCAGTTTTAAAATTTCATCTGTGCCTAAAATAACTCTAAAGAGTCAATCAATGGCAATAAAGTTGAAAACTAGGAGAGTAGATGTGACCAACAGAACAGATCTTTTTGCTGGTCTGGAATAAGGTGGACAAGAAATGTGGGGCTCCTACTTAGCATTCTTGCTTCATTCTCTTTCTGTTATCGTAGTGTTTTCTCAGTTTAGCCCTTAATTAGTCCTTAGACAAACTCATCTCAAACGTGTGCCTCAGGCTGTGACAGAGACATAAACGCAGTAATGAGCTTTTTGGTTAACCTCTCTACAGGGGGAACAAGGCTCTCCAGCTTCCTGTCATGGACAGGTAATAGAAAATCTTTTTTGGTGCCATAGCAAAGATTTGTGATTTGACAACTGAATTCTGAATATCTGAATTCTGTCCCTGAGCTATACGAGCTTCGAGGCTACCTGAGCAGAAAACTAGACCACCACCTTGGAGAACTGCTGGGGTCTTGCTACAAAATGGCTTTCACTGCTGAGCATTATAGAACAATCTGTTAGTATCTTTTACTTATCACTGAAAATGCACGCACTAGCGGCCCCTTTAAGGTTTAAACATTCAGGTCAGCATCCTAAGAACCACTGGAAAAACTTCCTAGCAACACCTCCTGTCACTATGGTAATGTGTTGCAGGATCACTGAATGGAGACCTGTCACTATATAACAGGATGGCATTTTTTTGTAGTTGCAAGAGATTTCTTTTTGTAGTTGCAAGAGATTTCCTCTTCATAGCATAAAGGAAATATGTAGCTCTAACTAGAAAAAAGACTTCTGTAAAATGTAACAGAAAAGAATATATAGTGTGTATGAGAGTGAGAGAGAGGGAGAAAGTATGGAAGAGATTTGCCTGAGGTTCCAGAATTTCTAAGGTCAATGCTGCTTGAAGACCCATGTGATGTGTGGTAGCCCATGGCTGTTTTTTTAATAGATTTTGGATTTAGAACCCAGAAGAAAGAGTTGTTGAGCTTTAATCAGGTTCAGCCACGTGGCCAAGCCTGCTTACAGCATATGCTAATTTAAATGCTTGGATTTCATGCAGATAGTTTCTCATTCAGAGTAATGAGATTTTGAAGCTATTACAAAGATGTTGCAAATGCTCCACCTGCCCAACCAGCATATATTTTCCCAGTTTTTGTATTGTACAGTTATGAACATTTTAATGACTATTTTTCTACAGTACAAACAAGAGCCATATGCCTTTTTTAGTTGTAAATGACAGCCTTAATTTTCACCTGTGTTTGCTTAAACAAAGCACTCTTCCCACAGTGAAGAGGAAAGGATGGAGAATGGAAATATTTCTTCTAGAGATGCTAAGTAACAAAAATTGACAATTAGATGTAGATTACAGTTAGCACTCAGACGTCTTGACAACATCCATTGCACAAACAAAAGTATGTGCTGGATTCCACAACTTAACAAAGCTGAGAAGCAGCCTAAATACCAAGCAGCATGAATTTGCATTTAAAGTTCCAAGCGTAGCCATGTTGTGAATGTGTATTAGGGAAAGACTCTGTCCTGGTTTCGGCAGGGACTACTTTGCTACTAGGCAAAGACAGACAGATAAATTCCATGAATTTTACCTTCTTCTTGACAGCAGGTAAGTCTGAGAGATGTTGTATAGGAGAGCTCAGTCCTTCCTTGTTGGGTTTTTGTTTGTCATGCACAGATGGATCCCACATAGTGAACGTGATGTCTAGTACTCTGAACAGCAATATTATATTAAAATTCTGCAATGTTAAACACACCTAGTAGAGGTATATTTGCATTATCCCTCCCCATCAATGTCATCCTGGGATATCCTATCTTACCACATCTTGTTTGTGCCATTGCTCAACCATTAGTAATGGAAACAATTCTGCTTTTCTAGTACACTGGAAAGTAACTAAGGTCTTATGCACATTTAAATAGGTTATTTTAGACACTATGAGTGTCTAAATAGGTTATGTAGATACTATGAGTCCACATTCATCTTAGTATGTTTTAACATACATGGCAAGTCTTACAGAAGTCCAGATACTGAACTTATAAATACCACAATTAATGATGCATTAGATTCACTCTCCTGGCACTGGGGTCCCTATTCGCATGACCAGAGCAGAAACTTCTCTACAGCTGGAAATGTATCAAGCCTGGGTTTCAACACAGTGAAGGGACCAGGATAATACAATACTTCCAAAAGTTCTGGCAAAGAAGCACTCCACAGGCTGCAGTGCATAGGTCGTCTAGGTACTAATCAACTTCTACCCTTTCCCTACCCAGGCACAGCTTTTGGCTATGTAATGTGGTCGGAACTACCCAGCCTTCACTGTTATAATGGCACCTCTTCCTTAGTGAAGGACCTTCTCTCATTGAGGTATTCTTCCTTCTTTGCCTGAAAAGACCCTTGTTACCCAGACTCCCTAATCCACTTTGATCCTGGCAGGTCTGCTAGCTTCCCACCTTCTCTGTGGTTGACTTGCAGTCCTGCTTTTCTTCCCTCCCAAGTCTTTAGATGATAAGGCTGCAATGATACTGATCTATGCTGGTGATCCAGCACAGCTACTAGAAGAATGTTGCCCTGTTTCATCAAGTGCAAGCCAACTAAGAAAAGGCAGAGGCTGGAGAAATCGGAGCTTATTATAAAAACACACTATCAAAGTGAAAAAGACAAAATCAACAGAGAAATCTTATTTAGAGGAATGTAAAAGGCAGTTCTCCAAGGCATAGATGTGAATTCAGTTGGCTGGACTAGTATTTTAAACTAATTATCAAGTTATTTAGCAACATTGAAGCATTGTAAGAGCAAGATCTTCAGAGGAGATTAGAATGAATGGAAAATAAACCTCAGGAAAAAATCCAAGTGCCCTACATTTCCTCTTCCTACAGAAGAACCCTCGAAGCTGACGTCTTAGTGTATTTTTTGACCAGCCTTAGAGAGAAATCAGTACCTTTAGTTCTCGTATGAACATAGTGTTCACTTTTGTTCTCATCTCAAATTGTCCTTGCTGCTCTTATGACCATCTACATACATAAATACAGTAACTATGAAAATATTCTTCACAGCATGTGCAGATGTAACTGTGTAAACAGCTGTGGTACTTGCAGGTACAAATACAGATAGTGACAACACACATGCTTTTGCATAAAGGATAAGGATCCATTTTCCAGATGCTGCCTAGCCAGCAAGATCACTTTCCCTTGTTTCCAATGTTATCTCACTGGATATGGTGTACATGTCCTCCCTTTACTCTTTTGATTTCATTGCTAAGTTAAATAATAAAAATCATAAATCTCCGTCTGAACTTGACAATATCTCAGGTTTGACAGGACGGCTTCATTCTGACCTTTCTGCCTACACCTTAGGGACAGTCTATCCATTATGCTTCTGAGAAGTCTGACTTCTACACTGAGTCAGCAGGATGGCTCTTTTATCAATCAAGTACCTCCAAAGAGCCAATTCGCTGTATGGCAGCTTGTGGATAATCTCTGCCTGCAAACGGTCTGCAACAGACCAAAGTTCAGTGGTCATTCTGCAAGCCAAGTAAAATACAGACCCTTTGCTCTGTTCAGAAAGCATAGAGACTGGCTGTAATTAGCCAGCTGAAATTTTTTTTGCTAAGCGTGAGTGAATGAGGAGGTACAACAGGGATGAAGTACAGGCCAAACAAGATTATAGTGATGCCATTAGTTTGCAGAAGAATATCCTACATTTGACAGGCACAGCTTTCTGCTCCCAGTAATGATTGTTTGAGCTGCAGTATGCTCTTAGACGTAAGTTGTTTCTCAAATCACAAGTGACATTAATTGTTTCCACATCTCTTGGCATCTCTTGTAGGCTTCTCCTCTCATTACAGAGTTCCCTCAGTTCCCCATGCCTCTGACATCTGGACTGAATCACTTCAGGTGATTCTGCACTGAATGCATTTTAAGACACTAAAGAGAGAAATCCACAAAGGAGATGACTGAATGTTTACTAGGTAAGGGTTTATGAGGAGCAGAAGTTACATCGATTTTTCAACTGGTTGTGCTTGCTACAATGATTTCCTCTTTGCTTCCACATTGAAGTTCTGGCCTATACAGTCTTAAGAGACAGCCTAAAGAGATCACCTGTCTGTCAGTGACCTACATGACAGTTAAGGTCAGACAGTACCTTAAGATACTTAATTTCCTATTCAGACACAAAAGGATGCTGTTATTTATCCTCTGCAAAAGACCTCCACTTACAATATAAGCTTCTTCTAAATTGACTAACAGGTTTTGTTGATATCTATGCTCAGTGAAAGACTTCTCTTTTGTTCCTCAGGAGATCATCTTTTGCAGATACTGGGGCAGGAACTGGTTTTGGGAAGACTGATCTTTTCTTTTGACCTTAGAAAAGGGCAAATGTTTGTGTGATGTACCCTTTCCTGAGATGAAAAACAAATTATAAAAAAAATTATAAAATTATTAAGCAAAGTTATTTTCAAATTAGAGGCTGATAACATTTTTTTAACATAATGGAAATTACTTGAATTACTAGGGTATCTTGGAGCAACTAAGTTTCAGTGTGCAGTGTTCCAGCAGATTTTATGTTGCTTTTATTACTCTGCATGACATTCTTCTGCAGACTGCTGGTATCTGTTCTAGGTACCCACTGTTTAACTAAAATAATAATAATAATAATAAACTAAAAGAAGACTCCTGTGCATTTTCAGTACTGAGCAGAAAGACAAAGAGGAAAAGAAAGACATCTGCACACATAAAACCACCTGTTACCCTGACCATATCTGACAATCTGAAGTTTGGTACCTCAATCTTAACACCAGGAGCACCTGGGAAACCTGAACTACCCACTTCAGTCATTGAGCATCTTGAATCAGTTTTGAGTGATGCCTGCTAGCTGTCACACAGAGCAGCATGATCTCCTCAGTCAAAATGAGCAAAGTAATGGAAAGAGAGCCCTAATGGGGAGCACTTGCATGCAGATGACTGGAGCACAGGGTAACACCAGGACTCATCTTTAAAAATGCACACTATTTAGTCTGTATAATATGCATATATATGGACAATAGCAAAATTATGATTCAGCTGTCTGTCATTGACTGGATAGCTTGTTACAGTTCAGAGGACTTTATAAAGTCAGTGATGCAATCATCTTTGGCACAACAGATGATAAAAACATCTTCTGCCTAACTATTATAGCCTGTCAGTAAACAACACTTCTATTGATCCACTAACTTCGATGGCTTCTGAGTAGTTACGGTCTTCCAAGTTATTGATCTACAAACCAAATGTTGACAAAGTGGACTGTGTCAAGTGCTGCTTCTTCGCAGCTTCAGAGTTATTAGTTTGCTAAGTAGAAGGAGATATTCTGATTTTGCCTATGTGACTCAGAAGCCCTAATTGTGTCATTAACTTTTGTTAGAATAGTTGATTTCTGTTTAAATTCAGCAATGGCTTGAGAGGGTGTTCGATGTAGAAACAGGAGACGTGTCATCTCTGTCCTGCTTTACTGCATCTCACTCTGCTGACTCATTTCCATCCTCTGTACCTTCATTTGTAAACTAAGTACAAACATTCCAAGATTTATAAGGCCAAAGGAACAGTTACATTAAGCCCAGCGGTTTGTGTTTGACTAAGCATATCTTCCACATAATTAATTATGTAAGATAATTTTGTTCATCATCCTCTAAGATCTATGGGTGAAAAATGCTATATAAGACCTATTGTAATTATAGAAAAATTCTATTAAATCAAAAAAGGAAGAATTAAACTGAAAGTCCTTGTTGATGTCATCTCTCTTAACTCACTAACATTTTATTTTAAATCCTCCAGAGTTAAATGTCTTTTTGAATATAGAGGTATATAGGATTTCAGTACTGAATGAGGTCTATGGCCAACACAGTAAAGCAAATATTAAAGAACTATGTTTATAATAATTCAAATTATTACAAACTGAATAGCAGATAGTAATCTTTCAGATATTCTCATCCTGTTCTAACAGATTCTCCAGAAAATTTGAAGAATTTTTTTTTCAAATATTCAGTTTACTGTTAATTTAGTATTAGTAAACAACAAAATGTTTATTTTCATAGTTTCTTATTCTCATATCTTTAATGAAAAAATCGTTCCAAATTTCTTCTAGGTCTAAAGGTCAGATTGACATCCAATTATATCACCAAGTGTATGAAGACAGGCCCATTTCCAAGCTCTGCTTCTGAAACTTTTTCTTGTGTGATTCATTTTACAGCAATAAATGTTCCATATAGCTATAATCTTAGTGAATTAGTTGCTGCTTATTTTCTCTTATTTATCTCCCTTGAAAAATGTTGACGGAATAGTCATGCTCTAATAGGTGGTTTAGAATCTCTATAATAATCTCTCTCTCTTCTTTAAGACTAATTCATTTTATTAAGTTTTTGGTTTGAAACTAGCTAAGATCCAGATTCTTCCATCCTTCATCATGAATGCCACTGGAGTCATATATCCTAATAAAATAATGTTTTAGTTAGTTTAGTTGGGAGCTAACTAGAGGAACAGGAAGTTAATTCAAAGTTTTTTCAGCTTGTGCTGTAACTTCAGAAGTTTTTAACTGAGATGCCTGCATTTCTATAGCAACTTCTTTCAACCTTTTTTCTGCAGGAGAGACACAGGGAAGAAGGAAAGAGAACAACAAAATATTTAACTTAAAGTCTGGTATCTCCCTATTTTTTATACTTCAGAGGTAATAAGCAAACTTACAGTTTGGCAGGATTTAAAGCATCAGTATCAGTTTGTAATGTTTTACGAGGATCTCTTAGTACTCTACTACAGGTGATAAATTTTCTTTGTGCTAAAATTAGCAGTTTTATATCTTAGTCAAGTTATAGAATGATTTAGCAAACTCAGAGAGACTACAATAGCACCTAAAAATTAATCCAACTAAGTAAATCAATGAACACTTATTATAGACTATATTACTATTAATGTAACTTATGAAATAGAAAGAAAAAAAAAACAAGAAAAGCTATTGAAATATATAAATAAAAGCTGATAAGCTTAAACCACTCCTCAGAGCTTAACTATCTCAAGTTGAGACTGATGAAAGAGGATCTGAGAAATTCCAAAAAGCAGCTCAAGCAATAAACACTGTGGAACACTTTGTAAATGATTCAAACAATCATTTAGTCAGGTCCTCTCAGTCCTGATCTCTCACTGCCTGTGCCTTCAGGGGCTGGATGGGATGTGTAGGTTTGCTGTTTATCACCTCGGGGGCAGGGAGGGGGGTATGTTGTATATCACTCATCAAAAGCAAACAACTTCAAACAACCAAGCAACACTGCCAGACTCTTTGACATTATCTATATACAGGAGCCAAGGCTTTTGTATAGTGTCACTGATTTCAGTGGAACTAAGCCAATTTACACTAACTGGGGATTTGGTTTGATATGGCTTTTATAAAGCTAGCGAAGAAAAAATGAAAAGTTTCCACTAGCCAGCTCCAGATTATCTTCCCTGATCACTATGGAAGAAAGGAATATACATTTCTTTCCATGCTGTTTTTGTAACTGCATTGCCAAACAATCTGTAAAAGATGCTAACGATGCCATAAGCCTTGCATTTTGGTAAAATAACCTCACTCTAGCTACGATGAAAGAGACAACACTGGTAGGAAAACCTAACAATAAGCTGTTGTCTCCAGTCAAGTTTGGGAGTGTTTAGTTTGCACTGCAGCTCAGCGTGCAAAGGCTGTGTATTATTAGAAATTGCTCATATGGTCTGTATTCCCACCTGTGAACGTCTGGTGGGACCTCCTGATCACGGCATTGTCTTCATTTAGTATGAGATCTTCAGCACCAACGATTCACAGTGTTGTTTTCAGTAAATAATCATCGGAACCTGAGCTTACTCCTACCCTTTGCATCTGTGTCCATTTTCCCTAAAGGTGTCAGATCTCTTACCCGCCAAATATCTCCACTCTTAGCACTGAAAGAAGCTTGTAAAGCTAGCAGGCATGGCAGCTTCTCCATCACTGACAAGATTGTTATCCTAAGTCAACTGTTGAGAATGAGTCATTTCACAATGAAATAAAATGTTTACATTTCTCTTTAACCATATTGTTTTCATTTATATTGTACCTGCTGTTTTGTTTTGGTCCTTGTAGCTCTATGCTATAGAAGTAAAAACCACCAAAAAGACGCTCTCATCAGACCTCAACTCAGAAATTAAAAAAACATGATAGAAGCAGGTGAATCAATTTAATTTGTACTACAGGTCCAGGTAACTTATTTGCATTCATTTCTCAATATTACTGAAGTTTTGCACACTCCTCTTTTCAGAGCTTTCTTTGTCTCCTTTGAAATTCAGTGACTGCTCTCATATTGCCTCAAGTGCTTGGAAAAATCTCACTTCCCATGTGGAAGGATTCTCCCCCTCTCTTTCAAAATACACCTTCAATCTTACCTCTCTTTTCCCCAGAGTGATAGGAAAAGCGCCATTTCTATTCTGGTTTGCAAAAGGCACCTAGCTTTTAGGAGAGAAGAGACTGCCATTTCCACACAAACCTGACTCCTCAGAAAAACTGTACTGTTCTTAGTTTCACACCTTGTAGTTGGAAGAAGTCATAGTAAGGATATTAGAATTGGTGAAAATATTTCTTTGCTGCCCTATATATTTCTCAATAATGTGTAAGACTTTCTCTCCATAGCCTGTGAAAGTGCAGGGTAGCTGCAATCACAGAGACAAACACACACACTGTGGTGTCTCTTTGAAGCTCTGCAGTTTCTGCTATTGTTGTTCTCTTCATCCAGGTATACCTTTCTGTTTCAAGTCTGCAGGAAACATAACACTTAACCTTATGAAAGGGTTCTGTATTGCACCTCCTGTTTCAAAGTGGAAGGCTGTAGTGGCCCTTTAGTTTCAGGTCTCACAGATAGTTTCCCTCAGGCAGGCTGACAGCATTCTTTCCATCTGGAACCTTCAGAGCTTAATAATTTCTGAATGTCACGTTCATTTCCAATATGCCTAGCCATATCTCAATACATATTTTTACTCCTTCTGTTTACAATAAAAATGCATATAAAGTTTCAGTAAATATATTAACAAGATGGTATGTGGAGCACATTATACCATAAAATCACAGCAATCAGATTAGAAAATAATTTTTATGTTCAATAGGAAGAAAAAGAAGCAGCAAAGCAGGAAGGAGCATAGAGTAGAAGAAAATAAGAGGAAGAGGAGGAGAAAATACTTCAGTTATGAATGCAAGACAAAAGCAGTAACGTCTATAATTAAATTATTCTTCCATTAACATGTCATCTATACAGTGTTTTCTCATATAAAGTAATTTCACTTAATGTTGTGATTTCTTCTTCCAGGAGTTTTTCTGATTTTCAGTATCTTAATATTTTCCACTCATAATGCTTATAGCTATCCATGCTGGATTGTCATTGACATGACATCAGTTACACCTGTTGTAAACTCGAAAAAAACTCCCTCTTTTCTTCCAGAGGTCTCACTTCATTCTTCACATTCTTACTGCAGGAATCTCTTACTCTCTCTTACCTAAAAACCTGACTCTCCAAAGACTCTCCCTTCTGACTGCTCTGTTTGTAACACAGGCCTTAATCCAGCAAAGTAAAAATAAATACAGTCTATCATGAATAAATTAAAGTACATGGCATCAAATATGTACATTGGTTTCCACTGAATCAGACCTTGCAGTATTGTGTCAATAATCAAGACATTATTGCATAGATATTTGTATTCTTCTCCAAAATTCAAATGCACAAATTGCACAACCGTTCTTCTGAAAATCTGACCCTAATCTCAAGTGTATATTTCAAAGTTCAGTTTATCAGATTGCCGTAACAGAATATGGTATTTACTACTGGCAGTGTCATTCTGCAGGTATTTTTATTCTCGTGAATCTCTAGTTCTCGATTTTGCACTGAGGTATTTAAAAGAGATGAGTTAAAATGTGAAAATCACTTTCATTATTAGGACTCATAAAAACTAGCAGATTGAAACAACTAACAGATTTTTCCTGTTGCTCCTAAAATATTTTATTTTTAACTATATAGTGTAATTATATGTCCAACAGATGAATTCAACTATCTAAAGTCCATACACTCCTGTTCAGACTTCAACTGAATCATGAAATCTTTATTATGCTAATAAGGAATGAAGAATTGTACTTAAAAACAGTGTCAGTTCTGCATATTTATTAATTCTTTATTAGCATACATCAAATACTGAGATAGTCCCAAGATAACACTGAGAGTTAATCTGTTAAACATAGTTTACAGTGCAGTGGAGATCTGTATCATTCCACTGGAAAGAGCAGGAATGCAAAGTAGCCCTTTCCAGCCCCATCTACAAAAAGGCTGCAATTCTACTTGGCATTTTCATGAGCTGCCCAAGGCAGGGAGAACTCCTGAGCCACTCCGTCCTCTGCTCATGTATAAAAGAGAACCTAGCTCCAAGCAAGCACCTGAAGATTTGGTTCCCCAAGAAAGGTACTTTGCCTTCATTACAACTGGTAGAGAGAAACAACTTCCAGTCGTCTTTTGACTCTCAAGAAAATTATTAATTAGGTCAACTTTTAAAAGAAAATCAATTGTGTCTTTGAAATGAAATAACAAATAAATGTTGTTAGAAATTCCTTTAAAAGATCCTATTTTCTTCCTAAAAGCATATGTGGTTTTGCTTTGATAATCGGGGGGGGGGGGGGGGGAATCATCTGCAAAAAAACAAGGCACCTAAGAGTCAAGAGAAGCTTGTAATTGTACAGAGGAAGCTTTGTCTACGAATACTGAGTATTAATCTTAGATCTAATCCTATAGAATAGCCTATTAGTATCAAGCAGGATGTTTAAATACTTTCCAATTTCCCTCTTAACAGGATTATCCATCAAGATTACATTTTATCTCTTTCATTATTCACTCTGGTGATGAAACTGCCTTCCTCTCCTATCACAAATGACCTGCAAATATCCGGGCTGGTCAGTGGTGATCAACAGTATGTCATTTCATTGTGTGCAGATGGCAGCAGTGCTGGAACCAGAAATTTCACTGCAAACTCTCCTGAGAATAGCATATTAAAATGTTGCCTTTGTGGAGGGCTGATGTGGATGTGGTAGGCCACTTACCATTTAAATAAATGTTGACATACTTAAAGGTTTTAAATATATCAACATTTAATTTACAAAATGACATGGGAGTGTGTGATATGTGTATACTGGTACTATAACACACCATGGCTGTGAAAAATAAAAAGCAGTAGTTGATGCCACATCAACATAAACAATGTTATTTCTGTAGCTGCTCCTTGTGCATTGTGCTATTTTTCTAAACACCTTAACCATGAAAATCTGCAGGATGCACTTAATATATTCAAAACACAGAAATGCTTCCCCACCCTGCTGTCATAGTGTCATGGTATCCAGAGGGAAGGCATCAGGCAAACAATAATCTTCTTGAAGAACACTAGCATTATCTAGTAAACAGTTAAAAAATAAGGAGGAAAATGAAGTTGACACTTCTGAAGTGCAAACATGACAAAAGGGACAGGTGCCATATTCAAGCACTACTATTGCAAGAAAAAGTGAGTATGAGTAGTTGCAGTGAGTACCTTATAGCCCAGAATAAAGCCTCCATGTTCTTTCACTGAATTTTCTTCACTACAGTGTAGATCCCATTTAAATAAACGGTAAATGGTATTTTCATCTTTAAAAAATAAAAGACAAACAAGAGGCATTACTAATAACAATAGATCTTGCTGGCTACTATGTATCTCAGCAGGGTCAGATATATCTGTAGATAAAACACTTACTGTAAATAAAGGCAAAATTGGGTACTAAAAGGATGACTTTGGTGTTCAGAAAATCCTCTGAACAAGACCCTGACAATGAAAATGACCTTCCTGTTTGTGAGGAACGGCTCACTGCTGTAAATGTATTCTAGTGGTAATTCTAAAAGCACATTTCTAATACAGAAACTTGCAAGTCAGACTGATTTCCTGAATCCTTCACAAGAGATTGGGTGTGTCTGTTCAGAAGAGTGTAAACACAAATTATAATAAATAATTAGCAGCACACCTTGAGAACAGAGAATCCTCTTTTCCAGTGATACAGTAGTTTTCCAAGTCTTACTTGTCAGAAGGGAGAAGAATCCATTAAAGAAACCAGACCAATAAATCCAAACCATTCACTGCTACAGAAAATTTCTGACTTGTCTGTCTAAATCTGACAGAAATGAAGTTGTTTGTGAGTGTAACATAGCCTTACAACAATTTCCTGGTAATTGTGAAATTTGAATACCACTTTGTACAGAATGCCATCGTAGGGAGCAATTTCATCTCAATAACCCCAGCACATTTCTCTGCTTCCAGATGCTTGGAAATTTTTCTGTTGAGTAACTATCCACAATTTCTCTCTTAAGATCTTCAGATTGGATCATTATGTGTTTTTCCTTTAGGATTTTCAAATTTTGCTCTAAAAACTTGGAGGTCTTGAGTTATATTCCCTTCAGAATCCTGTTCAAGCAGTTCCTTGCTTTCATTATTTGTAGTTAGTTGAAAATATGCCTCAGGACTTCCTGTCTGTGCTTGCTTTTCACACTTAACAATCAATTGTGTAACAGCATTATCATTTTCTGAAATGTAGATGGTGCCTTACACAAATGTAATGGAAATCCCAATTACCACAGATCCAAGAAGCCACTTGAAAACCTAACAATTGTCAGTTTTCTTGTTTCAGCCATTTTTTACATTTTACTCAGTGCTCTACAAACACAATTAGACTATGTTACGAAAAGAACTGCCATTCTGCATGTGCTTACACTGATTAAGATTATAAGATTAATTTTGAAATAGACTCAGAACACACTGCTGTTCTTAATTTTTAAAACAGTATTTCTTCCAGTGTTTCTCTTCCTCACCTCATTCACCTTGCTCTGTAAAGCCAGTCCAAGGAATTTTGAGGGAAACATTTAGTTTTAGCAAATAAAGGATGAATTAACTGAAAAAAGTTAATAGGTATGATGAAGCTTTTATAATCTTTCATTTTCCACGAGTATTATACACTTCACCTTTCTCTTGTGCCTTTGTTACTAAGCGTGTCTGAAATTAATCTCATTGTCCTGTCCGGCATTTGCTTCTCTTCATTGACAAGTTCTTTTCTTTCATACTTAGCAGAGCATTACACAGCCCACCATTCTCATCAAGTTCATCACATATCAAGAACTCACTGCTACTTATTTTAATCCTGAAAGACCCAGGTCAGTGTACCTTGCTACTCAGACAATACTGAAGGAAAGTCACATAAATAAAAACATAGCAAAGAGAAGTGCAGTCTTTCTGTGGTTTTTTAACATAACTGACGCAACCAAAACTTTTTGCTTGCATGCATAGCTGATAATCTCTCCCTGAGCAATTTTCATGATGTAATAGTCATATTTAAGGACCCTACTCTGGCCTACAGTAATTCTTAGCTTATGTGGTTTTACCATAATGATTGTCCAGTCACCTAGCAGCATATTTGTTTAATAGCAACCTCACTATCTTGGCAAACACAAAGGTGTTTTAATTTCTTGCTGCCACATGAAAATCATGTAATTAATTTCTTGATGCTATGTAAAAGCCATGTAATTCATAATTCTTTTTATATCCTATTGGAATCCTTGTCAATAGGCGATACCATCTGTAATGTATACTGGTTTATTAAAGTAATCCAGTCCTTAAAGCTTATTTTTTGCATCCTGTACAGGGCAACTAGGCAAGTTCTAGGTCTGTTGGATAATACTGGGATAATACTGTATGCTTCAACTTACTGTCCCAGCCTTTGCATTCAAAAGCATGCCATTTCTCCACTGAAGTCATGTCAAATCCCTTTGAGATGCAGGTGTCTGCGTTACTGTATAAAACAACTCTTTTCATCCTGGGCAACTGTAATCTTCTTATCTCTGCTTATTTTTTGTGGTTAGGTGCCTGTCTGGAAATGCAGGCCATAACTTTATGTCTGTCTTGAGCCAAATAAGTCAGCAATGCTGCCAAACAAGCAGTCTTACCTTCTCGTTGTTCCCGGCTCTGCAACATTTTCTTTGTCATGGTGCAAGTGCTTTCCCAGCCACAAAGCGAAGCACCTGGCAAAACTAGCACAGGCAAAAAGTAGTGTTAGTTCACTGGCTGATAGGGTTCACTGACTACATGAACACCTGTGCTAGGACAGACAACAGGCTGATAGCAGCAGTGAATTAGGAGAGCAGGACAACTTTGTTTTGACAATGCTAGCTTATGCCAAATTAAACCATCTACCTCAGCTTTAGTTTGTTTATTTCTGGAGTCACAAACCACTCTTCAGTCAAACTTTGTACATCTATCAAGAAATCCAACCAAGACTTCATTGCCGCAGTCTTATTGGAGCTTTGTCCTATTGCTCAGTAACAATGATTCTGCAATTCTTGGAAAATTGTGGAGAAAAGTAGGTAGTTTTATGCATTTGTTCCTTTTATAAAAGGATACAACAACCCTCTTGCCTGACACCACTGATTTGTGTTGTGATCTCTTTATCTCTTAATGAACAACGTTTGTCCTTGTATCCAATCATCTTTCTTTCATGTTCTATTTTAATTAGGTGAACTCCTCATTTTTTATAGCTCACAGAATTTTACTTGTGAAACAGAATTTTTACTATCCTTGCAAGTACTTGCTATTTCCAAATTCATGTCCATCTTTCCTATATATTATACATTTACATTAATACCTAAGTCTCACAGGAACAATTTGTAATCTTACAAATTTTCTTCAGCATTTCAGGAAGGCAGTTTTCAATTCATTCTGTCCGTACAGAATGCAGAAGAATTCTGCCTTCTTAACTGGCAGAATGCCTTCCAGTCACTTGGTGAGTGAGGAAATTCTGACATACCTCCTTCCACTGCACTGCCAGCTCCTGCTCTGATAGTACAAGTGTCAACAAATGTCATATCAACGAAGACTTTGTAGATTGTCTGCACTATAGTGTAACTGAATCAGAGGTTATCAATGTCTGGAAATTTAGTCTAAAAGCCAAGTACAGATATCTTTAATAGGATTTCTGTAGGAGCATGATAAAAGTAATTGTTTTAGTAATATCTTGTCTGAAATTAAACATAGTGCCTTACTGCAAAAGGGGAAGGAGAAATGAAATGTCTTGTATATAGCACATGCAGAATGATGAAAAATGTGTAAATGTAACAATAAATGACAAAAGAGTACGATTACCTAACAGATACCTTCATTCATCTCGAATATTGGTGAACTAGTTCCAAATACAGAAAAATGAGTCATTCATGGGAAAACACCTATCCATGTAAACCGTCTGAGAATGCCAAGAAGTTTTCTGTGTTCCCTTAGTAAGCTGTGTTTTCTAAATGAATGATAATAAAGTCTATATCTTGTAAGCATTTTTATAAGCTCTCAAGTAACTTACAGTATACTATTTAAATGTAGATTGCCTTTTTACAGTGTGACTTCTGAACAAAGAAAAATTATTGGCCTTTTGATACCATAGGAATTCCCTAAAGGGACAATCCTATCAAAGCAGGTTGTCATTATTTTATGAGCTGCTTCTCCCCCCAACATAAATGCCATTTCTTTAAAAGAAACAGTGACAAAATATAAAGTATATTTTAATCACACCATCTAATTACAAGGAAGAGTAAATCACTTAAAAACCACATGTAAAGTATCTTCACTACCGTGTAACAAAAAAGAGTAATTAGCAATAAAATAGGATAGTGCCATTTTGACAGACTAATGGACTACATGGGACTCATGGAATGCTTCTCCCATTGGAATGCATGACAAAGGCAGCATCTTTCAAAGTTCTTACAGGGAAATTCAAAGATAATTTGGTTAGTTATTTAAATTTGTCATATAACAACTTTGAAACTGCCTTTGTCCCCAGTTCAGATGTATTCTTTGAAAGAGATCTCTTTTGTACTTGTACAAGTCTCAGAGATGCGTAAGTGCACGGATTCCTGTTCAGTTCTACCAATTTACATCAATAACTGCTTAAGAAGAATAAAGCTTCAGCATTGAAAATAGCTGGGTACATCTCAGGGACATCTACAGAAAAATGACAGCTTTGCAGAGACCACAACCACAGTCCAGGCATTAAAGAAATGGTGATGTCCTTTTAAAAGTATGATTTCAAATTCAGTATTAATACATATTCTCTTATACATTTACCGACCTCCACTTTCAAAAGAGACAGGTTGCTCACTACCATTTCTACTATTACAAAGCTGCCATGAAACTTCATTTCCTTAATGGTTAGAATCCTCTGAATTTTCTGCTATTTAGAATCATAGAATCATAGAATTGTTTAGGTTGGAAAAGACCTTTAAGATCATTGAGTCCAACCATTAACCTAGCTGTACCTTATCTTTCCTTAGCTTACGTATTCTTAAACACAAACACAACATACTGTGTTCTTTATTATATCAGGCGTGGCCAAATATACCAGTTATGATTAAAATTACCTGACATTACCCACAGTTTTACAGTGATTGTATCGCTTATTATTTTACTATGTTTTAACCATTTTGGCTGAAATCTTCCAGGCTGGTTCTTTGCCTCAGGATACAATTTTACATGAAGGGCCAGCCAAAGACATAGGGCTAATGATGCTGGGGAACATATGTATTTTTTGTATTATTAATGTATTCTGGCAATATTTTTTCTGAGAAACACTGATGCCTTGATGCAGGAGGTGGGAATTGTGAGCCAGTGGGACTGAAGATCAGTTGGTGAGAGAAAAGAAAATGCTGAAATCAAATGAGAGCTGGAGAGAGAAGGGGTGACAGAGGCAGGATGGGTTGAGAGCCCAATGAACAGCAGGTGGAAACACATACAGGTGAATGAATGTGAACTGAAGGGAGGAGTGCTTGCACTGGACAACTGGTCATGGCTGGTGGAAGAGAGCTGGAGCAACATCATACGAGAGGGAATTAAGGCTGAGTAGGAAAACAGTTTGGGATTAGAGTGAGAGTTGGACTCAGATGGAGAGCCCAAGGCAAAGATGGTATATAGGCAGGAAAATGGAGACCAGAATGAAAGCCAGGGATAAGAAGGAGATAGGATAGCTTGGCAGTGAAGAGGAGAGCCTTGTGTCTTTCCCCTCTGTAAAACTACTCCAGCAGTGTTGCACCCCTTTCCGTGCTGTTCTAGTTAGAGAGTCTAGTTAGAGTCAGCAAAAGGTATGGGTCTGTGAGCTTTAAAACTTCCTTGCCTGTTATGGGAGGCAAGTCGTGCTTGGAGTGGCCTAGATTATGGCTCATAAGTGCCTTTTATTTGTACAGTAATTATTCCCCATTGCTGTAGGGAATGCTTTATCTGATCCATGGGAGGCTAACTATAGTCTTTTTCATGGGTGTAACGCATAGTCATCTTATAACCAACTTTTACATCCCTCTTTTTTATCATCTCAAACCAGTTAATCTTAAAAGTTTGCCAATCATCTTTGCTGTCAAAGTTTGTAAGCAGTTCTATTGATCAGCACTCTCTGACTTTTTGTAACACTATCACACATGGAAGTATTAAACAAGAACAATCCAAGAAAACAAAAAAAGCAAGAACACTCATCATTTAAGAACATTACCCTTTGTCTATTTGCCCCAAACAATATTCCTTAGTCCCCGAATACCATGGTGGTAGTGTAGTTATTTTAGTGTTAACTTTATATTGTATTTCAAAATCACTGCTGACATACTCTCATTCCTGAGCAACATGATAAGCTGAAGATGAGCTTTTTGGAAAGTTTCAGCTTAATTGATCAGGGATTTGACAAAAAAAAAGTATGTAAAAAGTGAAAAGTTTTTCACTTCTCCTAAAGCCTTACTTCATCAAGTCATCTACACTTACTTATCCCATTTTATTTGTCTATCTTCTTTGGAAAAAAAAGTGCCTTTGTCCAGGCAATTAATTCTGGAAATATTTGCTATAATTTTTTAAATGTCTTAAAAACATGTAAGCTATCTATCGAGTTTAGAGTATTTGCTGCCTCTGATGATAAGATGTGTCTTCTTGTCCAATGACAAGAAATCTACAAGGATCATCAACAGAATTTATAAAAATAGAAGTGATGCTGAACAAATTCCTTAAGTCTGAAATATGGGAATACTACAGAGCAATAAACAACAAAGTTCAGTTACACTGCAGAGACAAATCAGACTGACTGACTGCATTTAAAAACACCATGCACAGAAACCTAAGAAGGAAATATTAGTCATGTTTTAGAATGGTGAAAGATAAAGTTCTTCTAATGAATGCAAAGCTCTTTTCAGGATACAGGCAGGTGGACCTTCCTCACAACTTTATGACCTACACATCAATTTTATAATAGCTAAAGCTTATTACAGGTTTCTTGCTTAATGTTACATACCAGGTGTTTTTTCCTGGAAACATCTTTAGAAGAAATAAATAAGTGCTGTGAGAAATCTGAGAGGGAACTGATTTAGAAATTAGTAGCTGAAGAATCTACAAACACCTTCAATTTAGATCCTCTTCTCAGAGGATCCCACAGATTTTATTGCACAGGCCCTCTGCTTTTCAAATGGGTAATCCAGGATGTCCCACATCATCCAAATATCACTAAGTGCATTTAGATGTAATTTCTCTTGATCTTTGGAATTGAGCATGTCCTACAAATATTGTTAAATATTATTTTTGGAGGTTAATGTTTACACCCATGGCTTGACAATGTTAATAAAGGGGTTTTTTTTCTCTTAGAACACCCAAAATACTTATCTTCAATCACAACAAAAGAGACTGTAAGAGGCTCCCACAAAAGATTCATTCCTCCTTCTGCAAGTCAGTCATTTTCTTACCAACTGGCTTAAAGATACCACCCAAGACATTTTGCAGGTGTAAAAAGAGATCTGGCAAAACCCCAGCATTCAATCTCATGAGACTGAATGCATGTGTACACATATGTTGGATGCCCTAAGTGTGTATGTACATGTAGATCGAGTAGCAATTAATAACAATTTATGAGAGAAATGTATCTTGAATCTTCAAAGTAAATGGTGACAGTCCAGGCTCTAGAAGCTTGACAAGCACTGTTCTCATATGTAACCCTATTTCATCATACCAGAATACATCTATCTCATTTCCAGTGCAAACCAGAAGCTCTGATTAACCACTCTGAAAACACAATTATACACACTGGCTTTACAAAGCCACACCCTGATTCCTGACTGGGACAGCCATGTATCAATTCTCAACCCTGCTCAGCTGGGACATAATAACAAATCACACACCAATGAATGATGCATGCAAACGCAGTCTGCAGTAGTAGCTGCCAGAAGGGGGAAAAACAGGGCAGAGAAAAGAGGAAGGTAATATAATACCATGTAAGAACTGGGGATGAGAAGAATTATGGACAGAAAACCAAAATGACTGTTTCAAAATACTCCACATACAGAGAAGGTTCTTCAGCAGTAGTTTATGGTCCCCTCAAACATTTTGCATTGCTGCTTTGGAGGAAACAAGTTAGCCTGGAACTTCTCAGTAGCTGTGAAATAAAAGGCCTGTATTGATTTCTGTGCAACAACTGCTGCTCCAAAGGGCTATATTTGGCAAACAGCAAATACAAATGGTAAATATTTTAAAAACGGGAGGTGACTGTTACTTACAGACTTTCCACTTTCATTTTCTTTCTCCCAAATGAAAGGATGATTCACTAAGATGGCTATAAGCCATCTCAACATGTGCAATGATCAGATATTTGACATAATTCTCAGGTGGACGAAGGCAAAAAGCAATCTTATTCTCACCATTTATTGCTGTAATCCTAGTAATTAACGCCTCCTTATCACATATAGACCTCAAACACAAATGTAAACTGACATTCCCTTATGTGGTGTAAATAACTAACATCATTCCATATAAATATCACAATTTAGGATACTCAGCACAGTTAGCCTAACGTGATTAAAATAAGCAATCTGAACCTCTCAAAGGCTCTTGAGCTTTAACAGTCTGCCTCTCTTCAACGTGTCAAATGGTCCCACTCCTAAGTATAACCTATCATATACCCCAGCAGATCCTACAGAAACAAATAAGCAAACAAATCTAAGCAAGCAAAGCACAGAAGTTTGTTATCACAGAAGTTGGTTATCATTCCAAGCATAGACTATCAAAATTATGCAGTGAAGCTCAAAGCAGACTTTTTTTCAGAATCGGGGAGAAGGAGATCAGCATAATTTGCATCACATCTAATTTTTGTGACCTATTTCTCACTGCTGGTGTAGGTTTTCTGCTGTTTATGAAATGTCCAATATTTGCCTCTGTATGAATGAAGACGAAAGAGACACTACTGAGATGATGTCTGAGGAGGAGTGGAATGGAGAATAGGTGTTCTGCACCCACAGAAGAGCACTTAGAAAAACAGTCTGCTGTTGTTCAAATTTGTAGGATTTACCTTGGGACTGTAACTGGTAATGATGCAATTATAATGAGGGGAAGAATACTGAAAGGGTGTTGTTCTGTGGCCAGAACGAATCGATAGAAAGGAAACAGTAAATGATACTCACTTTGCAAATATGCTTGCATAAATAAGGCATGTTGGGTAGCAGTAACAGAAAAGTGTATCTGATTAATTTTGGGTCTCCTTTTGCTTGACTGCCTATCTATCGGTAAGATTTGTGTTGTAAACACACCCAGAAGTCCCCTATCTTTCCACTGCTTCAGTTTAAAACATGTCATTTACTGGATTTTATGTTGTATCTGCTGCTACATGGTGAATCAACTTACTTATTAAATACAAAAGCTAGTAAGGTAAACATATAATTCTTCAGCAACCAATCGTAAAGTGTATGTTTTAGTTTTCTCATACAGCTTGCCTACTAATTTGTAAAACTGCTCAGATTAAATCAAGTCTCTCCTCTACAGCAAAAAGTATAAATAAAAAGCATTTCAGCTAGTCCCCCAAAGAACACTGTGCTCCCTCCAAAATCACAAAACTTCATCATCCCAATTCTTTTCCAAAAGAATAACTGATATCGAGAAGTTACACTATTCTTTGCATAGCTAAGACTGATACCAGGTTACTCTTCTGCCACTTTGGCTTAGTACTATTGTAACCTGCATTGGTATTTTTCCTCTGCCTAGAAATTACAAGATGTACACTGAATATCAAGTAGGTTCTTCCTTTGAACTTTGAAAGAGAGTTGTCATACTTTTTTAATGCAGAACATCAGAAAATGTCTAAAACATTTTTATTTTGTTTCACATTTCTTTGACCCAAGATCAAAGATAACTTTTTACTGGTCCATCATACTTCCCCTAAGTTTCATTTCTTTGTAAACACATGTGCTGGCTACAAATAAAAAAAAAATCTATGAACAAATTTTGCTGTTCACAAATTATTGACTCAGTTCTGCTTCTATCGGTACCAGTAATTATTTTGCCATTGATTTGAGAATATATAAAATCACGTTCTGTGCGACTACATAGATATGGCACCTTCTCTTTAAATCTCTTCAGCAATTTCCACTTAAGGCAGATTACATTACTTTCTCAGCCATAATCAGGAGCTTCAACACTGAACTCTACCCAATTTTGTCCAATTAGAAAGCTAATGCTCTGTTCTGGTGATAGGATTTATTGTGTTCAAGATTTCAGCATGTGAGTGTCTCATGATAATTTCTCCTTTCAGTTCTCAAGGTGAAGATCTTTCTACTGCCAGCATCATTAAATACAAGAAGAAACTCTTATTAACTGCCTTCTAAATTTTCATGCAGCTGATAAATAGAATGATTTTATTCTTGATAATGATTTCCTTCACTGAATTACAGGCTCAGCTACAGAATCTTCAGAAACACCATTATTTGCTAATTTGTATGGGAGATTTTGATAATTGTAAATATAAACAGAAAGGTAATGTGTTTCTCAACACTATTTCAAAGGACTAAGGTATTTAGAAGATATTAATTTTGCCTGTAAAAATTTTTTACTAATGTCATTTTCTCAGCTTACAGAATATAGTGAACACAATACAATATGTAGAAAGATTTATATTAAAATTATATCGAGTTAAAACTTCCTATCCTGCTTGTCTTAGAAGAACTTCTAAGAGAAACATCCTACCACATTAGAACAGCTGTCACTCAAAATATGTGATGATCTATAACATTCTACTTGAATAAATATCCAGTTAAGAAGAGTATGCAAGTCTTCAGTGGAGTTAAACACAAAGCCATATTCATAATCAACAAGTACACTGGTATCCTAAATATGTTCTTAGAGCCTCAACTTACATCATTGAGGTTCATGGAGTTTTAGTCACTCTGGTTAGCATGAGCAGGATCAGAAGCTGTCAGAGAGTTTTACCTCAAAGACAATGCTCTGTCATGATATTTACTTGAAGTTCATTAAATCCTTTGACATTTTTTACACAAGTATGTTACCAGTGGAAAAGTTGGGTAATCAGGGAATACAACTAAACTTCCAGATTGAAAACTGACAATTTTAGTGAGGCAAAACCAAATTTATGTGAAGATAAACATTATTATTATTTTTCTCATTCAGGAACAATTTTTGCTTTTCCCAGCCCCTAACTGAAAGTGCTTCTCACGTGCATTATTCTTAATTACCTCAGTCTCCCTAGTTACCCTGCTGTAACTGTTGTAAGAATGGAGACCATTGTTTTGTTATGGTTGTGTACAGCATTTCCCAGTGTGGGAGAGTAGGAAGGAATGGGACTCATCTGCAACAAAACCAGTAAGCAGTAACTCTACAGTAAACTTCAAACTGTTACGTGGAGGTGAAGTGTTGGAGGTGATGTTACTTCACCCTTACTTTTGAGTCTTTCCTCAGATCAGTGATTAACAGAAGAAAGGGATTCTTCTTTTAGCTTATATCTGAAAAATCATTCATTCTTGAAAAAAAAGTTATTGTCTTTAAAAATAAAAAGGCCATTTCTCTTTTCAGAAGGTGGACCTGAAGAAATCCATTGCTCAGAAAAAGATGGTAGAAAGAAATTAATCCTTTCAAACAACAAAAATTCAAAATTTATTTGCAGTAATCTCCTTATAAAATATAATAACTACAGTAAAATTATATTATTGATAAAGAAAAATGCAGGAGACAAAGGAAATATCAGAGCTTCATTAGCCAAGGCATTTGCATCAGACATTATCAGTGCTGGCAGTGGATGTCCAATAAAAAAAAATCTGATTTTTTGAACAGATAATGTAATCTTTCTATGTGTCCAAGCATTGAATTTCGCTTTGTAATACAACATAGTCTTCATCTGCTCCCTGCTGTTTTGTAATATTCATAGTATGTGTAAAGTTATGAAACGATAAGGAAAGGCCAAAGACAAACACATGGCTTTAAAGTGAGATCCAAAGATTTAGTTTCCTGGGGGACAAAGCACTGTCACTAGTGACATCTCGTCTCACAGGTGCAAGAATTACTGAGAAGAGGATAAGATCAGAGCAGCCAAGGGAATAAAAATAAGAGATGGATAAAAAAATTGGGCCAGGGGAAGGGATTGTTACATATATTCCAAAAAATCAGTACTCTACAAAAATGTAAGAAAATTAAAAAACTAATATGGTTTGTCTCCCCAGGTAGTTTGTTTCCCAAATTTTAGGAAGGGTTTTTTTAAAGGATTGTTTTAAAGGAAGAACTACAAGGTCAACAATAGGAAATAGTCATGGAATGAATAAGGACTGCAGCAGAAGTGGAGGCAATATGAATCCACAGATTTAAGTTGTAGCCCAGAGGATAATAAACAAAATTGACACAATGGAGATGCTGAATGACCGAACTTTTGGGGGACTTGATGTTTCAAAAGTATCATTAATATATGGTCACAGATGAGTGAGCATTAGGGATATGAGAGATCAGAACCTTAATTTCTGAAGTACTTATTAGCAAAAACCTTCATAATATAGCAACCAGAAAAAGCAGCAGGGATTAAACAATGATAAACTGTACTTAACTGGAATGGTTATGCACAAAGAGCAAATATTTAGATCTCTCTTATGAAATACAGAGGTATCAAGTGAATCGCCCATCACTGCAAGCGAAAATTTATATATTTTTTATAACGTAGTGGGAATGAAAAAGATGTTTTCACTCTCACGCTTTTACCTTTATCACAAGATTACATGAGAAGCTACATTAGGTCAAGCTGGCGAGCCCTTGAATTGGAGAACTGTCAGGAAAATATCTGCTGCAGATAATGTTTATATTTTCTTTGACATCCCTGTTTCATTTGCACTTAAAGCAAACCATATCATTAAGAACAGAGTGACACTGTCTTTTTGTGATTTCATCAAATTGTACCCTGAGTAGTAAAATCACTGTTACCAAAATTCTTCCCGCAGTTTTTGATGCATGCTACAATCATCTTTATTCTCATATTAAAGATACCTAAGGAGCATTACTTCATTTGGTTACATTGTCACATTGCACCCCAAAGGTGACCACATTCATGGCCACTGAACTTCTTCTTACCTATCGGTGTCAAGAAAAGTACTTTCTGGTTTAGAGGTGTTAAATAAAAGTTATATATTATTACAAATGCACCTCTCAACTGCCATAGACTGACAGATTTAATGACTGGGAAGAGAATTACAGAGCAAATCGTTATTATAATAATGCATGGAATGCTCCTGCAATTAAGGCTGGGTTTACTTTCTATTTTAAAGCCCACTATGCAGTCTGTAATAATATTCCAACACTCTAAAATAGCCTGGGGCTTTGTGAATAATATGCTATTAGTAAAGATGGAATATTTCTTTTTTTCTTTTCTAAAAACAGTGTATAGATTTCTGCTTCTTCCTACTGAGTTGAAAATAATCTTCCCCTGTTTTGAATTTACAACTAAGAAGGAACATTTTCAAGCAGCTAATAGATAGAGCCGTTTCACTATATTAAAAAATGATAGTTTTTGTACATTTGGAAAACCACTATTGAGCATGCAGAGTAATTACTTTTCATAACCTTATTTGTCATAACATTGATTCCATCATTTATCTTCAAGGGATTTTGTTTCCCATCCCACAATCCCAATGATGTCAGTGCAGGTATACTGGGATGACACTACAGTAACAGAAAGAAAACATGCCATCTTCATTTCATTAGTACCTTTCATGCCAAAATCACTTCAAAGCACTATAAAAAATACAGTCATCAAAACCAGAAATATGCTTCCTACATTAAAATACAGCATTTAAAATGGTTGTCGTTTGGCTTCATATGTATTGGTGGAATTAATATTTTAAATGTGATGAAGTGATGAAAGTGATGATGGTGAAAATTAATTGATCTTGCATGAGCTACAAACTTGTGAGTATACACCTATGGAATACAAAGAATTTGGGAGCTGAAATAATTTCCTCCACTCAGCTCTTCCAGTCTCCTCTTCCCCAGTGACTGCCTGTCACACCTTTTTTCTCAAAGTAGCCAGAATTATTGCAAAGATGAACAGAAAAATGTTGGAATAATACTTTCAAACAAAGTATAACATCAGTTAAGCATCACTGAATGAATTTTAACAGCATTAGGAAAAAAAAAAGATGATTAAATACCACAACTTCTGATTCAGACATTTTCTAAAGTAGTTTTCCTTTTGCGTCTCATTACAAGAGACCACGATTTTTCATAAACTACTACGACAGTTGCTTACATCAAGTAATAATTCCTTCAAATACACACACTTCAAAGAATGAAACAAGTGCTGTCTGTGTTAGCAAGTAGCACAGGGCAATAGGAGTCAATTTGTGCAGTGAAATCATTGGTGCTGAGAACCAATGTCCTTTCTGTCTGTGCTGCAGGCCTTGGTCCATTGAACTGAAAGACCATCAGTGGTTAGACTGCATTAGGTGCACTGGCATGCGCATCCTGGTTCAGCATTCTCTGAGACTGTTTTGCAATGCAGACCAAAGCTAAGTGAGATAGTTGATTCAAAACTAAAAAACTAATGAAGGTGCACCTTTAATTAATTTGATGATGCTAAGTGAATATTGAACCAATACCATGGCCTAGTGATAGAACAGTGTTGCAGAAAGCAATTTTTTAAAGAAACACCACCTTAAAGGAAAGACATTGTGGACATTGAGAAAATCAGGAGATGAGGAAGGGAAAGAAAACCTGTTAAGGTTTACCAAGGTTTACTTTTAAATGTGTGTCACTTTTCTACAGAGAAACTAATTCTTTTTATATGCAAGTTTAGGACTTACATAGTAAATTGAATCAAATTTAACTAAGTACTAGTGCACCCAAACTTGTTAACTTTATCCCTGGAAAAACATTGAAGATGCCAAACATTGAAGATGCCCCAAAAGGAACACGATTAGGTAAGTTCTCAGACCAGATATTCAAATCATGTAAGGCATGATTCGAAGTCCTACTGAAACCAACAAGGTGTCTCTTTTCTTATTTACTATTATTATCTGGATTATCTATCACCCAACAGTCTTGATCATGGTCCTAAATAATGAGCAAAAATAAAGACATTATCTGTTTCGAAAAGATTACAGTATCACCTTCAAATACAAGGAAATTAAATAGATAAGGTGAGTGCAAGGAAAGGGACTACAAAGTAGCAGCTAAACAAGAAAGTTATGCAAAATGATATATATAACTTGCTAAAAATGAGCACAGTATAGTCATTATAAGTATCATGGGAAAAGATTTGGAAAAGAATTGTGAAACAAATGACTTCATTGTTTTTGTCACAAGAGTTTTTCCCAATCACAGGGACAAGAGGAGAGAAAGGAAAATGGATGCTGCCTGAAAGGAGTAGATGCTTATTCAGCAGAAGAGACTGTGAATGTTGCTGGGGTGAAGACTGAAATCAGCCTTCCTACACGTCTGTAATGCAGTGGAGCAGGACAGGTGCTAGTAATAAAACCTCTACAGGATAGGCAGTGGTTGTTTCTACCACAATAATTAAGAACTGAATGAATATGACGTAAGAATAATGTCCATTTTTTTCACTTTGGAAAATGCAACGGAACTGAGTAGCTACGTAATTCTCTAGAAAATGTTTCTTCCTGTATTTCTTCAAGATGCATCCTCTACATTTGTCAAAATTAAAATACAAAATGAGTTAAATATAGCTACTTAGTCATTTGCTTCAACTGGTCACTGTAGGCAAAAAAAAGCTGTACCAAATATACAAAGAAATAAAATCAGATTAGTCTGGATTTCCTTTTATGATTACCCTTCCTTGGAAAATGTTAAACAGCAGAAATAAAAATCATACACTTGGAAAAAGTGAATTTCTCATTCCGGAGATGACCCCTATACTCTTTTTCTTTCCTAATACCACAAAAATACAAAGAATCATAGAATCATAGAATCATTAAGGTTGGAAAAGACCTCCAAGAACATCGAGTCCAACTGTCAACCCAACACCACCATGCCCACTAAACCATGTCCCTAAGCGCCTCATCTACACGTCTTTTAAATACCTCCAGGGATGGGGACTCAACCACTTCCCTGGGCAGCCTCTTCCAATGTTTAACCACTCTTTCAGTAAAGAAATTTTTCCTCACGTCCAATCTAAACCTCCCCTGGCACAACTTGAGGCCGTTTCCTCTCGTCCTATCGCTAGTTACTTGGGAGAAGAGACCGACACCCACCTCGCTACAACCTCCTTTCAGGTAGTTGTAGAGAGCGATGAGGTCTCCCCTCAGCCTCCTTTTCTCCAGGCTAAACAACCCCAGTTCCCTCAGCCGCTCCTCAGAAGACTTGTTCTCCAGACCCCTCACCAGCCTCGTTGCCCTTCTCTGGACACGCTCCAGCACCTCAACGTCCTTCTTGTAGTGAGGGGCCCAAAACTGAACGCAGTAGTCGAGGTGCGGCCTCACCAGTGCCGAGTACAGGGGCACAATCACATCCCTCCTCCTGCTGGCCACACTATTTCTGATACAGGCCTGGATGTCATTGGCCTTCTTGGCCGCCTGGGCACACTGCTGGCTCATGTTCAGCCAGCTGTCGACCAACACCCCCAGGTCCTTCTCTGCCGGGCAGCTTTCCAGCCACTCTTCCCCAAGCCTGTAGCGCTGCATGGGGTTGTTGTGGCCGAAGTGCAGGACCCGGCACTTGTCCTTGTTGAACCTCATACAGTTGGCCTGGGCCCATCGATCCAGCCTGTCCAGGTCCCTCTGCAGAGCCTTCCTACCCTCCAGCAGATCAACACTCCCGCCCAACTTGGTGTCGTCTGCAAACTTACTGAGGGTGCACTCAATCCCCTCATCCAGATAATTGATAAAGAGACTGACCAAGACCAGCCCCAAAACTGAGCCCTGGGGAACACCGCTCGTGACTGGCCGCCAGCTGGATTTAACTCCATTCACCACAACTCTCTGGGCCCGGACGTCCAGCCAGTTTTTGACCCAGCACAGAGTACACCTGTCTAAGCTGTGAGCCGCCAGCTTCTCGAGGAGAATGCTGTGGGAGACAGTGTGAAAGGCCTTACTGAAGTCCAGGTAGACCACATCCACAGCCTTTCCCTCATCCACTAGGCAGGTCACCTGGTCATAGAAGGAGATCAGGTTGGTCAAGCAGGACCTGCCTCTCATGAACCCGTGCTGGCTGGGCCTGATCCCCTGGTTGTCCCGCTCATGCCTTGTGAGCGCCCTCAAGATGAACCGCTCCATAATCTTCCCTGGCACCGAGGTCAGGCTGACAGGCCTGTAGTTCCCTGGATCCTCCTTCCGGCCCTTCTTGTAGATGGGCGTCACATTGGCAAGCCTCCAGTCGTCCGGGACCTCCCCCGTTAACCAGGACTGCTGATAAATGATGGAGAGTGGCTTGGCGAGCACCTCCGCCAGCTCCCTCAGCACTCTCGGGTGGATCCCATCTGGCCCCATAGACTTGTGAGCATCCAGGTGGCGTAGCAGGTCGTTGACTGCTTCCTCTTGGAAGCTCAGGGGGCCGAGTACCTGAGGATAACTGGTCTGCCTGTGAAAGACTGAGGCAAAGGCGGCACTGAGTACCTCAGCCTTTTCCTCATCCTCAGTGACAATGTTCCCCCCCGCATCCAATAAAGGATGGAGATTCTCCTTGGCTCTCTTCTTGTCATTAATATATTTGTAAAAACTTTTTTTGTTGTCTTTAACGACAGCGGCCAGATTGCGTTCTAGCTGGGCTTTTGCCTTTCTCATTTCGTCTCTGCACGACCTAACGAGATCCCTGTACTCTTCTTGAGTCGTCTGCCCCTTCTTCCACAAGCGGTAAACTCTCCTTTTTTTCCTGAGTCCCAGCAAGAGCTCCCCATTCAGCCAGGCTGGTCGTCTTCCCCACCCGTTCTTCTTACGGCGTATGGGGACAGCCTGCTCCTGCGCCTTTAAGACCTCCTTCTTGAAGATCATCCAGCCTTCCTGGACCCCTTTGCCCTTCAGGACTGTCTCCCAAGGGACTCTCTCAACCAGCGTCCTGAACAGGCCAAAGTCCGCCCTCTGGAAGTCCATGGTTGTGGTTTTGCTGCCCCCCCTCCTTACTTCACCAAGAATTGAGAATTCTACCATTTCATGGTCGCTAAGCCCAAGACAGCCTCCGACCACCACATCTCCCACCAGTCCTTCTCTGTTAGTAAACAGCAGGTCGAGCGAGGCACCTCCCCTGGTAGGCTCACTTACCAGCTGTGTCAGGAAGTTGTCTTCCACACACTCCAGGAACCTCCTAGACTGCTTCCTCTCTGCCGTGTTGTATTTCCAGCAGACGTCCGGGAAGTTGAAGTCCCCCATGAGAACAAGGGCTAGCGATTGAGACACTTCTGCCAGCCGCTTGTAGAACACTTCATCCGCCCCTTCATCCTGGTTGGGTGGTCTATAACAGACTCCCAGCAGGGTATCTGCCTCGTTGGCCTTCCCCCTCATCCTTACCCATAAACACTCAACCGTATCATCATCACAATCGTTGAACTCTATACAATCAAAACACTCCCTAACATACAGGGCCACCCCACCGCCTCTCCTTCCTCGCCTGTCCCTTCTGAAGAGTCTATAGCCATCCATTGCAGCACTCCAGTCATGAGAGTCATCCCACCATGTTTCTGTGATGGCGACCAAGTCATATCTCTCCCGCTGCACAATGGCTTCCAGCTCCTCCTGTTTGCTGCCCATGCTGCATACATTGGTGTAGATGCACTTGAGCTGGGCTATCGATTTCGCCCCCAGCATTGGCATGCCACCCCTAGGCTCATCTCTAGTGAGCCTGGTTTTATCCCCTTCCCCCTTCAAACCTAGTTTAAAGCCCTCTCAATGAGCCCTGCCAATTCATGAGCCATGATCCTTTTCCCCCTGTGAGACAGCTGAACTCCATCTGTCGCCAGCAGGCCCGGTGTCGTGTAAACCTCCCCATGATCAAAAAAGCCAAAATTCCACCGATGGCACCAGCCCCTGAGCCACGTGTTGATCAGGTGTGTTTTCCTGTTCCTTTCAGTATCCTTCCCTGCCACTGTAGGGATTGAGGAAAACACTACCTGTGCTCCCGATCCTTCAACCAGTCGCCCCAGTGCCCTGAAGTCCCTTTTGATCACTGCAGGACTTCTCTCTGCAACCTCATCACTGCCAGCCTGTATAACCAACAGTGGGTAGTAGTCAGAAGGCCGTACCAGACCAGGGAGCTTCCTGGTAATGTCTCTGACCCGGGCCGCAGGGAGGCAGCAGACTTCCCTGTGGGATGGGTCCAGTCGGCATATTGGGCCCTCTGTTCCCCTCAAAAGGGAATCGCCTATGACAATTACCCTCCTTTTTTTCTTAGCAGAGGCAGTCATAGTGCGTGGGGCTGACTGCCTCACCCTAGGCAACCTCCTGGATGGACCTTCGGCTACATCCTCGTTTGCCAGGCCCTCAAGTTCCAGGGCCCCATATCTGTTGTGTAAGGGCAACCGGGAAGGTGAGGGAGGCCGGGTAGAGGTTTGCCTGGCACCCCGAGCAGGGACCTGTTTCCATTGCCCCCCCGTCGCTTAGGTCCCCTCTTGTATAACACAAAGGCTGTGTTATACAATGTAAGAGCAAAATTGTACTAGCTTGTTGGAATAAAAGTTGCTCATGAAACCCATGCTAACTTCTTTAGAGTCTAGCTCTATTTCCTTTTAAGTGCATAGGAAATTCCTACTGACAGTATTGGATTTTAGGTCAGGCCCCTTATCATCCCTGAATGATTCATCAAGCAAATGCATCAAATACACAGAGCAAAACTATATCACAACCATAATACATACCTTAACTAAAACACAGAAGACACTGAAATGTGTTATTTGAAATAAAATGCACCCAACACACACAAGAAAAGAAAGCAGACTAACCAGTGGGAGTTAATTCAGATGCTTACACAGGAAAGTCATCATCATCACCATCGGACTTAAAATCTACAACCCCTGATTACCTTGGACAATTTCAGCTTTGCTTTTATCCTTAAACCATCACAGCTATCACACCACTCTCCTAATACCTGTTTTCAACTTGAGAAAGACTTGTATCAACTTTGAGTTGCTGTAGCCTGTGGAAAAAAAACAACCAAACAATAAAAAGTTAAAAGGCAATAAAATTTATTATTCACTAATGTGCATAGTGTTAAAGGCCAAAGAGCTTCTTGACTGCAGCTCCACACTTTAAATTTCATTTAATATAGTTTAATATTTAAGTGTAGTATCATAGTCAAGATCAGCCTCAAGACAGCCACTCCAGTGGCTAGGGATCAGACCTACAAGTGACGCTCTGCAGCTATTGCCAAATGCAGATTCATTAGAAATAAATCATTATAGGTATAATCTGAAGGGTTTTAAATGAAAAGACTAGATCAAATCAGTCCTCCCTGAGAAAGAATCTTGGCTTTACCTTCCTTATATTATTGTGGATCTACAGGAAATACATTCAATACAAATCCCATTAGCTCCAGAGTACAATGAATTATTACAAAAAAACATGTTCATCATCAATGAGAGATGAAATTTGTTTATATTCTTTCTTGCAAACTTACATTCCAGCTGGAACCTAAAAATGAAGGACTTCTGCTTTTAAAATCACAATGCAAATCTCTACCTGCATTAATAGAAGACAATAATTCAGATAAAAACTATGTTTATTTACCTTGCCACTACTCTGTACCTTCTTCTCACAGCTGGCTTCATTCTGTAAAGTAGATATAAAATTTAAGAATCATAAAGAATTGAAAGAAAACTCATTTAGTCCATTCTCTTGCTCAAAGACAAGATCTACACTATTCACAGCACCTGTCCTCAAACCTTCAGTGACAAAGATTTTACAATCTGTCCAGGACACCTACTTCAGTGTTTAACTACCTAAGTGTGAAAATAGTGGCTTTTTTTCCCCCTCTAATGCTTAATGTAAATCTTCCTTCCTGCAAACTGAGCTGTTATTTCTTGTCCCATCCAGAGCAAACACTGGTGTTCCCCTTGCCATTTTCAGATACACTTTGCATATTTAAACACAGTTCTGAAAGTTTCCTCAAGCCTTCCTTTCTTTGGCTGAACAGCCTGAATACATTCAAAGTTGTTAGGTGGGTCATGTTTTCCAGCAGGTTAGTCTCAGTGATCCTTTCTAGCTTTTCTGCAATTGTCCAAACTTTCTTGAAATACAGTGATCAAAACTGAACAAAATACTCCAGTTTAGGCTTTATCAGTTTCAAATACAGTGGCAATATTACTTCATATATCTTACTGATTATACTCTTATTTAAGCATCTAAATATTGTGCTTGATTATTGGACAGTAGCACGACAGTGCTGATAGATACTCAAGATAACTACGAGTACTCCCTGATCTTTCTTTACAAATTTGTCATTCTCCACCCTGCATTTTGCACTTTATTATTCCAACCTCCTTAATTTTGAAATATTTCTCATTTATGCCCTTAATATTTTTTTCTAAGTAACTGCTGGCATTCCTGAGCTCTTTTTGCCATTAGAATCCTTTCCTATGGGGTTTTGTTTACTAATGGTATTTTTATTCTCTTCCTAGGAATCATGAATTCTATAATTTTGCTACCACAATCATCAATGCTGCTTTTCACCTTCAAATTCTCAAACAACTCTATACCCATGATTTCAATGTCAGATGCACTTCACCCTGTTTTCCTTCTTACTGTTTCAATAAAACATTTGGCCAGTATGTTCCAAGAACTTGTTCATACTTTGCATCCTGCTACATGCTGTACTTCTACCAAAGTTCAGCCTAGTCTGAAACGCTTTCACCTACCCCATCACGTTGGATTGATGTTTTATATTTGACTAACCATGAAAGCACCTGTTATTTTTCTCTTTTATTGCCACTGTGGACTTTAAACAGGTTTATCTCCTGACAGATTCTGCCTCTCAGAGCAAGCAGAGTAGTATCTTACTCCTCTTCTTCTGTCTGTCCTTCCTAATAAAGTTTAACGTTCTATATTCATATTTCAATCATGAGACTTATTCTATGAAGCTACTATTAGGCCAAACAGATCATAATCTTGATAAGGTAATAAGATTTCCAGCTCTTTGATACTTTTTGCGTAAGTATACCGTACTAGAAGAAATTACTTAATGTGGTGGTTTGTAAATAAAATATAAACTCAGTCCTAAATTAAATTGAATTCAGTTAATCTTGGACAGTTAGTTTTTATCTGCTTAACTTGTTTTTGTTCTCGCTGCACAAATGTGTGCTTTACTGACTGGTTTCCAAACAGTGCAAAATGTTAGCATGTTTTTTAAACCTGGCAAACTCATAACACTAAAACAAATCATTCACATAAAAAAAAATATTAAGGGTAATAGAACTTTTTTAAATGAGAAAATGTCTGATGCAAATCTTAGATGCACAATTTTTCAACAGCTCAATAATGCCGGGAAGATGTCAAGCTATGGTAATGTCACTATTAGCCCATCACCAAATACCTATCCCAGCATCAAAATGTATTTGTATTATTATGACGTTGTTACCTTAGGAAAAAAAAAATATTTTGAAGTTGTTTTATAGACCTGTAATTCTAAAATATATCAGCAACAATTAATGGACTGGCTGGTACAATTTCAAAAGCCTTGTTACACTTCCATTTCATTTCCCTTAAGATCATTTACAGTCCAACAAGAAAATCTTTTAAGTCCATTGTTTCTTTTTGAGAGTTCCTTTAATTACTGTTTTAGTAAGATATTTAACTAACATAATTTAGAATGGATCTTTTGTGGAAAGTGTACCTTAATTTGAATGTTATTGTAATGTATTGTTCATTTTAATTTATTTATTTTTGTGTCTTGTTCAATTAATCATTTATGAACATTCTAGGAGGTAAATAATATGATTTGGTAATAATAGCACAGTATATCTATTACGTCTGAAGCAACAGTTACTCAGAGTCCTAGGGAAACTTAGGAAAATTAAATGGTTGCACAATTTTGAGCAAGAAATTTCTTTGAAAATCCACATTTCAAGCCATAAGATTCCCTAGCAGGATACGCACTTAGCCAGTGAAATAGAAATTAAAGCAGTATGTTAGCATTTAACAAGCTCTTTTGTTGATCAGACTAGAGAGGAATCACACTGTCCATAGTAGCTACTAAAATGTAACAATACAATTTCCAAATAAGCTTTTCCCTGGGTAAAAGACACACTGCATTGTTCTTCCAAATTCTGAGGGCTGTTCATCACTGCAGGCATGCAGTATGCAAATTAAACTTCTTTGCTCCAGCTGAGGCTGTACTATGCCCACTGAGTGATTCATCCTTGCAGGAGAGCAGGCAGTATTTGCACCATTAACCTTCCCTGAGATTTTACTGGGGGAAGCTTTCTTCATCATTTTGATGTGATTACATAAGAGTCTTGGTATGGAAACTACACTAAATAGAAACACTTTTGGATATGTCCTGGCCATGGATCTAGTATCTGCAGTCTTACCCATTTGGGGCATAGCACACACTATAAATGATGCTTTAAGACAATTGTAAACTGTTTTTAGCCTTTCCTGTGACACTATTACCAGAATGTATCTGCTCTAAGTTATATTAGCAGAAACTGACACAATTTAGGAGTGTACATGAATCCTAAAAAAGTTTTTTTGAAAGAGTATGTTTCTTTCAAAAAATGGAAATCTCATAGTGAACACTACAGTAACTGCTGCTCTACTCCCAAGTTTGAATACTGTAATAATCCGTAGAAATAAGATTTGTCTGGAGTACTAACATCTATAGACTAGTCCTCCAAAATCAAAATAATAACTTGCTAAATACATTTGCATTTCTTTTGCTACACAAACCTCTTAAATTCTCTAATAGAAAAAAGAGGATTTTTTTCCTCTTTAATTTCCTTATCTGATGTCAGATCCCCTCACAATGAAATGTTCACAAATTAGTAAGAGAAAACAAAATACTCTGCATTTTTAAACTTCTAGGGGAAAAAAAAAAAGAAAAACAGGGAGCAAACAGCATAACAAGATAAGGATTGAACTGAACTGCTCAGTTGTTCTCCTTTCCCGTTCTTTCTCATTCAGTCCTTCTTCCCTTGGCTGTTTATCTAAACTGTAAACTATTTTGGATGAGAGGGTTGTTTTCTAACTCTCGTATTTGTCAGTAAAGACTGCTGGCATTCTGTACTAACAAGTAACTAGTATAAACAACAACATGTATATTCTTTTTCATACAAACTCACTAGATTTTTTGACAATCAAGAATGAGGATTAGGAAACAGATTCCATACTTCAGCCTAGAAAACTGGAAATTAGTTGAGATGAAATGGATGAATGAGCCAGATCCCAGGAGTTAAAGAAGAGAAGTTGATAGTGCCAATAGCGGCAAGAAGCTGTGAAAGGACAGAGGGGAAGCTCATGTTAAAGGACTGGAAGGCACATAAAGGGTTGAAAATCAGACATGAGTGAAGCACTGTAGCATGAATATGGCTCTCATTCACAAAGCTGAATGTTTCTAACTAGAAATCTGATATTATACAGCTCCCAGATACTTGAAATTGCCAGCCAAAATGCTTCCCAAAATGTTGGGAAGAAAATTCCAAGCTTTACAGTAACACTGTAAACACAACAGACAACAGTGACTGGGTCCGAAACAAGGGATGTCCTTTCTCCAGTGGCCAGTTCAGCAATATCACAGAGAGGCTACAACACAGTTATTTTATAGACACCTCTATCTGCAGTGTAATCCATTTCTTCTTTTTTAATGGAAAAATTTAGTATGTCAAGGCTACCCAGAAGTACTAGTAAATAAGTGATTTGGTTCAAAATGGAAATAAAGAATATGTGTGTGTTTATCACTGAAAATACTGTAAAATCAATAGATTATCAGATTCTATGAACTGATGTGTGCAATGGCATGCACTGAGTCTACTTAAGAGAGAAACATCACAGAGAGGTTGTTCATTCACGCAAATACTCAGCTAGATATAGAACAACAGACATAATATGAGAATACTGAATTCATAGTTGTATTTATAGAATTTGTAAGAATACATTAAGAAGGTACAATTCACATTTGCCAGTCTTAAAAATCAGAACTTAAATCACATTGCAGAAGAGCATAAAATAGGTATTAGTCCTGAGTGGCAGTATTCCTATCTGTTATGACAAATAACCTCAATTTTAAATATCATGTTGATTAGTAAGTTTACCACTAAATGCAGTTGACTAAGGCTTGGTTCTTAATGCATTTGTGTAAAATTTTGTGTAAAGCCATTATTTTCATCACTGTAATTGAAATGATGTTACCTGCTTTATTCCAAGATAAAATTCTAAATAGTTTTTCTTTTTCCACCTTGTAAAACTCCCATAATTCCCATATCACAACATAATCATCATCAAATGAAATTATTGTTAACAATTTGCCCAGTATACCTGGAACTACAGCCTAGAAAGTATGATGTTCATTGCAGGGAAATTGGTAGAAACAATACTAAAACATAGAAATAATGGACACATGGATAAATACTGGTAGAGAGGGAAGCCTGAACTTGGCTTTTTAGAGGAAAATCGTGTTTCACAAATCTTCTGGACCACTCTAGGTATATCCCAGCTCTTCATTTTTCTATTACCTGGACCCACCTCTCCCTCACTCTTAATGTACAGAATGCTCCTACACCCTTTCTTACATTATACTAAATATACTTTCAAATACCAGCTAGCTCCTGGCACAAGCCCAAATCTGGCAGCAGGTGACACACATAATTAAAAGATGGAAAAATCACTTATTTGCTTAACACTGATTACTTTTTTAATGCTGTTGCTTTACCACTTTGTTAACGTACCTGCTGTACACTTTAGTTTTCCACTTTTTTTTTTGCTACGTTAAATCTGTCTGTTTCAAATTTGGAAATCTGATATCTAAAGCTGTGGTTCCAAAAATCATTTACTTCAGTGATGAGACTGTGGAATGTTAATTTTACCTGTAGTTTTTTAATGGAGGGTATCTAGCTGTCTCCTGAAATGCTCTTTCTCAAATGCAAGACTATGGTAGGCTGTAAAAATGAAGACAGCAACTTTGGATTAGAAGCAGAAATGACTGTGGGAACTAAGCAGGGCATTAGAAAAAATGTGTTAAAATATACATGTTCCCAGAGTAAGAAGGTGGACACGATCATGCTGCAGTAGCTGATGTCCGACCACTTGTATCAGTCTAGGTAAGAAGGGAAATTAAATTTTATGTAGAAATTCCAGCAAATACATGCCACAACCTTAAAGAAATGTCTGTATGGGATTTTTGTTTGTTTGTTTGTTTTCCATCCACTAATGCAACTCTATTGGTGTTTCTAACAGTGGAGGCTACAGTGTAGGCAAGGTGGAGATGTTATCACCATGTCATCTGGTCCTACTCAGGGCAATACCAGTAGAGAAAAGTGCTTATAGATTTCTCTAGAAAAAGCCATTTTACTGCCTGTAAAGATGAGATAATAATTATCACTGTTGTGAAGAGAACATTTGAACAATCGTAAGAGATACGGTAGGACAGGATGAAAGATAACATCAAGGTACCTCTCAAGAAAGTCAAAAGGAAGGTTTGAACTGGTAAGGTTCAGACAGGATGTGTTGGTATCTGATGTTAATAATCATACTGATAACAAAAAAATCCATACTGGAAGATCTCTTATTTCCTAAAATGTCTCACTTCCTGCCTATTTCTAATAGCAACAACTTGAACCAGGATGTTTTCAACAATTGTTAGTATTTCAGAAAATAAAATTGGATGCTGACAAGGAAAACTGCAAAGCCCAATCCAAATTTTTCAGTGTAGGGAGTGAAGCTATTGTTCAGTTAGTTTAACCACTCTGAGCAATTAATTTAGCGTCTCTGTAAACCAACGATTAACAAACCTTTTAAAATCTGGTTTAGAGTCACAAAGTGTTATCTATAGAAAACATTAATTAAAATAGCAGTAATTTTGTGTCTTTCTGGCCTCAAACTCAAGCTTTCCAAACTAACTTTATTATCCAATGCTCCTATATACCATATGTTATATTTTCATGGGTGTAGCCTGCATCTCAGATAACCCACACCCTTTTAGAAGTACCAGGCCTTGAGAATAAGCACTTAGATAACATGTAGAGGATGAGAGGAAGCAGGAAAACTACTGGGGAGTAAGAGCTGTAGAGTAAATCTTTTGTAAGCAGCCCACACTTATAAAACTGCTCAAGTGAAGAGGATTTTTGCATGTTTATTTTAAAGAAACTGAAGTTCCACGTGTGAGAAAGAAGTGTGAGACTTTGAATTGTTACCAGTTACTTTCCATATGTACCATTACTTTCCCACAGCTCTGTAACATCCAGCTGCCTAATGTTTGTATCATGTATTTTTTGATACAAGTACCTGCCTTTCTAAATATATTCATAGCTCCAACTTCTGCTGCTGACTTTACATACCCAAGTCCCTGTACGAAAAGCAGTTCCACACACTGCTCTCTCTGATATAATTAAGGCCTTCCATGGAATCATTTATGCCATATGGATTGATAGATTGCTATGTGCTGAATTAAGCCATTCTTTTGGGGTTAGGTAAAAGATTATGACTGATGCCATTTAGAATGTCAAATTTCTAAATATACCTTCCTCCAAAGTGTCCTAATAAGTTTTGCACATTAGTATTATCACCACACATATTTACACATTAATTATTCAGACTCAAATACCTCCTCTCTATGACAAAGTTCATCCTTCTTTATAATCTTATCATAGACCGCGCTTTCTACAAAACAGGAAAGAAGTTTGTTTGAAAGTACTTTTAATTGTCCGCTTACATCTAAGAGACCACGCACGAGTGAGGACGTATGGCTTTTTGTTAGCCCACAGGAGACTAACCTGCTGTCCTTCAAACAGGGAAGCCGGAGCTGTTCCTCTATCACCATCTAGTGGGGAGGAGACGGGAAGTGCTGGAGGGCCGTGCCGGGGCCGCGGCCCGGCGGCCGGCGCCGTGCTCTCTGTTGACCCGGCTGCAGCGAACAGCACCCGGCAATACGCTCGCTTCCCGTCACTTTCCACAGACACGCACATAACGTTCACATATCTGAACTTCAGAAGCATGAAAGCAGGTTCTCGCCTGAATGCCCTAACTGATGGATTTCACATTACCTGCTCTATCTGAATCCTTATGTCCTGAGATCAGTTAACTCTCAGATAGGAGACTAAACTGAACGTTAGATCAGAGATGTTAAAAAAAACGGCCCAGCAGCTCTGGGTACATCACCTTTTTCAACCTTTTACCATTCTGGACCGAAACAATCAGCATATTTTTGAATGCCATAAATTCCATGCTTGAAGGTTGAAAATTAGAATCTGTTCCCTGTATGTTATTCGGAGTAAACATTCACTACAAATAATGGATTTCTTGTAAATTAAGGAGCCATAAAATTGGTGTGATTATTTTAGGGAAATAAAACAACTGGACATAATTTGCTCAACCCCTGAAACAAGGACAAGAAGACGACACTAATGGAAAAACATGTCTTTGGGGTAAAAATGCAAATAATAGAGGAAGACTTCTAACACTTCTTTTCCTTTTCGCAACTTTAAAGCAGTAACTCTAACGAAGTGGTAAAGGAAAAACTGAGTTCCAGAACAAATTTTATCTCTAACAGAGACAAAATTTTAAAGCTATATTGATATTTTCAGGGACATTAGAAGGACATGGTAATTATTCAGAAAATTTTACTGGGACTGGGGTGTTTTAGTGTACATGCTTCCGAACTAGATTTCAACTATTAAAAGGGTGTCATTTCTCTCTTTGCATGTCAATATAGAGTTTGGAGTTCTTTTTCTGACCTAGCTATGTTATTTCCATACTTAAATACATTTATTGTAAATATAATCCTAATACTGAATTTCTTGACGTAAGAACTAGACAGAAGCTGACAGATGCCATGAGGAGCATTCAGTTTAAAGCACTGCAAAAAAGCACTGGTGTGGACAACCTTAAATATCAACTAAAGGCGGCCAAGGTGCCTTCTACAAGGAAAGGTTTATGGCTCTTCTGAAAGACCGAACCCAGAGTAGAAACAAAGGGTTTATATTATCTCCTTGTTTATTTCTGAAGGAAGAAAAACAAGCTGTGGATTTTAACAAAAAAAACCCAAACCCTGAAGAATCATAGCCATCTGCGAGGCTGTAGTGTGAGAGTAAAGAAGTCTTTTCTGGAGTCTAATTGGAGAGGGGATCACGAGGTCAACAGAATCAACCACCACTTCAAAAGTTCCCAGTGCTCGAACACTTCCTCATATGAAAAGGAAAGACCTACATTTGACTGAAGGGAAGCAAACAACAATATTCACATGTATTCATGTACTGAATACAGTACGCTAGTTAACCCTTTTTTTTTTAAACTTGCCCAAGTTCTCTAAGCAAAAGCAGACATTTTTCATATGCATTGTATTAAACAAAATCTTGCCATTTATTGTTGTTATTTTGCAAAACGGTTTCCTTCTCTTTTTACTTTTAAGGGTTGTGGTTGCAGTTGTACACCATGTGTGCTTTCTAGATTAGAAAACTAGGCCTAATGTTGAAATATAAACCAAATGTGCAAAACACTTTTCAGACAAGAAGTTATACAGCTGTAATAAATTTAAATATTCTAATGCCTAGTTTGTTATAAGAAATATGATACCAATATTCATGAATTGTCAGACACCAGCACAAGTAACTCACCTTGCTTGGCCTTAAAGCCGTCTAGGAGCTGCAATTCATACATCCATTCATATAACTTAGGAGGCTTCTGGAAAAAACTCTCCTGCACTAGCACAGGGGACACGAACTTCTTGCAGAAGTTCTTCTACCAGAACTCTTTCCACATGTTCCCTGCTACCAACACATGCCTAATAAATTTAATAACTTGCAGTAAAAGTAACAATTTTCTTCTGCATTTACTTTAAGCTATATGCCTCCCTTTCTTCCTAAAAAATGTAAATGGCTCTTACCATACAGTTCAGTAAGGTTCTGAATATCATCCTGTGGGAATTGGAGAATAAAAGAGAATGGAAAGAAAAAGAGTGGTCCAAAGAAGGAACCCTGATCTGGAAAAGATGTCAAAGATGGAAAATATTGAAAGAAAAACATTTAATGGCAGCCATTAACATCAGGGAAAACTCCAGAGATCCACTGCTGTGAACCCAGAAGACAATCTGAGGAAGGGAAATGGGGTTTCTAGTGTTCAATACAGCCAAGAGACTGAAGAGACTAATAACTGATAAGAAGTCAATAGTTTTTTTACATGCTCTTATTTAAGATAACTGAAGCTTTTTCAGGGATTGAATTGCTACTTTAAGTTGTGGAGAAGCAGGAATAGAGAAATGGAGGAATAGTTGAAGAAACAGAAATTTCATCTAAATGACCCCTCACATTACATTATTTTAAAAAGTAAGTACATTTACTACAATCTTCTTTAATTCCTCAGCAATTACAATTGGGAAAGCCTGTATATCAAAATCCACACCATCTTACCATAGACACTTAAGTGCTTAAATTGAGAAATGCAGGTTAGGACCCCAGGTCTCAGGTCAGGACACCGCCATGTCTCCAGTTATTGCTCAAGAGAAAAAAAAGTTGTTTCTGAAAGGCAACTTAGCTCACCTGAGAGGAGCAACTGCTCTCCACTGACTGAGGGCAATGCACTATCTCAAGGGGTGAGGAGATTGCTGGCCTGGGGCGGCAGGTAGGTGCCATGCAGTGTCTACAAAGTTCTCCACTGAAAAACTGGAAAGAAAATATAAGTCTACCCAATCAGTATTTAAGCATTGTGACATATTTCCACAACGCTTTCTAAAAAGAAAACGTGTTGGATGACTGTACCTGATGGCATTTAAGTCCATCTTGAGAGTCGGTAGTCGTTTCCCCCATTTCACACTGTCTATATGAGACAGTTCTTACAACCCTGACCTGTCTGTGGTGTTTAAGTGTGGCAGAGCTTGAGAGAGGATCCAAGTCTCTGAAGAAATAACCTTCTATGGGATTTGGCAGAAAAGGGGTTAAAAGTTGAGCGTCGGCGCCGAGGAACCCAGCGGACTGTTCCATTACCCGGGGAGGGGGGAATCTACTTACACATTGTTAATTATTCGCTATAAAATTAATGACAGAATTTCAAAAGAAGAGCTATAAGCAGTCATTATAAGGTACGAGGAGCAGATCTATGAATTAAAAGAGGTGAACCTGAGGTAAAGTCCTGAGCGCACTTCTCTCTTTTCTCCTGCGTGGGCAAGTTCCACTCAGCCTGATTTGAGGGAGGAGGCAAGGCGGCACCCCGGTAGCGTGTTTGGGGCTGGCAGGGCGCTCTGGGAGCTTTTAGATCCACTTTGATTTCTCCTTCCAGCATCATCAGAGCTTTCCTCCTCACTGGCGCAGTGGCTGCTCGTAACAGGCCTCGTTTACCTGAACGGGACTGGGAGGAAAGAAGAAAGGGAGGGCACGGGAGCGGTGATGGGAGAAGGGGTTTTGAGCGACAAAGGCGCGGGAAGCGGCCACCGCGGGGGCAGCCGGCGGTGCCGCTCAGCCAGGAGTCCAGTGGCTTTCTGTAGTGCAAATAATAATATAATCTGACGTACTGAGCCAAAAGCTGCTCAGTAGAAGAGGTGTAACAAACAGGCTTGGCTAACGGGAGTCCTGAGCATAAACGCAAATAACTCGACCAGATTCCATACAAAGTGTGTGAGAACCGGGGGCTGAGTGGCTGAGACCCACCACGGGCAGTTCTCGGGAACATGCTCGGGCATTGAGGGCTTCTCCAGACATCTGGTTACACCAATGTTTTGGAGCGTCGTAGATAATATTGATTGTGTTCTTTAGGATCGATTTAAAACGTCAGTGTATACAAAAAATACTTTTTGCTATTAACAGATTATACTGTGGCATCTTTGATTTAGACGCCCATAATAATTTCTCAACAAAGTGAGGAACTGGGTTCTTTGATCTGCACCTAGACAGATGGAAACTGAGGGCAGTTAAAATGTTCATGAAGTAGCTGGTTTAAGAGCAGCTATTACTGATAAACATGAGAGCTTTCCATCATACTAAAAATATTTCTCTAGAATCATAAGCATGTGCAGTGCTTCCCAGGCAACTATAAAATGCCAAGCCCACTTCCTCTGAGAAACTCTGAAACTTGAAAGAAAACCAAAACCACACAAAATAAACAAATAAGAAGCATAAAATGAGGTGAATAGGAGGGGTATTGTCTATGGGAAGCCAAATTAATGTTTGTAACGTGGTATTTTATATGATTAATAACATTTCTTGTCTGCCCAATTACTCCTAAGTACCAGCTGAGTAGTATAAGTGATAATACTGTGGTAATATGGTATATATGGAGAGTCCACATACTCAAGAGAAAGATATGAGAGATTGAATTACATTATAACCTTGATGGTGGTCTCTCTGAGGCGCACCAGTGAAACAGCACCAGGAGTTTGCTTTAATCATTGTTCCTGCACTGTTTGTTTTTGCGGATAAATATGGACTTCAGTGCACTAAGCTAGCAATCCAGAACCTTTCTTGAGCTCTACATTAACACATAACCAAAAATAGCATTTAAGAAAAAGTTGCAGTATGTTTTTGCAATCAAAGGGAAGTGTGTATGCTGGAGGAAACCTATTAGATTAATAGCACTGTAACTTTTTGCTTGGTACATACACAGTTCTAAGAACTTGTCTTTTAAATTTCTGCTGATGAAAACATATTCCTAAGGGCAATAATTAGTTATTATTCTACAACTACCTAAACATGTAGTTGTATTCCTATAGCCAGATTATTACAGTTTAATAACTTCCCTGAGATTACATGTGAAATTTTCTATTTCAGGCATTTTGGTATCAGTATATAGCATTTTGAATGAAATTTTGGGGAACTGGACAAATTATTACATGTGAAGAACACCAACCATAAAGAAGTCTCATAGACATCTCTGAACTGCTTTTAGAAGAGGGCAAAGCTGGTACAGGCCTGGTAAGAAAAATCTTCATTTAAATATACACATTTGTTTTTATTGTTGGGAGGCAAGATTATTAAAGGAGTGAGAAGGAGAAAAAAGGTGTAAGTAACTGCTAAGAAAAATCAGTTTGATAGATCTTGAATGTTCAACAGTTACGCAGTTTTATACTAACTTCATAACACTATGAAGGTCATCAGAATGCAGTGTAACACAATGTTCATAATAATGAAACAAAGCCTCACAGACAGGCTATAAAATATGTATGTGACACTCCTTCCCCCATAGGCCATGTTATATTTTTGAGTTAATCATCAACAATATAGGAATACTAAGCGTTTTTCTCACTTTTCAAGTTCTAGCTGGTATTAATGGGAAGATTTAGATAACGGAATCATAAGAATATCATGACTAACTGTAAAGTAAAACCTGATGCTTCCCATTCAAAATTCAAGTGGACTAGAAAAAGCTGCATTTACCTTTATGAATCTAGTTTTTAAAAAAACAGAACAAACATAGAATCATAGAATAGTTTGGGTTGGAAGGGACCTCTAAAGGTCATCTAGTCCAACCAGCCCTGCAATAAGCAGGGACATCTTCAATTAGATCAGGTTGCTCAGAGCCCCGTCCAACCTGACCTTGAAAGTTTCCAGGGATGGGGCATCCACCACCTCTCTGGGCAACCTGGGCCAGTGTTTCACCACCCTCAGCGTAAAAAATTTCTTCCTTCTATCTAGTCTAAATCTACCCTTTTTTAGTTTAAAGCCATTTCTCCTTGTCCTGTTGCAACAGGCCCTGCTAAAAAGTTTGCCGCCATCTTTTTTCTAAGTCCCCTTTAAGTACTGGTAGGCTGCAATAAGATATCCCTGAAGCCTTCTCTTCTCCAGGCTGAACAACCCCAACTCTCTCAGCCTTTCTTCATAGGAGAGGTGTTCCATCCCCCTGGTCATTTCCGTGGCCCTCTTCTGGACCTGCTCCAACAGGTCCGTGTCTGTCTTATGCTGAGGGCTCCGGAGCTGGACGCAGTACTCCAGGTGGGGTCTCAGCAGAGCAGAGCAGAGGGGCAGAATCCCCTCCCTCGACCTGCTGGCCACGCTTCTTTGGATGCAGCCCAGGATACGATTGGCCTTCTGGGCTGCGAGCGCCCATTGCTGGCTCATGTCCAGCTTTTCATCCACCAGTACCCTCAAGTCCTTCTCGGCAGGGCTGCTCTCAATCCCTTCATCCCCCAGCCTGTATCGATACTGGGAGTTGCTCCGACCAAGGTGCAGGACCTTGCACTTGGCCCTGTTGAACCTCATGAGGTTCACACGGGCCCACTTCTCCAGCTTGTCCAGGTCCCTCTGGATGGCATCCCCTCCCTCAGGCATGTCGACCACACCACTCAGCTTGGTGTCATCTGCAAACTTGCTGAGGGTGCCCTCAATCCCACTGTCTATTTCATTGATGAAGATATTAAACAGTACCGGTCCCAATACGGACCCCTGCGGGACGCCACTCGTCACCAATCTCCATCTGGACATTGAGCCGTTGACCACTACCCTCTGGATGCGACCACCTAAACAATTCCTCACCCAGTGGACAGTCCACCCATCAAATCCATACCTTTGCAGTTTAGAGAAGGATGTTGTGGGGGACCATGTCAAAGGCCTTACAGAGGTCCAGATAGATGACATCTGTAGTCCTTCCCATGTCCCCTGATGTAGTCACTCCATCATAGAAGGCCACTTAGGTTGGTCAGGCAGGACTTGCCCTTGGTGAAGCCATGCTGGCTGTTTCGAATCAACTTCTATTAGTACTTGTTTAGATGACCAATTTTTCATGAAACTGCATTCTTAAGGAAAACTCAGATGAGAGTAACATCAAAATACATAGCCTGTACATCTCTACTTAACATGACCCTAGGCTGGACAGTCAACTTCAGTACTTCTGAAGATTACAAGGCAACATCCAAGTTTTCATGGTATAAGCAATATGCTAAGTTATTCACAATCATAAACGCAGCACAACGTTTACATTTTAAATAAAAAAATGAAACATTTGCACTCTGTAGTCTAAATGAAGTTTCTGAAAGCAGGTGTGAAAAAATTGAAAACAGATATTTTCAAGTCTGCACATATATAACAACTTTTGTGAAACAGTATTTTCATGTAAGTACTTTTTATGCTACACTATAAGTATAAATTTTATAGCATGGGTTTTACAATTAATCTCTTTACCAATGGATTATCCCTCATTTAACTGACTTTTTTATCCAAACATTATTAAACACAAATACCTTTTTTATAGTATTAAAACGGCATACTGACCAAAGCAAGTTTTACATTCACCGTCTACTCAAAGACATAGTACATTCTTCTTTTGCCTCTATGAGCATTTGACTAGTCTGTAAACACGATTACCAGAAAAAATAAAACCAGTAAGATCATTGTTTATAGAGAGATAGTCTTAAGCCAGTGGATCTTCAAGAGAAATGGGTAGAGATTCATATTTTGGATGATTTTTGCCAATGAAGACGAGTCAAAATAAGAAAAGAAGGAAAGTAAGGGCTTTTATATGCTGCCTCTATCTTTGGGAGCAAGTAAGAAGGAAACAATCCAAAATATTAGGGAAAACACAGTCTAATGGCAGAGAAAAGATAAACGTTGCCCAAGAAAATGCAGGAGAAACAAGCACTTTGACCAGAAGAGAGTGATCACTAGTGTAGCCTGGAGTAAACCCAAAGACTGACTTAAGTCTGGATGTGAGGGGAAACAGCAATGGAACCATGGTATGAAAGTAATGAGTAAGTTCAGGAAAAAATCTAGTGAATGAAAGTATAAAAAATATTTTATGATGCATGTGTATATATTTTCCTGTCAGGAAAATTTGTATTTTGAATGCTGCCATGTTATTGTATTTTATGGATCTATTTGGAAGGCAACTGTCTTTGAAATTGGAAATGTATTCTTACCTGCTTTGACTTGAATGGCTAGTGCATTGTCTGTCAGAAAAAATACATGATGGCATCAGATGGTTTGATGCACTCTATTTATAAAGATTGTGCATACGTTCTTTTCCTCTGAAACCATGGGAAAATTTCAGTCAGTCTCAAGTCCCTTTTAGCTGATAGTCATCTTGAATCTCTCTTGCTACGTTTTTCTTAGAGCTACATTACCAGTGATTGCTCAGGCCTGTGTATGGGTTTCTGTGTCTTCTCTGCATCTGTTTCTATGGCATTTTACATCTTTTTTCTCACACATGCCTATCCTCAAATATCCAACAAAACATGTGCCACCCACATGTGTCTTTGTTTTGGGTGGTGACATGTACCCATGGTCTCGTGGAGGCTGTTCTTTTTCCAGAAAGTTTAACTACTTCTTACAGTGATTTTAAAGAGCACTGTCTATGACAACTAGCTGTAATATGTTTTATCTAACAGCAATATTATGGATGATAGGCCACCTTAATGAATTGAACCCTGCGTGAAAAACATACTAGCAAAAGCACAAGTACACATATTGCAGCCTGTTCAGGAGAGTCACTATATCATCTTTCATATGAGTACTTGCACTGGATTGCAATTGTTACTGGGAATACAGTAGAGAAAGTTGGCAAGTCTACAAAATGTTCAGTAGTAACTCAAAACTATAAATTAACATAAATTAACAGTGCTATGCACACTAGTGTTCTTTCATTATAGTCAAGATTTGTAAATAATTTCCATTTACCTATAAACTTCAAGAAAACTGCTCATGCTTATCCTGTTATTTCTCCAAATATATACCTCTTAGGCCAAGATTTTCTATGCTGTTCTTCTCTTCAAAGATGAATTATGTTCAGGGAACCTGAGGGAAGTCATGTAGGTATTTTAAAATAGTGGGAGGACAAATACAGAAATTTAAACATCAAAAACTAGAATTTAAATACATCATGGTACAGAAAAGGACATTTTTCATAAATAGATCATTTTTACTTAATTTTTGAGTTATGGCTAGTTGAGAATTCCATGCTAACCATTCCTAAAAGGTATATTCTTCTTTCAGTCTTTTTTTTTTTCTATTGCAACCAAGTTGCACCACCTAGGCAGAGACATTTATTTGTATTTAATTGCATTGTAAAAGCCTATGCTGCTTCTCCAGGTCAACAATTCAATTTTCTGGACCACTTACTGTCCCCGTCAAAAGGTTAAAAAAAATAAAAAAAGGCTTTGTGCTTCAGAATGCATGGCATTGCAAGTCTGTGAGAAATTAAATCTGTGACAAGTTAATACTGCTTTCTGACTCACTAATGAGCACGCATACATCTTCTGAAGTGCTGACAAAGTAGATGGACTGATTTTTGTCCCTATGGCCACACTGAGAAGCAAATTGCCAACACGTGTCCAGTTACAAAATGGAATTTTTTTTTTTTTTTTTGAAAAAAGAAGTTGTAAGAGGAATACTCGGCATTCAGAAAATACCCAATGATGTTGTATTTATCCTCACTCCTTTTCCATTCTTATCTTAAAATCAATAAATTACACTTCAGAAGTTATTTTCATTACAAATTTATGTTAACAACCATAATTTAAAGGAGTGCAGAAGTTACTTAATGTTTATTTCATTTTATTGCACAATGTGTGTTTTCTGTTCCTGTTCTCACTGTAACACCCTTTCATAAGGGCCACAGGATGTCTAAAAGAAAAAGGGACATCTGCTATAGGTTAGAAGGCTGTTTTAGCTACCGTATAGGACTTTCAAAAATGTCTTCACATGAACAAGTAGCTAACTTGATAGCCAAATTTCAATCAAGTTTCTTTTGTCAGGTTTTGGATAAAAAATTAGGTGATGAATTGCTTCAATAAAGAATTGGAAATACGAACGTGATTCATCTCTCGGTGGGGGACCACAGTTCTCTCTTACCTTCCTTTTGGCTAATCACTCCAAGGAGACCGCTTTAGGTGTGTCTGTAAAATGCAGTGTAAATGAAACCACCACAAAACATTCACGGACATTGGAAATAATTTGTCTAAAAGTTGTGTATTGAAGTGTTTGAACAGACCTCGGCGTAGGCTAAAAGCATGCCAGCTAGCGCTTTCCCAAACAATTCCTGGGCACAGTTTGGGAGTTTGTGTGAGTCAGGAGCCATTCCCAATGGGCAGCAGATGCATGTGACTATCCTGTTTTGAAGAATAAAAGGGTTTAATAATATAGGCATGAAACATTATGTGGCTACCAGCCTCAATGCCAGAGAACAGTCCCAGGCATGTTTAACCTGTTAGTTTATAGGTAGCCATTGACTCTTTTGGCTGAGATGATTAACACTTCAGTATCTAAAGAATGGAAAAGTTCTGCTTTCTTTCAAAGGAGCAGTTTTTAAAAGCTGAAGCCCAAGAAGCTTTTTTAACATACATGATTTAGATAATCGTATCTCTGTCTTAAATCTTCTTTTTACTGGCAAGTTCATTAAAAACAGAGTGGCAAGGCATTTTAAGCATGATACGATGTAGCAAGATTTCTGAAATCCATAAAAGTATGGCTTTCGGCTGGTGCTGAATACAACAGTCCTTAAGGCCAATTTTTAACTTCCGTCCTTTGCCAGAAGATGAATGTCCACATTGACTTGCTGGCCCATGAAGCTGTATTGATTTACCTTTACACCTTAAAAAGTTGTGGGGGGGGGCCGGAATTGCCCGAATGTTTTTATCTTTATCTCTCAAAATAAACCACAGTGGCCCTCACAGCTCTTGTATGAAAGTACACAGGATTTCTTATGTAACTGACATGCAGTTCTGTATCTTTGTTATAAAACATGACAGTGAGTTGTTTTCCCAGTGCCTATCCAAAACAAGACATTTGAGAGGATGGAGTTACATAAGGCGCAAATTAAAAACAAAAAAAAAAGGGAAGAAAAATGAAGAAAAAGAATTTGTGGGAAGTTAAGGAAGTTGTAGCAGGAATGGTACCTGCTTCCTTTCTGAAGTTCACCAACAGTGAATCCACAGAAAAGAGCCTAAAGAGCAGCTTTAGCCAGATTTCAGATTTCTTTCAATGACAATGTGTAACTGATCATTTTTCTTTCCTACAAAAACAATTGTTACTAGGTCTGTTCTTACGGCCCCAATGTAACAATACTGGGACAGTCTACTTGTCCAGCAGAGTAATCTACCACTAACCTGTTTTTCTGTTATATAATGTATTTTATTGTTATATATGTTTTATAGTCTAAATTATGTTTTACATTGTCATTTAATTTTATTCAGAATCCCTAGTGCCTTGCATAATAAGAACTGACTGTAACATTCAAATGAAAGTACTAGAGCTTTGTCTTCCATCATTTTTCCTCCACAGAGAACTGTTTTTCACAAGCATACATTTTAAAAGATACCTGCCATAGAATTCAGATCATGTCTTCATACAAACAGAAGCACATTCTTAACATGGTAGAGATAGTGCAAGTTTGTCACTTAGAAAAAATGAAAAAGTATTATTTCATTTCATATTAAATTCTTGTCGGTAAATTATGCTAAGTAATTAGAAGAAGGAAAAAAATACTACCTCCATCTGGCTTACCAGGAAAAAAAAAAAAATCAGTAGTCACCATCAAGTTGTAAGCTTAGAGCAAGTAACTATACAATTACTTTACTCCTCAATCTGCAGGCTTCCTTATTTTACCTGTACCATTGAAGGCCTCATCTGATATTTAGGTTGCTTACTTCTCACAATGAATATTCCCCAGTGAATTAATTATGTGGTGCTATTATTTGCTCCCATGAACTAAAGTCAATGCAAAGAACAGAACTTTATATTACTTGTCATACAGCATTCATTATTACATTCTTCCTACTCGCTGTTGTAGTCCAGCCTTACCACCAGATTCTAAATAATTTGAATACTTAAATTGAGGATGATAGCTAATGATTGCATTACTATATTACATTCAGATAATGAACTCCCAGAATTTTATAGGAAAGTTATTTTCAATTATTGAAAAAAATATAAAAAATATACAATAATAATGTTGTTTTTTATTTTACTGACACATCACATTTATTTAAAAAATCTGCCCAGAAACACGTACTACCTATAAGTTACTGAAAGGTAAAATATAACAATGTTTGTGCATCCCATTAACAACTTAAAATGACAGGTACCTGTGTGTTATACTAGTCCTTAAAGAGACAAAAATGGAAAAGCACAATACATTTTCCATTCATTGTACAGAAAAAAATCAAATGACAAGCAGCCACCTCTAAGAAAACATTGGTGCCAGGTGTATTTTCACTGTAATATTACATACTGTCCATAATTTATGAAGCTGAGTAACAACATGTAGCTGTCAGGGAAATTAACATCAGAATGAAGAGGGCAAAGACGTCTCTTCACTATTTTCAATAGTGTACACACACATACTGTCTTTGCATCTAGAAAGCTTATCCTAGTACGCAGTTGTAAACAGCAGTAAGAGAGGTACCTACAACTTACCCTATATTTTGTGAAAATTGCTTGAGAAATACATTTTAAAAACAGTACTGCCTGCATGAAGATCTTTAATTCCTGCCTTTTAAAGTAGCATTAAAATACTCCTTGAAGAACAAGAAACTCAAAATAACTGACTGTACAAATACCTTAGATTTATAGGAGTCCAGTCACTTGTTTAGGGCAAAAGACACATTCTCCCGTGACATCAAAGGGAATAGAATTAGGTTCTAAAGCTTTACTCTGAAACTTGCAGTTCATTTTCAGGGCTATAGAGGTGTGGATTTATGAGGAGAATTCAGAGAGCTTTGCCCTCATCTGCACTGCCACCAGCTTTGTTCAGTGCAGTGTACGCTCCTTAGTGTGCCACTGTCATGGTTGTATGACTGCATAGCTCCTCCCATACAGATTAGGACTACCTCCACCCCATGACTAAGGCCTGGAACAGAAATAAGGTTTAAAGTATCTTGATATGTTTTCAGGTAATATTCTGAAATACTTGATTTATCCCTTTTTCTGGCCATTTCAGGCATAATGAGATGAACCCCATGCATACTAAAGTATTTTTTAGGAACGTAGCGAGCCTCCATTCTGCAATAAATTGCTGTGAGTGGACATTTGAAGACAACAGGAATACAAGGAACTACTTGTCTGAATGCAATTGAAGAATTTGATCTTTCCTTTAAAAAGTGGATTACAGTACTATCTCATGGAATAAAAAATACTTCATTTCCCTTAAGGAAAAAAAAAAATCCTGATTTGTGCATGTGTGTTACACCACCACCTTCCAAAACAACTAATGACTTAAATTAGTTGTTTTCTTGTGCAGGTAATAACATCGTAGTACTCAGCAAAATAGCCATTTCTACAAATTCTTCTGGTTGAATGGGATTTTAAAAGCATAACATGGTGCAGTGACATTCTCACTGGAAAATTCTGATGGAAACAGTAATCAAATAGGTGGTGTGTCTTACCATGATGTTTGTACTAGCTAAACCGTATTTGGCATTTGAAAAGGAAAATTTCAGTATTTACATTTTATTTACACACTAAGTCACCAATTAAGAAAAAAAAAATCGTTATATAAATAAATTAAAATCACAGAAAGACTCCATCAACATGAATTGGTAACAATCAGTTAGAAGTAGATTGAAGTAGTATTCCTGGGCCAACTTTGTCCTTTTAGAATCATATTTTCCTGTGAATTCATAGGTGTCTATGTCCACATACATATGGGTATGTGAACTCCAAATAGGCAGTCCATTAAACTTTAGTTTATTACGAAGGGAAGTATTTTCCCCCTTGAGTTACAGAGTTGCACTGTATTAAATTAAGCGCCAAGACTTATGAACACACTTCATTTACTACACCAATTATTTGCCTTTATTTCAAATGGCTAACTCGAAGTTGTAAATGCATAAAGAATTACAGGATTGGGACCTTTTATATTAGCTTGGAACAAAGGTATGCAATACATTTTTTTCAGAGCCCGGTTTACTCTGTCTCCATTAAACTTACGTGAGCATGTACCCATTAGATATTAGTATTTCCAGTACTGAATTACCGTATTCCCCAGTGCCATCTTCATTTCTGTACTTTCAAACAAAAACACATGCAGTTGTAAAACGAACTTTGATTCATCCAACATTACGGATTTAATAGTTGTTTAAGCTTGAGAGAGGCATTTTAAATCTGTATTAAAGACACAGCATCATTCAGGAAACCCTGAGACTTGGAAAGATTCAAGCGCATTGGTGTAAGATACTATCCCTTTGTGCAAATAATATCCGTCCAGAGCTGAAAGGGTGTGTTTGTATGTCACAGGCTATTTACAGCTGTGTCCAACTGTATGGCTGAAGCCCGAAGTCCTCAGACAAGCAAGGCTTCCTCTAGAAATCAAGGGATTTTTGTCCAAGTACCGAGGAGCAAAATGATGTGAGTACAAAAAGACATAGTTAATTCATTGGATAGAAATGCTTCTTCACTATTATCCTGTGCTATGATTATTCACAGTTTTACCTGTACAGAGGAACACCAGAAAATCTTTCAGATTAGGACATTCTCTTTCTCCAAACACTCCTTCACAACCCACAATTAAAATATTTCCAGTAAATCTGGTGGCGGTGGGGGGCATCAGCCTCCAGCGAAGGACCCTTCACCTGACCATCAGCATTTTCCCCCGTGCTCGTCCAAAAGGGTTGTTTTTAAAAGTCACTCCAGCTCGGTATGTCCACCTGGAAATCCCTCGCCCTGGCAGCGCTTTCTGCATCGGGTGTTTCGGTTCCTGCGACGCGGCCTCTTTGCACCCACAGAGACGGACATTAGCGGTAACAGTAGCTCCAGCAAGCGTCCCCCAGGTCGGACACATCTCACCCGCTGGGGCGGGGGGGACTGCCGCCTTTGTGGGTTCATTTTAAGGCGCCTTTTTAGGTCTGCCTCCTGCGAGGCGGCATTCTGCAATCCTCCCCACCATCCTTAGGGAAGACAAAAATAAAACCCAAAACGTGTGGTTTTTTCAACGGTCACTTCTTCGCAAATCGCTGGCTGCCTTCCTCTCAGCGCAGGCCTAAGCGTAAACTCCCGGTCTCGTTCCGCACACCAGAAGGGGAAAAAACAGAAAGAGAAACTCAGGCGGCAGGCGAAGGGGTGGGGAAGGGGAGAGAGCCACGCAGCGGAGACTCAGCTGTGCCCGCCGCCGCCAGGCGAGGCGCGGCGCGGCGAGGCGAGGCGGAGGGAGCCGCTCCAGCTGCGGCGGCGCTGGGAGGGGAGCGGCGCGGCGCCGAGCAGCGCAGTGGCGGCGGCGGAAGCGGCGCTGGTTGAGCGAGGGAGCGAGCGAGCGAGGAGGAGGCAGCGGAGGGAAGGGGGAGGCTGTTGGTGTTTGGCGCCGGTGGAGGGAGTCATTCCTGCAGCTGCACTTCCGGTCGGCATTTTGTTCTGAGAGGGAGCGAGAGAGACACATACAGGATCCTTCCCCCTCCTCCTCCTCCTCCTCTTCCCCCTACCCCCCCCCGCTCGGTACCGACTCACCGTGCCCAGGGTGCCCCCTCCCCCGCCCTCCTGCACTCGCACACACGGAGGGAGCGGCGGCGGCCCCTTGGCAGCGCTGCCCCCCCGGCCACCCCCCTGCTCCCCCGCGGCTCGGAGTGTGTCTCGGAACCGGTTCGGCGCGGCGCGGCCCGGCCCGTGTTGATGTTGTGAAGCAGGCTCAGGGGGAAGGGATTTGTATCGGCCGCTCACCCCCCGGCTCTACATGTTCGCTGCACTGAGGAGGAGACGGAAGAGGAGCCAGCCCCCCTCCCGGCCCGGATTATTGTTGTTATATTATCTCCCCTCCTCCTCCTGCTCCGCGGCGGCGGCGGCGGCCCAGCGGCGGCGGCAGCTCCTCTGAGGAGGGAGGGGGGCGGATTTCTCTCCCCCTCTCTCGGATTCTCGTTGGATTCAGACGCCGATTTGCTCAGGTAATCCCCCCTCCTTGTCTCCCCTTCCCCTCCCTGCCCTCTCCAGCAGCGGGCCGGGCCTCCCAGCCCAGGCGGCCCAGCACTGCCGGGAGCAGAGGGGATTAGCTGTTATCCGGGGTAGAGGGGAATAAGTGGCAACCGGAGGTGTTTATTTCGCAGCCCCCTTTCCTGCTCGCTCGGGTCTGGCGGAGGAGATTGGTTCCTCCCGGGCTGCCGGGAGGCCCAGGCCCGGTGGAGAGCGCAGGCCCGCCGGCCAGCGCCTTTACTCCAGCTCGGGGATTAGAAAGGCGAAGCGGCTTCTCAGTGACAGGCCTCAACCCGGAGAGGAGTAGGAGGAGGAGGAAACAATACAATTAGCCGCAAATGTGCACTGATCCTTTGCCATATTTACAACTTCACCAGGGCAAGGAAGGAAGGTCCCAGCGCAGACAGCCCTCTGAAGTGGGGAAGGAGTAAGTGGAGGAATAGGGGAAGAGAGACAATGTAAATACCCAGGAACAAAAATACCACCTCTCTTCGCTGTTGCCTTCTCCTTCTAACCAACTGCGTTCTGAACATTCAAAAGTTCGAATGCACATGGATTTATAACGTGCAGAGGTTTAATCTCTAAATAATATAGCGATTGATTAGTGTGTTAATCACTTAGTATATTTATAGCATAAAACTAGCACTTGTGGGATGATTGACACGACACAGACACCTGCAGACCTAGGAAATACAGATAGGCAAGCATATTGTATCAGGTACTCCACACAATCTCAGTGTCTATGTTCTGTATACATTACAGGAATATGTGCTAAATTCAGAAGAATACTATTTTATGCTTCTAACAAACAGAAAATGGGAGAGGGATCGTGTGTAAAGTGCTGCGTGTATGACATTTAAGAGACCAAGGTTAAGATGAGATCTTACCCAAAGTACTTGAGAATCAAACGTAAATTTGATTAAGTGAAAAGTGAGGAATGCTTAAAAAGTGTCATCCTTTCTTGTCAGGCCATATCACTTTGAGATCCTGAGGTTGTTATTGGCTGTTTGTGTCCATGATGTTTGAATATGTAATTAGGTGTCATTTTAACAGGTCAAATGTGTTTTGTAAATGACTGTTGATTAAGTGTCAGGTCTTTATAAATAAATGGTGGCTAATTTACAGTAAAGTAAATCTCGGATTTATGTGTGGTAGAGTTGAGAGTGTTACTAAAAATTGAGGTAGATTTAAAACAGACACTCGGTGAACTAATAAAAATACTGCTACAGAAATTACATAATTGAGAGAATTTTAAGATACAAAGTTTCATCTTTCATATAGAAAGGAAATTTGTAAATGGCAAACAAGTATCAACATTACATAATTTGTCTATTTTTCAGCAGGTTTTTTAGTTGTTCAGGCAGATCTGTTGTAATAATAAGTGGTTAATGTATCTAATAGAGTAACTTTCTGGTGTATTGTGTTTAGAGTCTTATAATAAAACTGTGCTATCGTGCCTCCGAGTGCCCTGATACATGTTTGAAAGGGTGAAGTTAATATAGCTGTCACGTAGAAGGCGTGTTTTTAATGCTGTAAATCCGTGTAGTAGTCAGTAGCGTGTCCGTGATTTGTATTGGTCAGGGAGCAGTTTGAATTTTAAAAAGCCTGAAGATCCTGCTGAGCCCCAATCCCGGCCTCCCTCCCTCCCACTAATCTCCCATTCCTGTCTTTGTGCTGCCTGGTCCTGTTAGACACTGTTTGCAACAGGGCCTCAGGCCTACGTGCGTGGAGAGGAACCATTTACACTTCGAAAAAGCAGCTTTTTATTTTTAAACTTTGTGAATTGCAGAGGGAGCCACTAGTTGTCTCTAACTGTCCCTATCTCAGAGTGTAGCAGCAGAATTGCTGTTTTCTTTTGGTTCGTAGCATGCGTAGAGGCCGAGTGTAACTCTGCTTTACAGGAAAGAAAGGACTGTGCAGAAGTAGTTGTAGTTCTTGGGTAGTTTTCATCATCAGGAAGCGACATTAGCTCTAGTGTTTCTTTCGTCGTCTGTTTGAAACAGCTCTGGTTTTAACAAAAATGGGTTTGTTAAGCTAGCAGCAGTGAACTTCTCTGACTTATTTTTCATTTAAGGAGGTCTGTTTTAAATATACCAGATATGAGCAGGAAATGAGCTACTGTAGTTATGTAGTTCCTGTCAAGTTTATCTTGCCAGGGTTGTGTTTACGGTGCCTTTTTTTTTTTTAATCAGAAAGCATGCACTTTTCTGGTATGAAAAATAGGCATATTTATAGGGCGAAATTTAAGATGCTGTCTATTTGTGATTTGTAATGAGTTTCTTGGTTTTGTTCTTCTGAGCCATATGTGATTAATCCTGAATTAGTTGCTTTATCACAGTTTATGTAGTTGTAAATTTTTTTTATCTCAGAAAAATGTATTTACAATACAGAAATATTTAATGTGGAAATGTTTATAAGATGACTTATTTTTGGTTTAGATTGTATTTTTTAGCACATTTGAGTGTGTGTGTGAAGCAGGACTATGTCACTTTGATACTACTTTTTCCCTAATGTTAGGAGTTTATACTGGTCCACTGTTCATCACAACAGCTAGGTGCTTAAAGAGGATGTAGTTATTTTATTCATGTTATAGAAATACAAAATTAATTATTCTCACGATGTTATTTTAACTGAAAGAGGAAAATGCTTTCTGCCTTGTACATTTTGAATTTGTTTCCTGTGTACAGGTTTTATTTCTTTTTTTTCCTTTCAAGTTCTTAAATATTTTACCTGAAGTTAGTCCAACAAAAAAATCTTTCCCTGAAGCCCTTTGCTGTCTTTTAAAGCTGTTTTTATACTTTTTAAAAATAAAGACATAGAACAGGCATACAATAAAATAATTTATTTTTTACATTTGAAGTGTTTAAATTTTGATTTAGGAGAAACAGAACAGGATCAGAGAAGCAAAATTATATCACTAAAACCCTTTGCAGATCCCTATTCTACATAAGAGCACAGGTACCCCTGTGCAACCTTATTGCATGTTTGAGGCTCCATGTACATTAATGTTCATATGATAGTCATTTCCTTGGGATAGAACCACATTTTTTTTGTTGTGTTTGTATGATCATTAAGGTAATGCAGCCTTAATCTTAAATGTTTCATGTATATATATTCTTCTACAATATATATAAACTACATTTTGAAGGATACTAGATGAAAAATAGTCAAAGTGTGAATTGATTTCAGCCAGGGATTGGTATAACAAGTTTCCTATTGCAAATTTCTGTGTGTTCAGCAGCAAGTGTGATACTTTTATGTGTATATTATATTACAAAGTGTTATAGTCAAGATACTGAATTTATATTAACATTTCATAAATGTTGCACAAGAAATTTAAAGTTAGTGGATAATTGCTGCAACTAGAAAGAAAAAAAATACACTTCTATTCTGAATATCTAGACCTAGGAAAGAAATTAAGTCTTCAAATTCAGAAATTTATGCTTTCTACAAATTATTCTAGAGGGATGTATAATATTCATGAATGTGTGGACGCTTTGAAAACAATTATGGGCATACTTAATTGGAAAAATATGAGTAGTGATAGCTTTAGAATTTGGTGTCTGGTAGGTATGAGGTGGGTCATCCAGTGTTAGCGTAGCTATTTAGTGTCACAAAATACATCACTAGAAATATTTAACATTTGAAAAAAATGGCCATTTCAGTATGTTACTGCTTATTTTCAATCTTGCTTTTTGTATGCCTTTATTAGAAGTAGTACAGGTTAAGTTAGCTTCTGATTTTGAATCATCAGTAGTAATGAACACTCAGTTGCACAGAGATACCTACAAGGAAATGCTTGAAATTGGTGATACCTGTGTATTATTGTTACAATAATGTACAATAATGATCCTTTTTAATAATCAAAAAAGGAAGTCCTTTTGAAACGACAACTGTTAAAGGGTTGTATTCTAAAAACCTTTAATATAATTCATCTGTATTTGTGTGTTTATTTTCTTACTGTTACAAGCATACTTCTTAGTAGCTGATCCTGACCCCCAAAGTACGGGTGAGAGAAGTGCTTTATGTTGACATCTGCTGCACTCCAGGAGTGAGGATATTGTGCAGGACCTATGATTTGTGTCTCACTTCCTGTCCCTAATGTTCACTATGGAAAATCTCACTAGGAAAATGGAGGGGAGAAAGGATTTTGGCCCAACTGTATGTAGAAACTAAAAGGAATTCCAGTCAAATTGAACGTGGTTGTTGATATTGTACTTCAAGGTGACTACTTGGTTTACACAAATAACTTAAAAAAAAAAAAAAACAACAAACCAAACATGAACATTGAAGACAATTTTTCATGTTAAAGTCAGAAAAAATGCTAGAAAAGTTCATTTTTATGGCCTTTAGTATTTCTATCCATTAGTTTTAAGTGGTTTTCCAATCAGAGATCTCAAAATTCTTTATATGGGTAGATATTTTAATTTTTCAGATTATTGCTGTGGTTTGATTTGAAGCACTTTGTTTTTTGTAGGAGTGTGTATGTGTAGACATGTAATGCGTTTCAGAGGAACAGTGTCAAAAAACACTAGGCTGCAAAGTAATGGACTCAGATAAGGAAACGGCAGACTAAGATTACAGAAAACAAACATAATCCAGCCCCCTTCTCCAGACGCTGGGCCTTTAACTACATTGTTGTATTCCCCCTTATCCTCGCAGCCCCAATTCAATGCCTCGTACAGTGCATGGGAAATGCCAGCTGACTGGTATACTGTCATAACCTAACTTATGTATTTGTTTTCCTTTGTCATTCAGTGTGCAGTCTGCTGCCTTATTACCTGCTGTATACATCCAAATCTTTAATGAATGCTGAAGTGTTTTCATCTGTTAATTTGTAGGAATTACCTCAAAATAAATATCTGCACTTCACAAACGTTAGAGAACTTTTTTTTTTTTCACATCTGTAAAATATTATTTCCATTTTACAGGTGGAAGACTGAAACTGAGTCAAAATAGTGAGTTTTAAAAGTGCTTATAAATCTTGTGTAATTTGACATGCTTTATTCTTCAGATTTTTAGAGTTGCTTTACAGCACTTGGTAAGTTCATAACACTGTTTTCTTTGAATTTATTTGTGGTTGAGAGTGCACTGCATTTCAACATATCAGGCTCACTGCTTCTCATGCTGGATCCCTAAGAAATATAGAATGGGTTTTCACTGATGGCCTTAAACATCTATTAAATTTCAGCTGCCTTGATCATGCCAACATCTGGAAAAGAATAGATTTCCTGTCCTGAAAAATTCAGAAGAATCACCCTCCATATTGTGAAGAAACCAAAATCTCTTAAGGTTTATCAGGAAGAACAGAGACAACAACTAGATAATAACCCAAATCCCGCAAGTAATTAAATGGCTTGCCTGCAATATTGGAGTCAGAGATTCAAAATGTTACTGTGTTAACTTCCAGCAGGAACTAGCAACCCTGGAGGGTATCCTAAGCATTGGTTATTGGCTGTAAGGGATAAAACTCTGCCTCTTAAACTGATAATTGTTGCAGTTGATGTAAACTGGTTGAACGGAAACCTCTGCAGCCTAGTGGTCAGACCATTTCATTGCGATGTCAGTCTGTTGTCCAGCTGCTATATGGCTCTGTTAGGAAAGCAAGACCGTTCTGAGGTGTAGTAAGTGCATTCCTAGCCAGAACACTGCTTTTGGGATCTAGGAAGTCCAGGTCCAAATGCCTAATCTGTATTGGGCAGAGAAGTTCTTGAACTTTTTTCTCCCCATATGGTTTTTTATGTCCCAGAGGCTGTGAGTATATTACGGAACAGGTAGAATAAGTAGTGCTCAGTCTTTTCTTGTTTCCTTTTTTTCTTTCTATCTTTACTTGTGATGGAAGTTTTCTGTGAAAATAAGTGTGGTTTGGTTTTTTTTTTTAAAGAAGAGTTGCTTTTTATAAATGGCATTTTCCAGCAAAATATCTCTTGGATGGGAAACTGTTTTTAATCAATTGGATTTATTAACTATGTTTTATTCAAATTCCCTAGTAAAAAACTGTAATTTCCCACAGAAGGCATCTCCTTTTACTCTGTAACTCTGATTTGTTTTGTGACATATGTCATGTGCCGTATATGAGGCAGAGATCCTGTGAATAACAAAAAACAGTATATGATCATTTAATGAATGACTATCATCATGCACAAGGGACTGAATTGAAGGTGTAAGCAACCATAATTCTGACATTTTGCAATACTTCAATGCTTGATTTTATAGTACTAACCTTTTTTCTCTCTTTTTTTTAAATATAATGTAATTGATCAAGCTTCTTGAATGTAAACGTGTCTGTGATAGTGCAACCCGTATCTCTCATGTTTGAGCTAACAATCTCTCCTCTGTGTTGACCAGCTACTCCAAAAGGATGAGGTTACAAATACTATGTCTCTGAAATTTTGTTTTCAAGTCTTAGGTTTTAAGAGAGACACAGTCCCCTTTTCTTGCATGTTATTTTCCATTCAGTTACATTGCTTTCTCTTTTTCTTCAGATATGCTTGCTGGATATTAAGGATGGGGTGAAAAATTTAGAGAGCCCTCGTCATAAGCTACCTTAGTGCCTGCAGAAAAAATAATCTGGAAGCTGCTTTTTGTAGTCTAAAAGCTGGGAAAATTTTGATAAGTCTCTAATAAGACTGTGGTGAGAACTCATGGGGAGCACTTTGTGGAGACCTAAAATCAGTTTAACTTCATGGTTTTTTTGTTTCTGCCCTCCCCCCCCCCCCCCCCCCCCCCACCTGATTATTTGTTTGTTAAATTTATAGTTGAAACTAAGGAGATGTGATTGCTTTTTACTATGTGGATGCTAGGTTTTCTTTTTTTTCTTTTCTTCTTCTACTAGCATGCTCAGTGACGACTGGTTCTTCCTGGCAGTTTCCTTAAAACTCATGTTGAGGCATAACCTGTAACATAGAAAAACTTCAGTGTATCTGATTAAAATTTGGCAGTTACAAGGAATTGAAACATTGCTTTACAGAGTCGACTTTAAGAATGGATGTTGCTCCCTGCTTGTTTTATGTAGGTAGGACTGGTAGTGACTCCTCTCAGCTTCCTGACACTATTTGAAGGCACTGATTTTTACTTCTGACTTTGCTAAACTTCAGTCATTTGGGCCGAAATCTTCCATGCTGGGTCACTGTCCTTTATTGACTGATTCTTTTAATAAAACTTAAAGCCAAAATAGTTCACTGGCTCCTAAGTGTCATGCTAGAGAAAAAAAAGTTTAAAAATTATTTCTGACCTTTTCTTCAAGTAATTGGAACACTCCCATTCTTTGGGAAAAGAATTTCAAATTTGAGAGTGAGGTGACTTTTTGCATTAGGGTTGTGTATTTTGTTGCCATTCGAAAACCTGTCAAAAAATGGGGCAAGTTATTAATGTCTGAAAAATTATCTGCCTTCTCTGATTGTAGGCATTAATGTTGAAAGACTTTGTATGCACAAGAGGACTTGCCTAATAAGTGCAGTTCTAAGCAGTGAGATGTGGTACAGACTCTTAATTTCTGGTGTCCATTCCCTGCTTATCCATAGTGCTGATGCGTCTGAATGTGGAAAAGACAAGAACTGAGGTTGCAGGTGGCTGGAAGGGTGAACACATGGAGGAGAAGACTGGTGGACTGGAACCAGACTTACACAGGATGGGGAGGGAATGGGAGTTTGAAGGGCGGGAATTGGGAGGACTGGTAGGAGCTTGGAGTTCGTAAGGAAGTAATGACTGAACTGTGAGGACTGGATAAAGAACCTGGTGGGACAGATACAAGTGTCCTTAGTGAAGATACAGGATGAGCTGTGAAATGGCAAGAAGCCAAGGCAGAAGGGTACTTTGGAATTGGGTGTACAGTCAAGGGAAGCAGTTCAGGGATGGGAATGGGTAGGAAGTACATACTGAGAGAGGCCAGAGGGGGGAAGAAGAACAAATTGCCTGAGAAGCCAGAAGTACCAAACAAGGATTGACTGGGCAAAGAAGCATTATTTCACACACAGGAATTCATTGTTTAAATTGTCTTTTTTTGTTTTTTTAAACTGAGGAAATCACATTGTAAAAAAAAAAACAAAACTTAGAAATGTGGAGTACTTCTTGTAAGAGCAAATGATAGGGAATTCTGTAGTTCAGATTACCTGTGTAGTCTGCATTTGACGTCTTTGTGAAGGCATTGTGGTAGTCTTTCAGTCTGTCATCACTTTTTTTTCTTACAACAGGATGCCTATTTCACTGGCTGCATGGAATGAATGTAGCCTCCTTAATGGAGGTTGTTTTGTTGTTTTTTTTTTTTATAAAAACACAACAGGTTATATTAATGTCTCCTAGGATTGTCCTTAGATATTGTTGATTCTGCCTTGGGGAAAGGGATAGACTCTTGAGTTTGCTTCCAATCCTGTCCTTTATGACTAAGTATTTTGATTTTTCTTTCGTGTTCAATGTGTAGTCCTTTGCCTTAATCACTTCACATCATTAAGCCCTGCTCCAGAGATAGAACTCTTAATTTCCTTACAGGCTTTTCTGTGTCATGGATTGTAATATTGAAATGCTGCACAAATACTTACTTTTTAAATGTTTGTGAGGAGAGTATGTGATCATGCAAGTTGGGAACTGAGATGCAAAAGTTGGTCTTTATAACTTCGGAAGTCTAACTGGAGCAACTGTAGGACCTGACTTTTAAATTAACTTGAATTTTTTTTCATCATAATGTGTGTGATAATATTAGAACAGATTTTGTTAATTTTGGTTACAAATATGACTAATCGGTGCTTCTTCAAATTAGGCTTTGGAGCATGCAGGAAAAAAGGAACACAGAAATATTTACCATTAGTAATAGAAACAGAAAGAGATTCCCAAGAGTGGCATTTTTCTGTTTCCTGCTGTCTGATCTGCAGCCTCTTTCCCTTCATACTTATCTTTCATTTTTACTTGAAGTTGGAGCATCATGTATACAACAGACCTTACAGCCTTATGAATAGCCTCTGATTCATTTCTAGTGCAGATCTCTCCTGTAAGCTTAATGAAGATTGGCCTGGGGGTGGGAGAGGAATGTTACACAATTATATAATCCAAGGACTGTGTCAGAATTCTTGAGCGCAAGGGGCATTTCTTAACTTTTGATTGACTTTGTAGATGTGATCTTTCAGCCTGTGGGATCCTGGGTGTGGGATTTCCTGGTAGAAGTCTAGAAAGCTTTGAGTTGATACACAGAAAAAGTAATGTTTGAGTATTTGTTGATGTCAACTTTTCCATGTTGAGTGTTCTGTTTTAGAGGGGGTTTTTTAAGTCGGATCTTCAACATTTTTGATGATACAGATTTTAACATATGGAAATGCATTTAATATAATATCTATTTAAGCATTGCCTTGTAAACCAGAATTTTTTATCTTGATTTCTACATCATAAAAAGGAATTGGAGTGAGATCAAAAAGGGACTTCATTGTTGTAATACTGCTGTTGAACAGGTCAGCCCTTGAGTGTCAATCAAAAGTTTGTGATGTGTGAGCGTGCAAAATGGAACTCACAGCTACTGTGGTGCTGAGTAAGGGATCCATATTGGTTAGTCAATAGAAAACATTGGAGAGATTTTTACCTCCTGAAAGAGAGTTTAAATCAATTTATTTGATAATCATAATCTCTCTTGCAGGCTTTTTCCCTGTTCTAATTAATTTTCTTTGCACTGTGATGTAGTACTCCTTCGACAAAAGGAGAAGGGAATGCTCACTACCCATAAAATCTTAGAGCCAGTTGAAGATTCTAATGGATAGTGACAAATGCATGTTTGAACCTTGTGCTAGTGAGGAGGATTTTAGAATCTGTGTGTCTGATATCCTGAGCAAGTGCCCTTCCTCTGTCCCACCAAGATTTTGAGTGAAGGGTTGGAGGCAGTGGCTAGTATGCAGTGCAAAGTAATCAGTTTTGTGTGTTAGGCATGTTCAAAGCATGTGTATGACTGGACTTTCCTACTCCGAAGATCTTGCCCAGGCTTAGGTGTAAAACAGGTGTTGAGCTGCTTAGTTCTGCAAAAATAGTGGCAGTTCTGATATACACTGAAGCAAAGCTGTAGGTGAACTTTCCTCGTGATAATTTAGGTGACTAATGGCTTGGAGGGTTGTAGGAACATACTGTGCACTCTAGTGTCACTATTATAAAAGATTATTTAGAGTTATGGCTCTGTATATTTACTCACTGGAGTAATTCCCTCTGGTTCTATCTAGCATGATGTAAAGTTTGGTCATGTTATTTACAGAAATAGATCATTTATTTTTACCATGGAAAATATCATTAAAATATTTGAGGAATTGCAATTAAAAAATGGTATGGTTTAAAAACTGTTCTGTCTAGTTTTCTCTAAATATTATTACATAAATAAGCCATCATAATACTGGAAGGTAAACATTCTCAGTTTTCACATCACACTGTAGTCTTAGCCTGCAACCTGGAGAAAGAATAATGAAAGCTACTTATTTAATTTAGTGCCATGCTAAATTATTATATTGAATTAGTAGACTTCAGAATAGGAATTCTCTCTTTTTCTGTAAATGTTTGTGTTTATTCCTGACAAATCCTTTTTCTAGGCTCAGAGTAGACATACGATGTCATGGGATTAAGCGAATTCTTAATCACATCTTGATAAATAACTAGTCAATGAAGTCTTACAAAAAGCTCTGTAGATGGACTTCTGAGGATTCAACATAACTGGTTAAGTCCTGATAATTTGAAGTTACTGCATGCTCAGCTACAATGAATGTTCAATTGTGTATATGTAGCCTGTGGAAATTGCACATAACTTGATTTAATTTAACCCTGTTTCATTGCTGGCTAAGGAAGGTTGAATTAGTTTGCATTTTCATGGGCTAAGTGTATATGCACAATTATTGAAAGTCAGTTGACGCACAGTAACTTGAGAGTCTGGGCTAATCAACCTGCCCAAATGTGGCTGATACTCCGTGTAACCCTACGTGAATTTTGGGAGAGAACAGTATTTGTCTGAAACAAAGCTGTTGAAGGTCTCCTACCTGCAACTAGTTACTGAAACAGGTGTAAATTTGAACAAGTGTTTTGGGAAAGACAGGAAAAATAGGTGAAATCTCATTGTAAAATACACTAATTTTGAAATCCTGTTAGAAGATACCATAAAACTTGTTATAGATGTAAGCAGATAACTATTTTAAACAAGAACAGAAAAACCTCATCAGTTTTATGATGATGAAGCTTACACGCTTATGCTATTTTGTAATGAAAACCAAACAAAAATTAAAAGATAGACGTACTTTAGTTTTAAAGGTGACCCTATAGAAATAGCATCAGTTGCCAAAGACATTAAATTTGCTGTACAAAACTTGGAGGTTTTATTAGTAAAATGACATTCACCTTGATAGAATTCAGTTTAGTTTCATGTGCATGATTATGATGAATAAATATTCTGTAAATCAAGTTACATACAGGTTCATTAATGAGGTTGTGTGTCAAATAATGCTTTAAAATTATACTTCTGCGAATGGATTGCCTTCAGTGGGTTTACACAGGTATAATTACTTGAAACTGATGGATATCAACATACTTGCTTCCTGAAATAAGTTAGAATTTCAGTTGGACTTTAAATAGCTTAGTCCCTAAATGTTAGGGTATTCAAATACAGTGATATATTTATTCACTGAACTCAATTATTATAGTAATAAATAGTCTTGGTGCACATGAGACTACTTAAGAAGCTTTTTTGTTGTTCTTTAAATAATATATAATAATTTTGTAGATTAGATTTACCCCATTAAGACCAATGGTAGCTTTAATGATTCTGTCATAGTTACTTAGTCTTGTTCTGTGGTTAATTTGGGTTTTGTCACAATAATTGTTAAGCATTTTATGAATCTTTGTAAGTTAAAGATGTTTGTATTTTGGGGGGATGAGGTGGGGGTGGGTTGTGGCCTGGAGTGCTAATTGCTAAGATGTAGTGGTAGGCTCCCACTTGTGATTTCTTTGCAATAACTATCTGAACTCCGAACATAGTTTAATAAATTCAACACTCAATGTAGCTTACTAACATACTCACCAGTGGTCTGTTAATGTAGATGTTAATTAGCTTCAGTTAACTTGAAAGATTTTTTTTGTAATCACCTGTGTAAAAGGTTTATATATATGATTGGGTGATAGCTCAGATACTTGTCCACTGAAAGGCACAGAGTCATTTTTGAAAATTTGCCTTAAAATCTTTCAGAAATAAGAAATACCTACTTGACAGCCAGTGTCTTAAAAGATCTAGAAGAGGATGTTTGCTGTAAGTAAACAGTAGGAATAATTAGCAGTGGGGGGAGCTCAAGTTCCTTGTAATATGAACCTGGAAAACACAAATGTAAATGAATATTGGATTATGTGACATAGCAGTTTAGTACTATACAGAATACTACTGTCAGTATAAATTTGTGTCTCAGACATAAATATTATCATGTGTGCCAAAGCATGCAGACAATAATGTCAAACATGTGGCCTGGGAAGGCCACTTGTGGTTCTACAGGCTCTAATTTATGGTCTCCCATGGCAACTGTTAAAGAGAAAAAAGGATTATGAATTGAGATGTGTCCCTGGATCATGTCCTGTGAGTTTAATGTGAAGAGTTTAAGATATTTTTTTGCAGAGGTAAACAGCCTGTTGCCACAGGAACAGATCTTTTCCTTGTTGCTGCTACTTAGATGCTCTCCTCTCAATTGTATATTTTATCACAGAGGTTGGTAGTAAGATAGCAATTACACTACTGGTAAACAGGACAGACACCCAGTAGTTTGGCAGCCTGGATAAATAGCTAGCAAAGGACAGTGTCCCTACCTGTATAGCGTGTCGGCATCCGGTGTAAAAAGGAAAGACTGAGAACCAGCTACTCCTTATTGCTACTTTAGTGTACATGTCAGTCTTGATGCAAGTTCAAGGTAGTTGAAGCTTGATCCATTTCAGCTGCTTCTGGTTTCTGTTCAAATGGCATGTGAATGAAACTAGAAGGGTATCATGCTTCATTTTTAATGCTGCTGTATTGCCAGAACATTCCCATAAAGATGTGTAGCCTCTGGGTCTCCTTTGTGCTAAAGTAATTTCCGGTTTGGAAAAAAAGCAAATTGAGTCTATTCCTTCTACAATAGCAAAGCTGCAGAGAACTGAGAATCTTCTCCAAAATGAGCCTGTGACTTGTGAAATAATGTTAATGTTTCACACTAGAAAGATTGAGGTGGGTGTTGTCACCTGTATCTCAGGGAAGACTGCAAAGATCAGCTTTAGTGTTCCCTCAAAGGTAGCTACTGCCCTGCAAACACTTATATTTATAGCAGTGCTGTGGTTTACATCTTATGTTGTACATACTCATTTTCATTCATCAGTGAATTATGGTAGGCAAACAGCTATAACTGTATTTTTCTGATAAGAGGGTGACCTGAAATACATAGCACACTTATTGTAGGATATTTTGAAATGTTTAGGTTTTAAGTAATGAAAGGATAATAGTGATAATAATCCAATTTCATTGGGGTTTTTATGTTTTTTCAACATAGGTAAAACTCTTTGTGACACTTCAGATACAACTTTTAAAATCCATCCCCTTGCTAGAAAAAAGGAATACTTCATTGCAAATGGTTGCAGTTCAACAAGTTATGAAAATAAAGTATAAATTCTATTAAAAAATTAAGCATGACTGAGTAATCTAGTCTTCAGTTTATTTATTAATTTGATTTATCTGCCTGGTCAGTTGTGGTTGTTCATGTACCTGGAGCATATGGACCACAGTTCACCTTTGCCTTAGCAACAGCCAGGACAACAGTGCTGTCTGAATTCTGTAGTAGAAAGCTTTGTATTAAAGTCTCAGAGAAACTGAGGGCTATAATTAGCCCTCTTTTCCACAGTGGTGAGTTTTAGATCCTTAAGAAAAGATGATGGTCGTCATTTGGAATGAAGTGCCTGGAGAATAGTACGTAGAAGATAAGCAGGACATCTGTGGGTTGGATACAGGCAGGGATGGAAGGATTCAGTGTGGATTGTCTTGACATGATCCTGTGAGGACTAATCTAACCTTCATGGAGCAGTTCTTGGGCCTTCTCCATCTGCCCATAACATAGTCAACTTGGCAGTTCAGTCAGTAACTTGGAACTGTGTCCCTGGCCTAAGACATGCTTCTCTTTTATTTTAGCATATCAGTTTAGAATTTAGAGATGTATTCATAGGATGCACGTGGATTTTTATTTAATCAATAAAATGATATCTGCAACTCGTGGAAATAAAGTTCACAAATGGGAAAATGCAATTTTTGCTGTTTCAGTCATTAATTGATGACCAACTTTCTCATATTGGAAGGTGTAACTTTCTCATATAAATAATGAAAAAATGTTTGTCATATATTAATGAATAGAGGACTAGTAGCAGTGCATTTATCCTCTCTGAGATTTTACCAGTTACTTCTTTGAAGAAGTAATTTTAAGAGCACTTTTTTCTTTTACTGTGTACTTTTTTTGCCATGTTTTTTATTTGTCAACCTCATTATCTCCTTGCTTTTGTAAGTGAGAGCTTGTATATGTGACATAATTAGAATATACTTTCTGGAAAGGCCACGTGAATAAATCAGTAACTGAAGTTGGAAACAGGCTTAACTAAACCAAAACAAGCCGCTCTTATACTGAGGCTTAGATTTCTGCATTTCTTTGATGTTAGTTTAAATATCCTATTTTTCTTAAAAGTGTAATCCTTTTTCATTAGTAAAGGCTTGCTCATCTCTCCCCCTTCCCTCCCTTCCCCAATTTTGAAATTGGCTGTTTAATCACTAACTCTTGTAAGCCAGTGAAGAAGCCACATAATGAAAGACTACTCTGAGGGTGGGGGGGAAATAAAAATCTTTCTTGTCCTGTTTTACTTCGGAGCATTGACAGAGGACGTTGGTTGGTTGGAGTATGAATGAGGCTATCTTTCTCTGGTTTGTACATTATAACAGATTAGCAAATGAGAGCTTTGCAACTGTGTGATGTGAAGATGGAAAGGCTTTAGTCCCTTTCTCACCTTGCAAAATATGAACAGATGTATTTTGGCTTGGGTGACTTGGGTAGGTTTGTGGGAGAAAACTTGATTTCTGAGGGTTTTCTGAGGGGGCATGTTGTTGATTTGCAATAATTTCATCATTTGTTTTACCGTATTTCAGTTCTTGATTAAAAGTATTTATAAATGATTTAGGAATACTGACTTTCAAAGTATGTTACTAAAATAGATCCTGAGAAGTGTTTTGGCTGATTGGAAGTTGTTAACAACTTACGAATTTCAGTCTAATAGAACAGATAACTCTGCATGGATATTTTTTTTTTTTTCAATACACTTATTTGCTTGGCTTTTAGGGAAATATGGATTAGCATATATAAATATGTTGTCTTGTTTGCTTACTTGTATTTAGTTTTAGCAATAATGTGAACTTGTGTGAACTTTCTCTCTGTACGGTATGTTGTACAGTTTTCAATGACACTCTACTCCAAAGCAAAATAAAAACAATGTATGGCATCTCTGATCAAATTTCTGGAAAAGTTATGTCAGTAAAAATACTTAGATTGACATTTGAAAACAACATAGTGATATTTGTGGGAAAAAATCAAATCAAAGTGTACTAGACCTGCAGTTAGAATGTAACTGAAGTGTTTTATTTTAGAAATATTGTAATGGTATAAAGCTGAAACACCTTAGTTCTGTTATTTTAAAATAAAGTCTGTTTAAATGGAAGCATTTTCTAAGCTATGTCCACTTTGACAAATGACAGTTTTCAGTGAAACATTCTAATTTAAAAAATTCTCATTGAGTTTAATGGACAGCTGTCTGGGAGAGAGGATCTGCATAAATCCTTTCTCTCTAGCCATTAATGGTGAGGGAAGTGGGATTTTTCACCATTGTCTCTCCCCTGTACTATATTTGTAGAGGTCTTACATGCTGTAATGTAATCTGAATAATGTTCTTAAACTTGTGGCTATCAAATAATTTCTCTTCTTGTACATGTATAAGATAGTAGCTGTAAGATCTCTTCCAGATCTTGCATGTGCTTCTTGCTTTTCCTGTAAATTTCTAGATCTTATCACAGTCCACTTCAGAGAGCCTTAGACAGCTTTGATCTCATGGATTATTTTAAATTTTGCTAAATAGGCAGGTTTACTAAGAGGTTACAGCAGATGGCTAGGACTTCTGGAGGAGGTTCAGTTGTCTTGGCACTAATGTGGATTTTTCTGATATTCCTTTAGCAAACAAAAATTCTCTGTTCACCAGATGTGAATTTAGAAAACACAAGACACAAAGGGTTAAGGTGTCTATAGTTCAGTTTGTCACCTCTCATCCAAAACCCTATCTATTGTGCTTTTTTTGTCAGGTTCATATGACAGGACAGTGGTCACATGGTTGTACAGCTTCCCATCTTCAACTGCTACATCTAAATTTTGTTAAGCTTAAAAAAATACTGTATGTGCAGTGATTATATCAAGGCCAGCTAGAAAAATTATGGTAGTCAATGAAGTATAACTTTATAGCAGAATTTTCTAATTTCTTGTACTATAAAATCGGCAGTTTAGTTATACAAGTTTGACAGTATAGTACTTGGGGAGCATAAAGACCATTAATGCAAGCTTTTGTGGATAATGTGAAATTAAGTTAGTATCTCTTTTCAGAGTAGGGGAGCTTACTAGGAGTGACCATGCTTAGTCAGTGCACACCCTATGCTAAATTATTGAAGTTACTTTGTTTAGTCAGTTTGTTTACCTGAACAGTAATACTTTCTCCACAATAGGTATAGCAGGAATTTTGAAAGTTCTTAAAATTAAACTAGTTTATTAAACTAGTTTGTTCAGAACTGTTGAGTTGTAGTGAGAAATAGTTGATATATAGGGCCATGATCTTCTGACTGTCTAGAACTGGGAAAGTAAGGAAAGGTGCTTTTATTCGAAATTCATGAATAAAACCTCTCTATCAAGTTTTACTTACTTTTTGAGCCTCCTTAACACTGCAGTTTAATTTACATCTGTGAAAAGGACAGTCTCTAAAAAGTAGATTAAAAATCTGTGATAGTGCTGTTGCATGCAGTCATTACATACTGAATGAATAGTCCATTCTGGATTATGTATTTCCACCTTCCCTTGTTTTGTGTTTGAAGTGGAAAATGTAGGGTTTTGTGTTTGTTTGTTTTAAATCGTGTTACCAAATAGATTGTCATATGCAAGAGTCTAACTGAGAAAAACACTAATGGAATCTGAAATCCTCTAATTTTCTAGTTTTACAGTGTTTCTTCTCCTAAACCTCATTTTGATATTGCTCGTCCAGCCACGCCTGTAACTACAGGTTTAATTTGCCTAAACTAAAATAGTTGTTCATTTAGGTACTGTAACTGGGGAAGTGTTACTGGCCAGAAATTTTTATGATGGACTTGACAGCATTAATCCTGCTTGTGTTATCTGAGTGTGTGTCTATATATAATACAAAGAGAACTGACAAATGTATCATTTGAAAAACAATTTCAAATTCAGAGTACCAGGCAGAAAAAAACCCCAACTGGCAGCCAGTCAAGCTGTGACTTGTAACAAAAAATGTCCCTTACAATTCCTAAAAAATAACCTTTCAGAACATTTGATTATTTCAGTATGATGTCAGTTGCTTTTCAGTCTGTTTTCTGAAACTATGGAGGACATGTCTCAGTGTGTTGGAAATGACTTTTTTTTCTCATAAGGATTTGTCTATCCAACTGAATGTATTAAACCACTGAGAGAGAGAGTACGAGACCAGACCTTAATATTAACAGTAGTCACATTAATCTTCTCTGTACTTCAAGTTACCTGTGTATAGTTTGTCAAGTTCCTAGCTTGAAGAGCAAGTGGGTAAAACATGGTAAGATGATGTAGAAGGTGGTGGTATTATAAAAGGAAAAACCTCAAAGCTTTGCACCTTTTAAAGTTTCCAGCACCTTATCAGCAGAGGGCATTTCTGCACCCTTTGTCTAGTCAGGTATCATACACAGCTTACACAGCTTGTGCCTTATGACTCTTGAATTGGATGACTGATATTAAATTGTTAAGAAATGCCTTCTTCCACCTATAGCTTGAGAGATCTTCGTCACATTGTGGCAGAAATCCTGACAATTAGATAGCAAATTTTTTTTACATTAACTACTAGAATTGCAATATCCTGTTTTTGGGAAATGACATACAAACTGATATTTTTAAAGAATGTGTTCTTAAAGTCTGTTGGTTAAGCTTTGCCTTAACCATATATTTTGAATTTAACTTTGCATTTGCCATTTGCTTACTAGGTCTCACTGAATTCCTGTGTAAGGTTATACCTTAGACAAATTATACCTTGATCTCCAAACGGTTGGTGGTACTTGACTGAGGTGGTCTCAAAGATTCTCTCAGTTTCTACAGCCAAAGACTGACTTAAAACGCTTGCTCATAATTTCTCAGAAGCACCAGGTGCTGGAACATGCAGGCTGAAACTGGTAAAAGTGAGGGAAATCTTTCTTAGCTGACCTAGGCAATGAAATTGCTTTTCAGAGGGATTAAAACCACAAACAAGTGTTTTAAGTTTAAGAATTAACTGAAAATAAAAATTTAATGTAAAGCTTTTGGATAAGAAGGGTGTTTTCCTTTGTGTTGGGCATTACCTAACGTGGGATCTATTCTTAATTGAACTCTGTTGCTAGCGGAGCTGTATCTGATTGTGAATAGTATAAAAACTGACATGGCCTATGATTGTTACTGTTCAGGAAAGAAAAAATAGTAGAGAAATATATTGCACCTGAAAATGTCATAGTGTTAAAAATTCAAAGTGCATTCAGTAACAGCAAAATACTGGAAGCAATTCTTAAAGCAGTGTTCTCCCAAGCCAATTTTTTTGCTTCTCCGATTTCTACTATCCTTGTTTTTTAAATCCTTTTCAGGTTTACTCCTGCAAAGATCTCCATGTGACCAAGGAATTGCAGAAACCATTGTCTTGCACAGGTATTACAAAACTTCCAGTGACCTAAGCGAGTTTCTACAGGTCAGTTAATACCTCAGCAGCATACAGAAGGCTGAAGTATGCTTCCCCCATCATACGAGAGTGATGAAATACCGGTGGTACACTGGTGGTCACCATTTTTTAAATGACCTCTCTTTTTCCTATGGCGTGTCTTCTTAACAGTACAACAGAAATACCATGAATGCCTACGTTAGCACAAAGTATAGTAGCTGCATCCAGGTGAGGCCAACTATTTTCTTTAGCTTTCCTCTCAATTCAGCGGACAGCCTGACCTCCAATAGCCAAATTTTTTTCATATTTTTCATTACAACTTTCAGATTGCACATGTTGTGTTCAAAATTATCCCTTTGTAATTAAAGGGAAGAAAAGCAACAAAATCAAACCATATCAGAAGTTACAGACTTTGAAAGTGCTTGTTCTCAGTAAATTTGATCATACATTTAATTTTGTGATGTTAATTTCCAAAAAGATGGAAAGGGGGGAGAGAGAGGGAGAGAGGTATAAGGATGATGTCATTGTACAAGCCTTATTCCTTGTTCACAGAATTCAAGCATAAGGCTTTTTTGCTAAATGTTGGAAATTACCACCTGCAGCTTAATGGACAAGTGCCTCTCCCTGTCCATCACATCTTACATTGTTCATGCATCTTTGCCTACCACCTTCTAAAACTCAGACAACTTTCTGCTCCTTGACAGGCCCGTGAACAAGTCTGCAGGACCCATAAATATTTCTGAGAAATATTGCTACTCAAGCCCAGGCTTTACTTGCCTCTTCATAAAAGTGCTACTTATTTTCTAGTATTTACTGGTGCTGTTACTTGTGAATCATAAATCATCTTGGGTCATTAAGCTTTTTCAAGAAGATTACCTGACAGTGTTGGAGGCGTTGCCAAAATATTCCTGAAGTTTCACCAGAAGCTGTTTTGGCTTTGAACGCACGTATGCATAATTTGGAGTTAGAGGTCAGGCTGTCCACTGAATAGAATTCAAGTTAGAGAAGAGTTTGCCCTTAGTATCTGAAATAGGAATCTGTACAAATTGAGCCATTTTCAGTGGACAGTGAGGATTAAATTCTAAGTATGCTATATATTCATGAGTGTCGTCTACACAATGTTACGTAATGGGTTAACTGTCTACATATATACAGATCTTTCAGACATCAGCTGTGAGTTGTTTTCAGTCAGTCTACTCAGTAGACCAAAACTTCCTTCCAATGAACTGCTGGAGGTTTGTTGGCAATTAAAATATCAGGTGGAGTTTGAGTTTGTTTGGTTCTCTGGAGACCACCATGGGTAATCCTTGTGCAGTATAAAAACAGAAGTTGTAATAATTTTGCTGACTTCCCAGTCTGCAGTAGTAGTAACCTGATTAAGTCTTAGGTGTTTTTCTCTACAGCAGTACCAGTAAAAATGCCCAGAGCTTGGCAGTGTTGTTATGCTGCTGTGCTGCAGAACAGTGTAAGGTAAAGTTTTCTGGATTCTGCAGAACAGCATGATAGAAATTCTTCAATGACCTAAGTCTATTTGAATAGTGGATGTTATAGTGATTGTATGTCTTTATTTTGATGTGGGTATAATATATGGTGTTATTATAAATCCAGCTTATTTTACATTGTTCTTGCACATGATTTTTGACATTCTGATACTTATCATTATATAATTATCTTGCCAGAGGTACAGATAATGCTAGGATTGTACTAGAATAGCTGAAGGCTCTTGTCAGGTGTGTGGGACCAAGTAGGGTGTTTGACAGTGGACCGAACATTGGGATGTGAGTGTTTGAAGTGACCAATTTCCCCATATAGACCAACTCTTGATAAGATGGTAGCAGTAGGTGAAACAAAAAATTACCTGCTTTAGATCACCAGATAGTCTCTGTAGTAATTGGAGATGAGAGGCCTTTCATCATTGGTGATCAAGTTCCCATGACCTTTCTTGGGTTTGTTTGGTTTTTTTTTTTCTTTGTAGCTTTTTGCCCATATGTATCTGGGGTCAGGTACACATCTCAGGTTTAAATTATTACCGTATAATATTTAAGAATTTGGAAGTATTGGTAGACTGGACAGAAGTATTCAGCACATCTGCGCTCTCAAAGATCACATCACTTTCTCACCACTGTTTCTACTAATACTACAGTGTTGGTCTCCTCTCCTGAGGGAGCAAAAGGAGCAGGATTAATCCTAGTTTTCTTGGTGTTTCTGTAGTAATAGTTTCTCTTGGTCTTTGTGTGAAGCAGTGGGGCCAGCGTGGAAGGAAACCTGGCTAATTAATAGAACTGAGAGAAAAGGAAAGCGGTAAGACATAGAATAATTGAATTTGAGGAGAGATTTTTGCAAAATAGTATTTTTTAAGAGTTGCTGGTAGCAACAGTAGTAGGAAAGGAGGCATATTTGGTTTTGCTTTAGCGGTTGAAAATACACAGAAGGAGGCAAAGGGAGATAAAGAAATGATTAGTGCCTTTCTCCTGTTTCTCAATCCAGCTCTTAATTTCATTAGAAATTTAAAATACAGATTTCTTCTTGAGTACCCCCTTTCGGGATAAGATTAGGTCATCTCATTCTTACCCTCCTATTTGTGTACTATATTGTCCTTTCTCATTTAAATGAATAATGAATCAGAGACAGTGCTGTGAGAGCAGTAGCTTTCAGTGGCAGTAAGCCACTGAAACAGTTCAGCTGTTACATGGAACTTTATTCTGCACTTTATGTCAGCACCTTTAGTACTAGTACTTTCACTCAGCATCTCTGATTCTCAGGTTGTCCTGCATTTATTGTTTTGTATATTAATTTCTATTTATTATTCCTGTTTCCTGATGCGTTAATTTAGAGAAAGTCATGGAACTAACTTTTGTCAGCTGATCATGCTACTTCTTGCTCCAGTTTTTATGTACACAATACAGTAAGCTGTTTAAATTCATTTATATTGTGAATGGTCTAAATTAAAAATATATGAATAACAGTGGGGTGATCCAGACTCCTGCTTCTGTGTCTTTAATCCAGATTTACAATACAAAACACATATTTTGATAAAACTATGACGCTAATGCAAAAGTAAATTAAACTGAAAGCTTCGTGACGTATAAAGCATATGTTTTCTAGGGCTAAACTTCCATTGTCAAAGTATGATAGCATAATGTTTTTGTATATTGACAGAGGCATATTTGTACTTTTACTATATATCAGTTGCAAAGCTGCAGGAAGTCACATGCAGTTACCATGCTCAGCTCAGCTGATGCACCATAGCCTGAAGAAGAGCCTTGAGCCATAATATTTACAATATATGGATAGAGGAAATCTTGATGACCACAGTTCTTGTACTGAACTAAATTAAAACTCCATTCCTGAAATAAGCAGTTTTCAAAAGTGGTGAAAGAGTAGCTGATTACCTCAGCTATGTGACTGCCTTCTAAACCAAAAGTTGCAGTAACCTTTCAGTCTCAGGAAAGGTGGGATAATTTGTGGGTACATAAAGTAGGTAAATACAGTTATATTGACAAGTTTATATAAATAGGGTATACAAGTATACCAAGGGTCATACACAAGTACATTGTGTATGACAATCAGCAAGCGTTCTGTGCTTTTCAAGGAGCATATTGTTCAAGAGATTTCAGGGTGGAGAACGCAAAGGACTTGTGGTGAATCTAGGAAGTGTACTTTGTATACAGAAGACAGAACAAAGCATTTGACTGTTAGTGTGAAAGGGGCAAATGGTAGAGGGAGCTGGTCTTATTGACAGTGCGGAGGAGGTGGAATGAAGCGTGATGTGAGACAAAGTGTGTAAGTATGTAAGTATGATATGTAACATCAAGTGGGAAAGACTATGCAAAGTCTTGCAGCTGTAACATTGTGGGGTAGAGATGGAAGCTGGTTGAAGATAGAAGATGAAAAGGTGGACTCAGAATGCCCTGAAGACAGTTGTAACAACGAATTATGCTGTGGGCCATGAAGACAAAATCAGTCTGAAACCAGAATGTAAACAACATGATCAGTTAAAAAAAAAGGTGCTGACAAACTGGAGCGAATGTGACAGAGGACTACTGAGATGGTTAGGGGGCTGGAGCATAAAATGTAGAAGGAGAATCTGAGGTAGCTGTGTTTGTTTACCCTGGTGAAGAAAAAGCTGAGAGGGATTGAAATGCTGTCTTTAACTAGCTAATGAACATTTATATAGAAGACAAGACGAGCTCCTCTGAGGTGCACAACAAAAGAAGCAACAGCTGCTGTTGCAGTAAGGGAAATACTGATTGGATTTAACGGGGAAAAAATTCACAGTGAATATCCATCCTTGGAAGTATTCAGAACTTGACTGGGAAGGCCTTTAGTAGCCTGATGTAACTTTGAAGTTGCTCCTACTTTCAGCAGAGGGTTGGCCCAGATGTCCTTCTAAGCCTGAATAGGTCTATGATTTTGTGGCAACTTGTTAGAATTGTCATCTATACTTGTAGCAACAGGAGTTATTGAGGAAAAGCATTGTTAAATTACTGGACCAGTTAAATCTTATTTGGATGACGTATTAAATATAATTCAACCATGAATGTAAAGTTTCATTTAAGCACAATACTTGGAAGTTATTCTCCTGTCTAAGATGAGTTATATGGTACCTCTCATGGATTTGATGAAATTAAATATTTCAGTTAGATTGAGATGTTTATCTAAAAGATAGCTTTAAAAATGTATTTTCATATTTCTGTATCTGTATTTGATATGCAAATTTACTGTCTTTGCATATCCTGTTTTTTAAATTCTACATTTAAATGATGAAAGAGTGGGAATAGTTGTACTAAAGTATCCTGTGTAGAGGTGTTTCCTACAGGGTGTTACTCAAAGCAATCATAATTACAAGTTCAGTTGCTTCCTAATATTTTTATTCTTTGTCTCCTGTTCCTATGGATGGATGTTTTTTGTAGCTAGAGGCTGTTGTATACCTTTAACTCAGTGTTCTTTCATAATAGTGATATTTAAAGAATATAATTTGATCTTTTCTAAAGAACATACTGTATTCTTTTAGCTACTAAAAAGTTATATGCTGGTACAGGATCTCATTTTGTAGGTAAGTGCAAGAAGGAACGCACTTTTATTGTAAAGCAGTGTTAAACATTAAAAGATTGTTAACAGTAAATAGAAGTTCTGAAGATGGATCTACAAGCTGTTTAAAATAGTGGCTTTGTTAAAGAGCCATGAATAAAAAATAAGTTAATTATATCACTTGTGGATTTAAAGTTGCTAGCTATTGTCAGTACAAGGAAAGATGGGAATACCTGTCAGGAAAAATTCGATGACCTTGAGAGCTGCAGAAATGGAAGTAGGATGAAATTTAAGTGCCAAATGTTGATACATGTAGAGATTCATTACTAGAATTTCTGCTGTAAGCAGACAGCTTTTCAGCTGGTTATGACAGAGGAAGCGTAAGATCTGCATATATTAATATTATTACAAAATACCTGGTCAGTCATCAGTAAAATGAGACTATTAAAAAGCACACGCAGTTTTTGAATCTATCAAGACGTATGTATGTCTGTGTAGAGATATAAAAGTATCGGAGTATATGCATTGAGATTGCATTGGTGCATGGTTCCTTTGTGCTCAGGAAAAAAAATAGTCAGATGGTATCAAATGTAGAGGTTAGTAAGAAGATGGGGAAAATTTATTTTACATGAAAACTTAACATTGCAAGAGGAGACTCTCAGCATAACTTACAGTGCAGCAGTCTGAAGTAATTTGTTTAGATGGCTTCTGGGCTACAGCTGGCTCATGTCCAACTAGCTCAGAGTGTTTACTGAGTGGTACTCTTAATATTTCACCTATTCATGCAACAATTCCCAAGCTTTTTTCCTCTCTTGTTCCATTTCTGAGCTTGCTTTTTTTGGAAGTGATGCTCCTGCAGTTAAATTTGTCAAATCTGTAAACTGCTTGTGTTCTACAGCTCCATCTTTAGGGGGTTGCTGAGGGGTGGTACAAATGAGCTCTCTAAATATTCTGTTATTCTAAATATTCTCTAAATATAGGGCTCACATCTGGAAAGGAGAGGAGCTACAGGCAAAGACGATGCAAGAAAAAGGGAATGTAAGCTGACTCTGAATAATTTCAGTCTGGGAATTGATATAAAGCTTTAAAATGCAAAAGAATGAGATACTGGAATTATCTTCCAATAAGAATGATGAAGGCAAAATGTTTAACTAGTTAAGGAAGAAAAGTTGATGAAATTACTAAATGCTTGAAATACATTGTGCGATATAAATGATAAGGATCTGGACTTCATGATCAGGGAAATCCTTATTTCTTAAGCAAGCAGTGTGATAAATTGTTTAATAATTTCTGATGTATTTAATGTGAAAAGATAAAATCTGTAAATAACAAAAGTTACAAGAACCTGAAAATTACATTACAGGACTACTATATTTAGCCATTTTCAATGTCATGGAATTACTGTTACACCTTCAGCTCCTGGTAGTTTTAGACTGTACCTCTCTGAAAAGGAACTTTAATTTATTCAGATGGCTTTCTAAAGTGTATTCTGAACATTATATTTTTACATTGATAGTGAAAGTTTCTGTTGTTTTTTTTTCCGTTGGAAATGTAGAGTCATTGCTACTATTAGAAGGTGAGATGAATTTGTCCCCCTCACTTTGCTCAGCTGGAACCTACTATTCATATGTAAATCCACTGGTGCTAATAGGATTAAGGTTTCCGGGTATCTTAAGGTGGAAACGAAACAAACATTTATAGTGTTGAACTGTTTCCATTGAAGGATTTGTGCAAGTATAATGCAGAACCTAAAGAAGTGGTGTGTTTGAAAAGAAGAACCTGACTTGATGCTGTGGTTGTAGGTGGACACTTGAAAAAACAAACCTACTTGCTTTGCATGTTGCTTTTTCTTTGAAATGAATACAATAAATGGTGTTGTTGATTTGTAGTCATACTGCTATGGGAGCTATTTGTTCGAGATGGGAGAATGGCATTGTGCTATGTGATTCACAAAAACATAGTTAAGACCCTGTTTTGGAAAGCTTACTTTCTAAATGCGTATGTATTAATTCCTCTCTTCATCAAAACTATTTCTGTTGTTAAGGTGCATTTCTTTGTTTCAAAGGAATAGGCTTGACTGTTCCATTTCTAGTCCAAAATAGTTTTAGTCTGTCTTCATGACTTTTCAGAGGGGATGTTTGTTTGTGAATGACCATGTTTGGTAGGTTTTAGAAATGTGTGTGGGAGTGATGAAGGAGGCTGAGGAGTTTTGTGTTCTGTTTCCTGTATATCCCATGGTAGAAGTGCCTAGAGCCTTGAGCAGGTGTACCGTTCCATTTCTGTTCAAATTTGAAGAAAAATTGAGGCATCAAGAGGTGAATTTGACTAGATCAAAGTCATACAGCAAATGAATTGATGCCAAAAAAGGAACCATGGTCTTTCTAGCCCAATTTGGAGCCCCATTCTTCTGCTGTGATTTCAGTCCAAATGCTGGGAGCTAAAGAACGGGTTGGTTATGATAGAGAAACCTATTACTATATGAAAATCAGAGAACGCAAGAGTTTTATCACCACCTTGGACTGCAGCCTTATAACAAAGGTGAAGGGCTTGGTGATGAATCTTCCCTTCTTTCCCCAGCAAGGTCAGAGCTCCTCAGCTGAGGAGTGGAAGACGCTTCTCCAATTCCCCTATCCCAAGAATTTAGTAAATAGAGTGAATTGCATCATGATACTTGGCTGTATCATCATTCTTTACTTGGTGTTAATATAATGAAAGTTTCAGATAGTATTACTCATTTTGTCTCAACCACTTGTAGTCAGTAGTACACAATTTCTGTCCCTGGCAGTAGAAAAAGCATGAAAACTTTCAGAGTACTAACTGGTTCTGTTGTGCCTTTTTTCCATAAGTTTTTTGATTAATTGGAAATTATTTGAAACTGCTTTGGAAGAAAAACTTTTAAGTTTTGCAGTTACAGAAAGATAAATATTTAAATTTCTTGAAGTTTGTAAAATTCATGTGAAACTACACAAAACTTACGGGTTTGCAAAATTTAGACATACAGGCATATGCAATTGTATCAGTGAAGTAAAGCTACAAATGAATACGGGTTGAATAAGACTTTGATTATATTACTTTAATACTCTAGGTTACTGTTGGTTATAGCACCCTCATTTCATGACTTGCTAAATTGCGACAGCATTTTGTCATGAGCCCTGTTCTTTTGAATCAGGGATTTGATCAGTCACCTCTAACTCTGAGTTAAATTGCTGGTATGTTCAACTTGCTGACTATCGTATGTCACTTTCTGTAGTATTTCCCTATCTAGCGATAAATGTTTCTTAAGATTGTGAGTGCTGTGTGATTCCTTAGCTTGATTTCTTACAGAATGAAAAACAGTTGTACCAAATTCTGAACCTTCTCTGCCAATATCAGCTGTATTTGGAAGAGGAGTGCAAGTCTTATGTTTTAAGACAATTTGTTATTGCAGGCTTCATGAAGACTGTCTTGGCTGAGTGTGGTTTAAGCTCTAATTAGTCCTCCCCTGCAATGTTATCTCAGAATAAAATCCGTCATAACTTCACTTTATTGACCAGCATCCATGTAGCACTGAATTAGGAGTAGGATGTTGTGTGTCTATAGATATAGTGTATCTGTAACCTGATAGATAAGGGTTAAAGGGTGAGGTTCAAGTTTGTATGAATGTAGGATACAAAGCTGCATGAAACAACTTCTTAGTTCTGCTGCATGTGGAACTGCTTGTTTTGCTCTTTCTATCTCCCTGTACAGAGACAGGGAGAGAAACAGAGAAAGTGTTTATGGGTCATATCTAGAGCTTCTGATGATAATGCCTTACTTCTTTCCATCCCTGGCAAAATACTTGGACTCTATGAAGTGTGCCAGAATTCTCAGATTACGAGTTTAAATGTTAGTTGTTTTAAACTGTTCTGGCAATACTGAGACACCACTTTGAGAGGGCAAACCTTGCAATTTTAGGCTACTTTGTTGCCAAGAGGTACACTTAAAAACTGAAAGAATGAAAGAATTCTCTGCCCCCCTAACCAGAACACAATTTTGCAGAGCTGAAATACAGTTTTTAAATTCTCACATGCTTTCTTTCTAAAAACTAAAAAATCCTTTCTAGTCTGTGATAAAATTGAGTTTATAATGGAGAAACATTTCTGACCCAAATTATGAAGACATTAATTTCCATTATTCTGGTTACTTTTCTACATACAGAGTTCTGCTCAACTTGATAAGTTTGGGGTTTTTTGGTTGGTTGTTTTTTTTACATTAAATTCTTCAGTGGGTGTTAGAATGATAAAAATTACATTCTCCTTTACATGTGTGGAAGTGACTATCATTTTTCATTGGTAGCAAAGGGTAGTTTATAAGGTAAACTGCCTTGACTTGCCTGTCTTTCTCTCCTACTCTGTGTAGTGTTCATTGCAAAAATCAAGTGCTTCAGGTTCTCATAATGTTGAAAATACTTCCCAGCATGCAGCTTGAGCAAGAACGAATTTTGTGGCATTTGTAAAGTGAAGATTGAGAGATGTGTTGACTCTGCAATGGAGAAGTACAATAGCTGACTTTGAGGAGGAGCAGATGACTTAAAAAACCTGTGGATTCTCTAGCAGTGTCTCCCCTCTCATCCAAAATCTTCAGGAATCATTGGTAGATACTCATCACTGTCATTATCATGGGTGCCATCTGTGGTGTTTAAATGTGATTTAGCTGTCATGTAAGGTAGAATTAGAAATGCAGCACTGTGTTTCCATTCCAGCATGATAATGCTGCGCTATATTCTTGGGATCTTCCTTTAGGTATCGTAGAATATTTAAATTGCAACAATGTTACCATTTTATTTTTAAAAAAATACATTTCTGGATCACATTGTTTTGTGTAGGTTGTATGTTTTACTGATATTCTAAACTGTTTTGGTCATATGTACAACTTCCATTAGTTTTTAATCTGTCTGGGATACCCACTGAGGATTTTTATTGCCAATGACTTTCAATTTTATGGTCAAAGTATGCAAGTTTAGTCTTTATTTTTTCCCCACCATAAATCACTCCTAGCTTCCGACCTCTTGAGCTGCATTAGTTTCCTTAGTTTTGACTTGTGATCAGGCAGCTAGAACTGTGTGAGTTAGCATTAGTGTAAACTTCATGATATGTAAAATACGTTGCATTATGGTCTTAAAATAGTAAGCAAGCAAACTGAAAGTTTTATTTTTAAAGTTATCAAAATGAAAAATATAGACTGTCATCATCCATGATGATAATACCTTTTGCATGTAGTATGTATAAGTTTAGATGGTGAGAAGATTACATCTCGTTTACTTGAATTATTGTTTTTAAATGTTATGTTAGTTACTGTTTTTAAATGTTATGTTACTGGTTCACTTGAAGTTCATTTAAAGTTACTAAAATGTTTTAAAAAGAAAGAAGTGTGTGCGAACTAAACCGAACATTCTCAAGGTAATGATCGATTGAGTCATTTCTTGAGGGAGATTCTACATGGAAACAAAAGTCAATTCACACACATTGAGATGAAGGACAGATGTTTAGAAGTTGCTGCAACAACTGCAGGAACTAAGAGTGACAAATGAGAAAACCAGTATTATAGGGTCTAAAAGTTCAACTGTTTTTTGTTTAGTCCTCAGTAATCTGATAAAGAGGAAAAACATAAAATTGTCAGTCTGTGCTGGTTACTGGTCAATTCTGTAGTTTCTTATAAGTTGTGCTGAGTATTGCTGAACAATGTCAAAAATACCAAATAATTTGTAAAACATGCAGTTGTGTCCACACCTAAAAGAAAATGGTAATGTATTTCAGTATCTGTATAGGTAGTACAAAGCAGCAGTCCAGTAGTTGACAGTGTAATTCTTTGCATCCAGAAACTCTGTAGTTAACATTTTAAAACGGAATCTTGGATTACTGGGTAGTTAGATTAAAAAAAACCAAAGCAAGCCAAAACAAAACTATACAACCACAGAACTATCATGTGCTTCAGTTTTGCAAGGGCCAGTATTTGTTTAGCTTTCTGAGGTAGAACTCCAACTGAAACCAGCAGAAAGTGTGTAAAATAAGTGCCAGAGGTTCATACATATTTTTTATCTTGACTACTTAATACATACAGACTTTTTTTTTTTTTAATGCTGTCGTAAGTGGTTATCTGAATTTACTCATTTAAACTATATCTGATGGCTTTACCCATACCCAGAGAAGGAGCCAATGCTGTGATTTTTAGGATAGGCCTTTATTAAAACAAGAGTCCTGGGGATTATCTCTTCAGAAGATGGAAGAATTTAATGTTTTGTTAATCTGTAGATAATTGATACCTGAAAGATCTGGAATGAAGCTTACTATAGGTCGAGCAGTGTCAAACCTGAGGAGACACTTAATTTCCTTCTTATAAGACATTCTTTACCAGGTTAGGTACTGAATTGATTGGTGCTTTGGTGGGAAATTGAACTCAAGTAGATAATAAAAAATGAAAGGATCTATCATCCATTTCATAGAGGTTTTCAAAGACAAGATTTTAGTTACACAGAAAAGCTATGATGAAAGGTTCAGCGTCTCAGAACTCTTACACTGAGATCCTGGCTGTTCATGTTTGTTACTAATGCTGTTTCAGTGTTCAGAAGGACAGTAATATTACCCTGAAACTTTTAAATGCCTTGTATGTCCAACCAGAATTACTGGAGAAGTTGCACTTATCTGCAATTAGAAATTGTATATATGTTATGTAACAGCTGACATGAAGCATGAGACAAAATAATTTTGTATGGTAATTTGTAAAATTAAATAAGTTCTGAGAGATGCTTCTTTTTGAAAGGCACATTATTATAACTGAGTCAACATCATTAGTCAAACACTTCAATGAGATTCTTTATCTTTACCAGTGTTTCTGGTATTAGAATTTTGCATTTGTTTCACAGTGCTTTCTGGCTTTGTTTGATCTTCGCTGTATTAAAGCCTGAGGTCTCATGCATGTTGCAGAGGTCTTTGCCTTTTTCTACAGTGTTTTTGATCTTTGATTTTGTTATTTGCCAATATAACCAATGCTCTGTTAAAGTGAGCGATTTTATTTTTTAAACTATTGGTGATTAGTGTTTTCATCAAATTACAGCTTATTGTGGCAAAATATTCTAGTGGATTTCTGAGTTGGTTTTTTTTTTAAATGATCTTTAAAAGGTTATTGTTACCTCTTTCCTGTCAAATTACTGGTTAGATTTTGTTAAACAATTAAGAAACTGAAGAAGTTCACCAACCAAGTATCTACTCTGTTTAAGCCAAAGCCCCTGTTTTAGATGGAGTAAGTAGGGGCGCTAAAATTGAAAATGGTGGATTTGATTTCTTTTTTGCTTTACACATTCCTCCCCCTCTCCTCTTTACAGCAAGCCTTTGTAGAGAGTTTTTCTGCTCACTGTATGTTCTTTTTATATGTGGCTTCACTGTCTTGATGAAGTTTGCATTGTTGCTTCCCTGTGTAGAGCAAAGGAAGCATACTGAGCCTGGGTGCCTCTGGATTATGGCCAGTAATTGTGATGTTATTCTTTAACAAAACAGGAAATTGTGAGAACTTGCCATGTGCGTTTGAAGACACCTTAGACTCTCTTTAAGGGAGCAATTTCTTTCCTGCATAATACATGCTGCAAATTTTTTGCCTGTCTCTTTGTATAAAGTCTTACTTTAAAAAATCATTTGCAGTCAGCAAGCTTTCTGAATCAGCACTGTAGAAGGTATATGTGAATATTTTCACTCAGCCTCATGCTGATGTTTTGAAGAGCTGTGATGTGCAGTACATGCCCAGGGAAGGAAAGATAGCTGCTGGAGGGTCTTATACTGTACATGTGTAGAGACATTTTTAATAGGCTTACATGGACCTATGCAAGTGTGTTTGTGGTGACATGATAGGGGCTTCTGGAAAGGAGCTCCTTGATTTTCCTCTGTACTTGTTGGCCAGAAAAAACTTCAGTTGAATATAGTTTAGGTAATACCTGTTTTGTCGTGGCCTAAACATAGAGTTTATTCTCATGCAGTTTTATCTAACAAAGGGTTTCAACACCTTTGAGAGAAGAGCATTGAAATCATGCTACTTCCTTCCTATTAACTTCTGAAGCTAAATAAAAAGTAACTAAAATGAAAATGTGCATCCATAGTGGATACATGTCCTCCATCACTATCTCCTTATGCCCTTTTCCATTTCTGAAATCAATGCTGGAAGTCCCCAAACCCATCTTCTTTCTCAGTGAAGACAAGGCAATTTGAGGCTCTTCATTAGATGCTGGTTTAGGAGGTGTAAGCTCACCTCATAACAATATTTGAAACTGTGTCTTCCAAGCATTTCCTAAGAAACAGTCACTTAGTTGCAGAGAGGTTCTTTATTCCAGATGCTGTTCACACTCTTTTTCTGCTACGGATTTGTTTTGACTGTTTAAAATATTACCTATTCTAACAGTTTAAATTTTTAGTTTTAGTTTAGATATTTTTTTTCCTTAAATCCACAGAAGAAACAAAACTTCTTCTGCAATTTAAATGAGATACCTAAGCCTTTGGTTGGAGGTTAGGCATGTAAACCTCTATTCAGGTGATGCTGGGTGAATTGCTTAGTGTGAAGAGTCATAGCACTTTCAGGTCACTAGGAAGGCACTGAGACCTTTTTTTATTTTATTTTTAATTTATCTTCCTGCAAAGTTAAACCCTTTCAATTGTGGAAAATATGTGTAAATAAAACCTCAAGGTGGTGGTATAAGCTTGTATTCTCCAATAGTCAGTACACAGGTACAGTGGGTCACATATTCCAGTTTAATTGCTGCTCTAGAATGTTACTGTACGGGTAAGGCCTGTCACCTCTCCATCAAAAATCGTCCTGTGCTGGAAGGCAGAGAATGTCTAAAACTCTCAGCATACACACCTGCAAATACATGTTAGTGATTTAATTTATTCCAGCTGTATTTGTTTAATTTTGTGATTCAGTCCATTTAAATGTGAAGTTGCAAACCTTTTATTTTTTAGGGGGAAGGCATGAATACAATTTTCGTACATTTTTAGCATACAACATAGAAATACTGAATTTATTACTGCTGTCCTGTATTGTGCACCACAGGCCCATAGCATCCTGTGCTTTTCCGAACATACTCTAATCACTGGTACAGCAGTGTTCCCCATAGCCTTTTGCATTACATAGTCCTGCCAGACTGCTGTCATCATTCACAGTGCTTTCCCTATCCCTCATGGATGTTTGGAAAATCCTTATTATACAGTACACAAGTAAATTTCATGCTTGAAGTTTATGGTGCCTCAGCAGAGGTGGAGGACAAAGACATTCTTAAAGTTACCTTTAAAATGTTCAGTTGTATAATGACAGTGTATTTCAGTTTGATAGTCAAGGAAAAATATCTTTCACTCCCTGTAATTTATCCAAGAAATTCGGGTAACATGGGATTGGTGGAGGCCACCCAGGTCATCACGTTTAGATCCTGCAATAGCTATAATGATACAATGGATGTCTACCTCAGAAGAAGCCATGTAAAACTCACTCCATGTGCCATTTCAATTTGTCTCATAATTTCATTCTGACAGCATTACCATACATACAGTATTATCTTTTTTTTTCCTTTTTTTTTTCCTTTTTTTCTTCTCTCCAGGGTTGAGGGGGTATTGGTGGTAGGAATTCATCAGGAAAAGTCTGACACTTGTAAGAGAGGATTAGATGGGAGAACAGAGAGTAGTTTCTATTACTGAAGGAGTCTGAGACTTGTAGGATTTGATGCCTCTTTACCTTCTCCTAATCAGTCTGTCCTTCCTGTCCTTTTCTTCCTCCTTCTTGCTTTCCTGTGTGAAATAACACCTTATGCAATACATGTACCATATGATTTCAGCAGGACTGGGTACCCAGAATTTCTGGTTACAGGAACTGATGATGACATTTTTCTTGCAAAGTGAGTAGTAAATTTCTCAAACAAGTGATACTTCAGTGTGAAGTTTTAAATGAAAAAAATCTTAGCACAGCACATGAATCACTGGCTTGGGAGGAAGACACCAGAGAGAGCTTATTTAAAAAAAAAAAAAAAAAAAAAAAAAAATCCAAAAAACACACCTCAATAAAAACCTGCCTTATTTTGGTGGGGAAAAGGGAAGGCTTTTATTAATTAATACTTTTAAAGCAAGGTACTTTGAAAGATAAAGAAATTGTTTTAATTTCTTGGAGGTATGCAGTGTGTGTTCATGCTTTTATGCCTCTTGGAGACAACTTGTAAAACATGGACGGTGAATTAGCAAGAACTATGCTTTTAAAACACAGTTTTTAAGTACCTTGATGGTTTCTAGAAAGCACAGCCATAAAAAGTTTGCATTTTTAAAATATTGTGTACCTTAAAGAAACTGCAGGTTTGTTTGTATCTTGTAGTGTTAAGCAGGAGATGACATAATGCTTCTCTGTCTTTTCAACAAAAATTTAAGAGGAAACAAATTGAGCTTTTTGTGTTCTTTCTCTTGCTAAACTCTTGACTGTAAGGCTAGTAATATGCATTATTAATTGAACTAAGGACTGTTTTTTATGTGGTGGCTATGCTCTATTTTCTCCACTGCAGACATACCCTGCTGTCTATTGAGGATGTTTTGGAAAAGTGGAAAAATTAGTCATATAACAGAGAGGGAAATATTTTTTCCAGTTAGAATTAGTGTAAGAGAGAAGAGATACGTAGACTTGTGAATTACAGAATGACTGACCATTACCCATTTTTTCAGTCTTCACCTCTTACTGATGTGATTAATCTTATTTATCTATAAGATCATGTCATATATGTCATGTATATCATGCTATTGATGATGGCAATGTTAACATACTTGTTCAGAAGGAGGCAACAAGAATCCTAAGGGTAAAGATATGCCAAGCATTCAGTTTCAAAGATGAAGCAGCTGAGATCTTCTGGAACAATTGTACATTCTCAAAAGCAAACATCTCTGAGAAATCTGATGGTCCTGCTGATCCTGATCCTGCATCTCCATGTCATACATATCTCCCTCTCTATTTAAATTGTGTTAGTTTCTGAAGTTCCTGCACATTTCTCCCTACCACTTCCTGCTCCTATTATATTAATTTTTACAGGAAAATTTCCTCACTGTCTGTCAAACTTAGCCATTTCAGCTGCAAAACTGAGAATGATTAGTAGAGCAAGATATTAAACAATTGGGGATGCAAGGATAAAACAGTGGAGAGGTGATGGATGGCAGGGTATTCTTGTAGGGGGGTTTTTTGCAGTTTTTGAACTTATTTTCCAGCTCTTCTCTGTAAGAGCACTGTCCTTGCTACTTCTTTGCTGCTGAATTGTTTTAAACAGCTATGAAAGGTCCTGTGTTCGGTGATTAGTAGTTCCAGTAGCTATACCAAAACTGTTCAGTGGACCAGTAAGTCCGTATTGGCATTTTGTAATTCATGTATGTGCCATTGGTCAGCTGAAAGCGAAAACTGTTCCTCTTGCAGCTGATTGTTCAAGAGAGACTTTCATTACTAATTTTCAGGGGGTGTGTGTAAGTTTCTATTTTGGAGGTGGAATATATCAGTATGTATTTATCCTTCGAGTTTTAAAAATCTGTTGTAGCCCACTGCTGTATCCTAACAGTCATTTAATCATGAATTTATGATCTGATAATTCTTAAATTAAAGTATGTGAAAGAACACTAAAAAAAAATGCAGTTTTAAATGCAACTATATGACCTTTTCATTCTCAGCTCCTTTACTTCAGTAATGTGTAACATTTGCTTTTCTAGCTTAATAATGAATTAAAGCAGCACTATTAGCTTTTAACCCTTTTAATTGATTATTTTACTTGTTATAGAATAAGCATATTGCAATTCCCAGCTGCATTTCACTTTTTACCTAAGTGATTACCTCTGTAAAAGCTTATCTGCAGACACCCTCTCTGTATATACTAAACTTCTCCTCATGGTTATAACTTTGTTTATTTTGGCCTTTTTCTTTCTTTCTTTGCTTTGTAAAATTCATTTCCTAATGGAAAGCAGTATTTCAGATAAGGAGACAATATTACTGCATCATATATTTTACTGAGATGGACTATGCTCTAGAAATTTTGCGGACACATTTGTTATGAATTTATATGTTTGTGATGTTTTCTTAGTGGTCCTAGTAAAGGTGCAGCTTTTGCTGATGGGTAATTTCTGTCAGTGAATTGATACCGAATAGATAAAAAATGTGCTCTTAACAGAAGATGTTGAACTAGGGAATTGTACTTTTTTTTTTATAGCTAGAAGTTTAAATGCAGACTGAAGCAGTAATCAGAGGAAAACTGATTACTTTCTGACTGCCTGCTCTTTTTCTTTTTTTGAAGACTTTGTAATGATGTATCTCTCTTCCCTAGTTCGTATTTGTTTGTACTAGTTAAAGACAGACCAGGAAGTTCTGTGCTCTTCAGCAGTGGACTGTGAAAGAGGGAAACTTTGTCAGATTTTAGCAATGAAGGATACACCCTTTCTCACTATCACTTTAACCCCCTAATCATTGGCTTATGGAAATAACTTATTAGAGTCCTTCTGATTTTTGTTTTTATTATTCTTTTGTATTGATCTCCAGTGCTCGTTCTGCTAGTTTTCTAGTTTTGGAAAGATGTGTAATACTGAATGATGTGGTTAAAGCAAGATGAGGAAACGATGTGTGGCAGATTTTGATAATGCCTTTGAAAGTATTGCTGAGTTCCTGATAAGTGTCTATGCTAAGCTCTGATCATTTACTCTTCTTTCTTCAGTTTTTTTGTGCCTTAATCAGCTTTTAATTTATTTGCCTCCCACTGCTTGGTCACCAGTTTCTCTTACAAAGTATCTTACAAGTTGTTCTAGAAACCATTTGAAATCAGTTGCATGTAATTTATATATTCACAAAAACCACCTGTAGTCATACTTCTCATGCTTACATAATTCTTGCAGTTAAAATGCCATAACTTGGGATCTTCATGAGTTGTTGTAGAGTTTGGTTGCTGAGTATCATAGTTGAATGTTTATTAGTTTTATGTTTTAATGGGGATTTGAACTACTTCTTCAAATACTGAAAGTAGGACGTGGTGGTATAAAAATCACAAGGTCATTCAGTGCCTTTTGAAAGAGCTATGCAGTTTTGACCACTATGCATCACTTGAGAGCCTGTTCTTGATCATTTGCATTTTTCAGTTTGTTGTTTGATCTTCGGTCCTTTCAAAACTGTCACATGAATGCCACCAAATCCTTGTCATTAATCACACTGCTTGAAGCAGCTCATCTATTTTGGATAGACTCTTGTATTTGACAATACAGTGTGCTAAGAAGTAGGCAACTGTTTTATCATTCTTTTCAAGACTCTAATGATGGTGTGAAATTCAGAGTGTCATCTGTCATTGATAATCAATTCTTCTGTACCTGGAGATGTTTTTGGTTTCCTAGTATTTCTGACTTAGTAGTGCTGTTGTTATCTAAAGGCTAAGTGATTTGGGTGTTTTATATTATTCATAGAATTGAGGATTTAATTTAACTGCCTACCTCTCCTTCATCACCAGTTTCTATTACAAAGTCTCTTACAGGTCATTCTAGATACAATTTGAAATCTGTTGTAAGTTATACACTCAAAAGCACCATCTGTAGTAGTACTTTTCACGTTTACAAAATTCTTGGATTTAAAAAGTCAGGAAGAAGTACCAGCTGAGGCCTTCTTTAGACAACTTCAAAGAATTCTCACATTCTCAGGCCCTGGTCTTCACAGGCCCTGGACCTCACAGAGGACTTTAACCACCATGGTGTCTGCTGGAGGCACACCATAGTAGGGCACAAGTAATTCAGGAGATTTCTAGAGTTTATTGACAACGACTTCCTGACACTGGTGGGCGACTGGCTGGCAAGGGAGATGCTGTGCTGGATCTCATCCTTACAAACAAGGAAGAACTGGTTGGGGATGCAGGCTAGGGCAGCCTTGGCTGCAGCAATATGAGATGGTGGAGTTCAGGATCCTGAGAGGAGGGAGCACGGCAAATAGTAGGATCATAACCATGGACTTAAGAAGAGCAGGCTTTGGCCTCTTCAGGGATCTGCTTGGAAGAATCTCTTGGGGTACAGCTCTGGAGAGAGGAGGGATCCAGGAAAACTAGTTAATTTTTCAAGGATCACCTTCTCCCAGCTCAAAAATGGTTCATCCTGACATGCAGGAAGTCAAGCAAAGGTAGCAGGGGGTCTGCATGGAGGACCAAGGAGCTCCTGACAAAACTCAAATGTGAAAAGGAAATGTAGAAGGAAGTGTAAGCAGGATCAGGTGACCCAGGAGCATGCAGGGCTGTCTGAGCATACAGCGATGGGGTTAGAGAAGCCACACCCTGTCTGGAGCTGTGTGCTGTGAAAATGTGATGGGCAACAAGAAGGGTTTCTGCAGGTACATCAGCAGCAAAAGGAAGACTAGGGAAAATGAGGACCCACTGCTGGATGGGAATAGGTACCTGGTGACAAAGGACATGAAAAAGGGTGCAGTACTCAATGTTTTATTTGCCTTGGTCTTAACTGGTAAGACTGGCCTGCAGGAAGCCCGGGTGCTAAGGCCAGTGGGAAGGTCCAAAGCAATGAAGACTTACCCTTGGTAGAGGAGGATCATGCTAGAGAACGTTTAAACAAACTGGATACGCACAAGTCTGCGGGACCTGGTGGGATGCACCCATGAGTGCTGAGGGAGCCGGCCAGTGTCATTGTGAGACCACTCTCAATAATCTTTGAAAGGTCATGGTGATGGGGGGAAGTACCAGAGGACTGAAAGAAAGCAAATGTCACCCGTATCTTCAAGAAGGGCAAGAGGGAGGAATCTGGAAAATTAAAGGCCAGTTAACCTTACCTCGATCCTTGGGAAGGTGATGCAGCAACTAATCCTGCAAACCACTTCTAAACGTATGAAGGACAGGAAGGTGATGAGGAGTAGTCAGCATAGATTTATGGAGGGGTGATCATGCTTGATAAGCCCAATTGCCTTCTATGATGACATGACTAGCTGTGTGAATGAGGGCGTGTTCATTTTTTATTTTAGTAAGGCTTTCAACACTCTGTCCCATAACATCCTTAGTGGACAAATCAGTGAAGTACAGACTAGATAAGCGGACAGTGAGGTGCATCAAAAACTGGCTGAACTGGTGGGCTCGAAGCATTGTGAACAGTGGCATGAAGTGCAGCTGGAAGCCAGTCATCAATGGTGTACTCCAGGAGCTGACACTGGGGCTAGTACTGTTTAGCATCTTTGTTAATGACCTGGATGATGGGACACAGTGCACTCTCAGCCAGTTTGCAGACAAAAAGGGAGGAGTGGTTGATACACCAAATCAGTGTGCTGCTATTCAGAGGGACCTCAACATGCTGGAGAACTGGGCAGACAAAACATCAATCAGTTCAACAAAGGGAGGTGCCAAGTTCCGCACCTAATGCAACAGTACAGGCTGAGGGCCAGCCAGCTGACAACTAGGTTGGCAGAAAAGGGCCAGGGGGTCCTGGTGGATAAAGTTGAACATGAGCCAGTGATGCTCCCTGTGGCAAATAAGGGCAAACAGCATCCTGTGCTTCATTAAGAATAGCATTGCCAGAAGGTCAAGGGAGGTGGTTCTTCCGCTCTACTTATCAGTGGTGAGACACATCTGGAGTGCTGGGTTCAGTTCTGGGCTCCGCAGCATAAGAAAGACATAGCCATACTGAATGAGTCTAGTGAAGGGCCATGAAGATAGTTAAGGGATTGGAGCATATGTTATTTGAGGAGGATCTGGGAGAGCTGGGACTGTTCAGCCTGAGGCAAAGAAGGTTCAGGGGGATGTTATCAATATGTTGCTAAGATATGTGATGAAGCCAGACTCTTCTCAGTAGCGTCCAGTGGCAGGACAAGAGACAATGGGCACAAACTGAAATACAAGAAAATCCATTTAGAGGAGAACCTGTTTGACTTAAGGGTGATCAAACATTGGAACATGGGTGGTTGTGGAGTCTCTATCCTTGGAGTTACTAAAAACCTGACAGGACACAGCCCTGAACAACCTGTGGTAGCTGACCCTGCTCCGAGCAGGGACATTGGACTAGATGGCCTTCAGGGGTCCCTTCCAACCTTAAACATTATAGGATTCTATGGTTTTTTTCATACATAATTCTCTTAAGATAGAAAAATGTACTCGTGTTGTGCAAATCATCACAGCTGGTAAGTGCCAGCTATCTATTACAAAATTCTTTTATAGCATTACTTCCTGACTTCAGTAACTTATCTTTTACATATATTTTACTGCCAGGAAATGCAAAATCTGCTTCTTGTCCCACATATATTTCAGAAGTGGCAATTTATTGCCTAGATACTTTAAATGTTTTTACTTTTAAGGCTCTTGCATTAGCATATATAGGAAGCTTCATGGGATGTGGTGATTTTAAAAAAATATGTCCCTTCACGTGTGCTAATTTTACTAATCAAAAATATCTTTTTCACTCCTCTTATTTTCCCTTGGAAAGCCATTAAGTATTCAGTAAGTTATTGGGGACATCTTTAAAGTTCTTAGGTGTGTTAGTAGAAATTGTGATGACAGCTTTCTGCCACAGAGGAAAAACAGTGCTTTGAGCTTAAAGGCCATGTCCTACAGTCCTTACGTATGCAGTCTGCATTGATACTTCATTCTAAGGAATAAATATGATAACAAGAAACTGGATTTAGATTTATGCCTGATTTCACTGTAACAGAAGATGTATTAATTCTAAAAGGAAACACATAGTTGTAAAAGATGGTACTGATAACTCATGAAAACTGAGGAAAGTTGCTAAGTGTTTGTCATGAACAATGCTGAAAAAAACATTGCTACTGAACTGTTGAAACTTATCTTGGGTTTTGTTATATTTCATTGGAGCTTAACATTTGATAAAAATTCTGCTTTATAAGTGGCTATACTCTAATTTTTGTACTTACTGATATAGTAAGCATAGTCGTTCTTGATTTGGGAAAAAAAAGATAAGCTAGGTCTCCTAAATGCTTTTCAGAGTAGAACTATGCCCTAAATGACTACAGAGGGAATTGTCACTTTAGAGACTGGTACTGTGAACCTTTCCAGTTCCTCAAATTATTATCTCAAATTCATCTCCAGATAAAATTTATTCTTGTATGATATGCAGTGGAATTCAACTTTTCCTTTAATATTAGAAACCCTTTTTGTCCATTATATATTAATAAGCAGTGAGGTCTTTCTTACTAAATTTACTTCAAAAGTGGTAGACAAACATAGTGGAAATTTTGTGGGTGTGATTGACTGCTTACAGCTTTCCAAGATTGCCTGTCTCACATAATATCCTGGACATTGAAATAGAACTTGTATGAGAGGTTTTATATGGTTTTTGAAGGCCAGATACCAAATTTGCCTTCTGAATTGAGAACTTGGAGTCAGCTCGAGCTATGGCAATTCCAGTCCTTTTTCCATCTAGTTTTAAAATTTGTGGTGAGGAGAGATTCTGAAGGACTTTCATTTTTTCCAAGAGGAACTGAGGTCTAGTAAAGGCATTTCTAAGAACCTATATCTTAAGATGTTTTTCTGGTTGGCTTTTTTGGGGGGTGAAGGGTGCGGTTGCTGTGTTTGTTGTTTTTTTGTTTTGTTTTTTGTTTTGTTTTGGGTTTTGGTTTTTTTTTAACCCTAGAATGCAATTTTCAGCATCACTCAAGCTTTGGATGATGTACTGTCAAGTTTTGTGTGACAGAAAACAATAATTTCCATTGGGAGATGGTACTCACTTGCAAAGTCCTGCTGGAAGACTGAATTGAATTGAATTGAGGGAAGTCAGTAAAGGGAAGTCAGATGGTCATTACAAGCAGCCATATACGGGTCTGTAACGGTTGCAAAGGCTGTGACCATTGCTTTGAAACCAGCAAAAAAGTTTCAGGCATATCACATGCAGTAAAAGTTACTTTGGAAGAATTGAGCAATTGGCCAAAAAGTTTTGTTCCTTCAAAGCTTGGGAAGCAAACCTTTTGCTTGGGAATCTGTATGATGAGCGTTAATAATGGTTACTTCAGCAGATCAAAGTCATTGTATTTAGTGATCTAAGAGAAGGGTTACTGGAAAAGGAGAAATCTTAGGAACAGGTAGATTTTAATCTTTATGCAACAGTGCATCTTACTGGAAATGGTTCAATTTTATTGGAGCTCTTCAGTTCTCTTACCGATCATAGCAAAGTGGCAGGCATTGTAGTTAAGATTAAGTTACCTTTTTAATTATAATTTCGTATTTGCAAACTGTGTTGCATATTCTCCAAAAGAAGAGGAATGAGAGGCAAGTACAATGGAAGTGGCAGATGAAGTAGTTAGCTTTGATTAGGTAGTAACTGATAACATGTTGTAATGGTAATGTCATGTTATGTTTAAGTTTAAGGCTCAGCTCTGTAGTGCATCATGTACTATTCAGGGTAGTTTATTATCAGTAAAACTCTGCAGGTGTATTAAATGAAAGTTCAACAAAATAGAATAGAAGGTTTATATCTAAACTATTGTAATGTAGACTGGCTATTTAGTATAGGACACAACTGTTTTACTACTTTTTTTTTTTCTCCAATTAGAAAGTGCATGGCTTTGCTGGTTGGCGATGTATTCTTTGGGGATGAACGTACCTATTTTTCATTCTGGTTGAGTAACTGTAGTGGTTGTACTAAACTATAGCTACAGTCTAATTGTGGAAGTAGAAAAGTTAGGTCCTTGGATCCAGTGTTTCCAGTTCATCCACTTCATCTGGTCGCAGAGAGCTTATTTAACCAAAGGTCTTCATATTTGTCAAAGTAAGAATAGGAAGCCTGTGGCTCATACCGAGTACTGGCATTTAAAGCTGGAAGCTGAATCTTTTCCAGGTCCATGAATCTGTGAATAGAATAGTGAAGACTTTGTTGCATCCACTAATCACACAGGAAAAAATGCCTCTGTTGTTATGGATATTTCTAATTTTGTTTAAAAAGACCGTTCCAGTTGGAGATGTTGAGATACCCGTTTCTTTTTGCAAGGAGCATTTAAAAAGCCTCTGGTGGTTTGTGTTGGGTTTGGTTTTTTGTTTGTTATTCTTCTTACTTACAGTAAAAGGGATTTTTTTTTTTTTAAATACGACTATTCAGTGTACATGTCAGCTGTCTTCGAGCAAGTAACTTAGTTTCTGCCTTCCATCAAAGTAATACATGAATAGGATTAAAAGCCAAAAGTAAAAACTACAACATGGAATAGCTTTGGAAAACAAGCAAACTTAAGCGTAGACTAAATTCTTTGCAGAATTTAGTGCAATTTCTGGATTACTGACGCTCTTTTACCTTGTGATGACTTTTTTTAGCTCTGTGTGCTCTCGGTGTGTGGTTATGTATTAATTGTAACTTACTTGGTCTAAAGAGGTTCATGTGGTGAACTTCAGGGAAAGTTTCTGCTTTGTTACTGTCAATGTCAAGATTAGAAATGTTAGATGCAACTTTCCTTGGGGCCTTTGTAATCTAAAAGTCTCACTACTTTTCTTTAAAATGAAAATGGAGAAAATGCCTACTTTTAGAGGAGGAGTTGAAAAAACACAGTATTCTGCAATTGTTGAAAATATTAATTTTGTTAATATAATGTTCCTCAATGGATTGTTTACACTTTTATTTTTGGAATAGGGAGCCTCCGATTTTGGGAAATACTTTCTTCCTCCGTTTAATAAAATATGTTGTCTAAATAGTTGAATTGTCTTTAGATTTATTTCGTTGTAGAGCAAGTCAGGTAGTTATATGCCAGGTATAATAAAGATTACTGCTAAAGAAAATGAAATACGTAGTCGGTTTGAGTATATCGATTTTTTTTCAATTTGTTTTTATTACCCCTCCCCCCCAGTTTCTGGGCAACCTGATCTTGGTGTCCCTGCCTGAGCAGGAGGTTGGACCAGATAACCTCCAGAGGTCATTTTCCACCTCAACCATTCTGTGGTTTTTGGGAGAAAAATAGTGAGATACGCAAAATTATGGATGCGTGAGCACAGTAGCAGTCCTCTATTCCTTCCTTCTCCCTCAAAGGGTGGGGGTGGGGGGGAAGAGAGAAGGGAAAACGAGTATATGCAATGTCTTTGGTATTTGTTGTCATGGATAATGTCATGTCACTATCTACCTCATTGGTACTAAAAGGCATTGTTCAATGCAGTGTAGGGTAGTTGCGGTGTTAGCTTGGTGGTAATTTTTAGTCCTGTCAAACTTAAAGTGACTTGTTTTCTGCTGTTCTTTGTGTTGCATACTGAAAAGGAGAGCTCTACATAAATATCTGCACGGACAGACCATTTTTTATGGAGGAATGAGATTAACACATAAATCATGGACACGACAAAAATGATAAGCAGTTGGGGCAAGAGAAAGGCAGGTCAGGAAACAGTAAGTTTGTGCTTTGTGCCTTCAGTCAGCTAAAAGCTGTGTTCGTAAAAGTTTTGGGAAGTGTAACTGTCTTCCTTTTTACTCATTTGTCTTTGTGCTGTCCTCTGAGTCAGCAGAAGCCCTGTAAGAGGATGGGAATCCCAGCTGTAGTTACTGATTGCATGTATCTAAACTCATTCTTCCATCTTCTTCCCCAGTCTCTATACATGCGCATGCATGTATGCATGCACACCTGGCTGAGGAACTGAGCTGCAGCTTTCTAACTCTGTGACTCAGCCTCATCCTTGGGAATTGTGAAAGACAGCTGGCGAAACATAGACCTAAAGGAGCAGGACAAAACCAGACTAGAATACAAAGACCTGAAACTTAAAAAAATAAATCTTGGATGTGGGAAAAAGGGCAGCAAAGAATAAGTTGTTTGGTTGGTAATCACATTAATTTCATAGACTGTTCTGTAAGCTCTTTGGCCTTCTTTGTCTCCTCTAGCTTTGTGCCTTCTGGAATTGCTGTGGAAGGAGGAGGTAGCCATTATAAAAGGGCCATGTTCTGTGTTTTTCAAAATAGTCTGCAAATGAAGTGAAATTTTTAGCACAGTTCCTCAGTGGGAAAGTTTCTCAGCTTTTTGTGTCATGGGTTATGATCCTGCTTTGCTCCTTGAAGTGAAAATAAAATCTACTATTGATTGCCCACAGTCTAATCTCTTTACATGACCTGCAGTATTTTTACTTGGTTGCCAGTGGTATGCCTTGGTTTTGACATTGTTCTCCCTCTAGATTGACAATGGTTCAATCTTGAAATGTCACAGTGAATCTTCTGTTTTCTTTTATTTGTTCTACCCACTTTTATTCTGATGGATAATTTTGTACCAGAAGTTGTGATAGAAATTTACAGTGTGAAACTTAGAATTTTCCCTATTTCTTGGAAAAATAAAATTGAAGCTAGTTCACAGATGTATTATTTGTGTTCAGCTGAACTATTTCAAGATGTGTGACTTTGTCCAAATAATTAGAAATAAAGGGATTACTCAAACCTTGTCTATATAACGACACTTAAAGGCTTTTAATGTAAATTAACAGGAGGAATTAATTTAAAGTGGTTTAGCTGAGCTACATTAAACATTTGACTTTATATTCTCTTTCAGAATTAGTAGCTTGAATTCAGTTGCTTTTATTTTACTGTAAAATTAAGTTGCACTGAGTGAACTCTACTTAAGTATGAAGAAAATTTCCAAACTGCTTTGAAGTAGTTAAGTCTGTTACAGGAAAAAAAAAAAAACAACAGATGCATGTTTTAGGGAATTTCTATGCATAAGGAGATTTTCTTCAAAGTAATATTCTTCATTGTACTTGTTTTATACTAACTGGGTCACGGTAGTCCTATCCGCACGAAGATTTACCTTTTGTTTTGCTCCAGATTATTACTTCTACAAGTATGCTTTCACTGTTGACAGCTATTCTGTGTTTCTTCGTATTGCTGCAGTACTCAGTGGAGGTGAGCTGAGAATGTTTAACATGGACAAGTCAAACATTAAAAATGCCCAAGCTTTTTTGTGCATGGCCATCATAATTTTGAGATTCCACCTGATTGTTATTGATGGAATGTTTGTTTATGCTGTGACACTGGTAATTTCGGAAAATTTGAAAGTTGGGAAGTGGCCTCAATGGCCTCAAGTTGCGCCAGGGGAGGTTTAGGTTGGACATGAGGAAAAATTTCTTTACTGAAAGAGTGGTTAAACATTGGAAGAGGCTGCCCAGGGAAGTGGTTGAGTCACCATCCCTGGAAGTATTTAAAAGACGTGTAGATGAGGCGCTTAGGGACATGGTTTAGTGGGCATGGTGGTGTTGGGTCGATGGTTGGACTCGATGATCCTAGAGGTCTTTTCCAACCTTAATGATTCTATGATTCTGTGATTCTAAGTTTAAGCTTGATTGAAGCTATGAGCTTTACTAAGCCTGTGAGCAGCTTTGCAAACCAATTGCTGCAATTCCTAGGTAGCTTTGGTTTAGATTTGTAACATCTGCAGGCTATCAAGGGTAGGATATGGAAGATGATCAGTAAGGTGAAAGAGAAATGCTTTGGAGATATGCTTTTCTTGAAACTGCGTCCCTCCTTTAAGCATGGTTTGCGAGCTTAAGAAACTTCTATTCTGTTTGTGCTGCAGACTCAGGAGAACCAGCAACAGCAGCAGAAGTTCAGGATGACATAGGGCACATTCCTAGGTAACTGTATGAATCCATCCCCAGACCTACAAAGACCATACCCCAATATAATATTTTTCCTAGCTATTGAGAGATACCTGATTGTTACCATCTAGCCCCAGTTGCTCATGGTGAGCTGGTCAACATTTGAGCTTATTTGATAAACAGTAATTCCAACACAGTACCTCTAGATGTTGTGTGCTGTATGCTTCAGGGCTTATTAATAACTTTGAATATGTGTGATTTTTCCAGCTGTAGTCTCCATTTGTTTCCTACGCTATGTCTTTCAGTTCATTGTGCTCCAAAAGTTTAGCTGACTATAATGTTGATATGAAGAAAAGCCTTCAGTGACCAGACTGTGTGTGCAATTGGGAAAAAGGACTATCTTGGCTGACTAGTGATACTGTTTTACATGCTTGTTGATAATCTCTTTGTTTATAATGCTAATAGGAATTGTAATTAAATAGGATAGGAAGATAATTTAAAAAAAAAAAATGCCATGAAGGAAAGAGTCAGGGACTCCTGACACTAGTCATATTTTTGTAGTCACGAAATCATGGAGCTCTACATTTTTAGGATTGCTGGGTTGGATGGTATATGCCAAAAAGTTTATGTAATCCTTGATTTTAGACTATAAACACTAACTAAAATCAGTTGTGAAGAGATGAAAATTATCATATGTTTGAAGTCTTTTACACAATTATTTTATTTATTAGATACTAACACTGCATTTATTTTTTCTTTTAAGTTACTTTTGCTCTCGTGTTCAATCTTTCCAAGCAATGTGTTTTTGCAAGATGTTAGTAATCTTAATTAAAATGTTAAATTGCATTGATTATTTTGGGGGGTTTTGTCTTTTAAATGTTAGCATACTTTCCTTTAGAGAGAGTGTATCTTACCTGTATGTTGCATGAGCAATATAAACTACCTCTTTTAAAATGGACCAAACGGAACAAATTTTGGGTAGTGAATGCTATAAAATTACAAAAATAATTGCATTACCGGTAATTGTGCATATGTGTACAGTAGGACAGTACAACCGAAGTTCTTTATATGTTTCTGCACATAGTCAGTAAAAACACTGATTTGTTTAACCATTTTCTGCCTAATGATCATGGCACTTGTTTATCTCTAAGTCCCTCAAGTCTAATAATTTTGGAGAGCATCAGCTAGTTTCAGTTGTATTTTACAGGGGGTGGAAGTCTCAAGACAGTTTAGTTTGTGAAAATTGGTTGTTGGATAGAGAAGATGCTGCAGCCTCTTCCTCAATGGGGACATGAGTCCATGCTGTCTCTCGTCCATTTAGCAACTGAGAGGTGTGGGAGTGGATTTGATGTGAGGGGCGGAAACTGGGTGTGTTATAGAGGACTGTCATAGAGCCTTTGGATAGAGGAACTGCATTGTTGTGGTGAGGGGATGGGGGGAAATAATACAACAATCCAGAAGAAAAGCATCTTAACCACCTGCAGTGCTATACAGCATCTGTCTTAAACGTGAATGGAGCTTAAGTTGAAAAACAGGCAACAAAATGAGTATTAGGACAAAGGGAATAACATATCACAGGTCAATATTAATTCCAATATAAAAAGGCAGTGAGGCACTTTTGAAATGCAACACACTAAATCTGTTTATATAGAATTTTACATTGGTGTTTATTGTGGATCTCTAAAGAAATGTTATATTGTGCATCAGTTTTCTTAGTGTTTATTAAAGAAGCTTGGAGGGATTTTAATTGTTTTTCAAAGTCAAAAAAGAGGAAAAATTGCATGACTGGAAGACTTGTGCAAAATCAGCTGCTGCCTCAACAGGTTTATTTCTTCCCACTTCTATTTTATAAAGGTTATAAATCATCTGAGTGAGTTCAAGGACAGAAGTGAAAGATTAAAAATTGGAAAAGACTCCTGAATTAAATAGGTTTTGGTTTGGTGTTTAGTCACTAGGTTTTTAACCTGGTTAAGATCCAACCTAATTAAAGAATGGAAAGTCTTTAAAATGCAAGTAAATGTCAATACACAACTGTTTTTAGAAAAGGGCAGTACTACTACCAGCTAACATAAATGAGACATTCAAGAAAAAGTTGGGGGGGGGGGAAAAAGCTGCTACTTCCTCTCTCATACCTGTCACAACTATTTTGTTAACAAAGATGTGTGTTGCAACCTAAAGTGTTCTCCATTTGACAGAGCTAACCTAATGAACCCTTTTAATTGCTTTTGCTCTTCTACACATCTCTCAGCTATTTTCTTTCAATAAAATGAACTGTATCTAATATCAGCCACTGTGTGTGTGCCTGAGGAAGCAAAAGGGCTGTCCTCACCAAAAGGAGCACAATTACAGATGTACTTTGTTGGAATAAAAGTTGCATGTGGAATATGTAGTGCAGGTGGGAAATAAATGTGTGAACTACTGAAGTAGCTTGGGGTTTTCCCTGTATGTTTGAATTTCTCGACTATGCTTAATATCATGCTGCCAAGCAAAGTTAGGTTTTTACAATTTAATTCTATATGTGCTTCTGCAGGGAAAAAAAGAATTCAATAGCTCTCAGTAGCGTCAGGATCTTTGACATGAAAGGGGAGTCTCATAAAGAAGATATTTATTGCTTAAAAAGATGGAAAAGGAGCAGTAATAAACCCCCTGAATAACTGGATTCTCCCTGACAGAAGTTTTAGCTGCTTTATTTTGCAGAACTGGTGAACATAATTACGCTACTAAAGGTATTTCATGTCTAATAGCTATCAATGGAGTTGTGCCTGCAAAAATAATGGGTATTTTATACAGGTTAACTTTTTAAAACATACCAGTTCTTTGGTTTAGGTTTTGCTACCTTATCAGTAAGACTTGATCTTGTATCACTTTCCTAGTAAGAAGGAGCCAGTAGTATCTTATTTTGGAACCAGGTGCAAGATTTGTGTTCCATTCACTTAAATTTAATCCCCACGTTTTATGAAGACAACTGAGCTGCCTAACAGTAAGGCTCTTTAAACAGATTCTGTTTTGCATTACTTCTCTAACGAAATAGCAGGAAATATACTTTCCTGTAGAACAGTATTCTTAGTTATTTACATAGCCCCATTGATGGATGGGGTGATTTCCATGAAAATCAGCAATTCTGAGATTTACGTTTTTCTCTTTTGCTGAAATAAGCTAGACTTGTTGATCATCACAACACTTTGTAAATGTAATTTGATTTTCTGCAAATTTTTGGGTCAGGTTATGTTGCCTGAAAGAATAGGCTTTTACTTTCATGTAATTCACTTTACTTTTGAATGTCTTATTTGTGTATGAAGGACTTGATAGGGGCTCATTTTAAAGAGTTCTTCATGCTAAGGCATCCGAATCAAATATTTGAGATGTTATTTTTAAGTGCAGAACACTGCTTATAACTGCTTTTTAATTTTAAATTAAAAAATAAAATAAATAAAAAGGAAAAGTTTCCTGTGCTATAAAGAGGAAATGGCTTTAGCAGAAAAAGGTCCTAATGCTGCTGGAGACCTGTGCCTTCTTTTCAGGAAATTGTTCTAATGAATTTTCACCCTTTGTAATTGCAAGGTAGCAAGAAAAGTCAGCGTTTCCTGCTAGATGTTCGTGTAGTGTAGATCAGGGAAGCTGCATGCTACATACAGGTATCTGCTCTCTGCACATGGCTTAGTCTGATTTTTTTTTTTTCTTTTTTTTTCCCCCTGGTGGTCTGATTGTGTCAATTCCCCTCCTCTCCTTCCCCAGGAAGAGTTATTACAGGTGCAAAGCACAATTTATGCTTTCTGTTAGTTTACTCTGATAGAAATGTGTGCCCTCCTGCATTAGGGAGCATCTTTCCTTGAATCCACAGACCTCTCATACTTTGTATGCTTCCACCACCTTCACTGGGGTTTCTCTTGCCATTTACTGTGGTGTCACTGCCACTACTGTCACATGGGCAGCAGAGTCATTAGTGTCATTGTTATCGAATAGAACAGAAGACACCAAAGGAACGTGGCTACTGCCACAGAGGAAGAAGCTGGTTGCTCTAAAATTTTTTTAGAAAGGTTTTTTCTTTATTCAGAAGCAACTTCCAGTTGGCCCAGTACAGTACTTCTCACTAAGGTTTTTTTCTTACAGTGGTTATAGTTTGTAGTGATTTGAGCACCTACTACAGGAATAGTTCTAGAAAAACACATTATGCTAATATTGGTTTAGAAATGGTACTAGATAACTTTTGCTGAAACTTCTTAATTTTTCACTTGCTTTGTCAGCATTGCTGAGGGAAAGGCTGTGGATGTGGTCTACCTGGACTTCAGCAAGGCCTTTGACACTGTCTCCCACAGCATTCTCCTAGAGAAGCTGGCAGCTCACGGCTTAGACAGGTGGACTCTGCGCTGGGTCAAAAACTGGCTGGACGTCCGGGCCCAGAGAGTTGTGGTGAATGGAGTTACATCCAGTTGGCGGCCGGTCACGAGCGGTGTTCCCCAGGGCTCAGTACTGGGGCCGGTCTTGTTTAATATCTTTATTGATGATCTGGATGAGGGGATTGAGTGCACCCTCAGTAAGTTTGCAGACGACACCAAGTTGGGTGGGAGTGTTGATCTGCTGGAGGGTAGGAAGGCTCTGCAGAGGGACCTGGACAGGCTGGATCGATGGGCCCAGGCCAACTGTATGAGGTTCAACAAGGACAAGTGCCGGGTCCTGCACTTCGGCCACAACAACCCCATGCAGCGCTACAGGCTTGGGGAAGAGTGGCTGGAAAGCTGCACAGTGGAAAAGGACCTGGGGGTGCTGGTCGACAGCCGGCTGAACATGAGCCGGCAGTGTGCCCAGGCGGCCAAGAAGGCCAATGGCATCCTGGCCTGTATCAGAAATAGTGTGGCCAGTAGGAGTAGGGAAGTGATCGTGCCCCTGTACTCGGCACTGGTGAGGCCGCACCTCGACTACTGTGTTCAGTTTTGGGCCCCTCACTACAAGAAGGACGTTGAGGTGCTGGAGCGTGTCCAGAGAAGGGCAACGAGGCTGGTGAGGGGTCTGGAGAACAAGTCTTATGAGGAGCGGCTGAGGGAACTGGGACTGTTCAGCCTGGAGAAAAGGAGGCTGAGGGGAGACCTCATCGCTCTCTACAACTACGTGAAAGGAGGTTGTAGCGAGGTGGGTGTTGGTCTCTTCTCCCAAGTAACTAGCAATAGGACGAGAGGAAATGGCCTCAAGTTGCGGCAGGGGAGGTTTAGATTGGACGTGAGGAAAAATTTCTTTACTGAAAGAGTGGTGAAACATTGGAACAGGCTGCCCAGGGAAGTGGTTGAGTCCCCATCCCTGGAGGTATTTAAAAGACGTGTAGATGAGGTGATTAGGGACATGGTTTAGTGGGCATGGTGGTGTTGGGTTGACGGTTGGACTCGATGATCTTAGAGGTCTTTTCCAACCTCAATGATTCTATGATTCTATGATTCTATGATTGCTGATTCTGCTGGCTGATCACTTTATGAACCAAACATACGGATTTCACTAGTACACTGAATTTCATCTGATTTTGTGCTTCTGAGATTTCTGTATCTGTATTTTCAAACCTGATTTTTTTGTAGCCAGTATTGTAGAAGGTGAAACTATTCTGTACATGCTGTGAACTTCTTCGTTTTATAAATGCTGATGTGTTTTCATGGGCTTTCATTGTTAATAATGAGTCTTTTGGATTTCTGACACCCCCACCCTGCTTTCTCTTCACCTCCCCCCACATGCTGCAACGCCCAGCCCCCTTTGGTTGTTCAAGTTAGATTCATACCAGGTGGCTTCATAGTTTCTTGCATTACTATTTTAACCGTAGACAGCTACATCAGTGATTAATTACTGTTCCCTTCCAATACTGACTTTTTCTGAGATTGAGTTAGTGTTAAGATGCATTATATTGTGAATGTGTATGCTTCTTCCCCCTGCTTCCTGCCAGGTACTGAAGTGTTAGACTATGTTTTGGCAACCATATCTCCTTCCTTAGTATTTTCTGAAGTATTTTTGAAAGCATTTAGTTCTGGAAACTTACTGTCATTGCATCAAACTGTAGCTCTGGTATGGAAACCAGAAATCTGCCCTCTTGTGGGTAAATCTGTATGATGTACCTCAGTCACGGTATCTTATTTGAATGAGAAGTAGAGCGTATTCATTCATTCTCTTTCTGCCTCTCTCCTTCATTCTTTAAGTGATTTTTTTTTTTTTTTAAATGACAATTTTATGGACTGATAACTAGCAGACATTCTTTTAGTAACTAACAGGAAAAGTAGTTTATTGCAAAATGTGGAAGTTTAAAACTGGCTATGAGGCAAGGCTTCTTAAATTTCTAATAGCACGTTTGCTGATTTAAAAGAAAAGAAGTCCACTGCTCACCTAAATTATAAAATATCTAATACATGAGTTGTACTGGTTTACTTTGAGTGTGCAGCTGCAGAAATCAACCTTGATCGTGGTGCTGCGGTTACATCAATACAATGCTACTCAACATGTAAGAAATAAAAAACATTTTTTAAAAGTATTTTCATTCTAAATAAACATTTCATAATCTAAACTAAATAAAACATAACTGTATTTAAAGTATTCTATTTAATAGAATGCTTTTAAAAAAGAAAAATATAGAGACTTAATACCATAGCCCTTCTTTAAAATTTAATTTTAATCCACCTAATTTTGTCTCTGATCTTCTTCTCAGAAATATATTAGGTCAGTCATATATAAGTTATTTTTTAAATCCAGAGATATAATAAGTTAAAAAATACCCTGGAGTATGAGGAATGAAACATTTAAACGTACATAGGCAATTTCTGAATCCTGAGGTGGGTTACTTGTTTTTGCATTACTACTGACCCTGTGTATTACTGCACTGTTGTGATTTAACCCCGGCCAGCAACTAAGCACCACACAGCCGCTTGCTCACTCCCCCTCTGGTGGGATGGGGGAGAGAATCGAAAGAGCAAAAGTGAGAAAACTTGTGGGTTGAGGTAAAGACAGTTTAATAGGTAAAGCAAAAGCTGTGCGGACAAGCAAAGCAAAACAAGGAATTCATTCACTACTTCCCATGGGCAGGCAGGTGTTCAGCCATCTCCAGGAAAGCAGGGCTTCATCACGCGTAACGGTTACTTGGGAAGACAAAACACCATCACTCTGAATGTCCCCTCCTTCCTCCTTCTTCCCCCAGCTTTATATGCTGAGCATGACGTCATATGGTGTGGAATATCCCTTTGGCCAGTTGGGGTCAGCTGTCCCGGCTGTGTCCCCTCCCAACTTCTTGTGCACCCCCAGCCTACTCGCTGGTGGGATGGTGTGAGAAGCAGAAAAGGCCTTGACTCTGTGTCAGCACTGCTCAGCAGTAACGAAAGCATCCCTGTGTTATCAACACTGTTTTCAGCACAAATCCAAAACGTAGCCCCATACTATATACTACTATGAAGAAAATTAACTGTACCCCAGCCAAAATGAGCACATGCACATAAACAGATTTTTCCCTTTATTTTGTTTTCCACCTTCTCATGCATGCATATGGCTAAGCTGCGGAAGAACTGGTATTTTTGTTAAGGAGACAAGAACGTTTTTCAACCAAGAGGAACGCTTCATAAATTCAGAGCTTGAACCTTTGTGTGGTAACCAGTGGTCAGAGTTCTCTCGTCGTTTCATTGATAGTCAGATGCTGCAATATCTGAAAAAATACAATTGCAGTTTGTTTCTTTTTTCTTGGATTTTTTGTGGGGTAATTTTTTGTTTGTTTGTTTGCTTGGGTTGTGGGGTTTTTTTTCCCCTTCCCTGCTTGTAGTCTCCTTTTCACTCTCTCTTTACCTAAATTGTTCACAAATTACTTTCATCCTCTCTTCTTCCCTTAATTTTATGCATGCCTGTCCATTCTCTCTAAAGAGATTTTGTTTTGTTTTGTTTTGTTTTCCACTCTGCCATTAATCAGGTACTATGGTGAGAAATGCAGAATATATGGCAAGATGAGTTGTAGAGAGGATCCACATGACACAGCCCAAACCTTGTGCCACTGAAGGCAGTCAGTATTTTCCATGTCCATGTTATGGACTGTTTTACCAACCACATATTTACTTTATACTTTTAAAAAAAAAAAAAAAAACGCCAAAACCTCACAACCCACAACATTTTAAATTTAACATTTTGATAGGAATTTTCTTTGGAATATTAATTTGCAGTAAAGGAGAATATACATAACTGACAAAAAAAAAAGGGGGAAGAAGATAACATACAGAAGTAGCACTTTAAATGTGTAGTTACTACCCATAGCATAAACTTTTTAAACATTACTTTCCTCGCTATCTTGGCTTGGCTTCACTTTATTATTGTGTATTATGAAGATAGCTTTTTCATGCATTATTCTCAATATATGCTGCCATTTCACTGTTTTCCTTTCACTGAGCAGTTCTTTGTATCACTTCCTTTGTGCACTGTAGTTTCTTCCTCCCTGAAATGTCTTTCATGATATCCATTGTTTCTTATGAAGCAGCAAGAACCTAAATACATATATACTGAATGTGCAAGACCTCATTTGCATATATGTAAGTTGGATTTCTACTTCTTTGTTTGAACTGCTACACTACACTCAGATGCATTGTTTAAAAGCTTTCCAATGCAGCAGTTCTTTGATTTCCTTAATTCAGCTAATACAACTAACAGTTTTGTTTTTTCAGTATAGAGGTAGAAATGCTGTATTACTGGTAATAGCTACTGCACAAAGCTGATAACGTAAAATTTTCTAAATATTGAAAAATGTTGATTCTTCTTGACTAATTGTGAGATGCTACAATGTACTGCTTTTAACTCTTGTTACAGTTGGGGAATGGAAAAAGAAACCCCCACAACAAAACTTGTCTGTCAGCCAAGCCATGAATTTTTGCATGCTGTTCTGATGTTTTGTATGAAAGAGCCTATCTCATCCTGAGCTGTCAATTTTTTTCCCCTACCTGCTTGATACTTTAAATTCCTTAAATGAGTGAGTTTACTAATGTTCTTGGTGGCATCAAATTTGAGTTCTAGTTTCACTGATCTCAGTCTCTAGTTCTGGAATTGAATCCCACCTTGTTTGCCAGTTGTATAACAGACACAATTTTGCTCTCAACACAACAGATACAATATTTGGACCCAGATGTTCCTATGTGGTTTCTTCATATTGTGTTTGTTGTATAAACTAATCACATCGCTTAATCCCCTCAGTCTCTTTTTGTCTTTTGTTTACTCTCATCTGTTTACTCACATCATCACACAAAAACTTTGTAGTGTGTGAGAGACTTCTTGAATTGTCGTGCTTAGTTCCCAGCTGGTGCAGGCAGCAGGACATCCTGTCCCTTCTGTAACATCTGTATGATCCATCTTTAAAGTAATGGTGTTGCTTATCTCTGCTACCCCTAATGGAAGGCTGTTCCAGAAAGTGGCAGCTCTGATGGTGAGAAGTTCTGTACTGATTTTCTTCTTGCTTGCATTCATGCCCCCATTTATTGTTGTGTTAGCATTGCCCTGTAACATTCTTCCTTTGTAACGTTCTTTTGACTGCCTTAGAGAGAGCAACCACATCCCCTGTCGACCTTTGTTTTGTTAGCTAAACAAACCAACCCCTTCTACTCTCTTCTTACAAAGAAAGTTTACTCTTCCCCTGACCATCCTAGCTCACTGCACTTGCTCCACTCTCATGTCTGGATCTTGCCAGTTCAGGTTTCTTATCAGGTATCTGTGGAGAAGGTTTCTAATTTAAGTGTCTGGTTTTGGAGGAATTTTTCCCATTGAATATCTGTATAATTTAATTATTGTGGCAGTAATACCAGGAGAGAACTTGAATTAGTAGTGACAGCCTCTGATGTTTACAGCTTTCCCAGGTGATCAGGAAGGGAAAGTGAACAGATTTTTTTTTTTTTCTTGTTTTTTCGTTGTTACTGTGTTACATACAGGATTGCCAATAATACTGACTAGTGACGTGGCCTTAGTCAGCTTTGATGCAGTTTCAGTCAGGAGAGAAGAGATCATCAGACATGACCTTTTTATTGTACATATAATTCATGTGTGAAAGGTGTTCTTTAATTTCTTTAATCACTAACCTTTCAATGAAAACTTAAATTCTAAAAGTATTTGCTCGTGTGGGTTTGCTGTTGCAGACTCATTGTGGGAAAAGTTAGAGCCTCTTTTCTTTTTTTTTCTTTTTTTTTCTTTTTTTTTAAGAATTGTTTATTTATGGAACTAAGAAACCACTGAAATTCTGTGTATATTGGTATTTGGTTTGGGTAAAAAATCTCAAGTATTGAGTAGTATTTGAAACTGCTCTGGGTGTTTGAAGGCTGTTTTCTCCTGGATTAAAAAAACCCAAACACAACAACACACAGAGAATATCTATCTGTAGCAGTTTCCTTAACTAGATTTCTGTACCTGTAATGTACTATATTTTTAATAAACAAATGTAATTTAGTGGTGAGAATGAGACTGTGGCAGGTGCAGCAAAGGAAGTCAACTCATTGTCAGTTCTGTTTAACCTCAGTGTTGGTATTTTTTTCAAAGAATTCAGTTGTGTGCAGATAGGGAGACTTTGAAAAGTTAACTTCAGTGGCTCATGAAAACTTTGAGCAGGAGAAAGACTTAAAACATTCAGTTTCCTTGTCTTGCTTGGAATCTATACATATTTATTAGCAGTGGTGTCCTATATATTGCCATTGGCATAAGAACGAGTGAGATTAAAATTACTAAGAGAATGACAGTGATCTTTTGGGTTGTATGTATTGTATATTAAATTATCAAAAATGTTGGCTTGTAAGTAACCATAAGCAAATCATGATTTCAGCATCTTCAGTAGACAACATAAATGCTTACAGAAGCCATCTTTTTACTATTTCCCAAACTGTTAACACAGGTGCCTGTCTATAATAGATAACCACATAGATATCAAATTCCTTTCCTTTAATTTGTTTTGTTTGTCTTCAGAAAATATCATGTTCAATTTTTGTCATTTCATTAGTATAATGGTGGATTGTAATGTGTGATCTTTGTAAATTTTTGTTTTGGAACTGCAGTTGAAATTATTGTGATGACCTTTTTTTGGGTTTTTTTGTTGGTTTTTTTTTTTAGCAATGTGGGCTTCGTTACAGTTGGGATCTTTATAGTTAGTGAAAACTGAATGAACAAATTCCTTTTTCAGTAGTTGAATATAAACTGTGCTGTTTTACAGGAAATAAACGAGCTAGTTCAGTGGTGGCTAAACCTTTTCTTTTTGTGGAGGAGGTGATACAGTTTGACCAGACAGTGTTTAATACTAAGGAGATATTTTCAGATCAATTTTGAAATAGCCACTGCTCTTAAAATATACTAAGATTTTGTATTTGTCACTTTGTTTACTCCTTGATCTTTGCATCCGTAAATTACTCCTTTTGTTTTTGCTAGCCACCTCCTATATGAAAAAGAAATTCCTTCTGCAAAACTGGGAAGTGAATGTAGCAGCTAATTACTTAAACTGGTTAGACATTAAGTGCTATCCACTGCAGTATGAACTAACAGAAGTTGTGTTACCCATTTTTGAGTTGGTACTGTATAACCTGAGCAAATTTTCTTTTGATTGCGTTATCTTGCATCTTTTTTGGTGAAGGGCTCTGCTTCTGAGACCAGAAGCTTGCCTTTTGATTGCTTAATACCATTTGACATTTAAAATCTACAATGTTGTACCCACTCCTGACAAAATTTACTTAGTATGCAGCTGAGGGTATGGTCTGTGTTTCATTTATGTTACTGAATTTAAAATTCTAAAAAAGTAAACTGAGAATTTTCATTTGGGTTTGTTTTTTTTTTTTCCTTTCTTTTTTTAGTGCTTGGGAGATGGGAAGTAATGATAGTTGGCACCTGAACTAAAATATCTGTGTAGGCACTACTATCCCAGAACTTCAGGATGAATGGGGATATGCCTCATGTTCCCATCACTACTCTTGCAGGGATTGCTAGTCTTACAGACCGTAAGTACTCTTCTTTTTCTTGTCTTTGCTATGCTGTTTTCTACCTCTTCGGTAAATACTGCATTTTCAAAATACTAAAAATAGTTTTATTTTAAAAGTTCTTAAAGGTAAATACGTTAAAAATCAGATTTGGCATTAAAAATGTTAATTTTGTCATTGCTTGAATTTTAAAAATATATTCAAATAAAACATGATAATTTAAACATGAAATGAAATGTAGGTTAAAAAACCCTTAAGGAAACCTGAAACAAAATATAGGAATTCATTGTTTGTTTGGAATATCATTCAGTAGCATATCTGGGTACCCCACAAATAAAAGAAAACATAAAAATGATAAAATGCTCCTCTGAAACATACATCTCTCATCTTCACTGAATAGAGAGAGAGAGAAAGAGGATTAGACTGACGCTCAACTAACTAAAGGGAGTTCTGGAATATGCTGAATATACTTGAAACCTAGTTCCTTAGTTTTGGACAAGGTACAAAAAAATTGGTCTAATTAATAGGTGCAAAGAATGGCTGCTAGAATGGAAATAAGCAGCTGAACCTATGAGTCTTCTTCCTTAGCTGTTCAGCCTACAAAAGGAGCAGATGAGGTGTGTGTACTGTCTTTAAATACGTCAGAAAGACAAAATGCAAGGAAAGGAAAAGAATTATTTACATTAAAAATGGATACTGGCACAAAACCAAATGGTTATAATGTGACCAAAAATTTGGTCTATTTTCTAGTGAAAAGTAAAAGGAGATTTATTATTACTATAATGAGATCCTAGAACAACCACTGCAGTAACAGCAGTTGGGACAAAGATGAATCTTGTTTATAAAGTGTAAGAAAAAGTTTATAGCTCAGTTGTCTGTCTGAGGATAATTGGACTCAGTGACCCAGGTGCTTTTTCTGAGCTCTTGTTTTTGTTATTATACTGTTGAAATTTGGAGACTTTCCAAGAGACACTGAAAGTATATACCAGCAATTGAATTTAATTGCCTACAGTAAAAAAAGCAGATATATCGGAGGAAAAAAACCACTTCTTTAAGTCCTTTTGGTATTCTGAAGTACCAAATTGGAAGATACTGCTTACATATTTAGATGTGTATATATGTATCATTATGTATGTCTAATAATGGACCATCAGGATGCAAATAATAAGTTTCCAAGCTATGGGCAGTTTTCCAGCATTAAGTATTTGCAGGTAAGATTCTAAAGAAAGTCAGAATACTTAACTGGTAGAAGTCACTGGCCAGACTCCTGGAGTAAGAGTTTCTTGAAACACTGAACTACCTTTGGTGGTATTAGCCTTGTGTTAGGTGCATTTGCTTCTTTATCTGTCGTATTTATCTGATGTTTAGAAACTCAGGAGCAGCTGAAAGAGAAAGACTTGTAACTGCTTCACCTTACTTTTCTCTGTGTGAAAAGAAGGAACTGGAATGGGCAAGAACTGTTGCCTTAAAAACATGGAGGACATGATGACTAGAGGCAATAGAGTAGGCTAGTTAACTAGCTGAATTTATACTGTTTTAATAAATATGTTTTGCTGATCTTGCCAATTTTTCCAAGTTTCTGGCACATTCAAGGTAATCTGATGCAAGTAATGAAAGCTAGCTATTTTAATATATTACACACTTCTCTTTGAATTGCAGTTTATTTCTAAATACAGTAATGATATACATTATATAGGGGGAAAAATACTGGAATTCCCCCCCCCCCTTCTAATTTCAAAATATTACAGAGCCAAAAGAGTGTATTTCACTTAAGTTGTTTTTTCTGAAGCTATTTCTAATGGTTCAGTTAAAACCTTTATCTCAGAGCTGTAATCAGCCTGGGAATTTGAAGTTAGAGTCAGATTGTTTTCGTGGACCCATGAAATTGACTTTTCTGTGTAGCTAGCTTTTTGGCCTCTTCTGGCTTACTCGCCTCTTGTAAGCTCTGCCAATCACCTGGTGAAGGCCTCTTATATGGTACACTTCCTTGTTATGTCTGTAGTCCTAAGAACGCCCTCTGAAAGTATAGTGTGCTCATTTATAATCTGATTGAAATAGTGATGCGTGTTTTCATTAAATCTTTTTACCAAGATTTGTGAATAGGTCTATTGTCTGAATTGGCATTTTAGTGATCATACCAACCAACGATACTAGCCTTTTCTTGAGAAGATGACTTACATAGAAATAAATACAACAAGAGAAGAATAAACTAAGAATTTAATTAGTGGCTTAAATTGGTTATTGGGTTGTTTGGTTTTTTTGGTGGGTTGGGGTTTTTTGGTGGGTGTTTTTTGGGGTTTTTTTAATCTACCCTGACCATACAGAGTGGGAACACTAATTAAATATGAAGATCAGAGTAGAAAACTTAAAGTATATGCTCAATGCACTTACAGTACTGCACGCAAGTACAAGGATTTTGTATTTCCTTCCTTTATCAATGCTTTTGACTCTAAGAGAAAGCTGCCATAACATAATAAATAACTTAATATTCTGGAATGTTTGAAAGTATTTTTTTATTCATAACACTTGCCTCAGCACAGTTAAATATTTACAACAATATAGTAATATAGCTTGCGGACTTGACTGCATTACTTTGTTTTAAACAAGAATCCAGCCTTTGTGTGTGTGTGTGTGTGTGTTCATGATTTAAAAAAATCCAGAAATTTTCCCTATATTTTAAACGTAGTTGTCAAGTTTTCTTTCTTATCACATGAGGGAGTAAGAAGGTGTCCATATTTCTGTGCTTGTGTTTCATGAAATGATTCTGAACTCCTTCCTGTTTTCTGATAACAGTTTTGAACCAGCTGCCTCTTCCATCACCTTTACCTGCTACAACAACAAAAAGCCTGCTTTTCAATGGAAGGATAGCTGAAGAGGTGAACTGCCTTCTGGCTTGCAGGGATGAAAATCTGGTTTCACAGCTCGTCCACAGTCTCAATCAGGTGTCAACAGATCACATGTATGTATTTTGTACCTCAACTATATCCGATCACCATCTTTATTCCTTGAAATCAAAATTAACTGGATTGAGAAGGATGTTTGTGATAATCTGAAAATTAGAACGTGCAGGGTTTTTATTAGGCTTGCTTAGCAGATGACTGCTATATAACAGTCAAATGGTTCAGTCAGTCAGAATGTTAATAATTGTCCGGCAGCCCTTATGCATAACTGTGGGGGTTATTTTATAGATCTGCTCCTTACTCCATTCTTGCTAGTTAGGAGTGCAGACACTGTGGTGTTGATTGCGCAATGCTCATTTGTGTTCCACTTCGGTTAATAATGCGCATAGACAAATTATATACCCAGTATTACACAAAAAGAAAATTTTTTGAGACACCCATGTAAGACCCATGCCAATTCTGATTAGGTATTGAACTTAAATATTTTAAGAATTGAACCAGCAAGTATGCTAATGTATTCTCTTTTTGTTAATTTTTTTCCTTTTTTTTTTTTTACTTTTCCCTGGTGTCCTTTGAATTGTCTTATGTTAATAGCCCTGTCTTCTTCCTATGTGTTTGAATCAATTGTTTTGATCAAATGGAAGTAGCTTTTAAAAGTCCTCAAAGCAAACAATAAGTGAAAGCACGGATGCATTTCTAGAAAATCCATTACCTTTTTTTTATGGTTCAGAGGGAATCCTGTGATTTCAAAAATATGCGAATTTCCCTTTTTAAAATAAAAGATTCTCAAAGCATTTGGCTGCTACCTGAATGTTACACATTCATGCATATGTTATTTTCACTCCTACAATAATACTTTCTTGATGTGACACCAAAACATTCTTTTATGGAGAAGATAATGACATAAAAGTGGGCATAAGAAACTTTTTATAATAGTCTGAAACTGACAGCCATGTATATATAAGTGCTTAGTAACAGAAAGTAATTTTGAAGACTAGTAGGAATACCTCTTCTGCCATTCCTTAAAGAAGAGAGGAAAAAAAAATAGAGGCAGGGAAGAGTGCTTTGCAGACCTGGTTTTTTTTTTCTATATTTTAACAGTAAATTGTCTTCTTTCATTTTGGTTTTGGTTTTTTTGGTTTTGGTTTGGTTTGTTTTTTTTTTTTTTTTTTACTTGACTCATAGTTTCTTATAATTTGAAAATGCATTTGCCTCTTTATTTGCTTACTTCCACAATTCCAGAGAGTTGAAAGATAACCTTGGCAGTGATGATCCAGAGGGAGATATACCAGTCTTGCTGCAGGCTATCCTGGCAAGGAATCCTAATGTTTTCAGGGAGAAAAGCATGCAAAACAGATACGGGGTACAAAGCGGTAAGGATTTTTGATTACTTACTGATTGCATTTTATGTTGTTCTGTAAGTTTAGGGGACTGATACTAACCACAAATATATGGAGCACAACTGTGATATTTATGCCTTACCTTGTATTTGATAGTGACATAAAGCTATGTGCCTTGACATCTTCTAAGAGCGATTGTATTAGAATAAGCATGGAAATAAACTCTACCAGGTATTTTTGTAAAAAATGTTTAATTTCACTACAAAGTTTAATCTCTAGGATGAGTGATTGGATTTTATTTTAAAATAATTTTATTTGAATTTCTTTATGGCCAGGTTCATATATTTGCCTTTGTAAATAACTGAAGTTGGAAAAATATGCCTCGATCTTACTGAAAATCTGTACTATTATAGTGTATCATTGCCGTGGTAGTTCTTAATAGTTCTGGGGTAAGGAATAAGGTTGAATGAACCATACTTAACAGATCCTCCCTGCCATTCTTCGTCTCAGCAATTTGTGATGCCCTTCAGATTTTACTGTTTTGACAGCTAATTCTCTTCTGAGGTGTAATGAGATATACTGCTGGATAGCAAAGATGAAGAAGGAGAGGGACCAAGCAAAAGATTAATTGGACAGATTCTAGTTGTAGATCTGGAGACTTGCACCTGAAGTATGTTCTTTAAATACCAAACTATGAAATGAGTAGGAGAATTTCCAGAGTTTCCACAGAGTGAGAATAAAGCTTTGCTAGCACTGTAGAGATATAGATAGAAGTCTTACTGGAGTCCATGGGGGATAGGAATTGTAGGGTGTTTTTGGAGGGGAAAAATAATAAAACAAGATTATTAGGTTTGTTCACCTATGCTAGCGAGTAAAAAGCTATACAATATTTGAAAAGAACTCACCAAGGACAGAACATGCAATGTTCCTTGAAAGAAGGCAGAACTTTCCTGGAATGAAAATGTGAAAGGCAGTGCTAAATATTTGTAAGTTCATTGATACATATATCCTGAAATTTAAGCTCTGAAAACAGTCTTCAGATTCTGTGTTTTGTGGTAGCTGTGGCAGAGTATGATTATTCCAGCTGTGGGAAGAGTTGTGACTGTCCTGCCAGTTTGCAGAGTGGTCCCACAAAGAACATATGCTTGAATTAGAGTTTTCCACCAGTTTTGTAGAGTAAAAGAATTTTTTGCCAGTGGAAAAGGGAGACAGTGTTTTTGAAATAATCTGTTCCAGCAGAGGCTTTTGAAAGAAAGAAGACAAAGCTAGTTAATTTCTTTCTAATTTTTGCTAATTCTGTGCTTCATAGGGAGAAACACTTTTGCAGCTTGATTCAGTCGATTAAGAATAATCCTTAATGAAATAAAAGCACCTCTGTCTTTAGTAAATGTGCTTTGGCCTATGCTTGAAGGAAGAAATTAGTACAGAATAAAAATAATTCAACATGAAACTTAAAAGAATAGTTGATGTTATTTTAGTAAAGTTAACAAAGTGGTTTCAGAGAACTAGAAGAGATTAGACTTTAAAACTCCCTTGAATATTTAATTTTATTTGACATAATTCTGAATACTTGTACAAGTGCAAGCATTGCAATGTAAGTGTGAAATCTGAAAACTGGAAAGAAAGGAGGAAGAGGGGAAAAGCATAGCTGTAGACAAAGTATTTTGAGAGGAAGAAGGCCCTGGAATGAATGTTTGGAAAAGCTAGGTGACATGTGACTTTATTTTTCAATGGAAAAAGGCCACACTCTTACCTGGAGATAGGTGGATCTTTAAGCTAGATGCTGGCAAATTGTGGTAGCCTTATTTGCTGTCACTATGTTAGCCTGCAGAAAAGGAGGCTGAGGGGAGACCTCATCGCTCGCTACAACTACGTGAAAGGAGGTTGTAGCGAGGTGGGTGTCGGTCTCTTCTCCCAAGTAACAAGCGATAGGACGAGAGGAAATGGCCTCAAGTTGCAGCAGGGGAGGTTTAGATTGGATGTAAGGAAAAATTTCTTTACTGAAAGAGTGGTTAAACATTGGAAGAGGCTGCCCAGGGAAGTGGTTGAGTCCCCATCCCTGGAGGTATTTAAAAGACGTGTAGATGAGGTGCTTAGGGACATGGTTTAGTGGGCATGGTGATGTTGGGTTGACGGTTGGACTCGATGATCTTAGAGGTCTTTTCCAACCTCAATGATTCTATGATTCTATGATTCTATGTCCCATTCAGATCTCCAAGGCCAAAGGAGGCTATACTAATGTGTTGGGGCAGCAAAGGTTGGGTTTTCTTCTGCTTTCTGAACAGATACTGTAATCTCTGTACAGTCATGATTTGTAGAACAGCTGGGGGTTTGGTAGAGATCTTGTGTAATGCATTTTGCCAGCTAGAAGAATGAAATTTAGGCTCTTTTCTAGTTTTTCAAATTCATCTCTTCTGCTTTCTTTACTGTCTTCCTTCTGAATATTGTCCTTCCACCTTCTGTTGAGTCCAGCATGCAGTGAAGTCAGCACTGCGTACTGTGACCCAGTATTTGTAATACCCACAATTGAGAAGGAACAAAGGCAGCGGGACCCCATTTATTTACTCAGCATGGGATGGGTCTGTGCACCGTGATCCCCTGAGTGTCAGTTCCAGCATTAGTACGGAGAAAGTGAACTCAAATTCATTTCTCCTAGCCTTCATTTCTGATGCAAGAACAGGAAGATCACCTGGCTAAAGAATGACATTAAATACAGAATAAAATTCTTCGTTCAGTACAGTTTGTCAGGAAATAAAGGCGTCTTCAAAAAGCCGAATACTGTGTCTTGAATTCTTGTAAATATAAGGTGAAGCACAAGCAGAATTCTGTGCTGATGTTTTTTTCCCAAGTTCATATTGATCTGTAGTTCAACACTAAGTTTAGAGCAAGAATTGTTTTTAGTTATGATGAACAAATAGTGCAAGAAGGATGTATTATGTGGACACTTATTTCGCTTTGTGTCCTGAGTGGGCATCCCTGACCTCCTCCCTTCCCCCCCATTGCTGGCATATTTTGTTTCATCTAACATAACAGCAATGTTTGATTTCTTATTCCCTGTCTTTTGGTAACAGTCCCATTGTCGAAACAGTCTTCATACAGCTTAGATTTTTAGGTGAGATTTTTAGTTAGATTTTTCACGCTGTTTTCTATTACCAGATTGTCTGAACAGACTAAATGACATCACCATGCGGCCTCAGGCCTAACTTTGTACAAGGGCAAAATGTTAATTTTATTTTAGACCTTTTTCATCAGATTACATAGAAAGTTCTGGGTGCCATCTTGCAACTACATCTGCATCTTATAGTGTATGAGTGAAGTGGATTTCTTTATAATTATTTATTTAAAATTAAGATATTATTTTGTTTCAGTTTACATAATAATTTTTTCTCTTTTCCCTCTCAACGCTTTGGCTTTGTCTTTCAGCAGATATGTGTTGGAAGATCAGCTAAAATAGTATATTGCAGTAGGTTAGTATTCATAGCATTGCTTAGAGTTCAGAAAGGACTTAATATTCACTTTAAGCTATTTATCAGAATTAGTGAATTTGGGGGGATTAAAGTCTTATGCATCTTTCCATAAACATCAATTACGTGGATAATTTTTTTCATTTATACAAGAATTCAAGTGCACATGTGCCTGTAAAAGGGAAAAACTTCGCAGATATACACTTTCAATAAAATTGTATATTTAACTGAAAAATCACCTGTTGGTGAGCAGTCCTAGCTTAAGCATGCATGATGCTGTAATACAGTTTAATCATACAAGACTTTTTCTGTGACCTTGACCTGTGTTTTTATGTAGTCTTTGGCATTTAGTAGGAATGCTAAAATGGATTTATGCATATCACTTTTTTTCCAAGCAAAGAATTATAGTCAAGACTGGGAGACTTAAGGAAACTCATTATAGTAATGTTACTACTAGGATGATGTTTTCTCAAACCTGAATATTACCAACATTCAAAATTAAGGTTGAATTTAAAAGAAATTCTTAAATATTTAAGCTACGGAAATGCACAGTGGAGCCATAAATCTACTGCTTAGTGATATGACAACAATGTAAAAAATGTACAAGATTATATTTTAGTGCTAATGGCCTCAGACTAATTTCAGCTCCTTTTTAGACTAAATGTTTGGAGCTTATTTTTACTTCTTTCTCATTACATCATTATTGGGCATACTTGTTACTGTCTGGAAACTTTGGAGACACTTTTGCTATGGTTGGTTCGTTGTTGGTTTTTTGTTTTGTTTTTGTTGGGGCTTTTTTCTTGTTTCTTTTAAGTTACCTAGATTGTGCCTCCCATGTCCCGCCCCCCTTCAACAGAGATAGAGAAGTGAGAGCTGTCAGTCACACAATAAGTTTTAGGGTTTTTTAAATAGCATTAAAAATGGATTCATTTATATATTTTCTGTCATTCTTTTAAACCAAAAACTACCACATCTGTGGTTCAAAACGTGTTTTAAACTTAGGGAGGAGAAAATAAAGACATACATTTTTAAAGTATTTTAGAAGTGTAGTCTGTATTTTTAAGCATAAAATGAAACTTCGTCTGTATAGTTCATGCTCATACAGGCATATTATCATAGAATCATAGAATAGTTTGGGTTGGAAGGGATCTCTAAAGGTCATCTAGTCCAACCCCCCTGCCATGGTCAGGGACATCTTCAACTAGATCAGGTTGCTCAGAGCCCTGTCCAACCTGACCTGGAATGTTTCCAGGGATGGGGCATCCACCACCTCTCTGGGCAACCTGGGCCAGTGTTTCACCACCCACAGCGTAAAAAATTTCTTCCTTCTATCTAGTCTAAATCTACCCCCCTTCAGTTTAAAGCCATTCCCCCTTGTCCTGTCGCAACAGGCCCTGCTAAAAAGTTTGCCGCCATCTTTTTCTAAGCCCCCTTTAAGTGCTGATAGGCTGCAAGAAGGTCTCCCCAAAGCCTTCTCTTCTCCAGGCTGAACAATCCCAACTCTCTCAGCCTTTCCTCATAGGAGAGGTGTTCCATCCCCCTGATCATTTTCATGGCCCTCTTCTGGACCTGCTCCAACAGGTTCGTGTCCTTCTTACGCTGAGGGCTCCAGAGCTGGACACGGTACTCCAGGTGGGGTCTCAGCAGAGCAGAGTAGAGGGGCAGAATCCCCTCCCTCGACCTGCTGGCCACGCTTCTTTGGATGCAGCCCAGGATACGATTGGCCTTCTGGGCTGCGAGCACCCATTGCTGGCTCATGTCCAGCTTTTCATCCACCAGTACCCCCAAGTTCTTCTCAGCAGGGCTGCTCTCAATCCCTTCATCCCCCAGCCTGTATTGATACCAGGGGTTGCCCTGCCCAGGTGCAGGACCTTGCACTTGGCCTTGTTAAACCTCATGAGGTTCACACAGGCCCACTTCTCCAGCTTGTCCAGGTCCCTCTGGATGGCATCCCCTCCCTCAGGCATGTCGACCACACCACTCAGCTTGGTGTTATCTGCAAACTTGCTGAGGGTGCCCTCGATCCCACTATGTCATTGATGAAGATATTAAACAGTGCCGGTCCCAATACGGACCCCTGTGGGATGCCGCTCGTCACCAGTCTCCATCTGGACATTGAGCCGTTGACCACTACCCTCTGGATGTGACCATCCAACCAATTCCTCACCCAGTGGACAGTCCACCCATCAAATCCATACCTTTCCAGTTTAGAGAAGGATGTTGTGGGGGACCATGTCAAAGGCCTTACAGAGGTCCAGACAGACGACATCTGTAGCCCTTCCCATGTCCACTGATGTAGTCACTCCATCATAGAAGGCCACTAGGTTGGTCAGGCAGGACTTGCCCTTGGTGAAGCCATGCTGGCTGCCTCAAATCACCTTCCTGTCCTCCATGTGCCTTAGCATAGCTTCCAGGAGGATCCGTTCCATGATCTTCCCAGGCACAGACGTGACACTGACTGGCCTGTAGTTCCCCAGGTCTTCCTTTTTCCCCTTTTTAAAAATAGGGGTTATGTTTCCCCTTTTCCAGTCAGTGGGAACTTCCCCGGACTACCACGACTTCTCAGATGTGATGCATAGTGGCTTAGCAACTTCATCCACTGGTTCCTTCAGGACCCGCAGATGGATCTCATCGGGTCTCATGGACTTGTGCACCTTCAGGTGCCTTAGATGGTCTCAAACCTGATGTTCTCCCACAGTGGGCGGTTCTTCGTTCTCCCAGTCCCCACCTTTGCCTTCTGCGGCTTGGGCGGTGAGGCTTGAGCACTTGCTGGTGAAGACCGAGGCAAAGAAGTCATTGAGTACCTCTGCCTTCTCTGTGTCCTGGGTAACCACGTCTCCCGTTCCGTTCCGGAGAGGGCCCACATTTTCCCTAGTCTTCCTTTTATCCCCAACGTGCCTATAGAATCTTTCCTTGTTGCCCTTGATGTCCCTGGCCAGATTTAATTCTATCAGGGCTTTAGCCTTCCTAACCTGATCCCTGGCTGCTCGGACAATTTCTCTGTATTCCTCCCAGGCTACCTGTCCTTGCTTCCACCCTCTGTAGGCTTCCTTTTTGTCTTTGAGTTTGTCCAGGAGCTCCTTGTTCATCCATGCAGGCCTCCTGGCGTTTGTGCCTGACTTCCTCTTTGTTGGGATGCATCGCTCCTGAGCTTGGAGGAGGTGATCCTTGAATATTACCCAGCTTTCTTGGGCCCCTCTTCCCTCCAGGGCTTTGTCCCATGGCACTCTACCAAGCAGATCCCTGAAGAGGGCAAAGTCTGCTCTCCTGAAGTCCAGGGTAGTGAGCTTGCTGTGCACCCTCCTCGGTGTCCTAAGGATCTTGAACTCCACCATTTTGTGGTCACTGCAGCCCAGGCTGCCCTTGAGCTTCACACTCCCCACCAGCCCCTCCTTGTTGGTCCAGCACAGCACCTCTCCTCGTTGGCTCCTCTACCACTTGGAGAAGGAAGTTATCATCAACGCATTCCAGGAACCTCCCGGATTGTTTATGCCCTGCCGTGTTGTCCCTCCAACAGATGTCAGTCTGGTTGAAGTCCCCCATGAGGACCAATGCTTCTGTCAGCTTTCTGTACATGAATGTTAAGGGTTAGTATTTTGACTAAAATATTGTACCTAGCTGCATTGATAGTGGCAGTGAGAGGTGAGTGGGCAGTGGGCACACTGGTCGCTGCCTCCAATACAAAACCCTTGGAGTTTCCTCCTCACTTGCCTCTATATGAGGCAAGCAGTGTCCATTTAAACAAATTTTGCAGAAGCTGAGGAGTCCCCTTCTGTTACTTGGGACAATGAAATGTCCTCTGTATTGAAGTATGGATGTCTCTGATTTTTTTTTTTTTTTCAGCACAACGTTCACTCCTGCTCTGGGCTAGTCTTCATGTGCTAATGTACTTGGAATGCAGCACTTCACACTTACCAGGAGGTAGTAACGGCTGCATTCCTGGGGGATTATCACATCTCGGCTGGGGAGAGTGGAAGAGAAAAGAGGGTGACAGGGAAGATTTCTGAAACTAGTTTTGCTTGTGTGAATATTGCAGTAATTGAAATCGGTGATAGCAGTTGAAGGAATGACAGCTCCCAAACACTCTGGATTGGGACTTCTGTCAGCCTTCTGTCTAACTTCTGGTTTAAAATACTTGTACTACTGATGTGCTTTTAACCTGTGGGTCACTTGCTGTGGCTTCCCAAGCTGCAGTGTGCACATGAATTCTGACACTGTTTTAGCTGCAAGACATTCAATTCTGTCATTAAAATAACTTAAAATTCATTTAAGTTTCTGTGTTTCTGCATCACTTCAACTAACAGTGTCATGCTGTTGTTAGGGAATTCTGTATACCTGTATCGAAGAGTTGAAAAAAAATATTCCTTTAAATTCTCCCTAATAATGATGCGAGTTAGAATAGAATATTTCATTTGGAAGGGACCTACAATGATCATCTAGTCCAACTGCCTGACCACTTCAGGGATGACCAAAAGGTCAAGCAAATTATTAAGGTCATTGTCCAAATGCCTCTTAAATCAGTTAGTTTCAAGCACATTGGTACTTGTGGCTTGCCAGCTAGTACAACTCCTGAATTTCCAAAGCATTACTGTGGGGATCTACAGGCTGTGGGAGCTTATGGTTGGAATATTGGTTCTGCTTTGCAATTGAAATATTTCAGCACCTTCTTTGATAACATTCCTTATAAGCGTAGTGGAGGTGGAATAGAAAGCTTTTATCCCTGGAACCACTAAGGCATTATGGAAGCGGTGAGAATATCTTGCAGCACTCAGCCCGAGATGATTGTTTGCTGTACCTGCTCTAAAAATGGGAGATAAGTTTTCTGTGTTCTTCCGACTTGTGAATTTTCCAAATCTTTTACTTACTGGCACAATGAGTACTGTACACACCAGCCTGGGGTGTGGAATATATGTCTTGTTATAAAATGTTTCTATTTACTATTAGGTTTTGGCTTGGGAAGCTCTAAGGAACAGAGGAAGGAACTGTTGTTAATATTCATAACTGAATTAACACTGCTTTAGGGAACACTTTTTAATGTCATGATGTAAAATGGACATCTTACATGGAATTGATAATTTCTAATGTTTTCTAACAGTTGTGGGTAGATGATGTTAATGTCTGTAAAGTTTATAATCTCTTTGTATATAATAATTTCTGAAATGAGAGACTTCATTGATTAAAAAGGAAATGTGTGTAAAGTAATGCTGCTATCTTCTTTTTAACAGGGATGATGATGTCGCAGTTTAATATTTCTCAGAATTCCATGCGCGGTAGTCCTGCATCTTCCAATTATCAACAAACCACTATCTCACATAGCCCTTCCAGGTAATGCTTTCTTTTAAATGGTGTGGGAGGGGCAGCAAACTGCAAATTCTTCCTACAGTGACAGTCAATTCTTGTTGCTAGTATGTGAGTGGAAGGTGATCAGTGTCAAGACAAATTTTGCGTTTGTCTGACAGCAGGGTGAGTTTCTTTAGCTGGCAAAGAAACATCTTTTTGTCAGTGAATTAATCCTTGTATTCTAAGGATTAGTCATGATTCTCTGCTCTCTCTCCCTCCCATAATTTTGGCAAACTTTCTTTCCTGCTTAAGGAGTCCCCCTGCCTCCTGCCACCCCTCCAGCTGTTTTCTACCTGTGGCAGAGGCTGAGACTGGTGGCAGGAGGATAGGAGAGAAGAGGCTAATGTGTTCCAGCACGTGTAACAGTATCGGTGTGACAGGAGGGTGGGAAAGAAGACTTGTAAAGGTATGGAGTACTGCTGTAACAGTTACACAAAAGGCCACTGGGAGGATAGGCCCAGTAGTTTGGCCAGTCTTCCAGCAGTATCCTCGTCAACTTTCTGGCTCTTTTTTTAAACTTTTGAGTGTTGGCAAGTAGCATGTACCTATAATCCAGGCCTTTATTAATATAATAAAGTACTCTGGACTAAAGTGTTCTGCATGTAGTTTCAAGCCCAGTTACTGGGCTTTAACAGATTTCATCTTCAGTCATTAGATATCATTATTAAAATAAACTTACTTCACATTTCACTTCAAGTTACTGGAATTGTGTTGGCAAATGAAATGCTCTGTATCTGCACAAAAACCAGTACACTTTATTACTTTTATATGTAAAAGGGATATTGAAGAAGGTTTTTTGAATCGTGAATATTAAAATGAATATTACAAAGTCTTCTCGAAATCCTTGTGTTAAATACTTTGCTATTTCTTTCTATGGAAGCTTACCTTCATAGAGTTGCTATCTAGAACTGAGTGTTGTGAAAGTGGTAACGTACTTTCTGAAGTATTTATTTGGTTTATTTTTATTTTTAAAAGATCATCTAAGAATGTAAGTTAAAATGTGCATGTATTATTGTCACAAGCCTATGTTATTTTTACGGCTTCCTGCCTGTAGTATCAGTCTAAGATAAAGCCAGTAAAGAATAAGTTGTATTCAGTGGACTTTGGGTCAGGTCCTACCTAACTGCCTATCACATTCCTATATCTTGGCAGTATAGTTGTGTTAGGTGAAGTTCTTTGAAATCTTACTGGAAAAATCATATTTAGAGTAGACGGCTCCTTGTTAATCCTAGTGACCTAGTTGTTAATTAAAACTTAGCTGTCACTTTCATTCAAACTTCTAGGACTAACTTTTGGAAATTACAGATCTTATTTTAGTACATATTTGTGTCATTGTTTCCTTTCCCTACATGGAGGTCTTATGAATGCTTTTTATTCTGTTCTTTACTTTGACTAATGCAGTACCTAAGCTGTGACTCTTAAGTAATAATTGAAGTTGGGAAGGTATCAATAGCTTAAAATACTGCTTTTGAGGGAGATACTTGATTATGTTGGAATTTTGTTTCTTAAAGAAGCTGTAATATTCTGAATGTATAGTATTCCAAAAGAAATAATAAATTTGTCTAAATTTGCTTTTCTAACTTCTAAATTTTTTTTTTTTATATTTTGTTTTTAGCCGGTTTGTGCCACCACAGACAAGCTCTGGTAACAGATTTTTGGCACAACAGAACAGTCCAGTGCCTAGTCCATATGCTCCTCAAAGCCCTGCAGGATACATGCCATATTCACATCCTCCAAGTTATACACCACATCCTCAGATGCAGCAAGGTAAGTCGTTAATGTTTGTTTTATTCTCCTATCTCATGTCAGCTTTATCTTCATGTTCATGTTTCACGGCTTTCTAATTTCTTTGAAGGAGTCACATGCTTAATGCAAATCTTTGAGTTGGCAGGTATGTTTAAGGTTTGCTTTCCTGACTGTACAGAGTGGTAGTATATACTTTTATTAAAAAAAAAATAAAAGGGAAGAAGAGAAGGTAAAACACGTGTTCCTGTTGCATTGTTCCCCTATGTACACTCATTTTGCATAGTTGTCATGTATACATGACAATAGAAAAAAATCAAAACAAACCAAAAACTTTTATTTGTTAGCTATGGCCATCACTTATCTGTACTTGTGAAAACCTCGTTTTTGCCAATGTAACATAAGTTTTGCTGCCAGCTTATTTAGCCTTACCAAACCTTGGTAGTGTCAACTAGATTAATTCTAAGTTGGCTAGATTATGCTCAAGGTATGCAGTAACTGGCAAAGATGACCTTCAGAATGAATGGATTTCTTTATTCTTCCCTTTTCTAAAAACAATCTTGAACAACATGAACACTGTTAAAGTATCTAGGCATTTTTTTTTGGTAAGTAGAATTCTCATTGGATTCTTCTTATTGGAGTAATTTGTTCTTAAAGTTTAGCGCTGTGCTTAGAATATATATAGCTGTTCTGTATGTAATGTTGTATGTCTCATTAATACGTTGGAAGTTATTAAAGGTAGCGAATACAAATTATATAGAGGAAAAAAAGTTTTCTATAACCAGTAAGAATATAATACTTTAATTAGGATAGATGTGGAGAGAAACTTGGCTAATATGTACATGGAATTTAGGTTTTAAATCCTCTTGAAAATTAAAATCTTGGATGTCTAATTTTATTCAAGGTATTAATGGCAAAAGGATTCAATCAAAAAGTTGGATTCTTGTTCAGATTCCAGACCTCTTGCATCCAACTCATTAATATCCATTATTACAGTGTTTTCTCTGAAACTTTTTAGGATTTAACGAGTGTGTGAATGTATCAGTATAGTTACTTATATTCTTTTGTATTTCAGCTTCAGTATCCAGTCCCATTGTCACAGCTGGGATGAGGAATCTCCATGAAAATAAAGTTTCAAGTCAGTTGTCTGGAAATTCAGCTAATCATCATGCTGATAATTCTAGACATGGCTCAAATGAAGACTACCTACAGATGGTGCACAGACTAAGTAGTGATGTATGTTACATAAATCAGTTTATTATGATAAAGCAAATATTTACTATGATAAAGCAAGTATCTGTTTAGCTGCCTTAGAAGTCAGGTATTTTACTATGTTGTTGTTGATGTATAAAACCACTGAAAATATATTTCAGTTTCAGATGTGTACACTCAACCATGCAACTTTTAATGTGTGAGATTTAATTTTTTCTAGATCTCTGTCTCCTTTGGAACCAATTGTAGCGTTCATTCTGATGAAGTTAGGAAAAGTAAAAAATCTTCACATAATCTCATATGTGAGTTTATTTTAAAGAAATGGTAGAGTGTCTCTACAATTACTATAGCAATATGTTGTTGTGAACAAGACTAGATTCTAAATAGGTGTGTAGTTAACTTGTCTCTCTGAAGGTCCCCGCAACTGTCAATTAGACTTGACATATTTGAATAACCTATTGGGTAATATAGTAGTGTTGTTAAAGGCGAGAATCCCTATGGACATTTTTTCTTACTGGTCTATTATGTGCTTTTATGGCCTGGTTTCTTTGTAACAAGTTTTCCCACTTTCTCCCACTTTTTTTTTTTGAACTACTGATTAATTTTCTTCTTAATGAGCATCTCATCCTGTGGATGAAGCTTGTTGGGATTCTTCTTTACAAGTTTGGCACACAATCTCCTAAGAGCTCTTAAGGGGAGAGCGCTTAAGTTTCAATTTTATTTTTTCATCAAAACGTGGTGGCAAGCAGGCAGGCCTTTTTTTTTTTTTGTGATTGTGTGTGTGTGTTTTATTTAGCTTACAAAAACCATGGGCAACTCTTTGTCTTCCTAAACTAGCTTGTGGAAGCAAAAAAGTGTTGTATTCAACAAGTATACTATTAACACCAGGCTCTCTAAATCCCTTGCCAGAATTAATACAGTAGAACTCCAAGAGAGTTATTAGTTTTACTAGTCTTCCTTTTTTTTTTAAAATGCAAGAATTATGCTGATTAAAAATGTTAGCTAAGAAGTAGTATCTTCAACGAGAGTGTTGTAATGAAGGAATCTATCATAATACGCAATCATCAGATGTTTTTCTCAGTCTCTGCTTCAGCAATGCAAATTCTTCAAAATAGGAAGCTGTTCTTGGCATTAAATGTACATATATCCCCCAACTATATTAAAGGTACACTATCAAGAAAATCTTGGTTTTGTTAAGACAGGATTTTTGGAAAACTTTAATATTAGGATAATTTATTTAATAATTTTTAAAAAGGAAGTATTGAAAAATATTCATCCCTAATTTTGTGATCCAAGCAATGCAACCACATCCTAGTTCATGAAAACTTAGAAATGAAACTCTTTCAAAACGTACAGACTATGAAAACATAAAGCATACCCTCCTTGGTTAGTTTAACTGGAGAAATACTAAACGTAAAAAGTAGTAAACATTGTAAACTTGCACTTTTATCCCTTTGTGCATTTTCTCAATGGAGCTTATGTGTTACTTTTATTTTATTTGTAATTATACCTTTAAAAGCTGATTTTAGTAGCTGTCATGCAGAAAACAGTTTGAAGAATTTGGATTAATTAAAGTTTTGCATCTGTGTATGAATAATAAGCTTAATAATAATGTTGCAGCCTTTTCAGAAGCAGCGTGACCTTTGGCAAAGATAGTTATGAATGAGGATTATTAAATCATAAAACTTCAAAACTTTAATTATTTTTTTATTCTTTTTCTTAGTTTTAGGATTTTATTGCATTAAAAAACGTGAGTAGTTACAGGATGTTGTGTATTTGCAATATATGATTCAGCCAGTACACCCTTGAAGGCTCACTACACATACACTCAATTTAAGAATGATTTTTTTGTAAACTTGAGAGCATTCCTAGAATGTAAGTTGGTGCTTACATATCACCATTTGATGAAGCTCTGAACTAGGAAACTGTAAATGAGCACTTCTGAAAATGTCAGCTACGGTAGGAATGTCATGTTAATATGACATGTCAACAAGAAAGGTCATCTACCTAGTTAGTCTGTTTAGTTAATTTAATAAAAGTTGCCTTTGCCTATGTCCTTGGCAATCATTGGTAGAGGACATCTGCTGTCCTAATAAAACAGCTATGCTAAAATGTTACTAAGCTTTTTTTTTTCCCAATATTTTGGAGGTTTTTTTGAGATTTATTACAAGTCAAAGATAAGTCAGGTTTGAAAAAAAATCAGCTCCATAATTTCAATGTGGTAGATAAATGAGTAACTCATCAGGAAATTAATTCATTTTGACTTACAATAACAACAAATAAGTTCAAGATACAGTTCTTTTTATTGCGTTGAATCTGAATATTAGATTTCTTTGCACATGAGGCTTTCCTCACATGAGGCAACAACTCTTTTTGCATGTACTGTTGCAAAAATAAGTGTAATTAATAGCACAGCATGAGTTTTAGATTCATTGTGCTGTGGGAGGAAAAAAAAAATCTAATAGAATTGTTTTCTAAGTGTCCATGGATGGTGAAACTGATGAAATCTGGTTTCTTATGGATTTATATTCTTTGATTTGTAAGCACCTTCAGTCCATAAATTTCAAACGCTTTCCTTTTCCCTAAGCAGTGTCAACTATGCCTTCACAAGTTGTAACATGTACACTGTCTAGTCTACGGCTATGTATGTGGAAATCGGCTGTTTGGCCATTGTTAGAAGGAGTGTGTACTTGCCCATCTATGCAGGCTTCTATCTCCTTGCAATGCCAATTTAGCTTTCTAACTTACTACCGGCTGCTGATTTTTTTCATACAGACATGTAAAAACATAATTACAGTTGAGCCTTCTAACATTCTATTAATCGGGTTGAAATGGGTCAAAAGGATAAAAGGTATTTATCAGACAGATAATTCAGGTTTGAAAAAAAAATTATATGAAAGAACTGCGTGTATGCAGGTACCTCAATAGGAGCCATGTTAGACTATTAGCTACTGACATAACCAATTCAATTAGGAAACAGGTTAAATAACCTTAGAACTTCTTTGGAGACTTCCTTTGTATGACTTTACTCTTTAAAAGAACAGACTTTTTGCAATTTGTTTATAATTATAGAGGTTGTCTCTTCGTAGATATAGGAATTGTTAGTTTGTTCTTTCCCAAAACATTCCTGTAGATGATGTATAAAAAACAGTGCTAAAAATGGGGAATACTGTTCTATAGAAGTTTAAATCTAGTTAGGGCATTGAGTGAATGATTATACTCGTGACCAGCAGAGGGCTCCACGGAAGCAATAAAAAACCTATGTAGGCCATTAAATGGGAATTTGAATAGCAGGTTTCGTGCTTGATTTTAAGATAGTGTGGGGATGAAAAAGACACATTTACATTCTTAAAGATAGAGCATGGACATCATTACATTGTAATTAGTATTATATTATGAAGAAGTTTGTCAGAAATTATTAATTCCATTGAAGCAGGTTGTTCTGTGCAAAACTGTAGGATTTGTTTGCCATGTTGGGGAAGTGCTTCATATTGCCATTGAGTTGTTTCCTATCTAATTGTCGAGACAAGCAAATAACAAGCTAAAGTCACTCCAGTTGTGTTTTGCATGAGACTATCTCAGCTGCTGCAATGAGAGTGCTAGAGATTTTGTTCAGTCCTGATGCGTGTATGCTGGAAGATATAAATACAAGGTGTTAATTTGTTTGACTGTAAAAGTAAGATGGCATTCTAGATAAGCTTTAAGGGTAGGTTAAGTGAAAAAAATGGTGAGTTCGTTTTAAAAAATCTACTTTTTATGTTCAATTTCTTTCAGTTGGTATTGTATAGAGCTCACGTATCTGCTTTTCAGCTCTTTAGTATGAGTACTTGTAACAAAAAAGTTCTAAATGGAATCTTAGTGTAAACCAAAAGTGCTTATTTAGCTAGAAGACATGTACATAGATGCATTTTTGTGTGCATGTTCTGGTTATAGATTCTTCCTAGGGCTGATTGTGCTTTGGAATATTGCCTATATAGTAGTCTAATAGCAGTCTGAATTACAAAGATTTTTATGTAAATAAATATTTTTCTAGTGTTTCTTGTATGCTTTGTTGTCCAGTCCATTTTATCAGTATATGTACTAATTTCAGTCTTTATTTTATCAAGCGTTCATGTTCATAATGTTAATTTTTTATCATTGTCACTTTAGGATGGAGATCCTTCAATAAGGAATGCTGCATCTTTTTCCTTGAGGTCACCACAGTCAGTCTGCTCTCCAGCTGGAAGTGATGGAACCCTTAAAGGTAGTCTAGCAGTCATATATATCAATGTGGTTTTTCCCAATTTTAAAGAACAGCGAGTTTAAAGAGGTATTTAGTTATTCCTCATGACTTCTGTATTCACATAGTACTAGAGAGTATGTCATTATGATTTGGATACAAAATTATTTTGAGCCCTGATCCAGAAGAAATTTCTGAAGGTCCAAAAATTGACTAATCATTCTTCAAAACAAAGCTCAAATTCATGGAGGACAGAAGGATTTAAAATCCTTTCCAATATGAGGATTAAATTCTTTATAAGAATGGTTTCAGTTGCTCTACATAAGAAATGGTTTAAAAGGCAGCATTACGAGTATTGAACTCTTAACCAGCTCAAAAGTGTTTTAACATGCAACATGTCTTAATTGCAATCATGAAATTTTAAGAACATGAAATTAAAAGTAGTTCAATGAACTCAATAAATATAGCATAAAGGAAGCCTGAAAACATTAGCTGTAGAGAAAGAATAGGGTGAACTGTCAATCAGTTGAGAGGGAACAGAAAAAAATCTGCTCAAAATAATTCTTTATGCTAAAATCTGGAATGCATACTGCTGTTTTTATATTATCCCTAAGAAGCAATGACTGAGATACATGAGATTTTAGCAAGGTAGGGGCTTGGGCATATTCTTGCTAATTTACTTTTTCAGTGCTTATATATTTACATGGCAACAGTAGAAAGATGCAACTTCTCTTTAGCGCCGAAACAAATTAAGTCTTTCAGGGTAGTCAGGTTAGGTGGAGAGGGAGAGGGAGATTCCAGAGAAGGTGAAGGTATTGGCCTTGTGCAGCCTGGGTAAGAGACGTCTTTGGCGGGGGTGGACCATAGAACAGCCTTCCTGTACCTATGAGGAGACTATCAGGAAGTCTTGAGTCAGGCTTTTCAGTGGTGTGGAGGAAAGATGAGACACAATGGACTTAAATTGAAATGGGGTGTTCTAACTAGGTCTAAGGAAAAACTTTTTCACTATCGGGACAGTTGAGCATTGGAAAAGGTTGCCCAGGGAATCTGTGCATTTTCTATCCTTGGAAGTTTTCAAGGTCAGGCTGGGTAAAGCCCTGCATAATGTGGCCTCACTCACCCTGCTTTGAGCATGAAGATGGACTAAAGACCTCCTGAGGTCCCTTCTTAACTGACTTATCCTATGATGCTGTGACTGCTAAATGATCTCTGTGGTTCATCTTCTGTAGGCATATACTGTGTTAAACAGTGATAGAAGAAATGTGGTTCAAGTGGCAAGTGAGAAGTATGTGTATAGCATGCCGGCAGCATCAGTATTTCAGGATGTCTTGTGCTAAAGGACTTGTAAGACTTGTGTAAATGGCAAAGACTAAATGTGGTTGGTTTTCTCTCTTTGTTGAGCTTATCAGTTTAACAACATTGTGAATCTAAGCTACTTCCACTCAGAGACATGATTACCATTCAGCCAGAAGAATATTTGAATTATTTTTTGGTTAAACTTGCTGCTGTTTCAATTGGCTGTCTCAGAATCCCATTTTGAAGGGATACCTCTTCACAGTATTTCGGAAAACAGTCTGATTGTACAGTTCAGACTGTAATGTTTCAGCATTAGAGGGGCTGAAAAAGTGCAAGAGGAGCTTTTTGATTTATTTACCTGTATGTTAGCTTTACTTTTCCCATTGATAAAGCACACAGCTGAAATAACTGTTACTAATGGTGCTATCCTTTTGCCTTCTTAAAGGCAAATGAACCCTGATTGAGAGAACCTGTTCTTGATGCTGCAAGAATCTTGCCAGACATTTACTTCCTCTAATCTCGAATTTTAGAAATGTACAGAAAAGTTGTGGGTAATTACAGTGTTATTTAGAACATGGGATCCCTGTCAGTTTTCGGCCTATGATTTGGAGTGAAAGTAGTGCTGATAAATTTTCCATTGATGAACAAACAGCAACTATCTATGCTGAGCTTTTTGTTGCTGCTCTCATTAGCCCTTGAAAGTTTGGTTGAAAGGTCACAAACTTTGATAAAGAAAACTAGCAAAATACTTAATTGTTTGGGAGAACAAAAAGAATGGCAGTAGACATCATCAGTCTGGAGAGAGATGTCAGGAAGGATGTTATAATAGGTAAGCTTTCTTATACAACATGGAAACTTGAGGCAATTACTGAAGGTATGGGTACAGACTGCATTTCTGTACTTTTGACATGGAAGTAGCAAGGACTTCTGGAGACCTGGAGAATGTGATTGCACAGTCTTGAATTACTTTAAGACTGAATGTAGCTGTCTGATTGACAGAATCTGAATGAGGAAGAAGTTTTGTTTCCAACTCAGGCAAATATTTGAAAGATGGCAGAAGTTACAATTGTAATTTTGGTTGGTTATTCACTTATTCAGTGGAGTAAAATTTCTGTGTTACAGAAATTTTTGCTTTACTTCTGCTCCAGTAAAGGTACCAGAGCAGCTGAAGTTTTATGCAGAAGTTCTAGGCTGGTCTTCATCCTTTCTTTTTTATGTAAATTTTATATTTTTAGCTATGCAAACAGAATAGTGGCTCTGCTTTCATGCTATCATCTGTTACCACATCTACTTTCTTAAAAAATTCATTTCTGTGAATTCATGCATGAAAAATTAACATGGAGTATTTTCCTTTTGTTGATCTCATAAAATACTCTGTAGGTTCCATTATCCAAGATCAATTACTCATCAAAATCCTTTATCCATTTGTTCTACTTTCCCACTGCTCTGGAACCTCAGAAGATTTTTTTTTCCCTCTTTTTTGTTTGTTTTGTTTTTAAGACAACTTCTAAAGATCTGTATAAAGGAAAGCCTTCCACAATGTTTTTAGTCCATTGCTTTCCAAAGAGAAAAGTTCATATCATTTACAGTCCTGTTTCCATACAGTTCCCTAAACGCTTGGGAAAAGATCTGTAAGAACTAGCAACAACCCTTATGAAAGTATATAATTTTGTACTCTGTTCCAGAAATAAGTTCTATTTCTCTCCAGAAATTGCTAATGGGTATTTGATTATTTTCTGAATAATTTGGAAAGATTACTTTTATTTTCTTAAGGATTCGTAGGACTTCTCCAGAGAGATTCCTCTACACTTGGTCTCTGAATGTATAGTGGGTGGCAAGACTAATTAGGAATCTTCTCAAATCTGTCATACAGACTTCAGTGCTCTCAAAAGTACTTGTTAGGAAAAATGATCATCTCACCCTCTCTCCTTCAAAAGAAATGAAGAAATTTATTCAAAGATTTTTTTCTGACAGGGCCAAAATAAACATTCATTCTTGTTTCTTTCTTCAAGTCTTAATTTTTTATGCAAGCGTGCTTCTGAATATAGCAGTTTTAAGCCAGAACAGCCAAAGCTGAGTTTTTCATGAGGCATTTGAAGCTCTGGAGAAAGTGGTGGGACTCTTCCCTGAAAACTATTGAAAGAGTATGTGGAAAGTGAATACAATCTGTCCCTAAAAACCTCCCAAATGTATGTTCTTATTTGTCTGTCTCATATGCTATCCCTTTAAGTTTGAATTTTAAATCAAGTTATGCTCTTTGAAAAAGAATGTCAACATTGTCCGTTAATCAAAATCAGTAATAATTTCTTTATGTCTAGTACAAAACTTGGGAAGATTTCTAGAGGAAGATTCTGTGATTTTAGAAAATACAGCAGCGAAGGACTTAGGGGCTTCCCATCTTCTTACCCTCATGTTGGATGAGCTGTACCAGTATCACTCCCAATAACTTTGATCTATTTTTTGGGGTTAAAATGTCAGTAATGGAGTTTCCTTACTCTGGCCATGCAACCTGTTCAAATTCTTAGTACTAGAAAGCTTTTCTCCTAAAGCTTCACCTGAATCATTTTTATTACAGGTTAGGCATGACACTTGACTTCTTTCTAAGGGGCAAGGAAAAACAATTCACGTTCTTTTTTTATAGCAGTCATTTACATATCAAAGAACGCTATCATGTCTTGCACTAATCTAATCTTCTACAGACTGAACAACACCGTTTCTTTCTATCATCTTTACATAAGTCATCATTTCTGATGTTCTAATTGTCTTTGATTTTTTTATCTGAATTCTAATTGGTCTGCGTTTGTCTTGATATTGTACTGTCCTAAGTTGTAGATAACCCTATTTGAAGACTTAGAAGGATGAGTAGTCAGAAAAGTACGTAGACGACTTTGTATGATACTACTGTTGTATATGAGAGTACAGCTGCCCTTTGCTGATAACATAGATCCATATTGCAAGCTGTTTTAAACATATTGCTGTCTTTTTGTAGAGCTTATCTATCTTCGTCTCATGTTGTAGCAATTGCTCTTTCTCAGATGAATAAAAAGTTTGTGCTTCTTCTCAGTGAACTTTCTTTGTTTCAAAAGGTTATTCAAATTAGTCAAGAAAACTGTAATTTTTTTTATTCTGTTTTAAGAGCAATTGTGGGCCTCTCTCTCAAAGACTTAACACCAAAAGCTGTTACGATCTTTAGATTAATAAAATACTCTAATTCTGTTACATGAGATGTTATCAATGATAAATATTTTAAACTACTATTCTTAAGACAGTGCTCTGGAAAGCTGCACTTGTTCACCTATACTCCCTTCATCCATTTTTACCAAGAACAATTGATAGTGTATGAACACAGTTTTGTAGTAGGGTATACTGCAATCTTACAGTATTTTTGTCTAGATCATACTTCCTCAGCTTGTTAGTGAAATTGTGATGAGAAGTTATATAGAAAGCCATGCTAAAGTCCAGATATGGCACTCAGTTCTCTTTAATCCACAAGACCTACTGCTTTACAGAATAAAATTATTTTTATTTTAACAAATTCACTTTGGAATACTACCTCTGTATTATTATCTCAATCCTTACAGAGAAATTGTTCTTCTAATATGTACCTAAATCATACAGACTATGTACAATACTCTGGGCAGTCTTTACCATCCTTTTGAAAGGACTGTTCTTCCCTTTTGAGTCTGCTGGAGGCACAGATTCTCAAGATGATTATTACCAATTCTGAGATTGGTTTAGCCAGAGTTCCAGGGTGGATTTGTCTGATCCCATTTTCATGAAAACATTCAAAGTGGTAAATGTGATCATATTAAATTAAAAAAATGAGACGCTTCCATTTACACATTGTAACTGCAGTGTCTTAAAATCTTTTGGCAGCAGTGTGTTCCTCAGGTTCTGTCAACACCAGGTTCTTAGCTTTTCCAACAGACAAACATCAGTATGAACGCAATATGGATATGCTCTGGTTCTTTTCTCCTTCTCCAGCTTCTGCCTTTAGGAACTTATTTACAGTATAATTACTCAGATGTGAAGTCTAATAATCCCCATGTAGCATGTATGCATTCCTTAAAATCTCTCTTTCCAAAGACTTTACCAGTAGAAAGTCTGGAATGCTGTGTCCAGGTTTGTACTACAATTTGATACCCACTTAAATAATGTTCCTGGAGTCTCAAGGATCACTTTGCTGCGGATTTAAAAAGGCGTAGCATTTGGATGTTCCTGAAGTTTCTCTCCAATGTGCTATGAACCAAGCATTAGACATGAGTCTTCATTTGTTCACTAGCAGTTTTTTCTAGCTGTCATGCATAGGCAACAATACTTTTGGCAGAAGAGGGTACAGGATGGGTGAAAGACTTTCTGTCAACATCTGGGAACCTTTACCTGCAGGGGAGTTAAAGGCATATGAAGATACTGTTTTGAGTGACCCTTTGGAAGTTGTGGTTGTGCGAGTGGAAAGCTAATAATTCTTTAAAATTCTGTAAAATATATGAATCCTAAGTTCCTGGTAACCTTAGTAGGTGTTTTTTAACCATGCGGATCACAACAAAGAATGTGATAAGTGGTGTGACTTTGGTGCATCAGCTGTGAAAGGCAAGTGGTCTTCTCTTTGAAGAGGCTCAGAGATGATCAGAGAAAGTATCATGAATGCTTAAATAAGATGCGAGTACTGTGGTGTGATTAGAAAGTGTGCAGACAAAAACCGTAAGATGGAGATGTCAGTGATGTGTGTAGTCTCCTGGGCAGAAGCTTATTTGTTTGCTACCCACGTTACTGATGCACAATGAGCAAGTGAAGCCATCCCAGGGGTAAACAAACAAGAAGTGGTTTTGAAACTTTACGTTTTTAAGAAAGCTAAGTCACTGTCAATGCAATGCATTTTACAGTTGCTTGCATTATGAAGGATTTTATAAGAAATCAGTCAAGAGTCACAGAAAAAAAGGTGTTTACAAATTGCTACAGCAGTTGATAAAACTTCTTCCATACTCAGTGCCATCTACCACTAGGAATCAATAGGAAAACTAATTAATATAGAGAACCCAGGATTATCATGGGTGGTCAGGATGACTGTTACTGAAAGACCATTGAGGTATTGTTGATGGGTGTATTTGTTCTCTGTAGAGGCCTTATTTCCTATTGATGTTACCTGCTTCTCAGCTACATTTGGTGTTATCTGGTTGACCATCAGTATTTGCTGTTCAGTAATGATACAATGATCTTCCCAAATCAGTGGAGTATCTCTTTTTATCTCACAAGTTTTACATATTCCTGCCATATAAAAAGAGATTGCACAAAATGCTTTTACTGATACTATGGAAGATCAACTACAGAAAGTCAGATTTTTTTTTTCTCCTGAATTACCCACACAGCCCTAGATTTAGACTCAAAAGCTGCCTACATATTTCTTTGTTCAAAAAGAATATTCTGAAGTTTGGTTCATTCTCAAAGATCATTTCCAAAGATCATCTCATGATTTACTACATTGACAACATTTTGTAGAATAAACCTTCTCAACCTTGGAATCTCAACTGGTTCAGCAAACAGATTGTACTTGTCTGTCTGTGTATTCTTTCCACAGAAATATTTCTTCTGTTATCAACAAGTCTTGTAAGAGCTTTGTTCTCAGACATATAATGGCTCAAGCCTTCTCCCATAGGAAATATTCCAGATTGACTTCAACAGTAATAGGCACAACTCTCCTGCATAATGGGTGATGTTTTGTCTGAAGTCTAAGCATCCAACAGAATGTGGTACATGTTCAATGTGTGATGCCTGTTCAAAACTGATGTTTATGGTAGAGTGAAACTGTTCCAGAATGCTTCATCTTTTTCAATTTCTTTTCACCTCAATACATAGGCATTGTAGCTTCTAAGCCTCCTTGTTGCCTTAACCATCGTTAGACATCTCAGAAATACATGAAGTTATTGCCAGAATGCGTACTCATTTGCAGCTTATAGGCCTTACTCTCAACACCTTTCAGGAATTTCCTTCAGGAGGAAGATACTTTCAAATACCTATTCGTAGTGCTGCCTAGGAGAGAGAAAACTTTACTTTTGTTTCTTCATTTACTGGATTCTAAGTATGTTCTATGGAATGCACTGAAATCCTTCTGACCTCCTCAAGTCTACCCAAAGATAAAAAGAACCACCTTATCTGTTGCTGCAGTGTTATTTTTCAGCATGACAAATACCAAATCAGAACAAACTTGTCATATTTACTTAAAAGTTTAGGACAAGGGAGAATCAAATCTGTGTCCTCTATTTGAAGTGTAACTGTGAAAAACAGTAAACATTCTGTTGTTGCAACTTCAGAAGTATTCATTTAAGAGATAATTCAAGAGTAAGATGTCAGTAAGATCTCTTTGAAAAGTTTTGAGCTGCCTCTAATATTTGTAGAAATAAAAATGCAGCTTTTATTTCCCGAGTGGTACCATAAAAGAAATCGATAGCTAATGATTTCTGCTATACATTATACTAAGACAATCTTGTAAATTGCCAAAAGAGATAGTACCTGGGGCAGGGGACCATCACAAGAATAGGAATGTGTGGTGAAAGCCGAGTGAGAGATCTTTGTAGGGTGTAGGCAGGACTTCAGTACTGGTGGTTGAGTGTGGTATCTAATTTGAGGAGGGGAAGTGGAGTAGTGGAAAGACCTTGAGAATCAGGATGAGTCAAAAAACAGGGCTTCCCAACATTGTGGATGTTACTGGCAGAATATGGAGTTGCTGCTGATGGTCAAGAAGGCGTAAGATAAACCCATTTCATACTCTGCTCTCTACGTACAGAAGTTATAGGACTTCTCACAGAATATACTAGGGAGAGAAAATAAGTATAGCAGTCTGTGCAAAGAAGTCTTCAGTAAAGGCACACCTATCATGTGAATTGAAGTTTTGCTAGAGGTATCCATTTTTTTTTCATCTACAGGTCAGTACATTGCTTAATGATTCTTAATATTTCTTAAAATATCTGGTAGAAATTTAAGCTGCAGAATAAAGCTGCTTTCTTGTTTAGTGGTGTTTCTTGGATGAAGCACATGGGGACCTGTATTCCAGTTAGTTTTTGATTGTTGTTTCAAGTACTGACCTATGATGACCTGAACCAGAATGACTAATGATAATCTCAGTCACTGCTTTCTGAAGATGAGTATTCCCCTTTTCCCCAATGGATGAATGAAATCTGATAAATGTTTGCTTTAAAAAGAGGAGGCTGGCCCTATTGGTCCAGCCAGTAGGCTTTTCTTCCCCCCCTTCCCTCCCCATTCCTTTTTTAAGCCAAAAATTGTAGCTCAAAATTATAATTGGGACAGGTTGAAAAGCTTCTCTGTTTTTCAAAGTTTTTTACTGGGCTAACAGTTATGGGGAGCTGGTTTAATTTGAGGAACAAAGAATTTAGATGTGATTAATTGGAGAATGTTTTTAATTAAAAATATCCTCTTTTAAAAATTTCTCTAGATACACTCGAAGCCTGGAGTGCATGTAGAAGTAAAAATTCATACGTTTAAAAAAAAAGGGGGGAGATAAGGCAGGGAATGGTAGAAAAATGCCTTAAGACAATTAGTGTTTTCTAGATAGTAATGAGTGGGGGAGGTTGGAAGAAGTTTACCTAAAATAAAATAAAAAAAAAAAAAGTTGAAAATGAACTGTCAGAATCAAAGTTAAGGAAGTTGTGTATGTTTTGATTTATTTTTTTTTTTAATTAAAAATGTATGGCTGAAATGGCTAGTGCCTATACACTGATCATTAAGTCTTCATCACTGAACCTTATTAAGAATCTTTTTGATCTTTCTTTTTTCTGTAGTCAACTTGCTTTCATTGACCATTTTCTAATAGTTGATATTCTGAACCTGCAGGTACTATTTTTATTTATTCTTTTTTGGTGGTGGGTTTTTTTGTTCCATCTTCTCTGAAATGATCCCTTCTCTACCTGAAGTGGACTTCTAAAATTCCTAGGAAATACACTGCAACTATCTGGATTACATCTTGATCTAGGAATGATGTGCTTCCTACCAATCTTACCTAGACCTTTTGTGAACACAGATATATGTAGAAATACACGTGAAAATTATGTAGGTTATATTTAGTGTGTTTTTATATAAACATGAAACAACATAACTGTTCAGTTTTTCTGAATTATTATTCTAGGATCAAGACAACCTTTAATCCAACAATCTCAGCCTCCACCTTATTCATCACCTAGAGATGTTCCCCCAGACATATTGTTAGATTCTCCAGAAAGAAAGCAAAAGAAACAAAAGAAAATGAAGTTAGGCAAGGATGAAAAAGACCAGACTGAAAAAGCTGCAATGTATGATATCATTAGTTCTCCTTCCAAGGACTCCACTAAGCTTACATTAAGACTCTCTCGTGTAAGATCTTCGGATATGGACCAGCAGGATGATATGCTTTCTGGTTTGGAAAACAGCAGTGTGTCAGAGGGTGATATTCCTTTTAATGTGCAGTACCCAGGACAGACTTCTAAAACACCCGTTACTCCACAGGATGTTAACCGCCCACTAAATGCTGCTCAGTGTTTGCCGCAGCACGAACAGACAGCTTTCCTTCAGGCACAACAAGTGCCTGTTTTACAACAGAACACTTCAGTTGCTGCAAAACAACCTCAAACCCCTGTGGTACAGACACAGCAACAGGTTTCGCAACAAGGAACTATAACGTCATATGATGAAGTAGAATTGGATGCATTGGCTGAAATTGAGCGGATAGAACGTGAATCAGCTATTGAAAGGGAGCGATTTTCAAAAGAAGTGCAAGATAAAGGTAAAAGGATTGTGTGTGTGTATACACTATATATATTATATAAATATATATATGCATATAAAACCCATATATATATTAAAACACTTCCTGTCATTGTCACATAGTTCAATTCTGTTTACTCAGTGTAGGTTCTTCTGCGACATTCATCTCCATTCCCCTCCAACAATGAACTGTAATCTCTCATATATGCATATTTTTATTTATTCTTTATTTGGGGTCTTAATGGATGGAAAGTGACATTCTTATGTTTCAAACTTCTTTTTAAGCTACTCTTATTTTGAACCATGAGACTGAATGAAGTACAATTGACGTTGTTTATAGTTTCTAAAATCCCAGCAGTACCATAAGTCAAAATTTGTAATAAGTTTTGGTAGTTGAATTATTAATTAACTACCCATGTTGCCTACTTTAAGAAAATACAGGAAAACTCTTTTATCCCATTTCTATTCATATCTCCATTTGAACCTAATATGAAGGAGGTGTTAGATTAAAATCACATCTAGTCTTTTAAAGGCAGTGTAATGATTGGGTAATATATAATACTATGTTGTCTCCAATGTTTGTTCAACTGGATATTCATTATTATGTAGGCATTACAAGCTTTAGAGAACTACCATATATCTATATGGTCTCTAGCACAGAACCAGATGAGCCTCTGAAGTGTTTTCTCTTCACTTCAGTAGCTGTACTGGTTGTCTTAACCGATTTCATTGAATCTATCCTCTTTGGGTTTTTTTGTTTTGTTTTGTTTTTTCTGTTGTTAACTGGTTTGAAGGTCTTAGGCTTCAGAAACCTCAAAAGTAGGTGCAAAGCCCAAATGTAAATCTTGAAGATAAGATGTATTTTATAAATTAGGTAGTGATAGGTTAACATAAGTATCTTTCAGAAGCTTCCTCTGCACTATGTTTAACTTCTGAGAAAAAAGCTTTTCTGGTATAATGCTAATTTATTAGATACTCCCAAGAAAAATCTTGCAGAGTGGAAAATGGAGCAAATTCTGATTTTGGAAGTTCATAGTTGAAAATGTTCAATTTTGGACATACTTGCATGGACGCAACTGAATTTACGTACAGTTTGGGTCTTTAACCAGCAGAGAGCGCACAAATTTTCTCCCTATTCAAAGATTTTTCTTCTGTTTTTAAAGATGCTGGTGGGGGGTGGGGGGAGGATAGAGTGTTTATGTGTGTGTTTGTTTGTAAATGTGGTTGTTGCAATTACTAAAAGGTTAACTTACTAGATATTTCTTATTTGGTAACTGAATCAAGTCTTTTTAGGAAATGTTGTTTGTGAATATATGGAGAAAATGTGCGCTCACCTCAAAAGAGATCTTTACTGTCTTTAATTTTAATTTAATCAAATGGGTAAATTTGTTACTTTGCTTAAATCTCTTCTACTAATTTTAAATTTATTGATGGAGAGATTGTGGTTTGTCTCCTAATATGTCAAAAGCTACTTTTATATCCACACACTTCGAGTAGAATCTCCAGCATGTTTTAGCTGAGAAGCTAAAATGCATTGTATTTTTGATGGTGCACCGCAGCCTTCAAACACTTAGGACAAGACTAAAACACACTTTCTCTTTTGTTCTGGCTTTCAGGAAATGTTGAGCATTAGTTGTAAAGTTTGTTTGCCATAATTACATAGCCATGGGCAGACTGATTTGTTTCTTTTGGGGAAAGAAGTGATTTTTATAGAACGTCATCTCTCCCTTTCACTACTGCTCAATAACCAGCTTCCCAAATAAGGATTCCAACCTTATGCTTCCCTTCTACCTGCATCCTCTGGTAGGTCTCAGTTCTTATGAGTTCCTGCAGTTGCTATGAGTTAGGTGCAAGAGTTGCTGCCTTATATTGGGACAAATGATTACCGTTTATTCACTGGTGGTAAGTTGCCCCTATGCTAGACAGCAGCTCTTTTAACTTTGGCTGTTGAGGTTTCAGCCATGAATGAACAGTATTGAGTAGAAGGATTTTTAGTAGCCTTGGGACAGATTTCCTGAAAAGCTATTACCTTTGAGAAATATGGTTCTTATTTTTTGGTAATGCTTTTGCCGTTGCTTGTAAGTTTGTACTATGTCTGCAAGTTGATACACTCTGGGATTGTTCTAGTTACAGCTGTTTGGTTTGGTGTGACTGCAGGAGGAAGCTTCCTCTATTGTTCCTATGGGAATATGTCTGTTAGAAATATATCCAATAACTCCTAAATATATCATTCATTTTTGCGAAGCTGCTTACTGTATTTATGCAAAAGTCTGGCATTTGTGCATTTTAGTACATATATGTAACCTCAGATCACATTATGTCAAGAAAATAGTGTGATTGTAGCAAGTACTCGGTCTAATTAGAATGGGAATGCATAGTGCTAGCTGATGCTTTACAATAACAAGCGTCCTCTAGAGAACTTACTCAAGATGCTAGCACATGCTAAAATCTGCATGAAAGCATCTTTGCTGCTTTTGTAATTGAGGCATGGGAATACATATTACAGTTACGTTACACTTTCTGTGTAGGCACAAGTTGTTGTCTTCCATAAATTTGAGTAGAATGGTACTTGCAAGTTTTGATAGAAGATTAGTGGTCTCTTCTGTCCTTTTTTTAAAGACATGAGATCTCTATAGTACTATGCTTCATCAAAGGTTTTCAGCTGCTTTGTTTTTAACAGTAAGGCTTTGGCTGGGTATGACATGTTCTTTCTGAGGCTTGGAACCAGTAGTGTGGTAGAACTGTTTATTCCAGAGGAGAGGCAGAGATTTTTTGGGGGGAGTTCTTGCTAAAAATTATACAACTGCTGCACTTGCCTAAGGCAATGCTAAGGTCTTTTTTTTTTTTTTTTAATGCTGAGGTCCTTTCATAATGTTTGGTACAGGTAGAAAATGGGGATTGGAGCCCTTTGGTAATTATAGTACTTTTTGTAATAAATCGTTAATTCTGACAAAACTGTTAAAATATTTAGCTTCCACCAAACGAAGTCTCTCGAAGTGGGAGGCAGTCTCTGTTTCAGAGCTTGAACTAACACAGGGTTTTGCATAAGTGCCTTCTTCTTTGAAAAGCAGTGTATCTTTCTGGAACCTGATTGTTGTGCTTTTGCTTTCTGAAAAAGGAATTCTTAGTGCAAAAATCACTAATGCAAAATCTGACAGATTTGACCTAATGTATGTCAGATATGCGTAAGAAGTGATTTTATAATATAGACCTTTTGCCTCATATCTGAGTGCTTTTCAGAGCTGTTTTTATAATTCTGTTCTTTTGGTCTATTTGGATCTTGGATTAAGTGCGTTATATAGTCTTTTCATCATGATAGAGAGGTGCAAAGTTTGAAAAAGTTGTTTTCATCCTTGTCCTCTGTGTGGAAGGACAAGAGTCCATCTCCTCTTCCTACTTTTTCCATCAAGGAAGTGTCTCTGTATTGATTAATTTTACAAGTAATGTGTCTGTATCTGTTAATGAAAGGAATAGTTGGAGATTTTGGAGATCGAGGCACTTGGCACCAAGAGTTACTTTTTAATACATCTATTATGTTTAATAGCCTCAGAACAAATAAATAAATCCATGGAACATGACATACCTCAGGTCTTCAGTTCCCATTGCCCCCCTCACAATGGCCTCTATACCCTCATCAGATACAAGTTGTCAATCAATACTAGATCATATCTTCTCTTTTGAAAGGATGCATAGTATTACAGATAGATCCAGCTATTATTTTTCAAGACTCAGATTATCTGAGTTGGAAAAAAAGTGATTCAGCAGGGCTAATACAGGAAGGGATTATCTTTTTCCACAACAATCGACAACAAGTGAACCATCCTCTGCTTAGGTGCATTGTGATATTTTGATGATATAATTTCTTTAGAAAGGTAATGAAGCTTCACGCACACTTTCTTCTCTTCTAATCACCGTCAGTAGTCACATTTCCTGTATTACTTGGGGCTGCTGAATACTTTTAAAACAAGTAGAGGTCCATATTCTGAACCTATTTTGTTCACTTAACTGGAGTTGTGCTTTGTTCACATTCTGAAGTTGACTACTCCAAGAAAGTATAGGAAATCTTGTTGAGTTTTAGAAAATTATATCTGAGGAATTTCTGTTCTTCTCAGGAATCTTTTTTTTTTTTTTTTTTTTTTTTTGATCGGGGTGGGTGTTGAGGGAGAAATTTCATTTTGATAAGTTCTTGGCATTAACTCGTGCTTTGCCACTGTTCAGATATAAGTGGATTATTTTTGTATATAGTCAAGTAGTTCAAAGCTAGTCAGTCACTTTCAGTCTAAACCTTTCCTAGAACATTACATTACGTTCTTCTTGTTCTTCAAGATTTAGACCTGCTACTGAATTAATTTTCAGGTTCAAGGTTTATACCTCAAGATCTTTCATGCTTTTCTAAAAACGCCAAATACTGGGAGTCAAAAATATTTAAGATACTAATGTTAAAAGGAACTCTTGAGTCTTCTAGGAAGGGGAAAAGGGAAGACAACCTTGAAAATTACTTGAAAAAACAGAGTAACCCATCTTTTTTCAGAGACTCTTCTTCAAATTGCATTAGTTTTTTTATTTTATTCAGATTTGCTAAATTTTAATGTGAGCTCTTCCATAAATAGTATTGTGTGTTCACTGTTAAATTTTAGGCCACTTCAAAGACACTTTTATATAATATATATATATATATATATATATATATAAAAAATATCTTAACAGATTAAGGAGTTCTACTTTTACTTGTAAAAGGCACTGTTCTCTGGAGTTTGTGAGAAGAGTAATGAAATCATTAATTACTAACCATTTCCTTGGGAGGCTAATATTTTTTTTTAAACTTAAAAGCCTTAGAAGCATTTTTTAAATGAGACAAACCTACTCGTATCTGTGGTTTTTTCACTATATATTTTACCTCTGAGGATCCATTTTACCCACTTCTTTGGAATCTTACTCTGGATTCTTTGAATTAGGAAGAAGTGAAGCTGTAATAACTTTATTTCCAATAATTGAATCAGTTAGGGGGCATTTGGATGCCTGCTGTGGGCCCTTCTTTTTTTAGTTCGTTCCAAGCCCATAGCAGCAGAGACACACATCCCAAGAGTGTGAATCTGCCGGAGCAAAACTCTCAAAACTACAGTTATAGGTAAGTAACCTTTTTCTCTCACCTTTTAAGTTCTTACCAGCTCCTCTCCCTTTCTCCCCATTACCCATCTCCCCCCAAAAGTTCCCCAAAGAGGAAACTAATAGAAGAACACTATTAAGAATGAATAGTTTGTTTACATCTAATTTTATGTAGCCAATTAATGAAATGACAGAATGTGTAATTATAACCAGTATATTAGCATTCATTTCCAAAAATACAGGTGTTTTATTTCCTTAAAAATGGAGCTACAAGTGTAGTCATTTGTATAGTAATCTTGCAGAAGATTGCAGTCACTAATAACAGAAGAGAAAATGAGATAGTATAAAATATAAATGATTGTGTCTCTATGTAGTAGGACAGTGTGAGAATTAGATATCATGTATTTTGTGTATACAAGCTTTCATGCAGTCTGCGTTTTGTAGTGTGACATAATGGATGAAACTGGCACCTCATACAGGTTTCCCAAGAAGAAGCAGCTTTGCAACCTCCAGTTCCCATAGATGAGAGATTTTTTTTGTTGTGTGTGTGCAGACATGTTTTAAGAAAAGTAAGGGGAAGAAATTCCTCTTCTATCTAGAGAAATTGCAATGAAGTGTTGCAATTTTTCCATCTATCTATGAAAAAATACTTTCTTTTATATTTTTTATAAAGAATGAAATACTGATTGAATGAAAAACATATTTTTTAAAAAAAAGTAGGGGCATATTTTTTAATGGCGTTTACTTTATTTTGGTGCTCTTGTGTAACATGAAATCAAATTCCCCTGTTTATCCCAGGTTGTGCTTTACGTAGGGTAGCACAGAAACCTGCTCTTGTAAGCAGGTGTAGAAAATAACTAAAACCTAGCAGTTGGGCAAGAAGTCTATTTTTTTTATCTGTAGCATAAACTAGGATTAGAAAATTAAATATAACTTGCATGTTGTATATTCGCTTGATTGTATTTGTTACATGGATGAGAGGATTTATAATATTACTTACCTAGTAATGACTTTATTTTGTTCTGGGGCAGTCACTTCTCTATAATGGATTTAAATCTTGACAAAGAAATGGCATGTATAATTAATAAACCTTATTAAGAGTTTAAGCCCAGTATTTCTATACTTCATAGTCGTCACTAAGTTCACTCTGACATCAACCGAAGAAGAGACAGACACTTTTTCATTATCATGCAGTATAAATGTTACTGGATCTAGTTAATTGAAGATATTTTTGAGTGCAAGGTATGATGTCAGAATAAAATCAACATCTGAAAGGGACATTTCAAATTCATTGCTTATTTCTAAAGTTTTCTGTTTATACAAATGAATTAAAAACTAATTGGATATGTTAATCTGTAAGTGATACATAGAATAAGTAGTTTTCATTAAGTCTACTGTTAGTGTTGCATTTTTCTTGTGAAATTAGGTGCTGCATTGTGTATTTCAAAGTAATTGCACTTCAGGTTTTGCTCAGATATTTTAACAATTGAGTTTACAAAACTATAATTCGTAACAAAGCAATCACATGGATAAAACCCAGCATTTGTGTCAGAAAAATCTACCTCACAAATAAATTAAAATCGTATTGTTTGTAAAAGCAAAATTAAATTCAGGGGGGTTAAGTTACAGCTTCCAATCTCTAAAATAAAGTGTAGATGCTTGATTATACTTTTCTGTAGTTCAATTCTTGTTATTTTCTAGCGTAATATTTCTTTTGTATTACTGTAGTTGACAGGGAATAATGAGTTACCAGACATCCTTAAGTAGAAAAATTCATAAGATCATATTTCATTCTCTAGTTATGCTGACTATGTTATTGTTATATTTAAGAAAACAAGGAAAACTTTACCAAAATGAAGATTCTTAAGTCTGCTACACCGTAAGGCATGTCAGAGACTCCTGTAGTCTTTTTGTGTTTTGTCCTGAATGAGTTTGGACGTCCCTCCTGATGGGCTTTCCTTTTTGCACAATGACCAGAAGTTCAATAAAGTCTTTTAATGGATTGCCAAAAATTAGCAGATGTTTCTGTTCAGAATCTCAGAAATCCCTTCTTCTGAACTGCAGCAGCTGGAAGCCCTCTGGTATCTACTTTGGAGACTTTGGAATGACGTTCTGTTCTATAAAGCTTCCTATACCAAGTTCATGACTGTACTTTCTTAGTTTCTTCTGTAAGGGAGCAAGCAGTGAGAATAGGTTTTTGACCTGTGTTTGCTGAGTCTCTCCTTCAAGGGGAGGAGCTGGTAGTGTGGGAATCTCTTCTACTGATGGGAAGAGTTCTCTTTGGTTGTTCAATTCTTTGTTTATTGGAGTATGGCTTTGGGGCGAGGTCAGGTGAAAGCAAACTCTCATGGTCAGTAATGCTGAATGTTCATGAAGGAGTAGAAAGATAAGAATGGATATTTTCCCTCACTCCATTGATAGGTCATCCATCAGTACTATTAAAGTAATTTTAAACCTTCCTTGTTCCCAGATTAGATTGACTGATTTAGATTCTTGTGGTCTACAGAACACTGTTGGTTTGGGGGCACAGGGCGCTTGGACAACTTTGAAGAGATCCATGAAAAATAACTGAAAAAAAACCAGTTGTCAGTAAACTTAGGTTTGTTATTTAGATGTATACTTATGTGTTACCTGTTGAAAATTCCTAATCTTGACTGTTAGCTTAAATAAGATAAGCTTGTAAATGCCCTCTGGCTGACTTGTCTCTGATGTTAAAAAATGGAAGGTTTGACAATAACTGCTTAGGACTGGTATATTTGGTTTAAGTTTATTCATTGCTGGTTTAAATAATTCAAATAACTGGTATTTCAAATGAGTGGAGCCATATCCTGGTAATCTCTGGAGAGTGTTAGAGCTTTAAAATATAAAACTCTTAATTGTTATGCTTTAAAAAAAGAAAGTTTGTACTGGAGTCATCAAAATGGTTCATCCAGAATTCAGCATTAGAGGATCAATCTTCATTGTGGTTCTGAAGAGGAATACATTCACATTTAATCATCTTGGATATGAAGTCTCCAACTGAATCCCGTACAAGGTGTAAATGGGGAAGTGATAATTTATCTTCTGTGTCTTCGAGATCATTCAAGATCATTCAGAAGTCTCTGGATTTTAGAGTCTACCAAACAGTATTAATAGAGTGGAGTGTTACCATTCTGCTAAAATGAAGCTTAGCAACCATGCACACGGTTATTATTTAGACTTGTTACCTTAGGTATTTGCAGAAGGCCCGTTTCAGTTTGCTAGGACAAGCAGTTCTAGAAGTTTTTAGGCTATCATCCTATTACACTCATTTGTTGAAAGATTTTAATCTGGGACTTAAGGCAATCATCAGGTTTGCAAGAAAGCAGTAATGTGGGAGAATTCAGCACTAATGGTATTCCAGCTGCTGCTTTGGAAAGATTTCAGGTTAAATGGAAGAATGGAGATACTTCTTTAATACAGCTCCCCTCATGCAGCTGCTGTCCCTAACACTTGCGCAGCTTCCAAGTGTATCCGTTTTCAGGATGGATATTCTTCAAATCATGACTGACTCGCCGTTTCAGCAGAAATGTATTTGAAGCTATCTGTGGTTATTCCAGTGCAATGGGTTTTTTTCACAAAGGTTCTGCAGTAATTAATTAATTAATTTCTAAATCTGAAAGTACTGGTTGTTTTGACACACAGATACTTCCAAAGATGAAGGCCACAACCTGTCTCCAGAAATACTGTTCGTAAGAGGACAGGTGAGAGATAACCACTTGGAAATCCAGCTAATCTTTTTTTTTCCATTTCAAACTTGTGGTTTCTGTAATGTTTTGTTTCTTGCACCACAGTGACCCATTTAATTTGACAGAACATCTCTATTATTTTTTAGAATAAGGTAACTTATTGAGTACCAAGATACCGCCTTTTGGTGAGCACGTTGCAATGTAAAGAGAACATCCATGCGGATTTGCCAAGCCAAAAGGATGTATACATAAAAGAATAACTGTGATCAGACTGTGCTCTGAACTGTCACAAATTTGTTCAAGGAATTGAACAAAATGTAGATATATTTTGGAGGTATCTACATTCTTGGGGATGGGGAGGAGTGAATAATGTTTCTAAAAAGAAAAGAATCTGAAAATAACAAAGTTGGATACCTGATCTCTCATATAGTCAGAAAGCTCTTCTGTGGCTTACTACACATTCCTTTTATTATGAAAACTGTTACAAAGAGTGAAGCAAAAAGATCCTGATCACACTTTATTGGTCTCAAGAGCTTGTGAGCCTACATGTTCGGAATTGTGGCAAGCTTTGAATCTAGGTCTGATTTGAAAGAAGAATATTAGTCTGATATTTTGGCAAAGTCCTAGATCCTGATAATAAAAAGAAATTCTACTATCTGTGGACTGAAGTGGATGAAGCTTGGATACTGATGCCTTGAAGGACACGAAGTATATTTGAATGGATGTTGTAAAAGTTCCTAAGTTCATCTGTTTGTCAAAACCCTAAGGGGTCTTGGGACTCATGCCTTAACAAAGTAGATGTATGCGAATTGTAAAAGAGAAGATATGAAGACATCTGTTTTCAGGGGTTAATTACTCTCTCCTCACCTCTCTGATTCTCTATTGATTATTCCCATATAGTTCAAAGTCAGTTCAAGATTTTATAAAGCCCTTGAAGCCCAATTGTGTATTTCAGATTTCTGCAGCTATCATGGCAACTTAAAAAGTTTTTGTGCTCATTCGATGGATTTTTTTCATTGTGCTCGATGAAGATAGTGGTACCATGTACTCATCCTACCTTTTTATGCCCTAGCTCAACCTGATATTTTCATATACTTGGGCCAGCTTTTTTGTCCTAGATCCAGAAATCTCATAGAGGCAAAACAGTAATGATCAAGTCTAGTTCTGAGGATCGCCATCAAGCTGCACTGGAAATAAGAAGAAATCTGTGAGTAATCTGTAACTCTGTCTGCAATCACCTTGCCATTTAGGAAAAGAAAATTTTGAAGGTGTCCCTTTCTTCTCAGATAAGATGTCAACAGGTTGTGGTTATAATTTAATAAAACATCAGTATTCAGTTGTCAAGAGAAATGAAGAAGGTGCATCAGAAGAGCTCTGTATTTAGAGAGAATATGTATGCCACGTTGTGATGTGATCATCTACTTATATGTTCTTAACTTACAATTTGACATTTTGGATGATGAAGAGCAGCAGCATTTTGAGCTTGGTCAGTTACAGAAGTTCAAGCGAGAAAAGTGGTCCTACTTGAATTGTTTTGGTTGTTTAATCTTGGAGCCTTCAGCATGAGGGCTCTGAAAGGTGAGTTTTGGTTGATCGAGCTACAGCTTCTTTAAGGCATCACAGCTCCTGGCCATCTGCCTTGCTCCTATGGTAGGAGTAGCAGAGGGAAATATTTGCTTGGCTCTTAACTGACTTGTTCAGCCTGGTAGGTTAATGCAAACCATCTTCACTAGTGCCTTAAGGTGATGCATTGGACAATGAAATGCACTTGTGGAAATATGAATGCGTGTTCCCTTCTGCTACAGGTGATAACCTCAGTTAAAGGAATGGGGCAGATAGCTGATAACAGTAATGTCTTAAAGGCTACTGCTAGATCCACCATCAGAGCTTTACAGGACTTACTCAGTGGCTGACATTTCTGGGTTAAAATGAAAAAGCTGACTGACTTTTTCCTAAGAACACAAGTTTCTCAATTTGTGTTTCAACATTTAAAGAGTTTTAATTGAGAAATAAGGTAATGATGTGTGTGGATGTATGTGTATTAATATATGTTTTTAAAAAAAAAAAAAATCAAATTTGAAACCCATTAGTCTGGAAGCTTCTACTTCATGACCATTCCTAAGATCTGTCACGAAGCTTAGTGAGGTCAAACCCTTCTTAGTCACAGGGAGAAAAAGATTTTTTTGTCACTGCATGAAGGTTTCAAAAAAATATATTCGTTTTAATCAGTAGTGTAGGGAAATTAATCTATGTAAGTTCTCATATGAATCCAACAGTTGTTATAGTACAGAAAAAGCAAAAATCTCCATGCTAAAAAGCTGCACCTTTGATTTCGCAAATTTATTTTGCTTCACGTGTCTATCATAAAGTTGGCAGGTGTTCCTACAGGTTTTTATTGAACTTCAAAAAGTTCCTTGTTTGCAGTTGACCAGTTTCTGCATGGAGTTTATTGTATCTGTCTTTACTGTCTTCCGGCCAGTAAATGTTGTACATAATTTTGGAGTTTTAGGAAGTTATAGATGTACAAATAGATTTGAGAATGAAAATGATGGGGAAAAAAAGCCTGTTCATATCACTGGAATTGACCATGTTACTACTTGTTATTGTGTTCTAATGTTAATTTTGGAGATGATCCTTCAAAGTTTTAATTCTTCTAAACAAGAATCTTCTACAAATATAGAAGAAATTAGAAGTCATATGTTACAATTCTGGTTTACAATTTGAGAGGGTGGTGGGGTTTTTTTTCCTTGGAGTTTATTTCCCTATTCCTTGATTGCATCCTCATTACCATTCATTCTCCTGCTCCCAAAGAAAGAGCTGGCTCATTGCATCTGGTGATAAGGCACCACAAATCTAGGCACAAAATAAGTTATTTTTCTTATATTGCATTTGTTGTCTGGACATTTTGACAATAGATCTACAACGGAATTTCCAACCTATGTTTAGTCATTCCTTAGACTTAAAGTCATATTCTCTGATTACAGAGAATGTCATTGGGGTTTTTTGACAAATTACACAATGATAGTTGAGAAATGAGAATATAAGCCTTAGTGCAGGTAGGGCTTTTGGTTTTCATGGCAGAAATTAATTTTAGTTTAGAGTACCATCTTGGTAATATAAATAGGTTGTAGTTTAAATGAATAGAACATACTCTTTTGGATACTTCCATGTACTTCTCATTTCTATTAATTCTACCAAATTACAGGGTGTGTGGTTGGCTCACTTTATTTTTCTGTATTCTACTCTTAATGATTTTTTAGTATAAACTGAAAGGCTTATTGCAGAGTCAAGCTCTTGACACTACATAAAATTATCACTGAACTTTTAATTTCATCCATGAAAAGCATTATGATTGCAAAGGGAAAATACTCAATCTTTTAAGTGTGTAGTGGCCCCCCACCTGATACTTATGGTATAGACTCCAACTCTTGGTATACTGCTTAGCTTCAAAGAGAAGCATGGAGTGTTGGAGTTATTTTAATAATTTTTGTTCATTGTTCCTGTGTTCCCTGGCTAAAATATGTGTGAAGTCCAAGTGATGCACTGAACCAAGTAGGGAGAACCTGTCTTAATCATTGCAGATCCTTGCTTAGTTCATGTATAATGAAGCAGGCTGAATCTGCAGAAGAGAATATTTTATAATCATATTCCTCAAAAAGTAGTTGTGGAGGTGCACCTTAACTTTGTCTTTGCAGACTTTTGCTTCAAGCGTAATTGATTAGTTTGGGATTTTTTAAAATGGTTTTTTTTGGTGTTTACGTATTGCAGCTGCTTTATTAGATGGTTTTCTTGGGAATTATACAGGGACTTTGATTTCATATGTTTTGAGGGTGAGGTTTTTTCATGATTAATTGGCACCTGTGGTAGACTGACAATGAATGATAGTCCGAATACATTAAAAAGTATTAGCTAGAGAAGTTCTATTCTTGCTTTTAAATTCAATGGATTTTGTTGTGTGTGTACATACATGCTGAGGAGGATTAATTGGTGGGAGTGGAGGGGAATGGACATTCTTGCTTGGACATTTACCAGTCCATATATATAATTTGTGATTTTTCTCTTTTAACTTGCAGATAAGCCTCTAAAGAAGCGAAAGCAAGAAAACAAACCACAGGAGGCTGGAGGTGCTACTGGAGGAAATAGAGCAGCTTCTCAGGAGACAGGTTCTGCAGGAAATGGGGCGAGGCCAGCGTTGATGGTTAGTATTGATCTGCAGCAAGCAGGAAGAGTGGACTCTCAGGCAACAGTAACTCAGGATCTGGACACCATCAAAAAACCTGAAGAAATTAAGCAGTATAACGACGGGTTTGTGTGTGTCCCCCAAGAAGACACTGTTGGAGTTCTTAAATTTAAACCTGAAAACCATCCTGAGATTTTTAGGAAAAAGGCAGACTTTGAGGGTCAAAAGACGGATATCCAGCAAAATGAAAACAGACAAATGGAATTTCAGCAAAATGAGAGCAGGCGGTTGGAAAGTAAACACGACGAGAACAAACAGTTAGAAGCTAAACATGAAAGCAAGCATGAAATCAGACAAATGGAAGTGAAACAAAATGAGAACAGACAGACAGAATCAAAACAAAATGAGAGCAGGCAAATGGAGATGAAACAAAATGAGGGAAAACAAAATAATGGCAAACAGGAGATAAGGCAGAGGCCTGAAACGCCAAAACAGAAGAGCGAAGGCAGGCCCGAAACGCCAAAACAGAAGAGCGAAGGCAGGCCCGAAACGCCAAAACAGAAGAGTGAAGGCAGGCCCGAAACGCCAAAACATAGACATGATAATAGGAGGGACTCCAGTAAACCATTGTCAGATAAGAAAATTGAAATATCTAGGCATAAACTAGATGTGAAAGCTGATCCGTCAAGGGTAAAACCTGAAAGTAGATCTGATCCAACAAAACAAAGGCCTGATGGGCGTTCACTTTCTGATACACTGAGGCGTGACCATGATAGCCTTAAACAAAGATCTGAGGACAGGGGGGAGTCAGAGAGATACAGAGGAGATCCATCCAAGATTAGAAGGCCTGAATATTTGAGATCCTCAAACAAAAATGAACATGATTCTAAGCATGGTATTAAATCTGATGGTTCAAAACCTGAGAAATTTGAAAGGAAACATAGGCATGAGTCTGGTGAATCAAGGGAAAGGTTTTCTTATGGGGATCAGAAATCAAGACCTGACAGCCCCCGTATTAAACAGGAAGGTAAAGGAGATTCTAGTAAATCAAGACCTGATAAACCTGGTTTTAAATCACCCAACAGCAAGGACGAACGAAGGACAGATGGTAATAAGAGTAAAGTAGATAGTAATAAAGCACATGCTGACAATAAAGCAGAGTTTCCCAGTTATTTGTTGGGGGCAAGATCTGGTGCACTGAAACATTTTGTCATTCCAAAAATCAAGCGTGATAAAGATGGCAATGTTACTCAGGATTCAAGGAAAACTGAATTTAGAGGTGAACAGAAGGACAAAGTAGAGAAGATTGGGCTAGTTGAAGATCTAAATAAAGGAGCTAAGCCCGTAGTTGTCCTTCAAAAGCTTTCTTTGGATGATGTGCAGAAGTTTATTAAGGATAGAGAAGATAAATCAAGGGGCTCTTGTTTTAAACCTAACAAGAACAAGTCATCCAAATCTAATAAAGGTAAGATTTTTTTACTATTAATTGCATTCTATCTTTTATATGCCTGTTCTTTTAGATTTGCTACTTCTGTGGTTAGAAATTAAACACAAACATTTGACAGTTAGTTTATATGCTTGCTTATATAGTGATTTTGGGGAACAAAGTAAAACTCGTTTAAGGGGTTGTCGTTATTGGAAATCTTGCTACGATGTACCTGAAATTATTTATTTACGCCAGTGCAAGTACCTAATGTGGGAACACTTAAATGGTCTTAAGCTGTACTTCAGCTACATTAGTTTAACCTGGTAATTTATGCAGTGAAATGTAACTGCTGTATGTATGATTTAAACTAGTTTAAGTGTATCTGTATAAGGGACTGGTACTACTGTAACTAGATCAGTGTAGCTGGAGTGGTGGGAAATAGCATGTATACAAGCCTTAAGGTTCTCTTATATTTTTAATTGGAACTGAAATGTGGTTTTCCAAGGCATGTTTTGACATGATGCAATAAGAACGCAGTTACAAAGTCCCATCTGCCTCTTTTACACTATAAATACAACTCTGTTGGGGAGCCTCCACACTTGAGGCTGTGTGACAATGAGCTTACAAAAAGGTTCTGTCTTTAGGAGAATTCAGACATCATTGTCTCTAGGGTCCATTGTATGCAGAAAGAGGAAAGGAACTGGCAAAGAATTGGTTGACATTTTCAAATTAGTAATATGGACAGGAAATAATTCAGAATAGTTTGTGGGTTTGATATTTGGTTGATTGTCTCCTGCAGATTTAATGCTTTTTTTTAGATATAAGATTGCTTTTCTTGTTGGTACTCTAATTTTGGCTTCTTTGGTTTCAGACTGAAGTAGATCATTTCGCATTGTGAAATCGATGTTACTAACTGGTCAGGGTTCCTTTCTTTTTTAATGTTTAGCATTTAAAGCATTTAAATTTCTTACATAGTTATGTCTATAGACTTGTCATGTCTCAAAATAGACAAATCAAGTGGCAGGGGAGAGGATTTCAGCTGTATGCAGGATGATTTATGAATGCAGTTCCAGGTATATCATGAATTTGAGATTAAAATGTTTTCCTGCGTAGATGATCTGATAAGAAATGATGTAGAAATCATCTTTGTGAATGTGTAACTATGTTTATGTGCACGTGTACAGAGGTGATATCTGTATAATGAATTTATTGTGCTACGTCTGTTCTCTATCTACTAACCTGTTCGTATTAACTCTTAAAGACTTAATAATTAAGGATGTGTATTACTTATTTGTAAAATATTAGCCTCCTTGTTAAATATTTTGTCTTTATCCTGGAAATATTCATATTTCCCCTATCCCTTTTTGAGGTTCAGAACAGGCGAGATTTCAATTTCTAATAATAGGTATCTAGAGTTAGACATAAAATTATGATATCTTTGTTGTCAGTTTAGTCTAAAGATTTCAGATGAAACCGTTATGTTCTTGATAGGGAATACTGAAAACTTTCTGATGGAACTCAGCTATAGTCCCAGAAGGATGGATTTTGAATTCACACAGTTCTATGTGCAGAAAATCAGTAATTTTTATAGTCCTCAGAGCCATATACAGTGCATGTATGCTTTCTAAAATGTTTCTGAAGTACTTTTTTTGTAGTCTGTATTGATGTGGTTATTTATATATAATGTTTCAGTAATGTGTAAAGGTTTTAATGTCTCTTCTCTGATTGGCATGACTCCAGTAGCTGTGTCACACATGAGCAATGCATTAATTTTGAAGTCAGGTTTATAACTTTTCTGCAATGTTTTTGTGTATTTTTTATTGTTTGAAGTCATATATTTCTTATATACTCTCAAATAACTTGGGACATATTTTCCAGGGAAAGAAAATGTTTTAATCTGATATCAGTCCTTTTGCTGTTCTATTACAACGATACTAGAAATAGGTTTCATGGAAAGAATAATGTTGTAACTGTGTTTGTCTTACAAATCAACTTTTGAGTGTTCAGCCATGCAGATTGTGGAGAAAGTGTCTTTGAACTTCAGATTTTTCATATGTATTTTTAGTTTTACATTTTTTTGCCCAACTTCCTGCTAACTATTGCTAAGGATATATTATGCTAAATAACTAGGTGAACTGCAACGTTTGAAAAAGTTCATCATTTATAAAGGTATCCCTTCATAAGCCAAAGTCTATTTGTCAACAACTGACTGATAGAGAAAAAATTCATGCCATTGCCACAATATCCTCACTCCAATTGAGAGAAATAGTGTTCACTGTTTACTCTGTGCCATTTTTAGTTATAAACATTTTAATACACTAGGAAATGTAGTTTTCATAAACATTCTTTATTTAGTTCATCCTATATTTCTTAATAGATTGTAGTAAATCTTTTCTAGTGTTGCCTTTTAGCATCATTATTCTACTTCTTACATCCCTCTTATTCCATGTAACTTAGTATATTTTGCTTTATCTTTCCTTATGTTACTTCCTTGTATTTCTTGTCCTTTGTTTTTGCTTTCTCATCCATCCGTCCCCCAAGAAAATGTCTTCTCCTGGCTTGTCACGTACAACATCATTGCTGTGATTTATCTGAAATCCAGTTTAAAATAGGATCAGTTTAGCTAGTTCAAAACACCATTTAGACAGTCATTCTGTCTTAAGGGACTAATGCCCATTCATTATAAAACTCAATAAAATTGACTTGTTTTAAGCTAAAATTAATGCTTTGCAAACTGAAAGTCTATACAACTTTTTACATTGTTTCAGTAAATTTTAAATTTGAATATCATACCTTTATTGTGCATGTGGATAAGCCTTGCATTGTACTGCAAAAAGACAAAGTAACATTTTAATCAAATTTTATAGACAGGTTTGAAATTTTGTTATTATACGAATGGGAGGGATAGCCGTAATACACAATTGTTAATACTGAATCATCCCAACAGTCCCTTTTGGCATTTACAAGGAAGAAGTGACTTTTTTCTCTCTCTCCTGATCTTTGAGCATTTTTCCGAAAGATTCACTCTAGTTCAGAGGAAAGTTATGGAAATCTTTTTCACAGTATTTTTGTTAAGGGGTCTTACGGTGAAATTTTGTGGCCAGTTTTGTCCAGGTCAGAATGAATTGTAACACTTTTTTCTCCTGGTTTTAACATCTGTGAATGCCTTTTATCCTGGTTTTAATGCAAATGTATGTTGTTGGGAGATCCATGAAACTTTTCCCTTTGAGTTTGTGCCTGCGATGAGGAGGTCATGTTTGCTATCCTTTCTTTTCAGAGCTTCAGCGAATACCTTCTCTGCTGCTTCTTAGAGCTATACTGATCAGCTGTGTTGGGATGGGAGCTGTTAACAGTTTCACAGTTACTGCATTCTGAACAAGACAAATTTTCCTTTGTTAAAGTATGGAAGAGATATGAGTAAGGAGAGAAACTGTAACTGTCTGTGTAGGGAGATGTCTGAGTTGGTTTATAATATGTTTGAAGGATTGCCTTTCCAAAATAAGCACCATATATGTAATGCAAGTTTTAGTTCTAGGACAAATGCGTGCGTCTTTTTTAAGATTTGTGCAGAAACACCTTCTGGGTCTTCCAATATCACCTAAAAAGAGTTTGTTGTTTAAAAAAAAAAATTAAAAGTCTGATCTGAATGCTACTCCTTCATTGTGTAGATCATTATAGGATTTAATTATCTGTACAACACAGAACTTTAAACACAGGGTTTTGTTGCTCACTACAAGTCTTCCTAAATATACTGCATTCTCTGCTGCTATGATCTGAAATTTAAGTGAAGATTTGTCATTTCTTCAAAGGTGCTTTTCATACATATTCTTACAGGACCAACTAAAAAATTTACTGTTTAATCATCTTCATGTCATTGAGTTAAAACAATGCTTCTGTACTTTTCTGTGTTTTGTGGTTTGTTGGTGGTTTTTGTTTTGGTTTTTTTTTTTAATTCCAGGTGACTTTTTCAGAGCCTATAGTAACTATAATTTGGCATTTGTGTACCATGATGGTCCACCTTTGAATTCTAGCACTGCTGGAAATAGTCTCACTTGTGAAGCAGAGTAATCACTTAGGTGCTCATCTTCTAGGTAGGAGTGACAAGAAAAGGGAGTATTCCAGGATGACAAGCTGTATCCAGATTGTGTTGGCTCAGTGAGCCTACTTGTGATGCCTCTCACAGACTTCTAGTTAGCACAGCAGAGCAACCCACAATACATTCTGGTACAGGTGAAAACTGTGGGCAAAAAGAGAGTATCGATTTTAAACATTTGTTTAAATCCTTCATGTATAGGACTTCTGTAAGGACAAAATTGGCAAACCTTTGAGAAAAATAGCTTATGGGTATTAAAACATCAAGCAAATTTTAGAGTTCGCTCAAATTTCTTTCCAAAATAACAATCTCTTGATGCTGAAACAGACACACTGTTGTACTCACTGAAATCAGTGGGGCAAGCAGCTGTGCTGCAAGGAAGTAAAACTGGAGTAAAACCTTATTTCCTTTAGAAAGGAAAAGGCTGCAACTCAGCTTGCTTACTACAGATTGTGCTTTTGTAAAGATTACCATTGTGAAAGTCTGTAATTCCACAAATCTGAAATTTGAAATCACCATCTTGGAGTTCCTGGTAGCAATTCCATTTGCATATGGGAAGGCTAGAGTAATAACCCACTAAGCATCTTGCATGTGCATGCACCACCAGGTGGATGAAGCATGTCATAACTTTCTCTGAAGTTCTGCAGAAAATTATGCCACATTTCAGAGAGAAAAAGGATATATTCCATGTCTTACAGCAAGAAGTTTATAATAATTCTTCTCAGCTGAAGTCTTTAAAGCTTCTCTTAAACTCTAAATTTAACTGGAATTTTAGAAAAAAACCATTTCTGTCATAAGAATTCTACAGTCTTCCTGTTCTTCCTCTTTTCTGAGATATTAGTGACTACCTCTTTTCAACTTAACTAGACTAGAAGAGGAGCTGGCTGTCCCTTGTGGCATTAGAAGTATTTGAAAATGTGTTGGGTTTGCAGAGGATCCATTTTAATATACACTTTGTCCATTTAGCCCTGATTAATTTTTTTCTCCTTTCTAGATTGAACAGGTTCACAGTTTGAAAAATATTCCAGGCATTGTTTAGTCAAAAGCCAAAACCAAACTATATATAACCCGTTAAATCCGATAGTCTAGGAAGATCTCATGTCTCTAGCATGCTTTGGACCAGAATGGATCGTTCCTTCTTACAGGGGTTTTTTACATATGGTGTGTCCATCCTATCCCAGAAGGGATGTTGGGATTTGTAGGGGCACTGTGCATACTCTCTAGGGCCTTCATTTTTGGTGCTAGTTTTTCAGAAGTAGATGTTGGATAAACTGGTATCGGTAGAGAGCAGGAATTCAGCCGTTGCACACTGCAGTCCTTTCTTGTGTTAATCTGTTACCAGTACAATAGGAGACATTTTCAGCACACTGCTTTGCCTGGAGGCTGCTTTAGTTACTTGCTACTTTAGTCTTTGCCATTAAGGTAAATATTCTGATTCTTGCTCTCATAGTTGTTCTTAAGTTTTCTCTGGGTAGAAAGAGTGAACTCTGTATGTTGCACATCTACTGCTTAGCAGCAACAATAAACTTGACCAAACCCACTAGTTTCATTATACCTTGGTTCATCCGAAATATGATGTTTTGTCTGTTTGCAGATTTAGGAGTGCATTGTTTAATTAGTTCCTTTTTGAAAAATTACTTTGGCACATGTAAGTGATAGAAATTTATTACCTAATTTGTCAGAGCAATTTGTTGAAAGTCTGAAACTGCCTTTGGTTCATGGACATGGATGCTTGATCAGGTTCCTCTTACTTCTGGGAATAGCTAAGGCTATTTTGCATAAATAATTTTTGAAACAATGCATTGCAATATGTAAAAATGTGGGCCAGCGATTTGTCTGACGTCAATTACAATATGCAATGCAGACCTGTTTATGTGTCTAAGTATCTAAATATGGATGTTATTTCTTGGCTTATGTGCAGGGATATGTGCTCAAAATTTTTGGTTTGAATTTTCTTCTAAACAAAGGGTAAAGTTGGCAAAATACAAATAGGGGAAAGCCTCACATTTGCTTCTGGTAAATTAACTTTTCTGTTGCTTGACATTTTCAGCTGTTTTAGGTGACTGTTTTTGTGTAAGAAAATTTGAACTGTTTACTTGAAATTTGGAATTTATTTTTGCTCCATGGGAACATTATCAATGAACAGAAAATAAAAGGATGAGACATTTTTTGTTCTTCAAATTACAGAACTGTTGTTTGCATTGAATAAAGGTTCCTTAAATATACGTACTGTTTAATTATCTTCTGAGCAACTTTCCTGTAGTATTTTGTATTAAATGCTAAAACATCAGCAATCTTTTGTTGTTGTTGCTTATGTAATTAAGTTACTTTGAAGAAGCAAAACAAGAGTAGCTTCATCTGTTATTTTCAATTATAAAGGCTGAGAATCGTTTCCATGATAGAGTGAGGAAAAAGCAGATCATCTTGATGTGCCTATAGTCACAGATCAGATGTAAATCATGGCATTTGTTTTGCTTATTCTCTGCAAAGATCTTGCTTGTATTGCTTATATAGGAGTTTTTCTATTATGAGAATAAAAATTATGAGGTGTAATTTGATTTTATTTAATTAAGGTCCTTTTTCTTAGGTGAGGCCCAATGGCTCAGTTTTTAAATTCATGAGAATACATGGCTGGGAAAATGCATCAATCATACATTTCAGATTCCAAACATTAATAGTAACAGAAAATTACATGCTGTGTTTTGCAACTGTACAAAACACCTTGACTTTTTAATACAATAAATTGAGTTGGCTTAAATGTCAATGCATATGTTCAGAAGCAATGACAGCGAAATCCAAAAGCAATCCCCTGACACTGATTCATAGAAGTGAAGTGGTTTGTGCAGCACCGCATTTATTTCAATTGCCAATCTTGCTCCATTTTACTCCAAGTACTGCTATATTTTTTGTGAAGTATCTTGCAAAACTAGACTGCTCTAGTCTCCTTTTATCAATTTTTATAAAAACAAAAAGCCAGTGATTAGCAACAAGGAATAAAATAACTTGTGGCTATAGTTGCCACGGCAATCAGATAGCTTGAGGAAATCATTGACACCGATGTAAATGTGAGTTCTCTTGGCATCTTCAGAGAGTGCATGTTGGGTATATTCCCTGCTCTCTGCCTGGATCTTTCAGGGTGCTCTTTGGAAATCTCTTCCCTCGATCAAAAAATGTTTCTTGCTTCTGAGAGTATTTTGTACTATTGTGAAATCCTTTTTGAATCTGTGCTGCTTAGCTGTGGTCAATGACGACCTCTACTGTATCATGGAATTACTCTGTTGCTGTGTCCAAATTCTTCTCTGACCCACCAGCCTGGCTGGGTCCTGTTTTCCAAGGCCAGAGCTAAGGACTGGAGCATAAGCAGGGCGTCTGAATCTCTTCTTTTGTTTAGCCCAAGCCTGGGAGCCTTCTCTTTGTGCCAGTATTAGAGCAGATGAGGAAAAAAGATTTTGAAAGATGTGTTCAAGCAGGTTCTATGGAATTATATAGGACATACTTCTTCATAACACTACTTCTCTCCCTCCTGCCAAATTTGTTGCAGCAGAGAATCCTGTGGGCACAGTCCCTTGGGCGGTGGTGAGGGCATCTCAGCTTCCCACCCTCTTTCTGGTGTATGTGTGTGAGCTGAGCTCAGGAGTTACCTTTCATGGATGTAGTCAAAAGGTATGGGTAAGGGGTTCAATAGAGGGTTATATCCTGTTTATAGGATGTAGCTGTATACCCTTCCATAAACTTTAAGGCAGAGAATGGGAGAGGAAAGAGGAAAGCTGCTAGAGCAAATGCACTACCTCTCAGATTATTTTCACCAGTATTAATTTGATGGTGTGTTTTTCAGCTTGATGATATGGTATTGAGATAAAAGTGGAACTTCTGTCTTATGAACAGATGTGCCTTCCTCATGCCTTAAATTCCTCTTTGAGAAGAGGATTGTGATTTCCCTGTGTTTCCCCTTCTGTTCTTGAAATTCTCCAGGGCAGAGAATTTATTTGGAGGAGTGTGAAGCTGGTGGGCAAGGGACTCTGATCACCAAGGATTCAGTTCACCATACAAAGAACATACCGGAGCATTTTAAGGGAGAGCCTGGTCGAAAGGATATCATTAAATTTGCACACTGAGAGAGAGCCAAAAGTTTTCAGCTCTAACCAGTAAGCTGTTCATCAATCACAGGTAGTCATGTGGCCCTTTGCACTGTAGTGCCTGAGTGCTATACTGTAACAGTACTTAACTATTTTAAAAGGGTGTTTATTTTCCAAACATCTTTATAAAGTAGGGAAGTACTTTTATCCCCTCTTTTTTCTTTTAGTTCTTTATCTAAAATAGAACCTTATCTGCATGAGTGGTTGTAGTAGAATTAAGCTGTGAGTCTGTGCTGTTATAGTTACAACGATACGGCTATTGAACAAGAAGGCGGCACTCTTGTTACAGAGTAAGAGTGTATTGTATTTGATTTAGCAGAGTTTGAAGGTTGGTTGAGCTAATCCAGAAGGAAATTGCTTTCCTTCCTGCATGGATGTCTGACATAGGAGGTTTTATCAGTGTAGTTATAGTGGTGACCCAAAATTACTTGAGAAAGTTAGACAGTAAGCTGGTGGTACATAAGGGAGGAACATCGTCTATCAAATGCTCAGAGAGGTCATGTAAGGAAGGTCAGCTTGGCCTCTGTGGAATAACAGCAAGACTGGATATACTCGTCACCAGCAAAATAAGAAGAGTCCAGTAGCAGCTAATGTCTTCTGTGGCAAAAAAGGAGCAAGAGGAGGGAAAAATTGAGCTGCAATCTGTAGTTTTTTATTTTTAATGTCAAAATGAAGATGTGTGGCAATTCATTAGTGTAGAAGTTCAAGAATGTGGGGAGTGGTTAAATTTCTAAATGCTGAGAAATGCAAAATTAAGATTTGTATCCTCACCCCAAACAAGTGGCACTGTTCCCTCTTAGACGCTTGTGTGTTCTTTTATATGATGTCTTGATAGTTGGAAAAAGTTGCATATTAAAATCCAAGATATATATAGAGAGAGATTACAAATATGAAATTGCAGTTTTGCTTATTACAAACTATAAGCACACAGGAATGGAAAAGACAATATTTATAGGAGGCTAATTTATGCAAAGACTTCATTAACATAAACCTCAGTTTTGAAGTGAACTCGGGCAGTTTTTCTTCAAACACTTGTTCATTTGACACAATAGATGTATGTGCAAACAGGCCATTTTGATGTCACAAGTGTTTTAAAAGTAACCATATAAGCAAACTGGTACGAATTGTTTCCACTGTATTAACTATCTCTTACAGTTATGGAAGTAGCAATTCAGAGTTTAGGTTTCTAAATGTATTTGAATCTTGATGGCTTGTTAGTTTGTAGGAAATTGCACCAAAATGTAAACTTCACATCTGTTTTCCATAATTTGAAAAGCAAAGATAAATCATTACTGAGAAGATAACAGAGTTTATTAGTGTTGGTTTTGATTTTATGGCAGGAACGGCCTCCCTCATCATGGAAAGCTGACCTAGGCATCACCAAGCATCACCCCCTTTTCCATAGTTGCCTGTTTGAAGTTGTTATATCAAACCAGGTGAAACTCATATGAACACATTGATTGTTGTGGCAAAAAATAATTGTACTGTCCATATTGAATGGATCCAGTAAAAGTCCATAATGATGTTATCTTTTTTTTAATATTCAGCCTCTCTTGAAGGCATTCATCTGCCTGGATCAGTGAGATCTATTTGACTTGCAAATTCAAGGCAAAGTGATTTTGGATCCTTCTAAAGATTAGATATGCATAAATATTAGCTAAAGTTAAAGGCTGTTCTATAAACTTGAAACTACCCATCAAATTATGAAGAAAAAGCAATGCTGAACTTTGAATTGGATCTGTGCCTTTCTGTTCTTTTTTTAAGCCATATGTGAAGAAGGGAAATACTACATCCACTAGATATTTGTAGATCTTTCTACTATACATGGCAAAACCCTTTGAAAAGCTTCCCAGATTAAAATAGAATATGGGAGGAGGCTTACAGACCAATTCATTTTTAGCTAAGATTCTCTGGCTGATCTTTAACTGTATTATATTTTGTCAAGAATTGCTTGGTGAGAAAACAAGTATCTTGATGATCAGTGGATATTCAGTAACAGCTGAAGATTCTTGAATACCTTCTCTAAGAAACCTTTCGATAATGGCAATCAAACAAAAACAAGAACTTGCTCTTCCTCCAGCAAGCAACTAGCCTGTAAGTCATGGACAGCATTGCATACATTTGGAGAAGCGCTGAAGAAGTGGCTGTTCATGTATGCAGTTCTTTGAGATGAATTGTTCTTACAGCTGTTCCGTGACTTGCCCTTCAGTTTCATTAATGTGGAGTTTGTTAGCATGCTGTTCTTTACAGTGAGACAAAGATTTTGTTACGTTGGTACTTCTCTTCTGGTTTTTTTGGTTTTGGGGTTTTTTAATAGTTGGAACACCTTTGAGAATATGTGTAGGTGATGTCTGAAGAACACTGTTGCCTATAGCCCATTTCGGGCATATTGTGTACACTGATCACACACATGGCAAAAAATGGAGTTATTCCTTTGAAGAGGACAGTTCTTCAGAAAGCTAATTTATTGGGGCATTCTTATTAACTTGTGGAGTAACTTTTTAGTAAAGTATACTTTCTCCTTAGCTATTTAAAAAGCCGTGCAAACTAGAGACAAATGTAACTGATTAAAGTGGAAACACGAAAGGAGGTACCAGGTCTTAGCAAACTTATCAAAGAAGTTGAAAAACTGAAGGTGATCATACATGTTTTTGTAGATACTTTCAAAGGGGTTTATGTTGTATATTCTTTTAATTGTTTTTGAAAAGTATCCCATAAACTGAAAAGGCATTAGCATGGGTTTTATAACCTAATGTTTGTTGCCATGTGACTGGATTCTTATGGTGAACTGGATTCTCTTAAGTATTTCTTTACTACCCTGAACAAATAAACAGTACCTCCGTTATAAAATATGGAGGTGTAAAAGAAGGAATTTAATAAGATGTTTCTAGTGAAGATTGGGTTGTCCTGACTCAACATAACATAAGTAATAGACTAAAATAAATATTAACATGTTCTTGATTGGAGTCCCACGGTATATAATATCCCTGGATTTCTTCAGAAAGGATGGGGAATCCTTTTCTGTGTATATCAAAATTGTAGCTACATGTGCAGTCATGCTTAACTCCTTTTTACTGCATGAGTAAAACTTTTTAGATTTGGTTATTTACAATCCTCAGCAGCTAAGGAAACTGGGCATGCGGCAGACTTGCTCTAGGGAACATTGTGAAACAAAAACTTTAAAGATAGCTTACAGAGAACTTTACAATAATTCTATTGTTCTCCTTTCTGCTGTTCCCTACTTGAATAAAAAAAGCTTCACATATTCCCTAATAAAAGAAAAAAGGGTAACCTTATACTGTCATCTGAAATATCTGTAACAGGAGAGAGTGCAAATTCAAGTATTAGTTCAATTTAGCACTGGAGAACATAGAAAACTTGGAACTTTTGAGAAGGAAATAAAGTTATTTTTCCAATTATTTAAAGTAGTTGCATTTTTATTTTTTCATTGATGTCTCATTAACACTGTGGTAACTGATTTATTTTTAATGATTGAATAGTGTTCTGCCCTGGGAACAAAGTCAGTAAGGAAAGCAAGATTAGATACTCCTAGGAGGTAGGAGAGTATTAGTCTGTGATTTTTGTTTGTTGTTCGGGGATTTAATGCAACTTTTGTTCCTTTACTTGTAGCTGGCTTTTGCAATGTCTTTGTTTGCCCAGATTTACTGTAGGCTTTATGCTATGTGTGTAGTCCTTCTGATTTCAATGAAATTACCAACAGTGCATAGAATTGAGAATATGTGTTAGCCAGGATCTGAGGCCCTCTAGCGATTGCATCTGTGGAAATTGTCTTAAAACTTGTGTATGTGAATTTTCTTGTAGTATGGGGCTGGATGTAAGCTAAGTCTCTTCAGGCACTCTATAGTCATACAAAAAGACATGAAGTATTAGTATGGGGACACCACCGCTCAGGTGCACGGCTGCTGTGCAGCAGCTGGATTAGACCTGGCTATCATCCAGTCAGCTGCTGGTACACACAGAGGAACTGATCTGTCCATGCTGGCATACTTCTGCCTATCTTCAATCAAGTGCCCAGCCTGCAAAGAATAATCATGTCACAGCAACATGGTCAACCACACTGTGAAATGTTTTCTAGCATTTTTGAAAGCAATATTGAGAATTTAGGTAACTTTGGCAAGTGGTGATTATCTAAGGATGGTAACACAAATAAATAAGAGTGACCTCAGCGTGGGGGAAGCAGGGACAACTTCCACTACTAGTTTTACTTTATAGATATTTTTCTACCTCCATTCGAAAACCCTAGTATTTTAAGTTAAATCTTTTTTAAAAATGCACTTAAGTGCGATGACTTGCTGAACATACTTGACAATTATAGAAAAATAATTTTCTGATCACTAGTTTCATTGCTTGTAGGCAATTTTTATGGATGTAGATGCATGTGAAACCAGTAATATGTGAGACTTGTTAAAAATTTTGTTGCTGGAAACTATTTTCTCATATTAAAGCTCTTCTAATTCCAGTTAAAGATGTTTAAAGAGGGAAAGAAAAAAGAAAAAGACTAATCTTGGATTAGAAGATAGGATATTAGTGTAAAAATGGAAATACATTTTAGAAAGTTATGTTAGTGATACAGTGAATGCAATTAAAAAGTTAATTATCATCCAGAAGATGATTTTTTTGAGGATTGTGTATGAGTATAGCAATTGGCCTAGAGAGGATTTCCTCTCTAAATAGTATAGTATGCTTTGGGAAGGAGAGAGAGGTGCTTATGAGAAAGATGTTCCATTGTTGGAAAAAGGTTAACAGTTTAGTCCAATCATCTTCAAATCTGTGCAATAGTTTCTTTGATAAATAAAGGTAAGACATCAAATAAACAAATCCCCAAGAAATACTTTTGAATTAATTTGGTTTCCTTGTGTCAGTTGTAAAAATTTTGACTGCAAATCTCCTTCATTCTGACTGCATATGGGTCTAATGATAGTTTCAAAATGTGATGAGAATGGTGTGATGTTCTCTATGCGTTTACCTCTGTGGAAGAGAAACCTGATGTGGTCCAGCTAGCTGTTTGTCTATATTAAATAAAAATCTTTCAACTTTGCTTTGTAACAAAATCAAGCAAAAATTTGGGTTGCATTATAAAACTACTAGTAGCAGGTAAGAAAAAATCTGAGGCAGAGGTTGAGTTGTCAATGATTTGGCCTGTGTTTAGGGATAAGACCCCAGTGGTTCTGCCACAGATTGTCCCTGCTTACTGGAAAAGGGAAGATTACTGTCTTGTGTACACTAAATAATATGAATGAGAATAAACAAAAATGTTAATGAGGCACAAAGACTCCTTAATTTACCTGGATTGTTAGAAAATCTGTTAAATTCAGAGGATGAACTGAAATAAGACTAAATTTTGTGGAAGTAGAGCAGGGGTATCTTTTTACAAAGGAAATTCGCTGATTTGAGTTTGTTTATATGCCTGAAAAAATACTTTATTGAAGGAGATATGTATGCAATTTATTATATTAATTTCTAATTGTAGTGTGAACAATAAATGCAACTTTAAAAAGGGCTGTCAAATACATCCAGGTATTTGTGGTGGTATTATTAGTGGATAAGCAGTTCCTGAGAAAGGACTGTAGTGTTGGGCCCTTATTTTTATCTTCAGGTTCACATTTGCTCTTCTTACTCTCCGTTAATAGGTAGCATAGATCAGTCAGTCTTAAAGGAGTTGCCTCCTGAGCTCCTGGCAGAAATTGAATCCACCATGCCACTTTGTGAACGTGTGAAAATGAACAAGCGCAAACGTAGCACAGTTAATGAGAAACCAAAATATGCTGAAATCAGTTCTGATGAAGACAATGACAGTGAAGAAGCTTTTGAATGTAAGTAGTACGTCGTTCTGTTCCTACTGCTAAAGAAAGCTAATATTTTGCTTTTACAAAAAGATATGGGGTTTTTTTTTTAAGTTGGCTACCCCAAACCATATGGAAACAAGTTTGCTGTCCTGACAGCTACTTGGGCAAGAATGCTTTTTTTCTTTTAAAAGAAAAATTACTTGACTTCCAATTGTCACTCAAGATGAAAAGCAGCTAGTTGTTAAATTTCTTTTCCTAATTACCTTATGGGAAGCCACTGCCTAGATTTTTTTTTTCAATTGTACTATGAAACATTTTTAGCCAACCAGATTAAGGAAAATGTCCTCTAAAGCAGCACAGACAACTTGCATACAAAGGTATGCAAAGAAAAATTTCAGTAAATAAATTTTAAATTATTCTTAGTTTTATTGATAAGAAAAGTGAAGGATCCCCTGTTGAATTTTTCTGACATGATAAATTGAGAATCTTACTGCCCAGAAGTTTCTCAAAATATTTCTTCTTCTATTATTTCTCTGGCATATTGCTTGAAAAACTGGAATTGCTTTTGATGGGTTCTCAAAATACCATTTACTGATGATACTGTTCTTGAATTAACTGTTTTCAAAGGAAGAGAGGAAGCTTGTAGTTAGAATTTTGCTGTGCAATCGGATAAAGTTCCTAAGCGTCAAAAAATTGTTGTATGCCTCTAAGTTAGGAAGGGATTTCCTACTTGCTAATAAGAGTATGGTTAGTTTGTCTATGTGGTAGTTCAGTTAGCCAACACTGAAAACAAACTCTATAATAAATGGAGTGAATCAGTTCAGTCTGAGTTAACATCTTAGCTGTGTTACCCATGCAGGGCTACAGGAGAAATGCCTGTTGTTGTTAACCTGAGAAGGCATCTTGCTTACAATTTTTTCCCAAGTTTAGACTCTTTCCACCTTTGCTTATGTAAACATCTTACTGAACTTTTGTAAAACACGATGTTTTGCTTTTGAGTCTTTCTTAGGGTCCAAAAGAGAAAGATTCATTTGTTTTGTTTTTTAATACATTTCAAGTTCTTGTCCAACAGATACACAGTGCTTATGCACACATACACGTAAAAATTATAATAGCGATACCTCTGATCTTTATCAAAGAAGCAGAAAAGAATGGCCTTTTGTTTGGTTGGTTTTGCTTTTAATTGTAACTGAATAATGCTGCTTTGAGCGTGAGTATGAGATCTTGAAGTATCAGTCTTGATTATGGCAAAGGATTAATGATCATTTGCTTCATTCAGGATTCTGTATTCTCTGTTTACTTTATCATATCACCTGTTTATGATGATAATAATCTGGAACAGTGAATTAAAAAAATAAATAAGTAAAGCAAAATTATTTAAGTTGGTTGGGAATGGAGAGAATTGTCAAGAATTTCAGATACTTTAATCCACCTATTAGCCACAGTGGCTATTGAAATTCTTAAATACAAAGTAAAGCAAATTAAGGAAGACTTTCACAGTAATTACATGCTTTAAGGGATTCTCAGCTCATTATATCCACTCGAGATCTGGCCATCATTCTAAACAATTCAGTGAGGACATCTGGTTTAAAAAGAAATTATAATATTTCTCAAAGTATACTGTAGAACTGAATTGAATTAAAACGAGACAAAATGATCAAGAGGAGGAAAGATTTGTGACAAGTACACTGAATAGATTTGTATTGTTACAAATATGTATTTCAGAATTCTTTTGGTTGTCTAAAATTGAACTTTAAAAAATAAGTAATAGTGATTGTTATAGAATAAGAGAGATTTCTTTGAGTATCTCATGAGGAAGGGACTTTCTATTCAATTAAATGTTGAGAAATTAAGAATTGATGAAATCATTCTCATACAGTAAGTGCTAAATGTGTTATTGCATAAATGTTTGGCAGAATTCAGAAGGAAATTGGGTATTTATATTCCAAATAGTCTTTGTTTATGTATAAAATCAGTAATAACTCTTGAAATGTTATTAATACTTAAATTTTTAGCCAATTTTATCTACTTCAAAATAAATTTTGTAGAGCAGTGATTGTGAATAGCTGTTCCCATGTTCATCTTATTGGCCTTCCAGAGCCAGCACAACTGTAACACGTTCTGTTTTGTTGTGCAGCATTGATAAACTGGTCAATTTAAAATTCTGCTGAAAAGCAATATTGGAAGTTACTTTTCTCATGGAGATGTAGCTGGGGTCAGAATTCGTCCTACAGAGCTTAAATTGATACTGATGATTTGTAAACTGTGGAGACAGACGTCATCTGCCTCCACAAAAAACTGTCTCATGGGAGACAAAGAATCAGTTAAGATGTGTAAAGTCTTTTCCCATAAAACACTTACTTTCTTCTCCAGTACTCTCACTCCAGGTATCCAAGATGGCTCTCCATTTCTTCAATTGCAGTTAACTCTTGACCACTTTAGACAGTGTTAGTAGCTCAGGCATCATGAACATGACTGTACTGCCTCCAGAAGCAAGTCTGATCCAGAAGCAGTACAGCTCAAAGCCTGAACTGAGTTATTACCTTAAAGACACGGACCACCTCTGTACAGAAGTTTTGTACTACATTTTCAGAAGTGGGAGCCCTCTAGGGTGCAGTGCAGAGCATTACTATCGCCTCAGGTTTAATTTTTTTTAATTAATTCTGAGCCTGGGCTGACGATTGATTATATCCTGGTACATATACCAGGTGTGACTATATCCTGGTGTGTTTCCTATGCTTCTCCTATAAATTGGGGTTGTGGGAAGAACTTATCAGTTCAGTTCCAGTTCTGTATAAATGCTTGGAGCCATTTTGCTCAGAAACAACCCTATATACAGTCATACCTCTCTAAACTGCAGGAGACTTTGGTAGATGCACACAGATGTCAGGGCCGTTATATGCAGGTTCACAAGTATAAACTCTGCTAGTCTAGAATGTGATGTTTTGGAGCTGTTTTGATCTTCACAGCACAGTCTGTGTTAGATACCTCTTTGCTAGCCCAGTTATTCTGCTATATTAGATAATGGAGAGTTGGCTGATTTCATGGATGAAGCTACCTCCTCCTCCATATCCTTTTTCTATTACATCTTAGCACCCTCTCCCCTTCAAGAAACCCAAGACTTTCTTCGAAAATAACAGAGAACTCTCCATTCCGCTCCCCCACTTTATTTCCAGCAAATCTCCGTTTCTGTATAGAACGTTTATTGCAGTTTCTTCAAACATTCACTTCTGCTGGGCTTTTTGGTCCTGAATGAAAACTGGTTATAATAACCTTTTGTGGTACTGACTTGCTGTCTGGCCCGGAATTGTGACTCCAGTTTTCTACTTTACAATGAATTTCCTATAATATATATCAAGACAAAATTTTAGTTGCCTTGGCAAAACAGATTATCTTTAAGCAATGCCAAGTCTCATTGGAACTTGCTGTGTTAGATGGGCAAAGCAATCACTGAATTGAAATATGGACAACCAGTAATAGTCACAATTTAGATAACTGAAGAAATTATCTCAGTGTTCTCTTATGAAAGGATGAAACTTATTTTGATTTGTTCCACTTTCCTTACTTCACTTAAAAGGACAAATGCCCCATAAATTTGTATTTTTAAATGTTTTTTGGTATCTTTGCCAGTTTCAGGCATAGTTTTCACATAATTCAAAATAAATCGTTAGAATAATGCCATAACAGAATTTTATATAATAGTTTTAGAGTGTTCACTTGTTTTACAGAACAGCTATACAACAGTGTTTAACTTGCAAATCATAGAATCATTTAGGTTGGAAAAGACCTCTAAAACCATCAAGACCAACTGTAAACCTAACACTGCCAAGTGCACCACTAAACCATGTCCCTAAGTGTCACATCTACACATCTTTTAGGTGGTTAAAAATGTTTAATTTTGAGCTATTAAAAGTAGAATTTTTGTACTTATAATGAAAATGCATTTCATTTCTAGCTTCTCGTAAAAGACATAAAAAAGATAGAGATGAAGCTTGGGAGTATGAAGAACATGACAGAAGAAGTTCTGGTGACCATAGGAGAAGTGGTCATTATCATGAAGGAAGGAGGACTTCTGGTAGTGGCCGTTACCGTAACCGCAGTCCCGATGACTCTGATATGGATGATTATTCTCCTCCCCCTAGCCTCAGCGAGGGTAACTGATCATTTTAAAAGTTTAATTTTATTCCATAATACTAGTGCATTTTTAATGGGTAATTTTAAAATAAACATCTTTACATGCAGTATTGAATACAAGTGTAAGAAATGTAAATAACCCTTTATTTCATTTTTGAGAAAGTATTTGTTTCACTCTTTATTCTCTGAATTAGTGGCTAGAAAAATGAAGAAAAAAGAAAAACAAAAGAAGAGGAAAGCTTACGAACCTAAACTAACACCTGAAGGTAATTTTAGAAGATCTGTTTTCTACTGTTTGTATTTTCTGTGTTGTATATAAAATAATTATTTATAAATTTCTTTTTTCACCAGAAATGATGGATTCTTCAACTTTCAAAAGGTTTACTGCTTCAATAGAGAATATTTTGGAAAATTTGGAAGACATGGATTTTACAGCTTTTGGTAATATGTCAGAAATTTTCAAAATGCTTTAACCAATTAGAAACACAAGAAACACCAAAAACTTTGTATCTCAGTATTTTCGAACTTCCTTCTTGGTGATTTAATTGCCTGTGATACATGCTAGGGCATACTGCATTATATCGCTTCCACCTTGAGTGGTGGCCTTTACCTTTCCAATTTCACTTGCTGCAGGAGGAAGATCCTCCTTCCTCCTCCCTGCAGAATCCGAAAGGGGCATAAATCATAATATGACTAATAGTAGTCCCCTGGAATGGAAAGGATACCTCCTTGGGATGTCATTAGGGTGTTATCTTCTGACAAACATATCTTTGTAAATAACACTAACATAAGATGGTTCTCTTGCTAGTAATGTCTGAGGCACATAATTTTGCATCTGTTGTGGCCTTTGACCCAACAGATTGATTATTCAATTCAGGCAGCAGAGTCCTTATGCATTTATGGCTGAGGCACTGAATCACTGTATGCTCCTTATACGTCTCAGTTGAAAACCAGCCAGTGTAGCATAAGTGTCTGAGGAAGTAGTTTAGGTTAACCAAGGTGACTTTCTGTTGAAATAGGCAATAGACTATTTGTTAATTTTTTTCCTAACATCTTTGTCACAGGATTAGAACAAGGGGAGGAGCATAGTAAACAAATCACTACGGTTTTTAAAGCAATAGTGTATACAACCTTGGACCTAAAAGTGAAGTCATTGGTTCTTTCTCTGTCTGGTACCATCATGGGTTTTTTGTAAGGGTAAATATGATTAAGACACAGTGTGTCCCAAGGTACTTAATTTCATATGTGTTTTTCATCTATTGCCCTTCCCCAGATTTGAACTTTAGAATTAGGACTACCATCATTTAAGATTTGTTTTACTGAAATGAGGGTGATGACACAACAGCTGCAATAAGTGGGTTTTGCTACATTAAAAATTTTTTGCTTATGACTTTCAGAAATGGATGTCTCATGTTACACTGTTAAATGGTATTTCAGAACCAGCCATATTTAACAGGTAGTCGTTTTAACACGACCAAAAGTTGTCATCATCGGGTCTTCATTAGATGGACCTATTTGGAATTGGTAGATGCTAGATATTTGGAAAATCAGTTCTTTTTCTGCAGTTGGCTTTTTCATATTTGCTGTAAAATACTGATTTCCATGAAGTCTGATTAGAAATATGATTCTTAATTTTTTTTTTTTTTTTTTTAAAAGGCGATGATGATGAGATTCCACAGGAATTGCTACTGGGAAAACATCAGCTTAGTGAGTTGGGTAGTGAATCTGCAAAAATCAAGGCAATGGGCATTATGGACAAGGTACATCTTCATAGTCTTTAACTCTTTTTGAACATATAATTTTGATCAACATCCAAAACTTGTATATCCCCTGTAATAACATTCCACCCTCTTCAGGTGTGCATGTGACAGATACTGTGAACAGTTGTGCTTCTGCTGACTTAGCTGAAGTGCTTAAGAAGTTACCACATCTTAGCTGTTACTGTCTCTGAAGCTGAGACAGTTTTGTTGAATAGTCCTTCTCTGTGTCAATGCTGACTATATGCCAATATGTAATACCCATGCCTGAGCAGTAAAACCTAAAATAATTAATCTACTTTCACAAAAGCACGTCAACCTATAGGCTTTACTCCTTGCAGCTGGTGTTGAGCAACCATAGTAAATCAGAACCTGCTGGCAAAGTAAAAAAAATCCACTCTTTCTGATACATGCCATTAGTGCAATGTAAATGTATGATGTCCAGCCAGCATCACGCTGAATTGCCTGCTTCCTCCATCTGTCCAAAAAGGCCTCTCAAACTTAGAAGATTTAACACCCCAGGTGATAATAAGATTCACTTTCTGTAGACTGCATATTGTGGTTTCTTTGCCATACTCTTTCCGACTTCAGCTCAAGGGAGCTTTTTGTTGGTGCAAACTGTTGGTATGACACCTCTAGAAACAATGTTCTTGCTTTCCTTATCTTCCTGGAACTCTTGGCTTTGGGCAGTCTTATGTTAAACTCTTGCTCTGCCTGCTCATGACCACTTACTATGTTTATGAAGTGTCTGTGAAGCCACTTATTATAAAAGTCACTCTGAAGGGTCTTCTTTAGTCCAAAATTTAGATATTCTTCCTAGACTTTTCTTCAATATCCCTACCTTCCTTTGTAGCATGTTGTCAGCCTCAGTGTTTCTCTTTCCTGATAGTTCTCACCTTTAACCTCTGTTCCCTACTTTTCACGCATACATACATACATACATAAATTCAGAATTTTGTTGCTTCCAAAGGTGAGCGCCAATAGTACCTGGATGAGTGAAACTGGCTCTCCTCAAGTTTAGCATATTCTACAAACTATTTAATCATAATTCTGTAGAAGATCAGTAAGTGAGTTTGAGTTACTATTTTCAACATGCTAGTTCTTTAAGTTAAGACTAATATTAAGAATACATTTCCTTTTTACTAGCACTCAAGTATCAGGGAATTTTATTTCTGCTTGTTCATGGAATTTGGATTTTCTCCTAATAAAGCTCTATATGTTCAGTTAGAATTTGTGATTGATACTTGGATTTGGTAAATTTCTGTTTCTAGAAGCAAAAGTGTATAACTATACAACATTAATGACAGATATGCAATTTTAAATCTATTTCTATGGAATTTGCTGCTTGAAAATGCAGTTTGATTGCAATCTTAGAATATATTTCACCTCATTTAGTTATATTATCAGCATTCTCAATCGTGCAGTGTCGGAAACCACAGAAATCAAGATCTGATCCCTATCTCCAATTGCTTACAATTTTAAGTGTTTCAGATTATATAACAAGTTCTATCCTTCATCCTTGGACATTCTTTTCAGCAGTTTGGAAGCCTTTATGTTCCTGCAGTTATTTGATGTGTTTCTTTTCTTGTTTTAGCTCTCAACAGATAAAACAGTAAAAGTCCTGAATATTTTGGAGAAGAATATTCAAGATGGATCAAAACTTTCTACATTACTTAACCATGTGAGTTTCAAATTACATAATTTCACGACATTGTGTAGAATAGAGTTTTATTCACTTGAGTCCTATATTTAGTGATAGTTTCAAATACTGCGTATGTGTGTGAAAGGAATTTCTGATATAATATGTATGTGCCTGAGATTGCTAAATTTTAAGATTTGAAGTAAAATTCAATTGATGATATTTTTTCAGTACTAAACATGTTTTACTATAGTACTGATAACTAACAGATGTATTTGGAGCAACTGAGTTTTCTTCTGTTTCAATTTTAAATATTACAGTTCAATCCTGAAATGTTCATGGTAACTGGTGTAATTTGCACCATTGGACATTTCTTTGCTACTTTGCTACATGTCCATCAAATGACCCTTCCACAATGAAAGAAGTACTACAGCTTTCATGTAGAGTGTATTCTTCTCCTGAGCATTAAGAAAGGAGGAAGCGCTTTGTTTAGGTCTGTTCTTATGCTGCAAAGTTAAAGTTGTCAACGTAAACAAAATTAACAGGAAGTTTAAGATTTTAGGGGTTTTTTTCCTGATACACCTAAAACTACATGGGGATTTGGGGTTTTTATGTGGTTGATACATGATATTTCACATTTCATTTATTTCTACACTTTCTAGTCAAAACAATATTCTAGCAAGAATAGAGTTCTTGAGTTTTATGGAGAAAAACCCCTTGATCTGCAGAATTAGAGAGTAATTATTTATATTGGAAAGGAAGAATTTGAACTTGCAAATGAAAACCAGAGACACGTTATTTGTACCTAAATACTTTCATCTAGATAGTTTTTAGGGTTTTCAAATTTTCAATATATGGTTCTGAATGTCTTCAGCAATATGAAAAATAAGTGAAAAGAAGGTGTTGGTTTACCTGCTCTACTTCACTGTGATTAGGTCTTTATGCTAATGCTTTTAAAGTTATTTTTTTCTTTTAGCTTTTTGTAGTAAAACTCAAGATTATTAAGCAGTTAATGAAATTGTCCAATGATTGCAATTCAGAGACAAAGCTTTGATTAAAAACAGAAGCAATCTTTAGCCAAACAAGTTCTAGATTTTTCTTAAAACCTATTAAACATGATTCAAATCATTATGGCAAAGAAAGCCTCTGCTAAGGAGTCAGCTTACTTCTTTTGCAGTGCAGTGAAAATATCCTACCTCCATGTCAGGATGTTTTTCAGAGGCAGAGTGCACTTGCATGTTCTTTTTATTTCCAAGATTAATGAGCAAAAAAACCTGGAAAATATTTAAAACTACTTGGTTTTTTTTTAAGCCTCATTTGTGTAAGGATCAAATGACTTAAAGCCATTCTATGCAGGAAATTTACAGGGATCTCCCGATTTGCAGTTTTCTGTTGATTTGACAAATATATATATATCTCATATATATAATGTACTGTGATACTGGTTTAGATTCTCTTACCCCAAAGGGAAAAAGTTGATATGGTTTCACCAACCCCTTATTTTTACAAGGAAAGCCAACAGTGTTGAACTGTGGTGTCATACAGACAGGAAAGATGCTTTTTCTCTGTAGGCTATATCTGTACCAGGGAAGCTATGAAAAATTCTACTAGGTTTTGCTATAAATAATGTTATTACAATATTTAAGTAGTGTTGGGTAGTCATAATTAACCTCATGTATGTTTGGTTTTGTAACTTGTACAAACACAGAAATACAGAGATTCTGTACCCTGTGCTAAATCTAAATGGATATATTTGATAAGACATGTTTTAAACCCACTGATAATAGATGGGTTGGTCTATGAAGCAGTGAAAGCTGTGTACTTATGAGTTTCATGTGACTTGTAAGAGTCGTCTTGTGTAAGAATTCCCTCTAGTGGCAAAAATCAGACTGATCAAAGCAGCAACCGGTGTGCATAGTCCACTGAAGAAAACACTAGATGAATGAGTTTAGATTTTGCATAAGGTACCTCAGTCTTAAGTAGAGTATGTGGCAATCTTCCCTCATAGTGCTTCCCAATGATACACAGAAAGCTTCTTTGTGTTCTAGCAGAACAATACAGTGAGACTTCAAAGACTTGTAACTTAGGGAGACATATTACAAACATGTTGCTAGTAAAACAAACATGAGTTGATTTCTAAAACAAACTATTCTTGTATCAAACGGAAATACAACATTTTATACGCGTGTGTGCGTAAGTATATTAAGGTAATGTTATTATCTTTTACTTGGTAAGGATAAAAATTTGTTGTCTTGTTCACCCTATCCTGTTTTTCTTGACTGTTACAGAACAATGACACTGAAGATGAGGAGAGATTATGGAGAGATCTTATTATGGAAAGAGTGACAAAATCTGCTGATGCTTGTCTTACAGCTATCAATATTATGACATCACCAAATATGCCTAAAGCTGTATACATTGAGGATGTAATAGAAAGAGTTATTCAATACACAAAATTTCATTTGCAGAACACTCTTTATCCTCAGTATGATCCTGTGTATAGAGTGGATCCTCATGGTGGTTAGTATGCTAAGAAATTTTAAAAAATCTTTCCACATTAAAAAAATATCAAAACATAATCTACTGTATGATGATGCAAGTGATATGACTTTCTGGAATAAGATTTTTAGATGCAACTCTTACACTGATAGTTCTTCCATATCGCATACAGCATCCTGAACTAATGCTTTGTGTTAGTTTGAGGATGATGAAATGTAGAGTAAAAAACCAATGAATAAAATGTGTCCTCTGAATAACTTAGTCATACATCTTGGTTTACTGCAATAATGTCAATATAACCAAAGTATTTAGAAGTTTGTCTGAAGTTCAGCTTCTGTGTATAGTTATTATATGTAGGAATAAGTCATTTTATAGTCATAATCTCTGTGTATATAATGATTTATTTCAGTGAAAACTACTTAGCATTTAGTATTTTATTGTCACATGCATACCTTTAGATGCAGGTGTCCAACTTGAAGAACCTTTTTAAAAATCTTGGATCCAGAATTTAGAGCAATTATGAAAAATTAGTATCATGTGAAATTCTTGCTTTCCAGCTGATGCTACTAAATAGTTTTTCTTCTGTAAGCAATTGCTTTTACAAAGCTGTAGTCATGCAGTTGTTTTGGGGACACTTTTTGAGGAAGATCATCTCTCTAATATTTGATGTGGAAACATTGAAAAAATTAATGAAGATATTTTTTATTTTCTAGGTGGTGTTTTAAGTTCAAAAGCAAAACGTGCCAAGTGTTCCACCCACAAGCAAAGAGTTATAGTGATGTTGTATAACAAAGTTTGTGACATTGTCAGCAGCTTGTCAGAGTTGCTAGAGATACAGCTTCTTACTGATACGACTATTCTTCAGGTAAGTTTTATCAAAAGAACTTCTGTCTGAGAATGTTTGTTTTTCTTTTCCCAGAAAGAATGTAAAGTATGATTGTCACAGTGACATGAAGTATGAAATCAGTACAAACTTTTGAATTACTAACATCAGAGTGACTGGTTTGTTGTGTGGTAGGTAATCATAGAATCATTAAGTTGGAAAAGACCTCTAAGGTCATCGAATCCAACCGTCAACCCAACATCACCATGCCCACTAAACCATGTCCCTAAGCACCTCATCTACACGTCTTTCAAATATCTCCAGGGATGGGGACTCAACCACCTCCCTGGGCAGCCTCTTCCAATGTTTAACCACTCTTTCAGTAAAGAAATTTTTCCTCACATCCAATCTAAACCTCCCCTGGCGCAACTTGAGGCCATTTCCTCTCATCCTATGGCTAGTTACTTGGGAGAAGAGACCGACACCCACCTCGCTACAACCTCCTTTCAGGTAGTTGTAGAGAGCGATGAGGTCTCCCCTCAGCCTCCTCTTCTCCAGGCTAAACAACCCCGGTTCCCTCAGCCGCTCCTCATAGGACTTGTTCTCTAATATCCTTTGATAACTGTATTTGCAAATAATACGAAGTAATACATCTTGTTGAATACCTTACCTGCTGAATGATTAACCTACTTGTGAAACTGCATAAATATCAGTTTGTTAGTCAAATATACTTACAATAATTTCTTTCCATTGATAGGTATCGTCTATGGGAATAACACCTTTCTTTGTAGAAAATGTCAGTGAACTACAGTTATGTGCCATCAAATTAGTGACTGCAGTAAGTACTTTTTAATTTGCAGTTTCATGTTCCTGTATGAGAGTTATTAGGGCATTTACACGGGCTGTATTTTCTCTCTGGTAGAGAATTGGAGTTTAGAACTAATTTTATTCTTGCATGTTTTTACAGTTTGGTATCATAATCTATGAACAGTATTAAATCTACCTGAGCTGCCCTTATTCGCAAAGTACTCTATAGGAAGAAATATCCTGCTTAAGCAAGGAACTTCTTAATTTTGGTTATGTCATTTAAAGTGTAAACACAAATCCCTTTCTCTTACCTGTCCTTTCTTGTCCTAAGAAATCTTAGCAATGTGGTTTTCCTTATTTCCTATGTTAAGATTTGAATTTATGCAATGGAATAAGGTATAGAACGAGTAGGATACTTCCATGTAATGCAATAAATTCTTTTCTTCCAAAGAGGTGGCTATGTGAAAAATTCACAGGGCAGATAAAATATTATTTCAGGAAAAATGCAGCACAACACAGATGTGCTTGTTCAAGTGGGAGTTTTTCATCTTTGAAAGGATGATATACTCCAGTATTCTGCCTAAACAAAAGGAGAGGCAAACAGTTCTGACCCTGTAAATTGAAAGAATATGTCATGCCAGGTAAACTTTAAAGCTTCGGATAGGAAGTAAAACTGGTTTCCCAAATGTGCTCTACAACCATACATGTGTTCCTGTAATTTATGTTACCACAGAGTTTTGCTCTGTACTGGAGTCTGAAAGCTTAGTGTTACACTGTTTGATTTTCCTATACAGTGTATTCTACCATTGACAGAAATTTTTAAAACATAAGGTATTTTTAAGAGCTATTACACATTTATATTATTTGAAGATTTTTAAAAATCTATATTTGAAAAAGTTTTTATGTATTTTATAAAGAAATGCTTGCTTAGAAAAAACAAAGTAATGCATTAAAAACGAGGTATGCATTAATTATAATTTATTTAAGTGTCATTTAAGGTGTATGTTTTTATGTAAATTTTTTAACAATATATTTAACAAGTGATATTTTACGTAACAATAAATAATTTTCTGACAATCCTGTAACTGTTAAATAGGTGTTCTCCAGGTATGAAAAACATAGACAGTTAATACTAGAAGAAATTTTCACTTCCCTGGCCAGACTACCAACTAGCAAGAGGAGTTTGAGAAACTTCAGGTAATTTCTGACATAGATGAATAACTTGTAGACAGTAGCATTTACAGTTTTGTAGATGTAGGATTTTAGGCTTCAGTATTAACTACTTCTTTAAAAATCTGCAACTCCCCAAGCTGCACTTTATTAGAGGTTGATACTTCAAAACCATGAGAGCAGAATTGCCTGACAAATGTCTTGTAATAATCAGTTTGTTATGCCATCATGTTTGTGCCTGCTTACGAAAATAATTGAAATATCTTATTATTTGGCTCACTAAGGATGTAAATTAGTGTAATGTTAGTGTTCATTCAGAGGGTTTTTTTGTTGGAAAATTCTTTGGTTCTGTTTGTATGGAGTTACATAATTTCTTCATTGCTAAAGCTTAATAGGAAAATTGTGGCTGAATTTCTTTGAGGACACACTCAGAGCACTCTTTCCAGGAAGGAAATCAATCTAATATCCCTTTGAATGAGTTTCATTTAGGAACTACTTTGTTCACTTTAACTGTCTTTTAAGCACTTTAGCTGGATTTCAGTGCATCTTCAGAATAATAGTATAGGTTCAGGTTCAATCTGAGAAGGAATCTGACCTGAACTGGATTTCAGTTAAAATTGAGGTTGGGACACTTTAAATGATTCTGAAACATTTGTTGTTGGTGTTGATTTTGTTCCTTGCTTGCATACATCTTGCCCCCAGAGACAGACAAATTGTCAGTTAAATATTTTGTCCAATCCAGGGTGGATGAACAGGAAATAACTAGGAAAAGAAATACACTGAAACTTTGAAGTTGAATTCAGCGACCCTAATGTTAACATAAGTGCTTGTTCCTAGTATTTCCTATTGTTTTGGTTATAGACATCAGAGAGATCTAGCAAATAGGAAGGTGGTAGGAATAGGAGCGTAAATGGTAGATACACTCTTCTGATTAGGACCTGTACCAGAAGGAAGTCACTATCTCAAGGCCACGATGACTGCACTGTTTATCTGTAGAGTCCTAACGCTGGTCTGTTAAAGGGCATTCTCTAACTGTGGCTACAGTCATGAAGGGTAAGCTTACACAAAATTTGATATGAAAAGTTTTTCTCTCTGAAAGTGGTCAAAGATAATTTCATAAAGATAATAATTACAATCTATTTTGTGCCCAGTTAGTATTTTGATAATTTGGGGAGAATGATGTCAGGGATTATCACCTTTTCATATTGCTAAGGGTAGCAATAGGGGGTGTTGATGTATGTATGGGTAGTAAACACCATACTATTTCTCAGGTTATATCATGGGAGAAACATGGAGTGTATTCATACTGGTCTTACCAACTGAGACACACTTAAGGCACACTTAAAGACACTTGCATGCTGAAGTTCATAGTCTGTTATGCTACCTCAGATTACCATAGGTGTAACTCTTGTAGAAGTCAGTCCAGGTCATGGTCACTGTTTTCTGTTGTTTCAAAGTCTTGCACATTTCACATACATTAAATAATATATAAGTAATTAATTATTAGGGCAACAGTTTGGTGTATTTTTTTTGTGTTGTGTTGGAAATGGATATGGTATTATAAATAATAAGCCTATTAGTAAGTGCCTTAGCATGTAGGTGTTTGACTTATTAAATATTCATGTAGATTTTTTTGGCTGTTGAACTTCACAGATACTCTGCTAGCCCATCTGTGGGCTGTTTCAGTTCATCTCTTCTGCCTGAGAATAATACTTACTGTTTTTGTTAGACCAAATCTTAGACTGCATAAGAGAGAAACAAATGACTGGATAAATGTCTAGAACACAGATTTCTAGCTGTGGTAATAATTTTAGAATTTATTTAGGACCAAAAGGTTTTGGTTTGTTTTGTCTTTTTTGTTTAGTTTTAGTGTTAATGCTGTCTTTTCTTATTAACAGGTTAAACAGCAGTGACACTGATGGAGAGCCCATGTATATTCAGATGGTAACGGCACTAGTTCTGCAGCTTATTCAGTGTGTGGTGCACTTACCATCAGCAGAAAAAGATTCTAATTCAGAGGAGGAATCAAACAAGAAAGTAAGATATTTTTAAAAAGCCATAATTTTTTTTTGTATGCAGGAATGACTTTGTGTGTTTGTAGGTATAATATTTTATTATGGTGCTCAAACATTGTAATTTGTGGTGCAATCAAACATTGTAATTTTATGTCTGCTGTAATTATTTGATGCATGAGGAATACTGATCTGGAAATCACATTTCTGTGTATGCTAAAATAATAGACAAATATATCTTGTTATTTTTAGGTGGATCAAGATGTGCTTATTACTAACTCATATGAAACAGCCATGAGAACAGCACAAAACTTCCTTTCTATTTTCCTTAAGAAGTAAGTACTGTTGCGTTCTTTAGCGTATTGGTGAAACCAACTCCAAATAAATTCTGTCATACCTTAAGACAAACCTAACCACTTCGCAATGCTAAATACCTACTCATAAAGTTATTTATAACAATATACTTTATAGATCCCTAAGAGACATATCCATCTGGACAAAAATTTTTATGGAACAGAAATTCTGCAGAAAGTTCTTTATACATTTAAGAACCTGTTTGATAGTTCATGTAGGATGCTTTTATTAGGGGTCTGTTACTCATCTGAAGCTGGAAGAGAAGGCCAAGTAAATATTTAAACGGTAAAACCATATTCATTCAGTCATCAGAATGACAAAGATATAAAAAACCTAAAAATTACTTTCATTTAGCTAAAGTTAGGAATATCAATAGCTCAACAGGGGAAAAAAATATAGTATACCTGAATAACCAAAGGATTTCTAAGAATAAGTCCTGAGGTTTATTATTCGTGTTAATTTCTACGCTTAAGCTGAAAGGCTATTTAATAGCCATCTAGCAATCTCTCTGCATGCTTCTGGTATCATTAAAGTTAGGGATGCCACATATAAGTGAAACACTATCAGGTAGGTTATCTTTTGATTTTTTTACATTCTGATTTTAACCTTTGTGGAGCATAATACTGAGACATCTTATCACTGTCAGATAAATCAGACCAAGCTTAAGGAATATAGACGCAACACCTCCTAAATACCCCACTCCAGCTTGAGCTTTACAATTTTACCTACTTTGTCCATCCAAGTTAATGCAGATTTTGACTTAAAGCAATAAATAAAAAAATCTTAGGAACGAAATTCTACTATCGTGGATTAGCTGCTTTACTTGCAGTGTGACTTGGAATGGTAACTGTTTAAACTATTTCTCCATAAATGAATAAAACAATCTTTCTGCTAATATTTCAGATATTTCTTTTAGAATTGCATAAAACTGTTTTTCTGATTAAACATAGGATTACTTCCATTTATGTCAGAAGAAAAGCTTAAATGGCTCTTAAATTTACTTACAAAATGCATTTTCTTTTAAACAGGTGTGGCAGTAAACAAGGGGAAGAAGATTACAGGCCACTGTTTGAGAACTTCATTCAAGATCTTCTTTCCACAGTCAATAAACCAGAATGGCCAGCTGCAGAGTTGCTACTTAGCTTATTAGGAAGGCTATTGGTAAGGGATTCTTATTTTTAACTAATAGATTAATTTATTTCTTATTACAATGAAGACTTGTTCATTTCAGCTGAAACTACTAGAGGAATGCTTTCTGATTGTTGACACACATGCAGCATTTAAGGATTTTCTTACTTGTATCACTACTATGTAATACATAGATAATAAAATTTGGGTTAGAGGATCATTGATATGGAACTTGTTAAAGATTATATGTATACAGTTTCTCATGGAAGTCCACTTCCACTATTCCATGACATTTTCAACATGAAAAAATGCCATTGTATAGCATCTAATAAGTGTAGATACTCATTTGGAGTAAATTCAGACTAATAGCTGTAACTATTCGTGTTAAATATCTTCTTTGGACTATTCCTTTAGCGTGGAACCTGAAAACAATTAAGTGGTTTATTTTTTTACCAAAAATAGCATTTACTTATATTTTACAGAACGTCAATGTTTTTGTTGACATGTTTTTTGAGAGTTGTTCTTCAGTATTACAACGTAATTAACACAGGAATTTGAGCTGTTTCTTGGAAAAATATTTTATGGTCCTGTTCCTGGTAGAATGTAGCTTTCTTTATACTTGTGTGAATAATGAGGAAGTTGCATTGTGATGCTTAAGATCTATGCTATTGCAAAGGATATCTGCTGTACTAGTTGTCCTGTTTATTTTATGAAAATATATATTTTTAAAAACTCTAACAGGCGTATTTGGGGAGGGAGAGAGAGACCCAATAAAGGAAGAAACATTAATGTAAAGTAAGTAGCGTATCTGTGATGTAATAGTAAATTACATAATTTTATGCAGCATGGAAGTTAGGTGGAATTTTTAATAAGGTCAAGCAATCTCTTGTGAGAAGAATCTCAGTTGCATAAATAAATACTTGTTTTTAACAGTTTATTCTGTTTTTCTTAGGTTCATCAGTTCAGTAACAAATCTACAGAAATGGCATTAAGAGTTGCATCACTTGACTATCTTGGAACTGTAGCTGCAAGACTGAGGAAAGATGCAGTCACTAGCAAAATGGATCAAGGATCTATAGCCAGAATCCTCAAACAGGTGTGTGAGAGATCCTGTGCCAGTGGATTGAGATGTATCCATTCAAATACTTGGAAATTTTAAAGATGTTTGAAAAATTGTCATTGTGGAGAATCAGTCTTCATTGTTCAGATTTCTGAATCAAATATACTCGATTTATAAGTATCACATTTGCTAGCTCATGTCTTCCTTGCACCATCTCTGTAGTGATCATATGAAGTGATTAATTACAGTGGTTAAGCCAGTTTTCTTGTTACAATATAGAGGAAATAATGGAGCAACAGTTGGATTCTATCTTAAGAGGCCTTAAAAATATGTATGTATGTGCATTTGCTATCACAAAGTGGTAATAACTGAGCTTCTGGCACTGATATACAGGCTTTATAGAGTTAAACTGTTAGGCCTGTAAGGTTAGTTTTTATGTGATGTAGCTGGTATTGGTCTCTCTCTCTTTTTTTTTTTTTTTTTTTTTTTTTTTTAACTGGACTTGCATCTCTTTCATTAGAGAGTGCATATTTGCATTTCTGCTAATGCGGCTCCAAATCTGCAAGGGTGGCAACACTTATCGGAGCAATGTATGCATTTGGGCTCTATACAGTATGTAGTATGATGAGAAAATCTCAGATCTGATGTGTCCTTTATAAAAATGCAGACTTGCACATTTCTTAGGGACACTATGCATTTCTTTCTGAACTACTAACTGTTCTCAGCCTGATCTAAAGTTGAGTAGTCATATCAAGCTCATTTCCCTTTCAGTTACCTGAAAAGACTACAGATCTATTACATGTACTTTATAAAGACTGTTACAGATTTGTGTTGAAGGAAAAACTTCTGCACTTTACAGGTATTCAAATAAAGGATCAAAATTAATCTACTCCTTTATGAGGCTGATCCTTCCCATAACTTTTGTCGATGAGAATATTCTACAACATATAGCGTCAAGTCTTTATGTCTGTGGCTTAATATAATTTATACTTCTATGTGCTAAGAGGTTATAATTCTCCTCTGTTGGCAGCGATTCTGACAATTCTACATTAGACTTTGTAGGGAAATACTTCAGAAGAATCCTTTTTTTTTTTTTTTCCTTATCTCCAGAAGTTATAATAGTATTGAAAGATATTCTAAAAAGATATATACCCGAGCGGTGACCTGAATTTTTCTATTTGTTTTGGGGTTTTTACAGAATCAGGCAGTAACTAGGCATTGGTATCTGCAGAAAATAAAATTTCTGTGGGCAACTGAGTGCTAAAAGCATTTTTTTCAGTTACTCAGGAAGCTTGACATCAGTGATGGTAGGCAGTACCATCCGTGCATTGTCGAAGGTGTGTACTATATAGTACCGTCAGTCAGGGTGGACAGTGTGTTGTTTATAAATTATTTGTAACATAAGGACAAATAAATACTTGGAAATGTATACTGGAAATAAACAGCTTCACTTTGCTGTTCAAATGGCAAGAAAATAAGAAGAGGCATTCATAGACATACTCAGCTGTCATCATCAGAAACTTAAATTATTACTTCCATTCAGAAATTAACTTACACCTCTACAGAGTTTTCTTTCGTGCTGAATTGAATACTTAGACTCTGTTAGATATTTCCTTTTACACTCTGATATCATTACCAGGATATTCCCCAATGATTGAGGAATGCTTATAACTTTCTCTACTGTGGTTTGGACCGATGACCCATAGATTAGATTTAGGAGAAAATCTATTCTGTTTTGATATTTTTAAACAGTAGGTTGTTGGTTTTTTTTTTTTTAGAAATCTGTTATGGATTGTCAAGTTGATTTGAACACTTGTGCATGCTTTACAATAGTTTATCTCTTGATACACTGATGTTCTGGAGTTGTAACTGTACCTTTCTCCACTTGCTGATCTTTGCAAGCTATATTATGTACTGTATTTGTGACAAGAGTCTCAATCTGTGCTGTTCATACAGAAGTTAAGATGGTTATAAGTTACGAGTTTTATTGCTGAAGAAGTAAAATGTTTTATAGCTGGAGAATTTTAAGCCAGAAATTATTCTTCTACTTCTGTTGTCAATATTGAATATGATTTGTTGTGGGCTTCACAGTTTGTCTTTGTTTGTTCTGGGTTTTTTAGTTGTTTGAAAATAGTTAGGCAGTTAAGGTTCATCAAGCAACCCTTTTATTCAGCCAGTTATCCACAGAATTTAACATTCATTGAAGGCCAGAATTTTGAATCACAATGTGCACATATATTAGGGTGCCAAATATATATATAAACCTCTATTAGTATTATGTGCATTGTAGACATATTTTGAACTCTTGAACTCATTCGTTTTGGGGGAAAAAAAATCCTGTTGTCTGCTGTAACATTAGCAACTGGAAGGACCTGCATATTTCAGTATAAAGCTAAGGAAAAAAGGATGGTTTCTGGGTTTGGTTTTATGCTGTCTTGTAGATGTTGAGAAAGTTAGTTCATTGATACTGATTTATTCTCTATAACCTGTATATGGGGAGAAGTACATTGTCTCGTGGTCATATACAAGATCGTTGTTTGATTTACATAGGCTAGAACTATTTAAGAGATCAGGATATACATAGAATCACAGAATCAATGAATGATTTGGTTTGGACGGGACCTTTAAAGGTCATCTAGTCCAGCCCCCCTGCAATGACATTTTCAACTAGATAAGGTTGCTCAGAGCCCTGTCCGACCTGACCTTGAACGTTTCCAGGGATGGGGCATCCACCACCTCTCTGGGCAACCTGTGACAGTCTTTCACCACCCTCAGCATAAAAAATTTCTTCCTCATATCTAGTCTAAATCTACCCCCTTTTAGTTTAAAACCATTACCCCCTGTCCTATCACAACAGGCCCTACTAAAAAGTCTGTCCCCATCTTTCTTATAAGCCCCTTTAAGTACTGAAAGGCTACAATAAGGTCTTCCCAAAGCCTTCTCTTCTCCAGGCTGAACAACCCCAACTCTCTCAGCCTCTCCTCATAGGAGAGGTGTTCCAGCCCTCTGATCATCTTCGTGGCCCTCCTCTGGACCCACTCCAACAGGTCCATGTCTGTCCTGTGCTGCGGACTCCAGAGCTGGACGCAGTACTCCAGGTGGGGTCTCACCAGAGCAGAGTAGAGGGGCAGAATCACCTCCCTCGACCTGCTGGCCACGCTTCTTTGGATGCAGCCCAGGATACGATTGGCCTTCTGGGCTGCGAGCACCCATTGCTGGCTCATGTCCATCTTTTCATCCACCAGTACCCTCAAGTTCTTCTCAGCAGGGCTGCTCTCAATCCCTTCATCCCCCAGCCTGTATTGATACCAGGGGTTGCCCTGACCCAGGTGCAGGACCTTGCACTTGGCCTTGTTGAACCTCATGAGGTTCACGTGGGCCCACTTCTTGAGCTTATCCGGGTCCCACTGGATGGCCTTCTGTACCTCAGGTGTGTCAACTGCATCCCTCAGCTTGGTGTCATCTGCAAACTTGCTGAGGGTGCCCTCAATCCCACTGTCTATGTCACTGATGAAGATATTAAACAGTGCCGGTCCCAATACGGACCCCTGCGGGACGCCACTCGTCACCAGTCTTCATCTGGACATTGAGCCGTTGACCACTACCCTCTGGATCTGACCATCCAACCAATTCCTCACCCAGTGGACAGTCCACCCATCAAATCCATACCTCTCCAGTTTAGAGAGAGGGATGTTGTGGGGGACCATGTCAAAGGCCTTACAGAGGTCCAGACAGACGACATCTGTAGCCCTTCCCATGTCCACTGATGTAGTCACTCCATCATAGAAGGCCACTAGGTTGGTCAGGCAGGACTTGCCCTTGGTGAAGCCATGCTGGCTGTCTCAAATCACCTCCCTGTCCTCCATGTGCCTTATATACATATAGAATCATAGAATGGTTTGGGTTGGAAGGGACCTCTAAAGGTCATCTAGTCCAACCCCCCTGCCGTGGGCAGGGACATCTTCAACTAGACCAGGTTGCTCAGAGCCCTGTCCAACCTGACCTGGAATGTTTCCAGGGATGGGGCATCCACCACCTCTCTGGGCAACCTGTGCCAGTGTTTCACCACCCTCAGCATAAAAAATTTCTTCCTTATGTCTAGTCTAAACCTACCCCCCTTTAGTTTAAAGCCATTCCCCCTTGTCCTGTCGCACAGGCCCTGCTAAAAAGTTTGCTGCCATCTTTTTTATAAGCCCCCTTTAAGTGCTGATAGGCTGCAATATAGGTAATATAAATATTTCCTATTCAATAGGCCTTTGGAAAAAATACATTCTGTTTTTAACATTCATACAGTTTAGATATTACAAATCTGATACATAGTCTCCAGCACTGGTTTCCAGATGAATGTTTCATACGTAATGCTTTTTGTGCATCTTAAAAGTGCTTCACAGGAAAATTAATATTACCCTATTCTGTAGATAGGCTTTATGCAGTAGGTGACATTTTTTATAAAATGTGTGTTTGTTCTCAAGCTTTTTGACTGATAGAAACTTAGCTGAATCTCAGCATGATTCTTCAGTGCTGGAACTCAGAGGTGTTTGGGAGCAATCTCTAAATTCCTTCCTAGATTGAGCACACTTGCTGCACTTTCTCTGTATAGATGCTTTATTCCTGAAAACAGTTATACAAAATATTTTTATAAAGGGATAAGTTATTTTTATTTCTTTGATGTTTCACATACCTTTTTACTGTCATCTGTTTCATATTTCTTTTTATTTTACTTTTTTGCCTTTTATCCCTTGTTCACCTGAGAAATCACTGTTTTGATATTTAATATTGGTGAGACAGCTAACAGTGGCTTTTGTAGGTTAAACCTTGTGTCAGTCTGCTATGTGTGATTTCAGCCCTTCTTTTTTCCTCCATGACAGAGGGTCTTCACACAAGATCATAGAATGAAAATTAATCAAATCAGTCAGTCTTATTCTGCTTTTAGTCTTTTTTAGACTTTAGAGCTACAGTCTATAATTTGCTTCACTCTCTATGCAGTTTATAAGTAATTGGTTAAAAATTGTTAATGTTCTGCAATTATAAAAACAAGTGACTTCAGTGTATTTTATATGTGGACATTCAGATTTTCAGATGATAAGTACCACTGTGCAGTATTCTGTTTCATAACTATGTTTCTACTTCTGACAGGTTTCAGGAGGAGAAGATGAAATTCAACAGCTGCAAAAGGCTTTGCTAGATTATCTGGATGAGAACACAGAAACTGATGCATCATTAGTGGTAAATTTCAGCTTTCTGGTGTCAAGTGTATATAAAAATAATTTCAGTAACGTGTACTGAATAAAATGATTTTCGGTTATGCATATTAGTGCTTCAATTAAATTGTCACCCTAACATATACTGTTGATTGTGTTTTCCAAAATATTGCTGATGCATTAGATTCACTTAATCTCATTATAAATCTGTTAATTTTCCTTTTCTGTATCTGTTGGTTTTGTTTTCTGTGCATCCTGCTATATTTCTCCAGTTTTCTCGGAAGTTTTATATAGCTCAGTGGTTCCGTGATACGACTATGGAGACAGAGAAAGCAATTAAATCTCAGAAGGATGAGGATTCGTCTGAAGGAACTCATCATGCAAAAGATGTTGAGACCACAGGACAAATCATGCATAGAGCAGAAAGTCGTAAAAAGTTTCTTCGCAGCATCATTAAAACTGCTCCATCTCAGTTCAGTACATTAAAGTATGTTTCAGTAGCATGTATTTCTTTATTAGTCATGCATTTGATGTTTTAAATCATATTTGGTAAATACATCCTAATTAACACATGGAATTTGTTGCAGGATGAATTCTGATACTGTGGACTACGAAGATGCATGTTTGATTGTTCGCTACTTGGCCTCTATGAGGCCGTTTGCCCAGAGCTTCGATATTTATTTGACACAGGTAAACTGTGCCAGAAGTCTTAGTAGAGTGAAACACAGTTGTTTTCTGATTCCAAACACTTTTGTGGTAGTGTGCCATATCAGTTCATTGTTGAGCACAGGTATTTAACAGACCACGATAACACCATGTGCTTTCATATTCTGCATTGATGACATAAGTGATTATGTTTCTTTTTCTTGCATGCATGTCATATGTCATATTGTACAAACATTATATTATTTGTCCATGTATGTGTATGGCAAAAGCATTATAATTAGATGTACACAGTAAGAGGATAATTACAAAATGTTGAAATGATTTTCACAGTTACTGTAAGATGCAAGCTCCATTTGGTAATATTAACTCATGAAATCGAGCTTAATTTGATTTCAGAATATAAGCCAGCTTGGGCAGTTGCTTGCAGTGCATGTTACTGTCGCTTTGGAAGCTGTTGGTTGACCAGTGTTGTTTCTTTGCTTTTTCTGGGAGAAGAGCACCAACGTGTTGGCATGGTGACACATTTGAACTCCAGTAATAGTTTAGGTTGTGTTACTTATATTGATCTGCATACAGAGCCATTCTTAAAATTGTAGTGCCCAAATCCAACTCTCCTGTTAAAGGAACCCTGGTGAAAGCCACAACTGAATGACAGAAGTAGAGTTTAAAATAAAGGGACTTAAAGTGAACGTACGGACCCTGTGTAAATCCTGTTTGGACCAGTCTTAGAGATGTAGCAAATCCTAGTAAATATCAATGCTCAGTTATCAGTGCCATGGAACATCACTTGCATGCACCTTTTTACTGTCCGAGAGAGATATTCAGTTTTTAGTAGACAGATATTCTTATTTTAGTTAAATTGTTTGCATGTTATTCTGCTGCATTTTTGCCTGTTAAACAGTTTGCAACCTTCCCAAAGCAATTGAATATTTGTTTTTGTTCTCTTACTAGATTCTGCGTGTACTTGGTGAAAATGCAATTGCTGTTCGAACAAAAGCCATGAAGTGTTTGTCTGAGGTTGTTGCTGTAGACCCCAGTATTCTAGCCAGGGTAAAAAAGGAAATATCCATCATGCACATACGTTCTTCTGTCACACTTAAAATAAATCTTCATTTCTTATTTTGAATCTGTGTTTCATTTGTTTTAGCCGGATATGCAACGAGGTGTTCATGGACGGTTAATGGATAACTCCACTAGTGTACGAGAAGCAGCTGTGGAGCTGCTTGGCCGATTTGTACTCTGTCGTCCTCAGCTTGCTGAGCAGTATTATGACATGCTGATTGAAAGAATATTGGTACGGTGACTTGTGATATTTATGATAAAATAAGTGGCATTGGAAAATTTGTTTTTAACTGAGTTTATATGTTTAATAATATGGAATGATGATCCCAAGAGTAAATTGTATCTTACTGTTTTAATGGGGAACATCATGCTTTTAAGATCAACCTTGTAAAATGCATCACTTGTTTCCAGTGAGGCTTTGTTACATCAAAAGGTAAACATATATATAAAGTTGTACCGCATCAGAACCAGGATTACGTTTCTTTTCATTCCATTATTAAAGTACAAATTAGGTGAAATGAGGAATTTTGCCACATCTCTGAAGTCTGAGATATGGGTCAATGAGGGCAGTTCAGTAGTGTGGGTAATGAAGAAAGATCTACAACTCAGTAATCTAAAGATGCCATTTATAATCCAAAAGAAAAAAAAGACAAAATTACTTTGCTTTTCTATGCTATTTTTAGGGTTTTAAAAGGCTTCGTATTAGAGTTTTTGTACAAAAAGTGTTTTTTGTCTGGGCATTCAGATAAAATACAATGTTAATTTAACTGTAAGATAACACTAGCTCTTAGCATCCGTGTCAGGTTTTTATAGCAAATGAGTAGTATTTGACTAGTTACATGATAAAACATGTTTGTGAAGGGTTTTGGAGAGAAGTAGGTTCATGTGCATATGAGCATGCATAAAGCAGTTCATCCTGACATTCAGATTCAACAGGTTTTGAATAAGGTAATATGAAGTGAAGTTCCTCATCCATCTCCTTAGATGAAGCCTAGGAAAATGGAAAAGATTGCTGCATGTATCTTATCCATAAGCTTTATCCAAAGGCTTGAAGTATTACAGTCCAGATCTACAAAGAATCTTGTGTGTTGCAACAAAGTAGCTAAAGCATCATCAGATCTAGCTTGTATACTCTTGAATTAAGAAGTGGAATTATACATTTGCAACATCATGCAACATCATGAGCTCTTAGATGGGAGGGTATAAATAGAGGAAGCGTTTCAGCCTTCTGGGGACTCAGCCAGAATCTTTAGAATTGTTGCAAATAAAGTGGTACAAGTTATGCTGACCTTTTTGTATAAATGCACTTCAGAATATTTTAGCTGCCTTTTCTAAACAAATTTTGCAAGTCAGATTGGGTGGTCTTCAAATATTAATTCATATAATACATAAATTAATTCATATTTCTGATTTGTTTTCAAGAGTGTAATGCTTTTCTCTTCACAGGATACTGGTATCAGTGTCAGAAAGAGAGTCATAAAGATACTTAGGGATATCTGCATTGAACAACCGACATTTCCCAAAATTACAGAGATGTGTGTGAAAATGATTCGCAGAGTCAATGACGAAGAAGGCATTAAGGTAGAATGAAACATATCCTTCAGGATTTTAATTATCGTTATTTTAGTGTTTCTATATTTTGACAAAAAAAAAAAAAAACAAAAAAGTATTGCATTGCTCCTTTGTAATATTTTATTCACTTTTAATTTTTGAGAGCAAATACCTTAGCTTTCTAAAATGCTGACTTGTTTTTCTTTCTTTTCTATCTTTTATTTTCTTGAAGTTTTGGCTGACAATCAAAATGTTTTAAAAAGTTATTTTCTAGAGTTTTCTTTTTCTTCTTCCAAGTGTTGTCTCTGGTACTTCTCTTTTCTAACAAGTAAAATTGGCATATAAAACTTCTTTCTGCAAACAAAATGAACTTTAAGTCAAAATTAAGTACTTGACATTAATATATGCCAGATTTGTAAGTTCTGCATATAAAAATTATTCATCTGTGCTAATTTTGCATTAATTCTGAATGTTCAATGAATCAGTTATTCCCCCTAAAATGTTACTTATGTGATCATGCTCTACTCCTTGTGCAATGTATATGCAGAAGGGCACAAAACTAAGATTATGTGTTAAATCATAAGCCTGACAACGATGGTCTTATTTGATTTGGCAAAATAATTTTAAAATTGTTGGGTAATAAAGAACACACCTGTAATAATTTTGTATGACATTTTCAGTAGGATTTGAAATCCGCAATTTTAAAGCTGCAGCATGTATTTTTACCACTTGAGATACGTTAATGCCAAGTGGCTTTCTGAGAAGACTCTTAATCAAGAAGTAGATGAACAGCTGGATCCAAGGTGCTGCTGGGAAAGGAGGATGACCTTGTTCTCTCTCCTCCTTCCCCTTGCATTTCCAACAACCTCAGAAAAAATGAGATATTATCTTCAATGTATTTTTTATGTTTCCATGAATGAGGAGAGCTTCTTACAATCATATGGCTTATAAGTAATTTGGGAATAATTTTGTTCACTTTGATTCTATTCCATTTTTTCCTCCATCCAAAAACATTGGAAGGGAATGTACTTCCTATGTTTGGGTACGGAGACTTGGCTTCTCTCTTTCCCACCTTGTCACAGCTGTTTTGAAAACTCCAAAGTAACCTACCATTGCTGCTAGTTCTGCTGTAGAAATCATAATCTTGTGTTCAATTGTCAGCTTGTCAGGGTACTGTGTTTTCCTGAGGAATGCAAATTAATGCGGGAAAGTGGTAACTCCATTTTCTGTAGCATCAGTTCTCAGTGATCATTTTGATGAAGCTTGCTTAGAGGTCAGTATAACTCCTGTAATAGTAGATCTGGGTCTGTCTCGGATAACATTTCCTACAACAGTCTCACTTAGGTTGAATAATTCCTTATGAAATGGCACGCATCATCAACAAATCTATTGTATGGAAGTATTAGAAAAAATAACCTGTGTACCAAGATAAGTTTATTTCTGCTAATATTTTTTTTCCTTCAGAAATTAGTAAATGAGACATTCCAGAAGCTCTGGTTTACTCCAACTCCACACCATGACAAAGAAGCAATGACAAGGAAAATACTAAACATCACTGATGTGGTACGTTAAACAAATTTGAGTTAAGTTGTGTGCAAAATTTGATTATGTTTTTAGTATCTTTTTAGAATACAGTAATTTAATTGTCAGATGGCTTTCTTTTTATATGTCCTGCTATTGAATATGTGCCAAAGTTATTTATCTGATGGAACAGGCTGTAGGAAACTTTAAATGCTCACTAATCTGCTGGCAATGATAACTGGGACCACACTATATTCAGGTTGTACAAAATATTTATTCAGTTAAAACACAACAAATTTCTATTACATTTAATAACATTTTCCAGGAATTGCTAGTAGCAGCATATAGTTAAGCCTAACTAAGAAGTTGCCTCTTAAAAGAAAATTTTCCTCAAGTAATTGATAACATTTATTTTGAAAGGTTAATAAGCCATTTTAACAAATGCAGGGTCATGTTCTCACTCAGGGTAAACTAGTATCTGCATAATTGTATCTACTTTTTAGGAGCAGCAGATTGAATAGCATGTCTCCAAAATAACAAAATCTGTTTCAAATAAAATGCTTTAATTTGTAGTGAAAATGTGTTGAGTAAAACCACTGTGCTGAGAAGGTATTTTAATATCAATTATACCAAGGTGTAAATATCAAATAAAAGTACTTGCTTCATTACTTACAATTATGGGTTTAAACTTCATCCTGCTTTTCAATATTTTAACAAAATGGTAGTCTAGTGTGCATTTTTCCAGACTAAGAAGTCAGTCAATTTGACTTCAGCTTAACTCTCAGCTCTCCTGCCAATTCTGCTTTGGAGCACGTGTGAGTTGTTCCTGACATATGATACCAGTGAAGGCTTGGTTTGTTTATATAAAAATACGTATATACATATATATACACTCATGTTCATTTTTAATATGTCAGGCTTGTATTTGTGCTTTAATCTGTGCAAAATGTTCTACAAAACCAAAATTTGGTTTATGTTAGAGCCAGCAATCTCCAGTAAAATGTGTAGGCTTTGTGTTGTATGGAATACAAATTCTGGAGTCACTTAAATGGTGAGAACTATTTTTCAAATGCAGAAGACAGTCTCTAATCTCCAAAGATATAAAATCGTTGTACTGAATGCATATGAAAATATATCTATGCATGTTTACTGATCTTTTAAGATGACATCTGTATTGAAGTAGTTTTTCCTCAGATGCCTTTTTTGTTAACTAGTTTATTCTCAAAAATACTTCTAGGTTGCAGCTTGTAGAGATACAGGGTATGATTGGTTTGAACAGCTTCTTCAAAATGTAAGTAATGAATTTTGAATGTATGGTACAATCATTGATAGAATTTTAACATTTCTTTTGGTACTAAAACACATAGAAGGGGGACTACAAGAGCAGTCCTTTACAGTAGACAAATTCAGTTCATGCTCTTCAAACATCTGACCTTTTTTTTTTAACCTTCATTGGTCAATTTTCTTTGTCTCTGACATTAGTTTCTGTCTTTCCATACCATCTGTTTTAAAAATACTTCACTTCTTGGTTTTGGGAGGGTTTTGTTTGTTTGTTTTTAATTTCATAGTCTCTTCAGTAATGAGTGACATAACATGAAGTTCACAGCTAAGATACTTAATTCTGAAATGAGTCATCTAGTGTAATGTAGATTTTTTTAAAATGGTAGATAAGTGTATTTTCACATCCAATATATTTGTTACACAGTTTATAGAAGCAGTGAATCTTCAGAGTATAGGTTATTTCTAGATTATATTTTACTCTGATTTTTCTAAGAATTGAGCTTGCTTTGTTTATATGTCTTAACCTGTGTTACCATTCTCCTCATCTTGTATGCACTGGTTAATTTTCAATCAAAAAAACCCTTTTGATTTTACTTTAGCCTGGAGCGCGATGAAAATAGGTAGCCAAGTAAACCAGAGCCTCTTAATGCCTACCCTGAAGAAAAGGCTATAATATGGTCTCAATCCTTCTTAGATATTAAAGGATCTTCATGGACACAATTTCAGTACCTGAAGTTATACAGAAGGCGGCTAACTGATTAAAAAGTTCATAAAACTATGTTTCATCTTCGTTTGATATTTTTGCTTAGTGTCAAATACAACATTCCTTTTGAATTTGCTCTTTTTTTTCCCTAAGCGTTTTAAAAGCCTTCTAACTCCTATTAGTTACTGCTGGCAAGTATGACTACATTATTGTTTTCTGCGTTATTTCATTAAGCACAAAGTTGGCTTTCATCCCAATGCAAAAATCAGTAGAAATGTTATCTTCTGGTTTTTTTATTGCAGTTAATTTTTCTTTACTTCTCTTGCATTTTGGTTTGATTTTTTTACTTCCCTTAATTTTTTCTTCACCATGTAACTTTTATGGAGAAGTTACATGAATACTTTTGTAGTGTAAAATCCTTGTGTATCTATAGTAATTGTTACAAAACCAGAATGTATCCAAAGTAAATGAATGCACCCTTAATACTAAATCATCTTCTGTTTCATCTGCTACAGCTGTTGAAGTCAGAAGAGGATGCCTCATATAAACCTGTGAAGAAAGCCTGTACTCAACTTGTTGACAATTTAGTTGAGCACATTCTTAAATATGAGGAATCTTTATCAGGTAATATTATTTACAACCCAGTAGCTAAACTCCTTTGAATTTTATATGATACTGTAACAGTGGTTGTTCGTATTACTATTGTGAAAAGTTAGTTACAGAATTCCTGTTACAAAACTGATGGTAATGAATTATTGCTTTTAAGTACATTATGAACTTTTGAGCACTGTATGATAATAAAGCTTCCCTAATTTTCACTAGCTAACCACAATAACAGAACTACTTTTAAAATAACTTGTTCAGGCTTTTAGATCACTAAAACCAAAACAAATGTGGAAAGTTTTATTCACGTTAGTATTTTCTACAGTTTAATAGGAATCATTGGCTGGGCCAGTGTTCTGTGTACAGTAAGTAGTTTAAAAACTAGTGATGTCTTTGAAGCATCTTTGCTTCTTTTTTCACATATTTTGTGATCACTTACAAATGTTAACACATTATGTTCTCATCTCTGATCTAATAATATTCTGTATTGATCTTGAAAGAGATGTAATGAAAGATATTCAAATGATGTTTAAGCCATATGTTTTTCATTTCTCAAGCATTACTTGGACTTAATACCCTTTTTATATTTTCTAATCTTTTGCAGATTCTGACAACAAAGGTGTGAATTCTGGTCGCTTGGTTGCTTGCATAACCACTTTGTTCTTATTCAGCAAAATCAGGCCCCAGCTAATGGTCAAACATGCCATGACCATGCAGCCATACCTGACCACTAAATGTAGTGTAAGTAGAGAAAATCAGTTTTTTTTTTTCCTCAGATAATTAAGCATGGAAGTGAATGGCTATCTTGTATACTTGATGAAATTGAAGGTAGGAAAAGAAAAATTAAAACTGTGTTTTTATTTCATGGGCACCATAGCTTCTGAAGATATTAGGTCCTTTTGATGATCTCTGTAGCTTCTAAGATGCAGTTCCTCACCCACTACCTCCACATTTTACAGCCAAATGAAACTGAAACCTGTGCTGCTTCTTTCCCTTAAGGACTAAGACCCAGTTTTTCACCTGTTATGAAATGATTTGTTAAAATTTTTTTGTTTTATAGTCACAGTCTTAAAAGTAGTTAATAGTTTACATACATCTTAAGACTAAAGGTGTGGTTCCATAAGATAGTGATCTAACATATAGCAAATATATCAGAAGGAAAATGTCCTGCTCCATCCTCTTCTGTACTTCACCTCTCACTTCTCTAGCCCTAATGTTTTTCTATTCCCTTGTAAGACAGTTTAGCTCACAAAAATGGTAGAGAGCTATAATGCTGAACGCCCCCAGTCCGGTAAAATGGCCCCCCTCCTCTGAAATATTGCAGTGCTTTCTGCCATTTTGATTAGCACCGGTGGGTCAGTGGACATTGTGATGAACCCCTGATCTGGCAGAAGGAACAGGGCAGGATCATGCAGCCTTGGCTCAAGGAGGAGCATGGGTGGGTGGCAGCAATCCATTATATTAGGTCAGCTGCCCGGGGCAGGCTTGAGAGTAATTGTTATCACCTTAGATTGTAGGTATAACCTAGCATTTTCCAGGTTCAGCCCTGGAGCATTCTCTAGGCACATTTACAACAAACTTCTAGAGCTGCCTCTGATCAAACAGTATAGGAAAGGGTTATCTGATTCTTTACTTGCTGCAACCCATTTAGTGGGCTACATTGCTTTTGTACTTACACAGTTTGAGAAGAATTGAGAAGAATTACTGTTAGCTTGAATATGTTAAATAGCTTGATAGTAGCATTTGGGAATTATCCTACCCTGATTAGTGAGCTTGATTTGTCAAAAAAAAGCCAATTTCTAGCAGGATGTTTTTCATAGATTCCTCACGTACAGGACATACACAGTCATGATAATGCAAACCAGTAGTAATTTTAGTTGTAATTTCTACATTTGTGCGCATTATTACCTATTTTGTTTAAGGCACATTGAGTCATAGCACAGCTTCATTTTGTTGCTGACAGCTGTTTCCGGGTGTTGTGTGTTCTCTCGTGTGCATGTGTCAGGAAGAGTTCCTAGATTTATTGTAGGACTCGAAAAAATTATTAGGACCAACAGTTTTCAGGTCTGTCACAGCCTTGATGGTGGAATTTTTGACTATCAGTGCATGTTAATAATACTTAACTTATAGGTAACACGGCCAGAAATCTTAAATGCTATAAATACTGTTGTTTCAGACTCAGAATGATTTCATGGTGATCTGCAATGTTGCAAAAATCTTAGAGCTTGTAGTGCCGCTAATGGAGCACCCAAGTGAGACCTTTCTTGCCACTATTGAGGAAGACCTCATGAAACTCATCATCAAATATGGCATGACGGTAAGCTTTTAATTGCTACTTTTCAGTTGATTCCATTTTACATTGTGAAATACATGGTTTTGATTTAAAGAAAGTCTGTCTTCATTATGAAGACAACTTTTGAGCCATGAAAAATCAGTGTACTTGGTTTACTGGAGTTTGCATGTGTTGTTGCTATATTTTGATGAGCTTGAGCAGTTTTTCAGAGCAGTCTAGGAGGTGGACATTACATCCGTTAGATTGTTAGTTTTAGTTCAGCATAGCTTTTTCCTACATAACTTCACAAAAATCCCAATTTTAACTTCTAAATGTAGAATTCATTTGTTCTTTCTTGGCCCTAGGTTGTTCAGCATTGTGTGAGCTGTCTTGGGGCTGTTGTGAACAAGGTCACCCAGAACTATAAATTTGTGTGGGCCTGTTTTAATAGATACTATGGTAAGTAAAATCACAACATGTAATTGCCACTTTTCAGTTTTGTCTACGGGCCTTAACTTAGGGATACACCACAATTAAACACTGTGATCAAAACTTTTATCTTACTGTAGGTGCACTTTCGAAATTAAAAAGTCAACACCAAGAAGACCCCAACAGTACAATACTTACTGCCAATAAACCAGCACTCCTTAGATCACTTTTCACTGTTGGAGCACTGTGTCGGCATTTTGATTTTGATCAGGAAGATTTTAAGGGCAACAGTAAGGTAAAATAACTTGTATTTACTCTCCATGTCTTAGATGTATTGAATGCTCCACTTTAATTTGAAAGCACATTATTCCTCATCCCTCAAAGCTATGTATTTTTTCATAATGCATACAGTATAGCTTTTTGGGTTTTAAATACGCAGTTTTGCAAAGGCCATGCAGTAAGACTGTGTTTCTCCTTTTCTTTTTGATATTTATGCTTTTTATAAGAGATGAAAAACATCTGTTTCATCTTCGAATAGCTATTATTTTTGTTTTAATTTGCTCAGGTTAACATTAAGGACAAAGTACTTGAACTGCTGATGTATTTTACAAAGCATTCAGATGAAGAAGTACAGACAAAAGCCATTATTGGTCTTGGTAAGAAATATTAATAGCTTTTATTATTCTGCTATAGTAAAAATCCATGTTTATCAGTAGGAATTCATGTATTTGTGTAGTGTCAAGAGAATTTAAAATCAAAATTTACTGCGTGTTTTATTTGAGAACTGGCTATAGAAAAGTTGTCAAAGCGTTGCTAGTTGCCTACTTCTGCAGCAGAGTGGATGCTTTTGACAGTGAATGCCTTTTGATGTGTGACCAAGTGTTAAAGTGCAGTGGATATCCAAAGTAATGGAGATGTTATTTTTTTCTCCACATGCAAGTATGTTGTAACTCCAAATCTTGCTTTTCAGTCCACAAGGTATGCTTAAAGAACAATTAGAAAAAGTGCTGGAAAAACTTTGAACATTTTAAGTGTAGGAGCAGATGTTCTGCAGGAGTCAAGGGAACTCTGGCAGTTTATACCAACTGGGGGGTGCTCTGTGAGATTTCGTGAGGCACTGAGGTGATGTCATAGTCTAGATATTACAGTTTGTTTTGGGATTTTAGCTGTGTTTCACTTTCAAATAGGTTCTTTATCTGAAGGCATTAGTGTGGTATTTCAGTGACTTTCAGTAGTACATGAACTGCCACCGAGTGGTTTGTATCAAGTTCATACTCTGCTTAAGGACAAAAACTGTACATGTGAGAGAATCTTGTTTGGGCAGATAGGCCTTGGTTTCTGGAAGAGTTCAGTTCATGGTTATGGTTTAGTCTAAAGAAAGTTGTCTCCCAAGCACGTGAGCTTGCATTGTATAGTTCAAGTGTGGACAAGAATTTGCCTCTTTATGTTGCTGTTTAGGTGGCTTTTTAGATATCCTGCTTCAATTCAGGCTAGGGAGGGCTCTAACAATAAGGATCAAGACTGAATCTTGATTTCATATTCTATAAGAAACCATTTCAGCTGAGCAGGATTAATGGCTTTAGAGTTGCTTCTGTTGCAGGAGCAATGCTAGAGTTTTCTGGACTAATTGGAGTTTTTCTAGGCGTTACATCAAGGTACACAACACTTAATTGTATTCCAGTCCAATTTAATTGTCCTCTACAGAAGAGTGCACGTGGGATAGGGGCTGTCTTCCTAACCATAGACATGATTGCTTTGCTTATGGATGTGGAGAATGTTGCATTCACCAAAAATGTTTCAAAATTATAGACTGAACTGTGATCAGTTTGGGGGAAGGGGGGAAAATGGGGGTGGCTGTCAGTAGGCATTGTTAAGATTTTTTTTTTTTCTCTGCCTGTAAGCATATCAGTCTTTATTTTAATTAAACCTCAGACAACTGTTTTCAGTGATACATTGATCTCATCTAAGTACTGGTTCCATTTTGAGGGTAGCTGTTGGATATATGGAGATGTGGTAGACAGTGCAAAGTTCCACCTTCCAGGCGGATATTGAGCGAAGTTGTCAAAGCCATTCAATGTTTGTGTGCAGCAATAAGGTGAAAAGGACTAGCAAGTTAATTCAACATTTATACACAGCGAAGGCATCATGTGAAGAGTGTGTACTTTCCTATCAGCAATTATTCGTGTGTTGGTTCAGTAAGGACACTCAACGATTTTAGCCTTTGCTTTGGGATGTGTCACTGCTGTTGAGGGGTTAAGCTTAACCATAAGCTTAATGATTATGGTTATGCTTCTCTTCCAGATGTGTACTTGTGAGGCAGGTTGAGGATATAAAATTTCGTTAGTAAATTTAGCTAAACCTGTAAGTATCTAACAGATAATGTCCTACTCAGCCAAGTTAAGTGCTTACTCTTAAGACTCTTAACAGAGTGAAAACAAAGGTATGAAGAGAAGTGGTGTGAGGGCAGCCCTGAGATGTGAAGTCAGTCCTTAAAAGAACATAGCAGGTGCCTTTTTTTCATCTCCTATGACAAATTCTTACACCAAGTAAGATTTCTTCCCCGCTTACAGGGGATGGAAAAATAAGAATTTGCCTGAGAATACTGGTGTTTTAGACTCCTTTAAGTGAATGAAGGAAAAAAGTGTTGTGCGTCGTTACACATACATGCATGTGCTTTTCATTTTTAAAATTAACCTTAAGAAATGGGTTGGACTTCCTCAGAGGTGGTCAAGTTATAAACATGTATACCCCTGTATAGAGTGCACAATTATACAACATACTCCAAAGACCATCATCATTCCTTTTTCTTTTTCTCCTCTTTCCCCTCCACCTCACCTGCATCTCTCTGCTTCTTGTTTTGAGACGGAAATGAGATCTTAAACACACTGAGGTCTTGCCCTGGACTTAGCCTTTACCTACACTGTCTTTTCTGTGTATATGGAGCCAGTTTTAAAAACTTGACTCAGTCTTCCCTTTGTAACAGCTATTTTTAAACACTGCTTTTGCATAATTTTATTTGCTTTCATTTTTTCCCCCTATTCTTCTTTCATGTTCATATGTTTTCTCTGTGTTCATTCAGAATCTTAGTTTCCTGTGGTCATAAAAATACATTTAATGTCAGCTTTTCTTGAACAGTCTTAAAAAAAAAATATCAAGTAGTTAAACGTAATTTAAATTGGGATGTTATGTTCCCCTTACTGGTTTTTTATGATACTCCATAAGAGTTTGTCAGCAGCACTTCTAAATCATGACATACGTCATCTAAAATGGTATATACTGTCACTAATTTAGAAAAGTTTTTATGAAATACAGACTAAGGACAACCGGTTGCTTGACAAGGGTAAGGCTGCAGCTAAAAACAGTTCTATAGCGTGTATCTTCCAACAGATGTAGTCTTGGGAACGCTTCAGATAATTTTCATGAGAAGACCTTAATAGGTATATGAATAATGACAGCAAGAGGTATAAATTTTACTGCGTTCACCGCTTTTTTTTTTCTTTTAAGATTTTATTTTTAAGTACTTGTGATATTTATAAATTTTTTCACATTAGCTCTGCCTCGATATGAATAACTCTTCACGTTTTCAGCAGAATGTTTTCTCTAAATGTATTAGAAAAACAATGGGTAATTTTTAGTAATTTTCCTCCCTTGTTCTTGTGAGAGCTCCTAGTCATTCAGATGCAGGCCACTACACTGGACATGCTTCCAGACCTGTATAAGTCTTCTTAGTGCAGCTGGCCTGGGTCAACGCCCCATCTTTATCCATCAAATAGAGTCATGGCTAATAGAACTGTCATGGTTAACAGAACTCCTTACAAGCTATGGATGGTGTCCATATAGAAAAGCAGTACTATTTGGACTAGAAAAAGCTATGCTCTTGGGGGAAGATAAATTTCATACCTCTATTTTGAAGGAAGTCTTAAAAAGTAGAAATACAATTTCTAGATTATAGTAACGTGGAATATTTCCTCTTTTTTTCCCCTTAGGATTTGCATTTATACAACACCCAAGTTTAATGTTCGAACAGGAAGTGAAGACTCTGTACAACAGCATTCTTTCAGATAAGAACTGTTCAGTAAACTTAAAAATCCAGGTGTTAAAAAACCTCCAGACCTACTTGCAGGAAGAGGATACACGTATGCAGCAGGCAGACAGAGACTGTAAGTGTTTATAGAGTTGTTCTGTGCTAATGAGGCATGCAAAACCTAACTTTCTTGCAAACAATTACTATATATGTGGACTGAGTCACTGAAGACTGTTACCAGATCAGTAATATTGTACCCAAAATATCTTAGAATAATTTTCAAAAATTCATTATGAGCATAGGTATATACACATAATGGGTATATTATTTACTTTCAAGATGTATAAATCCTGGAAGCAATCTGAAATGCATAATTGCTGTAATGATGGTAGTATTACTTTTTATCAAAATCTCCTCTAAGGTTAATTTGCAGATAGAAAATAGTAACGACAACATAAGAAATTTTTAAAATTAAAAAACTTTATTAAGGAATAAGACTTTAATTAAAGTCATATCTCTTTAGTTTTTTGATGTATATTTACCATCAGACTGTTATATGTTTCATGAGATCATAAACCCATTTTAAGACAGCTGAAATGTGTATGTATTGTAAAGCTTAAAGATCAGTGTGCATCAAGTAATGGCAAAGCAAATGATTATACTGTGGTGAGTGTGCTGTTGCTTTTGTTCTTTTTACAGGGAAAAAAGTAGCAAAACAGGAAGACCTGAAAGAAATGGGTGATATTTCCTCAGGGATGAGTAGTTCCATCATGCAGCTATATCTCAAACAGGTCCTTGAGGCTTTCTTTCATACCCAGTCCAGTGTACGCCACTTTGCTCTAAATGTGATTGCACTGACGTTAAACCAGGGTCTCATCCATCCTGTTCAGGTATGGTAGGCTTCTATGATCGGAGGTTTTGTTACTCAGGTTTTCAGAGGTTTTCACACTTGCTACATAAACTTCCAGTTTTTCTCTTCTAGCTATGTTACAGTAATTTCTTATTGTAGCAAGGGGCCTTTACAGAAAGCATATTTTGAAATCTGTTTTATGTTGTTTAGCCAGTGAGATTCCAAATGCTGTATTTTCTATTTTTGGGTCAAGATCCAAAAGCCCAGCCAGTGCCTAAAAAGCATGTACAAATGTACATCGGAGCATATTTCTGTTATAAATTTCAGGTGTATGTCAAGTTGTTTTCTTCATTTGATTCTTTGTCCTGGAAAATGTGTCAGCTTGCCTCCACCTCAATCCCCATGTCCTCCAAACACTATGGAATTCCACAGTCAATGTCAGAACTTCAGTCATCATCTCCATTATTCTTTGCTTACATAATGTATTTGTAATTGATTTTTATACTGCAGCTATTGTGCATGTTCAGTCATAAGTGGTGTTTGGTTTTTTTTAAATGGCATTTTTTGTAGTGTAAATTGTCTTTAGATTTTGAGAGAAAGGGAAATACTACCTGAAACGTCACACAAATTCTCTCATTTATAATGCTGGTCTCTTGTGTATTTTGAACTATTTGCTTGCAAAAAGCAGTCAGGTAGTAAGTTGCATAGACCTTCCTATTCTAGTTTCTGCAGTAGTCAGAATATAACAAGAACAATAGTGTAGTACAAGAACAAAGACTGAGAAAGAGGAGGTACAATGACTCTGAATAATCATTTCATTTGTTTTTCAAGTGTGTGCCATACTTAATTGCAATGGGCACGGATCCAGAGCCCTCTATGCGAAATAAAGCTGACCAGCAGTTGGTGGAAATAGACAAAAAATATGCTGGGTTCATTCACGTAAGTAATTCTAATTTAACATTTTACAAAATACTGTTATGTTCTCTAGGGGTTTAACACCTGAATATGCCTCAGCTGCAGAAAAAGAATATAAAGTAACAAATAAACAATAACTATAAGCAGTTGTAAAGATGATCTCAACTCTTTCCCCTGTTTGGAGATGACTGTTCTTAGAAATAGAAAGGATATAATAATTTGAATTGTCTCTTCCAGTCCAAAATTTCCTTTAATTTATAATACACAGTAATATTTTCCTCACTGAATAGTACTTAAGAGCATTTATTTGATAAGAGGTAAGGACAGCTGTTTCATAATGTTTAGCAATGATTTTCCTGTATCAGTAGACTAGGGAAGAGAGCACCTTATAAAAGTAGAAGTCCTTAGTGTATATGTATTAGAACATTAAGGCATCAAGGCTTTATAAATTGTAATCTAAGCAGAAGGAGCATAGGAAGCTGCTTAGATCTGAGGGATCTTGCTGAAAGGAAAATCTGAGGGCTAAGAGAGGACTTGTGGAGTTGTGGCATAGTGCCAATAATTCTGCTTAAGATCTGAAATTGAGCTGCAGCACCCTCTCCTCATTTCAGAAGGCCGCAGTCTAGGTTCAGTGTGTGTGCTACACTGTGGGACTTCTCATATCTGCTTGTATTCCACTGCAGTTGGGGCATTGCACTGTTGATGGCATCCAAACAGATACCTAATCCAGTAGGTGAAGGCTAGCAGATGAAATTTGCTATGTAGGCAGCTGAGATTTAAGACAATGTATAGCTGAAGAGACAACTTTGCTGAACAGCAGCAGAGGTGGTATGAGGAGAATTGGATATACAGCCTAACTAGAGATTCAGTTTGTTCTGAAACTAGAGCAGGAGCCTTGAAATAAGTAAAATCAGCTGGAAATTACAGGATATATGCAAAAAAACCCCTAATTTTCTGTTTGTTAGTCCTATTGTACTAATATGGACTCAGTTGTTGGTTTCACTACAGGTGACATCAAACATACACATTTGGTAAAATATTCTGTTCATGTATGAAAACATTTCAGTATTCTTGAAAATTGTTTAAATTGGAATACCTGGGTAAACAGATTAGCTGTATGTTTCTAACAGAATTTACAGTGAAAGCAGTTCACAAGACGTTCTGATCTCTGCTACAAGTTCTGTTTTAATCCGTTTGCCAACTCAAAAGGTAGTATCGCCTCGGTGCATTTTTTAAAGTTAAACTTCAGATGAGCATCCATTTAAAAGGAGTAAGTTCTACTGCTTTGAAAGCAATGGTTTAAATAAAAATAAATACATTTCCATTTCAGATGAAAGCAGTGGCTGGTATGAAGATGTCTTACCAGGTACAACAGGCAATTAATATCTGCCCAAAAGATCCTGTAAGAGGTTTTAGGCACGATGAATCATCCAATGCATTGTGTTCACACCTATACTCTATGATCCGAGGGAACCGTCAACACAGACGAGCATTTCTAATTTCTTTACTCAACCTCTTTGATGATACTGCAGTAAGCATCACATTTCTTTCACTTAAAAAGAAATGAAAATACAGCATTACAAGCTTAAATTCTCCTTTTACAGTGTATTTTTATGACATAATTATTGATAACTTTATTTCCTTAATGTACTTTGTTTTGCTTTGTAATATAAGGTATTTACCTATATAATATTATCTATATAATAGAATGCATTTGTTACTTTTGCATCATTCTGTACCTTTCTATACCTGGTTTGGACTGATCAGAAATAATGTATCTTCAGGTATGACTAAATTTTGCATATATATATATATGTTGTTTATAGTGGGTTTGTGGGGGTACATAGAATAAAATTTGTGATCATGTTTTTGCTCTAGACTGCTAGGAACACAGGATAAGTGCATAAATCTAAGATATTTGTATGTGTATTTATATGTACTATCTTTAACTTCCAGAAAACAGAGGTGAATATGCTCTTGTACATAGCAGACAATCTAGCCTGTTTTCCTTATCAAACACAGGAAGAGCCACTGTTTATAATGCATCATATAGACATTACACTATCAGTTTCTGGTAGCAACCTACTACAGTCATTTAAAGAGGTATGTGCATTTATAGTCTAGTATATTTATTATGGTGGCAACATAAGCTTCTCTATAATTCGGTCGATTTTTCAGTGGATACAGTACCATTATTATGATATGGACCAGTAGCATTACTTTGTAACCAGTAGTTAAAAACAAGCAACCCTTTCTGGTCTGACCTGTGTCTGGTAGACACTAGTTAAAAACTTTCCTTACATTGCTGCTTACACTAGTAAAAAAGAATGATGAATTTTGAAATCTTAATATCAAATCTCTATTATTTCCTGATATGGCTGAATAATAATTAATTGCATGCATCTGGAAACACATGAACCCAGAATCATCATGAAATACTAGTTTATCGTGGTTGTTTGTATAATTTTAATAATAAAATCCAGTTGGCTGGCTATTCTGCTGTCAAGTAGCTGATGGCAGTTGCATGTGTGTCGCCTGAGAGACTTTAAATACACTGTTTATTGCAAGAAAAGAGTGCACAATATGTCTTTTCTTAAGGTAGCATATAAGAACCTGAGTCATGGTATAGTATCTGTTGTTATGGCAATACGCAACCCTGTAAGAAAAAGGCGTCTGTTTCTTGAAGACTTCAGAGTCTTCATTTCTTGGATAACTTTAACAGTAGAAGGTGCAAACTGCCAGGAAGCAAACATGTTTCTAGAATGTCCAGTCTGACTAGTAAGTACGAGTCAGAGTTGATGACTGGAAAGTACACTGCTTTGAATTCTTACCCTGCCAAGGTTGATTTTTAATCTGCTAGACAGAGACAGTACATTCTTCAGTATGGGGACCAGTGTGTAGCACCCAGCACAGAAAGGATGAGATCCTGCTTAGGACACCTTAAATTCTGTGTTATGAAAAATCGTACTATGTGCAGTAATAATGCACGTGTGAAACTCTGGAGCTCTAGAAGTAGTAGAACTGATTGTTATTAATACTGTGTATGATCACTTGAGTGTTTCCCTGGTCAGCAGTGTAATTAGTGTCATAGAATTTTAAGAGACAAGGATTAAAACCAGCTTGGACTAGTCTGTACCAAAGTACATATGGAAATCTATGTGACACACAGAAACAATATCCAGGTGAAAGAAAAACAGAATTTTCTTTCTGATTCATTGTATTTGGCCTTCTACTGCATTTTACTGTCACTGCTAACGAACTTGAGCAGTCTTTTAAGAATAACATGCCAGCGGAGTACTTCTTGCTTCAGTTTCTTCTGTACCTACCTTGCAAAAAATATGGGCTTTGGATCAATTTTTCAGCATCTTTTTGCCATAAATAATTTTAATTTTGAATATCAAGTTATAAATTAATAACATTGTTCAGAGAATTCTTGCTAATTTAAACCAGTAATGATTTTGGAAAGATTTTTTAGAAATGTACATGATGCTACTTACTCTAATTTTGGAATGTGTGTTAACTTCTCTGTCTTGCAGTCTATGGTGAAAGACAAAAAAAAGGAAAGAAAACCTTCATCAGATGAGGAAACTGAGAGTGACAGTAACAGTGGTACTGAGAGTGAAAGTGAGGAGGAAGCTTCTAAGCCTCGGAGGTTACGGAAACGAGTAGACTCTGATTCAGATTCCGATGAAGAAAATGATATAAATGCTGTGATGAAATGTTTACCAGAAAATTCAGCTCCTTTAATTGAATTTGCAAATGTCTCCCAAGGCATATTATTACTTTTGATGCTGAAACAGCATTTAAAGAACCTCTGTGGATTCTCTGATAGGTAAGGGTATTTAGATAATAGGCCATCTTGTTATCTAGTGAGTTCTTTGTAAGGATTAAGTTTGGAAGGTTGTTTTTTTTAAAGTTGATTGTAACTAATTGTTTAAGCAATAGATTTGTGTAAGAGAAAAAACATAAACATGGTAAGTTGAATGTAATGAAACTTTGGCTTAGAAAAAACAATTATGTCATTTCTTACCAGGATGTCTATTATATATGGACTGATGAAAATATAACTACTTGAAGATTTTAAAAGCTTTTCCTTGAAATTGCTTTGGACTTCCCTTAAAAGCTCTTCCCTTTTGCTTCTTTAAACAGTAAAATACAGAAATATTCTCCATCTGAATCTGCAAAAGTTTATGATAAAGCGATAAACAGGAAGACAGGAGTGCATTTCCATCCAAAACAAACTCTGGATTTTCTGCGGAGTGATATGGCTAATTCCAAGATCACTGAAGAAGTGAAGAGGAGTATAGTAAAACAGTACTTAGATGTAAGTAAAGTTGCTTTGCAGAAAACCTGAAATCCTTTCAAACTAGGTAACACAGTATAAACTTGAAAATAGATGATGATATATTGGATGAACATTTCAAAATGTTAAGTTCCTGGTAATCTTATGCGATATACTGATTCACTCATCACTGCCTTTCAGGATGTTTAGCAGGACTATCTTTCAAAGACTTATTATAAGTTGAAACACAATGAAAATTAATTTCAACTAAAGGGTGTTCATCTTTATGGGAGTATTTTCTAATTTCTGGTATCCATCTTGTATACCTCTCCCATATAACTTGTTCACTTTATCCCTGACTGTTTCCATCATAGGAACGGAGACTAGATCTGGTGTAGATCTAGTGTATTTACACACACAGACACAATCTTTAAATATCAATCAGAGAAAACTTGCAATTCTGGAAACACAGGAAGAAAGCTTTTACATATCTACTAAAAAAAGAGAGGAAAGTAAAAAGTTTGTAGAATAAAACACAAGCTATTCAAGTTTGAAGTTGTCTGCCATTTGTTTTACCCTGTTTCTTTACCTTGCCATTTGTTTTTTATTTAATGTAGTGTGATATAAATACCTATTTTTAAAGTTACAATGAGGACTAATCTGTTTTTTTTAATAGTTCAAGCTCCTTATGGAACATTTGGATCCTGATGAAGAGGAAGAAGATGGAGAGGTGTCAGCTAGCACAAATGCTCGGAACAAAGCAATTACCTCGCTGCTTGGAGGAGGCAGCCCTAAAAACAATGCAGCTGAGACAGAGGACGATGAAAGTGATGGGGAGGATAGAGGAGGAGGCACTTCAGGGGTGAGGCGGAGGAGGAGTCAACGTATTTCGCAGCGTATTACGTAAAATGATTTTTATGTGCTTATAAATGTCAGTCTATTATATTAAATGTACACCAAGTAATGTAATCCACATGAAAGAAAGCATTTTGTAGATAGAGATTCTCTACTTAACCGTTTATACAACTTTTGTAGAAAGTTTAACAGAAAAGACAATAAAAAAAAAAAACAAACTAGAAAATGAGATTTATCCCGTATAAAAAGTTATTAATTTTCCTTTGGAATGTACTGTGTGTTATCCTTTTTATTGTTGCCAAGTTTTTATGTAGCTTTATGATTCATGTGTATATATAATTTTATATATCAATAAGAGATAAAGACACGGGTACAAATTAAGAGTATGTGGTTTTACAAGGATATGTTAACCCCTTGGCGCTGGCGGTCGCGGTGCGTCTCATTGCCGGCAATGGAATGTGTGCCGGGAAATCCCAACTCCCGGCGTCAAGGGATTAAAAGCAATAAAAGCAATAATTTCACTAAAGTTCTTTTGTGTAACACTTGGTCTTTTTTCCCCCCAATGTTTTAGTCATTGAGAAGGTCAAAACGAAATTCAGACTCTACGGAGTTGGCAGCACAGATGAATGAAAGTGTTGATGTCATGGATGTCATCGCTATTTGCTGTCCAAAGTACAAAGACCGACCACAAATTGCAAGAGTAGTACAGAAAACCAGCAATGGCTTCAGTGTTCAGTGGATGGCAGGCTCCTACAGTGGCTCCTGGACTGAGGCTAAGCGCCGTGATGGCCGCAAACTGGTGCCTTGGGTAGACACTATTAAAGAGTCAGACATTATTTACAAAAAAATTGCTCTAACGAGTGCTAATAAGCTGACTAATAAAGTTGTGCAGACTTTACGATCGCTGTATGCCGCCAAGGATGGAACTTCCAGCTAATGAATTTGTACATGCAGCCAAATTTACAGGAATTGAAATAACAGAAAAACTTGAAATATCAACTTTCTGGCAAAAAAAAAATCAGTTAAATGAAGAGTAAGAATGGAACCTGGGACGCGGGAAAAAAGAAGGAAATGTTTGGTAAACATTTTTGTGGGAGCTTCCTTCGCTGTTGTGCAGCAGAAACTTCTCAGTTCATTTTTACTCCCACTGTATTATAGTTTAACAAAAAAATTGTTTATATCTTGAAAAAAAAAAACTTTCTGTTTAAAAAAATAAACAAGTGAATGTTGGAAATTAGTCTGTTAATGTTCTTAATAAAGTGTTCTTGGAGTTTAACCTAGCAGCGGATGGCTTTCTTTAGCTTAGCCCAGTTTCCAGGGAAGCATTGTTTTTCCAGGCTGTAAAATGGCAGAATCTCCTGGATATATAATTTATTCTGTTGAAGAAAAAAAAAAAAGAAAAAAAAAGGCAAAAAAAAGCATGCAGTATCTATGACCTATCTGCAGGAGGAGTTTTTGTAAATGTAGATTTTGATGTATTAGGTCACCCTGAAATAATACAAGAAAAGGGATCCCCAGCAAATCTGGTGGAACGAATACTGCAATAAATTTTTTTACTTCTCTTTGTTACTTGTCTGTTTCCATTTGAATTTCTTATTGTAAAGATCTGTTTAAATCCATTTATATTATTTTGCAGTCTTTTATGTAAAATTTACTATATCAGTGGTTTTCAAAACAAGACATAAAATATTGTTTATACAGTTTGTATAGGCTGACTTCTGAATAATTGGTATCCTTTTATTTTTATCCCTTAAAGGGTGTAAACACAAGTTAACTCCAGGGTTTTATTGTATCCTGCAATATTTAGTATTAACTATATGATTTAGCACTGTGCCAAACACATTTTCAAGAGTACATTTTGATATAAAAAGAAACTATAGTTTATTCCTTGTATGCTTCAATTTCTTTCTAATGCTGTCCAAATGGTAATTTATGATAGTTTAAATTTGGGGAGAGCTGAATGACTATTCTGCTTGGGCTAACTGGCCATGTACGCACTTCTCTGGGTTAATATAGAGAGGTTTGTGTCAAGAGGAGACAGCTACCAGTATCTGAGGAGTGAATGGGTATGTGTCTGGGTAATAACGCTACATTCCTTCACAAATGAATTTTTTTAAAAAATGTTTGTATATTAGACTATTTTTTTTACTAATTGAAAAATGTTTTCACATTTTGTAAATTGAAAAAATGCTATTGAAAGCTTTCAGAAGCATTTGCTTCAACTGCGTTGCCACAGCCTTTCATAAGCAGTTTGCCTTCCTAGAGAGTAAGAAGAGCAGCATATTTGCAAACAAAAAATCTAAAACAGCTAAACTTTTTAGGGGACTGTTAAACCCTGCTGTGTTTTCAAATGTATTTATCTAAAACAGGTGTTCCTCAATAAGTAAATCTTTCTTTCTATTATGTTTCTTTTCTTTTGCAAATTTAATTTATGGTAGGAGGCTCTTTTTATGAAACTAGCTTGCAGAATTCTAATACGTTATTCGATTTGTGAGGAATAGTAACAGTGTTCCAAAATATTCTCATGTACAAAAAAAACATTAAACTGAAATGATTAATAACTCCTCAGAATCTAGTTAGTAATTGTTCCTATGGGAAATGCCTTTTTGCTGTTTCACCACTGGAATATTTCTGAACAAATAGTTTAGCACCTTTTTGTTTTCACTGTTAATGGTGTTTTCTTCACTGTACAAAAAGCCATCTTGGGCTAAGATAGGTATTGTTAAAGTAGGGAGAAGTAGAAAAAGCAGAAGTCACTCCTCTGCAGCTCTGGAAGCAGGACATTTTTGTAGCAAACAATGAAATACTATATTTCTCAGGGCCAGGAGCAGCTTTTATAGTGGGAAATTCATACTTTGAGAATGGAGGGGTTGTATGACATGTCACATGTTACTACTAGAAAGAGTTGAAAATACTTCACAAGGAAACTCCCAAATGATAAAACCAAGAATTTCATACAGATGCAGTTTAAAATGAAGTTGTCTGTTAGCCATTTCTGATGCTATTTATATTAAAGCATCTTATTTTTAATAGGTAATACAAATAATTCTTTGTTCATAAACAAATTGTTTCCTGTTCACGTGGTTTTCCCAATAGCAAAGAAGGTTTTTTATTTCAATTTGCTTGGTATTTATTGGAATAAAATTATCAGAAAGAAATTATAATTAATAGAAACCTAAAGTCTAAAGTTGTCTTAGTTGAGAGGATTTGGACCATTACTATATTGTGTGATATTCCAAAGGGCATACATGCTCCTTGGTGGGATCTGTTAGCTATAATACAAACTTAATTGTAGATTATTGAATAAATCGAATAAGATTCTCACTAGCTAAGAGTTGAATTTTCCCCTTCTGTACCACCCAGAGTAATACTTAGTTTTGCCTATCACACACATTCAGATTACTTGCTGTGAGAAAAAAAAAAGGTAGCGGTGTTCCTTTTTTGGGGAACAAATTCCTGTTAGCTGTGTATAAGCATGGGCTGATGATTTTCAGCAGCATGAAGTAGAAAGCCCAAGGTTGCGGCTGTCATCGGTGCAGTGCTCAGCCTCTGAGTAGCAGTCGCAGTTTTACCAACATCAACCACATTACTGGCAACAGCACGTACCAAGATAAGGATTTTTCTATACTAAAAAAATGTTTGTTTGGTTTTTTTAAAAAAAGAAGTGCTGCAGTGCAGTAATTGATACAGTGACAGAATTTTACTCCTTTGTGTTGACATAGCTTTGTAGTATTTTTTCACTGTATGGCTGTAGATTTTTACATACATGACTAATGATTATTGAATTTTTTTATTCTTCTTGCTTTCTCCCTTTGAGTACAGGTTCTGTGCATGGAAACTTGTTGTGGTAGCTTACCTAACAAAGGGACGTTGTCAAGCTTTTAGAATTAACACTAGCCATATTGTACTTTTTAAGAAAACACAGACACTTCCACAATCTAAATAAATAAGAATGAAATTATTATTTTTAATCTTCCACTTCAGTACTGTAAAATTGCAGAATAATTCTTGAGTATTTTCATTATCTGCAGCTATAAAAGATCACAATAGTTTTTGACAAAACTTTAATTATAAATAAGTATTTTTTTAAATGATTCAGTAATACCCTTTTGTATTTTTTTGAGGTTCTTTATTGCTTATATTAACAACTCTAACATGTATAAAGGTAGGCATGGGCAATATTCAGCATAAGTATGTTAGTGAGGTGTGGCCATTGAAAAAGCTATTTAAAATTTTAAAATTTGAGTCAAACTTTAGCCTTACTTTTGCTGTTGTGGTGTCACTAGTAAGAATATTGTTACTGTGGAATAATTAGGTTGTGCTAAACTTTAGCTCTAACATGAAATACCTTGTAGCACTGAAATAGTTCTTCAATGTGTTTGTGGCTCATGACAAAAAAGTTTGTAATCAAGTCTGACTCATCTGGTGCTAGTTAAACAGCAGGATGTTCTGCCTAAATGCAGGTGTTAATGAATGGATCCAGGGTAATGAATGGACCAGTTCAGCTGACCCTTACTGTAAAGCCAGCACGTTTTAACTCCGAGCTCCAGCCGAGCTCCAGACAGACACTAATGGAGTTGAATTGAAAGAAACACCTCATGCTTTTGTTATGTGCCCGACACTCCTGAAGTCTCACGCCCTAGAAGTAGCGAGAGCCCAAGGCACAAGTCCTATATCCTAGTTTGCTTCCACTCACCGAAGAGCCACACCATAATCATACAAGCGTTTCCATATCCCTCAGAGAATTTGTCATCTTATCATTAAAGTACTGAGTTGTAATGGGTGAGTTCTTAATGTAAGTAGTGAGTTTTTAGATTTCATGGTTCCTTGACTAAATATTAAAGTGTTATTGTTATATACAAATAAATTCATAGTATTTTCATATTTCATTTATTTAAAATAAATGTTTTAAGAGTTCAGTTTGGACCCTTCCAAAATGAAGCTTGCAAGTTTTTATCCTAGAATGCGCATACACTTCGTTGATCCCTTTCTCATTGTGCTCACAATGCTCAAAATATGCCTGGGGCACCTGTAAGGCATCCAGGGAATCAATTTTTTGATTATTCTGAGAGAATTCTTGCCAGTCTATGTTCAACCCATCAGACATAACTACATCGTTTCTAGTTTCTACATGATTCAGATGTGGTTTCTCACCTAATTTTGGAGTTCCCTGTATTAGGAAGGAATAGCTTTCATTGGCATGCATGCAACTGCGTACACTGCTTGCAGCTACCCAAGTTGTTACGTGTCTGCTCTGAACATCCTCCTCAAAAAATTCCTTAGCCTGAGGGTTGGTTTGGGGGGAACCGAGGGGGTGGGAGGGGAGAGTTCATCCCGTGTGGAACAGCGCTAGCTCAGGCAACCCAACACCAGCGTGGTGGCTGTGCAAGTGTGTGGTGTGCATTTTGGCAATCGTCTGTCCAGGTGAGGGAGTCTACGACACTGGAGTTGCAAAAGTACGTCACCAAATAACTGACTGTCCCAGTTACAGTTTGTGACACGGAGTGGCACGTATTTCTCATTATTTCAGTGACTATTTAAAGAAATTTGCTTTGACTTCGCAAGAGCTTTTCTCCATCAGTGTATTTAGTGCAACTGTGTTGAAAGGCTCGTATTTCTGTTCTGAAAACAAGTATCCTGCTTCCTAAGAGCTACAATGGTGCTGTAGCTGATTTCCACCCCCACCTCCCCAGGGGATTGATTATTAAACAGGATACTACTTCTGTGTTTGTAATGTAGCCTCTGTCTTTTGGAAGCTGTAGTTACGAGCACTAAACCATGTTGCATGGGGCATCGCTTCAACTGCTAGCTTTGGCTGTAAACTTCACTCCCCCAACATCATTTTTTTTCAGTCAGCTCATTTTCAATGCACTTCCTCCTTTCCTTTCTCCCAAAATAGCTTCTGAATTTGTTTTACCTATCCCTTATTTGCCATTCTCTTCCCAACCACAGAGTGCTACAAAATTTGTTGGAAACAGTCCAAGTCACTACAGTTTATTTTTGAGAAACCATACAGGGGATCATCTGCTTCTCATTTTGACTTCACAAGCACAGGCTGAAGACTTACACTTTCTTTGGGCAACAGCCTTCTTTCTGTCTCTTATTTCATGTGTTTAGTTCTCTTGTTAGGGTTTACGCTTGTACAGAGGTAATACAGAACCTGAACTGCACTTAAATTCCTGTAAGCCAGAAATATATGCGTAGAGGAGAAATTCAATGGGTTTGTGCTTCCTCCTTAGACTAAATGTGCTCTGTGAGCACAGGCAAACAAAGTGTAATGATTCCTTGAGAAAATCCATTCGTTTCAGATTCATGAGAGCTCTTTTGATTCTGAACAGTCCCGTGTGGAGGTGGATTTTCAAATTCAAGGTCAGCCTTGAAGGTCTCCTGTCTCCTGTCCTGAACAGGCTGCCCAGGGAAGTGGTTGAGTCCCCATCCCTGGAGGTATTTAAAAGACGAGTAGATGAGGCGCTTAGGGACATGGTTTAGTGGGTGGTGGTGTTGGGTTGATGGTTGGACTCGATGACCTTAGAGGTCTTTTCCAACCTCAATGATTCTATGATTCTATGATGCATCCCTGCAGTTCTGAATGGTACCACTTCATCTCCACGTACCAATCTGCAGGTCAGATTCATGTAATACCAAGTTCTCTGTGATTTGGATCACTCCTCATCAATTCTTTTTATTTGCTGTCCAAAAGTACTGGTTGGAAAAAAATCGTGATGCACATAGTGGGGTTTTCTAAAAAAATCCAACAGCTGTTATACATTGTATAAAATTCTCAGTTCTGACCAGCTCAGTAGCAGGTTGGAAAACTCAGAATTTTAACAAAAAATTATTTTAGAACTCAGTTTGTCAATATCAGCATCTGTGATGTCTTGATTAAACTTGTGTCCAGTTGTCAGAGATTTCTGGAAAGGCAGAAATTTATTCCTTAAATAATTTATTCCTCCAGCGGGTCTATCTATCTGCTATGTTCTCAAAGTATCAGTGGTATTTTAAAACCAAAACACCGAAAGGAAGGGGGAGGATTCTGTTCTGACCTAGAAAGCAAATTTCTTTTGAAGGTATTGCTCTGCTTGAGAGAGGATTCCTTTCCTTCCCTTCGTACGGAAATCCATGTGAAATAGTTGGGGCAGAAGTTGTCACTAAGTCTGGGTGTTCAGCCTTGACCTCTTCATCCAGACCAAGCTTTCCAGACCAGCCATGTACAGCCTTCTACACACTTACTTCTTCTCTTTGGGCAACTCTGATTAGTACTGGATGCTCCATGGTTAGTGGAATTTTTTCCTACCTTCAATTTTAAATGGTGGCTGAGAAACCCACCCAAACAGGCCACTTCCTTAAATGACACATTAAATATTTTTAGGAGGGTGCACATAGTTGGTCATCGCAAGGTGTGTATTTCTATCAGCAGGCCCTTTTCAACTTTGAGTACTTCCTGAACTTGCCTTCCTTCTATTTGTTGTGTCTTTATGCATCAGAAAAAGAAAAACCCTTCCATTATTTTAGCTTATTTGAAAATATTCAAGTTGAGGATCAGAGTAGTCTATTGATGCCTTACATATAGCTGTGCAGTATGATTTCAAAAGCAAGTTTCAGGGTTGTATTTATTGTGTGGGTAGTAGGTATTAATGAAGATTTTTTCCTTTTTCTTACAAAATTTTACAAATTGTAGTGCAGACTTAGCTTATGTACATGTTCCAATGCCACGCACAATTCTTGAAGCCTGTGTAGGATCTTTAAAGTAGCTTGTTCCACAGCTGAACACACTCTCTTCCATCTTCAGAAGATGTGAGCGTGACTTTGAGGAGCTAGGAAGCCCAAAATGCAACTACCTTTCCTTGAAATATACCTATTTCTCTTTCTTTACTGAGGCAGCATTTTTGGAAATAAAACACAGGTGCCAGCGCTGTGTATCTTAAGCTATCTTTTCACATAATTTGACATCTCTTTAATAGTCCCTTAGTTTAAACATCTCAGCCAGAGCTCTGACAAAGAGACAGGCTTCTGCTGTATGTATACGTAAAGGCAGCCAATGGTAAGTACCATTTTCTTTATTACTCTCCGAGTTCCTTAAAAATCAAGGTTTCATATTAAAGAATAAATATTGTCAAAGTAGTATCTTCTTACTTTTGTAGCTTTGACTTTTCCCTCTTCCTATTTTATTTCTTTAATTTTCTTGGGATTTTTGGTTGGTGGTGGGTGTTGTTTTCAATATCTGTTTTTGTTTTGTGGGTGGTTTTTGTTTTGCATTTTGTTTTGTTTTTTCTTTTTTTAAACTTCCTGGAAGAAAGGGGTTTTTTTGGAAGAAGTTAGTTGTGGGGTTTTTCAGCTTTCTGGTTGGAGCTACCAAAGAAACCAAGGACAAAAACATATATTAGGATGTAAAATGTGTGCAAATGAAGTACAAAACATAGAAAAAATTGTTTCAAAGTCATTCTTATAAAAAGGATATCTAAATTCAAGTTTCTAAGTCTATATATATGATTTAACCCAATAAAATAATCTTATGCTTAAAGGTGTGAAACTTCAGTATCTTTCAGTCAGATGGAAATGTCTCACTACTAGACCTATAAAGGGAATTTAGGTTTCTCTGGGTGAGACTCCAAAAAATTGTTAACTGTGCTTTAGAAAAATGAAAATTGCTGTAGCTTGTCCCACTTGAGCCGTTCTAAAAATTCAACCCTTCTTTTTAAAATACTTTTCCTCCATGTCTCATTTTTCTATTAGGTTATTCTAACTAAGTATGCATGAGATTATATATATATATATATTTTCTATTTCCCACATTTTTCTTCTCTGTATTTCCATATGTATTTTCTTAACTAATTGATATTTCCATCTTTCTGCAGCTGATCTGTTTCATAACGTTCTATTTGGCTTCTGTGCAGAGCCTCTTGGTTTACAAGCAAACAGATAAATCAGAAGTTCCCTCATGAAAACAGGACTGTGTGCTAGTATTAATTTTTCCCTCCCTCCCTCCCTCTGCATCTCTCTCCAGCAGACACTTGGAAAACAGATGGATGCCACCTTCACAGAGTACAGTAAAACGGAATTTGGAGCTAGCCCTTCAGTCCAAGGCTCAGCCAACTGCAAGTTGCCATGCGGCGCTCTCTTGTCTTCCTTTCACAGATGGACAGCGTCTCTGTTAATTTTTCTGGCAGGACCAATGGGATACTTGCTCCGCTGAGGATTGGACTGTTGCTGTTGGTGGCTTTGCCAGAAGTAAGCGTTCCTATTTTGCTTTCATCTTGTAGTTAGTTAGAGCCAGTACACTACCTCTGTCAAGCCTTTCAGAGATCTTCCAAAACTTACTTGCTAGTTTTCCTGCTATAAGTCAGAAGAGGAAGAGGTGTCCCAATTCATCTCAGCATGCCACTATGTTCCTACTAATTCTGGACCTCCCTTTGCTCATGGGATACCAGAGGGAAATCCAATTACATCAGCATTGCTCCAAAAAAAAAGGAATTACTTTGGTTCACAAGAGAATATTTCTACAGATAAGGATTTTTTTCATACAGAGTAGCATTGTTTGCTCCTAAGTCACTACAGTCTTTTTTTGAAGAGAATTTTTTTTGACCTGCTTCCTGCGAAATCATCACCTACTGTTCCCTCCCAACTGTTACATTCTCAGAGAAGAATGATCAACAGGACACCAAAATACTCCAACTAATACAGTATCCAACCTGTTTGTATGTGTTAAAACTGCTCCTCTTGGACTCAGAAGGATGCCTTGGACTTGCATCACTCTGCTGTGTCCATGTTGACTTGAAATCTGTTCTCATGATAGACAGAGGTTATCTCAGTCATCAGGAAGACCATTGTAGCCGCCTACCCTGAGTTAAGGATTTTAAGGAAATTCTAAACTTTTTCGTTAGCAGAGCATTGCTGAGGTGGCTGCATCTCACTTTTCTAAGTAAAAATAGCCCATCTCCATCACACTATTATTTGCTGCTGATGCAGTTCTTGAGACATTGAAGAGTCTTCATGGAATGGCTGGAAATTGAGAATGCCAATATTGTTAGAATAAATACCAGTTTCCTTACACCTGGAGCCAAAATCAGGCAGTACACAAAGTGTTTTAAAACAAGAAACCTTTTCTGTCAACAGCCTGGACAACAGAAGGAAGCTTTCCATGCTTTTCAAGATTCTGACTGCACAGAAACCTGCTCTAGTCTAGTTAGAGAATAACAGAGATGGTGATTTATATCCCTCTCTGTCCACTTATCACTGGGACATTTTCTTCTCTCAAAGTTCCTCAGTGACCTGTGGAAATTCATGGCTGGGGAAGATTGCTAGAGCCGTCTTTTACAGAAGAGATCTTCTGTTAACAGCAGCACAACATTGGATTGTTTTGCATTCAATAAAATTGAAATGACAAGTCACTACTATGAAAACAAAGCAACAAAAAAAAAGGCTACGCTCTTAAGACATTTTGTAAGAGATACGTGCCTCATAGCACAAGACATAAATTCATACATCTTTTTTCATCAAATCCCAGCCATGAAAGGGCCTTTTGCTGCAGAAGGTAAAATACTGTGCAGCTTTCTCCCTCAACTGGGAGGGACGCTCAACTCCTTTGCTGTCAATTTACCATAAGGAACACAACTTTGGGAGGCTGAAAAGTTATCATAGTCTTTCATCTACAGCTTTTTTCAGGTGTGGCCTATGAACCAATACATTGTTGTCTGGAAAACTGCTGTGAGAGAGAGATTGCTATTTCATGGGCATTAAAACTTTTGTTTTTATCTTCAGAGTAGTTTATGGGGAGGGGACTAATGTCTTGTTATTTCTTAGAGAAACAAGCAACCAATTTGAGAATCTATTGACTTTTTTCTAATAGTAAGATCACTTTGAAGAAAATAAAAAACAACAGAAATGACAATCCAAAGCCTGAGTCATATGAAATCACCTCACCTCAGAGTCTACATGGTGAGTAGGAGTCTGGCCATAGACCTTGTGGCATGCTACAGCACCATGTGCGGAGAAGTCTTTGTTTAAGGGTGGTTGTGTTTGAAACTGCTTTCAGCTTAACTTTCCATTTGCAGCCTTTCATTCTAACAAAGTGGTCCTGAAATTGTTGTGACCATCAGCTGTTGCATAAGCAAAATTTTTACTTCAGGTTGGAAATAATTAAAGACAGGCTGTTTATTTTCTTGATACAACAGAACCCTTCACTACTTGGAAAGAACAGCTCTGCTTCCCTCCCATTTGAAAAACAAACAAAAAATCACCTTTATTTGGCGCAACATACAATGACATGGCCATACAATTTCTAAAATATTGCTTTCCTCATTACGTAACACCAAATTTTAACACAGGGCTCACTTGGGGTGTATTGTGGATTTCTCTTGGATGAAGAGGGATGTGACACTTTTGAAGAGAATGCAATGCTGTCTACATGCTTATGAAAGGTAGATGTTACCATAATAGATTCATTTGGGTGTCTTTCTTCCATCCACTTTGGTTCTGCAGTGCTTAGAAATTACATGAGAGAGTGTAAGTGTTATAGAATCATAGAATCATTGAGGTTGGAAAAGACCTCTAGGATCATCGAGTCCAACTGTCAACCCAACACCACCATGCCCGCTAAATCATGTCCCTAAGTGCCTCATCTACACGTCTTTTAAATACCTCCAGGGATGGGGACTCCACCACTTCCCTGGGCAGCCTCTTCCAATGTTTGACCACTCTTTCAGTAAAGAAATTTTTCCTCACATCCAATCTAAACCTCCCCTGGCGCAACTTGAGGCCATTTCCTCTCGTCCTATCACTTGTTACTTGGGAGAAGAGACCGACACCCACCTCGCTACAACCTCCTTTCAGGTAGTTGTGGAGAGCGATAAGGTCTCCCCTCAGCCTCCTTTTCTCCAGGCTAAACAGCCCCAGTTCCCTCAGCCGCTCCTCATAAGACTTGTTCTCCAGACCCCTCACCAGCCTCGTTGCCCTTCTCTGGACACGCTCCAGCACCTCGACGTCCTTCTTGCAGTGAGGGGCCCAAAACTGAACACAGTAGTCGAGGTGCGGCCTCACCAGGGCCGAGTACAGGGGCACAATCACATCCCTCCTCCTGCTGGCCACACTATTTCTGATACAGGCCAGGATGCCATTGGCCTTCTTGGCCACCTGGGCACACTGCCGGCTCATGTTCAGCCGGCTGTCGACCAGCACCCCCAGGTCCTTCTCTGCTGGGCAGCTTTCCAGCCACTCTTCCCCAAGCCTGTAGCGCTGCATGGGGTTGTTGTGGCCGAAGTGCAGGACCCGGCACTTGGCCTTGTTGAACCTCATACAATTGGTCTCAGGCTGTGCTTCTCCCACTCCTAACTGGATTCACTGACATTTATGTAATGCTTGTTAGATACAGGTTATTAAATGGAGTATTTCTGTGCAGGCATTTCCAAATACGGGCCTAGTTATTGCTGATCGTGGTAATGACATTTAATGTTTAATGTAGGGAAGGTGAGAAATGTTTACTTTCTGCTTCCCAGGAGCACTAGCAAATGAGGAAATTGCTGTTACAAGGAAACTTACTTCATATTTTGAGTCTCTGTCTGTTCTTCCTGTGTTGATAGAACATTTCTACATTTGATGTGCAACAGATACAAACCTGTAAACAAAAGCATGAAACAGGTAACTTCTAAATTTTATAACAGGCACATTTAGTGCTGTTGCCAAGTTTTTGGCAAAAGTCTGGAGGGAGGTGGGGAAGAATATGACCGGTACATGAACAAATACAATATATGGTTCATTGGAATTGCTTGTTATTTACTCTTTTTTCCTCTGATAAATTGCATCTTACTGGTTTTTGATCTCCCACTTTTGCTCTTTTTTATTTCCTGCCCTCAGAACTTAGTCTTGCTGGTATCATCATGGGTCCAGAGAATCACTGACCCCAAAGAATCATCAGATGCTTGGAAAACTACCATGTGGAAGTCACATTTACATAAGAACCTGATAAAGAAAATTGCTGTTTTCTTGACTGGCAGAAGGAGGGAGAGGTATTTTGTGAGTCAGGACATCCAAAGACAGAATTCATTGGAGGACAATAGCAGAAGAGAGAATTATAGAGGAAAATTGAGGCTAGAGGAAGATTGCCAAAGGAATATCAGACTGCAGGTGAAGGGGAGAACACACCTGCTGGTCAAACTAAAGGGCAAGAAGGAAATGCACAGGCAGTGGAAGCAGGGACAGGTATCCTGGGAAGAGCGTAGGGACACTGCCTGGTTGTGTAGGGATGGGGTCAGGAAAGCCAAGACGCGGCTGGAGCTGAACTTGGCAAGGGATGCAAGAATAATAAGAAGGGCTTCTATAGGTATAGCCAGAAAAGGAAGCTTCTATAGGTTTCAGCCAGAAAAGGAAGGTCAAAGAAAGTGCACCCCCCCAATGAACACAACTGGCAAACCGGTAACAACAGACGAGGGGAAGGCTGAGGTACTCAGCAACTGTTTTGCCTCAGTCTTCACTGGCAATCTCTCGTCCCACACCTCTCGAGTGGATGGACCTCAAGGCAGCGACTGGGGTAGCAAAGTCCCTCCCACATTAGAGAAGGTCAGGTTCATGACCACCTGAGGAACCTGAACATACATAAGTCTATGGAACCTGACGAGATGCATCCTGGAGTCCTGAGAGAATTGGCTGACGTAGTTGCCAAGTCACTCTGCATGATACTTGAAAAGTCATGGCAGTCAGGTGTAGTCCCTGGACACTGGAAAAAAGGAAACATTGCACCCACTTTTAAACAGGGTAGAAAGGAGGACCCTGGGAACTACTGACCTGTCAGCCTCACCTCTGTGCCTGGGAAGATCATGGAACGGATCCTCCTAGAAGCTATGCTAAGGCACATGGAGGACAGGGAGGTGATTTGAGACAGCCAGCATGGCTTCATCAAGGGCAAGGCCTGCCTGACCAACCTAGTGGCCTTCTATGATGGAGTGACTACCTACAGATGTCGTCTATCTGGAATTCTGCAAGGCCTTTGACATGGTCCCCCACCACATCCTTCTCTCTAAACTGGAGAGGTATGGATTTGATGGGTGGACTGTCCACTGGATGAGGAATTGGTTAGATGGTCACATCCAGAGGGTAGTGGTCAACGGCTCAATGTTCAGATGGAGGTTGGTGACAAGCGGCGTCCCGCAGGGGTCTGTATTGGTACCGGTACTGTTTAATATCTTCATCAATGACATAGACAGTGGGATCAAGGGCACCCTCAGCAAGTTTGCAGATGACACCAAGCTGAGTGGTGCTGTCGACATGCCAGAGGGACGGGATGCCATCCAGAGGGACCTGGACAAGCTGGAGAAGTGGGCCCATGTGAACCTCATGAGGTCCAACAAGGCCAAGTGCAAGGTCCTGCACCTGGGTCGGGGCAACCCCTGGTATGAATACAGGCTGGGGGATGAAGGGATTGAGAGCAGCCCTGCCGAGAAGGACTTGGGGGTACTGGTGGATGAAAAGCTGGACATGAGCCAGCAATGTGCGCTCGCAGCCCAGAAGGCCAATCGCGTCCTGGGCTGCGTCCAAAGAAGCGTGGCCAGCAGGTCGAGGGAGGGGATTCTGCCCCTCTGCTCTGCTCTGGTGAGACCCCACCTGGAGTACTGCGTCCAGCTGTGGAGTTCTCAGCATAAGAAAGACACGGACCTGTTGGACCAGGTCCAGAGGAGGGCCACGAAAATGATCAGGGGGATGGAACACCTCTCCTGTGAGAGGTGTTGGGTGTCTCTCCCAACTGAGAGTTGGGGTTGTTCAGCCTGGAGAAGAGAAGGCTTTGGGGAGACCTTCTTGCAGCCTTTCAGTAGTTAAAGGGGACTTGTAAGAAAGACCAGGACAGACTTTTTAGCAGGGCCTGTTGCGACAGGACAAGGGGGAATGGCTTTAAACTAAAGGGGGGTAGATTTAGACTAGACATAAGGAAGAAATTTTTTACGCTGAGGGTGGTGAAGCACTGTCACAGGTTGCCCAGAGAGGTGGTGGATGCCCGGTCCCTGGAAACATTCCAGGTCAGGACTGTCGTGGTTTAATCTCAGTCAGCAATTAAGCACCACGCAGCCGCTCGCTCACTCCCCCCCACCCGGTGGGATGGGGGAGAGAATTGGAAGAGCACAAGTTAGAAAGACTCGTGGGTTGAGATAAAAACAGTTTAATAATTGAAATAAAATGATAATAATAATAATAATAATGATACACAAAGCAAGTGATGCACAGTACAATTGCTCACCACCCGCCGACCGATGCCCAGCCAGTCCCCGAGCAGTGGCCCCCCCCCCAGCTTTCCCCAGTTGATGTACTGCGCATGACGTCACATGGTATGGAATGTCCCTTTGGCCAGTTTGGCTGTGCCCCCTCCCAGCTTCTTGTGCACCTTCAGCCTTCTCAGTCAGTAGAGCATGGGAAGCTGAAAAGTCCTTGGCTAGTGTAAGCATTACCTAGCAACAACTAAAACACCGGTGTGTTATCAACTTTGTTCTCATCCTAAATCCAAAACACTGTACCAGCTACTAGAAAAGAAATTAACTCTATCCCTGCCGAAACCAGGACAAGGTTGGACGGGGCTCTGAGCAACCTGATCTAGTTGAAAATGTCCCTGGTCATTGCAGGGGGGTTGGACTAGATGACCTTCAGAGGTCCCTTCCAACCCAAACTATTCTATGATTCTATTCTATGACCTAAAGAGGCAAGAGGCTATGACCAAAAAAAAAGGGATGGCAAATACAAGGCAGACTTCAAAACAAAATTAGCAGAGAGGTGGTGAGCTGGATAAAGAAGGAAAATGGTATTTACCAACTTCCTCCTCTTCCAAAGTTTCAGCTTCTATAGTTTTGTTTTTGTGGAGAGTCAAGCCTTCAAATTTTAACACGAGCATTAACTTCTATTTCAACTCTGCAAGAGAGACTTTGATCCTGATAAGTTAATATAATAATAAGGCAACTAAATTGTAAAGCAGGTGGGATTTGTAAATACATATACAGTTGCATTTTGACTATAAATCCTTACTGGGACTTTAGAGAAAAAACATATTTTAAAATTTTTTTCTAAAAGGCTGCAATGATTTTAGGAGTTAAATTAACGGGTTTTGACTTGTTTGATCCTCGTAGCTTCTATGACAGCAGACACCTCCTGGAGGTATTTCTTAATGTGTATTTCAAAATTTCATTTAGAGATTGGCAGAGCTAAAAGGACTACCTGCTTCTCTCAGAAAAAGACATACTGAAAAGTTTCACCTCTGGCCCTAAAAAGGAAAGCATCATGAAAGAAGAGAAAGTGCAAAAAACCCCTCGAGTCAGTGGAAGCAGCAGGGTTAAGAGCGAGCCCTCGATGACCCTGTTCCTATGCATCGGAGTGTTTTTTCATCCTGCTGTGACTCTGCAGGTGTGCAGCTCTGCCCAGGCGCCCGCTTCCCTCGCATCTTCGGCACCGCCTAAGTTTAGCATTGACCTCGTGGCTGGGAGGTCTTTGAACTGCCTCTCTGCCCTTGTCTTAGTGATTTGTGATGCTACGGATCAGCAGGCAGATAAAGAAAAGATGTCCTTCACCACTGTTAAAATTAAATGAACTGCTCATTTGCATTTTTTCTTCCTTTAGCACCAGGAGATACATTGCTTGAAGAAACGGATGGATGAGCCACCTTACTCCTGCAACCCCTCAGTAAGGAATGATCCTTACTTTTGTTTATATCCGACTGCTGCACCACCCCAAACAGTATTAAGGAGTAAGATACGTGATGAAAGCGTGTAAAGGTCCTTCAAACACCCTTTTTATAAACAGCATTCTTACACCTTGTTTCTGCAATTCCCCCCCCCCCCCAGCAGCTTACCTGAACATTTTCATCCTCAGCCATCTACTGTCAAGGTCTGGATGCTTTACAAACACGTTTCATTTACAAACAAGTAAAGCCCCTTCAGGGGAGCAGGTACGCTGTCGTGGTAACCTGTGTAACTCAACTGCTAGCAAACCACCACGTTTGTTATCTCCAAGCCTGTCTGGAGAGTGGTTTTTAAATTATTATTTTTAGTATGTTTGTGCATCGTAGCACATCCATTAACATTTAATGACTGTGATGCTGTAACTACCATCCCAAACAAAGGCCGAGTATGATACAGTTTTCACAAGCCTTTTAGGACAAGGTTTATGAGTCACTGCCTTGTCCCTGACTGCTTTCTCTTCCTTCTCACAGCTGGCTGTGATCATAAGGAGACTTTCATACTTGGTTAAAACAGGATTTTTCAGGGTTTTTTTCCACCAGGAACAGAAGGTACTTACTGATGATTTCTTTGCTGCCCCCTTGGAGAAAGACAGCTTGAGCCTTTGAGTGAAGTCACAGTTTCATGCTTTGGACTGGCTCTTTGAAGGTACTTGCCCTTTTCATTTGGAGATGATCACTCCCAGTACCATGTTTTGCACTCTGGCCACTCCTGTGGGACAAGCTGTGCCGATTCTGAGGACTGCTAAGAACACATAGCCAGTTTTGACCTCTGAGCCTACAGAAACTGTCAATTCTATCCTGATACACGTGTAATCCTGTAGCAGGCTTTCTTTGAACCGTATTTCTTTATTTTTGCCAAGATGCAGCTTCACTCAGAAACATGTAAATTTTTTTTTCTTTAAACTATTACAGTATTGGGTGACAGTAATTAACCACTGGAACTTAACACACTTTTGACTTCCATGAAAAATGCAAATTTCTTCACTACAAAAATAAAAAAATACTGCTGTTGGGAAAGAGTCACCACAGCTGCATTTGTTCAGGCTACTACAACTAGTTGACAGCCACTGACCATATGGGAGTTCTTTCTACAAACATCTGGGGGCTGCTAGAAGAGCTCTAACACAACACCATTATGTAGATGGATGAACAGCGATATTTTTCTTTACCTTGGTAAGTACTTGTCCTTAGTGTCTTATACTGGTGTCTGATTTTTCTAACAAAAGTCTGTATATCATTTATTGCTGCCTGACTACTTGTACCTCTTTTTATCAGTCATTCAAACTCTAAGATTTCTCTAAACTACTGTACAAGTAAGCTGGGTTTAAAATACAAGGGTGGTGCACGTGCACATGTACAGTCACAGTGGTACACAGCAATAACGGTGCTCTGCGTGTAAATCACTTTACAGCAGAAACTAATAAACTCACGTTTATTAAATCAGTTTATCACAGTTGTAAGTTACAAAAATAACTTCATCCATAATGATGTTAAATATTAAATACAAAGGTAAAACAGTTGTGCAGCGCTCTTAAAATAGGATAAAACTTTTTAGGTATTTGAGAGGGGCAAAGTAGCCCCTTCTTGTTTAAGACTGTTGGTCTGCATTTACCAACTCTATTTAGTTCTTGTTGACTTGAAGACATATGAAAAGCAAACTACACGTTACAGAATTGAATTTCATCTAGGTAAGACTGAAAGCAGTGAGAGTTTCTGTGCTGTTGAAGAAGAAAACTAATGCAAGCCTCAATCCATTCACTGCCCAGCAGCTGAGAAATTTTGTTCACTCGTCTTCCACATCTGCTACCATAGCCTCAATTGCATTCCAGTCCAGTTTGCTGAGGATACTTCCTGTGCTTTCAGAAACACCATCAGTGTCAATAATGCCGGGAGGAGAGAAACTCACAGGCTGCAGTGCAGAGGCCTATTGGAGGAAAAGAAGATGAGCTGAATCATTGCGTATCATTCATGGACAAGACCTCTATGCAGCCAGTAGAAATGATCCCACTCTTTTCAAACATGTCCTAATCAAGTTATGTATCTGATTATTCTGCAGCAAATGCAATTTATTTTCCTGTTTATGCACTCCACTAGTGTCTGTTGCCTGGACAGACAACATGCCTCTACAGTTACAAAGAACATTCATTTTCAAGGCTCACAAGAATGACCTTGCTTGTAAACACAAAATGTCGTTCTGTTGACTCACCATCATTTATGTCCCTCTGCATCTATCCCACCCACACGTTTTGAATAGAGAACCAGGTTTTAAATAAAGCAGAAGTAAACAAAGTGTTAAATGGCAGGTATCAAATAATTCCTAGAATAAGCAGACATCCTACCTGAAACAAGGAGTCATGAGTATCCTGAAGTATTCTTTGGATATCATCAGGCACAGTCCAAGGACTTACTATGTCTCGATCAGTCTCTTGATCAACACCTTCTGTCTGAACTGCAGCGGCAACATGTGGAGGCTTTTGTTTTGATGTTCTGCTGACTCTGTACTCAGCAGCTGAGGAGAAAACAAGCCAACCATAGCACTGTAACATTTCTTGCTGTTTTCTTCTGAATGTCTTGAAACTTCTCCAAGAACAGAAGCTCCAAGTTCTAAGAATTGAAGTTGTATGTAAACACAGCATGCCCTGTTACCTTGAACTGATGTGGGGTTACAGCGAGAAAATGCTGCTGGTCCCTTCCAGCCTCATGCTCTGAACTGTCTTCCCAGCTCAGAACACGAAGTGGAACAGGACTATGCACGGTGCCTACAGCATCCAGGTCCTGTAGTGCAGTCCCCAGAAAGGGACGTTGCTACATTATTTGATAGAGGAATAAAACTATATAAATCCTGGATTTGTGCCTCTTAAAAGACACGGAACTTTAGTGAAACCCTTAGCAGTGATGGGACATACTGGAGAAACAGATACAAGAAGGTGATGTGAAATCAGAGAAAGATCAACCTGTATTTAGAGTTTAGAAAGAGAATGTATGGAAAGGAGGTGGAGAATGACTTTTCACACATGTAGAGGTGAGTGAGTGATTCAGGAAAAATGCCTATCTGCTTACTATTGCTTCTCTCCCTTTCCTGCATTGCCAACTCAAATTGACATTTGGCTAGACAAATAGGATCTCTGTTATGCCACTAGTATAATTCTGGTGTAAGGGAGAATGGAATCAACCCACAGTATTTCCTAAGTTTCAGACTGATTCCCTCCTCAATCTTTTTCTGTCTGATCAGAAATTCTGCTCTTGGAATCAAGTCCTGCATCTGTTAAAGAATTTGATTAGGAGAAAACATTTACGTGAGGAAACTTTTGTGGATCCAGACCTACACAGATAGGCAGAGGGGAAAAAAGATCACTAAAATAATTAAAAAAAAAGTTCAGTCATAAATTTTTACACTCTAACATTATGACAAAATAGTATCTTAAATAGTGTACAGAGGGATAACAAAGACAATTCCTGCTTTAAAGAGCTCAGAAAGTCAGCAGCATAGAAAGTAAAGAAGAGGCACAATACTTGTGTACTGTACCGCTAACTAACTCTCTGTGGGTTTCAGCTGAAAGACAGACTCAAGTCCTCTATCCCTCATGACTTCATAATGCCTGTCTCAGGAAATCACTGAAATCTAGCACATTTGCTTCAGTAATCTTGGAACTGCCGTCTGGCTAAAACCATTCAGGAGGTAAACAGAGGTGATTGATTAAAATATTTCACAAGTTTCTAATGAAAAGGATTTTTATGTGGGGGAAAAATGATTTCTATTCTTCTAAACTAATGCTGTATCTGAGGCCTGTGTTGCACAAATTCTACCCAGGATGTAGTCTGAAATGTGTTCTGTGTGTCTTATTCTTCCCCTGTATTATGTAGGTGAACAACACTATGTCATCGCTCTTTGTAACTTACAGTGTCTAGAATTAACAGGACAGCTTGCAGCATTTCTCATTCTTCCTCTGGAAGTACTTTTCTGTAGGAGCATACAGGCATTTCCTGGAAAGACAATAATAAGATAATAATACCAATTCCCTGGTATTTCCTCTGTTAAGCGCAGTAGACCAAAACTACTCAAAAGATGCTTCAAAATTTTCATCTGCGAGCTTGCTTCCTGGATTACACAGTACTCTTGCTATGGCAAATTAAGCTACTTTGGGTTTAGAAACAGATTATAAGGAAAGGTAACTCTCATCATTTAACGGGCCAGTGACAGCACAGTTGCAAAAGCCTCAGGATAGGAAACCTCCAGGATTGTGAGTCTGGCTTTCTACATAGGTATTAAAGCTCCTCCCTCCCAAAATCCAGTTGTAACTTGAAGATTATCTTCAGTATGTGCCTTCATTAAGAAAGTTCTGTTCTTACCCCTGGACTGTGTTAAACCAAGAGTTGGGGTGAAACGGTGTACTTTTTGACCAAAGCTGGGTTTGGCAGCAATTCTGCTCCTTTCTGACAGAATAGGACTGTTCGGATGCCCTCTATAACAAGAAAAAAACAAAACAACAAGAAAGCCCAAATACTTACCACTGTCTACCATATACCATTCCTCCACACAACTTAGACCTAACATGGCTTATTCAGATGAGGCAAAAAGGCCACAGAAATCCCCTGCAGCCCACTTAGCTGACGATCAGCATCACACGCTGCTTGTGGGGCCAACAAGCCTCACCAGAACTGCTGGCAATCACAGTGAAGACATATCACATTTGCTTTACAAAGAGACAGTTTAGGTCCAACAAAATTTATTAGTTAGAAGTTACTGCCACTCCTAAGGTGGCTTCCTGCATGACATTCCTTAGTGCTTCTGATTCTGGTAGGGCTGACGTACTTAAACTGCCCTTGGATACCACCAGCAGGCTCGGTACAGCACTGACTACATTCAGTTTAATGCTCTATCCTGGAACTTTATCTATTAAAAAGAGATGCAGAAATATTTAAGTCTGGAAGTTACAGGATTATCTGATGTACACAGTCACTCCTATTATTCTGGAAAACATAAAGTTGTATGTAGAAGAAGAAAAAGTATACTGCAATATACACCTGGATTACATAGACACGCATGTGACATTAAGGCCATCAAGTAGAATAAATTCACCAATTTATAATACTCAAATATCATCATCTCCTCAAAAAGCAATAAGCACTGAAGTGCAAAAGAAAGAACAAGTAAAATCCTAGGTAATGAAAAAAATTAGAAAGGGAGAGAGTAAATCTAGTTTGCTAAACTCTAATTTAAGTAGTCTATATGCATGCACAATAGTATTTTTATTTGCTTCTTGATCATTACTAGATGCTCTTCAGATCATTAACTATGCTGCTGGCTATAGTCCGGTGGAATTGCTGTTGAGTGGAATGGGATAGGACATTGACTACACCTCTGACTCTAGAGTTGGCTTGTTCTGTGCTCTGAAAGGCATTTTAAGGCTCCCTCCAAGATTTGCACTAATGGTTCTAAGACGACTGCTACAGGAGCTGAAGATCTGATCCAGACAAAGTGTATCTTTGATTCTGCCAGAATATAAAGCTTCTCTCAAGCTAATCCTATACCAACTAGCTACAAATTGCAGACAAATTTCAAGTGTGGTAAAGACACCAATAAATCAGATCAGGGTTAATGCTTAAAGTTGTTACCCTTTAGTAGATGCCATACGCCTTTTTCTGTACTCTTGATGTGATCTTGTCCTGGACAATGCTCTATGTTCATCTGCAGGTAACAGCACTGTTTCAGATAACATTTCATTCATCAGAGAAAGTGCTTGTGATATTCTCATACTGTGATGTTCAGATAACAGGGCTCTATGGAGAAATAATATTACATATTAACTCATGCTATCACTCATTTAATTGCAGCTGGCTTGTGAGTCTTGTAAGGCTACATGGTAACCAGGATAGAAGAACATATTTTTGCAATTTCAGAGAAGATATACTAACCCTTTTAAGATCATTAGCAAAAAGCTAAAACATTTACTAACGATAGGTTTGACAGAATGAATGAGTCAATGTCGGGAATGAAAAAATGATATTTAAAATGTGAAAAATACAGTCAAAGGATGAAACATGTTCAGAGTTGTCCTAAATGGTAAAGCAAACATGAATTATTTAAGCTTTTGGTTGAAATGCCATTCATATCTGAAGTTTCATAGACAAGGTAGTTAAAACTACCTCTTCCTTAAGACTGGAAGATTAATATATAAATAAGAATACCACGAGTTACATTTATAGCAACTTACTTGTCTTTTTCTTCTTTCTTCTTCTGGAATAATTTAATATCCTTTGAAGTAAGACTACAATGCTGTGCAAGAAAATATAATAACCATTAACTTATTCTGTATTGTGGTCTCATTCCAATCTCTCACTCTCAAAACATGTACCTATTTGACTTGAAAGTTACTGTTTAAGACACTCTCCAGAATGATAAACAATATGAAAGCATATGGCCCTACCAGGAAATTCAGATAAGATTGTCTCTATAAACTTCCAGTCTCTAAAAATATACTGAAAGCTTGCAGTCACACCTTCCATAGCTCCTATGCTTAAAACACCAACATTCCTAAGGAGATGTCTTCACTGTCAAGCTCAATGTTTCAGATGGCCTCACCTTCAGTTTCCTAAAAATCAGTGACATTCCTAACAATAACTAATCTAAAAAACAGGGCAAGGTTGCACTTTGGCCTGTGTTTGCTAAAGTACAATTTGAATTTTTTAATGCTTTCTTCTAAAAAAAAAAAAAAACAAACCAAAAAACCAAAACCAAAAGCTGAGAATCCCTCCATCTAATGATTTCAGGATAAAAGCCTATAACAAAAGCATCAAGTATGTATTTATGGGTTGGTAATACAGGAAAGAGAAAGAGGAGCAGGACCCATTTTTTCTGAATCACTTCTCTCTACACACGTGCAAAAGAGCAGCCGGGTTCAACTCTGACAGACTGTTTAAAACCAGGAGAAATACTGTATTTCATAGATGAGAGCTGTTACTCTTTCTAAAAGTGAATACAAGTGAATTATTTAGTAACAGGAAACTTTTGTGTGTTACATGTTTGTTGCTTGGGAGTTAGAACCAGTAGAGCTTCAGCATGAAAGAACTTACACCACACCCTGCATTCAACTGATGAGTAAAAAGTATAGGGATACATTTGCTGTTGCTACGTCTCATCTCCTGTAACACTGGAGCTTCCCCTGAGCCAGCAGTGTCTTTTCAGGTCCTGAAGGTATCCAGGTGACAAATGCATATTTTAAGACTTAACACGGATTACTCCTGAACTACTTTTGTACCTTTTTTTTTTCCCTTCAGTTATTTCCAGCACAGTGCAGATCAGAAGAGATTTATCAGGCCATAAACGTGCTTTTACTAATTAAACTTAAAATTAAAAAAATTCTGGGAGGCAAGGGGTTGTTTGCTGAGCCTGTATTGAAACCAGCTTTCAACAAAAAAATGCATCAGATACTCGAGATATATGCCATATTCTAACATCTCTGCTGACCCTCTGTAATTGCATACACTTCTGTGTGTGTGAATGAGAAGGATGGCTGCCCTCAGTATCCCATCGCGTTTGTAAAAGATGTTGGCATCTGAACTCTGCTTTTTAAATTCACTGGGTGTCCTTGGGAGGTGCGGGGGAAGATGTAAAGATGTGTTTACATCTTGTTTCAACTTCTGTAGTTATCACTCCCTAACAAAATACAGCTTTTACCAGTGAATGTTACAGCTATATCCATTACAGTAAGGGGACTATAATTCCTGAATCTAGAGCTGGGGGAACGGTCGTAATTGCCACCTGCAGCCAATTGTCATTACTGCAGCCTGTGAAGAACACTGGTATATTTGCTTACTGATCACTTCTGACACAACTATGGCCAGTTCCAATTAAGTAAAATTATACATATAAAAAACCAACATTAAAATAGGAAAAAAAAAATCACCAACAGCCTTTATATTATCTAACCTGAACAATCAACAAAACAGCTGTACAATACGTAACAGTTACTCTTCAAGATACCCGTTATTCTTACCACATTCTTTCTTAGATTGAATGGATTATGCTCTTTCTGTCTTTGTTCATCCAGTTTCTTCACATATTCTCTCATTCTTTCCTTTTGCTTTCTTTTCATCCACGCTTGTATCTCCTTCTTCTCCTTTTCTGTTTTTTGAGAATGTCCAGCAGCAGAGTCATGAACCCTGAGAGCAGATGTAAATGGGAAATAATCTAGCACATCCTTTAAATTGCCAACAATGGCAGCTACACATGACATAATAAAAATACTGCAATCCCTTTAAAATTCTGACTCAGCTGAAAGCATAAGTAATGAACAACAGAGAAATTTTCTTCTGCAAAATTTTATTTCATAAAATCCTGGCACACATTTCCAAGACGTTTCCTAAAATTTTTCTTCTATTTGTCAAGTACATTCAGATAATAGGACCAACGCTTTAAATGTGGGCCATTTGTTATTGTCTTTATAGGATAACTGGCACAGAAAAAAGTGCAAATAATTTTGCTTTAATCTTCCATTTTTAAGTGTGTATCATATAAATATCTAAAAAGAAAAAAAGACCAGTGAGATTCTATCATACTTTTTGTTCCTCCTCCTCAACCTATGAGCTCCTTCACAAGTCTATCTGTACAAAGTAATTTTAAAAACACTAACTCAGAATACTAACAACAGAAAAATACAGCCAATAAGAAATGCTAACATAACTTCATCCTCAGAGTTCTTCAGAAATAGTTACTAATTCACCTTGCAGTAGTCTTTAAAGTAAGCAGCTGGGTAATAAATATTTTCTTCACTGTAAAACTAAAAGCACTGACCTAAAAATTAAATATGAGATTTTCCAAGAGAAGTGTTTCAATTTTAAATGCCTCATTTTTTGCAGCCCATTTTGAAACTCCCCTCATTTTCATGACTGGCAGGCACTAATAATTCCAGAATCAACAGAAGATGAGAGTGTAACAAAATAAGATATCTCTAGTAGCTGCAGTTCAACTGAAAGCTTATGGATTGAAGCATTAAAACCCTCAAGGGATTCAAGAACTTTGACATGTTTGAAAGTGATTTACTTTATGGCAAAGGGAAGTGTCACTATCAGAAGTATTCAGAGTCTTATGTGAAATTAAGTACATGAAACTGAGTTGTCTTTTGGTCTTTGGTCAGGTTTGCTTAAATACTACTTGAATACCTTTCTGAAGTTTTCAGTAATTTTGAGAATATTCACATAATTGCACAAAACAGTCCAGCTAGCAACGTTTATATGTTGATGTAGTCACTATTAATGTGTTTGGAATTCTCAAAGGATCGCAAGGATGTTATGATCTGTGCAGATTTAGATTTGAAGCTCTTGAGCTCCTTTTACAATTCAAATAAGCGTTAGAACAAGTAAACCTGAGCACTACACTAGAACATCCTGAAACAGGTATCTTAAACTGGTGTGAACTGTTGCACCAACGCAACAGATTGGCATCCTAAACAGCTGTATTTTTGCCTTGTAAGCAACTGATATCACAAACAAGAGTAGCAAACAGCTGTAATTTCAACCTATCTCAGGAAAGAACACAGCTGATTTTATAACTGACAGTTAGGAAGGTGTAGACATCTCCAGCAGGGAGGAAAGCATGACAAGCTGCAGTCTGGGGCTGGTAGCTTCCGAAGCTGCTTTGCCACTATCAGGAAATGTCTATTTTGTCTTTCAGTACTGCTTAAAAGGCTCCAGTTCCCTTGGCTGAATGGTATCTGCTGTATATATAGAGTTGTGCTCCAGCCTATACCTGGTAGAAGAATGAACAAGCAAGTAGGAAGAAAATAATTTTAAAAACAAAATAGTAAAAGCCAATTAGCACATTTGACAATAATGGCCAGTAAAATAGTGGCTGTTAAACAATTCTAATACTAGTCCCATCAACATCAACTCAAACCACATGCTTGCTTCCATTGTTTACACGGTGTGAGCTATAAGAAGAATAACCAGTGTCAAAATGATTTAACTAACACATAATAAAAAACAGCCATGGTATTACCTAGAGATTTTCTTAGCTTGTATTTTTGTAAAGCCCAGCTCCAATGGAGAGACATCACCTTCTACTACAAGGTCACGAACGATGTCAGTAACACCACTCAGACCAGTAATTTGCAGAGGATCTTCTAAAGAGCTTAAAGGTAGACAGGGGAAAAAAAATGTTACTAATTTGAAGTAGAACATGCCTGTAAGAACAACAAGCTAAAATCCTTCCTCTTACGCTTAAAACAAGAGTATTCAGGTTGTTTTACCAGAAGCCTTTGGACTGAATTTTCTTTCCCCTACATCTCACTGTGTTAGTGCACACAAGCAATACCTGGATAATGTGTGTAGATGCACCATCTTTAAAAAGTTACCAGCCATCACCTTAGCTTCACTGTCGTCATGTACACTTTAGCCAACTTTGTAGCTCCCCAGCGTCAATGGGACAGAATGAGTGAGACCTGACTAACATCAGGGGTATTGCAGCAAAGAGGTCTTTGAATAAACCATCCAGAAATATGGCCCCATCCAGAGCTGAACTGCCTGAGCTCCAATGGGGTGTGTGAGCATGGCTGACCCAGAAGAGGCTGAGCCTGGCAGCCTAGAAGGTCAGGAGTACCCACAGGGTTTGTACTGCTGCCCATGCTGAGACAAGGCTGTGGGATGCTAGCGGTTTCAGGAACCCCAACTCTCAATGACCTTCTGAGCAAGTATCAGTGTGAGAGAGGGAATAGTTTTACCTAAACTCTGCCCATTTCTTTCCTCTCTTTTAATCAGTTGCTCTCAATAAAAAACAAATCTCACACAGATTACAAGCTACAGTTGCTTCAAGTTACTCCTTTGGGTAAAAATCACCATTTGCTGAAGTTTATTGCCTCACACCCATCCTCAAGGTTATGTAGTCACTCCCTAATCTACTTCAGTCACAACAAGCAGTTTCACTTAAAATGCTTTAAAAATAAACTAAACCATTCAGTTTACTGCTATGCTTCAAGCAAAAGAATAAGGGTGGGTAACTGAGCAGAATGACCAGAAAGAAAGGGAAGGCAGCTACTGTTTTCAACTGCACAACTGGATCCAGAAGAGCAACAGCAGTTAACAGTAAAAACTATGTATGTCAGACCATTTTATTTAATGCATAAGATCATTCCAGTTTTGAAATCTTCAGTCTGTTGCTTTACGCTGTTCATATGGTAACACTTCAAAAACTTTCTGGTGATAGCTGGCCTCAGTAGATGGCTACCAGCAGCAGTTACCTGTACTTGTTCAAAAACAGTGTTTTGCAAATAGGAGAAATAACAAATGCACATAGACAATAGCAGCATCTACATTAACAGCTCTGTTACTTGTAACTAGAAAGCAACTTTGAATGCTTCTGCAGCTTTTGTATGAAGTAAATCTAACAGGCACTACCAAAGTCAGAATAAATGCCTGAAGTTAACTAATAAAAGGGCTTTCATTCAGTTTGAAAATGAATGCCTAGATTTTTATGTGATAGTTCCACCTTGACAATCCCCTTTTTGGTAGGAGTTTAAAGTAAATGAATTTTCAACAAAACCAACTTCAAAATACATACCTATCACATAGATCTCCGCATACATGAAAGCCTGAAACAGAAACAGTCTTTGTTAATAAAAGCCTTGCACTTGTACACAAACTAACACCACATACGTTAAACAGCCTATGGAATAAAATACAGAAATATATCAACCTGAATATGTTGACACTAAAAATAAATGAATATTCTACATAGCCTTAATGACCTGTGAGACAGCATGTCATCAACTGCCAAGTTAATACAAAGCCTTCAGAGAACATTAACTAACAGCTGCCTGACTGACATGGATAGTTTTGCTAGGAAGACGAGATCATTGTTGTCAGTTTTCTGCCATGATCAAACTAAGCTTATCAGTTCCAACTAACTGGAAATTATATACTCCAATTAACTATACAGTGTTTTATGGAAAATTAACATTTGAAGAAGCCAGGCTACGAACTCCTGGAATTCAGGAAATGCAGCTGAAGAGCAGTATGGATGTCTTGGAAGGAAAAGCACTGTTATCGTTCCTAAGCTAAACTGTACTTTCAAATAATTATAGTTCCAACTTAGTATCACTTATAGTTTTCTTAGCTTGCAAGTAACAAGTTTATACTTAAAGAGAAAACTGTAAGTATATTAATGTTTGTAAAATTCATCTGGATATGCATGCCATTTGAGATTCACTTCTGCTGTATGCAGATATAGGAACCATGTTTTAACACATTTTTAGCTAGATTGCTGCAAATGTAACTGTCAAATGCATGTTCACCTGTACAAAGTATACACCATTTTTAGAAGCTTGAATGCAAGCAATATGCAGACAAAATAAGACACTCTACATTTCTAAACACAGGCAATAGGTTGCTTGCATAGTGATTTTTCCTCCTCCTTTTAATGCTACTGCAGTCTTCATAATTGCAAAAATACTGTCAGTTTGCAAAATGAAATGAGACCTCATAAAATAATGTTTTAGGACACAGCCAGTAGTTACTGTATAGTGATATAAAACAATTTATATTGCTGATGTGGGCTGGATTTAATTGAAATCTCACCTCTCGAGAACACAGAAGGATGACAGAGATAATAAAGACAGCTTTGGGAGGAAGCCATGAGTGTTCTGTGGCACTGTGCCTATTTATAGTCACGTTCACTTAACTAAATAATTACAAATCACAGCACAGTGGTGGGTTTCAGAAATAGACCCAAAGATAGTAATTTTCCTTCAATAATGATGAATTTGACTGCAAGTATAATTCACTGCTGAACTGTTTTCAAAGCTTAGTGATACTGTTCCGTCATGTAACATATAAACTCATTACCAATGCACATCCATGAAGCCATTCTAAATAATGCAATCTAGAAAGACTGACAACTGACTTTTATGAGCTCATTGGCATTACGTAACCTTCTGTATAACAGCAATGAGAAAGTATTACACCAGGAAGAAAAGGTTTACTTATTTTTAAAAGGAGAAAAAGGGAAAAATAAACATTAAAGATTATACCAGAAGATGACTTTATGCCACTGGGAAAGTTAGAAGCAGAGGCTGCTGAGGCAGGAGAGTGTACTTCCAATGTAGTATAACTGGGTACAGGATATTCCAAGTTTAAGCCCTCCTTTTCATGATCTGTAACATCTTCAAAAATCATGCCCCTCAAATAATGTTCTGATTCTGTGAAAAAATAATAAATATAGTAATTAGTGTAGGCCAATGAAAAAAACCCCACAATGCAAAAACTATCACTCATATATATAGGTTTATCTGTCAAACCTAGAACAACCTGAACCTAGATCAGTTGTGCCTCCCTATGAAAGGGTACTACCAGAGCTGTGATGTATGTACCAGTCCTGTAATTGTTGCCATGGTTTAACCTCAGACTTAACCTGAGACTCAACCTCAGGTTGAGTAACCTCAGTTAACCTGAGACTTAACCTCAGGTTTAACCTGAGACTCTTCATCTGAGGGTCATGCGTTCAAGCCCCACGTTGGGTGCCAAAAAGGACTGTCGTGGTTTAACCTCAGTTGGCAACTGAGCACCACACAGCTGCTTGCTCACTCCCCCCCGCGGTGGGATGGGGGAGAGAACTGGAAGAGTAGAAGTGAGAAAAACTCATGGGTTGAGATAAAAACAGTTTAAGGATTGAAATAAAATAATAACAACAACAATAATAATAATATTGTAATAATAATACTATACAAAGCAAGTGATGTACAATGCAATTGCTCACCACCCGCCAACCGATGCCCAGCCAGTCCCCGAGCAGCGCCCCCCCCCAGCTTTCCCCCAGTTTATGTACTGAGCATGACATCACATGGTATGGAATGTCCCTTGGGCCAGTTTGGGTCAGCTGTCCTGGCTCTGCCCCCTCCCAGCTTCTTGTGCACCTCCAGCCTTCTCAGTCTGTAGAGCATGGGAAGCTGGAAAGTCCTTGAGTAGTGTAAGCACTACCTAGCAACAACTAAAACATGGGTGCGTTATCAACTTTGTTCTCATCCTAAATCCAAACCACAGCACTGTGCCAGCTACTAGGAAGGAAATTAACTCTATCCCTGCCGAAACTAGGACAACGTGAAAAAAAAGACTAAACCATGAGTTGCTCTGTGTGAGGCTAATGGACATCTTAAATATTGTCTTTTGTATAAATACAGATTATAGCCATGATTTGGTTCTACCACTTGGTTTTGTATTAACTTCATAAGTAGATTAGACTATGTTTTGGTATGAATGTAAAATGGATCTGAAGTATGTACCCCTAGCATGCTCCTTCTTGGCACAGTACAGTAGGTATAAGTAAATAGGTACTATATAGTCAATTGTTATATAAACAATAAATTATTCAATACATCAGCTCTAGCAAACAAACTGATGGAAGCTTTTACTAAAATCAGCAGATATTACAACTAAATAGCCACCAAAGATGCATGAAAAAAGTTTCTTTATATACATAGAGAAAACTGAGGACAAATTTCGTATCCTTTTATATCAGCAAGCAAAGCACTCATAAGCACCATGTTTTGATTTTACAATACAATAGAAATACATACTATCATCTTTAAAATCCTATACCCAAGTCCTACATTATGGTTTTGGAAAAGATCAAAGTATACAGATATTTTCAAATGCATTTTTGTTGAAGCAGAACCCATAATATTCAGATTTTCTACCTTTGATTTTATTTCTCTCTCTCCTATTTTTGATTTTTGGTGCATATTTCAATAACACCTTTTGGGATTGCATTAAACTTCAGTGGTAATTAAAAGTTAGTCAAGTTTAATATTCAATTGCAAGTTTACTATCCTTCTGTTGAATACATACCTGAATACATACCATCATCAATGATTCTAGCATCTTCAGAGAATGAAGGACGAGCACCAAGGTCTGAATTGGCAGCCATTTCAAAATCTTCTATTATTTTCACTAGCTATAAATGAAACCCAAAAAATAAGTAACAATACATTCTTCAAGGTATTTCTGAGAGTTATACCACAGATATTCATGCAAAGTTTGCTTTAAATATGTTTTTTTCCTCAGAATCTTACGAACATTTTAATGGAATATCCTGATTAAAAACAAAGAAAATAGTTCAGGAATCAAAGTAGCTCAAGTAGATTAATTTAATCTAAAGAGTTCAGCCTTCTGGACCCTTACTCTGAGAAAAATACATACGAACCGTATTATTCTTGTGAACAGTTTTACTCCTATTGATCACATTATTTTTATTTTTAAAATAGCTGAAGTTTTCCAAGGTATCTTATCTAAAAGCCATAGAAACAAAAATATTTCCATATTCTTCGTAAGTTAGCAGTTTCCTGAAGTTTAAAACTAGAAAGTGAAAACTAAAAACTGACTAACCTAGACTGAGACATTTTACCGAACATTATTCTTACAAAGAACAAGTCTCAAAACTGATTTCTAATACATATGAACGTATTATAAAGGAATGACACACTGGTGTGCGCTGAAATAAGGGCAAAAAAGAAAATGGGTTTATCTTCAGGATTTGGCTAGATATCCAGAAGAAATTTTAAAATGCAAATGCAGTGAAATGCTGAAACAAAGAAAGGATATATGAAGGATGTATTTTTTTTTAACTACAGGCTTTTAAAAATCTGGCTAGATATTCACCTTGATGAAGGATGTGATTAAATAATCCACCTTAGTGTAATAACTGTGTGTAGCTGACACAATGAGGTCCTTACATTTCTGTGAATATATGGAAGGACAGGCAATGGACACTATTAATTTGAATGATTATACAAAAAGTAGATGCTGTAGAATTACACAGTGCTACTGAACTCATTCTGTATTAAGCCATGTCTGCAGGAACTGGAAACTGACTTAGTTTTCTTGATGTGCAAAGAAAATGAAATTTTTTTTACCAGCTAGGTAAAATCAGAACCTACCGGCTCATTCTTAGATTAGTCACTCCCAGTTTGCTCTAAACTTAATAAAAAAGTTAAAGTAATGTGAAGAAATAATTGCCAGCATTCCCCATTTCACATACACCTAAAGCCTGCCACACCTGAAGTTTTAGGCAAATTAAACTAGATAGAGTATTAAAAGGTCAGTCTGTTGAAAATTTTTAACTTTTTATTATCTCTGTCATGACCTATAAAATAGTAATTCCTGAATTATATATAAGATCATCCAAATGTACTATGTCCAAAATGCATTTATTTTACTTCTATATTTAGATTTATAGAGACATTAAAAATGCAAATATTTTATGAATTAAATAGGAACAGGTTCCAGAAATAGTCACATAATATTCTGCAAAGGCACAACTGCAGAAATCTTTGCCAAAAAGGTCTCCTGCTCAGCCTGAACTTTTGTGCTATTCCATTTTCCCAGTTACAGAGAAATTAAATATATTCTGCCCATTCCCTAAGAACATCACCATTCTAGCCAGCATTTGGTCCATTGTAAGTAACCATGTCAGCCAATAAATGCAGCACTAAATGTGAAAGAACTGTATATTATTCTTGATCTCTCTCAACATATACTAAGCAGATTTGAAAATACATCATTCCAAAATGTAAATTTTGTCTTTAGCTGAAAGAAGTTAAAAAATAAACTGTTTCAGACACAACAGCAGTCAGAACTCACCAGTTTGGTATTTCTGAAATCCTCCTCCATGTTTTCTGTTATGTTCTGTAGTGTCTGTAATTGTATATCCATTTCCTGCTGCTTTGTGGAAAAGTATTCTTTGCCAATCACTTTGGATTGAAGCTCTGAAGAAGGAAAAGTTCTGTCTTCTTCATGTATTATGTTCCAAGTTACACTATCTCTAGCAGAATCTGACTTCTTATCTTCCTTTTGCACTTGGCTTGATGCATTTTGCAGATGATCATCTTGAAATAAAAAAGTTTATTCAACATCATTGAATAAACTGCAAACATTTAAGTACTGTAAGTAATGAGGCATAGCTGTGCTATTCCTAATAGTATGTTTTAGGAGGCAGGAATCGTCACAAAGGAAGTCAAATGTATAAAAGTTTTGATCTGTAAGACTAAAAAAGCAGGAGGTGAGTTGGGGAAAGGCTGCAGATTTTCTGTGGGAGGTAAGAGTATTACAACAAAAGTGTATAGCTTTTTTGTCTGATTTAAAAACAAAATGGTTTACCTTTCTTCTGAAGTGCCTCAGGTGGAATTGCATTAGTAACAGAAGCTGCCATGTGATGAAGTTTTGCAGTAGATGGAATTTCAAACTTCTCATTTTGCTGTGCAGTAGCTCTCTCTTCTGCAGACTCAGGTATCATGGGCAAATTGTTAAGGATGTCACTGTCTTCAATGTCAATCACACTGATATATTCATGTTCACTCTAAACAAGAACAAGATTACAAAGAATTATACAGTATGTGTTTTGCATACATTGTTTACAGTACATTGCTAATCATTTCGTGTGTTCACCTCTTACCACTTCGAGTTGAAAGGCTTGCTTGTTTTGGAGACAAAACAACTACAGTCTTCCCTATGGTATTATACAACCGACTCATCCAGATATAAAGAACCCAAATTCATGAGGTAAGACAAACAGTATACTTAAAATGTATTTTAACCCTATGTACATTGGACCACTAACCAAATCAGGTGCATCTGACAGAAAGGACAGTAAAGGTCTCTCATTCACTTCAGTGGGGAATCTCAGGTTTAAATACATATCTGGTGGTAGTACCTCAGGGGGACTAGATGATTCTAGGAGAAAAGAATAATGGTCAGTATTGTATTTACAGTAAAAGCCACAAAACTTCAGACAAACTATTTAGAAACAGGTCTGCGTTCTCTAAATGATAAGAAAAGCTTTGATTAGCATTTCTTTTAAAAAATAAAGATAAACATTGTAGCTTAATAGGTTTCTTTAATGTTTGCTTCTAACAATAAATTACTAAGTTATTTTTCATTTTGGTGATAAATTAGCAGAAAAGTACTCAAAGATTAAAATCAAAGCAACATGCTGCAGTCTAAATTGCTATTCATTTCCAATTCCTTCCTGAATAGGTTTAAAAAATAAAAATCTGCATCTTTACTTGATCCAAATAAATGATACTACTCAGCTAGAAAGACCTCTAATAAACTATCTGCAAAGAAGTCATGTGACGTAGTAAAATAATCTTCCAAATGGAACAGTGTTGAATTTTAAAAGAAAGGAAAAATTAATATGCTAATTGGTACCATAGGGAAAATACTTAAGTACTGAATTCTACGTAGTACAATTTATCAAGGATTTATAAAATGGGGGGAGAAAACCCAAACCAAAATAAATCTTCTTTAGCCCAAAATCAAAGTTACCTTCTATTTTTTGTTCTACAAACTGACCCAAAAGATGACTGACTGGGAATAAAGTTCCTACTTGAGACTGGAACATTGTTACTTGACATATAGCTACTACACAACTTAGCAGATGCATGGAATAACTGTATCATTACCTGAGCTACTACAGCTCGATTTCATGTGGAGCTGTGATCTGTCTTAGCATCCCACTGGTCAATCCACTTGCTCTACGTTAACACCAACCCCCCCAAGATTAAGCAGTACCAAAATCAAGCTAAAAGCCACAAATGTACCTCCTCACACAGGAATACAAAAGCATAGGTATGCTGCACCATGAAAAATTCTAGCCAAACTTTTCATAAACAGTATTATAATTATTTCACATTTGGTTTCACGAAGCCAGATAAATTAGCATCATCTTATCTATATCCTGCATTAAGCTACCTCATGTACAAAAAACATGTTAAAATTGTAATATTTTTATAGACTTCCCAAACAACAAATGAAGTAGAGAAAGACTGAAGCCACACCTGACACAGGAACAGAAACAGACATGACCGACTCATTTTTTTGAACTTCAGAAACCTCATTTCCAGCACTGATTCCAACATCCTGATATGATTTGAGCACTTGATAGGGAAAAAAAACAAAACCAAAATGCATGAATTCAAGGAAAGTAAAGACACTGATGGCATTATCTGAATGTACATTTCTGATTTCCCAGCTCACAATCAAAGAAAAGTTGTGGGGTAAGAGACAAGGAAACCATTTCAGTCACATTTAAAACATTATCTAAAATGTATTTAGAAAAAGTCAAGCTAATTAAAAGAAACTTTCAGAAAAAGTCACAGCAGAACTGACTTACAGAAAGCATATGGAGACTCTTACATAAGTGCATCAGTAATATTTTTATTTATAATTATTTTAACTAATACTTTGTAATTTATATTCCAATATCTTCTGGTTTAATACTTTTTGAAACAAAAAGTTACAGCACTAAAAACTGTTTTTTCCTTTAAAAACTTACTCCATTTTGGAAACTGACCAAATGTCGCAATTAACAAGAAGTAATACCAGAAATAGTAGCTGTAGGTCACACAGGTAGCACTTACCTGGGTCAGTATTTGTACTTGCATCTTGAGATTCCGCTGTTTTTTTTCCTGTAGAAGCCATGTAATGAAGATCTGCTGAAGTGGTAATTGCTTCCCCCATTGTGTCTAAAATGTGATAATACACAATAGGTGTCTACAAATAATGCAAAAATTAAAAATCTATGAAAGCAATAATATTGACTCAAAACTAAGGGCTCCAACAGATTTTTCTTTGCATTTCTGACAGATAATTTTAACCTTTCTCTAAGCATACTTCATGAATGATTTCAAGAAAAGCTTGTACTACCTGCCTTATGTGAATATGCAACTGTACTGAAACTTACAATGTTACATTGAATTAAAATCAAGGCTCAGTTTGGACATGTAGTTTTTAAATTAAATATTTTAGTATGCTGTACAATAACAATTATTTGTTTAATATTTTAAAAGGGGGAGAAATATTTATGACGTATACCTTTATTTCTTATTGATGTTTCTAGAGAGCTTTGCAAGCCAGTATTTCTCTAAGGACAAATTTCAGACAATAGATTGCATTTTGTCCTCTGATAGGACTAAATATTGTGCTGAATTAATGTACTAGAAAGAATCAGATCTTTCTATAGGCATGGTTTTCCTTTCACAAGCTAGAAATACTGTAAACAATCACTTTCTTTTAAAAGAGCCCTAAATTTTGTGTAATTAGAATATGCAGGCAAATAAAATTGGAATAATATCTTTTAAAAACAAATAAATTGATTTAGAATTGAAAGCATTGTTTACAGCATTCTTCTGATGAATCACATGAACAGAAATCACTGTGAACCATAGTTACTGAAATTCACTCAACATACTATTATTATTTCACGAAGTCCATTGTTTATAAACATAAATACAAGATTATAACTCATTTTTAAGAAAACTTATAATACTTCTATAATTTTCAGGAGAGTTATTCTGAGTTTACAGATAATTGACATGAGATCTCAAATTTGCCTGCATCTCTCCACACCAATCCCCTAAAAAATCCTCCCCAAAAAAGACTGAGTATCTGTTGTACATCCTGAAAGGTTTTCCTAATTTTCTGGGGAAAGATCCCATAAGCCATTATGCTGTATTGCCCACAGACTACACAATTTGAGTTTTTAACATCTTGATGACTACAGAGGTTTCTTTTGAAACCTAACAAACTTCTGTTCCTTGATTTATTTTATTTCAGCACTCAAAGCATTTAAAAGACGTGTACTTGCCCATTGAAATGAAAACATCATCTTGAAGGTAAGATGTAGATTTTGCTTGTTGATCCTAATATAAGGAGAAAAAGAATTATCTTAAAAAATAGTTCCAATGCCAATTAAAGGCTTTCTTGATGCTGTTAACTTTCCAATATACCTCCTTTGAGTAATGATTTGGGGGGGAAAAAAAAAAAAAAATCATTGTAACAGTTTTCTTACCCCCTTTTTTAATTCTTCTGATCCATTCCAACTTAGTGGAATTACTGACTATGTAACATTCTTTCCCATATGTACCTTGGGGTGATCTGCAGTAACACAAATTCCTTATTCTTCTTCCAGTATATGCTATATCTGCTGTACCATAATTAACATCTCCCAGGGCTGCTGAGGGTCTCCAGCTGCTTTGCTGGACAGGGAAGTCTCAAAGAAGATATAGTATGGACCAGTAACAGAGCCTGCTGCTCTGGGTAGTGATCTAGCTTTAAATCTCACAGTGTTCTAGCTTTAAATATAGTACTTGCAAGAATAACCCCCGAATATGTTAAAAGATACCAAAAAGGCCTAGGCAAACAAACAGCAGAAGTGCATAAATCAAAACCCAGCTTGACAAAGACTTTCTCTTCTCAGTTTCTTGGCTGAGACAAAACTGACACCTCGTGCTCTCCATCCTTACTCTTATATTGTCATCAAGTAGCCTCATGTGAAAAGAGTAATGCTTGGGTCATTTGTCCTAGCGTTACTGCTAGGCTAAACATAATTTATTTTTTTTAAGCAAGTAGCGTTTGTGTATATATTTACTTTAAATGTACATACAGACAAATATCCTATCAAAACAGACAAGTTCATGTCCCAGGAGAAACAAAAGCAACCTTGGAATACTTTATAAAAGTAAATCTCTTGTTTACAGGAAATGCAAGTATATGAATGAAAGATGTATACTGTTTCTAGGCTAGAGCCTAGAAGAGATTTCTATGATTTTTTTGGTTTACAGTTTCTTGCTTCTTTCTTTACTGTTAATACTTGAATGGAAAAAGGCAAAGAAGAAAACATTTTTCTATACCCCAGTCCCTGATTCAACAACCATCACTGTATCACTGATGATGGAGTCATCTGGGCAGAAGGACACACTTGGTTTCTTCTTTTCCTCCTTCTCTTTCATTTGTGTCTTATCACGCCTCTTTTGTCTGTCAATATATTAATTACAAATAAAAAATAAGAACTGCACTGAAATAATAAAAATACCTATCACTTTTTTCTAAGAAAAATCACTATTAAGAAATATACACTGAAATAAAGGTGGAAAAGACAAACACAACTGTTGCATGCAGATCAGCTCAAAGCACTACTTTTGCCTACCAGAAAACTACATAAAATTGTTGTAGGAACTCAAAAATACTGAACAATTGCACCAAAATTTGTTAATTATCTAATAAGCTATTTATATCAAATATTACAAACTACATAACATTCCACATCTATATTTTGTGTATAATAAAATAATCATTACTACACAAAATGCCTGTAAGGAATCTATAAGAAACACTTCAGCAAGAAACAAACCTCTTATCGTTGAAACTTTCTAATTAACTATTTTACTAAAAAAGTGGCAAATTTTCTTTTATGGTAGTAGATTGTAAGATGACAATTGTAGCTTCAAGCACTTCAGCTGAAAATATCAAAACAGCTAAACTCCAGCTGCAGTTACTTATATATCGTTTTTCACCTTAAGAGTGAAAAACTCCTCTTAGAGTCTGTGTTCCCAACTGCCAGAGTTAAAAGCATCATAATCAGAAGCAAGTGTTCTGTTCTAGATGCAATGATGCCGTTAACTCTTCCATGGAAAACACAGATCTGTGAAACGTCAGGAACCTATTGACATTACATAAGAACTGAACAAAGATATGCATGCCGCTTAAACAAACTGTTGTAACTGCTTGTGCAATCAATTAACACAGTATAAATCAAATTTCAAAAGTCATTAATAATATACCTAGCAAAACAAAATAAAACAGCCCTTCAGCACGAATTTTACTAATCACTGTCTAGATTCAGAAGCAGAGCCTATATCTTGAATTATACTGAAAGAGCGTAACCCTTTCCTTCTTGAAGATTACTACTAACAGTGACGATATGCAGCGCAGGCAGTAGCCTATTAAGATTCATTGTGTAAGCAGCAAAGCATTTCATAAACAGTATATAGCAAACAGCCAGTTGACAAGACTTTAAACCACAGATACCAGTATGAAAAACATTTCCCCTTGAATCTTCTTCCTATCAGCCTGCCAACAGCAACAACCCCTTTCATACCCTAATGCTATACTTCTCCTGCTGTGTCTTTACTAATATTTGCTATTTTATTCTTCTTCAATAGAATTATAACCAATCCCACTTCATTTGAAGCTGTTGTAAAAACTCCCATTGATTTCAAAGCTAGAAGTATAGTGTACCAGTAAGTCTTTCAAAATGAAGACCCACTTTAAAAGTTTGGCTTGCCTTTTTCTATTACTCTGCACATCTCTTAGTTCAAATGGTTCAACATCAGTTTTTAGTAACTGGATAGGTTCAGTTTGGTCTTGTCCAAAGGAAGTACTGGGCACTGTATGATGCTGGTGGCGTTGCTCAAATGCAATGAGATCCTGAAGTGGAATGAGTTTTGGTGCCTGAAAGTGTTCAGAGAGAGAAAGAAGCAAAAATGAAACAATGATAAAGGAAAACAGAGAGGGGAACCCCAGTCAGACTGGATGAACGGAGCAAGTCCAGTTTGGATCGCAGTTACACAAACACAATTGCTGTAGCAATTTGTGGAGAAAGTGAAAATGTAGTATTAACAGCATTAGACCAGAATCTCAGCTAATGTGTACATGTGTAAACTATTTTCTGAAAGTAAACTAAAAGATACTAATTTTCTCCAGAGAATGTATTTCACTTGTATTTGCATTTCTAATGTATGTAGTTGAGTATGAAGGTAGGAACCGTGCAATGTAGACAAGAACTGAAGCAGCAGCTTTCAAGGAAAAATGTTTCCATTCTTTTCAACTGGAATGGGAAGCATATGAGAGTCTACCAGAACAACATTTTTCAAAATGTCAAGTTCTTGACATCCAGAAGATAAGGTTTTCTTACCAAGCTTTTTAGCATTCCATTTCTGCGCTTACAAAATAGGATTTCTTACTGCATTCTTTGTATTTCTGTAAATAATTCTATTTAAATTTCTGTAAAAACTATTTTTTACCATATAAATATTATCCAGTATTTTAAATAGTAAATTCCTTACAATCATTATTAATGGGCCGAATGTTAATGAACTATGGAATGTGGAATCAATCTAAGGTTGTTAAAAACATTTCCAAGCTTGCAGCTTGCCTCACATTGACATGCCAATAAGGAGGTACCTTAGTTGCAGATCTCTTCTGGTAGCTGTGCTGAACACTTCCAAATTCCATACTTTGGAAACATTAACTTATTTTTGATGAATAAGAAACCATGAAGCCGACAAAACCCTACAGCTTAGAAAAAGATATTATTAAAATCCAGTACCTTCTTTTTTTGAGGTAAATTAGCATGGAGTAGTGATATTCCTGCGTGCTGTAGTGTTTCTCTGCAGTCAGTCTCCTTTGTTACAGGTTTAACAGGTATTAAAGTAGTAGAGATTGGCTGTCTTACAACTGATGGGAGTCTAGGTACTGGGTCAAGTTGCAAGTGCAACAGTGGAATACCAGCCAGGTTCTGAGTGATCAGTGCTTTGTCCATATCCGCATTTGCAGAGAACTGCTGCCGAGGTGAAACTTCTTGCTGTCTTTCATACTGATCTAGATTCAGGTGTTTGGGAGGTCCCTTATGCACAGATTCTGCCCATCTTTTCTCTTCCTCATGCATTTGCCTTGGGATCTCAGGGTCATATCTACTCATGTTCAAATCTGCTGCTGACTTACTCTTTCTTGGTGTGTATGATGACTGCTGGTTCCATAAGGAATCTGATGAACTCCAAGCTACTCGTGGTACTGGGGGTGGTCTAGCAAAAGCTGATGACATTTCTATTGGATGTAAAAATGCTGGTTTTAAATGATAACCTGATTCAAGCTTAAGCAAAGGAAATCCATTTGAGTAATTCAGGTTTTTTTCAACAGGGATAAGCTTGGGTGTTTTCTGGATGTCTGAGGAAGGAGCTAGGAGATGAAGCGGTTTAGCAGGTGCTGAAGAATGCAAATCTTGAGACAGTGGCATAAATCCTGTATCTCTGCTGTGGCTTTCTAATAGGCTTAAAGAAACATTCACATCCAGATGATTCTAAATCAGAAAAGCAAACAAAACAGCATTTACGACTATCTTGAAATAGCAACCATGCACTAAATATGCACAAAAATGGTATAAATCTTTTTTATCTACAGCAATCACTACAAAAACATTTCCTAATTTACCAGGACAGATAACATATCAGATATACAGAACAGTCTTCATAAATGACACTTTGATATACCTACTTTTATATGGCCATTGTTGCTTTCATCTCTTAAACTATTCCTTGGTTGAAAATCAAAGTTCTTTTGAGCTGGTTTTCCTTTATCTTCTTGAGTGGGCAGTTGTGTTTCTAGAGAGCCATTGCCTTCCGCAGTGTGTGGGGGCTGCATTCCTTCCAGGTGAACAGATTGATACTGTTGCAAAATTTGTTGCACATTTGGCAGGTTGGCAAAGGATGACTGCACTATTTGCATTAAACTCATGAAGTTGATTTGCTGTAGCTGAATACACACACACACAAAGTTAACACAGTAAACAACATTAACAGGAATCTTATCAAAAATTCTATGTCTAGGCCATGTTATAACTGTTCATTATCCTGTTAATATAGGTGACAAAATAAACAACATCCCAAAGTTTCAATAATGATTCACTTCTATGATTGTTTATTGTACCGGACTTTCTTTTAAGATAACATTAAATACCTGCCACAGACAGGTTATGCTAAAGCAAGACAGATTCCTTCACTTTTTTTGTGAAGTTTGAGTAAATGTAAGGTCACACAGAATTGCCTCAATGTACTAACAAAAACTAAATCCTAGTATAGCTGCAAAGTTATTACAGCTTCAGAATTTTTCCTAATCTATACTATTAGAGCACCCTGCATTATGTGAACATACTCAAACTTTTATTATTATATAACTCATTTTCTTGAGTCAAAAGCAAGAGTTAAGTCTAAAATAAGTTTTCACGGTAGTTTACGTGGAACTGGAAATCTCTTTCAAAAACAATCACACAGAGAATACCTTTAAAACAGCAATTATCCCCACTGTTTTAAATAACGCAGTTTATACTGTGAACACTATTTTCAATAATGAGATGCTCTCACCTGAACTAACTTAAACATTTCATCCTGGAGCATCTGCCTGACAGTTTCTGATGTGTTTAGTTTCTCTTCTGTAGGAACTTCTTTCTTGACTTCTTGCTTCTTTGCACCAATGGAAGTATTGGAGGCAACACTTGACATAGTTGACACAACAGTCTGAGAAGGCTGTCCATCACTTAAAGAAATCTTTATGTTACTTGAGAAGAGAAGGAAAAGAACAAATCTATTAAAAACATTCATAGTTCAGAACACCTATACTAGGTTGCCTTAAATCAATCCAGAAAATTAAAGATATTTTCATTTTTCTAAAGCATAATTAATTTATAGGAACAATTTAATAATTAACACTACACAATCTTCATTGGCGAGCATGTATGACATCTTTTTCCTAATGCTTCCTAATATACTGAATGAAAAACAGTATTAAAGACTTAAGATCTATCCAATTTTTTAGTCACAAGGGTATCTGAAATGTTATCTTCACTAGAGATACTGGCAGAAAACAATGACTTGACAGAAAGAGGGCCTGGTTAGTCATAAAACCAAACAGCTGACGGAAAATGGAGAAGGACATTATTAGCTGAAATGAGAGCGATGGCAGATTCACTTTCATTTAAAAAATTAAATGTGCCTTTATATATTTGGAATTAAAAATCAACAACAAAATTTCAGATCAGAAAACAAAATTAAAATAACATATACCAGGTAATACAATATATTCAATTTTCTCACAGAGATAATAGATCTTACAGTAGGTAAAGACTATTAAGTAGATGAAGTCCTCAAATGAAGAAGAGAAGGTTAGAATTTACATTAAGTTATAAAGAAACTGAAGGACTTTACCTACATCAAAAGAAATTGACCCAAGAGACATTTCTCTATTTAAGAAAAATGCTGACATTGCTATGGGTACAGGCAACCTTTGGAGGATTTTTGACAACTGAACAGGATGGCCTCCAAGCATGTAAAGAAATAGAAGCATAATAGAAGAAGCATAAAGCAATGGCTAATGAGTAATACTGAAAAGGTTTTGGATATGTAATAGGTGTGAAGGGGCATGGGAAATCTTTTGAAAGACAATTAGAATGTGTAAGCATGGCATGAAACCCTAAAAGTTGGAGAAATATTTTTTTTAAAAAAGCTGGCATGAAAAACTCAAGAATGAAATGAGGCAAGAGACACACAAAAACAGAATCCAAAGGGATGCATACTTCAGATCTTCCTCTAAACTGAAAAAACTCATAGAGGACTGTTCTAGAAGTGAAAGCCAGAGGTCGACTCCTGACCCCTTTTCCCAATTCCAACCTTCTTCCTATTCATAGAAATATTATGTATATGTTTATGGGTATCTAGCAGTTGCTGTATGACATACACATTTTAATAATTTTATAAAAATATGATTATAAGTTTATAATGCTATTGTTTAGATGTTTATGTAACAATATATCTTCTATAGTAATATTATATAATTATAATGATTTGTCTGGAACCAGAAAACAAAAGTGTCACTTCTCTTGAAATCTGATAGCTCTGAATTAACATGTTAATATTCATGCGATATTCTGGACAACACGCAAGAGTACATGATCTTCAAGGATTACAGTACAAAAAGGTTTCAGGAAAGGCTACTTAGTACTACAGTTTGCAGGTATAATATAGTATACCTGCAAATATTTTGTAATCAAATCTACACATAATGTTATTTCAGACTGAAAATTTAGTAGAGGTAGTCCATTTTTTATTATATAAAACATTATAGGTTTATCTTACCTGGGAACTTCTGCATCTTGTTCTAGAGAGTTTGAGTGAGAAATGGTGCTAGTAACAACCTCAGTCATGCTATAAAGAAAGAGAAAAATTAGTATTGTAAATACTACAGTGATTTGTTATGCTGTTTATTTTCATTTTATATACATATATATGTGTGTATAAATATAAAACACCTCCTGAAAAAGTATCTTAATTAGTATGAGATAAAAATACCTGAAAGCCACCTGATCAGAGCTATACTGATCTGCATTGCTTCAATTACTGCATTACACTGCAATTTGAGCTGGCAAATATTGACGTTCATGCTTTGTCTCCCTAGCAATCAGAAACTGACTCAAACAGAAGTATTGAAAAGGTTCTGGCTATTCAACACAAACAGCAGGCAAAAAAGAGGTTGATCTGAGTTAACAAAAGAAGAGAAAATTTAATTTAAGCAATACTGTTAATACCATCGCAATCTGCATTCCTAAAAAAGAAAAGCCAGTATCATAAGGAATCTTTGAGAGGCACCTTATGCATAGTTACTTTTGTTTCTTTCAAAACAAAAATATATTAGTTTAAAATAGTAGAGGATTCTAAATCTTCCTAAATTAAGCCACTTACAAGTTTTCCACAAACATCATATATACACAGGAGTATTTATTTATATGCCATCATAATTAGTAAGACTTTCTAAATATTAAGACATTCAGGCACTGTATATCAGAGGAAAAGGTTTCATTACTACAAACAAATTTGGTGGATCCAAGAAAAAAAAGCTAATTGAAATAATAAAAATAGGTTGGTATTTTTCTATCATTAAAACAAATGAAAAAATCTCAAAAGACCAAGATTCATCATGGTAAATATAACAAACCCTGTGTTTACAGAATATAGATATTCTTCCCTTGAAAAACTTAGGAGAAATCAACCTGAGCAGTAATCTATTCAAACAGATGATGTGACAATCAGGTTTATGGACTGTTTCTGTAATTTTATATAAAATATATTATAAATGTAGAGATATTTTAAAACATAAAATTTTAAAAAGATTATAATGAAGTAAATTTCTTAAGTTGTGTAAAATACTTCCCTCCCTCTTTCAGGAGCTAACAAGCTGTTTGCCCATATCCGTTTTTATCTCACCTTCTGCTTCCTAGACACCAACCTCTCTTTCTTCTATGTTGTGTAACAAATCAACTATTAAGTTTCCTAGAATAACAGCTCTCCACCTGTATTTAGCCTGAAGATGCTGCTCCTATTATTTCAAGTCTGGGGAAGTAATTGTGTATCTGAAAGCTTTTCCAGTTATTCTCTATCCTTTACCCAGCTATAAAATACACCTTCCCTCACACCATGCCTCTTCTATTTGATCATTACTAAAGTAACCACTCATCCACCCCGCACTTTGTATATGTGAAATGCCTGTATATGTGAATAGGAGATGACTGAACTCTTGTTTCAAACTATGAGTTTGTTGCTATAAACAGCTGCAAGAACCCATTGAGACTTCACTGGATACCATAATTAACAAAACTACTTTAAATTTTTAAACAAAGTTAAAAGAGAAATTAAAACAACAAAAAAGTCTCTCACGCATTCTGTTCACCCTTTCCTTCCTTTGTTTTTTCCACCTTTTGGTCTTCCTGGGGACTATCTACATCTGAAATGGAGACGTGCTGTAATATAAAAAGAGGCATCTGAACTTGCAAATTTTTCTGTCCCCCTTCTGCTTCAATAAAGTTTTATTTTATTAGCCTAAGGCAAACATACTTTTGATTTATCAGCCACTTGAAAAAATCTGACTGAAAAATAATCAGAATGACATACATATCAGAGGACAGCTACAAGTGAGAAATAATGAGATATGAGATTCATCTGAGCTTCTTTCTAAGTCATTATTATGAGTTTTTATTTACAAATTCATATCCATATAGTACCCTGGAAATATACTCTGCTAATCTCACACCTCCTAGGTAACGACAAAAATGTGGAAACCCTATTATACACAAACTATTTACAAACTAAGAAATTGAAACAAATTCAGGATTTTACGTGTGCCACAGATTCACTACAGTAAAATGCACTATAGAATTGAAGACCACAATACATTTATTGTTTCTAATCCCATTAACAGCACTGAACCTAGAGTACTACAGGCAAGTAAAGCAATGCTATGGCAATTCGCATTTCAGCATAATAGCTCTTAGCCAATTTCAAAGAAAGGAGACTTATAACCAAAGATGATGCATGAAAGAACAAGGCTTGTTTACAGATCCAGATTGAGTTTTCAGACAGGAACAAAATAAACACCTTTATACATTTAATTTAAAAACAAGCAAGCATGTAAACAAGTGGTAGAATCTCTACCTAATCACCTGTGACAACTTCAGAGAAAGCACACATTTTTGAAGAAAAAAAAGTTGTTAATACAGCTCTCTAGTATAACAAAATACACATAAGAATTTGGTCTATTAACCAGAAGACCATCTGTTGGTTTTTTTTGTTTAATTTACATGTTTTTGTATATATGTGTGCATACATAAACTTATATATTTATATGTAGTATTACACATTATATATATTTAAAATGATTTATATATATAATTATATATATTATATATACAGGTATACACACATTTAGTTTTACAAACAACAAATCAGTTTTCGAAAGTGCTCACAGCAGATCTCACTTTACTACTGTTTAATTACTTGTGACTTTTATTATTGATTTAAGCAGGGGAAAAAATTCACCAATCCTAAACGCCTTAAGCCTTCAATTTCTGAAGTATATTGAGGAATTCAGGATATTTTGAAAAGAGTATTCATAACAATTTGGTGCTTCTATACAAAATGGTAACTTGCCTTTCCTCTTTGATGTTCTACAGGTTTGATCTTGACAGAGCTATTGGAGCTCTTTGGAGTTTCATATGGCTCTTCAAGGAACTCTACAAAACAAACACAATTACTCTAAATCAGAAAGCTACATGACATACCACACTGTTATGTGATTTCTGTCAACGGGTCACAGTAGTCCACTTCTTCCCTAGCAAGGAGAAAGGGGTTGATCTCTCAGTAAATTCAAAATCTGTGTTATTATTAGTGACGATGCATGCACCAGAAAAAAAACCCACAACAAACCAACAACTTATTTTTCATGTTATTTTCACGGTAGAAATATGATAAACTTAACTTATGCATACTCAGCTCTTACAGTTTTCAAATCATATTTTACACAGTCGCATGAGTATTTTTTGAATGAAAGTAAATGAGAATATGTTAATACACACTGTCCTAGCTCTATAGCAAAAAGAAGTTACATAAGTGAAAAACTGATCAGAAAGTCTTGAGAAAACAATTGTATGAAATTTAGTTATAAAATACCTACAATAATACAAAATGAAAACTTATTTCCATTTTTTAATTAAATAAACAGGGGGACATAAAAACAACTACTGTTTTATATGTCAGACCATAGTAAAAGGATACACCACAAAAACAAACCTCCACTTTCTGATGTTACATCTAACTCCTCCTGAACAAATGGTCCCACTTCACTAAAATCTTCAGTCATATGAGGTACAGAATAATTCCCATGATTAATTTCCTTCTTATCAAAGTATTTTGACTTTGTAGACATTCTGGTAATTGGAATTACAAAAGGTAATCAACAATAGAAGTAATATAAGTATCTGACTTAGTTTAAGCATGCTGTTCCTCTCAGACTGCAGGCTAGCGCATAACTATATAATAAACACTACTGTGATATAATCAATGTTCATGTAAATTTTCTCTCTGAATTTCACTTAAACCAAGATTAATATTTTTTTTCGGTATAGCTGTTGATTTTTTTAGTGACATTAATGGTACAGTCTTTCAGATAGGCTGTTTCCAGAAAAACGTAACCAACACATACGATTTACCAAAAATGGAAAACAAACTACACCATGACTTCAAAATCATCTGGTTAAGATTCCATTTATCTCCCTCACAGAAACTTCCTTTATTAAAAAAAAAAACATTCTTGTCAGAGAAGACACACAATAATGTCTCAAAATACTAATACTAAAGATCTTTTGTTTCTTTAGTGCAGCAGCAGATGAAATGTCACAAAGGACTGCAGGTTAAGGAATCACCATCTCCAGAACTGTGTAAGATATTAACAAATAAAATATTTACTGCCTTTTCCATCTATTTTTCTGACATGCACACATATGAACATAACTAGATTAGTTTATTTTTCCGTGGATCTGTAACGTTGTGAACTCTCATCTCAATATAAGCAAAATTACACTAAAGAGAGTGGAAGTTATCTGAATTCTTTGATAAAACCATGATACCAACTATATCAGAAATCTAGATTCCATTTCCACATCACTAAGTTCATAAACAACCATGTACAATTCACTTCATATGCAACAGCTGCATTGTTTTCTACCTAGAAGTATGTCTGCTGATGGAGAATATTTAACCTGCTTCATGCAGCTGTAAACAGTATGCATCAGTTTGACTTTGCACTCAAAATTAAACATGTATATAACATGTAATAACAGCAGAACTCTTCATACTGACATGCTGCTTAGCTGAGCAATTATGACCAACTAGAGTTCTTAGGCTAAAAAAGAAAAAAAAATTACCCAAAACTGGTTTCACAAAGATCATCATAGGCTTGTACGCTCTGGACGTCAAGTGGAGGACTGGCCACCATGGAAGAGCCTTCATCCATACTACTTTCTTTCTCTGTCCTAGACTGGGTTTCCGATGGAGATACAAATTCTTTCAGATATTGATTATCCAGACCCTAATAATAATAATGATAATAATAACAATGACGATGATGAAAATTCGCTACTTAAAAAAAAGATACCTAATACTTTAAAAAAACTCCGATTTCATATAGTATGTTTATGACTCCAACGATACCACATAGTACGTTTATGCTTAACTTCATATCCTTTATTATAGATCTGAGAAATTCTGTATTTACAGTTGCCTGTGGAACCTGAGTTTTGCCCCTTTTTGCATTAAGTGAAGCAATTACCTCTGAATTACCCAAAGGAAACGTAAGAGAGATTTGTCAGCGTCAATTGACCGTCAATTGTCGAAGATGCTATGTGACAATTAAATATACTCTATACAAAGATATACAGTAAGATTTGGCCTTCATCAACCGCAATACAAAACTGGTATTAAACTACTCTAAATTATTATCACTGAAGACAGTATGAGAGGCAAAAAGCCATACATAATCATGCAGTTAGATGCATGCACAAGATTTTGGCAGTAAGTTGTAAGTAAAATACAGGTGGCACTTGTCAGAAAACAGAAAAAACAAACCAAAACCAAGACAAAAATCTCTTTTCATCTGGGAGAAAAGCCTTCTCAGACAAACCCCCACAACCCTCTCCCCTCAAAGGCTTTCATGTAGACTTAAAGAGGATTAAGTGATCCAGCTGTCCCTAAATATAAAATAAAGCAATACACATCAGGTTCTTCTGGCAAATCTCTTCTTTTATATTAACATACATTCTCCAACTGTGTGTAACAGTGCTAGATAGAAATTCAAAATTCACTTTTCACCAATCTTTAACTTGTTTAAATACTTCAGTCAGACTGTATCTGCACTGTCCTCAAAGATAAATGAATCTAAATTCAAGTCTCCCCAGGTAAACTATTTTATTCTTTGTCTTCTTTTTCCATACTTTATCTCCAATACTGGGTTTCTTTAAAGATGATGTCTAAAACTAGACACAATGGCCTAACTTGTAGGAATTTGCTCAAATAATGTGGTATCTAGGTAAATGAGTTGGATTTTAAACAGGACTTCCAAAGAGAACTTTAATCTCCAACCAAAGTCTTCCTACAGACAGAATTCCAGTATTCCTGGAATGTTTCTCTTTTCCTAGTAACCCTTAAAAGACAGGCTATTAATCAATATTCCAGGTTTTACTGAGAACAGAACTATGAGATGAAAGATGTATGTGATTTTCTTTACTGGCATAACTAACTCACACATTTCATCAACACTTGTCCCATCCTTTTTCTTACCTTAAATTTTATGCTCTCTGCTTGAGATCCATCTCTGTATAACTGTTCTAACAGCCATAAAGAAGTAAGGACAGCAGCTGCTGATGTTTTCACATGTATCATTGGGAGAATCTCGTCTAAGGAGTCTTGTTTATTGGAACCACAGAGCAGTCTTTTATCAGACCATCTGATCATCCACTCAAGCAATTTTGCAATATTGCTCAATTTACCCATCAATTCTATAGCTAGTTCTTCTCCTGGTACAGTATCAACTACATCAACAGTTTTGTAAATGTATTTAGAAGTTGGCTGGGTTTGAAGGCTAGAGAAAGTATGGTTAGGAAAGGTCTGGCTTGCTGGTGCAAAAGTGACTTCTTGATTGTCACTCTGAGCTCTATACATTGACTTGTGTTTTAAACCAAATAATCCTTCATTAAGTCCTTTCATTAAGTTACGCACAGAAGGTTCTGTTGTCTGTACAATGGACTGTACAATGGTTGGATTTTCCAAAATATTTTGGTTTCCATTATAGACAGACACTGTTTCAGGATTGCAAGATGCCAGGGTGACAGTATAGCAAGACCCTGCTCTAAACACACTTTGGCTTCTAGTTTTGCCTTGTCGACGTTTTAGTGTTGTATGAACATCAAAAAAGAGAGAGTTTAATTCATGCTCTCGAAGAAGTCCAGAGAAGCTAGTAAGCAATGGAATTCCAAGGTCATTGTACTTTATCAGGTCTCTCTCAAGAACATAACTCAAAAAGAGTTCTAAAAAATTAACATATTCATCATCATCACGTTCAAATTCCCATGCACCAACTATAGGCAAATTACATTGATTATGCATGTCTTTTCCATATACTTTGTCTTTATGTTTTGTTTTCCAGTTAAGAGCTTTTATCTTGCATGTGGCATTTTCGCTACCTATTTCTCCTTGTCTCTGATGTTCATGATCCCTGTAAGACAACAAACAAACATAAGTACTGTTAAATCCATTTTAAGAAGAATTAAGAATGTAAAATCCATTTTAAGAAGAATTACATGAGAAAATGAGTAAATGCAACATTAGTTCCTTTTCTTCCTCTATTGTTAAAACCAGGAAACTAACAAAACCAGATTTACGTTAATGCAATGTTAAGATGGCAAATTAATCAAATGCAAAATCCACAGTTTTTACATTGAGAGCAACTCAGCAGTATCATATATGAACTTGGTCATAGCTGATAATAATTTACACTTCAAGAACATATTAGTCACATAGTAACTGATACAACATTGGCAGTTCTAAGACTTGGCAAATTCGTAATCCGTCATTTGATAAATTACCCAAAGTGACAATTACGCTGTTTGGTAAAAAAGATTACTTCAATAGTAAGAGACAACTTTGTTTTCTTTTCTTTTCAGAAAGAAAGCTTTCTGCTGCAATTTTTCCATACCTTTGGAGTGAAGGTGTTTGAGCACTCATTCCTTCAGTAAGCAAAGCATCAGAAATCGTATCTGCTGTGTCGGCATCACTATATACCTGAGGATTCCCAAGATCAGTAAGTGTACTTCTGCTTAAACTAGTGCCTAATGAGAATCTGTCATAACAGCGTTCCTCATCATCTGCTGCTCCCTCTTCTGCTGGCTCCCAAATATTAATTTCTATGGGGCCTATGTTCCTTATTACACGTCTCAAGGCCTTCATTCTCACTTTTTCAGTAGCTTGTATAACAATTGACATCATTTCTTCACTTTCAGGACCTACCCAAAGAAACAAAACCAAGATATTTTAAATGCAAACTTCACAGTTTCCACTTACTCTCTTGAATTGAGACATGAATGAACTTCGAATGATCGTAAATTATAGCCATTTAGAAATACAGACAAAAACTGTGATAAAGTGAAGAAACACCATCAACTTAGAAGTCATTATATTCTATTATTGGGATAGACATACCAGAAAGAAAATCCAGAATTTGCCACAAAACTCTCTCAAAGTTGTCTAACTGAAAACTGTAATAATTGTTTTACATGGGTTATGAAAGAAGGTATTGTCACAAGTTATTAGTTAAGTAGGGTAAAAAAGAAAGTTCGTTTAGTATTTCCTGAAGAAGGATGCAAACTACCTTTAACAAAACTGTGTCTGAGTCGCTGCTGAAGACCATGATACTTATCTCTCAGGGGAACCCTTATATCTTCAGGATTAGGAAATGCTTTTACGAAAATTTCTGCCACCTGCAAAAAATAAAGTACCTTTTCAAGTAGCTAACACGCAAGGAAGGTATAATTTCCAACAGAACTTACACTACCAGGAAGTCTAACCAGTAGCATTTACAAGAAGAAACATTTGTGATAATCTCTATTGCTTTTGTCCTAGCTTTAATGTCTTTTACCTTTTTCACTGGTGGCAATTCTCCAAGCAGACTTAAAATTACATCTTGAACTAATTCTTCAACATTCATGAACCTGCAGAAAGGAAGCATTCGACAAGCCCACTCCACTGCATTCAGACAATGCTCAACTGTGGAGGCATCATATTCATTGTTCTTCAGATCCTAAAAGAGACCACCTTGCTATAGAAACATTAATTTATATGAACAAAGTATTTCAGCCAAATTATTTATATATTGAAAATTGTGATGGTTCTTCCCTAGCCAACAGAAAATAAAACTAGCTAACTTAACAGCCAAGCAGAGACGTATATGATGCTAGGAGACAGATCAAGGTTGCAATGGACCATAACTTACACCAAAAAAAAAAAAGCAAGAAAAAAAAAGCAGCTTTTTTTTAAACCAACTTAGGAAATAATTCCATTAACACTCTGCTGAAGAGTCTGTTGGCAGCCATTTAGAGTAAAACTTAAGGATTTGATTAAAATAGCTGTAACTGATTAAATATGCTGAATTACCACACAAAGTAATTTTACTGTGACTTAAGGTGATCATACGTTCTTTCTTGAGAGCAAGATATTTAAGCCAGCCAAGAGGCTTTTAAGATGGATCAGTTTATTTTGAAACAGTCAGAGGTTTCTATCTCATTTGTCGATGTTGCACAAAGCACAGAAAAATCAGAATATTCTACTATTTGAAACAGAACCATCCTGTTCATATGAAGCTTGATTTTTCTGGTGAATAGAAACTTGGATTTGTTTTAAAAACAGCGCAACCTTTGATAAGGACAGCTGAGTTGCTAGACTAGATAGGAGAAAAAAAAAAAAAAAATCAACATCCATACTGTTACAGAATATATGACAAATATAATGCCAGTAGTTTCTTTCTTTTACTTCCTTGACCTCTGACATCAATTGATGAGGGTATAAGTAGAGAAAACATGATTAAATTTTAATATTTTTCATTATTCTTTTTTGAAAACGAATGTATATTTAATGCACAAAACCCCCACATATACACTGGTCAGGAAACACCCAAAATAACTTCGTCTAATGAAAAAAAAAAAAAAAAGTAGTAAATACTTTATCTAGACAACAAGTGTAGAAACTATTGAAGAGATACTGCCAGAAGAGCAATTATCTCAGTTAAATACCAAGCAAAAGCCCAACAGAAATACTATTAAAAAGATGTAGTTCATATGTACAGCACTATTCTGTAGCATCAAATACTTACTGCACATTATAGCACTATGCTAATTTTGTCCTACTAAGCAAGTAAGAGTTCTCACAGAAATATACAGCAGATCTTTAGAATTCTTCTTATAGCTTTATGTAATTAAAATGTATCTTTAGTATGGTAGTAATATAATTACCTTCTGATTGTTAATATTTTCCCTTGCAGATTGGTACCGCCTACAGTTGTCAGATAATCTTTCACGAACATGGAACATCCAACACAAGGCACATAGCTCTCTGAACCAACCTACGACACAAAACACAGTATGGTAAGATTCTATTTAAATAAATGAAACAAAACAGCTTGATTTTTAGCTAGAAGAAGGGAATTAACATTATCTTAACAGTAATTAAAGAAAAAAATTACTCATTCTTGAGTTTTCAATAGTGCTCTGCAGCTAGAGCTCTGCTCTGTTTAGTCCCACTTAGTGTTCATGTTTGTTCACATCTGTCAGATCTGTAACACTCACAACAATCCAGAACAACCTTCACATTAAGAGTTTTGATAACCAACATAAAAGCTGGAAAGAGAACGTGTTCCTGCACACATTGCAGTATACTATTTCAAGCTAATAAGAGCTTCTTTGCACCTGTGGATTCTCACTTGTGTTCTCTTTTCCAGCCCTAAATTATTCTAATATATTGCACAGACCTAAAATTTTACAGGTAATATCATCAAACTGATGGTCTCCAGAAGATGTAGATCTATAGAAAACAGTGTGGAAATTGGAGTAACGAAGCAAAGTCTCTGGGAATGGACTCAGTGAAGGAAGAGATCCTTTCATTCGAATCTATAGATAGTAAAAATAAATAAATAAATAATCAATTACTTAAATATAATTTGCCAATTTATACACATATCAACAAATTTTGTTTGCATGTCAAAATGGAAATAAAAATCAGTTAAAGTTTTGTATGTATCACTACTAAATGTACAGCCTCTCAGTCATTAGCAGAATACTGCCAAGCTAAGTTAAATTCCCTTGAGCTTGCTTTCCATTTTCTTCAGATCTGTATTCTGAAAATTCATTTAAAGGAATATGTTTAGTATGAGCTATGGCACGAAAAATGCTTTTGTTTGCATGGTACTTGTGATACTCATGATTACCATGAAATACAAGACCAACAAAGTATAAGAAGAACTAAGATCACAATTAAGAAACCAGTTTAATCCAGCACAGTCCAGGCTGTCAAAGAAGGCAGACTAGTTTTCCCTCCTGTTTCAGTTGCTACTTCTGATCACCTCCCTGTGACAGCATTAAGCATGACCATGGAATAAGCAAAAAGAAGGAAATATTTATGTGTCAGTCAGACCAGTTCCAGATCTGGATCACTGCATGAATGCTGGTGGAGGGGGGCTGAGGGAAGGCCGACAGTCACACGTACACCATTCTGTAGCAAGTCAACCTTCTGTAAGTGGCTGCGTAACAACAACCTAAGAAAAGCCTGAGGTTACAGAAAGATTTTTTATCAGTATGTTCTGAGCTTGGTTCTGGGCAAACAAAATGCACATGAGTAGAATGAGATCTTACAAGCTCCGTGCACTAAGATGACTACTTTACTTGAAGTGAGCATCATGTTCTCTGTTACATATACAACTCTAAGTGATCTGGAACACACTTCTGGTTAGCAACTGTAACTCCCAACTAAAATCAGCTTGTATCTTTCAAACGGAGAAAGAAATGAGTTTGTACGTTACCAAGTAGGTACAGAAAAACTCATAGAAGGAAACACTTCTATGAAGTAGATACCTTATATCTTTAAGTTCTGGTTTCCTAAAAGAACTGAACATGGAGTGTAAAACTAGAAGACAACATGTAAAAAAAGAAAATTACATCATCAAAGTCCAGATGAGACTGAATGCCTCTACAATGCAATTGCAAGCTTGTCAGTAATATTTACTACTGATAACCAAATTACAAAAAAACAAGTTAAATGCTTACTTTTTGCATAACTTTTCTTGCCCACTTCAGTTGTGCAATATACCACTGCGCTGCAGGGCAGGAACAACGAGCAGCCCGGAAGAGCAAGATAATTCGCTGAAGGACTCCTGACACTTTCTGACGACTTTCTCTCTCAATTTTTAAAAGAATGTCATTGCAGTCTTCCTGAAAAATGCGAATTCAAAGACAAAAAAAAGCCTCCAAATTAGAAAGGACATATACAGTAAGAAATCTGACTTAAACGTTGTTTCTGCTCCTAAGAATATTTCCCTTATTCTTTAGAGCATAGATCCTTTATGGAAAAAACACAGAGGCACACATACTTTCTTAGCCCTATGGTGCTACTTAAGTAAATGAATGGACATGGAAAAAACAGACAGAAAAAGTGAGCTGAAAGGAACCTGAATAAAGATCATGATTATTTCATAAATACATTCAAACAAAGACCCAAGAAACTTCTATCATGCACGCTTACTTCACTGAGAGAAGCTGGCTGAGGACAGTATAATGGTGGTGCTGGAAGATAAAGCCCATCTGGAACTAAACCATACAATTTTCTGCTAAGATCCTTGGCAGAATCCATCAAAAGCTGAAATGTCTCTGAGAGAATATCGGCATCTGCCATAACAGCTGCTTTCAGTAGTTCCTGTATTGAGCTATAAAGAACATTTGCATCTTCCTCTTCAATAGGATCTATAAAATATTAAGCACAGAAACCAATAAATTAATAGACTCAATCAATACATGGCCTTCATTCTGAAATTATGAGGCTACATTCTCAGAATTTGCATTCATCTATTACAATGTATACATCGCATCTACTTGCTTCAAGATCTCTCACATTTGAAAATAGTATTCAATTACTAATTTTAGGTTTTGCCACAGGGGGAAGTTATTGCCTTTCTTAATAGAGAACTGAACTTTTCAGCCATGCATTTGCTTGGCATAAAATTTTGGCAAATAATTCTTACCAAGAAATAGTATACCTATAAACTAGGTATACTATTAATAATGACTATAACAACTCTTATCAGTGAGCATGATGATCAAGGAAAGGCAAATGTATGTTTGATCTCTTTTACATATTATTACATTTTTTCCTCATCTCCTAGAAGTATCAGGACCTTTAACATACATCATTAATTGGTTCCTGAAATTCACATAATATTATACTGCTCTACTTCCATTTCTACTCCTCCTGCTTGTCTTGGAATATTTGCTGCCAAATCTTTCCACTACCTATCATACTTACAGATTGTTATATACCGCATGTATATGTGTGTCTGTATGTTTGAAATAAAATCCTTGGAAATGAGTACAAAAGAAGAATCTACACAGTGTTTGGCATATGGCTTAGATAAAGATTAATTAACATCCACCTGCTGACAGGAACTTGAAATATAGTTTCCAAACACACAAGAAGAGAGTAAGGAATAGAGAACGTGCCAGTAAACTTTCTGTAAAACGTAAACAAGGACAGGCTGATCTAGCTAACTGGGGGAATTTCAGCAGTAAAGTATTAAGTTAGCTCGTATACACACATACAAAGGAGCACAGAGACAATAGCAGGTGGGGGAACCTGAATAACACCTTAGACCCATCTACTCACAGTAGAAAAATCAGCCCATGAAAGGCTCATCTCCACAAGCCCAGAGATACACAACAGCAAATTATGTACTCAGAGAAATGGACACTCTGTCCAGGCTCTTCCCAGGAGAGCCATCAGCCCTGGTGTCCAGGTATGAAACCCATGAAGATGAGCCAGTGGGAGTGGCTCTCTTCAGTACATTTTGGCTTGAGAGGGGTTACTGTCAAGAATGATAGGACATACGATAGGATGCAGGGGAAGAGCTTTTTGGGATTGCACAAGGCTCATTATGAGATCTTTAGGAAAGAAACCAAAGGTATGGCATAGCGTTGTGGCAGCCTCACCTCTGTTGGGCCCTGTCAGTACGTGTCTGTTTTCCTGGGTGAGGGACCCTCTATTCTGTGTGTCTGTGTATAGGATTTTAAGTGCCAGCAGCTGGCGCAGGACCACGGGTCAGAAAGCCTGTGTGTCTGGGATGCCAGCAACTGCAGAGACTGGAGTTAAGTCAAATCAAGTGCCAGCAGCTGGAGCGGGACCACGGGTCTGAGTGCCCATAGCGCCAGCAACTGGAGCAAGTGAGGCTATGTAAGTGAATGTGTGAGCGCTAGCAAGTTATCAAGTCAGACTAACAACGAGTAAGTGAAACGTCCTGGGAGCTAGGGGTGTGTACATCTTGCTCTTGCAAGAGTGACACCACAGGAGTTAGCAGTGACTGGAGGGACTGGTGAAGACCTAGCCACCTGCCAGAGAGACAACTGGGAGACCTGCTTATGTGTCTCTAAGGGCTAGACCAGGGCATTTGGATACTGGAGGGACCAAGGCAGTCATGACCACCTGCCAGAAAGACAGTGTGTGCACAGGTGTGTGTGTCTCTAAGGGTGAGGCACCTGGAAAGACTGAGGATCCCAGACCAGCTAGCTACTGGATGGATTGTATATTCAAGGCCAGCTACTGTGGGGGGCGTGTAGACAGTGTGTGCGTCGGGGAAAGAGGGTATCTGTGAGTGGGTCTGTACCAGAAAACGGAGTGGGGCTGGGGCTTTGGGGGCTTATATATGCAGACACCAGCAACTTGGGAGACTCAGCTACTGGGTCTAAGCCCAGCTACTGGAGGGATCCACATTGTACATATAGGTATGTATATGCAGACCTTCATCCTGACCAGCAAGAGAGGGAAATGGGATGGAATTGTTGGTGCTGTTTGCATGAGTGCTGAACTTGTCTGTAGGTGTTGATCTGTGTGGCCAGCTGTACATAGGTGTTGTGTATGTGTGTTTGGGTATGTGCCTACTGGGAATACACTCTCAGCCTTGCTAGCTGTTGGATCTGGGGACATGGAGCTGTCAGGCTATGAGATAACCTCCCCCTTTAACAGAAAGGAAAGGCAAAAATTAAACACCATTATGTAACTAATTTTAAGTATGATGATACTTTCCATACTGTTAATACGTTCACATTTGCTTCAGGGCATTTTTTTTTTTTTCGTTTAATGAAGCTTCAGTTTTCTTCCAAACTGAAGTTAATATCAAATATAGTCAAATAAGGCTTTGGCTGATACACACGAAGAAGACAAGACTGATGATACGGTCCATTTTTAGAATGATCAAAGCCAAAACCAAAACCCCTATAAAATTAAAGTATTTTAATACATTGTAACAGTAATGCACACATTGGAGAAGACAAGGTAATTGTTTCTTTTTAAGACAGTGTATAACACAGAATATGCAGTGAAATAACATGAAAAGTAAAGACAATTATTTATAATTTTACGTACCTGTGAATTGCTTGTATTTAATACATCCTGATGTTTCAGAAGTAACTGGCTGCCCTAACAAAGATTGTAACTTTTCCTGAAAAGTCTGCATTGGTGATAAGCTTAATGGCAGGTAACGCTCTGCCTTTTTCAGTCTGAAAGTATAACAAGAAACTGTTCATTAATAACTAAGTAAAACTCAGAGACAGTCTAATGAAGCTCTGTTAAATGAACATCTAAAGACAAAATAACTAATCTTAGCATGTTAGGTCCTACACCTACTAGGAGTCTGGGAATATGAATTTCTGAGGCAAAGGATATGCCTTGTTACAATAAACCATGCAAATAACATTAATAACAAAATACAGTATACTAATTCCAAGCTCAAATTTACCTTGAGAATTCATCAGAGTTCTGACAATACAGCTGGTAAGCCACACCAATTGAAACGGACAGTTTCCAGTCCCCAAGTCTGTGTGTTAACCACACAGCCTCTGGAATGAGTCCACCAATAAAGAACAAATCAAGAGCATATTCAGCTGTCCACACAGATGAAAGGTTCTGGTCCCTGACAGCTCTGGTAACCAAACAGTGTTGCAGTGGAATAATACGAGGAGATAAGTCTGTGACACAAAAAACACATTTTAAAGTTTAAATAAATCTGCATGCTATCCAATGAATAATCTAGAATTCATATGTTCACATTGCTTTTGGATCCATTTCAGTGTACAACTTTTACTTCATTAGAGGCACACTACAGGGTTTATCTGCAGCAGGCAGATGCAGCTCACGCTGTGATATAATAGTGAGGTCAGAGCAGGCTATTTTTCTGCTTAATAATGTGGGATATGCAAGCATGTGCAAAACTTGTGGGTTATTCTTACTTTAAAGATTTAATCACACTGATGGAACATTTGCAAGTATGCTACATATGCTTAGGGTATTTCAGAGGGTACACCTGAGATAAATGAAAATTCTGAGAGTTTTCCTAGTGTACCCGTGTTGTTTGTACTCACTGTGTTGCTTATTGCAGAAGACAGAAAGCTACAATGAGTTTTTGAGAAAGAACTGTACATTATTTTAAGAAAGTGTATCAAGACAAACTGAAGACAAATTTAGTATCTCCTTGTTTCTTCAGGTTTAGATTTGTTTTCCAAGGTTTTACTTCCTGGTTTTCCTGGAGAGGTGCTGATCAACATTAACTCTAAGGACTTACTTGCTTCTCTCGCAGTTTGTTTACTACTGAGGCAAGGACATTATTTAGGGAAATATTCACACTAATCCAGCTTGTGCAACGCAATTTTTCCAAGATTGTCTCACCATGTACATGGATCTTTGACTAATGCAAGTATTAAAATCAAGGTCTTATTTTGTAGGTTTTATCTGGAAAGTTGTCCAATTAAAACATCCAAAAGACCATGAAGAAATATATACCAGTGTATGTTGTAGTACAGAAACATTAAAAGTAGTCAATGTATTCACATAGACTGCAGAAAATCTAATCAATCAAAATAAGTTAATATTGTAGAGAAATACCTGGCATTGTAACAACTTACTAGTAGAGTACTTACAATACTTCCAAATAAGTCTTCATTCCTGTGGACATTAGATCACTTTGAAAAGTTAACTCTGAAACTAAAAATTTCCTAACAGGGGAAATCTTTAAACAGAATCTCTTGCAGAAAATAAACAAACCACCTACTGTGATAAATAATAATTCTCCGAAAAATCCTGAAAAGCAGGACTTAAACTAGCAAGTACTGCTTGGGTTCAACAACAAACCAACTTGACATTCCCACTTGTTCTGATGATACAGTGTCTGAAGCATTTTGGCTTCCAAGAGCTTGACTGTCAAATAAGTAAAAAATGCCTTCCTCTGGCTTTTCAGTTTGGGTCACACCGTATCACAGATCCAGTTCCACTATTTGTTAAGCACTGCTTTTCTCTCACTTTTGGGAGGATGAAAGTCAGTCAGAACTACATCTTTAGGCAAAAGTAGTGCAAGAACCATTAAATTCTAATGTTGCTTAATTTAGGTGAAAAAAATACAGCATCCTTTTACCTGAGTATCAGATTTAGATCACTAACCTCAAAGCATGGGAAAAATAGAAAAAAAAAAACCTCGAGGAAAAAAAAAAAATCAGTATATTGGGAGGCAGTCCTGAAGGGCAGAGGAGTCCAGGAAGGCTGGACGTTCTTCAAGAAGGAAACCTTAAAGAAGCAGGAGCAGGCTGTCCCCATGTGCCAAAAGACAAGCTGACGGGGAAGAAGACCGGCCTGGCTGAACAAAGAGCTTTGGCTGGAACTCAGGAAAAAAAAAGAGAGTTTATGACCTTTGGAAGAAGGGGCAGGCAACTCGGGAGGACTACAAGAATGTCGTGAGGTTATGCAGGGAGAAAATTAGAAGGGCCCAAGCCCAACTAGAACTTAATCTGGATACTGCCATAAAAGACAATAAAAAAATGTTTCTATAAGTAGATTAACAACAAAAGGAGGGCTAAGGAGAATCTCCATCCTTTATTGGATGCGGGGGGAAACATAGTGACAAAGGATGAGGGAAAGGCTGAGGTACTTAATGCCTTCTTTGCCTCAGTCTTTAACAGCGAGACCAGTTGTTCTCAGGGTACCCAGCCCCCTGAGCTGGAAGACAGGGACGGGGAGCAGAATGAAGTCCCCATAACCCAAGGGGAAACGGTTAGTGACCTGCTACACCACTTAAACACACACAAGTCTATGGGGCCGGATGGGATCCACCCAAGGGTACTGAGAGAGCTGGCGGAAGAGCTCACCAAACCACTTTCAATCCTTTATCAGCAGTCCCGGGTAACCAGGGAGGTCCCAATTGACTGGAGGTTAGCAAATGTGACGCCCATCTATAAGAAGGGCTGGAAGGAGGATCTGGGAACCACAGGCCTGTCAGTCTGACCTTGGTGGGGGGGAAGGTTATGGAGCAGATCATCCTGAGTGCCATCACATGGCACGTACAGGACAACCAGGTGATCAGGCCCAGTCAGCATGGGTTCAGGAAAGGCAGGTCCTGCTTGACTAACCTCATCTCTTTCCATGACACGGTGACCTGCTTAGTGGATGAGGAAAAGGCTGTGGATGTTGTCTACCTAGACTTTAGTAAAGCTTTTGACACCGTTTCCTACTGCATTCTCCTGGAGAAACTGGCTGCTCACAGCTTGGACGGGCGCACGCTTTGCTGGGTAAAAAACTGGCTGGGTGGCTGGGCCCAAAGAGTGGTGGCGAATGGAGTTAAATCCAGTTGGCGGCCGGTCACAAGTGGTGTTCCCCAGGGCACTGTATGGGGGCCAGTTCTGTTTAATATCTTTATCAGTGATCTTGACAAGGAGATCAAGTGCACCCTCGGCAAGTTTGCAGACGATACCAAGTTGGGCGGGAGTGTTGATCTGCTCGAGGGTAGGAAGGCTCTGCAGAGGGACCTGGACAGGTTGGATCAATGGGCCAAGATCGATCTGTGTGAGGTTCAACAAGGCCAAGTGCCGGGTCCTGCACTTCGGCCACAACAACCCCATGCAGCGCTACAGGCTTGGGGAAGAGTGGCTGGAAAGCTGCCTGGCAGAAAAGGATCTGGGGGTGTTGGCTCATCGACTATGAGCCAGCAGTGTGCCCAGGCGGCCAAGAAGGCCAATGGCACCCTGGCCTGTATCAGAAATAGTGTGGCCAGCAGGAGTAGGGAAGTGATCGTGCCCCTGTACTCGGCACTGGTGAGGCCGCACCTCGACTACTGTGTTCAGTTTTGGGCCCCTCACTACAAGAAGGACGTTGAGGTGCTGGAGCGTGTCCAAAGAAGAGCAATGAAGCTGGTGAAGGGTCTGGAGAACAAGTCTTCTGAGGAGCGGCTGAGGGAACTGGGGTTGTTTAGCCTGGAGAAGAGGAGGCTGAGGGGAGACCTTGTCGCTCTCTACAACTACGTGAAAGGAGGTTGTAGCGAGGTGGGTGTCGGTCTCTTTTCCCCAGTAACAAGTGATAGGACAAGAGGAAACGGCCTCAAATTGCACCAGGGGAGGTTTAGGTTGGATATCAGGAAAAATTTCTTCACTGAAGGTGTGACAGCACTGAACAGGCTGCCCAGGGAAGTGGTTGAGTCCCCATCCCTGGAGGTATTTAAAAGACGTGTAGATGTGGTGCTTAGGGACATGGTTTAGTGGTGGACTTGGCTGTGATAGGCTAACGGTTGGACTCAATGATCTTGAAGGTCCTTTCCAACTTCAATGATTCTACGCAATGGATGACATAATTCAACTGTACACATCAAACTATTAAGTCTAAATACCAAAAATATTTTCAGTAATCAAGAGATGCAAAACATCAATCCCACACACAGACACACACAGCCCCCTCAACAAAAATATCTGGAAAAACTAAGTTATTTTATCTTTACTGTTAATGGTGCTGAAACTATAAATCACCAAGTTAAATCATAACAGACAGCATTGATATACATTAAAAAAATAATAAGAGTTAAGCACAGCAAATTAAACTGCTTTAAAAAAAATACCTTGTTTGATGTGAAGTGGATGCAGGATGTCAACGTTGTGCGGGGGAAAGATATAGAGCAGCTGATTTGTGAAATAAGCAGCCATGAATCGTGCCATGGATCGAACCACAGCCATAGCAGTTTCAGTATGAACATCTGTTACCATCCATAGTTCATGCTGAAAATACTTGGTATCTAAAAAAACAGACATTAAATTAAAACATTATGAGGAAAATGATTTTAAATTGGAATGCTAAAATTGTCTAATCACAGCTTAAAAAATTTTTTTTAAAATAAGCAAACTATGGTATTACTTAGTTTCTTGACAAGCTTTCAGGACTTAGAGCTTAATCTTTTACACTAATTACACATTATATTAATATTAGAAGACTTTTATACTAGGTTTTTAATGACTAGAGATGGACCTCTAGTATCTAAATTTTGATCAGTGCTGAGTAAAAAAGACTGTTTAAATTTGGAAATTTAGATTTCATACTCTGAAATAGAGAAAAAGAGTTACAAGCATCTGCAAAAAAATCCCACTGTCAATTTAGGACTGGTGACCAATCTAAAATCCACTATTTTATCATATCGTATCATAAAAAAATGTTAAATCAATATAAAATGAAATCACATAATTTCCCCCTTATTTTTCTTATCCAAAGGCCTTCCTTGAGCAGATTTGAATCAAAAAACATTTAACAGGCCATGCTTTCACTATTAATTATACAATGAAAGTTGTCTAAACACTTACTCCAACAAGTGCAGCTGAAAGAACACCCGAGGATCAGAAAAAGATCTTTAAAGTCACTGAAAACAGACTTCAGTCCAGTGTAAAGAGAAAAGCGTGCTGTCAAGCGTGTTTGTGATGGCACAGAAATTAGTTACTAGGTTATTCAAACAGTATCAACATACCTTATCACACTTTCATGCAATATAAACATACCAGAAAATTTTTCCATCTGACTCACTGAGAGCTGCGATCGCCTTAGAATCTCTCCTACCAGATGATCACAGAGTCCCTGAGCCTCACACAAGTTATACTGATACAGGTGGCAAAATAATATTGCAAGATAGTATCTACTCTGAAGAAAACACGTTCTTTTTCCTCCTGCATTAAAAGAGAAAAAAAAGGCAGAAGTCCATTTGGAAAAGAAACAATAAACACAAAACCAGACACAGCAGGTTTGAAAGTACTAGTTCCTCTTTCTCCAGAAACGTATCTGTGTAAACATATACTGAGAAGAAGTAGAACTCAGGAGCAGCTATTTTAGGAGATATGATCCTCCTACAACCTCTAAGTTACTAGTGAGTTAATGCTCACCCACAACAGTTTTACTTCTAGAGAACTGGCAGTTTTCAGAACAATACAGTGGTGTTGTGGTTTAAGCCTGCAGGCAGCTAAACGCCACACAGCCATTCGCTCACTCCCTTGCCCCCGGTGGGATGGGGGAGAGAATCAGAAAAAGGTAAAAACTCATGGGTTGAGATAAAGACAATTTAACAGAACAGAAAAGGAAGGGAAAATAATAATGATAAAAGCATATACAAAACAAGTGATGCACAATGCAATTGCTCACTATCCGTGACTGAGCAACAGCTGCGCCCCCCCAGCCAACCCCCCCCAGTTTTTTTGTTCAGCATGATGTCATATGGTATGGAATATCCCTTTGGCCAGTTTGGGTCAGCTGTCCTGGCTGTGCCCCCTCCCAGCTTCTTGTGCACCTCCGGTGTCCTTGCTGACAGGGCAGTATGAGAAGCTGAAAAGTCCTTGGCTAGTGTAAGCACTGCTTAGCAACAACTAAAACATCGGTGTGTTATCAACCTTATTCTCATACTAAATCCAACACACAGCACTGTACCAGCTACTAGGAAGAAAATGAACTCTATCCCAGCCAACTTCAGCACAATATCCACCCCTTATTCTATACCATCTACGTCATGCCCAGGTCCCACACTTCTCAGTACATCCCAGTTAATCACGACCACCTTTCCTGTCTTTTGATATATACACACAGATATCATTCCCTTAGTCTACGGGCCATCCCTCTAAAATGTCCGTTGACTTCATTTAGACCATGACTTTGGGCTCCATCTGTCATAACAGTCCTTCAGGGCAGGAGAGATGGTGTGTGGTGTTGGATTGTTGCATGCTGAAGCCAGTTCTGGTTCCATCACCGCTGCACTTTGCTCAGTTTCATCAAAATTCATTCTTCATTAATTTGGGTGATTCTTACTGTGATACCACTGGTATGGCATATAGCAACCATAGTAGTGATGACATGCAGTATTATATAGCAATTAACATCATACAATTCAAATCAATGACTATTCTCACCCAAAATTAAATCCCCTTGACGTACACATCGGACTTCCCCATCCTCCCACATCACTCACCAAGTGCACCCAGGTCCTTGAGCAAAAGCAATCCCACGGATGGGTTTGCCTTTGCCCGAGGCAGGAATAACCCAGACTGTCTTCCCCAGCGTATTTTTTACGTGCACTACAGGGACTTTACCCCCTTCTACAGTACGTAGAAGTTTTGACTGGGCAGGGCCAGCTCGATTGGCAGATCTTGTAGTGTCAACTAACCAGGTGGCTTTTGCTAGATGTGTATCCCAATGTTTGAACGTCCCAGCACCCATTGCTCTCAGTGTAGTCTTTAACAGTCCATCGTATTCGATTTTCCCGGAGGCTGGTGCATGATAGGGGATGTGATACACCCAGTCAATGCCGTGCTCTTTGGCCCAGGTGTCTGTGAGGTTGTTTTGGAAATGAGTCCCGTTGTCTGACTCAATTCTTTCTGGGGTGCCATGTTGCCATAAGACTTGCTTTTCAAGGCCCAGGATAGTGTTCCGGGCGGTGGCATGGGGCACAGGATATGTTCCCAGCCATCCGGTGGTTGTTTCCACCATTGTAAGCACATGGTGCTTGCCTTGGCGGGTTTGTGGGAGTGTGATATAATCAGTTTGCCAGGCCTCCCCATACTTGTATTTCAGCCATCATCCTCCATACCAGAGGGGTTTTAACCGCTTGGCTTGCTTGATCGCAGCGCATGTTTCACAGTCATGGATAACCTGTGCAATAGTGTCCATGGTCAACTATACTATTCAATCACAAACCCATCTATATGTTGCATCTCTTCCTTGATGGCCTGAGGTGTCATGGGCCCACTGAGCTATAAATAATTCACCCTTATGTTGCCAGTCCAGATCCACCTGAGCCACTTCAATCTTAGCAGCCTGATCCACCTGCTGGTTGTTTTGATGTTCTTCAGTGGCCCGACTCTTAGGTATGTGAGCATCTACATGATGTACTTCTACAACCAGGTTCGCTACCTGAGCAACAATATCCTGCCACAATGCAGCAACCCAGATGGGTTTGCCTCTGCACTGCCAGATGCTCTGCTTCCATTGCTGCAACCACCCCCACAGGGCATTTGCCACCATCCATGAGTCAGTATAAAGTACTGGCTGCTTTTCTTGTTCAGCAATATCTAAAGCCAGTTGGATGGCCTTCACTTCTGCAAATTGGCTCAATTCACATTCTCCTTCAGCAGTTTCTACAACTTCTCATATGGGACTCCTTACAGCAGCTTTCCACCTGATGCTTTCCTACAATACAACAGGACCCATCAGTGAACAGGGCATATTGCTTCTTATCTTCTGGTAGTTCATTATATAGTGGGGTCTCTTCAGCACACGTCACTCCCTCCTCTGGCAATATTCTGAAATTTTTGCCTTCTGGCCAGTCCACGATCACTTCCAAGATTCTTGGGCAACTGGGGTTTCCTGTTCGAGCCCATTGTGTGATTAATGCAACCTGCTTACTTCACATAGCATCAGTTACATGATGTGCAGAGGGGACCCTCCCTCTGAACATCCAGCCCAGCACTGGCAGTCGGGGTGCCAAGAGCAGCTGCGCTTCAGTGCTGATCACTTCCAAAGCAGCTTGAACCCTTTCATATGCTGCCAATATCTCTTTGTCAGTTGGAGTATAGCAGGCCTCGGATCCTCTGTATCCCCGACTCCAAAACCCTAAGGGTCGACCCCTATCCCAGCCAAAACCAGCACAAGTGTATAATTGTTAAGACACAGACAAAGACAGAAGAGCTCAAGGGAGCCTAGCCTTCAAAAAAGGGATGCCTAAACCACAATGAAATTGCTTAGCTATCCACCAAGCTTCCAGTGTCCTGAATTCTTCCTGGATGAGGTACTCCTCATCATAATAACGAGCAAAAAATTTTTCTCGTGATGCCTGGGAAGAGACTCTGGAATATCAGTTTCAAATCAACTCCTAAATAAACTCCTGCCACACATTATTTTGTTTTGTTACTCCCCAAACACTAAGTCTTTTGATTTTACAGCTACTAAAGGAATTGATTTTTGTTTGTCAGTTTTTCATTGTCTCTTTCTTGCTCAGAAATATACCCAGAGCTTGTCTGTACCAAGTACTTCATAATCACAAGAAAACTGGTATTAAAATAGAAATGCATGGAATTTTCTCAGGGAGCAATCAGACTTAAGTTTTGACTGGTCTCTATTCAAATCCCAGCTTAATTTCAAGTATGCATCCTTTATGCGTCTTGCCCTCTTTTTCTGAAGGGCAGGGAGTCACAAATAACTACATAAAGTGATTATACAACTTACCCCCTCCACCCCCAAAAAAGATTTCATCCCTTACCTTTTGCCTTGATTTCACAAAGAGATCTTTTCCAAATTTCCACAGATTCCCTGTATGAGCCTAAAAGGAACTTCTCCTCACCTATAAAAGTCACATATGTAACAAATTAAAAGCTCTACATCGTTAGTTTTACCTGTGCAAACACACATGCACTTACTTCAGCATTACAGATTTATGAAAAGCAGAGTAAAATATGTGAGTCTCCAGCAAATTTCTATTGTCTGAGCTAAATCTAAGCTTTGAGCATCTGAGAGAAGCTAACTTTGAATACCCCTCCCCACCTTTTTTTTAATCGCTAAATCACTATTAAATGAAAAAATTGATTCGGGTTATAATCACTCCTACAAGGTTTTCAATAATTAGGTTATTTTTTTAGATTACACAAGGTTATAAATGTTAACTATGGTTAGAAACTTCAGTATTGAAAACCCACAATAGTTTATTAACGGGGAAGAGCATTTTCTCTTATCTGTTTTCATATTTCCTATGATGTGGAAGATGTTTTTTCATTGTAAAAAGTAGTTGTAAAATTATTTAGCAAGTTGAACATATTTTTTCAGTGTAAAAGCACTTTCAAACAACAGGTCTATGGACTGCTACACATTTCATCTGTCTAAATGTCACCTCTCCACCTCTACTCCCATTCCGATTTTTAATCCATTGGTCAATTCCTAAATACTTTGACAGAAAGGTAACTAAAAGAGCACAGCTCCTGGGCAAAGGAGGAAAAAAAAAAAGTGTAAAAATAGCACTACCATAGAAGAAAAGACAAGGACAAATTTGCCACTCTATCCTGCTTATCAGCAGCTAGCCAGTTCAGGTATTGGCTGGCCCATCAGCATATATGTTACTCTAGCTCATCCATAAACCGTGCCCTATCTATTTAGCAAACTGAATGTAAATAAAGAATATAAGGAATGGGTGGAAAGGAAGGGTGGGAAGTTGCATGTATTGTTAGGATGAGTGAAAGAGACATGAAGGAGCTAATGTATTGTACGGAATGATGCAGGAAGAGAAGCTGTATTTAAGGGAGAGAGATCAAGAATATGGAGAGGAAACAGAACTGCGGTGGGAGACATAAATGGGAAGTTGGGCTTATTAGTGTGGAAGGGGAAAGGAATATAGAGCATAGGACAGTAATGTGTAGGAAATTAGGCTACAACCATATACTGTTTGGAAAATAAATATGCTAGATTTAGTGTAACCTAGTGTAAAAGACTTAATTAGATGCTTAGTTGAGGCTGACTACATTCATGTACACAAAAAGCTCATGCCCACTGTGATTACATGGAGTGAACAGGATTTCTACATAGAAATCCACTAAGAGACACATTGTGATGCCCATCTACTTCAGAGGAAATAATACAGTACAAATGAGATCAGAATTCAGATCCTGCATTCAGATTCTCTAGGACATGATTCAAAGCAAACTGAAGTCAGTAGTGGTTTTTTATTTAGCTCAACAAGCTCTAAAGATTATAATACAATCTACAGGTGTACTGGGACATGAAGTATTTAAGAGAGAGTTCTGATCAGAATTTTAAGAGAAGTGCCTTTTAAAATCTGGTGGTCAGTTACTGATTGTCATTAAGTTGGACCTAATTTTCCTAGTATTCAGTTAACCATGCAACTACCTAACAAACATTTGTAGTTCTTTTCAAACTACTAACCAGATACAGAATTAATCTTCAAATGTTGTTCTAAGGTCACTCCTGAAGACTGGAGGGTAGCTTGTATATGACTTAAAAGTGATGAGACAACAGACTCTTCTTCTGCATTCTTGTCCACTTTTCTGTTTAGCTGCATCTGATACCAAACCACTTTCTTATACAATAATCGCCACAGTACAATAAACCTGTAGTTCAAGAAGTATAATATTACGAAAATCATCAAAAGTTAATGAAGTTACTTACATCGATTTCTTATTTTCTTATATTTTGCATTATGTGTCTGAAAACTGAATTATATTTTATGTTAACAACTACTTTCTTGACTTCAATGAGGGGAAAAAAATGAAACACTTTTTGCCTTGTTTTTTGTTTTTTGATGAACAAACATTGATTCTTCTGAATTTGTGTAAATGCAGCAAACTACTTCAAGCACCCAAACACACTCAAAATGAATCCCTTGTTATCTAAACAATGGGAAAATGAAATAACCTAGATAAACCTCAAAACAGGTATCAGTGTCTTTACAAACAAGACTGATTAAAAATACAATGAAAGCATAACACAGAAAAGCAAAGGCAGGGAAACAAAAGACTGCAGAGCATGTTTTTAGGGCTGGCAAGTCCCTGCTGCCCAGCACAGTACTATTAGATGTACCAGCTCAGATATGTAACAAGCTTGCTGATACAAGCAAATACACATTCCCAGAGACTTGAAAAAGCTTGCACAGAACTGCAACACATCTGCATCATCTTCTCTAGTGCTACTGCTTCCATTATTAATACATACAGAGTGAGTCATATGCACAGTGCTCAGTAACTGGAGCACAATTAATGAAAAACATGGATTATCTTCTCAGAGACAACTGAAATTTGCCTATCAAATTTGCAGTGAACACAGTATTATATTTTAAGCTTACTGAAGAAATACATTTTACTGTAGTAAGATTAAATTTGTGAGTTATAATGCTTCTTAGGTTCTAAGTCTCTGGAAAGGAACCGCTTGTTCATTTGATTAACACACTTGGATTCATCTGAGTTCTGCAGTAGAGAAATACTCCAGTGATAGTAATATTCTTTCCCAGTAGTTGGATAGTACACTTCAGTTTAAGCTTCTTTCAAGTTTATGCGTCTATCTTCAAAGAAGAAATAGCTCTGATAGTCTAATAAGCTTCCACACACTGGGGTTTTTCTTATTGCTCTGGGACACCGTATCCATAATCAAGTGCAAACTTTGCTGACTAAATTGATACTGTAAATATATTGCATATGAGCAGCCTCTTGGCTCCATGGAGTTTGGGACTTCTGCATGGGAAGGAGTGGAATGGCCAAGAGGCAGTAAAAGCTGCAATACCGGGACTGATGCTGCACTACCAGACCTGGTGTGAGCTGTTAACCCGCCAATTATCTCTGAACTGATATGCAGTAAAGTCACAATAACTGAACTATATTCAACTATAGGTCTGAGCCCTGATCTGCATGCTTTAATAGATTATCACGCTTTTCCATGGAGTATGACACAGAAAAGAAACAAAAGGATGTTGTAATTACTGTATAACTGAGAAATAAAATTGTTGTTCCAACATAGAGAATCATAGAATCATTTAGGTTGGAAAGGACCTTCAAGATCATTGAGTCCAACCGTTAGCCTATCACAGCCAAGTCCACCACTAAACCATGTCCCTAAGCACCACATCTATACGTCTTTCAAATACCTCCAGGGATGGGGACTCAACCACTTCCCTGGGCAGCCTGTTCAGTGCTGTCACACCTTCAGTGAAGAAATTTTTCCTGATATCCAACCTAAACCTCCCCTGGTGCAATTTGAGGCCGTTTCCTCTTGTCCTATCACTTGTTACTGGGGAAAAGAGACCGACACCCACCTCGCTACAACCTCCTTTCACGTAGTTGTAGAGAGCGACAAGGTCTCCCCTCAGCCTCCTCTTCTCCAGGCTAAACAACCCCAGTTCCCTCAGCCGCTCCTCAGAAGACTTGTTCTCCAGACCCTTCACCAGCTTCATTGCTCTTCTTTGGACACGCTCCAGCACCTCAACGTCCTTCTTGTAGTGAGGGGCCCAAAACTGAACACAGTAGTCGAGGTGCGGCCTCACCAGTGCCGAGTACAGGGGCACGATCACTTCCCTACTCCTGCTGGCCACACTATTTCTGATACAGGCCAGGGTGCCATTGGCCTTCTTGGCCGCCTGGGCACACTGCTGGCTCATAGTCGATGAGCCAACACCCCCAGATCCTTTTCTGCCAGGCAGCTTTCCAGCCACTCTTCCCCAAGCCTGTAGCGCTGCATGGGGTTGTTGTGGCCGAAGTGCAGGACCCGGCACTTGGCCTTGTTGAACCTCACACAGATCGATCTTGGCCCATTGATCCAACCTGTCCAGGTCCCTCTGCAGAGCCTTCCTACCCTCGAGCAGATCAACACTCCCGCCCAACTTGGTATCGTCTGCAAACTTGCCGAGGGTGCACTTGATCTCCTTGTCAAGATCACTGATAAAGATATTAAACAGAACTGGCCCCCATACAGTGCCCTGGGGAACACCACTTGTGACCGGCCGCCAACTGGATTTAACTCCATTCGCCACCACTCTTTGGGCCCAGCCACCCAGCCAGTTTTTTACCCAGCAAAGCGTGCGCCCGTCCAAGCTGTGAGCAGCCAGTTTCTCCAGGAGAATGCAGTAGGAAACGGTGTCAAAAGCTTTACTAAAGTCTAGGTAGACAACATCCACAGCCTTTTCCTCATCCACTAAGCAGGTCACCGTGTCATGGAAAGAGATGAGGTTAGTCAAGCAGGACCTGCCTTTCCTGAACCCATGCTGACTGGGCCTGATCGCCTGCTTGTCCTGTGTATTTTTTTTTTTCCCCATGCAAAGATCATTCATACCTTTTTTCTGTTTTTGCATCATGGTTTACTGCTTGAGGAGGCTCTCCAAGCAGAGATTTCAGTGAGCTGAATTGCTGAGTAGTACTCTCATCAAGAACTAGGAAAACAGGCACAGTGAGGGAGTCAAGTTCCACGAGACTACTACCATGAGAAGATGCAAAAAAATTCTCATGCTGTAGCATGCACACGCTACTTAGAGTGTGAGAAACCATTTTCAAAAGACAGAAGCATGCCAAAAGGTTTTTTGAGAACAACTGATCTTGTTGCTGTATAAGCATCAGTTTTAAAGTTTGTAATGTCAGCTTTGCCATGTGCCCAGTCAGACTGGCTCTTGAATGCCAGTATAAGACAGTTAAACACTGCTGAAAATATTTTAGAACACAATGCATCCAGTGCGTATTCTTCACAGACTTGTTTAAAGATGCATGCTGGTTTAGCAAAGAACATTTCACAAACTGAAGAATGTTGAAAAAGTGGATAATGCAGTTCACTATGTAATTCAGCAACGTATCTTTCTCTTCCATATTTTTTGAAATCCCTATCTGCCATGCAACAAGGAGGTTTTTCTGAATGGAATATAGTTCCACTGATAATTTATCTTTTTCTTCAGTATTGTCTTTTGCATGGATAGTATCAAACATTGACGCAAATTCTAAGTGGCCTTGATCAGTTTTACCAACAAATGAATGGATTCTTTGGCTATAGAAGCTGGGAGGGCTGTTGCAAAACTGTTTTTCGTCATCTGATTCTTCTTCATAATCCTAAATCAGGCAAAAGAAAAAAAAAATCAACAGTTTAATTCAAGTCTATTGAAAGAGAGCATAATCTGCAAGGAATCACCATTTAGTCAATCTCACAAATGAAATCTTTCTGCCTAATTAACTTGCTTAATTGCTAATAAGTTTAATTCACAGCAGTTTCATCTAGATCTCAAACTAAATGTGGCTATTTGGAATAGTTGTGCAGACAGAAATTAAATTACCTAACAACAACAATAAAAAAAAAATTACACTGTAAACACAGCAGTAGTTTTTATACCAGAAAATGAAACCCTATCCTTTATTAAGCCCGGAGTATGAGGAAGAGTTTTTTCCAGACACCTGTAAGATACGAAAGCCTTTCAACAAAAACTCAAAAACTTCAAAGAACAAATAAAAAAACAAAAGCATGAAAAGGAATTGGGAAAGGCTGCACAATAACTTTGATCACAGAGCCATTCTTCCAAAAGACATGTACAAGTTTTGGAATTGATGGAAGAATCCTCTACAACTGAGGACAAACATCTTATTTACTAAGGATAATAATATTGTACTTCTTATTAATATACTTTACAGCCCCAGTATATTTAGTACTCTAATGTCACATTTTATTATAAAGTGAAGTTAAAGTATTAAACTACAATAAACTGATGTATATATAGATTAGTATGTATTTTTCAAAAAGTTAATGCACTGCTGAAAGAAATAAGATGTTTGAAAGTAAAAATCAAGTATCAGTTGAGAAAAATAACCATATTCCTTGCACCTATAAAGAACATGAGAATTTAACCAATATCAAATTACTTTAAATGTACCAAGTAAGAGCAAATATGCCTATATTATTTGAAAAAAATATTCTTTACATTTAGAATACCTTAAAATTAAATCATTTGCATAATTTTAAGTAGAAAAATGCTATTAAGTACCAGTAAATCCATGGTTTTCTCACTCATTTCTGTTGTGTCTTCTTCCAGGAATTTCGGAATGGTGGAAAAGATGGAACTTTGGTTTTGAGCGTGTTTTAAAAGACTAGCTTTTAAAGACAACAGTGATCGTAAACACAGAGTTCTCCCTTTAAACTAAAAGAAATTACAAGAAGGCAAAACATATTATCTGTCTCTAGCAAGATCAAACCAGACACTTTCTAAACAAAACAAGGAAATTGCTCCCTTCTGCAAAAAGCTTCAGTTTAAAAGTCCAAGACAGAAAGGGAGAACAGGTCAGCAGGCACATTTCACAGAAACAAACTATCATTTGACCATGTTTCAGGAATGCAGAATTTTCTCAGCACCAGACAACTTCGCTTTGCTCCATGCTGAAAGAATCTGCTTTCTTGATCCCTGACATGATCCTACAGTATTGTAGGGCTTTCTTGCATTCTTACTAGTAACATATCTCTTTAAATCCTCAAATCCTTGCCCACTCTTCTAGCTTATGCATGAATACCATCGTAACTCACTTCTCCAAAAATCCAAAATACAAACTGAATTGGGAGAGAAGTTGCATTCCATCAGCAAACGCAGAAATTCTGAACTTAATATGTATTATATCTTAAGTGGTTGGCAACAGCTGCAGGACCTCTTCCTTCAAAGGTTTCCCTTCTCTCAGACTTAGCTCAATTTAGAAGGGACAGAAAAATAAAAAATGCTTTAAGCAAGCTTTAATTCACAGCCTCAATTGAGGACCTAGTGGACACATGCACACAGCACCATTGGGACTGTTGCTGACTGCTCTAAAACAGCAGCAGCCTAAGATAGAGAGGTTTTATAGAATCCTTTCTGCATCGTTCTGAAAGGATGAGTTGGTCAGAGTAGCATAGTAACTGTCAATGCTCTGAACCCACTCTATAGATATAGAAATCCCAATTTCTTTTACAGTTCCAGAAAGAATATATAGTGACAGTTAAGACTGTCCCCTTTACTACATTTTACTGAAAGGTCACCCAGACATCAAAGGAATAAAATTACAGAGAAAATTGTGTATTCATTGTTTTCCAGATCAACACTATTCTCAAAACAACTTTATAATTCAAAGGAATTTATACAAATATCACAGTAAACTAAATTGAGGTACTCAGTTTAAAAATTATGCATTTTTATACACATGAAGTTTTTTACTTAAAGCCTACAAAATAATTCATAACCCTACCTTGGAGTTCAGCAAATTCTGACGGATATTTTCAAGCCGTTGGGTTGAATCAAGCAAAAGGGATCTTATAAATCCTGATGGTGAAAGGTTGTTAGGAAATCTAAGCACTGTTATCATGTATCCATCAGAGACAATGAGGTAGGGTAATCTTGAATGTGAAGCAACAGAGAATCTCTGTCTCATAAGGTCACTTTCAGAAGCTGAAGAACCAAGAGACTGACTAGAGTCTTGACAAAAAGAGTGCTGCTGTCTAAAATAAAGATACATCAAAAAATAAGAAGCAACTATCATACTTAATAATCATGAACAGAACAGAGAAGAAATAACTTATGAACGTTTAATACCACTCACACTACTGTCCCAATAGGTCCATTCAGAATTCTACGGAAGTGCCTACATTTTTGCAGGATGAGCACTCTGGATAACACTATTTATGCTTGCAAGATGCCAGTATTTTGCTGCAGTTGCAACTTTTTAAATTTAAAGGAAAATAAAAACAGCTTTCAGTATTATTTTATTATTTCATTAATAACTATTATATGTATTTTTTCACAATTTTACTTTAAATTTCTATATCACACTTTCTTATCTAGCTCTTATTGTGTATGACAAGTGCTTGAAAATGAAATTTTAAGTAGCTTCTAATAAAGTCAAGTATGAAAAACAAAACATACCTTAAGATCTGAATCTTAGTATTTCAGAATCAGTTGAGACGTTCAACAGAAATATTTTATGTCAACATACAAGTCGTCTCTTACAAAAGAGGTCTTACAAAGTCTTTTCTTACAAAGAAATCACTCCTTACTGGGTTCCAGAAAGCTGTGTTTGCATGTATTCTAATATTAGCCCCATAATACTTTGAAATAATGTGTAAAATTACTGGGGGGTTTTTTGTTTCTTAAATTCCAAAAGTTAGTAGATTACTTGAAAACAAAGTAGCTGCATACATTCAATAAATAACCATAATTAAGATATTTTAATATATTTTAATATCTGATTTTTTCAACCAGACAGTGTAAGAAGGTATTATAATGCTTTGAATGTTCTCATGAGCTGTTACATTTACACAGTATCTGGCTTTAGCCACTCACAATTAATAAGATTTAAAAAAAAAAATATTAAAGTTTAGATACTATTTTGTTTCCTCTAGTTATTCAGACTGTGTTACTTTTTGTAACTTTCCATTTATGCTAAAAAGTGTTATGAGAGATCCTTTATTCCCCCATGCACCCAGCAGCATAATTTCAAAATTTAGTTCTGGAGTAGCCCCAAAAAACATTTAAAAAGCTAACTATTTTTTGTCCATGCAAATACGTTATTTACAAGATCTGATATGGAAACGTGATACAAAGTTCTATATGTAAAATTACATAGTGAGCAGAGAAATACCACTGGACTAAAATAAATCTGCACTTTTAGTACTTCTGTAAGTTTAATTCGTTCTTACATCATAAAAACATGCTTTTTTTAATTACTACTAAATTCAAACACTTTTAAAAAACCAAATCACTTAATGTATACTTGCATTGTCACAATGCCAATTTTCATCATGACAAACCATTATAAGAAATAGAACTATGAATGAGAAACAGATATTGAGAAGACACACGAAAAGCAAAAGAGTGAATTTGAAAGATTAAGTTTCTGTAAAATTGTAAAAAATGTTAGAAAGTAATATATGATCACATGACAAATCCTTTTACCTGTATGTTATTAGTGGATGAAATGGAATAAACTCTGCTGGTCCAAATTCTACAGAGCAGCCAGAAGTAATCAAGGTCAGCAATTCACCCATACATGTCAATAAAATCAAAGATCCACGTTTTAACATGCAAGCCAAGAAAAGGCTATCAGGAGTCCAACTCATATCACCAACCCAGTAAGATCTAAATTGGGCAGGAAAAAATATTTTTCTCTGTCAAATTTCTGTATCAAAAGGTTAGGGTAGTTAAAAAAAAAAAACCCACAAAACCAACAACCCCGCCCCCAACACAAAACCAAAAAATCCACAACAGCAACAGAAACAATATCAATTACTGACCTGATAAACTTGGATGGGACCATGTTACTCTTGCTACTACAGCCTTTAAGGCTACCCGAAACAGTTACAAAATTCAATGTGTTTAAAAACAAAATCTGAGTTGCCTAGAAAGAAAATGTAAAGAAAACATAAGTGTTTGTATCAAAATGTCATTATTGTAAAAACCAATTTCTATTAGGAAGTTACACATTACATTTGATTTACTGGAAACATTATACATGAAAGTGACATTGCACTTCAATATTTATTACTATTTAGAGTATTAATTAATTTCTATACCTATTTCTACATTTGAAAAATAATTAAAGGTTATTATATACTCAATATATAATTCAATATTCTTTTTAACATAATTTTTTCTAAAATCCTCAAAATAATGTAAGATCCCTCTTCTCCAGTCTTGCTGGTGAATAACAACTGGAGCTTTGAAGGACTGCATCATGCCATCCTGGTACACTAAATAAGCTGGTCCATATTCCCTGTCATCATTAGCACTAAAAACTACATTAAGATTTTGCCTCAGAGTTGTTAGAAGGAATAACATTATGAAGTGGGAACATAACCTCCAACACATTAGGCTGAGGCCTGATTGAGAATCCTCCAGAATCTTCGCAGCTACGATGCAGTAACTGAAATTAATTTATTATTGTATTTCTTGGAAATTAGAAATGACAGAGGAACTTACAAGGATTTCTTAACTGAACAACAGCATTCAGAAGATTACAAGTTATGGCAGAATTTTTTAGCTATGGATATCAATGTGAATATAATCACATGTATCAATAAGAATGCTGAAAAATCACTCCTAAAAACGTGTTATTAAATCCTTGTTACCACTTAATTCAAACTGAACTAGTAGCTTAAATGATGTACTGTCTATCATTCATACCTTTGGATCAGTTTGATTAACAGCTACTGCAAGTAGAAGTCCATCTCTTGCAAATGCACATAGCAAAGCTCCTCTTGACTTTACAGACACACACCGAGGAACCAAATTAACAAGAGAACAAGTCTGCTGTACCCAGTGGATCTGGTATGGCAAAGAACTGAATACCAAAAAAAAAAAGACAACAAAACCAAGAGGTTACTCAGTTATGCTGAATGGGATGATTCATATATAGTAAAAAACCATGCAAGACAAAAACACGTAAAGCATGAACAATTTAAAAAAAAAAATCTATTTTTCTTCAAAAACTTTACAGATGAAAAATATTTTGTATTTACATGAGTTTAAAAATTATGTCTAGGCACTGAGAATTATTTTTATGGGACAGGAATTTGGGCTATATGTACAGAACATGCAAATAAATATAACTGCATGCTGTATAATCAAGGCATTTGCATTCTAGCCCGGAACAGCTTCCTCAGACAGTGTAACATCATCCAACACAGGAATACTCAGAATTCGAAAATGAAAATCAACAGTATGCTGCTATGAACAAAGAAGTTGTGGATGCCCCATCATTGGAAGTGTTCAAAGTCAGGTTAGACTGGGCTTCCAGCAACCTCATCTAGTGAAAGTTGTTCCTGCTCATGGCAGGGGGCGTTGGACTAGACTTTCTTTAAAGGTCCCTTCCAACTCAAACCATTCTATGATCCTAAAAAGATTCAAAACATGATAGAAAACACAAGAAAGATTCCATTTGCAAGCATGCCACCTAATAGACAAAAAATAAAGCATTAAACATGAAAAAATGAATTAAACAACAGTAAGCAATGAAATTGAGTGATATTTGGCATAAAGAAATTATGAGTAACGTGGCTGAGAAATGTGGTTACAATTTCAGTCTGCAAGTACTACAGTATATATATGCACTTCTACACTGGGAATGTTATGCTCTGTTTCATTTTTTGTATTACCAGAAAGGCATTACCATGCTACTGACAAACTGAGTGAAGAATGATACCGCTTAGTAGGGCAAGGAGGACATCATTACTAAGGTAGTACCAAAAGGGCATCATTTAACAAAAGCAGTTGTACCACAACAAATGTAGGGCAAAATTTTAGCATGTTACTCAACTTATACCTGCAAGGGACATATCCATTTAAACTCATACATACGTGTCTCTCACTTAGGAAGAGGAATGGACTATACATGTACTCAGGATTATTATCCAATTGCATTTTTAAAGTGGTTGTATAACTATTTCAGTACATGGTCCCAGCCCAGATGAAGAAACACACACACACTTACATAGTCTAGGCATAAGAGATGAAAAGCGGAACAGAAAACAAATAAAATATACAAATACGCATAATAAAGAAAAGAAAGAGGTATTCAGGGCATTCATGGCTGCACAGTATGCACTAGTAATATAAGAAAAACTAAGAAAAGGAAACTATCAGTGTGATGCAAAAATCTCCCTGACACTAACACACACGTGTGTGCAGGCATGCGTATGTATACATAGCTACCCACATACAGTGTTAAATATACTCACTTTTATTTAGGTGTAAGTTAATAATGAAGTATGGAATACATACATAAGTGCTGTTACATTAACCACATTTAAATACTTGAAAATGACCATATATGTCCATACATGGATCATATATATGCATATATTGTCCATATATGCATATATAATGTGGCACACTATGAACATACATATGCAAACATAATTAGATGCTTGTAACCATAGGCTAATTGGAGATCAATGTAAATGTGTTCGATAGCAGCTCTGAATCCCAGCTCTAAAGCACCTCATAATAAAAATCTTCCTCTTAAGCTAACGTAACTTCAAATACCTTTGAACTTACCTAACATATTTAAAGCTATTTTCATGCCATCGAAGAACCAAAAATGTGAGCACCAAACATTCTCCAGAGTAAAACACAAAAGAGCACAAACAGCAATCACCCAGTATCTGTGGAAAAAAACCCACAATTAAAACCAGAACAAACCCCAAAACCTGGTTACACACCCATTTTCTCTTTAATTATTTATATAGTTAGATCAACAGCTATTACAATTCAGACTAAATAACATAATGTTGTCATTCAGAAATATAAAGGCTGGCAAGAATACTACTGGGCCAGATAAACTTTGATCTGATCCAGTACGGCTGTTCTTATGTTGTCATTAAACCTAATACGAACTGAACGATTAAGCCTACACACAACACCAAAGAGGCAGACATTGCTCTCAAAATTCACTGTAGCTTCTGTGGCTCTAATTTACTTAAGAGACTAAATGATTGCTTAAGGGCTTATTTTTTACCTCATTTTGTATGAAAGCAGCATGCACTCCAATTTCTTTTTCTTCAGTAGAAGGCAACAGGACTGATTCATCAGACAAAATTTGTGTCCAACGCCCAGAAGAAGAATTTTTACAAAAGGATGTATTTTCATGTTCTGTGCTCTCCCACAAGAAGACACATGCTGTAGGAGTAGTTAATAGTGCCTTTCTGCCATCTCCAGATACGTACAAGTACAATCTCATTAAACACTCTGGGAAAAAAAACAACAAACACAACAATGTGCCAGAATAGTTTTTGCTCCTCTGTTAGATTTAGATTTAAAAAGAAAAGAGAAAGGCAATTTCTTTTCTTCTCCAGCACAAGAAATCCAAGCTGCCACCTTAAGTATCTTTCACTTCCAGCTTCATCACTGATAGTAGACCTTGGGCAGCAGTAATGTCAGATGGGATGCCCATTTTTATGCATTTTGTGAATTATCTTTCCCACAAGACTCAACCATTAGAGTTGTTTCCTGAGATTGTCTTTCTTGAAATCCACCTTTCATGAAAGCTATTAATAAATGTGTAAGTGTTCTACTGTCTATTACCTTCAGCTCCTAAATGCACTACTGATCTTCCCTGGAATGACAGAATTGCTTGTATAATACTTCACTTTACAGCCTGGTATCAGTGAGATTATTTAATACATGGCAATATTTGATATTTAAGTTTGCAAATACATGCCTTTACATTATTCTCTCCAGTTAGCATTTGTCATAAAAGCCTACCTACAGAATAAACTTCAAATTATGCATATAGTATTTACATCAGATATACGTCTGCTCTAAGGTATTGATAACCTAGTAAGAATGTTTTTCTACAGTTAAAAACTAACCATTAAAAATAAAATATTTACTGCATTTAAAAATAAATTACTATTTACAGACTACTAAATGCAAAAAACTGTACCATTCAAGTGACAAAAAGGACATTTGTCGAAGCTTAGCTAGCACACAAGTTATACAAATACAAAACAATGTGAGAATATAGCTTTTACTTGTTCAATAACACTTAACAAAAGGAAAACCACTTTCGCTCTATTCCTTTTTTCAAAAGACTAACTGGAAAAAAACCTACCTTGTGCTGCTGCAACTACTTTCCTAGACTCTTCGATTGCTGGCACAATTTTCAAGCAGTCCTGATCTTTATTCCAAAGAAACAGCTCTCCTGTTGTAAGTATTCCTGCCAACCAAGCACCTGTGTTCATTGGGAGAAGAGATGTTTTGAAGGATATTATTGTGAAGTACTTAAAACTACTTCCCTTCCATCTTAGCCACAGTTCTAAAGCTGACACTGAACTGACAGATCGTTTAGATATTCTATCTTTCTAAACGGTTACAACTACAAATAAAATAACATGAGTTCATAATACATAAAATATTATACTTAACCATTTCTTGATGTTGTTAAAACAACTACATTTTTCAACAATGACTGCAGCCGAGGGATTTTTTTTGTCTTCCCTGATGCCAGGTTAATTTCATTTATATGTTTATCACCTAGAAGAAAAATAGCCTCTTTTTCCTGTTGAAAGAAAAAAAAGCACTTAATTTTTTAAAACGTTATTTTCTACGTAAGCCTGTAAAATAGTGCAGATAAAAATTATTGGGGAAAAATCATTAAAAAAAAAAAGAAAATATGTTACAGCTTCAATTACCATATTAACGTCATTCTTTGGCACATTTGCTTTACAGTACAACATCATATCTAGCATCAACCTACAATGATGACGCATTTGGTTCACAGGTTTCAAACTACCAAACTAATTTTACAATCATTATTAAAAAGTTCTTCGATGTACATCAACTGAACTACCTGCCAACAAATGACAACACAACAAAAAATTAGACACTAGTTATCTCATCTTGTAGTGCTTAATTTTGTGAGATTTTTGCCAATGATTTCAACAGAAGAAGGAATTGGCCTTAAATGGTTACCTACCTAAACTCAAATAATATTATTAGAAGAAAAAAAATTTTAGCCTCATTTTATCAAAAAAGCTCAAGAAAACATATCTTTCAACAGATGCAGGATGGAATGGGAAAAAATTTTTGTTCACGATTTCCACCAATGTACTCTAAGAAAGATTATGAAAAACTAGAACCATCAAAACAACAATCTCATACAAGGGACAGGTCTTTTGGGGGGAAAAAAAAAAGAGAGTTCCCATTGTTTATCTGAGAAAGTTTGAATCTCCAGCCTCAAGTCAGTAAGACAGAAAAACAAGCTATTTATTTCAATAACTTTTAAGTGGGGTACATTCAACTCACTCTCCGTGGCTTTTTTTAGCCCTCTCCCTGTAAACAGAAGTGCAAAGTATTATATAATTAAAAAACCTACTTTTTGCAGAATTTTATTTAAATAAAAGTTATTACACTTACCTGTCCAATCCATGAGATGCGAGGCCATGGTTTTCTTTGCTTGATACATGTAGAGATGAGAACATCTAGCTTAATCTCCATTTTTATAAAACCTCTAGGTAACCATTATAAAAAAAAGCAAATAGTGGCTTTTTCATATAGCTATAGAGAATTTGAAGAGAGGAAAAAAAAAAGACAAGAATTTTTATTATTTGGGGAGTGGGACTAGAAGATGAGAATCTAGACACAAACTCTTAACTATAGCAGCTTCCTGCTAACACATAAACAGAACTGATGCTCACCTGTATTTCCAAACTAAAATAGCTATTTTCATTCACGTAGCTCACAGGCTATTTACAGTTCAGCCGTGAAGATTAGATGCTTGTTCCAGAAGGAGCTGAGAGAAAGGAGCCGCAAGACAAAGTACCTTGCTAAAAGTTCTAAGAAGAACGCAGAAAGCGAGGAAAACATACTGCAGCCTCCTAAGCGCAAGAGATCAGAAACTCAAGCGGAATACCAGCTGGGCTCCTTGCACACAGAGGGCCGGCTGCGTTTCAGACCCAAGTCCACGCAGAGAGAGGGGACAGGAGGAGAGCGTCCCCGCCTCGGAGCCACCTCCGGCCGCGGGGTGACAGAACGCGGTACACCCCACCACCGAAGGGGATCGGTGCCGGCCCCCAGGCTGCTGCCTCACGTTTTGGGGGATTTACTCGGGGGGCGGCACAGCCCCCGAAGCGAAGCAGAGCACGGGCAAGCCGCTTCCCCCTGCGGGGGCAGTAAGGGGCGGAACAGACTTCCCCTCCCTCCTCCAGGCGCCATCCACAAGAATCCCACCGCCACTTTTGCCCACGTCAGGGCAGAGACGGTCCCTCAGACTAACTCCGGCCCTCAGGACAGACAAAGGGAGACGGTGCGTGCCCAAATCGACGCTCACCACAATCGGCAGAGCCAGGGCGCTGATGGGCCGCCGCATGACCCAGGAGCCCGAACCCCGCCGCCACAGCCCCGGCCGTGCCGCGGCGCCGCCCGGGCCGCACTCACCCCCTCGTTACAGGAGCCGCCGCCGCCAACGGCTGCGAGTCAACGGCCGGAGGCGGGGCCCGGGCAGCGCAGTGCGCAGGCGCAGGGCCGAGCACGGCCCGACGGATTTCCTCTGCCCCGCAGCCGCTTCCCGGTCGTCCCGGTCGTCTCCGTGACCGGAGATTCCCTCACCACAAGAGCGGATCTCCGTTTGTCTCTCCGAGGCCCCTGGACGGGCCCCGCGTACGGCTTCCCTCTACCCTTCGCCTCTGATCCTGCCGGCTTGGCAAGCTGGGTAGAAGTCTCATGCGTTTTGGGAAAACGGACCGTGGGGACCTGATGAGCACCTCTCCCTCAGCGGGGAAAGGCGGGCACCACGTGCGCCTATGGCGGCAGGCCAGGGGCGGTAGGGCACGCTGCTGAGGATCCGTATGGGGGAATGTGCACCGTCATCAGTATTCGGAGATGGGGGGGGGAGGGGGATGAGCGACAGTACGAGGCACAGCTATGAGAGACCCTATAACGCTATCAAATGTAGGAATGCAGGTGAAATATAAGAAGTAGGGTGAGCAGACGGTCGCTTTGTTTCATCACCTTGAAGAAATGCCTTTGATTCCCCTTAAAGCAGCTATTCCCTCAAACTGGCTCTCGTTTCTCAAACCACTTTAGTCCCCTTCTACCTTTCCTTAACCACAATCTTGATTGAGAATGAGTAACATTGGAACAGAAGAAAAAAAGACCAACAGAAGTAATCATCCAATTGTTGATAATTTTGTTAATGAGAAGTGGTTCACGTTCATGTTGGTCAGTTACTTCCTTGTACTTGTCACCACTTGTTTCACCCACTTCATTAATCCACACACCCCCTCCTCTGATCTCAGGTTTCTACATCCCTCCAAATTTAAATTGGGAAACAGAAACTATCCTTTCTCCATCTGAGAGCAGAGCATGTACTATGAAAACAGAAGGCAGTGTCTACTCTGAAATTACCTGCAATCATCTGAAAAATATCAAAGATAACTCTTGATACACTTTGAAATACTCTTACTTTGAAAAACTTGTAATATTGCCAGAGGCATTCTTATTCTATTAACTGGGAAAAAAAAAGAGCTGAAACTCAAGCCTGTGACTTGTGCCTGTTCCCAACTCTTCAATCATTTCTCCAGATCTGAAAATAGAAATCTACTTACATAGATTACGGAATATGGCTCAACACAACAAACCTTCATGCAAATATTAAAAATTAGACATAAAAGTTAAATAAATCAGGCAAGACTTGGGACATCATTTGTATGGACCATGAACAGAACTGCAATAACAAGACCAGGGTAAATGTACATGACATCCTTGGTGTAGAACATAGCTAGCAGCAGAAAATAACTTGTAGTATCTAAAGATAGTATACTTTATATGGAAAGATGCAAATCTTTTTCCCAGGACATAGAGTAATGCCTCTATTTAAATACTTTATGAGAAAATTTCAACACTGACAAAAGAGAAAAGCCAATATTAAAATTTCAGCTCTATTTCGATCTAGCAAGAGGTAAAAAAGAGATGTATTTTAATTTACATATTACTTCACTGTGTGCATTTTCTGGCTGAAAATCATCAGAATGTACCTGGCAGTTCACAGGGAAAGCAATTTAATGGCTGTACTTTAAACAACACTTTAAAGCATAGTAATCAGATCGGGTAGTAAAGGGTGTAAGTAGATAACTTGCTGTCGCAGGTGGAGTGAGACTGCACTTTGCTCCTAAGAGAGAAGTAACAATACTTTATTGATAGAAAACAGTGAGTTAAAGTGTGAATTAACAAAGTTCAATGCGACAGTGAACAAGATTCGATGGCAAGGTACACTTGATTAGTTACTGCATAGAGGACAGTCAGGGAGCCCCTCCCTTTGAGTCATGAGGTTCAGAGGACCCCCTTGCTTTCTACACTCCTTCTCAGAGAGGAGTCTAGGTGCAGCTGGATCCAGTCCTACTCCCAGACTTGGTCAATGGTTTATGTCTAAAGGATTATATATGCGCAATCAATCCTTTATATCACTTAGCTAAGATTTCAAAGTGTAGCTATGCTATTAGTCACTTACCGAGGATCTGTTGTGGCAAGGAATCTCTCAACCTCGAGGAGTAACCTTGAAAGGCGTCCCTACTCAATGGGAGATCCCACCATGCAGCCCACTGCCATGCAGGAGAGCTCAGCGGGCCCTGGACTGTCCACTATTTATAGAGTAAGATGATTGACTTATAGTCATACTTGCAAATCACCAAGTCATTTGACTCACTGCTCCAGGCAGCCCTTGGCTACTGTGTTGCCATCCATCCCCAAAGTCCAGCATAACCTACATGCAGCCACAACGACCCCCACTGGTGGTCATCGCTTACGCAGGACAGGGGGAGCACACCGCCACACTTCCATGTAAATAAATGCCTTAATCCATACTTTTTTTCTGTTTTTGAACACCTGTGATATGTCTATTAACTACTCATTCTCCTGGAAAAAAAAATACATTAATCTGCTGTGTAGGCATAAAGATATTTGCTTCTTTCCCCCATTAAAAATCTCTCCAAACTCATTATTTAAGTACATGAAGAAGTTATTTGAGAAAGACTAAAGACCAGCATGAACTGGTATTTTCTTGTGCACGTTATACAGCGCTTGTGTTGTTGAATATGTACACAATGCATAGCAGTAAACCAGAGAAAAAACAACTTTCCTTGTAGGATGAGATTTTAAAATCTTAGGAAGCATGCATACAGGATGATGCATAGGCTTTCCTCCTTTTAAGGAATATACACAATTTGGTGTTTGTGTGCATATAATGAAAGTAGACAGAAGTCACTTCTTGACTTCTTTATTTGATTTTAACAGATACAACATTATTTATTAAAATGGAATAGGGAAAATAATTTGATGGGGTTTTAATACTGTTCTTTCACTTGCAATACAAATTAGATTGCTAGTTTCTGAAATTTCATCCCAAACATTCTATTTACAGAGGCAGGCTGCATTTAAAGTGACGGTTATGAAATAATGATTATCTTTGTTATTAAAAGACCTGCCAATAAACTCATGCAGAGAGTTATGATTGCATCACTACTCCCTGGTTATGACCACATTTACAACCCGACTCATCTACATGCGCTTTTGTCATCATCTTGCCTTCTGCAGTTGTCATTCCTTGTTTTGATACTTGTAAAACACGTCAAGTAGATTTTACATCCTACTCTTCTCCATTACTTTATGTGAAGTAAAGAAAAAGAAAAATATTTTCCAAATATTTTTAATCCTCAAGGGAAAGATCACACAATGCATTTTATTTCAACAGTATAAAAAAAAGCTTTCTATTGTTAAAAAATTTGGTAGTAGTAAAAGAAACTCCATTTGTCACATTTACATTCTACAATTTGTAGATACCTTTAGAATAGCACGAATACAGGCCACACATCAGTAACTGCAGCAGGAGATACAACTTTCTCAGAATTTCTTTCTGAGGATTTGTTCTTCCAGAGACTCAGTGCAGACATCTGAACTTTTATTTCATAGTTCATTTTATCTGAGCTAATGATTCTGTTATTGTATTAGTCAATCAGTGAAGCCGTTCTAATTTAGCCTGTAGCGATTTAAAATTCCCAACAGTAGTCTGCACCATTAGCGTCGGGCTCATGGACTGAAGTTCAACCAGGTAGCAACTAACAGCATCCAAGCAAACATTTGTGAATCGTCGCCTGTAAAGAAAACAGAATAATAACGAGCTCCTTTTTGTTCTGTATATTAGAAATCATCTGAAATAGAAACTGAGCATTCTTTGAGTTTTAATGGAATAACATATCAGCAAGACATCTGTCACCTACTTTTATGTATTTAACTATTTATTAGAAAAAGTGTATTTTGAAATCTAATGCTTGTGACTAATGCATAATGGGAAAATAAATGAATCATTACTATTTATCTGATATTAAATATAACCAATAAAACGATAGTTAATAGCAATGTGAACTATTTAATATTTAGATATTACTTTAGATATGAAGACAATCAATGTATAAGTTACTAATTTAGATAGCAATTTAAATATCTAAAATGAATATAAAAATCACAACAATTTAGGTATTAATATCTAAGTAGATATTAGACAACATTCACTAAAGTTCTAAGAAGTTAGAGTATTTAAATCAGCTAACCATAAAAGACAAAAAAAGTCAGAAAAGATAGATGTAAACCCTATATGTGAACAGGGGATATTTATATGTATATTTTCAAGAGAATCAGAAAAATTTATGGTGAGAAGAGTTATCAAGACTTTGTCTAGTTCTGCTCATTGTTTCTGAGACAAGATAGTTCCAACTGAAGTTTGTATAGTCTATTCACAAAAGTTGCCAAAGCTAGAGATCCCATAACATGCAGGCAACTTGTTCAAGTACATAGCTATTCTTTTAGCTAGAAACTTTTTCCAATATTAAACCTAAATTCTTTCCTGTTGCAGACTATGAAGAATTTTAGTCTTGGAGAGTCATTCATCACCAACCTCTTAAAAACAATTTGGGAAGATCTATTCTCATTTTAGTCTTCTCTTTTCCAGAATACAAAAACTCAGTGCTTCTCGCCTTCATTAAACAGTTCACTGTTTCATTCACAAAACACCCGATTCTCATTTTTCCTCACTTTTCCCAGATTCCCTCAAATTTGTCTGTACTACTCCTTAAAGTATGTGGCCAAAATTTACAAAATAATCCTCTCAGTTCCTCATGAATCTTCAGTGAAGTTGTGAAAATTATCTTTATTCAAGTAGTTTATAGGAAGGACCCTACAAGTTTCTACCAACTGGTTTTGAATGAGGAGTCTCAGTAATCACTGCTAAGAAAGAAATACTAAATTCACCCAAAAGAAAAGAAGAAAAGCTTTGGGGATTGCTGAAGTGCAGTGCTTTAGGATATTTTACATCTTTCACTATTTATTAGGATATAGTTGCCTTTCTTACCTCAGAAGTACTCTGCTTGGATCATGTACATATCCTGATAATAATACATGAATACACTCTAAAAGGTGTAAAGGCTTTTTCATTCTATTCCAATATGGGTCCTAAAAAAAGATTCCAAAATATTAAGAAGACAAATATTAAGGAGACAAGAAAAAAAAAGTGTGTGTGTACACACAAATTGCCAGCTGTGGTATTATTTATTCATTGTAACAAAAATGTAAGAAAAATGGGAATTCTATTAAGTCTATATTTAAACACTATTTTGACTTTTGAGTAATAAAACATACATGAATTTAATCCAGTCTTCCATTACCTAACTGTCTGTAAAGTAACAGATTTTAGGAAGTTCTGAATTCCTTACACTGTAAGGAATCTGGGTAAAAAGGAGCAAGTCAATTCTCTTTGTTTTAATTCTGTTTAAGCCTGGTCTACAAATCAAAAGTTAAAAATACGACTTCTTATTCTTTATGCCTATTGCATCAATAGATTAAACAAGATGCAGTAATATAGCAAATTTTAATCATTAATAGGAAACAAATAAAACTAATATATTCAAGATATGCTGTTCCTTCTGCAACATAACAATCCTAATCCTATTTAATCCTAAATCAGCTTTAGGTGAAGTAAAAGGATTAACAATTTTCCTCATACTTTAGAATTAAAGTGAATAAAATCAACAGGGGGAAAAAGCAGCAGCATTAAGAACCTTTAGGTAAAAAAAGAGGACAAAAGCTATGAAGTTGATATTTTGATATATCACACCTTATATTATTTTATGTTTCCTGCTAAAGACAGACCTTGATAGTAGTTGAAAACAAAATTTTTGTTTTGTGGCTATTTTCCTTACCCGTGCTTTAAACAACTGGTCATATACTTCAAGCAGCCTTGGCAACGGCACTCCAATTTCTTGCATGGTATATGTTGCAAAACCTACATCCCAGTTCAAAGTGCAGACTTGTTGCTCTAGAAACTGCACTAAAAAATCTGGAGGACAAAAATAATGGGATGTTTAGATTCCAACTTGTTAATGGGAGTCTAGCAAAGAAAGGCATTTGAAAGTGATTTACTCCAAGTTTAATTTTCTGTCTTCCACACAGTTGGTACCTTTCTCCTGTGAAGCACATGTAACAGTTCCCCCAGTCTGCACTGAGGGAAGGATATGCAAAATCTAACTACCTCCAAAGATGGTATTAAGCTCTCAGCAATGCTTGACAGGGATTACTCATACTAAGTACTTTATTACAGTTCTGCCACGGAACTATGTTGTTAAGCAAAAGTTCATTAACCTTTGTTTCAGCACAAAAGAACACACTATCATTTCATTTGCTAGAACAGCCAGCAACACTACTGCATCTTTTATCATGTTTAAGTGTCAGTAACAATTAACAATATATTGCTTAGCACGAAATGTTCTTTTACAATATTTTACTATTATAAAAGAACATTTAGCACTGAACAATGTATCTTCCAGGTTTTTATATAGTACCAAGTTGTCAAAACATGTGAGCATCTCAAAAGCAGAAAGAAGCTCCAAAAAGGATCCAGAAATCTCCTAAATTCTGTTTTTAGAATCTGCCCCTGCAGATAGCAGTAGATACTTCAAAAGACAGCAGATAAATGTGGTTACCTAAAATCTTATTATATGTATAAATACACTTTTTTTACTTTGTACTTTGATACAAACAAACTTTACTACTTTCTAAAATGATATCTGCACAGCCATCCAAAAATAACTGTTGCTGCCTTCTAAGCTTCATTTACTTCCCATTCAGGGTGGAAAAACTGTAAATTCTGGTTAAATCCCTAGATAAATTCTAGGAAAAACTGCACCTGTAAAAACTGTAATGGTTTTGTAATTATACAATTATACTGTGTTTACAAAATTAGAGGCCAATAGGAATTCTATTTCTACTTTTTGTCTAACCTCCCTCTCCTCAATCCCATGTCAGAGTCACTGTAATAATGAGCAAGTATCACAATGCTATTGTTCCTGATTTCCTGGACAAAACTGAAAAGTACTACCCAGCTACCCTCAAGATCAACTCCATCGCTACTGACAGTTGAAATAATATGTTGCTTCAGCAAAAAATTTCACAAATAACTACAGTAATTATGTATCACAAAATGTAATAATTATGTGTAATTATGTATCACAAAATTACCAGTATTTTTTAAAATCTAAAAGGAAAGAAAGAGACATTTCTTAGGTTAAAACTTTTTTTAAGAGGCTAAAAAGAAAGCTGAGACCCATTCATGTAATGGATATGTTTATTTACTATGCAGGCTAAACAACTTGCCTAAAGGAAAGTAACGAGGTGTGCCAGCATATATCTTTCCAAGCAATACCATCTTCAGACTAAGTGCTTGCATTCTGTCAGCGGGGCTCAGAGACACACTATCGCTCAACTCTGAAAGAGAAAAGAAATCATTTAGAAAGAACTTCAGGAAAAAAGTTCCACATTTATACACAACTACACTGAGGTACTTAAATTTACTACTAACACATCAAAATCTTACACTATTGTCAGTGCAAAATCAGCACGTGGAAATGAAAGTACAACTTTTTCTGGTGTGTAGGCATATATATTCACAGATTTTAATGTTTCCTTGAAGTTCCATGCAAATGTACTTAAAAAAACCCAACCAACCAAAAAAAACCCCCAACCCCCACCCCCAAACCCAAAAACAACAAACCCACAAAAAAACCGCTACCACATAGCTTTTCCCTCAAATCACTGTCAATGTTGTTTGCACAATGGCAACCTTGAGCACAAAATCCAAGGGGAAAAAAACCCCAAAACAGGAAGAGGGAGTGAATTACCAACTCATGGTAAAGGGTGAGGCAAGGTTATCACAGCTGAGTGGCTAGGCTTGCAGAGCTGTGCCCCCTATTCTGCTTCCCTATAAATGGACAAAACCCTTACACAAAACCTTACCACTACACTGTCAACATTATAAAAACGCTGAACTCCCTGAAGATTCTTTAATCTTTGTCACAATAAATTTAACATTTTTATTATAATTTCCTAATAGTGAAACCTTCAGACAAAATTTCACAAGTATTCTGAAGTCCATATATAATGGCATCTAAGAACAAGAAGGGATGAAACGACTTCTTAAATGTTATCTGGAATGCGATTATTCAAGCCATACATGGAATATGGTCCAACATGTATGTAAAAAGATTACTTTCCTGTCCTTTAGGCGCACAAGCCAAAGGTAGTAACATTAATGATTACTAGTTAACTACACTTAACTATATTACAGAATAGTCCAGAAAAGATGCATCTCACTTGGACAGCATATCAGTAGCACCACATAGTCTTAAAAGCTTTAATTGTACCGTTTTCCTATAGTTCTAGTTTGTACCACTCCTAGGCCATTAAGACCTACCTTTCTCAATGATTTCTTGCCAGAGAGTTTGCACCAAGATAGGATCAGAATGACCCGCACAATGTATAATTGCAAGCTTACACTCTGAGAGCTTAAAAGGGTCAGCGAATTCTCCATACAGCTGAAAGAAAAATTACCAGGCTTTACATTTCAAGTAGGATAAAAATGAAATTCTTAAAATCAGCTTTTCTTTATTTTGTATGGTAGACATCAGACTAGTAAAGGTACAACTTAAGTAACTGTTGTCAAACACAAAATGTGTTGGTTTTTTGGTTTTGGTGGTTTTTTTTAACAACATTTAGTTTCACTTCTTAAATACAATCCCCAATTTTATATGAAGTTATAATTAATACCATTAATTTTCTAACAATTTTCCCAATAAATGAAGAAATCTAAGAGACTTAATAAAGAAGATAAACACATGGAAGAAATTAAAGTACAAAAGACTGAAGGAATACCAAAGTACAGAAAAAGACAGTCTCAGGTAACAGACATTCTGAGACCAGGAATGCCAAACTGTCTCTCTATTACTTTTCCTAGTCAGCATAGGATCATACTTCGCAAAACATTTTTTTTTCCCCAAATGTGATAAATTGACTTTTAATACAGAGAAATTTTTATCACCTTGGTTATATCCATCAGCTCAGCATCAAGCTGGGAGATTGCATCTTGCACTGAAGAATGATGGGAATACTGCCGCTGTAATGTTTCTTGTATTTGAAGTTGGATCCTTGCAACCTTGTTTAAAAAGAAAAATAAAGTATTTCAAGATTGGATTAATTTAATCAAAGCTTAAGAATACACCCAGAATTAACTTTAACTTATTTAAATGTAGAAATGTTACTGTCTTACACCTCAGAGTCTCCTATCAACTGCATAACTTTGCCACATCAGGAAGAAAGCACAGAACGCTGTTTCTACAGAATTGGTAATAAAAATGTCATGTTCCAATGAGACAAAGTGAAATAATGCATTCACAGTGTAGCTTAGATTAGTATTTTTTTTTCTTACTTCCATTTTCTCTTCTAGTTCATGTAGGAATTCACCATCTGCAGCTATAGAGGATATGGCAGTGGAACTTTTGGCACTCAAAATGGCACGTGCAATGTATTCAAGACGCTGTTGAAGAGAAATTTCTGTGCTGCAAAACAAATATTCAAAATAAAATGGGTACTTAATATAATTATTTGAGGGTTAGTTATATTCTAACTCGACTCTGGGAATTAGTATGTGACTTCTGATTTTACTAAATCATGCAGGACATTATCCAACCTCGTAACCTCATCTTAGTTGCAGGCTCAGTTCTAGTGTACTTCTCAATCCACTGCTCCACAGATACACTATTGCATTATAAAATTCTGTGTAAGGAATGACCACTTAATATATGGTACTTACATCAGGAAATACATTGCAAGCTAATGTATAATGCATAAAATAAACATGTAATTTATTTCCAATAATGGCCTGGATTAAAAGCTAATATATTCCATTCATTTGATTTTTTTTTAGCAACCATCCTTGGGCATTGGCCTTTTATTGTTCTTGGCCTTTTCTTAAAACACCTACACATCAGGTTTTGATTTTAGTTTGTTTGGTTTTTCCCCAGTTACCTCAATATATGCAACAGATCACACATAATCCATACCTATGCAGGTCAGCCAACTTAGCCAAGACTCTGGCTGCATTACTAAAATTTCTGTTCTTTTCAAAGTATCTCCACAGTAAATCCATATAACGGACTTTGTTTTGGTCAATCTTGGTCATCCGCACAAGGTAGGGTTCCAAAAAGGGGGCAGTCACCTGCAAAAGTCATAAAGATAACATTTATATTCTTGCTTTCGCCTCTTTTTTAAAGCATCAGCATTATTACAATTAACTCCTCCAGTTCAGTGGAACCCTCCAACAGATTATTTCGTTGTATAGAGATGAGCTCACCTGTAACAGTTTGTCTGCCAAGTCAACTTGTATCAACCAGTTGTAAAGTGCAATACTGAAGAGCTCATCTGTTGAACGCTGAGCCAGCTTTAGCATTTGTTCAAACTAAAGGAAGAAAAGTCCAAAGCTGTTATTCCAGAAGTGGTTACATTACATAAAGCACTGAATATGTATGCAACAATACTTAGGGTCACATTATTTGCATGTCATCCTTTCTATGAACACTCTATACATGAAGAAGCCAATTCATGACAAATCTTGACTTTTATGTACTTCGCTAAACTATTCCGTAATTTTTTTAAAATAATAAATTCTACACTCCTTCAAATCACACTATTTTCTGGAGTGCAGTCATGATTTTTTTGTGTGTTTCTTACATGGTGCCCTGCTTCTTCATTGCTTAGCATGTTGGGGTCAGATGACAGCACTGGAGGACCTGGCTTTTTGGGTACACTGGGAGACTGAGGAGCAGCTTTACTTTGATTCACTAACTCCTGAAGGGTGTCAGTGATACACTTGTAGCTGTTCAATCTGTAAATAGAGCAAAAGAAAATAAAAGCCTCACAATTTTCATTGCAACAATCTATGAAATACTCTTCTCAAATGTTGTTATTGTATGCCTTTGTAAACATAATTACTAAAAAAGGTCACAGATTATTGTCAGCTAGTTGCCGCAATCTAGTCTGTTCTCAATCATCTTTCTAAAAAGTATTTCTGTGATGTTCAGCTCACAATGTTTTCTGCATCTATCAGTTAACCCTCTGTTCCAGATTAAGTTGGTGCCATATTAATGATAATCAAGGAGAGCATGCTGGGCAAAAACATCTATATTGTGTCCCTTACTATAACATGCTTGTTTGTCATTACTCTGCATACCTTCCCCAAAAGAGTTGCTTTTCCAGTCACTTGAAATAAAGCACCCCATACAATGGTAATAAGGTATCCTGAAAACTTGCCTCTCTTGAAAAGCTTGGAGTCCAACAACATCTTCTTCTGGTTCTCCATTTTTATAGAAATGAAGGCCAAGACCTTGGGGATCTTTCTTCTCAGCAGCTGTAAGAGAGAGTTCTACCACTCCCTCATAGAAACGCACTAGAAAAAAAACGAACAAGTATCACCATTCATTATTGTACTAAATCTATGACAAAATGGTAAGTGACATCAAACACTTCCCATTTTAGCAAGCAAGAAAAAATAAACCTTATTCACTCTGGTCTGTATCATATAAATGTTTATGCCTGTACCTAACCTGCGGGATTATATGCAAGTTTGAAGTTACATATTTGTACAGAGGCTGAAATCTGGACTGTTACGACAGTTATATCTACATTTAAATTATGTACTAGCTTCTACTGCACAAAACAGGATTCAGAACCATCTTTCAAACAGCATACTTGGTATACAACCTTACCTGCAAAAGTACAGTCATTTACCCTCTGCTTACATGCAGCCCAACAATTTTCATAAAAACATTTTTACCACAAATATGAAACACATGGACACTGCAATGTGAAATAAGTGGATGGGAATATTTTTTATATAGAAGTGGGTTTTTTGATTGGTTGGTGAAATCTAGAAAAGCTTTAAACAAGAACAGGTTCATTATATAAATTATAAGAGTTATTAAGAAACTGTTTATGGTAAAACACTATAAAATGAGTTGAAAGTTAGTAAACAAAACAAACAAAAAAGAAGAATGGCACAAAAGGATACTACAGAAACTATTTACCAGAACATGATCAGTGATTGCCTCTTACCTTGCCTATATTGCGCACAAACATTAGCAAGGTCTACTTGATTGCTGATCTTCTGGTACTCTTTCAGTGACTCTCTTAGCATCTTCTCTTTTTCCAGTTTGCTTTGAGCCTGTCGAGACCGCTGAAGCAGTTCATTTGCCTTAAGACAAATGATGGGAAAATGGAAATTATTCACATGAACACATCATGAACAGATCATGGATATTGTTGTAAGTTAATGAGTTCTTATTCCAAACTTCAAAGCTGAAACAGTAGAAACATCCTCCTCTCAAAAGCATTCTCTTGTCACTTGGTAACACTATGTTACCAGCAGAAAGACTGTACAACAGCAGTAGAGAGAAGGGCTTAAGACTTAAACAACCAACTGGTTCCCCATTCTCCCCTCACCAGTTACTTTTTTCAAATTTATTTGAAGAGCTTCAAAGAGTGAAGTTCTTAAACACAATTATCTTTGCACAAATTCCATTAAACTAGGCAACAGACAGAAAACAAGACTATGCTGAGGAAAGACTGGATTAAGAACACATTTTATCAAGAAGACAGTTTTATTAGACATCACACTGGAGGTAGAGCCCCTATGAATACTACAAATAACTGCAAATGCTTCAAACCAGAGCTCAAATAGTTTTCAGCATTAATCAACTACAAGACACAAATATGCACATGACCTGCCTTCATTAGTTCTTGTGCTCCTGAAACTATTTGAGCATGATGATTTATAAGCTGCCCAACTTATCTCATTTGAACATGTTCTAAAGTTGTGTTTTGGTGCCATGAAATCCGGAAGTGTGCTTACCTTGGAACACACAGCATCATCTGTGCTATAAAGAAGAGGACAGATATCTTGCAAATGGGCAATGATGCCATCCACAGCAGCATTATCTCTGATATAACAGTTTATGAGAGAAGCAATGAGTGCTCCAGTCAACTCTCTGTCTCTAATTACCAAGTCTTTGAAAGCAGTAATCTTTAGATGTTCCTGAAGTTCCTGAAGATAGACAGAATTTCATTAGTTTATCAAAGTTTTTACTTTGTTTTGTTTAGAAACGTCACAATGTTACAGCAGGAAAATGAACTGCTTCCAGAAAATAAAAACATACAGAACTCCAATGACTGAAGTGCACAGCATAGAAATACATTATTTAAAATACACATTATATAGCAAAACAGAAATAACAAAAGAAAGCCCTATCAATGAAGGCACTAGACCCTTGGATGCCAAAGGACAGTGAGAACTCCTCTTAGCAGACTTCCTCTGCCATCCTCACTACGTGTCACTTTTGTTTTAGATCTCTGCAAGTAAGAATGGAATGAGCAGTTCCCCTTACTTCACAGGGCACTGTCAGAACACACACCCTATAAAATGAGTATGTCACAGTTTTTAATAATGGGAACCATCTGAGTACCATCATAGATGAAAAAAATGACAGATGTGTAAAAAGGAGGAATTTAAAAAGTTTGAGGTCTGTACTCTTTATGCTTTTTTACATTAAATTACATTGAAGGTTTTTTTTTTTTATTATTAGGAATATTTGCTCACATAGAGTTGCCAGTAGTGTCTATGTAATGTCTATAGATGATCACTAACAGCATGAAAATACTACTACACAAACTCTAAAACTACTGAAGACGGAGGAAAAGCTTCTATTTGTTAAACAATTAGTTAACTCCTTGACTAACACAAGAGAAAAGCTGCTTGTGTTAGAAATCATGCTAACTCCCCAAAGCAACAGTATGAGGAGCTCCAGCTTCTGTGCATTTGTAAAGTTCAAAAATTGTTCTTTTTATCGACAAATAATACAACTTCTCAAATAATGTATTTTCCTATCAAGTGCTAGGACAGAATGCCTAGTATTCAAATTAGTAGCTTCTTCAAAGGCTGGATGCAAATTCAACATTAGCAAAGGGTACACAGCAGTAGCACCCATAGTTCTGTAAGTTTTCTTCTTTACAAACAAGGAGAGGCTGAAAGAACTGGGATTTTTTAGCCTGGAAAAGAGAAGGCTCGGGGGGTGACTGTGTGGGATCTTGCTAATATTTACGGGAAGGTGTAAAGAAGGCAGAGCCTGGTGGTGCCCAGTGACAGGACACGACGCAATGGCCAAAAGCTGAAGCAAAGGAAATTACATCTGAACGTAAGAAAAATCTTTTTTACTCTAAAGGTGGTTGAACACTGGAATGGGTTGCCCAGAGAAGCTGTGGAGTCTCCATTTTTGGAGATGTTAAAAACCTTACTGGACATGGTCCTGGGCAACCTGCTCTAGTTGACCCTGCTTTGAGCAGAGGGGACAGATAATCTCCAGAGATCCCTTCCAACCTCAGCTGTTCTGTGATGCGTTCTGGACCCCTACTTACACAAGAGTGCAAGGGCTTGAGACTCTACAACCCTATTGCTCTCCACTGTTAAACCTTTACCAACACTAAGGCAAAGAGTAAATTCCTCTCAGCTGGACAACATTGGTCTATTCTTTTCAGCACATTTTGAAGAATGTGCTTAAGGTGAAAACACAGTAATTTATAAAACCAGACTCATTATTAACTGTCAATAAAAGTAAAATAAAATCTATTGTTAGTGACACTTCCAATTTGCTAAAATTGGGTGATGAGGTCAATACTACACATCAGTCTCTTAAAAATAAACACTTGCAACCTGAATAAAAATCCATATGTGGTTTAAAATTCATCATATGTTCCCCAATGAATTAAAGTAATACTCCTTTGGGAATATTTAGGTAGCAAAAGAAATTCAGATGTTAAATACAAACAAATTAAAATCGTATGATTCAGATCGTACCTTCTGAAGCTCACCTACAACAACACTGAATTGGTGCTCACACAGCAACTTCCATAAAGCCAATGCCTGACAGGTTTTGCGAACAAGCTGCTGGATGCCTTGAAGTGAGGTCTTTTCAGTTAGCTGTGCCTCAGCTGAAAAAGCAAAGAGATTGTCAATAAGTAACTGTTCTACATGTTTCAAATCAGCATGTAAATTTTTGAGGTTTTATAATAACAATCTCCTTAAATATCCTTTTTTTTTTTTTCCTCTTCCATTCTTGATTAATGCTGTCTAGCTCTCCTTGGAGGGAAGTGCTGTGTTAACACTTCCCCAAAACAAATACAATCTGTTAACATTTCAAACTATGCAACACATATGCAACAACTATGCAACTTCTGAAAAAGAAGTACGGCTTTGTGTGAGTGCACTGGATTTACATATCAGTCTTAAACTTTTGCTTGTTTTTTTTTCGTAAATAGTTATTATAAATATTTATGATGAACATAAAAGAAATAAAACCATACAGATTCCCTTTTTGTTTGATTACCTTTATTTGCTTTTATAAAGAACAATTACAACTTCAGTCAATACTGTCTACGCTATCTTTAAAGCAACAACAACTATTCTGAAAACTAGTAACATTTAAATCTGGTAAGATGTATTATATTCACTGAAAGAATAATATGAACATACTTATTACATTGGTGGATCATAATTGCAACTATTTATGTCTTTACTTTTGAGTGCTTACAGTTCAGAAATGAGGCAGCAATAATTATATTGTGTCATTTAGCAATCCAAAAGGGTTTATGGGCTTTGGAATGCGTACAAGTGAAAAATAAAATTATTAAATGTCTACCAAATTCTACATAATGACTTTTTAAAACAAATTTACATTCACACTATTGAAAGTGAGCAGCACAGAAAAAGAAGTCAAAATTAAAACCCAGGATTATACCCACATGGACCACAACCATCTTCAATTCTGTATACAGACCAGCAACACTCCCCAACTTGCCTGCAAGTGCTGGGCAAAAGCTACGCTATAGGAGGACATGAGTTCAAATGGGCGCTGTGACAGGCCTCTTATTTCCAAACAAAGTTTTGTAGACATTTCAGGGACTGTAGCATTGGCAACTTGTATTACAGTATTTCTTTTTAATAGGAAAACATACTCACTTGTCTCACAAACGAATTGCTTAACAACTGCTATCCTGAAAATATAAATGGGTGTGCAGCTACTAAGTATTGTAATGAGGAGATGAAACAATCGTATGAAATATGGAGAACATTAGGAAGAAAAAACAAAAGGAGAGTTAAGTGTGCAAAGAAACCTCTAGTTTTGTATTTCAGAATTGTCTGAATGGCGAAAATAAGAGGACATGTATCTACACAGAATTGAAATTTAATTCTTTGTATGAGAGAGAGAAGTTTAAAAGTGCTTTAAAGTTCAAGCACTTTTATTTTAGCTTAATAAATTGAGAGATAAAACTTGTGTTTTGCAGTGGCTCAAGACCACTAGATGTTACTGTGCTGAAATCCAGGTTCTCTTCACAGAGAGATAATTCTCCTTTGTGGACTGCTTTAATTAGTTGCAATATTAAAACTTTCAATATCAAACTGAAAGGTAACATCTGCAGCATGTAACAAACGAAGTCTCTTGCCACAGTCAGCCTAAAGGCTGGAATGTTTCTCTACCTAGATCTGAATTTTCATTCTGGGTATATACTTCATCTCTAGTACAGTGGTATGTAAAAGATTCTTTCACATCAATGTCACTGTAGAAGCACTGCTCCTGATGGAACAGTATGATATGGTATGGAAGCAAAAGCAAGGTGCTAGCAAAGTTAGTTTCCAAACTACAGTGGCTTTTTCTGCAGAATGTATTACCAAGTATGGCATGTTGATTAATGTCAAATTTGTATGGAAAAAAGGCATTTTTATTCAGAGGTCTTAAAAAACAAGAAAAGTGAGAAAGGCAACATCCAAATGCACCATTCCCTGATACTTCCTGTTCAAAAGTAATTACATACCATGATATTTCCTCTGGAGTTCTTGCTGGACTTGCTGAGAACTTCCACCATCAGGCCGCATGAAACCCAGGAGCCTCTGTTGCAGATTGGCTGGTGTGCTGAAGCTGCAATTACAAAATAAAAAGAGATGTTAATATGATTACAAATACTGAATATTTTAAAAAGAAAAATCTAACAACTCATTTTTAGCATCTGAATAGTTGAAGCTGGAGACCATACATACACTTCAACTCAACATAGATACACATGGTGTACTTTTTCAAGAGCTGGACATTAAATACCACTAGTAAGAGTTAACACAATGAATAATACCTTGGGTTTCCAAGGGCTCCTACTGTAGCAAACTGTGAATTTCTATCCAGAAAATCTTGTAAACCTTTTAGTTCTTGTAGCACACATTCCAGCACATAGGATGGAACACTGCTTTCTACCTGCAGAAGAAAGCACACTTCTTTACAGAAAGCTTAGTTTCCAAACTTTTTTCCAAAAAATTTACAATTTTAAGCTAAAGCCACTACAAAGACAAACACAAAGAGGGTACAACAAATAAATAGCATAATAGTAATGCCATCGCTAGAACACAACATTATTATACCACAGTCATTGAGGAGGGGGCACACATGTGAAGACAGTAGTCCTCTGAAGAGACACAGTATTCAAAATGCTACTTTCTTTGCCCCTCTGATAACCAGATCAGCTGTGTTTTACTATTTCCAACTCCAAACTAAAACAATGATTGAGCATTGCTAAGACACACAGTATAACTGCCAAGGTCTTCCAGAGTCTCCCAGTTACCTTATAACTGGAGGAGCAGAGCTCATGTAGCAGTTAATTTACACTGCTGAAATTACTCAGTTCAGGATTCTATTAACATCCACAGTCAGAAAAGATTTTGTTATTTTGATCATGGACAAAAAGTGAAACACCAAGATGTTAGTCAGGAAGATGCTGAAAATTTTTTTATGTCCTTAGATAACTGCAATGTTTATCCTAACACACTAAAGCATTTTATTTTTAGGCTTTGTCTGGAGGGGGTATGCAGAAATGAAGGAAGTGCAATCACTAAATATGGAGAAAACTGGCCATTGCCAATTAACGACAGAGATAAAATTACAGTTAGGTTTCTTAAAAAGTAACATTCAAAATAGTAGTTTAAAAAGATTTAAAACCTACCATTACTCCTTAGTTAAGAGAGCAGCACTTAAGAAACCCTTCATATGACAATGATGGTTCTTTCCTTATCAGTTTATAATTGGGAAAAGAATTATAACAGGGCTTAAGACATATACTATAAGGAACTTTTAAAAATACAAAATAGTTTTTTACATACTGCAACAACTTCTCGATTGCCACTTTTGAAAACTCTCTCCACAACTATACTGCCATCCCAAATATTTCTGCAACACAAAACAGTACTGTGTTAAAAGCCAAGTAATTTAAGCAAGTATTTTCGCAAGTCTTCTATGTATAATTTCTTAAGAAAGAAATGGTAATGCTTTTTACTTCAAGGTCTAAAATAAGGATTTAATTTGGATGAAAATTAAACATTCAAAAAAGTTACCACTATACCTATCTGAATGGTACATATACAGATAATTAACAAAATTTCAAATTTTAAAACTTCAATCAAATGAAGTTTGACGCTCTCAAATACTTTAAATATAGGCCAATGTTATTCTCTGGAAATATAGTGTAGGCAAACAAGTGTTATAACAGAAGTTTCTTTCCGAACCAGCAAGCAGAGAGATGACCAACGCATGAAGAGCTCTGTTCTTGCTTGGGGTGTTGAGTAACACAGGACTCAACATGCAAGTAACAGAATCCTCTTTAGTCTTGCTTCATTGCTCCGATTTGAGCATTCTTTTTAAAGCTTCTTAACAGAAAAGACTTCAAGCCAGGACTTTGATCCTGTAAGTCCTTCTGCATTTCTGTTTCACCCTTTAGTAGGAGTTTGAAACATACAGCTCATAGATTTGAAAAATAAAACCGCAGTTTTCAGAGTTGTGCATATACGTTTGATTGCAGGATCAATGTCTAAGCAACCTTCCTGTCCTAGCCATTCACGGAATTTATGTCGTAGTTTAACCCCAGCCGGCAACTGAGCACCACACAGCCACTCACTCACTGCCCCCCCACCAGTGGGATGGGGAGAGAATCGGAAGAGCAAAAGTGAGAAAACTCATGGGTTGAGATAAAGACAGTTTAATATGTAAAGCAAAAGCCACGCACGCAAGCAAAGCAAAACAAGGAATCCATTCACTACTTCCCATGAGCAGGCAGGTGTTCAGCCATCTCCAGGAAAACAGGGCTCTGTCATGCGTAACGGTAACTTTGGAAGACAAACGCCATCGCTCAGAACATCCCCCCCTTCCTTTGTCTTCCTCCTAGTTTTTTATTGCTGAGCATGACGTCATATGGTGTGGAACATCCCTTTAGTCAGTTGGGGTCAGCTGTCCCAGCTGTGTCCCCTCTCAACTTCTTGTGCACCCCCAGCCTACTCGCTGGTGGGGTGGGGTGAGAAGGAGAAAGGCCTTGGCTCTGTGTAAGCACTGCTCAGCAATAACGAAAACCTCTCTGTATTATCAACACTGTTTTCAGCACAAATCCAAAACATAGCCCCATACCAGCTGCTATGAAGAAAATTAACTTTATCCCAGCCAAAACCAGCACAAAGTATTATTATTAATAGAGCTGTAAAGAGAACGTATTATATCAACAGGTACTTCATAAACACAACATAAAAATGCACTTTACTAATTTCAAATTTAAATGCTATTAAGATAGAATTCAACACCTACAAGCATTAGGGAAAGAAAAACTACGAAACTAATTGAGTGACAGAATCTCTTTTTATACAAACATCTCACCCTATAATCCGAGCAAAGTATATGCAGATGCCATTGTGTCTTCCAGAAAATACTATCTCGGGACCCATCATTCCACTAATAGACGTACCAGGGTGAGACATGGAATTCCCAGAAGGAAACATGGGAGTTGATATACTAGGAGGTTGTAAACCTAGGGTAAAAGTAGGTAAATATTACTCATCTGAACGCAAATAAAAAAGCCTAGTTGAAAAAAAATTTCTGCATTTCTCCAGCAAAGGAAAAGAAGGTGTTACCTTGCCCAGGTGTTGTCAAAAAACTAAGATTAGGATATGGACTATCAACAGTCAAGGGGGAACCTAAAAGGGAAAAGAAATAAAGTTAAGTTTGTTAAAAACAAACAAAGAAACAAACAAAAAACCCAAACCAAAATATAACCCATAAAATCCCTGTGCAAAAGCAGCAAAGTTGTTAAATCAAGTAAAGGTAGAACCATTCCAACAGCTTTTACTTATAGTTAAATACCAAATTGCACTCATTTCTTATCAACCCAACACTCCGTAAGTGAACCAAATGGATACACTTCTTTCAAGAGCAGTTATTAAGCATTTTTTTTCCAGCATTCACGTGTTATTTATTGCACACCCTGCATTGAATATAATACTGACCACATACTTTTTCTTGTTCTTTACCTTCTGACTGCTCCCATTCCTGATATGTGCACCTATTCTCAAAGCACTCACCTTCAGTCATTTAGATCTTTTCAAAGAATATCAATTTTACCTTCAAAGCACTCAACTGAAAGAAACTGGTATTGTCACTCTTAATTTTCATATAGGGCAGTTGGACAAACAATACAGCAACACTGTTAACTTGGAACATTCAGTTTGAGACTGTCCACAGCCTCAGATTCAGCTGTGAATACTCAACCCTTCTGCAAATTAAGTCTTAATACTTAACTTAAGACCCCAAGATATGAGGAACACGTATGGTCATCTACAAAAATGTCCATGTACCATCAGCATGTAGTAGGATATATCACAGAAAGGGCAAGAAAACTGGCACTCGGAAAATGCGGCTTTTATCAAAGAATCAGTCCTTGCCTTATTCACTACAGTTCTCTCAACTTGGCAACACACAACAGCGCCAAGGATAACAAAGTCTTTCACTAAACAGTGCCAATGCATTCTCAGAACACATTCTCCGGTGTGCCAAGCAAAGCACAAACTTGCAGAAAAGCAGCATGCGAATGCATGACTAGACTTTCAACAGTGAGAAAAAGAGGGAACTAAGTTAAAGGTGCCTGGTCTTTTAATGCTAACATTATTGTAATGTAGTTTCACATGCAAAATTTCAAGGCGTTCTAATCAATTTCTGTCAGCACTGTCTGACCCCCGACATGGGACATCCACAATATCAGAATCTTAATTTCACGTGACATTTCTCTACCCTTTGAGCAAACGGAGTAAGTAGTGGCAGAGGAATGGTGCCATCTTCCACCTGGACCTGCCACTGAAGCAAAATGGAAACATGTGCTTTGAGACCAGGTTTCAAAAGAAGCATATATGACAGCAAATGATAAAAATATCCAAACATTTAGACTTGGGAAAAATACATTTACTTCTAAAAGGAGTCACCTTATTGATTACAGAGCTTCCTGTCTTTTCTCCCACACCTTACTTTAATTCTCAGTCTGCTCCTAGCACCTGTTCTCCCCATAGCTGCTGTCCTCTCTAATTCAGATTTAATTTTACATTCTTATGCCTTGCCTCAGCTCCTGCCCACATTGCTATTGTTCCACACCATCAGGCTTGGAAAGTGATGCCATTGATGCATTAAAAATAGTCACTCTTCCTAGTGTTTTAATACTAGTTAAGAATTGTGAAAAAGAGGGTCAACTGTTTTTCCAAAACTTTATCCCAGTTCAGCACACCTTTCTCCAATACTTATGAATTTGGATATATGTCAAAAACGGTACTGAAGTGGAATGTCTTCGCATTCCAGGCAATCAAGTTTTTTTCCCAAAGTCTGATGCGTAAAATTGAACGCCACATGTCAGATAAGGGTAAAGGCTCTTGGAAATTAATGAGTTCCTGATTAAAAAAAAAAATAATTTAATTCAGTAATTCAATCAGAGTTCCAAATTCACCATTACTAATTTCTTTTTAAAAAATCTTTAAGATCTGGAATTGAGTAACACATGTTAAGGGACAACTTCCTGAAGCAACTGTAGAAATTTAAGTGAATCTGAGTAATACAGAAGGGCCTCCACTCCAATAAACATCAAGTTCTGAGGAGAAAGAATAGGGACTATTCTTATTTGCAGGTGGCCCTGACAACCTAAGCAGAAACCAAATGTTGAAGCTAGAGATTTACAGGGCGAAGTCACTAACTAACTAACCCATTTCTTGATCATAATTTTTCTTTTCTTCTCATAAGCAGTATCTGCAGAGGTATGACAATGACACTGTAAGAAGATATACACTGTATTCTTACACTGTAAGACACCGTAAGACAACTCTGCTATAGCCACACAACAACCAAATAATCTTTGTAAAGTTTGAACTACAGTATTGATAAATCGTTCTCTGGCTGCTGAAGTGCCTCTGGCAGCAACAAATGTATACCTTCTTCACATAATCTTAACAGATTATATGCAACATCCAGACATAGTTTAAGATCACATCACCCTCTCACTAAATCCAAAAATCACTCAAGAGAAATGGAAAAAACTCTGTAATTAATTAGCCAGTGAGTGGAAAATCAAGGACTATTTCAGACAAAAAGAACACAACTTGTGAGAAGACAAAATACAACATATTTAAGGATAAAAACCTGTCCGAAACCATGAAATACTTGCTACTTACCAGCAGGAACAGGAGAACCCAAAATAGGTCCAACATTGCTTGGAGGAGGCAGAGCTGACGGAAATCTCATTTGTGCTTCTCCACCATACCTAAAGTTTACATGCAAAGACAAGAATTCCTCACACTTCATATACAGTCCATTTAATTTTCATGTCTGAGAATTAAGAGCAATTTTGGGGTTCTTTTAAAATTGGGAATAAAAAACCCAGCATAACTTTTCAGAAGTATTTGTGACTATATGATACTTTTGGCAGAAGAAAACTAACTGAATACATGTTATATGAAAAGCATTAACATACGCAATTGCAAAGGTAAGTTAGATGAACAACCAAGTATTTTTTTTGTGGGTAAGTTCTGTGGTGATATGATTAGGCTTTAAAGAGAAATTTACCAATTCTCAAAATCAGGCTTATGCTTTAGTATCTTTTAAAGGTTTGTCTCTACAGGAAAATGGAAAGAAGGACACAGTTGAGATGACACATGCTTATCCTTCTATTTTGCACAAGTAATTTCTATCCATCTCTCTCCTATAGTGCTACATGAGCACTTTTGTTACATCTCCCCTTGCTAATACCCATCTCTCCAGAGTTATCATCCACTTTTTCTCTCAGATCCTGTAATGTAATTGAGTTTAACAAAGAGCAGCTATTCACAGCCTGCTGAGAATAGCTGACTCGATCTAACACCTGCACAAGTTTTGGAAAAGAACAAGCAAGCTTTTGGAAACATAACACTTGAACCCTAGCACATGAAGTCAAGTCTGCACATTTTATCATCGCTCTCAACAGCTGTATCTTACCAAACCCCTTTTTTCCTCCAGGCTACATGCCCTGTGAAGACAGCCAAGAGACCCACAATATACCAACTTGTTTAAGGCAGCTAATTAAAATATATGTATCTGCACCATACCAAGGATATGCAGTACTTAAGATACACAGATGACAAATTAATCCTCCAGAGTGGAAGCCCATACTTGCTCACTCAATTTGTAGTGGAAAAAACCAAACCAAACCAACAAAAAAATACCAAACAAAAGAAAAAAACCAAATAAAAACATAAATCAACATCTGTGACCAAGAGCCATCAGGCCCTGTACAGGCTAAGTCCATTTGAATATAAATTTCCTTGGCGCAATGGTGAATAGCATAACTAACTGCAATACATTAAGAAAAAAACCCAAACAAAACCAAACCCAAAAACCCCACAAAAATTAAAAAATTTGTCTGTTCTTTTTCCAGCTGTCTGAGTTGGTATCATTAAAGATATTACCACACGCTGCACTTCAATGAACTGGGATACTGTGAAGACAAGTACATTTCAAGCAGATTAAACTACATCTTCAATAGCCTCCTCTACATGTGGAATACAAGCATCCAAGAGTGGAACTAACCAGAAATCACCATTACAGGAAGCTTCCTTTGTTGATGAGCCCTAAATTAGTGCAAAAGCATATTCCACCAGGTTTAACAGTCTGTGCTCATTTTAAAACAATGCTCACTCAGGCAGCAGGTTAAAGAGCCTGTACAATTATTTAGTGGCTGTAATGATCCTAAGCATAATATGCAGAACAACCTACAGAATTGAAACTTACCTGAAGAACGCTCGAGTAGCCCAGGCAGATACTTCTCTATCACATGCAGCATTAGAACAGGCCAAGATAAGGCAAGTGGCACAGGCCTGATCCTCCTAGAGCATATTATACTATTAGTATGGCAGCTTATATCAAGTTGATAAGAAACATATAGACGTTATATAGCTCAATAACTAAACAGTCATTTGATTTAGAAGGCAAGGAAACCAGCTCTTCCCAGTTGTAGACAGGAAGTGAATCATAGTGAGGCATCCCACTGTAGCAGGTAAGTTTTTGTTACACACTGTTTTTGCAAACTCAGTACGATTGCTGGTAGGAAACAATCTCCATGTCTGTCACCTAATTATGACTAAGATTCATACAATTTCTACAGAAACGTAAGTTAAGATTGTGTTTGAAGAAAAAAAATCTACACAAATAATGGTTTGCAGATTCTAATGGCATGTTAAAATATCACTTAGTATGTCCTATCAAAGCACAAGAGAACAGATTACAGTGAACATTCGCTACAGATATTAATCAGTACTAGTCAAATTGAAATTGTAATCCACGATAGCTTCCTTCCTGCTTGTCTGTTATTTATCTTAAACAAAAAAATAGACCAATTATACACATTTCTACTGGCCTGCAAAATGTAAAAACCTCTTGTAGTGGTAGGAATTTAACTTTTTTAGAAACTTTTCCTCCCCTACTTTTAGATGAACTCCTTTCCTAAATAAGAACTGCATTATACTTCTGCATACAAGACATATAAGAATTTCAGGGAAAGTGAATTACACTTCCATTTTTAGGTATCATAAAAAGAGAAGTTATTTCTCATCATACAATCTTGTTTTATGTAGACAATACAGGAGGAAAAGCTAATACTAAATGAAATGTTAACTACAAGTTTATAGCAACAACAAAAAGATGCTAAAGGAAGTGATTAGATTTACATAAATATAATAAATCTTCCATTTTTCATAACAAGTCAAAAGATCTTACCTGATGCAACTTGAAAAATCTTTCAATCTCTTCTCCATCTCCACCTATATTGCTAACAAGCAGATGCCGCAGCTGATCAACAGGTCTGAGTTTATGAAACATAAAGCTCCCCTAAAAGTAACCCAAAATAAGTTAGAATAAAGTTGTCTTTACTCTGGCCACCCCAATACCCCTTCCCCACAATGCTTATCTTTAGCATTCTGAATTTTCCTTTGTTGCACTGTTGGATCAAAGTATAATGGGAATGGTGCCTAAAGCCCAGTTCCCATTCACAAACAGAAAATTCTCTAGCGCGTCTAGGAAAAGCAGGAAAAGTACTGCAATGGCTATAAATTCTCCATAAACTGAGTTAATTTTGCTGTTCTTAGCCTAACATGAAGCATACAATACAAACATATAGCAAGGATATACAGAAAAGAAAGGCTTTATGCATCTTGCAAATCCTCAAAACTGCCTGGAAAAAAAATGCTTGAAGAATTCAGGATCAAGGGCATGCTAAGACTCTACACTCAGTCATCTTGCCTGCATTCATACTAACTACTGGACAGGGTCCGATTAGTGCCTTTAACAAAACAGCTGCCATTAAACAAATGCAGGTTGAGTCTAGAGGTTGCAAGACATTAATGATTAAACATTTTTTCTTTAAAATTGCCTATTGGTTAAGATATTAAGTGCCCTAAAATATTGCTAAATGTAATCAGAAAAGAGAAGTATGGAAGTTGATTTCTTTTCTTTTTATAGGTTTTGTTTTTTAAAACCCTTTCAAAAAAACCTTTTGGGACTTCTTCTATGACAAAGAAATTATTTATTCAAATTTCAACTACCAACAGTATTTACTCAAACTATATTTTCTGGGCAGCCAGTGTCTGTTTCAATTTCATATAATCATGAGTATCAAGGTTAAAGGAACTTCTCGATGATCTATATCTACAAGGGTCTCTGGAGACCAAGAAAAGTTACTACTACGCTGCACAAGAGAAGCTGGCCCAATAGCTTTGAGTAAATTTAAAATAGGTACAGATGGTTTCAGCAATCTTCCTTATTCCTTTTTATGTTCAGAATATAATCCTTAAAGCATATCCAAAATGAGTAAACATTTACAGGTTTAGATCAGTCTTACAACTTTATACTTACTCTTCTGATTTCCTATATTAAGAAAAGTAATACTCACTTGGGCTGAAAGCAGAACAAACTTCTTAGGTGGCAGCATGTGTTGCTGCACAACAACAGGTGAATCAGTTATTGGAATAATGTCTTTATTTAGTGGTGTTACAATCTTCTGAACTTTAAATTCATCAATAGCAGAAAGAGCCCAGGAATGTCCATCAACACGGGTGGTCATCTGAACAGATAGATATTATCCAAAGTTTGGTAACAAACATGGATTTTGCACATCCACATTACACAGAATAGAATCTACCCTTGATACAAGAAAACCCAAAGAAAATAATCAAGTTCTTGTATTGTCTAACAGAAGGTTGCCACCAAATTTACAGCTATATATATACTGCTGCTTTTGGGAGACAGGGAATAATTACAGAATCATAGAATAGTTTGGGTTGGAAGGGACCTCTAAAGGTCATCTAGTCCAACCCCCCTGCCATGACCAGGGAGATCTTCAACTAGATCAGGTTGCTCAGAGCCCCGTCCAACCTGACCTGGAATGTTTCCAGGGATGGGGCATCCACCACCTCTTGGGGCAACCTGGGCCAGTCTTTCACCTCCCTCAGTGTAAAAAAATTTCTTCCTTATATCTAGCCTAAATCTACCCCCTCTTTAGTTTAAAACCATTACCCCTTGTCCTATTGCAACAGGCCCTGCTAAAAAGTCTGTCCTGGTCTTTCTTACAAGCCCCCTTTAAGTACTGAAAGGCTGCAAGAAGGTCTCCCCAAAGCCTTCTCTTCTCCAGGCTGAACAACCCCAACTCTCTCAGCCTCTCCTCATAGGAGAGGTGTTCCAGTCCTCTCTGATCATTTTTGTAGCCCTCCTCTGGACCCACTCCAACAGGTCCATGTCTGTCCTGTGCCGAGGGCTCCAGAGCTGGACACAGTACTCCAGGTGGGGTCTCACCAGAGCAGAGTAGAGGGGAAGAATCCCCTCCCTCGACCTGCTGGCCACGCTGCTTTGGATGCAACCCAGGATACGATTGGCCTTCTGGGCTGCGAGCGCACATTGCTGGCTCATGTCCAGCTTTTCATCCACCAGTACCCCCAAGTCCTTCTCGGCAGGACTGCTCTCAATCCCTTCATCCCCCAGCCTGTATTGATACCGGGGGTTGCCCTGACCCAGGTGCAGGACCTTGCACTTGGCCTTGTTGAACCTCATGAGGTTCACACGGGCCCACTTCTCCAGCTTGTCCAGGTCCCTCTGGATGGCATCGCATCCCTCAGGCATGTCGACCACATCCCTCAGCTTGGTGTCATCTGCAAACTTGCTGAGGGTGCCCTCGATCCCACTGTCTATGTCACTGATGAAGATATTAAACAGTACCGGTCCCAATACGGACCCCTGCGGGATGCCACTCGTCACCAACCTCCATCTGGACATTGAGCCGTTGACCACTACCCTCTGGATGTGACCATCTAACCAATTCCTCACCCAGTGGACAGTCCACCCATCAAATCCATACCTCTCCAGTTTAGAGAGAGGGATGTTGTGGGGGACCGTGTCAAAGGCCTTACAGAGGTCCAGAGAGATGACATCTGTAGTCCTTCCCATGTCCACTGATGTAGTCACTCCATCACAGAAGGCCACTAGGTTAGTAATATATTGCTTCTTTTGGGGAACAGGGATAGTGTTTTGTATTTAAATGTAAAACAACTTGCAAAGTGGGATCCTTTAAAGCTGCTACAATATAAATAGCAACAATCTGCTAACCATATCAGAACTAAGTACCAAAGGTATCAAGAATTTAAATTGTTTCTTGAAGAATCAAAAATGCTGCAACTGAATCATAAAGGTTTACAAGACTTTCACAGTTGGCAGCAGTACTTCAAATATAACTCGAGAAGAGACATATGGTAGTGAAGACATTCCAGAAAACTATGTATGCTAAGAAGGAAGAACAGCTGCTCAAGAACAGGCTGCAGCTTTGTTTGGGTAACCTAGCTGTCTGTTGCTGTCAAATGTCTTGGAAAAAAGAGAGATGTCAGCACTTGGGAAATTTATGTGTAAGTTTTTGCAGGGAAGGGATCTGGAGTAATTATAAAGCTCCTTTGTAAGTTATTAAAACAGCAGATAAATTAAAACCTGACTGAAACTTTTAACTTATACAGTCTCTCCATTCACTCCCACTCTACTACTGCTCCTCCAATAATACTATTTTTGACATGTCACTCCTCTACTTCAGCAGAAGACTTCAGACTTCCTTCAGAGCTGGAATATATGAAACATTGCCCCTGAACTGACACATAAGGCAACTAACGCCTTCCAAACCCCTCTTACAAACCCATTTATGAAAACAATTAGGAAAAAGAAAATCAGGGGAAAAAAAAGTGAAATAATGAAGAGATTAATCATGTGTGAAATTTAATGAAGACGGGGCATTTCAGTTTAAATAAAGAAACCCAAAGTCTCTAGCACCTACATTTCAAACAATCTTTGCCAAATTTTATCCTCATCAAACACCACTATGGACTGTGGACCATGTCTTCCTGTGCTTGTGCACAATATGCAGCATGCTATAGACAACAGTATTTTCAAATATGTTAATTAGAAGTCAAGTCTCAGAAGTCAAGGCAATTGCTTTTGATACATAGCTTACATCAAGCTAGAAAGTATGGCTGAACTAGGAATTCCTACTAAGAGCTCAGTTCCCATTCACTAACTGAACTGCCCACTAATTTTTTTTTTCTTTGAAGTGTATCGATTAGTAGCTTTGCAAGTGTTTCGAAATTCCTCATGGAAGTTTTCTGTGAAGTACCCATTTCTTGCATATAGTATTATTCAAGTATCTGTTACCAGAAAGGAAAAAACAGTATCTAGATTCCACCAAAATTGTATAAAAGTTTGCTTTAATACCTGTGTTTCCATCATTGGCTTTTGAAAAGGGAAAGAATCATGATTGATACACCACAGGATGTCATTATCCTCATTTTCTGAAGCTGCCATCAGCAGGACCCCTAGCAAGAACAGCGATATTAAGTTTGTATTAGAAGCAATAATCATGCATTAGATGCAAATTCATTAATTCATTCCTTATTTAGTAAAAATCAATCTTCAAGTCCTAATCATACAATTTGAACAGCAAATAATATCTCCTGAGTTTGTATGTCATAGGGTTCTTCAGAAGGTCAATTTAACACCATTTGCCACCTACTCTAAAAGGTACAAACAAAAATGCACATAAAATAGGTAGAACATGCCTCAAAAATAAGATGTTTAAACAGATCATGGATGAAAAAACATCCGGAAATTACTTCCAGGATAAAAATCAGTATGTATGACTAAAAGGGTCAGTAACGTAGAGACATTCCCCCCCCCCATTTCTGCAGCACTTTTAAAAATTCAGCCTATAATCAGAAGTGACATAAAGCTGGAACCATCTGGCAGCTGTTTGGTATCTTATATGGTATCAGTAGCTAAAGGAGTTAAAAAATAAAGAACAGTCAGCACGGGCTAAACTCAGCATGAGAGGCACTAAATAGGTAAGAAGCCTATTCTATCCCCTGCTTTCAAGAACTAATCACACATGGCTAGAGACATGTAGGCAAATTTGACCACATTAAATCCATTTTACAGGGAGATTAGAATAAAAGGTTGATCAACACATGAACAGAGTTCTCTGCTCAAATACTGCACCTTGCAGAAGAACTAAATTCTGAACAATACGACAACCTTCCACTTCCAAAAACTCTCCCATTAACACACAGAAGCCATGCTTAGTTCTCAGTTACTCCCACTGCTTCAAGCTCCCCAATGTAAAAACAGTGTGATAGTGACTGTCACCAAAAAAAAAAAAAAAAAAAGCTCAATCTCATCTGAGCCATGTTCCACTGCTTACCTTTGCTATAAAGAGCTCTGTGAACCTTTGCGGGCTTCTCCACATTAGAAGAAGCTGAAAATCCAGGAGGCAAACGGACATGAACCAAGATTAACATGGAGGGACGTGCTGTTGGATGCTTAAATTGTGAAGTACTAAAATACAGTCGGACACCTGAACAAGAGATTAAAAAAGGTCACAATTTTGCTAAACTGTGCAGATGCCATTTATCAGTTTAAAAGGTGGGGCAATTAGCATTGCTTTCTTACCTGCATGTGTGATTGCTAGTAGTTGACAGTCTATGGATTCAGAATTTTCAATCACTGCTATTTGAACAATAGGCTTAAATACAGAACGATCTATTGTTCTAAAAAACAAAACAAAAAAACCCCATACACTCTCAATCCGAAGAAATAAGCAAATAACATTCTTCAAAAATATAGCGTGAAACTATTGGCCTTAAAGGAATCCTCTTACATTATAACTGTCATAAATATACCTGGCAATGCTCCCAGCAGCAGAAACTATAGCATTTTGTGAAAGAGAAGTAACCCTGGTCATTCCTTGACCATCTTGTCCCAAATCGTAAACCTGCAATTCAATAATACAGCTTAGTGATTTATGGTTGAATTAATTCATACGGCCTCACCTATCAAGCAGCAATTCAAACCCTATTTTTACTTCATCCTCATGTCTCCCTATAATTGAGGGGAAGATCAAAAGGCTACTCCTTCCTCAGAAGAAAGCATCTTAGGTCTTCAGCACACACTTTGTTACAAAAACCAACTGGAATAATATCCTGACATAACTACAGAGAATTCCCAGGTACTGAGGAAAACTTAAAGTTATATACACTTTAGTAACATAGCCAACAGTCATTAGAAGAAGTCACATACTTGCAGTACTCCTTTTTCTGAGCGGGTGTGTAAGATATTTCGAGAGTTGTCAATGGCGATTTGGACTACAGGATCTGGGGAGGCAGGGAGGAGAAAAGGGAGAACCAGCAAATCAACACTGGATTTGGTGAAAACAAGTTTAAGACAGAGTATCTATAAAATAATTAATTGCAAGTTAACAAAAATTGCAGGACTCCCACACAGGACTCCTACCGGAAGTGATTTAAAACAGCAATCAATTTTACACAATTATTAGTAAACTAAAAAAGAAAAAAAGGGCAAAAAATTGTATAATAATTTCAAATTAATTTTTCACGAAACAGTGAAACAGGGTAAAATTATTTACTTAAAGATTCTACTGTTTGCAGTGATCCCACTAAGCACATATTAATTTTGTATTACAGAACACTAACTTTAGTCATAAATGTCAAACTTTCCAGGCTTTGATATCTATATCCTGAACTAGACAGACAAACAAGTGACCTGATTTTTATAATCATCAAGCACTGCAAGTTTCATTGACAATAACTAAATGCTCTGAATGAGGGAACTATTCAGTCTGACTTCTTGGTAGTATTATTTAAAAGGTTATGTTAAATTATTGGGCAAGTCTTTAACATCAGTACTTACCATCCTCTGAGAATGTGAACTGTAGCAATGAAGGAATAAGGAAAGACAGCGCACTCTTTGAATGATTAATTTTTCTACAGCGCTGGCTGAACCAGCCTGCTTCAGCCTACAATTTAAAACAAATACAGCGTTGAAAAACAAAACAAAACCCAAAGTAGTAGTTATATTAAAAAAGTCGTTAGTAGGACAAGTATGAAAACAAGTAAGAATCTAACTACCCACCATTGATTTAATTGAAAAAGTACGTACTATTCAATTGAAAGAAATAGGTGATCATTAAAATGAAAGTTTTACATAAAAAAGGGTGCAGGATGTCACAATTTTAATTTTATTTTGAAGTTGACCAAAGCTGCATTGCTATTCCTCATAGAATTACTACTTCTTTAAAGAAAACGCATATGACATCAGAGCTGTGGGGCAACCAAGCCATGTAACATAATTATGGAAGAAAAAAGACGGCAAACCTGAGATGTTTTAGAACTCTTAGTGCCTACATCCCACAACCATGAAACAATAAAAATGCCTATGTGTAAAACCTATAGTCACCTGGTATGCTACTTCATATAAGCAGCCATCTTTTCCAGCCAAAAAGATACGCCCGTTATCAGTGGATGTTATGGCCAGAATGTAAGTATTGTCAGTAGGGAGCGAATAGAGAGGGTCTGGTAGCAGCTGCATTCCGCCAGACATACTGTCATTGAGCGATCCAGTACCTTTAAATAAACAAACAAATAAATAAATAAATCCTCTCTAGTTTTTAAGTTGTTCTAATAAATAGTACAGGTCTGTGACAAGAAGCATTTTGGAAAATGTGAAAAATTAACAGCAAATTTCATAATTACTAAACACATTCTGGAATAGCTATTCTCCAAAGTGAACTGCAGAGTAACAAATCTTCTGTTTTTAAAAAAAGTAAAGTAAATTCTCGGTATAAGTTTCCAAGTAAGGAAATGCCATGTTTTTCATTTCTACACCTTGTTATCTCCTCTAAATCACAACAAGCCTAAAACACAGATTTCTACTTTTTTTTTCTTTCACATCAAGATAGTATAAAAAGAGAGCAAAAAATTATAATCCTCTCACTTTCTCCAAACAATTCTGTATTTTCTCTATTAATATATATGGCATAAAAAAAAAGTTACCAGGTTCTCAATTTCTGTGGCTGGAATACAAACGCCAACCAGGTTAATGAACTCTATTCACCAGTTCCAAGATTCATGCCCATCTCTTCTCTCCCCCTCCAACATGCTGTTTAACAGGAGTACCTGTTTCAAAAGCTCTTTTCATGTTAAACAGGTGAATAATACAACTCAATGCTCCTATGGGAGTCCAGGATCCAGGAAGTGCACACCCCATAAAAATTATTTCCCCTGTCTGTAACATGATTTAAAAATTAGCAAGGCGCTTAGCACATGGTCTTGTTTTCCTTTTTTTTTTTTATTTTTTAAATGGCTACTAACAAAACAGCCATGTATACTTGTTAACGCACAAGTTAATGAGGAGAATGAGGGAAGAGAGAATTACCTGCTTGTATATTAGCACAACTGAGCCCTAAAATCACAATATCCACGGGGGTAGCCAGAACAAGTAAGTGTCGTACATGAGGCTGGAAGATACCTAAAGAAGGGGAGAAAATAAAATTTTTGTTTGCAGCCAACCTCTCAGATCACAATGATGTATCCAATGTATCCACTGGAAAGACACATTGACTGATTAGAGGGAATAGTCATGTTTAAGACCTAATGATCTATGAAACTCTAGAATTAGAAAGAAGTATTCAGTCAGCAGTTCAGCTTCCAGTTCATGAAATACAGGATCTTTAAAATGACTTTTTTTTTTATAAATGTGCTTCTTTTATATTCAACTCCATTTCCAATTCAACTTTGACTTCAATGTTAACTAAGCAGTAGCCACCAAAAGAACTGGGAGGGCTAGAAACCAGGATCTCATGGAAGCTATCACTTGAATGTGTAAATTTATAAACAGTACAAATGTTAAGAGTATGATGTGGCAAAAAAATGCAAGCTTATCAGTGTAAATGATTGTTAAACTATACATTATTTTTGGCTTGTAATTAATTTCATAATGTTTCTAAAAACAAAACAAACCCATGTATCTTGTGTATACATACATACACACACACAAAACACAGATTTTCACATATGTATATATAAAAACAACATATAAGTAACTGCCTAATTCTAGTCACTGTCATATATTCCTTACCTCCCTTTGGCTTTACAAGACCGACTGCAAGAATAGTTTCACTAAGGCCATCAAAATAAGCCAGATCTCCCCTGTCAACAAACAAGAAAAAAAAAACCCAAACCTGCATAAAACTTGTCATATAGTATCACATAATAACAAAGTAAATAAAATCAGTTTTTGTATCTTTAAAAATTATTAATACTTATTGTAACACTCTGAAGCCACCTACATAATCTGCTTTGGGTGAAAGCAGGTCCAGCAGAATGGAATGACAGAGAAGTTTCACAGCAAAATTATACAGGCAATCATTTGAGCTGCTTGGAGCCCCTCTAGCTCAGTTTCAAACCTGAAATCCAACTAGGGTATTTTATATTTTGCATTTTGTAATTCATACAGTCTACTCTGAATTACATAATGCAGCACCTGCAATGCTGATTAACATCAAGAGGGAGGAACTTACAGTTTCCCCATGAAAATTATCTAAAGCAAGAAGTCCAAACCTCCTCCCCAGCACCTAATAATTAACACCATGCAGTGTTGTTTTGTTTGGGGAATGTATTTAATACATTATGACACAAAGTAAATGTATGGATAGGAGCCATGTGAGCCACAATCTGAACTTTAGTCTTCTTAGGAAATGCGACAAAATGTATACAGCAATTCTTACTAAAATAATTCTTACTATATAGGCAAATAAAGAAGCAAACCTGCAAATTATAAACATATCGCTGCCATTTGAAAATATAATGAAATTGTATTGAGATTTATGCATCCTTAAAACAAGCTAGGCAGGAGAGCTTCAATCACAATAGTTCAAAGTACTAATGCTGTATTACTTACCCTTGTGGGAATGATTGGCCACTGTACATGCATCAGAGGACTTACTGAATCTACTTAGAAAAGTTAGGCCATTATTATAATTTTTTTCTACTTTTTTGGCATAAGCATAGCCCTAGCACAAATACAGTAATAACTGTAGGATATTAGCTATGTCTGACCCTAAGCAAATGCATTTTCCTTTCTTTCCTCTCTAGATGATTTGGCAGCAATATTACTAATTCTTAAAAATCCTTAAACACTTATTAAAGTTTTAGTAAAACCTAAAAGGAATCAAGGTAAGTTAAACTGAATAGCACACCTCTGTGCTACCAGTAAACAATCTCCCACTACTGCTATCACTTATTCCAGTATAATATCAATAAAATATCATCAGGAACGTGTTCTCTACATACCCATCTTCATAGTTCCACATAAAAATGTCACTGTCAATGGTCAGCCAAGCTCTGCTGATTTCCGGAAATACTCCCATCATACAATTGCACTGCATATCTGAAGCACTGCTGATGTAAGAACTAAACGCTTTTTGGCTAGCAAAGGCAAAATCCCCTTCAGAACATTTAAAAAAAAATTAATATTACTTTAAATACAGTGGTACACAAACTATGTACCATAAACATTCTAAGTTCTTCATACAGAAACTAATTCCACCAGCAACTCTACACAAATGGACTTTGTTACCACTTGGAGCCTTATGAAGGGAATGTGAACAATATCAAAGTTCATTACTGGGAGTCTGACAGAAAGATTGGGGAAGAAGATTATGGAACAAAAAACTTTGTTTCTAATATTATGACTTACACAACCTAACACATCATTTTTCACAAGGATACGTCCAAACTGCTCCACTAGCTCTGGGGGAAGTGGGACTCTGCGGACTGAGCTGATCTCTGGAAGATTAGGTATTGACAGCAAACCTGGTCCTTGCAAAGGATAATCCATATCAGACATACCAGAAACAGTAGGGCTACCTGCAATTAAGAACAAGATTAGACCTCTTATAAAGCATGAGAAATTTACAATAAAAGGCTTACATTCTCTTTCTCTATCTTTACGTGATTGTTTCCTAATCTGTAAAATCTAAATTAGACTAATGTGCATTTCTCATTTTACTTTACATGAATAATACAGGCCTTCAGACTGTGTAGAAAGAAATGCCTTGATACTGCAGAGACTCTAAGCATATGAATACCACTACTCACAAGATACGTGTGAACAAAGGTTTCCGTAGGAGCAGGACCATAAACAATAAACCTAAACCTCTAATAAGACATGGGCAAACAGATTTGCAAACTCTTACAATAACTCATCTGAACCCCAGCCTACTCTTTACCCCATTTTTACTGTGATACCCTCCACTCCTTTTTCCATTATATGGCCAGACATTAAATATGCCACATGAACAAGCCAGGAGCATGTTCCTTCACCTAGAAAAGCTGATCTGTGCTCCCAGTATCAAGTTAAAACACCCATATACACCCATTATTTTATGTGATATGTATCCATGATGCTGCTAGAGCACTTACACTTTGGCCACGCACATCACATCGTATTGTAACAGAAAACAGATACTCTCTGCTTGTATCCTGACACCCGCTGGATATATATTAATTAGGTCACCTACAGCTCTAGAGTGCGTCCTCACAGCCCACTTTGCCAGAAAGTTGGCACCAATGAAGTAGGAAATGCTGTCTTGATGTTTTAAGGAGAACAAAACAAATGTTTGAGAAGAGGTATACCTTGTATCATAACTACATGTGACATAGAACTATAGACAAATGAAAGTCACTCGAAGAGGCTTAAGAGAGATTTTCAGGCTGTTTGTAACCTAGGGATGATGCTGGGCACTCAGCGACTCTAAGAGCATTCTGCAAGAGACTTCCCAATAGACAGAATGGAAGCCAAGCGCCATTTTCTTCACCTTCTGGAGGGAGATGGGGCCGAGGATCCAACCCAAGCCCATTCCTCCTGCACTGCCCCCCCTGTCTTGGAAAGATCCCACATCCACAACTTTCACCCACGCACCAAGGCATCCACTACACGACTCCCCCCCCCGCCCCGCCTCAAAGCCTGAGAAGCCGTCAGACTCAGCCCTGTCGCCGTCCCTGCGAAGGCAGGGCCAGCAGCCGCTGTCCTCAGGGCCTTGTTAGGGTGGTAGCCGCCAAGGGGAGGGGGTCGTGCCCGGCTGGCTGCCCGCTGAGGGCCCCCACACGTGGCCGGCCAGGCAGTGTCGGCCAAGGCCGCCCTTCAGGGGTCGCGGTGCGGCGGGGGCACCGGGGTTGGCTGAGGCGACGAGGGCCGGAGGCAGAGGGCTACCGAGTCCTCCTCACCCGGCGCCGGCACCGCCAGCAGCTCGGACAGATCCGGGTAGCAGCGATCATCCTGGATCTGCCGGTCGATGATGCGGCCCGCGATCTCCAGCGCCTCCTGCGCGGCGGGCGCCGCGGGGCTCATGGCGGCGGGCATGGCGGCGGCGGGGCCCAGGCCGGCAGGCGACTCCGCGCACGGCCAGAAGGCGCGAGCTCGCCACCCGCCGCTCCGCCACCCGCCAAATCCCGGCAGGCCTTGCGCGCGTGACGCAGTTTCGCCGCGCCGATCGCCGCTTCCGCCGGCGGGAAGGGGGGGATGGGCAGGGCGGCGGGGAGCGCGTGGGGTTTGCCTGCAGGCGCTGCCCGGTCGGCCTGTCCGAAAGGGGGGCGCCGGGGGGAGGCGACAGACAACGCCTCTCGGGGCTGGGGGTCGAGCGTTGCTGGAGAGGAGCTGCCGAAGCCGGGCAGGCTGTGACGTCCGCGCCTGGGCTGCGGTGACTCACCGAGGGGCCCTGTGGCCCGGCGGGCCGCCGCGCCAGCCCTGTGGGCCAGCCGAGGGCCGGACGTGGTCTGTTGTGACGGCCCTCGAAGGCACAGGACGGCCCCGAGGAGAAGAGCGGGGAGCGGTTCCTGTCAGTGGTGTGTGGCCCTGGGCGGGTCCCTGCCTGCTGGTCTGCTTGGCGGTGGCTGTAGCTTTTGGGGGGCCCCTGGTGACGCCCCGGTCAAAGATATTTTATACTGCGAGCCTGATGTGATATTGTGGCAAGACTGTATACATCTGAGATACTCAAACATACGCAGATTTTGCGTCTAGTGAGGTACGCCAAAAACAGTGAGGGGACGCCCCTTCAAAGGCATGCGCAGCGCCTCTGGAGCCGAGGTGTGGAAGCAGAGTAAGTCGCCTTTGCACCGCACTGACCTGGTGAGGCTGCTGTTTTACCAGAGTTTGGGAAGACGCATCCATGTGACTGCAGCAGATTGTTAACTTACCAAGGTTGCGCCCCTGTTAAGTGATGTGTCTGCTCTGGACAGCAGAGGCATTCCCAAACCGTCATAGGAAGTCTCTGGGCTGGGTGAAACTTCCATTTCAGGGAACGGGTCTGGTTTGTAAATCATGTTTGCTGCCCTTCATACCAGCAGAGTTTAAACGTAACCTTATGTAAATAGGCTCTAGCTGTTGTAGCTTTAGCTATCGTGCAGAGTGTTCACGAGGTGAAGGATGGAATTTTAACTTATCTTAGAATAACAATCACAAGGACTTGATCAATTAAGGATGTATAGAATGCTTACAAAGCCTTTGGAAAGATAACATCTCTAGTAGCATCCTGAAGTTAACTACACCTCGGAATGAATAGGGGGCACCTACCCAAATGACCACCAAGAGCACCAACGACCACTCAGGGCGCCCCCCCCCCCCCCCCCCCCCCGTGCATGCTTAGTATAGTTTTGCAACATTAGCAATATGTAAATGTAGTAGATAAGAAGGGTCAGCGTGACGTATGCTAATGAATTATGCAAACTTGAGTGTATAAATATGCTAAGCTTTCTGTTTAACCTTGCACTCAATTTGTGGAACTTCCCCCGAGTGTCCGATTCTGCGCACTATCGAATAAAGCAATGTCTCCTTCCTAAACGTAGTCTTTTCTCTGTGTTTCGGGAGTTAGAGTAAAATGCCGACTGCACTGACTCTGCTCCTGGATCGGTCCAGCGCCTGTTCTGGAAAGCTTCATCTGTGGGAGAGGCACCTGGCATGAGAAAGGAAATCCCCCCCCGCCTCTGCTTTCCAAATGGAGAACCTGAAGCTAAGCCCCAAACTCCGCAGGGTTTACATGGCAAAGCAGGAAATTCTCCCTGTATCTTCTCAAGATTGAGAAGCTGGCAGCCAGTCACCAGTGAGGTTCCCTAGGGCTCAACTTTAGGGCCAGTGCTCTTTAATGTTTTTATAAATTATCTGGATGCAGGAATCGAATGTACGTTAAGCAAGTTTGCCGATGATACTAAACTAGGAGGAGCTGTGGACTCTTGAGGGTAGAGAGCCCTTACAGAGGGATCTGGATAGGCCAGAGAGCTGGGCAACCACCAACCGTATGAAATTTAACAAGAGCAAGTGCCAGATTCTCCACCTGGGACAGCGTAATCCCAGTTATATGTACAAACTGGGGGACGAGAGGCTGGAGAGCAGCCCCACAGAAAGAGATCTGGGGGTTCGGGTTGATGGCAAGTTGAATATGAGTCAACAGTGTGCCCTGGCAGCCAAAAGGGCCAACAGTGTCCCGGGGTGCATCGAGCACAGCGTAGCTGGCCGGTCGAGGGAGGTGATTGTCCCACTCTGCACTGCACTGGTGCGGCCCCACCTCGCGTGCTGTGTGCGGGTTTGGGTGCCTCAATGTAAGAAGGACATCAAACTGTTAGAGTGTGTCCAGAGGAGGGCGACCAAGATGGTGAAAGGCCTCCAGGGCAAGACTTAGGAGGAGCGGCTGAGGTCGCTTGGCTTGTTCAGTTTGAAGAAGAGAAGGCTGAGGGGTGCCCTCATGGCAGTCCCCACCTTCCTCATGGGGGGCAGCGGAGGGGGAGGTGCTGATCTCCTCTCTCTGGTGACCAGAGACAGGACACGAGGAAATGGAATGAAGCTGCGTCAGGGGAAGTTCAGGTTGGACATTAGGAAAAGGTTCTTCACTGAGAGGGTGGTCGATCACTGGAACAGGCTCCCCAGGGAAGTGGTCGCGGCACCAAGCCTGTCAGAGTTGGAGGAGCGTCTGGATGAGGCTCTGAGTCATGTGGTTTAGTTTTAGGTGGTCCTGCGAGGAGCAGGGAGCTGGACTCAGTGATCCTGATGGGTCCCGTCCAATTCGAGATATTCTGTGACTCTATGAAGATTTAGTCGAGGCCTTCCGAGCAGCGACGGCAGAGGGGCACAAGGCCGGCGGCTGACGCTCGAAGCCGGCAGATGAAACACGCCGCGGGCCCCGGGCCCAGCCGGGGGGCGGCGCTGGCGGACGGGCGGTCCCGAGCGCCACTGGTCGTGCCCGGCCGCTTTCTTCCGGCGCTTGTTGTGGTTCCGGGGCAGCAGCAGCATGGAGTCGGCCGCGGAGAGCGGTGAGCGGCGGGCCGGGCCGGGCCTAGCCGACCCCACCCCACCCCACCCCACCCGCTGACCCCTGTGGTTTTCTTTCCCCTCTCCTTGCAGACGTTGAGATGCTGGGCGCACCCGACCCGGAGCTGGCGGCCATCATGGGCTTCTCCGGCTTCGGTGCGTTGCGATGCGGGGCCGGGAGGTGCTGGGCGCCCGGCTGAGGGGCGCGGGGGGCGGTTGCTTGGGGCCGGCGGCCCTTGGTGGTGAGCCCCGGGGGAGGCTGGCGGTTGGAGGTGGAAACGAAGCGGTCGTGCATGTCGCCCCCCCCCCCCCCCCCCCCCGGCCTGTAGCTGCCGGAGTGCCTGTGGCTAGGGTGAGTCTGTGTTTCAGTCTCCTTTTTCTTCGTTTTCAGGGAAGAAAGCTCGGACTTTCGATCTCGAAGCCATGTTTGAGCAAACGAGGAGAACTGCAGTGGAGAGGAGCAGGAAGGTCTTGGGTAAGAAATGCGGGTGTAGTCAGCTGCATTTTAAAACGTGTTTTGTTTTTCCGTCTTGGGGTGATGTTTAAAATGTCTCGGACTGGCTGTCTAGAGAACAAAAAACAAATGCAGTTTTGTTCAAGGAAGACAGTTCTGAACAGCTTGAGGCTTGGTAAACAGTAAAGTTATTAATTTACATATGTTGTCTGAGTATGTAAAAGCAGTGTGTATGTGTAAGGTTCCTGTTGTGAGGCATAGCTTACAGATGCAGGAAGAAGGTGAATTTGAACACAATACTGTTTTCTTTCTTCTTTTACTTAGCTGTGTATTTATTTTGGAAGGGAAGTTGGTACAGGCAGCTTTAATCTAGAGAGAACATAATAACAAAGAAGAAATGTATGTCTTATACCGAACAGCAGGTTATATAGCAGCCCACAAATTTGTCTCTGTCTTCTGCTGTGCTGAGAGTGGGTAGGTTTTCAAGGTGGTGGTTTGAGAGTGGGAGATGGAGAAAATTATATCTTTTGCTGCCTGTATCTAAGCAAACTCCATTCCAAAGGAGGTCCTTGGGAGACACTCATGTATGTTCTAGAAATCCCTTTGCCAACCCAAATGTCCATGCTTTCTTCCTCTGCTTGAACAGTTTGTGCAGAATGTGTGGGTTTTGTTTTTTTCATGTGATGCCATCATGGTTGAGCAGCTGCTATCCTACTAGATTACACTTAATCTGCTCTCTAAAGTGTTGCAGTTTATGAAGTTAGTAGACTTGAAGCACCTTATCATTAAGAAAGCAATTCTGTATGGAAGAATGACATACTTATGATGTTGGTTGTTTTTATTGTTTTGATTCTGTGCAGAACCACAGACCTCTGTGGAGGCTCATTGACTTTGTGGACTTTAAAGACACTGTGAAATTCAAATATACAAGGGATTCCAAAACTTGATTTGGACCATTTTTTTTGTGTTGCTTGACTCTAAACACAACAATGTGTTTCCATGTTGGAAACTGTCATGTTTGATACTGGTTCAGGGTGACCTATCATTCCTTACAGGAGATCATTTGCTTACACCGTGTTTTAGTTTAGGAGGGAAATCTGGTAAGCGATCACGAAAACATAAATGTTTTTAAGTCAAGACATCTTGCACTGCATCTTGAATATGTCCCCTCCCTCCTCGCCCTGCCAAAGATTTCTAGGCTGTTACCCATAAAGGAAGCACAACGCATTTTGTTGTTTATAAGGTTGATCATTTTACCAAAAATGGCAAAGCTTTGTACATAATTCAGCTGTTTGACTTAGAAACAAATTTTGGTATTCAGAATACAGTAATCAAAAAGGTGTATGTTTTACAGCTTTTTGTGGGGGTGGGGTAATGTGAACATCTTATTTTCAGATTTCTTAAGATACACTGACTTTTAGATTTTTGGAAAACCCGCGATAACTTTTGGAAATGTCTCCTCCGCTACCTGAACTGTGGATAAAAAGAACCGAGATCAAAATGTTTCCTGGTTCTGTATCTTGCAGGTGTTTGTGCTTCTCTTCAGAGGAAAATGTTTCCTAGCTTTGCTGCAAAACATGTTTTTGTTTTTAGTTTAGTTAACAAACAGTGAGCAAACAAAGTGATGTTTCTTGTATAGAGAGAAAGTAACTTTGTTTAATTGAAGTTAATTGAGCACTTTTAGAAATAGAGTATTGTATCTGTTACCCTGTCATAATCCCAGCATTCTTACTTATACTTTGAAATGGTTCTGTTTACTTTGATTTTGTTGCACTGTTCCACAGGGATTCCTTTTCAGTGAGTGAAGTGGGAATAAACTCTTAATACAAACAACTCTTTGTATTTATTTTCCATAAATCATATTTAGAGTTCACTTACTTACACCTGTGCATACTTATGTACTAATTTACTTCCCTGCACTATGAAAACTTCAAGAAGTCTCTGAAGTAATCATACTGTTTTAGTATAGTGTTAAAAATACTGAAGTATCAGCATCCTTATATCATCAACTTATGTTTGATAGTGTGTACAAACTGACAACTAGAAGGTGTTTGCATTTTCCTTATGACATTATTTTTCTGAGTCATTATTGCAGTAGCAATGGAAATTTAATTTATATGGAAAAGTAATCTATTTTCAGGTGAAATCTTTTATTTGCTGTTACCTTTTCAAATATTTCATATAGGTCTGAAAATGAAGAAAATTGTTTTACTGTCCTCAGCAAGCCTCTAATTTTATTTTTTTCTAAAAGTCTTGTTTATTTGTCACTTATGTGCTCTCTGTATTCAGAGGCTCGTGAAAGAGAGAAGGAAGACCAGGCTGAAAAAGAGTTTAGAAGTCCACGCACTGATTCATCAGCTTCAGCATCCAGTGCAACAGGATCTGGGTCCACATTAACCCAAAGGTACTTAGATATGGTGGGAGATTCCATGTAACAGCTTTCTTATCTGAAGAGGGGTTTTGGGATTTTCTTTTGAGACCCTGAGTGTCACTTAACTTGTGTGAACACATCTGTGTTATCTGAAGTATTTCAGTGGAAATACTGATTTTTAATTTTTTTTTAATCTATGCTTTCTTAAAGATGTGTCAATATTTGTAAATATTGACATTATGTACATTTAATAGTTAATTTTGCAGTCTCCTCCCTAATCCTGTTTGGTGTACTTTTTTTTAAATAACAACAACGACTACATGTGCTGACTTAATGAGCAGCTATTGTTTCCACCTGTAGATAGAGTATACTTTTTCATACCTGCTGAAAAAGAAAGCAAAGTAGGTGGAGAGCCTCTGTATGCACATTGTATAGAGTAGTGGTGGGGTTCAGAAAGTATTTTCTTTTGACTTCAGTCTGAAATTTATTCTCAAACCTGCCAATGTTTGTTTTATTGACAAACAATAAATGCTACTGCTTTGACAGTTTAAATTCTGAGATGCTGGGAAATCAAGAGTAGCTGAAGGTAATGGGCACACAACTCCATTGTGTGGCAGGGGTTGCGGAGATCAGTGCACTGTAAATTTTTAGGTTTCTGTATCTATGGAGGTCTAATACCCATACAAGACTCTAGTAGACCTATGTATGTGTATCTTATGGGCTGATAAAGTCTATATGTTGTAGGTTATTATAGACAAACTTGTAGTGTTTCAGACTGTGAACAAATTTCTGTTACAAAATTTACCTTTTGCCTGTTGCTCTATGGAAAACTCAAATGAGCCGTGCACTCTCACAGAAATAACTGATCACACAATATACTACCCTATAGATCCTGTGTTGTCTTGTGCATGAGAGAAAAGTATTCTGTGCCCCCATTTGTTTTTGATGATATTAGATACCGCTGTGGTGAAATAACAAAGGATCACAAGAATTTAAATGTAACTTGACTGTGTACTGTATATGGGTGACTTGAATATAAAGAATCAATTAAAACAAATAGTAAGGTGGAGAAAGGTCAGGTGATACAGAGCCTTTCCCTAATCATGCCATTTTGCTAATGGACTTGACAGAAGAGAACTCCAGGGACTTTGTATAAAGGAAGATAACATACATTTCAGTATTCTGAGTTATTAGGTAGGCTCTGGTAACTCTGACCAGAGTTCTGCTGATACTAAGTTTTCTTAGTTTTTCTTTTTTTGTTTTTACCAAGCATTGAGAAGGGAGGGCATGACATGAAAAGCTCACCTGGAAGCTTTATATTTCCTTGTAAAATACGATATGTAGCTTAGTACTTAGTGCTAAAAACAGGAAGCTGGTGAAGGAGACGTGCTATTGTGACTCAGCCTGAATTCAGAGGAACAATCCTACAACTGACAATTTAAGTCTGAAATACAGGACTCTTAGTAGTTCTTTTTATAATGTAGATGTTAGTTGATATAAATTGATCTAATATATATAGCTTGTTCTATTTTCTGAAAATGGCAACACTTTCCTGAATACTACTTTTTTGAAAATTCCAAGTACTTTCAGTTATGTTAGCCCTCATACTAATTTTTTAATTGTTAAAAAGGGGTTGGTTGCTCCAAAAAGCTGTGAAGAACAGCTACTAATTCTTTTTTGCTTTTGAGCTGCTTTGCTGTAGAGAAATGTTTACAATAGTTATGGTACTTATGTATTTATGCATAAGTATATTAATAATTATGTTTTGTGAAGTGAAAGCAACTGCTGGTATATAAAAAGGAAACACCTGAGAAAATAGAGTGGATGATGTGAGGAGAGTGAACACACGGAGGGGGATATGCCCACATACTTGCACAACTCAATGTTTTTTGTTATTTCCCCTGTCTGTGTGCCGTCCATGTTCTGATGCAGCTTTCTTTTTTCCCTCTTACAGCTTGTTTCACTTACTGAGGAAGTAATGAGGGAAAGCAAAAAACAATTCCTTACACTTCTCTGAATCCTGGGAAAGGGGCTGGCAAACTTGTTCTTCTTCCTTTACAGCCTCTGGTAGAGTAAGACTGTAAGGCTGGAAGTTGAAGGAAATGCCACTTGTTTTGTCCTTTCTGTCAGCACCACTTCTGGTTGCTGTCAGAAGGGTAGATGGGCTTTTGGTCTGGCTGCATTGGGATGTTCTTATGTTTGACTTTCCTCCAGTCAGGACAGAGGATACCAGCAGCTGTAGCTGGAGTACTTGGCTGTCCCAGCCAAGCTTGGAGTGTGGTGAAAAATAGCACTGCAATTCTGGCCATTTCACGTGCAGAGTGATTACACTGTCCCTCAAAATACTGAAATGTTTGATTTGATTGATTTATCCTTCCTAGCAAATGAGGGAATGATAAGGATAGGTAATTACGAAGGAAGCTAGGTATTGTTCTTGGGTGTCTATAGAAAGATCTGTAAATCTGGGACTCCAGGATTGGAAAGGCCTACTTGAATCATTATGTTGTATACATTCTTCTCGCTGGCAGCTACAGCGTATGCCTGGTTCCATTCCAAAACTAATTAGTTTGGCTTCTGGGGAAAAGATATGTGGTTTGCTAGTCTGGGAATGCATACCAACTCTTAAAACACAACTCTTTTGCACATAGTATTGTAAAGTAGTTAGTTTTGGGGATACCTAACTTGAAGAACTTTGAAGGTCCCAACCCATTCCTCACATGCTGGAAAAGCTTCCTTTTGGTAAAAAGATATTGATTGCACCATTGTTGTAGAGTAAGAGAAGCTCTTTTTATTTGAGTTAGATTTATTAGATAATCATAGCCTGATCTAGGTCTTTAAATGTCTCTCATCACTATGCAAAACAAAGTTTGTATGTAGAGGTAATATCTTTTATTAGGCTAGTAAATATAGTTGGAAAAATTAGACAAGCTTTCAGGCATGCAAACCCTTCTCATCCCTGTAACATCTGAGGATCTAATTTGTGTTGGTTTTAGTTTGTTTTGATTTCTTCCTAAAATAGAATTTCAATTGCTTATCCAACACAAATATTTGCTGTGTAACCTACTACCTGCTTGGTGTACAGCTGGTTTGGGGGGCAGAGTGGGGCTGCACTCTGTCACAATTACATAGTTTAGAACATATTTTCTTAATCCTTTATTATGTTCTTCAACTTCTGTGTTTTTATTATAGTTTAAGTGATAACCTAAACTTAAAAAACCAAACCAATACCTCTGTAGTCGTTGTCTTTTATTTTCTTTGTTAAACTATCTTTTGCAGTCTGCTCACTTAAAAACTCACATACACGCTCTTAAAGTATAAGCTCCCAAAACAAGTCTTGCTGTTTGAGCTTCTCTCACTGTATCACTGTAATGATAAACTGTATCTAGTCAAAAGGCAAAGTTTCTGCTTATCACTATTAGACCTGCCAGTTAGAATACCGCCTACTTGATAACTGCCAGCAGAGGGAGCACGTTTATTTTGAATAAACTGAATGAAAGCGGACTAAATAGCTCTACTTACTTCTCAGAAATTTTCCAATGCCAAAAGATAATGTGTTCACACAACTGATTTGGACAACAGAAAAATGATAATTTAATGTAGCTTTTAGGGTCTAGATTTGTGACACTGTCAAATATTTGGTTGAAAGTGCCTGATTCCCTCTTATTCTTTACCAGCATTATGAAGCAAGTGCCATGTTTTGTGTTCTCACTCTGGTTGTGAGCCTGGGCGATTACTGTTTTGAGTTCCACCCAGCCAACAGAGGTGCAGAGCATCTGCACAAGCTGCAACTTGAAGCATAATCGTGAAAATGCTCTGTAACAATATATTCTCTTGGCTTCTAAGCAATATTGAAATCCATACTAGTGATGTGGTACTGTTGTTTTTACAATCTGTCTAACTTTTTCTTTGTTTTATTTTTTTCTATCACTATGGTATTCCTTTTTTAAAAGCTTTGTTTATGCTTTCAAGATGATGGTGGGCCTACACTCTGTTAATAAAAATTAGTTTATGTTTTGCTGCTAATTTCAGTGTTTACAAATTTACAGCAGTGCTCAACATCTTTTATCTGAAAATTCCTATGGAAGTGCCAATGTTCTTGAAATAGTAATTTTTTAAAATTTCTCCATGCAGAGAGACAGCCTGTAGTGAAAGTGAAGATAGCTCAGATGAAGAGTTAACTGGTCCTTCCATGCAATCCCAGACTTCTGCTCAAGGTCCAGCTGAGGATACTGATGGTGATGATGAAGATGATGAATTCATTGGGCCACCACTTCCACCTGGCTTCAAGGATAGTGATGACGATAATGACAATGATGATACAGAGGAGGAGGATAATGTAAGTATTTCGTTCCTCTTTTATGTTTTAATGCTTTGAGTAGACTAATTTGTAAGTGTGCTCTTTCCTTTATGATTGAATTTGCAGGTGAAGTATGACTGTTGTTTGAAATACAGGTTTCTTGTGTTTTTTCTAGTGATTATTCAACAAATGCAAATAATGGTTTTCACTTAAAAATACCAGGATTTTAAAAAAAATGTATGCATGTGAATTTCAAGGGAAATCATCATCAATTAGTATATACTGTTTACTCTTTTTTTCACATTATGAAAGAACTATATAAATATTTTATATAAATATTTTATATGGTTTGTTTCCAAATGCATGTGTTGAATTTTTTACAAGGTAGAGGAGGTAGAGGTGGGCTTGAATCTAGGGAGAACAGTTGTGCCAAAACAGTTCTCAGAAAATGAACTGTGGTAACTGGGGGCTTTTTTTTGTTGTTTGGTTTGGTTTGGTTTTTTTCTAAATCTAAATAAGTGCCAGACCTGTTTGTTGGCGTGAATATGGACTGTCTTTTCTATCTACGTTAAAAGCAAGAAAACCCCTAACAGCCTAACCTGGGTATCACAGGTACTCAGTTGACAAATCTCTCTTTATTTAGTTAAAAGTTTAATGGTTTGATGTTCATTCTCCAAAGCTTCCTGGATTGAATATTTTGTGGCAGTGGCTTTTGTATGATGGCTTCCATGTTGTTTTGTAGCAACAATGATAAAAGTCCTGTAAAAACAGCCTTACTTAACGCTATTTTGAACCATTTGGTAGCAGAAAAAACCTGTATGTCCTATTACACAAATATAAACCTAATCCTAAAAAACAAATTCCCAGGTGTCTCAAGGTTTTTGTCAATTCCTCTTCAGTTTTGACTAGGTGTTCAGTTTGTTTGTTCTTTTCCTATAAAAAAAAATCTTACCTTGCATCTTGTGAACTTTAAAACATAAGTTTAGACTACTCAAAATGAGCGAGAGGAACTTCTTAAGCAATGACATAACTGATTTTAGAGTGAGTCTAACCTTGTATGATCACAATTTTTGTTGTTGTTGGTCCCCCGTCCCCCCCCCCCCCCCGCCCTAGGGGATAAGTAATGGGAAATTCTGATGCCTTAGGGTTTTTTATTACTTTGTCTGATTTGCTTGATGCACTGTTGCCTATGGATTTCTTTAATTATCAAACTGTACATTTTAGTGCCGTATCTCCTGTGATCTCATCTGTAGCCCACACATGACTTGTTCTGTCTTAGGGAACCAACTGCAGATAAATCCCAAATTTTCCTTGAGAATGTTGTAAGCCTTAAGTTAACTTGTGACTTACTATTGATTTGTATCAGGAATTCTCTTAACTTTTAGCTGTTAGGGCACTGTGGAGTGAGTCCATATTCCTGAGGGCGTCATAGACTCAGCAGATTTCAGTTGCTGTGGATCATGTCATATTGAAGTCACTACTTCTTTTCTGCCAATTTTCATCCGTTCTCCCATCTCAGGTCTGCTTCTTCATACATTTTCAACTCATAGTAAAATCTTTAAAATACAGTGCTTTATCAAGAAATTTTATCAAACATGAATCCTTCCAACAGGTAATCAGAATAATAGTTCCTGTCTTGAAAAGTACTTACATTTATTGACACTGAATGAAATGTTTGGTCTTGTTCAGTTTTGTCTCTAAATACTTTTCAACCTATCTTGGTATCATCCTGAGTCTTAGTGTCTACACAGATTGTGGTGAACCCAGATGCTTGTCATTTTGGAAAAAACCCACAATATATTACACAAAGAACAACAGCTTCTGAAAGTACCTATTAATAGCTGCTAACTTTGTGCATGTATGTACTAGGAAGTGCTAAATCTCAAAAAATGCATGCTTGTTCTGCACAGGTGTTTTGTTCTTTCTCTGGGGTTTCATCAGAATGCCCTTCTAAAGCACAGCTCTCCCTAGCTGTCCCCATTTCTCATCCCAGAAAAAACCCAATCTTTTGCTCTGCTGTCAACACTTCTGAAGCTTGTAACTGTCTTATAGCACTAAGTAATTGAAGGCACACAGAGAGAAACAACCAGGCTTGGGAATCAAGTCCTGTGAGGTATCTTCAATCTTTGGGAGAGTGTAAGTTCTCCAAGATGCTCAAAGGATTTCAGTGTATACAACATTAAAATAAAACAGTGTAAACTTGAAATCATGTTATATCCTGGCAACTAAACCCAAGGTTAAGCCTCATATCTGCTAATATTTCATTGAAGTATTGCACAAAATTTTGCATCAGAAATCTCTCATAGCTATTCATCCTGATCTTTTCTACACAGACTTTATTGTTCATTGCTTTGTTTCTATGTTATGTCCTTACTTATTTTCTTAAACAACAGAGGTTTGAAAACACCAGAACTGTAGGCAGCAGTTGTCTTGGGGGGGGGGGGGGGGGAAAGGAAGTTATATTTCTGTGGAATGCCTTCTTGTCAGGGTCTTAAGGAATTAAGTTGATTTCTAAACTGAGTATCTCCAGATTGTTCTTCCTAATAATTAAGAGAATTTTGCATGTGTTGGGAAATCATAGAGAATTTTGCTTAAAAACATTTATCAGATTAGCTAAATAATGGTGGTTCATCTTGTATACCTGATTTTTTCTTGTAACTTATGCCAGAAATTACTTGGGTTTTCTCTTGCCAATGAGAATTGATACAAGTAGCTTGTGGTTTGACCATAATTTTGTTGTAAGACTAGCTTAAAAATTGGGAAAACTTTTCTCCTGGTTCCATGGTCTGTTAGAGATGTCACTTTCTGCGGTTAGCAAAAAGCATTATATATTTAGCCTGCTGTAACTCCATTCTGGAGTAAAAAATATATATACCTTTCAGTTAAGTGTGTTGGCAATGGTCTTGCCTCCTTATACTGAATTAGCAGAATTGTTCGGTTGCGTCAAAGGGAGTTTCACCACATTGGTCAAGTAAGCTATAATGGAAATACATTGAATATTCAACATCTGTTTTATTGCATCATCAGTGGAAGGCTGGCATCCTTTTACATGGTTTTTTGTTGAGTAATTTTAGTTGAGTAATTTTATTAGGTTCACATGATTCAAGAGTCCTATACATACTACTGTTTCAGTTTATGGTATAATAATCTCTTTCGTCTCAGTAGTGAGTGCTATGTGGATTCCTAAATGAAATCATGTTCAAACTATAGATTAGTGCCAAGTTGTAGCAGACTCCTTCATTTATTCACATTTATGGAATAAATGAGGTCTTGCAGGAGAAGTAACTAAATGCTGAGCACTCATTTACGTGGCATCAAAGATGGCTGCACCTTAGTAGGGCTTTGTGCATTGAAATCTTGAAAATGCCGTCTATTATACATATAAATAATTTTGGAAAAAACAACTGGATTGTTACTTCAACTTGATGTCTGTCATGTGCCAATGAGATACAGATTTTTTTTTAAAAAAAATTTATATAATTGCTTGTATACCTGTCAGATTTATGGATTCTGAGCACTGAATATGATTTATTTTCCTTATCTCTCTCCAGAGGGCAGTGTTTCTTGTTTAGTGAAACTCTTGCTTTAGTTCTGTAAACTTCTTTAGAATGCCAAAGGGAAAACAATGTGCGGAAACAGCTGATTTTACTTCAACCTGTTTTTCTCAGTAGTCGCGTTGTTTGCTGGTTGACTGTTTAAATTTCTAGCAAGATTGTGGTGTTAATTTTTTATTTATATGGATTTGAATAATGCTACAACTGCCTTGATGAGTGGAGTTACTGGAAACCAGAGTTAAAAGACCCCAATGAAAAGTTTCAGACAGAAAGGTAACTTGCAGACTGGTGTGATTTAAGTTTGTCTGAACTTAAGACAATAGTTACAAAACAGTCTAGAACAGATTTGGTTGAGAATAAGCAGAGCAGCAGAAATATGAGACTTGTGGGTTTTCAGTCTAAACAGTTAATTTATAACTGGGAAGATTTTGTGTCAGTGTGGATGCCAGAGGCCTTTGGGGTCTAGAGCCTCCCCTTACTGCTGCTAATGAACTCAAGTTATTTTCTTTCCTGTGAAGGGAATCAGGAAGCAGCTGTGCTTTCCTGATTTCCTGTTGATCGATTGGTGATCACAGTATGATCCTGTGAGCCCCAAGGAAGGCAGGTGTTGCTGTTATGACAACTCTCTGATTCCTTTTTCTTGCTTGTACATCAGGCTGTGGTTGGTACACATGGGGGCAGAACCAGGAGAGGAGAAATGGAAAGCTCCATTGAATAATTCTTTTGTTTTGTTTCCAGATGTACTATGAGACTGTCTCTGTTTTGTTATCATATTTTGCTGCTGAAGTAACTTATTTAAAACACAAGTATCTATATTTTTGGCCCTGAAGGAAACAAATTTTTCTTTAATAGTTATTTGAGTTGCAGGTCTGTAACCTGAAGTCTTGTGAACTTTGTATAACAGATAAAATGCATCAAAATACTGGCTTTGCCCTGGTAGTTTGCCACTGTCTCTCAAGCCTGACTTTAAATGTGTTTTTTATTACAGGAACATTGTTTTTTCCACCACTGCTTGTTCAGTTGTTTTTGCTTTCTTATGAGAGACTGCCAATGAGACATTTCTCAAAATTGCTTGCTATGAGATTAACATCTTTTGAGTCTAGGGTTGGCCCAGGACTGCCCAGCTCACATTGGGTATTATACTGAATAATCATCTGGAGGAAGGAGTAGCTGGTGGTTATTATCTTTGATGGGAATTTTTCATACCTTATTGGTGTTTTTATAGGAAAATGAATAACAGCAGTTAATTGCTGAATGTTTTGAATCAGCACTGTTGGTTTTTGGATATTATACATTTCTGTAATTTACATTTACATGTGATACAAACTGAACATAAATTTTTGAGAAGAGCCATAGATACTGTATTACATATGTGAATTCTTACTTGAGTTACTTTTTCCTCTGAATTTATGTAAGTTCATTTTATGACTTTACTCAAGTCTTTGTGGTAGCTGTTGTAAAGCATTTTTCTGTGTTTGATTGAATTCTGTGTTAATACTGATGGTAGTTACATTTAACAAATAAATATTTAGATTTAATGACTTACTCATTTAGTATAATTCACCGCCATTCGTGCCGGAAGTGATGATTCTTAACAAGGCACAATATGCTTGTAAATACTTATACAAATATTTTACAGTGCTTGTTTTGTAGTAGTGTACGGAATACTGCTGTATTGAGTATATTTTAAGGACAATAGGTACACTTGGTATCGATTCCCTCTGATATTTTCCTCTTGTTATAGTTTTCCTTTTTATATGAAAGACTTGCATTAATTTGGGGAGTGAGGAAAATGAGAAGAAGAGTTGTCTGTTTGAATTGTGATCAGTGCTTTTCTATAGTGCTTTTTCTCCTAATGGTGTAAAAACCTGGTTGGATTGTCAGTGCCACTTTTTCACACGGCCATAGGCTGAGGGGGAGGGAGGAAGCAGAGCATCTCCAGTAGTCTGAAGCTTTTCAGGTTTGGTTTCTATCGTGAAAAGTATGCCTTTCTGGAAAACTTGAAGAAAACCTTTTTGTTTCCAAGCAGGGATGTTCTAAAAGAGAAAATGGCTTGTTTTTCAGAGGGCATAATCTTAACAAGGGCAATATTTCATGTGGTAAATTTTGAGGTTGGGAGATATAGTAGAGTCTTTGCCAGCTTTTATGCCCTGGCAAGATGCACTGGGAGCATATCTGGTGTTTGTGCAATCAAAATAAAATCTGGGTGGAGGGGGACAGGAGACTAGCCAAAGCAGTCATGTCAGGGTTGGTGGGTGGACAGCTTTAAATCTAGGACATAAGCATTTTTCAAGGTAATGGATGACATCTATTAAAAGACATTAGTAAGAGATTATGTATTTATTAATGTTTTCTTCTACATGTCATTAGAAGATGTGCTGAGATCTTTAACAGAACTTAATGGAGTGCTAGCATCTTGTGACACTTTTCCTCACTTGAAGCAACAGGTATAGAGGTGATTGTTGGAAGAATTTGCCAGATGGATTTACAAGGCTTTATTTTCTGTCTGGAGCTTAGTTACAGTTGATTTTTCTTTGGAATGGAGAACTATTTCTCCCTGCAGTACCAAAGGGATACTAATCATGTTGTAATTATGTCCCTGAAACAAGTACAGCCTTGGGCCTCTCCAAGGCTGTACTCTGATTTGGGCATATTTCCAAAATGATAGCGTAGCTGTATTCCAAGTTTTAGAATTGTTTTGAGACACTTTTAAATTTTTGCAGAGGTTTGACAGGACATACCAGTAATACTCATTTGTTCAGAATGGAAGAAAGCCATTTCCTGCTGATTTAGATGGAGAATTTAAGTAGACTGTAATTGCTCCAATTAGAATTTGGCTATGGTACCAGGCTAAAAATCATGGTGTTGTAAAAATAAATAAATGTTATGGGAATTTTTAGTTGTCATAAGGAGCTATAACATTTAGGCTGAGGATTGTCTGTCCTGATAACTGCTGAATCTTATTTACCCAGTCATGTTTCATCTTGTCTAAAGTAGAAAAAGTGAAGTAAGCTGAACGAAGCAATTTTTGTGTGCACAATAGAGACAGAAAAGTGTGGGTTTGACAATGAGAGGCATTATTTTTGAACTACTTCTAGTCATTGATAAGTTGATGAAAAATAGGTAGCAATTGCCATTGCTTTCAATTTCCTTTTGTGTTACCTTCCTATATAATCAGAAGGAAAATACTTTTGTCATATATGTGCATAATACATTCTTAGGTCTTGACAGTATTTCTGCTGTAAGAATCAGGAAAATGTATTATCTTTATATTAAACTTGGAACAAGTTACGGAATTCTTGTTAAAGATCATTGATGTGGCTACTGGTGTTTCAAAGAATGAGAAAGACTATCTTAAAAGTGAATTAGAAAGGATTTGCAAGTTGTCACAAAAATTAAAAGAGAACAAAATCAAATCCCTAAATTTTGTATGATGAAGCTCAGCATAAGAATGTGAGGGAATCAGTCAGAAGCTGGAAGGGAAGGAATACTTAACATAAGAAACTGAGAGCATCGTATGGACAATGTACAAGAGGAAGCTAACAGGGTAATTTCCTTAGGGAATGTTTGTGTTTCATAAAAAGGCATGGGGTATTTGCTCCTCTCCAACCCAGTGCCCCAGAGTTTGTGATTACCAGTTGTCCACAGAGAAAACGAGTGTGCTTACAAGATCTATTTATCAATTCTTCAGAACATAGTAAGGCCAAGACTTCTCTGCTGTATATAATGCCATGCCTTTTTGGTGGCATGATATTGGTTTTAATTAATTAGTAGTATGACTGAATATGAGAAGTTTTAGAATGTTTTCTCCACAGACAGATACTTAGTCCTATGAGTTTGTCTCTAGAAATATTTTGTGAGAAAATTAACAGGCATATATTTGTTGACTTCAAGGTACTTAAAAATTAGAGTGGGGTGACCTTAGTAGTATTAAATAAAATGTGACATAGAACATAATTATTGTTACTACTGTCCCTTTTAACAAAGTTTAGAGATCTTCTTATGTCCTGCTTTTACTCTTTGCCAGTTCCTTTAGACACCCTTTATCAGGTCAGCCTGACCTGATGGAGCCTGTAGAAAGCTTCTTTAGGAGCTGGTGGTACCACTTCTGTATTTGGAAAGGGAACTGCTAAGAGTTATGCGCAGTGTTCTTCATCTCTGGGCCAGATACACTGTGGCTATAGAGCTCCTACGCTTGAAACATGGGATCCTCATCTCTCCTGAGACCCTTGGTTTCTTTATAGCCAGAAGATTTTGTGGAAGCTAATGTCTCCTACTGTCCTTAGAGGGAGACTAGAAATGTTTTGGGTTGGGTTTTTTTTTTCTGCCAGGTATGTTTGAGGCATGGGTAACCTTAAGGCTGTACAATTCTGTGACCTACCTCTTAAGGAAAAAAATTCTAAGTCTAAGCACATATTCTACATGCGTATCTCGGTCACAAGACTGTACTTTTGATATAGTATTATTTAACAAGAATATTTAGTTGGAAATGTTAGGAAATTCCGTTCATGCAATGGTATATGAACATTTGATCCTAAATATTTCTTACTTTATGTCCAGAAGAAGTTGGGTTCTTTGGAGGTGAAGAGACTGAAATGCATTTATTCTTTGAGAAGCTAAAACACTTACACAGTCAAAAGAAAGTGGTGACTACCTTCTTACATGATGCTTTTCTTGGCAATTACAACAAATTCCAAGGTACTTTCATAAAGGAGCACAAATAGCATATTGTTTCTGTCGGTGTTAGAACATATAAAATATTTCTAAATTTGGAAGAGGAGCTAAGAGCGATACTGACACTGTATTGACATTGTTGGTATCACTGTGGAATACATAATGGAAGATAGCAGATTTTCTTTGTATCTGGCATATGAATGTTATCTTTTTGAAAAAGTTGTTTAGGCTCTAAACAGAATAATGAGAAATACAGGTACAGAGAACTCTTGCTTGAATGAAGAGGAGAATAAAGTGGTGGATGATAACAAGTATTTGAAATATTTATGGTGGGGATGATTAAATAATTTAGAAGGGCTATATTTGAAGGAAGAGTGTAAGTGACATGCAGTTACATTTCCTTTCCAAAACAAGTCTTCACAGGATTTTCGATTAACAAATGATTTATGTTAAACTGTTGGAACTGCAGATTGCTCCAGTGGTATCCTTGGAGAGCAATTTTGTTGAATCTTGGAACGTCTGCTGTTTGTTTAAAAGCTGGCTTTGGATTTTTATGAATGTGAGACTACCACATGTAATATTTTACAACTGCTGCAATGGCATCTCTTATTTGCAGGTGGGCACTTAGCAGTATACAGGGACTATACATACTTGATGCTAACACTGTCCAGATCACACAACAATCTTACTGAACTTCCTTCCTTTTACTCCTGCTTACCTTTTTTTGTATTTTAATACCCAATACAATTATTTTCAAATTATTAGGATCTTGAATAGTATTTTGCTGAGTTACCTTGTCTACTCTTTATAAATGTTTATTTGACGCATCACTGTAACTGAGGATTGATAAATGTTCATATAACCAAATGTTATGGGAATATGTTAGCAAACTTTTCTGATTTCCTTTCATAAACCAAAAGAATTACTTTCTCCAAAGGAACTGAAGAATCATAAAGAATCATTTGTATGAATTTTTATTAACCATCCTGTTTCATGGTCCGGTCCTGAGGCTTTTGAAAGGTGTTTAAAGCTCTTACTTGGATTCCAGTGAGTGTACTTGTTGCTTTTTTTTGTAAACTATGTATTCTTTTATTCTAGTAGAAGTATTTTATTTTAATTTTGAAAATTATCAGGTTTACATCTGTTGTTTTTGTAGAAAAACTTTTTGAAATGTTTCAAAGAATACCTACTTAATGAGAGATAAGATAGAAGAAAACTGAAAAAGAAGCCTTTAAGATCTTACATCTATTTATATGAGGACCCTAATGTAGTTTGAAAAGTCGGGTGAGTTGGACGTAACATTTGGTTTTCAAGTAAACCATTATTTTGTAAAGCAAAGGTTATTTTCATATAATAAGATTCATGTGCAAGAATAGCAAAAAGGTGATAAATTATGTAACCTTTACTTCCCAATATAAAAAAAAAAATTCAGACAGGACCTTTATGCAGGTAGGGATAAGGAGCTTTCTGTCCAGTTTTCTAAAATAGGGCTTAATGCAAATAGCTAATGAATAGCTATCTCATGCAGATCAGGTTCATTATTTAAGGTTGGAGGATTAGATCCTGTTCCGTGTAAATATTTGTCTTGACTTCAGTGGGACTACAGACATGGACTTCCAGTTTTGTAAGTGAGACTGAGTGGACATAATCAGTGGACCCACCAGCATTGTACCTCTGCTTTTGTACCTCACCTATTGATGAGACAGAAGATGCAGACAAAACATAGTTTGGTAATAACAGAAAGAAGGTGACTTGTGACTTCCATTTTTATTTCCAGGCTTAATTAATTTGCCAGTATTTAGTAAATAAAAATGTATGATATTCTGCAGCAAAGTGTGCTCTCAAGGTGCAAATAGGAGCTCATGGAACTGAGCAGTCTTCTATGTGTCTGTGTGAGAGCAGTGACGGACTCTCAAAATAACCACTCTGCATTCTGGGCAGCTTGGGACAGCACTGAGCTCTGCACAGGCTAGCTACGAAGGGAGCACACTGCAGGGCCATGGGCAGGTTGTTCATTCTCTGCTGTTGTGTCTGCATTGCAGTTTATACACGAGTTACCTAGCTGATACACAAGTTTGAGTTTGTCTACATGAGATTCAGTCGATGTTTGACTTAAAAAATTTTCCTGTTTCTTTGGTACACCTTAACCCAAACATTGCCAGCTAACATCAATATTCTTTCCCCACCCCACTCCCCCGCCTTCCCCAGAATTGCACTAGGGGGCAGTGAAAACATCTTAGATGCATACCAGCCTTCCTGGAACTTCTGTTTGTCTTGCATGGTTTCTGCAGCCCTCTTTAGTAACTAGCTTGGAACCAGTGTTCAGAGTAAATAGTACTATGTAAAGATATTGATTGGGATTATTTAGATGCATGGAATTCATTGCAGTGAGCACGTGTACGTTCTCGTGTGGTGAAACACAAGGGCTTAAATAAGGGTTGGACTCAGTCATGATGGCCTTCTTACAGTACAGAGGCCCCATAGGTCATCTTTCATATAATAATGAGTATGAATGTAGGAAATAAATCCTGGAAGAGCTATAGAAATTAGGAATAGAACTTATTTTTCTATGTATGACCAAAACTTTTGTTGTGAAAAAACTGGTCTTAAAGAGTTAAATTAATTAATTCAGATCATATCTGGAATGAAAGCAAAAGCTAGAGTTCTCACTAATATGTGAGTTGGTTGCAGGGAAATACTAGAAAGCTTGGCTTGTTTTTTTAAGTCAAGTATTTCACAAATACCACAATATAGGTGGTATTTCCCTATCACTTACTGTATGGTGTGTATTTGTAGATTAATTCAGGTGTCAGAAAGAGCTGAGAACCTTTATTAGAGCTGCAATGTCCTATGAATTATGGCAATTTTTATATTAATGTCTGTCTCCCTTGCATGAATTAGCTGGTCTCTTCTTATGTAGTACAGGCAAACCATACGACTTAATTTTTTTTTTTAATTTCAGAAGGGAAACAAAAAAAAAATTATTTCTTTGTTATACATATAGCCTTTTTCTTTTTTCCCTCCTGTTAAAAAATGGAATTGTCAATGTTGGAAGATTAGTCGGAGGATGGCAAAGTTACTTAGGATTTATGCAGTAGCTTACATCTTTAAAAGGAGTGGGAAAATAGAGCTGAATTTTTAACAGAGACTTCCCATGTCCAATTTCTTTTTCTTTTATTTAAATTTATTAAACAAAGTATGAAAGATCTTTTGAGTTTGACCATATAGCTTTTGCATATTGGAGTACTTCATTCTTTAGACCTTTCCTTCTATAGGAGGAAAAATCTGTCCTGTGGCCAAAAGGTAGTCAGTGTCTGTGATACCAAGTATGTATTTGTCCTCATGGCAGGACAAATGTGAGCACAGTAAAAATGGGTCTGTAAGTAGTACACCTCTGCTGTTGTGTCCTGTGACTCGGCATTTTCTCCTTAGTCAAAGTTAATTAGAGGGACTTAAAGCCTCCTTGACCCTTCAGTGTAAAACTGTGCCTGTTTTGAAATACCAGAAATGAAAGTAGTAAAAGACTTCTGTTTCCTCGGAATATGCAGAAATTGCCTGCTTATTTTGCTGTTAGTTGTTGTCTCCAAAAGACAGCTATCAAAGATGGATGACATTTTCTGCATGTTATTGAGCCTTCATCTCTGGGTGTACTTTGAAGCCTGCCTTTATATTTGCTGCGAGTTGAGTAAATGTCTTGCTTGCAAATATTGCAGTTGTGCTACACATGTGCAGGCACAAAGCAAATTTTGTAAAAATGCTGGGTTGACAGGACTGAAGGAGCTGAATTAGGAGTAAAAGATCAGATTTCATTCAAAAAATAAACTATCCATAAATGTGATGGCTGATGCAGACCGTTCAATTGAAAAGGCAAATCATGTCAGCATTAGATTTCAAGGTGAATTTGCAATTCTTTGGAAGAGGTAAACTCTCATTCTTCATATTGGGAATATTCTAAGCAGAAGGGGAAAACAGTGATTAATTCTTAAACTTCTGAACTGCATCTGAATGGCAACAATTACGGCACTTGAAACAATTCTTCAGCCTTTCAGAATTTTAGTGCACAATTTTCAAACTAGCATATTTCAGTGTTCTGGTTGAGATATAATGTAATGTAGATCTATATATATCAAGAACTTGCTAGGCTTCACTTAATATAAATTGGGGTGAGAATAATCATATCTCATAGAATAATTACTGTTTCTTTCTCAAGTTGGTAATCTTCCAAGTTTCATGCATCATTTGGGTTTATAGCAATCTATCTTCCTTTTTCTTACCAACCTGTTACTTAAGGTGTCTTGGAACATGCTGTTCTCTGCAAAAAGAGCAAACTTACATATCAGGCTATAACCACATCTGTAGGGATCAGCTGGCTTTCAGTGCTACCAGATTTGTAACCTTTTTAGTACAAATAGTGTATGTCTCTTGCAAAGCGAATGTCATGATGTAACTGCTCTCGTTGTCTTAAATATAAGAATAAGCATATTTCTCAGTGACATTCCTTCTTTAAGTACATTAATTATATTACTACCTTTTCTACTGAGTACCAAAAATATCAGGAATGGAAATGTAAAAGAAAAAATAACTAGCTTAATCATCTACAGATGATATCTACAGATTGCACATACCTATTTTACAAGACCACTGTGACGCAGAGTGCTGAATCATTTTAAAGACAACCCCTTCTTGTTCTACAGTTTTAAGTCTTGGTCTTGGTGAGCATTCTGTGCCTTAAGACCATCTGAAAAAGAAATCGTTTTTTAACTCCATTAACTTTTCCTGTGGAAATTATTAAAATTCTGGAGAAGATGTAAACTCCCATGTCTAGTTGCTTTTTTATATTACTTGTATATTCTTCGTATGCTTACTTTTCCTCAGGTTTTCCTTGCCTCGTTTAGACGACATACATGGGTGTGCAGGCACACGAGGTGAAATGTTGGGTCACATAGAAGTGTGCAATAATTTTTGACTGACTTCAGTGGATAGAAGTATGTGTGTCATCCAAAATTAAATCCTAGAAATAACGATGCCAGAGTAAACCTCACAGTATATCTTGATAGAAAATAGTTTAAAAATTCTGACATGGATCTCTTTTCTGCCAATGATACAGTAACTTGTTTTAATGACTTAATTTGTTTTAACTTGGAATTCATTACCTTTCTTTTCACAGAGTCCTTCAGAGCTGTTCCTCTGTTCTATGAATAAATGCTGCCTTATGTAGCAGTTTCTTTGGTGAGGGCAGCCAGTTGTTTTGGGGTTTTTGTTTTATTTTTTCTCTGCAACAGACCTGTACTATGTCATAACTGATACTTCTTTCAAAGGTGCTGTAGTGGTTTAACCTCAACCGGCAACTAAGCACCACACAGCCACTCGCCCACTCCCCACGGTGGGATGGGGGAGAGAATCAGAAGGGTAAAAGTGAGAAAACTTGTGGGTTGAGATAAAGACAGTTTAATAGGTAAAGCAAAAGCTGTGCACGCAAGCAAAGCAAAACAAGGAATTCATTCGCTACTTCCCATGGGCAGGCAGGTGTTCAGCCATCTCCAGGAAAGCAGGGCTCCATCACACGTAATGGTTACTTGGGAAGACAAACGCCATCACTCCGAACGTCCCCCCCCTTCCTTCTTCTTCCCCCAGCTTTATATGCTGAGCATGACGTCATATGGTGTGGAATATCCCTTTGGCCAGTCTGGCTGTGCCCCCTCCCAGCTTCTTGTGCACCTCCAGCCTTCTCAGTCGGTAGAGCATGGGAAGCTGAAAAGTCCTTGACTAGTGTAAGCACTGCTTAGCGACAACTAAAACATCGGTGCGTTATCAACTTTGTTCTCATCCTAAATCCAAAACACAGCACTGTACCAGCTACTAGGAAGGAAATTAACTCTATCCCTGCCGAAACTAGGACAGGTGCCTTGTAGGGATCAGGCATCCTGTTGATCCTCTGTGTCCCCTTCCTGCTTGTATCTCTATCTCTGGTGACTCCATGTCATATTTTTCTCCCTTCTGAAAAGGAATCTCTGAAAAGCAGGATTTTAAAATATCAAATAAGTGTTTATGTTTGTATTGTGATAGTGCAAGCCTATAGGTAATAGAGTAATAAAGCAAGTTTCTGGATTTAACAGCTGTAATTTTAAGGGCAGATCCTTTCAATTATCTCTAAATTAATGGTATAAATAGTACCAGGCTCAGTCCAGTTGTTGTCCATAAAATATTTTTCTTAGTGAAGGCAATTATGATACGTTGAATAGACAGTGAATTTATGAGGAGGCCCAATGGTAGTTTTCTGTGATTTCCCAAAGTCTTGTAGTCCAAATAAGAAACTGCAATCAGCGTTTGAATGCAAAATGAGCAGTAGTCAACTAATTCACTGCATTTTCAGCAAAAATGTTAACTCCCCATGTAAGATGAATGTCACTAAATCTAAGTTAGTTATAACTATGCTATTTTTAATGAGCATCTGCCCAAATCACATGATAGATATGAAAACTAGTTCTATCCTGTCAAAAATAATAGTTGTCAGCTGTAGTTTAATTCTATGTAGTTTAATGCAATTTGCATTAGTTTACCGCTTGGGAGTTGTCTCATAGTGTAGGAACTAATGGAAGCTGCAACCCTGTCTGATACTTTTAGGGAGTAACCTCATGATGGACTCTGAAACCAGGTTTGAGTGGGTGGCAGACTATCATAGAAATTACCCAACTTCTCTGGCTGATTAGGAGAAAACTTTGTGTCTAGCTGCATCTTGAAGTACTGTATACAGTCAGACCTCTTGTAATACAGATCATACACAGCAGTTAAATGATACAGAGGTGAATTAGGCAAATAAGAATCAGTAATATGAGAAAACACTTAACAGTACAGTAAGTCAGTCAGGTAAGAACAGGGTGTGGATCTTCTGCTGTTTGTGAGGGAGTGGAGTGTCAGAAGAAAAGTTACTATTACTCTTAAGTATTGCTCCAAAAAGTATGGAGAGAAAAAAATAATGAAAGCGTGGGATTGTAAAGATCCATGTTTCCTCCTGGCAGTTATGTATGTATCAAACCTACTTGCTTTCTAAGTATAGTAAGAAGATTTTTTTTTTTTTCTGTAGCCAACCTTGGCCTTTCCTGTTTGTTCACCTTTTTGGAACAGTAGTTAGTGATACGATTTTTCTTTGGAACATTTTAAACCTAATTCATATGTAGGCAAGAACATCTCTTTAAGCTATGTTTTCTCTGATGGTTTCATAATGACTAATGTAATTGGCTCACTTTCAGAACTAAATTGAGCGGGAGAACTTCCTAATAACTGGTTTTGGTTCAAAGCTGTTTGTACATATTGCAGTTTCTGCAGATAAAAAAAATTAAATCAGGAGTGATTGGGGTACAGATAGTCTAAAAGAAAGATTATTGGTGGTTTTAGGCTTTCTTTGTTAGGAAATATGTCTTGCAGGCTAGGAGCTGATATGAGAAACCAAACACTTAGATGTGCAGAATGTATTTGAAATAAGATGAATAAATAATATTTATCTTTAGTCTGTAATCATTCGTCTTTCATCAAAGAAAACAACCCAGCTTTAGAGTTCATAGGTTTTTAGAAAACACTGCATGGCAGCCTCTGATAATACACTGCCTGACTTCGCTCCGTGGCATTGTTCTTGCTGAAAAGGCATGGAGGAGCAGCTCTGAGGCACACTGACAATAATCTCTGTTTGGCACTTTTACAATGAGAAGAGCTTACTGTGTAAACCTTAGGCTTAACATACCATACCTTGTTGTAATTACAAGTTCTAAAGAGGTCATTTCAGGTCTTTCATCCATTGGGGTAGATAGATTAAACTGCATGCAGTTCACAATATAGCTTATGGGTTATTTGAGTTCTTTAAGTGCAGGTTTGTAAACAAGCCTATCACTTGAACAGTAATTATCATCTCAGAGCAAATACTAAGCTTATGAAAAATTCCAGTGTCTTAGCCAGAAATCCCCCACTCCCGTTACTGTGAAAAATTTTGACAGTGCAATGTGTATCTACCCTGTGCCTGTCAGTATTAATAGATACTTCTAAGCTCTTGATACCCACAACCAACTGCAAAAATCTATTTATATGCATTTACTCACTCTTGCTAGCTTGTTCCCTCACCTATGTTCCACGCTACTGGAATTGTTCAGTATCATAGTGACTGTGAGGATTTCAGAACGTATGAATACTTTATGCTTGTTTTTTTAATAATTTTTGTATGTTTGTGTCAAACTGATGATGGTGTTTCAAAAGCAGGATTCTTTTGCTTTCTCTATTTTCTTATTTCCGTATTACACTGAAATTCCAAGGGCAAGTGGTTCACAGGTAGGAACAGGTTACCATCAGTGTCAGGTTTTTCCCATTTTAATAGATTGCCCTATACAGTGGGTTGTGAAATAATTGGTTTATGAAGGGAGACTTCACCTAAATAAAGTGTCCCGGGAGGAGTTTCTCCCTGTCTGTAGAGGTTTATCAGGATCTCATGAGAGGAACCTGAAGACAAGAGGATGGCATCATTCTCTACTCAGAGGTCTATTTTTGCTATCTCAGGCTGGATATTACTTGTGGTAGCCAGATGAAGTGAGGATCCAGAGTATCTGAATGTATGATACAGAAGGCAAGGTAAACTTAAAAAGCAAGGATGTAAAGAAAAGTGCCTTCAAGTGATCTGTACTTTGCAATTTGCACTTTATCTGTAAAGAGAATAACGGCATTGAAAAACTCAAGGCAAAACAATTTGTTTTGTAAGCTTATCTACTGTCCATTTTGTGTGGCTCCCAAGAGGTGAAATGTAAATTGTTAAAAGGCCTGGGAAACAGTCAAGCCCGGGACAGCAGTAGGTATTATGTAAGGTAGCATTAGTTTCAGAACTAAACCATATCACTTCATGGATCACATGTCCGAGGCAGATGTCAAACACGAGGTTAACGTGAAGAATTCAGGCCTACAAAATAAATTCCAGAAACGGGAGTTAAATTCTGCCCAAGACCAGCAAACTATGCAAAATTGGGAATCCATGTTTCGGCTTCCTTATTAGTTGTCTGGAAAATGTCCATAGCAGGAAATTTGAACAAATCTGAGCAAAAATTCTTGGACTGCATTTGATTCTGATTATTTTATGGGTTATACGTGCCTTCCCACCACTTCAACTTTTCCTGTGGAAAGCCAGTAAGTGTTTATAAGCTCTCTGCTTCTCTCACGCTCATTTTTGGCTTATTTTATACTTTCATTTCTCTTTTGATAGAATAGCAAGTTGGACCTGTGTTTCAGGACTTGCTTGTTACAGGGGAAGAACTGCTGGAGGGTTTTTTGATCTTGCTTATTTATGGAAACAGTAGTTATGGAACTGTGCATTCCCTGGTGACTTCACCAATCAGTCAACCAGGAGATATGAAATACCGTAGATCTATTTTCTCAACTATTGCAAGATTTCACTTGTAATAGGAGCATTATACACAACCTCTTTTTTTTTTTTCTTTTCCTAATGTGTTTTTTTGTTTGTTTTTACTTTGTTTTGTAAAGGAGCTTGTTAAGGGACTTCGGGTACCTCAAAGTATGACATATCTGAGGGATGGGATGCCATCCAGAGGGACCTGTACAAGCTGGAGAAGTGGGCCTGTGTGAACCTCATGAGGTTTAACAAGGCCAAGTGCAAGGTCCTGCACCTGGGTCAGGGCAGCCCCCGGTATGAATTCAGGCTGATGGATGAAGGGATTGAGAGCAGCCCTGCCGAGAAGGACTTGGGGGTACTGGGGGATGAAAAGCTGGACATGAGCCAGCAATGTGTGCTCACAGCCCAGAAGGCCAATCGTATCCTGGGCTGCGTCCAAAGCAGCATGGCCAGCAGGTTGAGGGAGGGGATTCTTCCCCTCTGCTCTGCTCTGGTGAGACCCCACCTGCAGTACTGCGTCCAGCTCTGGAGCCCTCGGCACAGGACAGACATGGACCTGTTGGAGTGGGTCCAGAGGAGGGCTACGAAAATGATCAGAGAGGACTGGAACACCTCTCCTATGAGGAAAGGCTGAGAGAGTTGGGGTTGTTCAGCCTGGAGAAGAGAAGGCTTTGGGGAGACCTTCTTGCAGCCTTTCAGTACTTAAAGGGGGCTTGTAAGAAAGACCAGGACAGACTTTTTAGCAGGGCCTGTTGCAATAGGACAAGGGGTAATGGTTTTAAACTAAAGAGGGGGTAGATTTAGACTAGATATAAGGAAGAAATTTTTTTACACTGAGGGAGGTGAAAGACTGGCCCAGGTTGCCCCAAGAGGTGGTGGATGCCCCATCCCTGGAAACATTCCAGGTCAGGTTGGACGGGGCTCTGAGCAACCTGATCTAGTTGAAGATGTCCCTGGTCATGGCAGGGGGGTTGGACTAGATGACCTTTAGAGGTCCCTTCCAACCCAAACTATTCTATGATTCTGTATTAATAATAAGCATTAATTATGGCTTCTGGCTTGGTAGAATCTGAGCAGCTCAAATGCATCAACGAACCTACCATACTTAATAATGTATCATTGTAGCGCACCTGCAAGATGGGACTTTTTATCTCATTTAAGACATGATACTTAAACAGGGAATTGTCTTATTGAAAATCTCACAGCAGCTATGTAGTAGATACGCAGTCTGAAATCTGGAGTTCCTTATATCTACGGGCTATGCTTTTCTTTCCTAACTCCAAAAGGAAGTAATTGTAGACCATCATCTGAACATCCGAAATTGTCATCTTTGTACTGTATAAGTGTGAGTTAAAAATACATTGTTAAGGGTCTATTATGAACAAGTTGAAGATGCATGTTGCTATTAATCCATCTCAGCTAGATTAACAAGGTTATTATGTACACGATTAATAGTGACTTAATTCGAATCATATCATCCAAACTTAAATTTTAGATTGTAAAATGAGGAAGACTTTTCTGGTAAACCAAGCAATCTTTGTATAGTATGGAGTATCGGCAGCAGCTCCTTGTGGAGATGATCAGGAAGCCTATTGAATAATTTAAGGAAAGATCTCACAGGATGTGTCTAATATTCTACATTTTCTAACAGTTATAGAATAAGAAAAATATACGAGGTCTTAACATAATGTCCGTAAATGTCTGTGAAATGAGGCATTTCAGTAAGGTATGATGTTCTTGAATTTTTGCCTTCTTTCTCCAGGCACACAGCTAAAGTTTTGTGTATATTGCCTAGACAATGGATCTTTATCTTAGTCTGGGTTAAAAAGTGAAAGCATTGCTTCTGTATGCTTTTATACTTCAGGCTCCTTGAAGAATGACTATAATAAGTGTTGGATTTGACGTGTGGGCATCATTCCACTGAAAATGTGTTGGGGTCTTTACTCTGTTCCTGTATAATCCACAACTGAGCAATACTGAATAATAGTTGTTTAATTGCTATGTAGAAATCAATGGCTCTCTGTTTAGTTGTGTGTCTTGTCAGGTTTAATTGTAATCATTTGGTATTTTCAGACTACATTATGTGTGTAGAAATCAGTATTTTTGATATGGTATGCTGGAGGGGTCTCAATATTTATAGATACTGTAGTAAGACATATCATATAAATGCATTGAAGATAAGCATGTTTTATAGTTCTTGGGCACAACTTTAAAAAATGATGGGGTTTATGATTAAAAATAAAACCAACATACAGTGGCTGTGATTTTTTTTTTTTAGCCTAGTGCTTAGTATTTGCTGTGAACATTTTGAAAATTATTTGTAGTGTTATTGGGTATTACAACAGTTTTAACAATATGAGATACATCATCTGGCCATAATGCACTTTCTTCTGACATAAGCTTTAAGTTAAAGGAATATACCTGAGTGAAGTGTGGAGAAAGGTGTGTTTCTTACAAGCATGGACCTCACATGTGTACAATATAAATGTATCTTTTCCTCTTTCCAGATGCATAGTTAAAGTCACTTAGCAATTTATTCTCATGTCAATTACATAAAATTGTGCTGCTATAAGACAGCTTAAATGTTAATGTTTTGAAGGTAATTTATGGGTGGCATGGGAGAATTAGTAATCGAAACAGTAATAGAATTGGAACCAGCTGTGGGAGCTAGATAGGAAATTGTCCTTCCTTCCTGCAGTAACTTAGACATGCTGTAATTTATAACCCCCAACCCCCCTACCTTCATACTGTGGTTGTAGATCTTCTTTGCGTGACTAGCTGATGACTCCCACCTCCCCCCCAATTTGAATTACTTATCCTAATTGATTAGTAAGTTTGTAGGCAACTGGAATATTTGTCACTGAGTGGGATGGTATGCATAAACTTGTGTCTCTCAAGATCCTGGAGTAAACATTTGAGTGAACACCTTTTTACAATCACAACTGGAGAACTGTTGAAAAGTATAGTTTCTGGACAACTCTGTCTAGACTTGCCATTGTTTAGTTTTGCTGACTGTAGTGTGTTTGCTAAGAATAACAGGATCCCTGAGGAATTTGAAGAACTTCACCAACATTTCTGAATAAAACCTGGTAGCAGGTTCCTTATGACAGATATTATTTATTCAAATTTTTCAGATGACAAAACTGGGGTATGCAGGAATGAAATAAATTGCACAGTCAAAGGTCAAGGGTTGGTCTACACCAATGGTGTATTGTTTTAATTTTGGTCATTGAAACATGTAAAATATAAAAGAGGTGGCTCACTAACGAGGTTGCTATTATACTGGTATAGAGGTTCTTATTCATATTGCCTTGATGCTTATGAAATTCTATGCTAACATGATCACCAGAAGTCTTAAAGTGAACATCAGCCTCCTTTTTGGTGAGAGGAAAAATGCATTTTATTTCAATTGTAGTAATCTCCATGTCTGTTTTAGACAGCAGTGCCAAATATTGAAATCTGTTGGTTGCGTTGGCTTTTTAAGTTTTGGTGAGTCCAAAATTAAAATTTAGAGTGTACGGCTGCTGATAGATTTCATTCCACTGCTTACAAAACTTGCAAAGGAAACAGTAATACTTATCTTACTGCATATATTATTTTAATGTACTTCCATAGAAGTGCGTATAACTAAAATTGCCTTTTGCTGCACGAATTACAAACACTTAATAGTATCACTGACTTTTAAAATATATAGAGAGGAGGCATTATTTTTGCAAAAAACGTTAAACTTTGTACATGTATGGTTTCTAAATTCTAAAATACTTCATAAATAATTTTATTTTAAGACAGAAGGTAAATCTGGAGAACAGTAAAGCTATTTTAATGACTGAAAAACATCTAAAAGTGTTCTAATTATTAAAAGGTGGGATACTGCTTATGGAATTCTTAGTGTAACCTTGGTTTTCATGGTTTCTCTTGGTGAGTCAAGTGAAAAAACTTCAGGCTTTTTTTCCCTAAAGTTTGCCAAAAGGTGATAAAGTGTCTGTGCAGTTTAGATAAAGGATGTTTTAGAGCGAGTTTAATGTAAATAATTAAGTGAACTGGCTAGCAAGCTGAAAAATGTTATGCATTAATGAAAGTTAGGTTCAGTCTGGTCCTGCATCCTATGTTGCGTTCTTGGATTCTTCCATGTGTGTCTTTTAGGGCATATTCCCTGTGGTAGAAATTCCACATGGAATCTGTGTGGTACAGAAATTCTTATCAAGCTGGATATGAAATAAATGAATGTGTAAGTAAGATCTGTTTGCATCTGAACTAAGCATTTGGCACTTAAACTCCAAAGAGTTGAAAGTTCACAATTATTTGTCCTTTCTGATTTCAGAATCAAACTATGCTTTGGTTACCTGCCAGGCTGAGCAGAGATTTCAGACCAAACATGTTAGTTGCTTGCTTGTTTTGTTTCTCCTCGTTGTCAGCTGTTCTGTGGTTGTGTGTGCTATTTTATGATTTCAGAGTAAATAGAAGTATTCCTTTATGTCAAAATGAAATACTCTATTCAGCTCTAAAGAATAATCTTAATAAAGAATATGTCTGACTGAAAATGCCAGTGATTTTTTTCATTCTTAACATCATAAGTAGTAGTAATTTTGTGTATCTATTTTGTGTAGCTGTAGTAAAACTGTGTCTTGACTGAACATGGGTGCTTTTTGGTGGTATGTGGCAGTTGTGCATACTGTTTTAGCAAATATGAAGTATTTATATTTATACACATTTGAAACTGAGATGATAAAGATGACATAGGTAGGTAGTTATGTGAGGAGAATGTAACATATCTGAAATATCACCAGAACACTCACCTTAAGTAAATCGGTCTCCCAGAAACTGCAAAGGAAAGTTGAACGACCACAGGCAATTTTAGATTTAAATCAGTTTTACCAGTGATTACAAATTGCTTTGGAAAAGGCTGAAGAGAATTTCTCTGGTATACATTGTGAGGAAATTCACAGGTCATAAGTATTCATATAAACTATGACTTCATAAATCAAGGGCTTGTTTTAAATTTAGAAATCATCTGAATGAGATTTTAGAATCTAGGTGAAAAATAGTAACCTCCTGAAATCTATCTAAAACTATCTCCCAGGAGACAGATCAGGCAGGCTTTTTCCTGTACTTTAGGAGTATGATGTTTATATCTAAAAAAGATATTTGCAAACCACGCTGAGACTCTTAATTGCAATACCTTTTCTAAATTGTTAAGCCATTGGAGTCTTTTCAGAAGGGGACATGCCAGTAAGTGGCATGAAAGGGAAGAGCAGATTTAATTCATGTTACCTGTTGTGTCTGGGAACATTCTCTGAATTACCGTTTGAACTATCATCTAATAAAATATGTTGTATCTAACTATAATAACATTACAAATTTATTATTTTTAAGCAGCCGTGTTGGAATGAAGATTTACTCTAAAGTCTTTTCCCTTGGTGGTTAAACCTGACAAAACACTGTGGTTCAGATCATAAGAAAAAAATTCATGAGGCTGTGAATTAGATGATATTGAGAGAAGCTAGCCGTGGTACCGTTTCCATGTTGAATAAATAAATTTACTTCCTGTAGGCATTTGAAAGGAAGTTCAGCTACTTAAGCACCTCCTTAATTCTTGAATGCACCCTGGAGTAGTGCATTTTATCTCACTAAAGAAAAGAATAACCTCTCCTTAATCTTCCCGTACTAAAATTCAAGACATAAGTTCTGTGCTGTTTTGAGTGTTACCCAAATTAAAGGATAACTGGGAGAGATAGCCTTTTGTAGGGCCCTTCCAATATTTCTGTTAATTTTGAAGGTTTTCTGCATTTGTCATGGAGTTTTGAGTTATCTACATTTTTCCATGAGTAACAGATACTGTGGGTGTTTCATGGGAATATCAGCCAAGATGATTCATACCAGTGTTTGCATGTATCCTCCTGTTTTCCATGATATTTTCCTTTTTCTTTATCTTTTTCGGGCCAAAATTTTAGATAATAAACACACATAGGCCCTGATTCATCCAACCTAATCAAGGCACCTATGTTAGGAATTTAGTTGCCTTGCACTCCCTGAATAATTCATGAAGAGGAGAGGTCTCCGGATGATTCAGTTTTTTGATAGACTGATTCTTCTCCTGGAGTTTCTGTCTCTTTTTGAAGGCTGTATAGGAAGTCTGAAGTAGGTGTTTTCCATATTTAGGTGCATCACATTCAGAAACTCAGATTATATGAATCTGGGCCAAACTGAGTTTAATAACATGCAAGTTTGCATCAGAATACATCTGTCCACTCTAACACCTAAAAGAGGAAATTAAAAGTTGTTGAAATGTCCTTTCAAATCTGGATGCTTCCTTCTGCTGCAAGTTTGTGGATAATGCACTCCTATAAACCCCAAAACATTTCTATTTTTCTGTTGCTGTAAAATAACATCTTACCCATCTCTCACATTGTGGTTTTTCATACTCCCTCTTTCTCTTGAGTGTACGCTTGTGCAACCTTAGTGTATATCTTAGACATTTATTTTCAGTTTAAGTTATGGAGGGAAATAATGAAAAATTGTTACATGTAAAATGGCAGGTTTTCCGAGTCATATTGTTTTAATCAGTGCATGAGGAGTAACTTGTGGAACAAAACATGAATATCAGTGTGTGTGTGTGCGCGCGTGTTTCCAGAACAAGTTTAAAAAAGAACAGAAAAAGTCAAGCTGTCTTCAGCTTTTACTGCTGTCATGGAAAATTCAGCTGGGTGCCTAACAGCTTAAAACATTTTTCTAGTCTGAAAAGAGACATGAGGCATGTTTTCTTCCAGATCTGTGAAATACTCCCCTCCACACCCTTTTATCTTTCTTCTAGTAGTGTTTCAGACTCAATATTGAAGGATGGAACAAGACTCTATTCTCTCTGTTCATCATCACTAGAATAGTCTCTTGATTTCATTCATTTACATGGATGAAGTATCTATCAGAGTTGGATGTGAGGTAGAAAGGAAAAACTGCGTGTTTGTGGCTCTGAACTTAACTGCAATACAGGGAATTTGTGCAAGTTTGATGGACTTCTGTAACTTCTATCCCCTGAAAAGAGAAGCATTTGGGTTGTATTTGAGGTGATGTTTGAGAGAGAATACTTGGGCCTGTAAACCGAACACAGTTGATACAGAAATTAGCAAGCAACAACAAGCATGAGTTGCTTTTTTGTTGTAACTTCTAAAATAAAAGTAGTTTAAAGACTTCTGCTATTGCTGTTAGCATATTGTTGTGCCTGGATACTGCAGCAGTTGGACCAGATTTCTGTGATGCTGTTTTAACAGTTTATTTGCACAATTCAGTGGTTTTCTGTGGTATTTTACCTGTCTAAACTGAAGAGCTTGTGGTGTTGTACCTCTCCGCTTTGCAAATTACCCTGTCAGAAATCCCATTGTTTCTGTTGATTGTTGATGAGTTGTCTGCCCATTTGTTTTATTCTTAAAATATCTTAAGAACATTTTTTTCAATGTTACATAATTTACAGCACGAACATTTTTATTAGGAGACATTACATTTCTCTTTTTAACTATTCCTGTCACTCTTGATTACTCTTTTTTAATCATGCTTATTCCTTTGAACTCTTCTGGAGAATAATGGAAGACAAGGACAATTGTTACTGTCTGGTAACAAGGAAGAAGATTTCAGCACTGTCAGTCGGTATGCTGGAGTCTAAAATAAAAGCCTCTCAAAGGCTCTCAAACTTTCCTTCTCCCCCCACCTCGCCCCCCAGCAGTGTGGCATTTTCTTTTCCATGCAGTACAGTCGTTATGGAGGGGAAGAGAGGAGGCTTTAAAAAAAACGTAAAACATGAACATGACGTATTTAAACAAAATGCTTGAAAATAGAAAGTTCTTTTTTCTTAATTGCCAGAAGGCCTGGCATTTGGATGATTAAAACATGGTTTTCTGCAGGGGGTCCTTCATTTGGAAGTTTGAATTGCTGCAGTTCCTTAAGTAGATGAAGGTTATTCCATCACCATTTGATGCTAAGGTTTTTTGTCCCCCCTCCTGCTTCCACCAGCTATTCCTGCTGTCCATTAGGAACCCAGTTATTTCATCTGTTTTCTAGTGAGGCAGCAATCATCTGTATCAGACCACCTCTGTTAATTTGTTCTGTGAAACCCTCAGTTTCACCAGAAATGGAGACATCTCTATGAAGTGTAGCTCTTACCTCCTTCTCTTCACTCCTGCCAATGAACAGACAGTGTCTTCCATGTGGAGCATACCAAACCAGAGACCCGAAAGAGCAGGGTGTGAGTGTTTACGCTTCCTGCAGAAAAGACTTTTTAGTATAGTACTTAAGGTATTTGAAGTAAGTAGTAGTGAAGCCAACTTTAACCTCTTCTCCTGCTCAAGACAGGGAAAGTGCTCACCTTTAGTTTACCCAGTTGCAGTTTTGCATGTTTTTTCTCCATGCTGTACCATAGCTCTGCTCCCACAAATGAGAAGTCTCTTCAAGTCTCCAACAAGTCAGTGTTTTGGGAGAGCTCTAAGATAACAGGAGCTATCCAGAAAAGGAAAGTTGTATTTTCTTCCAGGGCAACATATGATCTTGAAATCCTCAAGGAAGGCAAGATCCTTTATACTGGAATCTAAGGACAATTGCAAACACAGAGAAAAAAAATTGTATTGTTTCCTCTGTTAAATTGTGGTCTTGTGGGTGCCCAGAAAAGTTCCCACTTAAGGGCCTGGTGTGTGAAAGATTACCTATAGCTTGCAAGTCTCTTTCACACAGGATAGTTTCCATGTAGTGAAATAAACAGAGCAGTAGAGGTACTTTTAGGCCTAAATGCATCATTCTGCCCTTCCCTGGCCCTGGCTGGGCCATGAAAAGGTGAGTCATTTGAGGACCTATATTCTAACTTGTAGGGGTATTTTTAGGGGGTGAGAGGTTGGATTCTAGTGGATGAATTTATTTTTCACCAAGTGCAGTTTGCAGTTACTGTGTATGTGAGATCAGCAGAATATGTCATTGTGGAATTCACATTGTTTTTCGTAGTCTTTGCTTTTATCCATTTAAGCCTGTGAACATAATCTAATGGTCATTCTAAAGTCATTCTAAAATGACTTTTGGATGGTCAGTCTGTTAGAAAGGTTAACAGATGGTAAAGGTTGAGGTAGTTTTTAATTATAAATTCCTCTTTCTGATACTGTTTAGTGGATTTTTTTTTTATTACTTCTGTAGGACCTAACTTCTCCCCAGGCCAAATGTTTAGTTTATCATAAAGATACCAGCCCATTCTTTTCCCACCTCCTGTATCCCTCTGTCTTCTGCCAAGTCCCAATGATTATTATTGCCCATATTCAGAATCCCGAGGATATTGAAGGATATCTTGTAGGATGTAGAAATCTAGATTTTAACTAATTTTTCCTTTTTGTGTCTGTTCTCTCACTTGTCTGGTTTGACCTGCATCATTAGTTTATTTGATTTTTTTGGTTTTGTTTTTGATTTTTCTCAAGAGATCTTGGAGAGACTGGTCTAGTTTCAGTCTGTGGTTTCTAGTAGCATATTTTCTGAGTATTGCTTGAGGATAAGGAAGCTCCCAAAAGGAGCAAGAAAAAAAAAATCCACAGTATTTAGGGACAGTGGCGCAGGGAATAGAAGAGTGTTGTCAGGCACAGGAGCTTAACAGTCAGCTAGGACTGGAATTCCCTGAAAAAATGTAACTGCAAACTGCAGATGTAATGCCTGACTTGCAGTATCCCTTTGCAGAAATTATTTAAAAGGTAAGACTTTTCATTTCTGAGAAAAACTGTGAACTCCTAGAATACACTATTTCACAGATTTAATATATATTAATCTTATGTAAGCCAGGGAATTGAGAATTTTTGGAACAATATTAGGAGATATGTCAACACCAAAACTGTTTTCCTTTGTTTCTGCTGAAAGAGAAATTTGATATACTGTCTTTTCCTGATACGGTTTAAAGGGGGGGAGGGGGGGGAGAAAAGAAAACCAACAAAAAATCCTGTAAAGATTTCATCTCGTCTAGTTTTAATTACAATACAAATTTTCCAGAACAGCATTATTGAAATATTAAAATCAATTTGTGTAAACTTAACAGCTGAAATCCAAGCAACTGGAAGATCTGGAAGTGTAGGTACACTTTGGGCAAACTCTACCTTTGCGTTTTTTCAGTCTTACAGTAATATTCCAGTATACATGGGATCCTGATGTTCAACATAAAATGTATTAATTATATTTTCCTTTGAGAGAGTGAAAAAAGGATTTTATGGCATTCCTTATTCTTAGGAATGTAATAACTGGAAAAGTGGAAGTTGCATCTGATTTTTGTGTGTGCATATAGGCATTTGTTGTAGCAGGTTAGAGATATTTATAGCATTCTCAGTCATTTAGGAAGTTCATAGTTACTAAAACAGAATAAACCACCTTGTTTTTTTGTAAGCGTTTGGCTGATTTGAAGATGGTATGCCAAGATATGTTCCTGGACGTTGTTATGTTAATTTTTTGTTTTGAATAGTCTAAACAGTTACTTTAACTGTCAGGCATCCCTTGGACACTGCAGAGCATAGCACCACTAGCAGTCGCCAAATGTCTGACTTTCAGGCTCAGGCTGTTTGATTTACCAGGTGGCAGAATGTATTCCTGTCTGTTCTCCCTTAAAGATAAGTAACCAGAACGGTGTTCAACAGGAGTGCACTCTAAAGCAAAAATGTTTTTATGTGAGTGGTATATGAAATGAGCAACCTTGTAACATTCCAATAAGTGGATTGGAATACAAAATAAGCAACCTTGCAGTGATTAATATGAGAATGACCACAATGCTGTTTCTCCTTCCAGCAACGGATGGTTTCTGTGAAAGTAGTACGTCTTTTGTTGTGGGTGATGGCAGTATGAATCTTGGAAGCTGTTTGTTTCCTTTTCACACTTCCGTTTTTATGGAATGCGCTTAGATGGCAAGTACAGGCAGCAGCTGTTGAGCAGTTCTTTGCATCCCAAGAAATACCAGCAAATACCAATTTATAGTGCAGGGAATGATGAGGTACGGAAAACTGAGTTTGTATTATAATTATATCTTTGTCCAGGTGCTTTATAGTGTCAGTTGAACAATAAACTAATTTTCATAATCACAGCTTCACTTGGGAGTTTTGAGGTACACCTGCTTCTCAACTTGTAAACCACTGAGTCTGTGGAAGTGTCTCTTCATGCCATGTGGGCTATACCTTTCTCAATGTCATGTATAGCTATTTGTAAACCTTTACCTTTTCAGACTTAGCATGGACCACAGTCCCATAAATATTTTTTTGCTCAGGTGCATATATGATTTCCATGCTAATACTCAAGTTCCCCTTCAAACACCTGTGACTATCGAAGATGTGCATATGCTGTGAATGTGAAAACAGAGGGCATGAGTCGTCTGCTGGCTTATCTCTGTATATATATGTGTGAAGAGGGAAGGAAATTACACAGTTCTTTTGGGAATCAGAGCTGTTGTTAGTGGCAAGAAGTAAAGTTGGAAGAAGGGTAGGTTTGGCTAAACCAAAGATAATGAAAGTTTCAGTTTTATTGGAGAAATAAAGCTGATAGAACTGTAGGATAATACGAGTATAAAGGAAATCAGCCTGATGCTATAGAGACTTTCTGTGGCAAGTATGAAAAAAAGGGAAGGAATTGACAGAGATGGATAAGGAAAGAGATGTAATGTATAATATGAAGTGTGCTTAAAAATTATTTTAAAATCAGACTTCGGCAACGGAAAATTGTAACAAAGATGTCGGGCATCAAAATGACAGGTTGTGTCTGGTACCATATATCCATAAGTGGTACCGGACAAATAAGGATTTTGAGAATAATGAATCAAATGACCTTTTTAGAACCTTGTAATAACTTGAGTACTTTCAGTACATTTCTTTCTGTGTAAATTAACTATTTTCATATTTGTGTTACAGATGTTAGTGTGGTGTGTTAGATGTTTTAAACTGTAATTGCTTTCGATCTGTATGTTGCTATTAAATGAAATTCCCTGAATTACATTGACTGTGTTATGGCTGCCATCGAAGTGGCAGTTGTGAAGACCAATGAGAGCTGAGGATAGTGGCACAAGTGGAAGTGGGAAGCCAGTCCGTGATCTTAATAAATGACATAGATAACTTAGCTCCTGTAATGAATTTCTAGATTTTTTTCATTAATTTTGTTAACTTCAGAGAGTCCTTTATTTGAAAAGACATTGTGTAATAATGATGAATTGACTAAATCACAGTGCAAGACTGTTAGATATTGGTGGTTAAGAACAAAAGAGAATTTTAATGTTTTCTAAAGAGGAAAAACAGGTAATCTTTTCCTGTTTTTGTTCTTTATTAAAGCAGTCTCATATTTTTTTTAACAATTATTTCTCATATTTTTAGTGGTATATCCATGAAAATAAAAATCTGGAATTAGTCTCTTTTTTCTGATTTCCCCCTGCTTTCTCCTCCTTAGGTTATGGCTGCTGTGAGGGAAACCTTTCTTACTTTTATATATATTGCAGTATTGGGTTTTTTGTTTGGTTGGGGTTTTTTTTGTCACAGCACTACTTTCACAGAGGTGGATTTCCTTTTTTTTTTTTTCCAGAACCCTGTCAAGAAAATTCCAGATTCTCATGAAATTACACTCCAACATGGGACAAAAACAGTAAGTGATAACACATTTTCAACACTTCTTGTTTTTCTAGAACTGTGCCAGCCTATGAAATAAGATAACAAATACTTATTGTCAGCAAAAGTTCAAGAAGCTAATTCTTCTTCTTAATTTGTTATTTTAGTCTAGCTCTTTTCTTACTGCAGTTGAAAGTGTGTTTTAGGACTGCCTCTTTGCTTTCTTGTAATAACCCAAATGTGGCTCCATTTGACTCAATTGTAGTCTCATTTTCTTCTTCCTTTTTGTCAAATACACTCTCTGTAATTGTTAGAGTTCCTTGTCTAGACTAGACCTTCCTAATCTAGACATAGGTCTAATCTAGACCTTTCTTTAACTGGTCATGGATTTCAAAGGGAATGTTATTGCTTGAAGTTTCTAAGACTTCTTTGTAGCTGAATACAGGTCTCCTTCATTCTCCTTGAATCTTTAAGTGCCTTTTATACACCATTGTCAATTTCTTGAAACCTTGTTCTTCCTTGTCTTTGACTGCATCTTTTCTAGGTTTTACCTCCAGTATTGCTCCTTCATTTTCTTTTAAAGAACCACTGTCCGCCTTGGAACTATCATTTCTGTGTTCTCAATATTTTTATCTCTGGGTAATGTTATCTTCCAACACAAATTCAACTGCTTTTATGTGCTGATTGATCGAATAGCTATGTTTATAGAATGGAATTTATTTTCTGGCCATGAATAGCCCTGAATCTATTCCCAAATCCTTTGCCCATATTCTTTGATCATTAAAAAAGATGCCGCTGCTGTTTAGCTGCTTCAGTTTGGGCCATGACTTAGGCTTCAATGAGAAAATAGTACTAGAATTTCTTTTATTGTTGTTATATCCCTTTGAAAGCACTGTCAGCTAATAGAATTCTCACTCATGGCATTCCTGAGAACTTCGGGGTGGGGGGGGAAGAAAAGAAAAAAAAAAATTATTTGAGAAAAATGCTTTTTCATGAGGTTTTAAACAATCTAAGGAAATGTATAATTTTCCTTTATTGGATTTTTAAGAAAACCTGTGGATTCATTTTCTGTTTATGTAATTAATATAATAATACACTTAATAATTTAACATTCAACAATATTAAATATTTTAAATAATAAACTTATTAAATAACATATATAAAATCACAACATTAAGCATCAGTAACTTATGAGTTTAAGATTTGAATTTTTAATAATTTCTTAATATTTATAGGACATTTAAAAGGAATTTTCTGGGTGCTTAAACTTAAGAGTAAAGATCATATGTTTTTTAATAAGCTTTCAGAAATAGTTATTTTCAGAAGTGTTTATTCATTAATCTGGCATCAAACTTTGTGGTGTATCTTGGAGTGCGGAGAAGTGATAAGGCTTACCCATTTGTTTTATCATAGTGCTAGACATACAGACGTAGAGGGAGGAGAGGAAAGAAGTAACAAATGTGTTATAAATGAAAACAGAAAGATACTCTCTTTTAAGACCTGTAAAAGATGCATTGTATTACAATAAAAAAAATAGAGTGGATTTCTATGCACACAGTGCATGTAACTTCTTTGCATACTAATTTCTATGCATGCTGGGATTTGCATACTAGTGTACTAGTGCAAACCAGTTTCCCATTTTACATGTGACAGTAATTGCTTTTTCAGTATGTTTCTTGAATACGTTTCCTAACAAACTGTTATGTAAAACTTTGTGAATTATTTTTCTCTATATTAAACGAGTAAAGCTTTTGAAGGCTGCTTAAAGCATAAGCTTATGTTATTTCTAACTAAAAGGCTTTGTAAAGTGGAAGTTACAGTTTTGGAAGACTTCTGAGGTATTTTGACTGCATGAGAATGCAGCTGTCATCACCTAGAGCAGAGGTGAATTATAATGTGGGTATATATAGCACAGTTGGATTAGACTGGATGCAGTGAATGAAACAGATCATTGAAAAAAACAGCTCTTCTGTAGAAGGACTATCTTTTTGTTTTATTTGTTTGTTTTAAAATAATGAAATTACTTACCCATGTCACTACACACATACAAGGATGGGGGCAACTTTGTATCTTGATATCAGTGTTTCACCCCAACATTTTAAAATACAGTCTTCTCATTATGTTCATACAGTGTACTGTATTTCAGCTAAACTTATGTATCCCATCTGTACCTCTTCAATCTAATGAACGTGGGTTTGATGATGACTCTATTGCTGTGCAGCTGAAAAGTCTGAGAAAAGATTTCCCAAGCTGGAGAGTCTTTCCAGAAACCTGATTAATTTCCTGGTTGCCTTGCTTGTACAGTGTAATAGGAGTTACTGTTCCCAATGAAACTTCAGGGATATTTTTTTTTTCTCCTGACACTTTTGATACATAGGTGAGTATGAGAAACAATACATAATCAGATGTATTCTGAACAGTGTGCTTTCTAATGTCTCATATCACAGCTACTCCTTCCTATAGTAGTTATTGCAGAATAGAACACCTGAGTCTATTAATTGAATGCATGATTAATTTGGAGATGCCCAGTTTTTCTGCATGCTAGAAATCATGAATGAAATGAATGGGGTTCAAAATTCGCATTTAAATGGTAAAAGGGCCATTTTTTTTGAAACATGTAAGAGGTTGCATCTGTTTCATTTGAAAATCGAATATGTCACAGTGACATAATCACTAAGTGGAGTTTAATTCATTCTTAGGGATAGCACAAAGCAGACATTTAAACATTTGATTCAGGGAATTAAAAAGAAAAATATTGAATCTATTAGTAACTCTGTAAATCAGTTTTTTTTGGGGGGTGCTGGATTAGGACATCTGATCATCCTTTGCATTCTTTAGAAGAATGAGATTTTAGACCTTCTCTAAAAGATAAGATTTCTGCAAGTGAATGCCTCTAAAATAAAGCAGGACAATTAGATTAAGGAGTCGGTTGCCTGGTGAACAGCAGCAGCATTTCTGCAATGTCTTGGTTTTCTTGAAAGTACTTTTTTCAAACTGTTGGCTGTATGATGGCACTGTACAGCGAGGTATACATGAGTATACAGCATGAGAAGCAACGCGAGCCTTAAGGAGAAGATGACTAGAAATGAGTCTTTGATAAAATAAGGAATACTTAAGTGAACCTTTTCTACATGAAACTGGAAAAAGAAAACTCAAAAGAAGCCCATGCTCTTTCATATAATGAAACCTTAATTTTAGCAAAACAAATTGTCCATCTTAAAGAATAAATTCCATTCATAACTGGTGTTTTTATTGAAACATTTATTTTCTGTAGGTTACTTTTCCATGCCCAGTTGAAAAAGGGAATTATCTCATGCTAAATTCCATTTTTCAAGTGTTTTGTGTGAGAACTATTCAACAGTTTACATAAGTTTTAAAAGTCTCCATAACACAGTGTATATACTAAAGCTTTAAAAAAAAGTACAGTAGTAGACTGATACATCTTTGAGACAAGTTTTTTTGGTGTTACTTCTATGTGTCTGCATTAAATCAGTGACTGTCAGTACTTTTCGAGTATACATGCAAAGAAGATACACACGGACGAGCATCCTTATATGCAAATTATTGTAATTTTTGTACATCAATATCTGGAATTTTTAATACAGGTTTAGGCATCTGAAAGTAATTGGCCTGTTTTTTTGGGGGTTCCCCCCCACCCCCGAAGTAGTTCAGCATTGCTAGCCTACAACCATGACACTATTCTCAGGTGTTATCTTTCACTCAGAAATTAAGGCATTTCCTTCTTTTATTGTGTCTACAGTTTTTTTTTGTTTGGTTGTTTTTTTCCCACCCAATTTTCTGTAAGTCTGAATGTTCTTGGTTGAGTATAACATTATTTTTTTTTTTCCTTCAGAATTTTCTGGCTCATCTCTTCAAATCCCTTCCCAGGCATTTCCTAGAACTTGTATTATTATTATTACTTTATTTTCTTGTGTTGAAGACTGTCTTCCTTGTTGTGAATGGGTTTCTGAATCTGATGATCTGATGATCTATCTTATGTATGTGGGATGGCCCAGGTTTTTGTCCAACTGTTAAAAGTTATCGTCTGGTTAGAGGCTAGGTTTTACCCATGGTCTGTCTAACCTGAAATGCCTAATAGAGGTTAAATTGTGTTCTAGGGGTTAAAACCTAAGCATGAATTCCATATGAGTTTTATCTTCTAATGAAAACTTTCTCAGTCATTTTAACATTTCATGTAATTTTGAGTAATTCTAAAAATATTCTTGTGTTACAGTTTTTGACATCACTTTTCAACACTATCTCATGTAGATGACTTAATTTTGGAGAGTTAATCTCTTTACTTGACTTACAAATTAATTTAGCACATTGTCTAGCTAATCTTGTATTGAAACTTGAAATGATAGTAGTAGATAATATTTTCACAAATGAGAAAAGAGAAGAAATAATTTTGAAGGTAAATGAAAGGATATTTTATCAGAGATGCTTTCTGTTACTCACTTCTCCATATGATGATTTGAACACTACTATAATAAAGTTCTTCAAATAGAGAATTAAAATAAGATTTTCACTAAAAATCCCATTTTAAACAACCTTTGATTTGAGGATAACAAATGAGAAGTAATGAGCATTAAGCATTCTTTCCTCAAAGTTCCGAGCAGCTTTAAGTAGCTAGTTTTGTATATAAAACAAATGGTTTTTGTAAAGGTTTTTTGAGCTCTTTTAGTTAAAATAGTATCTTTTTTAAATGTGGGGTTTTTTTAAATCAAGTTGATACTTTATTTTTTCTTTTCTTTTTTCAGAAGAGAAATGTATATACGCACATGAACTGTCTTGAATAAACTAGTGCAAAATCTTAAACTGATGGATGTTAAATGCCATTTCAGTGTCTTGCTAGAAAAGTCTGGAGTACCATTTTCTTCATAGAAATGAAACATATCCAGATTCTGCAATGAGATGATTAGAAAGCAAACGCTGTAACTTTTATCAGCTGTCTTCAGTGGTTTATTCAAATTATGAAATTTCCATTTCCATGCTCTCTGCCCCTTCCAAAGTACTCAGACATTATACAAGGTAGTGAAAATTCAAAGACAAAATATAGATGATGTATTTTATGAAGAAATTAGCACCCTGAATTATTTTTTTTTACTTTAGTAGTATTTTATATTTTGGTGACACCTGAAGAACTGTAGAAAAAAAATAATAAAAAGCTTGAATGATCTTAATTTTTTAAATTTTTTTTTTTCCCCTGTATAGGTTTCTGCTTTGGGGTTGGATCCTTCAGGTGCCCGCTTGATAACTGGTGGCTATGACTATGATGTTAAATTTTGGGATTTTGCTGGAATGGATGCCTCTCTCCAAGCTTTTCGATCACTCCAGCCTTGTGAATGGTAGGCATGAAGACTTGCCTTTTTCACTTAAGACTGTGCCTATGTTCAGGTCCTAACAGAATGCACAAAAGCCTTGTAAGATAGCTTGTTTAAAAGGCTTTTGTATCCCATTATACTTTTTGTGGTAAATGGAATGGGAATATGAATCTGAGAACTTGTCTGCTTATGTCTTCTCATGCTTTTTCTGACGACTTGCTTATTTTCCCCTTTTAGAAAGCTACAGGTGAATTTGCAGATGAAATTGTTAATAGTGTGTCAGCAAATAGCGTATCAGCAAATAGGTTATGAACCTCTGAGACACGTTGACTTTCATAGTTGTAATCAAAATTAATAGAATACATTTTCCATATGTGCTCTGCTTATATAAAATTAATGAAGAAGAGAAGAAAGTTAAAACAGTTGACCCCTTTGTAGAGAGCCTCTGTAGTTCCTGCCAGTATTTTTGAGTGGGGGGGTATCTAATTTTCATTAAATCCTCTGTTTCTGGAAGCACTGGTCCTTTGCATTGTGCTGATAATTGAATAGCTACATAGTGTGCATTAAAAAAAGTGTAAGTCTACTGCCTTTTTTAAAGAAAAAAGTTATATATTTATTTACATTTATCACTTATATATGTAAATTTAAAAAAAAAATCCAGGAAGCATTTTTTAGAGAGTGATTTCCATACTATGCGTACTGTTCACTGGTAATTCAGCAAGTGAATGAACCGAGTTAATTTACTTACTGCAGAGAATTAGAATACGGAGCTTGTTCAAAAGGAGTGTATGTCTCATGCACAACGAACTTTCAGATAAACACATTCATAAATTAATAACACAGTTGTTCTAGCAAGGTACTTTCTAATGTCTAACTAATTTGGTGCACTTTATAAGATACTTTGGTACGCTTAAAAAAGGGATTGAAATTTATCAATTTATCATGCGCAGTAAGTAGTACTTAGAATGTCTATTTTTAATCGTTATTGTCTTAAAAAGCTGCAGCTGAAGTTTGAGCAGTTTGGAAGGTTAGAATGTGTATGACTAATTACAGATGTGCCAAGAATCTAGGTAATGAAAGACGAGAAAAAGTTGGGGCTGTTAGCGTGAAAAGGAGCAAAATAGAAAGGGATTCTACTGATGTCCTAAACTGTGAAAAATCAGGAAAATAAAAAGAGTGCTTTGATTCGTTATGCAATTCTAATCTCTGACAGATCTATCTTGTTATAATAAACTGATGAATGGCACATTTACTTTGAAAACATAACTTAGTAAACATGCCACTTTGAAATAAATAAATAAATAAAATTCTCCAAATGTGAAGTCACATTCAGACTTTTCTGGCATGAGTTTCATTTACATGATTAGTTAGCAGGATACAAATGGTATTTTCCTCTGCTCTGTCATAACTGAGCAGTAAGAAAGAGCTGACGATCTTTACTCCCACAGTAGGAGATTATTTTAACTGAAGCATTTCCAAATTGAGCAGAAGAATGCATTCAAATTTAGTAGTACTTGGTAATAATGGTATAAGATGTAAATATAGTATAAAAACTACAAGTACAGTGTGCATTAATGTCCCATTTCAAGGAAAACAGCTTGCAAATACATTTGTAACCTCTTTTTGGCAAAAACTGATGGTGAAATTTGAGCTTAAAGTGCTTGTTATCCCTGACACTGTTCATTTAGTGTGTTATAAGTATCTCATAAGTAATTTTATATGATTGTTCTTGGTGAAATGTACATTCTTGTGGTTTGAGTATGTTGAAGTATAAATGAAATACATAAAAATACAAAAAAAATTAAAAATACAATTTACTGATGAAAAGTTTGGGAATTTTGCTTGTTGCAAGTCTCATGTACTAATTTTGGGTTTTTAAAAATACATTATTTAAATACCCCTTCTGTATCTTTTTGTAAACATAAAACAGGAACTATAGCTCTGTCTAGTAACAAGATCCAAACTTAAGAAACAGTTATTTCATGCTGACATTGAGGCATGCTGGTGAGCACTATGTGGAATATTATTATATATCTTAGGCCCAGGTGTATATATATTCTTACATTATTTTTTTCACTATGGAATTTATTGCAAGGACTATTAGCATTCACAGACCTTAATTTCAAAGAATTCTGAGGAGTGCTGGTATGGCAGCTTTAGGTGTTAGCAGAAATCCAGTTCTGGAGCCATAAATTTAATTTCATTTTAAGAATAAAAAAGCCTGAGAACAATTCTGTGTTGTCCAGACTCCATTTTGTAGCATAGTATCAGGTTACTCTGTTAATTTCTCCTTGGATTTGGGATGTAAGGGGGGGAAAAAAAAAAGAGCCTGACAGAAAACTAGTACCTTCAAACCACACCTTGGTGTTAAAGGCAAAGGCAAGGGTAAGGCAAAGCTCTGTTACATGTGTAGAAATTATTTGTGTGTCATGATTCTACCCATGTACGTAGCTCTGTTCTGCAGGTCCTGGCAGAAAGTACTATGAACATTTGGCAGCTTTAAACCAAAATGATTTGGATTAATGCTATTAAAGGGAACTGGTTTTGTAAGTTTCCCAAGACTTTTGCTTTAACATTAATAAGAACCAAAAATGTTTTCTTTAAGAACTGTCTCTGCAGAGCCTCGCTCTTGGTCATACTCCAATAAACATCTGAAAAGCAGTAACTTCTGGGGCTTTGCAAATGCCCTGCTTATAGAACCAATTTTTGGACATGATTTTAAAAGCTGTGCTGCACAGTCACAAAGGGTTTTGGGTTTTTTTTTTCTTTAGATAAAGGTTGTGGAAATCTTTTCTCTCAGACTAATTTTTTCACATGACTGATTTGATGAGTTATCAGTTAGCTTCCCATTTTGCTAAGTGCTGTAAAATCAGGTGCTTTTCCTTGTTAGAAGAAACTTCAAATCTAAATCTAAGATGAAAACAAAGTTTGTTCAAACACGCTGATACAGAACTACAAAGAAGCAATGAGACAATATTGATCAAATTATGAACTGTGCCATGTGAACAGTATTAATGTCTGTGGTTTTAATTTCAGTACTTCAGTGTCTGAAAAACAGTTTTCTCAGAAGACTCTGTGGGCCTCTACATATTGTGGATTCTCACAAAAATCAGATTTTACTTCTGGGCAAGCTGTTCGATCGTATCTAGTGGCCAAATCAATAAAAAATAATCTTTTAGTGCAGTTTTTAAATGTTTAATTTTGGTTCTTACATTTCAACAATAAAAAGTGCAAAACATGAATCTATGCTTTGGAGGTGTGTTGGGTATTTTCTTTTGACAATTTCAGCATTAGAGTGTGAGAAATAGAACTAGATAAGTAGTTCATTCTACATGCAGTACTCAGGTAGGGCTCAGGAATATTTTGAACTTTGTATGAATCATGTGATGTGGCAAGAGCACTTAGAAGTACAACTGTGGAAAATTTTTTAATTCCAAAGATGTGCTTGTTGCTCTAAAGCTGAATCTGATGGATTCTTTAGTCTAGGTTTATCAGCTGCCTGCAGAGAATATTCTACTCTTGTGGGTTTCTTTTTAATTTTTTCAGTGTTTCCTCTGAGCTTAATGCGGCTGGCCTTCTTTCTCCTCTTCTGAGCAAGTATCCATTTTTGCTCTTGAGGCTCAGGATGCTTTTTCAGACATTGCCTGTGATCTATTTCGGAAATTCCCAGATTTGAGTGTCTCCTTTCTACTAAAAGTCAGAGTTTATAATACTTCGGCCAATTTGGCTGCCAGTTTGTATTACATAATAGGGTGCTTGAAGCAATCTTTGGCTTTTGAATCATAATGTAATCAGTCTTGCCAAACATTTTTTGAATGAGAAACTTATGCTTAGTTTACATTACTATGATCAATGCAGAACTTTTAAAACATGTATTACAATGTTTTACGTGTTTTGTGTAGTAACGTACAGTTTGAAGACAGATTTAACAGATAATAGCCACTGCTGAGTCAGTCATGAAGTCACTACCATATAAGATGTGAAATGTTAAATTATTAAATTACAAGTTGCATAGGCAGTTTTGATTATCTGAGTGTTAATTTTACTGATGTGAAATTGTGTTAAAAGTAGTTTCCTTAAAGTTACTAGGATTTGAATGCACATGGTTATGTTCTTCACCAAAAGGAAGATACTCCTTTGAGGACAGTTTGGATGCCATGGGAATCCAAATCTAGCTGGCAAATGCATTCCAGTCCTTAATTTGCGGTTAATTTAGTTGCAAAGCTGAAGCATTAATACAAAGTGATGTTATTGTGCATGTTCTGTTAATGTGCCGGGATATAATTTCTGACAGGTGTGGAGTGGATAGACTGCTTTTTCTTTGCCGTCCTTGTAATGGAGTATGGCTGGGTAGGGGATCAAAGGGTTATCTGCTTCAGATACAGCAATTGCAGTGAACTTTGTTCATAAAGCAGAACGCTGAGAGAAGAATCTGAAGCTGGAAATGGACTTCTCACTCATCAGCTGTCTTCCCACTTTCAGTCAATTTTTGTCGTCTTGGTATTAGTCCATGATTTCTGTCCCAGGTTTTCTCAATCAATAGAAGACGTATATAAGAAAACGTTTACAGCAAATGAGCAATCATCTAAGGCATAGTAGAGTAGGCAGATTGTTATCTACTGTCATGTTTCCAGGGTTGATGGTATATTTAACTTATCTAAGATTCTGATGAAACTGTAGCCCTGAACACAGAAAAAGATGCAAGAATGCTGACATACGACTAATTTCCTGGTGTACAATGTACAGTGGAGCTTTATGTAGGACTATGACACCCTTTTATAGTAATTTATAGATTACTGTAAATCTACATGTTGCTTTTGAGAAGGTGAAAAAATTTTCAGCCCTGAAGAGCTGAATCTGACACATACTATTTTTCACTTGGAGTTTTATGAGCATTCTTAAAGTTAAATATGTTTGCCAGAAATGACATTTTTAGGTGCCAACTTTGTAAATAATATTGTTTGATGTGCTGTGTGGCTGAAGAAGGAAATGTCACACACGCGCGCGAATAAAAAGCTCTAATCCATCAATCTCAGATCTGTTTTTTTCCCACCTTTTTGGTATAGGAATGTGTACGGGGTCTATTTCTGCAATATGTTTTCTCACCATTGACTCTTCTGTTTTAGGGTAGGCTTACGGAACTGAAGTTAATTGAAACATTTTATTTCTTTTCTTTTTAGTCACCAAATCAAATCTTTACAGTATAGCAGCACAGGAGATGTCATTCTCGTTGTCTCTGGTAACTCTCAGGCAAAAGTTCTTGACAGAGATGGCTTCCCAGTAATGGAATGCATAAAAGGAGACCAATACATTGTGGATATGACAAACACAAAGGTAAGTCAGAAATTAATTGAATGCCAGAAGACTGACAGTATTTTTTCTCTTGACAAGAAACCTCATGAAGTTCAGTAAGGAAGAATGTAAAGCCCTGTCTCTTGGAAACGATAGTCCCATGTATCGATACATGCTGGAAGTTGTGGTACCTTCATCCATGGAGGTTTTCCAGACCCAGCTAGGCAAAACCATGGCTGACTTGGTCTGGTGTTGGCTATAATCTGGCTTTGAGTGGGACGTTGACCTAGGTGAACTCAAGAGGTCTCTTCCAACTAATGTTTCTATGATACTACAACAAATTAATCTATTTAAAATTGTATCTTGTAAAAATTGTCAGCTTCCTCCATACCCTTGTCCAACCAACCTCCCAAAAATATTAGAAACTATTGATCTGTCTAGTCTCTTGCTTTCTTCTACCCTCCATTCTTTTGCTGATATAATTTACCTCTTTCAAGGCAGGCGTTGGAGGTTGTTATTATTGTTACTTACATGCCATGAGTGCAAGACTAATAAGCAACAATGTGTACATTTTTAATGGTAGTTAAAAATGCAAATGAAGAAGGGCTGATTCATAGTTTTGAAGTATTTTAACAACAGTTGATTGGGTTTTGACCACTTTGCCTTCGTATTTCCACAAACTGTGTCAGACAACGATTCTGTTACATAGATGATTTAAATTAAGGTCAGTTTTTTAAATAGCTTAAGCCTAAAAAGTAATGACAAAATCTACTCCTCAAACTGATGATAAAGTTGATTTATTTATTGCTTGTAAAGTATATTGCCAAATATACTAGGCTAAATGCTGTTTTGCCTAAAGCTGTTCTTGTCAGATGACTATTTCTTTTGGCTAGTGATATGTATATAAAGCCATCAAATAGTAACATCTGCTTTAGTTCTTGTTTACTTAAAAATAACTCAGATTTTCTTTCTCTTGTAAACGTCTAGAATTCCAGTGTATTGTGGTCCAACAGTCGAAACGCTAAAATATTTGTTATATCGCCCCATTAACTTTTCAGTATTTCTCTCCATATTTGTGCTTAAAGCAAACTGAAGTAATTCCAGCGTTGCAGGAGTAGTTTCCAAATTTCTGTTTGAATGTAGTCAATGAGCATGTGCCTGTACTTCAAAGAAGTAAAGCCAACTGGACAAAGACATTTTATATTCATAGTCACTATAATGGCAATTGCTCAGTTTGGATAAAATCCTTACCTTCTGTTTTTTCCATCCTAAAGAAACAGGGCTGACTACTCAATTTGCAGCTTCTAATATTTCATGAAAAACTCACCTGAGGTTAAATCCATCTTGACGCTCGAATTCTGTTTCCTCAGTTTTCTCCAACAAGGTCTTTGGCTAGTGTAGTTTCGCACTGAGTATGTATATTGTGTCACCCTGGTAATTCTTGTTATTCCTCTTATTTTTGTGTAGCTTGGAACAATTTGCATGACACCATATTGATGCCTATTGTTTCATCCTTTCTCTGCATTATAGTCCTCCTAAGAGAAAAAGGGGAAGTATGATTCCATGCCATTTTCTGAAAGAAAAAATATAAATAGAAGAATGGCAGGCTTTTTATAATTCAAAAATGAAAATAAGCAAGCATGAAATGGATTAGATCTGTTAAATCATTGTGATGTCAGCCAGCCATTGCTGTGGTCAGAAGAGTCTGATTCGGCCCTCAGCTTTCATGTGACTCCACCTGAAGGATTTGGAGTAAAATTTATAAAATCTTGTAAGACCTCTTACAAAATCTTGTAAGACCACCTTGTGTTTATTTCCTTAGGGTCACACAGCAATGCTCAATTCAGGCTGTTGGCATCCAAAAATAAAGGAAGAATTTTTGACATGTTCTAATGATGGGTGAGTATTGAGGCCTATCTTTGTCAGTTTTTTGAGAGGCTTGTTTGGCTTCTGTGTTTTAATATTGTGCCCTGATTTGCTTTAAATATTGTCCTTTTAAATCTTGAGCAAGTGCTCAGGACAATGTTAGGTGAGATCTGGAAGCAAAAATTTTATTCGTTTCAGCTCTAGATAATTAATGTATTTTGTCTGTATTATATTAGTTTTGTAATTTAAAATGACTTCTAATGATATTTCATGAAAGTTGTTGACTAAATAAGTTTTTACAGAAATTCTTGGACAAAATTTAACTTTACCCAGCATATCTTCAGAGTAGTAGTATTCCTGTGTGGAGACTCAAATGTAACTGAATTCGCTGGGAAGACAGAGTATTTCAATTGGAAGTTGCAAGTTTTATGTTGTGTAATTCAATATTGATGGATGTTGTTTGACAAGTGTCAGAGACTGTTAGAAATTATTTTGTGGCTTCAGTCTTGATCTTTGTGGTTAGAATCAAACTGCAAAATGTCACTGTGGCAATTGCATTAATAAATAAAGTTACTGCAGCTGTCAGTTGCAAGATCATGAATGATTTTTGAACCGATGTTTCAAATATGCAATTTCCTTTACTCCAGAGTGACAGTGAGTGGGAAGACTGAATTGGCCCACTAATGTATCTGTAGTGTGGTCCATGGTAAACAGAAGACTCCAATTATCACTTACTTTAAACGACATGGGTTTTTTTTCCTAAAAGGGACCGACTTACTGGTTTAACACACATGTACATGAAAAAATGATTTTAATAGGAAAATTCACAATTTCTCATAAGACTGTAGCAGAAGAAAAAAACCTTAAATACTATAATGTGCTTTATGGAGCAATTCAATTGTAAAAATACATGCAAGTTAAGCCGACTATATATTTTTCCCAGCTTGTAGACACAAAGGTTTTACTTCCATAGTAGAAATACTTATTAAATGGTAGAATAGATACTTCAAAAAGATTGTTGCTCTTTTGAATGTACTTACACATTAGTACAGCTTCTTAATTAGGTTGACTAGTTTGTAGATAGTGAAAAACAAAGTAAGATACTATAAATTATGAAGATTGTCTAGTTTTGTCCCATCTAAGCAAGTTTCTAACTAATATACCAAATATGGATTCAGTGCATCCCTGATGCTTGAATTGCTGTGAATTGAAATGGTCTGGTCAAGTAAGTAAAATCCAGATAAACACTACTATAAATGGCTGCATAATTGCATTTTCAGAGACACTACATGGCTGACATTACAGGAAAAGTATTTTAAACCCATTTCATTTTGCTTCATGCTAGTGACAGGTCTTTCCAGGATTTGGACATGTCATGTGAAAAGAAACAATTTGGATTGCTTAATTTGCAACACAGGACTTAAATGTTAAAGACAGTATTCCATCTCTGAAATTTAATAATAACAGAAACTATAAAGTCTCCAAAGTTTAATCAGTAATTCATCTTAAGACTGGAGCTGTAAACTAGAATAGAATAGTTCCAGTTGGAAGGGACCTACAACGATCATCTAGTCCAACTGCCTGACCACTTCAGGGCTGACCAAAAGTTAAAGCGTGTTGTTAAAGGCACTGTCCAAATGCCTCTGAAACACTGACAGGCTTGGGGCATCGACCACCTCTCTAGGAAGCCTGTTCCAGTGTTTGACCACCCTCTTGGTACAGAAGTGCTTCCGAATGTCCAGTCTAAACCTCCCCTGGGTACCAGGGAGAAGAGCTCAGCACCTCCCTCTCCACGTCCCCTCCTCAGGAAGCTGTAGAGAGCAATGAGGTCGCTCCTCAGCCTCCTTTTCTCCAAACTAGACAAGCCCGCAGTCCTCAGCCGCTCCTCACAGGACATGCCTTCCAGCCCTTTCACCAGCTTTGTTGCCCTCCTCTGGAGGCATTCAAGGACCTTCACATCCTTCTTAAATTGTGGGGCCCAGAACTGCACACAGCACTCAAGGTGAGGCCACACCAACGCTCAATACAGCGGGACAATCGCCTCTTTTGACCGGCTGGTTATGCTGTGCTTGGTGCACCCCAGGATGCAGTTTGCCCTCTTGGCTGCCAGGGCACACTGCTGACTCACATTGAGCCTGCTGAACTAAGAAAGTAAGAGAAATATTTTGAGAGATGGTCTGTTTCTTGTGATTTATTCATGGCATTCAAATATGCTCTATTATTACAAAGAAATCCTATAAGTAGGTTTTGACTATAATGTATTCTAATTTGTGGTTATTACACTATTTGTAAATTTATTACTTCAGACTGCAGATATATGGGTTACCAGCAGGGAGTCTCAGTGTGTTTTGTATGACTGTTCAAGGACACAATGTTGAACTCAGAAAAGACTACATAAGAAAAAGACACAGTTTCTTCTGACTCCTATATGAAAGAAACAGAAGCTGGTCAGCTTACACACTGGTATGAGCCAGACCCTAGACCCGGCAGTTACAGACTTAAGTCTGAAAACTCCTCTTGTTAACTTGTATAAGTTCATGTCCAGTTATGCGATTGTTAGTGAATACATATAACTTACAGTAGCTCACTTCATTTTGTTTTCCTTGAAAATATTCCAGATGATGTCTTGTTAAAACATGTAATACCATACTGTTTTTTTTTTTCACGTTATAGTAAGTTTTTTAAAAAAACACTTATTTTTAAACAAATAGTTTCATTATTCCTGAAGTAGAGATGAATAATAATTTTGTTGGGCTTTTACAGATTGTTCAGAGTTCGTTAGCTTTTAGTTGCAGAAAGAAGTAAGAAATTTGTCAGTTCTGTAAGTAATCTGGTGATTAACGTTAAGTGTATGGATGAATAACACTAATTAACCTAGAGATTTAGCTAAGGAGTTCTTTATTTGAATATATCTTTTTAACTAGTTTAAATCTTGTGCATATATTCTCAGAACTGTGTAACGTTGCTTTTAGCTTTCCAACATTTCAAGTAATTAGAATAAAATTGTATCAAAAGAGACATAGAAACTCAATTGTCTTCTCCACGCAACTGCAGTAATTCTGTCTTTAAAAGTTTGCCTTACAGATATGATAATTTCAATTTTCACGAATTTGGCTGTTGTTAATTCATACCAACCTGTCACTGTTTTTTAAAGCATACATACGAAGCTCTTTTCTGTATTGGTATTAACTTGATGTAAACTTTCTTCTGGCACAGGCTATCTTTTCATTTATGGCTATATGTTGCCTAGAACTTTAAATACCCCACAGCTGTTCCTGAAAGATCAGTCCCTTTTAATTGCATGTACTCCTTGCCATTCTAGATAAGGCTCAGATACAATGTGTGATCAACAACATTTTTGTCTTTTTCATAATGCCTTTACCACATTATTCAGGCTGATTTTGAACATAGACTTACTAAGGCACGGATCTGTTAATTTATAAGCAGTGTGTTGAGCATGTCTACAGAACTGCAGTAAAGTTTATAGTAACAGAAATGCCAACATTAATGCATTGCCTAAAAGTGAAAGAAAATTTTGAAAATCAGAAAGATTTTAAAAATTGTTCTCCCCTCTGGAAATACACCTGAGCTGAGTGACCTAAAAAAATACCCCGTGTTTTAAGACATAGCTAACTCCTTTTTTATGTCATTCCAAAATATCAGTTGACTTCTATGTTAAAACAATGGAGGAAGAGGAAACGGATAATATTGTTTTCATTATTTGGATGTTTTCTTATCACAAATGTGATAGGTAGTGCTGTATGAATAAGCAAGAGAACTCAGTGATATTAAATGTTCCAGCAACAGGTGTTCTATGTCCCTACTCTCGTATATTTTTGCCTTTTAGAAGTAGAATTGCAGCCAAACTTGAAATTTAGCAGTCCTGAACTTTGTGATTTGTCATTGCAGCTAGGGCTGTGGTTGCTTAACAGCTGGTTTACTGTTGATAAGTCTTCTCGCAAGTCTTCCCTCTCTCACCCTCTAGTAAGTTAAGTTAATGTTCGTATTCTTTAAAAGGTATCGTAGAGAATATTGACTGCTATCACCAAGTGACCTCTCTAATAGTTATTCAGAGATAAATTGTGCTTCAATGTAGATCTATCTTCAATTAAATAGATGGGGTTATTTCAGTGAAGTAGCTTCAAATGTTCAGAAATAAAATAGCATAAAGGCTTGATAGCTTGACAGAAAAGAGATTTGAGCAAGGTCTGGAATAGTACTGCTGAATATGGTCAGCAGTCAGTTTTCCTGCCCACAGAGCAAGAAGTTGCTCTTCCTCCCATGATGCCATTCTGCTTGTCTTAAACTGGCAAGCTCCCTTCAGCCCAGATGATTCTGTTTTCAATTCAGTTGATGAGGTCTGTGCCCCATAAGTTTTAGAGCCAAGTCGTGCTACAGTTCACATACTTGCTCCTCAGATTTTTTTCCATGGTATTATGTTCTCAGCAGAGTGTGAGATTTGGTATCTCCAGGCTGCTTGGCCATGCACTGTGAAGGACAGCTCTGCTGACTGTGAAACTGGGGTTACATGGCATTTCTCCTGGATTTATAGAATCTAATCTTCAGGTTACATACTGTCTGCTCACTCTAGGTTGATAGCTTCTCAGCCTAAGCTGATTACACTTTAAGTGAATATAACCCTGGAGTTTGAACTCTGTTAAGGCCTGGAATAGCTTTGTTGACAACTGGAGAACTGAAGCTATAATTTTACTTTTCTTGAATGTTTTAAGTATCAGTAATACTGTGCATATGAAAACATAGGTAAGAGCAGAATCTGGACTTGTGCAGTTCAGTGTAAGTATAGTTATATTGTCTTGCTGTTACGCAGAATTTGTAGATTTTGTGAATGATGTATTTGAAGAAATATGACAATTAAACTTGTTACATGTACTGACCTTTTTTTGTTTAAAAGCACCAAACAAACTACAACACTGAAGAAAGCTTTTGGATAAATATTATTAGTCTTATTGCCTTCAGTGTGTTAAACATTTTATGTGTAATAAATAACAGTTAACACCGATCAGTCTGCAGCTTTGAAAACTCCTGAGAGCATGAAGATAGCAATGCCAAGGCTACTACCAAGTTGTTTGCATAAACTTTCATTAGAACCTAAGCTTCAAGACTGCATCTGTATTCACAAATTTGAAGATTAGTTGGCAAAGCATACTTGAAAATAATTACTAATGTTTCACCTTCATCTAGGGGATCATTTAAAAGTCTTTGTTTAATTGCAAAGTCTTAGGCTTGTGCTTTTGTGCGGTTTCTAGATTTACTTCTTAAAACAAGCTGCATGCTATAGAGTGTAGGACCTCCTTTGGGGTCCAAAGTTATTACTCCCCCAAAAGTTACCCTGAATTATATCGATTTGTGTCATACTGCTTTATAGGCTAGGGAATGCAAATTATACTGAGATGAAACAACTGAACTTGCCACTGGTGTCATACAGCTTGGACTTCCATCCTAGGAAAAAAAAAAATTCTTGCCGAGACATTTCAAGCACATAGGTATAGGTGTGTATACACATACATATTCACTTCATGTGAAATATTCCATATGAAGATGAAATTCTGAAGTTTGAAAATTTTTCTTCAAGATTTTTGAGATGCTTCTTCCCCATCACAATATTACAGTTTAGGCAAATTTTCAGAATTAATTTAGAACATAAAACAATACAGTTCCATTCAGTGATTTATTTTTAGTCATACCAAAGTAAAGTTGTTTTTTATTACAGCAAGAAACTTGAAAGTCAGATGAAAATATACATTAAAAAAAATTGGTTGTTTTTTCTGGCAAACACAGAATTTAAATATTCACAGTACTCCAGTGCTTTCTGAACAATCTGCTACTGTTAGAACTGTGCAGTGAGCGGAGCGAGAAGGGACAGCCTTTTCAAAGGAAGTTGGCTTTTGCTAGTCAGTCGCAGTGTTCTTAGCTTAGCATGGGAAGGCAGTAATGCATATGTTTGCTTCTCTTGTCCCAGAACACTTAGTATTTCACTTCTCACCTGTATTGTGCACAGCTTAGGTTATACGGATGAGCTTTCCTTGGGTCTTGTTCCCTAACCACTTTCTGTCAAAATGAGACAGATTGGAAAAACTGTTTGATTATTACATCTTTCCTGGTCTTGGCTCACTTTGACTGAGATGGGTTAGATAATGCTTTTAAGTAGCCCCATTAGCAGATCTGATGGGTAAGTAACTTCTGGCAGGATAGAAATGATGGGAGACTGGAAGTTTTAGTATTTCCATCAGCTCAGCTTGATACCAGATAGCAAGGAAGACAGGAATTTGCCGGTCTTAAGACTGATAGGAAACTTCCCATGTTTCTGGGTCATATACAGATTGTTGAGCAAACACTTCCATTGTGATGACTTTGTTCCACAAGTATCTTTCACTCTGGTAACTTCCTTTCCTGTCTTCTCCCATGAAGAATTGATTATGTCTTTTATTATATGAAGATGAAATCCTTTCCTCTAAAGTATTCACTGGTTATTTTAACCTATAACTCAATTTAAAGGACTATTTTCTCATGAGATACACATCTTATTTGAATGACCAGAATTCTCTGATTATTCTAGTAATAATGGGAAGTACAATAGACTTAATAAACTAAACTCAAATGTTTTTGTTTGATAATGAGAAAGTAAAGTAGGGTAGACAAGAATTTTTTTTGGCACATTTGCTTACAAATATAAAATACGTATTCTGTCTAAGAAAATAAAATTAAATCGCCATGATTAATGTTCAAATCTGATTCTGTATTAAAGTTATGCAGTAATGACTAATGATAGTTAATATCCTATCGATCAAAATTCTGGGAAAATATTTGCTTTGGGTTTTTTGACATTTGGAATTGCAGGTAATTTCATTGTTTGCATAATGAAATTGAAAATTGTTCCTCTTATCAGGGTCCTCGTGTTATATAAATATGTTTTAGTTAAAATCCCACTGATAAGTTACTTGTTTAGCACCTAAGATATGTATGTCGGGTGGTTTTTGTTTTTCATGAAATTAATTGGAACAGTCTGGAGTTGCGTTTCTCAGTTGGTAGTCTTTTCAAGGGTGTATGGTTTCATTGGGTGATGGTTGGTCTGGAAATGCTTTCAGTTCAGAAATTTCTGTTTAAGGCTGATAAATCCCATTTCGCAAGTGGGATAGAATATCATGGAAATTCTGTATGGGTTTTTGTGAGAGAAACTTCTCTTGTTTATTTAATCAAACATTTTACAAATTTTTGTATAGTAGCCATTAGTAAGTTAGAAGCAGTAAATTACAGTCCCAAATCTGTTGAAAACTTTTCTGTTAATTCCAGTGAGTTTTGTTTGTGACTTTTAAAGGATTAATCTTGTAAATACATGTGAGACATTTGTCATATATCAGCTGGACTGGCTAATAGGAAGAGATCTTAAAACTGGTAATCTGAAATAATCAAAACAACATGTTTCTAATGCAGTTTCATAAGATTGGACTATTGCCTCAAAACTTTTATATTTTTATAAATTATTTTAATTAAAACATTTTATCAGAGAAAGTGTGACTATTTCTAGTAAAACCCTAAGTATTAGTCACTGATAGTGAAAGCAGACTGGTTAGTGACGTGGGTGAAGACAACAGCATGTGAGGTTATACATGGAGAAGAATATTTTCAAAATTAGACCCGTGTCCTTAAAGTTCTGTAGAGTTAATTGTATATAAGCTCTTAGTATGAAGCTATGGATGAGCAGAAACCACATCTTTTAAAAATCTATACACACACAGAGAATTAACTTTTACTAATGACGTTCGTAAAGGATATGATGTTAATGTTTTGTTTCAGCAATTACCATAGAGACTGCAGTTGAGTTCCGTGTCTAGTTCCAATGACAGCAGCCTAAAAAGGATGTTAAAAGACAGTGAAAAGGAAAAATATCAGAGAAGAATCCTGAAACTTTGCTTAATAGACACTCAAGGAGCTGAATATGCTTCAGTTTATTGAATAGGATATTAAGAGACTTGGCAATAGTAAAGAAATATTGAAACAGAGATAAAATGTCTGACAGTTGAAATTTCTTTAAATTGTTAAAGACATAACTAGAGCCAGTGATAAGAAGTTAGCAAGGTTTGAATAGGAGAGAAAAAAGTATTTCTTTGTCAACAGAGGTATTATGTGACTGTGGACATGATTATTAAGGAAGGAATGCAGTAAATTCTTTACAATTTGTAGCCTTCACATAGAAATTGGTGGATGAAATTTCTTTTAATCATCAAACAAACCAGTGAGCTCAAAAAGCACCAGTTAATAAGCCTGAGATTGGAATGGGTATGTAGATTTCTTGGTGATAAAAACTCTGATCAACTCATATATGTGACTTAGTTAAACTCTTATGGATAAGGGTTTGGGGTTTGAGCTGTGAATGTCTGTTAAAGTTATTCAACTTTTTGAGGCTAGAAAGAAGTCCATACATAGTCCTTCTGAGGATGGCAGAACTGTCCATGTGGAACTTCTGGTGGGAAATGGATCTAATAGTTCTTTCTGTAGCACATTAATTACAAGATTTTTTTTTCTTTTTTAGTTGCATGTTATCTCTTCAAAATCAATCTGCCTTCACAGTGTTATCAACCAATTCCTCCCTGACTTTTTGCTGGATTTCCCCTCCCCCCCTTGCTGTCTCCGAATCATTCCCCAGTAGATTGTTTTACAGCCCCTTTATGGCAATAATGTTAATTTTTTTAAGCTAATTTTATTGTTCAAGTATTTGCTAATAAAACTTTATATTAAATGCATTTCTCTTGAGAGAGATTAGTTTGGTTTTGGAAACCTTTCATCTCCTTCTTGAAATGTTTCCAGACCTGTGATTTGTGAAATCTTCTGTTTGCTGGGACACAAAACATCTGATTGATATTCTTCAGTTTAGCTCATTAATAGTAGTGGAAACTTCTGGTCAGCTAATCTCTACAATTAAGATCTACGTTCATTGGTGCCTGTGTGATTTAGAACCTGCTGGCAAACATTTCAGTCTCCTGAGGTTGAACTTTTGGTCAGATAAGATGCAGATCTTCTTTTGTCATCATAAACTTACTAGACCATATACATTCCTGCCTTCAAAATAAATAATTTACTTATACTCATTTGTAGCTTCCTTCTGTTGTGTGATTCACAGTGAATTAAATGGATAGCAGAACAAGAGGTATTGAAGAGTTTCAGAGAAGAAAAAAGGTGTCCTCCCTTTTTTGGTGGTACATACTTAAGCTTTAAAAATTAATTATTCTATCAGCATGCTTATTGCAAATCGTAGCTAATAATCTAACTTCAGACAGAGTTAAAATTTTGAGTTAAAATTTGGCTTTAGAAATTTTTCAAGGAGTGGTGGTTTTTTTTTTTAGAACAACTTTATTTTTTCATTGAGGTTATAATAATTCTGAAAATAGATTTAATTACTTGTCTATAAGTTGATGTTTCATCCCAGTGTGTGTCTTTCTGCAGCATGAACTGCTTTTCCTTTGGAATTTTTTTTTTTAAGGACACTGAGTGAGCATAGTGCTAATATAAAAATATGTTTTTGTAGTTGTCTTTTTGGACCATTAAATCAAAATTGCCATTGAAATACAGTGTGGAATATATGTTTCCAGTTCTTTAATGCAGAGAGACTACCTCAGAGGACCAGAGTGGACTCCTACAGTCCATGGCCAGGGCTTGTTTGCTCTAGAAACTTTTCCAGGTAGACAAAGGGTGTCTATTATATTTTACATAGCTCACATTTATTTACATGAAGTTTAGCCATCAAGTAACAACTCTCTCAGTGACCCTAGAATGGCTAATTTTTAAACCCAGGACCCATGTTTAGAAGGAGCTAGATGACATTAATAGTTTCCTGAGCACTGTACATGAAAAATAATAGCATAGTTTAGTTTCACAGGTTCTGTTATTTTGGGGAACAGTCCATGCAGTTGTTCCACATGCAAACTCCTTTTTTTTTTTTTTTTTTAATCCTCTGTTGAAGGTTAGCACCCTTATAACAGAATTGGTGGAATGGGTGATGTGAGTATTACTCATCTGCTTCGGTAGAAAGTGGCTTGGTTTAAAGAGCCTCCTCATCAGGTTACATTCAAATTAATGATTTAGCAATGAAACAGCCACATGATAACATCTTAGAGCCAAGTAGATTTTCAAGTAGATATATAATAACATTCATTTATTCAAAATACAAATAAATTAAATATTTAACAGGTTGCTTATTTGTTTCCTTGTTTCTGAACCTTTAGTCTGAACTTGCTTAATATTTCAAGCTCTTTGTGGTTCTTTCAAGTGAAAGCTGAAGTACTCATGCAGTCTACCAATTTCAAGAGTGTAAGATCTTGGGAAAGTACAAAATATTGCAAGGCTTCCAAAAGCAATAGAGATGATGTAGATCTGCCCACTTTGTTTGGAAATGCATATGATTATATGGAATATAACTTAAAAGTATTCCATGCATATTCAGTGCCATAATACAGGAAGACTTTAAAGTAGTGAGCCTTACAAGCTTTATTTCTTGTAATGACTGTGAATCGAAAGTTAACTTAAATAAGGCACTCTCAAACTGTTGCAGGTAATATTTAGAATTAAATATCAAATGTATGTGGTTAGTGCTACACTAATAAAATTCAAAGCAGGAGTAAAGTTAGAGGTACCTGAAGTAACAAAATTTTATGGCTTCAAAGAAACCAGCTGTTCGTGCACATGCGTGCAAGTAAACACAGAGAGCAAGGAACTGATAGTCTGGTAACTGGTCCCAAGATAGAATAATTTTTTGAATAATTTTTTTTATTCCTCTGTCAGTTACAGAGATTTTAGGTGTCTCTCTTGGTTTTTACCTGTGTAAAATATAATACTTTTCGCTTCCATACAAACCTGGTTTAACCCGTATTTTATATACTCTTTGTACTATAGAGTTATTGCTTAAATACCTACATTGCAATACCATACAGATTATCTAAAAACTTGTTCTCAAGAGTTGCATGAGGTAAAAATAAAGCAGAATTGGCATTTATGAAAATCAAATTATGCTGGAGGATTTGTATATCCACCTTATCTATCGTCACATAGTTGATGTTTTATTTTTTATTTCAGCCATAGCAATTCAGCTGTTTCCAGTAATGAGGCTTAGGAGTTACATGTGTCAATTATGTTAAGTTCTGGTGACTTTTTTCTTTCTCCTGTCTCTGGAACAGCCTAAGTTCTCATCCTTCGGCATAGGAGCATGGTATTTTGCAGGAAGAGGAAGCATTGTGGTTGTGTAGGTGTAAAGTTCTGTTGCTCTTGTGAAAATCTCCCATGAGTAGTCAAAATTATAAGTCTTTGGAAAAAATCACCTCTGGAGACTTGTTCGTAAGACAAGAGTGCGTTCATCAAGAAATTGCTGCTATCTCACATGTGTGTAGTAATTTGCACTGCACGGACATAGTAGTTTGCTTTTTGTCTTGATATGTGTAAAGGTGTGAAGTTCACTCCAGATACATGAGGACGGCTTTTCCTAGACTAACATCTATTTATAGATATATATGCAGTGCAGAGCTGATTAAGAGAGCACAGCAAATGAGCAGGCCTGGTTAAGAGGAGTTTGAATAATGACTGTGCTGGCCCTTGCTGAAAGCTGTGTGTTTACAAAAGGGTTAGTAAAGCTATTTTCGTCTTTTATAAACTATGTATGTTTATATTAATATTTTTCTGAAGTTTTTCTTGATTAAAATGTTAGCTGCTGCAATAAAAAATGCAGTCGGTTGTAAGAGCTTGCATTTGAGAGCTTTTTCGACTTATATTTTTACTGCATAACTTCATTTTTAAAAGGTTCATACAGTTTCAGGTAGATTATCTTAAGAACTAAAAATTTAAAACAAAAGAAAAACTTGTTGCAATGCAGAGAAAATGGGGGGCCAAAGCATGCTAAATTGTGCCAATTCTTTTTCCTCATTTATTTAAGCAAGTCTTGCTATTATATTGTCCATGGCTCTGTGGAAGGGAGTATGGCTTGTGCTTTGTCCCTAGATCCTATGGAATGGTTTTAATTTTAAAATCCAGATGTGTTTATGCATATAGACAGGAACAAAACTCTGCTTTTCACATAGCATGGTTGAAGTGAAATTGATTATCAAGTGGTTTTTACATTGCAGCTTATGTAAACACAAACTTCTGCTGAAGAGTAGGTTTTCAGTTAAGCATTGCACTTTGATCTTACAATTTTGTTTCAAGATTCTGCCCCTAGTCTCATATATTGATTCCAAGACTAGATCGGTTTGTTTTTCTGAAATGATAAGTTTAGAATTTCATGTTATCCACAGCTTCCAAGTTTATTGTATATGAAACAGGGGAGGCTCATTCTGTTTGTCAATGTAAGACAGAGAAATTCACACAGAAAAAGCTAGGGAATCCACCCAGTGGTGATGGATCATAAATTCAGAATTTGTACTTCCTTCACAGTAGTTTGAAATACACATATGTGCACATATATCCAGTGTGTGTATAAATGCAGTGACTTTAGTAAGCATGTGAATTTGTTCATGTTGTTCATCTGCAAACAACAGATGTGACATGAAAATACACTTTTTTTTTCTCCATTTGGAAATGGAACTGTTTTTCTAAACTTAGTTTACAATTTAACATGATTTCACCAAAGGCTGAAAGTATCTGGTAAACTTACGCTTCTGACACTGCCTTCTCTGCAGCTACTGTACATAGTTTCAGACAAGATGGTTCAACTTTTTCAGTGGTAGGAACTGAATAGCAGCTTAGGAATGTCTATCCTGGGCTGCGTAAAATCAGCAGTAGCTTGTGGGTCTAAACAACCGGTCATAGGTATGTGCAAGAGGAGGTTTTGACATCTCGTGCACTTCTAAAAGCTGTGTTATCTTTCCACAAAATTGAGGGTGCCAGGAGTGATGAAATTGTGTAAGGGGCCAAATTCAGCCTGGGACCACCAGTCTGGCCTGTTTGCATCTATTATTGATGGCTCTCTTGCTTCAAGAGAAAACATATTTGGATTTTAAGCATAAAATTAAAAATTGTATTTCAGAAATGGCGTATTTTTTAAGAGCTTCCTTAGCTGCATTTTGCCATAGTAGGAAGGAACTAAACATACAAAGCATCCTGAACTTGCTTTTCACCGATAGCTTCCAGTCGAGTGGAAGCTCACAAATGTCCCAATTTTCAAGAAGTGTAAGAAGGAAGACCCTGGTAATTACAGGCCTGTCAGTCTCACTTCAGTGCCTGGTAAAATTATGGAGAAGGTTATTCTGGGAGTTACTGAAAAACACTTGAGAGACAACGTAGTCATTGGTCATAGCCAGCATGGGTTCATGAGGGGAAAATCTTGTTTAATGAACTTAACTTCCTTTTATGACAAGGTCACCCATCTAGTTGACCAAGGGAAGATAGTAGATGTGGGGGTTTTAGATTTTAGCAGAGCTTTTGATACTGTCTGTCACAGTATCCTTCTGGACAAAATGTCCAGCACACAGCTAGACAAGTCTGTAATATGTTGGGTGAGCAATTGGCTGACAAGTCGGGCTCAAAGAGTTACAGTAAATAGGGTTACATCAGGCTGGCCTTACATTAAGTAAGTTTCTAGGAGGAGCTGTGGACTCTCTTGAGGGTAGAGAGCCCTTACAGAGGGATCTGGATAGGCCAGAGAGCTGGGCAACCACCAACCGTATGAAATTTAACAAGAGCAAGTGCCAGATTCTCTACCTGGGACAGCGTAATCCTGGTTATACCTACAAACTGGGGGAGAGCAGCCCCGCAGAAAGAGATCTGGGGGTTCGGGTTGATGGCAAGTTGAATATGAGTCAACAGTGTGCCCTGGCAGCCAAAAGGGCCAACAGTGTCCCGGGGTGCATCGAGCACAGCGTAGCTGGCCGGTCGAGGGAGGTGATTGTCCCACTCTGCACTGCACTGGTGCGGCCCCACCTCGCGTGCTGTGTGTGGGTTTGGGTGCCTCAATGTAAGAAGGACATCAAACTGTTAGAGTGTGTCCAGAGGAGGGCGACCAAGATGGTGAAAGGCCTCCAGGGCAAGACTTAGGAGGAGCGGCTGAGGTCGCTTGGCTTGTTCAGTTTGAAGAAGAGAAGGCTGAGGGGTGCCCTCATGGCAGTCCCCACCTTCCTCATGGGGGGCAGCGGAGGGGGAGGTGCTGATCTCCTCTCTCTGGTGACCAGAGACAGGACACGAGGAAATGGAATGAAGCTGCGTCAGGGGAAGTTCAGGTTGGACATTAGGAAAAGGTTCTTCACTGAGAGGGTGGTCGGTCCCCGGAATAGGGTCCCCAGGGAAGTGGTCGCGGCACCAAGCCTGTCAGAGTTGGAGGAGCGTCTGGATGAGGCTCTGAGTCATGTGGTTTAGTTTTAGGTGGTCCTGTGAGGAGCAGGGAGCTGGACTCAATGATCCTGATGGGTCCTGTCCAACTCGAGATATTCTGTGATTCTAAGAAAAAAAGAATTACAGATTTTGCCAGTTCCCCACGTAGAAATGAAGAGTAGAGCTGGTCATTTACAATTATTTAAAGAATAGCTGAATTATTAAGGAGGCATGCATGAGTTCTAGCTGGAAAAAAAATGAGTTGGGAATTTTCCTACTACTTGATTGACCTGTGTAGGAGCGCTTTCAGCTGCGAGTTAAACCTTGATTGCTCTGGAGTTTCCAAATAGGTTTGGGGATAGGTGCTTGTTAACTACTCATGAGTGCAGAAGGGAGTAGAGAAGTAAGACATGTTGTTTACAACATGTAGGCTCAACGTACGTGAGTCACCAACTGAAGCTTCTACAGTTTTCCCAATATCCATCTCCCAGTAGCTCTTAAAGTGAGTGATATTGATGCTATTTGTATGTCTTTGTTGTGATTTTGGACTTAGTTCTAGTCTTACTAGCTTTTGAACAGATTTATGTTGGTTCATAGAATTTTAGATATAAGAAGTGTGGGTCGCTGCCAAGAATATTCATATGCTCTAAATGCATTGTAAAGCACCCTTTCAGATTTTCTGGAGTCACAGAATAATTTAGCTTGAAGAAGACATCTGGAGGTCATCTCTTTCGATCCCCTGCTTAGCACAAGGCCAACTTAGACCAGGTTGCTTAGGTAGCAGGAGGCTGTGCAGTGAGCTATAAGGTGAATTTAAGGGCTTAAGGCAAGCAGAAGACTAAAGCACCACAAAGTAACGTGTTCAAACTCTAGAGATATTTGATTTTTTTTTATCAAATTGGGCTATGAAACAAGTCACTTCTCTGGTCTTTTTTATTTAAAAGGATAAACAGATTATTAAAAATAGTTTTTTAGTTGTTTATTTCCTGCCTTTACTATTTTTAAATATACACATTTTCAACTCCAGCAAAACAATAGCATTTCCCCCCATGTAGAGAACATAACTTATAAGGGAGCATAAGTCTCTTAGTTTTCATCTTCAGAAATAATAAAATTTAATACTACTTTGTCCACTAACCTTTTGCTTTAGACTTTTAACCTTACACAAAAGTCAGAAAGTAATATAGGGGCTCCTTCAGGAGCAGCAATATTATGATGTAGGCAGGCCATGGTGATGAGTATATGAAAAAACGATGCCCTCTGTGGTTATCCAGATTATAAGTTTTTGTGGAGATTGTACTAGAACATACAAAGTTTGTTACTTCATACATAAATACAAAGTAAAACTCACTGTTAAAATTTTCTGTAGCCCAAAGTGCATAGTTAACCTGTACAGCTGAGTCAAACTTTGCATTGTTTAGAATACATTCTGTAACTTTAAAAATCAAAATACATGTAAGACTTACAATTTGCTCTCTTTCGTTACTTACCTCTGTTAGATTGCAGTTCATTGCTAATGGAATTGCAGAAAAGTGACTGTGAGTGAGATCTAAGATGGCAGCAAAAATGGTTAAAACTAATTGTCATGCATATAGGATCAGCTGAGCTGTTGCTTCAGAGAGCTTTTAATTGCTTGACTGCTTTAATTTAATTTCAGTTGATTTTTCACTGGTTTAATGGAGAGTTCTGCTGAGTGTTAGTTCCAATCTAAGTTATTTATTGGAGTGAAGAAGAACTTGAGACCCAAATGAGCCTTAACTTTTACAGCCATGACTAATCAGCTTTTTAGAAAGCATCCTGTTTTCCTAGTGATTTACTCTTCCTGCTTTTGCAGTATCATGCAAGACTGCTCTTGAGTCATTTCAGTTCATGCAGGTGACAGTAACTTGAACTGTCGATGTTCTTTACCAGGTCTTCCCCTTTGATCTTAATGAGATGTACCCCATAGGGAGATTGATAACATCCCACTCTTATCTTTACTAAGTGGGAGATGAGATCTCAGTTAGTTGTCTTGTTGCCCCATTTGGAAAATGACACAAAATTGTGCCTCCTTTTACTGTCACAGCTTTCAGAAGTCAATCACATAATATCTGTAATTCATCTGATGTTCTCTATAGAAATAATAATATTGAAGTTAGATGTTGCTAGAATAGTAAATGAAGGGCTTCTTGTGTGCAAAGTGCTACATAGTATCAGGAAAATACTAGTGCTTGGGTTTTTTTCTAAATAGCACAGCATTAACGTAAGACTTTGAATTATTATTAATTCAAAAGCATATTAACTCTTTAGAGAGCTCACTATACTTCATTAAAATCACTGAACTCGTTACTCATTGGATGAAAGGATCTTAAGGGGATGGTTTTCTAACCTACTCTGTGGATGGTTTTCTGAAGACTTGCTTGGATACTTTGCTGATTTGAACTGGAGAAGTGATATGCTTTGATGCAGACATCCATGATTGCCAATCTAATGGCTGATGCAAAGAAAAACAATCTCTTCAGTCAGATTTGTATGTGAAAATTTCATCAACAAGAAACAAAGATAATTAGCTGCCGATGCCAGTGAGAAAGTAATTCAAAACTAACAAGCTTTTTTTCTTTTAGTGAAGTCTAGTTGCCCAATTGCTCATCACTAATGCAGTCGAATATATTCAGTGTTTTAGGGAAATACAAAAGGAAATACTTTAATATTTAAGGAAATACTAAAGGAGAAAGGTCTACAGGAATTTGGGCATGATGGGCAGGTTCAGTTTTTGCCTGTACATTGGCCTACAGAAGGGGTTTTGTCAAATAGAGTGAATCCATTATAACTACCTTGAATTAAACTGCAGAAAAAAAATTTCAAGGAAGAAACCATCACAACCACACAGTTTGGAACACCTAAATGGATTATTTTTTATTAACCTATGAGCCCTACAACCACTGTTTTCAGTACAGTATATGCCTTTAATTTGAAGACCATTTTCTTAGTCTGAAGAGGCCTTTTTCTGTATCACACATTTGGGAAACTAAACAGTGTTCTGGAGCATGTGTGTGGTTTTTTTTGAATGCCTCAGTGACTTGCCTTCCAATTTGTCTTCTGCAGAATTTGAATGCATTTAAGATAGTGCTCAGTGCAGTGCATTCTTCTCTCAATAATATCTAAAGCTTTACTTAACATCATTTTCCTTTTATGTAATTTATTCTTGTGCATTGGTTCTTGAAGCTGGTTGGTTGGTTTGGTGTGTGTGGGTTGTTTGTTCCCCCCGCCCCGCCACCCTGACAGTTATCCTGTCTTCAGAATGTAATCAGTGTTTTTAGATTTCGTCCATTTTTCTGTATTCTAAGCAGCACTGAATATAACAAGTATGTGGAAACTTAGTCTTCCTTCCTTAGAAGTATGGACTCTTACTGGCATAATAATTGCATACCTGCATACGCTCTACTACTGCTTTCTGTCCAGCAGTTAGCTTAGTCAACCTTTTTTGGTTTTCCACAATTGATCTGTTTTTCACTTCTGTATTCTATCTTCCCTTTTTTCCTCCTACTTGTATGTTCATTCCCATAATATTTCTTTTCATATCTTTTCTTCTGAGGTTGGAAAGTTTCTCCCGCCAAGCCTTTTGTTTTACTTATGTTCAGACTATTTGTTTTGATGTGAGGAAAATTCTGCTGAGCATTAGTAACTACATTGGAACTAGCCTATCTTTCCAATAACTGTTAATGCAAAAGACATATAGTAATGTTATTCTTTTGTTTTTAATCAGAATTTTCTGTCATTTACTTTCCTCTTGGTCTTCTACCTTTCTGTATATTGTCCATATTTTAGTAAGTTATACTGTCTTCCAGGATAGCAATTACATTCCGAGCAGATTGCTGGTATCCTCATCTGTTAGTAAAAATGATGTTTTATATGTAATGTGTTTTCTGGCTGGTTTTAATTATGTAAGAACACTTGATTTACAAATAACTGTTTCAAGATCTATACATGTAGCAAAACAATTCAGATATAAGAAAACAAATGTATTCTTCTTTAGATATGTCAAGAGCAAGTGTAGTTTAAAGTTTGTGTGTCTTCTGAAAATCTGTGAAGAAAAGGTATAGATAAAAATCTTTTTAGAAGGAAAAAAATGTGTTGTAAAACTTCTAGGTCCCAGATGAAACTTACTGGTTTGAATTAAAGCATTCAGAATCTTTGAAGTTAAAGACTGGAGATAGCAAGGTATTCATCTGAATTTTGCATTGCGCAGGATAGTTCCCTGCATTGTGCAGGGAATTCACAAGGAGGGAAACGAGAAGTCTAGAGCAGAATCTTGGAATTTCTTTTATGATCCATTCTGAGATCTTCCTATTTGTGTGACTGGATGCTCTTTTTTGTGCTTTGAGTTAACAGCTGCTGTTGATAGTTGATAAATGTCAACATTTATAATGTAGGATTTTTTTTTTTCTGTGTGGTATATTGTCATTCCTTCTCTCTGCCAATGTGATGTGCGAAATATGTCTGCTATAGTCTTTGAGAATGATGAAATTTTGGAGTTGGTCATTTTGATGAGCTGATCTGCAAATACTTTGGGGGAATTTTCAGGTTTTGAAAGGAGTAACAATGTACTTAAAATTTTGTGCGCAATTCCACAGGGTATTTTTCCATCACTTTGGACAGGCCCTTAGAAGGGAATAGCTGAAATAGATATGTAATTCATATGCAAATACAATATAACACTATGTACAGTATCTGCTGATTCAAAAAATTACTGAGAAAACATAGTCTTTTCACATTGGCTTGCTTTGTACATTACTTGTGTCTCCAGCTCTGCTTATATTCTCCATGGGTACTCTTCCTGTAATGCAAAAACTGAAGCAAGGAAGAGACGCATAGATGATGTCCCCTTGTTCATGCAATCAAGGGCCTAATTAATTGTAAGGACTAAAGAGATTCCTTTCTCCTATTGATAACCTTGAGGAAGGAAGGGACTGGATGGCTGAATGACTTAAGCAAATAATTTCTAAATCTGAGTTCTGCTTGGATGATATGTGTCAATACTAAATTGGTAAGATTTGTAGTATGTTAATTACTAGCTTATTTCTAGGAATTTTGTTGCTACTCTTAAATTTTTACCCTTTTGAAGCATGCCTTTTTGTGTTGTTAGCCTGACCAGTGGTTTATTCTGGGAAAACACAAAAATTACAATCTGGAAGGCTTGTGAGCTTTGCATTTGAATAAAAACACTTCTCATGCCATAAGTAAGAGGTTCTGTTGTCAAGTGTTCTACTGTGTCTTTACAACTGTGTTCATTATAACCTGAAAGGGGTTATATAGATGTGTTGGTGGGTAACTCTTTGTATCTGAATGCATCTGTTGGCCAGTTCCTCAGCCAGAAGTGATTGTATGTCATAACTTGGTAGTGTTTGCTGCTGCTGTTTTCCTCTTGTGAACATGCTGCACAGCTGACTTGAAAGCACTCATGCCAAATCTGGCATGACATTATAGCTGTTATATTCTGTTCCTTGCTTTTATTCTCCTTACCCAGTCTGTCTCTCACCATCTCTACTCCTCTCCCTGACCTCCATTAGGAGTTCTGGTTCCTTAGCCCAGTTAATACTCATTCATAGTCAGTTCTCTCTGTCTCCTTTTCTAATTTAGTTTTCCTCAAATCTTGTATACATTGGCCAGCAGCAGGATTCTTGCTTAGTAATTCAGTATGTCTACTCTCCATGCTCTCTCAGACATGCTTATGTGTCATTTCAATTTTGAGTTGGTTGCTTTTTAATTCATTCCAACTGGACAATGGAAGTAGTTCCCATTTGTTGTTATTAGATTTTAATCTATTTCCCCCAAAAAAAATAGTAATTAAAATTCAGCTGCAATTACCCAAATGGTGGCAATTTCTTCTATCACGAAAAGGGCTACCATTTTTATTTGGAAATACAGAAAAATATAGTTTCATAGTTGCTTCAACCCATTTGCTGCATATCATATAAAAATTAATTTTGATGGTTTTGTTTTTTACATTTTGGGATTATTTAAGTAACAGAGAAGCTGAAGAATTGTTATAAATTACTAAGTTGTGTCAATTTTTTTGGCAGTTCCTTCCACAGTTAGGATTTTACTTATGTTGGATGTGACCTTTCTTGTATTCTGGTTTAAATTATTTTGACTCTGTTCAGATGCTGGGAGAAGGTAGCTTATTTACTTGTCTGTTCTGCTAGACAAGTATGGAAAATTTCTGTGGATTTCTCCATCTGTTTGTGTGTACAAATTTTTTCAGTATCTAGCAGGTGGTTCAGCCTTCATTGGGTCCCACGTGCTCAACAGAAGACGACTATAACTTCTGCTGAAAGAGGGCAAAGAGAAGACAATAATGAAAGCTTTCTTGCTGACATAGTCTTGTACCACCATATGCACAAAGTGCATCTTAACAGAACTTTTCAGCTATTTCTTATCTATTTTCTTTACACATTCCGCTTTAGGTAATTTTTCACCATATTATATAAGCATCTTAATTTCTTTCCTGTGTAGGTAAGGTTGTTTTATGTCATAAAAAAGATGAAAAAATCTGGCTTTAAGATCAGTTACTTTTCTATAAAAAGGCCTAATTTTAACACTTAAAAATGTGTTTTCTATCACTGATAAGATGAAATGGAATTCAGTGCTCTGCTGATAAAATCATCATACAAATACTGCTGCAATGGAATTTAAAGTATGTTATAGCTTTCCAAGGTAGCCTTTTTGGGCAACCTTATATTACAAAGGTAGGCATTATAATATATTACAAAGATAAGCATTATAATATAGTTACTAGATGTACAACATTAAGCCTGATCCGTATTTTTAGCAGTAATGTATTCTGTTGCTTTTTTTGTATTTTGTGTGATAAGAATAGACTTAATTATTAAGAACAGATTTAATATATTTATAGTATATTAAATGCAAATAACGTTCAGTATTGTGCAAGAGTGTTGCAGTCCAGCAGAAACAGAGGAGATGGGACAGGCAGAGAAGCTTAGTGAAATTTGACATGTCAGGCTTTTAATATTTGGATTGGTTCACTCCTTGAATTTTAGCAGTTTGTATTAGAATAGTATTAGAATGAGCAGTGGCATGCTGAATCAGGACTTAGAGAAATTTTCCATGCTTGCAGGCTGGGAAATGCAGCTACATAAATACCTTTAATAATTTTTGTAATACAGCAGCATTGTCAATAATTAATTTTATTAGAAATTTTGACTTAGTAATAACATCTTAAGAACATTAGAAAAAAGGGGGGGGAGAGAGAAAAAACATTTGTGGGGGAAAAAAACAAAAAAAACCCCCACCCCTGAACCTCAGTAAATAAATTAGTTGTTTATTATGGGTCATTTAACTTCTCAGTGGTCAGGAAAACATCCACGTTACCTTTTGAAAAGAACATTCCCATCCTTTTCTAAGTTGCTTTGAATTGCTCCTGGCAAATATCAGAACTTCACAAAATCTGTTTCGCAGATGTGGAATCCAACATTTAAAAAGTTAAATTTAAACTTGTGTATGTGGAGCCTTTTTCATGGAAGTTTTCTTTGAAAGGAAATTGATGAAAAGGAAATTTAAAATATTTATGTGGCTGTGTGTATCATTCAGTATTATTAAAATTTGACATGATGAAAGAACATTATATGTTGCAGGGATAGTTTAAAAAAAAATCCCTATACATTGTTTTTACTAAAGAACAAACTTTCATTAAACATAGTTTGTTTTCAGGTGGAAAAAAGACTCATTTGGGAAGTGTTTTCCTTTTGTTTTCAGTGGAGTTCAAAAATACCTTGGTTATACCTGTCAACAGATAAATATTAGTATTATACTTCTGCTAAATTACACAACATAGAGCATAAAACAGTGTTATTCTTTCATCCCACACTTATTTAGGCCTAGGGAGATACTCTTAGTAAGAGGCTTTTTTGACGAAAATGAGTCTCCTGGAACTGATCTGATTGATGCGGGGGGGTGTGTGTGTAAAATATTTTATTCGTTTCAACACAAACAACATTAGATTGGACCCAGAGTAGGTTAGGAAGTAAAAATGGGACTTCTGTAATGCAATCTGTTATTTTTTCGTTATGTCTGAGGAGGAGGAAGAATCATTAAATGGTACAAAATACTCTGTAAAAAACCAGAGGCATAATTCCAAATTGTGCTCTCTGAGTTGACTGTGATATGGTATGGTGACTGAGGGTCAGTAGCAGAAGGGGAGAGAAAATACAGAAGTAGCATTAGTTAGTATTTGTTTGCCATATTGCCAGTTTAAAGACACATTCCTGAAGGTAAATTATTTGGGTTTCTGTGCTTCCTTTCTTGTTTATCCCTTTCCTTCTGGATAGAATGGGAGGAGTTAAACAGTAAAAAGTATTAGGTGTTGTGAGGGAAAGGGACTGGAGAAAGGCTTCAAGTAAGTTTCAAGTGTAAACAGTAGACAGGGGACAAGGATCAAAGTGCCTGCTGAAAGAAGAGACAGGATGCTCAGATAGTTATTGACGGAGCATGGAGGGTAAAAGGGGAATGTCAGAACAAATAAGTCTATGTCATACTCAGACTGTGTGATTAGGGCCTTAGAATGGGGTAGTGAAAGTATCTCTCTCAGGTCCTTCAGCGATCCCTATGTTTCTAGTCCATCACTGGCCTGAAGAAAAATATAAAACGTATATAGTTTATAGATGACTCCTAATGTTTTGGTTGGTGGTGATTCAGTCAGAAACCGTGGGCTGATTGATTCATGTGGTAAGCTGAAATTTTGTCCATGGTATTATGAGATGTGTTTGCAATACAATGTCCATTTTTTAATAAAAAATGGAAATGTTTCAATAAAGAATAAAAATATTTAAAAGATCTGACGTGAAAGAAGAGATGAAAGAGCTCAGTCTTAGCTCGAGGTAAGAGCTCTCTGGGAATGGTTGATCAATTTGTAAGTAATATACAGATGATTTCTTATAAAATATTTATTTTATTTTAGTAGAAAAGTTTTACAGTTAGATCCAATAGCAGCAAGGCAACAGTAAACACACATTCAGTGTGGGGACATTAAGAAAACATGGAGGGGACATTAAACACATACTATGTGGGCATTTTTAACAGGGCATGTAACTCATGTGAGGGAGTGTGGCCAGCTGTCTGCAGCAGAAGCAGCAGCTCAGGAAATTTGGATTTTTCATCTGACTTGCTGATACTACAGTTGATTTAGGGCTCACTTTTTTTTTTATCTGTGTTATTAGAGATAGAACTATACAAGTGTTACTTCTTTCTTTACAGTTGAAAGGTAAATTGAATAATAAGGTTTGAATATGCTCTATAGTGTTGTGAAGTGACTGAGGTTTTGACAGGACATGGAGCCCTAAAAAGAGGAGACTGAAGCCTTTAAAGTCTTTCTGTGCCAGCAGAAATGAAGAATTAGGGTGGTGAAAGATTCTGAGATTATTTTTGGAATTGCAGCTGAGATGTGTGTGAGGCATCTTAGATAAAAAGGCAAATAGGGGGAGGCAGGCTTTAAACTTCCCTGCACATAACCATGTTATTAGAGTATACCATCTGAGAAGTGGGTATGCCAAGGCAGTCTTGGGAAACTTGCACTATAAGAGAGGAAGTAGCTTTCCAGCAGGAGATGGTCATCACAAGAGGAGGAAGAGAAGCTGGAGGTACAGGATATTCAAATGAGATTCTGGAAGGATTGAGTATTATAAGGGAAAGGGACTGGAATAAGACTCAAGTTTTGAATAAATATCAGGATGGGAGAAAGTGTCAGTGTGCCTGTTGAAAGGTAGGAGACTGAGATGGTTATTGACAACACATGGAGAGGAAAAGGGGAATCTCAGAATCACATAATGGTTGAGGATGGAAGTCACCTCTGAAGATCCTCTAATCCAACCATCCTGTTCAAAGAAGGATCACCTAGGCACCTAGCACGTGGCCGTGTCCAGACAGGTTTTGAGTAACTCCAAGAAAGGCAACTCCATAACCTTGCTGGGTAACCTGTTCCATGTAGCAGCATGGATTTGTTTAAGTGACCCTAGAAAATGCATCATAATCTAATGTTTCATTTAAAATGAAAAAACAAAACAAGACAAAACCAACAATCAGAACACTTGAATGTCTTATGCTACAGCTCCGAATAGAGCAATGAAGTGGCGCCTTACAGATAGGAGATTTGAAGACTTCTAAAAATAAGACTAATCCTGACTTTATTATGGACAATTGGAGATTCATTCTACTTCAGTTACTGATTTCTCATTACTGTCATTAAATGTGTGATTAAATATAACTTCTGTGAGCTATTTCCAGCTCATTTTCTTGTCTGTTTTATCCTAGAATTATATATATGTCAGCTCTGTAGCCTGTCTGGTCTTGTAGCTCTGATGGAAGTTCCTAATGCTATGTTGTGCTGTCTTGTCTTGTTCTGGAGAAATGGCAGCCTTTGTTAAAGTGGTGTTTGCTTTGCTAGAGACCAGTGAACTACGTGCGGTTGGATCACAGGCAATGTTTGTATAGTCTAAACAAATGAGGTTGTCTTGAGAACTTAGTGATTTTTTTTTTTTTTCTTTCTAAACTAATGATCTTCCTTCCTTTGCCAAATCCTGAAACTCTTCTCTGCTTTAGATGCCAGAAGAGTTTTGAATTTTTATCTGGAAATAACTCAACATATTAAATGGACAGAAAACATTTGTATCTAAGACAGTTTAAAGAGTCCACCTGTATCTGTGTTTTAGTTCTTTTACATTTGGATGTTTTTGTGTATCTAAGAAACATTGAAGATCCAGGCAGATACTCTTTTTCCATTAAAAAGAAAAAGGTTGTATTTATTTTGCTAATAATCGGGGAAAAACTTAACTTGAAAAAACAATATTACATAAATGAGTCTTTGTAAAGTATTTGAAGAACACTTTTACAACAGAACTCTCAGACCTTCAGGATTAGTGGAAGAGAACTACAATAATATTAAAATTAATTGTTCAAAATGCCTTTTTAAAATAAAAAAATTCTGAAGAATAACCAGCCAGTCTGCAATACTGCCAGTTAAAAGCAGGTTTGTCAGTTGTTGTCATGTCAGAACAATTAAGACAATCTGTTTAGTTAATGAATTTGTATAAGCATTCATGCCTGTTTCCTGAAGTCTTCATTCTTGTAAAGGACCGAATACTTTAATCTTCCTGATTTCCAGTGACAGTGGAGACTATGTAGTACCTGCATATTAACCTTTGGTTGTTTGTCCAGTTATAAATATTTGTATTTACACGAGAGTTTGGGAAGAACTGATTGTTTTACTTTTTTTTTTAACCTTCACATCCATGTTAGTGAATATGATGTTTCTTACTTGGAAAGTTGTCACATTAGTTTCATGACTGCCATACCATATCTTAAATGCTGTTTTGCCATTACAACTTTATTTGAACAATATTATATGCCATTTATGCTGAAAATGGTGTTTGATTATATCATAAGAAAAATTATTTCATATGTATTAACTTTATCTAAAACAACTCTTTATTTAAACCTTTTTCCAGAACTGTGAGGACATGGGATGTTAACAATGAAAAAAAGCACAAAAGCGTATTTAAACCACGATCAGTTCAAGGTAAACGGGTGATTCCTACAACTTGCACATACAGCAGAGATGGTAAACTTATCGCAGCTGGCTGTCAAGATGGCTCCATCCAGATCTGGGATAGGAATATGAGTGTAAGTCAAGTATTTGGTAACAATATATGCTTCTAATATATCAAGTGCTGAATGTTGAAGCTGATGAAATAAATTTTGGTACTTTTATACTTACATTTTACCACCCCACCCCCCCCATCCCCACCCCACCCCTAAATAACTCATAGGCAAAATTTAATATTTCTTCTGCCTCTCTACAACTGATCATTCAGTGTGCTGCTACTCAGTTCAAAACACTGAGGAAACTCTTGGCAGTCTGTTTTTAAAAAAAAGAAAAAACAGTTGGCCACATACCTATATTTAGAAAATTATTCATTTGAGATGCGATGCTTGTGAAAAAAGCTGTAATTTCTTGTTGGTTCTTATGTAATTAAAATGTATACTTCCATATTTTATTTGAGATACTGAATGCATTAAGCAGTAACTCATAAAATTTCATACTGAAATCCGTTATTCATCAAGATAATAGGCAGAGGAGAGTAGAATCCAAGTGGGTGAGGATGATAAAGGCTGCACATTAAATGCCAAATGTTGTTACATTGTCCAAAGTGTAAAAATTAACACTGAGGCAAATCTGAACAATTTGTGTAAGTGCAGTGTGGTCAGAAAGAGTCAGAATGGGAACGATTTCAAATTCTTTAAAATTACAAAATATGTTCTGTAATTTCTTCTGTTCATATTGAACTTAAAATTGAATTTCCTGTAGTTATGAGTCTAAGTGACAAAGAATATGTACAATTCTTGCTGCTGCTTTATAATTTGAGCTTAGAGCAATCGGTGCTCCCTGTTGCTTTGTCTAGTATAGTTTACAAACCAGTCCAGTTCCAAGAGTTTAATTTTGCAATATCAAGTGCAAATTCACCGGGCAAAGCTTTACTGCTTTTAAAATTAATCATCCTAATAATCATCCATATCTCCTTTATGCCCATCTTACCCAGAGAATTGATGCCCCGTCCCTTTCACTTCAATGCAGTAAGTACTTAAGGCATGCATAGGAGGAGAAAATGAGATTAGGGTCAAATTTTTGGAAGCCAAAGTAAGAATACAGAGGAAATGGGGGGGGGGGGGGGCCAGGATCCTTTGAATCAAACTGGCATCATAAATCTTTGAAAGCTGTACAATTCCAATAGGATGACTTTGGAGAAATAATACTGAACAAGTATTACTGAACAATAAAAGTTACATTAGTCTGTTCAACTTCATCTTTGAAAACATTTGATTTTTGAAAGGAAAACAGGCAATTTAGGAAACTTTTCATGAAGATTGAATAAAATTTGATTGCTGGAGGCAAGAGGAAATGTATAGGTGTAAAATGAAGAGAAAGCCTGTTGATCATATTCAAAGTACAGCCTGTATTTTGGGATTGTCATCTATTTTTATTTCTGTTTTAATATCCACTATAAACCCAGTAAAACTTTCTAATGGCATGAAGCTTGAGAATTCATCCTAAGTTTAAACTTGTTCTAACAGAATAATAAATTTTTCAGAGACTGGCTTTCATCACCTGTGTATGTTGTTTATTTTAACATATACACTATTGAAATATTAAGCTTTCTGGTGTAGTTTGAACAATAGTGCTCTTGGTAGTCTGCTTTTTCATGTGCTTTTCCTTTTGAACTTTTGTGTGTCTATAAGATGACATATTGCAATGCTGATTGAGTGCAGTTTAAGGTGATTATGAATAATTTAAAGATATATCCTGTGCATCTTGTGCAATTTCCAGCTGGTGACCCCTGTATAACAATGCAAGACTAAAGTGATTTGCTAGTGGAAATGAAGTTGGTAGTGTCCTTGGATTTGTATTTTTAAAACCTAAAGTATTTTTGTCTTTGCTTTTTGTTGATATCATTAAGAAATGTGCAAGATTTTTGTGTAAAGGAGCACTGTCAATTGTTTTTTTAGTGGCATTCTTATCTAAAACTGCTGGAACCCTCTGGAAATCTCTGTGTGTAGTTAAAATCAGGTGTTTCAAAAGGCATCTTGATGGAATAATTAAAAAAAGAAAAAGCCTTAATCTTACATTTGGGGGATGGGGGAGGGATAAGAAAAAAAATTAAAAAGGAACATGTGTTCAAAGTAGGATTTAGAAAGAGGAGGATGGGATTGACTCCTGCACTGGAATGATGAAAGCATTACTGGCCTGACAGGATGCAGAGATGCTTGCAAAGGCGAACAAGAAAATGTTAAGTCATGACAAAGTGGTGTGGTATTGGGAGTACAAACTGTAGGTGACACAGGAAAATAGGTAAAGCTGTGGAGAATCAAGAGGTGAGGGTTAACCTGCTTGAAGAATTATATAGTAGAAATAGTAACTTCTGATTTTTGAAGAAGAAATTTTTTAATTCCCATCCAGCAAATAACATTTGACTTTGTTGAAACAAGTGTAGAGCTGTAAGCACAGATTTTGCTGTACTACAGTACAGCTCTGTTTCAAGTCAAAATTAAGACAGCATTTGTGTTTAACTTGAGAAGGCTTTACTGAGTCTGTAACAAAAATCACTAGTGTTTGAAAGCAGAAAATAGTTGATATAATTTCTTACACTTGATCAGTTAGGAATGATTCTGGCATCATTATTTTAGACTATGGATTTGGCACATATGCAGCAGTAAGGAGGACAGATTCAGGAACGTGTTCAAAGTTAACTGTAACTTAGTTGACTGTACTGTCATGCCAGAGCTGATCCGATAAAGGCCTGTTTTGACTGTCTGAATTCATTTTTGCGTTTAAGCAAAAATATAAATGACATTTCAACCCTGCTGTTGAATGCTTATACCACTGTTCCTGCATATGATGGTAACAGCACAAACTAAATCCAGGAAGGTGTTCCTACCGGATATTGTAGCTCACACTACATACTACCCATAGTGCCTGTTATCCTGGTGTCTGTGAAGATCTTTAGACCCATTTATTTTTGTAGACCCATTTATTATTGTACACAAACACAGAGCCCACTTCAGAGAGAGGGAATTTTCTCTTTGCTTCAGTGAAAATGTAAAGCCCCTGCTTTCCCACAGGAGAAGGGTCATGAAAACAGCAGTACCAAAGGCAGAAGTGGGTACCCCGATAGAAAGGAAGGTCTGATAATGCCCTTTCCTAGAGCAAAAGGGGCACTCATTAGAGGCAGGCACACTGCTGCAGTGCTGGTAGGAAGCCACTCTTCCTCTGGGGGTTCACAAAGACCATACCACTTTACAAGGTGGCAGAAGCTCCTTGACAAAGCTCCCAGAAATCTTCCTTGCCTCTGTAGCCATAGCGTCTGACTGCTGGTTATAGGTTTATTATCCTCTGCTCCACACATGACTTGATAGCTTTACACCTGACTACAGGAATCCTACTGATGTGTCTATCAAAGGGCAAACAAATTAAAAATCAACCTGTTGTGTGGTGGCGTCCCCATCACCACTGTGGCATCACTTTTGTTTGCTGCTCAGTAGTGTAGAACTTGGTCCAGAATGATGTGATTAAACAATTATTTGAATACTTTTTTTTTTATTTAGAAAGAAACCAGATCTTTTCTATCCCATGTTTTATTGTTGTAAGTTAGGGTCATGAGTTAGTTGTTTTTTTCAAGCCACTTAGAGGCACCTCAGTATCTGCTTTTTTTAAAAATTTTGTTGTTGTGCCTAAGGAGTGGTGTGTGCAAAATGGTGTGTGATCATTCCCTTCTTTAGTTCTGACCAGTAATACACACCGTGAGTGTTTCATTCAGTTTTCTGCTTCCACTGTTTTGTTGGTCCAATTCCAAATCTCCCAGCTGTATGTAGTGAGAGTAAAAACACTTTTGGAACTTCTGGAGGAAGACTTTTTTTTGTCTTCATGACACTGACATTGGTAACTTGCTAACGCTGAACTTAGCCAAATGCATTCTGGCTCTGCCTCGCCTTTCTCCAAACTTCCTCAGCATGATCATGATCCATTATAATCACCTGCCTCAGAGGATTTTTTCATTTTGTCATAAATCTGTGTTATTTTCTCGTGTATGTTACTTTGTCAGTGCATGGTTTTTCTTTAAGGTTCATGTACATGTGCATTTACAGTGCACATTAGCAGAATGATCTGTCAGCTTGTTTGAAATATTATGAACACTGTCAACTTGGCTTAAAATAACAGCTTCAAAGGATGTAAAAAATAACTTTGTTCAAACTTCCAATGAATAGTGGAAACAATAGTGTGAAATAGTTAATCATAACACATTAGAACACTCTCAATTTAAATGTTCTGAGACGTGGAGAAGTGTCTGGCAAATATGGAGAGTTGGAGAGCGTTAGTGGTCAAAATAAGACAGGACCTTGAAAATTATTGATTCACAGGGCAGTACCATAAAACCACTAGATTTACCTGAAGTTTAAATAGGTTCAAATTCTTCATCTTGCCTGTGCTTGCTCATTCAGAGCTTTTTGCAAGACCAATAGTAATACATATTGCTGAACAAGCTCCACTTGTTCATATTTAGTATCAAGAATGAAGTGTGTCTTGCAATCAGTAAATCTCTGTGTGCCCAGTTTTCATGTGTAGGAGTGGGAGTATCTCATTCATAGAGATACGGAAAGACTGAAGTAGTTTTTGTAAAGACTAATAGTACACTTGGTGGGTAGGTTAAAAATATATTGTGAATTAAAATTGATACAAATCTCTTTAATGAACAAAAAAGCTCCCCTCATTTTTCACATTAAACAGGAAAGGATCGAGAAGTTTTTCATTGATTACAAATAGAATTTATTAGGGTGAGAAGGCTAAACTTCTTAGTTAGCCTTTCTTTAGTCTTTCAAACCACCTGATGAGGCTACTTGTTACGTGAATTTTCCCTCCAGCTTTTCCTGGGTGCATTCAGCTCAGGACTGCATAAACAACTTCTCTGCATATGGCAGCCTGAATCACGTTTCTCAGTTTCACACATCACATGCATTGCAGCTCTGATACAAAAATATTGATAAGGATGCTGGGGGAGGCAGGGTTTGTAAGGAGTGGTGATGTCTTTTAAATATCTTTAAGAAAACAGCTTGTACACCCAAAATCTTGTCTGGTTTTTTTCTAGCTATATTAAATTTGGTCTGTTTAGAAACCTTGAGTAATTTTTATAAGCTTTTAGCTATCTAATGGCTGCACTGTAAGTAGTAAAGAATTAGCTTTGACATATATCTGTAATAGGTTTATCTTTTTATGTAGTGTAAATCTGAACAGGAAAGATGCATGTTTTATGATTTTCAATACAATTTAATTCTCATTAAACACAAATTGATTCAGTGCTCAGGGAAAGATTTTATAGCTAGTGATTAACATCTATTTTTTTACTTTGTTGTTTCATAAAAGACCTCGTGGTATGTTTAACTCCATTCTTCAGCTATTTCCTGCTCAAAAGTGAGCATCTACTACAGTATTGCTGAACTACTGCTTTACTAGTGTTTTCTTTTTTTCCTGGTTTTAAAACCTTACTTTAATTTTAAATTGCTAGAATAATTCATGTATTTGATCAGTTTTAAATTACTTAGCTAAAGCTCAGAGTGATTTTACAGAACTTAAAATGCACAATAATAATGAAATCCAACACTATACTAATATACTGCCCATATGAATATCCCCAAAAGTGGTGATCAAGTGGTAATCCCAATAACCTGTTTTCCACACACCCTTAAGACACCCTATCCTCAAAATATAAGGGGAAGTGGGATGTCACAGTATGCACTAAAGTTAAGCAGATATAAGCTTTGTACATTTTAATTAGAAATACTCATGTTAAAAGTATTTTCCAAATAATTGCATGATTTATAGATGTAAGATAAATACATTCTATATTTAGTGATTGTTTGCTTTGAAAGGGTTTTTGTAAGCTTTAGTTTTGTGGTGTGCAGTATGAAGTTATAAGGTAGAGTTTTCAGAGATGAAAAGTTTTACAAGTATTGGAGCCATTTTGAACAAATATTGCACAACTAAGGACACGGATTTAGATAATGCAAAAGGCACATGGAGGACAGGGAGGTGATTCAAGACGGCCAGCATGGCTTCACCAAGGGCAAGTCCTGCCTGACCAACCTAGTGGCCTTCTATGATGGAGTGACTACATCAGTGGACGTGGGAAGGGCTACAGATATTGTCTATCTGGACCACTGTAAGGCCTTTGACATGGTCCCCCACAACATCCCTCTCTCTAAACTGGAGAGGTATGGATTTGATGGGTGGACTGTCCAGTGGGTGAGGAATTGGTTGGATGGTCACATCCAGAGGGTAATGGTCAACGGCTCAATGTCCAGATGGAGACTGGTGACGAGCGGCATCCCACAGGGGTCCGTATTGGGACCGGTACTGTTTAATATCTTCATCAGTGACATAGACAGTGGGATCGAGGGCACCCTCAGCAAGTTTGCAGATGACACCAAGCTGAGTGGTGCGGTCGACAGGCCAGAGGGACGGGATGCCATCCAGAGGGACCTGGACAAGCTGGAGAAGTGGGCCTGTGTGAACCTCATGAGGTTTAACAAGGCCAAGTGCAAGGTCCTGCACCTTGGTCGGGGCAACCCCCAGTATCAATATAGACTGGGGGATGAAGAGATTGAGAGCAGCCCTGCCGAGAAGGACTTGGGGGTACTGGTGGATGAAAAGCTGGACATGAGCCAACAATGTGCGCTCGCAGCCCAGAAGGCCAATTGTATCCTGGGCTGCATCCAAAGAAGGGTGGCCAGCAGGTCGAGGGAGGGGATTCTGCCCCTCTGCTCTGCTCTGGTGAGACCCCACCTGCAGTACTGCGTCCAGCTCTGGAGCCCTCAGCATAAGAAAGACACGGACCTGTTGGAGCGGGTCCAGAAGAGGGCCACGGAAATGATCAGGGGGATGGAACATGAAGAAAGGCTGAGGGAGTTGGGGTTGTTCAGCCGAGAGAAGAGAAGGCTTTGGGGAGACCTTCTTGCAGCCTATCAGCCCTTAAAGGGGGCTTAGAAAAAAGATGGGGACAGACTTATTAGCAGGGCCTGTTGTGACAGGACAAGGGGGAATGGCTTTAATCTAAAGGGGGGTAGATTTAAACTAGATATAAGGAAGATAATTTTTTATGCTGAGGGTGGTGAAACAGTGGCACAGGTTGCCCAGAGAGGTGGTGGATGCCCCATCCCTGGAAACATTCCAGGTCAGGTTGGACGGGGCTCTGAGCAACCTGATCTAGTTGAAGATGTCCCTGGTCATTGCAGGGGGGTTGGACTAGATGACCTTTAGAGGTCCCTTCCAACCCAAACTATTCTATGATTCTATGATTATACTGCAAATTAAAAGCTGTGGATGTGCAGTGTGTCCAGAGCACTGCTTTCCCTCTCTGAACCAGCCCTAATTGGAAGTCGCCAAATTCTGAATCCCTCAGGCACCCAGTTCAGCCTTCATGGAGATGTATAGATTCCAGAGAAGATAGGGAGTTCAGACATGTCTCTGATCTGAATTTCTTGTGAGTGATTCCAGGTGGCTATTTTAGGTGGCGGGGGGTTGGACTAGATGACCTTTAAAGGTCCCTTCTTACCCAAACTATTCTATGATTCTAAGAAGATCATGTAAGATACCCTTTTTTTTTTTTTTTTCCTTCCTAAATAGGCTGGCCCTTTTGTTTTGGAATGGGAATCCAAGTCCGGGTCTTATCTGGAAATTTTTCTGTAAACTTTATTGTGCTGTTCTTGATGGATTTTACAGCTGATGCTGCCATGACAGAGTAATGAAAACTTGTAGTAAGATCTGAGACTTGCTGTAAATATCTTCTCCATTAATTGGAGGGTCCTTTGAGGAGATTTATACCCATGTTTTGGGAAGATGATTGTTGGATCTTTGCACAGTTAAAGGATGCTTTTTGCATATGCTGACATGCAGAAGACATAGCTCCCAGTAATAAATTCTTGAAATGTATGTCTTATGTCTGTCTACTGGAAAGCTTTACTAGTGTGCATATGCCTTTTTAGATACAGTTTCTACCAGGCAAAGATCATAATGTGTCTTTGGCATCTGGTCTATCACAGCATTCCAGGATTATGCTCTTTTCACACCAGCTAGATTTTATTCATTGTTTCGGCCATGGAATATTCACTTGTCTATTTGGGTATTTTGTTTCGGTTTTGCTTATATAGAATTTAGGGTTTATAATATAGGTTTTATATAATTTATATAATTTATATAATATTTATATTTATTTATTATATATTTATATTATATATTTATTTATTATATATTTATTTATTTTATTTATATAATTTATATAATTTAGGGTTTTAATATAGGGTTTAGCATTAAAATTACTCCAGTGAAGTGTCAATATGTAATAGAAACAATTTACAATGACTATTCTTAAATTTGCTGAATATAACTACTACAGCTAAACAGGCAAATCTTCCAGTTCCCCCCAGCATGTAACATGCTTCATGCTTTGAAGAGGGTAGTCTGGCTACATCTGGAAATTTCTTGTGTAAATACAAGATGAAAGATATCCAAATATACTATATTCCCCTTTCAAACTTAAGGTAAGTTTTCCATATCCATAATATCCCACCCTTTCATTCCGTATGTATATGTGCCAGACCTCTACTCCAGAAACTGGAAATCACACACAAGCTTGCCAGCAGCAAATATTAACAGATTCATATATTATTCCTTTTTGTATACGTCTAGTTTAGCCAGTACATCACTATCTATACCCTGAAGCTAGCTGCAGTAAAGAATCTGACAATCATATGCTAAAATAAAATGTGCCCTGCTGTATTTCTAAGTGCATTTCTCTTATGTAATAAACAGTTTACAGTTAAGAACTATCTAAATGTTTGCACTATCTAATATAGTAATGAAAGGCAATTCTAAATCTTGAAGTCTGATGAACACCCCAATGAAAATAGCATAAAGGATTTTACTTTGGATTAATGTATGGTTAAAGGAAAAAGGCTTATCCCGCAAGGATTATATATCTTTCTTTGATTTACTATTTAGAAGAATAACAGTAAAGCTTACAGAAATAATTTAAAAATGACAATTTGAGAAGAAAAAAGTAGGCATTATAGCAACATGATTGGCTTTATTACTATTGTAGTGTTATTAATATTAATGTAACATGAATAATGTTACGGAAATAGATAAAATAATGAAAAATAATGAAACAAAAATAGAAGAGCCTTCTTGAGCTAGCTTTGTTATTTTAGAGAAAATCTTCCTTTTATGCAGAGGCAAAAAGTTAGAAGTACAGATGCTACATTTTGTTCTAACAAGAAATAAGCTCCAGAGTAGTCTGGCTTATCAGAAAAATAGCTTCTAGATACTGTAGTATATACACTGCTGAAGCAAGCTGAACAGTTCATTGATCTAGAGCCTGATAGGATTTGTAAATTATGAAAAGAATTTTGTGCTTGATGTGTGTATTAGGAAGCTAGTTTTGCATCCAAATGTTACTCGTTGTGGTTCATAGTATGTCACTATTTCTTGAAGCTAGTGAGGAGATGAACAGCAGGTTTATACTGTGAATTTCGTAAAAGCAATGAAAAGTATATTTCTGTACAACTCTTGGTCATTAAGTTTGTTTTATTAGAGAAGCCTAAAACTCCCATATTTTAAAATACTTGTGAAAGGAAAGCTGTTACAGCTTGATCAAGTGAATTTGTTTAAGAACAAAAAGGTAGGAAATAATGACTTCTGATCTGTGGAACATATTGAGTGAAGATTAGGTACTTTCTGTCTGCATATGCTTGCTCTGTCCCTTGGGTTAATTTATAGGCCTTTTGCACCCTTCCAGCTTCATATTTGGATGTATCTCTTGCAGGCATCGCTTTTTCTCATCAATTCATAACTTTCAGAAAGCTTTCTATTTTGGGGTATTCATAAAGAATAATGGGAAGTGAATTTTACAAAATAGTGTACTAAGAGCTAGCTGGGTTGGGGTTTTAGGCTTGGTTTTTTTAAATAAAGGAAATTAGAAGTAGGGTTTTTTTAATGAAATGGTCATTTCAGACAATACAAAATCTCAAAACTAAAATAATGCTTTGGAATTTTTAAACTTTTGAAATAGATTTTATATTTCCCTTTAAAATTCTTCTCATTACTATAGCAGAGTAAACTTTTCTTTTACTACTTATTTTTTCCTGCTCTCATTTTAAATATTACCAAATTTCTAACTTTTCCAGAGGTCTAATGTAGAAGATGGGTAACAAATTCTTCCCATTTAAGAGTTGTGGGATTTTGATGTATTCCTGTGTCACTGGCCACTATTAGAAAGTGGATACTGGCCTAGGAAACTGGTAGTTAAATGTTGTGCAGTGCTTGTGCGTAACCTTTTTCCTAACTGATTAATTTAGAAAAAATAAACTTACTAAAGAGAAACAGAAAAATATTTTAATTTTTTTTTTAAGTTCAATTGAATAAGGGAGTGATTTATTTTGAAATGTGCTCAATTTTATGACATTAAGAAATATACTCATTTTTAATACAGAAATATTCCCCATGAATCTGTTAGAAATTGAGAAGCTAAAAAAAGAAGATAAATTATAGTGAAGCATAGCTGTTGTATGTAACATTAGGTTACATACATTTGACTCAGAGGAAGTCTGATAAAGAACAAACTATTTCTACATAGAGAACAATTGTTTCATGGCTGCATCCATTTAAAGGTGCACTTCTGTGAGGATACAGTTTTAAATGTGCTTAAATAGTTGGTCATAATACACTACAGTCTGCCCTCCGTTTCTAAAGAACATCTCATAAGTCTAGTTAACTTTAATTTAAAAAGTTTGCATGGCATTTGTAGAAAATTCATGATAAGATTCTAAACCAAAGAAGTTATTTTTGTGTCCATGATGATCAATGAGAAGATAAACTGCTGAACTACACCATCTCTTGGCAGCAGGTACAGAACTAAACCAATCATATGAAATGAAAAGTATTTGTAATAACATCATATTTTTTGTAAGACAGCCTTCAGTGAGCAAGTTTCTTTCAACTCTGGGTATAAATCTCATAATTAAAACCTAATTGAATATACGTGAGGCTTTCTTTATGAATAAGTAAAACTTCTTCCAGTGCAAAATATTTTATAATAAAGTTTTTTTAATGATCTCCCTATTTCCTAAAGTTTGTTTTCAACAGATGTTAGTGCTAAACAGTTAGCAGAGAAGGTGGTGAAATAGGTGGAGCATTGTCCAGCTGTGTTTTATTTAATGTATGACTGCAGTGATACTACACAGACTGAAATCAGATACATCCGTGGAACAGCTGCCTTCCTCAAACCAAGTTCTAAATTTCTCATGAGATAGAGAACTAGATTTGGAGTTGGATATGACTACCTACATATTTCACACATTATGTGTAAATACATATACGGTGTGTCTAAGTATGCCTACAAACTTACAGTGATATTCTAGTTTAATAGGGTTTCTGAATGTGTATAATCATTCTAAGCTCTAGTAATTTAAACAAGGTACTCTTAAATAAGTGAAAATACGTAATTTTCATTCAGATTAAGCAGTGTGTAGTGTTTTTAAAAAATGCCTTTATGGTTACTATTTCACTTTTTACCATGTATATGTATCACTTCCAGGTTTGGCTTGTGACTGTTTTATGCTCAAATCAGTCACCTGTAATCAGTGCTAAAACTTAATTTATATTTAATTTTCAGTGAAATGCATTTTATTAAGTTTGGGATAGGATGGCCAAATTAGAAAGTACTGTTCTAGCTCACATACAAAGAGTGAAATATTCTGAAAAAATCCAATTCATTGTATAATCGTGGACCATGTGTTTTATGGACGCTAAGAGCTGCTGATGAATGTAGCTGCTATGATCAGCACATACCCTGGTAAGAGCATATAAATGGCACTGTATCTATCCTAGCTCACTAGCCTGTCTCATTGTCTTCACCAGTATGCAGGTCTGTGGTCTTGTTTGGAGAGCAGATTGAGCCCGACACCTGTAAGCAAACTTCATCTTGTTGAGATCACCAGAGTATAGTTCTGTGACCTTTATATAGAGGCTGTTTCACCAGGGCTTGCAAAAGCACAACTGGTACAGGTAGTATGTTCCTGCCCGGGTAACGGGAGGTCTGGCTTATATTCAAGACCACTTTCAAAAGCCTGTGATTTTTCAGAAGTAGGGACACCTCGTTTAGTCAAAAGAAAGCATTGCATTGCCAGCCATTGGCTTGTCACTTGTCACAAATTTGCAAATGCCTGCTTGATTTTGATATTTGATGTGTGAAAGTGTGGTGCCAAACTGGGTAGGAGTTGACGGGGGTGTAGGAACGTTTTCTATACTCCAGACAGGTCACTGATGTTTCTTGGCTAGTGTATTGAGGCAGGAGGGCAAGGCTGAGCTGCACTAATGTGTGCTGCTGTGTGTCTGCATGTATAAAACAAAATTCAGTTTTGATTGTTCTCCTTCCAAAACAAATGTGGTTACGTCAGAAAATGAATCCTTTGGTGTCAAGCTGGTATCAGGTTTATACCAACAAACAAAAGCAAGGCAGCATGCAAACTCAGTTGCTACTTGTCTCCTTTTTTTTGTCATTTTAAAATGATAGTTTACTATATGTCCATATGTGTTATGGAAAAGGGAGTGATGGTTTTATTGGTTTTGACTTCATTTTTCTTCATGTGAGAAAAACACAGATGTGCTTGACAATTAAGTGAATGATCTGTAATTGCTATTATTGGAAGATTATATATTGAAGTCGTTGGTAAAATACAGCTGTTAAAGAAGACAAAATGAGGCAACAGTGGACCCTAAAAGTGAAGAACCATTATCAAGGAAACAAAGAGGGAAAAGAAGTCAAAGTAATAATACTGGCAATGGATTATTGATTGGATTTATTACAGTGTGTTTTACAATATGTGACAGAAAGGAGGTGACACATTGTGATGCATATAACAACATTTTTCTTATGATGAATAGTTAAAAGAGGTTAGATCTTCCAGGAAAATTGAGGAAATACGGTATCCAGGTAAGAAAATCAGGAACAGCTTTCATCATGTTGAATGTAAGTTGCCAGTTAAACATTCACAAAATGATGTCAAGATGAACTAAGATGTTCAGCAGACGGACAGCGATGTGCCTTTCCGTGGAAGGTAGTTTAATGGCATGAAAATATAGGTAGTCATGGTTGTGAATAAGTTTTTTAAAAATACATTCTAGAGTGAGAAGTTCAGTGACCAAGGGGATTGAGTAATGGTGAATAGCCAGTGAAGCTGAGAGAAAGAGAATCTTGCAACAGAGGGAATGGTGAAGAAGGGAGCCAACATGTAGAAGGTGTACAGGAGGTGCTGGACCTCATGAAACAATGAAGAAGGGGAATAGAAAATAGGCACTTTTTTCGAAGGCTGATGAGAATGAGGATGGGGTCGCATTGTTAGATTTGTCAGGGATAAATCTGTTGAGTCTCAGGAAGGAATTTAAGTGGGATTGACAAAGAATGAGTATGGAGGAGAAGGCAGTATTGGATGAGAAGGCCAAAGTGTGAGAAAGAGTAATGGAGAGAGAAAGAAAGAAACATGGAGCTATTTGGTGAAAAGTGGATGATACAAATGAGGTTTCTGAGATATGACTTTCACAAACAGCAATTCATGTATCTCCCTATGCTCTGAAGATGCCACTACTGATGGAAAAGAAATACGGAGTTGTCAGGCATGAGTTTGAAATACTGTGCTGAAATGAAACTGGAAGGCTAGGATGAGAAAATGGAAGAAATCTTTTTGTTGTATGGAGAAGAATTTTAGGGATGCTAGTGCTGGAAGAGCATTGTAGTTAGGAGAGGTACTACAGAGTATCATAAAAAATGGAAATAGGAAAAGATAAGAAAAGAGGGTTTTGAAGCAATATTAATAGTAGAGGAGGAGGCTAATTGCAGAACGAAAAATTCTGTAATGATTCTGTACTCCTCAGAGACAAATTGGTATGCAGATACTGCAGCCCATTTGAGGGAGTCTTGGATATTGATTAGAACATTTTTACATTACCATAGCTTTAATAATCAGATTATTATTTATATGAAATGAGACAGATGGGATTAATTGATTCAAGGACATTAATTCCAAACAAAGGAATTCTATCATATTTAAACAGTAATCTGTTTTTAATATCTCTTAAAAAAGAAAACTAATTTTAAAAGCAATTCATATTTGAAATATATTCAGGAATCTCACTGTAGAACAGCAAGCCACATTTTTCTAAAAGATACGAGTTTTTTCTCTCTGCCTAATGCTTAGGTCCTTGATTGCTGCTCTGTAGGCTAGCTTGGAAACTTGATACAACAGGGTGTTGTGCAGTGTAGATGGATAAATATACAGTGTGTTTTAAAATGAAAACATTCATTTTCAAGTCATTTCAATATTGAGTGTCAGAAACCAAATCGAAGTATACCAGAGTCTCATCTTGCAGAAGCAGTGAAATCTTGGTTTTAAATTTAACTTATTTTACAAAGTATCTTTAATCATGAAAGATTTTAAGGGTTTTTTTGGGTTCAAGTTGATGCTACCACAAAACCTGAACTGCCACAGTTATTTAAGACGGTATGTTGTTTCTGAGCTAAATGCTGGATGAATTCAAATGCACTATTCAGTTGTAATTTGTTCTGTTTGAACAAAACCACATTTTGTCAAAAGAGCTTTCAACAACTGTATTTTGTACGCATGGAAACAGTGATTAACAGTAATATTTTACTTGTAAAACTGGTAAATTTGTTATCTGTAACTTTGGTTTTACAGATTCTGAAGCTAAGTGGGAATTTATTTCTTTTCACTGTGGAACACTGTGTTCAGTTAGTATAAACTACTTGCAGGAAACAATTTTTGAAAATTTTTTCCACTTCACTAATTTTTTGCTTACAAATGTGTAGGGTTTTTCATTTGTTTGCTTATTTAGCTAGTCAATTATATAAAATTATTGTGAGGAAAAAAAGTAACGTCAAAGAAGTAATCATGAAACTGAGATAAGAATATTGCTTGAAAAGAATATAAGGTTTGCTTGAGTTACCTTTATTTTTCTTTTCTTTATTTTCCCAACAAGCTTCTTACTTTACATTTTACTCATATGTAACTCGGGGGCCTAATCCTGAAGTCACTGAACTCATCAGGTAAAATTCCGAGTTAAAGGTAACTGAAATTGAGGGCATTTAGCAACTCTGCATCTTGCGGACTAATAGCAACATATCTTTGGTTATTAAAAAAATGCATATCCCCCACCATCCACAAGGTCCCAGCTGACCTGTAACAGAAGAAAAGGAGTTTCCTCTAACTTCTCATAAACAACTTTTCTCAACAACTTACTTTGCTGAATGATAATGTCATTTTTTGTTTTCTAGAGGCTTTTAAAAAAAATTTAAAATATGTATGGTCTTTGAAAATCAGTGTTAAGTATATTGAGCTAATAATCTCAGCCACCTTATGCAACATTATTTATAAACTACTGAGGCTCTGAGTTAAGAATGCTCAGTTTACCACTGAAATACTTCATGTGGCAAAATACCACTTACCCTTTTAACTGAGGCATTCTTCCTTCTTCGCCTTTCCACCCGAATAAATAAAACCAAATCCCTGTTTTAAAAAAATAGGTATTATTTTAATTAATAAGCAGAGAAAATACGGCATAATGGTTTGTCGTACATTTTTAACAGAAAAGTCAAATAATGTAGAAGAACTAATAGCTCACTATGTGTTACAAGAAGTTTAGTGAAAGTGACTGTTCATTTCTTAGAGAAATAGACCCATCTTGTTGGATCATGCATATTTTAGCTACTTTTTTTCAACAAGTAAATTTGTTATACAGCCACCTTTGATAACTCACTGCAAACTACACCTTTTTTGGCTCAAGTGTTACTGAACCAAAATATTAGCTTTATGTGAATTTCTGTATATTTTCAGTTATATTTCACTCTATTCACACTGTACCTCTATAAGATCACTAAAATGGGTCTTAAGCTTTGGGAGCACTGAAGACTGAAAGAATATGAGAAATTATATTGAATTATGATGAGAATAACTTTGTGGTAGTTGCATTTTAAAGGCATCTTTGTAGCTTCTTTATATTTTTTCTGTTTACATTTTTGCTTGTTTATTGCCAATAGGCAAAAGGCTACTTTAAATTGGTATGAAACATCCGGTGTTGCTGTAGGTGGGTTTGAAGCAATCTGTGGACTTTCAGTCCACAGATAGTGGACTGTATACCTTAGTATACAGACTGTATACTTAGTATACCTTTAGTATACCTTAACTAAATTTTTAATGGAATTTTTACAGAATAACATTGATCAGATTTGATTCTTTTCTGGAAGGCAAAGGAACCTTCAACAGCTGGGCAAGTCAAAGGGTGATTAATTTATTTTTGAAAGAGGCAAAAGGAGGATTGTGGGGTTTTTTTGTTGTTTACAGAAGCCATATTTATGATAGTAAAAAGGAGGAAAATCGTAAATTTGCTAGGATAGCATGGGATGGGTTAGATAAATTATAAAAAGATACAAAGGAACGTTTCTTTTACATCCTTGTATGTTTTTCTCATGCAGTGTAAAAAATCCCCAAAGGAAGCCAACTGAATAGTTTCCAAAAGCTATTTTTATTAGTAATACTTATTGTTTTTGTGGCCAAGATAGATTATTTTCTCAAATGAAAAGTTTGACAGTGCAGCCAAACATTCAGCTGGGATTTCATTTTCAAACCATTAGGCAAATATTTAGCAATGCTGTTAAGAAGCCATCTTTCTGAAATGGTTTCCTAAAATCTTTCTTGATGAATTAACTTAAGCAAAAAGAAACTGTTTCTGTGGTCAGCAGTATTCTTAGAAATTGAATACTTTAAGTGGTGAAGGAAGCATGGGCAGATAGGAAGGACTTTCTCATCACTCTACAGTGGTTCAGAGACATCTCTAAGGCAAGCCAGCCAGCTTGCTTCCTTGTTTTGTCTAAAACCACATACAGCCAAATGTATCGCGTGCCTTGCCTCATTGCCTTCTGTGTAAATGTTAGAGATTTTTTTCTTCAAAAGAAATCAACTTTTTGTATCAATTGCAATTAACAAAATGATAAATCATTTTTCACCTTGACTGGCTACACTGCTGTATGGCTTCTCTTCTAAGACTGCTGTTTTCCGTAACAGCCCAACATTTTCCAGCTAAGCATTTCACACTTTTGTTTTTATTTTCATTCGTAGTTCCGTGATATAATGCATGATTCACTGCAAGGGATTGAAGATTTTATAAGCTTTAAAAATAGTTGCAGAGCTATTATATTTTCTTTTTTTTTTTCTGGTTATGTAGGTTTTTCATCGCAATAAGTTGCTCAAGAAAAACTGCAGAACATTTAAAAAAAAAACAAAAACGAAAAAAAGTCAAGTCTCTTACCGTTCAGTAATTGCAAATAACTGGGAAAATTTCTCTGTGAAATACATGTGACAGATTACTGGAAGGGTATTGAACCACTGCTTGAGTGTGAGAGAGAAAGAAATCCCAAAGACTTGCCTCCCCTAGAATATCATCCCTCCACCCAGAAAAAGGCCTTAATTTCAACAAATGAGAATATAATGGACACGCAGGACAGTTAAATACAATTGCCAGTCAGATGTCCTGGTTATGGCAAATATGTTAAGTTACTGTATTCATAATTGGTTAATTAGGATTGAGAGAAAGGAAGGAGTGTTTCATATCTGCTAATGATACATGTAGATGTCACTGAGTTAGAAAATCGTGGAGAAGAGCAAATCAGGTAACAGTGTAGTCATGTAAACACTAAAACCTCAAATTTCACAAGTTAATCTTGTTTTGCATCAGTATGGTCATTACTGAAACAGCATCCACTTCTACATGACGGGAAGTGGTATTGAAGAGCTGTCACATAAATTGAAAGCCCAGGGATCATGTTTACAGAGACTTAAAGAAAGCATCTGATATAGTCTGCAACTGCCTACTTGGGGAAAAAGTGGAGAAATTCCTGAATTCAGCTGGCCTTTGCAGACCTGATAATTTGTAAGTGGTATACTAAACCCAGAAAGTACAGTTACGTTTCTTTTCTGGATTGTAATTGAGAGTAAAGGAAATATGCTTCCTTCAGTAGAGAAGACCAAAGGGGGGGGATGGGGAAATAGCCATTTGGAGAGTGTAACTTGTGCCCTGGGAACCTGTCTGTCTTGTCAGCTGTGATCACAGCTCTGAGATTGCTGGCTGTCTCTGATGGGATCACTTTCAGCAAAGACCCGGACAGCTTTGCTCAGTTGTGACTAAAAAGACTTCTGGTTTGTTTGTTTGTTTTCCTCTTGCAGCTTTATAGCTCATGCCTTTGTTGCCTTGAGAATGGCCTATGATAATATGTTACCTTGGAAGGCTTTTACATTTATTAAAAATTATCATTTTTGCAGTTGGATATTGTCAGTGTCAACTAATTTATTTTGCTGAAAGTATCTTAGTTGGGTGAACTCACCCATTTAAGTCTCAAACAGCCATATGTGGTTTGGGACTTGCCTGTCTGGCATCTCTGCCCAGCTAGTCCTGCCCTTCTGCCTCATGTTTGAAACCAGCATAAATCCTGATTTCCAGCTCTCTCAAGGAGTGTTGGAAACCGTCCTTGATGTGAACAGCCGGTAAGCGAGCACGGGAGGCATCTCTAGAGATGAGCTTCTCTGTTCAGAATACATCTTCCTTGTGCTGGAGCAAACTGGAGTAGATTGCACATTGCTAGTGGCACGCTCCATATTGGATAGAGTTCCTTTTGCTGTAGACACGATTGTGGTTGATTGCACATTGCTAGTGGCACACTCCATATTGGATAGAGTTTCTTTTGCTGTAGACATGATTGTGGTTGCATGGTTGACTATGTTCACACTAATAAATGAGTAAAATTTTGTTATGCATCTTTAATACAGGAAAAGTTTGATATAGCAATCTTTGTAGATCTCACTTTCCCCAAGGCCTTCCTTAATTTACTGCCTCTGCTTTTATAAAAATCTTGAAGATGTTAGGAACAAGAAGGAAGAAGAATGTCTTGGCTGGAACATCTGTTATTTTGTTAAAAGAAAAAAGGTGGGTGGGGAAGCATTATAATCTTGGGAAAGTGTCGGCTTACTGTGAAATATTGTGTCCTAGAAACAATGTGGAAAGTTCAAAACTTTCATTATTTAAGCGTATTGTTGTTTTTCTCATGGACGTGGCTTGGATTTCTGAGGTGAACAAGCTGACTAGGTCTATCTTCTGCTTTTCCTAGAACATGTTTTATTTAGGATTCTGGCAAAGGAGAGCAGTTGTGTGACACAGAACTCTTAACCATGCAGGTCTGTTGTAGGTCCTTCATTTGTGATTAACGCTTCATGTGGCCACTGTCGTCTTCACTTCCTATATTGGTCCTCTTCAATCCACCTAGATTTTTGTACAACAGATATTCATTACTGATGCTCCAGTCGTGTACCTTCCCCCACCCCGCCCCTTCCCAATCCTTTCTCTGGCTTCCTTTTATCTTCTGGGTCTCATCTTCTCTGAGAACTGCGGCGATGTTGCAAACCCTGACATTTATCTGTTATCCTAGGTTTTTTGATACATGCAACTGCGTCCTTTCGCACATGTGCTTCATATTTTCTGCCTGTCATTTCATGTTGCACACAAGTCCAGTCAGCTGTAATTGCTTAACAAAAATATATGTGCTAATACAAAGCTAGAAAGAAAGTGCTTATATTGCTGGAGTTATTTGCAAGAAAGCCTTCAAACAAGTTGCAGAAGATAGTGTGTTACTGCAGAGTTTGCTGAAATAACTACACCTTTAAAAAGTTTTAAGGACCGATGAACTTGTCAAATTTTGTGTGGCACATGACTATTACTCCATAATAGCAGGCACCTCTGCAACAAAAGGAGAGGGGTAATGAGGGAGAAATGTAGATATGCTTTGCCCTAATTATCTTTACATCTTTATCTAGTGTTTCAATGCTCTCTCCTTCCCTTCCTGAATCAAACTTTTGAATTGTGTACATTAGTTGTGTTGTTTCATTTTTTTTGCTAATGATTTGTTAGCAAGATTAGACATCTGTTAAAAATGTTAAGAGGCCAGAGGCCAAACACATTATTTTCTTTGAAAACTGCAATGAACATTTGCCAGTATATGTAAAAACTTGTTCAACCTTCTATCATTTTTAGAGCAACCTTCAATCATTTTAGAATATTTGATTTAGTATTACAATTCAGGGTTATATTCCTTTGCAGAATAATATATGGAAGGCAAGCTTGCAGAGCTCAAAGTTAGGAAATCAATCTCTTTACTGGTAAACTGAGCAAATTTATTTCTAAAGACAAACAGAATTGCTGATGCAGTCTTACTGTCCCTTTCAGACAAGTCTTGTTTTACATGAAATCCTAAGGCATTGAAGCTGCATAGGGTTGGACTAAATTTGTTCTGCTGTTTTCATTTTTGTGATTAAGGGGCAAATAATGTCTGAGTCTGGGATGTCTGTATGTTGCTATTTTTCTATGAGACAGTTGAAAAAGTGTAAGAACTAGTTGGAGTGTAAGTACTTCATTGAAGAAATTTTCATTGAGAAGGCTCCATAGTGGGTGACATATTTAAGGTGCGCTGTTTAATTCCTGAAAGATATAGTTAGGTTTGATTAATGGATTCATAAATTCATGATAAATAATATCAGTATCTTTGACCATAGAAAAATAACAAAACTCCTGAAACATTATGTGATTATCTATCATCCATTCATCCATCTATCTATCTATCTACATGTATATAGATGTTTGGGGGTTTTTACCAATAAAACATAAAAGAAAAGGCATTGGTTGGACCCCAAAATCTTTTTCCTTAATTTGTATCCAAAACAAAACAAAAGGAAGGCATTTCAGACTGAGGATGAAATGAAAAAAAAAATCAAACACCCTTGCATTCAGTTGGGCAGCAAAATGAAGAAAACTGTTATTTTAATACACGTAAGTCAGTGTGACATTGCCAGGGAGGGATGGGAGTGTTGAGTCGACAAGTGGTGTGGAACTCAAACAAAGATTTTCCATTTTATTTAAGATAGCTAAATACCATATTGTAATCTTTCTGTCATTTTTTTTAGGTGTGATTATTAACCGTTTATGATAATTTTGCAAGTGTCCGTGGTATTTCATAGACAGAAAATATATCATTTTAATTGCTTGTTAATGTTTAACAATTACAGAAAATTGGTTTTCTGATAGGCAATTCACAATTTATCCTTTATATACCCCACACTTGGAAAATTTTGTGTAATTGGATGCATAAAATATGTTTCTTAGTAGTTACAAACACCCCCACCAAAGACATACAGTTGTAAACTGCAGTCTGTTCATGGAGTTTCTCCAGGATATGCACAATTGGCTAGAAGTGACAGTAATTTCAAAACAAGTACTATGGCTAAATGTAGGCTATTACATTCTATCTCCAAATACTGTAAGAAGCATTTACTTGGTGTTTGAAATCCTTCTTTGTTTGTTGAAGGGAATGACTTACGTGACTCCTCAAAACTTGACTAAATCTGCACAACGAAATAAGATTGCAATCATTATTAATGTCATCACACAAAGATTCTCTAGCTTTTGGACCAAATTTAGAACAAATATTTGAAAGGGTAAACAACACGTTACTTTATTAGCTTGGGTCTTTTGCATATAAAATAGCCCATAAAAAGAGCCTTAGTAAGGTGCATAGTCAAAAATTAGATGATACAGTAACTGAGAATTCCTTTGCAAGCTTAATTCAGTCCATGCGTTTGCATTTCGTGATCACATCCTCCTTTTTTATTCTGTAGAACTGTGTCTCTTTTAATGTATAGATTGGATAGTAATCACTAAGCAGCTGCTCGGTATTTTGTCCTCTTACTGTTGAGGGTGTGACTCTAGATCTGACTTACTGCATGCTGTTCAAACCCTCCTCTGAAAATACATGCTTCTATGCATATTTTTCTGTTTTGCTCATCACTACAGTAAATAAAGGATTTTAAGGTCACTAATTTGTCGTCTTCCCCTCTGTATGAGGAAGGGCATGTTTTAATCCTTGTCTTACAGATGGGAAGCTGAGATACAGTTGCACAGGAAACCTTTAATTCTTGAATGCTTTATTTTACAACTGTATGAATTAGTTTTATATTAGGAAAAGAGGGCAAATGAGAAGTGTAATTTCCTAGGTGTTAAAAAAGGAGTCAACCCATCTCAAATACCTTTGTTTCTGTCTTTTCCCTTTTCTTCTATTTTCCCTTCCTGTGTATGAAAGGCATCTTGGTATCTTAGCTGAGACCTTTGTTTTTCGTTGGGAAGTAGGAAAGTTGATTTTACAGAAGTGCTAAAATGAATTTGAGGTTCCTCCTTTTTTAATAGCATTTTTAGGGATTTTACTAAATAGTGACTTAATAAATAAGAAATCACTTCTATACAAGAACAAAATGTTAACTTGAAAGTAATTTCTACTTTTCTCTAGGGATTATTGGTAAAATAGAAATAATTAAAAATAAACATACATCATTCCCAAACTTGAATTTTATTGCAGCTAAATGGAACACAAACCTCAGAATATTTGAGCTTTGTTCTATTATATAAGCCATGAATTTAGGCAGGGATTAAATTTGGCAAAAGTAAGTCCTTCTTTTAAGTCCTTTCCAAAGTATGTATGTTGTATTTTGGTATTTTTTGTAACTATACTCCTGCTTAGGGGAATGTTGAGAACTGTCTTAAAATGTATTTTTATCTTAACCAGGCATAACTACCTTTATTCAGTGCTAGTGGGAGTTTTCCAAGAGCACTGATGCTATGTAAATGTGGACTGTATAATTAAATCTATGAAAAAGTCAAATTTTGCATTCAAGCTTTTATTATGAAAGCCTATTCTGAAACATATATGACATTTTTAAAAGGCTGTAGAAATACTTATCTTCTGTACCTGCTAAAAATGCAGGGTTTTCTGTATAAATTTAGGAATAGCAGCAGAGTACACAAAATGCTATAAAGAAATGTTTGTCCTGCCTTGAAATAAGCAAACTTTGTAATGTTCTATTTGTTTGACAAACAGGTACACACAAAGTTCCACTGCAGGCAAGCCCATGCTCCAGGCACTGACACTTCATGCTTGACATTTTCCTATGACGGTACTGTCCTTGCCAGCCGGGGAGGTAGGTGATTGAAAGAACCTTTTGATGTGTTGAATGTAAGACAATTTTAACTTTACTAAGTTAAATGGTTCAGTAAACAACCATTTAAACTGTGTCATTGTTAAATGTAATTGTTTATGATGGAGGTAAGATAGTGAAATCAGATACTAGTGATTTAAACCTGAAGTGTTTCACAATTTACGGCTTTTATTTTGACACCATGCAATACTGTGTTCCTGAAAGTGCATTTTATAGCAGTTAAGGAATATATTAAGAGAACTTTGCTGTTTATATTACACAGTTCCTGATCTGTCTTCTTATTTAGCATTAATAATACACCAAAAGGAAATTATTAGCTTAATTAAAAATAAAACGAGACCAGTTTTGTTACTTAGTTCTTTCCAGGAACATAACTGTGTCTCAATAACAGTATCTCTGTTCTGGAGTTATTAATTCCTGAAGCAGCTTTCTTATGCAATGTCCTTTTCTGTTCTAATTGTAATTTCTATCTAATTTGTATTATAAACATCAAGAGGTGACAACTGGAAGTGAGTGGCCAAGATGTACTTGAATGACAAAAAAATTTGAAATGTCTACAGGACAGGAAAAAAATGCTTGTTTTCTAAACCTCAGATAAAAATTTTATAGAAAAACTTTTAGATAACAGAAAAAGTCTTGAGAAGGCAAAGATATATTTGAAGACTCATTCACTTCAGCGTTAGATGTATTGGATAGGATGGTGTCTGCCTAAGGCAGCTTTTGATACAGAGATTTGTCTACCCAGTGTTTTGCAGGCAGGTGCAAGCATACGATCTGAGCTGTCTGGATGGAAACCAGCTGTAACCAGAAGCTATGTGTATGCATTAGCATGGCCCCAAGGCCAAATAAACAGGCCTAGGGGAGAGGCAGTATGTGTTAATGTCGGCTAACATTGTGCCTAACATATGTACAGGACATCTGGTCAGTTTGGTACGTAGACAGAATGAGATTACATATACAAAATACCAGGATAGAGGTAGTCATAGACGGCAAAAGCACTGAAACAGGGGATGTGCTTCCAAGCCAAGGGCTGTAGTTTGCAATTGCTTTGAGTCCTCCCCCTCCTCCTGTCCCTGATGAGTAGAGTGGCACTGGTGGCTTTTACAGCGATATGCAGCTGCTGTTGGGTGCTGCCTCTCTGACTTCTTTGTATGTCTTGCCACATTTCTAAGATTCCAAACATTATGTTCCCCAGGTCACATCTTTCAGAGTAGGATTGTTGGCGGCCGGTCACGAGCTGTGTTCCCCAGGGCTCAGTTTTGGGGCCGGTCTTGTTTAATATCTTTATCAATGATCTGGATGAGGGGATTGAGTGCACCCTCAGTAAGTTTGCAGACGACACCAAGTTGGGTGGGAGTGTTGATCTGCTCGAGGGTAGGAAGGCTCTGCAGAGGGACCTGGACAGGCTGGATCGATGGGCCGAGGCCAACTGTATGAGGTTCAACAAGGCCAAGTGCTGGGTCCTGCACTTCGGTCACAACAACCCCATGCAGTGCTACAGGCTTGGGGAAGAGTGGCTGGAAAGCTGCCTGGCGGAAAAGGACCTGGGGGTGCTGGTCGACAGCCGGCTGAATGTGAGCCGGCAGTGTGCCCAGGCGGCCAAGAAGGCCAATGGCATCCTGGCCTGTATCAGAAATAGTGTGGCCAGCAGGAGTAGGGAAGTGATCGTGCCCCTCTACTCGGCACTGGTGAGGCCGCACCTCGAATACTGTGTTCAGTTTTGGGCCCCTCACTACAAGAAGGATGTTGAGGTGCTGGAGCATGTCCAGAGAAGGGCAATGAGGCTGGTGAAGGGTCTGGAGAACAAGTCTTATGAGGAGCGGCTGAGGGAACTGGGGTTGTTTAGCCTGGAGAAAAGGAGGCTCAGGGGAGACCTCATCACTCTCTACAACTACGTGAAAGGAGGTTGTAGCAAGGTGGGTGTCGGTCTCTTCTCCCAAGTAACTAGCAATAGGACGAGAGGAAATGGCCTGAAGTTGTGCCAGGGGAGGTTTAGATTGGACGTGAGGAAAAATTTCTTTACTGAAAGAGTGGTTAAACATTGGAAGAGGCTGCCCAGGGAAGTGGTTGAGTCCCCATCCCTGGAGGTATTTAAAAGACGTGTAGATGAGGCGCTTAGGGACATGGTTTAGTGGGCATGGTGGTGTTGGGTTGATGGTTGGACTCGATGATCTTGGAGGTCTCTTCCAACCTTATTGATTCTATGATTCTAAGATGATGGTAGTCTTGTCCTCAACAGCCCTAGGCTTACTGGGGCATGTTAATGGCACTTGGATTGTTTCTTAATTGCTGTTCAGGCTCCTGCATCCAGAGTTCTACTGCCACTGTACTCATCATGAATGACTCCTAAGTGGTTGAGGTAAAAACTTGCAACCTTGCTGGTCCTTACTGAACCAGACACTTACTATGTGAGAACCTTCTCCTGCTTGGAAAGTAGGTGAACCATCTGCCTTTCTGGTCTGGGCTAAGTGAAATACTGCATCTGTCTGCCAGTGGTGGTGTCCCTGAACAATTCGCACAGACATACTTTGTAAGATTTCAAGAGAAACCTCAGTGTGCTTTAAAATATTAACAGCAAACAAGGTTAATACTTATGTGAGGAATATTCACTAGTGCTGTCTTGAAACCTCCATTTATGTAAATTCTCTTATGTTTCACATTTATGAATGTAGATGACATAAATGACCTTTGCTTAGTTTTATTGCATGTGGCACTTTTGATTACCTGCTGTTCCTCATCTGTCTCCAGATTTTGTGTCGTATTAAACATACTTTCACTTACTTATGTTTTATTTACCACGTTCTGCTCTAAGCTATATAAAATGTTGATTGATTGTTTGCAGAATGTAAGACTGTACGGAAATTTGGCCCCTCAGTGTGGATAAAAGTGCTACCTTTGTCTAGTGTATTAAAAAAATAAGAGCTCTGTGTGCGCTATGCTAGAGAGTAAGGAGGATTCATACCTTATTTTGACTTGTTTGGTCAGTGTTTTAATATGAGTATTGCTTTGGATCTGTACCAACAAAAGCAGATGTGGATCCAGCATTCATAGATTAACACACCTGCCAAGTGCTGAGGATCAAAGAGAGGATAGTTGTTTGGGGAACGGGGACTTTCACTGAAAGCCTGATTGACTCTCCTGCATCTGATGTAGATTCTGTGTTGGATATGAGAGAGATGAGGCAGGGCTCAGCTGCAAGCACAACGGAAAATGAAAAGCTAAGGAGCTGCTTATGAGAGTTCCCAGTCTTACTCTTGTTGGGTATTAGGAGGTAACTTGACAGAAACTTAAGAAAGTGATATTTTTGCAGACTTGTAACCATGAAAGCAATTTTTTTCTGAATACAGTGAAGATAGTATTTGGGGAACGTTTTCTTTGTTTAGCAGTGAAGAGGTAAGCATTAGGACTGGACTTGGGGTCCTATTATAAAAATCTAAAAAAACCTTTTTTGTCTCCTGGTATGTACAGAATTTATGGAGTTAGTTTTCTCATAATATGAAGCAATGACTTAATTAATTCCGTGAATCTCATGATAGCTATTAGTTTGATGGTTCATTTATTTTCTGTGGTATGAACTGTGTGCAGACTCAGTGCCATCTTAATCAGTAAACTTATATAGAAAAATAAGTTCACCATAGTTAAACCCAAGAAAAAATATTCACATCTAAGCCTATCAAATAGCTTATGCAGATAAGTGGTTTCTTTTGAGCGCAAAATTTTTTGTTGTCTTTCCTTTTGATGTTTTTGTTTGTTTAAGTTTTAGCTGTATTTCTCTTCACAATGTTCTTGAGGAAAAGCAAAAAGTTTAATTTTTATGTTGGTTTAAAAAGTAGAAACACCTTGAGTACAGTTTCCTGTATACTCAAGGATTATGCAGCAGCACATATAGTGACTTTCTGTTTTGTGTAGAGTAATAATATATTGCACTTTATGGTAAATACAGACATTAGCATTTTAAAAATCAGATGGTTTTATGTCAAGTAATATTTCTCAGGAGCTGAACGCTGATGTTCATTTCAAACAATACCAAAAATGCATTCATTAGCTTTAATAGGTATAGTCAACTATTCGTAACACTTGGAGCTGAAATGGTTTTCTCAAAGTCTTCCAGTATAGCATCGTAGAACCATAGAATAGTTTGGGTTGGAAGGGACCTCTAAAGGTCATCTAGTCCAACCCCCCTGCCATGACCAGGGACATCTTCAACTAGATCAGGTTGCTCAGAGCCCCGTCCAACCTGACCTGGAATGTTTCCAGGGATGGGGCATCCACCACCTCTCTGGGCAACCTGGGCCAGTCTTTCACCACCCTCAGCGTAAAAAATTTCTTCCTTATATCTAGTTTAAACCTACCCCCCTTTAGTTTAAAGCCATTCCCCCTTGTCCTGTCACAACAGGCCCTGATAAAAAGTTTGCTGCCATCTTTTTTCTAAGCCCCCTTTAAGTGCTTATAGGCTGCAGTAAGGTCTCCCCAAAGCCTTCTCTTCTCTCGGCTGAACAACCCCAACTCCCTCAGCCTTTCTTCATGTTCCATCCCCCTGATCATTTTCGTGTCCCTCTTCTGGACCTGGTCCAACAGGTCCGTGTCTTTCTTATGCTGAAGGCTCCAGAGCTGGACGCAGTACTCCAGGTGGGGTCTCACCAGAGCAGAGTAGAGGGGAAGAATCCCTTCCCTCGACCTGCTGGCCACCCTTCTTTGGATGCAACCCAGGATACGATTGGCCTTCTGGGCTGCGAGCGCACATTGCTGGCTCATGTCCAGCTTTTCATCCACCAGTACCCCCAAGTCCTTCTCGGCAGGGCTGCTCTCAATCCCTTCATCCCCCAGCCTATATTGATACCGGTATCCTTCACTTCCATATGTTTAGAGAGGATGATGAACTTAAATATTTGGCCAGGCTGGTATGGGTGCAGGTGATGGTGAGAGCTCTTCCGAATGTAAGTGCAGAATCCCCAATTTGTGACTTCCCTCCCAGGGCCTTTGGCTTGGGGTGAGCGTGGTCCCAACCTGTGCACAGCGCCTCCGAAGGGCATTCTTTAGCTGTTGCAGCTCCTCTTGCAGAACCAATGCAGAAGCATATACCTTGTTCTGTAAAGTGCCTCTCTTCATGTATATAGTATAAGCCTTCACAGAAGGGCTCAGAGTTTATAAACATAATATATTCTGGTGCTCCCTCATGGTAAGCTTCGTTATGCTATGCCTTTCCTTGCTGTATTTTCTTTTTTGAATTCTCATTTCCTGTGTTTCTTTGCTTTCCCCAATGGTCTTTGTGAATTTCTGTCCTTGGGCTTTGCTTTCAACACAGGACTCTCCTTTTAAAATAGGAACTTCTTGAAGAGTGTTGCTGACTTTAGGCTTTTTGAGTTTCTGGCAGCACTTTTGCTTCTTTTGGGCCCGTTTGCATCCATGTACTTGTCTTCCTGGTCAGTATCTTCTGAAAAGGAAAAAAAAAAAATCAGATAATCTATCAGTGCATTGGCCTTATTTTGACTAAAAGCCATTTGCAAAATGCCTATCCTGGCTCAACCGAAGACTGTTTTTCTAGCCCCTAATCATTACCTCTTGATAAATCCAATACTCAATACTATTGGCGTAATGGTGTCTCACCTGATTGTTTCAGACTAAAGCCTGTTTATTGGTATCCTCCTTATTAAAATGACAAAGAATAGAGTTTGAAATGCTACTAAAAATGCTATAAAAGCTTTAAATAATCCTGCCAGGCTTTGGAGAAGTCTGCCATCAATAAAAATACTGAATGATCTGAGTGGGCTATTCTGAATGCTTCATACTGAACTGCACAACTTCTGTTTATATGTTTTTGTTTAAGGGTAACTATTTTTGTCCATGTATGAAGTAATTAAAAACGGATCAGTACTGCTACAGCTCTTGTAAAGAAGCCCCTTAAGCATCAATGGAAGGATGCTACTGGAAGAATTCTTTGGTGTTGTGGAAAGTTAATATGTCTGTTTTCTTAGTGACAGTGATTTCAACTCCAAATGCAGATTAGATTCAGGAACCAATATCATATTTGCAACACAGAAAATTTTAATTAGAAAAAGTGAATCTGGGCAAATTCTTAACGATGGTAAGAGTTTCATAGCATTGGCCAAGTCATTCCACTAGCATTTCTCCCTTTCCAAATACTTAATCATCTACTTCTGCACAGTGTAAGACAGTGTTGATTTGAAATCAACGATGACTTTTTGAGTAATTTTAGAGTCTTCTAATTTTTTAAATTAATTTTTTAAACCAGCAGATTACATTTTCTTGTTAGCAGAAGAGCTAAATGTCTGACTGCATCTCTCCTGCTAAAGCCTGGCAGGACTACAGCTTGAAGATCATGTCAAGGCTCATTCCACTGGGAACAGAACAGCCTTGGCTGCTAGCCTTAGATCTGTCCCTATCCGGGAGATTTGCAGAGTGGCCAAATGGTATCCTTTGCATACATTTATAAAGTGATGGTGCTTTAGATATAACATCTCGCTGATAAGTGTTTTTTTGTTGGGGGTGGGAGGGGAAAGGGAGGGTTCATATTACAAGACCAAATGCTTTGAAGTGCTTGGGATGGAGTCTACTGGGAAACAATAAGAAAACAGACATTCCCAAAATAGAGGCTCAACATTTTTCTTTCTTGTCATTTTTTAGCTTCCCAATGAACAGAAATATACTCTGCTCTAGACATCATTTATTTAAGTTGTCCACTTCTTAAAAATATTTTGTAGTAAGGAGTTATCCTAGTCTTTAATATAAACTTACATGATGTACGAGGCCACACATTACTGCTTTCGCTGTAAAGGGTACTGCTGGCCTTGATTTCTTTTGTTACAGCATGTTACTTTTTTTAACATTTTTATTTCCAAGGCCTCCTTTAAGCTCTTGATATCAAAGGCTGTGAATCCACAAAATACTTTTAGACAACAAAATTATTTCCCTGCAAGTTCTGTGCTTTGGAAGGAAGCAGTTCTGTGGATTACCAGTCACTTGCCTCCTTTTTCCTCCTAGGTCAGGAATATTTTGTAACTTTTTGTCTAAAATTAATCTCTGGATATTTTCAGAGAGAATTGTTGTTTGAAAGTTCTTCTTTTCACCCTTGAAAGCACTGAGGCACAGATGTCAAATGCAAGGAGATCTCTAGGTGCCCGAGTGAGGTGCTTCAAAGCTCAAATTCTGTAGCTTCTTTCATGTTGGGAATATGTATCCCAGAGGGATGATCAGCAGAGATGTAGATCTCTCTGAGAATAACTAACTAATCTCTTTTTTTTTTTCTTCCCTGTTCTCACTTTGTTAATATGTCATAACTTTTCGAAAAGGAATAAACAGCCTGACTTGCACTGGCCTACAGTCACACCATTTTTATCTCAAACAGACAAGAATTGCTATAAATGTCTTGCTGTAACCTCTATTTTGGCTTTTATGGCCAAAGGTGGTGTGGAGGGGTGTGAAAATGTTTTGTTATAGCAAGTGTGGGTTCACTTGCTTCCCTTCTCCCCCTTTCCCAAGGATTTCTGACTGATTCCAGGGCCTGTTCTCTGTACTGAGATTCCAGTTTGTTGTTCTTTGCCTGCTAAAGGGGGAAGACTTCATGTGCCTTCCATTTTTCCTGATCATTTTTTCAGGGCAGGTAGAAACCAGACACATAAAACTTGTTTAGTTTTTGATCTAGACCATCCATGGTAACATTTTAATTTGTTTTGATATGTTAAAAGTTAAGTTTACTCCTAGTAGCAAAGCACTAACGCTCACAAACACAAAATAAATGAGTGTTTGGGGAATCTGATTCCACTGTGGATAATGGTTTTTGGTAGGAGGGATTGCTATGATGAAGTTGAGCCACTGAGGAGAAGTTTCTGATCTACTGGAGTGCAGCAGGTGGAACTTCTCATCCTTACACTTTCATAGTCATTTAGGGACAAAAATCTTCCAAACCACCCCCATTTTGAATGCTTCTACCCTATCATTCTGTTCTTTTTGTGTCTGAATTAGAGGATGAAATTTTCTGCACATGTCTAAATTCTTGATTTAAATGCTTTATTGCTAACTTTTGTCTCTTTTGTTTCATAGGAGATGATACTTTAAAGATATGGGATATTAGACAATTTAAAAAGCCTCTTAATTCAGCGGAAAGACTGCCCAGCTTCTTTCCAATGTAAGTACTCTAATTTATTCCAGGTAGTAGAAATAGCAGTAGTTGTGCTAAACGGGAGGGAGTCTACCAGATTTCTCCTCCTCAGTTCTCACTAGGTCCAGAACTGTTCAGAAAGGACTGCACAGGGAGGACTGTGCAATGAGGATTCTTGGCTATTTTAGGACTTCAGGTTGCTTTAAAAGATCTCGTATTTTTTGTGATAATTCATAGCTAGCTTTCCTTGTTTTATGCCATTTTTCAGTCTCATATGTCTTATGTCTAATTAGATTAGCAACTTTTCAGGAGGAGGCCAGTTCATTGCCTTACGTTTGTGTAATGAGATACATAAGTAATCCTCATTCTTATTTGGTCTATGAGTAATAAAAAAAGAGCTGGATTGAAAAGTAGACATAACATGAAGGTGCATGGTATGAATTCAGGTTATGATGTTAGAAGTGCTGATGGCTTTGGTACTAAAATACTATATTGTACTGCATAGTGCTAAGTATTGTATTTAATATTTTTATTGGTATTACCTGCATTTCTATAGCTGTAGCACAGCCAAATCCAACTCTAAGGAGAAATTATACTTTTGAAATAAAATCTTAGAAAGGCAGGTCATGGACAGCTCAGTCTTGACGGCAATTTGTAGCATAGAGGAAAAGTAAACAGACAAACATTTTTGGCCACTGTATAAACACACTGCCTTGCATCATTGAAGAATGTATTGTCAGCAAAAACAGATTTCATGATTGACTTATTTTTTTACTTAATGATGATAACCAGATTTGAAAATACTTTTGTTTGTTTCTCATGTTGAAAAGTTTACAAGACTTTTGAGCAGAGGAGAATTTTGTTGGGAGGAGGATTTTTATTGGATCTGCCAGTTATGCGCATTCTGTGCACAGCTGTAATTGTGCATGTGAACTGTGTCTGTTAACTATAGTAATAGATGACAGCTGACAAAAGATTTTTTTTTAAGCTTTATCTTGAAAGGATTAACAAATAGAAAGGATTATTTTTAAGGAGTCCAATTTATATATAAGTTCCCTATACATTAATTATTGATTTGCCCAGTATGATGATTTGTTTTCTTCAACAGGACAGATTGTTGTTTCAGCCCAGATGATAAAATAGTCGTCACAGGCACCTCTGTTAAGAAAGGTGGTGGCAGTGGGAAGCTTTTTTTCTTTTATCGGGAGACATTCCAGAAGTTGTATGAGATCGAAGTTACAGATGCGGTATGTATTTTAGTTTTCTTTTGTCAACTATTCAAAATATGAATTAAATCATATTCGTATGCTTTTTTCCCGTTTTACAGGTAATGACCTACTAACAGTAGTGTAATTTTTCTACTCCATACTTAAGAGAGAGAGGTAAAGTGACCTAAATAGGTGCTATTCTCCTTTCAATTAAAAAAAATAAAATCTTGGGAGATGGTGTTCAAGCACTAGGAGATCCCTGCTTTAGTGTTACCATTGCATTTGTCAAGGATTTCTGTGAACCCTTCTAGATCTGTGAAGTGCAGCTTGAATCCTAAAATTCTTACATGTTTCTGCTCTTTACTCCACCAATTATCATGATGAAATGCCATATTGTGACAAAACTCCTACTTGTCCCTGAAACTAGACTTGTGGTTACTATAGAATGTATTTCAATGGACTCTAGCTTGTGTAAGTGCAACAATTTTGTGGCAAAAGGAAGGCATAATTAGGAATTCCTCCATCAAAAATACCATTCTCACCAGTAATAAAAAACTAAAATTGTGAATCTGTAATACAGGAGGGTCTGTGTACAGCTTGAACTGCCTACCTATTCCCTTGTACAGAAGGAAAAAGCTTTATAACATAGCTGAAGAAACGTCCTTTCACTCTTGTGGTGTACGCAAGTAAGCTTATAGATTATAACAAACAGGAGTGGGAGAAATTCAAACAGAATTGCCATTGCTTAAGTATGGCAATGTATGCTTAAGTCCCATTAGTTGTTGCAGTCTGTCAGATAGAAACTTTGTCGCTTTGTTTCAGGATATTGTTTTCTCCTTCTGCACTTTTCTTAACCCAGCACAGCAGTCTTTCCTGGCATAGCAGACCAAAACCCCTTGTGCTGGAGATCATTTATACAGAATTTGTATTAGTATTTACTTTTCTTTTTAAATCCCATTTTTCTCTTCTAATTCATACTAAAGCAAAATCTGCTTACAGATGTATTTGTTATATCCATCATTTCTGTGGCAGCAGTCTTGCAAATTAAAAATGCAGAATTTCGTGTCAAAGCAGAAAACGTGTTTTTTCTGGAGGGGAAAAAAACTCTGTTTTTATTTTAAACATATATTCTAAATACAGTTTTTATATGACATTGGAAATTTTATTTAGTACTAAAGAATTTCTCCAAAGATACCATAAATTGGATTTTAAATTTTTCTCCTATGGAACGTTCCAAACCTCAACTTATCTCATGAGGATTTCTAGTGGATTTTTATTTTCTAATACAAGTATTATAACCGAGTATTTATAACCTTTTTCTGAGACAAAACATGAATGCCTCAGTATCCCCTCTGAAACTTCATGACAGAGAAAAGGAAAACAACTACATAAGATAAAGTGCAAGACGTAGATTGTTGTAGGAGCTCTTCTGTCCTTGGGCACAGGAAAAAAATAGCTTACCAATTCCATTCACCATGAATTTGGACTCCGTAGAGCTAAGTGTCTGGATGTGGTCATGATGGCATCTCCATTTAGTGGTGATAAAGTCAGTAACAGTGTACAGAAACTTCACTTGAGCTTTAGGACTGCAAGAATGAGAAGCTTGTCAATGGTGGATCCTGTATCTCTGAAAGTAATTAAATAGTGAGAATTACTGCTCACCAACCTAACTGTTTTGCGTTCAAAGGAAATAAAATTTTCATTTGCTAACTTTGTCTCCCAGAAAAACGGTTCTTTAATTCTCTGAAATAGAGGGTCTGTTTACCTGCTGAGGTAGATGATGCTATAGGAGAGTCCAGAAAATACTGTTTTGCTATCAGTTTCTCTCAGAATTGAGAAGTAAATTTCTGTTCTTCTGCTTCAAAATGCAAAAGAGACATGGAGCCGAGAACCAACAGTAGGAAATTGTTGGAAAAACAAAATTAGGGGTCAGTAAGTGACTCCACTGGGGCCACTCACGTAGTAAAATTTTAAGTATGTGTACAAATCTCAGCAGGTTCATAATTTTATACTATAAATTTATATAGGTGCTGATATTTATATGGTACTTTTTTAAGACTGTAATAAATTACTTTTTTCTGTAGAGTTTTAGTGCTGCTGTTTTTCTTCATTTGTCATTATAAAATTTAAGACTGTCATTCTCCTGGTTTGGATATAATGGATCAAATGAAAATAATGGAAATACTAGGTGAAAAATTGAGACTTATAAATGCTGATCTTATGACATAATTTTCAGTGAGTCAGCACTAATAATACCTCTACAATCAGTCTGTCTAGCTTCCGGGTTCAATGCTACACATCTAAGAAAAACACAGTTAAGCATATCACCCTGAATCTAAAAGAAGAAAATTTACTATAAGTGATGATATAAAATAAAAGCAGTATATTTTTTCAAGATATTTCTATTGTTTGTATCTTTCGGCTTTTTCATTAGTGTTCTTTTCTCGTTCTTCTCAAATTGCAGTGTTTGATGAAATTAAATGCATAAAGGCATGCTAAAAACAAATGAATTTTCAAGAAGATGGCTTTTGTATTTTGTAAGCAGTACATGCTGTTTGTTGGAAAGATCACTGGCCTGTAAATTGGTGGATTAATATCTTGTGTGTAGTTTATCAAAGCATTTTTTCAGCAGTGCATTAATTACGTGCTTTCTATGGACTACTTTCCTGGTTTCCGTTTTTTCCTTATACTCTCTCAAAAATGCAGATAGCAGTTAGTGTAATTAAAGATAAACACATAATGTTGTCTAAGACTTCGGTTTTTCTTCTGTAACTAAGTATCATACTACTTTACTTTCTGTATGTTATCTAGTGCTTAAATATGTAATTTCAATGTTTCTGGTTTTGGTTTTTCTGGGCATTGCATAGATTAAGTTACTACGCCAATATGTGTAGTAAAAGCACAAATACAGCACTGTCTATCTCTGCAAAGAGCTTGATCTGCTCTCATTCCTCATGAAAATAATTTCAGTGATTTCAGTTGGATTTAGTCCAAATTGCTAAAGAAAAAAGGCATCATTAGTAGTTTATTTGAAGTATAAAATGAAAATAATAAGACTTTTTGAGGGCAATTGTATACCAGTTTAGTGGTAGAACGTATAAAATCAGAACAACAGAAAATGTACTGTGAAGAGAAAACATAAACTATTAATGTGTTTACTTTTTTAATTTCACAAGGTTTTTTTAAAGGAAATGCCGGCAAGCTTAGAAAATTGAAAAACACTAAAGAGCAGTAAACATTATCTTAAACCTCCTTGGTAAATAGCCAGTGCAATTGGCCTGTGAATGAACCTAGGGGGTAATGGGAAAATATTTAATGGGAATGTTTGACCAAAGCTCGCTCTGACATTCCTTTCCATCATACCACACAAACCTTTTTTCACCTTCTCTTTCAAGTTTTCATGGGAAAACCCATTACTGTTTCAGAGCTGCTGGAGTGAAACCTTGTGGTTTTACTAATGGACTAACAGTCTGATTAGTCTCTGCTGTTGTGGCTAGGTATAGAACATTAATTTGCTTTTCATTTCATATATTAGTCTGTGGCTAAACTAGTGACTATATTGTTGTGTCCACTATTGAATGCCATCACACCATGTAGGCACTGAGAATTCTGTAGAACTCAAGCTTCTTGGATAAATAACAATACTTTTTGAAGAAAAATTAAATAAATGTCAGAAGTGGTGCAGACCACAGGCTCCCGTCTCTGGCCAGTAGCAGTGTGCTGGCAGGAGGAGGTGTGAACAGGGCAAATACACAGTGACGCTTCTCTGGCTATCCTGTTCTGCCTCCGGTGATCTGTGACTTAGAGATATCTTGATGCAAGCATAGGAATTTTACAATTAATAGCACTCAGTGGATTTTTCTTCCAGGAGTTTATCACGGAGTGAAATTACCCATGTTGCAGGTTACAGGCAGGGTCATTTACTTACTGGAGATTAGATGAAAACTCAGGAGTGGGAGCTCCTGCATCTCCCACTCTCATAAGGAAGCTGATGCTCTGCATGCAGTACTTAAGCCTTACTCTGGCTCAGTGTGTACAGGTGTGATTGGAAATTATGAGGGCTTTGTACTGTGACCATAGTTATGTATGCTAAACTGTACAGAATTCCTCTATTTTTAACAAGAACTGAACTTTAAAAAGTCCTGTTATGCATGTACAGCTTTTTCATAGTTTTTCTGTTTCTTCTATCTTGACAGTAGTACCTGTGAATGGTTCTCTTGCTCTCACCTCAAATATCCACAAGAAAATATATTTATATTACACTTTCTCAATTTGAGCATTTGAGGCTTATTTTATGTGAAAGATTTATAATTGCATGCAGAATGTTTCTTCACTCCATTTAGATGGATGGAGGAGACTTAAACAGATGTCAGGAAATATAACTGCCAGATGAGGGGTACAAAGTGTATGCAAAGAAATGCGGAGTCCCATTTTCCTTCCCTTTCCTTTCCTCAGGTAGTATGAGAGGAAGGAAGACCTGTAGCTGCTTTGGGATGAGGTCTCATCTTTTGGGATGTCTGTAACTGCACTCTCATTCTGGAACGGAAGGGAGATTTCATTGTCAGATGCCAGTCAGGGAGGGTTTATTCCTAATTTTTGGTTTGGTTATGCAAGTATGAGATCTTCATGGGAACCAGTTATAAATACCTAGTGTATGGGAAACAGAGTTGGGTACGCAACTTTCCCCCATGTCAATTTAATTTAAAATAGCTGTGGATAGCCACTTGAATCACTCTCACATGTCTATCATTCATTTGGCTAGTTCAAAGAGATCACCCAGGAGTTATCCTTATTGCAGACAAGATTGATTTTGGCAGCAGTAGAGCAGTGATTTTCCCCATATGGAGAGAAGAAGTAGTACACCCCATTACTGCCAAGCAAGAGTGGGCACTGAAAAACAAACAAAAGAAGTTCTACAATTACAGAAATTGCTATTTTTAAATGAAAATGTAAGTAATAATTAAATTTAAAAATGAGCCAAGATGATGAGATTGTGTACATTATAAAATGAGGTGTGCAAGTATTTAAAATATCCCACAGGTTTTTGTAGATAAGCAACAGTCCAAAAACATAGATTTATGGTTGTTTTGGTAAACCTGTTTCTGTTAGGAGGATTCTTCATTATTTTCTTAGTTTCTCAAATGTAAGCAAAAGTTAAATTATTAAATACTTCTGAAAATACCTCTAAGGAATGTTTCAGGAGGGTATTCTGAGACAAGCTATAAATAAAGCTTATTTTTAGATTAAAGAGTGAAAAGGAGAGAAGGAATAAGGAATATGAAACTTCCAGCATCCTTTATGCACAGTTGATGTGGATTGCAGTATTTCTTTCCTTGACCTCAAATGATATCATTTACTATTTATAAGGTGCAGTAATGTAGTAAAGGGCTTTTCCACTGTGGCCCATTTCACTAAGATTTAAAGCTTTTGAATTTAAGAAAAATAAATTCTTTTAACTTCTGGAAGAGATCATCATGCTACTTCTGGGGTTTTTTTTAAAGCCATTTATTCTTTTTGAAAAGAAAATCCACATTTTCCACAATAAGGAAGTAAATACAATATTTAGGGTCCCATAAATTTTTGTGCTTATTAAAGTTAAAAAAAGAAAAATCTAGTATAAAAGGTGAATCACAGGAATGTGTTTTCTTTTATAGTGAGGTAACTTGTCAATTTTTATTCTCTGCTTTCATATATGTAAAGACAATGTGGTCCTTCCCTTTGTATATCCTGCAGCAGCATGTACTTTGTTTTAGGGGAGCTGTCACTAGAGGTTTGAGGTATGTGAGAGGAATAAACTGTCCAGGTTTCCTCACCATAATGGGAAGTGGGGGGTGTATGTGAAGGTTGTCTGCCTTAGTTTTGCGATATACTGTGATGAAAGTGTGGCTGTAATTTTAACAGAGCAGGTGCTTGAAAATGCCCTACCTTGCAATTATAAGGAAAACAGTTTACCACCTTGATTAAGTCACTTTTTCTATTCGTCAAAAAAGGAAAGTGTTGTTCAGTGGCTCAATTCACGTCTAAGACTAAATTTTATAGCTGTACCTTGAAAGGTAAGTGATACAGCATTGCTATCCATATGTTCCATATTGAGATCCTGCTTTAAATTATTGGCCTCTGAAAATGTTTTTAGGATATTTCTGGTTTCTACATAGAAAATAGTAAATTTTATCTGTTTCTGGTCCCTTTTCTATTGAACGTTTCCATACATTTTCTAAGTCATGTTTCACCAGGGAAAAACATTATTGTTGTTTTCTCTACTACTGTATTCTCATGAGTATTTTAAATCTAATGATAGCAGGTCACTGCATTCTAGATATTCCCTAACCTCCCACCTTATTTATTGTAGTTGGCTCTCTTCCTTGGAAGAGCTCCAGGGGAATCTCAAACCTGAAGATTTTTGCAATTGGGGTTTCAAGTAGATTTTTAATATAATATTAGTATATTTTCATTGTGTGAGCAGCCTTTTTTTTTTTTTTTGATCAGAGCATGCATAGTATCAACATATAAGTGTTAACCATCTTTTTGCTCAAAAGAAGAAACAAGGTGGAAGCAAACTGGTAACATTTGTTGTTCAGCTTCACAGACATTTGGAAATGACATAGTTCTAAATCTGTTATTTAATTTTTTTTTTTTAATTAAAAATACAGCAGTATGGTAAGAGTTACTCAGTCTGTTTTTTCCCCTCCCCTGATCAGTGGGTGCATCCAGGAGGCAGACCAGCCTTTCCTAGATACAGCAGCATGGCAAGCCAAGTCATTGGCTTTTGGATCACCACAGAAAAGAGATTATGGAGTGTGCAGTGGAATTAATGTTGTCTCTGAGCAGCATTATTTTTCTATGATTCTTAAGCCAGAACTTCTGTTGTTCTTGGAAGGGAGCAGACAGTTAGTGTAGCTGATGTTTCACGTAGATCTTCTGCAGAGAAATCAAGGTGACTGTAGGAGAAGGAAAGACCTATCTATATAAAAGCCTTTCCTTACTATGCTAACTTTATTGGTTGATTTTACTTTCCATTCTGCAGGTCAACCATCATAATTAATGATCCTTGATTATTATGTAGAAGTAGTGGTATTTCTGCAGGTGAGATTGCTATTCGCTTCAGGTTAGAATATTGAGTTTCTGATGCCCCCCCCTTAAATTCCGGTTGCATAGAATTGGAGAGAAAATAAATTGAGGAAAAATGTGCTCGTACATTTGGGGAAAATGTGCTGGTACATTTGCTTAAAACTCTCTTAGGCCTGTTTCTGAACTTTATAGAGGATGAGGGCATGAGAGGGAGGAAGTAAGTGTTTCCTTTTGAAGCTTTGAGATCTTGAAGACAGGCAGGAGTCACTCTGCTGCCTATAAGTTAGAATGCTTATGGGCCTTTCCTGCAGACCAGCATCATGAGATTTTTAGTATATTCTGAGGCATTTTCCTCTCTTTTAACAAGTAGTGTATGCATTCTTGCTGGGATGTATTTCATAAGCAGTTGCAGAGAATCTTTCAGTCCATGTAAACTGTGGGCCAGTTCAAACGTGTCCATGAAGATTTGTACGAAGACTAGATTTGTGTCCCCTGTACAGCAGTCTAAGTATCTGAAGTTTCTAAATGGTTCCACACCTTCTTTATAAAATGGAAAAGCTTGAGAGCCACTGCTTTACTATCTTTCCTAATTATAGAAGTTGTTTAAAAGCGTCAGTAGCCAAACAGGGATGGGGAACAACTGTTGAAAGATTTTGTGGTAGTGGGAAGCTGTCTTTAGCTGTTAGCATCCAAATATTTTAATGTTTTATTTAAAGATCTAGCAATCCTTTGAAATAAGTACAGTTTTTTTCTCAAATGACCTTGTAAATTTCCCTTCTCTTCTGGGAAGGTGTATCACTAAAGTCAGATGGACTTAACGTTGTGCAAGTTCCAGAACTATAGAAGATGAACCTGGAAGGCACCCTGAGATTTGATCCCTCACTCCAGCACAAGCTTGAAATTGGTTACCAGTCTCAAATATAAAGATAATGTGATGTAACTATAGGCTTAGGTAATGGGTAATGTTAATTTGAAAGGTAATCACTATTTCTTAAAAAAAAAAAAAAAAAAACAAAACCAACAACTAATAAGCAGTTAGGTTTCCTAAGTAGTATTGCTTAGTTATGTTTTAAGCTCCTACGTGTTTAAAAGATACTGCATTGCACAAGCAGTTCTTCACCATGAATATGTAGGGTTTTACCGTAGAAAAGACAGAAGAGATGTGCGAAATAAACTAGTTGCACTAGTTGCATATTTGCACTGATTTTGACAGACTGGCTTTTTTTTCCAGCAATGTTGGAATTTGTAAAAATTACAGTTAAGATAAATATTCAGTTCAGTCAGAAAAGCCCCATTTGGCCACTGCTGTGGTGACCTGGCCTTACAGAGTCCGTGACCACAATCAGAATGTCGTTTTACACGTTCACTATCTTCCCTGCTGACATGCCTCTTATCTGGCTGTCTGGACAGCCAAGCACAGCAAATACGAGCAGCGCTCTTCAAACAGAGCCCATCACATACCGTCATGGCCACTGAAGCAAAGCTTGCACATAGAAAAGAGAGAAGGTTTGTTTAAGTTTTTCTTTTCCTAACTGAAAATATTTTCCTAGAGCAGCAGCTCTTGCTGTCACTTTTTTTATTGTATAGCTTCCAAACAGATTCTGAAGGAATTATTTATTAGATTGTAGGTTAGGAAAGGGGTAAGCAATAAGGGTGAATATAGCCTGTGTTTGTTTCTGTTTTATCCTCACTCAGTTTTTACGCATCTCCAGAGCTAGACCTGATCTTTCAAGCTAAGGTTTTAAAGATTTGTTGGACAGTTTTAGGAGTTTATCTGCTGTATTCTTTCTGCACTAGGAGTATTTAATTTGGCTTCCAGGATCCTTTATCCTTGAACTGGAGAGTTTTATGTAAGTAGCACAACATGCTGTAGTATAGATCCTTGTTAGTTTTCTGTTTTTCTTATATAGTTATTTTGGCCATTGTAGGCTGCAGGGATTCACCTGACCAAATATAGATGTCTACAGCTGATCCAGTCACCCTAGGCTCCTTTTCTAATCAACAGAGAAAAATAAACACACCCGTCCGAAAATAGATATCTAAAATAGGTTAGATGAAGGCCACTGTAAAATGCTTATTTCACTCTGTTAACTATAAAGGAAGGAGAAAGTTTTTAGGCATTAAAGAGTAGACCTTTAAAGATTAGAGGTATAGACATCTTAAGTTTGGTGAGGTAAGTCCCACCTAAGTGAGGTAAGTCCCACCCACTTCCCTCCATTGGTGTTTATTCTCTCCTGCTAAAGCACTGGGACATTTTATCTCTTGTTCTCTGACCTTGCTAATAGCAAAGTAAGAGACAATGGGTTACTTTTGCACTCATTCCTGTTGATTTAAGGATTTATGACTGTAGACAATTTACAGGAGAAAAGCCTGCCACTCTATGAAAGGACTATTCTAGCTGAGAGTCAAGTCTACGCTCTCTTACTTGCACCTGATTTCCAAACATAACTGTCAAAACATCAGCAACTTCACCTTAGGATTACAGAACTTTTATTTAAATAAAACTTTTTTTTTTAAATCAGTGGAAACATCATGTGCAGGAAACATCAAAACGCCATGAATTCTTGCTTCAACAGTTAGAGATGTGTGAAAGCCTAGGATTAGCATGTTCCCTTTCCGTTTCCAGTATTTATCTGGAATTAGCAGTATTTTTTTCTAGTGGTAATTTGCAAGGAAATCACTTTTGCTTTTTCCAGTTTACAAGTGGGATGTTGGCTGCACACCAACCACAGAGATAGTATGAATATTAGGTGCATGTCAGCATCATTCAGTAGAGATTTCCACCCTCTCAGGGTAGTTTTCTGTAGGTGTGGAAGTAGATAGATGCATCTTCTCCATTTACCAGATTTATTTGTCTGTACTTTAGTTTAAACAGTTTTCGCTAATAGTCATGGGAGCAGACATTAGTTTAGTGAACTTAGCCTAAAAATCTGATAGCTGCAGGTAACAGAATAATCAATTCTGGCATTTTGGAGCAAATGTATAAGCAGGCTGAGAGTTGAGAACGATCAGAGAAGAGTGAAAGGCTGTACCTGAAGTGAAGAGAAAGAAAAATTGAAAAGATTTCTTCCAACAGTGCATAACTGGTATGGAAGCATGTTTTTCTTTCCTCTTCCCTGCATGGCAGGAGGAGCTTTACTAATGGACTTGAAAAAGCTGATACATTATCATGCATTATCTGAAAATACACTTCACATGAAATGTTCATTTTCGAAGACAAATGCATGGTATTTAACCTTAAAACTTAACTGTCTTTAGGGAGAAGGGGTTGTTTCCAGAGAAAACAATGCCTGATTGAGAAGAAGTAAGACCTCCTGAAGGAGGGAAAAGAAATTAAAACATCATTGTAAAATATGGCCCCTCTAATTTACTCTTCATTTTGCAGTAGCAAGGAAAGAATATAGCCCCATTGACCATTTATCCTTGGGGTATTCAGCCCCCTGAGCTTGAAGACAGGGACAGCAAGCAGGATAAACCCCCCATAATCCAAGAGGAAGCAGTCAATGACCTGCTATGCCACCTGGATGCTCACAAGTCTATGGGGCCGGATGGGATCCACCTGAGAGTGCTGAGGGAGCTGGTGGAGGAGCTCGCCAAGCCACTCTCCATCATTTATCAGCAGTCCTGGTTAATGGGGGAGGTCCTGGACGACTGGAGGCTTGCCAATGTGACGCCCATCTACAAGAAGGGCCAGAAGGAGGCTCTGGGGAACTACAGGCCTGTCAGCCTCAGTGCTGGGGAAGATTATGGAGTGGTTCCTCTTGAGGGCGCTCACAAGGCATGAGCGGGACAACCAGGGGATCAGGCCCAGCCAGCACGGATTCATGAAAGGCAGGTCCTGCTTGACCAACCTGATCTCCTTCTATGACCAGGTGACCCGCCTAGTGGATGAGGGAAAGGCTGTGGATGTGGTCTACCTGGACTTCAGCAAGGCCTTTGACACCGTCTCCCACAGCATTCTCCTCGAGAAGCTGGCGGCTCACGGCTTAGACAGGTGTACTCTGCGCTGGGTCAAAAACTGGCTGGACGGCCGGGCCCAGAGAGTTGTGGTGAATGGAGTTACATCCAGTTGGCGGCCGGTCACGAGCGGTGTTCCCCAGGGCTGAGTTTTGGGGCTGGTCTTGTTCAATATCTTGATCAATGATCTGGATGAGGGGATCGAGTGCACCCTCAGTAAGTTTGCAGACGACACCAAGTTGGGCGGGAGTGTTGATCTGCTGGAGGGTAGGAAGGCTCTGCAGAGGGACCTGGACAGGCTGGATCGATGGGCCGAGGCCAACTGTATGAGGTTCAACAAGGCCAAGTGCCGGGTCCTGCACTTCGGCCACAACAACCCCATGCAGCGCTACAGGCTTGGGGAAGAGTGGCTGGAAAGCTGCCCAGCAGAGAAGGACCTGGGGGTGCTGGTCGACAGCCGGCTGAACGTGAGCCGGCAGTGTGCCCAGGTGGCCAAGAACGCCAATGGCATCCTGGCCTGTATCAGAAATAGTGTGGCCAGCAGGAGTAGGGAAGTGATCGTGCCCCTCTACTTGGCACTGGTGAGGCCGCACCTCGACTACTGTGTTCAGTTTTGGGCCCCTCACTACAAGAAGGACGTTGAGGTGCTGGAGCGTGTCCAGAGAAGAGCAATGAAGCTGGTGAAGGGTCTGGAGAACAAGTCTTATGAGGAGCAGCTGAGGGAACTGGGGTTGTTTAGCCTGGAGAAAAGGAGGCTGAGGGGAGACCTTATCGCTCTCTACAACTACGTGAAAGGAGGTTGTAGCAAGGTGGGTGTCGGTCTCTTCTCCCAAGTAACTAGCGATAGGACAAGAGGAAATGGCCTGAAGTTGTGCCAGGGGAGGTTTAGATTGGATGTGAGGAAAAATTTCTTTACTGAAAGAGTGGTTAAACATTGGAAGAGGCTGCCCAGGGAAGTGGTGGAGTCCTCATCCCTGGAGGTATTTAAAAGACGTGTAGATGAGGCGCTTAGGGACATGGTTTAGTGGGCATGGTGGTGTTGGGTTGACAGTTGGACTCGATGATCTTGGAGGTCTCTTCCAACCTTATTGATTCTATGATTCTAAGCGCTGCAGAAGTGTATGGTGATTCCTATTTATGTCAAAAATATGAAAGTCCTTGGAATTTTTTGGAAAATGGTGAAACTTGGTATCATGCCAGTTTTGCAGCAAATTATGACCTCCATATTCCATTAGATCAGTATATACATACACACATACATGTCTGTTTAATAAAATTTTGCTAAGAACAAAAGATTGGCTGTTGTCTTGGGTTTTGTGTATATATATAAAGGTAGTTACATTTTGTTGGGTATCAGTCAAAGTTTCAACTGAAATGCAAAAAATAAGAAATCAAAGCTTTTGTACAGCTTCAGCTCACAGACATGTAAAATGTTATTATAGGAATACAAGAAGACAGCGATGGAGGGAAATCTTAATTTTCCCTAGCTCTCTTGCAGCAGAGTGAAAGATGATAGAGGTGAATAATACTTTCAAGAGACATTATATACGCTCTCCTTATTTTGTTACATAACGGGCAACCTTACATTTTGGTAGATTCAAAAGATATTAGTGAGATTAAGTGACTGTTCAGGCTCTGGAATGTGGCAGAAAAATATTTTAGGCATAAGAATGTTTATGTGCAGGCTATACATACTCTATAATATGTAGGAACTAGGAACGCTTGCTGTATTTGCTCAGGGTTTTTTCTTAATATGCTTTATCTATGTTTTCCATAGTGCATCCCCTCCGAAGCTTCTCAGAACTCCCGTAATGTCTGCCAGTCCCTGTCTGCCAGAATGTGAAACATCTCTAACCCTTCCTAGTCCCTCTTACTAGAATTTATTAACCTTTCCTCGCCTTCCTACCTCCAACCTGTACTGATGTCCCTGTGACTTCTCTTCCCATCCTAGATCCACTCTATCCATGATGTAAAACTGAATGTTTTTATCTGAAGTGTGGGCCAGGGAACTGAATTTTACCTTCGCTGCTGCGGTCTTGAACCATCTTTATAAGCAAAGATCCAGGAGAATTTTCAATCCTTGACATAAGTCTGTAGTTTTATGACCTTAAGCTTCATGGTTTCATCTTAGGGGTAAATTTTCCATTCCTATGCCATAAATCATTTTAATCTTTTCTTGCTGACCTTGTAAAATGCCCTCTCTGCATTGTTTACTCCTGTTGGGGTGTTACCCAAGCGCTCTGGACATTTTCAGTTGAGGTAATTAGCTCTTGCTTGCTGAGAAACCTCCTTCAGTTATTCTTTACTTTGCCTGTTAAACACAGGGTATATTTCTAGGCCAGAATAAATGTCCTATTCCGTGTTACAGAAACTTATGTTTGAGGCTTCAGTTCCTCATTTAGACACACTGCTGTTAAATCCTGTCAAAGCACTGTTACATGCATAGTACCAGCAAAGCCGTGTGTGTAGTTGCCTAGTGAGCTAACCCAGATGGAGAATAACCTAACAGAAAAATTTAATTGGTGTAGTTTACTGTTTACTTGCAGCAACAGCTCTGCTTATATGATACAAAGGGAAACACACAGGTGAGAACAGACTATTAGGGGTGAGACTATTTATGTGCGCCAGAACTGCACATGAGCTGGGACCCCATGTCTCAGAAGAAATGCAGGTGGAATAGCACACGAGGGAATAGTGGTATCATCACTTTTGCCTGCCACCTTTCTACGTACTTAGGAGTTTTATGGTTTAAGATTACCACATATTATTAAGCTTTTAAGTTATTATAGGTAAAACTTTCTAAAACTGGAGTTTATTTTAAAAGAATTGGGAGTCTGAAGTGAGTATAGTGCTTAGTTTAAAACTAAAGTAAAAATTATGTATTGTTCAGGTAATTCATATTTCCTATTTAAAACAATAGTATAGCAACTTCAGAAAAAGGTATGGCTAGTTTCAAGAACAATCAGTAATATGTTCTTATTTTATTAGGCAGTTCTTTAAGAAGATAAACATTTTCATCCAGATTGCAAAAACAGATGTCTTCAAAATTGTGTAGATAATTTTTTAATTGACTTTCAGTTTAAGTCAGTATTACAAGACAATCTGCTACCTGAAAAGAATTACAAAGGCCTACTATCAATAACACCCACTGAATCTCTTCTAACCTCTTTCACAGTCACAATGAAAAAGGTAAATTTGGACTGTTTCTCTTTCTGTTAACATTTATCATATTTTCCGTACCTGACTTCACAAAAATATTTTCACAATCTTTTTCCAGTATTTCCCAATGCAGGCTACTGTGTTTGTATATGCAATAGACATTGCCAAAGGCTTTTCAGATTGAATTAATTTGAAGAACTTAATGTTTTTGCAACAGCAAAAGTACCAAACAGGTTTTAAATCATTACTAGTGATTGTTTTTTTAAGTGCTGTATTTTCAGATCTTACGGTCACGAAGCTGGCCACGTCAGTTCCATGGATAAAATTATTTTCAGGATTTTTATGACAGGCTTCCAGGACTTCATGCTCCAAAGATATACTGTCCAAAACATCCAGCCATTACAGAAATCTTTTTTTCAAATATTGAAGATGTTTACGTGATGATACATTCTGCATTTTATCATTCTTATTTGTTATAATAAGACATTTTCCATTTGCAAAGCTGAGATATGACCTGGAATCTTTTGGATTTCAGAATCTACATAGATTTGTCTTGTTTCAGCTTTAGTTGTTATAAGAAACAGGTTAAATCCTTCTGTGTTAAATGTTTGAATCTAGAATTAGTTAACTGAAGTTTTTTGTTGTTGTTCTGGTGTTCGTATTTTCTGAGTCTTGAAGCTGTCATCCACAGGATTTCCTTACAACCAGTACTTATGGTTAGTCAAGTCTTTTGTGCTAGGTTTCCATAAAGCAATGTTATGCAATTTAATTCCCTGCTTTTTTCCTTCTCTTACCAAGCATGAAACCACCTTGGTAAGTGGTGTGAGAGCTTGCAGTTTGCTCTTAACTGCTGAGATTATTGCTTCCAGCCTGAGCTCCTGTCTCAGGGGCAATTAAAACTGAAGTACCATCTTGTTTGTATTGGGTTCCATTGCAGGGTATGACCTTAAAATGAGACGTTATTCTTAAAAAGTGATTGTGGAATGGCAAATCCCCTTTCTATCTCAGAGAAGCAGAAAGTGGCAGCAAGAAGCCCATGGGCATTTGCATCAGGCAAAAGAGCGTTGCCAGCAGGTTGAGGGAGGCCATTATTCCCCTCTACACAGCCCTGGTGAGACACATCTGTAGTGCTGGGTCCAGTTCTGAGCTCCCAGTACAAGAGAGAGATGAACATACTAGCATGAGTCCAGTGAAGGACTGCAAAGGTGATTAAAGGCTTGGAGTATCTGGCACAGAAGGAAAGGCTGAGAAAGCTAGGATCGCTTAGCCTGGAGAAGAGGAGGCTCATGGGGGATCTTATGTATAAATGCTTGAAGGGGGACAGGAGGGTGAAGCAAATAAAGCAAAGTTCAGTGGCGCCCAGTGACAGGACAAGAGGCAACAGGCACAAAAGCAATTACAGGGAATTCCACTTAAACATAAGAAAATGGTTTGGTTTGGGTTTTTTTTTGTGTTTTGTTTTTTTATGGTGCGTGTGGTCATACATTGAAACAGGTTGCCCAGAGAGGCTGTAGAGTCTCCATTCTTGGAAATATTCAAAACCAAACTGGACAATGTCCTGAGCTATCTGTAGTAGTTGACCATGCTTGGAGCAGGGCGGTTGAATTAGGTGATCTCCAGAGCTCTCTTCCAACCGCAACCATTCTGTAATTGCGTAAAGTTCAGTACCGGTAGGTGGGTACCTACCTATGTGCGTAGGTAGGCCAAGCCAGGAAAACTCTTCTTTTCCTGCTATTAACACACTTACTTGCCTGGAGAGCTGGGAGGTAGGACCTTCTTTGAGCTGGAATTTGATGTTTAGCATTTCCAGTGATAAAGATGTCTACCTCAGTTATTCTAAGTGTAAACAGTAGGAAGATTAGAGGCATCGAAGGATAAATGCTCTTTAAGAAATAATTATTTTTGTATGATAAAGATTCCCCTTTCCCCCTCACTCCCAATTTTAAGACCTAGTCTACAATGATCCCTTTGTTGTATAGTTGTTTAGAATTTTTACTTGTTTAGGATTATATGATTGGGAAAAATTATTAGGATTTAGTTCAGGAATTCAGTATTTTGGTCTGTTTAAAGTATTGCCCATTTCTAAAATAATCTGAAAATCTGCATAAGTAGTTTTTATTATTTCTTATAAAGTAGGTTTATATGCCAGTGGATTAATAAAATTACTTGCACATTCAGAGCTTGTATTTGTTTAGTTTTTAGCAAATTATATTTTGGAGCTGTGTTACGGTTTCAGAAGATTTATGGGGCTGCATTTAATGGCAGTTTCTTTTGCCTGCTCTGGAGCACGTGCCATGGTGGTTTTAAGTGTGCTGTGCATGTTTGACAAGTTAGAAACTTAGCAATCCCTGTCAGTGCTGAGCCATGCTGTCTCAGGCTTTGTTTTTGTTGGCTGGTATCCAGTACCATGCTATAAAATACATTGACTCGACAGTAGAAAGTGGAGAACCACATTAACTACAAAGTTTAAAAAGGCTGGCTAAACACATGCAATAAATATTAATAAAAGAAAAGGCCACCCACCTTTGACCTTCGTACTTGTTCTTAGCTTTGTGTGTTTTAGAGTTACCGTAGCATTTTGAGCATTACATAACAGTATGTAAGAATCTCTTATTTAAATCAAACAGTTTATTAGCAATCCTGTACTGCTTATTTTGGTCACTTGTGGCAGTGATCATGAACATAATACATTATGAGAATTCTACTTTGTACTTCAGAGTTACCTGTAAAAAGTTTGTTGTCCTTTAGTTGTCTCATAATAAGCAAGCCAGGTATGTTTGTACCTGTAAATGAATGGGAAGGTATAATGTTGTATCTATCTATGTAGAAGGAGTATGTTTTACAGAGGAACCTTGTCAAGTACGGTCAGTTGATTCAAGTAAACTCATCTCACTCAATATTTCTTCTTAAATAAGAACACAAAGCAGAAAAACAGCTCAGAAGAGTGTCATCCATCATCTTGTAGTAAAATGAAGTTCTGATTCATGATGGCTGAATGGGCTTCAGAATTTTTTCAATATTTTTTATGTAACATTCAAAAAAAAAAAGGTATCTGGACCGAACCAGAAATATTATGGAACATGATATGGGAAGTGATTCAGGAGTCACTAGAGCTGATACATAACCATTCTTTTCCAGATTAGATGGTTCTCATCTCCCAGGTTATAGGGCTGTATTACACCCTTAATTATATGTTAGCTTTGCTGTGTTTCTCATGTTAAGACATCAGTGGTTCCCATTTTATGAATTTAATGTGCTGTATTATGTATTAAAAAAAAAGTATATATAGATACTTTAATGATAGATGGATGATAGTGGTTGAATATTGAATTATTAATTCACTTTGAGAAGAGTCTATTCCTCTTTTTTGAGAAAGAAGAAGTAGTAAGCTTGGGGGAAGAAAAGGGCTAGAAAAATGAGCATTGTTCAGTGAAATACTAACAGGATGATGCATCCTGCTAGCTCTAGACGCATTTATTGCATAGGTAACACAAACACTGTTAAGACCTGTCTTCAGTCTTGGACAGTATCCCTTTAAAGAGTTACTATCTCTCAAAAATAGATACTTTTTTCCCCCCAGTTAGTCAGATGCACATACAGGTTTTGTGTTTGTGTTAAGATGTGTTGTCCTTCGTGGCAGATTGTGCCTGCTTCTTTGGCTCTCTTGAGTCAGAAGCTCAAGCCTAACATTCTGTGCTGGCCTGCTGAATCAGACTGAATACAGCAATCACATGGAGATTCAAAGTCACATGGAGAACCATGCTGTGTGTATAAAAGAACAATACTCTTAATGTCTGAAAATTAGTTTCCCCACTGACGAGAAGGGTGACAGATCTGTGAGACATTGGCTTCAAATACCAAGTTCTTCTGGGTGCTGTGGAGAAGAAAGAACCAAGAGTGAAAATTAGCTGCTCTTCCGTTTCTGCAGTCAGCGAGGGAAAGGTCGGCACTGTATGAGAAGAAGGGAAAAAGAGATAAAGTAAAGAACAGGGTGGAAGAATTAAGAAGTAAAAATAAAAATGCAAAAGTCATGAAGGCCTGCATTGCTATATCTGAAGCACTTCATTGTTCTCTTTCAAATCCCCCTTTAACTTTCCATCATGCCCACGGACACCCTGCAGCAGTTAGCCTGTGGAAACCACTGGTTATCACACTGCCACCAATTTGTACTTCCTTCTCTGCCTGCATCTGTGTGTTGTCATTCCTTTTACATTGTATTCTGCTCTGGAGAGGAACTTTTATTCATTTATGTATTCATTCATGTGCTTAAGCTTGTTCCTGCTACAGTGTGACTTCAATCCACTATTTGACAATACGAATAGTAATTCTAAGATTCAGATGAATGACCAAATATCAATATGTTCCTTTATTTCAGAGTGTTGTGCGTTGCCTTTGGCATCCCAAGCTGAACCAGATCATGGTTGGTACAGGAAATGGTTTGGCCAAAGTGTACTATGATCCTGTCAAAAGCCAGAGGTACGTAGTCATGATTAATGATGAAGAACATTTTTTCTTTCTCAAATTCAGCTTGATTCTGTGGTTCTACGATTATACTAAGAAATGAGAAAAACTGGTTTAGTAACATTTGTTTTGCAGAGTTTTACTTATTTAGTAACAGTAGAAAGGAAAAAAAAAACCAGTTTGTTTTTGAAAAGCAGCGCGTTTTCCTCTGGACTTTTCATGGTGCAGTATGCTGGCTGTTCTACCTGAATTTACAAACACTTTCATTTTTTAATTGCATGAAATCTGCAGTAAGAATAACCAACCTGTCATCTGATCTCTTGGAGGTTGCTGATGTGGTGTTATTGAAAGGATATATTGTATTTAGTCATATTTTTGGATGTCTTTTTTTTTATTTTTCCCCTGAAGTAAAAATCTTGTTTAGAAGTATTAGCTTAAACTTCAGTGTCTGTGAAGTAATACTGGAAGACCCAATTTGAGAGGGGGCAAACCAAGAAAGCACATTCCCATCTTTCTGCTAGCCTTCTCCCCCACCCCCACCTATCACGTGTGGATTTTGCCTATACATCTAATGGAAAGGTGGTAGTGATTCATCAGAAGGTGACTTGTCAGCCTGGAATGAAAAGAAGAGGACTTAACTAGTCTATAAATACTTCTTTTGCAATTAATTTGCTTTTACCGTCTGGATTGGCTGGAGAACCGGGGCATGCTTCCTTCCTGTCAGCAGGGGGGAAATGTACACTTCATCTATACTGAGTGGTATGAATAAGATGTTCTTCCCCTATACGTGCTCATCTTTGTTTCACTGGCATCCAAAAACATACTGTGTTACAGTTCACAGTTTCTGGATACTTACTGTGACCTGGACACTTGGATATGAAGTTAAACTCTGGTTTACAAGATTATCGGAAATAAGTTCTCTTTTTTTGGTCTTTGTCAATTTAGAGAACATGACAGTTGGTTATCATTGTTTGGACCCCTCTCCAGAGGGCAGCCTGAGTCTCCTAGGCACAGACCACAAGAGCCCTAGCTGTTTTGTGCCCAGTTTGTTTCCTGGTACTTATGATGAGGAGGAGAATACCACCAGTTTAAATCAGTCTTGCTGCAGCCAGGCTTATGCAGTCTTTCCTGCTGCAGTGTTACAGACACCTCTGGTTAGATAACTGCCACCTCTGCTGCTTAGGAAGAGTACTAGGAGCAAATCGTTGCCCATGTTTGGAGAGGAGCACTTTCAATGTGCATGCTAAAAGTACTGTGGATAAATGAAGTGTGAAATGAATCTTCCACCCTTATTTCCACATATCATATAAATTGCTCTATAACAGAAACACTAATCTCTCTACCCTCCTTTGCATGTGCATGGACAGGCAAAGATATGCACATTCATGAATATTTAAAGTGCTATATTATTTTGTTGAGACTGTCTTGAATAAAAAATGGTTTCTGTTTGATATAAACAGACTAACTGAACTGCTCTGTTTCCTCCTAGGGGAGCAAAATTATGCGTGGTCAAAACAAAACGAAAAGAGAGACAAGCAGAGACTCTTACACAGGATTACATTATAACACGTAAGGAATTTAAACATATCTTTATAGCAGCATCCTTAGCTCTTTCTCAGGTTTGAAATTATTTGCAGATCATTTAGCTTTATATTTTCTCCTCTAAAAAGTTGCGGTCTTTCACTAAGTATTGATCATTGGTGTGAGATGTTAGTGCTTCATACAAATGTTTTTTGTAGCCTTGCACAGCCAGGAAGGTATATATTCTGTATGCTCTGTAAAGTTGTTAATAATGGTTGGCTTTTAGATTCTGATGCACCTGAAAGCCTGAAAGGACAACTGCCTTAAAAAAAATAATACCCAAACAAAAACCTCCTTCTTAAATCTTCAGTTTTGCATAACTAAATTTGTGAGTGTAGATGGTTTTAGGAAATGTTTCGCCACTTGGGAGCATTAACAGTACCAGTGGCAAAATCAGAGACATTAGAGATAGGTCTTGAACAAATTCCAAGTGATTTTTCAAAATTTAGAACTTGCCCAGAGTTGTATGGGGTTTTAAATAGCTCAAATATCTCTCTAGCCTCAGGGTCATACTTGTTTAAGATCTTACATTCATATTAAGGCTCACTGATGCATAAGAAATAGTTACCACTGTTACTATAAAATGTTTAGTGATCTGCTTTTTCCCAAAGGGCAAATTTTACAAGGGGATGAGGGGATCGACTGAGAGATCTTGGCCCTTGCCATTAGCATTACCTTACGTAGTGTTTCCTCATGTGAAAGGAGAACAATCACACAGTTGTGCTGTCCTGCTTCTCTTCATCCTCTTCCAGTTCCATGGTGTTTGGATTCAGCTCTGTTTTCCAGTAGTCTTGGTCTTAGAAATAACTAAAACCATTTCTATAGAACAAAGTAGTTGTTTGGCAGCAATAAACAAAAAGAAAGTTTAGAATGAGAAAGTCTGGGCAGTTTTGGTAACCAGGCCCATATCAAGGCACTTTAGTTCTGGGTTCCCATCTCGGGTACTTTCCAGCTACAGCTGTCTCCTACTTACTGCTGCAGATGTGCAGCTCCAATTTTTGGGTAGCAGTGGGTAAAATAGCAGCTGGCAAAGACCAGGGATATTTATCTCCTTTGGGTGCTCTTCTCAATCCATCCTTACTACAGCCTTGACTATATCAGCACATGGTCTATTATCTAAATACTTTGTGTGCACTGTTGTTAGTGTTCATAGTTTAAAGAACTTTTGTGACTTTTAAAAAACTTTCTGCTTAAAATCCAATGGAACTTGTGTATTCAATGGCATTTATAAATGCCATTCAAAGATTTAGGTCCCAATTATGCAAAGTTACAGAATTTTGTCACTGAGTTTTAGCTGTTTAACTGTTTCTTCCACATCATTTTGAAACTAAATAAGGATATTTCCATATAGAGCAATGCAGAAAAATGTTGTAAGGATTTGCTTTGCAAATGTTTAAGTTTGTTGCATATTTTGGAAACTTTTCAGAGGTTAGATGTCTGTCTTTTAAGCTTACAGATAGAACTGGAAAGAACTGAAGATCTCAGAAGTCCTTTTGCAAAGTGAACTGATCCCTTTTTCCTTTTTCTCCTTCTCCTCTTTTTCCGCCCCCTCCCCCCGGACTTCTAGCTGCTCTTTAATCTCAGGGTTGCCTGTAATGGATATTTAAAATGCAGGAATGTTGTTCTGAGGGATTAGGTGTTACTTTTAAAACACAGGAATATGCAGTTTGGGTTTCCCTTAGGCAACCTTGACTCCACAAATGGCAAAAGCTTGGATGTGTGCGTTAGTCACCTCAGATGCTCTATGCAAATCGATCAAGCTTAGTGCTTGCCAGCAAATTGTCCCAGGCATTTCATACTTCATGAAATCTGCAAAAATAAAACCTAAACATTTATTTCCAAAGATCTACTGCTATTGTCACCTGGCTGTGACTTCACTCAGTCTAATAAATTGAGCAGGCTTCCAGGAATAAGCTGAAAAATCAAACTGATAGTTCCCTGGATGCTGCCTTCTGTTTTTTATTCAATATAGAGCCAGTGCCCCTAAATTAAAGATTTGTTTGATTGGCTTTTGTCTTTGTTGGGTCTTTTGACACCAACACAATTTCCCACATTTTGGGAAACGGCAGCAATCAGCACACCTGAATGTGAGAGCTAAACCTCACCACAAGAAAACCGTGTCCCTTAACATGGTGTTTCTCTGTTGCTGACAAATGTGTCTCTTGTCTGAGCAGACCAAAACCATTACTGTGATTGAAGATACTGTAGCATGTTTATGAGGAAGTAGAAGTTTTAAATCCTGATAATTTAGCCAGATGGTCTCAGTTACAGGTATTCTTCCAACCTCAATTAATCTCATAATCTAAGAAAGAACACGATTGTGACTTTGTATGCAGAAACATTACATTTTGGATCATTGAGGGGATTCTGCCCCTCTCTGTTTCAGATCCAAGAATGCATCTAGGGTTTTGTCATGCTTTTAGAGTATTAGAAAGCTGTAGAAACATGGAAAGTTCAGAGAAGAGCAACCGGTTGGTCACAGTGCTAATGTTGAGAACTGAATGACAGAGGAATAAATTAAATATGCATAAACTGTGCAAACAGTATTTCAGATGAAAGGCTCCTGCCTGAAGGAACCCTGGAAATCTGGCTGCTTTCATCTTTGAAAAATCCAGCAGAAAGAAGACCTCTGGAAAACACCTCAGTAAACCACTGCTTGGATACAGAAGAACTGGAAGGCTGCTTCTGCCACCTTTTCCATTGCAAGGAAGAATGCCAGTCTTTGTAATTAAAACCTTAAAAAGAAAATGGAATTTCTAACATTTCTTTTTCTCCAAACTGTGACCTTTCAGCCCACGCGCTTCCAATGTTCCGTGAACCACGACAGCGAAGCACCAGGAAACAGCTGGAGAAGGATAGGCTGGACCCCATGAAGTCTCACAAACCTGAACCTCCAGTAGCAGGACCAGGTAATCTAAGCATAATCATTTCAGACTGTCTTATGCCAAAGGGACTGTCATGCTTGGGTTCTACACTCGTTCGGATTTGCATTGAAACTTTTTTGGGTGGCAACTCTACTATATATGTATGGGCAGTGTCCAGCACTGTAAGATGTTGGTCTTTGAAGTGCTTGCCTGGAATAAAGTAATAATCACAATTACTTACTTTAAATTATATAATCAGTAAAACACTTACATGAATGCAGCTCTAAATTAGACTCTTCCTATAGTATTAAATAACTTCTTTGTATCAGGTCACTGTTACAGACACAATACAACATTTCTCTGTTTATTTCTTAAATATTTTTCTCTAAAATACTTGGTTTTCTTTTTTTTGCTACAGGTCGTGGTGGGCGTGTTGGAACTCACGGAGGTACCTTGTCATCATACATAGTCAAGAATATTGCACTGGATAAGACAGATGATAGCAACCCTCGAGAGGCTATTTTACGTCACGCAAAGGAAGCAGAGGAGAATCCATACTGGGTTGCTCCGGCATATGCTAAGTAAGGAAACAATTAAAAATACAAGTAATATTTCTGGAAGCCAGTGGGAGTTTGGTAAAAATAGAAGACACACATTTTTAATGGTATACTTTGCCTTTCCTGGATTGCTGCCGCAAATATGTAAACCAAGAATATGCCATACTCTTTTATGAAGATAAGAGCTTCTAGGAGGTTAAATTGTTGAAAATTGACATTTCCATTCTTAAATTGTACCTATCAGTGCTAGAAAATTATTTTAAAGCTTTCTAAGTTGATAGAATTTAGAATCTTCTCCAAATCAATGTCTGAATTTGCAATATACCTTTTAATAAGGTACTGTCCTATTGACAGATTGGGATGATAAATTTTCCAATGTGCCCTCCAGTTCTGACTGATTTCTAGGTTAAACCTTCAAAATATTTACTTGGTGTTATGACAGCGTATTTTAGATGATTTCTCAAATGTCGTAAGTTTTTATTTGAGTTTTCCCACATAAGGACTTGGTGTTAAAGGTATAGCAATGTTAAAAATTGCCCCGATAAAATCTCCTACCAAAAATTCAACGTAAAGAAATAAGTGTTAGTTGTTGTTATGTAAATTAAAGAGCATCATCAAGATTATGGTAGTAAAATCTTGGTAATACCACAGATGGTAACTTACTCAGTTTAAATTGTATGTGTGAGTGTGGTATTTGTGAGTATGTGTTACAATGAAAATTGTGCAATATGCTTCTAGAATGCTTTCTGCCAAAGATTTTTTTCCTAAAAATAAATACTTTCACAATAGTACTAAAATAAATACTAAATAAATGCATTTCATGCTAATGAACAGAAACTACCACTTTGAAAATTAGTAAAATGTTCACATTTTGTTATCGTTGATATTTTTGTTACACAAAATCATCTACCGAGTATAAGGTATAAGTAGCATTTTCAAAATGCATAAGGAAAAGGTTTTGAAGAGGTGAAATAGTCTGCACAGAACAGTCTGCCAATAACAAACTTTTTTTTCTTGTTTGCAGCCCTGTGTTTTATCTCCTAGGCTGTACGTTCGTTAGTACTTTACTGACTGTGCTTTCTTTATTAGTGTGTAGCTCTTTAGTGAAACAATCACCACCTCTTTCCAGAAACTCAAAATATAGTAAGAATCATAGCTGCTTCTAGTGGTGACACTTGTTTTCTGACTTGACCCACGTGTTCACAAAGATATCTGACTAGCTGTTCCAAAGCAACCTGAGAATGTCAGTGACCCAGCCTGGCTTTGACTCGGTAATTAATAAGTATGGCATACTGGTAGTTAATAAGTATGGCATTTGATGTTGTACATCAAATCAATGCATTATACAGTATCACTCTTGGTACCAAAGAAGGAATATTTGAAAGCCTGATTCTGTAACAGTTGTTATAATGAATATGCGAAGTATTGATTTTTAATTGTTTGAGAGTTCATGTTTGCTAGAGATGAAATTTACTTTGAACGTGTAGGCACCTGGATTTATTTGAGATATGCAACTATACATTCTCAAAAGTAAATAGATACACTCACTCCATCAGGTAGGTAGATAGCTCAGTATATTTTTGGCTCAGTAACTTCATTGATTGTATATTAAATTTCATCCCTGACACCTGCAATGTAGTAGACATGAAAGTTTTAAAATATAGCTGTATTACAGAAGGCTTACTGTGTCAGGTGGGCAGATCTCATTACAGTTTCCTGTTAAAGATGTAGCTGCAAGGGAAGAAGAGAGCTGGCTGAGAGGTGGGAGGATGCAAGTCCAGACTGCTATTAACTTACACACCAGACGGTGATACGTATGTGGAGGGGTTGGACTGTAGCCAGCAGCATGCTGCCTTGATGGTTTTGTCAGCTGATAAATCTCATGCCAGTGAAACTGCTGTTATCCTTGCTTTAAAAGCTTGACATTAAGATGTACTCTATGCAAAGAGCATTTAAAAAATTATTTATTGTTGTTGTTATTATTGGCTAAGACACTGAAGTGCAGAAACTTTCTTTAGCTGCTTGCCTGCACACACAGATAATATAGAAAGCTGTGTTAATTATATCCTATATCCGACTTTACAGGGCATGTATGTTTACCCTGTATGTAAAGCATCTTACTGAGGTTCTTACAGATGCATATTTAATAAAATATGCAAATTACAAGTAATTGATATAAATTATCACATAATACTGGATTGTAAGAGTGTCCCCGGTGGCCCTGATAAAATCAGGAGTTTGAAAATTGGCTGCTTTAGCTATAGCATAAGATATACTGTAGAGTTAGGAAAAGTGATACTCTGATACATACTTAAAATTACATACTGTCTTGAGACCTAAAAACCATACATCCACTACTTTTCATTTTTTTAAATAGTGTTTATTCTTTTTACTACTTTATTTGTCTACCGTCAGTTTTTCCACATTTCTTGTAGTAAATTTTCACTTAAATATGGTATAAAACTATCCACTTGATATATCTCTTGTTTGAAAAGGCTTTTGTTTTTGTGTTGTCTAACAGATGGTTATTCACTTACAGTTTTTCATTCTCCTTCTTAAGTAAATGTCTAAGGAAACTAGTTACTTAATTTTCTTCAGTGATGTTTATTAAATAATTTTAGACTGAGAAGAATAAGAAATGCTCTTTTTCTGGTTGATCTGAGTTTTCATAACTCTGTGATGACTGGGTTAGAGTTTGTCTGGTCCTGATTCATACTGATTAGTTCATTCTAAATCAGATAACTGATTTCATGGTTTTTTAATTGTATTTTTCACTTCAATAATTCTTGTAAGAAATACCTGCAACATGACTTGTGCTGTTAGTTTATACATTGTATGTAAAAATATTTCCTTTTTGTTGGAGTTAAAGGTGCCTAATTTATTCTTGAAGCCATATAGTCATTTGCATTATTTATCACTTGAAAATTTTTTCAAGCTTGTTATCATTAGCCTGACCTTTCTGTTTCTCCTAAAATTTGAGCCAGAAAAAGAAGGGGAAGTACGTAAGAGGCAAAAGGATGGGTGAAAAAACATATGCTGCCGAAAAGGGTACTGGGGATGATACACATCCTGAATCAGGAGATGACATGTCACAGAAGCCCAATGTGAATAAAGTGTCAAAAAAGGTGTGATCAACACAGCAGAAAAGTCATAATGGATGAGGATAAAGAAAAGATCTTGAGATTTTTCAGGAAAAATCTTGTTAGAGACCTTGGCAAGAGCCATTCCAGTGGAGTGAAAGGAAAGGAAGGACAGATTGAAGATTTCGAGTAAGGAACCACAGGAAAGGAACTTGAGGCATCAGTTGTAAATGTTTGAAAATTACATTCTTTGTGAGCTGTTTGTTTTAACACAGCTGTACAGAGATACTATAATGACTTCAGATGTCCCTCTGAAGGATCATCGGGAATTACTGAGCATTGTAGCTGAGGGCCTAATCAGGACCAGATGTAGCTCTCTTCTGTACCCTAGGGAAGGTGAGGGTGAAATTTCCCTCCCTACCAAGATAGACCAGAGTTCTTAGAAAATACCTTTCAGTTCAGTGATGTTGCCCCTATCTTGCTGTCTTTGCCATTGCTGCTTGTCACAGGCAAAAGGGAATGACTTGAAGCAACAGCCTGTAGCTGTGCTGTGTTCACTGAACTTTTTCTCAATGGTAGTACCAGTGTGTGAAGTGTTAGTCATGTAGTGGCTCAAGTATCTTTAGTTGAGGAAGCAGGACTGAACAGAATGTTTTGTAACAGTGATTTTGGTGGCACATGCTGATATATTTAAGCTAAATCTTTTTTGGAAATTGGTAATGTTGAGAGGGAGGCCCCTGAGATTCAGAGAAGAGTCAGGCTGATTGGTGGGGTAAGGAATACAAAGGGGCCTGATGCTGAAAACCTTCACTTTTCAGTCTGGAAGTAGCCTTTATGACATTATTCTGGTTTCCAAGCATGCTTGAAAGTCGTCTTTTTTCTTTGTTTCAGTACAATATAAACAGAAATTTCAAAAGTTACTGTGACATGAGTCACATGCTGTGATACGCAATTGTCATCTCCAGCTGGTTTAGCTGTAGCAGTATTTTTTTAGCTGCTAGTCTATGAACCTCAGATGTCAATGAGCTACTTTTATTGGATCCCTGAAAGGTAGCTAAGAAAACAACCCATAACCAGAGGGATTATGGTGACTCTAAAGCAGTCTGCATGGCCCCTGGAAATTTTTTTAGGGGTTTGCATATCTGAATATGTTGAAAACCACTGAAATGAAGAGAAGCACGCAGTATGAATAAATCATATTAGTTTGTTTTCCCAGTTTTGTTTGTAGCCTGTTAGTGTAACCCACAATAGGAATGCATTTGTCAGTGTATGAGATACTGGTTTCAGCTGACAGTCATGTGGAAGCACAGGATCATAGAACAATTTAGGTAGGAAGGGACCTCTGGAGGTCATCTAGTCCAACCTCCTGCTAAAATCACGTTCACTTAGATCAGGTTGCTCAGGTCCAATTAGATTCAGGTTGTTCAGGGACTTGCCCAGCCAAGTTTGAATCTCCTCAAGGATGGAGATTCCACAACACGTCTCTGGGCAGCCTGTTCTAGCAGTCTGATTGGCAGGCATAGGATGCCATTGCTAAATCCATGCTGGCTGTTCCCTGTCACCTTCTTGTCCTTCACGTGCCTGGAAATGCCTTCCATGGGGATTTGTTCCATAGCCTTCCCAGGGACTGAGGTTAGGTAGACCATCCTGTAGTTCCCCAGATCCTCCGTTTGCCGTTCATAAAGATGATGTTTGCCATTTTTAGTCATGGAGAACCTCCCCCAATCACCATGACCTCTCAAAGATGATAGAGTGTCCTTGCAATGGCATTGGAAGCTCCCTCAGTACATTTGGATCCATCTCATCCGGTCTCATGGATTTGTGTATGTCCAATGAGCTACGTACTCCCTCTCTCTGTCTTCTTCTGTTGGTCATGTCTCACTCCCTCCCAAAACTGCTGGTAGCGTAGGGGTCCTTGGAGAACTGAGGACAGACCTTCTCAGGGAAAATGAAGCCAAAAAAGCACCAAGTATCTTGACCTTTTCCATATCCTACGTTAGTGGGTTACCTGCCCCATTGAGCACATTTTCCTTAGCATTCCTTTGGCTGTCAGTGTAGTTGTAGAAGCCCTTAGTGTTGCCTTTCACATTTCTGTCCAGTTTCAACTCCAGCTGAGCTTTGGCTTTCCTAACTCCGTTCCTATATGTTCACGTAATGCCTCTGTTCCTTTTGGAAGCAGGCTGTCCCTGCTTTCTCTGTCTGTGTTCTTTTTTGGGATTTGGGGTTTACCTCAGTCAGGAGATCCTTGCACATCCATACTAGTCTTCTGCCAGACTTCACTTTCTGCACATGGGATGGAATGTGTTTTGAGGACACCTCAAAGATCAACCAGCTCTCCTGGGCCCCTTTGCCCTCCATGGCAGTCTCCTTGGCAGATCCCTAACAAACTGAAATCAACCCCCAAAGTCAAGGATAAATAAAATTGAGAAAGTTGATGGGGGAAAAAGAACACAGCTTTCCACATGTATTATTTAGCCCTCAGAAAGAAAAATATTTTGTAGTAGTAAACCTGTCTTGATAATTTTTGTATAAATATTAATCATGCAGCAAACTCCTACTATACTAGCAATCTCTAGCGCAGTTACTAAGCAGAAAAATCTGTGTTTAAATTAAATGGTCACTACTGATAATGCTGTGATGAAAACAGTGTTTTCTATGCTTATGTCTTAAAAATGGTCAGTCAAATGAATCACCCTAGGTGTCCCAGTTACTGCTCTGTAGCTTGTGGAGGTGGAACAATTTACATTTCAGCTGAGCTGAGGCTACAGCCATTTCATGCTAATTTTAAAAAATGAGATAGCAAGCAAACTTGATTTCCTCTGTATGTTTTTGCTTTAGCTGGTTACTGCTAGATTATGCTACAGTTTCTCCCCCCCCCCCCTCCCCCAGCTTTACTGGACTCAGTAGCATACTTATATTAGCTGAAGTCCGTAACTTCTCTGTGCCACTCCTATCCTGGAAAATATGTTGGTTCTGCTGCTTGTTTCACAAATTAAGTCATTCTTCTTCATTGGAAGTTTCTAACCAAAATTATGACAGTTGCAGGTTTTGTGGTCAGAAATGACAGGTTTACACTTTATTAGTTGCACTTTGCTAACAAGCATCTCAATACTGATCTGATGTGGCATTTAGATACCTTTCTGTCTATTGTGATAAAAGGAAGGTACACTGTTAAAATGGGCTAAATAAACTTCCATCAATATCTTTTAAAAAAGAGAAGATGATTCCATATATTCCACCTCTTCAGCAGCTAACAAAATACAGTATTTTGGCCAATAAAGCCTTCATCCCTGGTGTCTGTTTTGGATTTAATGTTGATTTTATTTATTTATTTTTAAATCCTCCTTCAGTGATTGGTCAAGTAGAGTTTACGTAACTATTTTCTAATGAAATTTTTAAATTGGAGTTTTTTAAAAATCTTAGTTCTGCTTTCCATGGGGAGCAGAATGACTCATCTAACTTCCAGTAGTGTACGTCCTCACCTGGGTACAAGGTCTGTTTAGGTGTAATGAGATGTACAGCCTGCACCCAGGGACCATGTGCCAGTAGCGTCCTGCAGTAGGACCATCTCTGGAACATATTAGTATACTCCTTACCTCCATGGCAAGTTTGGACAATGGAGGAGAAGGCAGGCCGATAGAAAGATCCTGTATATAAGGGAAGTTGTCTTTGACTAGTTTTGGTGACTTTAAATGTATTTTGTGCCACATATTTAGGGAGTGGAGAATCCTGCTCTTTAATAGCTGATGGCTTGCTATTACTCTTCCAAGTCAGTGGCAACATTGAACTATGCCTATTGTGTTAAGTAAGGCAGACACAATTTTGTTAAGGTTTATGCATTTTGTAGGGTCTGCCAAAGAACAGTTGTTATAGTGCTTCACATCCTTAGACTGCTGTAAAAGCATTAGTTAATACATTAATGAGATGAGGACTGCCTTGGCTGCATTTTACACTTTGTTGTGTCTGTTGTAATGAGAAGTCAAGCACAGCCATCATCAGAAAACTAGTAGTTTCAGCTCCACAGTGATAGTGCTGAGAATTAGGTTGGAAAAGGGGACCATGCAGTGATTGAAGTGTAAAACAGGGGAACTGAATGTCCAAACAGTTTATTGAAATGCTACTTGATACTGTTTAAAAGTAATCAATACTGTTTAAAAAGTAATCAATAATTATTTTTATAAAGTTTAAGTTTTATTTAAAATACAAGTAAACAGTGGAGGAATAGATACCATCAAGCTTGACTGTAGGATACACTGTGTTCTCATATGAAGATCATTAGTTTTTTTATGTTACAGTAGTGTTGGATAAAGTCTCTGGAGGAGAAACTGTTTTTTTCATGCATAGGCTAAGCCAGAAACCTGGCTTAGCTGTTCTGTTTTCACTTACTGGCTGCTGTCATACTACAGTGTATCAAAATGGAGGTTTCTTTTTTTTGAAGTCATAGAATGAGAAGAATTGTGGCTCCATTTTTCTAGCATTCTATTAAATTGATTTGTTCCTCTCTTCTATCTTAATTTTATTTGTGGAATACACAGATAATGATTGCGAGCTGATGAGGAAATAATACTTGCAAAAGATGTGTGTTTGTTTTGCTTGTTCTTTGCCTGAGAGCTGCAAGTTTCTTCAGTTCTTAGAAGGTTAGTTGATAGGTTTATGTTGAAAATGAAAAACGGGCAAGTCTAGGGTGCTCTTTTTTTAAGGATAGAAAGGATGTCATTTGTGTCTAGTGCATGTCTAATATAGTTTCTGATAAAGAATGATGGTCTGACCATTATTTTTATCTTTTTCATGTTTTCTAGAACACAGCCAAAAACAGTTTTTGCAGAAGTGGAACCAGAAGATGATGAAACAGACAAGCCAGAGTGGAAAAAACGTAAAATTTGAAAAATTCGGTTTAAAGAATAATTTTAGAGCATTTGAAACGAAGTGCAGCATTTATTTCTTTATTTTGGGTAGTGGATCAAAATTTGAAAGCAAAAATTACTTCAGTTCATAAAACTTGCTGCAGTGTAAAAAGGGATTGTTGTATTACACTGGATTGTAGTCCTACATCTGAATTTTGTAATATGGAATGAATTACATTGTGCAAAGAACTCCTCTCTCTGTCAGTTATTTAGCTTCGTGATTTAAGTGAAAAGTATTCCTTTATAAAGAGAACTCTAGTGAATTCATTATATTGCCAAATGTTTTTTTAATTACTGCCAACTTTACAACTGCTATGTCGTGACAGCGTTCAATGATTTTAAGTATATAAATAAAATAATACAGTTTCTCAGACTCCTTTTTATTTTTTCTAGTTAAGATCTAAGAAATTACCCCCTTCCTTACAAGTGTAACAAATTTTAAACTTTTATTTAGGTTAATTAATGTGGAATAATCCAGTTTAGATCATTTGTGTGTTCACACAAGTTCCAATTTAGTTCACGCTTCTGTGTGAATTTTAGAAAATGTATTTTCTAGTGTCTGTCCTTATTTGAATGATGTTCCTTTTAAGTATGTGTAGGATCTCACAGTAGTATTTTTATACAGCTTTTATTTTTCAACAGTGTGAAATTGGAATGGACAGTTATATATTTTGGTTTAATAAAAATAACGTGTTTATTGTCCAGTTGATGCAGAATTTTGTTCAGGCTTCCTATCCCTATTAGTTTGTATTGATAAGTGTTAGGATAGAGCAGAGCTGTGTATTTATTACCAGGTCTTTGTATCTATTGACTTTGTTGTATGCCTGAATTATGTATATCCTAACTCTCTGAAGACTGATACTATCCTTTATAAAGTGGTTTCTTAAATATTGGAAGTTTTCAGTGCCTAACACAAAAATGCAATTCTGAATGCCATAAAGTGAAGGGCAGATGTAAAACTAATGTCCTTTAGAGAAGGAGAAAGGAACCTAGGTTAGTTTTAGGCATTTATATTGTGATTATAATAATACACAATATGTTAAGTATTGTGATTATAATAATATACAATATAGCAAGCACTCTGCATTTCCACTAAGAGTAGAGAGTAACAGACATCATAAACAATCAAGCTTTCTTAATTATTAATAGATTCTGAAGGCATATTTTAAGGCTATATTTAGCAAAGCACTTAATCACCTTCCTAACCTCAAGCGTGTGGTCCTGATAGTCAGCAGAACTTAGATTTTTTTTTTTAAGCATTGTTCTGCGTCACTATTTCATTGTATGATTTCCTTTTCCAAGCTTATCTTTCTTTTTCAATTATCATTTTCATACTTTAGGGAAAAGTCAGCCTGACTTCAAAAGGTGTAATAAGCATTGGCATAACGTTCCCACGACAAAATATTTCCACTGCTTTCACTCAGTGTAGTCTTTTGATAAGAGTGAAACCTCACTAAATAATCCACAACTTGTCTTTCTCCCTTGTAAACATATTTTAGTACATACTTATGTAGAATAGCAAATCAATGCTTAATTTACAGTTGCAGCTGTGTTATGTAGAATGGAAGATATACTGTCCACCTAATACCTAGGTGGACAGTAAATGGAGGAGGAAAGTACCAGATGAAGAGCAGCGGTTGTTAACAAGACCTGCTAAAGACCTCCCTCTGCAATGTCCCCCTCAGCAAGTAAACATTGAACGGCATTGTTTCATTTAAGGCTATTTTTTGTCTTTTTTTAATCCAAATGATGCACTACAAAATAAAGTATTTTCAAATAAATTTCTGTAAAATCTTGAATGAGATTTTTAAAGGATTAGTATGTCCTTGGTTTTAGGCTGAATATTAACAGTTTATCATTTCTATTGTTAGTTGTTCACTGAGGCAGTGTTGCTTAGGGAGCAGAGCTGCAGGGAAAGGCAGATGAGGAAAAATGCTGCAGCTGTTCTCTGAGCTTGAGGGGAGCTTCTCCTTTTATGTTATTTATTCATACCAGCTAGGTCTTGTTTCCTAATTCTTAGAAGAATGAGTTCTGTAAGTGAACCCTGCAAAAGTTCTGTTAGGATTTCTCTAAGAGTTCATCATTGTTACTTACAGTGATTAATTGTCTTGAATGACTGTTTTAGCAGCCTAGAATTTAAAACAGTGCCTGTGCAGATATGTATTAAAAAGATTTAAAACTAACTTAAATTGTACTTATACTTTAACTCTTGGCTTGGTTTGTTTGCCATAGTCCTTACACTGGATTTTCAGGCATGTTCACCAGCAAGGCAAATCTTAACACATTTTTAAAAGCAGTTTTTAATGATGAACAGCTCATTGGTAAGACTTAAGCCAGTGAGGAAGGAGATATGAACAGTCTGCTTGACCATGCTTGGGACAGTAAACTCTGACTCTACCCTTTGAATTGTCCAGGGAAAAATCTTAACATTAAAAATATTAACATGATTAAATATTTGGCATGAAAGATGGAACTCTACATGTAACTGGAATATTAGAAACTATACTTGTATTAATTTTTTTATGAACCTAATTTTCTTTTAAGTTTCACGAAGGACCTAGGTTTTAGTAATTGCCAAGTTGTAATCTTGGTCCTCCATCTGTCCATATTTATTGTTAATGTGGCCAGAGTCCAGATGGGCTTTTGTTTCCATATTTCTGAAACAAGGTGGGCTTTTTTTTGTTTGCTTGCTTCCTTAGAAGACTTGCTTACAGAGGTGCCACAATCATCACTAGCATTTTGGCATGCAGAATGGCTTCCATGGTGCTTTCCCCAAACCTGGATTTTTCTTTCCATGTTTTGTGCAGCTTCTAGATGTTTCTTTATTGCAATTTATGATCTTTTGTGCTTTGTGCTAATGACTAGTTAAGACCAGCTGTTAAGTACTACATGCCTGTCCATAGGACCAAGGGTTCTCCTGCCAGATCATTGCAGCGCACCAGGTAGTGGTCAGCCCGGTTTCCCATTCCTTGTTTGTGTGGCTGCTGCTGGTATAGAGGTCTTGATTTGACTCTAGTCCTTTGTCTTGTCCTATCCTCTTTATCCTATCTTATTTTTCAAGACTTCTGCAACAGGTGAGAAGATTGCTAAGGCTGTCTTTGACTCCTCGCCCTTTTCCTCTGGCTGTTTGCAACTACTTTATGATTGTTTAAGTTCCTCTCTGGTCTACTTCCTATGATCTGTAATTTACTGAAGATGTTAATTTTGCCTCTGCTTTTTGTGATGGATAGCAAGAACTGTGAATTTGTGCCCAGAGGCCTCCAGTCATTGGCTCCTTGCTTATAATTACCTGCCTAGTTTGATGTTCTTTGTCATGCCTGCCTTTTCTCTGTTGGGCTATAGAAAAATATGTATTATGGGAAGAGAAACCATGAATCTTTATCCTATCAGATAAATCTCTGCTGGACCCTGAGGAGTGTTTTGCAATGAGTGCCATTGCTGAGCCGGAGTGTCATCCTCTTTGTTAGATCTTTATCCATTAGTTTCTTTGACCTCTGATGCCTTTGGGGGTGTCCAGCTTGAGACATTTGTAGCTCACATCCTCCTTTAATACTGAATCATTTGAACTTTGTTGTGACCTGTTAGTCACAATAGTATTGCAAAATCCCATTTCTGTTTCCTCGTGTCAAATGTCTGTATGTCCTCCTAGCCTGCCTCTCAGCAATGGGAACTTACCGAAAGCCCTACAGTTACCCTCATTAAAAATCAGCAGGTTTGTTCTGACTTTTTACCACGGGTAGGCTAGGATTTCTTGAGGTTCTGTCCCCTGTTGATGATCCCTGAGCTCTTCTCATCTGTTGAACTGTTTCATGCGTACCTGTAAATGAAGAGTTGGATAATTGGCTAGCAGAGATGTCCTTACACTTGCCTGGTGTTGAAGCATAGACGCATCTTATTACATCAGCTTTTAAATCTGCCAGGATTTTTGGCTAATCCCATTTAAACACAATTTTGTATATAATATGCACTTTATCCATCCTCTGGGACTCCAGCATCTAATTGCTTCATGCAGTCTGGATAGCTCTGGAACACAGGATATTTCTCTGTCTGTAGCATATCATCCTGGTTGAAATTTGCTTTGGTTGTCAAAACTTCCCATCCTACATGCGAAGGTATTGGAGCATGCTGACAGTCTCCCACTTTGGCAGCAGTGTCTTATACTCAGATCAGCTTGTTGGAATCTCCATAACCTATGTGTTGCTTGAGTGCCTTGGCAATAGTTTATGATTTTTTTTAACGGCTGATGATCAGACAGTATGTTCATCTTGTACTCTGAGAGATGACTCAAAAGAAGGCTGATTCAGAAAGCATAGCCAATAAGTCTCTCTTTTTTTTTTTTTTTTTTTTAACCTCGCTATCATGCAGGGCTGTTGTATGTCAGGACTAGTACTTACAATTTTTCTTACTCTTTCAAATAAGTATTCCTGCGGGCTCTGGCCTTTTCCCTTGTTGTATCATGAAATAGTAGATGCAACAGATGAATAGCTGCAGTAGATGAAGTGGACTAGATGTGTCCCTGAGAAGTTATGTAGTCCGTCCTTGACTCAAGTTACAGCTATACCTGAACCAGTTCTGGCATGTTTATTGGATCAGCTCTTTAAATGCTCCCGTGGTAGACACAGCACAATCTCTCTAAACAATCTGTTCCAATGCTTCATTCTTCTTAGCAATAGAAAATTTTTCATAATCTCTAAGAAAAACATTCTTGCAACAATTTAAGCCCACTATTTCCCATCCTGTTTCCAGCAGCCATGGAAGTTAGTTTATGACGTTCCCCTTTGCAGCAGCCTTTTATTATGTTTGAATTTTATTATCTTCTCCTGTCTCCTCTTATTCTTTCAAATTTCCTTTATGGATTATGTTTTCTGGCATATCATAATTTATATGCTTTTCTCTGCCTTGTTCTGATTGTCCACATTTCTTGAAGTGTACTGCCCGCAAAGTATTCAGTGTTTCATATGAAGCTACTTTTTTAGCACCACTGAGTAAACAGGGAAAGTATTTGCATGTCTCATTACAGTCACTTTTTTCTCTGCAGTTTGGCATTACAGATTTGTGTTCAGGTCCTAATCCCCCTAAAATTCCAGAACCTCCACTGCAAAGCCACTGCCCAGCCAATTCACTGTCTAGTGGTTATGTATTATTCTTACGTATTGGATTTTGTCCTTTGTACTGAATTTCATTGCATTTTTTCAAAATGTATCACCATTTTGTTCAGATTATTTTGAATTTTCTCTTGGCCCCAAAGTGCGTGCAACTTTTTACAGCTTCTAGTTGTCAGCGGATGTAGCGAATGTGTTCTTTGTTCATTCAGCTAAGCCACTATTGAAATTGGTGGTTAGTGGCGAATCCATAAGGTTTCCCATATGTATGGGAGGGAAGTGCTTCATACAGTGTTAATTTTCTTAAGAGTTCGTAAGCTTCTAGTTAATGTACTCAGAAATTTTTGGAAAAACAGTTGGCGTTCTTAGAAATTGCTGGATTCCCTTCATGTCCTTTGGCTTCAGGATTTTTTTAATGGCTCTGTCCCTTTGTGTCCAGCAGGAATCCTTCTGACGTTAACAGTGTTAGATGTGGGAGACCTCCTTGCGTTCAGCATTTCAATACTCCACATTCTGAACATATTTCCAGCCTGTCCCAGTTAGGTGTTTTGATCCTGAATTCTCACTTACTTCAATTCTTCTATAATAAAAAATGTCATCTGCTATAATCTTGTATAATCTGTGAATTAGCAGTAGGGCTAGCCACACACCTATAGGTGTACATCTGGTCTGATCTACACTAGGATTGAATTACTACATTCACACCTGCCAAGGGCTGTGATACTGCAATGAGATCTGTGGTTGCCTTGTTTGTGGTGATTGTGTTGCCCACACATTGACTTCCCGAAATGCCAAGCATGATGGAAGCAGCAATGTTTCTTGTTCCACAGCATTCCTGTTCACCATCTGCTCTTCCAGTGGCCTCAGGAACATTTTACTGAAAATCATCATCTTCAGGCATTTTTCTAGCCCATTACTAATGCTTGTCAAAATCACGGGGACTGCATTGCAGCTGATTTAAGAACATAGGGGTGTACATGACACCTAGCTTGCAGGTACTAGATGACACTTAGTGTGCAGGTTTCCATAGTGCTCACATGCTGAGGAACTTGGAGCTTGTTAGAGATCTTCTCTGGAAGTCTCTGTCTTCAGGCACTGTGTGTACTTCTATTCCTTGCATGCCACTGACCATCCAGTACTTCTGTTTCTCACATCCTCAGGGGCACCGTTGTTCCTAGACTGGAAATTGTCTCTTGCTGTTTCTCCTTGATTTCTGCAGAGCGTGCACCTGACTGTGAAACCTGCCTTTCTGGTCCATCCCTGTCCTGTGTTACTTAGCTTGATTCTGTGGATCTGGTGTGCAGCCTAGGATGCCCTTTGATGTGGAGTTGCCATTGCTAGTACCAGGCCAAGGTTTTGTATTAAGCTAAGAGGCCTCGGGACTTGCCTGGGTTTGGACCTGTCTTGGGCTGCTTGCAGCTTTGAGCTTCTGTAGCTGCTGTCTAACAATCGGGTGGCTGCTGCTTCATTTGTTTAAGGTTTTGCTTAGCTTTGTACAATGATGGGGAAACTCATGTTATCATTCATGGCTTTGTAACTGGTAAGTCGTAATTCCATGTGGTAGTTTTGTGTTGAATGAACTATTGATGACCCTAGAATTAAAATGCAGCATAGAGGAGTACAGGCAGGGGGTGATAGCAGAGGCTTTGAAGGTGTGGACACAGGACTACACCAGCAGCCCGGGAGCTAATAGGAACTCGCCAGTGGTAATTACTGGTCATTCAGAGAATGCAACTTTGGGAGCTGGATAAGCTGTTTTTAAGGATAACAAGGAGGAAATAACTCAAGTATTAACAAATATAAAGCAGGCCATATATAGTAAATCTGACCATAACGTGGAACTACAGAGCAGCAAAGAAAGAGCAAGGGGTTACTATGTCTTGCAAAATGTATAAAAATAATTCCATGCAGATTCTGGAGTGAGGAGAAAGAACGCCCCCCTCCCCCCTGCCCCAACATCAATCTCCTGGCAAAGAGCCAGGGATGTTAACAACTTGTCACAACACCCATCTCCCCCATTGCCCTTCAGACTCCTTCAGGCTCCCCTTCAGAGCCACCAGCTTAGGACCCAGAGGGATGGCAGATGGGTGAGAAGGGGTACCTACTAGGGATTGTGTGTATAATAATTTTAACTATTGTTATGCAGACTTTTTCTGTAGTAGTAGTTATTGTATATGGGCATGCTTCTTCATCCCACATAAACTGCAAGAGTTGTAGTGCTGCCATTCTATGCCAGTTGGGGATTATCGCTTTTCTGTATTATTCACTTCCCTTGTCACTTGGTGGCATCTCTAGTGCAGTGAAACCTAAGTTTGCAAACATTATGGAAGTAAAGAACTCTGAAACTTAGGAGTCTGCATGTGATTCTAATAAAAGACGTCAGCAAACAAACTTCAGATTTTCTAACACTATGACTTGTGGCAACAGCAAGGGGGCCACTCTGTGATGAAGTTGGTATATAGTTTGCAGCTGGCTCTTCATTTAAAATTACCTGACTAAGCAGAGGCAAACATCAGGAATATTCCAAATAGAGAGGTCAGCATCTTCAAAATAGCCTTTGCAAGCAATGTTACCAACAACAGCTCTTAAGTTTTTATGGCATTTTCCAGTAAGATCTCCTTGATTATTCATAGAATAATTTCAACGTGCCTTGATATATATTTTAATTAATTGGCTGAGTTAATAATAAAAGCATACATTTATTATAACGTTTTTGGGAGAATATGAAGTTTCCAGTTTGTTACAGTAATACCACTATAATTTGTAACAATAAAGTGCCTGTAGCCATGTCCCCATAGCTTACTAGTGCATCACAGAATTGGGGCAAAACTGTGTTGTTATTGTAATGATTCAGGGAAATTTAATTCAATCTTAAAGGCACAATGTAGCAGTCAAAGGAAAACCAGAAGCAATCCCAGACTAAGAAACTAAGGCCCGGTCACTCAGGAATTTTCACCTGAAAATGGCATGTCATACGAACACAGCGTGAGCTCTTGCAGAAGACAAGGAAACAGGTCATGATAAATAATAGGGCACAGAGATGAGTGGGAGGTGATTGGTGGGATGCTACAGGAATAGGGAGTTTATGTCCGGTTTTATGTAACATTTTCAACTACGCCCTTCAAGATCATTAAACAGGATGTTAATGAAATTAACAGATGATGCAGATGAATACTGCAAACACCATTGAAAAAAGAGAAGCAGGAAATAACAAGGAGTCACCCTGACAAATGCAAGATAATACATCTGGAAAACAATAATTCAAAATGCAGATTTTTTCCTCTGCGGTGGGATGACTCTCAGCTACACCAGAGTTGGTGGAGGGCAGTTTGTGTTTCTGTGTTTCCTCTGACAAGGCAGACAAAAAAAATGCACATGGAGCTTTTGCCAAAAGGATTGCTCCTGACCGAGCAGCTTGAGTGACACCCGGACTGGGAACATAGCATGTTCTGTCTCACAGCCACTGAGGAGTACAAAAGTGGTTGGGATGGCTTTCGTCTGAAAATCGGCTTGGTAAATACAGGGTAGAGGGGTCTCATTTTGTGAGTACCAGATGCTGATGTCATGTACTACAAGTTAAAAGTGCTCCTTTCTATTTGCAGTCTTGCAAATTTAGCTGGCTGAGAGGCAAACTCATTGCCTCCTATCAGCTTTAAAAATCTGCTTTCTCTCTCCTGCTTGTAATTGCAGCTCTTTGCATCCTTAAAATCCTAGAGTTTTCAAGGGAAGTTGTAGGAAGATAGACTTTTTATCTCTCTCTTTCTCTCTCTAGTTTGGAAATTTTCACATCTCAGAAAGCAAGTCTGCTGATCTCCTTCCAGTCATGCTGTTATCCATACAGATGTGCTTCAGGTCCTCTGTTTTAGAGTTTCTCATGAATGTTGAATTGTTGAGACAAACATTTTTCCCTTGTAAAAACAACCTTTAAACATTTTGGGGTTTGATTCCGCCCACACACACCCCCACCTGCATGTAAACAGTATATAGAGATTTCAAGGAAATATATGTCAAGGAAATACGATAATGAAAAAATAAGCCTGATATTGGACTTGCCAGCCCATTATAAATTGTCCATATGTAATAAGGTGGAAAATACTTCCTGGTTTGTTAATTTACTAAACAGCCCACGCTTAACTTCCAGACCATGATCCTTGTAAAATTTGGTGTTTGGACAGTGCCAGCACAGCAGGCTCCTGATTCACAGGAGGCTCTTCCTCATCCTGCAGTGACACCACTACTGGTGACTACCACAAGGCAGATTATCCTTAAATGCTAAGGATTGCCTAGAAAATTATTCTGAAAGGAGTGTTCCATGTTATACTGACAAAAAATATGAGAAAACCTGATGGTTCAAACTATAATCTTCTTGCAGATTAACAGGTCACACGCTGAAGTAACTGAGATCAGCTTTGTCTTTAATGTGACAACCATTTGCATACATATACATGTGCACATATATTTTTCTTTTATTGATGGGGACATGCTATGCAGGGAATTATGCCCAAGAAGTAACATGCTACGTATCTCAAGTGATGCATTAACTGTATGGATGAGCAGTTATCTTGGGGCATATTTACTTTAACTAAGGCAGTATCTTGGGTGAAATGTAGAGGACCGGAGAAACCGAAGCTGGCCATGTAATCTATGAGAGGCACAGCCATGAAGGAGTAAGTGGAAGAATCTGCAGTAGGTATTTTAATCTGAGAGACATGAGTCCCCCTCACCCCAATTGGGGTATGCTTAAGCAAAACACTGGTATTAACCCTTTGCAGAATGGAACAATGCACCGGAGTAGCCCAGAGAGCCACAAAATGGAAAAAGAAAAATCAATTAAAGAGGAGAGAGTTAGACTGACATGGTGCTGAAAATTATCTTCTTGGTGAGATTTTCCCCAGTGCTAAGGCACCCATTTTTAGTTATCCTCAGCTCTGGAGTTCAGGCTTGTGAGATCCTATTGCACTCACACTTTTTTAGGAAACCTTTCCAGGAGTGGGGGGCTGGCAGATGGGCATCCCAGGCCGGTAGTAGGATGAAGGTGAGGGAGGAAGATGATGCACATCCATGCATCACAGCCCATGGTCATAAAAAAAGTAATGAGTCTACTTTCAAAGGTTCCATAATGTTTTCCAAAAACATTGTAAAATCATCCTGTAATGCAAGAAAGATTACAGAAGAAGAAGGTTTCAATGAAGATGACAGCTGTTACATTCCCAAATGCAGTGAGAGATTTTGCTCTTCACAAGGTGATAATCTTTTTGGTTGAGGCTCTATAAAATGTCTATTTGTAGGATTCTTTTGTTGATTTTTATTAGCTATTAACTCATGTTTACACTAAAAAAATAAAAGGGAAGCTTTAGTTCTGGAAATGAGGTAAGTATCACAGTGGTATATATTCTTTCTGTTTCTTTTAACCACTTGTTTTACTGTCCAGCATAGTGTCCTACTCTGGCATACAACAGAGTTTAAACAGTTCTGCAAGAGAAGTTGTTAAATGTTTTTCTTTGGGGGGGGGGGAAGTAACATCATCAAATTCTAGAGAGTATCCCTGCTGCCCACCTTTCCTTTTTGCTGTGCTACAAGAATCCTTGTTTAAGTTAAGGCTTTTATTCTGTTAGGTGCTTCTCAAACTTATGATCAGAGATGGTATCATCTGGTCTAAGAATCTAAATGGGAAAAACAACTATTACAGCAGGATTGAAGAAACAGAAATACAAGATGAGGAGAGTTAATCAGATTAGTGGCAGATTTAGGAATGTAGTTCAGCTATTTCAGTGTCCCTTTGGTGCTCTTTACCAGCATCTCTCTGCTGCAGGGAAGTCTGCAAGACATCTTTTCAAACCAGGGAAATACTCTTATCTTGTGGTTGTAATCTAACTTTTGTGGGTTTGTGCCTGTAACTGAGTTACAAACAGTGCTGCGTAACTGCATCAGCAGCCGTTTGGTTGTCATGAGAAACTGAATCCTTCAGGTTGTGGTCATATCACACTGGCAATTCAGGTTGAAATGGCTCCTTTGGAAATATACCCTGACTGACATGTCACTTAATTCTGCTTTGCGTCTGCCTTCACTCTGCTCTTTAACTCCTCCGGGTGCACTGTTCTCTGTGCACGGCCGAGGAACATTTCACTTCCTTCGGGAAGCAAGGGCGCTGTGCTGGCTCTCCACAACCCAGGCTCAGCGTTGATGATGTTTATGACTGAATCACGCTGCACTGCTTGACAGCCAGGGTTTTTTTAATTGAAAAGGATAGGAATCTCAAATGTAGGAGACTCTGCCTGCAGGAATGAATTCAGGGGCTGCAATCCGACAGTCCTGGCCAGAATCAAACCTTGCTATGTTTCTTATGTTGTTTATAAATGCCTAGACAAACAGACAGGACCCCAGTGGGACAGCTAGGCTGCCTTCCTTGTCCCAAGGCACAATCAGCATTCTCATTTGCTTTGCTCAGCATTCCTGCATGGTTGGGCTTTGGTTTAATTTTTAATCTGTCGATTAAATGTGATTCTTTTTTTTGTACAGAGAATTTTACAGTCCATTTTTACCATATGGAGAATATTTATTGTTAATTACTGTGTTATCATTAGACATAGAGTAGATGCTTGGGGGGAAAAGCTGTGCACAGCTAGTTGCCCTCTGCAGCACAAACATTCAGCTCCCAACATTAACATGACTTGTTTGACTCCTACTAGCACCACAATCAAAAAGATTGTGCCAGTAGCACAGAGCGAACTGGAGTTCAAGAGCCAGCACCTCTGCTAATGGAAACGAGTGCTAATGAGCTGCCGTTACTTAAGCCAGCAGAGGATGTTGCCTTGGGTTTTAGCATGTTTGCTTTTCCAGAAATTGTCACAAAGACACTAGTTTTGTTTTAACTAGACAGAAAGCCGGGCCAGAGTTCTGTCTGCAGATTGTAGCGCTGCAAAGTGGAAGAAGTGAGTCTGCGCCAGCACAATGTGAGCATATCTCTGAGGTGAGCTAGTTGATTACACAAGGGACGGGGACCGGCTGCCAGCTCTCCTGGCTGGAGAACAGCTCTGGGCAGCAGTGAGGGAGAGTGTGCTGAGAGAGAAAGTCAAATGTCCAGTACGGGGATGAGGGGGATAAGCAGAACTGTGGTTTGGGGGATTATAACCTATGAATCGGCTTTTACATGTAATCTCCTTCTGCATGCTCCATAATAAAGTGCCTTGGTATAAGCACTGTAGATAGACTTGTATTTTTTCTTTTCTGAAATTGCGAAGAAATCTGTCAACCTGTTTTCAATAAGCTCCTACAGGCACAGGAACATCTGAGCAATTAGCAATTAGAACTTCTGAGATTTACTGTGTTAAGTCATTAACTTATCTTATTAACTTACTTATTAACTTACTGTGTTAAGTTTTTTAAAGCTATGATTCTCATTGCTAGAGCATAGTTATGTAAAAATATCAGACAAAAAGCTGACGAATTGGATCAAATAGGATCATTGGATTGGTTTTGTATGTGGTGCTATCTGTGGAGCCTGTACGTGCAGTATGCATAATATGCAACTTACCTGGAAGGCGTGCACAGTGCCTGTGTGCAAATTGCACATGGGATTCCTGCAAAGAAAGCCCTGTTTTCTTACTACTTTTTCAGAAGTGGAGCATCCATCTGAGGGATTTCCAACACTACTGCTAGCACATCTAAGCTACCATATTTAATTTGTATCTGGAGTTTGTACCTCTAAATGGCATCAAATATGCATGTGTTTGCTGTTAATTAATTGCAGGGAATAGGGCTTGCAGATGCTGCTGTTGTAGCACATAGCAAAAAGAAGTCCTTGCCCAAAAATATTTCTGGTTTAAAAAGTATTTTCATAGATATTTTGTAGAACTACAAGAAACAGCTACTTTTAGCAAACCAGGTGCCTTTATTTGAGCATGTGTTTGTCTGGTGGTTGAATTTAAGGCTTGTATCACCTTACTGTTTTCTTAGGGATGTTCTCATTGACAGTCATAAAATCCTGAGGTCCTGTGCCATATATTAGTGCTATGAGCACCATTACAACTGCGATGACCAGCTAATGACGTGTCAAGGTGATCAGGAGCAGCAGAAGCCTTGAACATGTTTTGAAGAGAGGGTTTGCTTAAGGGAAAATAACACCTTGACATTTGCATAAGGAAATAATTTTAAACCAGGAAAATAAAATAACCTTGGAAAAAGCGTCTGGATATTAGACAGTTATTCAGAGCTCATAAGACACTGTGGTACTGTATGTGGCTCACTCAGTAGCTAAAATTAGGTGATTATGTAAGGAGACCACAGCGTACATCTGAATAGCTACTGTATTGGGTTAATGATGTCACTCATCTTTATTGAGTCTTTAGCTATTTAATGGCTTGGGTGGGGGACAGCGTGAATTCAGGAGTCATGAAATCATAGGCAAGTTAAACTTTAGTGAAGTAAACATAAGAGAGCTTTTACAAGGGAAAGTGAAACAGCTCCCAACCAAAGGTCTCCCATCATGACTCCCAGGTGACGTTATTCCCTGTAAACCTTCAGAAAAGCATGTTTATAGCTTTTAAACCAATGATAGTAGAAATGCTACGATGAATCTATCAGTTTGCAATTGGTTTGGACAGATCAGACGAGCTATTGATTTTAGCATTTTGATTGTTGACTATGAAATTGGTTATGTTTGCATTGAGGTCCTATCCCTAAGACAATTTATGAACTCTGTACTGTATACACTGTTGAAGTATAAATAAATACATGTATGCCAAAGGTAAAGTGAGAATTAAATTTTATCCACACATAGTAATATGCCTTAGCTTTCACATCCAATACAATCCAAATCCCAATCGAATGTCCTATCATATTTTTCATAAAAGTGGTTTATTTGCTCACCTATGTTACATGCTGTAGCTTTTTAACACTTGGCAGGGGTATATATGCCATACATTTCTCCACCTAGTTGCTGAGCCTTTTTCTGAATAGTTGCCAATTTTATATCAGAGAAGACTGAGGAGGACCATCAAGTAAAGGCATAGATGCAGAGACAGCCAGGTTGGTTTCCTCAGACTTTGTGTGGCTAAGCGGCTCTGAGCCATGTCAGCAGTTACTCGTTGTCATGGCTCTGGTGCCTTCATCTGGAACATCCCTGTTTAGACGAGCTTTGGGGCTGGCCTCTGAATTTTCTCCATGGGTTTTCTCTTCCAGTGGCCTCGAGTGCTGGTATCACAGGCCCTACCAGACAAAGCCTCTACAAGGAAGAAACCTGGAAGTGAATGAAAGCCTGTTTGTTTCTCAGAAGATGCCCAGACCTGCAGAGTGACGGGGCTTTAAAATGCCAGAAGTAATTGTTTTGGGTGTAACTTGGCAATGAGCGACGAGGGTCCATGCTGGGAGCAGGTTGTTGATGGTGGCCACGGTTTGTAGCCCTGGCAGTGCGCGTGCGAGCACCCATGCTGGCCAGGGGCAGAGCTCTACTCGTCCAGAGCAGAAAGTAACGGCTGCGTTTGGAAATTTGCTCTTTTCCTAGCTATCTACTTTCTTCTTTGAAGTAACCATTTCCATGCATTTTCTGTCAGGGGTCCCTGGGGCCCCCACACTGTCCTTTCACTCCCTTCTTTTTAATCCAGAAAGCTGCCTGCTTTGGGAAAGTTTGCCTGGGATTGCCCTGTACCCATTTGTTTGCAATGAATGAGAAGCATTTTTCATTTTCTCTGAATTATTGTTGCCAGATACCATGTGTACACATGTTGCAGGCCATCTTGCAGAGGGAGCTGGCAAATCTGCAAAGCTGATGCGCGCAGCTTTGGCAACTGAAATGGGCTCCTCTCAGCCAGACCCCTGCTGAGGTCAGGAAACACACACTTACTGCTCTTTCTAAGATTTCAAAAAGAGGGTTTTCTTCAGCTGGATTGAAACAGTGATGTTGCAGCCCGGCATCCCAACTCCAAGCATATTTCTGCTTCCTCACTGCACTCTCATCCATCCTGTTTGCTGAGCAGTTTTGGCAATTCTTGGCAGCACAGGCAGCCTAGAGCAAGAGTTAGGCTTTTGGGGAACACTTAGAAAGCACATGGGTGATGAGATTAAAACTGTGCGACTTAACACAGTATTAGGACTCTCTTTCCAAGTGATTTTGCTCCTCTTAAACTGATGATGTAAAAGTTGTTGCTATCTTCTGTGTCTTCAGCAGGATGGTTCTGTAGTGGTTAGCTATCAGAAAGGAGTGTCTTTTTTCTGCTTTGTTTTTTGTTTCACCGTGTCCCAGAAAGTGTGAATATGTATGCCCTGATTAGCATCCCACCAGTTGGCTATTCACAGGACTTGTCAGGATGGACACAATTTACTTGCAAACCAGTATTGGAATTGAAGTGCCAGGAGCGGGAAGCTAAGGATTTCTTTCAAAACCTGGTGGGATATTTCATCTCTGCAATGCCAGAGCACTTTGTTTCAGCTTTGCCTTATGGCCTGATGTGTTGTGTGAGACCCATGGGAGAGGGTGAGCTGAGCTCCCTTTATTGCTTGCCATAGGAAGCATTGGCTGAATGGATGAGTTGTCACAAAAGGTTTCCATTTTGCTGAGCCGACTTCTTCTGATGGAGAAACAAACTGCTGAGTTTGAAAAAGCATAGGAAAAACAGTCCATTTTTACTGTTCTTCTTAAAATATTTGTATGTGGAAATGCATTAAAGTCCAAAAAGCAGATTATTTGCTTGGTTCTTCTTGCTAAACAGTTGTCTGTGTGAATCCCTGTAGGTCTAAATGAGGCTGGTAATGGCTGAAGCAGCACCTCTCCCCCCGATCTGTGTGTGCTATTCCTTGGATGAGGCTCAGAGGACTTGCTTTAACTTGGTCAGCCCTGAATTGGTCAGGCAGTTGGACTAGATGATCATTGTAGGTCCCTTCCAACTGAAATAGTCTGTTCTATTCTATTCTGAGACTTCATATGGACACAGACAGCCCCACAGTGTCGGTAAATCCTGTGCACAACGAAGGCCACTACACATTCACATACCACCAGTTTGCAGTGTCGTGCCACTGGTGGTAGACTTCTGTTGGATGTGAATGTGGGCAAATGTTTGTATTTCTCCATTGCATTGGCCTTGCTGCCCACAGTCACAGTGTCTGTACTCAGGGAGGGTGGCAGAGGCCGGGCACGGAGAGCAGCAGCCTGGTGCCATGGACCGTGGCCCGTGCGGCTTCTACATTTGTGTTACTGAGCAGAGCAGGAAAGGGGTTTTCCATGGGGCCTCCTGAAGAAAGGCAAAATCAGTACACACGGTGAGTTTTCACTGCTGTTTACGGCTCTTGGATGTGGATAGATATAAAGATCAAGACATCAGCTGGGCCATTTCTAGCGCGTGAGAAATTATTGAGCCAAAGCACTAAAAAGTGAAAAAGAGGCCCTGTTTTAAAAATATGCTATTTGTTGGGCAAAACCAGCCATAAATGTCATCAATAGGCTAGAGAGAAGAAAGGCAATAGTATCAAATGATGAGTGTGACTAGGGGGGGATGTGTGTTACAGAAAGCAGGTCTCTCTCTCATGAGGAACAACGCTTGACAGTTTGAGAAGAGCTGACAATAAAACACATGATTAAATGAGCACCAGAGAGCAGACTCAGCCATAAAACTATACATTTAGTGGCTGTCCCAGCTAAGCCATAGCAGTATTTATTGAGTTATAACACTGGAAGAGGTGAATAAACATGACTGAGACCATGCAGGCTCAGAGGGATTACCTTTGTTTTTAAGAGAGGCTTTACCATATTTGCTCAAAAATCTTTACACAGTGTAATTTTAAAGTACACTTCTGAGTCTGTAGTTAGTGTCAAAGAAGATAGAGGAGATTTATGGTTTATCATGAGATGGGTAAATTAAACCAATACACGAAACTTTTAACGACCTTTCTTGTCCTGAATACAGTCGCATTGCTGTGGCCTCTGATTCTGGGCACTCCCTGTTTTCCATTTATCCTTCACATGGTGGGGATGGGGAAAAAATTTTAGGCTGTGCATTATCTCACCTTGTACAAAAAAGCATGTCATGTAGGGAAATGTCATGTCACTGATGTCATGTAGGAAAAATCTATGAGAGATTTGTTTACATTAAATATGGCCAATATCACATCTATTTTAAAAGAATAGACAAAAATTTAAAGGGATTTAAAACCATCTCCCCAAAGCAGCTAGCCAAAGAAATATCATGACACAGAGGTGCTTCACTGGTTCATACCAGCACATAATATACAGACTCACTCACAGTCAAATATAAACCAGAGTCCACTACTGAGACTTATTTGCGTTGTCCTATAACAGTCACATATTACTGACACTAAGAAATCAGCCTAAGGTGTTACCAAGCCTTTCTTAATAGATTAATGGAACAAATTCCAGGGTTTTGGAGAAACTTTTTTAACTATTCCAAATTTTGTTCCACCAGTTATCAGAATCGGAAAGGGAGGTTTCCGTACTCCTTGCAAAAAGGCCTTGTTATCGTTGACTTGCTCTGGATTTTTAAATGAGATTCCCACTTGTAGCTGAAATGAAACCACATATCCTTGATAGGAAAAGATTTGCTGTTAGCAGAGTTTGACCTCCTAGATAAACACCAGGAAAAAAGGCTGCAGGACTTTCTTCAGCTCCTCCCAAACATCTGCCCCTTAGGTCATCTTCGTTTCTTCGTCATGGTAGGCACCTGGTCCATGTGAGAGCCACAGAAACTTTCTCTTTTGGATACTTTTTTGCATTTACCCACTTGTTTCCTGGCCTGACAGAAACCCTTTTCCACTGATCATCACAGCTTGGGGGGGTGGCCTGTGTCACGTTTTTGGTTCTCCCTGAACCCCTTGTTTGCAGCAGCACTTGATCACCATTGCTTGTCCTTGGGCTACTGCCATATCCCTTCCTCCAGTAATTACTGTTTTCAGGGAGGGCCAACTCATTGTCTATGATTCTTTTTGATTTAAGGCAGCCCTCTAGGTAGCTCCTAGAAGACAAGATCCCTTTAATTAACTTTCTGTGAGCAGCAAGACACAAGATTTGTTCCTAAGTCAGATGGGTGCCTCAAAACTGGAGACTTGGGTTCTCCATACATTGACAGCTCTGGGAGGTGGGTATCTGTTGGTATCACACAGTGGCCCAGCCCAGGGGCAATGTCTTCTGGCTTCACAGTGACTGCACACAATGCTTTCACATCGGTAAAATGAAATCTTATTTTGGCTGTCACGTGATATCTTGTATAGACCGAAACAATTGGAGTTAGTTGGGTTCAGACCTGATATTTGGCAAAAAGTTTGGTGTTAAATGAAAGTGATTCCCAAAAGGATGCAACATGTTGCCTCTGAAGTCATGTCTCTGATGAGTTCTCCATCCAGCACCTGAAAGGAATTATTGGAAACAGAGTGGAAAACAGAAAAGCAAATATCAATGTGCCTTCTGTGGAAATCCAGGATTTGCTCCCATCCAGCATCCTGGTAAGAGCATCTTCCCCTCAGGAGGAACGTGGTCCGATTGGAAGAGAGAGAGAAGACACGGATGGTGAGAGAGATGAGGCCTCCTCAGATTGGACAGACCCATGTGGACTACAAAGGTGGAGGAGGACTGGCAACTCATCAGGACACAGGAATGAGTGGGCAATCAATGAACTGGAGGTTTAGTGCTAGCAGAGAAGCGCTTGCTCGCATTGCACAGAATTAAATTGCCCCAGAGTACAGGGGAGCCTGAAAGAATAAATTCACAGAGGAGGATGTTGGGTGCCTTCCCAGGGAGACAGACCTGCCAAGGGCTGTTGGACACCAATAAAACATCTGGCTCAGAAAGTTCCTGAACTGCAAATTGTTGGAGCTGGGGTGGGGTTTCCAGGGAAAATACCACTCCTAATTTGCCTTTTTATTCTGCTCTTTCCTTTCCCAGCTGAGGGCCACTACCAGAGATGGGGTATTGGGAGATCTTCATCCTTGCCCTGGCTGTGCAGCCACTCTCACCCCCAGAGGACCTGCCTAGTTCTGCAGGAAAGGAGTCTCTGTATCTTTTGAAATTCAAAGTTATCCAAAGTTGATCTCTAAGCGGTGGGGTTTTTTAAAGGAAATTTTTCATCTCCAGATTAAAACTGCTATTAAAAATAGTACCAAATGCTAACAAGGAGTGCCTGTTGACCCCTGTTTGTATCTCAGAGGGGAATGATTTTAACCTGAAATAAGGGAATATTTGGACATGTTTACAGCATCTGTAATGCCAGAGATTAATGTGGGAATGATGAGACAGTCAAGGAAAAGAAAGCGGTGGGAGAGCACCAATGGAGAGGGAGGAAAAGAAGGGGTAATTAGCAACATGGTAAGGGCATGGTGAAATGTTGTTGTGGTTTAACCCCAGCTGGCAAGTAAGCACCACACAGCTGCGCGCTCACTCCCTCCTGCCAGTGGGATGCGGGGAGAATCGGAAGAGTAAAAGTGAGAAAATTCATGGGTTGAGATAAAGACAGTTCAACAGGTAAAGCAAAAGCTGCACGCACAAGCAAAGCAGAACAAGGAATTCATTCAGTACTGATTCCCATGGGCAGGCAGGTGTTCAGCCATCTCCAGGAAAGCAGGGCTCCATCATGTGTAACGGTTACTTGGGAAGATAGATGCCATCACTCTGAACATTCCCCCCTTCCTTCTTCTTCCCCCAGCTTTATATGCTCAGCATGACGTCATATGGTATGGAATATCCCTTTGGTCAGGTGGGGTCAGCTGTCCCTGCTGTGTCCCCTCCCAACTTCTTGTGCACTCTCAGCCTACTTGCTGGTGGGGTGGGGTGAGAAGCAGAAAAGGCCTTGACTCTGTGTAAGCACTGCTCAGCAGTAGCGAAAGCATCCCTGTGTTATCAGCACAAATCCAGAACACAGCCCCATACCAGCTACTGTGAAAAAAATTAACTCTATCCCAGCCAAAATCAGCACAAATGTCTTGAAGCTCTGGAAATTCCAGGACACGTGAAATAAGTAAGAGAAACTTGAAACAGAAACAGAAAGACTAGGGGGATTGTACAAGGATCCAGTCTTTGTATTTGTATGTGAATATTGACAAGAAAATCAACAGCTTTGATATACTTACTCACATTCCTGTGAAACTAGAGTAACTCCACGACAGTCAACGGAGCAGCTCTGGTGAGGATGTCGTTGGCTTTAGAACTGCTAGGACCACTTGGGGATAAGGTGTGCAGCTCTGGGGCAGGGACTGATTTTTGTATCTTCCCTGGGGTGACAGAGAAGGAAGCATTCCTCGTCTAATGTGCTGGCAGACAGGAAACCGAAGGTTTGGGGCAGCGGGAGGAGAAGTACACCCGTGGCCCAGGGCAGGGATTGTTGCCAAAAAGCTAGAGAAGTTGCCCACAAAAGTTCAGCCCTGTGGGTGATTACAGCAGCCCTTCGCAGCCTTCAAAAGCCCATTGTGTTCTTTGCCATTTCTTCAGCTGCAAAGCGGAAAGGTTTCCACACTTGTGAGTGACCCTTTTGGGGAAAAGTGAACAAAATGCCGCAGTTTCGAAGTGAAAAAGCCAACGGCGAATGAAGACGTCTCAGTGCTGACCTCGAGTACCGGTGTTCGGTGCCTGCTCAAGGAAACTTCTCAGCATCAGGCCGAGCTGAGCACCATGTTTCTCCCACTGGCTGCTGCTGTGGCTTGTCTGAAAGCCACTGGGATTAATATTGCTAGAATATATGGTTCGTTTATCTATTTTTATTGTCCTGTGAATATACCTACTGTATAATTTATTGTAATGTTAGTAGTTCAGTCCTGTGATGTTTGGTATAGAAAATCTTCACTTTAAGCCAGTGGGAAATTTTGCTAGGGCGAGGAGTGCGGGCCTGGCCTCTGCTTTGCCTTTTTTCTTTTCCATTGCAACACAATTAACCTTTTCATTAGAAGAGCTCTGTTCCAAATAAGCAAACTTCTCAATGTGTATTACTGAGCCATTTCAAGCTGTCTCTTGCTTTGGAACAAAACATCTTTGTTCCAGCCATGCATGACATTTGAAGACCTATTTATACAATGTGTCAGCTCCATTTGTTTTCTTCATCCTGATATTTTCATCTGTATTTTTGGTTAGCCATCCAGATTGCAAGGAGCGAGGCTGCTGCTGGTTTCCTCCTGCGCTGCTCCAGGCGGAGGCACTGGCTGCCTTTGGCCTTTCTCCCCTTTTGTGGGCAGAGGTGAAACAACCCAAAATCAAACACAGTTTTGCCTACTTCATCCTCTCTGCATGGAGACCAGCACCACCAGACAGCTGTGGGATGGAGTGCACGAAGTGCTTGCAGAAGGACCTGGTATTACTACAATTTCTCTCTTGGTGCCCTGACTGTGGGTGACACTGCCTGTGGGATGTACACAGATGCAATCCCTTCTGCTGGAGGGGACTCTCTGAGGGCCAGATTTCCAAGTTGCATCACTAAATATGCCCTCCTGCAAAATACCTGCCTTTTCCTTAGATGTTCATGATTTGTCCCAAGTCTCTAATCAGCCCTTCTTGTCTAACAGCACAATGCTAACTGATACAACAAAAACCAATGTAAAATTAAAAAAAAAAATCCTTACCAAGATATCGAGTAATAAAACTTAATGTCCTCCTGATTTTAGTATTGAGTAAGTGTAAATAATTATGGGGTTTGGTCCATCCTCTCCCTTGAAAATAATTTCTCTATCCTGGGACACATCTTCTCCTTCAAGAAGGACTCAGGGTAGCACTGTCCCTGCTACTCAAGCAGCGATATAGTATCTCTCCTAGTGCTGGCACTGCCTAGTGACAAATGAAAGTTTAAGTCCTTTTTGAAATCTTGTACACAACCTGCCAGCTGAAGGTTTCAGCTGCTTTAATGTATGCAGGATGCCAGGGAAATACCGCAAGCCTTACTTTAACCAGAAAACGAGGCTGAAGGTGCCAGCCCAGCAGTGGTGAGCCTGGGGTTGCAATGGCAAAACCCCATCTGCTCTCTCCAATATTATCCTCACCAGGAAGATTGGGGAAGGAGGGTGACAGAGCTCCACGCAAGCAAACCTGCTCCTGCCAGCTATTACGTGGCCCACTCAAAGCCTTTAAGGCCAAGCAAGACTTCAATGTTGGCCTTGTGCTTCCCCATCCACATAAGAGGAGACAGAAGGTTTGCGCTGTAAGTTCAGAGATTAATCCTCAGAGCACCTCACCGTTATGTTTTACATAGACACTCCCTCCAGCTCTTGGGAAAGTGCACAATTTCCACTGGACGTGAAGCTGAAGGTCATTTTCATGCCAAACATTTAACGTGTGACATATTCAGCCAGGCTGCATGGTGGATGGGCTTCTGCTGCAAGGAGCAGAGGTGGTGGCATGCGAGGGGGAATGCCTTCAATAGCATGTGCTTCAAAAGCAGTGCTTGTGAGCTTTGCTTTGCATTCCAGTGGCTGGGCTAGAGCTGCGTGCATGGCCTTGCTCGGCACAAATGAAACCAAGGCATCCATATGCTGTACATTAAAAGAAAGAGTGTTTGATCTCCTGCTGACTGGCTCACTGCTCAGATGCTCCCTCTTCCTCTCTGTAGCGGTTTTGAGGAGTACAGAGCCCGGTGTCAAAACCTGTAAGTCAGCATGCGTTTATCGGCTCTGTGATGGGAACTGTGGCACTTAAAACAGTTGAGAAAATGTTGCTGGCCACAGCCACAAAACCTGCCCTCATCTTTACCATGATAGTGGCGGAAAATTCCTCAAATTGCATTTTCCTCTTTAAAGATGAAGGGAAAAGGCCCGCCAAAGTGGATGGAATTTAGTCCAACTGATAAAACACCCGGGCTAGCAAAGCAACATGCACATCTCCTCCGAGTACAGGAATTGTGGCTGTGCCTAGCTGAGGCCACCATGAAGCCACTGCAGCCCTGCATGGGCAAGGGACAGCTTGGGTAACATCAGGCTTCAAGCCTGCCACTGGGTTGATTACTGTGTCACTGCTTACCATGCATTTTCGAGCCATTTATTGCAGTGGCCCATTAACATTATGTTCTGCTAAAAAGCTACAGACATCTCTGATCCACATTAAAGATGCTGGTGAGATAGGAGAGGAAAGCTCCACTGCGTAGAGGACTTACTGGCTCTTCAGCATTGTCCCATGCGGGTTGGGAACCAGGCAATACTGTAACTTCGAAGTGGTACAATGGGGAAGAAGCACAAGCAACAACCAGGTAACAATAGAAATGAGTTTTATTTTGTAAAAAGTTATAAAATGAATATTGTACAAAAATAAAGTCTGTAGAGAACTTTGGTTGATTAACACAAATGACTGAGACATAAATCGCAGGTGAAATAAAAAACTCCAGAGAAGCACACTCCTGTCTTCAGTAAGGTCTAAAAAATAAAAAAAAAATCACGAACTTTACCCTTTTGTATTTTGAACATAGTGATTTGCTTTGATTGCAGCCTCTTCAAGCTGCACAGAAAATGCTTTGGGGCAAGTTTTCAGCAGCCAGGGCAAGTGAAAGTGCACCTCTGAGTGCTGCGCCTCGTCAGCTGCTCAGCAGCGCAGCTGACCTTCAGCTTAGCAGGCTTTTACTGCCCAAATCATGCCGATGCTGGTGGTGGTATCAGCTGTACCACCCCTGCCCAGTGTGGAGGGTAAGGTGTCCCTGTGGCAGTGCGAGAATGGACCCCGCGGGTGGGCTCTGGGGCTGCCCTCCATCCCCCCAGGAAAGCAGCAGACGTCAGGGCTGAACTACATTTCATACACCTGGTACATCTTTCCATGCCTGTTCTGGACTTTTTTGACCTCTAGACCTTTCTTCTGTGGCGCCCTGAAGGGCCCAGGGCAAAATGAGTATGAAGAGCCATTGCATGCATGAGATAAAGGGTTGGACCATCATTTTTTGGTTTTCAGTAGGGATTTTCTTTCTTCCTGTTGTTTTTGTGGGAGTTGATGCTTCACTGGTTGTCAGGTATGTCTAGTGACCTGCACTGCTGTTCCTTCGGGAAAAAGGTCTCCAGAACGAGAGCTTGTGTTAGCGGTCAGGTATGAACACCTTTGCTGTACAACCTCCCTCATCCTAAGGACACTCAGACTGTTCTGCTGCGTGGGTATGATCCTGTAACGATTCAGCAAATTATACAAAACACTTTGGTTATTTAACACAATTGTTTACCTGCAGGCTATATTAAATCCAGGGCTAACTAGTGAGAGGGATTTAACCTCTTCTATATGGAAATATGGAAGGAAAAGCTTAAATAAATATAACAAGAAATTATAAGGCTAAATGTGATTATTTTCCATTTGTCAATAGTTACATGAGGTCAGCTGGCAAAAAGTGTGAGAAAAAATGTGGCTATATTTAAAATATGACTAGAATTAGTTTTTCTAACAAATTGCTAATGTTGAGCCAAGTCCTGCGAGCCTCACTTGTCCAGAGCCATTGCTGCTCCTGCGCATGTATGACTGCAGTAATTTTCAGAAGTATTAGTGAACAGGAGAAAGGGCTGCAGGCTTCGGCACTACATTTTGTGAACATAATCAGGATTTTGTTTAATAGAAAAAAAGGTAAAGTAAGTGATTTTTTGCATTCAAATTAACACTTTCAATCAAAACCATGGACCGTTGTTCCCAACTTCTTTGTCTCTCTGTATCTTCCAAGCACCTTCTACTTTGGCACCTTTGAAAAGAAACTTCAATAAATAAGGAAAGGAGACTCATTACTGAATTGTAATAAATAACAATAACTTAATCTCAATAAATATCTTCTGTATATTTATGTCTCTGAATGGATGCATTGCATCAAGTAGTCTCTGCTCACTCACAATGACCAAACAGAAACGGAGTTACGCAAGTGACGTTAGTCCTTTGTAAACCAAAAGAAACACGTTTTGTGTAGGCCGGGCTTGTTATTTCTCTTACTATACTAGGAAGAAGTGCTTAAAAACTCAACTTGTTTTCATAGGTAGCAGAAGAATGAAATCCTACACTCATTTTGAAGAAACACAAGATGGAAGTAACCACACTTAACCAGTAAGTGGAACTGTTTTACTTCATATCGATACTGGCCCTAGAGAACTTGAGCCTAGGAATTTTGGTATTTGCCCAATATCATCTTACTTATGAGGTTAATCTTATTATAGCTTAGAAGTTGTCCGAAGTGCTTAGGAACTGCCCTTCCAGCAGTAGCATAACGTGTCTTTCGGTAAAGGGCACAGAGGATGAGTAAGATACTCCTAAGCTACTTCTCAGCTAAGCTTCCTGGCACGGATGGTATAACTACAACATAGCGTGGTATGGCAAGGTTGTGTTTTTAAGCACATTCCTCATGGATCCAAGTCTCACTGACGGTGGACTGTGTCAAACGGGAAAGGGAGCACGCACGCCATCCAGCCGTCGGCATCTCCACCTGAGCTTTTATTTACTTTCCCATAGGATGTCAAAAGCCTCCATCCTCCTACACCGCCTCGCGCCCCCCCCGGGCTCTCACGACTCCTCGTTCAGCATTCTTGGTCCTCTTTTCTCCGCTCTGAGCAGACACTTCCCCAGGAACCTTGGTCCCTCTCTTTGCATCGTAGCAGGAATGCAAAACTGGCGCCGCCTCTGGCGTGCAGCTGTCAGACGCATCCACACCTTTTTGCGGAATGTTTTTTCAGTATGTGGTAAACCAGGTTATCGTCCAAAAAGGACAGGTCATCATCAAAGGCTGTGGGTCTGCAACAAGCTTGCCTCACTTTGTCAGTGACTAGTTTTTTCTTTTTCGTCAAGTTTTTTAAAATTTTGTCATAGGTGGTCTCGGCTGCATCACAAGATCCACTGCAATACCGGAAAATTAGCTCTTCTTTGGTTTCATATCCCAAATCCAAGTCAGTCACATTTAAATGTATTTCTGTTAAGACACATCCTCGATTTTTGCCCTTTTGATTCCTCCTTCCCTTTTTGCTGGAATTCTCTATGTTTGTGGCTGCGTTTTGCCGGTTTCTCTCCCGCCTAGAAAAAATCGGAGTCTGTTTATCCGGCGACCTCCTCAGTCTTTTAATGGTGGCTTGAATAAAGTCCACTACCTCATCAAACTGATCTGGATAATCCTCGGGCATATTAGCTGTTTGGGAAAGAGAGAAAAAGCTTTGTCACACGTCAGTTGTCATTAAGTTTGCCCATTTGTGGCTCAAAAACATTAGACACATGCAAGCTGCTCTGCTCATCGCTTCAGAGCGTGCACCCAGGACCCTCAGAAATCAGGGAGAATTTTGAATGGTTTAGATCATCATGGAAACTCATTTGGTGAAAAATAAATGAGATATGTATGTATCTCTGTAGGTGGATGCTGATGCTGTAGCACTCCAGCACATCTTTCAATATTGAATGAGCCCTGTCAAAATCGAGGGAAGGAAAAGCATGTCATGATACAAATATTAGTTAATGGGTGGATGAAGCTACTGTAGAGAAGTTATACAGGCTTTTCCCAGCAAAGCAGCAAAAGGACGAGGTTTTTTTAAAGCAATTTTGTGATTATAATTGTTAATTATTGTCTTTTCACACCAGCAGTGGTTAGTATTACCAAAGCCACCTATCGATAAGGTTTCTGGGCAGGACAGAAAGAGGAATTTCCTGGGGTAGCAGCCTGAGCTATTATTCCTGGTTGAATGCCTGCTTTTTTTACTGCTTCTAGGGGATAATTATTATCAGAGCTTTTGAAAAAATTCTCATGGAAGTATTTTGTATCACAAGATGCTGATTAGCCTGAGTAGAAGTAGGTCAGAATAGAAGTATTATGTTAATTTTCACAGCAAATGTTATTAATGCATTTTCTTTTTATGAAGTTAAAATACCTATTTCATTTTTCACTTGATATATACCAGTGATAAATTATTCAAGTAAATTAAATGTTGAAGTCAATGAAATGTTTTGATACTAGCAGAATGAACCTCTTCAAGGAGGGTGAAATTGAACGTGTTCTGAAATGTTCTCAGATTTCAGCTTTTCAGCATGATTTGGAAAAAAATCACATTTTGAAATCTTTAAACTTCTCATGGACTAAATCCCTCAATGGGATCTGCTTTCGTGAATACAGTGATTTAATGGAGGGTCAGGCTGCCTGTGTGTAGGTGCCCTTATGTTGTATTATTAATGATTGTCTCTTAAACACATAAACTACATTGCATTTTTCTCATTCATTGTGCAAAAAATCAAGACTTGAGGACTCACTTCCTTTGCAGTAAGACCTAAGAGGTTGCTTCTTTCTGTACTTAACTCCTAAGTGCCCACACACGTAACAGACCAGTGTCACGCACCCCACCCTGCATGTATGGGAGCTCCACCTCCAGAAGGACCCCTACAAATATCCCAGGAACTGCAAACATTGGGAAAGACGATACCCAATGCAGCGCACCTGGCCAGGGGTTGGTACCTCCACTGAGCCACAAAGGCTCTCACCTGGTCAGGTGCTGAGATAGGAACAGCTCCTTTGGCAAAGGCTCAGCGCCACATTTCCCTAATGAGCACTGTAACAAACAGGAGCCCTGATGGGAGACCAGGCAGTGCCTGTACCCCACCCACACGCCGTGGCATGGACTCTGTTGAGAGAGGAAGACATGAGGCTGCCTCCCATTGCCTAGCGAAGGTGCACCTTCATATCCCCAACAGAATCATCAAATACAGAGGAGACGGGGGCAGCAGGAGCTTAACTCTGTTAGTGCAAAACCTGCCGAAACACAGTGCATCTGCACGTAAGGAGGAACATGGACCCCTCCCCGAAGCAGCCACATCCTAGAGACCCCCCTCCATGACAAAATAGTGATGGATCAGAACTATACAGTTTTTCATGGATGGCTCCAGCAAAATAGTATAGACTGGTAAAAGAGTAATGAAGGCAGGCAATCTTGTACCTTCACATGATGAGGGTGGCACACGGGAAGTGGGATGCTATAAACTGTAGAGTCTGGGACTCGGAAGAGTGAATTACACTTTGTTTTACAGATATCCATGCTAAAGGCAACAATCTCGCAGACCAGTGACTGTCAAAAGACACGAAGGAGAGACGACTGCTATCTATACAGCTATATGGGACCTGAACAAGGCAGGACCCTGCACCAAGCCCCATATTCCTGTGACACCAATGGTAAATACACCCTTCTTGCACTCCTCTGTCATTACCTCTGTAGCAGGTACCAAAATACCCACTATGAGCCATACCTACTAGAGGGGGAGTAGCTTAGCTAGATGTGTCCATTGGATGCACCACCCAGCTCTGCTGCAGGACAGGCTGGTCTGCCTACACCATACAAATACTGCCCTACTGTAGGGTAGTAGCAAGGTCCAGGTCAAGGCGATGGGTGGGCTACACTCCTTAAAAGCAAGAAGGGGTAGACACCTTGCTAGACTGGGTCAAGCAAGTTGACCCATGTGGAGCTGGCATAGCCCCCATTGCTGACATACAAGCTTGGCCCTGGCACAGATACAGATGGAGAGGGGTTTGGGAGGAGGCACTTGTTGCTGTGGGACTGGGTGGTTTCTAGGTTTCTTGCACAGAAACTCCGTTTCTTAGCTTATAACCCAATAAGAGAAGGATGTGGCTCTGAGGAGATGGCTCTAGCTGTGCCATTCTCCACTCTCACCTTCAAATTACCCCTCTCATACTACTGTGACTACCCCAGCCCACACTTCTGTCACATACTCCTGGCCCAACCCTTGTAGCAACAGTATGATGCAATGAGATTTTGGCTATGGAGAGTGAAATACAACCATCAGGGAAGCACACTAGGGTTTAACGGAATTCATGCACTGGTCAACCACCACGAAGGGAATGGGAGGTCGTTAGAAGGAAACCCAACTTATACGTGGAAATTCTTATCTGCAACCTTCAGCCTCATACTTATCCCAAGCCTGGTACACTGCCAGTGCAGCGAGGCGAGTAAGTGTCCCCCACCTAAGAAGGGAGAAACAAAACTGTGGATTACCTGAAGAGATAACAACCCAGCTAGGCACGTAATTTTTAAACTGCTTGCAATTCAGGTGCAAAAATATCACCTACCCCTGTGGCAGTGCTATATGCAGGAATCTACTTTGGTTAAGTATTAATCAGACAGTTATAGGGTTCAAGCACTGTCCTGCCCAAGCCAATCCAAGTATGCCCTGGAGGGTAGATAAAGAGGAGGAAAGGCCTATGTTGTGGACTGTGTCCCTGCTCAGAGCCCACGCTAACATTTATCGTGATTCATGCGTGATCACTACCCCAACTGCACCAAGGCAGCTAAAGGAAGCCTACAGAGGGTGGAAGGAAGGACAGGTAGCCTGCGAGGAATACAGAGAAATTGTCCGAGCAGCCAAAGATCAGGTTAGGAAAGCTAAAGCCCTGTTAGAATTAAATCTGGCCAGGGACATCAAGGGCAACAAGGAAAGATTCTATAGGTACGTCAGGGATAAAAGGAAGACAAGGGCCCTCTCTGGAAAGAAAAGGGGGACCACCATGCCCACTACCATATCCCTAAGTGCCTCATCTACACGTCTTTTAAATACTTCCAGGGATGGGGACTCAACCACTTCCCTGGGCAGCCTGTGCCAATGTTTCACCACTCTTACAGTAAAGAAATTTTTCCTCACGTCCAATCTAAACCTCCCCTGGCGCAATTTGAGGCCATTTCCTCTCGTCCTATCGCTTGTTACTTGGGAGAAGAGACCGACACCCACCTCGCTACAACCTCCTTTCAGGTAGTTGTAGAGAGCGATGAGGTCTCCCCTGAGCCTCCTTTTCTCCAGGCTAAACAACCCCAGTTCCCTCAGCTGCTCCTCATAAGACTTGTTCTCCAGACCCCTCACCAGCCTCGTTGTCCTTCTCTGGACACGCTCCAGCACCTCAACATCCTTCTTGTAGTGAGGGGCCCAAAACTGAACACAGTATTTGAGGTGCGGCCTCACCAGTGCCGAGTAGAGGGGCACGATCACATCCCTACTCCTGCTGGCCACACTATTTCTGATACAGGCCAGGATGCCATTGGCCTTCTTGGCTGCCTGGGCACACTGCCGGCTCATGTTCAGCCAGCTGTCAAGGGGATGGAACACCTCTCCTATGAAGAAAGGCTGAGAAGGTTGGGGTTGTTCAGCCTAGAGAAGAGAAGGCTTCGGGGAGACCTTACTGCAGCCTATCAGCACTTAAAGGGGGCTTAGAAAAAAGATGGCAGCAAACTTTTATCAGGGCCTGTTGCGACAGGACAAGGGGGAATGGCTTTAACCTAAAGGGGGAGTAGGTTTAGACTAGATATAAGGAAGAAAATTTTTATGCTGAGGGTGGTGAAAGACTGGCACAGGTTGCCCAGAGAGGTGGTGGATGCCCCATCCCTGGAAACTTTCCAGGTCAGGTCGGACGGGGCTCTGAGCAACCTGATTTAGTTGAAGATGTCCCTGGTCATGGCAGGGGGGTTGGATTAGATGACCTTTAGAGGTCCCTTCCAACCTAAACTATTTTATGATTCTAATGTTGTTGAGAGCCTTCTGCGCTGCAAGTGGCCTATGATATTTAAGGTGGAGGAAACACACCATAGAAGAACTCTATGCAATGCTGCTAACGCAGGCATGGGGTGTCAACACTGCAGAAGGTGAAAGCAATAGGGCAAAAGTAGATCAAGTAATCAGGCCAACAGCATATCCAACTGGAGAAGCCCTACCTACACACATGGACTTGCTGCAGCCAGAAAATGGGGCAATAAGCAGCATGACTGATCCTGCTAATCTCACTGAGGCTTTAACACAAACCATGCAAGAAGTGCTCCAAGATGCAACCTGGGGTGAGGCGTGTATGGCTGATACATCCAATGGAGCCAGGGATCCCTGCTCAGCTCATCCCCTATTGCAACATCAGGCCACCTGGGAGACTCACTGGGAGGGATGCCAGCACTATGAGTAAGATGAATGCAAATTTTCTGTCCCCAGGGCGGACATCCCCTTCAGCCCAGGGGATTGGAAAATATCCCAAGCAGATATCCGAATCTGTTGAGAGGACTCCTGCAGTGACCCCCAGTATTTGGCAATTACATCACTGGAGGGGACACAAGGCATATGGGTGATACTAGGGAACCGGTGGGAACAGTGGGCACAGAGCCCCCCTCAAGAAAATGTGCTGGACCTATTGACCCTGGTCAGTGTCTGCCCACCTACAACCACACATGCTGTTACGCGGTTATGTGGGTACACCACATTAATACAATGGCAGCTGCATTACTGGGCTACTCAGTGTGTCCTTGCAAGTTGCTGTAAGCAGCAACACCCGCTGCCTGTGGAGCCCCAAACTAGTCATGATCAATGCAACGATGCTCTTTTTGACAGCTTCCAACTGGACTGCCAATGTACCCCAATTTTGCTTCCATAATTTAGCACTGTTCAAGGAACACCTCCAATCCCTGCGATCAGCCAGCCTCTAGGCAGTACAACTCTGAATTATTATACAATCCCACAAAGCCAAGTTTCAACACACAATCAGCGGTGTGGGCCTGTGCTCTCAGTACTGCATCAAGCACAGCTGGACCCAGCAGCCACTGAACCATGGACCCAAGCAATGGGGCTCATACACATCTGATGTGGCTTGGTGCTAATTTTCTGCTACTTAACAAAGCATAGTCATCAGCGTGACTACAAACAGTCACTAGGAGTGGCTCGCAGGGGTTTGAAGGAAACCTTGACAGCCAGAAGTGAAGTGAGAGTTGCCTTAGCAGTCTATGCCAAGGCGACAGTCATGACTCAGTAGGAATATTCAGCTGTCCAGTAAGTATGGGTGTGAAGCCTGAGAGCCCAAAACAAAATGTTGTAAAAAAGTGTTGAAGTAGGACCCTGGGCAACCAAGTGGAAATGCCAGCAGTAACACCAGGTGTGATGGGTTGAAACTAGGCACTAGAGGTAAGTGCTAAGGAAGCTACCACCAGACATCATACATGAATAAGCAATAACCACTGACCAAGGACTAAAGATGTAACTAATGGACAGAAGGGAAGGTGGAGAAGACTGACAGCAGGACCACTCCATCCTGATGGGCACTTGGTAGATGTGCTCCAGGGATGCCGAGACCTCTCTGCACCACAGCCACCACGTGCCGAGCACTTGTTTGGTCTCTGCACTGTGGTAAGTGCTGCTGGGTGCAAAGGGGGTGCTGAGCCGAGCTACGTGGCCAGGGAACACCACCGGACTCATAGGGTCTGCCTTGGCATCGAGTGCTGGTTTGTAACCTGAATAAAGCCACTTGATTGAGGGGTACTTAGTTACCCCTCTGTCTCCAACACTGTTTAGAAAATGTTTAGTCTCAGAACGAAGGTCAACAGCCTGGCAGCGTTGCTTCTCTGATACTGCATGGACTGTGCTGACTTGACTGTGCAGCAGACAGAGCTTTCCGTGGGGATTTCACACCCCTGGGAGAAGCACATATTATTATCCCTTCATGTGACATACACAGTTTGCATGTGTGTATATGTATATATATGTGTTGTATTTGCACATACACACATACAAATATATCTAATTATACACACACATATTTTTTCAAAACAAACTAGTTTACTGACAACACTTGCCTTCTGGTGGAAAAGCTGAGAGAACAAACACATGACAGATGCCTGTCACACTGTATAAAGTGCCAGCAGAAAATGCTCAGATACTACAGCAATAAAAGCAGTAAAGATCTCTGAGCAGTAATCCCTAGTCCCAGGCTCCAGGGTGTGAAGGAATTAGAATTTAAACATCCAAAGCCACCTAGGAGAGGACAGGATGGGGTGGGACGGGACAGGATAGGACAGGATGGGATAGCCCACAACAGCACGTGCTCAATATAGGTTAGCGAAGGTTGGATCACACGTGATGCACCTCAAAGCAGGTGTTTTCTGAGGGAAAGGACCATATGTCCTGGAAATGTAAAATCCTCCCTCAGGGAACATGGGGCCTCTGTGTATCTTGTTCACAGCATGGGAAGAAGGCTCACAGACCCCACTGGGGCAGTGTGATGGGCTGAGCCCCACCACTTAGACTATGGTGCCATGAACCTCACAAGACTGGTGCAAAGTCACGAGGTTTCGTTTGGGTTTTATGTCACGTTTCTGAAAGCTGTTTCCTGACTGTCCAACTCCCTGGGGAAATCCCTCAAAGGCAGTCTGCACGTGGGCATGTGCACGCATTTTTGCATCGCCTCTGCCTGGTGCCCCACCGGCAGGAGCGTGGGGCAGGCAGCAGTACCTGCGGGAGCTGCGGTCAGCACGTCTGTCCTCCTCCCACTCATCTCCCTCTCCTGCATCTCCCTTCCGTGCTCCCTCCTTCAGTGCCGTGCCAAGGACCTGACCACCCAGGCAGGAACAGGCAGAGCCTTTTCCTCTTGTGGCAACTAGAGCATGAGTCTGCTTTCAGGCGCTGGAGTATCAAGAGTGGGGGGTATGTATGGCAGCCCATGTGCCAGTCTGCCTCTGGGCACCTTCTCTGTCTCCCATGTCCAGCTGAACCAGGGCTCTTGATCTGCCCTGTTTCTCACATGACCAGAGAATGAATAAAAAAAGCAAAGAAGGAAAGAATGAAACATCACAGGCTTGGTGCACATGGGAATCTACAAGAATGACCAGGCTGGGGGCAGAGTTGGTGAACACCAAATATCCAGAACTCCAGAAGTCAAACAAAAGAAGAAGAAATGAGACTTATTTAAAATGCTAATTAAAAACCCAAGAATATTTGCATCTTCTGCTTGCTGTTTGCAAGCTGTTTGCTTGCTTTCTGAACCTTTAGGGCACACCAGATCATAGTTTTGACCCAACCTCTCGGGTTAGGAATGTCCCTCTTGAATGCAAACTGAAATTCTCGCCTCACTGCTGCTCTCTGGAACCTGAAGCTTTGACCTGCCCGTCCCCGAGCAGAGTCCCTGTCCCCTGGGCACTGCAAGAGCTGGCAGTGCGTACGGGTGCAGGATCCTGCAGCCAAACACCTGTGGTGCTCCCCACTGGCCTCTGCAGAAAGCCACCCCAGAGCTCTGCTTTGGGCACACAGGGAAACATGCCTTCCTCCGGGCATCTTCCCCGCCGCAAACCCCCAGAGCCTGCCTTGTACTTCCAATTAATTAGAGACACGGCGTGCCAGCAGGGCTGGGATCTGATGCCTGCGCTTTTCAGAAGAATAAATTATACAGTGTTCAGGTAGACTTCTACATAAAATAGGTTTAAAAGAATATCCAAACCAAACTTGTCACATTCTCAAGAAAACAGTCTCCATTAAGGAAAAATGTACAATTTATTTCTGTCTGTTCAAATGTGAGCATGATTACATTTTGTAAAACTATTCCTTTGATTTCACTAGCAACAGATTTATTTTAAAGCCAAATATTCCCCCGCAGTGGCAGTAACCCAGCATGGTAGAGCGAGAAACCCTCAGTTTGTACCTGACCACAAATTGATTTCAGTGGGAACAGATGGATCTTCAGCTTTTGAGAAAAAAATCCAGTTACTCATTTTGGTGCCTGGTTATGGATTTAAAAGGCTAACTACAGTCTCTTCTGACCACGCTGTTTATTATAGTTTACAAGAAATAGAATTTAATTCTATTAATTGCAAAATAATAATTTATATAAGTGGGTTTTCCTTTTTTTTTTAAATCTCATAAAACTTGACGTTTTAAGTTATTTGAAACTGTTTGTACTTTATGGAATAGTTTCCTATAAAGATCTCAGGAAAATGTAATCACATCACTGCAGTGTCATTTGGCACTTTGCATATCCTGAGTTAAAGTGATGTAATACAAGTCACAAGGTATACTAAAAATGATAAAATTAGGTTTTGTTTTACATTGTAGCTTTTATGCATGCATTTGTGGCAGTGTATAGCTACTACATCAAAATGTCAGCCCAAACATTGAATAAAATTACCAGGATATTTCACATAAGCACAGCTGTCTTTCAATCAGAGAAGTTCAAACAGCAGCATTCAGACTCTAGTTTAAAGCACGATTTCAAAGTTCAAGGGGGTTAATCGAGCGCATTATAAAGGTAAGCATTATTTAGAAAATTCAGATCCAGATCTGTGTTATGATCAAATGGCCCTTTTTCAAAAACAGTTCTGGTACTTTAATCTGGGCCCTTCATAACTAAAATACTTTAATTTCCCTTCTTTCCTGGTTATTTTTTAAGTTTCCTCCAAAGTTATACTCAAAAAGACATTTCTTCTTCGATCATTTGCTAGTGGGAAATAGACAAGTAATGTGCCTCTAACAGTGACTGCAACGAATCATCCTCATTTTTTTTGCTGCTTATGAAGATTACTCTGGTATACTATTTATTCATTAATTATTTTTGTATTTAGCTTACTTAGCAGTAGTGTTTTCAGGTGTTTACTATAGTGGACGTGCCCTGTCCGAACACAGAATCCCTCCACCTCACACCACAAAGACGTACTTTAGGAGACCCTTGGAGTAAGCTGTTTGTAGAAGTGCAACCTTAGCTAGGTTAAAATTACTAATGTGATGATCATTCTGCTTTGCGAAGTAAAAAAGCATCAACTGTGGTGGGGATAAACCATTTATTTTATTGAAAATGAAATATTTTTCATGAAGAACAAAGCCTATCATGCAGGCATCAAAGCAAAGGCAGGTGTTAAAAATATTATGCTGAAAGTTTTTCAGGATTTAAACAATTAAAGTATCACCTCTCTGAGGCATGACTTTGCTTTCATGCCTTGCATGAAAATCTGTGGGGCTAAGAATGAAATGGAAACCAGTCAGTTGTGTCCATTAGGAAACAGAGCATCAAACACACCAGAGTCAGCTCATCTTTAAATGTTTAATACAGTTCTGGTTCACTACCTCACTCCCTGCCTTGCCAGCTCCCAGGACATGCTGCGTCCTCCTCTCCGACTCAGAGAGCCTTTAGAAATGGAGCTTCACACTGGTGTCACTTGTCTCTCATCTAGGTAAAGTGCTAAGCAACCTGGAGGATGACTCCAGGGCCGCTCACACCAGCCAGGTACAATAAGGCAGCACTGGAAAAAGGCACAGGGTTAACCTTCCTGGTGTGCTTGCTCCTGATGGAGCAGCCAAGTTTTGTGTTTGTGGCTCACTAGCTAACCCTGCCACTTCCAATGTGTTGGTCATAATGGCAAATCTGCTGCAGAGTACTTTGTATTTTCACACTGCCATGCTTGGCAGTGCCTCCCCTTGCATCCTTTGCTTGCTTTCTCACAGGTATGAAACGCTGGTTCCCACCAGGAGAAGAAAGGGGAGAAACAACAGGACCGTTGTAATTGCTGCCAGCTGGGGGAATTCCCTGAGAGCAGGGGAAAACAGCAAGGTCAGATGAACTGGGCGAAGTAAAGGAAGCTGCCTTGCGAGCTGACCTGTCCACAAGAGTTTCTTGTTCCTCATCCAGTCCAGGTGGGGTTGTTCCCAAGATCCTGCCCAACTCTGGGCTGGCACCCAGGGCCGGGCCCCTCCTCTGGCCTCTCTGGGGTGGGTAAAGGAGTGTCTCATCTGGCAGTCAAGCAGCAAAGGAGCAGCAGGAGGATGTGGTCTTGCCTCTGATTCAGAGCTTTGAAAAACCAGCTCTGAGGCACTGAGGAGCAGACAGCTTTTCAGTGGTCGCTCTTGAGGTTTTGTGACAGCTCCTGCAGCAGCTGCCAGGAGCCCGTCTGCACTAGGGCGTTATTGTATGAGGCTGTGTGGGTACTCAAGCACCCACGAAGCAGTCTCTGCATCTGAAGAAGTTATGGCATAAAGAGTGTAAAAGGGGAAAAAAGTGGCAGTGCCTTGCCTGAAGCCAGTGATGGAGCAGGACCCAAACCTGGGCAAGGCACATACCTGCCTGTTGTCTCCTCACTAAGGCCTTGTACCCCTCCAAATCCGTACCATGCTGAGTAAATATCCAGCTTCCCAGTAAAACCTGGGTTTACGCTTAATATTTGGTTCTGTCCCAACCCTGCGAGAGCCTCAAATGAGTATGTATGAGTGGGACCTGAAACCTGTGACCTCCAGTAGCAAGAACACATGCAGTCAGCTAACAGGCACAGCACTGAGACTGTAATGGAGGAAATACTGTCGGTAATAAAAAGAAATTCTCTTTGGCATCCCTGGTGCAGAAGGGATCCAGCCCAGCCCTCGCATGACATCGGTAAAACCCCACATCGGTCACCCAGTCCCACTCTAGCACCAGCTCACTGAATGGGAACAGCATTCCTAAATAAATAACAGCAACTGTTCCCGGGCTGCCTGTGCTCTTACGCTGCATCTCCCTTCGCGTTTTAGGGGTGTTCCCAAGGAACAAGCACAGGCAGCAAAGCAGCAGGAAGGGACCCTACCCCAGTCTCTTCCCTGGGGACAGTAAAGCAGAATCACCTGGGCAAAACCTTGGCTGATGCCCCTCCTGTGGCAATCTCTCCTGCTATCAGATTTTGATCTAACCTATAAATTATTTGTGTTCTTCCATTGTTGCCTTTCACTACCTGCATTTCAATGGGTTTACAATAGGAACGATACAAAAAGTTTTAATATTGCACTTTGGAAAATGGTATTATTGTAATAATCACTCCCTGGCTCTAGGGCAGGTGCTACGTGCTCCGCTGCAGAAGGTTTCATGTTGGGATGTGTGGACCACGGCCTGCCAGATGGCACTGGTGTGTGCTCAGAAGAGCAAGCTCCTTCCCAGCCGCTACACTGGATCCACACCTCCCTGTCAGAAATTTCCTGAGTAATAGCTGGTTTTGCCAAAGAAATCTTACACGCTTGGGATGGGAGCAGAGGTAGTCCAGATGTTTGTATGTTGCTTATTACTTAAAGGGGATACGACCAGCTTGCCTCTAAAAATGTGGCCATCTGAGAAGTTTTGGCATACTGCTGTAACACTGCCTGGCCCCAACGCAGGAAAACAAGTATTTTGATTTCAGTGTGTGCTTCTTTTGAAGACTAGTCCTGTTCAATAATCATTAAAGCATTTGTACAAGTCCCACTGACTTCAAAGAAAATTACCTGCAGGTTCCAGTTTAAGTGCTGTACCAATACATACAGCCTAAATACCTGCTAAGTCATACAATGTAGCTTTATTCCTTAAAAAGAATGCTGATGTTTGAAATGCCTCACATAATTAATTTTCTGTCCTTGATCTTAAAACCAGACATACTCTAATGTATATTTTGTGTCTTAATGCTTTGTTTGTACCTGTCTCAAATCTTTTTCATTCTATTTTCTTTCTTCTCTTTGTAATCGGGACTGGATTTCCAAGAATCATTGAAATCTTTCCTTTGGTTCCCCTTACCAAATATTACGTGATCAGAAACTACAGCTGGTTTTGTCAAAAATGACCATTCTGCAGTGTCAACTACTCTACCAGCACTAACAAGGCAGTGGCCTATTTAGATGTCTGATGATCCTGAACATGGTTATGCTGCAATATTTAGTATTCCTCATTTATTACTTGTCATTAACTTATTACCTCAGAAATATGAGAATCCACAACAAGTGTAGTTATGTGGGGTTTGGCCTATGTACTACAAGTTTGAAGTTGCAGTTGCTTGATAGTGTGTGTGTGTGGGGATGAAGACTGGATATTTGCACTAGATGTCCATCCCTGATCATCTGCAGTTGGGGGGATGGGACTAAATGACCCCAATGGCTTCTCTCAGCCTCTGTAACTTTAAATATTTTAAACCTACTTTATGCAGTCCTAATCAGGAACAGTGTAATTTACAAAGACATTACGACCTATCAAGCTAAGGATCCTCATCTAGTGGACAACTAATGCCTCCCCCATCAATTCATAGTCACTACACAGCTGAATTCTTCAGCCTTTCAGGAAGGGTTTTGCAGCTTGTCATCTGCAGACCCTGAATACAGGGATTTCTAAAATATATTGAAGATGCCTATGAAAGGTGACCAAGAAAAGCATGTTCAGGTATGTTATCTAGCAACCCACACCTGCAAAACATCTAAAAGGATCCACACTTCCACTGGGAAATTTTTCAGGTCCCTAAATTGAAAAGCAGCAAAGACATAAAACTTTAAACAAAGGATAACTCTTAAAATGAGAATAAAACCATATTCTCTTGCATTTCAGCCCTTTCCTCCTTAAGTCCCAGAACACCCTTCACAGGAGTATATTCAGTATTTACACCTGAGACTGCAGAGAAATCAGCTTCTAGGGCTACATGCATCTGGATTTAACCAGATGTGTCCTGTTCTTTCTTTTTCTAGAATTTGGCCCACGAATGGGCAAACTTGAGTGCTTGAGATTTCTAAATGTCTAGATAACCTGGGCATGCTCATGCAAACAAACTTTACTATATAACCTGATCTAGTTGAAGATGTCCCTGCCCACGGCAGGGGGGTTGGACTAGATGACCTTTAAAGGTCCCTTCCAACCCAAACTATTCTATGATTCTATGATTCTGATATATATGCTGGCCCAGGGACACAGGCACACTCGGTCTGACACTGGCTGAATGCACTGGCTGTACCGGATACACATAGATCAAATGATGCAGTGTGGCACCTGCTCAGTGTGGCAGATACCTCTCCGATGCATTGAATTTACTGTGCATGGGCAGGTTACCTCTGTAGCTTCTGGGCATCTTAGACCAAAGCACATATGCCACACTATAAGTGTGTTGAGCAGGAAAGCCTGGACAGAAACATGAGAGTTCTGGTTTGCAACACTGAATGTGCCTAATAAATATTGTAGGGAAGGAAATGTATTCAGTTGGAAGTATAGTTTAATACTGTTTTTGCCTTAAAGAGTCCTCAGTATCACTGTTTATTCTAGATACTTTCCATATTAGTTGATAATGTTGCAGCTAAATGCAGTAACTTAACATCAGATATCCCTCAGCAGGGGTATGAAGAATTTTTAATGCACACATACCATGGTGTGTTATGGCATAACAAACATACCAAAGGAGCTCCAACAACAAATGACCATCCAGCGGCCATAAAGTAACGCAGATGTTACAATGCAAAAAAACACCTTTTCCTCCTGTTAGGAGGGAAAAGCCCATGGTGAGATTTTTCATTTAATTCTACATGCTTACCACTAGTTCTTACTAAAGATTCTCACTTGATCAAGAGACTATATATCATATCCTGGATCTTAGGATACTCTAGTCCTCACATACATGTTGATTAGGGCCACACAGCAGCAAGCAGTTGCAGCACGTATTCGCTGGGAACTGCGTATAAGCCAAACCAAGTGTTTGGCTCCCTCTGCGCTGTCATGCTTCTGAAGCTGCTGACTTAGTATTTAGTTTATAGTAATTTGGTTTATATTTGTTCTGTTCGCAGTTGCTATTTAAGCTAATTATGCCCTTCCCCCAGCAGACTGTAGCATAAGGGAAACAAAGAAAGGGTTTTCTAACCTTACAAACTCTACAGGTGCTCTTCTTTGTGTGAAATAAGCTATCCCATGAACACTGATGCCTAAAACACCTATAAACACTGGATTCATCTCAAATGTACTGCATTTATGGAGGCTAGTCTCACTCCAGCCTCCAGTCCACTAAAAAATGCAGAAGACTGCGATTGCCAACACCCTCTGCCATCTCTAATTACCGCCCTGAACAGCAAAGGTCAGTACATTACACCTGATCAGCTCAGGGGGTTAGGACCTTGCCTGTAGGCTGCAACGAAGGAAGGTTTCGACCCAATCTGAAAGGGAGGGGGTAACATCAGGTGACCTCAGAGCACTTTGAAGAGAAAGCAATCCCATCAAACGAGAACACAAAAAGGTGTCAGGGGCCTGGGAAAACAGATCTGTGCTCCAGCAAGGTGTTTGGCCTGCCCTTAGGAGCAGGACTTGATCTCAAAACCCTGCTAACCCCTGCTGCAAGCGGTGTATGGGAGACCCGACCTCTCTGGAGTAAGAGCAATGCACACCTTGGAGTGCAACTGCTACTCCCCACCCAGCCTGCACAGGGATTGCTTTAGGGGGGAGCAGTGCACCCCTCTTTGAACGCACACAGCACCCAGTCCTGCTCAGCGCCCACACACTGCCCTACGCAGATGAGCCAATGTGAGTGACGACAGCACTCCCACCGCTTTGTGAGCTGCCTCCTGCAAAGGCCCTTGGCAAAGCAGCTGACCAACAGTATCCAGCGAGATATTAATACACGGCAGGTCCACCAGCAGATGAGCCGGGGAGCTGCAAGCCCGCCTGCATGCTCGTGGCACAGTGCCCTCTGCTTGCAAGAGAAACCTCGAAGAGGAGAGGGAAGTCTACATGGTGTAGACGTGACTCCTCTTGTGTACATTGTTATATGTCTTTCTTGTGTTGAAGTGTGCGTGCCACCAAATGGTAAGTGGAGAGAAACAAATATGTCAAAGACACTGATGGTGGTGACTCAAACAATGTGCTGCTGCGGTGGGAAGGCAGCGATGTGCCCGGATAGGATCAGCCTCATGGGCTCTGTGTTTGCAGACTGCTCTCCAGACGCCACACACTTCTAAATCAACTAAAAAAGGCATAAAAGTGGATCAAAGTATTTCACTGCCCTCTTACAGCCACCTTTCTGCAGGTCTCCCTTGACTCATCCGACTTAGCAACATAGTGGAGAGTTTTTGACTTTTGGGCACGGGTGCTGCGTAAACCGCTGCCATGCAAAGACCACAGGAACTCCCCGGGTTTTCCCCAATTTCTGTTGTGAAGAACAGCACTGCTTACTTTCCCCTTGCAGCCAGGGCCGCCTATTTGTGATCCGCAGAGTTAAGAGATTGAGATCAAACTATCAGTCCTTTCTCAAATGACTGTCCTGGGCAATAACCTGCAACCCAGCTCTGCTTGGCAAAGCCTATGTCTGTACCCTGGAAACAGAGATATCTGGAAGAGACTGTCTATTGATACTACAGGTAAAACACAGGTTGTCTTTCTTCCCACTTCTTGTTTACTCAATCCACAGGAAAAAAAGAGGCAACAATGAGAAGTTTTGAACACTAGGAACAGACAAGACCACTACTGCTGCCTGTCCCCTGGAGCTGCTGCGGAGAAACCATCTCACCAAGAACCATATTCCCAGAAGTAAGTTTCAAGATAAAAGCAGGCATCGTACAAATACTATCACCCTGGAAAGATGGAGCATTAACGCTCTCCCACCCTGCAGCTTCTGCCAGAGCTACAAACTGACTGGCACCACTTTCCCCCCAATGCTCTTCTTGCCACTGGCACTGCAGCAAGCCTGTGCAGAGGGGACCAGCACAGTGGTGTGAAAAGCTGATCACTGCCTTTTGTAGGACAGTACCTATCCCGCCACACAGCTCGCCATGGAGAAGATCACCACATGTGATGGCCTCGCAGCCCTGGCAGGCTGGAGCCCTGGGAGGAAGCACTTTTGGCCGACCTCCCTGCATGGAGGGGCTGAAAGGACGTCAGGGGCTGCCGGTCTGCAAGCAGCAGGAGCCCAGGCTGGGACAAGCGGAGGCGGCAGCCTAGGCAAGATTCCAGCAGGGGGGAAACACAAGCAAGAAAAGGAAAGAGAGAAGACTAAATGGGGAAGGACATAGATGTGTGTGTGGAAGAGGAGATGGGTGTTGGGGATTCACGGCACACGATTCCCTGCTCAGTGCCTCCACGCTGCGTTAGCCTGGCTGCTCCCAGAGAAACCAGAGAGGGGCTGCCTGTGGCTGGCGCTGTGGCAGGCACAGGGAAAGGACATGCCTCCAGATAAGGAGATAAAAATGAAACCCAATTACTGGATACTGTCTGCATCCCGCAAGGAGCTAAACAGAGAGGGTGGAGCAAGGGCAAAGGGAGCAGCCTCCAAGCTCCATCTGTGCCTTTGCTAAGTGAACATCTCCACAATTCATGTGAGTATTTTGCCACTTCTTACTGAGTCATATTAATTCTCACTTTAAAAAGCCACCAGAGTTAGCGTAACACTCACATACACTGTGAAAATCCTGTATCTGCTATTGTAGGAGACCTATTATTAGCAAGGCATTATTATTATCTGTCATTCGGATTGTAAGCTGTCTTACTGTGAGCTGGTTCATGTGGATCGCTCTGCACCAAGCTCCTAACCCTGCCACTGCTACTCTTCTGTAAATTTCCATGCGGACACACTAATTTCGGGATCAGGATCCAAGGAGGATTTAATGAAACTCAGCAGCACTCCAGGATGTGTACAGTGCCTCCCACCATGGAGCCCAATCTCCATCAGGACTTGTGCCCACTACAGACAGTGAATAATTGCATTGGCAGGTCTGAGCAGGGAGAGGAGGTTGAGCGGTGTGGAAGGAGTTTCAGTGCCTGCACTGCGAGGTGTATGTACCTGATCCTCCTCTTGGCTCTTCTGCATACAACTAACTTTCCCATCTTTCCAGGTTTTTCAACCAAAAGGATCTTATGACCGCCAGGAAGGTAGGGCTGGAGGTGGTGGGGAAGGGAGGGCATTGCCACTGCAATTGCCAACCCCAAGCTTTGGAAGATGACTTGGTTTGGAGCTGCTGGAGCCAGACCAGAGCCAGTGACCCTGCCTGGGGGAGAAGTGGGGGCAGAAAGGGGGAGTGGTCCTTTCCTCACCCTCATGCGTGAGCAAAGGGGAGCGGGTTTAGCAAGACAGACAGCAGTGGCTACAAAGGGGAATGTTTCTTACAGTCACTGTGCACAGCATAGGGAGGCAGCAGGCTGATGGGGGAGAGATCGTCTTCAGGCCCCTCTACCACTGAAGAGGGCCCCTTGGGAGGCGTCTTACCGGTGGGCAGGGGCGAGGTGGAGACCGTGTTGAGCAGCACCACGCAGACAGCCACAACATCCCATAACTTCATCTTAGATCTCCTTCCAACACGGGCCCCTGGCAGAGAGAAGAGGCAGGGTTAGCCCCCCAGCTGCTGCGCTCCCCCAGTCCTGCCCCCTCCCTGCCAGCCCTGAGACAAAGCTGGGCAGTCTCGCACCCCAGATCAGCCTGGCCAGGCCCTGGGACAAAGCAGGGGGAAAAAACCTGTGCCCAGCTCAGCCTCCCACACTTATCACCTCCCAAAGCGAGGGAGATGGGCTCTCCCCAGTGAGAGGTGTGGGAGAGGGAGGCGCAGGATGGCCTCCAGCCCCTCTATGCCCAAGCGAGCTGCTTTGGGGGATGCGGACAGGCAGGTCCCAGGAGCCTGTGCCCAGGGACGTGGGGGTGTGACGGTGTCCCTGTGCTGGCAGGCAGGTCACCTTGTGCTTGTCCTCCTCCAGCACCTGGGCAGCGCCAGGGCACTTGTCCCCGGCCTGGGCCAGGGTGGACCAGGCTGATCTGGGGTGCAGGGCTGTGCAGATTTGTTGTGCTACAGGCAAACCTTCCTTTCCCTTTCCCTCTCTTCTCCTTTTCCCTTTCCCTTTTTCTCTTTCCTTTTCCCTTTCCTCATTTTTTTTCCCCTTTCCCCTTTCCCATCCCCTTTCCAGTCCTCTTTCTCTTTTCCTTTCATTTAACTCTCCTTTTCTCTTTCCTCTTTCCCTTCCTCTTCACTTGTGACCCTTCCTTTCCCTATCCTCTTCCTTTTCCCCTTCCTTTCCCCTTTCCCTTTCTTCTTTCCTTTCCCCCTTCTCTTCCCGTTTCCCTTTCCCCCAGTTTCAGTATTTCCCTTTTCCTCCCCTTTTCTCTTTCCCCTTTCCTTTTCCCTTTCCTCTGTTTCCATCTCCCTTTCCTTTAATTTTCCTCTCCTTTTCCCCTCCCTTTCCTTCTCATTTCCCTCTTTCTTGTTTCTCTGTCCTTCTCTTCGTTTCCCTCTCCTCGTTTCCTTCTCCTCCTCTACTTTTCCTTTTCTTTCTTTTCCTGTTCCTCTTTCTTTTCTCTTCTCCCTTCCCTTTCCTTCTCTTCTCCCTTTACCTTCTTCTTCTCTCCTCCTCGCTCCCCGGTCGCCCCGCCCGCAGTCAGCCACGGCACGCACCCGATGCCCGCCGCCCGGGGATGACAGCTGCCCCCCGCCCGGTTCGGCCCGGCCCTGCCCGGCCCTGCCCGGGCGGCGGCACAGGGCAGTGTCCGGCCCAGGGGGCGCAGCCCCGCCGGGGGGACCCGCGGCGGCCCCGGCTCCCGCGGCGGGGTTTGGGGCGCGGCTGCCGCCCGGGGCCCGCCGGCGCCCGCCGCCCGGTGCGCGCTTTCCCCGCCGGCCGCTGCCTTCGCACCTCGCCGTGTCCGGGGGGCTGCGGGGCGGCCCTGTGCCCCCGGCAACGGTGCCCGCCCTGGCCCGCCCGCCCCGCCGCGGCCCCCGCCTCGCCCTCACCTCTGAGCTGATCTCGTCGGACCCGAGATGGACATTAACGCCGGGGAGCCGAGCTGCCGGACGGGCGATGCATGTGGGCCAGGTTGGGGTCCGACCGCCGGGACCCTCTTTGCGCGGGGCGGGGGGAGAGGGGGGAGACGGGGGGGGGAGACGTATGGAGGAGGGGGGGCAAGGTCGCAAATCAGGATGGAGGCAGAGGGGAGCCGACAGCACAAGCCCCGGCGGCCTCCCCCGCCGCCGCCGCCGCAGGTGCTGTGGCCGCGGGGGTCTCTGCCCGCTCCGGCCCCGGAGCCGCGCTCAGCAGCGGCGGGAGCGGCCCGAGCCGCGGGGAGCGCCGCCTGGCAGCGGGAGCTGGGTGCTCTTGGGACCCTGCCTGGAAATCTGAGAAAGACACTCCATCAACAACTGCGGGGAGTCAGATGAAGACATCAGGGCTCCTGTAACGCCAGCTGGTCCAGCACCGCGGGGAGCCGCGCACCGCCCGGACACGCGCGCGACGGCGGGAAGGGAAAAAAAAACACCACGAAAAAACCCCACCCCAGCTGAGGAGGGGAGGGAAAAATAAAACAAACAAAAAAATCAAACCACCCCCCTCAGCCTGCTGGGAGAATCAGAGGCCGGCGCCGGGATTTGTAGAGCCGGTAGCAGCAGCAGCAGCAGCAGCGAGGCTTCTTCCTCCAGATCGGGGGTCCCGTCGCGGCGAAAGCTTAGATCCAAGCGCGGAGCGTGGCGGGAGCGGCGGGGGGCCGCTGCCGGGGGGCGCCCGCTCCGGCTGCCCCGGCTGGGCCTGGGCGCGCCCGGCTCCCCGGGCGGCGGCGGGGCTGGGCGGGCGGGGGCGCGGGGCTGGGCGAGGCGCGGGGGGCGCCGCACCCGCGGGCGGAGGGGAGCGCGGAGCCGGACGCGCGGACGCGGGGGCTTTGCCAGGGCGACTCGGCGCCGCAGATGGATTTATAGGGCCCTTTGGCAGTGACGCGCCCTCCGCTGATTCGCTTTCAGACCCAAACACACGCTGGCCCCCCGCACCGGACCCCGCGGAGCCTCCAAATATCTCCCGGCTGAAGTCACCGGCTCGACATACCGTGGGCTGCGCGGCCGCCGGCGCAGCCCCGCGGCACCCGCTGGCCCTGCGGCGGCGGCGGGGCCGGGCCGGGTAACCCAACACCGCGTCCGTCCCCAGCGCCGCTCCTCCGCGCTCCCGCCGCCGGCCGCCCGCCGCCGCGGACGGACGGACGGACGGACGGACGGGCGGACCGACGGACCGAGCGACGGACGGCGGCGGGGAGGCCGCCCCCTCCTCGCCCCTCGTCGGCCGCAGGTGCCGGCGGCGCGGGTCCCTCGCCGGCAGCCGCGCTGCGGGGCCCCTCCGCGCAACCCGGCCCGGCCCCTGCGCGGGGGGCGGCGGTTTGACTCGCCGGAGGCCGCTGCAAAGTCGCTGTAAACAGTCTTGGCTTTCAGCCCTGCGCCGTGTATTTATGACTCACCCAGTTGTCCGGAGGTATGGGGTCCTCATGTCGCCGGTGCTAGGAAATCAACGCGGCGCAGCCCGGGCGGGCGGCCGGGGAGCGCGCAGGGCTTGTGCGGCGGCCACGGACCGCTCCGTCCGCTCTGGGCTCCTGCTTTTTTTTTAAATGTAGTTTTTGCTTTTGGATATTTGGGGGGGAGGGCGGGAGGCGCTGGGGTCTGGGATGGAGCGGCGAAACCCCCAGGAGATCAGCTCGCTCCCGGGGCGCGCCGCGCCGGTACAGCGCCGAGCACCGGAGCTGCGGGGACGGAGGGACCCGCGCTGGGCACGGCCGGGCCGGCGGCAGAGCTGTCCCGAGAGTTGTAACCTGGCTGCGGGTTTGTTTCCGTACTCCTCTCCGGGTGTGTGTACGTGTGTGGTTATGGTTGTGCATTCACACGTGTGCGCACCGGCTCGTCCCTCTCTCCCGGGAAAGGCGAGCAGCCCCCGGGCAGCCCCGCCGGTGAGCGCTGCCCGATCCCGGCCCCCCCGCGGGCGCGGCTGCCTGCTGCGGCGGGGGTGGCCGCCGCTGCTGCCGGGGGGTCCGGCGTGGCGTGGCGGGGCCGCACCGAGCCTCGTCCCACCCGAGCACCGCCAGCGGCACCGTGAGCTGCCGTTCCCCGATTCTGCCCCTCCTGGGTCACCTCGTCGGCTGTATACCTCGCCCTCTCCCTCCCTCTTTCCCTTTCCCTTCTCCTCCCCTCTGCCCCATTCCCCCGTGTATGTCCCCACCAGCCCAGGCCCCACAGTGAGAGGATGCAGGAGGCAAGTGGGACCAGCTCCCGCTGCCTGTCCTGGGCTTTGCACAGCCCTTGCTGCACCCCTTGGCTAGGAATTAGGATGAGGACCTCAGGCATGGACTCCAGACCCTGGTGTGTGCACGCCAACAACACTTGTTTGCTCTTCATCAGTGTGAAATGTGCAGAACCCCCCCAAGCACCCAGTTCTGGAGGACATCTCAGGCCAGGGGCTGCAGGTCTGTAGAGGGGGTCACAGTCACCTCACTGGGTGTAACGGGAGTGAGGTGCAATCCCTGTGCCCTCCACAGTCAGAGTGGTGAATGTTTTTAAGATGTGTTTATTGGGAATTTGGAGGGGTCTGCTAATGTCATCTGGACAGGCTGTCAGGACAAATATTTCTGCAGGAGGCATCTTCTAAATTTCCATCGGATGACAAGATGGAGAGACAAACACGAACCTCCTCGCGAAGCCCATTGGGGAGCATGGCTTTTCCATCGCCGCAGTCATCCACCTGCTGAGGGGAAATTTCTTCCCTAAATGGGGCGTTTGTGATGAAGGGGGCAGCCTTCCTTGGGAACATGTCCCCCTCTCTACGGGAACGACGGATTTGCAACTCAGAAATAATGTCCGAATGAATTACTTTATTAGATTTTTTTTTAAATTTCAGGCTAGCTATTTTTGTAACTGTGCCATTTGGGGAAAGACTAATTTGCACAAAAGAGACTTCTCATAAGAACAGCAGAGTAACATACTCCCCAGAAGTTATCTCCCGTTATAAATTTGAAACAGTGTTATACATCAGTAGTCACTTAAAAGTCATCTGAACTTTTTTTCAGTACAGACAATCCAGTGATAGGCACCTGGAACAAAAGTTTCTGAAGTGCAGCCTCTTTACAGACAACAAATGGGTGGAACAATGACAGAACAATCTGTTACAAAGAAACAGGGTATATGGTGTCCGTACAATAAAGACACAGGCATCTGATAAATGCATCTGTTTATATATATGTGCACCCCAGAAGGGGACAGGAGAAGGCATTACAAGAAGCAGTGGTTCATTTGGCTCAGCGATACCATTCAGGTTGTGCTACCTCTGCCATGAAGTTATTTACGCGTAGTTGTGTGATGGGTGATGGATGCAAGTGCCATATGCATGAAGTGCTGTATACACCAAGTGCGGTATGCACAAAAAGCCTTTCCCGGCTCCCAGCCTGAACAGAGCAGGCAGAAATGTTAGAGGAATGGATACAACATGGTGCCTTTATCAGAGGTCAGGGGCTGAGACATGTTGAAATGAATGTCTTGGTTACCCCGTTAACATGCAGCGAGATGGAGTCCTAGTATTTTAACTGAAAGACCATTAACTAAACCATTACTGCACATATTGGATAAAATGAGCTCAATGCATTATTCCTTTGCATGGGTTTTGTCAGTGCAAAGCCACTAATTTTCTTTAAATAACATCAGGTAATGAAGCCAAGACAGAGATTGTGTATCTGTAATACTGCAGGACTTTATTTTTCCTTGCTATTAAAAGCTGCTGAAAGCCCAGTTTTTAACATATGAATTACTTAGCTCACGTGAACTATAGCAGAAGGAAATGTTATGCAGATGTCTTAGCTGCACTAATAGGATGGTCAAAATAAATGGAGAGTAAACCTGCTAGTTCTTAATCACAAAAATAATGTACCTGCCTCTCCCTGCACTGCCGTTGCGAGTCTCTTGGTAAGGAGGGTTACTGAGAGCCCTGTGCACTCTTGCTTTGTGGAAACTAAAGTAGCTGCTGGAAAATTTCCCTAGTTCTATTAAAAGCTAATAAAAGTTACAAAAACTTAAGAATTGATTGTATTTTTCTGTAGAGATCATGAAGTTTTAAGCACAAGTGTTTAGGAGCTGCTTGAGATAAAACTTTTTTTGGTGAAGAAAAAAAAGAACTGCTGTCAGGAAAAAAACAAAGAGAAAAATGACCCATTCAGAGTCTAAAGTGTGTCTTTACATTGTAAAGGTTGCCTCTTTTAAAACAAGCTAAAAAGCTGCTTGACATTATGCAGTATGGTCTCATTTTTTGTTTATATGTGTCAACATGATGTATAGATCTCTTAATATGTCAAGCGCTCCATATTGTAATTTCTAAGTTACCTTTGAAATATGAAACATGATTTCTTAGTCGCAGTATGACTGCTCAGGCAATAAGCAGTTGTTTCTTTGGTATTAGGAACACAGGAGATTGCACTATTGTTGAAGCAAGTGCCCTTGGAAGTCATCCGAGTACCAGGCAAATGCGCCGAGCGGCTGCACGCCTGGGAAAGCAGTTGTGTTTTGGGCTACAGCTGCCTGATCCTGTGTGATGTTGGACGCCCTTGGTCATCCCTGGAGGTCCCTGCAGGATGGGCCATTGCATGAAAGTCAGTTTTGAGCATTCATTCCTTTTCTTTGATTTAAGATGATGAAGGTTTGTATGAATTCATGTGTTTCGGGGACATGGGTGGCCATTCTGCTCTGCACTGGCATCCAACTCTGGACCTGCCGTTCCTGCATCCTATGGTATGTGTATTATGGTGACTTAACTGGTGGGCAAGGGGTGAGACTTAATTTAGGTAAGATCCAGAGTGAAAATGTGGCAGCATAGATATCCCCCTGAGCAGTGCAAGTCCATTGGGGCCCATGAGGATTTGCTCAGGTGCCCAGCCTGTGCTGGCGCCCAGACTACCTGCATTGCTCAAGCAATCTAGTTAAAGCTGGCCCTAATTGCTGTGCTTATTAGAATTATTGCGAGCCAGTGCCAAGGTCTGTTCTTTAGCCTGGGGGCCAGGTGCTGCTATTTGACCACATCCTTCCCACTCCCTCCCAGAGAGGGTGGCTGCACGCACATAGCCTTGGGGGTGGCTCCTGGTCCCTGTTGACTCCTGCACCCGTGTGGGGATGGGATTTGCTCGGATGGCATGGGCGCCAGCACGTCAGTGACTGATCTTCCAGTGTGATAGCATCAATGGTTGGGCCTGGCAGCATCCCTGGCAGTGTTTATTTTTGTGGGATAGGTGCAGCCAGCGTGTCTCCATGTGCTTCAGGCAGACCTCCCTGCACAATGGAAGCAAGTCTTAAGCAGGGGCTCTTCTCTTGCTGGGGTGCAAGAGAAGACACCCCGTTTCTAAAATTGGTCTGAGATGCAGCAAATGGGGCTTAAAAGCAACCTTAACTTTTCTTCTCTTTGGGTAGGTATTTGCAGAACTTTATTGTAGATAACCTGCTTGTATTGTTTAACTTGTATATTTATAGGTAAAGTTTAACATGTGATGGGGAATACCGTAGGCAAATGGTGTTTAACAGTTCATCTGGGCAGTGTCCTGTGCCCAAATTCCCTCCATAGCTGAAGTTCCTTTATCCTTTAGGAGGCATTTTTCAGGGAAATACTAGCAGATCATACAAAGCTTTTCTGCTAAAGCCTTTCATGCAGTCATTCTCTAGCAGAAAACTACTCAAAGGACTAAGGAATCATGAACTCAGGACCTATTCTAGTTGCATACTTCAAAGAGGAGCCTGATAACAGAGTGTTTAAAACTTGCTAATTAAAAGTAATTGCAAACAGCTGTCACATGCTGCTACTGTTTTAATTGGCATTCATCACAGCTGCATCTGTATTATGCTGCCACTGGGATCCTGGTGTATTTACTCTAATCTCAGAATCTGTCACCTTCTGAGAGATTAGAGGATCATAAAAGCATGAGGGCAACATATTTGTCAGGGTTGAAGGTCACTAATCTGTGCTGAAAGCAGCCAAGAGGACCAAGCCATGCAGAGGGACAACTGGAACAAGCAGCAACATTTTGCAAAAGCAGTGAGCTTTTCCATTTGGATTCTCTCTCCCAAGGGTTTTTTCCATATTTCTGAATTTGTATTCTGCTGTCAGATATCAGCGTAAGACATAAGGAAGGTCATTCAGAAGTATTCATTAGCTTGTTAAACTTAATTTCTGCCAGGCCAAGTTGGTAAAACAAACAAACAAATAACAAACCATCAAATTTTACAAGATACGTAGCAGAAGCTTGGTTCTTTCAGATGAACATCCCTCTTAGCCTGTTACTAAAGATAGGAAGAAGCATCTCAGCAGTCTGAATGACTGTGATACATTCAGCAGAGTATTCAGCTATTTGCTTATGGCAGACTTGCAGCTGTGACTGCATTGTCCTTGTAAACCACTGGAATGTCAGATAGCAGTGGCTATCCCTAGCCCAGGCAGTTAGGCAGATGTTTCTGTTAGTGTGAGCAGAGACACATCATAATTGGGATTGGTTATGAGAACAACTGGGCTGTAAATCTGCTGCTTGCTTATGTGTGCTTTGTTATGTAGAGACAATTAAATGATACTTTTTCTCTCCTTGTGAATGTGGAATTATGGCAGTGTTTAAATTTTTTTTTACATAAAAGTTATAATGTGTGCTGACCATCAGCTTCTAATGCTTCAACATGCTGGCTTACATTGGGAAAACTTCACTATTACTGAGATTAGAAACATTTATTTGGTTTCTGTGTTCAGAAAGAGGCATTCATGAGTATACTTTCACAGAGCAGAAGACATGACTTGTTACAAATTCAGAGGAAATAACTCATATGCAAAATAGGTATAACAATGATTAATAGAGTTGTGAACTTACCCATCTGAAAATCTTGTTCAGCAGTTAGGAAAAAAGTTCTGAAAACTTGAGGCTGTAATCTGGGACAAAAATGCAAACTGTCACATTTTATTTATACCAGGCTCCTTTTAAAGTCACTCAGTAGGAGACAGTCACTTTTGCTTTGATTTTTGTGAAGTCTTTGCATGGATCGTGCGTAGACCTCTATCTCCTTTAGCAAGGAAAAGCGTGGGGTACTGTACCATGCTCTTGCCTATGTCTCTGTGCTCTCCATAGTTAGTAAGACTCTGAAGATCACATATATCATTGCACTTCAAGGAAGTTCCTCTGAAGATTACGTTTAGCATCTCAATTCAGCAAAGCAGTGAAACATTGACTTTGAGCCAGGGATGATTAGCATACTTAGACACATGCAAGCTTCTTGCTGAATTGGTTCCTGGATCTTTAAATGTCTCAGCATGGAGTTATATTTACACTGCTTTTGTGCAGGCAAAGCGAAAAAAATAGACGATATTAATCAGCAAACTGAAATAGAGTGCAGCCATTTAGGAATGTAGAGGTAAGTGAGGGAAGGTGTGAAAGAATCCCAAATTCACAGGAAAGATACAATCAGTCATTTTTAGGCTGGAAAGAAATGTTATAATTTGCAACACAGCTTCTTAAAAAAAAAAATCGTGTATCTTGGGATGGTAGGATGCTACAAGGCTTCATGGATAACCGTTGGTACATTTGCTACAAAGGTTTCCAAGTATCTGCTGCCTTAGGTGCATGAAAGCCAATACAAAATCAATATTGGGAACTGTGTCTGCTGTTCTTAGTCCAGCAATATTTCCATTGGCTTCATTGTGATGATTTCCCAAGGGACTGGTTGCTTCCAGAGTCAGTGTGGTGCTGCTGGATGAGAGAGAGTTCCAGCAGGCTTGTGCAAAAGCTATTTCCCGTGGAGAATTATTGTTGCCTTGGGTCAAGTCACCCCCTCATTCTGACTCCCTCTCTTCTCAGATCCTTTCCCAACATCACTCTTTCCACAAAATATCTCACCTGTACTCTCTGAGCCACTGTATCAGGTTTTTGAGAACTTCTGGTTTCGTTGGGGGAATGGAGATGAGAAATGGAAACAAGAAGACATTCTTTATTTTTGTAAGAAGAAATTCATTCTTGTGCAGAATTAAGATTATATCATTATTAGTGAAGATCCCAAGGAATTCACTTTTCTGGAAATGGGTAAAAGGGGAGTTTCACCACAGCCTTCCTTCATTATGTTTCAGTTTGTGGTTTTCTTCTGGGACATTTAGAAAGGAGCCAGGGAAAAACTGGCAGGTTCTCAGGAAGAGCACATGATATCATGGTGGGAGCTGTTAAAGGTTGTTGGTTCAAGGAATCAATTATTTCTTGTTTGCCATGTTTAAAGCCAAACTTTCATTTTCAGAGGGGCGATGAACCTTTATTGCAAGACACTTCCTTTGTCTATTCAGGGAAAAAAAACCCAGTCCTTTGCTATAGGCACGGCGGTCAGATGTTGGAACAGTACAATGTGTGAAGAAAAATCCAGGGAGGCTTTAATCAAGGTAGCTTTTAACATGAAGTCAGGTTAAGCCAAAACATCAACAGATGCCTTAATTCAGAGATATTCCCAAGATATCAAACTATCTGTTCCTGAAAAATCAAGGAGGCTTCACTTTCTGCGAACCCAGGACACAAGCCCAATTCTGGCCCCAGTCTCAGCCAAAATTTTAGTGACGTTTGGCTCCTTCGATACTCCTTCACATTTGTCTGACTGTTTGTGCCAGGATGGCCACAGCAGCTCTTGCCTTTCCATACTGCAGCCTTCCCTGCTTCACTCTCTCCAGGTGCTGCAAGCAGTACCTCCCGCCCTCTATTAGTGACGCTTGCATCGCTTCTCATCCTCCCCTTTATAGGTTCTCTTCTGTGCCTAAAACCTGCTGTCTCCTCCTCTGCCACCCAGTCTTGGTCTTCAATGATGCTCTCATCAGGGCCACGAAGGGCTTGTGCCTGGGTGCTGGCAGCCAGCTGGGGGCACCCACTCCTTGGATCATGGGAGTGCAGGGTGCAGGTACCAGGCACTGGTCCTTTCTGCTCATGGCTCCAGCACTTACCTCTCTGCTGGCAATGTAAGAGGAAGCAATAATTTAAAAAAACCCCCACAACCCAAATCCAACAAAAAAACCAACCCAAAAACCCAAACAAAAAACACCACAAAACCCCTGACCCCCTCCCCCCAAAACAAAACAAAGAAAAAGAAGCCCCAAACCAACAGAACTGTTTGGTACCGAATCCTCTGAACACATCATTTCCTCTTTGTTCTCTTTATGGGAATTCCAACAGTCCTTATCACATTCCCCACTTTGTACCAAGGTGGCTACAGCTTTTAATGGCTTTTTTCTGGGTTTTTTTTTGGGGGGAGGGAGGGACCAGGGTAATGGAAATAGAGTAGACACACACAGACCCTTGACATTGATATTCCTGGACCATCTTCTGCCCCTTTGACATTGCCTTATTTTGGGAAAAGCCTGCTGAAAGAGGTTGAGAGAGAGAGAGAGAGGTACTGTTACTGGGGTAGCCCCCCTCCATCTAACTTTTGGCAGGCAGCTTGGGTGCCCAAGTGAGAAGCCAGTTTGCCACAGGCTTTTTCAGTAGTTCATGGAGGGTACAGCGTCTCCAGAGGGCAATTCAGCCCACTTAAGAGATGAGCAGCAGCTCTGTGTCTCTTCATTGGTGTTAGGGGAAACCAGAGGTGACCAGTCTCATAAAAGAGGCATCTCTGCAAAACAAGCTTGGATGAAACAGGTCTATAGGATGGGAGCAGGGGAGAGAGGACCTGTTTTCCGATGCTTGGATACACATTGTCAGGAGCACTCGGCAGTGTATTTTTCACACAGAGCATTTGTTCTGTGTCCTGGGCCGGCTGATACAAACACTTGCATCCGAATGGAAACACACACACTTGACCCGCAGTGCCCTGTGGTCCTGAAAGCCCTTCCCTCCTCTGGCTCCTTCCCTGCAGCTGCTGGTGCTGGGATGGTTTGCCCACCTAATTTCTGAAATATTTCTGGCCTAAGTTTTTTCCTCCACTCTCCCTGAGCAGTGCCCTGGGATGAGTGCTCCCCTTGTCCAGCCCTTGCTGTGCGCATACACTGCACACGCATACGCAACATACAGATACTCCTTCCTCCATAATTCCCCAGAGCACAATGGCCAGAGGGGACTTAGTTGTGCTTCTTCTGGCCTCGATTCTGTCAGGTTTTCTTGGCAGAAAGTTTGCAGGCAGCTTCTCACGGAAGAAGATGTAACCTAAGGAGAAACATGGATCTTGTCTTGTTCCCTGCATCAGGGGAAATGCAGCACAGGTGCATGGGAAAATGCAAGGGCACGGGCACTGAGCACAACAGGAAATATTTAAGAATCACCAAGTTTAATGAATCCTTGCTAAGCTGATGATACCTTAGAAGACAAATGCTAACAGTGGTGTTATGAGTGTGCAGTCTCTCAGGTAAGATTCCCTGGGATGTCAGTGCCTGTCTGATGGACAATGGGAAGTGCCTTCAGCTTTCAACAGCTGCAGTCCCAATAACTGGCTGTACAACCATCAAAGCTGAAACAGTTCTGCATAATTTCTCTGTCTGCTCTCTGTGTATCTGCTGCGGCTTATAGTGACTAGGAAATGGGAAACACATGGAAGTAGCCCGCCCCCTTGGCTTCATCACAGCTGTATCAGTTTTCCTGCAAGACTTGGACTTAATTTGGCACAAGCGATTTTAGCAAACTTCAATACAATCCATGCAAGAGTTTTTGTGTCACTGCCAGTCTGTGAAGAGCGAGAATGACTGCAAAGGTAATGATCTGTCTGAAATGGCTGATTAGATTTTGGAAATTATCTGAAAGGTTGGTTAATAGGCAAGTTTTTACTGTCATCTGTGGTCATTAATGATAATATTAAATCCTACTGTAAAACATAGTAAGCAGCTGTATTCCTGGTGTTTTATTCGGGAAGAGACCTAACCCCAAACTTCTGTATGGGGAGTAACTCTGTAATGAAGCCTCTGAGATGTGGAAAATTGGAGACTCTCTAAGGGCTGATTTTAGACTGACAGCCTGAGGAGCCTGGGACAGTGTTCAGAGGAGCTGGCTGCTCTTTGCTGTGAGTGTTATATTTATTTCCCTGTGGTCTATGGCTTCCCGTGTGTTGGGAAGGTTGTTTGTTTGCTGCCCTGCCTGTGGGGATCCCCAGAGGCTTGCAGCCTCTTGGCTGATGGTCCTTGCTCACCTGAGCCCCTTCATACCTCTGATGGCTCTCAGGGTCTCCTTTGGGGTCACTCCTCAGGCTATTGTGTCGTCTTCTTGGCTTCTGCTCTTAGATCTGTACATGCTTCACCCAGGAAAATGTTGTGTTTTAATGTGGTATTAGATGTTACTCATAAGCGTTTGTGTCATGGCTTTGTTTTAAAATTCTTACTCTTTCTCTAAGCGGTATCTGGGACTAGATAATCTAGAAACTTACCCTTGGTTACATCTCCAACAATTGCCTGGGGATCTGCACTCCTTTCCCCCCGTCCTGTCTGTTTGATGCTGTTTCTTAAGGACCTTTATCAGAGAAGCATAGTTGAAGGAGGAAGATGTAATGTTTGAGTCATTGGTTTTTCCTGGGATGAACTCTGACTTTAACATTTTTAGAAATATCATCACTCTGTCTCCTGGACCTGCAGCTCCCCCATTTGAAATACTTAACTGTGTATTTGTCTAGTCTGGATATGTTGTAATAAATTGAGCTGGCTGAAGCTCCTTCCTTACAATATCATTGTAACTTCTTTGGTTAGGTGTCTTTAAATTATATTCAGTATCTGATAATTCTTGAAAGTTAAGTAAGCATTGCATCTCCTAGCTATTGCATTAGGAGATTTAAGTAGTAGTTTGTGCACAAAAGCATCACGATAAAAAATTCAAAGCAAAATAAAAGGGTTCTCACAGCTGATGACAAAAAGTATGTTTAGACTTCTTAATGGGGATTTTCCTGAGACTGACATGAGTTAAAGAAAAACTGGTTATTTTGCCAGTGCACCTTTCTCTAACAAGAAGCTGTTTCTAGCCACTTTTAACTGTGATGCCTCTCATGCTGGTTTCCTGCACACAAAAAAGTTGCCATAAGCTGTTTTGCACATGCTTCCAGGGCTCCACCAGCCACTAGTGAATATTATCCTACTTCTTTGCTTACATTCAGTTTCAGTATTTCCTTTGAGGTAATTTGCTTTCCACTGATTCTATGAAGCTCTTCAGGGTTTGAACCTGAGCTCTTTGTCTCTCTGTGCGATCTGGTCACACCTTTCACCCTCCAAAAGGCCAGCAGATAGCAGCCTGCTTGTCTCACCAGTTCATAAATTTATGCAGAGTGGGCAGCTGCTGCTTCATGCATGAAAGTCCCTGCCCAAAGATGCCAGAGATACTGCTGCCCTTTCACTCTTCAAATCAAAACTGAAAGCTTCTTTCCCACAGTGCTCTCATCTGTCAGCTGGCTGCTGCATGCTGAGCCTATTCTACTGTGGATCATTTGGAAAGCTTCTCTTAGCCATGACCCTCAGAGGGGCTGAGAGCCCCCCTTGTCCATGAACTTTGGTGGGGGGTGAAATGGCTTTGCAGGGTAGAGCCCTGTGCACGTTGCAGGCTGAGGCGCCCTGTGCTGGAAGGGGTGGCAGGTTTCCCACTGACCTGAAGAGGAGCAGGACTAAACTGTTCCATTGTGTTCTGCTTAAAAAACAAAGGTCACTTATGATCAGGATATTTTAAGAAACATACCTATTAAAGGAAAAAAGCATTCCATTGCTGGGCACAGGTGACAAGATAAAACAGTCCAGCAGCTTGATTAAAATAGCTTTTATATTTTTACGGGCAATTCCTTTAAAAGAATGTTTGGCTTCTTTTGTGTGGGTGACAAAATCCTGAAAACCTCTCAGGATAGCACTTGGATTTTGGTTTTCTTGATTATAGGACAGTAACTATCATGCTTATAGGCTTTCAAAGCATCACTACTCTGAAATAAACCTACTGGACTAAGTACATTCATTTGGATGAGACATATTTTTGAGCACTTAAGTTTTACTCATTAAATACAAAACCTGATGCAAACTGACCTTTAGGTCTCAATTGAGTCTAAACTACTAGAAATTCAACAGTTATGTTTCCCATGACAATATGAATTGCTGAATGTTCCATATTTAAGTGCCAGAATAACACATACACTCACATGCATGTGCCCCCCACTCCCAAAAATACACAGGAGTGCTGTTGGGAGCCTGGGTAATGCCATGGGAGATGCAGGATGGATTTTAAGAGGAGAGGTATAGGGCTGGTCCCAATCCAGCGAGTTTGTTTATTCATTCTGCAACAAGATCAAAACAGTTTTAGTAACACTGTCAGCACACCGCTGCTGCTGTTGACAGCAGGAATAAACACCACCTGAAGGGCATGAGAGAGGCTGCCATGCCCCACTGCTGTGGGAGGCAGGATCACCTCTGTTCTCCATGCAGGATGTGCACAGGAAATTTCATCATGGGCCAGGCTTCTCTTACACTAGGCACTACATGAAGAGACAGAAAAAAGATGAATTAGACAATGTAGCTGCTGTCAAGATGTTGCCTACTTGTATGTATTTAGCATAAAAATATTTTATTGTGTGTTTTAAGAGAGAACCCCTTGGCTTTTAGGAGTTACCAGTCAGACCTTGAATGCTGGCCCTGGAAAGCGTGCTGGAGAAGCTGGAGTCCTTGCTATTGGCTGTGGTGGTTAACCATTGGTTCACATCAAGGTTTTCCGCCAGAAAAAGTCTGTTTTAAAAATGCATTAGCTAAGATTCTTTTATGAGCAGAAATCTTAACTTCTGGTGGGTTTGAAATATTACACCACCAGCAATCATAATATTGTAATCAATCACTTTACATTGTGGTGAAAATGAGCAGAAGAGAAGGAGAAATGAAAAGTAAAAAGAAGCTCTGTTTAGATATGAGCAGTGTTCACATCTGTCAGCTGTGATGCTGACATCACATCACTTGTGACGCTCACACATCACTTGTGACGCTCACAAGTCTATGGGGCCGGATGGGATCCACCCGAGAGTGCTGAGGGAGCTGGTGAAGGAGCTCGCCAAGCCACTCTCCATCATTTATCAGCAGTCCTGGTTAACGGGGGAGGTCCCGGACGACTGGAGGCTTGCCAATGTGACGCCCATCTACAAGAAGGGCCGGAAGGAGGATCCAGGGAACTACAGGCCTGTCAGCCTGACCTCGGTGCTGGGGAAGATTATGGAGCGGTTCATCTTGAGGGCGCTCACAAGGCATGAGCGGGACAACCAGGGGATCAGGCCTAGCCAGCACGGGTTCATGAGAGGCAGGTCCTGCTTGACCAACCTGATCTCCTTCTATGACCAGGTGACCCGCCTAGTGGATGAGGGAAAGGCTGTGGATGTGGCCTACCTGGACTTCAGCAAGGCCTTTGACACTGTCTCCCACAGCATTCTCCTCGAGAAGCTGGCGGCTCACGGCTTAGACAGGTGTACTCTGTGCTGGGTCAAAAACTGGCTGGACGGCCGGGCCCAGAGAGTTGTGGTGAATGGAGTTACATCCAGTTGGCGGCCGGTCACAAGTGGTGTTCCCCAGGGCTCAGTTTTGGGGCCGGTCTTGTTTAATATCTTTATCGATGATCTGGATGAGGGGATTGAGTGCACCCTCGGCAAGTTTGCAGACGACACCAAGTTGGGCGGGAGTGTTGATCTGCTCGAGGGTAGGAAGGCTCTGCAGAGGGACCTGGACAGGCTGGATCGATGGGCCGAGGCCAACTGTATGTGATTCAACAAGGCCAAGTGCCGGGTCCTGCACTTGGGCCACAACAACCCCATGCAGCGCTACAGGCTTGGGGAAGAGTGGCTGGAAAGCTGCCTGTCGGAAAAGGACCTGGGGGTGTTGGTCGACAGCCGGCTGAACATGAGCCGGCAGTGTGCCCAGGTGGCCAAGAAGGCCAATGGTACCCTGGCCTGTATCAGAAATAGTGTGGCCAGCAGGAGTAGGGAAGTGATCGTGCCCCTCTACTCGGCACTGGTGAGGCCGCACCTCGACTACTGTGTTCAGTTTTGGGCCCCTCACTACAAGAAGGACGTTGAGGTGCTGGAGCGTGTCCAGAGAAGGGCAACGAGGCTGGTGAGGGGTCTGGAGAACAAGTCTGATGAGGAGTGGCTGAGGGAACTGGGGTTGTTTAGCCTGGAGAAAAGGAGGCTGAGGGGAGACCTCATCGCTCTCTACAACTACCTGAAAGGAGGTTGTAGTGAAGTGGGTGTCGGTCTCTTCTCCCAAGTAACCAGCAATAGGACAAGAGGAAATGGCCTGAAGTTGTGCCAGGGGAGGTTTAGATTGGACGTGAGGAAAAATTTCTTTACTGAAAGAGTGGTCAAACATTGGAAGAGGCTGCCCAGGGAAGTGGTGGAGTCCCCATCCCTGGAGGTATTTAAAAGACATGTAGATGAGGCGCTTAGGGACATGGTTTAGTGGGCATGGTGGTGTTGGGTTGACAGTTGGACTCGATGATCTTAGAGGTCTTTTCCAACCTTAATGATTCTATGATTCTATCTGCATTTTTATCAACCCCATATACTAGAAAGAACCCTTCTGCAGACAACCAATGACATGTATTAATGACTCTAGATGCTGAAAAGAGCTGTTTCCTGCATGCAGAGAATAATTATTTAATAATAATGACTAACCTTTTCCTCTTCCAAGTTTACCAGAGGTCCAGTCATCACTTAATATACGCAGATGTTGAATTACTGGGACCAAACTTTTAGCCTGATTTGATCAGCTGTGGCATTTCTGCCATACAGAAATTTAGAGTTAGTTTTTGCACCTTCATTTGCAACTATCTTGGAGTAAATCCTTATCTGTGGCCAAAGGTTGGGGTGCTTAGACATCATGCCACCTGTGCACTGTCCTGGTTTCGGTAGGGATAGAGTTAATTTCCTTTCTAGTAGCTGGTACAGTGTTTTGGATTTAGGATGAGAACAAAGTTGATAAGGCACCCATGTTTTAGTTGTTGCTAGGTAATGCTTACACTAGCCAAGGACTTTTCAGTTTCCCATGCTCTATCGACTGAGAAGGCTGGAGGTGCACAAGAAGCTGGGAGGGGGCACAGCCAAACTGGCCAAAGGGACATTCCATACCATGTGACGTCATGCTCAGTACATAAACTGGGGGAAAGCTGGCCGGGGGAGCCGCTGCTCGGGGACTGGCTGGGCATCGGTCGGCGGGTGGTGAGCAATTGTACTGTGCATCACTTGCTTTGTGTATTATTATTATAATATTATTATTATTATCATTTTATTTCAATTATTAAACTGTTTTTATCTCAACCCACGAGTTTTTCTCACTTGTGCTCTTCCAATTCTCTCCCCCATCCCACTGGGTGGGGGGCAGTAAGCGAGCGGCTGCGTGGTGCTTAGTTGCTGACTGAGATTAAACCACGACAGCACACAGTGACTTGTGTGCTTGGTTTGTTCTCTGTGACAGGGGGAGTTGGTGCCTGAAAATTTGTCTCTTAATTAAATGCAGGCGCAGTTTGAATTTTGTCTTTTCAAACTATTCCCATGGTGGTGGGGAAGATACTTTTTCACTTTCATAGATTAAAAGCACCAAAAAATATGAAAGCTAACTCATGAGTTTTGAAACATGGCCCAAATGCTGCGGATGGACACAGGTAGAGAGAAAACAGGTAAGAGGATGAGCAGGCAGAGAGAACCACACTGTGGCTGCAAATACCATGTTCGGTCTGTTTCAGTCCCCTTGGGGTGGGGAAGGGCAGGCTGGGAGTGACTTGGCTGGAAGGGGAGAAGGGAGATGGCTGAGAGGGGGTGTGCAGTGTGGAGGGGTGAAGGGACACATGGGCAGTACAGCTGGAACTGGTGTGGGGTGGGACTGGAGCACAGGACCAAGCTGCACTGGCCAGAGGATGTCCAGCCTGGTTACAGAAATGTTACTGGTGCTCATGGATCCTTTCTACTACAGTTTCTGGTGTTTGTGAGTGGTTTTGCTTCTGAATCAATGTATTTGGAGAGAAAGGTAAAACTACGCTTGAATGCATCGTCCTGGGCCCTGGGAGATGTCCTCCCCATCACTGCAGGAGAAGGGGGGTGATGCTCTGATCAGCCACTTGAACTTTTCTTTCTTCCTCCTCTGATGTGCTCAGCCTTGGTGCTGCTGAGGGCCTGGCTGGAGCAGAAATCAGTCCAGGGCAGTTCCTAAAGAGGGAGGTGTCAGGGCAGGCTGGTGACAGGCGGGGGGGAGTGGTCTGCTGAGCAGACAGTGTCGTTTTCACCGCCCTGGAGGCTGTGAAATGAAGCTCTGCGAGGTGAGTGATCTTGGCCAAGGTTGCAACATCTCTGTACCAGAGGATATTAATCTAAACTCTGCTTTGCCTTTGTGTAAACTATTCCCCTCTGGAGCAGCCTGCACTGCTGCAGCTACACATTTGCTTTCACAGATCCCAGACTGTTCAAGCAACCTCACACAAGCATGCGTTGAGCTCATGTGATTGAGCTACATGTGTTTACTTTGTTATAGGTCAACCACTTGAGCCTACCCTCAAGATGAACTTAATGTTTGCGGGGGAAGGGCAGCAGCTATGTAATACTGGAACAGGCAGAAAACAGAATCATAGCTTTGAACAATAGGAAAAATGCTGGCTGTCCTAACTAGGTATATTATTGCATATGAGTTATACATCTATAGAAAAAGTTATCTCACTCTCCTGCAGTGTTTGACCAGAATATGGAAATCTGGTAGGTGAGGTAGGAATTTCTCCACGCCAATTTCTCATAAAATTGGAAAGAGGATCTCTACCAAGAAGCAAGAATCTGGTAAATATTACAGAAAGGGAGCAGAATGCAGCCATAAGTAAGTGTTGTTTTTGGCCCATTGAATATGGCTTACCTTGCATATGCTGAACTGCTTTACCTGCAGTGGCTGATTGTGATCGTGAGCCACGAACAGAAGAGTGAGTTATGTGGTGGCAAACCTTCCTTGACAATAAGCCTGACTGAAAATACAAATGAAACTTACAATGGATCTAAATTACAATTACCCTGAATTTAAGACTTTTTTTTTTTTATGCCACAAGAACAGTAGTGAGAGCTTTGGTATGACTTACTAAGTTGTACAGAAAAAACTTAATATAAACTCTTGTCTCAATAACACAAATCCATTGGTTCTAAAATGTTGCCATTTTAACTTGGGGAGAAAGGCTTAGTTAAACAGACAATTTCTGCTCCTTCTCATCTCCTGAGATTTTAAACGGACAAGCCAAAATGACCCACTGCATTGACTAGCTTTCTCATAATTAAAATCACAGAACTTACTACTCCAAACAGACGTTCAAGCTCTTTCTACAAAAACGAACACAAAGATAAACACTGCTCTCTCTGGTAGCTTTTGTTATTTACATCCTAGCTTTACAAGTAAAATGAGGATTTGAGAAACTAACATTAAAGACTGAAAAGAGCTCATTCAAGCAGCCCTAAGAAACCAGTATAAATGAAAAATTCCCCTCCTCCTAGGCTTTGGGCTGTCTTGGGCTGGAAAAAAAATCCAGTGTAAGAGGTTAGGAACAGACTTCTTGGTATTTTCTGTGCAAGCTGCTTCATGAACTTTCCACCCTTTGCTAGTCCTTAACCCTTTAAAATAATTTTCTAGGTGACCCAACATGGTATCCTCCCATCTCTGTACACTCCTAGTTCCTTTTATCGAGCGGCAAGAGCGGCGTGGTGACCCTCCAGAGCTGCAGTGAGGGATATGGGGTGCTCACCATGCAGCTCCTGCTGGGTTTTGCAGAGGGCAACTCTTCCCTTGACGCATGTGGGAAAGCGGCCCCGATGCTGGTGGGAGCTCCTGCTCTGAAGTGCTGCAGGGATAAGGCTGGCATTGTGCCTTTGCTTGCTGGATGGTGGAGTGCAGCTGATGTGTAACTTTTAGTCAACACAGGCATGCACAGATAATAGACTGTTTCAGCTGCCTCTGGGGAGCTTCTGTTATAATCTGCCAGAAGATTCTTTCTGTGGTTTAAACTTTGGCATATGAGGAACGCCAATACTTTATATATACAAAATGTCAGTTATGTGCCCTCAGGCAGCAAGCTAAAAATGATATTACCCTGTTGATGGATCTGGGTTTAGATAGTTTCAGCTACAGTAAGTTTCTTGATTTAAACTCTGTAGATGGCTGTGCCAGTCAGCTAAAGTAAAAATTGCAGGGTGTCACTGGTTTTCCACTGATTTCAAAGTGCTCTGAATAATCACCAGGGAGAAAAGTTATTTTCTTACAGGGACTATCACCCAGCGCACCAGTAATGTGCGGCCACAATGCCTTACATAATGCAGTGGGATGAATGAGCTGCTACCCAAATTCTGCTGACCTGAAGCCCGATGGTGCTCCCTCTGGCTTCAGTGGCATTCGATTGTGCAGTGTTACCGAGTCTGCTTATGGATAGTGATCCATAACACAAAAGCGCTTGATGGATAGTGATCCATAACACAAAAGTGCTTGATGTCTGCGGTCATTGCTGCAGGAAAATCGCTGCTGCCCTGGGGGAAAGTGCATGTGAGAATGAACCGCAAGGCAAGGCTGGCGGTGCATACCCTTGGTGCCGCTGCCAGAGTAGCATGCCCTGAGACAGGCAGAGTCAACAGAGGACAAAAGTCTCAATAGCAGAAGCCAATCAACAACCATATGCATCTTATCCGCAAGATGAAGTCACAGCACTGCAGAGAATTACTGACAATAAACAGCAAAAGAAATGCTAAACATAAAGTGCCCAATTCTTATTTACAGCAAAGCCACTTTATATCCCTCTGGAGTGTGTAAGTAGTCCTCAAAGGGGAGGATACTGCAATAATTTACAGCCAGTGTATAGCTGTGTTAGTTTACAAATAATAATTGGAGCCCAAACAAGTAGTAGTTTGCTGATTTTGAAGTTTCTCATGCATTTAGAACCTGTTAAAAAAGTCTGACAACACTTTAGTAGAAGCTTTACATTACTAATTGGAATTTAGGCTGGACGTTTAAATTGCTTCAGTCAACAGAAGTTTCTTGGGATGGACAGCTGATATTCCATAGCTGGAAGAGACCATGGAGTGCCAGCCTCTGTGAAAAACCCTGTCTCCAGTTTTAGTTAAACTATTAGCATCCAGGGTTGTGTGATTGGTGAAGTCTAAAGTGAGTGAAGAAATAGAAACTCTGGGCCAGATTTTTATCTTACTCATACCAATGTAAATCCAGGCAAATTTTCCTCAAATCAGTGGAGTTATGCCAGGCTTACATAAGCTTAGCCAATATCAGAGTCTGATCCTTTTATTCTGGGCTACTGGAATTCCCTAAGTAAATAATGTGGACAATTGTGCAAATTCCCATCATGGAATGAAGAAGTTTTCTAGTAATAACCACATCAGTCAGATCAGGAAGAAAAAGGAGAAGAGACAGATGGTAAATTACGAACAAGGCTAATGAAGGAACTGAGCTGGGAGACAAAAGACAACTCCATGAAATCTATAATGACATAAACGAATTCCTTAAGACCACAGCCAAGTATAGCTTGGGAAGCAAAGATATAAGTAAGACCTGTGTGAGCTGAGTAAGTCCTTCTCTCATGGTGTCCTCAGTCTGGGCACCCTGTGTTTGCAAGTATGGCACTACTGAAGATTTTATTACCTCATCTGCTCTAGCTGCTGCCTGTTGTGTCATTTCTTAGGACTGGATGTCTACAAAGATCCGTCAGGGCCTGCATCCACTCCCTCCTTATATCTGGCTGTAAAGAAATGTAAGATCTTCTGCTGGCATAAACAGCGCAGTTGCCCCAGTTACTGGGCAGCCAGTGGCAACTGCAGTTCTGCCCTTAAACTCTTAACTATGGGCATGCAGCAAATGTAATTCTTTGATAATTCTTGAAAAAGTCTTGAAAGTCTTGTTGTATTCTACAGATCAATATGAAATTGTCTGATTCTCTTTTTGCTAAAAATAGCATTTCTGAAGTTTGTCACTCATCTGTGATTCAAGAAAATGATATAAATATACAGAACTGTATGTTCTAATGTATGCTGAGTACAAGGCCTAAAAATATATCTTCAAATAGTAAGTTATATTTTGGTTATATATGTGGTAGTGTAGGAAGTATTTGCGTAGCATTTTATTTAATTTATGCAGAAGGACGTAAGTAAAACAGTCTTTCTAAGAAGGTATGTGCTACATGGCTTCATGAAAGAGTCCTTCCTGCATGGGTAAGCAGGCGCCTTTCTCTGGCTTACTGACAGGTCAGCTGGCCAGGGTAGATGGCTTCACACTGTGGGATCAATACTACAGCCCTCCTGTGAAGTCCTATACCAGGAATTCCTCCAGAGCGGAGTGCTTTGCATCTGCCTGCCTATGCTTTGGGGAGGTTGTGAGTGAGTTCTGGTTGATGTGGTAGTCATTTCATTGATGCTTTTCCAGCACCAGTTACCACAGAAAATGATTATTTTCTGAATCACTTCCGTCTGTATGCAAAACTCAACTGAATGGAGCAAGAGTTGGAGAAGAGGGATGCTATCAGGCTGTACTGCCTTTTACAAGTGATTTCACTTTTCTGAAATAATCTGCATACAGTAATGAAATTCTAGGCCTACTCAGAAATCCCCCTAAAATCATAGTGGCCCACTGAAATGTGTGTGTGGAGAGCAGTTCATTTAAAATAATTAAAGCTTGTTGAATGTTCACAACTTGCAATTTTTCAACAAGCTGGAGCAAGAGGTCTCAGTCACCAGTGGATTTGCCACGTGACTAATTCAGGATACTGTCTGTTTTGCCTTGAGAATGATAAATTTGCTCTCTGATTTGACAAGTGATAGAAAATCCTGGTGCAGCTGGCTACGTAGGACTGATACAGAAACCCAGTGTTACAAGGCAGGCGGCTGACCATAACAGCTGTGCGCACCTTTTAATGGAGCCGTAGATGGTTGAGGAACTGACCAACCAATTTTAGCATCTGTTTTCCACTTGGTGCTTATTTTTGCCAAACTATTTTTTCCTATGAAGCAGCCCTAATGAAGTGAATGTCATTCAGCCTTAAAAGCTCTTCCAGAATTGTTATTGTTTCTGAAAGTTGGGCAGGGATACCATTTAAAAACACACAGGGTAGCAGAACTTTTTTCATGGCCTGAAGGCAAACAGGCTTCCTATGGCAAGCATGGCCAGGAATTTTTAAAGGAGCCCCTGGGCAAGGATATGAATCACAGCTAGGATGGCTTTTGGAGTGGTACATGAGTGGGACAGGACATACACAGTCACATCTACACAGGAGAGGAGTTGTAGCTAGGAGGGAAATAATAATTTCCTCAATATAATCTAAGGGCTGTATAGGCAGGGGCAAAACTGGAGTGTCTGAGTGGCTCTTCAGCCAGCACAGGGAACTTACAAGAAAGAGAGAGACTTTTTACCAGGGCCTGTAGTGATAGGATAAGGGCCGACAGTTCTAAACTGAAAGATGGCAGATTTAGATTGGACATAAGGAAGAATTTTTTTTACAATGAGGGTGGTGAGACACTGGAACAGGTTACCCAGAGAGGTAACACCCCATCAGTAGAAGCATTCAAGGTCAGACTGGATGGGGCTTTTAGGAACGTGATTTAGTGAAAGATGTCCCTGACCATGGCAGGGGGGTTGGACTAGATGATCTTCAAAAGTCCCTTCCAACCCAAACCATTCTATACAGCTCCACCAAGGTATCACTGAAAACTCCCCTGGCTCCTTTCTCATCTTCCTTCCTGGGTATTAACTTTTTTCTGGGACAAATTTTTCAGATGGGTTAGGAAGTAAACAAAAGAATGAAATGTGAGGTTGGATATGAAGATGTTTTGTACACCCTCACGTATAATGCCTCCTGATGATTATACAGCTAGTTTTCCAGATCCCTTCCATGGAAGAGAAATGGTAAAATGCTGAGGATGAGAACTTATCTCTTAAACCCTCCTGAGAAGTTGGGAGGAGGGAATGGGAGCAATTGTCTGTTCCCAGTTGCCCTGTGCTAGGGAGGTAAAGGGCCCAGGCAGGCAGTGCCAGATTGTAAGGACCCAGACTTGTTCTGATCCATTCTTGCTGCTGTACCTTTGTGCTCTGCCCGCCTTCAGAGGTCTTTTTGGCTCTTTATGGTTTTTAGAAACTCTACCAGATGTTGGCAATATCAAAGGTATGGTCTGATCGCCTGTTCTAGAGAGGAATGTTCACAGATGGCCTCACACGTTCCTTTCTATTGCTATGATTATATTTATTGTAATCACAAGTACTATTTTAAGGAAACTTCTGGCTCAGCAGCATATACCGAACTGCCTGGATTGTACACTTCTTGTCCAAATCCAAGGCATGCTTCACACTGCCTGGAGCCTCCAGCAGAGATGCTGTGGGGAGGCCAAAGGGTGGGGTGAAGGCCTGATCTTTTGGGACTGCAAATTGTCTTGGGAAGGTTGATAAAGCTAATTGGCTTGATGCTGCCCTGTGCCTATGAATTCCTGCAAAAACCTTACCTGGGGACCAAGGTTAATCTCTTAAATTTCTATAGGCTAAATCTCAGACTGAAATCTTCATGTCCCATTTTGTGAAGAGTTCCAGAGAAATTAAGCTGTCAGCTATATATATATATGTGTGTGTGTATATATCTCTATACATATACATATACATCTGGGAGAGCAAGCTGCTAGACATTTCCCTCAAAGATTGCCCTGTTGCAGTCTGTAATTTCTGTGGGGAGGTAGAAGGAAACAGATTAGCCTTCATACAACACAAATGTAGGGAGGAAGCCTTCGCTGGCCTTGAGATTGTGATCTAGACATAAACAGTAATTTGGTTCCAGCACTAAAATGTACACCCAGCTGAAATTTGATTTTACTGCTGCAGGCAAAAATTTGTTCATATGACTTGTAACTACCTAAATCACTACCTCTTTTAACTTCCTGTTTAAAGATTTATGAAGATTTATTCGCTGCCATCTCAGTTTGACAATCTAACCAAAATGGCCATTTAATTTCGATGTTCCTGCTAATTTGTCTGTTTGCTGTGGTTTTAACCTCAGTTTGACTGGGTTTTAGGGCTTATTTAGATTAATAATATTAATAGCTATTCAGTCTTAGTGGCACTGTAGCTTGGCTCACTGAGAATTACCTGTAGTGCAAGTCTAATGAATAGGATAATGAACCTGATTAAAATAGTTAAGGCTAGTGGAAATAACACTGACAGGGAATGTGATTAAGAAGACTGCTAGGCAAAAACAAAGATTGATAGAAAATTCTAACCCTGATCCAACCCCTCTTTGCATATGAAATAGAAGAAAAAAACCTCAAACCCTCTAAATTCTTAAAGCCATGTATGAAATTGGGAATTACATCCCTTTTGTGATATTAAGAACAAAGGTCTACCTGCTTGGGAGCATATTGCGTGGATCTCTTTTGGAAGGACACACCTCTTGCTTGATAGGTAAGGCTGGATGTACACGAGGAGCCGCTGTATATGTTGTGGTTTAACCCCAGCCGGCAACTAAGCACCACACAGCTGCTCGCTCACTACCCCCGCCCCTGGTGGGATGGGGGAGAGAATCAGAAGAGTAAAAGTGAGAAAACTCGTGGGTTGAGATAAAGAAAGTTTAATAGATAATGCAAAAGCCGTGTGCACAAGCAGAGCAAAACCAGGAATTCATTCACTACTTCCCATGGGCAGGCAGGTGTTCAGCCATCTCCAGGAAAGCAGGGATCCATCACGCATAACGGTTACTTGGGAAGACAAACGCCATCACTCTGAACATTCCCCCCTTCCTTCTTCTTCCCCCAGCTTTATATGCTCAGCATGACGTCATATGGTGTGGAATATCCCTTTGGTCAGTCGGGGTCAGCTGTCCCGGCTGTGTTCCCTCCCAACTCCTTGTGCACCCCCAGCCTACTCGCTGGTGGGGTGGTGTGAGAAGCAGAAAAGGCCTTGACTCTGTGTCAGCGCTGCTCAGCAGTAACAAAAACATCCCTGTGTTATCAGCACTGTTTTCAGCACAAATCCAAAACATAGCCCCATACCAGCTACTATGAAGAAAATTAACTCTATACCAGCCAAAAACACAGTATGTAATCCAGGATGGAAATTGTAAGTGTAATTCCTTACTAGCTCCTACACGAGCACTGGTGCTTGTCAGAAGGTTAGCTTAACCCACTTCAAGGCAGTACCAGTGGGATGGTGCACCTCCTCTCTCTGCTAAATAACTACCTCTTTTAACTTCTCGTTTAAGGATTTATGAAGACTCCCCTGGCTCCTTTCTCATCTTCCTTCCTGGGTATTAACTTTTTTCTGGGACATATTTTTCAGATGGGTTAGGAAGTAAACAAAAGAATGAAATGTGAGGTTGGATATGAAGGTGTTTTGTACACCCTCACGTATAATGCCTCCTGATGATTATACTGCTAGTTTTCCAGATCCCTTCCATGGAAGAGAAATGGTAAAATGCTGAGGATGAGAACTTATCTCTTAAACCCTCCTGAGAAGTTGGGAGGAGGGAATGGGAGCAATTGTCTGTTCTCAGTTGCCCTGTGCTAGGGAGGTAGATGCTACTGCATCCTTCAGCTACCCCAGCTACTACCAGTCCAGCTGTGTCTTCTCCACCTCCTTGCCTTCTCCACAGTCTGGGCTTGGCCTTTGCCTCCTGTGGCTCTAGGACAGCTTATTGTAAGGTGAAGTCTGTTCCATCTTGTGGTACCCAATGAATTTCATAATGTGTCTGAACTCTTAGATTGTTATGTTTTCTTTATTCTTTGCTTGATGAGAAACTATTTCTGTAAAATATCTTATTTTAGCAAGGAATTTTTTTTTAAACTGTGGATATTTCTGTGTGTTTAAGTAAGGGGAGGATAAGATCAGAGAAAGAGCCTTATGTGTAGAGTAGTGAGTATTGAGGTACCCAGGGTTTTACTTCTGGTCTTTGAGGAAATTTCTCCTACCCACCCTTAGCTCATAGTCTTTTATATATCTGGTCTTCGGCAAAAACAATGCCTCAAAGATAATGATCAAGAACTTGGAGTTGATTTGAGCCAATTTATAGCATGGATAGGGTTGATATCCTCCTAACATCTTCTGCTGCTTTGGGGTCTGGACTGTTTGATGTCTCTTAAAAGCTGAAGTTCCCGTGTGAAAGTACGGGAAGGTTCTTGTACCTAACCAGGGATACAGAAAGGGTTATTCATGAATACTTCTTTCGGAGCACACGGTGAATCCAGCACAGTGGAGGCAGCTACTTGGAAATCTTGAGGCAAAGATAATAACGTTATGCCTGGAAATGATTCAGGATGGATAAAACTACCTTCAAGCATTGTTACTGGGTTATAACCGTTCTTCACTTTTAAGCCAGTATTGTCCAAGCACTAGACAGCTGTGGTGGCAGCAGGTGGTGGTATTTGGTATTGATGCTTGGTGCTGATTGTTATCCAGTGTTGAGTCCAGCTTCTGTATCGAATTTTTATTCAGTGCAGTATGGTACAAAGATGTAGGAAAAAACAGAGAAGATACTGATCCAAGGGAGGTGTTATGAGGACATGCTGTTTGCCATTATTATTTAGTTCACCAAATTTCTCCTATTGGGAAAGACTGAACCTATCTTAGCATAGTTCTCAGGACTTTCACCACTTGTACAGTGAAAGTATTGTGAAAACTTATTGTGAAAACACAGTAACGTGTCAGCTGCTGCAGGGAGGTAGCAAAGAAGAGCAGTAGGGTGAGGAGGATGGATATCTTTCCCCCTCCATCATGCTTGTAAAGGTACGACTTTAGCTCTGTGTCCTGCCTTGAGCCAAGGTTGAGAAAGCCTAGAACGTTTTTTCTCTAGGCTTTCTGCAGAATGGGAGATTTCATGCTGGGAATATAGCTGGGTAGGACCAGTGCATCTGGGATGGGTGTCTGGTCTTTAAAGGAAGAAGAGCTGAGTCCTCTGAATGATGCATTAGCTATTTCAGTCTGAAATTTCACCAGTTGCTCATGACCCTTCTCACAAGCCAGGAAGGGCATGGGTTATATTCACAAGTCTTGGTTTAAGACTCATGGATACGCAGTAGATCTGACATAAGCTGCTCTGCCATGCCTCAGATTTCATAATCACAGGACAGTTGGATTCCTGACCGGCTGCACTAGGCAGGAATTTTGGGTTCCAGTTTACGCCGGACGTGTCAGAGACGTGCTGGCACTTTCAGCCGCTGATTTTATGACTGTCTCACATACGGCTTTCTGGTTCAGTTATTGTGTTTTGTAAGTGATCTATACAGCACAGGATTAACTTTAATACCCACTAGAGTAATTATCAAAGCATGTGGTATCCTGATGACACACTTACAACTTCACATGAACTGGTAGATGCTCGACTGACTGTAGGTCAGAAAGTTAAAATCCTCAGCCAGTCAGCTGGAAAGAAAGTCCCTGCATCTCCTCTCTTTGGGCATTTGCATAATTTTCAAGTTTGGAGAATGACTTGTTGGGGAAAGCTTGGAAGCGTCAAAATTTGAGGTTTCAGTGATGAAGCAGGCACATAACACAAGCCCTCCCTCTTTCCACCAGCCCGGTCAGGAGGCTTTGAGTCCCTTGAGCAGGCAGCAAGCTTCAGTGTTGCTTTCACAGAATTCAAACACAAAAAACCCAGACTTCAATGACAGCAGGGTCTGGCCCAGGTGTTTGAGGGGGACCAGGAGCCTCACAGTCACTGGATCAAGTGAATCAGAGGCCTTGTTGTTCAGCTCTTTGGAGCTGCTGGCACCGCCACGTGCAGGGAAAGAGCAGCCCTGCAAGGGGGAGGGTGCAGGAGTGGGAGGCAGCCTCACAGAGTTAGTTAGGGCCAGTGGTGTGGTGGGGACAATGCTTCATCAAGGTGGCAGGGTGTCCAGGAGAAACCAGCACCTTCAGGAGCTTCCTGCTGCGTAACACAAGCACACGTGCTACATGAGCTCCTCTGTGTGCACAGAGGGAGATATGAGGAAGGTATATAAACATGTACCCTTCATATGCCTTCCATGCACCTCAACCCTTGTATTGCTGTCTTGGTGGACTCCTTCTACCAGATGCTTTCCAATATTTTGTACCATGCTCTGCAGAAACAAAAGCATTTTGTCATTAACCTTTCAGCATGCAGAGAAAAAGAGGATCATTGAGCTCATCTGAACACTGGGCTGTCATTTATCCCTGGCCTTCATACAGGACTTACAGGAAGACAGAAATTTTCCTGTGTCTCGGATCTTCCTCTTATGTGGTGAGGGAAGACTTGGTTCTGACTGTACTGTGGCCTGTGCCTATAAACCTGTTTCTTAGCCAGAGAGTGTCCCAAATGGTGGCCTGCGAGGGCATGATGTACAGCTGGCTCACACAGCCATGCTTTCCTAGGAGCTCGGCTAAATGTTTGACAGTAATGGTGATTAATGGCGTGTAAGTAATGCTGAGAGTTGACAGTGGGGCAAGGTCCAAACCAGTTTGGAAACCATTGCCTTGGAACGTGTACTGAAGAATGAGGGCTGTGATTTATCATTTCCTTCAGAGAAAAACATTTTAGGCAATTCTGACATGAAACAGTTAGCTGTATCGGATACTGGTGAAGTTAATCTGGTGTTTGCTATCGTATCTCTCTTCAGCAGATGGTAAAGGCCAGGTACTAATTAAGAAGAAGCAGAAAAAAGAAAAGAAAAAAGCTTTAGGTTGACAAAATGCTGCATCATGTAATAAATAGCATCTTATTTATTATTTCTGCTAACAATTATGGACTGGAATGAGACCTCTCATAAGGAGTAGATCATGCCTCCATCTGTCTACTGCTGGGTTATTCCCCTTGCATTTGCAGCAACTAGTTCTGGACTTGTTAAAGGCAGATAATGGAACAGTTGGATGATTAGGACCAAACTTCAAGAGCAGTTTCCCTCCTGTGTTTTTATTCATGAGGATAATGGCTGTTCACAGGGCTGAGACATGTTCATGAGCTAGTCATACACTGCAGCTTTTCTAGGTCCTCTTTAGAAAGAGTGCTGTCTTGTTCCTGGATAAACGTCTGCAGACCTGAACCAGGTTTGAAATACGAAGGCTAAAATGAACTTTATTAATCAACAGATCAGAGATATCAAGTCTTTGCCAGAGAATATCTAAAATATGAACACATGAGGAAAGAATGTAAGTTGATAATGAATAATCAGAAATATTTTTCAGCTGAGGATTTGATTCAGTGTCCTCTGAAGTTTCTCAATACAAAGATGTAAAACCAGCTTTGACTAGCCTTTCACTGCCCTTCCTCTTTGCAGAGGGCAGACTAGAATGAGGGCATGGGTACAGACCTGGGGCTGCTTTGAGGTGTGGAGATATAGTGGTTCTGAGGTGCTGCAAAGCTCTTGGGCAGCCCTTTGAGTCCAGCTCCCAGAACTGGGGCAGTGCAAAGTTAGATTTGAATACTCTGGGCTGCATTATCAAGTTGCACGAGTAAAGAACATACAGCTGAATCTGGAAGAATACTGCTAACCTGCAAGTGCAAAATAACCTCAGTTTCTGTGAGCCTGAAAAATGGAGAGATGCTAAAACCAAGGAAGGAAGGAAAAGACCCAGCAATCCTGTATCAGCTAATAGTGTAAAACGAGACAGTTGAAGTGAGGGAAATTCTCTGGGCTTGTGCAACAGTTTAAACCATTGAAATCAATCAATTGCTACATTGCTGCAGTGAAAGCTGCAAAGTTTTATCTGGTAAGGGCTGAACAGAGCAATTTAATTCCTGATGTATACTGACTGGTGTTACACCAGAGAAGGATTTGGCCCATTCAGTTAAAAAAAGAGAAAAACAAAACAAGAAGAAAAGAAAGAAAGAAAGGAAAAAAAAAAAACCCTTGGCTCAGAAGAGAAACAGAAATGAAATAATCTCCTGAAAGTTTCTCAGAATCTGTACTGAAGGGACATTTTTTTCCATGGGAACAATTAAGAAGTGCTCTAAAAATAGAGTTAAAAACACTTCTCAGTGTTGCTAGTGATCTACCTAACAGACATTCCTATTTTGGAAGGTATAGAAGCAAATTTAGTTTTATCTCAATAAAATGCAAGCAGATTTGCCTCATCATTAAATATATTTTCACTTACTTGTATGTTGAGCCATGCTTTAAACAGGTTACTCTCCTTTTTAGAAAGGACTGCTTTTTTTTTTTTCTTTCCCTTCCCCTCCTGGCTTCCAGAAACAAATCTGATTTTTTTTTGGTATTTATGTGCATTATTAACATTGCATGTAAGTGTTTGACTCATTGGGGAAAAACTTGGTGTACCAAGAAATATTTATCAGATGTGATGCAGATCTTGATCAAATAAATATTTTTTCCTTGTATAGTAAATTGGCTTTGTTAGTATAAAGTATGCGCCTTTATTGCATGCAGCTGGCCCTCCTCTAGTTGCCCATATCTGTGGGCAGTCTTGGTAGCCTCTTCCGTGGGTTTCCGGTAGTTTCAGCATGGAACATTTGGATTTTTTTAAATATCGCAATTATTGGATTATTTGGCGTGGCTTAACTAAGTCATTGAAAATACCATGCGGTCTGTATTTATTAACAAAACACATGATCCCTTAGCTTCCAGTATATCTTAATTTGTCTCAAAATATTGGCAAAACACACGCATTGTAATTGTAATTTCCACTGAGTAGCAGTTAGCTTAGACACAGAAATCTAGGTTCAGGTTAGCTAGCAATACTAGCTCTGCAAGGAATTCCTAGCTGGCCATGGTCCTCATGCCCCGCCAGTCTCCTCATAGGCTTTAAAGGTATAAATAGAGAGACACTGGCATATCTCTTTTCCTGCCCTTCCAAGCTTCCAGAAGGGATAACTCCTACTGTGCTTTGTTGCTATAGGTCTGGCTCAAGGTTTGGCAGCTCAAAAGACTGTATAGGAAAACATATCTTTGGTGGGGATTAAAAATGACTGTCAGTCTCTGTTTCTAAAATAGAATGGAGAAACCTAATGGCATTGATGGACAAGCCCTCAGTATCACAAGTGACTTTGGCTGGAGGTCCTACAGAAACTCCAAACACTGGATGATTTGAGAAAAGACACATCCTTTCTTCAGTGTTGCTACTGGCAATCTCCTCCTTCCTGCACTGTTACTGAGGATGGGATAAAATGCCACATTTCTGAAGTGTTAGTAATGCCACAGGATGATAAAAATTTAAACCTATCAGACTGGAAATTCAGAGGAAAACCACTTCTATTTAGACTCCTACTTGAAATTCTGCATTTTCTTCAATGCAATTTTTCTGTCTTATAATTCTCCATCATCTTTCCGTGCTGTACTGCAGGGCTGGAATCTGTTTCTAGCCAGTAAGGGCTTTAATAAAGACAAAGATGTTTACATGAAATAAATCCTTAGTTCTGCAGTGTGTAAGGATCCTTTTGAACACTCTCTCTTTACCATGCCCTTTGCATTATTTTTATACTTTTTTCTGGCTTACCTTTGTAATTTCTCATTCTCCTCCTGGCAAAGGTTCTCTTCTTCAACTTCAGAGGGTGAGTAATTCCTGGTGACACCACTGAATTTTTCTTATTTTTTTGATGAGAAGAAATAGTAGTCTAGTATTAAATCCAATGAGCTTTTTGTTATATGACGCTCTGGGGATTTAGTACATCCACTTTTTGGTACTTTATTTAGCATATCTGAAAGCTGCGGGGTTTTGGTCTTATTCCCCTCATCCCTGCATGAGAAGTTTCCTCCCTACTGTGGAGTTTGGAAGGGTTCTTGTACTCAGGGAGGTTTCTGAGATCATAGAAGCCATTGACAGGCTATAATGTGTTTTAATTAAACCCTTCGATATTGTGTGAAGGGGAATAGATATTGTGAAGGGAAGAGCTATCTTCATTTCTCAGTTCTACTGACCATCAGGGTAAGCCCTCATGTCTTAAGGGGCTTAGTGTAAAAGTACAGGAGAGAAAATCAGCCTGCAGCTGGACAGGGAAGAGGAGGCTAAGCCATAGTCTCAGCATTTCGCTGTTGTCAGCTTTTGGTGGACATCACTACAAAACTAAATTTTAAGGAGGAATCTGAAGGAGGACAGTGAGGCATCTTTGTGATTGCTTGCAGGGAGCTGCTCCCAAGTGCAAGGACCAACGTGGTGAAAAAAGAAGGTACTTGTTTGAAAATTTGGCAATAGATTATGGCAGTTTGAAATGGGGCCATTAGAAAGGGCCCATCTCCTGTGTTTCATTTGGCTTCTCAAAATTGGGTAGGAGCCGCAAGGCAAGCTGGGTAGGCAGTGTCTGGCCTTGCAAGTGCAGATACAGAGTTATAGATGATCATACAGAGAACAATGTGCAGGTGATGTAATCTATAAAGATTACAGGAAGGAAGCAGCAGAAACTTTGCCAACAATCACGGCTGTCTCTCATTTACTTATTTCTGCTTCTATTTTTTCTTCTTTTCTTTGTGTCTGAAATTACTAAAGGTGATTCCAGGAGATAGTGGGGATGATGGAGGTTTTTCTTTAAAAATAGTGATGCACTCACTATAATTGCATTAGTGTTTTTTGATAGGTACAGGTGTCGAGAACTTAGTGCTTCCTCGTTTTGGCAGCATGTTTAGCACATATGTTATCCTGTAGATATCATTTTGCATGTCACGGTTTTCTTTTCCTTATGTGAAAGTGATAGAGTGGCTGTGGTTTCCTGAGGCTTCTTTTCTGCCTTTAGGATTAGAGCTAGTACAGATCAGCACCCAGATGCTATGCTGGCAGCCTTTTTTCTATCACACTAGCATGGACAATATGAAAAAAATCTGTAATTGATAAAAGCCACTTAGTAATCTTACTTGCTTCTTAGTCATTCAGCATGGATAGCCCTGAACAGAACAATACAAATAGAAACTAATAAAGAGAGCAGAAAATATCACCACTTGTGAAACTGGAAAAGGGGAAAAAAAGTAACTTTTATAACATGTTCACAACACTATTAATGAAGCAGTTCAGCTTAACTAGTCTAAGTTTCTTTCGACCAAATCTGAGTTCTTCTGGGAGTACATAGGTGCCCAAATGAAGTTCCTTACTGGGTCAGTGAAGTGCTTCTAGATAATACAATAAAAGTAGTTGCAGATTCCCAGCAGTTTGGTGACCCCAGCAAGTGACTTCTCTGTGTTGCCAACAGTAAAACCGCTGACTGGAAACTTGCCAGCTTACTACTGCGCACGGGAGCAACTTTTTTCTATTTAATGTTGTTTGATAAATATATATTCAGTTGTTGCCATAATAAAATGCTGTAGAAGTCCCAGTTGTAGGATCTGCTTAATGCAGTCTGCCCTGTGCCACCTGCTGTGCTTGCCTGATGGATGCCATGCTTCCATTCAGGACTTCTCCCTCATAACTACAAATGTGTGAACAGAAAAGCTTTTCCAAGTGCTCTTATTTACAGTCCTGGAAAATGGACTGAGATCAACACACAAGGTCATGAAGTGCCTAGGGAAAACAGTAGTGCTTATTTCCAGAGACATCATAGTGGCATAGCTTCTTACTCACTCACAAGCTGCATGTGACATTGTCATTTAAAATGCATTCTCTGGTCTATCCAGAGCTGGTTAGCAATTCAAGGTATGTGCCTTTCATGGAGCTGAGTTGTTCATATGCTCTGTAGAGCATTGATTTTTAATTGGCTTGAAACAACAGAGCATTTGGTAGTTGGTTTGTATTTCATAAAAAGATACATGTGCCTAAAAGAGCTGGCTAATTATGTGGTTGAATGGAATGAGAGGAGTAAATAAATGTTCTCCCAGCATGGGCTATCCCACTGAAGGAAATACAGCAGAAAACCAAGGGTCTGGGTTTTGCGGCTTTAGAAGAATAAATCTTACCCAGAAAAATAATCATACTGACTTCAATGGGAGTAGCAACACCTGTGACTGGATTACTCTTAAAGGAGTAACAGAATCAGACCCAAAGTGTATACCTGCTGGTTTTTACCTAAAGAGGCATTGTCTAAAGCAGCCACAACAAGGGGATAAAAAACCTCGCTTACTAGAAAAAAATGAAAAGAGGTTGCTTTATTCCTAATTTAAGATATATCAGTCAGCGGTCTTGGACCTGAGAGACTGTTCTTGCAGGATTCAGCTGGTTTAGAGGAGCTGTGTTGATAACTGGCCATGGTTATGTCTCCACGTGGTAGATGCTACATTAAAACTTACAGTGGGTCATACACAGAATATATCAAGCTTTCAGTGCATATAAATGATACACTGATTGGACAAAATGGGTGTCTACATAATTCCTAACATGGGAAGAATCTCTTAATGTGAGGGGAGCACCACAGCACCAAACACAGTTTGAGTAGAGCTATATTAAGCCAAACAGTGCTGTAATGTGGACCCAATGACTTCCCTGAAATGCTGTTGTGGAGGTGTTAGGGCAAGGCTGGCTCAGGACTTGGCTGTTGCTGCTCCAGAAAGGTTGTTCCCACCAGGGGCAGATGTGGATGTTTCTGGACTGCAGCTTGGGTTGCTGTGGGAGTGACGTGCAGGTGCCTGGTGCAAGGGGAGAGGCCCATCACTCAGCAGTGGCTGCCCCTTCTGCTCTCACCTCTCCCTTTGCCCTGGCTGCAGGTACAGACCAAAGGAGCAAAAGGGCCGTGCTTGTTCTGCTGCTGCTGGAGGTTGCCACAGTTAGTTGTCTACTCTGCCTGTAGCTGGGGCTGATCAGTGCACACAGTATTTCACACAGCCCATTCTCTAACCAGTGCAGCATAAGCCCCTTCCGCTGGAGAAAGGCTGCAGCCCTCACTCTGTGGCAGGCTTATTTGTCTGTCTGGATCTCAGTCAGACAGGTGCTTGTTTGCTAGATGGACAAATTGTCTGTAAAACTCAGCGTGAAGGATATTGTGAAGAAAACAACCTGCCACCATTCTCTCCTATACCGGTATTTCAATGACTAATGCTTCCTCTGCTTGTCTTGTGTTCAACGATCCTTTCCTCTATGCTATGTGCATTCCTGTTGCTTAGTATTATTTGTTTTTATTTTGGTCTTCCTAGGCGGTGTAGAGATTGGGCCCAATCTGGCTTCCTCTAAAGTCTGAGAAAATATTGGCCTTGAACCAGCAAAGCACTTACGGTCCGATAATGCTCCTATAAAATTCAATGGCAAGACTCCCACTCACTTCAGCAGTGCAGCCCAAAGCGCTGGGATTACTCAGTTGCTTGAAGTTATGCGTGTGCCTGAGTATTTTGCTGTTTGGAGCCCTAACCAATAAAAGCAGGTCTGGAAACAGGGACTCCCATGGAAAAGGCCACTAAATATTGATTATCAAATATTTTCTCTATCGAAGCTAAAATTTAGAACGGCAATGACCTTTGTGCCCCAGCAGCATTGGTACTTGGCACAAAGACTCGGCCTTTTTGATCCACCTTGGGCAAAGTTCCAAGTTGCAACGGTGTTATTTTACGGTTTTGCTATCCAAAAGAAATGAATTGTGGGATATTTCAGGAACTGAATAGAAATGGAAACTGGAAATTCTTTCCTGAACCTGAAATTCAGAATGAAAATTGAGTTCTGCGAAGAGAAACCAGTGGAAATACTTGCAGGACTCCAGAGACACAGCACAGCCATGGAGTCCCATCTACTTTACCTGGCAGTATTCAGCTCCTTTGGCTCCAGTGGTATCGACGTCTGTAAAGAACAGTAATTTTTAGCACTGTTTCCTGTTATTTTGACATCTTCTCCCTTCCCTTTACTCCACAGAGCAGATGCTTGTTCAATGTGTTTATCAAAGTGTCAGCCCAGCCTTGTGCTCTGCCGCAGCTCCCACGGAAGGCCATGCAGAAACACAGACTTAGGCATTGAAAGGTTTGGCGCAAAAGCCACTACACTTTGTGGGGGGTGGAAACGTAATAGGCTTTGGACAGGCCCAGATCAGTATCATTTAGACAAAAGCATAGTGTATCACAGCTAGAAGTTGATTGTTTCCTTCTGCTCCTGTATAAAACCTGCTTCATAACATACTCACAGCAAGAAATGTGTGTGCTGGTGTCAGTGGAAGTTTTGCCACTGAATTAATCTTAGCCATGGTTTTGCCCACAATATATAAGGCTTCTTAGTCACCTGACTTCTAGGTAATCTAGTTTCCAGGTATTTTGCACCATACTGTGACCAGACTTATTAAAGAACTCTTTATTAAATTCTGATTTCGCATAAGGTAATGCACATAAACACATGCATACATAACCATCCAGTTCCCATATACACTTACTATAACAAATTGAAATTTTGACAGTGATACAATTGCATATAACTATAGTACCTCCTACTCCGTATCTGATGAATGACTGCAGCTACCACTTGAAGTGAGGTCCTTGACACCTGAGTTGTTGAAAATGGTGCCTGTAAAATCTGAGGCTATCAAAAAGTAGTGCTTTAAAGAAAGTGCAGGATGTTCTGATAGTCATCAGATCCCTTTCAGCAACTGTTCTGCTTTGCATTCTACCCACAGAAAATGTGTATTTATAAAAAAGGAGTGAAAAAGATCAGCATAAACAAATATGCCTAATCCCTAATAAAAGGACTGCCAAAAATAAAAATCTACCAATAAAAGTAAAGAAAAAAAAAGTTGTAGGGTTGATGCCATCATTTGCTTGCATAGCACCACCACTACAAATCTGCACATATACTTTGCCTTTTCAATGGAAATGCTGAACTGTAGCCCTTGGAAATGTAGTTTCACGTGAGCTAGGAAGTAATATAACCCACCGAGCTGGCAGATAGCTGCCAAACAGGAACTCATGGCTTCGGGTCCTAGCTGTATTTCTGTTTTGCTGTTTGACCTTGGGTAGGCTTGTTAAGAGGAGAGGCAGTGGGTTTTACTGCACCAGCTCTTCTGCATTTGCTTCCTTTGTATCTTCTTGTCTGTTCGGGAATAACAGAGCTCAGGAGAACCCACGGGACTTCCCCATCACAGGGGCTACATTTCTAAAGGCAAAGAAAGCCCCATACATAAATTACGTGTGCTAATATACTGTTCATCCCACACTCCCCATGACATCCATAATCACCCAGCAGGACTCAGCGTGTGTTTCAAGTGAAATTGAGCCACCCTAGTTTAAATCAATGTGTCCAGTCGCTTTGCACTATCTCAGTATTGACACTCACCCCATCGTGCTGCATGACAGTGAACAGCTGACAGAATAAATCAGGGACCCTGGACATGACAAGAACTCACTTGACCTTACTTGACTTGACCTATAATATCTTGTTGGCGCGGGAGGAGAGTAGGCTTTCTCTAGTAAAGTAATCATATCCTCACTAATTTTTCTTCGTCCTATTCAGAGCATGCTGTTGTGTTTGCGTGGAGTGAGGGGATTTGTGAGGGAGGAAATACCTTTTCCTTCTTGAAGATTATTCTAGGAAACCGCAATATAAATCTTTATTCAGTAGAGAAGTATTTGTCCTGTGAAAAATGTTAATAGAAAAAAGTCTTGTATAAACTGAATTGGAGGGAGAGTGAGAAAGGTCCAGTGCTTTAGTCCTGAGCCTGATCATCATTTTGCATGGGAGAGACTGGGGAAGTGTAAATTTTAATGACTATGTTTCTACAAATTACCACAGGGTGCTAACTTTGCATGCTAATCAGAAAATAATAACAATAATCTACTGCAAGAGGACTAGAAAACAGTACAAATTTCTCAAACTTGCACACTCCAGCTCTTCTTCTATGCATTGGAAATCTGACTCAACCAACCATGTGTATGGGGGGAAGCATTCAAAACCTAAAGGCACATGAGGTCTTTGCTCATATAAACTTCCCTGTGCCAGAATGGAGGTTATTGGGAGACTCAGTGAGCTAGACCATCAGGCATCTACTTCTGCATCTTCAACAGGCAGATATCAGAAAGATGAAAGGGATGCTAATGAATGCTGCTCAGATAGTATTACGGTAGATGAAAAGAATAGTATAAGCGCATTACAAATTGATTTGTATTTTCCCACACTGTTTTGCTCTGTTTTAAGTAAAGTTATTAAAATTGCGATAGTGGCAACAATTTATACTAAGTATTACTTCAGGTGATGAGGCATCTTCAGTGTGCTAGGCCTTGGGCAACTCAAAACCTTACAGAAATATAAAATATATTTCAGTTTAGCCGCTGCAATTCTTACAAGTCCATTCAGATTGAGACGTTGCACATTTAATTTCTTCTGCTGTTTTCACTGTCAAAACAGCTTTTCTTTTAATGGAAGCTTTCAGATTTCTGAAAGAATTTAGTAATAATATAACCAGAAATATAATTTTCCCACCCTGATTCCCAGTGAATTATTAAATAATGCATACCATTAATTCTCTCATAGAAACTTCTTACTGAGGTTCATGACCTGCTAGACTTAGCTCCCAAATGTTTGAAATGATGGTACTCGTATGTTTTATATATAAAACTTTGGCATGGATTCTTCCCTTTGTTTGTAAGCTTTGTATGCTCATGGTCATGCAACAGGTTTTCCCTTTATATTATGGGTATATTTACCTATTTGCTCTTTCGTAATCTTGCCAACATGTATGAATGTTTGACATACGATATTAAGTTTGAGTCACACAAGTGCCTACATTTTCTGGAAATAAGATGCAGTGTCAAAGTACTTTGACACAAGATCAGTGCTTATTTATCTGAAGTGAGTCACAACTGCGCAAGAGTGACTTTAGTTTACTAGAGATAAATTAGCCATGTCATCCTGAGAAATTCATCCCTACTTTTGAAGAATCAGTTGTTTCGTTTCATCCAGGGTGAAAGAAGTATTGCAGCTTTGATAACAGTCATGTGCAGGAGAACATTACCTGTTACCTTGTCTAAAACTTCTAGGGGTAAAGGCAATATTCATTAAATAGATTATATCAAGGTAAGAGCAGGAGCTTACAGTTTCAGGGTTCTGATTTTCTTTCAGACACTAATTCATCCAATACCTTTGCTTTTTTTTTTTTTTTTTTTGTATCTTGAGGAATTCAGGTTTTATCCTAGGATATCAGCTTGGTACTGCAGTAAAGAGAACGACAGACTCTTGGTGAGTTTTCTACTGGCAAGCCCCCACCAGCTTCAGTGAAGTTATGCTTGTTTACTTGCACTGAAAATTTGGCTCAGTGCCTGGATGTGTGATAGAAGTTATCTACCTGCTCCTACTTTTTCGGATAGAGACATCCTGTGCATATCGTGGCTTTCTTCTTTCATTCCATTTAAGTCAGGGGCGGCCTCCAGATAAGGAAAGCCTAGCAGATATGAATAGTGGAAAGCATTAAATTGATATGACTTTAGCAGGAAGCTGCTTTAAAAAGGAGGACTTAGAAATTTTTTCATAATGGCATAAGGATTGAACAATGGCAAAAGTGGCTCTTCTACCGCAGAACAGATGCTGATGTCTTTAGTTGTAACCATTTCATTTGCCCAACTGTTTTAAGCTTGTTTTGGAAAGACATACTTTCACATATATGCCATTTCATTGAAAAAAAAAAAAAAAAAGACCCCTTTGTCTCCTGGAAAGATCATCTCTTTCCCCAACTGTAGTGCCATATGTCAATGGCAGGGAGCACTCTCTAGATGGCAGGTCTGCCTAAAAGCTTCTTGTGTCTGTGCTCCCGCTGTCTAACAGCCTGTTTTTCTAGCGTGCACCCAAGTTTTCAGGAATTTGCCAGCATTTTCTATTTAGGCTTGGTATTGCAAATTGAACAAAGACATCTTCCTTCTTCACATTCTGCCACTGGTTTTAATTTCTTTTTCCTTTTTTTTTTTTTTTTTTAGTAGCCAGAGGTTGCAGTCCCTCTCTCTGGGAAGTAAGAGTCCTGATTTGCAACTGGTGTGGAGTTGGGAGATGTGTGCCTTGCACTCTCCTGCTACATGTCAGGGAACATATTTTGCTAAATTCCATTTCAGTGCAACTTATTTTTGAATTATGTGTTTGAGGTTTCTGTGGAGCTTCTGTAATTACTCATTTATAGCAATGCTGCATGGTGTAAATCATAATTCATTTTCCAGAATTTTTTTCCAATGAGGCAACACTTACAAAAACAACTACTTAAAGTAGTATTTTCAGATGCAAAAAAGGTCTCTTGGTAATCCAGTTCCATGCCTTAAGACTTTAAAAGATATTTTCAATGATTCAGGTCTAATGGAAATTCTTATTTTCTGCTGTGTAATCTGAATCTTCGTATTTTCCTTCTGAGCCTAAATATAATTATCTGTTATATTATACCAACTTCAACTGATTTTATGATAGGGAATTTGGGTCCAGGTGCTCAAGGCAAAGGGAAAACCCAGAAATATGATGTCACCATAGATACATGTTAGAGTTACATTTCAGAGCGGTATTTTACCACTAATATCTATGGACATCAATTCTGATAGACATGAAATTCACATTTTTTCAAAAAGCTCACCATGTCCTTTTATTATTTATTCCAGGTTCAGGGACAATATTGGCCAAAATTAATTTCATTGCTAAAAGAAATATTTTTCACAAGAAGTGGTATGTTTTAAGGACGTGTTTAACATCAAACATCACTGGTAAATGTGTGTTTTTTTTAAACTCTGAGCTTATGATAGATTAGCTTTAACTTAACCCTGTTTTGTGTCATAAACCCTGTTTCCTGTGTAAAAGCAATGGCAATTACTGTACAGGTGTGTGTGTTGTGGCCAAAAGAGAAACTGTAAAATCAGCAAGAGACAACTGAAAAAGGCCACTGGCAGATTGTCCCAAATCATCAATAAATATTTTCCTTTTATACAACACGACAAAATCCAGAGAGAGTGCATTTGGTTGCTAGTGGGTGAAACCTGAGTTACAGGTAGAAAGATCTTTGCAAGGATAGTATATCTGATGTTTGAAAGAGGCAAATGAAAGCTCATAGTGGTCTAGGATGACGGCAGGGGATGGGTGGCCATAGGAAGTCAGGTCTTGTGAAGCGCTAAAACTCCATCCATTTTCATTGCATACACTTGAAGTGCTGAGACGTGCTGCTAGAGTCATCATTAAGGTTAGGATTTCCAGGGGAAGCTGTGGAAATCCAATTCACATCATCCAAGATGTCTGCAGCGAGGCAGTTCTGCTGGGAGGCAGAAGACAGTCCACCAGCCGGCGGAGGAGCCCGTGCGCCTCTCCCCGGGCGGTTGCTACTGGTGTCAGGGCATGATGTATGCGTGGATGCCGACACTGCTCGAGCATCCTGGCTGGATTTTAGAAAGAAAACAGAAGCCTGACAAGGGCTGCCTGCTGGCGGGAGGGAGCGGGGTCAGGCTCTATTTGGAGCTCTGACACGGGCGGATGCCGCAGCTCTGGAGAGGGGACAAGAATTCGGCCACGCTCCTGCAATTAGCATTTCCAGCTCCAAGTGGCTCCCGCTCTACATGTGCTTTCCTGGATGGCCCTTCTGAGAGGTCTAACTTTGCATGTGCTCAATGGGGGGAGGCTTAGCACCCAGCTCCGGGTTTTGAATTTCACAGAAGGAGCCAGATGCTTAGAGGCCAGGTATTCAGTGCTTAATCTGCGGGGGTTAACTCTCTTATTGGAGCTACCTGCAAGAATTTGACCTTGAGGATCGCAGCTCCAATTAGATGTTGTAGGAAATGACCCCCCCCACCCCCGCCCACATTTTTAAATAGTTATATATATAGGTCCGTGGCAATTCTTTGTGCAGGCACGCGTGGGGATTCCAACAATAAGCCCTCAGCAAGCTGTATGCATCAAGCAAGAGGTTCTGCTTTGGAATGCCACGGGCAAATTTAGTGGCATGCTGCAACCTCCTCTTCCCCGTTGGAAATGTTTTCTTCATTTGGCCCTAATCTTGAATTGACTAAAAGCTGTGTTGCAGAGTGGAAAAATAAATGCTGCTTAAATTAGTTCCTTTTTTAAACCTCACTAATGAGTTGCGTGTTGTGATTATCTACTTCTTTATATTCTGAAAATGAAATTAATGAGACTTTCTCCTGAGAGCTGAGGAATTGACGTGACTTTAATAGGGCGGAAAGAACAGCAAAGGCTTCACATTACCATGTGGCTTTCTGCTCATCCACCTACACGTGGAGACAACTGTAGAAATGAGAGTCAGTCAAATTGCTCCTAATTTCTGCACTTTACACAGTGTTGTTTTCTACCTGCCACTGGGGCTTTTAAGGCTGCGTTTTCCGTAAGGCCTATCCCAAGCTGACCAAAGTGAAGGGAGAGTGTTGCCTGAGGCCTTTTCCAAGGTTGAGAGCCAACGGAAACAAAATTCATGCCCCACTGTGGGAAGGAAAAGAGCCAGGTTTTGCTGCAGGAAACCCACATGCACGTGAAGGATGGTGATGAAGTCACGTTCCCATTAGGAAGGCAAAGCAGCCATGTGGTGGCTTTTTAACACACTTTGAGGTGTTAAAAAATATCCCGCTGACCCCGCACCATGCGGGAATCCCCCAGTCCCTCACCAGGACCTGGTGCTAGGTGTGGGGACACCGCCTGACACCCCTCCCGGGGCCGCTCTCTGGGGCCTACAGCCTGTCCTGCGCAGGCCCAACCTGGGCCTGGGTTGCTAGGTGACCTGAGGTCAGTTAGCAACCGGCTGCCCGCCCGCCCAGTGGCCGTAGCCAATCACGGTGGAGTTTGGCAGAGAGCTCCGTGTTGGGCCTGGGATGCCGGTGTTGCCTGGTAACCGCCAAAATGGTGGCTCGCTCCTGGGCCGGCTGAGCACCTGTCCTGCTGCCATCGGTGTGCCTGTGCTAATTAGAGCCAGCAGGCATGAGCCGTACGGAGGTACGGCCTGCACCAGAGTATCCTTGGTTGAACACAAAAGGCGCACACAGAGCGTGGACAGTGCTGTGCAGACCCTCCCCTCATCCTCACTGCACTGAGCCACGTGAACCACCCCACTGACGCCATGCGCTCAGCTCTAACGTGGTACTGGTACACAGGCACGTACAGGGCTCTCTGTGAGGCACAGCTGACTCCCTCTTGGGTCAGGCATGGGCTAATCTGGGCTACAGCAGATCAGAAGCAGTAGGGTAGTCCTGGGGATGGTCATCTTGGGACACTTGCAGGCCTCTTTCCCCTTTTCCCATTCGTGCCCTGCTCACTTGTGCTGATAAGGGTATGTCCTGCTTGAGCACATCATGCTCAATGCAAAGTCAGCTGCCCAGGTTGGATCAGGCAGTTCAGGTGGTGCTCTCAGGCTGGCCCCGCTCTTTCCTAAGCTTTTGGGGGTCCAGAGATGAAAGAGGGAACTTTAGTTCCCAAGAGCACTTGGTAGACACAATCTTCACTGCTGCTTCAACAGGGAACACAGAGAATTCCTGAGAGATTTGACTTGTCAAATGTAAATGCTGCCATTGTCATCTCTACTTCCAAACTGAGAAATGCTGTCAATTTGCAGCATGTATTTTTCTAGGCAAGTTGTTATAAAATGACTAAAGGGAGTCACAGGTTTAGCTTAATGTAAAGCAGTATTTAATTAAATGTTTTGAAACAGTATGGGGGAACGTTTTCTAGAAACAATTTTAAGGCTTGTAGATGTGATGTAGTGGATAGCACAGGAGTTTCAGTCTGAGACCTTCCAACCCCAAACAAGGAAGGAGTATGTGAGGATACGTCAGTCTTGATGGCAATGAGCTGTCTGACTTGTTTTGTTAGCCAGGTCACCTGGGTCTCGTTAGCTGCAGTCCAAGGCTATAAAAGGCTTGGGTGTCTTTTTGAGCCAAAGAGGTAGTCTGTGAGACAGGACTCCAGGTGGGAGCATGTCATACCAAAATGTAACAGCATTAGAATGTACTTGGTATTATTTTCCACCCCTCTTTTTATGCCTCCTAGTATTTTCTTCAGTTGGGTGAATGCTATTTGTGAAGCTCAGCACAATGATTTCCAGGTTATAGCTGCGCTGGACAATGCAATGGGTATCCAGAGGTGCTCAGACTACTGTGGTTTCTAAGATGCTGTATAGCTGCACCAGCATTGGATTTTTATAAGTCTAATAAACTCTGCTTATTTAATAGGCCTAATTATTCAGAATGGGTTTTGCACCATCAGGTTCTGCTTTGCACCATAGCCACTAGGCTTTTTTGATAGTATTTTCACTACATTTCACTCTTTCCCCCATTTTGCATTATATTGCCTTTGTTTTCATCTGGCACTCTCTTCTTTGGTTGCCAAAACCAAAGTAAGTCTTATAAGACTTACTAGTCTTTCCCAGGCGTGGTGGACCAGAAAGACCGTGTTTAATATTCCAGTGTTGCCACCTTGGTATTGCTCTTCTTTGGTCCTTGCACTGTTCGGACCTCAGAGCATGTTTTCAGAATAAACTGTGCACCCATTTATGCCTCTGTAAATGTTAAAATTCATGGGGTATCCACTGTTAATCCTTTTCTGGGTCACTCCTTTTACTCTGACTTTAAGCCATGTTTTAATCCAAATTAGAGATTCCTTTCCATCCAGTGAGTAATTAACCTTTAAGGAGAAGTGGGAGATGGGGTGGAGATTGTTTTTTCACTGCCTTGTATCTTCTGTGCCTTTATTTTTCCAAACAAAGATGTATAAGAAACAAATATAGAAGAAAGTAGTAGTATCTTCCTTGGTTTTGCTCTCCTCTGACAATTCCCCTTTCCTTCCCTGTCTGCTGTGCTGTAGCAAACTTCAGGCTGATGAATAAGTTGGGGACTGACAGAGGGAGCCATGTGTTTTTCTTAGTCATTTACCAAACTGTAGAAAGGTATTAGGAAAAGCCTGGGAGGAGCTTGTGCACCTTGAACAGAAGCTTGTTGGCTTGACTCAGTGCTGGGTTACTCTGGTTGCTTCTGAGATGCTGTCAACACTTGCTCTCCACAGAGGCTGGGCCTATCCGTGAAGGACAGATGGTGAAGGTGCTTCACAGAGTGAACTGGCTCAACCTCACATGCTCTCCCTTCACGGGCTCTTTACATGGGGAGCAATAGCTCTAAGGGATATATCCTTGGGGTTTCATTTCAGTGCTGCCTCACCCCTGTTCAGTAGAATTGTGAAATTAAAGATTTTCTTTACTTGAACGACATTGTTTGACAATAATGAAGTCAGCATATAATACGGACTTTCATTATCCTCAGACACAGGAGCACATGAATGCAGGATGGATGAAAGAGACTGGTTGCATCATTGAGTCCTGTCTTCAGCAGGGTTGGGGAACCACAGCTGAGGTGGTTAGTCCAGAAGAACTTTTACTCCATGTGCCTCAATCTATCAGAGACCGCAAAGCACACACCCTGTACCAAATTTAGATCTGGTAAGAGAGTAACATCAGTACCACTAGCATATTCAAATGCCTTGGTCTATATTATTTTTTTGATGTGACTAATCTCCAGTATTTGGAAGAATGAAGGGAAAAGAATATAGATGTCAATTTTATAATAAAGGGAAAAGTAGTCCTTTCCTGACCACTTCAGGCAGCCAGCAGAAGCCCCCAATGAATGCCATGGTATAAACATACAGCATAAAACAAAGATGATTAAGAAGCGAAGGTGGTGTCTTCTTTCTGCTCTCCTCACTGTCAGCATACCAACAAAGTGACCACATAAGGACTCATGACCAAAACTTTAAATGATTCTGCTGTTTTCCAAAATGAGTATATATCTTTCCTGTTGGTCTTTTTGTCTCTGCTACAACAGTGAGTCCAACAGTTCTAATGGAGATGATAGAAAATAGAGAATAGAAGGATGATTTTGTTTTCAGCCATTTTGAAGGATGTTACAGAAATTCCTGTGACTTTTACTGAATTTTTTATTTAAAATGCATCATTAATTAGGTAACTATTTTTTTAGGTTGCACAACGTGGATACTTGTCTCTGTCACGTTCCATGCAGCATCTGAAATTTTCACTCACTCCCATGTTAGACCAGTTACTCTTTATGTAACATCTGGAGGATTATTTATTTAGAGATGCTCTTACTTATTCATGTGTAAAGCATCAGTGGAATGCTTTCCATTCAAAACCAAAACTTCCGATAGAGTTTATGGTACGACTCATAACATATTTATTGAGTTGCCATTTAGATTTATGGTCTAAAGTTGCACAGTGATAGCTACCTAAACCTTGCTTCAGTAGGTTGAAGTGTATCATAGAAACAGTTGCATAAACTAGTTTGCTAATGTTTTTTCTTGAACTGTAGTTTCCCTTGATTTTTTTATTTTTAAAAGATGTAGGATTTACAAGTTTGGAAAACGTGGATCTCACAAGTTTGTGGAAACTCAACCTGACCAACAAAGATATTTGCTGACACCCTAGTGTTGCTCATTCAGTGGTTACTGTGATGCTAAGGAATGCTTTAAATCTTTGTTGCCAACATAAAATCATGAGAATTGTACTCATTTGCGGCAGATTTGATGTTGGCCTATTGTGTAAAAATGAAATCTTAGCATAAAAGCCTCAGTAATGACACTGCTCCAGAAATACTGCAAAAAAGGAAAGAATCTCATCAACTTCAGTGAGGTTTTGATTAGGATCTGTATCCATTCCAGTCTTTAGAAACAAACATAAAACCGTCAGTAACAACCTCTGGACTACTGATCCATGGCAGTAGATGAGATATTTCGGAGGGAAATTCAGGAGATAACTTGGCTACAGCATTTATACCTTATTTCTATAGAAGATATGTGTAATAAAGCAATACACTCATTTACAAAGATGTTTTTGTATATTAACTTTCAGCCCTGGTCACCAGAAAGTGCAGAGTTTTAAGATGGAGCCAGTATATGTGACAGCAAAAAGTTGCTTATATTGCAGAACACTGAAAGCCGGAGCTTTGAAATGTGCTGTAGTTTTGAGATAGTAATTCTGAGGCCTAATTCCAGATGTTTTTGGAGTATATAGAAAGGAAGCCTTTTGACTTTATTTTTGTAATGGTACTGGCAAAAGAAGATGTCAGGGCAGTAAAAATGAAAATTTCTGTTGTTCTAATAGTCAGAAATTGTTGAATGCTTTGAAATACAATTTTATAATAAAAAGGAGATAAGGATTCTGTGCTCTACCTCTCTGAGCAGTTCCCTTCATTACAGGGTACAAAACCACCACAAAAGAATACAGAATCGGAACTAAAGGGTAACATAAAATGAGAACAGCCTCAGAGAATCAGTCTCCGATTACAAAAAATTCCAACTTATTCACAGAAGAGGCATAGCAGAACTGAGCCTTATTTGTAGAAACCATGATGATCCGGTCAGTAAACGCCCACGTTTGCTCCTCTCTTGGTGTTTGCAAAGGATATTTTTTTCTCAGTATGGCCTCAGCTGGCTCTGGGTAATACCAGGTATATGCAAGAGCTTCATACATCTTGTTCATACTGCCCTGCAGAGATCTGCAGCTACTGCGGAGACACCCAAGAGCCAACCCTGGGACAGAAGTAGATGGAGCGTAATTGCTGAGATACAGCAGTGGGTTGATGTGAACCAGCTCTAGCATGTCAGTGTGGTGCTGCTGAAAGTCAGGGCTGGTTAGCTCAGGAGCAGCATCATCCTGGGGTGGTTGGACTAAACTGGCATAGCTGGTGCTACACTTCACTGCAGGCCATACCAGTGTGGATCAACGGCAGTTCTGTATTTCATTGCTGAGGGTAGAGATGCCTAAAGTCCATGAGGCCTAGCCTGAGGATACTATCCCTTAGTATAGGGTGCACACCTGAGTAAGTGCATTAGAAGGCTATTGCAAATACTTAAGACCAAACTAAGAACTTAACTTGTTAATAACTTGTTCAATTAGTCATTGCAGTGTTCTATGCTGTGTTAATTCTGAGGGAACCAGTGGACCTGGAGATGCCCGAGTGATTGCCCTGGCACTATATATAGTGTTCCGAAGGCTTTGAGTAGAGATTTCAATTTGCTTAGAGCCTCTCAAAATCTCTTTTAACTTCAAAAGATAAAAGAGAAAAAGGAGACAGCTAGATCATTTGGAAAGTAAAAGAAAGCTTTGTTTCAATGAGGTTCTTTTTCCCTTAAAATGTGGAGGGTTTAATTTGTCTGAGGAAAGATCCTGTTAAATAGTCTTTCAGATGCAACAGTTAATACTTTTCCATTTTGGGAAAAAGAAGACGTGAGTTGGGTTCTGTGGCTGGACCTGATGTTGTTGCTGTCGTTAAAATCTGATTCTGTTTCTGAAAGCAAAGCAAGATAAGCAGACCAAAGATGCAGAAAAGAGCAGTGGAAGTAGCAAACACAGACTGAGTTTCTGGCTCTCACAGAAACAAAGCTACAGTCACTGCAAAACTTGGCAAACTTACTAGCATCAGCCTGTTCACTGAACACTGCTTTTAGCTTCCTCTAAAGACATTGGATCACACTAGTGCTTCGTAAGACATGCTGTGGGCTATCTAAACCGGACTTTTCTGAGGCAAATAGCTAAAAAAGGAGACATAGCAAAGGAAACAAGATGTGAAGGAGATGGTAGGCAAGAGGGGGATAGGCAGGGGTGAGGTGGCAACAGGAAATAACGAATCACATCTGAGGTGGGGTTTGGGGTTCTCCCGTCACTGATGGAAGCGGTAATGCCCAGAGGTCCCTCTTCCTGCTGTTCAAAGCATGTTTAAGGAAGTTATGTGTTCTGACATAGTTTCAATTATTCTTTGATCCCGAGGACTCTTCTTTTGGAAGGTTTCTAAAGAGGTGTGGTTTGAATAGTTCATAATTTCATTCATCAGCTGAGTATTAATTACTTCTAGTACTTCCTTTTGGGCTTACTGATTTCTGGTCCCACTTTCATATTTTTTTTAGCAAACTTAATGTTGATGCAGCCCTCGGATGGCATTGTCAGACCATTATGCTGGATTAATTCTGTCTTTCTCACTCTTCCTGGCATTTATAAACAGTGTCCTGTAACAGGCTTAGTTAGGTTCTTATGAGATCTGATTGAAGTTTGCATGTATGCGAGGAGGTGGTGCCTGCACTACCAGCACTGCTTGTTTTCAAAAACAAGGAATTAATTTGTCGGAGTTATTTTGTATCCTGAGGCTCACTTGTCTCTAATGGCCGATGTTCTGCCTGTCTGACATCTTCTTGGACAAAACAAGAGTCTTGGTGCTTGCTTTCTCTGAAGACGTGAGCAGCATATTGCCTAATCTTTAGTAGCATATTCCTGTCTGGTCTGGAAAACCATAAATCTTGGTGAGGCTGTGTTGCTTGTTAGTGGCCTTGTTTTCTATCATGGCGAAGCCCAAGCATATCTGTCGAATTTGATGTGCAGACTCTGTTCAGCTGTAGTGTCTTTGATTGTCATTCATGTCTACTGCACAATAGCCATGTCCACCTCGTTCCAGAGTGGATGGTTTCATTCACATTGCAAATCACGACTGCTTTGTTAAGGGTTGTTTGTCAAAGGTTTCAATCATCTGTCTACTGGAGTTTTTGACTTTGATCCTAGTGACAATTTGGTTTGTGTTACGGACCCAGCTTGTTATCCTTTCTCCTCTTCATTTGTCTATATGAGAAATTTGTTCTTCAGTTTTACATCACCCCCAAACTCTTCTATAGATTGGCCGCCTTTCTACACTCTGTTTAAGCAGACATCTCTCATATGGTTAATTTTTGGGTGGCATGCGGAACTGTTCAGCACAGTTTCATAGTTAGCCTTCTCTGGCAGAAATAAATGAAAATTGATGAACACAAGTGCTTCAGAAGCTGCTGCTCTCTGAAGTCTGCCTTCTGCTGGACCCCTCTGCTGGCAGATACAGAATGAAACACTATAAATGCTTTCCAAAAGTTTCTCATCTTGTGGAGACTTTTAACTTGGTGGTGGTCATAATGGGAGGAGAGAGGAGCTGGAGGTGTGTTTAGTTGTATTCTTATGTTTTCCCACATAGGATATTTGGTGTGTAAAGGGGGATGTCTTTTTTCCCTCTGCTGTTATGGGATGCTCAGTTACCCATCAGTGATTGCAAGAAATCTGCTTTATTCTGTGTTCTGTGTCTGTACTTAAGGATAACAAGAGCTTCTCTGCATGTGTTCCAGACTCAAGTGCAGTGTAGAGATACGGAGGTAGCTTCGCACAAGCTAGCTCAGGTACTGAAGAAGATCAAAAGATGGAAGACTGCATTGGGTTAATTAACCCATTTCTTGTTGGTTTGGACAGAAGAAAGAAATCTTATAGATGTTATTTCTCACCCACTGATGTCCTTAAATACTACAGTCAGAGACCAGAGGGAAATCTTAACAGAGGAAAATAAGACAATGAAGAGAAGGTAATGTGGGTTTGTAATGAATGACTCATGACAAGCTAAATTACGTGTTTGGTGGTTATCTTAATGAAGGAAAGAAATGCAGTGCCCATACTGTTTTTTTGCTTGTGTGAAGTTTTCCTCTGAAAAGCTCAGGAATGTGGTGGAGGTGTAGCTGCCATAGTGAGACTCTAGTCTTTTCCAACTAAGGTTAGTTTAAACAAATATAATCAGTAATTGCTATTTATTCATTGCCAGAACATGCTGATGTATGAGGAGACTGTACTTGAGGGGGATTCAGTGTTTCTCAGAACCTTCATTATTAACTTTTCATAAAAGCAGTCTGAGAAGAGTCATAAATGTTTTGGAGAATAGGGCTTAAAAATACTGTATGGGTGGTAACTGTAGAAAAAGACAAGTCAACCAAGTGAAGTTTCAAATGCAAACAGCATGTTTCACATGAGAAAAAATAAATATAGAATGTGGGAAATCGTTTAGGACATATATTTAACCCATGGAGAAGTATCTGGGGATTATTACTGATGGTGATTTGAGTATGAGTTGGTAAACAGTGCAGTGCTAATGAGAAAAATAGCTACTATTGTATTTCATTGAACTACCAAGAGTATTATATGTGAGGCAAGTGTTAGCTTGCTGTAGTCAACATATGATTTGTAGTACTGTGTTCAGTTGTGGGCAACACATTTTAAAAAAGACCCAGACATGCTGGAGAGAGATCAGAGAAGAGCAGCTAATGTGATAGATGTTTTGGAAACGAAGACCTATGTGGAAAGAAGTGAGAATATGTAATGCAGAGGTGACTGATGGGAATATAGGACCTGACTATCTCACATCAAAACAGTCTTACAAGGAGAAGCAGCATCATTCTTTGTGTTAATCCAGGGGAATGGTAGAAGTAGTTATGGAGGGAGCAGGAATGAAAATATAAATTGAGCAGGGAGGGTTTGTTAGAGGAGTGGAACAAAAAAGACAGATGCCAAGGGAGGGTATGAAAGTGCTGTTGCGGGATGCATTTCCAGCTAGAATAACTGTCCATCCATCAAGGACAGCTTCTGGGCTTAAAAAATATTTCTCCATAGATGCAGGTGGCTGAGTTACACAGTCTCCAATTCCTGTCAGATCCTAAAACTGACTTGGCTTTCCCCTTTTTGTCTGCCATCTTCCATCCTTACCTCTCCTTCCTGCCTCAGGCATGGCCGCAGCTCTTTTTGCATCAGCAAAACACTTGACTGTTTGAGTGACTTAAGTTCAAGGAGTGGCATTAGTGGAGGCCCCGGAACTACTCCTGGGTTAACACCTGGGTACGTGAATCTACTTAGAGATGTTCGGAAGCATTTGTAGAAGATTTTGAGTGCCTCAGGCAGTGAAAGAAGTATCCAGCGACTAAGGAAACTTTGCAATCAGAAGCAATATGACTGCCCCAATGCAGTGTCTTTTAGCTATGAGCCTCACAGTGAGTCTAATTAGTACCAGGCTCGTGCCGTGCTGAGGAGGTGTCTGGATTGAGGGTCAAAGATACAGTTTCTGCACAGCTTTGCCCCATTCTGTGGGTACATGCTATCATGTTTGGCTCTAACTTGGAGCTCTTTACCTCATTCTCTGTTGCAGCATGTAGACATAATCCCCATTTTCCTGAAATGACTGAGAATTAAGTGCTTAACTATGTGCAGAGTCTGTGTGTCCTGAAGCTGTTCTCCCATCTGTTACAGCCTGGTCTCAATGAAATAGGGCTCCCGGTGGTTTATAACAAGGTATTGCCATCACACTACAGGGCTTACTGATATGCAGTCATCTAAGGTTGCAGAGCACCTTTATTAGACTATTTACGTAATATAACCCAAGGACTAAAAGCTACAGGCCCAGGAACTGGATTTCTGCAGGACTGTAATCTGTATGGAACTTGTCCTTTTGAAAATACTTAAAATACTGATAGATTAATCCTTGTATCAGCTCAGTCAACCAGGGAAGAATTTTATCCCAAGTCTCCCAAATGGAGACAGTGTGATGAAATGGTTTAAGGAACTGCCAGCTCTCCAGACAGTGTTTTGGCTCCCACACCTTGCATTTTTCCCTTAAACATTCTGAACACTTGGATAAAAGGAAAATATTTAATAGGAAAAAAACCTGGGGGACAAACGCTTGTCTGATGCAAATCAGCACTGTGAAGGAACAATACTGCTGTTCTCTGTTCAGTATCTTGCTCTTTCTTGGCAGTGTTGTCCCACAGAAATGTGTTGGTTTTCCCTTTTACAAGATTAAAACCTTTCTGTACCAGCATACCCTAACCCTATATTTCTGACTTTTATCTAATTTTAATGGAATTGTAAAAGGCTTTTTTTGGGTAAAACTTGACCATCAGCAGCTGAGTGCAGGAAACACAAGGAAGTCTCAAGACATCTGAAAAAGGCAATTTGATGATTTTTGAGATAAAAGAGTACAAACAATAATAAAAGTTGAAGGCATTTTATGAGCACTTTTCATTGACATCTACAACTTCAAAGCATTTTGAGGCATTTTATTATTTAAATTTCCAGGTCAGTGGTCAGGAGGGTGAATTATACTATGTATGAAATATTAAAAAGGAAAGGAAATAATGAAGGAAAGGAATAATGAAACATTCACAGTCATTCATGTGCATGTGCAGACATATTTAAATTTACCCAAAAGTTTTTAGTGTTTTTTTGGCTTGCTCAGAGTATTTGTCAATGCCAGCACTGGTGTAGTCTAAACACCATAAATGGTCTTCTGTTCAGCTGCATTAAAGTCACTTTACTACAGCTTTAACTAGTGAGCTCTGTTTGTTACTGCCAATAATACATTACTTTCTCTTGCTGGGTTTTACTTATGCATTCAGGGATATGTTCTTTTGCCAGTGAATTATGCTAAGTATGTGGACTCCCTAAGGGTGAGACAGACTTCACATTTGACTCCCTTTTCCCACTGACAATATGGCAAGTGCAAATAATTACTGGTATTACTGTTATCATTTATTTTGCTAGATTGCCAGGCTACTGTCAGAGACAAGATACACAGCTGGAAGAACTTCTGGCTTGAGTCATGGCCATTCTTTTGTTCAGAAAAAAATTAAAGAACAGTAAGGTGCCCAGGAGAAACGTGGCACATCCTGCACTTGTGCTGCCTGTGTAAATTGAGGCTTTCCTTACTGTTCCCAGACTTTATCATGTGTGGACTGCTGTGGGTCTTTGCAGATGGCTCTTGTCACTGGGTGTGCTCCACGCAGCTAGAAGCTTCATTTTCCCTGGGAAGAAGTGTGGTGTTGGGCACTTTTTCGTTACCTCATCAGAGAGTGTCAGCTTCTGTGGGAACAGTAACGACATGCTGTCTGCTCTGATCACATCCACTTTGCTTTGTGACTTGCTGACTGGTGCTGTAGCCAGGCTAATCATGAGGTGAATTGCAGTGCCAGAAATTTGTCTTCCCCTGCTGCCATGGAAGTGCTGCTCTGTTTTCCCTTAGCCCAGTTGTGCAATATGAGGCACGGTCTGCTTGTTTTGGTTTAATCTTGTGTTGCTCTTGTTCCTCGTTGTCTCTCATCAGGTTGGTATTTCCTTAGTAAAGCTTTTGGATCACCTTTTGACTTCAGCACTCTGGTTGGTGAGTTCCTATGTAAAGCCTAGAGCAGCAGGTTGCTGTAGCTGAAAGAAGTATTTGAGATCTGCAATTGCTAGAATGACTCCTTGTGGCCATGAGGACATAGGTGGTAATTTGGACACTTTTACACCTACTTTCAAAGGGAAGCTGTTTATACAGCCTGAGCTTCTGGTAGGCTGTAAAGGTATTTTACCTTCTCCATGCCCTAACTCCTGCGCTTTGTTCATTTGTACTTCAGGCCCAGGAACCATCACCTCAGGATGGTTTTGTGCTTACCTGTTTGGGGGATATCCTGCTGTATTCTCATATATGGAGGTGAGACAGATGCCCAAGACTTTAGATTTTAAGAGTCTTTCTTAGAACAGCCTCATTTGTTTCAAGCCGTTGTATTAGATGCAGTGGGAAAAATCCTATTGCACACACTGACACAGTTGCCATGCAGACATTGCAAAATCTTTTGTAGTTGGCTTAAATCAAGCAGTTTGAATGAGCCACAACCTTTACTCTATGAATAAAGTTATCCATACAAAAATGAAATACTAATAATAACTGTTTGTATGCAGGGTTTTATTTTTCATTGTAGTAACTGGCTGGTGAAACTGATCTCTGCTTCCCAAGAAACATTTTATTCATTTTCTGGTTGCATTTTTGTCAGCATCCCAGTTCAGTTTGGAGATTTTGTACTGATCGTAATTAGTTTCAGCTCATACTTACTGGCAGGCATTTCTCCAAATTGGTGAAAATAAACAGAAGTATAATAGCATTTTTAAAAGTGTGCAGTGTTTTTGTTTTTAGAAGGCCAGAAAACAAAACACAAATACAAAAATACAGCAGGGCATCAAATGTGTAAATTCAATACTGTAAAGAAGACAACAGGAAAATATTGCAGTGTTTTCAACCTCAGCTAGCTGACTGCTAAGGTTTATATCTTTTGCATGAATATTTTTTGATGGGTAAAAAAAAAAAAAATCCTTCCATAATAGCGACTGTAGCTGACAGCTTAAAGCTTTTGCAGTGTGAACTGAGAAAAGTTCTGGATGTTAATAAAAGCTTTTACTGATAATGGCTTGAAGTTCATGAATACTAGAAGTACATTATTTCTGGTGTAAGGTTAAAAAGAGCATAATATGGTATTCATTAAACTGTGCAGCCAAAAATAACATCTGTCTCTCATGAATAAGGGATAAGATCTCATTTTATATTTCTTCATATTTGAAAACAGTATTTTTCCTAGAAAATTACGAGTTTTTGTACCCTTTAAAAAAACCAACATTAAATATCACAGTAATATGATCACACCATTGTAGCACAAAGTGATAAAAATACACACCAGTTGGTTGAACTTGGTTATAATAACTTTGAAAACTCTAGTCATGACTCTCACTGCCCAAGCAAGCCTTTGTTTGGTTTTTCCAGTAGGCCACATGGGTATTTGCCACATACACTGGAGAGGGAACTGGGTCTTTTAATCACTGATCTCTTTGGGTGCTCTGGAACACAGCTCATCCGCAAGGACATAAGGTTCAGGCTGCCGCTGAAACGGCCTGAGTCTATACAGAATCGAATGCCTTTTGGGAGGTTCTCAACACTTCTAGGTTCCTCTGGTTTAGTGCATGGGACATGTCCACCACCACTGGTATCTGTTTGTCAAATTCATAGATTTCAGTTGCCCAGAAATTATTTATAAATTCATCTAGAATTCAGCAATTTGTTTCATATAGAAAAAGAAGTATTTTGGGAAAGCATTGAAATGGTGCAGCCTGATATCTTTGAGGAACAACATTTCAGCAGTCAGCTGTGTTCCATTCAGTAATGTTCATGGATTTACTGCTACTGAAAAACCCCCTAAGGTTAGCTTTCCCTCCCCTTGGAAACGAAATGCATCACCTGAAAGACATTTTTGCTTGTTTTGCTGGATTAAAGTAGAAGACTTTGTCTCAGGGTGGTGGGTTTTTTGCTTTACCCAGCTCTCCTAAATCAGTTATTCATTTTGATCTACTCACCAGCACAAAATTGTCATGGGCCCAGGCCCTGCTGCTGCACTCTGGTGAAGGCAAACAGACTCTTGTGTACATCTGCATCGGATCCCTACTGCAGTAACGTGGCACTGGGTGTGTGTAGATGTTTGTGTGCCATTTGTCCTTGTAGAAGCAAGCATCTTGCCATCATGTTTTCGTGACTAAGATTATCTTTCTGTAAGGTGTCCTAGGTCAGTTCTTGCAGGGTAGCTGTAGCCATTTTCAAGACCAGACTGAGAGCAAATGAAAGCATGCTCTGTAAGGCAGATGTGTAATTGGAAATGTCCTCTGGAAAATGCCAGATCTTGTGGGTGAGTTGAGTGCTAGGTACCCTCCGATGGGCAGCTTGCAGGCAGTCCATAGACTGGCTGTGGGTCTGTGTGTGGATGGAATTCTGTGGCTCAGAGACCCCGCAGTAGCCTCATGCTCCCCAATTGATCTTTAAAAGTGGGTGTAGAGGCAGCAACTGTGGCTTTTACAGTGCCTGGTCTGCTGAGTGTGTGTGAAACAGCATGCAATAAAAATTATGGATAGAAAATGTCATATTGCATTATAAATACGCATTTTTCATGGTTCAGGGCAAAAAAGCATCAATCAATAGCAAACACATTTTCTGTTTGGAACACATGTTACAATTCATTCTGGATAATTGGTTATATTTTTAAAATTAAAAACAACAGCAACATAGGCATTACTTATCTTCAGCCTGATTTTCATTTTGATATCACACAAATCCTTTTGGTTTTGATAAAGGGTTTGTAAGCTCTATAATAGGTCCATGACATAGGTCAGAGAATTTGGCTGACATAGGAAAAAGACAACTGTTAAAGAGCAGGTTATCTTGATTTGTAGTCTGTTTTTTATTTCCTCCCCCCCCCCCCCCCCCCCCCCCCGAATTTAATTATCCAGGGGTTGTTTAAATGCAAATGTTGCAAAATACTGTTATGAGTGGATAGTAATTCTGTAATCTCAGTGTCTGTTTGGTAATAAAGTATTGTTATTTAAAAATGCTTGGCCAAAATGGAGCTTTAGTACCACGTTACTATTATTCAATCTTACAAATTTAGCTTTGTTCAGGATGAGTCTCCAATATGTCTGGAAGTAGTGAAAGTTTTCTCATTCATATGCTGTAGTCCTTAAAACCCAAATAAAATGGGTTCAGAAATTTGTACTGTTGGGGACCCTCCGAGGACAACGTCAAGCTTGTTGGGTCATGTTGTGGTGCCCATCTTTTAGCCATTGTCCTGAATGGCAGAATTTGCAGTCCCTATGTAGGCAGCTAGGGATGTCTGCCCAGCGTGCGAGGAAAGGACAGAAACATTAACCCCCGACACTAAGCAAGGGGCGTATCAGAGATGCTGAGGATGTAGGAAACCTTTCATCCTACTATCTCTCAAAGAGGCTTAGGCAGCTAACTCCAAAGGAAGGTGCCTGTGTTTCTTCTTGGCATTGGCAGCCATGAATCCTTTCCTGCAAGTAGGTGGGTGGCCAGGCCTTTCTCACGTAAAGTGCAGCTGGAATAGGAGGAGGGGAAGGAGTGTGTGGTGCATTTGCCCTTCTGGCAAACAGCTCAGTGAGCAGAGATCTGTCTGAAATAAAGGATATTTAATTATCTGTGCAAAAATAGGTAATTATCTAGCTTTAGTCTGGTGGTCTTTTAGTTCAGCAAACCACCCCAAATCAGTTATTCACACAGTTCTCATTTGCTCCAGTATCACAATAGCTTCAACAGGAGAGACAGCATTCCTTTAAATGCTCAAGAGCCTGGTGGTTAAAGCATTTTCTTGGAAGTTGTCTTCAGATCTCTGCTCTAATTTGTACCTTATATGGCCTTGAATTTTGTTCATTTACATCCCAGTACTTTAGTACTTTAGTTATAGAACACTTTGGTTTACCCCACAGCTTTAGGCTTCTAAATAAAAATAAGAAGGTGGTTCTGGCATAAAGTCTGCCATTTTGTGAGTGGTGAAGTGTGCTTACAGTACACTTTCTTCCTTAAACTGCAGAGAGCACCTCGTGTGAAATCGTAAACCGTGGTTTAAATCTGAGGGCAGGAACTGAGCAGTCATGATCTCTGCAGCTATGTGTATGGCCAGCAGCAAAAATGGATTTAACTAAGAGATGTTTTGGTGAAAAATTTAGGGTTAAACATACACAAGCCATTACAGACATGCATCTCTCCTGCACTCTGATATGGTAGTTGATACGGCTTGTGCCCTGGAACAGTATAGTTGCAGCAACATGTCTCTGCTTGAGCAAAAGGAAGGTACTTGTAGAGGTAAGCAGAGCACTGAAGACTTAACTCTTGCATGTAGGTACCCATCTTGAAGTCCTTTGAGTGTGAACATGAATGTGTTGTAATGTAGTATGTCCTGATGGTTCTGAGCAATTTCTTAGAGGGTGTCAGAGTAGGATTTGGTGTTACTAAGCTTCAAGATCTAGAATGCAAAATCAAGCAGTAGGACCTTGTCTTGTTACATGCTGCAGAAGCAGAAAAAAACCTTTCTGCACCAGAGAAACCTGAAATTTAAATACAGGATGAAAACCAAGAAAGAGTTGATAATTATGGTCCTAGCACACTAGTTAACCTAAGCCCTATTGTTATCAAAGTTTTGGTAGAAGGTGTGGAACATGCAGTGAACTGAGGTAGGAAAAATGGGTTATTTGGCTGGTACTTACAATGTGTGTGAGATGTACTACTGGGGAAAGCCCAGAGATGTTAGAAATGTTAACAAGCAAACCATGCTGGCTGACAATCTGGGCAATTTGGAGATAGACACTGATGTCTTGATACTGAAGAAGATGGTACCTAAAGGATACTAAAGGGCATTTGCAGTATTGGTCTCCCTTGCTCTTGCTCCATTTGTCTCAATATTCAACCATGCAGAACAAATAAAATCAGAAGTAGTTGTATAGCATCTTATCTAAGGTGACTGTGCAATACATATGAAGTTACTACCTTAGTACTGTATTAACTTTTGAGACTTAAGATAGGATTCATTAAAGGCAGCATATTGTGCCAGGAGCTAATAAGAAATACCATAAATTAGAGTATATTGTATGCCTTGCTCCCAAAGGGATTAGAACTCCCAGATCTGGAAGAAAGGGCCTGTGTTTCCCACCACTTCATTAATACCTTAAATCACAGTCCTCTGATCTAATCCATATCAGCTGTGCTCTGAACAGGTGATGGCTCTGTCCTTATGATAAGACTCATGGATGTAACCTGTAGTCTGACTTGCATGGAAAGAAATAAGGAGTTGTTCTCAGTGCATGTTTTAGGTCTCAGTTCACGCAGACACCTGGAAATCTGCTTTTCATTGAAATCAAAGAATAATTTCCTAGGAGAATGATGTATTGAAAAGTACTGAGGAGAAAATGTCAGCATTAACTTCATATTTTTTTGCATTTCTCTGGTTGTCACAGATTTAGCATTAGCTGGGGATAGCTTTTGTGTTGAGTATGTCAGGAAAATCACTTTTATTCTTGGTATCAGGATGCAGAGTTACACTATGTCCAGCTAACTTACACTGTATGGTTTGGGTTTTATTTCAAATTTAATTTAATAAAGATGGGTCAATTGCAGTAGCTAATACAGAGTTGAAGTTGCACAGGAAAAGGTTTGAGGATATAATCTCTGAAATACTCTGCATGGAACGTGAACCTGTTTTCAATCTACCTTAAGACTGGTTTTCATGTAGTTTTTAAAACTTGAAGTGGAGAAGCATTAGTTTTTAAGAGAAAAATAGTCAATGCAGCATATTTTCCATTTAATTAAATGAACCTTGTATACACGTACAATGTGGATTCCAGATTCTTTAAATTTTACAGTACTAAAATCTGGTAAGATGCCAGAAAAAGTTAATTGAGAAAGATACATCCCTAGCAAACACATAATATGATATCTGTGCTTTAAAAGACAAACCCATTTCTGGTCCCTATTAAGCACAAATTCAACAGATTCCACAGGATGAAATCAGAGCATTTTGTGACAAGGCTGCAGCAAAAAGACATGAAAACAAGATTGGGCTGAGAAAGGGAAATAGGAATTAAAAAGCACTTACAATAACCATACTCTGCTTATGCAAGCAACCGTGGGATGACATCAAAATACTTGTCAGGCATTAAAGAGGCTCCCAACAACTTCATGAAGTTGCTTATTGCGTTCATTTTACAGATGGGTTAAACTGAGAAAGCATGAAATTTAAATGGCTAGGTCCCATGAGGAATCATTGGCAGAGCTGAGAACAGAAGCTCTCCCCCCCAGCTGCTTCCCGGTATTGACAAAAGCAACCATTTTAAAATAAAAACTTTGAACTTGGCTTATAAAATCATAACTTTAAAAAAAATACTGAGATAAAATCCTCAATGTTTCTTTAATTAAAAGTTTCCATGTCCAGAAAAATGGAGAGATGGTAGCACTAGCTGAAAAGAAGGAGGATTTCTCAGAAGCGATTAGAAGGGGTTTGTTTTGAAGCCATTTCTAACCTTTATGCTAGAATTTCTGGTTTTACTGAAAAGACCAACTTTTTCCCATAAACTGGAGTGTTGGTACATCTGAATTTGTACAAAGGAAAAGATGGGAAATAGGTCAGCCTACCCTTGGATTCAGAGAATACCAGCAAAACCACAGTTTTGGTGTAGTGCCAGTGTAAGCAGTTTTACCCAAATACCCTATCAGGACTGTTCATAACAAGTTGTTCCTTGAACAGAGGAACTGAGGATTCCTATGGATTCCTGATCTGTCGTCTGTGCAATGCAAGTCCTCCTGCAAGACCCCTGGTTCCCTCTCCCTGCCCCTGCTACAGCTGTCTCTCTCCCTGTGTGCTTTTGTACAACATTACTAGTGTGCCCCCAGTTTTGCCCAGTGCCCCACTCTCCCTCCTCCTTTAATACCCACAGGTCTGGCCCTTCACTTCTTTGGGCCCCACAACCCTTCAGATCCCCCATCACAACCCAATGTCCTCAGCACCCTCTCCCACCTCCATCCTGCTGGCTCGGCAGCAGGCAGCATGTGCAGTGACAGGTCAGGGACCTCGTGCACTGCTTGAGGGGCTCGTGGGCTGGTTAGCCGCCCAGCCTGCTCTGCTCAGTAGGACTAAGTGGGTGAGGGATGAGAGCACCTTGTCTTCCCATCAGCAGAGGCAGTAGTAGCAAATCTCTCTCTGTCCCTTAATAGCAGTTGCTGATCCTTCTGTTAAATTCAGCTGAAACTGGTAAATGGATTTGGGTACTCTTGGGAGACCTGGGAGACAGGTGGATAGGGTCATGTTCATACAGATATCATGGCCACATAAATATGCAAAAGATAAAGCACTACTTTATGAGCTACATTATTCAGACAGCTACTTGATTAGTATTATAAACTACTTGAATCAATAATAATAATCATAAACTACTGAACTTGTGATAGCAGGGAGATGTGCAGAAATACAAATGGCAGGAGTAAACTCACCCATGCTAACAAAATTCGATGTCCTTCATACAAAGATAGGAGAAAGGAACCTCTCAGAGAAACTTTGAAGCCCTTTGAGATGCTGCTGACAGAGAAACGGAGGTATTCATTTGCTGTCCAACAAATTGATGTCTATGATACAGCAGAAGTATGATGTACTTCTGTGGAAAAGCACCCTGTACTCACTGGGGACTCACAGAAGTTTCAGGAATCCAGGAGAAAACTCCCAGTCATCTCAGCAGGCTTTGAAAATGTACAGAAAACCTCTTCTCACCTTCCTGTGCACTGATGTCAGTATTCCCAATGAATTTGCTGCAGTGACAAACTGTGAATGGAGAAGGAGCTAAAGCTAAAATGAAAACTGAACCCCACTAGCACTATTTTTAAAGCACGACTCTACTGCCATGGATTTTTTCCAAGAAATTTTTGCCCATCTGTCCATAAAACAGTTTGCCCTGGCCGTATTTCCATCCTCGCTGTAAAAGACATTTCACATCCAGTTGAGTGTCATTAGCTGCCCTTACTGCACCCGAAGTTCTGATATTTTCTCACCTCCCACGCTTGGGACAGAAAAAGACCCCATCAAAAACATTCTGTGACTTTAATGCCTCTTGCTTCCTTCCTTTTTATGTTCTACAATTATACAGGCAATGAAGCACAGCTGTAACTAAAAAGCAGAATAACCGTACCACCATTGCTTAGTGATTTGACTTCTGAGGGAAATACTTGTTTCAGCACCGTGAGATTGCAATAGGCTTCAGGAGTTTTTTGCATATTTTGCTTTGGTTTCCTATTGGGAATATTTCAGTGTATGGTCTTCATATAGCTTTCTGGCTTGCAGATTACAGTGTCACTGCCGGAAAAAGATTTAAACCTAAAAAACATGTTTAATCTATTGTGCCTATATTATGACAAAGTTTTATTTAATCTTGGCAGGTCAAACATCTTTGGGGAACCGTTGAAAACATCTTTCTAAACTCATTATTGTCAGTCTAAAACAGCTCTTAAAAACTAAATAACTGCAAGCTTTGGTATAAGGCAACTGTACATTTATTAGACATAACATTATGCAGCAGAAGTACTGTGTCTTAGATTAGCCAGGGTGATAACGTTTTATACTGTTCTGATATAAGTGAGTTTATGTGATGTCTGCTAACAAGGCAACAAAACGTTTAAAAAAAATGCATTTCTAGTAGAGCATACAGATTAATATTTCAGTGTTATCAAACCTGAGAAGCATTCCGGATTTTCTGTAATAGCACTAATGCATGCTGGTGGAAAGGGACAAGGCTATGACAGATACCAAGTATGGGCCAAAGGAAGGCAGAGAGCCAGTTGTGTCAGTTCTCTCTCTAATCAGTAACAGAAAATAACTGTACTGAATGTGAAGGTTAACATTAAAGAAATAAGCTTAATTATTGAAGTTAAGCTTGTGGAATTGGAGGGCAGGTCATACTGGAAGTGAATAACAAGATGATGTGGCTGTGGTGAGTCCTACATATCTGTGAGATCCGGAGCAGAGAGAGACCAAGTATTCCAATTAAGTAAGTGTTCAAACACACTCAAGTTCAGCCTGTGATGCCATTAATACTTCTGTACTTAATGTATACAGAACTGGCACTCTTAAGGATAATTATAGAAGGTCTGGGCATTGTAACTTAAATAAACTTCTTTGCTTAAAGGATACAAAGAACTGTAAGCCCAGACACGACCCAGCCCTGGTATGCAAGGAGGCCTAGAATAAGCAGGATGCTGAAGTGCCAGGTCCTGTGCTCAAACAGATCTCAGAGGTGTTAGCAAAGCAGCAGTCTTCCTCTGCCACCTCACATGGTGTACACACCACATCTCGTCCTGGGGATAGCAGGAATGGTCAGGCTGTGTACTCAGGGGCATCTGTGTCCAGGGAATATCTGCAGTTGGAGGCACACTGTCACTGCACTGCCTGCAAGATGTTAACCCTGCCCGTGATGTTAGCTCCCTTCCCTGGCAAGTCTGGCTGTGCTGACGCTCACTGGATCCCTCAGTGTCCTTGGCTTACTGATGAGCTAGTCCTGAGACATCAAGGACGCTCATGCATGGTGCAGACAGCGGCATGTCTGCTCTTGAGAAGGCAAGATTTATAGCCCGGACTCGGCATTACGCTGATGCAGTCACATGGCATCTGGATTGCAGCTGGTTACAGAGCAAGCTGGGAGTGTGAGGGACTGTTCACAGGACTGTAGTTGTGTTCTGATTCTGCATGTGCAGATGATTTTAAGGAGTTCTTCTGCGGAAAAGATAAAGGTTAAAAGTTTCTCCAAAAGAAAGCAAGAGTAACAAATATCAGTTACCTGTTTGCTTTGTTGACTGTGCTCCCAGAAGGCCAAAGAGCTGCTATTCTATCTGTGTATTTCTTCCACGTCACCTGAACAAAAATGAAGCATTGTGAAATAATTACACTCAAAAAAACTCCTGGGGTTGGACAAGTTGCTCCATTTCATGTAAACTCCTGGGCTCCTGACTATTAGCACTGTCCTCTGACAAATTCAGGAGACTCTTGCTGTACATTATGTATATCTCTGGAGAGGGACAGAAACACATACACACAGAATAAATATTCCTGAAAGAATTAGTTAACAAAACCCTCATGGTAGAACTGGTCATTGGAAATAAGTTTTCTTTTCCATTTTGAGTTGTAAAATTGCTTTTAAAATTCTGGGATTTAGAAACTGTTTTATATTACTTACAGAAAATGTCCCTATAATCCATTATTTAATTTTGCCACTCAAAGAACACATTTGTACAGCCCAAAGGTTGTAAGTTTAAAAAAAAAAAAACCAAAACCTGTTTAACTCTTTCCAAATGCTACATTATTTTTTAATATGTACTTTAATATCATATTGCAGGTCTTTAGGTAATTGCATCTTCAACTAATTGCATCATGGATTTATGATATGATTTGTATGGTGCTTGTTCCTACAACCACCGCCTCAACTAGGATTCATTTTGCTCTGCTGTAATTGCATAGCAATATGGTTTGGTACAAAATCCTTCCCCATCCAGTCTTTAAGAAGACAAAACTTTCAGTTTGATTTTGTGCATTTATAGTCAAGGAATTGCAAAGTAAAGAGCATTGAGCTGAAAAAGGCTTACAGCAACAATTATAATTTACAAACTACTTCTGTACATACACTAATATAGAGGCTTAGTGTACTGGGTATTGGTTTTCTGTATTTTACTTTCATGATTTGAACTCATGGGATTATCTTCTAGACATCTATTGCACTAAATGCCATTCTGCAGCCATTAAGATTATTTCTCTTTTAAATAAGGTTTCTTTCTGAACTGAACCTATCATTGACTACCAGGTTTTTCTTTTAAATTAATAGACAAATACAGTTAGGCTGTAACACTGAAGTAGATTTGCCCAGCCTCTGCGTGTGTATATGCTGCTTAGAATTTGCAGTTGTTTTCATTCCTGTTATTTGTAAGACACCCTTATGCCTAAGTATCCTCTGAAAATGCACCCAGTAATAATAGTATAATCCCTGGGTTATGATTTGCACACAAATGCAGCTGACATATCAGCTTGCTATCCATCAAGTCTGCTATTGCTTGATAGCACACATGGGAAAAAGCATAAAGTGATATGCATACACACAACTTGCCTTGTCACAAATACAGACAAGCATTAATAATTTGACCCTCCCATTGTTTAGAGTGATTGCATTGGGCTGGGGTCAATTGCTTAGAAGGCAAAGGAAAATCATGAGGAATTCGAAGAGTTGGCCCTCTAAGATAATATTTTGTTTATTTTTAAACAGAATTAGGACAACAATAAAAGTGAAATTTGTCCAGCAAGACAAAGACAATGTCCAGCAAGACAGTGGGAGTGATCCCACTGCATTACTACTTATGTTCTCAGAAATAGGCATTTACTCAAATACCTTCTTGAAGGGTTCCTGATATATTGCTCGATTTTGTGTATGTAAAAATTGGGAAATAGTTAATAATACAGAATATAGTGTCTAATGCAGAGGTGTCATATGAAGCTTCCTATTTCCTAAAATAAGAGCCTTGAAACCACAGGAGGAAAAAGCATAGGAGAAATGGGAGAGCTACTTGAAATGGCAGACTTGCAGAGTGGGACACAGCAAGAAAAAAGAAGTGACTGTTATTGTCTGAAGATAAAATCCTGATGCTGCATTTGTATTTGCAGAGGATAACATTATTTTAGAGTAAAAATTGAAGCCTTGACTTCCATTGAAAGCGGGCATAAAGCACAGTACACTTATTTTTATGGGCTTAGGGCTTGGCTCTGTTTTCCAAGGGCAGACTTGTGTCCTGGTTGAAGCTGTCTGGGATATCTCCTGCATCAGCAGTGAGAGCAAAAGTTCCTGCTCCCTTACAGTGAGTTGCTCTTAGGGTAGGAGGGTTTTTCCACTGGGTAATTCTGCTTGTTACAAGGTGAAGGGAGAAGAAGTGGCAGAGGACTGGAAAGTGGAAATCCATCCACTGCCCAGAGTCCTGTTCCTGGGTCAGCTACAGTCCTGGGCTTTTCACAGAGGAGGCATGGCAATGATGGATGTGTGTAGGAAAATGATTTAAAGTATGAGACTGGCAGGAGATTTCAGGGGAAGGAGGCTATATCAAATAACCTAGAGACCTTGAGCTTGGCATGATCCTCTTCCACATACAGTAGGGTCTGTAGCATGTACAAAGCAGGTCTCAAACATCCATGCTGGCTTTCCTGCGTACTGCTTGCTCAGTGTCCTTTGAGCATGGGCCTGAATGTCCCATGGATCCATGTATAAAATGGCACTGAGAAAGGGTGCTAAAGAGAGGAGAGAGGTCTTCCATATTACAGCTGTTCTTGTAATTTATATTTGCTTCATGAACCTCTGGAGGTGTTCATTCTTTGAAGAGAAATCAACTTCTTTATCATCAGCTGCATTACCATGGGCTGGAAGGAAGTCCCGCACTGTCGTTGCAGTTGGTGCAGAGAACTGTGGTCAGTCAGCTTCGGTCTGGCTGCTGTCACCAGCACTGGTTTTCACATTAATTTCAGTGACTTTGTTGGCATCCCACTGATTTGATTTTAATACACTATTGTGGATATGAATTCCATGTGCGCACAGTCTGGGCAGGGTTTGTTTGTTTGTTTCTGCTTTGATGGTTTGTTTGTCTTGGAGATTATTTTAGGGCAGGGCTGACATCCTCACCCTGTCCAAAGCAAAGGCAGACCGTAGCCTCACTGCCACAGTGCAAGGATCCCATTTGAAGCTTTCTCCTCTGCCAGAACAGGCAGCCAAATTATAGCATGGAATATGACAGCAGAAACTTCCTCAAGTTTCTGGTTTTTTTGGTTTTGTTTTTTTTTTTTTTTTTAATTTTTATTAAGCCAGCTTGAAAATATGCATGTCCTACCATATGCATTCAAGGGAGAACTAATTTTACTGTTGTGTGTTCAGGTTTGTGCAACTTCTATATATATCCTGAATCATGATTTGAATCATGAAGTTTTCTACTTTCTCTATTGAAAGAGTCTGTACAAACACAGCAGCATCAATTAGACTGAGTAAATGATCCCTTTTTTTTTTATACAATGCTTTGAACCTGCAAAACACTGAAGTATTATAAGTGTTACAGTTTTTTATGCCATCTTCTTGATGAGCATGGATCCTATTTCAAACATAACTGTTTGCTACACATCATCCAGCCTTGGTGGCAGCTCTGTGTATGTAACTTAGCAGTTCTCCACACATTTGCAATTATAGAATTAGGATCCAGGGTGAAAGTGAATCTTTCTGCATGTTAGTAAGAAGGGAGTCCTTGGAAGGCCTCCTTGGGGAACTTTAACCATGAGAATTAGGAGGGCTGCATGTAGAAATAAGTGGGCTTTGTTGCTGTCTCCATATCAAGGCTGGGGAGCTGATGTGAAGGCCGTGGTGCTTCGCTTCTCTGCTTTCTGTGCAGAGGAAATTCTTCCATGGCTGGATCTGCTGCTGTTGAACACTTGCTTTCTCATTCAATGTCCTTTTCAGATGAATATGTTGTTTCTGTTCTCAGGAGCATGCACTTCTCTACCTCAGCCTGCAATGCTGCAGTAGTTTGACTCTATGTGCTCTTTATGATAAGACAGCTAATATCTGGGTATTTGAGAACAAGATATTTTTCAGGACTTTCAACAGTACAAATTCATCCAGCAGTATGTTCAGCTGTTTTCTGATGGAATGAAAAGCAAATCCAAAGTATTTTGTTGCTGTTGTGAATCATATTAGACCCAATTTGACCCATTTTTTTCTTAAATAAAAATAGGCTTATCAGTTTACTCTGTCAGTGAAACACTTTCTATCCAACAATTCCATCTGCTACACCAACACAATGTATACCATTAATTTGACCATTTCTATTAGCTGTGTGGACTAAATACATTTTTAAGATCTTCAATCCTTTCCACACTAGAAAGTGTCTATTATAAAATAAAAGCATATTATTTTGGATTATTGTCACATAATTTAGTGGTTTATGTGTATAGTACATAATTTTTTCAGTGGAGAAAATTCACATGATGAGTTCCAAAGCCTACCATCATAAGGTCATAATTGTGCACTATAGAGGTCGAGCCTTAATTAGCTTTAGATCATTTTGATTTTTGATTCTAATCTTGAAGCATGGTTGTGTTGACTTTTGGTCTTCCATCTCATTGATTGCAGCTCCAGTCTTGCTATTTAAACAGACGTGAAGAGCAACAGGGATTTGGAAGGCATTTAAGGCAGCCAGAAGGATGTAGACATTTCTGGAAATGGATGCAAGTGAAGCATGAGGCTAGATTGTAAAACCCAACTGACCTTGTTACTACTTACTGTCTCTCTCTCTCCCCCACGCAGGCAGACTGTAGTAGATTAACGGAAGCCAAGAACCTGATTCTATGTATCCCAGTTTATTTTAATTTATAGATAGGATCAAACACAAAGCATTTCAAAACATAGATTGAGTTTTGGTTTAGACTTCCTCCATTTTTTGGTATTTGAAGAGAGGAGCAGTGACTCTATATTTCTACTGGCATTAAAAAGTCATTTTCTAATACTGTTCAATACTGCATAACTTGGTGTTGTGCTGTCCACTTTCACAAGGCATTTTCTGATGCAAAGCACGGCCCGGTGAAATATAGGTCAAATACAGTCTGAAATGCTGAGAAGCAAACTCCATTATTTACTGTTAACTCAGATTGTGCTATGCCCTGAGTAAGCAGAGCAGGAGGCAAACAGAAACAGCTTACTGCCTAAAAACCTGGGATGGGGAAAGGAACTAGCAAAAAAGCAGAACAGCAGAGCAGTGGCTGTAAGCATCATCCTAGTTACATGAATTTTTAGTCTTTTAATTTTGAATGGAATTTTGTTTCTGTAACTTAAAAATCTGGCCAGAGAAGGTTAAGCAGTGATTATAACAGAAGACTGAGAATGTCAATTTGAAAATGTCACTTGCTGTGAAATACTGTTTTTCAACATGATGCTTTAAAATTTATCTATTACTGAAACGCAAATATTTAAAAGGTCCAAATATACGTTACCTTTTTTGTGTGTGTGTGTTTTCTTTCTTCATTGTTCACTTCTGTTGCCTGATAGCAAAGAGCTGAATGTAGCTTTCTGTTCACGAGGTGCCTTAGAAACCTCTGTGCCTTGTAGTGCGTTAGCCTTATTCATCAAGTATGCCCGGTGCAACACGATTTCTTGAAACTCAGTGGAAGTCTCAGATAAAGTTTTTTTCTTGCAGAGTCCCATTTCTTAAATCAAGACACATTCTCCCTGTGATTTGTTTTCATTTATTTACAGGTTGAAATGCAAGCATCCACATTTAATGCTTTAATTGCATCTTTGTGGTCCTGGTCACAAAAGACATCGCATAGCCATCATGGTAACAAAGTAGATCTCTTGTTTCATGCCTCCTGTCAACTTGCACTTGTCTTGGTTAGAGAGAGAGGGGTCCCTCCCAGAGGAGGCAGCTGAACATCCACACAGCATTAGCCAGCTGCATTTGAAGATGGAATTAGGAATAGAATGAACTTCCAAAAGAACAATATTAAATGGAAGAGAGCCATAAAATGATTTAAACTGGGAAACAACAAAAGGGAGGCACTGTGGGTTTCCTATGACAACTAATGCATAGTCTCTTCCTCTGACTCATGGTGTCTTGTAAATTTTCAGTTTTTCTTTCTAAAGCATGTGAAAAGATATAATGAACTGAACTTCCGTGATCAAAATGGTGTGTTAAGAGTAGGGGATTTTTGGTTTTTTTTAAGATACTCAGAAGCTGCAATTCTCATTGGTTCATATCATCAGGAATAAATCAGTAATGTGCTAAAATCAATGTCAGTATCTCCATGGGAAGGAAAGGGATCTCACTAGCCCAAATCACCATCTTTCCTTGCTCTTCAGAAACAAAAGCAGAACAACTGAATTGGAGAAAAACTGCTGTCAACTGTGCTGCTCCTTTTTTCTCAAGAAGATAGCTTATGAGAGGAGAACTATTTTGGCAGTAGAATTATTGCTCATTGCCAAAAGTGATATAAGGAATAGAAGATGGGGAAAACCTTGACTGCCATCAAAACCTGTGGAGTGACATGAATATACAGCATTTTGGGCTCCATCCTTATGTGTCCTCCCAGAACGTGAACATGATTTGCAGCCCTCCACATAGAAGTCTTTTTTGATTGCTAAAGATTCCATCATTGCCATCATTGTTGCTTCTGCCTGACGGGTTGAAGAGTGCCAGAGGTTTGAAGAGTTGTACGCTATGTACTGAAGTTGGATCAAATGCTGTAAAAGTGCAATATTCAGAGGCTTTCTCTCACCAGTGGCTTCAGTGCTAGGGCTTCTACCTTGGTACTTCTATCTTGTTTGGGTCACAACTTAGATCTCTGGTTTGGGACAACCATACTTTGGTCTGGAGAGCACAATCAAGCAGGTAAATGCAGACAGCATTTGGAGGATGAATCCACAAGGGTACAGTTAGCTAATTGGAGTAAAAGCATTACACCCTGCTAACCCTTCAGTTTACTGGTGCCGAGACCTTGGTGCAATAGGATGTCACCAACCTTGGTTCTAGTGCAAGTGATTACAACGTATGGAAGCATTAGTTCCTCAAGTAGATCTTCATTAATGACAGAAAATCAAAGATACGCTGGCAGGTTTGGAGCTTGAATATGGCTTGACATAGTATCTCTGGAATTTTTCCCACTGAGGTTGTGATCCAGTTTGGAGGAAACATGTCAGGAGTGAATCAATCATTATTAGTAAATATAAGGTCTGATCCTGACGTTTTATATTTCTATGATTAGTTCTCTTTCAAGTACAAGGAAATGGCTCCAGCTGCATTACACTTACTGTTGATGTTGATGGGCTTGATTCTGATTTCAAGAGGATTTTTGTCAGTAGTCAAATGTAGTTTAGTGTAGTAAGTGCTGCCTCTGCAGTGCTAGTATTGCATTTGTGCTCCTCTGAAACTACACAGTTCAGCATTGTACAGAAATAAATTGCACTTAAACAACCTGAGCAGGGAAAGGTGCCTTTCCTGTTCATATGGCACAGCACTGTCAGGCTGCTGAAGTGGTTAAAGGCATTGCAGGTGCCTTAAAACTCCATTGCGCTGGCAAGGAAGTCTCTTTCATTCTGCTGGAACATTTTTGAAAGCAAAGATATACCTAGTTATGAAATGTTTTTTTATCTATTTGTATAATCTACTGTGTTTAATAACTGTTTGCAGTCAAGGAAATATATTTAGCTTTCTAGTATGTGCCAAGAAAATCCACAGTATTTAATTTTCTCAGGAAGTTAATGTTCCTGGGTTGCGTTTCTTTGTGGTGAATGGATTGCTCCTGCCTTCTGGGGTCATCTTTATTCATGGACTGTGTTTGGGAAGCTTTTGCTTACTTCCAGTCCTTCAGAGCCTGCAGCTGATTGCATCTCTGGTTTGCCTGTGAAAACAGATTCAAATACTCATTGCTCATTGCTAACAGGCAGCACAATTTTGCGTTGTAGTGCTCATAGTCAAGTATCTGGGGCCTGTTACCACAGATCTCTCAAGACTTTTCTATAAAGGGTAGGTGCTGACATGCATACATCCCCTGGTGCATAGCAGCATATTACATTGCCCAGTGCTAATGGGGAAAACCAGTTATATCTGCACCTCCTTGCAAGAGCTACAGCATTTCTTTGCAGTAGAGGCTTCCTCACTCACCTGGATGAGTTTGGATCAGGCTGTACTGCTGTCACTCCAGGACAAAGAGCCCATTCTCAGGTCTCCTGCATTGGAGCCAGGCTGTGCATCTTGCATGCACGGTTAGATAGCTGCATCAGGGCTCTGGTTACATGGCTATACGTGCGGGCCAGGATTAGAAGCCTGACTTTGTGAGCTCTGATGTTGTTCAGATCCCACTTCCCAGTGTCATGCCTCTCCAAAGAAAGGCCAGCCAGTGAAAGACTCTCAGGTTTGGCTGCCTGCATCCCTCTAGCAATTTTTCCGCTTGCAAAGGAACTCTAATTGTTGTATGAGAACTGGAGGGCTTCGAAGAATAGAACTTCTGGCCTCCCTTGTAGTGGGACAGAAGCAAGGCCAGCGCCTGCCAGCATCATTTATGGGACCTGGACTGTTTCTTATTCATAATTCATCACACTTGGGGTTTTTTGCTTCAGCTGGAATTTGTCAATGTTCTGACTGTAAAACTGTGGCTAGAGACTCACTGCATCTGACTGCCAGAAAGGACAAAGGAACTGTACAAGATAGGCCTTGGGATGTGTACCCTCAACTGGATTGTATTGGTGGTGGGTTCTAGTTTGGCCTGGGCAACAGGGAGAGGGCAGAAGTCTTCATTACAGAAATCAGAAGCCTTACTTTTGTGAATAGGGTTGGAGTCCAGGGGGTCCTACTTTGCTTTGGGTACTCACTTCACTTGGGTTGAAACCACAGAGCTAAGTCAGTGGGGTTGCACAAGAGGCCTCAGGCCAGGGACTGCACCAGTGGCAGGGGTACAGAAATTCACAGTTTGATCTTATTATGACAATCAAACAAGAATAATGACAATGAAGAGCTGATTTTGCTACAGAAACCCAAATTAGCAGAATGACAGTGGTGTAGAGCTGACTTTCCTGTGAGATCTTCTGGTTATTGTCTATGTAGTAGATTAAACAGTGCTGGGCACTGGACCCTGATCTTCTATATTGTTAAATTGTTAGAATGGCCCCAGGCATGACTTCTACCTGGGTTGACTCTCCCAAACTCTGAGTGGCTTGGGAGTTAGTACAAGAGCAGGCTAACTCCAGTGGGCAGTTTGGCGGCAATGTGGGTTTGATAGCATAGACTCATGTCATTTCATGCTAGTTGGTCTCAGCTTAGCGAGTGGAGCATTTAATTGCTGTTACAGATGTAGCCCATCGGTCCAGCCATGGCACATCAGAGGAAGTTCTGGTGGAGCTGTTGTCTCAGGCCTGGAACAGGCATGCAGGGAACTTATGAATACCTGGGATGTGGTGGTGAGGAAGCTTTCAAGTGGCTGGGTCTTTGGTTTATTGTGAATTTTATTGGTAGATGGATAGATATGTAGATACACAGACCAATATGTAATATAAAAGATGTAAAAAGTTACTTTAAATGTCATAGGTATGTAAATATATGTATGAAGAATTCTAAATAACATTTTTTCTCCCTTCTTCATTTGTACTCCCCAGAATTCCCACACGCTTGAGAAAGTGGAAGAACCACAGTCAACATATATTGTTATTGTATTTGTCCAAAGCCAAAACTAACTGAGCAGAGGAAAGCTTAATGGCCCTGGAGGGAGTCCTAGAATATTGTTTTATTTATATTAGAAAATAATCTTTGCTGCAGCCATGGAGTTTGCAGGCTGTGCTGCACAAATGTGGGTAGCCCTGTGGTCATGAATACGTTCAGTGCAGCAAGCCGTTAATGTTTCATAGATGATCTCTGGGGGACGTTGAAGCTGGAAGTTTCAGGGGGTCAGGGGCCTAATTCTCTTTTTATCTTAACCCTTCTGCCCATTATAGAGAAATTGGCTGCTCTCTTCTTGATTTTAAGAGAAGATGACACACTAAAACCGTTTTGCACCACAAGCCATTCTGAGCTGAGTTCATTGCCAGCCAGACACAGACCTCGCGTGTAGGTTTGAGTACCTCAGGAGCATAACCCTATGACAGTACAGTTGGAAATAGTAACAGGCTGCTTGTGATCAGCAGTTGTGCAGCAGTTGGGATGCAGCTATTTGACACAGAATGTCTGTCTCACAGATGTCCGTCTCTTGGAAATGTTACACATCCCTTGCGTCTCCTTTTAGTCTGATTTACCTGTATTGGCTGAACTGCTCCAGGAGTCCTCAGAAAGCATGTGTTCTGCTGTAAATTAGTTGCTATGATGCAAATGTGAATTTTGTTTGATCTTTCTTTCGGATCAGGAAGGCATCACCCAGACCCCAAACTATGTTTTGGCAAGTTGTAAACCAGGACCTTTATCTGCAGCACAACCTATATGAATGCCTAATACTAATCCTTTGTGGGATGATCATAAATCAGAAAATCATCAGTCACTACAGGTTTAGAAAGTCTGTTTATTTAGTTGTTTGGTGTCAGGCTAAAAATCCAGATCCTCTCACTCACATAAGCTCCTGCATTCAGAGATACTTTAATAGCTGTCTCCCACTGTTTCCCATCACCTGCCATGAATGTGCCCCCAGTCCTTTTGTTGAAAGGAAGAGTCTCATGATATGTAAGCCTTTCTCTGCCTGAATACCAGGGTGTGTCTTGATCTACAGTTTTGAGTTTGCTTTGGGTTATTGCTGGCTTTGGGACCATTCACAACAGCTGTATGGCAGATTGCTTGGACACCACTCCAGCTAAAGCAGCATTGGCTGCGAATTCTTACATTCCCCATAATCTGTGTCATTTTATTTTGCTGAAAAAATGACCTATCCTCTATTTTCAAGCCCTCCAACTCAAGCTGTGCATTAACTGTGTTTAGGTACTATGGGTGGGTTTCATCTCCTCACCTAACTTGGCTGCACAGAAGTGAGGCATCCAGGCTTAGGTAGTAGTTAGGCTCCCTCTATAGTCAGTATCAGATACTTAGAAGGAGATAATTTTCTTTTGGATTTATGTGTCTAGCTACCTAGATGACATGCCTGTATGATTACCATAGATTTAACAGGAAAAAGAGGCATCTAACTCTTAATCTACTAACTCTAGTAGCTCCAAAACATACAATATTGAGATATTAACCATAACTTACAGCCAGCAAAATCCTAAGAGATGCTTGATCCTCTTGACTTTAGGATAGGAGGCAAAAATGCATTTCTCTGTTGTACGTCACCTCCGTAACTGAGGTCCTTAAAGAAATTCTGAAAAGGAGCTTTTTTTTGAGGTTTGTTTTCATTTTCCAGATGGCATTATTGATATTCAGGCACAGAAGAACTGCAGGTTGGCTAAAGTCTGACTGTAAGTTTGTGAACAGTCAAGTTATGGCCCAGATCTCCCTCCAACTCTCTTGGTCAGTAGCACAGTCATCCCTACAGGCAGATGCTGAGCAGCTGTGACCACATCAGAAGCTGGTGTACCATATGCCAGAGCAGGCAGTTGGAATGGGAAGCAGAGGTTGTAGACCCTCAGACATGAGTTGGGAACAGAAGAATTCAAGGGACCAATTTCAGAAAAACAAAGTATTCCAAGGAATTGGTTTTATAAGACCTTTACTGAAATTACTGATTTCTGTGAATGGTTCTAATCGACACAATGCAAATATTGTAGGAAATAAATATCTAAGGAATAAAATTGCTTAAAATAAATAGAAAAAATAGTCTTAATATTGAAATTCCTGGATGTGTTATGATGCTAAAAAAAATAAGCAAATTCCTAACAGGGGGGCTTTAAATATGAAATTGATGGGAAGGGAGGGTCTGTTGCATCTCCAGGTGGGAAGCTAAGTGTGAACATCAAATGGGAAGATACCACCTTTTGTTATCTAACCTCTAATGTAAGGTTCCTTCTATAAAATATGGCAAGTGCATGTACTTAATTTATCAAACTGTTTATAGCCATACTTGGTCAAGCCTTTAGCCTTAGTTTTTTATTTTGGGTTACCTTGGCAGGTCTGATCATGTTCTTTGGTTAGTTCTAGTTGTATAAGTAGTAAATTCATTCCTTCTGTCACTTCTGACTTGTGCCTGCTCCTTCGGAATCTTCTTCCATTGGCATCTCTTTTTGGCCTTAGACTAAAAGCCTTAATTTATACAGCATTTGACAAAATATTTCCAGAAGTCTGTTAGCATTATTATCTTCCCCTCCAGTGAACTCAGTACTTGTTTGTACAGCACGTACTGCATAAAGTCTAAAAGGTGTTGTTTATAAAGGCTCCTTGGCTTTCAGAACAAATCTGTATCTGTGTATCTAGTCAGAGCTTTCTCACTCCAGGCTGGTAAAAAATGAATTGCCATAGAGCTCAGTGAAGACCAGTGATTTTTGCGGGTGCATCTTTTGTAGCTGTGCTTGTGAATCTGGCTTCTGGATTGTTTGAAAAGCGGTCCCAAGCATCTCCAAGGAAGGAAAGCATTATGAAGAGTAGAGATGAATACAAATATTAATGTTCCCATTGACTATTTAGAAGCCGTAGTATTTGACAGCATTTGGGAGGAGCGTCCTGTGTGTCTATATAGTACAAACTGCAGATTTTAAAATGGAATTTTTGTGAAAGCTGAAACAAGTTGCTGTAATCTTTTAAAGTATTTTGAGAACATAATATTGGGATCTAATTTGTGCCCTCTCAGAATGAGAATATATTTAGCTCTGGCTACACCAAAACATTTTTGAAAATGTTCTCTTGCTAATCCAGCTCTTCCAGTTCACCTGAGCATTGGTTACACTGTGGTGTTTGACACACCTACACCAACTTTAAACCTGTCCAAGGAGCTAGGTGAATACAGAGACAATTTGGCCAGACACAGCTTTGCTACTGAGATTTTGTTGCCAGCTATAGCTGAGGTGTAATTTCAAGTCCAGCTCAAAGATAATTTCGTAAGATGCAGTTAGTTCAGCGAAGGCTATCTGGGAGCAGAGGGGAGATTGCTGTTTAAGGAATAGAGCTGACACAACAGCTATAATACACTCCCCAGTAACTGAACTGGAAATGCTGTCCTCTACTTTTAGGATTTACAAAAGATTAATCTGCCTTGACCTGATAACCCTTTTGACTAGCATGGTTAATCTACTCAGTTTCCACAGCCAAATGAACACAGCCATGTGGCATGGACCACAGCCAGTGCCTTTGACCCTGCTGCCTGAGTGACCAGTTGCCCATTGACTAGGGGATGACTTTTATCCAAGTTCAATCCTATTCCTGTAGGTCCTGTAGCAAGCTTGACTGTGTGTGAACATATGTGTAAACACATATGTATATACACATCTGCTTTTAGTGAAGACATCCTTTACATTCCCTATAGAACTGAAAGTCACTCTTGGTTTTAAATATTGTGAGGTTAAGCCCTCTTCCCCATCTCCTGTCCCCTCCCCCTGAAAAAACCTGTACATTCCTACATTACATCAGCATTTAGGATTCCCAGAATAATGAATAACAATTCTATCAGGTTGTCTGAGTGCAGTTCATGCTAAATTTGTGCAACAATTAGAAATGCAAGACCAAATGTTTTCACATTTCTAGTACAAAAACAATGGGAGAAAAGTGCCCACTTTGAGCTTTGCTTTGCAAAAAAACCTCAGAAACCCAAGCCCCAAACGCCTGATCCTGCTGAATTTTTAAGCACTTACTTAATCCCAGGCATGTGAATAAACCAATTGGTTTTGGAAAATTCATAAATGGACTTTAAGGATTTGCTTAAATGTTTTGCTGGAGGGATCATCAAGGATCTGCAAGACAGAGCCCTTTCTATTTCTGTCAGGTCTCTCAGTGATGTTTTTAAGAGCAACTCACTAAAATTTCATGTCAAAGCCCATGCAGAATGGACACAAATTTGCAGAGATTTTAGGCAGGGAGGATGTATGGTGAGGGTGCACAGAAATCTGTTAGTTTCCTGAGACGTAATATCCTTTCAAAGTATTGAAACAAAACTATTTGATGGATGTAGGATCGATTTATTTAAAACATGGTAGTCTGGCCAATCCAGAGATGTGGATATCCTTGAATAACCTTTGACAGCACTCCGAACTCTTCTTTGAACAAGCAGAGAAGTATGTCAGAGGCCTTAGTTTTGCTCATGTTGGGCCTCCTCCAAGATACCACTTACGGGCGTCTGAGTCAGTGGGGCCCCTGCTCCCTACAGGGTATCGTGAGAGCACAACGCACTCGGGCCTCCAAAGCCACTCTCCCAGGGAGGAACTGCATTTGTGGCAATCAGGATAGCAGAGGGAAAGACAAAATAAGTGGCCTAAGGAATTAATCTGTAAGAAAACTCATCGTTTAGGCTTTTTTTTTTATAGCCAATGAAAAGGAAGGAAACAATGTAAGCGTCCAAAGAGGTGGGCGTAGGATGTGTCAAATACGCTGAGCCCTGATGTAGGAAGCAGTTTTAATTCGCTGATAAAACTCCACTATGTTCATTTCTATCAGAACACTGACTAGGATAACATCATAATACAGATTCCTTAGTTGTGGTTTTTTTTTTTATATGTCCTTCAACCAGTACAAGGGGTCCAGTCCCTGAAGTCAAATGACATGTCAAATTCGCAAGAACAATCCATGACATTCCAAGAAATATTATCGCAAGGTTAACTCACTTTTTATTGCTTTGAAGAGAGACAGAGGCTACAGTAAAAAAAAGGAAGGAAAAAAAAAGCAGCAAGTAATGGACAGAAACAGATTTGCTTTACGAAGACTGATGCCACCAGTTTAAAAAAAAAAAAAGGGGGTAAATCACACTGCTCTATTCCACCATCCCTCCATGTAGGATAAAGGGGGAATGCAATCAATTTATTTCCTGAAGGTTTTTAATGCTCTGCCTTTTCAATAAGGACTCTGATTTTTGTCATGCAGTACATTTTCTAACAACAGCAAAAGGGAAGCAAGAAATACTGTACCAGGCTGGTACTGTGCCAAACCCAATCACATGCCTTTATTTCTCTGTACGTGTTTTATAGGTATCTGGGTGATACAGTCATACTGACCGTGTGTGGTCATGAGTCTGACAGAGAAAGCTCCAAACACATTCTGGAGTTACGTAAATCAAAAGTAATATGTTGTAGATCAACATGAAGTCTAAAGACAATCTGTATCCTATTATTTAGCCCTATTTTACAGGGTTAGTTCAAGTAAATTGCTGTTTATATGTAATGTGCTAGGAAAGGAGAGTTACAAATGTCTATTACGTTATATCAAATCAAAACATGTTGGAGTTCAGTAGCATAGAGCACTTGCCAGATTAAGATGCTAGTTAATTATGTCAAGGAATATTGATAAAGAAGGTAATGAAGAAGAGACCAAATCCTGGCAGTCCCACTGGAGAGTGCTGCTCACAAATGGAGTTTTATTTAGGTGACTCTCAGATACAGAATCCAGTGTTTCTATGTGAGAAAAATGCATCTTAAATTAAGGTTTGGCTGAGGAGATCATATTAAAATGAAATGATGGCAAATGCCAGCTGTCTGTGTTTCATACAAAGAAATCCTAGTAGCATAACCTTCCTATAGAAAGAACATACAATATACCACAAAGGATTAAGTAAGAGAAACCTGAAATAAAAGCAAAATTCCACGAATAGCCCCTTCAGTCAGAGATTACAATAAAATGTCAACTCGCTTAATGGGGCAGGTCGTCTACCGCTTCCAGTAAATGTTCTAATTGAATTTGTTGTCTACAGACAAGCATTCTTGTTCAGGGGTCACTACAGGAAACGGAAAAATCTACCTGAATTGAATTTCTATTACCTAATTAAGCTCTTCTGGAAGGTGCATAGTTGTAAGTAAATATGTGGACTTCAGCACACAGCATTCACATAAATAATTTCAAGCATGTATGAGGAATGATTTAAAAGCATATAGTCCCCTTCCTCCATAGCCTCATGTTTGGTTTCCTAGCTAGAATTTGGAAAGTATTGAACATAGCACCTGCAAATATGAGCTGTGATTTAAAAATTGGTGGGGATCAGTTATGAACTCCTGTCTCTTCAGCTTTTTTTCTGTTGATATTTAAGTGAAAGAGTTTTGCTAGAGCAAACAAGAATTTTAAATAGCATATTTTGAATTGCCTAGTGAGTAACAGTTCTGGGTTCAAATGTTTCCCCAGCTGGCTTTCAATCCCAGTTTGTATACTCAGCCGATTTTAGGCCTTCTGGCTCTCAGCAACTTGGTCCAAGCCACCCAGTTTCCCCCAGTCATTTCCATTTTTTTTCCCCATTCTTGCTAGCCCTGCTCCTGGCCTTTGGGTCTTGTCTGTTGAGGTTAAAACATGTGCTGCAAGGATACTGGGTGGTAAGGTGGTAAGTACACATATGCTAAGGTACTAGCATAGGCTTATTTCTCCCTGTCTTGCAGATTGCTCTGAAGGTCACCTAAAGCCTGAATGTCGCCTCACTTCCTAGCAATACAGATGTCAAATGCGTTGGACAATCAGTAATATAAACATAACCAAAAGTCCAGTTGCCATTGAAAAGTCCAAGACACTTAGTACCTTAGGTGCCTGACGGTTATTTAAAAGTATAGTCAATAACTTGGCAGTCCCCTTACATGTAACGCTGTGAACCATTAGCATGAAAAAAATCCCTTTTCTCAACCTCTCCTTCACGTTGCCTCTTCTTCAGCAGCTGTCCCCAAACAACCTGCCTTAGAATAAGTCCTAAGGATCCATTTCTCTCTTTTGCAGTAGCAGATAATTTTTTAAGCCCCTGGAGAATAGGGGCAGAATCTGAATCCTGTATTTCTGCAGGGCAGGACAGCTCAGCTGAAAGATCCAGCAAACGCCCAGTGATTAGTGGATTGAGGGATGTGTTGGGGACAGGCAGGCCAGTAGGTCCCTTGTAGTTGCCGTCTGACAGCTGGGCAGATCAGCTGAAGAAATTGGAACCAGTCAGAGCTCAGGGAGGAGGTTATAAATTTGGGGGCTGATATCAAATGTATGGGCTGATGAACTGGGATGTGGCTGCTGAGGAAGTGGTGCTCTGGTGGCTTTGGTGGCAGGCTGCTGATTTTTCAGTCCACTTGGAAAGCTGAGGAGGTAATTTGTGTTTGCTCTGCGAGACTTGTGCCAAGCAGCTGTTACCAGTCTCCTCAAGCCAGAGTATCCAGGTAGGTGTTTGGAGGCCCGCTTGTAGGAAGAGAAGGATGGAAAGGACCTGTTGGGCTGTCTAAGACTGCAGGTGCTGCCTTACATGGACTCCTTCCTAAGCTCCCTGAGCTCAGTCTTAAATGTAGGGAGCTTTTCTGCTTGTGCTTCTCTCGTTGGAAAGCTGCTTAATTGTTTCAGGGAGGGAGAGTAGAGGAAGCCTGTGCTTGTGTGAACGTCAGCTTCTGCAGGTGCAGGTGCAAAGGTGGGTATTGAAGTAGTTATTATTGCCAACTGACTGGCTTGCTCAAAATAAGCAAGATTACAATGGAAATGTTTGCTATATGTTTTTATTTTGTTCACTAAGTTGTATGGTTCTTTTTCTGAAGGTGATACAATTCTTCCTGCTGCTTCCATGTAGGGATTTGCATATCATGCCTCTAAGGCTGCAATGTGGGGAGATGTTTCTTCTCTCTTTTGTAAAGTTCAAACAATACAGACACATAATCTCCTTCCTTCTTTTGTGTGGGTTGCGTCCTCTCTGACATTTTAAATCAGACATTTTACACTTGTTAAGTTTTAATTTAAACCAATTTCAAATTAACTCAAAGCCTAAAGGTAAATACATAAAAAAAATAATATGTTTACGGACTTTTAAGGGCTGTGCCTGAATGGTTGCAGGACACATGCCTGACTTCGGCTGAGACCAGGCAGACACAAAACTGAACCCAGACCTTCTACTGGTTGTCAGCAATATCAACCTCAAATGTGATTACGCCATGATGTTTATGACTGTGTGTTTTTCTAAAACCAGCAGATAGTTCTGATGCATAGTTCTAACTGACCTCCTTTTTTCAGCTTTAATAACTTTTAAACAAAATTAAATTATTACTTCATGGTTTAAAAAAGTGGGCTTTGGAGTCCTGGTATTCTTCTGCTTCACTTGGTGAATGCACATGTGTCTTTTTCCACTCATAATTCAAGAACAGTGAGGAAAAAAGTATTTTGAATGTTTGGATGCCAAAAGAGCAACTTTTATTTTGCCAAGTTTCAGTTTGGTTGAGTTTGGATGGCTGAATAGCTAAGTCCCCACTGGCAAACTCACAGGTATTATCAAAGATCAAAACCAACCTTAACCACAGCAGTATCCATTAGCAATTCTGTAGCTGCTGTAAAAAGGACCTTACCAGGCCAACTGGCACATGGCATAGGGTCTCCTCCTGGTGGCTTGTCCTCTGCTGCCCTTTTGCTGCATTTCTCCTGAGCGAGCAGGGTGGTTGCTCCTTGGCTCCCCTGTGCAGTGTGTTTCCCCACTGATGTGGAAGAGGGATGTATTCTCCAGCTTTTTTTCCTCCTCCCTCCCACTAGAACCAATGAGAGAATTATGATACAGAAAGCCCTGGTGAGTGGGTTATGTTAGCACTTCTGGGCTGCTTTTCCCATCCTCTCCCCTTCCCAGCCAGGCTGGCTCTCAAGCTGCAGTGCCCAAGGTTTTCTTCTCATGCCTGGGGTCTCAGGCAGCAGTTGATCACGTGGAGCTTCTCAGGGCAGGCTCCTCTTATGCTCCCCTGCTCGGGTCACATATGTAGTGTTTTTTGTAATTTGTAATTTAGCAGTGTATGTGGCTTGTCATCAGGCATCAAACAAGGAGATATAATTCAGGAATCTCTGTTGTTAAGTCTTTTCTTGCTGCTTTTTATATGACGCTTTAAAGTGCACTTGTGTTCATTTGAGCTTTCTAGGTGTTACTTTCATTGCTGCCAAGAGGTTTACAGTTTTGATACTGACTAGATGAATTTTTGACATATTGCTCTAAGTTGGCAAATGCCTGATCAACATTTGCGGAGATGCAGGAAGACACTGATCTTAGAATGTATAATTCTATGCATTCATGATAAACATGGTTATTTAAGAACTTTCCTCAGAGTTACAGTAATACTTCCTGTTAACAGGCAGATTGAGCTGCAGTAGGATTCACTTACAGCAGAATGAACTTGGATGTCTTTCTAGCATGGTAGTAAAGTTTAACCCTTGACTTAGTTAATATTTTCTTTACATGCTTTGGTATAAGCATTATTTAGAGATGGAGCAATGCCCATTTTTGCTAGCTAAGACTCTTCCCTGCTGCTTTAAATGAGTATATGTAAATAAACTCTAATGCAATTAACTAAACATAACTTCCGTAGACTTTGGTGTAGTTGTTGTGTGTCACATGCTTTGAATTTAGGGGTGGGGGTGATAAGACTTGGGCTCATGTGTTTGGTTTTGTAGACTCAGTCCAGACATGAAGTTTCACCGATTTGTCTGGTTCATACTAGCATTCCTTGTCACTTCAGAGAGCAAAGCCTTTACTGTAAAACTTATGTAAATAAATCAGTTCCAGCTCCCTCCTTATTTGTGAAAGGAACAAATCTTGAGTGACTGTTTCCCATTTTACAGTTCAGTGACAAAAAGGGGAATGCAACTGCCAAAAGGGTAGGGCCAGACGGCCAAAAGTCTTCTCTCTCCCTCCTTCCTCGTCCCAACCCTGGTGCTGATTAGCCAGGGAGAAGGGGGAGGCACCTTCCTCCAGGCAACCTGCTGCAGATGTTCTTCTTTGCTTTACGTAACACAGGTAAAGGCAAGCTATACTTCGTGAATAGGCTTTGTTTTTGCTTCCACCTATTATGAAATAAATAGGAGAGATAAATAGTCATGGCACAGCAACAAACACTGGGCAGGCTGGAGGGGTGAGTGTACTACATTCCGTTCTTGGCTGTGGGGAGAGTCTTAGCGCTGAAGAATATAGCCAGGCAGAAACTATGGGGTCATCCTATGGGGTGACTCTTCTGTCAAAATGTTTGGGGCAATCACAACGCCAGCTAGGGGTTTGTGTGTTACTACTGACACACAGGCTTTCACACAGGTAGCCCCAGTCAAGAGCGAATCCCTCACCTTGCCTGATTTTGGACCCGGCCCCACAACACTTTCAAGGGTACCAGAAGGCACAAACACAAGTTTGACTGGAATGGGATTACTCATGAGAAATGTCATCATAATTTTGCAAGAAGTCCTAACTGAAAGTTGAAAATTGTTTTTAAAAAGTTGAATTTCATACTGGAGAAATAAATAGACAGCTCCCCATCTGCCTACTTGGAGAGCTGGACTCAGTTCACTTGCTGTTTACAGCAGGAAATGGAGCTGGCAGGTGCATCCCTGCCAGCCAGCACAGAAACACAAACACATTCATTTTTTTCCTCAAAATCTTTTCCACAGTAAGTATTTTTGGTATTTTACTTATTTCCTATGATTCAGGGTATTTTTTATTATAGTAGGAGTTTTCCAGTTCCTCGGTAGTGCTAATAACAAACTCCAACTCCTAAAAGAAGAGTTTTAGAGAAACACTGTAGGACATTCCATAAATATATCTTTCTCTGAAAACTCATTCCTTACTTGATCAGGCTTCTCATAATTTTGTCATTGATGCAGCTTCCTGGCTCTGACAGCCTTCGCGATAGTGCCTGTCTCCTGCTGAGGCTTCTTTAGCTTCATTCTGAGCTTTTTTTAATGCACGTGTTGGAATTTTCTATCTAGTAGAAACACCTGCTTAGCAAACTATGTAAAAAGACACAGTGGACTCAGCTATGCAGCAAACTATCAGGTCGTAGTAGTTATCTTTGGTCTGTTAAAAATTCATGTTTACAATGAAAAAATATATCGCATACCATTACACTTTTCTAATGGAAACCAAGAATACCTGAGTGACATTACTAGTCCTTGTATTTACTTTTGCTTTTTCTAGTTGGGAAAAGAGTTGAGTATCCTTTCAATTCTCATCTGAAAACAGAAGATGAAAACGAAGGATTTCTTGAAAACTTTCCTGCAATTTACAGGAAAAGGCAGTGTAAATGAATTTAAGTATTCAGTTGAAATCTCTCAATGAAAGTCACGATCAGTATGCAGTCATCAGTTCTGCCCTAGGGAATAAAACTCTTAGCTGTTGTCTTGTCAACAAGATCAATTGTGAGTGTAAGCAGGTTTAATTAATTCCTTAATTTTCAAATGAAAATGGGTAAGAATATTGAACTGCTCTGCTTATAAAACCAGCTACCTAGCTCCCTCTTGAGTCAAGATCCCTGTGCTCAGGACAAAGTGAAATGCTTATCTTAATTTTGGAGAATATTTTAAAGTTTTGCTGGATTTGTTTTGCATCTACTTATGCATAAATTACACCAAAATCTCTTCCCTGTTACTTTGTATCTCTTCCCTGTTACTTCCCTGTTACTCTGCTTCTCTGCAGAGGATATACATTTTAATTTCAATTTCAGTCTTTGCATTTACATATCCTGGGCTGAAATGTGGACATATTGTCCATTCTTATGATCTTTATTTATTCAAAGGCTAATTTATATAAAAACAGTACTCTGACACACAAAATCTGGAGGCCAAATGTTCAAAATCACAACAAATAGTATGAAATGTGGCAAAAACATCCTTTGCAAAGTTCCTCCTATTTTTGTAACAAAATGCTCATATTTTAGATCATGAATTACATGCTGATTATCTGCTAGTGAGATATGCCCGGGCTCGTAGGAACTACAGTGTATCAGTGCCCTGCTGGGCTGGGGGTGAAAGAACATACTTTGTGCTGCATGCCTGTTATTTCTTTACGTAGGGGACAGAACTGTGCAGAAATGAAAATCATACCTTGATTGTCTAATAGGGGCTAACACATGCAAGTGAAAAGAAGAGCGCTGTTGTTCTTCCCTGCTTGCAAGAGGAAAAGCATCTCCTGGGGTGCAAGAAAGACTGCGGGGAGCTGGGGAATAGGCTCAGACTTGCCGGCTGCATCGCCTCACAGGTGCTGTCAGAGTGCAGAAGGAGCATCTCCTGGCCACCGCCTTCATTCCCTCTGGGGAGAGACTGAACCTTAAACTGAGGCTTTGAGGACTTCCAAGGTTTCTTTTTTTCGCTTTGCTTGTGCTTCGCAGGGCTTTGCTTTGTTCCTCCCTGCTAGCTTTCCCACTTCCATCTGGTTCTGGCAGCCTCCAAGGGCCTGTGAAGGGCTTCTCTGGCATGGCAACTGAATCAGGAGATTTTTGCTGCCTTTGGAGCCTGCACAAGAATGAGTGCTGCTTTCCCGAGGAAGCAGGAGGGGAACAACTCCAGATGGTCGACATTTCCCACACTTGCTGCATGATGAGGAGAGCCTTGAGAGGTGGGACAGAAAGATCCCACCCTTCTACTAGACCACTGGCACCTTTTTGGTGTTCAGCCCTGACTAAGCTGCTTAGGAAGAAGCCTGGCGTTAATTATCTGCTGTGCCTGGGTCCCCTTCCAGGTTTGTTTGAGACAGGCTGTGTTCTGCCTCTGAGAAGAAATGCCCCATTAGGAAGGTACTGGGCTCAGCCAGTGGGCTCAGCCTATTTTCCAGACAGGGAAATCCACTATTTTTCTATGTGAATTATGTTTGCTTATTTAAGTTTCTTGTTGTAAATATTATTCCCCAGGGAAAAGGCCTTTTTTTCCCCTGCTAAACCTTACCACCAGCTACTAGTCTTCCCTATAAATGTAATTTGTATATACAATAAAAACAGGACCAGATGGGGCAGACACATCAGTGTTTTGGTCCGTATTTCTCTCTTGTGACAGCTTCTGCCTAGTAAAGCTAATGACCTAATGACTTCTGGGGAGGTTACACTGTAGTGGTATTGTACCTGCATAAATTTTTTCCTCATTCATTTTACAGTACAGAAGTAATGAGGACTGTTAACAGGAGATATGGTGCTGGCAAGATTTTTATTCAGTTTTAATTGTTCTGAAATCTGAGATCTAAAATGGCCTTGATTCTTTATTAGTATGATGATGCTCCTACAGCTGGTAGGAGTAAAGCTGGCTGGTTCTGCAAACAAGAGTCCTGATGGTTTCCATGCTAATTACCCTACCCTCTGTTACTGTCCTGTCAGGTGATTGTTATGAATTACTTTTGACTGCATTTAAGGAAATGTTAACTGCATGCATTTAAGTACACAGAACTCTGGATAGTAAAAAGCTGTATACCTTTGCACTTCCTGTGTGTATTATGGTATACATGTAATACAAGCAGAAATGTATTCATGAACACAGTTAAAAAGGAAAAGAGGATATAAAGAAAGCTATGTTGTACAGTTGAGAGAAAGTGGGTCTGAGAAGCTTAGCTTTTTCATTTCTTTTCTTTTGAATATTTATCTTTGAATGTTCATTCCTGGAAGTTACTTTTCTGGCACAAAAGTGCTCCTGGGTGTGAAAATACATACATCTCAGAGTACCCACGTAACCATTGTATCCAGCAAAAGGGGAGCAAAAAGGGGAGCCTGTTCTTACACACAGCTTCCAAACCCTACTGTAATAATATAAGAAAAAAATCATAGATACCAGTGGGTGTGTGTAAGCACACTTATGAAGTCAACACACACTCAAACAGGTGTGATTAATTCTGAAAATGATCATTGTTTTCAGAAGAGGCTTTTGAGTATTTTGCTAAGTGAAAATAGTCTGAGGGTGGTCACTTGTGTTTGGCAGTGCCGTAAATTTTTAGTTGTCAGGCATTAGCTTCTAGCTTTTATTGTTTCTTATCTGTGGCAGTCATGCCTGCTGTTCTGAATTTATTTTTATTTCCTTCCTATATTACATTTTGTTGGCAATTTGTTAGATTTTTCATTTCTAAGTAAAGCTTTCAGTCCCATGCTTTCAGCAAATAAATTTAAAAAGTATATTGGCTTTAATGATCTCATTCACTTGGGGAGTTGTTATTTGTGTTCTAGAAATGATTTGTGTGGTCTAACTGAACTGGTGTAACTATATTTAGTACTAACTTGATTACCTCTTCTGTGCTGTTTTCCAGCTAGAGCGTACACTCAAATACACCCACATGCTTCCAGTGACTCCACATGCTCCCATTGACTAAGGTAGGATTTGCAAGTAATATATCTAATTGCACTTTTCATTATGCAGTCAATAGGCATATAAGTTAATTGCACAGTTTTGCTTTCATTTTAGGGATACAATAAAAATTGATTTTCCATCCTTCTGACATTCACTAACTGGGCAGCACAAAACTGCTTCAACACAGATGAATGCCCAATGTTTTCAGTAACCAGCATTCCCACTGCTTTAATGGAGGAACCAATTTTTGGCATGTGTAGTTAGGTGATGTACTTGCAGATACAGAGTCGTATTCTTCCCTCTTCTTTGAAATGCACTCTTAGTAAAGCTGTGGATTTGTGCAATACAGGGTTTGCAAGTTGCTGTTCTTTTCCCCCTGTTTTCCCTCCTCATCTTGAAAGGCCCAGACTGGTTGGCAATGTTAGCGGCAACTGAAAGGAAGTGCATTTGGTCCTGTGGGCACCTCTCCACTTGATTGATATAAACATACATTAGAATGGTTCTCAGAAATTGCTCTGGGGCTCTCTGAAAACAATCAGGTTAAAAGCATAGATTGCTCATAAGAAATCTCACGTACCCCATTAAACAGTCGGTATACCATGTCTTTCTGGCTCTTCCTTCCTGTCAGGATGCCTTGACCCGTTCACTGGCTTAACCATATAAGCTCTTCCTCTGTTAGCCCACCTTTCTCGGCACTTCAGTGTACTGGCGTTCTCCGAGTTTGGCTGGTCGGCTACAGCTCCCCTGTGGCAAGCAGTCTCCACTTGCCATAGCCACAGCTGACATACTCTGTGTGACTCTGTATCCATATGGCAGGAGATCTAAATTGTCAATGTGTTTATTGCTCTTGGCAGATTACATACAGATACGGAACTTAGATCATTTGATAATTTGTGGCAAATGACGTGCATATTGGCTACTTGTGACTTGGTACCCTTTCCAACTTCTTCTGAGTTGTCTGATCCAACACAATAAAAGGTAATGTTACCTAACCCCTCTAGCTGGGAGTTGTGCTGAAAACTATGTGTGTGTATAGATTTTAAGATTTCTGTCAAATTTAGGTGTGGCAAATGACAAAAGTTACTTCCCCAGCTGTCTGTCCCATTAACTTGTTGGAGATATTTGCCCATTGTAGTAAGGCCAGAAAAAAGGCAATAAAGTATCCTTAACTGTGGGGACACATTTACAATTGGGACACCTTTAAAACAAAGCTAAGCATTTGCAGCAGGGAAAGTACCATAGGTCCTCAGGGAAGGAAAGAGCAGGGAATGGGCTGTGGGCCAATGTTAAATATTCTGCTGATATGCAGTTGGCTTGTAGGTTGTTTTCCAAATGGCTATGCTTGGTGCAAACGGACATGGCTTCGATCTTCTAGTTAATGTGGAAGATCTGGGAGATGTTTTTGCTATCTATCTCTGTTTAAGCACCAAAGATTGTAAGAGAAGGCCCGAATGGCATTGATAATGTTCATCATAGGGCAGCTTAAGAAAAAGTGACAAGAACCAAATCTCCAGCCTTTCTTGTGCCCGTGTCGATCTCTCAAAGCCAGCAGAGAAGAGCGTATGGAAACTATTAGCAGACTGCCCTGAAACCTCCAGCCAGGTGATTGATTGCATCTATGGCTGCAGGATGGCTACAGTGACTGAAGATGGTGGGCATCCAAGTATTTCCTCTTCCTTACAGTCACAAAGGGTTGTGTTCCAGCCCCTCTTGGTTTAGCACCATTTGTCCTTAGGTGTGTATACACCTCCCAGTTGGATAAAGAAACTGCAAAGCTGTGGGATCAGCTGTCAGTACACAGGGGAAGGGGAGTCAGTGCATGTAGTTGAGGGAGGTAGCTATGATGACTAATGAATGGCACTTTCCCCTTTGAGTTAGGTAAAATTAAAACTGTGGTTTTAGTTAAACCTGGGTGCAATCAGAGAAGGTGGTCATGTGGATCTTGAGTTTGGATCAGCTTCTCTTGACGTTAGCAACCAGTAGAAAATTTTGGAACTGCAATCGTATCTTGGAAGATTTTCAGAGCTGGGATTTGGGTTTGTGCATCTGTTTGGGTGAAGATCGTTGTTGAGTTTTAAGAGGTGATGTGACCAAAACAATGATAAAATATGGTCTAAGGCATTGTTAGTGATCTTTGAGGTCTCTGCAGTCCTATGGTCCTTAATGGACACACTGATTTTGAAAACCATTTGTCCTCATGTTACTAATATCCAAAATGTGTTATTTTGGTCACTAAAGTCCGGTGTAGTGGTTGCATGGGCTGTGTGGCTGAATGTGATAAAGCATATCCAGAGATACGACTGAAAAAAGTCCTAATTGACATATCCAAAAGAAAGTCTGGGTGGAGTAAGCTGGATTTAAAAAGCTGTCTCAATTATTTTTTTCACAAAGACAAATAGACTTGCCTAATCTAGCAGTTAGGTGTTTGCTGATTTGTCTCTCAAAATAACCAGTGTTTGGGAATAAATTGTGGAAGACATACTGACATTTTCATACTAACTCGTGCTTTAGTGGAGAATTTAGGGTAAAAGGATAAACAGTGTTATTAACAGAATCTGTGATGGGCTGTTATGCTACAAATTCTTGCTGGCATGCATTGGGGTGATGCCATTAATCATAAACAGTAGACTTATGTGTGAGTTGTGTTGATGGCCAAATGAGTGGCAAAAACTTTTTTGCCACATGCTATCACATTTTAGGAAAGCTGAGTAAGTCACACCCATGAGCTGGAGAGCCCTGTGATAAATTGCACTTTTGAAGCGGCTTGCTGTGTGCTAATATGCCAGTTGTCTAAATTGCTTTTAAAACGTGCCATCTTAAAACAAAAGAACACAAACCCAAACCAATAATCTGTTTTTCCTCAAAATGTGACCTACTAAGCCAAAATCATACCCATGTATGGCAAACAATAATGGGTTAGGAGAGAGGACTTTGACACTCATTACAACTAGAAATGGAAACAATATGCAGTCAAAAATCCAAGAGGGCACATTTCCAACCGTATTAAAGTACTTGTTCCTAGACACAGTAGATCATGAGATATTGGATCTTAATCTCCTAGCATTCCTATATGCAAGAACACTATTTCAAGACATATTAGAAAGTTTTGAGAATGTTTCAATAATTGTTCTCCTTTCACTGACATTAGTTCTGGCTGATTTCTTAAAAGCACTCTCAGGCAGTTGTTTAAATAGTTGTCCTTCAGCATGAGTGCATACAGTAAATACTGGCAGGTTTTTTGAGGAAGCCTTAACCTGTCAGTACAGATACCATGACTAAAAGGTAGTCTCTTTCCTTCTTCTGCCAGTTAGAATCTCTCCTTTCATGCCCACTTACCATCAGTGTCTCCATGGCTGTCTAAAACACGTGTCTTCTGCAGCTAGCGTGCTCGCTTGAGTCTAACAGTGGCATCTGGCTAATGTATCACAGCTACCAGGCATGCCCAGGTCACAGAGATGCTTTGGGCCTTGCACTTCCTAGCAGGTGGCCAGGAGGGCAAGAGCACCACTAAAAAGCCTCTCCTAAGTATAAAACTTGGACTTGGCATTATTGCCCATATCTTATGCTTGTATTCTCTGGGGCTGTGAGTACAGCTGTTTTCCAACCGAAGCAGAATTGTAAGACTTGTGTATGCTTCCTCCAGAAGTCTGTTGGCTTTTGTGGCTGTTCCTGAGCTATCAGCAAAAGTCATGTGTAGATATACTGTGGGTTTTGGACAGTCCTCGCTGAGACCTGTCCTGCTACAGCTTAACTTCTGTACGTGTCCATACTAGCCTGGGTGTATCTCTTCCCTGCAGCCAAGCTGAGGTCACTGCTCCAGACTGCAAGAGAGATATGCTAGTGCTTAAATACTGCAAACACAGAGTAGTGTAACCATCCTCAGCTCTAGCTTTTACAGGGCTGCTTACTGGTCAGGACATTTGGAGCTTGTTTTCTCAGCCAGTGTAGATGATTTAAACAGGTCTGGCAGCCAGGCAACCTTGAAATCCCTGAAGTCAAATTTCATTTTCCCTTGAGAGAGATTTTAAAAATAAAGAACAACTGATGGAGCAATGGAAATCTTTCAAAGGAAGATGCATGTTCCTCTTCAAGAGATACATCCTATCAATAAATTCTTTCCTATTTCTAGGCCAGGATGCTTCAGAAGTGCAGGCTATTTTCATATTTTACAATATAGTTCATAACTTACACTGTCTTAGTTTTGGGAATTATTTTCAAGCTCGTTTGGGTGAATAAAAGCTTTAAGCATGTGAAGAAATTACCCCAGGTTGTCAAGTTTAGCTAATCCATGGTTATCTACTGATGTCAAAATGATAGCGTTAGCTTCGTTTGCAAAGATGTCTGAGTACCTGCATTGGCTAAGGGAACTCACAGAGACAGTGACCGTGGCTGTCTGTGTAGTGCAGTCCAGAGGTTATTTTGAAAACGGTGATGTATGCCTGAAGGCCAATAAGTCATCTTCATAGTTTCATAAATGTGTATACATCTAGTCACACCTGTGAGTGAGCTAAGTTGTTGGAGAAAATGAGTGTAAAAATCAGATCAAGCTGGCTTGCAGTCCTACCTTGCCTGTCCATTGTTCTGGAAACTGAAATGCAACACCTGTGAGGCCAAACCACGGTGGGACAGGGTAGTTTTGACTGTGCCAAGGCTCTTGTACAGGTCTGATGCCTGGGGAATAGCAGCTGCCATTTGAAGATGACCTGTTGTTGCCTGAGCTCAGTTTCCATCTGCTTAAACAAATGGCAGTTAGGGAGGGAGGGCACCAGTCCTTTTAATTCATGCACAGGGTGCCACTGCCTGCCCCAGGTTTACCGCAGTGCTGGTGACTGTGGCTTCTGTGAGATGGAAAACCTACCTACCACTTCCTCCCCTCGAGTAGTACTGGTGCCCTAAACCACTGAGGAATTTAAATCAGCTTTTTTTTTTTTGGTGGAATGATCCCAAGAGATGTTACAGGCACAGCAGAGAGTTGCTTTGGTGCAGTCCTCCTCAAATACGTGGTAGCAAATCCTTCTCTTGCAACCTTCCCACGAGCTGGCGGGTTGTGCCTGCTTCTGGAGGACACAGAGCAAAAAGTGACTGTATCCAGCTGCCTTTGTATTTCCCAGGGATGATACAAGCAGTAAATTTTACAATACCCTAAATTAATCAAAGAAAAGTTCACTTCATTAAATTTTAGAGACTGTGAAATTGCTAGGCATTATTTAAACATATGTGATACTTCAGAAGTGTGCACTGACAGGAGCCGATCCATCTAGGAACTGCTGTATTCATGGCAACTTCCAAAGAAAGGTGCAGATCTGGTGTGAGGAATTGCAGGACTGTTGCATGTTAGGTAAGCTCTGATTTTTATACACCTGATTCTTTTTTCCTTTTTCTGAAAAGAAAATACTCTGACACCCACACAATTCCTTTACAATAGCACTGGAAATATTCTGTTCTATTTTGCATTGCTGGTTGCCATGCTGAGTATTTCCTGTAGGTTTTTTTGTGCTAAGTATATTTTAATGAAATTAATGATTTAACTACATTTCAGTTTGAATCAACTGACTAGAAAGAATTTCGTTTCCATGTCTGCTTTCCTTAAGCCTGGTGCATAAATGGGTATTTGGATTTTTGCAGTTCAGCAGCAGAAACCTTGTATTCAACCATTTTTGGTCTCCATTTGAATGTGCATAAATTCTGGTAGTACATCATGGTCCTGACTGAGACCTGCCAACTGTACAAATTAAGAGGCACTTTCTGCTCTAAAGAATGTATAATCTAAAGAATCCTGTCAAACTGGATTTCCTTCTCATTTTTCATTGCCTTTGTTTCAGAGTCTATCGTGCTATTAAAAACCGTTTTTGTTTGTAGAGGGTTACTATCAGCTCATTCACCTCAAATTTAGTTCTGGGCATTGTATGTTTTTCGTAAAACCAAAGTTTCTGTAGTCAGGCTTGCAGAAGAATTGAAATGTGCCGGTTTTAAAAGCGAGTTTCTGTTGCATGTGATTAGGGAGACTGTCTTGGAAATAGCATTCTCAGGCTCAAAACTGAGAAGAACCCAAAGTTCATTGACATCAACTGTGATATTAGGACCTAACTTGTGATTTTTGAATGTTTGAGGTTTGTGGCGCTGAAGAAAACATATGCAATGAAAGTTTATACTGCTACCTTGAAAATGAGCTATGCTAGAAATCTGAAGAGTGAAATGCCATCAGAAAGAAATCCTGAGTAGTAATTTAATTTAATTTAATTTAATTGTTACCAATACATGTCACCACTGCCGTTAACCGAATTGTTAAAGCCGACAGTCTCTTGGGCGTTAGGGGGTGTGTGGAAATCCGCCTGTTCTGTGCATGCAGCCTTTGTGGATCTAGTAACCCTACACTTTATTTTGGAAAAGAGCAGAAAGGTGACAAAACAGTAGGGACACCTAATATGTAAGAATGGCTTCTCAAGTGGAATGGATATTTTGTGGTTCCAATTTTACACCTGCAAAGTTCAGATTTGTTTGGGCTCCTGTCTAGTAGCATGATTACATGTCCTTGCATCTGCCCTGTCTATTGTGAGTGCAGCTTTGAAGGGAGGTGTAGTAGGGAGAATTTTAAGCTTGCTTTGTGCCTCTTGATGCCATCTGAGGAAACGGTATTGCTCTACGTGAGACTATGTTCCAGAAAAAAGATCATACCTATTTATAGGAACAAATAATGAAAACGAATATCAACTCAAGTTGGCAATCTAATATCTCCTCTGTTATTCCAAGAGTTATTTAACTCCTAGGATTTGTGAAAATACAGCTCCAACATGAAAATGTAATTTCAAACTGTCAAGCTCCAAGGGGTGTTGCAGCAGATAAAGGATATACAAGGATATATATATATATATATATGTATATATATAATAGCAACATCTATGCTCAGCTGAGTTCAGGCTATGGACTGGCATTCTGCCCTTGGAGATACAATGAAGATAAGAACAAAAAAATGTTAGTTAATTAATTACTTGGCATACAAGATTACTGACCTTGACTTTTTACCAAACTTTCAGACATCTTTTTATTTCTAGGGTCTACATAAACTGCATCTAAAATACCATAATTCTTGTCTCCTCTCCATGAAATGCCTTTATGAGGCACAGAGGGCTGTTCCAAAGTGCAGGAGCTGCTCCCTGTGTATCACTTATTCAGGGAGCTCTGACTACCTGGTTTAGCTCTGCAAGGATGGGAAGTCAATCACATACAATTGTTCAACAAGTCTTTGCAGGGCACATTTTTCCACACAGGTCTTTTCTAACCTACTGAATAAGTAATTCAAGGCTCCAGGGGAGTCTGAGACACACTGCTTATTATTAATGTGCTCTAACCACTGCTTTCTAGACCTTCTGAACTAGGAGCAGGAGTGTTGTGGCAAGGCAAGAGACTACACACAAGTAAAGAATGCAGGTGCCGTTGGGGAAGAGAATTCAACCTTGTGCAGCAGGTCAGAGTAAAAACCGATGTGTACCAATGGGAAGCAAGTGGATATATTGATGCTGAGCTGTACGGATGCAAAGGGGTTATTTTCATCTGTCTAGGAGCTAGTTTTCTTCCTTTTCACAATTCATAAATGGAGAAGAGACTTGATTTGGAATATTTGCAAATTCAGCTCTTGCAAAGCTTTATTCCCTTTGTATCTTTGTTGTACCATTTTCTCTGCCCTGCTTCCTCTGTTTTCTGTCTGCAGGGTCAGGTAGAGATACCTGAACCGACTTTAATGATCTGGAAATGCCACTGAAAGCAGCTCAGTGTCAGCAGCTCAGCGAGCCAGACTGGCTCCCTCGTTCTGCTAAGAGAAAAAGGCCTATCGTCCTTTACCTCCAAATAAGTGTTGATAACATAAAGCCTGAGGGACATGATCTGTCTCTGCAGGGTTCCCAGATCAGGCTCTGCTTGGTCTCTCACTTCCTCAACCACGTCCGCTCTCTGTCTCACATGCTCGCACCTTCTTTTTTTGTCTCTTTGGGGACATGCATGACAGTAGGGCTAAGAATACTTTTGGCCGAGAGCTTCAAAGCTACCGCAGGAGACAGATGCATCATTCTCATTGAAGTTCATGGGAGCTCTGCGTCTAAATTCTCCATGCTGCTTGGAGAGTTTCTTTGTAGTGGCTGATCTACCAATACCATTGGAGTACTGCGATCCAAATAACATGCGCGATCAACGATATCAAACTGACGAGCTGCTGATATTATCCTGGATGCTTGTTTGACTCCTACTTTGGGCTGCCCTGTGTAGCCTGGTGTAGCCCGGCTTTGTGCTGTCCTCTGCCATTCCCATCCCCTGCCTCACCTGAGCTGCCCTCTCCGCCTGCCTGCTTGCCAGCTTCCGCTCTGGAGGAAGATCCTCCCTTTCCCCAGCAAAGCCCTAGTGCAAAACTGCTATGCAAGAGGAGATCTACGGGGTCAGAGTATCCTGGGAATGGAAAAGTTTTCCTGAGGTGATTGCATGTCCTTGAGATCAAGGGAGAATATCAGACCTCCTTATGCTGCAGTCCCTGTCACTGTGTCGTGTCCCTAAATGATCTTGGTCTCATGGGGGAGAGGGGGCATGGACAGACTCCTGCCTCGCTAGCAGGAGACTGTGCAGACTGCCTCGTTCCTCCCAGAGGCTCGGTGGTGTTTTGATGCCTTTTTTGGTATAAGTAAGAGATTGGCATGGTATTGTCCATCACTAGTCTGCATATAATTAAGCTGCCTTCAGTTTTCTAACTGCTTTACCTGTGCATTAGTCATACAGTCATTATGCCTAAAACAGCTGGAAGATATATTTGTTAGCATCACTGATCCTTTATGGTTTTCAAAGACTCCATTTTATTGAGAATAATAAAAGTGGAATTAGGATGCAAGTGTCTCTGGTCTCAGTTTTATGCATGGATTTAGTGAACACTGTGTGCTGCTTTGTCTAAAACCCCTTGTACTGCGATACTAACAAGAGTAATGCTGGTAGGAGAATTTAAAGGGAACAAATCCTAATTTCTCTGTTAATAATGTAAGTGGTACCTGACCTGGCATTTCTCTTCTTTCAAGTCATCACCTTGACTTAAGTTTCTTCCAGGTTTATTTTCACACACACAAAAATAGCTTCCAAGCTTTTTATGAAGACTGGAGATAGGAATATCTAGATTTCTTTACATGTTTTTTTCCAGAGAAATCCTCTGTTTGGAACTAAAGGACAAATCTTTATGATCTGCAGTGCTGGAAACCTGAAAATCAAATCAACTTTGATTTTTGTATTTTCCCTCCTGTTTGGACAATGCAAAATCTCCTCTCGTGTCCAACAGAAAAAACTCCAACCCACCCCCCAAAAAAGAGCATGACTGAGAAAAAGATTTTCCTTTAAGCCTCTTTTCTAAATATATTGCCCTCTCCTACTGCTGTGATGATTTTATTAATTTTTTTTTCTGCATTTTTCCTGTGTGTTTCTTATCTAATGGAAAAGCTGCATAGATTGGGAGCTGTTTGAGTTGTCTTTTATAAGAAGGCGACTGGAAATGCTGCATGGTTGTGGAAGCCTTCTAGGTTTTTTTGAAAACGTGCTACTGCCAGCCCCCAGAATGACTCGTCCCAAGGGAATCACAGCTGTATCAACAAGGCACTTATCTGTACCTGAGGCCTCAAATGCTGCAGACATTGTAAAATATATTTGCTTTCTAATAGGCTTTTTCTTTGTTTTTATATCTGCAAAAAAGCTGCAACAGACAATGCCATGGGTTGATTTAGTTAATGCTGTACTACACACTGAAACAAATGATTATTTGGCTGCAGAGAGGAAAGGCTAGTTGGATGTCCCAGGGGTGGGACAGAGTGAAGGTGACTTGGGCGTGTGGCAGATGGGATAGTAATGTGTAACTATTCTGTAACTTTAAGGCACCAAACTTTTTAGCCTTTGATTGTCTATAACTACTATCCAACTGAGCTGGTTGCCCCTCTTCTGTAGGTATGAAGGGAAGATGCACATATAGCGAAGTATCCTCTGTCATGGAAGTACCCAACAGTGAAAGTGTAGTTGCTGGAATTAAACCTATTTGTTCTGTAGCTGATTTACTGGAAAGTTGCTATATACAGTTATTGTTCTGGGAAGTGTCACTATTGTGTACTGTCAGAGACCAGCCCATTTTGAGATTGGAACGCCCTGAGAAATCTGATCTACATTTGAAGTTGGCCCTGCTTGAAGCAGAGGGATGGACTAGGTGACCTCCAGAGGTCCCTTCCAGCCTGAATTATTCTGTGATTCTGCGGAAGGTTCCCTGATCTATTCAGGAACATTATCCTGTAAAGCCTCCATCTGACCATGTGTTAATCTTGGACTGCATGGGCCACACAGAGAACATCAGCCTCTTCCATACTAAATCTGGCAGGCGAAGAGAGAAAAGTTACAGTATGTGTGCAAACCATGTGGCCATACCACATCTTATAGGTAAATCTAGGAAGGTTAGAAATGGTAAAAAGGAATGTCTCAGCTCTGAGAACAAAGCCATTAAGAAATGCAGTGAGCTGGCTTTGCTGGGGAAAGCAATGTATGGTGGAGCTTCATTGTCCTGCACCTGACCAAAGATACTGGGTCAACAAGCGATAGTCACTCGGCATCACTCTATAAGTGGTACTGGATTAAAAGCATTCCTGTTTTTCAGCTGCAGCGACAGAGAAAGTGCATGTGATGGTGGCTTGGAATAGGAATGGAGCATCCAGTGTTTATGTTTGTCATACAAAATGACAGAAAAATAATGAATTTGGAGCAAAATGTCTCCTCCCCAAAGCTGAAAAGCTGAAAACTCACGGCTCAAAGTAAAAGCAACGGCTATAAAAATCTCTTTCCTATTGTATGGTATTTACTGGTTTATGGTGAGGCATAGGGATCCTAGCTGCTCTTTAATAGATTTAACACAGATGCATAACCCTGGAAAATGTCATGTCCTTAACCTTCTTTTTTGCTCATCAGATTTTGTGGGGAGAAAATAAAGTGTCCTGCAATAGTAGACAGGAAGGGAGCATCTGCCTAAATTAGGCAGGTTCACAGTCCCATTAAATCCCTTTCTGCTCAGTTGAATGCTTGGTATGTTGTAGCAGATTCTTATCAACAAAATGGGCCAGACTTTGAAGAGCACTCCCCGAGGAACTACTTAAATATGACACTCAAAGAGAAGCTTTAAAAACTAATGGGAATTGACTGTTTGTTTTCTTTAAACTGTTAATCAACATCATCTGTTGTTACTAATGGGCAATTAATAAAGAAAATCTAAATTCCCAAGAGAATAGTATATGTGGCATCCAATAAAGCTAGTGCAATAGACGTGCAAGTGCAAAAACAAATCAGAAGCTTTTCAGTCTGTGTGACCATTGCTATGGAGCACAAGGGACAGGGAAGGCGCAGGTGACAGTAAGAAAAGGAGGAATTCCTTTCATGACTATGGCAATTGTCTTAATTTTTGTGATAACATGATAATTATTTTTCTTTGATTAATAGGACTTGCAAAACTAAGAGGGTTAGATCTCTGGAATTCCTTGTTCCACAGCATGTGTCCATACTAAATTTGTTGTTGTTGTTGTTACTGAGGTGGTTACTTCAAATTTAAATTACCATTTATTCATATTGTAGAATAGGTCACACTCCAAGCTCTGAGAAGACTTTAATTAAGGCAAGAAAAAGGTGAACATGTGATGAAGATTGGAAACATGTTATTCAAGTGATGGAAATGAGACCAGGATGATTTATGTGAGAAAGGCAGTTGGGAGGAGGATTGGAAGGAGATTGATAATCAGGGTATGGGTGATACTGTCAGGTGTTGGAAGAGCTGTAAGAGTGTGAAGGCAGCGATAGGAGGAAGTGAAGGACATTCTCTTTGGTTCATTTTAATTTTCCCAGAACTTAAAGTTTAAAAAAGCCCAAAGCTTTCTAATTAAAAGAGAAAAAAACCCCAAAACCAAGTTTCAGTGGTGATCATGGAGTTGGTGCTGAATTTGCTTGGGTCCATTATTAGCAGTCTTTACATGTCAGTATTTCCTCAGCTCTGGCTTAGGACCAGAGGTCCATTGGACTTGGGTTAGTGCAAGCTCTTGGAGATCCACTCTTTCGCTCACTAGTCCAAGGAATTGTTTCCTTTTTGTGCAGTAAGTCTGTCTCCTGGGACAAGAAGGCTTTTTTCAGAGCCTGTTAGCAGAGCTGCAGGAAGGGCAAAAATTACTTAATGAAGGGGCAAGTGAAGCGTTGTCATGTGCGAAACAGGCTGGAGATCATCCAGCACAAAGCTAGCAGAGGGAGAAACTGGAGACAGCAGTTACATGAGACAAAAAGGGGAAGAAAATCAGAATCCCAGGTGAGATCTGGATGTTGTGAGAGGATCTATGGAAACTCGGTAAAACACCCTGGTTTATAGTTTCTTTTCAGTGGCCCTGTTTCAGTCTCACTCTACTGGCTTTGCCCAGGTAGTGTCATACAGGTGAAATAACTGGGTAACGGAGTACAGTTGTGCAAAGCAGAGTATTCAAGTGATACATGCAGATACAGACAGTTTTGTGATACCATAGCTAATAAATCATGTTGAATGTACTGCTTTCTAGCACTCCCCTATGCAGGTGTGTATGTTATAAGTTGGCAGACAGCACATGCTGAAAATATACTGTACCTAATATAGATGTTGCTATGATTTATCTGTGTGCTTTTCTGTACTGTACAACACTTTGAGACATTTTTATAAATTATGGCACTCAAACCCATACGTAATAGTACTTTAGTATTTGCTCTCCTGTAGCATCACCTTGGGAATCCAGGGGATATAATACTTCCTTTGGAGGAGAAATATCTATCTATAGCTGCATCTGCAGCAGAATTTGTAGCACTTGAAGGGAATGTGTTAAAAAAAAAAATCTGTCTGTTCAGACTTACACTTAAATATTTGGTTTTACACTATATTTAGGACCGACTGGCTGTCGGCCAAGACAGAGCCTATCACAAATCTAAAACACTAGGTGGAAAGATCTTGTGACTGGCAGTTTAAAAACAAAAAAAATTTTTTGCAAAATGCTTCTTTTGTCAGTACATCACTTGATATTTTGCTATTAAAGTGCATGGGAAATGGTGTTACTGCAATTTCTTCAGAAAATATCTACCAGGCTTTTTTAGTCATGTTAAGGGGCAGTTCTGTTAATGGAATATTTGGTATTTCCACCAAGACATAACACATTGTTTGTTACTGTGAAATGTCCTAGTGCTCAGCAGTATTTTGCAAGCCGAGCCTGATACAAGGATAAAGGCAAGATGATGGGGTATTTCCCCAAGCTGTGACGGACCTACAGTAGGACTCCCATGCAGATTTTCAGTGCAACTCTGGGTGACTTGCTTTGCTGCTTTGTCTCATTGACATGGGGGTAGAAGTAATTCACAGGTACATCACCAGGCCCATAATTATAGACGGCAAGATCTAGGCACTAGAAACTAAGGAGGTAAGTACCAGCAATATTTAAAAGCCCTCCCTCCCCAAATGTGTAGGCAATTATTCTTAGATGAAATGAGTGGTTTAACTGTCCTGACTAGTTGGTGTGGATCTACTGTTTGTTACAACAGATGGTGCCTCTCTGAGAGGGAATTGCTATCCCCAAAATCCTCCTGACCTTTTACAGCATGCTCATGGCCTCTTACTTGGGAGCCTAGTTCCCAGCTTCCCCATGTTTACTCTGTCTTTCAAGGTACTTTGCCTCTCTCTGTGCTACTCTGTCCTGTGCTCATATTAATTAATGTGTGTGCACCTTCTTCATAGGGGTGGATAGCTTAACTAATCAATGCCTCTGAAGAACTCTGATGTGGAAAAAGTTACAGAAGTACAAAGTCTTATGATGACTTCAGATCCACGCTACTCACATAGCAAAGTTAGAAGGGAACAATGTGCCTTGAGCTGCGCTTGGGCAGATGCTGGTTCTTCTCTGGCATATATGCATCTGCTCTTTTTCTCCCATACACACAATGCAGAAGCTAGAGATTGAGGGGAACATTTTTAGAAGACTAACTGCAGGAAACTATGTATGTTAGTTTGGGACCAGAAATCCCACTTAATCGTTTGGATGCTTTCAGCACCTTTTGCACTAAGATGTTTTACAAAAGTCTCTTCCAGGTGTTATGGGCCAGGGTCTGGTTTTAAATGCTTGGCAAAGGCAAGGGATTTCTTGCATCAGCTGTTGGAGATGCTTTATTTTATGAAGTCTAGGCATAGAGGAAGATTTCCCTTGAAAGATTTGGGCCAAGAAAAAGCACTCTCCTGCTGCAGTGTCTAGCCCAGATAATGCTATTCTTCTTCACCCTTACGGTGCTGGAGCACTGAATGCTATCTGCAGGCACGCGGGGCTGGCAGGAAGCACTCCCTGAACTTCCTAAACTGCAGGCAAACCTACACAGGAATGATCTTAACTTGATACACCACCACCTTTCTTCCAGGGCCCCACCCTGTGCCTGCAGCCATCTCTGGGTAGAAGGCAGCAGCTGGTTAACAGTGCAGTGGAACAGTACATGATTGTTTAGGACAGGAAGTTGCAATATCCACTTGCAAGAATGTAATTGCTTTTGAGCTGGAACAGGGCCAGGACGGTTGATTCCAGCTGGTAGGAACAGCTGCAGCTGTGAAGGCAGCCAAAACCGGGCCTGCTGCACGGAGGGGAAGGAGAGAGACGGAGCTTGCCAGCAACCTTCTGAACCCAGAAGTGTGCAGGGGAGGACCCTGCCCAGATGCCTCATCCTCCCTGCTCCCCTGCGTGGCCTGTGGGAAAACCTGCAGAATAGCTGGCCAGAGACTGCAGCCAGCCCCAGCCCGGGACTTCTGGCGCTCAGAGGACTCTCCAAAGTTTTGCCTGGACTCCAGCTACGCGTGCTGATCGCCTGTTTGTGTCCACCCTCCCATTCCCTTTTGTTCAACTTCTTCAGCTCAGTGTCACTCCACTCTTATCCCTTTGCCTGCCTTTTTTTACAGCAGCTTTCTCCCTTTCATCAGCTAAACCTTCTGGCCAATCCCCCTCTCCAACAGCAAGGAACTACTGTTTTGTGTATGTTGTGCTGTCCAAGGGCTTGTGTGTTTCCCACCACCAGGTCTCTATTTGGACCATAAGCTCCTTCTGTGGGGCCAGTCTACTGTTTTCTTGGTGTGGCACCTACACAAAGCCTCATTCTCTGCTGGTTCTTAAGGCAAAATGAAGGTTATAAGTAACAATGAACTTTGTTTGCATTGTGATAGTGTCTTTGGAATCCAACTGAGATGGACCATGCTGGCTTAAACACACACCAAAACTTAACTCTGTGGTCAAAGAATTTTGCTGCCTTTGATACTAAAGGTCCCCTAGGATAGTAACTGACCACATGAATCCAACATAGAGATTAAACACAACAGTTCAAACAGCTATTTGTTTTTGAACTTGAAATCCCTATTCGAAAACCTTAACAGAAAAAACATGGGACTGAAATGGGTATCATGCCACTCTGACACAACAGTGGCTTGATTTTCTGGCTGGGCTGTGAAACCACAGGTTTTGCACACTCAAAACTTTCCCAGGTTTTCTCCAGCTGCGCTTAGATTTTCCAGGGTTGGTTTTGCAAGTATAGAGGTATGTGTGACTTCTGAAAGTGTTAGAAAGCTTAGCAGGTCTGCCAAGCTGTCTAATGCTGTCTGCCATGTGCAAGCATGGAAAATAAAAATGCTTTTCCCTTAGAAAAATCTCCTATATTGCCTGGAGGCTCCTTGTGCTCAGGACTGCTTCCCACCACCTCGCTGGATGCCAGAGAAGGCTGTGGTCACAGGATTGCTTCTCCTTCCCTATAGTGCAAAGTCTTCAATTAGGCCATGTAGCTTCTGTAAGGGCAGGTCCTTTACCCTTTGGCTCTCTTGAAGTATCATGTTGGGGAGCTGGATACTTGGTATGGTTTCTTAGTACTGGGATTTTTTTAATTCACCATAGTCTTGATGAAAACCACTTTGATCTTACCCAGCTACCTTAGCCTGGTTTAAATTAAAGGAGAGTTTTGGGAAGAGTGCCAGGAGAAGTATTTACAGCATCCAATATAGGCAACACAGTTACAAATGTTTATAAAAGAGGTAGGCGAAGAAATTACAGAAAGAGAACACTTAATCTAATCACAGCAAGCTCATATCTAGCAGGATCTTTTGGGTTTCGGCTGACTTGTCAATGCCCCAAACCCCTTGTCAGGGTTTTTGCTGCCTTTTATATCTGCAGCTCAGGGAGCACTCCTCAGGGCCAGCTCTGCTCTGGGTGAAGGGATCAGCTCTGTAGCAGCTCTCTCGAAGACTTCCTTTCACTATCACTCTTCCCCTCACCCTCAGGCAGAGCCAGCTTTATGCTATGTCCTCCACGGGTTTGACACTGCTCAGATGGGAGCTGTGGCCTTAGTGCTTTCCTTTGGTGGCAGAGCTGACAGCGTGCGTTTCTGTGGGTCACAGTTTCCTCCCACCGTGCCATTGCATTTCCTGCCAACTTGTATAGTAATAAATGTATTTGTTCTAAACCCATAAACAGGTTCAGTGATGATGGTGTCTAGGTCATGACTGAAACTAGGCACAGGGATAATTAACCACATGGGAGAAACAAAGGTTATGACATACTTAGCCATGCCAAATCTAACCCTCAAAAGATGCTCTAACACTCACTTTTACTCAGATTAGAAATGAATATTTTTTCTGTCAAACAAGGTCTATGGCTAGGTCTTTCAAAAATGGTAGGCTCCATTTGAAGATAATTAATTTTCAATTAATTTATGTATGGACATCTGAAAGTACAAGGCCAAGTAAGATAAGAGACAATGCTATAGAAAAGGTTGTGTTGTATGGGGTTGAGAGCTGATATAATTAGAAAGCTTTCATAGAATCATTAAGGTTGGAAAAGACCTCTAAGATCATCAAGTCCAACCATCAACCCAACACCACCATGCCCACTAAACCATGTCCCTAAGCATCTCATCTACACGTCTTAAATACTTCCAGGGATGAGGACTCAACCACTTCCCTGGGCAGCCTCTTCCAATGTTTAACCACTCTTTCAGTAAAGAAATTTTTCCACATGTCCAATCTAAACCTCCCCTGGCGCAACTTGAGGCCATTTCCTCTCGTCATATCGCTTGTTACTTGGGAGAAGAGACCGACACCCACCTCGCTACAACCTCCTTTCAGGGAGTTGTAGAGAGCGGTAAGATCTCCCCTGAGCCTCCTTTTCTCCAGACTAAACAACCGCAGTTCCCTCAGCGGCTCCTCATAAGACTTGTTCTCCAGACCCCTCACCAGCCTTGTTGCCCTTCTCTGGACACGCTCCAGCACCTCAACGTCCTTCTTGTAGTGAGGGGCCCAAAACTGAACACAGTATTCGAGGTGTGGCCTCACCAGTGCCGAGTAGAGGGGCACGATCACTTCCCTACTCCTGCTGGCCACACTGTTTCTGATACAGGCCAGGATGCCATTGGCCTTCTTGGCCGCCTGGGCACACTGCCGGCTCATGTTCAGCCGGCTGTCGACCAACACCCCCAGGTCCTTTTCTGCCAGGCAGCTTTCCAGCCACTCTTCCCCAAGCCTGTAGCGCTGCATGGGGTTGTTGTGGCTGAAGTGCAGGACCCGGCACTTGGCCTTGTTGAACCTCATACAGTTGGCCTCGGCCCATCGATCCAGCCTGTCCAGGTCCCTCTGCAGAGCCTTCCTACCCTTGAGCAGATCAACACTCCTGCCTTTCCTTTCGTACTTGGGTGTCACCAAGTGATTCTGTGACGATCTTGCACATGGAGGACAGAGCACTCATGCAGGCATGCTGGCAATACTTGCTGCAACCTCCTTGGGGTAAGGCATTGGATCATCCTGTCTGGCACCGTCAGACAGCTGCACTGAATATTATTAAAATAATCAAGAAGAGTATTTATGACATTTCTTGATCCACTGTCCAGATCCACAGTCAAATTTAATAGTTTTCCTGTTAGTTGAATATGCCTAATAAATATGAATAAATGTAAGAAATGAAGGTAAAGAAACAGCTTGGTTGGCTCATTGCTTTAATGTATATTCTGAGAGGTATTGTATTTTTTCCAGTTTTTGAGTAGTTGGTGAAAATGTCCATTGATACCTCTTTGCCCAGATCTCATTCTCATATTCTTTGCCATATGTCCTGATGCCTCACTCAGGAGCTGGGACTGACCTTACATGGTGGAAAGATATGACTCCTTTTCCAAATGCAAGGCTGTAACCCTCTTGTCCTCTACAGTGAGCTTTGAACATAAAATCTCTCTCAGTCAAAGTAAGAGTTTGTTCTACAGCTGTTGGCATTGACTGACTTCAGTTACTCATTTATAGAGGTTTGTAGAAGTGACCTGGTAACACACTGTGACCCATTAGGTATCTATGGCAGTACAGTTTTTGGGAGAATGCAGAGCATTCATTTCCATGGATGGAGCCTCATTTTTAGACCAAGAATGGAGATCTTTTTTTAAATGTACACATACTGCTGCTCAGAAGAACATGCAACTACAGACACTCCAGAGGAAATTCACTGTGGTGTTGAATTTACAAATGTGAAGTCCAATTAGTGCTTCTCCGAAGGTTTGGTTACCATCGTTTCTGCAGCTCCACGCACTGCTGAAAGAGCAGCAGAGAGCTTGCAGCCCATGGTCACCTCCTGTCCCTTACTGAGTGCATGACACAGGCAAAAGGCATTGGTGGGAGCACGGAGGTAATTCACATCACTTCTTTCCTTAGCTTTGAACTGTCAGTAATTATGAAATTGAATCACAACCATTTACATGCAAATAAAAACGTAGTAGTAGAAATTAATAACAGCAAGCTGTTTTGTTTAAGTTCATTCAACATCAAAGCTGAAATTCAGTTCAGCCTGCTTTGTATATTTAGTTTCAGGGATCAATGGGAGACTGCTATTTGTGAAAACTCATGTGAATGAATGATACGTTGGTTTGCCTTTTTAAAATGACTGCAAAAAGCACATATTAAATTGCAGTCAATGGTGATGTTTTGGAATTTATCCCACAATGGATACATACAAAGTTGTCTAAGTGGGTAGGAGAAAGCCTTCACAATCCATTTCGTAGCACTACAATGTAAGCTTTTAAATTATGTATTTACAAATGTAATTCCAATTACTTTACAAACTATTTGCAGCTCAAGCATCATTTGCTGAAGAAATTTTGCGCAAAACATGAGCCAGCTTGTTCTGGTGGGTACACAAATGAGCAGGGAGGAGCAGCAGAGGGCGTGGGGACTAAGCTGCTGGGGCATGGGAGGCTGTTGTATTGTGAAGCCTCAGCCCCCAGGGCACAGAGTGTATATGGGCAGAGGAAGAAACAAGAGGTAACTGAATTGTTGTGAAATGTGGACTATTTAGATATTACCTTATTAATTGCTTTCTTGTGTGTACTGTGGAATAACCTGATGGTGAAATATTGGCTTTAAATAAGATCTGTTTTGATCCAGTCTTCCAGCAGCATAGGATGGAGACAGCTTCAGAACATACTGTAATAATAAACACCTAAAACACATGTATTTACCTGAGAAACACTTTAATTTCAAAAGACTCATAAACATCTCACTGTAACATTTCTGGGTTTTACTGAACATGTGCGCAGAAAATACAGTAAAACAGTATTCTAAGTGGGTTCTTTGTGTTTAGGGAGAATGCCATAAAATGTTATTTTAGGTCTCATTTTTCAAGCAGAGTGATGCTGTTGCTCATTGCCTATCTGTGAACTTCTCTGAAATGCCTCTCTCTGAACATAATTGACTAAGGACTGACTTTCCACAGTTTGCTAATAAAAAAAAGGCCAGTATTAATTATTTGTTGTTTGCTATTCACCAGTCAGTTTTCTTCTCGTTTAAAACACATGAATTTTTCAGCAAGGGACGTAGTCTGTTGACAGTTTTGTTCTGTGAAGGATTCTTACAACACTTGAGAGGAAACCTGTCCACTGGCATCTCTTCCTCACAATGTTTGCTACCCATCCACAGCTAGCAGAAAAACAGTCAAAGGAATGAATCTGTAAAAAGCAGAGAGTGCCTGTAAACAGCTCCCCTAGAGCAATAGGGTCCAAGTCCACCGAGGGCTGTATTCAGATGGCTAAATGGTTTGACTAGCTCCATAGCTGTGTGCAAGCCAGAAAGAGAAATAGATGTTACCACCAGAAAAGCAAAGTCTGATCAAACATGGTGGCTGGGAAGGAGAGAGGGGAGCTGCAAGCACTCTTTCCTGATGCTGTGCCTGCCAAGGCCCAAGCAAGTTCACATTTCACTCTTACAGCTCCCACTTCATGCTCCTTTCGTAGGGAGTTGGCTATGACACAGCCCCACAGACCCTCTGCTCCTCTGGGGTCCGTGTGAGAGTCACTGACTGGCAGGAGCTGGTCTGGTTTTCCCATGTGGGAGCAGAGCCAGGTAGTGGACCCTTAGACATAGTAGCCTAATGACACTGTCAGTACATGACCTAGCGTGCTCAAGGACGTACATGTTCTCTGTCCAAATGAAAGGCTTTGCCTGACCCCCTCGTCTGTTCCAAAGGGTGAATCTCATGTGGCAGGTTTCTGATAACTCACTTCGATGCTGCTGCTGAGGGATGGGGTAGCGGGAGGCCTGTAATGCTCTTAACATCTGAGCTGCCAAGGACTCAAGGGAGTTTACTTAATCAGAGATCTCCACCAAAATATGCTGCAGTCAATGGAAGACTTGCATTGACTCTAGAACTTTGTGGGTCGGGTTCCAAATGATTAATTCCTCATAAACAAAGGAAAAAAAAAGAGATTCCAAAGAGTCAGGCCTGGAAGAATGACAAAATTTGGTCCTATAACTGTCATACTCATTATAAACTGAGTTACATGGTTATATAGCCTCTAATTATCTTGTAATCTTCAGTGCTGTGTGAATATTAATATTTACATACCATCTGGACATGTAGTATGGTTGCCGTGTGCTATAGTTCTGTGAGTACTTGGCCTTCCAAGAAATGCCAGTTCAAGAGTGGAACAAAAAAACTCATATGGGAGAATGAAGTTTAGCCTCTAGGAGCAACTTCCAAGTGCATTGCTGAAATGCCAGAGTCGAGCATGATATAAACTGCAAAACTGCTGACTGGGAGGGGAGGGAGGAAGGGAGAAGAGAAGAGAAGAGATGAGATGAGATAGAAGAAGATGAGAGTGGAGAAGAGAAGGACAAGGACCTTGAGTTCAGATACGTTCATTTGCAGCTTTCAGCTGAACATTTTTAATATAGCCAGGTTTAATTCAGTGCTGTTAAAACAGTGTGGGCATGGTCAGACAGAGGAAAGCTGTCGTGGTTTAATCTCAGTCGGCAACTAAGCACCACGCAGCCGCTCGCTCACTCCCCCCACCCGGTGGGATGGGGGAGAGAATTGGAAGAGCACAAGTGAGAAAGACTCATGGGTTGAGATAAAAACAGTTTAATAATTGAAATAAAATGATAATAATAATAATATGATAATAATAATAATAATAATAATACACAAAGCAAGTGATGCACAGTACAATTGCTCACCACCCGCCGACCGATGCCCAGCCAGTCCCCGAGCAGCGGCTCCCCCGGCCAGCTTTCCCCCAGTTTATGTACTGAGCATGATGTCACATGGTATGGAATGTCCCTTTGGCCAGTTTGGCTGTGCCCCCTCCCAGCTTCTTGTGCACCTCCAGCCTTCTCAGTCGGTAGAGCATGGGAAACTGAAAAGTCCTTGGCTAGTGTAAGCACTACCTAGCAACAACTAAAACATGGGTGCGTTATCAACTTTGTTCTCATCCTAAATCCAAAACACTGTACCAGCTACTAGAAAGGAAATTAACTCTATCCCGGCCGAAACCAGGACAAAAGCCTAATAGGGGGGACATTCAGCAAGATGAAGAGGGTATATGCATTGTCTGCTCCCAGCTTTATGCCTGTATTTTACATTACACAATTGACATGGCCTTAATTCAGCTTCTTTGTGCATTGATCCCAGACTTGTGGGATTCCTAGGAAAGGAAGCAAAGGTGCTCGCTTTTGCTGACTGTTGGTGAACGAGAGGTTGTGTCAGAAGGCATTGAGCTATAGCTGCCTGGGTGACACCAGCGTTCTGCCAGCAAGGGCTCTGCTCCCCCGGTGTGCAAAGCCAGTGCGCCAAGTGCATCTTGTCTATGTGTGAGGGACAGTTGTTACTGTATGCAGCAAAGCGGCAGGATTGAACATAGCCTGAAGGACTTCATTATAGTCTGAGTTCTTGTGTATTATTGAGCAGTACAGCTCAAATGACAGGCAAGAGAAACTCCCCTCTCCTCTCTTAGCCTTTCATGGAGCACAGGCTATAACAGAGTTAAAATGTGAGGTAGGGTCCTTCATAAGTGAATGAGTAGAGATCCAACTTCCAACATCTACCTGAAACTCATACAGATGCAATCACTGTTTTTACATTAGGGAACTGGGGTCCTTGAGTTGTGTTATGAGGAGGAAACATGGCACCTTGTATTGGCATTGTATCTAGAGGAAGTGGCAAGGGAAGAGAGATCCATGCAGACATGACATTGCAGCTAAGGCAGTGGTATGGGAACCAGGTTAACACCTGGTTAACACAGGAAAGCCTCCTGTGGAAGTGAGGCAGCATTTGCTTCTAGAACAGGAGTTCCCAATGTGCAATTTTTTTGGCCACTGGAGGCCCACAGAGCCTTTTATGGGTAGTCTGCAAAGGGCTTTCAGCTGTGGATGTTTCTGATGGAACCAGCAGATCATTAGTGTCACAGTCTCTTCCACCCTCACTGGGACTGGAGCCAATTATAGCTTAAACTGACCAGCCAGCTTGGAGCTGTCAGTCAGCAGATGATGTCAGTCAGCAATGTCCTGTATTATATATAATGGACCCTGGATACAATTTAACACATTTCCAAGAAATAAAAGATTTCTTGTCCAGAAGTCCAAGGCTGACCTATCTGCCTGAACATCCTTTAAAAGGAATATTCAGAATATAGAGGGTTGGGCAGAGCAAGTGTGTGCTAAGGTGGAAAGGAAAGGAAAGCTCAGACTGAACACTGCCATGTTACAAAATGTTTGTTTGGGGCTACCAGGGTCAAAAAGTTCTGACTGACCAATCTTAAAAAGATAAAGATAGCAGTAATTTTACATGGTAGGCCTGTTGTGTAGAATTTGCACTGTCAATCAGAAAAGCCTTTTCGCTCTGTGCACATTGCCCAGGACAGAGGACAAAAGAACCAGAGATACCATGACAGTTTTATGTGCCATGCCAGAGGAAGCCAGTTGGTGACATTTGTCCACAGTATTTCCTGTCACCTTAATGATGTCTTGACTACTGCACACTTGCTCATGTGTTTGCTTAAGGCTTCTCTGCGTGGTTATCTTTGTGCCTGACCGATGGCTTGGGACCACATGTCTCATCATCAGGTGTTGCCACTCTGGAGCTAGCATATAAAATAAGATGTGACTGAGTCCCCTCAGGTCCAGGAGCAGCCTGAGTACAGGCCATTTTTCCATGGTAGCAGTCAATGTCAAATGCCTGGAAGCAGGAGAGGTTTGATTCCTACCCCTTAATCCCAAGGCAGGGAACACTGTGGTGACTAAAACTATTTGCTGGGATCTTCCAGCTTTTTGGTTAGCCCTTCTCAGCTGAGACACAGTGGCTCGTGTGAGCACTTTGATTCACGGCTAAGCAGAACAGGGTCACTTCAGCTGCCTGTTGATTTGAAACTGTTCCACTTTCTTCTGAAGTGGGCTGAGTGCTCACATGGCAGTTATTTCGCCTTAGCTGGGAATCGGCAATGGACAGCTGGAACATAACTTAGACAGCTGAGCTGTCTTGCAAGTGAGCCCGTGGTTTGCCACTGCGCGTGAGCACCTTACAATTAACATAGCAGTTGAACAGAGAGCTTAGATACTCTTCACAGGCCTGGCAGGCTTTTGGTTCCCTGGGAGGTGAAAACTTTCTGAGGTGCCTGAAAACATGACCTGGCTCAAGGCAAGAGGTTTGGGTGGTGAATAGTCAGTGGGTCTTATGTCTGGCCTCCTCCCAGGCCAGTGTGAACGTGCCCTTATTAGTGGGGTTTGACAGGAATCCAGCTCAGTCTCTGCTCTCTGGTCTGACTCCACAGACTCCCTAGCGTGAAAAGCTCAGCTGCAGAAAAGCAGACTGGATAAAGGTAGTGGACAAGTGCTGACCTATCAGTGGATAACATTCTTGCTGTGTTCCCAGGCTCCTTTGTCCTGCCAGGTACACATGTCCATGACAAGCAAAATAAACTATATGGATAGTCAGAATATGAGTGGCTAATTCACACCTAATTGCTATGTTTAAAGCTACAACATTGCTCAGGACATGCAGACTCTGGTTGACTGGAGACATGGTCTTGTTTCCCTTTGTTTCAGTTACAGCACATGGTATCCTAATTCTACAGTTAGAGAGGAGGCAAGAGATCATGCTGTGTTGGCCAATGTACATGAAGTTTTATGCTGTGTTTCCAGTTGCAACACTGAATGTCTCCCATCCCCTGTCCTCCTAGCTCTTGCAAGCAATCTGGAAATATCTGCAGTAAAACTATCCATGCCCAGTGCTATCTTAAGCCACCTACAGCCTTACTGTTGTGAACAAAGCTCCAAGGCACAAGGGATGAGCACACTGGGGAGAGAAATCTTCACGGGCAAGGGATCCTCTCTTGAAGGTGGTCTGGGGGTGTCTCTCAAAATGTGGTGGAGGAACGTTAGTTTTCTGGTTCCAAATGCTGCACTGCTGTTTTCTATCATTGGTAAAGGCAAATTCATTTTTACCCTAGAGGGTGGGCTTCCATTATTTTAATCGTAACAGTTCATATGCTGCACGGAGTTTTTATTTTTAACATATGTTCCCTGGTGTATCAGTCGGAATGAATTACAATCCTTTAAAAAGTAATTTGACCCAGTACAGGATATTTCTTTTTATATTAGTTGTTTGGAAATGTTAATACTCAAATGATCATGAGTATCCTTTGAAATGAACACTGGCCTGGAGATCAATTGCTGAAATTAGCACCTTGGTTGTTTTTGCTTTAGTCTGTCTGCTTGAGGTCTTTAAAACACGCAAGTTGATTGTTTTACAGCTTGGAGGTTATCTTTGACTTCTAAAGGGGCAAATCACTTAATTTTCTTCTCGTCCCAGTTGGGGTTTGGAAGTAGAGAAGGTCTCAGTCTTGAGTCTCCAAAATTTCCCTATCTGACAAATTGGATTACAGCAATTTTGATTCAAACAGCCAGGACAGATATTTTGGTCTTGTGCAGGCAATGGCACATGGAGGAGTCTCTGAAGCACCAAGGCTGTCGGTTATTTGCCACACAGTATCACCAGTAGGTTGCACTAGAAGTTGATGTAAGGGAAAAATCCAGTGAGTTTGAGTGCCTCCTTGTTAGATTGGCTAACATGAGGCACCAGCAAGGCTGCTATTTTCAAGCAACACCTTAAGCCCGGGAAATCAGACCTCTTTATGGAGTCTCAAGGCACCTACAGTCATTAGTCACTTTAAAAAAATCCTGACTCTTGTTTGGATAAGGCTTAAAGGATACTGCAAGGTTATTTTCTTTCTTGCTCTCTGCTCTCAGAATAGAATATGCTCCTAAGGAGCTTAATCTTATGGAAAAGCAAGGTGTTTGCTGGGTTGCAGATCGTTGCTCAGACAATTCATACAAACCTTTTCAGGAAGCCAAGAAGGAATTTTGCCTCCCCCAAACATTTTTCCCCTTTTGCTAAGAATATTTGCAGATCTTGCCTATGCTTGTACAAGAAGAGATAAGACACACATGCCTCACTGTGAAATATACATTAAGGAACTTGCGGTGTGATTTATTTCCCGAATATATAACACAATATTCCACAAGCTACATCCATTATCTCACACTCTGAGATGATGGCAACCTGTGCACATCAAAAAGATTAATCAACAAACCTTTATTTGGAATGCAGCAGGGGAGCCGCACGCAGCAGTTTTGTGAATGTATCAGAAAAGCCAACTTTGTGGCAAATACAAGATATCTCCCCAAAATAGCAGCGATAAAACCTTTCCAGTACACAAATGGCTACATTCCTTAGGATATGCCCAAACTGCTTGAGATAACATGAGGATGTGTCTAAATTTCTGGCAAGTTAGCAGTGTCAGAAAATCACCACAAATCCTTCTCCCTGAGGTCCGAAGCCCAAAATAAAACCTGAAGAGGCAATCAAAGAAAGGGGTGACTCCACCTGGTGTGAGACAGCAGGAGGGAATACAAATTATTCCTCTACAGTGGTATGAGAGGTTTTAACGTTTTGCTAAAGCTTCAGGAGTTTATTGGTATTGCCAACAACCACTTTAGTTTTTCTGTGACTCTGATGCATTGTGTCCTTGGCAACCGTTAAGGAAAAAGGACTCATGACTCACTTCAAAGCTCTGGTGAAGGGCTCTGTTAGAGGAAGAGACTTTCTACTGTGCACTAATGCTGGGATTTTTGGAGGGGAGTTTTGTGGACCTGCTTGCCTTCTCCACTTCCCAGGCTTAGTGCATCTCTGGAGGAAGGTGGTCATCGTACTGATGTGAAAAAAGAGTCCTGAACTGATGCTGATGTGGCCAGCTTGGGCAAAACCAGACGTGTAAGATCCTGGTCCAGGATGTGTAATTAATCACTGGAACTCACTTCCTCAAGTTGTTACAGAAGCAAAATAAACTTCATGATCTGAAACAACTGTATTAGTTGGGATTATATAGACATTTTAAAAGGGAAACAAGGTCTCAGATGTCAATGAAGTGCTGGTCCTTAAATGGATAAGGAAGAAGCTTTTCCTGTGATTGGGTCTCTGTAGAACAGATTTCTTGCACTCAAATGGTGGCTCTGGTCACCATTGGAAACAAGATGTGAGCAGGATGATTCACAGAGGCAAAATCTTTCCCCATGTGTTGCACTGCTGTGTTTATATGTAGGCTATACAAGATGTAGTGGTGGTTTGGTTTCATTGTACAAAACCTCTGTGCAGGACCCAACTAGCTAACAACAGGCGAAAGCCCCAGAAACCTTTAATTTAGCAGTCTCCAAAAAATAGGGGAAATGGTTCTCAGGTTTCAAAATTTCTGAACTGCTCTTTGATTGTTAATTGACTTTGGTGGGACTAAAACCAGGCAAACGCTCAAAAATTTTGCTGAATAAGGGTCTGAGGAATGTTAAACTACCAGCTGGTTCTAATTTGAATTACTGTCTTAATTAGTCACTCAGCTAATTTTGCCACATCTAAAAGGTGTCCTCACTCAGAGTAGGCTTTCTCTTTCTTCTGACTGGCCTCTGTTTCTCAGTCCTCCTCCACAATTTAATCTGTTCGTCAAACAGCAGTATTAGTGCAAGAATGAAGAGTGCTCTAACCTTGTCAAGACCGAACTCTGTATAAATTTCCTCCCTTCCTGAATCATCTGTTGGAAGGATGCGAATCTAGGAAGTTATTTTTAAAATATTATCTCTCTGATGGAATATGGCATCTTTGATGTGGGTGACCCATTCAAAAAATACATTCTGCTGGTAAATCTTAAGCCTCTCATTAAAGTTTAATTGCGACTTCGTGATATAGATGCCAATACACTTTATTTTAAGTTAAATGTCATAGATGGTTTAGAGTTAGAAAAGTAGTTGACATTTCAATGGTCATGTGTAACTGTTCTGGAAGAATAAAGCTCCAACATTTTATTCTGCCACTGTGCAAGACTGTATTGTAACTTCTGGGTCCTGTTCCCCGAAACTCTGCATGTACCCATCGTTCATGGGGCCAGCACAGGAAGGAGATGTTCCCTCATGATGGGAGAGTCTGTGCCTTGTTCTCTTGCTACCCTGGTGAAAATCCTATGTGATTCTTTCTGAGTTCATTTTAATTTTTGTGTCTTGTGAGCTCTCGTATGTCCCTGAAATATTCAGAAGGCAATGAAATAGATGGGATTTGTTCTGGAGTTAGATGAAGCTATTCAGAGGACAAGGAAAGATGAAGCCAGCATCTAGCAGTTTTTCTGAACTGTGTCTTAAAAAATCATAGCACATCATGGATCCATGATCTTTAGTAAATTCATGATGACAATATGTGAACTCCTGCTTAGCACATGTCACAGAATTTAACCCATCCCTTTTTGTCTTAAGCATGCAACTTCTGTTTCAACTCAGGTGTACATGTCTGAAGTACCCTGGTGAAAAACTTCAAGTAGCATGGAATTCACTATTCCTACACAAATAGTTCAGAGGGTTAATTACAACTGCTGTTTTGGCTAAAATCCCATAGTTAATTTTGAGGAGATACTTTTGTGTTATTAGGTATGTGTGAACAGTAGGCTGAGGTGACCATGGTTGAGTTTCCAGTACTGTGTGGTCTTTCTTCTGTTGCCTGACCTGATAGACTGTTTTGAAGCCCCCTTTTCAGTTTCGCTCAGTAAATCCTCTAGGTGAAATATATGGTTACAATTCATTACTAGGCTAACTTCAGACAAGTAAATGGAACTGCACTATGAATAGATTTTACCCATTGTTTAGTTTTAAAAAACTTTACTTTTCTTCTGATTGAGCACAAAGTTTGCAAAGTTGCGGCAGCTCCAGAAAGAGCAGAGTCTGAGATCTCTTACATTGCCAAGTGCCAAGGATCCTGCAGTTGGGAGACAGCTTAATAATATATACGTTTTCCAAAAATCCATTTGTTAACTTGTTTATCATCAGTTGATCTCTACTCTAATTTGACTGAGTCTTAACTGAAACTCTTTCCTAATGTTCCCTTATCTCCATCAGCTTTGGACTTTTAGCCTATGTGGCCAAATTTAAACAGAGGCTTGAAAGGAAAATAGTTTAGTTAGTAGATTAAGTTAACATGCAAGAGTAGGAGGAAGCTGTCATTTTATTTTGTATTTTTAATTTATAGCCATATCCCCAAGAATAAAACCTAGGTTTCACCAATAAACTCATCTGGGGTACATGTGTAAGCAGTTAAAAAAGAATGCTGGACTTTGGCAGCACATCTGTCCTAAATAGTCAAGCAACAGACTGGGAGTTGCTTTTTATTCCTTTCACTACAAAACTTTTAATATGAGATTCTAAGGAAAAAAAAAGAAAAAAAGAAAAAGCAATGTTCAAAGTTTTTACCCTTATAAATGAATTAAACTTCTATTGTGACTTATGGTCCCATAAGCTAGAGGAACAGTCAGAATATAAATCATTTTAAACCTCCTTTTCCCTCCGGTCACAGTGACAGCATGATTTCCACAAAGTCACCTCCAAATGCACCATTTGAAGTAAAACTGTTCACCAGATACTTGGGTATTGGGAGTTGCCCTACAGAATTTCAAGCAAATGATGGTCCTTTTTTTTTTTTCTGATAAGTTTATTATTTTTATAAAATTAAAAGAATAAATTGTGCTTGATCCTGCGATAAGAATGAATCTACTAGTGTAGACTAGTCATCCACATTGAAAGACAGAAGTTTAGTGAAATCAGATTGTATTTCTTTTGTTCTTTCTTACTCCAGTGGATTTTAATTGACCCAAATCTGTGCAAGCTGCAATGCATTCTGATGGATTTTTAATGAAAAAATAGGTTTTTATGAAGACATACGGTATTTCTCTTTGGATTACTGCTAATGCTTGATAGTTAATGCTTTCTATTTCTATTAATCTTTCTAGTCTTTTTACAGTATGTGTTTTCTAATGCTGGCTTTGATCGTGCAGCCCAGTAAGGAATAGTTACAATAGGAAATTTCTCTACTTTGGGGCAGGGGAGATTGTACTTTTCATACGATTTTAGAAACTTTTATCCACAAAAATAAAATTACTTTGACAATTCTGAAAAAATGAGCATGCATATCATATGGAAATCATTCACTAAAATATGTATTAAAATATTGATAAACTTGAGCCAGCTCCATATAAAAGCTGGTTTAGGGCCTGACTGACCTCTCTGTGGCTCACTGAGCCACCAGTTTTCCTCCTGCCTAGTCCCAGGTGTGCCACCATGTTTTGAGAACAGGAGAGATGTTTGGGAGGCTCCTCCATCCTACTTGTGGTTGAAGCCAGTTTTTAGTAGAGGGATCTGAATATTGCGAGTGCTTACATCAAAGCAGCCTGTCGGGTCCCTGGGTTGGAAGATGAGTTAGAAGGAAAGGACTGTGCCTTTACCTCGTCCTTTGTGAAAATGTAGAAGGTTGCCACCATGCTTCCCATGAGGTGGGTGAGGCCAGGTGTTCTTTGGAATGGAGCAAAAGTGTTTAAATGGCCAAAACCTTTAGAGCATGAACGTTGAAGGCACATGTGAGACAACAGTTACCCCTATGCTTTTAGCTCCACTAAGTGGAATTTTAAAGACTTTGGCTTTGATGCATACTTTAATGAAGGTTTCCCTCTAACAGGTGTTCTGTGTTAGGGGTGTCTTGGGAAGGACTGTCACTAAAATCTCGATACCGTGCTGTAAAGACCTGGGTATAATTTCCTAACATCTGATAGCAGCCACCTGATCTCTAGCTACTGCTGATCATTTGTCACCACAGAGACAACTTTTGTCATTGACATCTCTAACATTTCTTCTCAAGACTGAATACTTTGCAGGCTGCATCAAACAGCAAGTAGTTTAAAGGCAGTTACTTGCCTTTAAATGTACAATGTCTTTCAAGCCTCTACAGGCTCTACTCGTGCTCAGCATCAAACAACTCTGGCTGTGTTATGCATATTGCTACAAGTACATGAACATTTTTGGACAGGATGCTTAACAGGAATGTATTTGTCAATGGGTTTTCTGTCTCTTGTTTTAGTTACAAGAAAGTGTTTTAGTGTTTTGGTTTTTGGGTTTTATTGGTTTTCTTTTTTTTTTCTTTTTTTTTTTTTTTTTAACGGGACAAAACAACGTGAGAAGTCACCCTTTGCAACATCTGCTTGTCTAGATAAACATCTCTGTGACTCAGGCTGCTTCTGCCCCGTCTGCCGAGCCTCTGCTGCCACCCACCGTGGGTTGCGGAGGAGAAGCTCCAGGCATGTGGTCAGCTGGAAGTCTTTTGTATCCAGACAAATTGCAAAATGAATCATTAAACGATGTGATTTACTCAGTATGCAGAATTTTGCAATGGAAGAATTGTTCTTCTATAAACAAGTAAATCTTCAAATCTTTTAAAGGGCTGTTTGCACTCAGAGGGGTTGCTGGATAATACTGCTTAAATCCTGTAGAAACCGAATTTGAAACCTGCTAAATGGAGCTTGAACGATGGTCTCTGGAAATACAGAGTAACTGGGGCCAGAAATATTCATGCTTTGAATTCAAACACCCTCATCACAATAAGCTTTTTCTTACGTTAGTCTCTGAAATAGCATAGGCACCTTTGAAAATGTCATCCTGTGTTAAATTCCCGTCAGTTGTCCCTGCTCCATGGAAAGGTGATGTAAGTCACCACTCTTTGTTGTGATGGGACCCAGGACTTTCCAACTCGAACCATCACATTTGGGTAATGACTTAAAATCATTCATGTCCAATAGTACTTGGACAATTACATTAGTTAGTTAATTATTAACCCAGTGGTTGATCCCAGCCTGTTCCTTAAAAGCAGTACCTTGTTTGTTACTGGCGGGACGCTGCTTGCACCCAGCAGAGGCAGGAGGCAGCCACCACCCAGCCTGCAGTGAGCCTGGGTGAGCTGCCAGGCTGGGGCTGGGCTGCTGCACCGCTCCTGTGGGTACTGCTCTCACGAGCAGGCCTCTTCAGAGCTGTTCTCACGGCAGCTTTCCCAAACAGTAAATTCCTCTGATATAAAACAGTGCCGTGCAAATTCTATTATCTTATGTCACTAGTACCTGCCAAAATGGTGTTAGTGATGAAGCAGTTAACAAATCCTTCACCCTGTCCTTTTAGTGTCCCATCTTCCATGTAATGTTTGGGTAATGGGCTTTTTTAAAGGCTCCAGTAATAACTCTCATGAGCAAAGACTTCTGCGCAGCCTTAGATATGTGTAGGCAAGAGAAGGTCACTGACATGCTGGGAAAATCTGCTGTCTCTTCACAGAGGGCAGTCAAAAAATAGTATCCTAACTGGTCTGTATTATCTCTTTAATGTCCTCATCCCTTGTCTTGTGCATGTGCTTGGACTGCCTATTTCAACTGAGTGGACAGCCTGTTTTCTCTTTGAACATCTCAGAAATGTGTGATCTGTTGCCTCATGGATTTTACCATGTTTAGTCATGCACTGGAGTGCAACACTTGATAAAGAGCCATCACAGATGTTATTGCGGGAAGACAGGCTCTGAAATATTCATGCTTTGAATTCAAACACCCTCAGCACAGTAAGCTGTGGTCAGAGTCCTCCAGTGCCCAGAAACAGGACAAGGTGAGGAGAGTGGAGAGGTGTGTCTCCTTCTCTCTCCCAGAGGACTGGTGGGTAAAGGCTGGGCCTTTGGGCAATCTCTCTTGCCCTCCTAATGTCTTGCACACCCATAGCTAGGAGAGAGGAACAGCAGTACAGCAGCACACCTCGAAGGTCCTGCTGGGAGGTGACAGTACACAGCAAACATCCTGTTGAGGTTGGCACAGTTCCACGCTTTGACTGGGGTTCACCTTAGGCAAATGTGACCCTGGCATCAGGAAAAGGAGCTGCTCCAGGCTGTGCATGGCAGGAGTGTCACACTGCAGGCTTTTCTCAGGTTGATCAGCAGGCACCTGGTTCTGCCCCGTGGTGTCTTGCTGGGCTGCTCTGCAAATGGTAAATGGCTTCTCTGAGGGCTAGTCCTAGGGGGAACTGTCCAAACAAAGTACACTCAGTCTATACCCCAAGGCTGTGCTACGTCTAGCTGATAGTTCATGTTTCTGGCACTGCTGATGGCCCATACCTGTGGCCAGCCTGTCTTTCATTCACAGTATGAAAATATTTTCCCATCAAAGACGCCTTCAGCAGCTGCTGCTTTTCAGCTGATACAGTTTGGAGAAAGCAAAACCTTTTTCCCCTGACTGCTTCGAGGGTACAAGAGAAATGCCCAGCTCTACTATGAGTTATGTCATTTTAGAAATGATGCACGGATTTCTGGCTGCTTCCTCTTGTGAAACTCTTCCTTTTGGCATTAGAAGGGCTGGGAGGGCCAAATTTCCTCTTGGTGGGAGCAGGGACTTTGATTGTAGGTGAAGGGGGTAGTAAACCCAAAGTATTATAAGGTCAAATTAAGATCACAGATTCAACTTTTCTGACATAAGTTGTGGGGAAAGTTTACCAGTCATCCCAGCTGTATCCCCTTCAGCCTCTACAGCACAAAGCAAGAAAAAGGACATGATCCACAAAGAACGGACATGATCACGCATTTCTTAGATTGCTGCTAACAACAGTTTTATTAAACAACAGATATATCTTGCAGCACAAGGCATTACTGTGCATGCTGAACTGAGAGTATGAAGGTCACTTATGTGAAAAATGCATGGTAAATACTTATTGATAAGTTTCAGGCAACTACAGAGAAGAGTGAAAAGCTTTATGTGCTACTAGCATAAAACAGAGTTTTCAATCCAGTGACAGCATTAACTCTTTTGAAACCCCTCAGGGTCAATCCTGTAAGTGTGTCCTCATATGCCCAGGATTCATGTGTCTCTCTCCATCTGGCTCTTCTCTCAAAACAGTTTTATATTGTTCTACCAACTGCAGTGCATATATCTCCCTGCTCAGATCTCCATGAGAGTAGAACTGAGTCAAGGGACTTCAAGATGAGCTTAGTAAAGTTTTGAGTGAGACCAGGTGACAGGAAAGCATTTGAAAATTAGCATTTTAAAGGGAGTTAGGGAAGAAGTTTGGGCAAGAGGAAAACATTAGCAGGGCAGAGAAAAATGAATAGTTGTTTCGAGGATCCAGAATTAAGTCAGTATAGAGAAAGGTAAAATTACATCCTTAAAAATGATGTAGAGCATAAAAGCAAGTGCTTGTGGTTTACAAGTTCTAGGTAGGGAAAGGGGAGAAGGGAAGTGGTTTATCTAGGATTGCTAGTGGGCTACTAGCTGTGATCATTGAAAATGGGCTACTATTGATCATTTTAAAAGCTGGATGGGCTTTTTGGATATGTGTTAACCCAGAGATTGACTCCATATGAATGGTGTGTGAGTGACAATTTGCTGATTCCAATCCTAGCTGTGTGTGTGACATGGTCTCACTGCCTTTTGACCTTTAGTGCACTGGAGCTGTTTGCTCTGGATTAAAATGTGGCTTAAAGCTTATGGAGAGTTTAAGACCTGTCATATAGCAAGAAAGCAGGAAATGGAAAGGGGCCATAAAAGCCAGTGGAATCTGTGTTATATTGGTCTGATATACCTGGGAAGCATTTGGATACAGCTCTGCTGTACTGTGTCCACAGACATAAACAGGGGATGCTGAGCTCTGATGTTTAAAAGAAAAGGCTTTTTGTCCCAATGGAGCCAAAATCTCTTGTTGTCTCCTGGCTGAAACTCAATTTTTGGGTTTTAAGGGATGAGCCCACAGGGCCAGATCAGCAGCCATGACATTGCTATTTTGCCTGTGGATGGGCAGAGTCGGCATCGTCAGGCAGGGTTGATCAAACCCTGAGGAGCAGAGGATGTGGGCTTTGATGTGTTGGAGAAGGGCATCAGAGCTGTCCTTTCTTGAGAATCAAACCACCACAAGTCTGAGAAAAAGTTGCTTTTCAACCAGCTGGGTTATTAATAATGGGTGATAGGTAGTTGAGTGTGTTGTTTGGATTTCTCTTCCCTTTCTTTAGCTATCTGGTTTTAATGAAGGGGTACTTATCCTCTATCAGCCCTTTGGTGCCTTTTTGCCCATTCCTACCTTCCAGATGGTAAGGAGCTGCTCACAACTGTTATATTTCACTCTCTTTGGGGAGTTCTCCTTTTCCTCAAGACAGGGCACATCCCTGTCCTGCAAAGAAATGGTGGTACATAGGAGATGCACACAGGGCCGTCACGGTGCCACAGAAACGGACCCTCATGTTTGTTCATCCTTTTTGTAATAAAGCAAATTCTATTTGACTTTTGTAGCCGTAGTGCTTATGTTCTCTTTGCCTCCCACTTCAGCATAGCAATTCTCGGTCGGGTACGGCATCAGATTGCAGCGGGGTTAGCATGTGGTAGCAAGAATGATGCTGGGGGGCCTGAAGGAGGGAGAGCATTGCTCTAATTTTAAATCACTGAACTGGCAGCTTCATCTTAGATCAGCTTACCCAGACTCAAAGGATATCGCTGTGATCTATTTAACTGAAATTAACCTCTACTGATATGAGGCAATTACATTCCAAAATCAGCAGTGAACTTCTGCTAATCGGTCCCTATTTGACACTGTCCCTAGGTTTAAGAGCATTACTTTCAAGCTGTGAGAACAGGTTTTTAAACCCAGCTTTTGGACTTCCTGAGTCCCAGCCAACTTGTGGGCAGCTGAGTGTGTGTTGCACAGTTTTTAATTTAATATATTCTGCCATGAGATGGTTTTGCAGGGCAGGCTGAGCCTGGCTTGTGACTAAGCTCACCTGGCTCCTGGGCACTCTTGTCCTCAGGAGGGAAGAGTAAGGTAAGAAGCCTTCTTGTGTGTCCTTTTCCTGTGTGCAGTGAGATCACCCACCTCTCACAATCTCTTCCCTGTGTAGTGCCAGCACCAGCATGGCCTCCACAGTCCTGCTCTAAAAGAAGGCAGGAAGAGACTGGGAGAGACCAGCGCTGGGGACACCTATTTCTGGAAAAGGGCTGAATCAGCCATCAAAGCAATTCTTGTTCATGGGTTATGAAGGAGGACAGAAATAGGAAGCCACCTTGTTCACATCCTCATTTAACAACAACTTATGGACACAGGAGAGCAAACAGTTACTGAATGGCAACAGCAGATGCCAAGTCAGGTTACTCTGCTGTCTGAATAGGTAAAACCCAGTGGTTATCTTCAGAGGGTGGTAGAGCGTCCTAGAGAAAGGATATGTGGAGGAAAAGAATAAGCAGCTCTGCTTCTCACCCCACACCCTTTCCCACAAGCCTCTGTAAAGAGACCTTCCTAAAGAGTGACAGTTGGACATGAGGATGTCTGGTCACTGAGAATCTTGTGGGTTTGAGGAATCAGCCAAACTTATTGATATTTAACTATATCTAAATGTCCAGAAGCTCTATATTTAGGCAGTCATCTGGGGACACAGGTGAGTCAGGACCCACATGTTAGTGTCCACATGGCCTCCTGTTTTATTGTAATGGTTTTCCAGACTGGCAGCTCTTCTGAAGATACTTTCGGATTGAAGCTATGTTTACCTTTGCTAATGTTCACATTGCTGTGATCCTTTTCCTTCTTTTAATATCCTGTGACAATCTACAAACTTGTAAGTTTTCTTTATGTGGCCTTAGAGTCTGTGTGGAAGATTTCCTGTTGCATCTTGTTTTCTGATTGTCATCAGTGGTGTTTCTTAAACGGTATTTATTGAGGGCTTAGTGCAACAAACTCTACTGTACATTCAAGTAAAGACCCTGCACGACTATAAGGGAAGGTAAGTGGGAGGAGAAGGTAGGTATTGCCTATTTAAACTTAAGCACAGCTGAGCTGCTAAGCCATCTCCAGTTCACCTCATTCCAACACGTTCACTCTCACCATCAGACCTTACAGGTACTGGTGGTGGTCAGTGCTTCTCAGGGTTCTCTCTGGGCTGCTTCAAAACACTTGCTTTTCCCTTTGAAGTTTCCTCGGAAGTCCCCCTACAAAGTGGGTCTGAGCAAATCTGCTTCTGCTTGTGTCATCTTGAGTCCAGGTTCAGATTGTGTCCAGAAGCAGCTCAGCATTTTGTGTGCCTCAGCCCATATATAGAGGAAAGCAGCTTACTGAAGTCAAGACCAATAACTAGACCTCTGTATTTCTACAGAAATAGAAATGATGTGGGAAAAGATCAGGCTTTGTTTATTCAGGGCAGAGAAAAGATTCTGTTATGGCTGAGACATAAGGCAGCAGGATATATACATCTAAATGTAATGCTACTAAGGTGCTTGTAGAAGCTCAGAGCTGCCAAGCGTCCTGATTGCATTCTAGTGTCTAAACCAAACAGAGTGGAAAAGTGCCTCTGTGCTTTAATGACCTTTCCTGGGGTCAAATTCTAGTCCCATTCATTTGGGGATTGAATCCTTTTTTTTTTTTTCTCCCTTCAGCAAATGTTTAAACGTTAAAGTTCATCGTGAGTCTCGGATGAATTTCTGTACCCTTCCCAAAGCCCTCTGCAGCACTCCCACCTCTCTGCTCCCTGTCTGCTAATGCTGACCTGCTACATACCTTATTTTGTATGAGCTCTCAAATAATGTTTCGGGCTGCATGCCAATGTTCCCCATAAAAAAAGCTTTAAGAATCACAAGACCCTGGGTAGTAAATATAGTAGAACTATTGCTCTTGTAGGACGCAACTCCTGTGTTCTCAGCCCAGTTTGCTCATTGACTCATTGGATGACCTTGGAGAAAGTGTACTGGAACAGGGATTGACTTCATCAGGCTGGTGACTAACTCATCTCAGCCTTGTACTGGTAAAAGAAGGGCTTCTGTGTCAAAGAGATACCCCCACCCAGGCCCTATTCAGCTCTTTTCAGTGCTCGTTGGACTTTACTCAGAGTTTTCTTTGAAGAAAACAATGCCATCTTTTATGGATGAGAGGAGCAGAGTTTGTCAGAACAGAGTGATATAACAGAGAGGCTTCCATCTGCCAAAGATTCAATCCAAAACTGATGGGAAAATCTAAATGAAGCTCCTCCAAATGTTACTGATTCATGTTGTAATATTATTTGAAACCAGAAATATCTGCATGTTCATCTCCGTGCTTGTTCGTAAGGGACTACCCCAAAAGCTCACATCTCTTACCCTCAATTATGAAAGAAATATCTAGTAGCTCTTTTCTATGCCATATTTTGATAGTGAGCTTGGAGAGTGCTTGCATTGGAAAACTGCCCAGAGAGCATTTTATTGGTCACATTCAATTTTAAAATGGTTTACATCTCCCTAAACCGCAGGTTTACAGTATTTAATATTACTAATGGGATGGTAAGATTGCCAAGCATTCATCAGCATAGAGATATCAAAATGGAAATAGTAAAATGACACATTAATCTTTGAGCTCTCAATACGTCGCCACAGAAACACCCGCTGTCCATTATCCAGCTGTTATGAAAATACCAAGTTCTTAATAACAGACACGTTGGAAGAGAGGTAGAAGTGCTGGGGAATTAATATTGCAATTGGCTCAAACCTCCCTTTCCTAGTTCAGCTTCAGTCACAACCAGTTTAGTTTTGCAGGCAGCGCTGCCTGCCTCCCATGGAGATAGGTCATTGCCAAGCTGTATTTAAAAGTGAATATAGGAGACAGCTTGTATTTTTTTTTTCTTTTTTTTAAAATAAAGCCACACTAAGTAGTCTTATGCAGGACACTTGGTCTGTAATGACAGCAGAGCTCCCACTGGCTTCACTGGCACTAGGTGAAACTCTCAGGGACCTGACATTTATTGTGAACACTGGTTACAGTTTTAAGGGTGAGCAGGGGACCAAATCGCGGGCTGCCTGTGATTTGCAAGGCTGTAATTTTGCAGCTAACACCACTTCTAGGCTTGGCCCCCTCCCCATTGCTCCAGGTCCTGACAATACCCATAGCCTATTCTCCAGGGTATGAATTAAAAAATGGAGCAACTGTGCATATGAAATTCCTGGCTGACATCTTTATCTGATGAGGGGAGAGTTAGCATCAGCAGCATTTGCACCTGAGCCTGTATGAGCCTAAATCCTCCTGCCTCTCAAACTGCTTTCCACAGGCTTTACTGGGTAAGCAAAGTTTAGTTAACTGTCACCTCATTAAACAGCCTCTTCTCTCCTTCCTCCAGTAAAGGAACTGGAACGGAATAATACATGTGTGAAGGTGCTTCTGCCTTTTACTACAAGCAAAAATAATTGGTCTCTTTGTAACAAGCAAATTCAAAGGAAATTTTTTCCCTTATGTCTGGGGAGGCGGAAAAATTTGTCTGGCACCAAATCTGCTTGGATCTATTGGGGTGATAATCTTTCCTTAGAAAGAAGGCCCCTCTGGTAGGTTCTCTGGCATACTCAGGAACAGGCAGTCCAACCTGAGTAACTCAGCTGTTTTTGGCTCCGTTTACTCCTTCAAACTAACCCCTAGTAAAGAAGAAACAACTGTTCCCCAGCTGGGGTCATCCCACTGCCCTTGCTTGGATCAGGAACTGTGCTGGATAGAGTAGTGCACCGTGCAGGCTGATGGCTCTGGGCAGAAGCACCATCTTATCCATAGGTTATGGTACCAGTGTTTTCCAGAGGCTTTTAATGAGCAATGAAACTGCTGCTTTATAACTTGTCTTCATGCAAGTGGTGATGATTTTATTTGTGGAATAGGCAATGGGGTAAAACAGAGATTCTTTCTTTTAATCCAAATGTTCTCAGAAATAGAGAGCAAAGGAAGCTATATGTGGGTTTTGTCTGCTTTAATAGGCAGCCCTGCTTTTTTATGAGTGCACACATGCACTTTCCCTCATGAACAAGGGATTTGATATTAACTGGTACATCTTCAGGCTTACAGTTCTTTGGCATGTCTCTCTAATAGCACTGTTGGCCCATCTCTTCCACAATCAGATCCCACACGCAAAAGTGTGTTTTAGTCAAACTTTCTCTGTGAGACACTTATTTTAAGCTCCACAGAGGCTTTGCAGGTGTGTCAGAAAAGAACAGAGCTCACATAGCTGCAGGGAAAATAAAAGCTCTATTTATTCACTTAGTGATCTGGCCGCTTGTGTCATCCACGATCTCAGACAAAAAGTCAACACCCCTGTTTAACTCGTGTTTCCACTTTTCACAGACCTGATATCCTTAAGTACAACTGATATCTCCTGTATATCTTACAAAGAGTCAGGAGACATGTCTGAAAATCACAGCAGCAGTTCTATAAGAGACCAAAGCATTCATTCAGTGCCTGTCCATTAACTTTACCAGTCGGGGGCTATCCCACACAAGCATGTGTACAGATAGTAATGATCCTTTGGGTGCATTTTAGAATGGAAAAAAGCCCCAACTACCAGCCTTGTAGATTCTTTGATTGTACTTGCCCAGAGCATTTTATTCAACCAGAATAAACACTGTGCTGGGATGATGACCTAGAGGAGCACACTGCAGGGGAAATCATTAATGCCCACGCATTTGTTCTGTTGGGCACCATGGCCTAAGAATAAAAAGTCATCCGTGGTGATGCATGTGCACTTTGCAGGGATTAGCCCATCTGTATCTTTCCATTTTTTAATAAAATGCCAGCTACATGAGTGTTTCAGCACTCGTGATGATTACTGTATTGTGCGTCTGCTAAAACTAACAATGCAAGGAATTTTGAAAGTTCAAACACTTTCTTCATTTCCTAAAGCTCAAAGCTAGAACACTTCTGGGAACTGAATGAAAATTTATGATTTGAATTAGGAGGAAAATTAGATTAGGAGGGTTTTTTTTCATGTTCTAAGAAATGAGAGTTACGTGTCCTACCACATTAAGACTACACACAGTAGACCACGCATAGTAATAATTCAGAACTAGATAAACAAAAGGCTTGATTTATATTTATTTTTGGATGCACAGAATGAGTCAGAGCCTCATCCTCTCACTGAAATGAATGGAGTTCTGTTTGTTTTTTTTTTTATACTGGGGATGCGGTACCTGTTTTTCTCTGAAATAATCCAGTCCATTGTTGTATATATGTTGTTTTTTTTTTAATTTAATAAGGATTAAACTTGCATTCTAAGCATACATCTCTGTCTAGACCTGTCTCTAGCTAAGGACTAGGCTGCTCTTGCCAGCTCTGTAGTCAGCCAGCTTGTTTTCCTGTCCTGATCACCTTTTCTAACATAAGCTAACTGCTGAGGCTGACTGCAGCAAGGCATCCATTTCAGCAGAGGGCTTGTCTAGGCAGGGAAGATACTGCATATTGAGGTAGTGTGTGATTTATGTTGCATTCCTGTTCTGCATTAGCTGTCCATGGAAATGCACTCAGTGAGCAGGTGATATGGAGAAAACTCCACTCTGAAAGTGGCAAACATCATCTGGCTTTGAAAGTGAAGGAATTTCCTTGTGTTGGCAACTGCAGGGTCTCACTAGGGCTGATTTTTTTCTTGGGAAGAAAAAAGTAACTGCTCCCTGTCACAGTACCCTAAAGCAAACTCTTACCCATCCATCAGCTGACCATTCCTCTGTGGTGTCCAATAATAGGTGGTATGGCCCAAAGATCCCAGACTCTATAGCTGCTTGGCTGTTTTCAGAATCTAATTCCCAGTCCAGAAAATCTCCTCATTCTAACTCACTCTTGGGAAAGGTTAAATTTTGGGATTGCTCCACCTCTTAAGGGAAGGCAGTGCCCCAGAGAGCTGAGGCTTAGACCAAGTTGGGTTGGATAGGTTAAAAGGAGCACCTTGCACACCCGCACAGAGGAAGTAACGTCAGCCACTGTAATTGCAGTAATGTGATCCTCCCTGGTTAATACCGTCTTACAGAGGTTCAGCCACAGCTGGATAAAAAGAGATTTTGGCTAGGCATAGCATTTGAAACTTTAGGAACAGTTGCTGAATAAAAGACATCCCAAAATACTTTGCTTCCCCTCAGTGAGTACAGTGCAGTTTCAGTAATCATCAGAGGTAACTTCCTGATGTCCCCAACTCCTCCCCTCTGCTTTCTCACTCACCTTCAGCTTTCAGCTTTCCTCTCCGTATCCACATCTCACCTACGGCCAGCACTAGAAAACCTGCATGGCTGTCTCTGGGAATGGTGGAACCGCAGTCTGAAGTATCTGAAGGTAAAACCTGCTCATTTTGGAAGCTCATATAGTTTCATATTCTTTTCCCTTCCAATAGGGTGGTGCAAAGTATGATATAGGGCGAATGAAGCTGGACAAAAAATTGAATCACTATCTTACAGTATTCGCTTTTCTGAAATATAAGTCCTAACTAAAGAGAATCCTGCAAACTTCTGTAGGAATATATTCTTAATAATGTGAATTTTCCACTTAGTTTCAGCAGTGCATCCAATGGTAGCAGGCACAAAGCTGAGTAATAACACATTTCTGGGTCATGCCCTATGTTGAGAAGAAGTTTGCCCTACACTTAGGAACATCTGGAATGATGTGGTGAGATTGTCACAGTACTCCCATGTCTCTAAGGAAATAGCTTGTCCAGTTCTCTTGGCAGAAGGAATATCTGAAGGATCTTAAGGCAGGGAGCTCTGTGCCTGTGGTGCAGCTTCACCTTGCTCAGTGGTGTCTCCCCACCACAGCTTTACTCTGCCCTGGCAGGCAAGAGCATTGCAATTCTATACAATGTTCTATAAAGCAGCCTCTAAAGTCCTGGGACAGCTTGAGAAGAAAATCAGGATTTACAAGACCTAAATAGGACCCTGAATGGAGATTAGCCATGGCTCCTTCAGCCTTGCAGGCATTGCTGCAGAGAATTTGTTCATCTGCATTTCCAAGCTTGTGGTGTACATGTTGACAGCCGGCTGAACATGAGCCGGCAGTGTGCCCAGGTGGCCAAGAAGGCCAATGGCATCCTGGCCTGTATCAGAAATAGTGTGGCCAGCAGGAGTAGGGAAGCGATCGTGCCCCTGTACTCGGCACTGGTAAGGCCGCATCTCGAATACTGTGTTCAGTTTTGGGCCCCTCACTACAAGAAGGATGTTGAGGTGCTGGAGCGTGTCCAGAGAAGGGCAACAAGGCTGGTGAGGGGTCTGGGGTTGTTTAGCCTGGAGAAAAGGAGGCTGAGGGGAGACCTCATCGCTCTCTACAACTCCCTGAAAGAAGGTTGTAGCAAGGTGGGTGTCGATCTCTTCTCCCAAGTGAGAAGCGATAGGACGAGAGGAAATGGCCTCAAGTTGTGCCAGGGGAGGTTTAGATTGGACATGTGGAAAAATTTCTTTACTGAAAGAGTGGTTAAACATTGGAAGAGGCTGCCCAGGGAAGTGGTTGAGTCCCCATCCCTGGAGGTATTTAAAAGACGAGTAGATGAGGCACTTAGGGACATGGTTTAGTGGGCATAGAATCATAGAATCATTGAGGTTGGAAAAGACCTCATGGCATGGTGGTGTTGGGTCGACGGTTGGACTCGATGATCTTAGAGGTCTTTTTCAACGTCAATGATTCTATGATTCTATGTTTTTAATGGTCTGGGTTGCATTATAGACTGGATGTCTGAACTGAGACCCAGATTGGCATGTCTGACTGCATAACAACAGACAGACGTGCCCCTGTTCCAGAGGGCACACTGTCCTGTGTTTGGAGGTGGCTGCCATGTCTCTATGGACCACTTCGGTAGCAGGCTGCCACGTGGGCAGAACAGGTGGTTGTGGGTGGCAGTATCATTTACCCACTGCCATCGGGATGGAGTCACCACACCATACAGTGAACAGTGTCAGTAGCAGTTGTCTGCCCAAGATTATGATCCACACAGGCATGGGATTAGAGCAGATTGCTGGTCACAGCCACCTGAGTCTGTAAGCTGCTCAAACGTGAGTGATACTTTGCTAGGAAATGGGCTGCTGGTTTTGCCTTCTCTCTAAAAATATTTGTATTCAGTATGGTTCATTTAGCACAACACAGCAGAATACAGGCTGGTAGTGAGGAAGAAACCTAAGGAAATGCTTTTAACGTGCTAATAAATACATATACCCTGGAAAGGAAATAAAAGGAATTTCAGGGCCAGCGCAGATTGCTCTGCAAACATCTTTAAGACAACCAAACCTGAAAATATTTTCCATATAAAATTCTTTAAAGATGGAAGGGAATAAATTAAATACATCTTTCCTGCAGGAAGGAGCTCTGTTCCATGTATTTCAGCACACTGCAATCTTCTGTTGACTGCAGATGTAAAAGCAAAGCTGGTGGCTGGGATGTACCCAAGCTCTGGAGCTGTGCTGGGCAGGCATAGAGGTAGCCTAAGAGCAAGAGACATCAGGAAGAGGCAGTGCTGCCTGGTAGCGCTGCAACTCCTCGGTGTGGGCATCACTGCTGTAACTCCAGGACCACATGACCAGGGATTTTTGTGAGGCCAAATCTTCTGTTCACACAACTTCACAGAAGATTCAGTTTAGCTAAATCTGTCAACTTGTAAACTCATCCTTCCATCTCTCAGAGTGCTGCTGACAGTCTTTCAGTTTGAATCCTATAAATGCAACCCATCAAGTGATGGTCACTGGGAAAAGCCGATGTTTTGCAATCGGCTACATGTGTTTACTATGAACATCAACTGAAATGTTACAAGTACAGGATGTTGTAGTACCAACCTGCTTTTTCTCCGCAGGGAACCTCTAACTATGTTTCTCTCCATCTTGGGTCTGACAGTATGTGACTGTTTCATTAGGAACCGTGTGATAAGACACAAACCGGTCCTTTTAAAGTTTTAAATGGAATTTAAAGGTGTCTATACACGACCCTGGTACAACTTTAATTATCCTTGAGTAGTACAACACCGATTTCGGTTCACAGGTTTAACTTAACTCAATAATTTTCCATGATGCTTTATGGAGGAACCACTTTGACAGGTGAATTCAGCTTTGCTTTATTCCATTTTTATAAAGAGATTAGCACTTAAAGTGCTTTTTGTAGGAGCTCAATTTTACAAGGGGCCAAGAATCTCTGGCAGGCTACTGAATACCATCAACTCTGATTTAACTATAGGTTTCCAGTAAATAGACAATACCTTGCAGAATTGAGCTCAAAATGAATCTTATCAGGGAACACAGCATGTTGGCTCTGAACCTGTAATTTATGTGAATTTTTGCTACTTTCAGTGAACAGAATGATGCTCAGCACCTTCCAGTATTGAACATTAAAGAAGAGTCTGGCCAATCCTGTCAAAAGTATTTCATTATAACAGCAGTCTTTCTCTATCAGAGATTAAGGATACCAAGTAAATTGCAGAACTGACCCTGAACATAGATTTATTTCATAGAGCCTTAAAAGATATCAGTGACACTTAACAGCCTTGTTTACTGCATAAACTATTTCAAATGAACACTTACCTAAATGCATTTGTTCTTGAAGGTCAGCACAGGGAAAGGAACAATATGTCCACTAATGATACTTCTCAGATATGTTTTCTGCTGTTGATTTTTGCCTCCTCTGGATACTGTGCCTTGTATTAGTGGTGAACCACAAGAGAAAAGCTTTTCAGAAGCAGTGAGTGATCTAGCAGCCTCCCTCACTGTTCTAGGACTGCACAGCTGGTTGCTGGTGCCGACACAGGCATCTGCAAAGATGGTCACAGGGTTAAATGCTACCCTTGGATAAATAGTCTAAAAACCCAGACAGTGACAGAACCACTTGACATTCAGCAGAGCTTCCATGGTTAAGCTAAAAGATTTTAGCCCATTTATTTGTGGTAGGTAGTAGAGCTTGAGGATAACTACAAAATCAGCGCCAGCTGTCAGCAGAATGAACACTGCCATTTAAATGCTCTGTTTGGACCTGCCTTTAAGTTCTGGCCCAGAAGAAAAGCAGGCATGCTATCTCAGTATTTATGGCTTAACAGCAGCAGAAATGCAGGTAATGCACAGAAACCTGTTGTGATGCCATGTATTGCAAGAGTTGTGTCAGTTTTGAAGGCTTTGGGGATTCCTGAGAACTGCCAGAAGTGAAGTGCTTCAGCCTCCAAACTGCTGCTCTTCCTCTCCATTTATCATATATGCAGAGGGCCAAATTCAGAACTGATGCAGTTCTCCTGATTTTTTGGGATGTGGCTGAGACAAACTTTGCCCTTTTAACTCTTGTTTTTCTTTCCAAGCTGTGTTGAAATATTTTGGTCCTGTGTAGTTTTTTATTACAAGGAAAACATATTTGCTCTGCGCCTCTTCGTGTCACCGTTTTGACATACCAACCCCTTCTTTTCTCTCCGGGCAGTCTCTGGAGAGCCTGGAAGAGCGTAACAGCTCATTGACTTGCAATGTGATTAATCCTTGGATTAGTCAAAATATGATGCAAACAGATCCTGACCCAGTGCTGAATGCTGTTCTTGCCTGTGCATGCAGTGTTAGGTACCTTGCAACTGTCTCAAATTGATCAGGACATCCGGATTTTGTAACCTCATTTTATAACTGTTCCTCTCTCTCTAATTCCATCCTGTGAAGTTCTGAGGATATGTAACAAGAAGCCACCCAGTTACTATTCCTTGCAGCTATCTGCCAGTGTCACCTGCTTCTCTGGCATCATCATGCAAGCATGCACTGTCACACTCCCCGCTGGAATCTCAGCTCGCGGGATGGAGATTCACACCATCACTCAGCCTGACGAGAGTGTTGACTCCTGGAGCCAGAGCTGTGTTTGGGAGCACATAAAAGCACCGGAGTCCCCTACGTCTTGGCAGGACTTCAAGGACTACCCCAACGAAGAGATCTTGACAGCATAGTTGTAAACTCCACAGGCCCCAAGGGCTCAAACACCATGATATTTATGCTGCAGACTGGATTGCCAAGATAGTATCGCTGTTATGCAGACATCGGTCTCTGGGTAAGAAGTACCATTTCTCACACCTGTTAATTGGCATTTGAAAAAATTGAGACTGACTGGAGTGGGCAGTGTAGCTGAGAAAGACAATGCATGCAAAGGCTGTATCCAGTGTTTCTTCTGTTCTCTGTTCAAAGAGTCTTCAGCTGCATGGGTACCACAAATATTTGTGAAAGCCAGTATTAACTGAAGGAATTACATACTGCATTATTGAAATTCCTGATATATTTAGGACCGTGCTTTTACACTCCTGTCATTCTTTATTACAACCTCAATCTCTGCAAAAAGGTAAGAAGTCCAGAGCTCTTAAATTAGAAACAGGTTTAGGAGGCACCTAATTGTATGATAAACTACTGTGAGATTACATGCAGGCTTTCAAATAAAGCATAATCCTTCGTACTTTGCTCAGCTCTATCCCTGATGGAAATACTATATCTAAGGTAGGTTCTCCACAATGTTTCACCAGACTGGTCTGATTGTAGTAGTGAGCCCAGGTATTTTTGTATTAGAAGGCAGTAACTAGAACATTAAAGATGGAGAGGTGAAGCTGGAGACGTTTTGGCAGGTAGTGCTTCTGGCACTTCAGGCAGTGTGAGGTTAAGTGTAGCAGCACTGAAATTAGTTCATGAAGTCAAGTGTTGACAGCAGGTTTCAGACTCAACCTGTTGAAGTAAATAGGGCAATTAACACCTTTGATAACTAATTTTTAAGTTCACTTGTGGGGAAAAATCCTTAAGAACTTCCAAAGACATCATGGCATTACTGAGCTCTGATCTTCAGTATCTTTTTCCTGGGAATTGCAAGGGTTATATATTAACATAACATTTAAAAAACATTGGACCATAAAGGGCATAATTCTATGACCCAGACAGACAGCTCCATAAGCAGAACAGCAGAACAGAATACACAAAATCCTGCTAATAACTTTTAACTCTATTTTTCTGGTCTAAAGACCTGATTTTCTTTCTGAACAAACTCATTTTAATTTGGAACAATTCCATTAATTTCAAATAAGTTATAATGAAAATAAAGCCCATGTCAGTAATATGAGAATCTCGACCATGGGAAGTCAAACCCGAAACCATCTTGAAATTATTCAGCCTCATGTAAAATATCTGGAAAGTGCTCCCGTCTAGTAGTCGGCAGCAATTCATGAGATTCTTACAAAAAATCTCTCCTAATGCATCTAAGGAAAATGAGAACAAAGGGTAAAATTTTTACAAGTAGCTGAAAACAGGCATCCTAAAACTTAACATCTGCAAGAATTCTGTAATAATACTCCTAGTTTTGTCTTTATTTCTAGTGAGAGTGGAGAAAACAGTACTCTAGGCTAAACTGCTGTTGTGCTTGTTCACCCCTCCACCCCCGTTCTGGATGTGCCCTTGGACTTCTTGCTCTTTTTGACCGTTTTATTTCAGGCTCTACCCTTCTACTTTTCTCATATTGCCGTTTTTATATGGCTTCTCCCACCTCACGTAGCCTTCTGTCTTGCGAGGGAACGTCTCTAGAATTTGAAACCAGCACAAACAGATCCTCCCTGTTAAGTAAAAGTGCTCAGGAAAGGGGGGGGGGGGGGGGGGGGGGCGGGAGCAGAAGCGGGAACGCTGAGATGAGAGGGGGCCGGGGAAGGACCGAGCGAGGCCAGGAGGGGACCGCGGGCCAGCGGCACCCTCTGGCGGCCACCGCACCGCCCGACCCCCGCGCCGGCCCCGGCGCCCGGGGCTGGCAGCTCACGCACTGCAGGTCCCTGCGACCGCGGCATGCAAAGGAGAAGCCCAACCTCGAGCTGGTTCTGCTCGCTTTAGTTGAGTGCTGCGGTCCTCAGGATGGTTTTGGTCACGCAGTGTTATAAAGCTGCGTGGGCGCAAAGCTGCTTACGCGTCTCTTTTTGCTTCTTTGGCATAACAATTTTCGGTTGTCAAACTCATTTTCCATTTCTTTGTTAAGTCTGGTACTTATCCTGTGTTATATTAGTGGCTTGAAAAAATGTTAGCTGCATTAACGGCCAAACGCCTGACATCAGAATTTAAAGTGCAAAAACATTTACATAATGCTAGCCTACTATTTCAGCCAGTGCTATTTTAACTTACAAATCCCCATTTATTGACTGAAAATTCTTGCCATAGCACACTTGTGTAGATTTTTACAGAGAAGGGAAGTGCTGAGGGCACCTCTGGTCAAAGCTGTAGCCAGTGCAACCCAAATTCTGAATGCTGATTTGAATTTCCTAGGCAGCTCATATCTTTTTAGAAATTGCTGCAAATTTGTGTTGAGCCAAAACCTGGGATACTGAACACTGGAAATGTTGACCTTGATCTGAATTTTTGCTCCTGGGCAAATCAAATTTGAAATTTTGCAGAAGTGAAGTTGGAGCTGGTTCTAAAAGAATTGTGTTTGAAGAGAGATTTAGGGGCAGGAGAACTGGGAGAGGAGAACTGGGATATACAAGACTGAAAGGAGAATTGTGCAAGGTCAAGAACAGAAACAAGTCTCTCATTTTACCGTGCTCTCATTTACCTGTGTTTCACCTGATGTAAGTTTTATGAGCTCACTGAAATTGGAAAAAGCTCCTGTCCTGAGCTGGGATTGTTCCTAGTGGTCATTGATACTGGTTTGGTAATATGTTATTTGGGGGTTTTCAGCCTTTTCTGATAGGTGGAACCTCTCACTTGCAACTTAAACCCACTGGCAACAGGCCTGCTTTCCTTAGCCGTCTTTCAGTGAACTGCAGGTCTGAACTCCTGCACTTGCTGTGATTGAAGTGGTCATATTGTACAGATGGGTCTTCTCGCTTCTCCAAATCATATACTTTGTGAATTTACAAGTTTTGATACCATAGTAGTGCATAAAACCATTTCAATTTCTTCCAAAGCATTATAAGAGAGCTCTTATTTTCCGTTCTTGCTGAAGCTTTATTAGTGAGAAGTGTCCTCTGCACAGGGCTCTAGGCAAGGACCTCACCATAGTTATTTGAATTCATCTCAAGGTTGAACATAAAATATTAGAGAGATTCCTTTAGCAGTGTTGAAATAGCATAAGTGAGCATATCTGATGCTGACCATGCATATGATATTCCCAGCAACCGACTGACATGCCTTCAAAAGATCAAATTCAGCCTTCCTTGCATGATGTAAGATAAAAATCTGGCCTAGGATTTAACTGTACCTGGTAATTAAGTTTAAAGAACAATAATGCCTCACAAACCTCTCCAGGCCTACAGTAAGCATGCTGGAATCTTGGTTGCCATTTCTGCAAACTGTTTACAATTCACATACCTCTGCAAATCCAATCCTGATCTCAAATTGCTGCTCATAAACAACATAGCAGAGATTTGATGTATGACGGCATGTTCTGAATTCCCCTTCGCTAGCAGTAGCATGGCGAACTTCTAGCGTTAAAAATCCCTCTTATGTGTCTTCTTATTACAAGCAGTGCTCCGTTAACTACTTGAATACATCTCTCAGCCAATTTTTTTTTTGTGACTGGTGGCAAGAAGGTAGATGTAACATGCTTTATTCTCCTCTTCTTCTGCTAGCTCTCTGTAAGTGAGTATTTTTCACAGCTGTAGGCAGGGCAGCCTCTGTTAACCATCCCAGAAGTTCTCTGGCAGCCCATCAAAGCCAGATGTTGTTAACCTTCAAAGCGTGACACAAAGCTGATCTTTCAGGCTGTGCTCTTGCTTAACCTTAACACATCACTGTTTATTAGTGAACCTCGGTAGTGCAGTGATAATTAAAAATGAGGTAAACTCTCCTGTTTCATGAACTGTATTTTTAAGGGGGGGGAGGAAGGTCTTTGCAGGACATATTGTTCAAATAAGAAAGAAATAAATTACTTGCCTACATTTACTTGACTTAACAACATACACAAAATTAAGGGCTCTATCCTAAATTATTAGCTGTTTCATGGAGGCAGGTGAGCATCCCAACATGTATGTTACCCTGGGGAATTCAAGAAATTTTGCAGAAGTGAAGTTGGAGCTGGTTCTAAAAGAATTGTGTTTGAAGAGAGATTTAGGGGCAGGAGAACTGGGAGAGGAGAACTGGGATATACAAGACTGAAAGGAGAATTGTGCAAGGTCAAGAACAGAAACAAGTCTCTCTCATTTTACCGTGCTCTCATTTACCTGTGTTTCACCTGATGTAAGTTTTATGAGCTCACTGAAATTGGAAAAAGCTCCTGTCCTGAGCTGGGATTGTTCCCAGTGGTCATTGATTTAATGGTAAGTTATTTCTAAGAGACAAGGGATGGGCGCCTTAAAAAGGACCAGAGGTATCTATCAAATATGCATTCAGACAGGAATACCCATCTTTAACGTAGCCTAGTCTCAGGGCTGTAGAAACTGGTTGTTGTTGGCCCTCTATTCTTGGATTGTTATGTCCCCCAAGGGTGGGTTTGCTCTTGCCTGGGGCAACCACTGGGGATGAGGGGTGATACGAAAGAGCGTGACAGAACAGAGAGTGCAGGGGACCTCAGCCCGGGCTCTGTGGCACCACTGCAAAATGGCCTTCCTGTTATTTCTTCTTCACAAGAACGATGCTATAAAGGCAGACTTTTTCATCTTCATTATGTTTCTCATGTTCAAGTCAAACTCATTTTAGCATAATGGACACGAAGCTTACACTTGCAGGTGCTTGGGAGGTGGGTCATTACCAATACTTTATGGGATATGTGCATCTGGCATTTGGGAAGCATGTTAGCAGCACAGCACAGGAACTAAGCAACAACAGACTAGTGAGTCTTAATAAGACTTATTGTAAACATTGGTAGAAGCTGGGTTAAAAAATTAGATCTGGTAGAGACATGGATTTATATGCCATAGTGGAGAAGGATGGGTGTGACTTTACAGGAAGAAAATAGCTCCTCAGGAATGTGTTGGAACTCTTTGCAGAAACTGTTGGTTATGTGAGCACGTGCTCATCTCCAGAAGACTTTTAAGAAGATTTCACAAAGTGTCAAAAAAACCCCTAATCTATGACAGAATGAGATTAAAGGTCGTTCATGGATTAATAACTGGTTACAGGTAGAAATAAAGAGTAGGAATAAAAGTCAGTTTTTTCAGTCCTCTGGGGATCCATCCTAGGACCTGTACTATTTGACATATTCATAAATGAGGTAGGAAAAGGGAGTGAGAAGGGGATGACAAATTTTGCATATGATAATAAATTACTCAGGACAGTAAACCCAAGAAGCAGCTATGAAGGATTACTTGCCTTGCAGAAAGATCTCATGCTGTTGGTAGGCTGGAAGATACAATACCTAGTGAACTCCAGTGCTGCCAAACATGAAATGATGCGTTTGGAGAAAAAAACAGGCACCGTGATGGATTCAGCACTAGTTGTTATCACCCAGGAAGGAGATTCATAACAGATTTCTGTGAAAATATCAGCTCACTTTGCAGTGGCAGTTAAGCATAGAATAGTAAGAGTTGCTAGGAAGGAAAAAGTAAGCAAAAAAGGAAATACCATTATGCTACTACAGAAATTCGTGGTGTGAGTGTATCCTGACCACTGTTTCCAGTTCAGAACTCCTGTTGCTGAGAGGACATAGCAGAACTAAAAAAAAAGATATTTCAAAGGGTGGCAAAGATGAGCAAAGATTTGCAACAGGATCTGTTCAAGGATCAACTAAACAGGCAAGGATTCTGCCGCCTGCAAAAAAGATACATTAGAGGGGTGAACAGAAGAGATGGCTATAAAACTGTGAGCGATACAGAGAAGGTATATAGAAAGAGGGTCCACGCTTTTTCATAATAGTACCAAAACTGGAATATGTTAAATGAAACAAGGTAGTGCCAGACTTGGTAGTCAAAAGGAGGTATTTCATCACAGGCACTGAAGTATGGAAGACATTGGCATAGGTTTGTGAATGCCAAAAGTTAGCATGGATTAAAAAGTATGATTAATTACTTGAATGGAAGAAAATGCTGTTTGACACAAAGGTAACATTTCTGGCAGAGGAGTTTCTGAGCCAGAAACTGCTGGAGGCTGGGAAGGTACTCTGGGAAGGCTTGTAACTCTTCAGGGGCTGTTTCTGGAGAGGAATGCTGAACTGGGTAAATCTATAGCGTGACCCACTATAGCTTACTTACAACCTTATGGCCAGGGGAACTAGCAATGGGAACAAAGAGGAAAAGGTGAGCGCAGAGTATGGGCTGTACAAGACCCTGGTAACATGCTGAAGCTGTCAGCCCATGCTGATATTTGGACTGCGCTACCTTCACTACTGTTTTTACTACGTAACAGCGCGCAAGATCACAGCTAGCAGATGGAATGCCTCTTTTACTGCACCTGTGCTGCCAGACTGCAATGGAAGAGCAGAAAGAGCTTATGCTCTGGGAAACACACTCGAAGTAGCAGATGACCTTTCTTCCAGTTGCTCAGGTGCAAGTACCCTTCTGTTTCTCACAAAAATTCTGCTTAATGTTGTTGTGTTCGTAGGATTATCTATCTCCTTGTATTAGTGTGTGTCCGAGTAACTGAATATCCATGACAATAGCCTTTTTTTCCACTAGATGTCTCACAAACCCAGTGATTGCAGTCATTCTGCTCAACTGGCACTTCTTTCAGCTACAGAAGTTTATCGTCTTTAAAATAAAGGGTTTTACTAAATATAAATGTTTTATTCATCTGTGTGCTGATGCTTGAGATAGTACTGCATAATAAGCTTAATATTCCAAAACACATTTATTAATCTAGATTTCAGTAAGAATTTATCGTTACAAGCTGGACTTTCTTCAAGGATCCAAGTCAAGCAAGTTGTAAATGTCTAACTGGACCACAGGGGACAGGAATGAACAAACCAGCTTAGGAGCTGGTGCTTCTCGGGCTGTAATGCGATTCTGCACAGCTCACAACACAGGGTTGTTTTCAAAGCCGGTCACATCTTGTTATTAATGGTGTTTGGGGTTTTTTGTTTCTTTTGTAAGGAAGGCTTTTGCTTTCAAACTTCCAACTCTTCCTTCTCTAAACTTATGTAAGATCAAATACAGAGATCCCCACATGCATACAAGTTACTCTGCTTAGGGTAGAAAAATCTGCTTATTAACTCTTCCACTGAGGATATGGAGATTTAGTTGCCTGAGTATCAGTATCTTTTTGTTATTCTACCCATAGCCAAGAGCTGCTGCTCCTGCTTCAGGAGAGATGACAGTGCTGGACGCATGAGCTAAAAGCTGTTGCAATTACTGACTCTACAGCTAGCACAGTGCCCTGGAATTCCCTTTCTGTGGTATCTAGGCAGCTAAATTTGGGAGCCCCTGCTCTAAATGTTGATAAACTATATCTACCATGAAAAGATGAATTTTGTTATTTTTGCTGTAGGAATACTGCTCAAGAAATGGCTTAATAAGTTGGTTTTTTTTTTTAATAGATGCGAAGAACCATAAGAACATTTTATCTGACATCCTTTACAATAGAGACCAGAGATACAGGCCATACAGTTGCTAATGCACGTATTCAGAAAGATCTCTAGAGCTGTTGAGTGGAGTGTTTGTTTGCCCAGAGTAGCATAGTTTCTAGAAAGATACCCCACATTCAGTGAAAGACTGCAAAATCCACTACGATCCCAGGTGTGTTGTTCTGATAACTAATTACTCTCATTGTTAAAAATGCGTGGGTTTCTCCACATTGAATTTGTCCAGCTTTACTTACACACTGGACCTTATTATGCCTTTCCATGTTAGGCTAAAGACTACCAGAACCATTATCAAGGCCTGGGAACAGGCTTACTGTATTTGCTCTACATGGTCATACACTTTAAGACCCATCATGGTATCTACATGGTACAAGTTTATAAAAAGATGTAGAAAAGAGACTGCGGGAACCAGATTGAGATTATTAGGAAGAAGCTTATGTTCAAGAGTCTTGACTATTACATCCTTTGGAATGGTTCTCCCTCCAAGTATCTGCTCAGTTAGAGCTTGAGAAAATAATAGAAAAATTATTTAGAGTAGCGTGTTTTAGTGGAAGGGGAAAAATCTGTGTTTTCACAGCCCTGCCTGGCAGAGCCTTTGGTAAAGTTCAAATTAAATGTGAGAGTTGTCTTCTCTAGCTGATGTATCTCTGAAATCAAAGTCTCTTTTTGGGGGGTGGGTGGCTGTGTAAACCCAAATAACCAGATAATTCCAGATAATCCAAAATAACTGCCCAAGAACTTTTATGGCTATTGCAGGTTAAAATAAAATAGACTAACAAAGCTTGTCTTCCTTGTTGGTAACAAGATTTTTAGTGCTCCCTTTTTTCTCCAAGCCTATCACAAAGTTGTCCTCCCTCTGGAGAATGAAAATACTTTCATATTTTCAGCACGTTCTCAGCAGCCGCTGCCAAAATCTGGAGTTCTTTGACTTCATACTTCTACTTATGCCATGTCTCAGGGGAGACTTTCTAGCAGGCCTGAGGTGAAAGAGGCACTAGAGACTTTGGCTGCACAATTTGTACTGAGGGGAGATTTGCCGTGTAGTGATAAGAAAGCAGTTGAGGAAGTGCTTGAGATACTGACCTTCGAGTTAGAAAGGAGAAAAATCTGGGACAGCAGAAGGAAATTCGGGAAACTGAAGGAAGTAAAGAGCTTGTGAAAGATGGTTGAGACTGGAATGGAAAGAAGATTTTCTTGAAGCTGGGAAGGTTTTGAATAGACCCAAGTGAGCTGGTTAGTTCAGCAGTATTTTAGGAAAGTGGGACAATGGCAGGAAGGGGCTTTCCTGGGCAGTAGGTCTGGCCTCCTGTGGGACACCATCTCACCTAGACCCAGCCCAGCTGCATCTGGAAACTACTTTATTCTTGCCCCGTGATTAGTCCGGTTGGAGGACTTGCTCAGACATTTAGTCCTTTGCTGATTACTAATGTTCTGATTTTCAGATTAAATTTGCTCTGATGCTGTTTGCAACCATTTTTTTATGTCAGCACTGCCCTTTATTTTAAATAACTTTTTTCTTTCTCTCATTTTTACCATCAGAATATAATAATAGACAGAAATAATTATCTTGGCCATCACTTTCTTAAAGTGTTTAGTCCAATCCTGTAAGATAGTATCTCTTTCTATTTTTATAAAAAATGCCTCTTCCTTACATGTTTTCTATTTAAATCTAGTACATTCATACATGTTTGAAAACCATTATTGATTATCTGTGAAACCAGCATAACACGTTTAAAAAGAAATGAGACTGTATTATTGTAATTTTCTTTTAAGTATCTGTAAACATACCTGTTCTGTCAGATAGAAAACAGAGTCTATCCCAAGCCTTTGTAAAGTAGATTTTGAAGCTGAAATACGTTAGTTTAAGGATAGTATTTTTACCACTTGTTTTTATTCTGCATTCTGCTGTGGTATCTCTCTGTGCAAGTATTTTGTTTGTTGTTTTCCACCATAACAGATTGTTCTTTTCTCATTGTATGTGGAGGACTTGAACTTCTATATCAGAAAAAAAAATGCCTAATGGAAGTAATATATCAATTAGTCACCTACCTCAGTTACTACATTTTGCATCTCAGAAGACCCTAATAGTTTCCTTTTTTCTTCCACTGAGTTTATTTTACAGTTTGAAAACACATTTTCTTCCAAGTATCTCATGAAATGACACCTGAGTAAAAAGTGCTAGAAAAGCATCAAGTTTACAGAGTTAAAAGAGTTTTTCTCTTTCTTTGGTGATTTATTGTCGTTGTTGAAAAAGGTCTTTCAGGGTTTTGTTCTTTTGATGTAGAGATCTAGATGAATAAAATAGATGTATATTATTGGTTTAATAAGTACTCTTAAGCCTGATCCAATACACAGTGAAAGCAAAAGACTTCCATCAGCTTTTATGAGCCTGATTTGATGACCTTTAAACATTAGCATATCCTCCAGTGCAGCAGTTGATGAACTGTTGCTGATTGTGGCCTTTGAAAATGGAGTATGTCAGGGCTTTTACCACTTCCAACAGGATTCCACCAAGTTAATCATTATGCACCAATATCCTTTTACAAAGCTAAGTAAGAGAAACATTTGCTCTATAGTATATTAGTTATGTTTTTCAGCTTGCCAGTACATCTTTAGTTGCACTTTCCCTTTCCTATTTATTATTTATCTCTGTAATTGTATTTTTTCAGTATGCATAACCTGTTGGGATATAGTTGGTATGAAAAACACTATAGGAAATAAAGTTTTATAGCATAAAGAATTGTTTTTAAATGTTGGACATATTGGCCATTGATTTCGTTGTTATTGCGCTCTGAAATAATAAGCCACTTCAACAGCAAACTCTCATATCCTTAACAGCAAATAAGCAAGGAAGAAATTAATAATACATTTTATTTATGTTGCTTCCTGCAAGTTCCATCTAAGCCCATTGGGCGAAGATTTAATTTTCATTGCACTGTGTAGCTAGCAGTTGCACATCTGTAATCTACCACAAAGTAAATAAGATATTTGTATTGCTGCATTAAAAAAAGGAAAGGTGAGGAACTGTGTTCCTGAATAAGGCCCTTCTTTTTGTTTTTGAGTTAAATTTTTACCGAGACATCCCACTACGGACAGGTATGATGAGTTATATATTCTAGTGGAAGTGGGTGAAATTAAATTGTATTTAGGCATCTAAGGAAGTGGTTTTGGATAGCCAGACCATTAATTTAGGTATCCAACTTAACTAGCTTTGACAATGAGGGTTGATGTGACTTCTTTGCAGATGACACACAAGTGTTAGAACAGCCTCTTGCTTACTCCTACCATAGTCATCAGATATATGTATGACGCAAGCCTTAAGAATTCAATTTGAGTGTCTTGCCAGCACTTGGATGGCTATCTGGATGTTAGTAAAATGAGATATCATTCTCCAGCACACTTCCTTTCCAATCCATCCTTCTCTTCCATGGCTCATTTCCTCCATTCTTGCTAGCAAAACTACACAGGGATAATTTGAGCTGGGTTTTTTAACAGATATGGTCTTGTCTAGCCTTTGCTGCCTTTGCTGAAAAGCAGATTTGAGGGGTTATTATCAAAGTAGTTATATGGTCAGTTTTAAAGGAGTAACAAGACAGAAAAAGGAGCAGGTATAGGATCAGGATAATGAACTGAAGCACTGTTGTGGCAGCTTTTCAGGCAGTAGAACCCTTCCACTAAGCTACAGCCAAACTCTTGTATTTACCCAAATGCTTATATTCACACTTTCCACTGCCTGTTTTGCCTTGACTTCATCCATGCTAAGGATGGGAAACCCACTGCAACGTAAGAAAGATTCAGAGGTGGCCTTTGTGATGCCTAGAACCACTCCCCAGACCTAGAAGACCCCAGAGATCTGGACTCTACTGAGTAGTTCTGACCCTGCATGGATGCGTGGCCTTCGGAAAGTCACTTCTCTATAGCTCAGTTTTCTCCTCAGCTATGCAGGTGTAACCCCTTCCTAGTAAAACTTTTTCAGCTCCACTGATGGCGGTCTAAGAGCTGGGGATTGTCAGTACTGTAATGCAGCATGAGGGTGTGTCCACCATATTCTAGTGACATTGCAGGTAGACACTGCATATAAAACAGCTCTGTGAAAATAGTCAAAGACATTCACCAACAGCTTAATGTTGAAACTGATCCGAGGGAGCTTTCTTCTACAGCCAAGTGACAGCGAGTAGAAAGGCTCTTCTAAACACAATATAACGTGTATAACAATTCCCTTTCTTTCAAAGGATTGACTTTGTGTCTATCATCTCTGATGCTGACAAAGGCAGAGCTGGACTCTTCGTAGCCAGTCCCCCCTGGTACCCAAGGAAGGTTGGTGTCATCACACTGAAGTGTTCTTCCATGGTTGCCTGTAATACCCAGGAAGAATGATACAGGAGACCTCTTGCAGTCCTATGAGCCTCTAACCTGGGGGCCCTTCTGAACTCTTTTTGTCCTACAGCACCCCAGGATGATTTTTCCTGCCACACCAGTGGGCTGAAGTAAGGGCTGTCACTGAAATACAAGGGTAGCTCATATGCTTCATTACTACAGTTTCCACCTATTTGTATCAGTTACCTTCAGTCGTGTTTATAAGCTTTCCTTCTTACTGCAAAGGCTAGGAACTTACTTATTTTCAATGGAAGCTGCACTGCTGGGTTAATCTCATGACTCTGGTACATGGGGCTCTCAATGAGGGATTGTAATGTTTATAATACAGGTTGAACCAGATACTCTTGAAGGACAAATGAAGACCAGATGAATTGGTAGTTAATTTGGGGGCAAGAAATTTCAGTGAGTTCTGTTTTTACTGGTACGGATCCTCCACCTGTGATCATTCCTTGCTAAGCTTAACCACTCTTCCAAAGGTTCCTTCTTGTTCACCACAATTAGTAATTTTAAAGGTCTCACCCCCACTTTGAAATAAATTCAAAGCTCAGCTCTTGCCTCATGGCTTCTCTATCTTTGTGCTCTGCTGCTCTTCTGACCTCCCAATGCCTTCCCCAGCCCATTGCTGTGGTCAGCTGCTGTCTTTTCCTCATCTCTCACAGAAGACTGACTTCTACAGCCTTAATCAGATTTGAACTGCAAAGGCGAGTGCCTTCTCAGCACTTGACATGATGTTCACAGAAAAGGAAATTAAAACTCTGAATTCTTCTAAATTTTCCTGTGCATCTTCTCCTTGGAAGGGGGTGAACTTTGCATCTCATACAGGACTCTGCCACTCACCAGCTCTTAAGCCACTGGGGATTTATTGCCAGGTTCCCTCGCTGACATACATGTTTCCCTTGAACGTTGTAGCAGAAGTTAGGATACAGCTTTGCCAATCAAGCAGAGATATTGAACAACAATAGCACTATACATGATCAGAAGTATTTTTCCGACAAGCAGCTCTTGGCAGCACAATGCCCCCTCACATCTGGCAATGCCTATGGATGTGCAGAATACAAAGTCAGACTGTGTGCAGGAGCTGTTTAACAGAACAACACTATGCACTTTACCAATTATAGGCAACAGTGGAAAGGGGGGCCGGGCAGGGAAAGTCAGACTGAGAACAAAACTTAGTTCTTAGACACAGAGTCCAAATCTCATAAAAGCTAAGCTCGTCATGCAAAGACCAGTTCAGTAAGAGCAGTCCCTCTGAAAATGCATTACAGGAAGTGTTCTGACACAGAAAGAATACGTGTCTACCCTATTTACCACGTGGTAAATTGGATACAGCACAGCTTTCAATCCTTCTGCAGTAGGGAGGCCCTGTGCAATAGGAGAAAGGATCATCATGTGACCCGCCTAGTGGATGAGGGAAAGGCTGTGGATGTGGTCTACCTGGACTTCAGCAAGGCCTTTGACACCGTCTCCCACAGCATTCTCCTCGAGAAGCTGGCGGCTCACGGCTTAGACAGGTGTACTCTGCGCTGGGTCAAAAACTGGCTGGACGGCCAGGCCCAGAGAGTTGTGGTGAATGGAGTTACATCCAGTTGGCGGCCGGTCATGAGCGGTGTTCCCCAGGGCTGAGTTTTGGGGCTGGTCTTGTTCAATATCTTGATCAATGATCTGGATGAGGGGATTGAGTGCACCCTCAGTAAGTTTGCAGACGACACCAAGTTGGGCGGGAGTGTTGATCTGCTCGAGGGTAGGAAGGCTCTGCAGAGGGACCTGGACAGGCTGGATCGATGGGCCGAGGCCAACTGTATGAGGTTCAACAAGGCCAAGTGCCGGGTCCTGCACTTCGGCCACAACAACCCCATGCAGCGCTACAGGCTTGGGGAAGAGTGGCTGGAAAGCTGCTTGTCGGAAAAGGACCTGGGGGTGCTGGTTGACAGCCGGCTGAACATGAGCCGGCAGTGTGCCCAGGCGGCCAAGAAGGCCAATGGTACCCTGGCCTGTATCAGAACTAGTGTGGCCAGCAGGAGTAGGGAAGTGATCGTGCCCCTCTACTCGGCACTGGTGAGGCTGCACCTCGACTACTGTGTTCAGTTTTGGGCCCCTCACTACAAGAAGGACGTTGAGGTGCTGGAGCGTGTCCAGAGAAGGGCAACGAGGCTGGTGAGGGGTCTGGAGAACAAGTCTTATGAGGGAACTGGGGTTGTTTAGCCTGGAGAAAAGGAGGCTGAGGGGAGACCTCATCGCTCTCTACAACTCCCTGAAAGGAGGTTGTAGCGAGGTGGGTGTCGGTCTCTTCTCCCAAGTAACTAGCGATAGGACAAGAGGAAATGGCCTCAAGTTGCGCCAGGGGAGGTTTAGATTGGACATGAGGAAAAATTTCATTACTGAAAGAGTGGTTAAACATTGGAAGAGGCTGCCCAGGGAAGTGGTTGAGTCCCCATCCCTGGAAGTATTTAAAAGATGTGTAGGTGAGGCTCTTAGGGACATGGTTTAGTGGGCATGGTGGTGTTGGGTCGACGGTTGGACTCGATGATCTTAGAGGTCTTTTCCAACCTTAATGATTCTATGATTCTATCATTCTATGATTCTATGATCAAGTAATGCCTGTGCAGAGATTTCTGAGAAATCAGCTCTGGAGCGATTGAAGGTTATAGAGCTGCTCAGAAGTGCCTTTCTCAGCAAAGGTGATCAATCCATGGGATATGCAAGGGTGTAATATAATGCCCTTATTTAACAACAGGTTTCTACACATACGCCACAGAAATCTCTTTTGCCTCTACACCAGTGCTACATAAACTGTGTGAGAAATGTATTTGGGGTTCTCCTTGTTTTTTCTCTAAGTCTGGGCTGAAGTCTGAGACTGAAGACCTCAGAGGCACCATCCTTCATAACAAATGCTCCTAAATTGCTGTTATTATTTGATGATTCACTTTCCACATGAGAATCAGTCTGGTAGACCCCATGGTCTTTCTGTTTCTCCCAAAGCTGGACTAGTTATCCAAAGGGCCCAAGGTGGGAGGTGGTGTGCAGAGTGGTTGTGAGATGTCCTCTGCTACTGATGGCAGCACGTCCAGCTGGGTGCCGCAGGGGTTTCTCTGCCCTGTGAGGCTGCATTGCAGTGACGAAGTGATAACCCATCAATGTGTTCTATCTCCTCCACAGGGAGTAAATGAGATGAGCACCCACAGGGGAATTAATGTGAGGTAACCACGATACTGCAATTCCCTCACCAGGCAGCGACCCTCCTGGGCAACCAAGCCTCTTCACAGTGTGATCTTAAACCAGTGCAGTGAAATGTGTGCTTAGGACTGCTTTGCTTTAAACCAGCTGTGTCTGCTGTCCCAGTAAATGAGGACTGCTTTAATTGCTTGTGTGGAACAAGCCTATCCTAGACTGAAATACAGGTGTCCACAGAGAAATTTGCTTGAGCTTGGCTGAAGAGGGTCTGTGTGTAGACAAGTCCAGGCAGCAAGGGACCCCTCTTGGGAGTCCTGGTACAGTGTGGCCGTACAGTGTCTTTGCTCAGCTGTAACAGCCGGGCTCCTCTGGGCAGAAGAGGAAAGAGACACATCTCCTGTGTGTCCAAAACCCCACTGGGACTCCTGGTCTGTGAAAGAAACTTCCATTTCCACATGCTGGGCTTTACATGCAGGTTTTTCTTTGTTGCTCATCATTATAGCGCAGGAACAGCTGCACACAGCAATTAATTCAGCCTCCCAGCATCTGTGTACAGGAGGGCAGGACCCTTCTGCTGCAGTACAGGGATGCAGCCCCAGGTTCATGCCTTGTATCTTTAGGAGAGCAGCAGGGAGAAGAGAGAGCGCAGATGTTTCCCCAAGTACTGAAGCTGCTTTTCATATACATTTTCCAGTAGTAACATTACGTGTTAACTTAGTGTATTTAAATGACTAGAAATTCAGAGAATATAACAATGATACACTGACAAAGACACTGACCAAAGATAGGGTGAGTCAGCTGGAGCTAGTACTGCTAATGCAGGAAGGTACCTTCATCCTTTATTGTTATCATACGCTGTTGTGTGTGTTTGTGTGTGTGTATTTTTAACAGCTTGGGGGTAGAATAAAACTAACTTTGATCCCTTGAAGAAAAATATTAACCATCTGTGACAGAAAGTATATGTTCAGCAATTGCATTCCACATCTATTTTCTTTGCTTTTTAAATTATTTATACAATTACACCACCCACAGCTTTGTGGCCCTTTGCACTCAATGAAAAAGTTTGTCTGTGGATAGGATTCACTCTTTTGTCTCTCTCACCTACTGTATGTGGGAATTGGAGAATCTAGTATATAAAATACAGTGCAATAACAAAAGAAATGGCAATCAATGGTATGAGAAAGATGAGATTTATATGGTATGAATACCTCAGATCAAAGAAGAAGAGAGTTCATTTCTGGGGAGAGGGAGGTAAAACAGAGAAATAGAGAACAATAATATAAATGCTCTAATAAAATGTGGAAATAGATCAAATTCCTAGGCTTTCTTTTCTGATTAATTCCTAATTAGAAAATACACAAGTTTTTCTAGTGTATTCAGTCACAATATCAGTTGCTTTTCACTGATGAATTCACAGTTTGATGGCCTGAATTTAAGAGAATGGTGGAATCTGCATATCCTGCGTCATCAGCTTGTGAATCAGGTGGTGTTCAAACACTCAGCTGAACCACACTGGTAAGGTAAAAATATAAAGGCAATGAACCTCAGGCTGCACCCTGTCCTTATCAATGCTGATAGCAAACTTCCCACTGGCTTTAATCTAAATCTGTGTTTGTCTGTTAGGTTGGAGAAATGATTATTAACGATGCTGTGTAATACAGATGTTAGAAGGGAAAAAAGAAATAACAAGGACTCAAATTTAAATGTGAAATCTAATAATTATATGTTACAGAAACAATAAGTAAGGTTCTTGAACAGTAAAATATCCTTACAGTTCACTCTTTAGCAGATTTCTGTAAAACTGAAGATCAAGAAAAGATTTACATTTTCTCTCTGGGAATTTCCTTGTTGCATTAAAGTAAATTAAGACAAATGAGTAACATGATTTTGAGTCTCGAAAGTTTTCCAAGGTTTGCAACAATACCATCAAATTTTAGACTGTTGCTGATAAATCTGTCCTTTGAAGGGTATGCCTTTCCCTCTAGTTGCTACCAACCCTCCTCCAGAAATGCTACTTTGGACTGAAACATTCTACTTTAAATTGATATTTCCTTGCACAGTGATATTTAAATGACAGTCTGAGTTAAAACAGCAATTCAAAACTAAGCATTGACATTTTGAAATTAAGCACTTCGGTTAGTTTCAAAATGTTTTTTTTTAAAATGGAAATACGTTCTCAAAATCGGTATTTTCCCAGGGGTGGACGGGACTCTTTAAATTAGAGAATGCAGGAAACTTTTCTCCTACACTAATTCATCTACTTGACTTCGGAATTTGACAACGAAGCTGAGGCAGGTCTTTGAAAGAAAACTGAGTGGCTGGAAAGAAGAATGAACTCCAGTGTATCTCTCCATCTGCACAATATTATTTCATATCGCACATTTTCTGCATTTTGCAAAGCTTTTCAGAGCAGGAATGGAAGCAGACTATACATCTGTGCAGTGTTAAGCATAAAGATATCCTGATTTCTGCCACAATGCAAACAAGAATCAAAATAGTTTTGTCCAGTTCACTGTAACATTTAATAAGCCGATGTATAGGGCTTCCACCCATGTCTAGGGAAGGTAGCTTAAAACACTCACTCTAGCCTACCATTTTTTTCTAAACACTTCTCAAGAAAGTACTAGGAGCTTCTGCTGCTCTATAGCATGTTCCAGGCTGCTGCAGTTGTAGCTGCATCCCTTACCTGTCTCAGAGCACGGATGTCTAACACATTTCAGCTCTTTCTTCAAGACCATCACTTCCCTGCACTGAGTCTGATTTTCTGCAAGTTTTCTTGAGGTGAAAAGAACTCATGCTCCAGACAAACTCAGCCCCCTTTTGCTGGATCCAGAGCTGATACTAATCTTGCTAAGCTTAGAAGCTCAGCTCTAATGTCTGATACGGTAAGTCATTCTCTTCCTGCTCCAGTTTCATAGCTAAAGATTTGGAATTTAACCTTACGTGATGGTTTTCATCTGGAGGAGCCACTTGTTTCTGCTGACAGTTAGACACTGGGATTACCTGTGTAGTAGTGACTGCACAAGGGCTGACTGTTTAAAAAAAAAAAAAAAAAAAAAGACAGACTAACTCAGGTCTTCCCAAACTACACTGGCCTGTGTCTCACCTCTTCCTAGTCTTGCCCTAGCAAGGAGATACAGGTAGCCATCAAACTTGGCTTTCCAGCCTGCTCCAGTGTCCTCCCCATCATGCTGCACTGGAATCTGCACCAGGCTTAGCCCACAGCACAAACAGCATGTGCTTTTGCTCATTCCTCTGCTTTTTAGCTCCTTGCCCTCTAAACCTGAACATGTTGATAGAAAAGCACAATCTGTCTCCATATATTATGCTCTGCTGTGCTTCACTGTCTGCTACAGCCAAGAAGCCACTACTGACTCTCTGGTGCACAGGAGAATCCAGATTTCCCCTGGGACCGTATGCCTCTTCCCTTCAGGTGCTAGCTTGCAAGCTTTGCACTGTCACAGCACGAAATCACAAGTCTGGACCTTATTTTGATTTTTTATTAGTAGCTGGTTGATGCTGGTAGCCAAGTAGAAAATAAGACTGTTATCCTGGAATATAGTGAAAAGCAAATTGAATTGACAGTTGCTGCAGATACCCCAAGTTAGCTTCTCATTTTCTCAGGGAATGAGAAAAGGTTCATTTTTCAGGACTTTGCTGTCATCTTGCCCTGTGAGCAAAAGCAGAGTGAGTACAGCCACGTCCAGCTGTACAGGTGCCAGACAGAGCACTCCAGGTCGCAGGGCTCCCTTACACAAGCTTAGTACAGCACTTGGACATCTCCTTTCTTCATTGCTCATTCTCTTTCAGTGATTTTGTGATAGCGCAAACACCTCCTTGTGAAGCCATAAGGCCTCCTGACTTGCTGGTAAGCACTAAGTTGTACTGGATAAGGGAGAACCCAACACTTGGACAACCCCTCACTTCCCCCCAGGCTTCAAAGCTGTGTGTGTGTGGTTTCTATCATGGTGCCCCCCCTCCTCACACTGAAAAAGTGGGGTAACCTCAGGAATACAAGTTCGTACATGGATGTCATGTTCAAAGAGGTTTTTTTTTAGCAGGGCCTGTTGCAATAGGACAGGGGGTAACGGTTTTAAACTAAAAGAGGGAAGATTCAGACTAGATACAAGGAAGAAATTTTTTACAAAGAGGGTGGTAAAACACTGGCACAGGTTGCCCAGAGAGGTGGTGGATGCTGCATCCCTGGAAGCATTCAAGGTCAGGTTGAATGGGGTTTTGAGCAATCTGATCTAGTTGAAGATGTCCTTGCTCATTGCAGGTAGGTGGCCTACATGACCTTCAAAGGTCCCTTCCAACCTAAGCGATTCTATGATTCTATGATTTTTACTAGGCTAATTCCTTTAAAATACTTATTTTCTGGTTCCAATGTAAAACACCATAACATTTATCTTTATAACATCAGGTGAGACTGCCACAGCCATTGCTGGGCTCTGAGGGGGTATAAACAGGACTGGAGAGGTTTCTCCTGACTCCACTGAATGGCTGTCCTCAAAGTGGGACTGGGGAGGCAGAGGGACTATGAATGTTCAGAAATAATATTATTGGCTTGAAAATCATGTAAAAAAATACCCGGAAGAATCAGTTTGCTTCCCACTGATTGCCTTTTGCTGTTGGATTTCTTAGGATTTGTGCAGAACATTTTTTTCTCCAATTTAAACTACAGCAAATGTGTCTTAAAATTAAATCCTTAATTCTTCACATGATCATGTAACTCCAGGAGCTGAAGCTTTACAATGAACATGAACAAGCCAGGTAAGCTGACAAACACACAAAGTGTACTTCATTAAAAAAGGGAAAATCCCTTCCTTCCTCTCTGGGCCAGGCAGCAGCAGAGTTGGGACTCAGCCTTGGGTAACAAGTTGGTCTCCAGTTTGTTCCTGGAGTAGCACAGCTGTTTCGTGCTTCCTACCCAGGAAAGAGGGATGGTAAAAAAGTAGCCCAGACAATGGTGTATTAAGAATGCTGTTATTAGGTCAAGGCATGAGAAATGTTAGAAGAGGCTCCCACAAAGAGTCTGTTGCCTCTCTACCTGAGTGTAGACTGGCACTGAGCCGTTCACTGTACCAAAGTACCCTCTCTTGGGTGGTTAATGCCCACCCTCCTGTCCTGAACATGCCGCTCTCTCTTCCCATCCAGACTGATCTCAGGTCAACCGCTGGATGCTGCTCTCTTCAGCAAGCAGAAAAATGTCACTTCAAACAAAATCTTTCACAGAAGCTGAGGGAAATATTAATTCATTGTACTGCATCTATTCCTTTGCTTTGCTGAAATAAGTATTAAGTCCACACCTTAAATCACTTTGATACTCAGGCTTTATGGTCACCCCAAATGTTTCCTTTAAAAATTGAGGGATCCAGAGCTCCTATAGCTTTTCAAGAGAACTGTAGTTCTGCTCTGAAGAGCTGGTTCTTTTACCTTCATCTTTGACTTCTATCTTTAGCACTCTCCCTAGTCTTGTTCCATGTCCTCTGACCTTACATACCCTGCATGCTTGCAGACTTGGCTCTAGTTTTTCCCCCCTGGAGTTTGCTCTTCACTGGTCCCACTCCATCTGGCACTCACTTCCTCTGTCTATCAAGATGCATCCTCTTTTTGAATGTGCCTCTCAAATCTTCCTGTTTGCAGTTATGCTAAACCCATTTCAGGACTGTATCCATGTACTTTCATCCTTGCCTTGCAAACAAAGTGGATTTTATCTTCTCTGTTAGTTTCTTTTCTCTTTTCTTTAATCCTCTGTATCTGTACAGTTTCTCTGTTTATAGGCAAGCCTGCGCTAAACTCTCTTGTACTTATCTCTGAGCAAGCCGTTTCTGACTCTCTGGGTGATAAAGCCATGATATTATGTTGTGAATGCTAGTACCACTTTTTTGCATGCAACCCTCACTAATATTTTTTTTCTGTTCTTTCTTCCTAGTGATTCATGTTGGGTATGCAATTACCTTGATTATGCATTGACCATGCACATGGTTAATTAAGCATATTTGCATACACCATTTTGGCAACTGCACGATATTAATCTTGTTTTGAAACGAGGGCTTTCACTATTTAATAGATTACCTCGTTACGCAGAGGATCATGTCATTCAGTCACTAGAAGTTATCCATTTCACATCTCCACCAACTGGAAATACGTCCATTTTTACCGAACAGTAGTTACTGAGCTACACAGACTTCCAAAGGAAGAAATGGAGAGCTGGGTCATCTGGGTGAGGTCAAGGACATCTCATAGACCTAACACCCTACAAGCATGGCAAAATTTGCAAGAGTCTGTGCCTAGTCTAAGTCATGGTTCTCCCTTGTTCTGGGGAGAAAGGGGGAACAATACAGCCACTCCTGGTATAGAGGCCTTTCTCCTTAGCACTTCCTTCAGTTCAAAGGTGAAAAGTTTAGCTGTGGTATCCTGTCTCTGCCCATACTTTCTCTGCCCAGTTGCATGGGAGGAGCAGCAACCGTCACAGGGAGTAGTTTTATCTCTCAGTCTGGGCTGCAGTGCTCCAGGGTGGAGGTAGGAAGGACAGCATCAGCTATACCTACCAGATAATGCCAGACTGTGAGGGAGGGGGAGAACTATAACCGCCCCTTTAATGTATTTACACAGATAGGAGTGAGTAGAAGGTTTCAGTCCCTTTGTTTATGAGAACTGCTCTTGAAAAGGCAAATGTCCCAGTTGCCTGCAGCTATCCTTCAATTTTGCTGATTGAATCTATGTGCATTTTCCCTTTCTGTGCTAGTCATTTTCTGGGGGTTATTTCCTCAGAGTTTTCCAGCCTTTTGATCCTCTCCAACATCTTCCAAGGTACAGCCTAACTGACCCATCAAATCTAAGAAAAGAGAGCAGTCCCATAAGGCTGGACTGTGAATCTCCAATCTAAGCTGAGCCGGACAGGAGGAGCAGCGTCACCGAGGGTGGAGATCAAAGTGTAGACTTTAGCCTTACCTCCTGCTCCCTCCCTTGCTCTGGAAAAACTCGCACCTCTAGCCTATGTAATTCTGCTCCCTCCCCACCCCCCATTTGCCATCAGCCCCTGACAGTGGCTGGCTTCCGCAGGAACGGGAGGAACTTGTTTTTCTGCACTCTACTGCTGCCCATTTCCTTATGTAAGGCACCACTTTCCTTCTCATGGTACGGGGAGAATGAAAGTCTTTGTATTTTCTTCATCTGCTAAGTTGGAGCAGTGTCAATTTAGTTCTCAGACAGCATGTCACACCAGCAAATAAATAAATAAACCCCAATGATCCCCTACAGCTTTCACAGGCCTGCACTTCAGCATTTGATTTCTGAGGCTCCCGCTGTAGCTAATTGAAAAGGTCTGTTTACATTTTGTTTCGAAGTGCTCTGCATGACATACAAACTATCTTGTGTACGTACAACATGGACAGGGAATTTAAATGCTTGTGACATGGCTAGGTATTCCTAAGTGTTTAAAGAGAAATAGAGTCCCTGAGGCCAAGCCCCCAGTGCATGGTTGCATTTCTGAGTCCCATTTTTTGTTTGAAAGCCTTCTTGTTCATAAGAAGACAATTAGACAATTTTTTTACCCCCTAAAACAATTTCGCTTTTTGTTTTTCTAGAGTTCATGAACAATGGGTTTGCAAACAGCAAGAGAAGTGGTTACAGCACGTGATTATAACCAGCAGCTGAGCACGTCTGGAAGGATTGTCACAGCCATAAGTGACACCAAGTCTTCTGCACTTGAAGGTGGCAGATCTGCCGATGGGGTTTAGATGTCCGTGCTATCATAACTGCTTCAAAGTTAGCAATTACAATAGCAGAACAGTTTACTATTGTGTGGGTGTGTTTGCGTGCAAGCTGGGGATTTTCTGGTGTGGGTTCTGGTCTCTGGCAGTGAGTGGTGCTGCAATGTGGCTGTGAGACACAGCCTGAAAGCCAGAGCATCCTGGGGAGATCAGAGGAGGAAGGGTACTGCAGACACCCTCTTCCTGCTGTGGCTTTTTGGCTGTGCTGGACAGAGAATATAGTAGTTATTTAAGAATTAAAGTCTGCATCAAGTCAGTATTAGTTTAATAGTGAGAGGAAAAGTTACAGTATTGGTTTTCAGCAGCAAATATTTATGTAATACCTCTCAAAATGAAGATGAAACCATTTTAGGCTCTTAATTATGTGCCACATGGGCATCACACAATAGATTTGGTTAATCAAGATCTTGATGAACTGACAGGCTGTGGAAGGGAAACATACAGTTTATTGGGCAGGGAGGTTAAAAGAGTGAGCCTGAAATAACTGAAGTTTTATTGCATGTAAAGAAGACAGCATTAGACAGATCCAAGTGTCTCTCTTAACAGAAAATAGCATGGCTTACTTCTGGGATTGGTATAGAAATAGAAATAAATCAAAGAAAAATTATTCCCAGAAAGCTACAGAACAGATTTCTTGAGGAAAGAGACCTAAATATGACACCGGCAAAACAGGGTTCAATACATTTTAAATTGGCTTAGTCCAAGCAGCAGCATGATGTCTCACAGATATGATACAACGGATGCAAGCTTCTGTTATTTCTGTTAACAAAGTGCATCTGGAAGCCTGCCTGTAAAAATCTGACAAGTTTTTATGGGCTTAAGTTTGTTCTGTACTTTTTTCTTTTGAAAATATTTTTTTTTTTTCCTGAAAGTAGCCAAAGGGAGGACAAACACACATATATTTTCTCTGTTTAAAATAAAAAGTCAAAATAGTTTGTAACACTAAATATCATGTTAGAATACTTTTAATTAATAGGAAGGCTCGATCATCATTGTCTTTCACCCAGAAGAGGTGAGGAAAAAAAGCATTGAAGATTTTGAGGAAGGGTTTGGAAAACACAGGCAACATCAACACTGGAATCTTATTTCATGAGTAGGCTGTTCATCTCTACTCCCCATGCTGCTGTAGGGTAACATGCTGGGGCCAGACCCTCAGTCACCGTAGGAGGCTGTGTTTTTCTGAAGCTGAGGCAGCCTCCAGGGAGCTTTCCTGACTTAAACCCACAGAGGATCTGACCTAATGTATTACAAAAGATAATATGGTTGATGTAAAGAGGACATACATTTATATCCTTATTGGCCATCTGTCTGTTTGGCAGCAGCGATGTTGACATCAGGAAAGGTGACTGCAAAACAAAGGCATTGGTGGCATTTGTTGCTATGGCAGGTCCAGATGAAGCCATGAGTTTAGAGTTACTTAGCAAAAAACGACTCACTATCTCCTTTTGATAACATCCTTGGATTTCCTGCACCCAGTGGCTATAAGATTTGATTCTTGTATGTGCAGGGTCATTTTGTGAAAAAATAAAAATAAAAAAAATATATAATACTGTCACTTAGTAACTAGAATACTGAAAAATAGCTCAGTTCATTCCACTTAATCTATAGTTATTTATATGCCCTTTATCACTGCTCTGTCTTGAGCCTGATTCTGAACTGAAAAATGGTAGTACAAATCCAGAATAGCTCCACTGATATGGGTAGAGGTGGATAGATTACTCTGAGTATAAAATGTTGTATTTTCATTTTTCCAACTGTGTAAAGGTCAGTATTTACTTCCTTCTCCAAAGAAGGTCATTTATCTAATTTTTTATAGAACTCATCACTTACTAGAACATAAACCTGAAGTAGGCTGTTATTCGCCATAGTTAGAGTAACCATTTGTCTGGGTTTTCTTGTTCCGTCTGGAAATTTTGTCTGGACAGAATTTAAGAACTTTTGCACATTTTCTAGGATTTCTGGGTATCAGCCCTAATGCAGCAGCAGATCTGATGACGCTGATTAAGTATCCACATCCCATCTAGTGCACATGCTCTTTATACAAACAAAGCAGGCACTACACAATGTACACGCAGAAGTGTTTCTGAAAGGAAAACCTGGACAAAACCAAAGCAGTACTAATGAAATTATAATATTACAGAGTACTGTAATCCAAAACAGTTTTAAAAAGATGTGGCATATTGTAAGGAAGTCCCTCAAAAATGTGAGGTTATTAATTCTTATAATATAGAACCTTAAAAAAAGAGAAACTTATTCTTTTTTTTTTCCCTTTAGCTCTTTATTTTCAATATTACAGCTGATTTAGTTCAGCCTTAACTTTACCCTTTGTTGCATCATATCTGTGCAGATACTAAGACTATATAGGAAATCCTATTAATTTGTAACGTGTGCACCTGAAGAACTAAAGAGAGCAGTCTCTAGGGGGCTGGGTCAATAGCTCCCTCTCTCACTTGTCTTGGTAAGCCAAAGCATAATTTGTTGCTTCTTAACTTTTTATTAGAAAGTAAATTTGGTCGGTTCTTCTTCCAGTGTCCACATGAGATTTCTGGACTCAGTAAGACTACGCAGAGTTTTGTTAGTTGTTGTGTTGAGAGCAGCGTAGCTCAGAGACCTTCATACTGTTTGGTAGCTGAATAGAAAGTCCTACATATGGGCATAGATCAGAAAATAGGAAGGGAAGTTTTGCAACTATAGCAGCTGCCCTTTCTGCCTTGAGTTCAACTGCAATAGGAACAGAGTGGTTGCAGCTTCATGTAGCCCCAGGCAGAGAGGTGCTATAAACTATGCCTAAATCCCTCAACATTCACCTGGCAAATGCAAAGTCCACTAAAGTCATTAAAAGTCTTTCTGTTGACTTTAACAGCTTTGGATCAAGCCCAGTAAGTCAATTGCATTAATAAGGTTTGCAGAACTATGTGCTTCAAATTACAAACAATGTGTCTTATTCATATCAGATCAATAATACAAATGCTAAGTCAGGTAAGGGAAGAACTCACATTCAAATTACAAGGTAAATATACCTTTCTTTTCACTTTCTCTGACAGAAAATAAATCAGTAGGTCCATGGCAAGGGGACAGCTGGCTCATCATGTCCTCCTTCATATCCTCACTAGGTGAGGAGGTCTTCAGCTGCGCTCGGTGGTGTCACGCTCTGCTGTGCAGTATGGGGATGGGCAGCAGGTTGATACCGGGTGGAGACTGCATGGTCTTCTCCAGGAATTTCATATGTAACTTCAAGTCCAAAACCACTATCTCACAGTGGCTTCACCCCTGCACTTGGGATGCCATGTTTCTCATCAGTGGGTAGCAGAGAAGCGAAAGGCACGATGGTCAGCATTGAAACTGGGGTGTTAATTTCGGGAAAATGAGCTCAAGATGGATAGCGGGACAGTAGCACACTGTCCTACACCCCATCCACCCTACAGCATGACGGGAACACTGAATGGAAATGCATGCATCAAAACTGATCCTTGGCGTTAGACAGCTGTGCTGGAAAACATCTGGCCTTGAATTTCAAAGTCAAAGGAAATTGAGATGCACGAACAGGCCAGAGGGCAGCACAGCTAACCAATACTTGAGGTAGCTTTAAATACACTAGCATGGATATCACATGTGATGCATGCGTACAGCTGCCCTGCACAGAAACCATCGGCCACCTTCACAGTTATGATTAAATTAACAGAATGGTACCCTCATCTTCTGAAACTGCATTACAGACCAGCACCATTTTCCTTGTAGTGTTTTGCAATCTGCCAAAACTGTTGAGACCTGAAATACGAATCCACTACATAGTCATTATGAATAAAAATGAAGCTGGATGATGACTTTTCCTAGTCCATAAAATCTGCTGCTCTATGACTACTTAAAAGTTCATTTGGTCTTGTGCTCTCTGAGAAACAAAGGGTCTCCCAGCTCCTGTATATTGACAGTCTGGGCAGTTCATGTGCCAGCAGTTGCCTCCAAACGATTGTGCTGGTTTTGCCTGGGATAGAGTTAATTTTCTTCTGGTATGGGGCTATGTTTTGGGTTTGTGCTGAAGACAGTGCTGATAACACAGGGATGTTTTCGTTGCTGCTGAGCAGTGCTGACACAGAGTCAAGGCCTTTTCTGCTTCTCACACCAACCCACCAGTGAGTAGGCTGTGGGTGCACAAGGAGTTGGGAGGGGACAGAGCTGGGACAGCTGACCCCGAACGACCAAAGGGATATTGCACACCATATGACGTCATGCTCAGTGTATAAAGCTGGGGGAAGAAGAAGGAAGCAGGGGACATTCGGAGTGATGGCGTTTGTCTTCCCAAGTAACCGTTACGCATGATGGAGCCCTGCTTTCCTGGACATGGCTGAACACCTGCCTGCCCATGGGAATCAGTACTGAATGAATTCCTTGTTCTGCTTTGCTTGTGCACATGGCTTTTGCTTTACCTGTTGAACTGTCTTTATCTCAACCCATGAGTTTTCTCACTTTTACTCTTCCGATTCTCTCCCCTATCCCACCAGGGGGGAGTGAGCAAGCAACTGCGTGGTGCTTTTTCTCCACCCCTTATTCCATACCATTTATGTCATGCTCAGGTCCCACACTATCCAATACATCCTCATTAACCCCCACCCCCCCTTCCCATCCTTTGATACAATACACAGATATAATTCCCTTAGTCTATGGACCACCCCTGCGAAATGTCTGTAAAATGTCCAGAAATGTCCACAAAATGTCCACTGAGTTCATTTAGTCCATGACTTGGGGCTCCATCTGTTATGGTGGTCACTCAGGACAGGAGAGGTGGTGTGTTGCGTAGAGTTACTGGGCACCAAAACCAGCTCAGGTTGGGTCACTGCTGCACTTGCACTGCTTCTTGTAAGGCTTGTCCTCCATTGGTTCAAGTGGCTCCTGCTATAGTAATTCCTATAACATGCAACTCAGATCATGGGTTACAACAATTTAAAGGTATTTCCATTACAATCTCCACCCCGGTCCCTTTGGGCCAGGTTATAGGGTTTAACATTGCAATGAACTCCTCCCCTTGCTCCTTGCCTGGCTAACAACAAGGGGTTCCTGCTATAGTGATTCCCGTAACGTGCAACTCAAATCCCAGGTTACAACAATTTAAAGGTATTTCCATTACAATCTCCACCCCTGGTCCCTTTGGACGAGACCACAGGGTTTAACATTGCAATGAACCCCTCCCCTTGCCCCTGCTCTGGCTTGGACTTATCCACAGACTGCAGTCCCTTAGGAGTGTACCTGCTCCAAGTGCAGCCTTATCTATGAGCCACAGCCTCTCCAAGGGTATACCTGCTGCGGTGTAGACTTATCCACAGCTGCAGTCGCTCTGAGATGCATCTGTTCGAGTGTGGCCTTCTCCATGGGCCACAATGCCTATATATCTCTATATATCTGCTCCAGTGTGGCCTTGCCCATGGCTGCAGTCCCTCCAGAGGTGTACCTGCTCTGTTGTGGGCTTATCCATGGCCACACACTTTAAGGTGCTCCAGCATGATGGCATGCACAGCCACTGATGCTTCAAGGTGTACCTGCTGCAGCATGGACTTATCCATAGCCACAGATGCTTCAAGGTGTACCTTCTCCAGCATGGACTTATCCTTGGGCCACAATCCCTTCAGAGGTATACCTGCTGTGGCACAGACATAACCACAGCCACAGATGCTTCGAGATGTACCTGCTCTGGCATGGGCTTACCCACAGCCACAGATGGTTCGGGGTGTCCTGCTCCTGCGTGGACTCATCCACAGGTCACAGTCCCTTCGACTCGAGTTCACACTGGAGTTCCAGCCTGTCCAGTACAGCAGCACAGGAACAGCAGCGATGCCCTGGCCATCTGCCAGCCCAGGCGCATCGCCATTGCTGTTATCAAAGTGTTCCCAGGCACAGCAGAGTAAGATGATAAGCAGCGCAGCAGTACAGCAAGCAGCGAAAGGAGAAAGCAGCCACTAACGAGCACTAGACTCTAATATACAGTGAGGCAAGCAAGCCCCATGGCAGGCACAGGAGCCTGCCAATTAATAGCTAAACAGCAGTAACAGCTATAAATTTGATCCAGCACATTCCAATCAAACCTGTTGTTATCTTGATCCCTTCGAGCCCCACGTTGGGTGCCAAAAAGGACTGTTGTGGTTTAACCCCAGCCAGCAACTAAGTGCCACACAGCCGCTCATTCACTCCCCCCCGGTGGGATGGGGGAGAGAATTGGAAGAGTAAAAGTGAGAAAATTTATGGGTTGAGATAAAGACAGTTCAACAGGTAAAGCAAAAGCCATGCGCACAAGCAAAGCAGAACAAGGAATTCATTCACTACTTCCCATGGGCAGGCAGGTGTTCAGCCATGTCCAGGAAAGCAGGGCTCCATCATGCGTAACGGTTACTTGGGAAGACAAACGCCATCACTCCTAACGTCCCCCCCTTCCTTCTTCTTCCCCCAGCTTTATATGCTGAGCATGACGTCATATGGTGTGGAACATCCCTTTGGTCAGTTGGGGTCAGCTGTCCCGGCTGTGTTCCCTCCCAACTCCTTGTGCACCCCCAGCCTGCTCGCTGGTGGGGTGGTGTGAGAAGCAGAAAAGGCCTTGACTCTGTGTCAGCGCTGCTCAGCAGTAACAAAAACGTCCCTGTGTTACCAACACTGTCTCCAGCACAAATCCAAAACATAGCCCCATACCAGTTGCTATGAAGAAAATTAACTCTATCCCAGGCAAAAGCAGCACAACAATCATGTTTAATAACCGCAGATGAAGTTGTCCCTCAAGAATTTGGTAGAACGTCAGTATTACCCTATGCAGGTGAAGCAAAGAGAAATTGCTATGTATTGTGTAAAACATCTTTCAGCCCAAAGAATAAGAATCCTGTTTTTTATGACAAAATGAGTATCTCACTAACGCACTAATTCTGTATTTATTAAATCAAGGGGCTTTTCTGATGATAAGAAAGATGTAAGATTATTTCAAGTTAGGCTTATGAAATAAACAGTGCAACTTTCTTGTGTTTTCTTGGCCAAAAATGAAAAAGTTAAAGGTTTCACAATTTCTTCATCATGTAATCCTATTTTGGTGCTGTCAGTATCTTAATGGTCTATTGATTGGATCTTGCTACCTGCTATTTTTAAAGAAGTATTATTACTCTGTTAGGGCAAACATGAAAAATTGCTTTTAAAGATCTTTAAAAGTTTTATGATTTTTCAACAGCTTCTTAGAGGCTTATCAAGCTCCAGAACAGCTGGAATTAACTCTACAGTATTCCCTCTGTGTTTCTGAGACAGTGGATTAATCTGTGGCAAGTGAAGTTTTCAGTGGAAACTTTGGAAAGAGACAGAGGAGGAACATCTTAGATCAATCAGTGCACAAAATTAGTTGGAGACCTCTTATCTTCTACATTCACATGCCTATAAATGGGACTTTTCATGTCAAGTCCCAGAGGTGAACTGATATGTGATGGAGTGTGTTGCATCCAGGGTGATCTGGTCAAATACTGAGTCTTCAGGAACATGACTGGGCTCCTACAAGGTATCTGGTGCTCATTCTGCAGTTTTCTCCTTGATCCTCCGACTTAGAAAGAAAAACTCAACTTTCTAAAACTTTTGCTATTTCCTCCAGTGCTTACATTTCCCTACAGAAGGAGCAGAAGAGACTGGCTGAGTGAACTAGCAGATCTTTTGGTCTTCTACTTCTCCTTCAATGGCCTTCCCAGAAGTGTCATTCCTTCTGCAAATCCATCCTTTACTGCTCTTGCTTACAAGTAAGGAGGGTGGAGAAATTCATGGAGAATCAGGTAATTCACTGGGGCACAATGAATAAGTATTAGTGAGTAAAGAAAATGAAGCTGCATATGTTCGTCCTTCTCCCTGTCACTTGCCTCACAGGAGTGTCATCAACATAAGGGGGAAGTGATAAAATTGGAGCAGTATTCCCCCTTTCAGATTGCACTTTTCCCTACCAGAGATTAATGAGAATCACATTCCTTCTGCGCACAGAACAGAAGCAGACAATAGTGCACTTGCCTCTAGTGTATGGTACTCTTTCCAACAGAATGGGAATTCACAGCAAATTTGAAAAAGCCATGAATTGCGGTACTTTTCATGTGTTATTTCTGCAGAATTCATCCCCTCTCCCCCTTATTCACTGTAGATAAACTATGCAAGTCCAAAGATGCATGCAGTGCACAGTAAAATCTGGATGGTTCTTTGTGATCCATCTCTTCTTTCCTCATTCTGAAATCCTGATCAGGAAAGTAGAGGAAATACCCCAGGAGATCATATCATAAGCAGGAGCTATGCACTGGTCTGTGAGGTTAACAGATGAAAGGATGGGAAGAGCTTACATATTACATTAAATAGAAAAACAATGAAAGTCAATCTTTGAAGTAATATTTTTTTGAGAGCAGCAGAAAGACTGAAATGGGAAAACGAATACAAAGATGATGCCCTCAAAGGACTGTGGATCATTCATTTTTCTTTATATCATCATCATAAACTGAAAAGAAACAAGAAAAGAAGCCTATATTGGGCAATACATCATTTCCTCAACACCTCCCACACTTGCAAATACTGAATATGTAATATTTGGTGCAAGCAAGTTTTATGAGTGTCTAAAGCAACACTTAGGTTTGTAAAAGAGCTCATTTCTTCCTTCTGCTGCTTTTCATTACATTTACCATAGGTCTGAAGTCTGGCAAGAATTGACTTGTTAACAAGAAGAGAAGAATGTGCTCCATTAAGTCACCAGGAACAAAACTGGCAAATATTGACCTATCTGAGATGAGACGGTGAGAGGTGAGAGAGATGCATAACAATATACTTAGATTCTTAGGTGAGAGGTTTTTGGAATTTGGGTCTCTGTGCTTCTGTTGTTTTTTTGTGAGCTGAATAAGGAACAATATAAAGAACTCTCTGAGCTCAAAATAATACTTTCTCCACCTTACCAAAACCTAGCCAAAGAAGATAAAAGGAGAAGGAAAACAAAGTTATTAAAACTGGAACCTATAAATCCACAAACAACTCTGATAGAAAGAATAACTCAACAAATTTCTCATAAACCACGAGTGTAAGGTTTGGCTTTTACAAGCTACCACTCATGTTGCTAGCCCTATTTCCAGGTGGCTCCTTGTGCTTATGAATCTGCCCATCTTGAGGTTAAATTTATTCAGATTGAGTGATCTTTGGAGCTTACCTTGGGCATTTGTAGCATACTGGCATCCTAATCCATGACCAAAGTGCTGTAAAATTATTTGCTATACAAGTAATAAACAGTACTATTTACAAAAAGAAGCTTGCAGGATAAAACTTTAGGATTAGAACACATAGACTACAACATCCATTTTGGAGTGCTGGCACAAATGAATGATTGTGCTCACTGCTAATCACATTTATTTTAAATTTTAAACAAAGTAATAAAGTTGGCCCACAAGTGGAAGAAAGGAACATTAACTGTTTATCCAGTATAATCCTATTGTTTTAACAGTGTAATGCATACTAATTCTTAATTATAACAATACTGTTGATGCTTGGCCAAGTGTTATCCTGTGACTAATAAAAATGTATAGCGTGCTAGGAAAGAGCACTTTATAACATGGTAAATACTAATCTGGCATAAAAGAGTGAAAATGAGTGAGGGCAAAAGAGTGAGACAACAATGACGAATGTAATGATTTATACTGGCCAGGTGACTGCAGGGCTATGACTATTATTTATCTGGTTGCTTATCATCCTCCCATTCTTCCCTTTTGTTCTCAGCATTTACTTGTTGCATGCTCGAAAGTTTTGGGCACAACAAGGATTTCTATGTTATCTATTTGCTTCTGTGTGTAGAACTACTAGTCTTGACTGGGGTTTGTAAGTCCTGATACAGTACAAGTAACTGGTGAAATGTAATTAATATATCCTGAAATACAGTAGGAAGCAGGGAGATTGGGGGACAGAGAAATAGCCTGGAATACAGTAGGAAGCAGGGAGATTGGGAGACAGAGCTGACAGCATAAAGAAAGAAGACTGTAAAGACTCTCATCTGATGCAGATGTGATCAGTAGAGGCCCTTCTTTGTAGCACAGTTACCACTTGCAGATGTATGGGCTGCTCATGTGTATTAACTTTCGAGCTATGCCACAGCCAATCCATATGAGAGACAATGGAGGAGAGAAAGACTCTGAGTCCTTGGAAAGTGTAATGGGCTTAAACTGTCAGTTTGGTGAATAAATATATGGCAAATATTTATTGATGTGACAAGACAGAAACTGATGCTGCTTTGTTTGGTTTTGTATTTTCAGCATTTAATATGTGTAAATGTGTAGTATGTCTCTGATGTATAGTTGTTTCTATGTTAAAATATGAGTAAATGGCAGGCAGAGTTTGTTTTGGTTTTTTGCCCCAAATGAATTAAATCTAGGCTCCATAGACTGTCTGATGGAAAACAAGGGGAGGACAAGAGCCTTGAAAGCTCAGTTCAGACACAGATCTAAAATAAGTAGATGGTGTCAGAAGTTAAGAACCTAATAGGATAAACTCATCCCTCCATCATTTCAAGGCAGTTTAAATTTACATTAACCTTTATGTGTTTCCTAATAATATCCTAAAGAAGAAACCCTGCCAACTCTGCAGGGAAACTAGAGTTTCCATGACCCTTGCTCCTTGAGTTTGTTGGGCAGCCTGAGATCCCTTCCTGACCTGTTCAGATGTACGCTGGCTGTAGGGCCACTTTTTCATGTGGATAAAGCTGCTCTAAGTATGTGTTGTAGACTTCTCTGGTGCCCTAGGCACCCAAATGCTCTTAAATACTCTCAATTACCATCCTCTGTGCAATCAGAAACAGGTCTATCCAAGACACTCTACTTAGTTAAGCCAGAGTGAAGCAGCGTATGCAGAAGAGTTACGACTATAGATGGCATATTGTAATATGCACTCCATGCACATCTATGACATTTTGTAAGTGATAAATAAAATAATAAATGTAAACAGCCATTATATTGCAAGGTAATTAATTATTTGGGTTTTTACCAGTTAGACAATTATTTATCATAATGATTAGTAGAAGCAACAATTATATGCATTCATGAAACATTACTGTTTTCTAATTAAATTATAACAAGATAGAAATTACTATGATTTGTTTGTTATTGCTATAAAACTAAACGTGACCCACTAAAATAAAGTTTGCTGGTTTTAAGTGACATTTACATTTATGAGGTTTGTATTTGAAAACTGGTAAGTAATGGTCCTTCTATTTTCCATAAATTTATGAAGTTACTAAAGTCAATAAAAAGATCCTCACTCCTATATAATTCTATATATCACATATATAGATTGGTATAACTCATAGTCAGTATCTCATGTTGGAATTAATATCAGGATGGTAAAACAGGTAGAGTGACCTTGGCATACTGAGAAGATCTTAAAAGGTCAAGAGTTTATGCACTTCTTTCAAGAGGAACCTATGAAAAATTCCTGACAAAAATCTATAGTGGATTATGGACGAATTAAAACAATGCCACATATTCAGAAATAGTCTTTTAAAAACTTGCAGATTATTAAGGAAAAGAAGAGGGAGAACAACAAAAATTTTGAGGCTTTAGTTTAAGAGAGAAAAATCCATTCTTCATAATTATGAAAATGTACAGATTCCTAATTTCCCAAACTGAGCCCTACACTGTCATCATAAAAAGAACTACAAATGTGTAAAATATCCCATTTCATCATAGATGCCTCCATTTTTATACTTCTACCTCAAAAGACTTCTTCACTGGTTTTTTTTTAAACTTATTCTGGACTAAGTGTGTCCACATATGGAGCTACTCTGGAAAATGCTATAAATTTACATGCTCCTTTTATCCCAAATATCTTCCAAGTGAAGACAAAGGCAAAGACGTGGCTTCCCCCCCCCCCCCCCCCCCCCATGAATCACAGTGGAAAAGCCTGCTAACCCCACTGGCCAGACTCCTACACTCTCCAGTCTGTCCATCTGCTCACTTAACTGCCCACAGAGAAAGGCTTCCTCTCTTTTACCAAATAGTTTTGGGGTAAACATCCTGCTTTAGCTCCTTCCACAGCAAACTGCTTCCTCGGTGATTTATTGTAAAATCAGGTGTTGAAAATAATTGTAGGGATCTATTTTTTGCTATGGATGAATAACAGTCTAGATATCTGCTAAAACCATGCTGTTTCGTCATGAGACTTGATGTTCCAACTATGAAATTTACCCAAAAAATGAAGTCACATTACACTGGACCTCCAAAACCTGAAAGGGAGGCTATGGCCATGTTTGAATATTTGGTGCTTTACGTTCATATCTATTTTTATCTTTTCAAAGAAAAAGGGTGGCTTTTGATTTCAGCACTTGAGAATCACATATGACATACCAGTGTAACACAGCTGCAAGCTGAATCGAGTCAACCCTTCTGGATGCAGAGCTTTTAGAGGGGTCTGGACATACAGAAGTATGAGACAGTGTTTCTCCTGCCTGCCCAGGACATCATTCCTTGCATTCCTGTTCCCATATGCACAGAGAGAGGCCATGTGTTGCCCCTTAGAGAATAGATATGAGGGAAAAACTCTGTGCTCTGTGTTGCATCCCTTTGCTTCCCAGAGTAAGAAACTATATGGACTAGAGCCCGATTCCCTCCCGTAACTACAGTATGGGAGAAAGGATGGAATATTTGACCTGAACACAGGTCTTGTATATCCAAATTCACGTGCTGGCTTAGTTAGCATCTTCCCCAGTGGAGTACGTTCAGCAGATAATGATGGAAAACCGCCTCCACCACCACTAGACTCCTGGGCTTATGGACTTGCGAAAGATTGTGTCTCAGTCCTTATCAACAACTGTATGCAACCACTGGTGAACCAAGCACATGATGGATAGTTTACAGATCTACGTACTCTCAATGGCAAAAAACTCTCATCGCTGGGATAGAGAAGGCATTGAGGCTGGATCCAATCACAGACCACTGATTAAAGCTGAATCCAGACAAAACAAGTTTCAGGTGAGGACAAGGAGAAGCACTGGATGAATACACAGCCATGGTGTGCCATTAGTAACAACTATGCCCCTCTGGCACAGCAGACTCCTCCACAATGAAGGGTTTTTTTCATCTGTAAGAGGATGATGTATCTCAGAAGCTGGTCTGAGACTGGCAAATGAATCCCTCCCAAAACTCAGCACTGTCAGAAGTACGTGGTACGCTTCACACATCCTGCCTTCTCCCAGAACAACGAGCAGCACATTTTTCTTTTAACCCTAAGTTTTAACTCTAGATACTCCACTAAAATGCTTCTCCCTCTGGAGGGAGGTTGCAATAACAAATGTGTGCCAAGCATTATTCATGTTAATCAGTATGCTACTGGAAGACAACCAGGGACTATGCCAATGAGGACAGTGTGAAAACCTTACCAGTGAGAAAGCCACTGTGATCTGTTCTGTTATTTAGAGGGAATTCAATTGGCTTGTGGTGGATCACCTTTGTTGGTAAGATTTTCAAGAAAAGCACCTGTCTGTACACCCAGAACTGAATATCCCACTCCATCCTAGCAGAAGGCAAGTTTCCAGCTTGCATGACTGCAGAGATAATCTTCCAAAACTGTAATTAAAATTACAAAATCTGTCTGAATCTTACAACTGCCTGAAACTCAGCGGTATGAACTTTTGTGATCCAATGCATTTGGCCTCAATATGTCCAACTACTACTTAATCACAGATTACTTTTGGTAGATAGGCGTATGTGAGAGAGAAGACAAACTACAGTGGCCTATATGAGTGCTTCCAGAAAAGAAAGTCAGAGGAAAGAAGACGTAGAGACAGAGGAGTGAAAGAAGGAAGGAAGGAGATCAAGGAAGAAGAAAAGCAGAGGTAGTAATGTATTTGATGACAGCACACTGTAGAAATAACAATTGCTTGGACCATATATAAAGGACAGACTTAGCTTTTCTCTACCCCTTGCCATGATCTTTCTGCCATCTTTTACTGATGAGTGAGCAGCCCCATGTGAATTGTGGGCAAATGTGGAGTCCAGCATTCATTCTCTGCCTTGTGAACTGCAGTTTCACAATGCACTGCAGTCCCTGACCCCGCCAGGAATTCCTGCCATGGGCCCTGCACTTCTCCCACACGTACTGCAATTCCTCCGGCTCTGCAAAGGCAGGCTGATAAGGGTGTAACAGAGACACCACTGGCATCTCAAATACTCTAACAGAACTTCTCCTCATCTCTAATTTCTGCAGCTTCAAGCGTGCTCTCCTGGCAGGGATCACTCTGAAACTCGCACGCTGCCCTTTCTAAGGAGACCAGGTTTCTGTCTCCTTGTTTTGTCCCTGGGGGATGCAAGGGCTGTCCTCTCCACCATCTCCTGTGAGGACTTTGATTTCCCCCTCCAACTTCTTCCTGAGGTACCTGCAGTGCTTTGACAGGATACGGGCTCCAACTCCCTTTCTCTGATCTTCTGTCCAAAAGGGCTTCATCACCATTTCCTTGTCTCCTCTCGTACCCTGAAAAGGGTACAGCTTTCCTTATTTTCCTGTCTCAGCATTGTTCCCACAGAGAGACAGCTTTTCTTCTGATCTCCTCCTGTTTTTTCCTCACATGTCATAAAATTACAGCCTGGAACTCATTGAACAGAGTATCAGTGTTACGAATTTAATAAAATTCAAAAAGAGACTGTATAAACATACATAATTTATATGGACATCAAACCCACTCGAAGTTATTAAAGTGAACAGCAAAACAAACAAATGAAGCTCATTTCCAAAACAAAGCCCACACAAACCCTCAAGACATAACAACTCTGATGTTTCAGGGTTTAAACTGATCTCTAACTAAGCGAGATTAGGATGAGACCTAAAGCAGAGGGCAGATAATCCCACATCTGCCTAATACAAAGTTTCTTGCACCTTTCTCTGTCTGTTAAATTTCAAACAGATTTGGTCTTTCGTCCCACCAATGCTATATTGCTCTGAAGAGATGCTTTGGGCTCCTTCTTGCTCGTCCCTTCCTGTTTTTTCATGGGATCCTCAAACTCCGCGGCTTCCCCCTGCCTTCTTTCCCCAGCCCTCCCCATCCCCTCTAATCTCCACAGGGGTTTCTATATTAGTCTGAGTGGCTGGATAGGTCTCAGCCTCCATCTGGGGGGATTAAACTTAATTTATCCTCTTAACTCAGCAGCAACTTCCTCACTGAATCTTCTCCCTAGCTTCGCCTTCGCCCCAGTGCTTGGCTACCACTTCAGCCCCGTCCCTCCCAGGGAAACCAGGGAAAAAACCGTGAACCCAAGTGTCAATGCCGATGCCCCCTGGGGAGAGGAGCAGCCGAGTTGGGGTCCCGCAGGGCGGGAGGGAGCCGAGGACATCCCCTTGCGCAGGGGGAGGGAAGGGATGGGCAGGGTGTGCCCGCTGACGAAGGGGTGACACACCGCCCCACGGTGCCCGGGGGGGTTCCCGAGTGTCCACCCTGCGGGCAGGGCCGGCCTGCCGAGAGGGCACCGCCGGCACGGGGGTCACCCGGCAGGGGACGCCCCGACCCCTCCACCAGGGCCGGGCGGGGGCCGGGGCTGCGGCGCGGCGGGCGGCGGCGGCGCCCCGCGGGGGAGGTGCTGAGCCGTGCCCAGCGCCGCCGCGGCCGCCCCACGGGCGGCGGTAATCCCATCAAAGGGCCGGACCCAGCCTCCTCCCCCCATCCCTTCCCTTCCTTTCCTTCCCTCCCCGTCCCTGCCCGGCGCGGGTACAAGCCCCGCCGCTCCGCTCCGCACCGGCCCCAGCCCCGCTGCCCGCCCGGCTGCCGCCCAGAGGGGACGCGCGGCGGCGGCGGCGCCCCTCGCCCGCGGCCACCGCCCCCACCTCCCCCGCTCGGGCGGCGGCGGGGGAACGCGGCGCACATGGAGGTGCCGGGCCGCTGCCACCGCCGCTGCCGCCGCCTCGCCTCGCTGCTGCTCCTGGCTTCGTGCATCGGGTGCGCGGCGGCGCCGCGGAGGAGCATCCCCCGCCGGCAAGGTAGGGCGGGCGGCCGTGCCAGGGTGGAGGGATCAGCGCCGCGCTTGCACCCAGCAAAGTTTCGCGTCCCTTTAAAACTGGCGCTGCCGCGGGCCGGCGGGGCGACGCCAGCGGGGCCGGGCGGGAGCTCCGCCGGCCGGGCAGCGGTGGCGGGGCAGTGCCCGCCGCCGGCCGCTCCTCGGGCGGCTGCCGGCGCTTGGGGTCAGGTCGCGGCGCTGCCGTGTGAAGTGAACTCGTCCCTGAGCTCCGGGCGGACCGAAGCCGCAGCGGGGGCGGCCGGGGTGCCCGGCGGGGCAGGCGCCGCTCCCCGCCCTTCCCTGCAAGCCCCTGCTTTGTCCTCCCACCCGCGGGTGGGAGAGGATGCCCAGGCAATGGCAGGGAATGTGCCATTGGAGCCGTGAGGTTGCAGAATCAGTGTACGATCCATTTTCTCTGGCATTTTACATCCAGTGCCGGTGGGTTCACGCAAGTTACAGAGCAGGACCCGACTGCTGCTGCTGCGGAAGGAATTGGCAAAAACTTTATCCGTTTCTTCCTGGAGCCCGTAACCTGTGGTGCTGCGTGAACAGAGTTAGGAGCCAGGTGAACCTCTGTGCCAGTCAGAGGTTTCCTGTCGGCAAGGCTGGGCTTTGGCTGTGACATTTAAGTGTGTGGTAGCGAGTAACGTAAGACATAGAGTAGCAAGCGTGAAAGAAAAATGGCTAGGGAAGCTATAATTTCATCAAAAAATGTGGTTATTCTGTGCCGAGCATGATGTGGGGTGCTTCAAAGTCCTGCTTCTGGCTGAGCATTACCTGTGACCTGCAGGAGAGTTCCCACGGCTGTCGGGGGGTTTTGCACGTTGATCAGGGTGGCGGTACGTGGTCCTTAGTGGTTGAAAGTTAAAAACCTGGACTCTCAGCAGCTTTTACAGCCCCTGCAGTCTGCAGCGTATGAGACAGTAAGGTAAAATGTAAACAGTGAGATGGGACACAGTGCGTGGTGAACTTTGACATTCTGCATACTTAAAAAATTGTGGTGCTAAGAGAAAATACTGGCACCCAGGATGGTTTCAAACACTGAGACTATCCTGGAGTCTTTGAGGCCAACACCGATTTTTATCACTAACTTCACTGGTGTCAGATCAATGGAAAATATAACAAGTTTAGTAAAATCTGCCTCAGCTCACAAAGTGTTTGCAGGATCAGACCCTTCTTATATGTATTCCCGTGTTAAAAGATTTGTATTGCTGTTTTTTAGAATCAGTATTGTGCATTCTCTTGCTCTTGTGAGAAAAAAAAAATGCCTGTACAGTTGGACACTTAATACTTAAATACAGCCTGAGCTTAAAGCCCTTACTGGACAGATGGCTAATTTTACTGGTCTGACCTTGTCTCTTAGGGATCTAGTCCCATCATCCCTGGTTATCGTAATAGCTACCATTAAGTACTTGAGGAAATTAGATAGACAGTAGTTGTGAATGAGATGATTAGTAGCTTGCGTTAAAATACTTGATATGTGAAGTTGGGGATGGAAATGTGTAAATGTTTTTAAAGATTCCTCTACTGTACTGGCGTACTTGTTTCCCCTAATCACGGCAGAATGACAGATCTAGTGGAAATGTATTCCTATGCATTGAATTAAAACAGTTTAAAACTTGGAAACAAATTATTTGTAGTACTGTGGAGGAGGTGAATTAATTTGATAACATTGTGTGTATGTTAGTTTTGTTAACCACACATTTTATGTCCTTTTTTTTATAACTTATGCTATTTCAGGTTCACTACTGATTCAGTCATTCCTTTTCTACTTTTTTTGCTATGTAAGAAGTAGCTGGTTTTATATGGGAACAATTTTTTCAAAATCTGTGCGAACATTTGAAAATCCACTTGTAGCAAGATTTGAAGAGGGAAATCCCCCAGACAGTTTCTGTGCAGCAGTATGTGATTTAAATCCCATCTGCATTCTGCCAAGAGCTATTGGAATTGCAGGCTTCCAAGAGTCTCGTGGCTGGGTGCCTACTGTGAAATGTTGCTGTCAAAACACTGAGAACAGGTATAGTTCCAGGTCGCTCACATCTCTGCCTTGTTCTGCGGCGTATCACATGCTGGGCGGTCAAGAGTGAAAGGGAACTGTCATTTACTCACATATCCAAAAGTAGTGGGTGAAGAAGACATAAGATAGTAAAAAGTTCTTTAAGATTTTTTTTTTCCTTTTACTTTGCCCTTTTAATAGCAATAGAAGTGAGACTTGTACAGGAATTGTAATTGAGGTGAAAGCAAAAGGTTGTATTGAGAGAGAAGTGATAAAACCAGTTCATCTTCAATAATGGGAGCTGACCGGCAGGTCCTGTGGGTCAAAAGGAAAAAAGATAGTCAAATGCATCTCCATTTTTCCAAGTTTTTCATTCAGGGCTCATCTTACAAAGATCAATTTTGTAATCCCAAGAAAGAAAGAGTGAGAAATCTGTCTGTGAGGTTAGAAATAAAGTATATAGTAAAATGGCCACAAATGCAACTTCTTAAATTAAACTTCAGGGAAGAAAGCTGTTGTGCTCAAATTCGAAACATCCTGATGGCTGCTAAACTCATTTGAACATTTATTTACAGTTACATGATACATTTGCTGGAGCCAAGGAAATGGGATGACAGACACTTTGGGAAGGGCTTAAAACAAATCCTTAGACACCGTGTGGTGAACAGTGTAGTTTGGAACAGATTAGGCTGGGATTCTCTAAATCTTGTACTCCCAGAAGTTGGCACTCATGATGCTGCTTTCACATTGTTTTCTTGCTTTTGCCTTCTGCAAAGACACAGATTTTTGCTACTTCTGTTTCAAGTTTCAGTCAACTGGTTGAAGGCTGGAAAGCCTAAACGTAGCCCCCAATGTGTAATACTGCTACTAATATAAACACAATAATATTGAATTTTAATGGTTCTATGATTTTAGAGGATTATAGGGGAAAGAGCTGATCACTCAGCTGATTTCCCATGGATGTTCATGGCGTGAACTTGTTGCACTATATTGCATTGTTACTGTTTTAGTATCAGAGTGTAAAGTTCCAATGCCCTGTGAAATATTGAAACTGTTGAGTTGGTCTGCATGGAGAAAATAAAATATTCATATCTAATGATTAGGAATCCTTTTTTTTTTTTTTTTTTACATTATGCTTGCCAACTAATATAAACAAAGAATTGGGCTTGTATTGTATCTATTTCCCAGATGTCCATAACGGTAGACATCACTGGCTTTGTGTGTAAAAGCTGGAGGAGTCAGACTGGTTTAAAGTCTGAAGACTTTACAAGAGTGTAGCACTCAATATCAGGGCCAGATTTTCAAAAGAGCCCAGCTCCCTGGTCAGCACTACAGTAAATGACTTTTTTCCCCGAAGAGCTTGGCACTGTGATACTTGAATTCTTTAGAAAATCTGGCTATAATAAGAGCTGCTGGATATGGAACACTTTTGAAAGTCTAGCGCTATTTGGGTGTCAAAATAGGTCAAACTACCTTGAAAATCATGTCTACAGATAGGGAAAATGTAGCCGTCTTTGGGAAGGAAGGTGCTTATTTGAGTTTTTTAAATATTACAATTTTTTTGGAACAACAATAGAATAAGTTGTAATTCACTGCCGTAAAGCGTGCAAGGGTAGGGTTGATCTGCTGCTGAATGTGAAGTGTCTGAGGAAAGGAATGAGTCCAAAGCTGAATGAGTCCTAACACGAGGGCTGCAGACCTGGCAGAGATGGTGTGTATCTGTGAGCTAAAACTAATAAAGAAGATGTGAATAATTTATTTGGGGGAAGATTAGTATCATTCTTTTATTATTTCAGATGTAGGCCAAAATGCGGGCTATCAGACTGCACTGTTCGATGCCTTCAACACCAATAAAATCAACCAAGCGCTAATTATGTATGTATGTTGTTTATCGCATTTGGGTGTCAGTTGTGTCACAATGTTGTGTGACGTTTTCATTTTGATTGGACTTGCTCTCGTACCTTTGGTGCCCATCTCCTGGTAAATCCTGCCAGCGCTGATCAGTCCCATCACCACCTCGTGCAGAGACGAGCATTCCCCGAACACCCTCCAAAGCAGCAATGGGACTGCACTAAATTATTTCACTTGAGCATGTTACTTCGATGCCACTGCTAATCACTCATTTTGAAGTATGTTTTCTCATTTTAGTTAGTATTATTCACAGCAAAATGTGTTCTGTCCTTTCCATCCTGAAATCACTATCTTCCTCTGTAAAAGGAAACTTTTGGTAAATGTTTTTCTTGGGCACCATTTTGCCAATGCCCCCTCTAAAACTACTACGCAGACTTCCACCAGTGTTCAGAAAGGTAAAATTAGCCAAAAAGTTTTTAAAAATCGGTGGAATTATACCTATACCAGATATTAGGGTTCCCAGTGATGCTTTGGAGAAGAGGGGTTGTTTTGGAGTTGAGGCACTAGAGTGAGCCTTGGGAAACCTTTCTGTCCTGAGGCTGTCACAGACTTGCTCTGAGGGTTTTCCAGTTCTTCCCAGGCCAGATTTTCAGTTCTCAAAATGGAGTTAGAGTGGTTTTGTGCTTTTATCATTTTCCAACCATGCCACATTAGACAGTAATAGGACTTCTGTAGGGTGCTCAGCACAGCTGTACCCCAATTTTAGTCAAGGCTGCTAGGCATTACGTTAGTAATAATACGTAGGTGAATGCCTCCATATCTTCCAGTGTGCCCTGCAGAAAAAAACACCCTCTTTTTCTCTGGCAGATACACAGTGACACTGGACTAGACAGGGCACAGCACTGTGTACTGTGTACAGCTTGTTAGGAGAGAGCACATCTGATGATCAGATTCACCTTCTTTAACTTAATGACAGGGATTCTGAGAGTCAGTCTCCCAAAAGACATCCTGAGGAGCGGGAGAGTACCCTGTTGTCTTAAATTGGAAAATGTCAGTGGATGAGTTCTCTTCAGTGCCCCACAAACTCATCAATTAGCTGAGAGTATACTTGGGAGTTTCCCGTTCCTCAGATCATGCTTATATTGGGACCCAACCTTATGCCCGATTCTGATTATATCCCTTTAATGTGATCTTACTGAAAAGAAAAAAAAAAAAAAAAAGGTGACTAACATTCTTGCTTCATGATGGAGACTCAAAACAGGACTGATAGGACCTTTTCCCAGCTTTTCCACCACAATGAAGTGAAACACTAAAATAAATGGTTATAGAAAGTTTTTCTCATATTAAAAAGTTATTAAAATATATCAAAGATGCCTGTAATCTGAGTAAATTACCATGAAGAGGTCTTTGCAGACTTTATTATTTCATATATTAAAGAGTGTACAATTTGGTGCCATATTTATCGGTGAATGTGCAACAGTGGTCTGTGATCATGTAATAAAAGACTTCCTAAACCACAGGCACACAGGAGACTATGTTAGCTATGTGATCTTGAATAAAATTTCCTGATGGTTTTCTGTGCAAACAAATTATCTATCTAAAAAAACCCCACAAACCAAACAAAACCCAAAACCTGTTCTTCATAACTAATTCCAACTGAAAGGAAATACTTTTGGGTAAGAATAGGCAAGATTTGATTTCCTTTTATTTTTTATTTTTAGTGAAGATGCTTACACATGGAAACCAAATTAGTTATTTCATATAATGTGAACATCCAAACCACAGCAAAAGATGAACATTATTTTTTCAGACTTTTCAGAGCCACTGAGCTGAGAATGAGCACAGACGAATTCATCTTTGAAAGTAACTGCTTCAGGATGGCATAAGCCACTGAAAATTGGAGGCTTAGGGGGAAGGCTCCATCACAACCAGGTAACTAACTCAAACCTAGGTAATGATACGGTGTGTGATGATCCATGAAATTCTCCAGGTGAGAGGTGTATAGTGTGAAATACACCAATTTTATACCAGTTCTTCTACCGAGCGCAGTGAAACTACACCCAGGAGTAAGGACTACTCATGAGGAAAGCTCCTCAGGATATTAGCCTCCAATGAAACAGAAATCCACACAATATTGACCCAGGGAGCCTTTTATTCGAAAGGAAGAGGACAGCTATGGGGCCGTGGGAGAAACCCTTTCTTCTGTTAGTGACTTGCTGGCCATGTAATTGGATGGTTAAAATACACCAGCTTTGTTTTCTTAAAAAGATCTTTCATTCGAGCATTGCCAGAACTTATCCTGGATAATTTTTAGACCTGGAAGAGACAAACCATGTGCAGGTGCTAACATATTCTGCACCTGGTTTTCTCGGTGTATCACCAAGTGGTGATGGTGTGTCTTTCCATTTATATATATTAACCTTATAGTTCATAAACACTTTTTAAAGAACAGTGCAGATAGCAGTCATGTTAAGAGTAGTTGTTCTGATAAGGGGACACCGAGCGGTTCTGAGTTTCCCTGTGTCCTCAGAGGATAGTCAGACTGTTGTAACTCACACAGAAAGATCTCTGAGGATGGAAGAATCCCGAGCCAAATTATTCTTCATACCTCTCTCGATTTTTAAAGTCACTTAAAGTTGCTGACACGTGTGAATATGATGGTACAGTTAAATATCGACACCTGTGTACATTTGGAATTTGCAATTTGAATCATGTTTCTAAATTGAGGGGAAGTGAGCATCTTGTGAATGTTGAGCATGCTGCTTTCAAATATAAAAATCATTCCGATTCTTCTCATGTGTTATTGTACATATAAAGTTTTAAACCAAGACTGGCTTTGTGTTGCTGAGCTCAAAAATCTTCTGAAAAAAATCCTAAGGGCAAAGATTATAGAGAATTTCACTCAAGTTAAGTTCTTTCATGCATGAGAAATTTCAACTAGAAGATCATTCTAGGAAAAAAACATGAACAAAACCTGTCAAACTGCAAATGATGGAAAGTAAGTATCTAGGACCAGAACTTTTGTGGTTTAATTAGAGATAGCAGAAGCCAGAATTTGTAACTTGGAACAGAAATGTTTCAGCTCTGTTTCATATTCTGCTTTCTAGATAATCACAGGAGAAACATGTTTCTAAAAATAAGCATGCTTTTCATGAAGATGACTATTTACAGAGATGGTGGCATTGCAGCTGGTACTCCAGCCACGAACACAGAGACCAACGTCCTGCTGGCATTTTTAGTTAACGTTCCCGTTCCTGCATGAACCCGTTGCACATGGGTTGCTACTGTTTTCATCTTAATTGAACAGTCATAATGGCAGTGCTATGGTATGGTGAACTATACAGTCAAGAACTGCAGCTCTCTCCATATGTATGCTAATGGACTTAGTAGGCTTGAGATGGGCGTGTTCGGGCCATTTGCCTCTGTGGAATCGTAAGATGTAGTGATCATGGGGAGGATGGAAGAAGAAACCTGTAGAATATAAGGGGAAGAAAGTCACTGCTGGACAAAAGACTAGACAGCACCTAAAAAGGGCAGAAAGGGGAAAAGAAAGAGCCATTTAACCCGCTGATGCCAAGAGAAGGGCATGGCTTGCATGGTGAGGCAGCCCTGGTATGGGTTTGGGCCAAAAGGTTGGACTCTGCAAGCTGTGGTGGAGCAGGGAACACTTTGAGAGGATTAGGGAGTATTAGATGCTAGCTTTGTGGACACTGTAACTGTGGCTGGGTTATTTGCAGTTTGTTCTCTTACATATCTGGTCTTTGTGCTGAGATATATTTCCATGTCTTGTTGTCTCTTGCAGCAAAGCAGGTTTCGTCCCTCCCAGTCACTCTCCCAGCTTTCACATCTCACTGCTTGTTACTGGCTCTTTGGATACGCAGCCGTGTCCCCCACTACATTAGTGCGGGGATTCAGGTTTAAAAAACACATCTATTTCTGTCACTTAATAGAGACAAAGAATTTCCTCTGTGGTTTTTACTGCTACTGATGATGAATGGAGAGACTTGCTGACTGCAGAAGGTAGTGAAATTATCCTGTTTCTTATGGAGGAACTGAGTCGGAGAAGAATTTCCTGCTCCTTGAGAAGATGCAGATTTCCTCCCTGACCTGGCCTTCAGCAGCCTTTAATAAAAGCAGCTGCAATTGAGCTGGTTTCTCCAGTCAGGTTAGGATCACTGTGCAGTGGCAGCCCTGGTGGATGTGCCCTTGCAGCAAAAAGGCCAGCAGCACCCTGGGCTGCATTAGGAGGAGTGTTGCCAGCAGGTCGAGGCAGGTTGACCTTCCTCTGTACTGAGCACTGGTGAGACACATCTGGAGGATTTGGTCCAGTTCTGGGCTGCCCAGTACAAAAGAGACATGGACATACTGGAGCGAGTACAGCAAAGGGCCACAAAGATAATTAAAGGACTGGAGCATCTTGGGGACAAGGAGAGACTGAGAGGAACAGTTCAGCCTGGAGGGTAAAAGACTCAAGGGGATCTTATCAATGTATATAAATATCTGATGGGGGAGTAATGAAGATGGAGCCAGGCTTTCCTCAGAGCTGCCCTGTGACAGGTCTGAAGGCAATGGGCACAAACTGAAACACAGGAAATTCCATTTAAACATAAGAAAAAACTTTTTTACAGCGAGGGTGGCTGAGCACTTGCCTGGAGAGGTTGTGGAGTCTCCATCCTTAGAGGTACTCAAAACCCAACTGGGCAAAGTTTTGAGCAACCTGCTGTAGTTGAGCCTGCTCTGAGCAGGGGTTTGGACTAGATGATCTCCAGAGGTGCCTTCCAACCTTATCCTCTCTGTGATTTTGCAAAGTGTCATAAGTATCTTCTGAAACTGTATTTCAGCTCTCGCATCTAGCTTCCTTCAAGCTGTCCTCTGTCCTGTCACGGTCTGAAAACACCAACTGGTCCAACTGTTCTACTTTCTACAGAGAAAGAGGGTGTTTGCTTTAGTTGTGATCAATACACATGTCAATGACCAGCTGGAGTGCATGGAGCTCTGCCTGGGAATGGATGAGGAGCCGACCGAGAGCTTGTGGGTCAGGATTAAAGGGAAGGCAGGGACAGGTGACATTACGGGGGGGTCAGCTACAGACCACCTGACCAGGAAGACCGAATGGATGAGGCCATCTATAGACAGACAGGAGCAGCCTCATGCTCACAAGCCCTGGTCCTCATGGGGGACTTCAACCACCCCGACATCTGTTGGAGGGACAACACGGCAGGGCATAAGCAATCCGGGAGGTTCCTGGAATGCGTTGATGATAACTTCCTTCTCCAAGTGGTAGAGGAGCCAACAAGGAGAGGTGCTGTGCTGGACCTTGTTCTCACCAACAAGGAGGGGCTGGTGGGGAATGTGAAGCTCAAGGGCAGCCTGGGCTGCAGTGACCACGAAATGGTGGAGTTCAAGATCCTTAGGGCACCGAGGAGGGCGCACAGCAAGCTCACTACCCTGGACTTCAGGAGAGCAGACTTTGCCCTCTTCAGGGATCTGCCTGGTAGAGTACCATGGGACAAAGCCCTGGAGGGAAGAGGGGCCCAAGAAAGCTGGGTAATATTCAAGGATCACCTCCTCCAAGCTCAGGAGCGATGCATCCCAACAAAGAGGAAGTCAGGCACAAACGCCAGGAGGCCTGCATGGATGAACAAGGAGCTCCTGGACAAACTCAGACACAAAAAGGAAGCCTACAGAGGGTGGAAGGAAGGACAGGTAGCCTGGGAGGAATACAGAGAAATTGTCCGAGCAGCCAGGGATCAGGTTAGGAAAGCTAAAGCCCTGATTGATAGAATTAAATCTGGCCAGGGACATCAAGGGCAACAAGAAAAGATTCTATAGGTATGTCGGAGATAAAAGGGAAACAAGGGAAAATGTGGGCCCTCTCCAGAAGGAAACGTGAGAGCTGGTTACTCGGGACACGGAGAAGGTGGAGGTACTCAATGACTTTTTTGCCTTGGTCTTCACTGACAAGTGCTCGAGCCTCACCACCCAAGCCTCAGAATGCAAAGGCAGGGACTGGGAGAATGAAGAGCCGCCCACTGTGGGAGAAGATCAGGTTCGAGACCAGCTAAGGCACCTGAGGGTGCACAGGTCCATGGGACCCGATGAGATCCAACTGTGGGTCCTGAAGGAACTGGTGGATGAAGTTGCTAAGCCACTATGCATCATATCTGAGAAGTCGTGGCAGTCTGGTGAAGTTCCCAGTGACTGGAAAAGGGGAAACATAACCCCCATTTTTAAAAAGGGAAAAAAGGAAGACCTGGGGAACTACAGGCCAGTCAGTGTCACATCTGTGCCTGGGAAGATCATGAAACAGGTCCTCCTGGAAGCTATGCTAAGGCACATGGAGGACAGGGAGGTGATTCGAGACAGCCAGCATGGCTTCACCAAGGGCAAGTCCTGCCTGACCAACCTAGTGGCCTTCTATGATGGAGTGACTACATCAGTGGACACAGGAAGGGCTACAGATGTCGTCTCTCTGGACCTCTGTAAGGCCTTTGACACAGTCCCCCATGACATCCTTCTCTCTAAACTGGAGAGGTATGGATTTGATGGGTGGACTGTCCGGTGGGTGAGGAATTGGTTAGGTGGTCACATCCAGAGGGTAGTGGTCAACGGCTCAACGTCCAGATGGAGATTGGTGACGAGTGGCGTCCCGCAAGGGTCTGTATTGGTACCGGTACTGTTTAATATCTTCATCAATGACATAGACAGTGGGATCGAGTGCACCCTCAGCAGGTTTGCAGATAACACCAAGCTGAGGGGTGCGGTCGACACACCAGAGGGGCAGGATGCCATCCAGAGGGACCTGGACAAGCTGGAGAAGTGGGCCCATGTGAACCTCATGAGGTTTAACAAGGCCAAGTGCAAGGTCCTGCAGCTTGGTCGGGGCAACCCCTGGTATCAATACAGGCTGGGGGATGAAGGGATTGAGAGCAGCCCTGCCGAGAAGGACTTGGGGGTACTGGTGGATGAAAAGCTGGACATGAGCCAGCAATGTGTGCTCGCAGCCCAGAAGGCCAATTGTATCCTGGGCTGCGTCCAAAGAAGGGTGGCCAGCAGGTCGAGGGAGGGGATTCTGCCCCTCTGCTCTGCTCTGGTGAGACCCCACCTGGAGTACTGTGTCCAGCTCTGGAGTTCTCAGCATAAGAAAGACACGGACCTGCTGGAGCGGGTCCAGAAGAGGGCCACAAAAATGATCAGGGGGATGGAACACCTCTCCTATGAGGAAAGGCTGAGAGAGTTGGGGTTGTTCAGCCTGGAGAAGAGAAGGCTTTGGGGAGACCTTCTTGCAGCCTATCAGCACTTAAAGGGGGCTTAGAAAAAAGATGGGGACAGACTTTTTAGCAGGGCCTGTTGCGACAGGACAAGGGGGAATGGCTTTAAACTAAAGGGGGGTAGATTTAGACTAGATATAAGGAAGAAATTTTTTTATGCTGAGGGTGGTGAAACACTGGCCCAGGTTGCCCAGAGAGGTGGTGGATGCCCCATCCCTGGAAACATTCCAGGTCAGGTTGGACGGGGCTCTGAGCAACCTGATCTAGTTGAAGATGTCCCTGGTCATGGCAGGGGGGTTGGACTAGATGACCTTTAGAGGTCCCTTCCAACCCAAACCATTCTATGATTCTGTGATTCTATGAATACGAAGATGTTTGGTGGGAGGTCTCTACCATTTGAGGTGGTGTAGCCGTATGAGGCCTGTGCCGAAACCTTGGGGAGAACCAACCCACACGTTTATTTGTGTGGTACTCTCTGGGGCATGGCCAGATTGTTTGTGTCCACCAATAATAAGCTTCAAAACAATTACTCAGGACTTGTAGGGATTGTGGGAACCCAAGATGCTGTGTGTCCTGTCCTCACCCTGCACATTTGTTGCTTGTCACATGGTCAGCTTTGTCCTCTTTATACTTTAATCTCTTTGTGTGTGTGTGTCCATAATACATGTATGATTGTCAGGTTTTTCTATCTGACCACTTTTCCAGAAGCTCCCCTTGAATTTTGTTTCTTATACCAAGTAAGCTATTTCTTCAAGAGCTCAGTTTTATATTGTGTACCAGCGAGAGAGAAATTTGTAGTAGGTAAAACAAACAGATTAAGAGACATCAAGGAGAACATTTTTCAAGTAGTATGAACAATTTTGCTGTGGTTCTCATTGAAGATAATAAGCTTTGGGTCGCGAACACCTGGAAAATATACCCTTAAGAGATATTGATTGATGGGAAAAGAAATTTTAAAGCTATTTGTTTGGCATTTTTATAGCTTAACTACCCTTTTTATTTAGTTATATATTTATATATATATAATGAATCTCTATTTTTTGATAATAAATACAAAGTCTTTGATATGTGGTTCTCTTTGTATTTTACCCATGTTATAAATGCTCAGAAAATGTAGCAGGCTGACTTTTATCCTTTTTTTTTCATCATTTCATTTCAGAACAGTAATAGCCTGCTTAGTAGAGTTTATTTTCACCAACAATACCTAAGACTCAGTTAGGAACTTTAAGCACTGTGTGATCAACTTTGTTAGTGTTTTCCTGTTTCTGCTTCCAGTAGTGTTTGGAGTGCCATGTTTTCTGGAGCTCCTCTGATGTTCGTGCTTCCTAACACCTCAGATGCATAGCCCACGAGAGGAAAGAGAACAGCCTTTTTTTTTCTGGTGGAAGTGGGTTGAATTCTCTTACATGACACCTGAATTGGTGCAAAAGGGGAGGGAGAAGCCCTGGGATAGGAAGATGGAGGTAAATGCCTGGAGGGAGAGGGATGGAGGAGTGGGGAGGTGGCAGGGCAGGAGAAGGCATGAGACCTTGCCCTTGCTGTTGGCAGTGAGCTGCTGCTTTTGCTCGGTGGTAGGATGAAACTGCACCTCTGGATGACACTGTTTTCCTCGGGTGCAGAGTTTTCTCTGTGGCTCACTGTGTCTGTCTCACCGGGGCAGCATGTGCAAACCCACTGGGGTGCCTGGCTGGAAAGCTGCTGCTGCTTGCTGCTGCTGCCCGTCAGCTGAGGTGTCTTTTTAATTGATCGCTGTTCCCAGTGTAGTCCCAATATAGAAAACCATGGAGGGAGACGGGGTCAGAGGGTATGCCAGGGGATGCGCTTGGCATGCCTATGCAGCCTGTCCTACGGCTTATTAAAGTCTGTTGCACAGACATGCTAACATGCTTTTGCTTGTTTTCAGCTACTTTCTAATACTTATGTTAAACCTCCCAGAGACTTTTTTTTTAAAGTTATTTGGAAAATGGTGAAGTAGCGGATGAGAAGGCAGGCAGTACGGGGCAGTCAGGGCCGTGGCAGCAGGCAGGGCCAGCCGCAGCCTGCTGGCTGCTGGACACATCCGCAGGGACAAGGTAGGTCCAAGCCCAGCCAGGAAATCCCAAGCCAGGAAAAATGCTGAGCTTTGCATTCAAGCAGCCTGTAGGCTGGAGCAGGGAGAGGTGAACCTCAGTGCTTCCCCTTCTCCGCGAATAGGGACCTGGCTACCATTTTCCTCTGCCAGGCCAAGATGCTGTGGAGACGTCAGGAATTAGGGCAGCCATGCCCCAGCACTGGGGCTTCAACAGCTGAAGTGCAAGCCTGGTTTTAGGGGCACGAGTGCTAGATTTTGACTCAGGCTTGCAGGAATGCACCTGAGGTAATGCAGGTGGACTATCTTGGTGGGGCTTTTTACAGGCATCTATACTATATTTATACTGGAAGTGGAAAGCACTTCCATTAAGAGAAATATTTCACCAAGTTATCTCAAATGTGGGTATAGTGTATGCACTTGTGTTAGTCAGACTGGCCTCTGATCAGTAATTATTAAAAACACAAGCCTGTAGGAGTTATCCAGAGTTGCCCTGTCTGTTTGTCTTGAGAAAGGCAGGACAGGTATAAACTAGACCTTTGCTCAGAGATAATGGTGTCCCCTGCTTTTAATAACCTTCAGCACCAGGAATTCCCCAAAAGTGGTTCCAGTGTGTAACCATCCACAGCTAGAAGTTTTTTTCTGTATCTAGCTCTTAAAAAGTTATTTAAGAAATCAGTTTCTGCTTTTCCTTCTCACCCCTGGAAGTCACTGTGCACTGTGCAAAGCTCCTTCATTCCTCTTCCTTGGGCTATAAATACCCCGATGACCATCACCTCAGATGTACCTGGGGCAGATAACAGATGCTATATACTGCATCAGAAAAACATCACACGGGTCCAAGCCTGCTATTATTATAATGTTGAGGGGTTTGGTTTTTTTTCATTGTGTTTATTACAGTATTTTTAAAGGACTAACCAAGATTGGGTTAGTCTCTCCAAAGATTTGTGCACCGTGGTCTGGGTCAAAAACCGTAATGCCTCTGTACAGCCATACTACCTGCAGCCTCTGCACCGGTGCTCACTGTGGCAGCGTGCAGGTGATCCAGCGGCTTTCCTCTTGTTGGGATCTAGTGCACTAGCAGTGGTAGGTGACTCATTCAGAGCAATGACTACCAAGATTTCTCCCTTTTTTGATGTTTTCCATGTAGATGTTGCTACTCAGAGTGCAGGACCAGGAGAGACCGGCTGAGATTTTCCAGTTTCAAGTCATCATCCTTTGTGGTTGTTGTGGCTGGGAGATTATTCCTCTCTTATGTAGTGCTGCTGGGCATTGGGAGCTGGAAAACACTTCAAAGAGATTAAAAGATGGCACATCTTTTTCATTTAGGATTTCCTGACCTTTGTCATTTTGTCATGCAGTCTTCATTCCATCATGGTGTTTGCATAACCTCGTTCAGTCTGTAAAAAGAAGGGAAACAAGAAAAGACCTTATTGCTGTTTATTATTTTACAAATGAGAATTTCACCAATATTTCAGTGAGAGAATGAATGGGCCCTAATACACTTTGTTTCACCTCTAGGAGTGGACAGACTGTTTTCTTAAAAACAGCTTTTTCAATGACAAAATGCTATTTCAATAAAACTCAGGGTTTTTTTGATGAATTAGTGAACTGTATTCAATAATGTTTGAAACAAAAGAAATCCAAAGGAATTTCTCTTTCTGGAAAATGTTTTGGTCTGAAAACTTTAATTTAGAATTAGTTTGAATTGTCTTTCATGAGGTTTTTTATTCTTGTTTCCTTATATTGTGACACGTTAGTAGTGACAGCCAGCATTTCATCAACAAATTTCTCTTGTTTCATGGGACACAAATAGGAGACACATCAACCTGGAAAATAAGGGGTCCTTCGATTACTACCTCTTAGCTGTTGCCCCCAGAGATTTAAAAGTAAAATAATGAAATGGTTATCTCATTTCATTGTCTTATGCCCTATCATTAATAGTAGTACAGAATATGTAGTATAAAGATTTTAATTTTCCAAACCACAAACTAGTAAAGATGAAATGAACCATCTGTTTTCCCTTAAATGAATTACCATATTATTGCATGTGGATTGTATCAGTGAATTATTTGTATATTATTTCAGGACCTGTAAGTACCTGTGACTACCTGCATGCCTTGAAACAGCATAAACATCTAAAAAGGAAAGAGAAGATGAAATGCAAAATATAATTAAAATTCTAAAAGAAAATTTTCCAACCCCAATCCTTTCAGATATCCCATTCATGGATATTTTTAAAAATACTGTTTTCAGTCAGTATTATTTTCATCTAATTTAAAATTTAAATCAATTTTGAAATTTCCTCTAAAATAGTAGTACCAACTGTGACGAGCTTTATCCAACTCATCCAAAGCGCTTCAGATGTGAAGCTTGTGAACATGAGAAATGTATTTGTTTTGAAGTTGTTTTTTTTTCTCATAACTATTCATCACTGTAGTAAGATTTTGGGGCCAGTTCATGACTGGAAGGAAGGAGGAACTTGCCTGTGTCTGCACGAGCAGTTTTCTTGCAGTAGCTGGAGGAAAATACCGAGCTGAAGTGGTTGCTCCTGAGCTCTGCATGAGGCCAGCATGGTTAGGCTGGGAGCAGTGGGTGGATTAATTTGAAGTGTTCCCATTAGGTACCCAGGCTAACTCTGCTTAAAATCTCAAGGGTAGACATGGAAGTGACATCTCTGCTGGTGGATTCAGTGATGGCAAGGAGCATCCTGAAGCACTAGTGCATCATTGTCTGGCCCAGGCTGGGGACCGTTCCCAGGAGGCACTTTGCCTGTGGTCACCTGGTGGTAGCCTATGGGTGTTTAATTTATGGGCAGAGGCTGTTGTATATGGCAGTGGGAGCCACAATGGAAACGGCACTTGTATTGATGGGATAAGCTTTTTTACCATTTTTAATTTGAGTTGCTTTTGTGAAGCAAAAATTTAAATAATGGTAATTATTTAAAAATGGTGACTTTAGCTCCATCTTAAGGAGAGGACTCATGTATTCTTCAGCTCACTTGGAGAGCTTGTTTGGTGACTTCTTCACTGGTTTAGCAGTTTTTGCATATTTTTAGAAGTACAGAACCAAAGAGATCTATAAACAAGAAACAAAATAGCTGTAAGCAGAAAAGTAAATACAATGTTGTCAGCTCAACATTGTTTATCTACAGCCGAATCCTCATTAACTTCGTGTATTTGATATGCTTTCACAATGTATAGTCATAATATGTGTAAGAGTGCTCCCCCTTGATTAATGGCTTCTTTGCAGGGGACCAAAGTCATTGCTTCCATTACCAGTTTCATCAAAGCATTTTGGACAATATCGAGCTTTCTGTGCCTGGCGGGCCAGAAAGGAGAATGACTGTGTTTGTACAAAATGTGTTTAATTTTATTTTTATATAAATTGGTTCCTTGTTCTTTATGATCAGAGCTAATCTCCATGCCTTCTTATCCGGTATTCACCGGATCCAGCTGCAGAGGACATTTGCAGGTGGGATCATCACTGAGGCACATCTTCAGCGTATGTACGAGGAGTAGATACATTGCACCTCCCTTGTCTGCAGGTTCCCATCCAGCAGGCTGCAGAGGGGAGTAGGCTCCGTTGTGGTTCTGCACTGTGCATGGTGCTACCAGATTCACAGAGATTTCATGCTGAATTTTGAGAAGAGAGGTATTTCAGACCTGAATTGTAGGAGGAACTACAAATATCCGAAGAGTTTTACCTTTGAAAACTATTTTTATTTTTTATAGTCTAAACATGACCTTTGACATAAAGACATAAACATTTAGACCAGTTTTAATATTCATTTTTAGTGTGCCTCATACATGATGTTCTGTAAAATCTTGTAAAATACCTCAAGTGCACATTTATCTCAAAGTAATTTGTTAGTAAAACAGCGATATGTATTGCAACAGTTGTGATTGGCTGACAAACGGCTTTGATATAGTGTTGCAGCATGACTGTTTGAAAGCCGTGACATCTCCTGCATCTCAGTGGCATAAACTTTGCTTGTGTCAGATCATGCAGTCACTTTGTCATGGTTGCGAAGGGAAAGTTCAGTCCAAAAATGGACATTTTTTACTTTCTGCCAGGCTGTGTGAAGTTCGGACACTGGCAACCAGAAGTGACTCTGAATCCCCAGACGCACATCAATAAGCTGCAAGGTCAGGAGCAGTGACAGCAGAGGACTCTGGGGACCGCCACACTGCATGAGATGCTCCTCTCTGCCTTGCCCTCTATTAACCCCAAGAAATAACTCTGTGCATGGGGCAGGGCTGGCCCAGGTTTTCCTTTTCCTCTTGGCTCCCGGTTTAACCAGGAGGCAGCACGTCCCTGGCAGGGTGAGCGCCGCATGCCTACTTGTCACACGGTTTTGTCAGTGGGAGGGCAGGATTCAGCGGTGCGGTGAGTAGATCATGCACACTCCCCAAACCATCGTTTGACTGCTGAGCATCATCTGAGGCTGCTTGCAAAGACAGTGCTAGGTGCCGATGGTGCTTACACCTGGTTCCCAAGCATGCCTCCTGCCACCGTCTTTGTTGTGTTAGGGGAATTCCCTGACTTGTAGGGAGAATGAAACAAGGAGGATGGAAATACAGACCTCTCTGGCTCCTGGCTCTCATTTTCCCTGGCTTAAGTTTGTATTTACTCCTCCAGTGACAATTTATAGGCCAGTGTAACTGAGGTCAGTATTTGGCTCTCTATGTCTCTCTCATCATCTGCAAACTGGAGATAGTAGTGTTTAGTAGGGCTGGGTGAATAATTCATGGCATGGCTCCTTATTAAACAGATGTTGCCTCTCTGTTTGCAGATAGTCTGCAAATGGACTGCATTTTTTTCAAATTTATTTGTTGTTCCAAATTATTCACCAAATACTTTCTGTAAATAATTTTATTGGCCTATAGTGCATTCAGAATATGAATTTGAAGCCTGCCTTATGTGAGTATTTGTCATTGCTGGTTAAAAGTTGTTATTTCAGCAACTGTGTATCCCAGCAAACTTGTCTCATAGAGCCTCCCCAGAAAGTAATACAAGGATGGCACGAATATGTTAAGAGTGAATGTTTAGGGGGGGTATTCTTTTTCCTTTACTACTGATGCAGCTCTAATACTAATCTGCTGCACTGGGTGTTGTGAAGATTGGAAAGGTGTTTTCTGAATGCGAAATGCTGCCTAAGTAGACAGCGATACTCCAGCCCTGGCTGTTCTTCCCTGCCTCTTCTTTCAGTAGCAGGTGGTACATGGTTGTGTATGGTCCAGCTACTGCTGAATGCAGGGCTGGAGGCGAGCACGAGAGGTGGTACTCTGCTGTGCTTAGAGCCCCTGAACCAAGCAGGGATCCATGAGACTAAGTCTGTGCTAATAAAGAAGATGGGTGAGGGCCCAGAGAGCAAGTAGCATGGCATGGTTTGGCTCTCATCCATATGGCTGAACTCCTTTCCTTCTCAGTACTGACCTAAAAGCCTACGGGTTGCTCAACAGCATTGCTCGAAGCACTGGGTGGTTATTTGTTTACTTGAAGATCCATTTAAGATATACTCAGCTCCTCCGTGCCCCTTCCCTAGGAGCTAGGGGAAAGGAGGCTGGCGGTGTCCCTGGAAGGGGCTGGGAGGGGATTGCAGCTCCCTGTTTTACACTCTGGGAAACATGACAGGCTGGGAGGGAAACTGGGAATCTGGCTGGTGGATTGTGTTTACGGAGTAGGAGCCTGTTATGGCAGACTGTAATTTTGTGCATGCTTCCCTTAACTCAGGTTAGATCATTGCAGATAATGAGGACAATTCATGCAAGTAGAGCTCAAAGTATGTTTTCCCTCCTTAATGTCTAAGTGCAGTCCTGTCCTGTTATGGCTACACAAACTTCTCAGGGATATAATAGTGCATTAGTCTTCAGAATTTCTTTCAAGTTGAACTGATAAGCAAGATCCTTGGGGTGTGTAGAAAATGCAAACCTCTAGCATACAATGGGTAGTCCCTTTTTCTGAAGGTATATTTGTTTTTTATCCCCCGTTGTGTTGTTTCAACAATAAAAGGAAAAAAAATTAAAAGTTCTTGGTGAGGAGCGCATCGCATGCAGTCCTTGTGCAGCCTTGCCCAGAAGACAGTCTGCTGGGAATTTTTTTAGGTAAGAATGGCTGAATCTTCAGGCATAGGGACCGAATGGTGAGAGAAGTTAGGATCTCGTAAACCTCATTTATATATTTATCCTTTCATGATTGCACCTAGCACTGTTCAGGATTTCTTTTAGTGCTGAAGAGAAATAAATAAAGGGCCAGGAAAACGCTGGCCCCTTAAAGGGGGCTTATAAAAAAGATGGCGGCAAACTTTTTAGCAGGGCCTGTTGCGACAGGACAAGGGGGAATGGCTTTAAACTAGAGAGGGGGTAGATTTAGATTAGATAGAAGGAAGAAATTTTTTACGCTGAGGGTGGTGAAAGACTGGCCCAGGTTGCCCAGAGAGGTGGTGGATGCCCCATCCCTGGAAACATTCCAGGTCAGGTTGGACGGGGCTCTGAGCAACCTGATCTAGTTGAAGATGTCCCTGCCCACGGCAGGGGGGTTGGACCAGATGACCTTTAGAAGTCCCTTCCAACCCAAACTATTCTATGATTCTGTGATAAAACAAAGAGTGATCGGTGTTAACCTAGAGATGTGGACCCCGACTGGCCACACTTGCTCACTCAAATTAAGAAACATAAGCCAAAAAGTTTCCTAGCAGTGGGAAAATGCAGGGTCAGTTTGAAAAGGACCAGAATATCAATTCTGCTCTTGTTTTAACTACTCAGGTATTGATGCTGATCGATACTGTGCAGAGTTTGCAAGCTGTTAAGTTTTGTATTTAGCTTCAAATCAAGTATGTTGGTGGAAGTGACAAGTGTAAATCTGATGTAGGCTTGCTTCACATCTAAAAATGACCTTTACAGTAACTTGTTTTCACTTGATATTTTGTCAGAGCTAGTGGAAAAAAAGGAAAAAAAAAAAGGGTTTCCTTAGCCTTTACTTAAAATTTTCATAGGTAAGAGCATGCAAAAAACTAAGTACAGTAAAACTGTCACCTTGAAAAAAATGAAGTTGTTGTTAAAGTGTCTGAATCAGTTCTCTATTACAGTTGTTTGTTAGGTGGGTTTGGTTTCAAAAGCATGGACGATGGTGGTTTGGGAAAGTTGTGTTAAAAATCTTGCTCGGGTTACAGAGCAGACACACTCCTCCACCGGCCCTTTCTCAGACAGTAAATGCAGTTGCTAACATGTTACTAGAGGCGTGGAGCTCAGGGTTTCCTTGTGCTCCAGCCTTTTTTTTTGCAGTAGTTGAATTAGCCATTGTGCTGAAATGCCAACCTGTACCATGGGAAGAGAAGGAGACAGATAGGTAGTGTGAGACCAGTATAGCTGTATAAAAATGCCCTCCTCCCACTGCAGATGGTGAGAGACGGGGTTGATTGTGGCAGCACCAAAAGCATGACGGCAAGAGATCCCATCACCGTAACCTGCATGTGGAGAGGGGCAGGCGGTCCTGCCCCTTTGAGCTCTTCTCATCAGGCTAAACTTGCTTCTTACTAAATCATTGCCCTTCCCATCCACAGCTGTCATGAAGAAATTGTGGTTGCAGAGGCTGGTGGTGATCAGGAGACCTCTTGGTGGCCCATGAAGGGGGTCTCTTGGCCTGTGCCAAAGCAGCAAAGGGCTGAAGAGGAGGCATGTTTTGGGTTTTCCTCACACCAGGGTGTTGCTGTTGGACGTGAAGCCTGCAGGGAGGGGGTGAGGGGGAGGCTGAAGGTGTGCATGAGGTGTCCTGAGCTGATCAACAGTTCCTTGGCACTGAGAGAGGGGACGTCCCCCTTCACCCTCTCTCTCCTGGTATCCCACAGCTGCCTTGGAGGGCAGAGGTGGAGATGGAAAAGATGCACCCAAGTCAAATCTAGGTAGTGGACTATGTTTGACAATTTGGAATGAAGGCAGCACACATCTATTCTTATTCAAAGCCATACCTGCCAGGTGGCTAAAGGAGAGGTTTTATGTCCTATGTCTTCTTACACAATGTCATTTTGCTTTGAGCAGATAGACTGGCGCCTCCTCTCGATATACTGCTGGATTCACTGAACTGCACAGCGTTCAGTGTGCAATGGAGGATGCCAAAGCAGCATGTGAGCACTATCACGGGATATACGGTAAGTGATCCTCTGTGCTGCTAGTAGAGGATTGCAGTACCCTACATGGCCTCAGACGACGCACCTGGCACGGCGAAGCAAGCAGGAGAGCCCGCTCTCGTAACAAATCGTGCCATTGCCCAAAATGTGGTCTGGGAACAGTGGGCTTGAACGGATCGAGCTGTAACTTTAAGAAACAAGCGGTTCATGTTTCAGAAGCAGGCTATGATGGGAATTTGGGTTGGATGCCAAGGGCTTGTAGTAGATATAGATTGCTTTTCTGTTGTGGTTTTCATGCAAGGATCTTGGTGCTCTCTGCAGCTGATAAAACAGTAAAGTAGAGCAGAGCAGGTCGATATTACACTGTGCAAGTGAAAGGAGATCCATGGTGATTTCAGGGCTGTTCAGATCCTCTGACTTGTACTTCCAGCCTGAGGATTGCTTTAGCAGGAATAGCTTTGCCAAACTACACTTCTAAACCTTGCCAGAGTGGCAGCAGGTACAGGGGAAGGAGAGTTTCGTGGTATATCTTCCCCTGATAGATACTGAACTGCATAGCATTCCTGGGAGCCCAGCCACAGCGTTAAATATCAAAAGAGACTTTTTTTTTATTCCCTCCTACCTCTGTGGTGAATAACCCTTGAAGAAGTCACGTGATTTTCCTGTTTTACCCAGCAATTTTTGTAGGGGAGGCTCTGACCCCCCCCCAGGCCTCTGCCACATTACCTTCTGCCTGTTGGGCAAAGCAGAGTGGCTAGCCTAAACTGGGTACAGTGTGCAAGCAGAAAAACAATGAGCACTAATCTGATGTTTATTCATGTTTGTTAGGTATTCCTTTAACAGGTATGCCATAGCAATGAAACTCAGTCCCAAAATGGAAGTTAGTCACTGGGGAATAGGGACCAAAGATACTGACTAGAATTGGTTGGTTTCCCCTTAACAAAAGACAAATAGCAGTTGGTTTTGTTAGTATTTTCTGTGGAAGGATTTGAAATTTCCAGAAAAAAAAAAAATTGAGTTTTCTGTAAAAAGGTGGAAAATAGAAAACTTCGGACTACCTTTATTATTAATGTACACTAAAAGAGTGAGAAAATTCCCTGAAATAGGTATTTCTGGTACGCATGCCCCTTCATCCCATGGTCTTGTAAATGACACTAATGCAGCCCAGCTGCAGGGTTGGTTTTATTGTTATGAAAGTGCTTGTCATCTAGGATACCGAGAAGCGCTTGCTGTGGCCAGAACCTGCCTCAGCTGGGCTCTGTGTGTAGTTGGGTCCATTCCTCTGTGTGAAAACAGGGGTGCAGTGAGTAAGTGGCTCTTCTATAGGTCATGATATTTTTCAAACAGTTGCAATACTTTATAGTCACAAATCATAAATAGTTTTCACTGTTCATTCAGTACAAGTTACTGAATGATCCAAGTCCCAGTTAATTTTTAAGCCTTGAGCTCCTGTGTGGCATGATGGTAAAACCAGTGACAAACAGCATTGATAGTGCTATACTCAAACCATCTTCACTTCATGTTAGCTTTTGACCTTCTGTCATCTCAGGGTCTCTGTGCACGGGAAATCAGACTCTTCCTGGCTCACTAGTCTCCAGTACATGGCAACAGGCATGGAGAGACGTTTATGATACAGCAGTTTTTATAATGACATAATCACGTAATGTCAATATCTTCCTTATATGAAGTAAAATGCCTAACTTGTGCAGACCAGTCCCACAGATCTTCAGCTGTGCAAGCTGACCATGGCCAAATGATGCCCAATTAAAGTTGTCAGTTCATGTCTGCCCTGAAAGCTAGGCTGTGTTTCACCTCAGTTTAGCGTATACACTGTAAGATGGTGTCCTTTGGTCATACTGACAACTTCTAGCAAATATGAAGGGAATGTTAAAGGGCGCTAGCTTTTCATGCTTTTGAAAAGGTAGGGGTTCATAGGCTCAAATGCTGTCTACAATGTGATAACAATGCACTTGTTTTTAAGTCATTCTGAAGCATTGCATTATTGCTGTAATGGGCTTGACTGTATCTTCTTCCCAAGGTCTTTTACTCGGAGGTCAAAGATGACAAAGCAGTTAAACAACTCTCACATGATGTTCCCCTGAGTTTGGATATGGTTAGCATGGTGAGTATTTCTTTTCATCAACAGTCAGAGCACTGGAGCGGAGCTCGCAAGTGGGAACTTGCAACTGTCTACTTGCTGCTGGTTTGTGAATTACACTGAGGATGTAAGCCACAGATCTGCTCTGGGTATTGAGCAAAAGGAAATCACAATGTTTTTCTGTAATCCAGTCAGTATGATACAGTTTTGCTCCTTGTTGTCTGACTAGTTTATCATGTAAAACTACTGGGATTTGCTTGCGTCTTCCAAGTACTGACCTTTGGCATCTACTAAAATAGAACTTTTAATTTTGAATATGCATTTTCTGTGCACTTCCACACATGGAAGGGGAATTGCATGACTCTATGCACAGTCAGAGTTGCAATATCAGTGTATGTGTATTGCAGTGTCTGACACAGGTAAGTGTGTGAGTTGAAGGAGACACAGTTTTCAGTGTATTTTTGTCTCTGTGTGAGACTGTGGCCTCCTGAAATACGGAAGTTAAAGTGTAATAGTGCTGCTTTAGTTGCAGTTGTGCAAGTCCATCTCCTGGAGGATTCCCTCAACTTCTGGTTTTTTTTGTTCTTGAAAGCACTACTTTTCCTCCTTAATTCCCATTTTCCCCCTTTCCTTTAGTTATGTTTTTCCTTTTAACTCTCCTTTGCTTTCTTATTTGTGTTATTTCACTCTCCCCTTCTCTTTCCTCCTTTCTTTTTTCTGTCCAATTTCCCCTTCCTTTTCCATTCACGAATGAACACCGCCCATCCTCTTCTGCTACATGGCTGAGCAATTAGTGCCAAGATGAAAGCAATTCCTTCATGCTTCTGTATGGTTTTAATACTGTCTGCTTTTAAAGGGTATTCTCAAAACATGCCAGTGCTTCCTCAGTGCAGAGAAGCTGCTTTTTGAGTTCAGCAAGGCAGAAACAGAGATTTTCCAGCCTCTGCTCAGGCAGAGAGTGAAGGAGTGTTGCAGGTTGGGTGCTGTGAGGGGAGCACTTTCATACCATGCTCTGCAAAGGGCAGTCCGTCCGCGAGACAGCAATGTTACCAGCACAGGAATCAAAGGCTTATGTGTGGTCACAGAGGAGCATTGCAGGCTTTCCAGTCTTTATTTTGTGATCCTTCTTCACAATTCAATTTTTTTCTCCTTTCTCTTCTACTCATCTTCATTCTCCTTTATTTCCTCACCCCTCTTCCTTCAGCCTCCCCACCTGATGTTCAATGATATGCATTCACTGGTATTTCCTGACTCCTGCTGGGCAGTGCTCAGAAACCTTCCCTGTGAGAAGCATGAGCGAGAGGGATGCTCAGATTTCCTGCAGTTTTCTGTCACTCTGATTGTTGGTTCTGACTCCTGCAGGTTTCTAGGATCATGGGAAATTAAAGAATTCCATTGCCGGGATATATTATTTCTTTATTTATGCACTATTTTCTCCCTTCTGATCTTTGTCTCTGTATTCCTCACCTTTTTTTTTTTTTTTTTTTTAATTTTAATCTTGACAGCAGTAATTCTTACTCACTGAGAGAACAGAGTCTGTATTCCAGTACTCACACAGATGAATAAGAGCCACATAGACTACTATATGCTGTGGCATTGGCCTTGTTTTAACTCCCTGACCTGTCATTTATGTGGTTTTGCTATCACTTTTTAGTATGTTACTTCATTAACAAGTCCTATTTTGCTTTTTCCCAGGGTCAACTTGAAGGACAAGCAATTTTTGTAAGTATTGTTTCACATGAAACTTGGTGGCAGCTGTGATTTAAAATGAAATTGAATGTTTCTGACCTGGTCTTTCCACAGATTCACACATAAAAGTTGATCTCAAATGTTGATTCTACTTAGCACTTATACAGCATCTTTTGTGGTCAAAATGTGGCAAATAGTAGCTAAAGCTCAAAATCCAGAGGTGGAGAAGGTGGACACGTGTAGGTATGGTGTAGGTATCCATTTAGCAATGGATAAACCTTCCTATCGGTCATCAAAAGCATTTATGGATGTCTCGTTTTGCTGGAGGAAATTTGTGTGAAAAATGAGCTATATCCGGGCAGTGAGGACTTACAGGGGACAGGGACAGCTGGGTAGTCAGACACAGAGTGATGGGGAAGAACAAAGCAGTCTGGTAGTGGGAGAGGAGACGGAGAGGAAAAACCCTGAGCCAGTCCAGCAAGAGCCGAGGCAGAGGAGGAGTGTGGGAAGAGGCCAGCCACGGAACACCCAGGAGGAAGGAGTGGGAGATTAACAACTAGTGTAAAACAGGTTTGAAAGAAATACCAACCCTCTTAATGGGTTTGCAGCTGGTGAATTATTCAGATTAATTATTTCCAGTCTTGCACTCGGTCCAGCCTGCTTCCTATGAGCAGTAAACAGGTCGGGCTTATTGTGAGGGAGAAAGCAAGCAGGAGGTGCTTGGGTTTGGGTAGGATGAGGGCAGCAATTTCAGTGTTTAACTGGAATCCCTAACATCAACAACCTCTTGCAAACTTTTTTCCTCTGAGATCTGTTCTAGGAATGGAGAAATCTCACAAAGTTGGTGGATCTCACGCAGCTTTCATGGTCTGAATTAAGGGAAGTTTGGTTGGACTGTAGGAGGCTGATGTCTGGATGAGACCTCAGGTTGTGCTTGAACTAGGACTATCTGGTTCGATCCCAGCTGAGCTGAGTTTGGATTATGGCATTTCAGAGTTGAGGTTCCACACGGGGCCCTTTTTTTCTGCTTCATAAAAATAACACTTCTGAGGCGTACTTGTTGAGAAGTATGACTGACTGGGATTAATCGGCTCCCAGCTGTCATTAATCCTCAGGAAGCGGTGTTCTTGCTGAAATGCTTTCTGTTACATTCATACCAAACCCAACAGAAATCTGCAATAGTTTTGTGGTTAAGTCTGCATAGTTCATGTTTCCGTCACTAAGACTCCTCTCCTGGTGCTCAGTACGACCATGCTGCTTTCTCAAGAGGCTTCTCTGGACTGTGCGAGACTGTCGTAGCAAGAGCTGAACTGGGTCGCCTGTTTCTGTGTGCGCGTGTGTGCATATGCCTGTGTGTTAGCAAAGTGGATAATGTATTATAGCTGTATTATGTCATCTTATAATAGAGAACGCATAAGTGAGAGCAGCCAGGAGAAGTGCAGATGCAGCACAATTTAATAAGGCAGTTGTTCTACTGGGCATAATATTCATGAAGTTGAGCACAAATATTAAAAAAAAGAAAAAAACCAAGAAAAATTAGCACGCTTTAAAGGTGGGAGGTTTTAGGTCAGGCACAGAGCCCTGGAGAGCAATAGTGCTCCCTATCAAATCACCAAACACAGCAGCACAAAATAGGGAGTGACCAGCTGAGACCAGTAGTGCAGGGAAGGAATTGTCAGGGGATCAAGTGTCAGCTTGAACCCAGCTCAGTTTCTGCAGCTGCGCTGTAGTCCAGGGTTTGATTTTTTTTTTTATTAAAACAAAACAAAAGAAAACAGAAAACAGGTTTTCTCTGGAAAATAATTTGTAATCCTGGTTTCTGTAAGGCGGCTTACTGCACAGCCTCACAAACAGTTTCAACATCGCTGTGTGGCAAGGCAGGGAGGTATATATGGTTTCTGCATACACCTGCCTCCTGTACCACAGAATAGGCATCACGTTGCTTCACCCCATTCAAGAATGTGAAATTGTAATGAAAATACCAAATGTCATTTTGCAGGGTTTTAGGAAGAGTGTTGTGTAAGACAAGAAAGTGAGGTTGGTGCCTAGTAAAGCCTCATTGGCAATGTAATGTCCAGTTTGGGGTATCATGCTTCAAAATATAGAGGCAATCTGAGTGGAGAGAAAGACTACAAAAATGATGGGGAGCTAACTCTTCCACATACCACCTAAATTCCTTATCTGTGAGGCCACTGTGTCTCTTCTGGGATGGAGAAAACTTCAGTTTAAGACTCTTCTCCTCAATACAAGCAAAAAGAGAGATGAAATATGTACTCCCAGGCTCCTGGACAATGGGGTACAAGGAAATGTGCCTCCAGAATCTCATTTGAAAGTGTTCTGGTGTGAGGTGGGTATTCCCTGAAATTGCCACGGGTCAGGGTAGCTTGATGATGTCCTGAATCTTTACCTATTCACTAATGTCTTGATCCTAGAAGATTAGAACATACTTGATCTCAAAGATACCCACTGTATGTCCAACAGCTGTGTTCATGGAGAGGACATTGCCACAAGAAAGAGGCCGATAGCCATGTGTGTAAGGCAAGAGAGCACCTTGCTAAGGTTTTGAGGGTACACATGTTGAACTTAAATACCTAAGTAGATACTAGGACTTTGATCTTGATTGGCCTTGCAGTCAATGAGAGTTGTTCTGTTTAGTTTATTGTAGACTTGAGCCTGGAGGTAATAATATGAGGCAAGTACATCAATATCCCACTCTCTGCAGAGGCCAAGTTCCGGAATAGTGTGAAAGCAATAAGACTCATGAAGGATTTTTTCCTCATAAGAATGAATGTAATAAAGAGGAATGCCGGCAGGAACAAATGCACACAGCTTAAATACAGATGGACAGTATGTATGGCATGGAGGATGGAATGGCAGGAGCAGGATCATCATTATTGTCATTGGGAGGAGGTGCTGGGTTTTCAGCAACTGGCTTTTCAGATCACGTTTTGAAAGATTTCAGTTACTTCAGCTATGAGACTGAAAGACCCAAATAAATCTTTTGGTTTGAGTGTTCTTGGTGCCTTTCTCTGGGCAGTTACTTTTCCAGCATTGTTATTATCTCTCTCAGATGAATCCGAATCATTCAAGCAGATCAAGGGTGAATGATGGAAAAACAGGATAATGGCCAGGTGGTCCATGTTAATAGGAAATCAGTGATGGAGCTCCAAAACTGTGGCTAAGAGAAATGACAGATGGCAGGGTGTTGCCAAACAATGTAGTAATAACGTAAGTTCCCCAAAGAATAGAGAGGGAGAGTCTGTCCAAAAGACCGTCATGAGGAAATTTAGCAGTTAATAAAATTTTGGGATTGTTTACTATTTTACTGCAACTGGAAATGCAGATTTAAAGTCTGTTCCAGTGTGAAGAGAAAGGAGATCTCTGCATTTTCACATGCACTGTGAATAATGTTTTTAATATCAGAGAATGAAAAACAGAAGAAAAATCTCTGTAAAAGAGTTTTTTTAAAAGTGCTTTTCTTCACAACAAAACAGTCTGTGGTGTAGAACTTGATATTTCTGTTTACTTGTATATGCTGTCAAAATTTGTAAATCTGGGGTTTGCATCTCTCTACACATAGGCTGCAGGTAAAGAACACCAAATTTCTATACATACATACACATGCTCCATTAAAGACCTAAATATCTGGAGCTGATCCATGCTATGTGCACCAGCCAGTGATAAAATGTAATATTTGGTGACGTTTGCTGATTTCTGGGAGATTTGAGCAGGGTCCTCTGAACAGTATTCAGCAGCACAAGCTCTTCACATAGAGGTTAGCATCGCCTCCCTTACAGTGGTTGTCTGTGGGTTAATCTTTCTGTGTTTATGGCAGAAGGACAAATAAGGGAAATGCTCGCTTCAGGTCAAGGCTGATAGCTAGGCTAGGAAAATTGTGAGAGGCGATGGAACTGGTCTATGCTCCATGAGAAATTAAAGACCATCAGTTCACACTGCGGCAACTTGCTTCGTTCCCAGGAGCTTCTACAGTCTCTGGATTTCAAAGAAAAACAAAACCAAAAAATAAAAAACAAACAAAAGAAAATGCACCAGACTGATACCAAATGCCAGCAATTGGCTCAAGAGAGGGAATAGTATGTGACTTTAACTTCACCAGCAAAAAAGCCAGACAGCGAATGCAAACGATCTGCAACCTTGTGAGTTATGCTGAGAAATGGGTCCAGGTCATCCCTGTGGATTCCCCCGGGGTGAAGCTGCAGCTTGAGAGGAAACACGTGGTGCTGTTTGTGTTTGTTGCTTTTGAGCTGGGCTGGGGACAATCCTCCTAGGAGGTTACATGGAAAATGCCGTGTAAGATCCCTGAATCCCAGCTCACAGCGCTGTCCCTAGTTACATGGAAGAGCTTTCACAATGTTCTTGTCTTGTCTTCTCTTGACTCTGGTAGGAGGTTGTTATTGGTGATCTAAAGCCAGGCACTCCACACCGCGTCAGTGTTGGAGCATACGGCTGGGCAGGGAAAGGACGACCCAGCATGCCCAGAGATGTGACAACCTTATCCCAAGGTAATGCTGTGTACGTGACTTTCTGTTGCAAAACTGGCAGGCCACACATCTGTAACACGGCAGGTCGCTCACACGTAAATCACTGTCATGTGCAATATCATAATATTTTACTACTACTTTTCCACAAATATGGGGTTTTAGAGGGGCAACAGGTAAAGGGAGAAGCCTCTAAATTTGATTCTCAAGTCTGTGGGTGTTGGGTTTAAGTGTGTGTAAGCCCATCCGCTTCTCTGATGCTGTTCCTTTGCATTTCTTCTGGCTTAGATAAGTGCATGCCCCCTGCACCGCCCTATCAGCCCCAGATCGTGGTAGTTTCTGATTCAGAAGTTGCGTTATCCTGGAAGCCCGGAGTGAGCGAAGGAAGTTCTCCCATCCAGTACTACATGGTGGAGTTTATCAGGCAAGTTTGCCAGTGCAGTCTGAATTTCAGTGTTTGTGCACTACAGGTTTTTTCTACCTAAACTGCACTATTAAACTGCTTATAGATGCTTCTCATGATTTGTTTACTTACTGTGCATAGTACACTTAGTTTTCCTCTTGATGTGTGTTGAATTACCATGAAAATTTAAAGACAAAACCAGAAATAATCTAATTTGTTATAAAATCACCAATAAGTCGTACCTTCTGATTGAAGAAAGTAAGGTTTCATTTGATCTGTTCCCTCTAATAAAGGCCTGGGTGAATGAAGTTTTAAGTTTCTCCTGTCATCAAATGCTGTCGAACCATGCTGAGAAAAGAGTGAGTGGCAGAGCAGTTCCCCTGAGCGGGATTACTCTGGGCTGCTACAGGAAATAATCCGGGGATTGCAAACTCAGTATGCTGGGTGGTTTTACCTGACAAAAGTCTTTTGGGTCTTGAGCTTGCAGGACTCAGACTTGCTTTGTTATCCTCATGCTAATCAAGTTTACATGAAATGTTGGCCTTTCTGTTTAGATTTTTTTGGGGGAGGTGGGGTGTTGTTTTTTTTTTTCTTCTTTTATGTTGAACTCTCTAAAATTTGCAGTAATAGAACTGAACTGTGAAAAGTTGCCAATCAAGTTGCTTTTATAAGATGCATATGAAGGGTCAAGTGGAGGTGGTTGTATCTGCATGCACAAACAAGTATTCATACCTGACTGTTCATATGCTTGTGTAAGCTAATATCTGCATACAAAGCTGTTTATTTTCATGTGCTTGCCCTATGTTTACCCTTACAGTGAATGCAAAATTCAACCTTTGGAAGTTTAATCCTTTGGGTGAACACTTGATGACAGATTTTAGTTGAGGTTCCTGGATAAGAAGAAAGAATTGCTTCTTTAACTACTCTGAACTGTAAAGGTCAAAAAATCATTCTTCAGAAAAACACATTCATTTTTAAAAAAGAATTGTTGTTGTTAAGACAGACAGAAAGAACTATTGGTTTTCAGTGCTCAAAGTATGGTTACAATCTAGAAGATATTGATATAATGAAAAGAATTCCCAGGCTGAAAGCCTGCTTGTGAACTTACGTTGCATTTTGTGTTTGAATCAGAATGCCCCATATTTAGCAGGAAGCCATCCAATGTTGATTGCACTGGGAGGCAGGACATGAGGGCTGAAGATACATTATGGCCATCATGTAAACTCTGAGGTAGCATTACCATGAAATTTCTCCAATATCTATTTTTTGAACACAATCATTATCTGAGCCTGTTTCTCTTCTCCCTATCTCTTCTCTCTCATTTGCTTGGTGGATGGGGAAAGGATTTTGTTGGGTTCTGATTGACCGCACTTCTGCCGCCTCCGTGCTTTTGTCAGAAAGTGGAGCCTGCAGGTTTATGTACACCTCTACATAGCACCAGGGGCCTGCTAATGGAAGAAGAAGTGGGTACCATCGTCTCCATCTGACACATTGAAAGTGCACCCTGGAATGTTTTGTTCAGCCAGAGAGTGGAAAGCTGCCTTCACTGTTTAAGTTGAACGATGGGAGTAATTGAAATTTCAGTGTTTCGTTCTTTTTAGACTTTGGGAAAGAATTTGCTAACAGCACAGTGTTTTGATTGCACTGTTTAGTTTGAGGTTTAAAGCTAAGCTTGAAGTGTATTTGTTAGTTTTGGGATTATGCTCTCTTAGACTCGGAAGCTTGATTATATATTTGGAGAAGGTTCAATGCACCATAAGCCCTAATGGCAATTAGAGGTAAAGATTTAACTTTGTTTCATTGTCTTTTGCTGCACATAGTTTTAATTGCTATAAAATGTATTAACATGAGTTAAAGCTGTTAAATTAAACCAGTGTGAAACCAAAACAAAACAGTGCAAGTAAATTTAGAATTAAGTCCTCTTATGTCAAAGAAATACAACATTATCTTGTGCTTTTGCAAAATTAATGACTTTCTTATGCAAATCTGTGATTTCTCCTGGGTGCAGCACAAACCTCTAAGAACTATTACATTTTTTAAATAATTTCAGTCCCCTTAGAACCAACTTTATGACTTTAACCCTAGAAAAACCATGTTAGGAGACTGAGTTGAGGGAAAAACACTCTTTTCATTTGCTCAACTGTGATACTGGGGATTAAAACCTCATGAAAATTCAATACATTAATTGTTTGCATATACCAGAATCTAATCAGAACCAGAGCTAACCTGCAGTCTGTTTCTGCTTGGGGTCTGAATTTGGGCCTTTATTTAGGCACTTGCATGGGTTTGCCTTGGGACCTTTTGGTTTGCTGTAGGCAGTGGAGGGCTGCAGGTGATTTCAGATGTAGGACGGACTGGGCTAACTCAGGCTCTGCTGTTGACTGTAAGAGGACGCTAAGGAGACCACAGTCCCAACTTGGCTAAATACTGAAAATCAGGAGGGCAAATGTAGGTCTACTGGTCACTGCACAGTTCATAGGGAATGTGTAAAAGAATGAGTTAAACCCAAAATAGCTAATGGAATCCATGGAAGATTGCAGGCTCAGTGTTAATAGTCTGTTGCTTTATGCTGAGAAATACTTTACGACAAACGGCATTCTTATGAAAGACCCTAAAGCGAGACCCTGGACTTAAACATACTAGTTCGGGTGTTTTGCCTAAAGATACTATAAAAAATTAATTCTCAAAAATGTCTTGGATATTTTCACTCGAATACTCCAAATACTCAAATTTTTAATCTGTTGAATGCCTACCCGATCTTCTAAACTTGGAGACTAACTTACCCAGATTTTTATAGTCAGCTAGGTTCTACAGAACCACACGTGTTTCAGCAGTGTATCCCTTAAAAGGAGGAGGTCACTTTCTTTTCATCTCCTTGGTACATAGATGGACTCAACAGCTTTCAATATTAATCTTGACATACAGGGGAAATTTTTCAGTATATCTGTAGTGACATAAAACTTCTGCTGCAATGAACTAGGTGGGTTCTGCCAATGAAACTGGGGAGATCTATCAGTATACAGATGTTAGGATGGAGCAGATTCAGCATAGTGTTGTGGGCAGATTTCTTGATTAGTTTGAAGCCTTCCCCTAAAAAAAAGGTGTATCCCTGCATCCATTCCGTGTTGAACTAGCTGTCCCTGGTGCTGCGCTGAACTGGGCATTCATATTTGGTTTTGTTTGCAAAAAACCCAAAACAACAGATCTGACCAGGGAGATGCCTCCTAATGCCCAGCAAAAATACCTTTAATACTGCTTTCCTGATTAATGCATGAAACAGATACATCTGCCTCAATATTTACCTCACTATTTGTGAGGTTTAAATAGTTGAAAAGTTAATTAATGAAGAAAGAGGAGTGGAAGATGTAGAAATTAGGGAGGAAATTCTTAACAACATTAGACAGCATCAGACTAATATTTAACAAAAGAACGAGGCTAGAAAATTGTCTACCTTTCCTTTCCTCAGAGTTGAACTGGCATATTGGTTGATATATTTTGTAGAAAGTGTCCCAATAAAGCTAAATAATAATAATTACTAAAAATAATATCCTATAGTGTGTTATTTTCTGCATTGAGTATTTTCCATAGCGAATAAGAATGTATTGTACTTGTCACCATATTTATTATTTGTAGGAATATTTTTTAAAAAATTTGGTAGAGCTGAATTTGCCACTTGAGTACAAACACGGCACAAAAGAACGATCAAAAACCATATAAAAATTGGATTGCTAGCAGGTGTTTCACTCTGTTAAATCATTTCCAGGTGATTTTAAGAGGAAGTTCAAGTGAGTATAAAATTGCTGTTCTCCGCATCAGAAAGATTTCCTTTCCTAAATTCAGTCAGCCCCCAGATTACAATGTAAAGCAATGATCCAAATATTTTGGGTGCGTTTGGGGCAGAATTCTGCCCTCGGTTTCTATCTGTCCAGTCCTATTGACTTTACCCATATGTTTATTATCTTAAAAACACTCTGACTTTGTCACTGGCCAGATTCTTACTGCATGGCCTTTCTGCATGGGAGATGCACAGCTGTAACTTTAAGAGCAGAAAATGACCGTGGAAGTTGTCTGATTTCTCCATGCACAGATACATCATCTGGAGGAGCCAGCCCTGCGAGGTCCTGGTTGGAGACAGAGAGATCTGTTCTGGTCCAGGGAATGTAGGTCTGCAGAAAGACAGGAAAAATGGCATCAAAATGAGTCCTTCTGGTGCAAAAGTTGACACAAACTGAATTTTGATGCAAAAAGCACCATGGAGACAGTTTTCAACAAAGTGTTCCCAGCTTAGAAAACACAGGCGCTGGCTGGCCCTGGATGCTGTCACCAGCTGAGTTTATTGTGTTTCTCTCCCCATCTGTTTGCCATTTTTTCATCTTGTACTGATTTGTTCACACAGGGAACGTTCTGGAGAAATAGCAAAGGTCAAGTGATAAATCTCACTCTTTCTCTCTCCTTCAGCTGTAGATGCTTACATGTTTGCATTTCCTTTATTATTCACTTCTGCAGAAGGAAGTCTTGTGAGAGATAGTCAGTGAAGGGGAAGGCTAGCCTATGGTTTGTGTTATCTCCTAAATCTTTGTCAGGTGCAATACCTCCTTTGGGTCCCTTCCTCAGAGGCATGTGTTTCCATTCGGGCACAGACATCGGCAGGGTCTGTTGCAAAGAGACTGTGAGGCAGCTCTTGAGCTAGCAGGAATTCCTTGGACTAGAATTAGAGCCAAAAAAGATGTGTACAGGAAAACTGAAAACACTACTAAGCAAGCATGTGGAAGGAAGCGATGTTAACAGCTTTCATATGGAAAACACTATGCATTTTCATTTTGGTCCAGGCTCAGAGAAGGGAAACAATGAAAGAGTAGCCAAAATAAATGCCCTCCTGTCTACAGGAAATGGTGGTGGAGGATCACTTAAGATGGTCTGTGTAGCTGTCATTGCCTCTTGTGCATTAATCTGATTTTATTTTTATTTTTAGCAAGACAATGAAATATTCGCGCCCTGTGTGCCATTGGGCACAGGAGCCAGGCAGCTGGGAGCTGCTGCTTTGTCACTGCATTGGCCTTCTGGCACAAAGCAATGAAACCTCAGTGATCAATAAATCTTGTATTGACTGGTAAAAGAAAACATACATTAACTTTGGCATTTCCTTCCAGCTGCAAATAAACAAATACAAAATGCCTGCCTTGTGCTATAATTTTCATTGGAAGACTGTTGGAGACATTTGCAGCTAGTCCTATGTAAACATTGGTAGATTCAGGGAGCACTTGGAGGTTATTTCCTGTAATAAATATCACAAGGACATCTTAGAAAAGGACACTGCAATATTTTCTCTGAAAGTAATTTCTGTCCCTGTTTTACTTTCATAGGCTTCGATTTGAATATTTTGGGTGGCCTAGACTTAATGTTTACAGTTTTATTTTGTTTGTATTTGTTTACCTTCTCATTCCATCCTCTCTTTGATAAGAAGAGACCACTTTTAGAGAGAGCAGAAATTGTGTGAAAGCATCAGAATACTCTCTCAAAGTATTTGAAGTAGCCCTCCCTTTTCTGGTGTCCCTCTGCATATGAACTTAAACATTTGACACCAAAGTGCCGTGTGAATGGTTGTACCGATTTCAGGTAGATTATAATGGCACTTAGAGCAAGTATTTATTGGCAGTTGGCTTCCAGTATGAATCAGGAGTTAACCAGGGATTTTCCAAAGGCAGACATGGGAATTTTGTTGCAAAATCCACATACATAGGCCAGGTTCTCTGCATTATTGTTTTTTTTTTTTTTTTCTTTTTTTTTCTGAAGAGAAGACTTTGGATCCAGATTTTCCAATGTGGATGGATTAACCTGATTGCCTGGGAGATCAAATGTTAGATTCTCATCCCGCTAATGCTTGTATATGTTTGAAGGGACTTAGTGGCATTAGAGCACAAACTGTTAGAAATAAATCAGGATCTTTCCCTCTATTGAGAAGTATTGCTTTATACAGCCAAATAGGAGATTGGGGAACTGCTAGTAATATACCTCCACTTGAAAACTGGGAACCCAAGATATCGTGAAAATGGATAAAGAGAACTTGATTTGTCAAACTGTCCTCTAAACAACCTCCTTGTTTATAAGCAAAATCTGAATATTGGTTTTGTATCACTGAATAGTTTTGATATCACAGGCTTTGCAGCTTAGTAATGGTTGCACAGTCTGGCCCCTTAAGAGTGAAGGATTTCAGTGATGATTTAGCAGGCTTCTATCTTATTTATTTTGTGTATTTCCCAGGAAGGTTTAAAGGCGTTTAATTTATACAGCCAGTTTTAATTCTTTATGATCTTGGCTTTTTTCGATCCTGAAGGCCAGACCTTGACAGCATTTGGACAGTAATAAGAGAGCAGATCCAGATGGAATCCATGGTTCTCAAGGGACTTCTCCCAAATACCAAGTATCAGTTTGCCGTCCGAGCAGCAAACACCTATGGATCCAGCCCCGCCAGTGCACCAAGTGATGTCATCCGAACATTCAGTGAGTAGAACCACCTTTTTGTAATTAAAGCTATATAAAAATAAAGTAGATCTGTAAATAAAGTGTATCTGGGGTAGCCTGTGGAGGGCTGCTGGTGGAAAGAGTTGCTCTGCAAGCACAGGCACCCCCAATCTGACACCTTTTGGTCCTATCCATGGAGCTTGCAGCATCCTGTGAAAGTCAAGCCACAGGCAAAGATTTGAAAAGCTCCAGGCAGAAGCACTCTCATGCCGTTTCTCTGCTCTGTAGGTCATTGCCAGATATTTTTGGATCTCTGCTTACTGACTCTTGTGCTGGCTTTGTGCAGAACTGATAAGTGAATATAATGGGGAGAAATGAGAGAGACAAGTCTATTGTTCATCTTTTTTTTCTGTTCTTTGAAACTGAACTGTACATATTACATTTATAATTTAAACAGCTCGGAAAGGCTAAAGCCAATCTATACTGTTTTCTGAGGAGTAAGGCTCTTAAACTATTAAGCACAATCATGAAAATAATGATATAAACAAGTAAGCATCCCTTTTTGATCAGAAGCTGCATAGCAAAAATATTAGGTGAAAATGCATTCAAACATACTTGAATAATCACGTTGTTTACAATTATATTCGCATTTGTGTAGCAATGTAGGCCATTGCAAGTAGGGGTAGATCCTGCGCACATCTTCTGATGGCCTTCCTTCGGCTATAATCCTCTGTCAGTGCTACTGTCTCCGTGGGCTGACTTTGAGGTGCTGTTTCTCCTCATCACCCCCAAAAGTCATAGCTGTATGTGAGAATCCCAATCAAGCCAACACAGAGCATGTTGGGAATCGTACAGATCACATCTCTTGCAGAGCGAAAAACCCAATGTCACAAAGAGAGTTGGTGCAGGAAGCAGAGCCAAGGCTGGCAGGGTATGGGGACTAACTGAGCTACATCCTTAATGTGCCAAACTTTTTACTGTGTTTAAAAGGTTTCAGTACTTCTAAGTTCCGGTTTTGAAAGCATTTATAGGGGACAGAATACCACGCAAGAAAAGGCGTGGATATAATTTTAGCAGATTAATGAACTATAAAAAAAGAGCAACAAAACTGACTTTTTTTCTTTTCCCACCTGCATGTTCTATTGCAAATCATCTTTAATTAACTGGTAGAAAATGATCAGCTGATATTCATGTAGGACTGTGAGCTCTGCAAAAAGAATTTGCATGCTGCAGAAATGTGGACCACGTTCTTAGTGATCCACCAATTTAACCTGCTAAGGATTTATTTCTAAATTGCCTCCTTTTCTTGGAATCTTTTGTTTTCATTGACTCTTACACACCAGTTTCCATTCTTTTTTCCCCTCTGTCATAAATTCAATCCCTTGAACAGTTTGCATGAAGTTTGTTATGGCTGATGAACTCATAAGTTTAACTTCTGAAGCAAATGTTTGTGAAAACCACAAAGGTGCAGTGTGCTCTGTGGTTCCTTGGCCCCTGGTTCCTCAAGGGTCAGCTCCTGCTGCCTCAGGCACACTTGTGTGCTCTTCGGTATCCTGTTTATCTTTGGATGTGAGTGGCTGCATTCTTTGGTCAGAAAAGATAAAGTGTTTAGCTCTGTTAATAAGGGTAGAGTAGTCTTCATGCTGCACTTATTACTGTGGTAGTCTAGGAAAGGCATTTTGCCTTTGGAAACCACCTGTTCTGCAGAGACCTGTCAAGATGGCTCTAAAACATGGATTTTTGTCAGTAGAGCTTGGAATCAAATTCACGCTCTGTGTATATAAACACTGATTTCTGGAGAGGTTCACAGGGGGCATAAGCTTGACCCTCTCTGCCTGGATCAGATCTGAAAAGTGAATGTATTACGCGTGTTGCACTGCTTTCTGAATAGGCTCAAAAGCTCTGTGCCGGTCCATGATAAGCACATAGGTGCCGCTGTGGCTGAGAGGTTGGTCTCACCGTGCCAAGGGGCTGGCAGTGCTTGGGGGAGACTCTCATGAGCGGGCAGAGCTCCCGCAGCCTGGGGCCACGTCATGTCCGTGATGTGCTCCAGCCCTGCACCAGGTCGCTTGTACGTAGGGCTACTTTAGCAAACTCTGGGTCCTTTGGCAAATGCAAATGTGGTTCCTTTGCCAGCCTGCTCTTAGTTTCCAGGGTGGATTTTGCAAATAGGCTTAAAAACTACATATAGCCACTATCCATGAAAGCCTGTGTTATCTTGTGTTGTCGTAACAACCAGCTTTTTGCAGAGCAAGGAGTGGTGTTCAAAGGCAGCAAAGGATGCGTGTCTTTAGAAATAAGTTCTGTGGCTTTCTGGAAGCAGGAGTGTAACTGAGTATAGCAGCTCTCACTTGGCTTTAGTGGTGATGTCTGTGTAAGAAACTAGTTTGATGTTAACCCGATACACAAGTACATTGTGCATTAGTAGAAAAGCTAAACTTCTGCTGTGAAAAAATTTCATGATTAAAGCCATGCATAGCCTGAGCATTTATTTTTCCCAAAAACACTAAAAACCTTGAGGAGTGATTTAAACCATTAACAAGTTTAATGTAACAAAAAAAATGCATGCTAAGCTTAAGGGCAACCAAGTAAAACTTACTCCTAGTTGACATTATGTATCTGCAGGTACCTCCCCCCTTCTAGTAGCCAGAAAGCCAATGGTTAGCTCCTTTGGCCCAGTTAATCATTCACTTCAGTTGCTCAGGTATAGACATGCGGTGGATTTGAGGTCCTCTAGGTCCTGTGGTTTTCAGCTGTCACTGCAGGAGGACATGTGCCTCCCATGCATCCCCCAAACACCTGACAGTCCTCTGGGGATGTCTCAGGTGCCGTAATGCATCTCAGATGGCACCAGATGCCTGAATCTCTCAAAGTGCCAGCAGACACCTCTTAGTCACCTATGATTGCTGTAAGGGTGTCAGACAGTTGGCAAGTCTGAAAATGATACACCTTTGCTCTTCAGAGTACGCATCATAGGAATTACTACCTTCATTATTAAAATGGTACCTCCTCCCCTGTAAACAGTGAAATATGCCACAAATATTTGATGCTATTTTCTGAGTGCCTGGATATTCCTCAGAAATACCTGAAATATCTTAGGAAGCTGGCAGAAGTCCGTACAATGTCTGGCTCCTTTGCATTACACTTAGTCCACGTAGTGCTGGCACTAAGGTTCTTAGTGTGTTTGGATTTTAAAAATTTGTAACTTTATGCCTGTATATCCTGGATTTTTATGCTTGTTTTGAAATAATTAATGCTTTTCTGATGCTTATTTTAACTGAAGAACAAATTCCCAGCATTACCTCAAATGCAGTGGACCTTCAGGGTCTGTGTTGCTTTGTGCAGAGTCTGTGGCAGCTCTTCTAGGCAGGCTGAGACAGAGATGAGTCCTGCAGACACTGAGTCCGTCCTACTTGGGGATGTTTTTTGCTGGGGTTTATCTCGTTCTCACACGTAATTCTCTCATTTTGGTTTTAAAAGGCGGCTGGCTTTGCAGTACTGTTGGCTGCATTTTTTCAGGTCAGCATAGGAAACGGTTGTCTTTGCTCAAATGTTCCTCTTAGGGGTTGCTGACGGTATCATCTAATGTGACAGACCTCCCAAGGCCTGTGCAAGTAAAACATGTGACCTTGCTTATAAGCAGTTACCCCCTTACCTAGTAAAAAATGCATGCTTGGTTTATGTTACATTGCTCCATTTTCAGGAAGGAAAGAGAGGGCAAGTTTCCCCAAGGGTTGTAATTTATTTGTGATTTCATTTCTTTTTTTTTTCTAGAGGCAAACGATGTAATAAATCAATTTTTGTTGCCTTTCTTAATTACAGATGCAGGTTGCAGGTATTTCACTTATGTGGTTGTTGGTTTTTTGGTATATCAAATCTTTCAATGTGTCATGGGCAATTTACTTGAAAAAAAGATTTCATATATCAAGTTTAGTAACAACAAAATAAACTGTCCTAAAGCATCAAACAAACAAAATGTCATCATCTGCATCGCTTAAATACCCTTCGTCTCCTGGGGAAACAGATGGGGTTTGCACTGTGCCTGGAAGGTCACCAGCCTTGGGCTTTGCCAGACCAACAGAGGAAGTGTATTCTGTTAAAAATACCCTCCTGCTTGTCTCCACAGCAAACGTGACAGAAGTGGCTGCTTAACCTGGGTACATCCCTTTCTCTGGTCCTGGCCATCACCACCAGGCTCATACTGAGCAAGGCATTGGCACAGGTGCTTAAATATTCTGTATGGTGCTTGAATGTGTCTGCTGAGGCTCAGGGACAGGAAAAGGGCAGTCCCTTGGGCCCAAACCTTGATGTAAAATAATGGTGATGTGTCTTGGAGATAGCAAATGGAGAAGGTTTTCCACAGAACTGTTTCCCACAGATCTCCAAAGGGTTTACAAAGGCAGCGTTCATATTTATATAGACAGGGACAAAAAGCAAGAGAAAGGCCAAGTGATATGCAGTGCCTCACGGTGCGTCACTGACAAGAATAAAACTCAGATTAAAATGCCCCTGATGTATTTTGGATTTAGACATGTGAGGGGTTCTGCACGAAGGCGATCAGTCTGTTAACACTTCCATTCAGTCTGCCCATCTTGCAGTGCCCAGTGGTCTACCTCCTACGCTCTCCTGTGTCTCCTGATCAGTATGCTGGTGGCCACCTAATCGGCAAAACAAAAGTTTGTGTGGCTTTCCGTTTGTTTTGAGAAAGATTTCTTTGGTATAACTTAATCCGTGATTATTTGGAAAGAAGCTGTCTAAAGTTCATGACCCCCTGCAGGTTTTCCAATTAATTATAAAACAGGATTATAGGACCTCGTAAAGGGTCTTAAACAGACTTCATCTCCTTGTACACTGAAACACCGATTTAATGAAATATAGCACACATAACCTCTGTAGTCATTATTTTGGTATTTGCAGAGTACCACTTTCCTTAACTGTCCCTGATTTGCCACCCATTATGAGATGAGCTCTCCACCAAAGCTACAAAGTGCTCTTAAGAGATGGGCTCGCATGGGGGTTTCTCTACAAAGTCGTGTTAACTTCTCTGCTTTCTGTTATTTTGCAGTTTTGTTGCATCACGTCACATGTAGGTATCGTGTCACATCCATTGAGCAAACACCAATTGCAAGGGCGAGCAAGGCGACTGAGAAGCCAGTGGGCTGCTAGATGGTCTCATCATTTGTGTGTGTACTCACCTGTATACTTTCAGGCATAGTTAGAAGAGAGTACATCTCCATGTCTTCATTGCTCCCACGTGCATTATGCGTTACCAAAACTGCTCACAGATCAGCAGGTAGAGTAATGTAGCATGTGCTGGCTTAAACTCAGATGAAGCTAGGGGGAGTGAAAGCAGAGATTTGGGGCCATATTAGAGACCAGCGGATATTAGGACCTTCCGAAGTTATACTTTTCCTGGTGATGCCAAACTTACATCCTGAAGGTCTTTGAAGAAGGGCCTCAATGCAGTCTTTTCTACCAGCCACAATAAGCCGTAACTTCTTTGCTCTCTTCAGGCTCTAATTCTTGTACCAGTTCAATAAGGTGAAAGGAATCATTGTCTGGTTTAAAATAGTGCGTACATTTCGTCTCCCAAGGTCTTCTGTTGGAAAAGCATGGAACATTTTGGTCTGCCAGATGAAAGAGGCACACCTTCTGCTTGGGGAACTGCCTGTCTCTCCTAAGTCACCAGGTCTCATTGCATGCTGGTGGTTATTGATGTAGTTTAGTAATAACTCCACTCAAATCAGGAGAGTTACACTTCTGTAAAAATGGCATGGCATTAAAATCATATCTATACATGTAAGCAAGTGTGCATATCTGAATGTGAATTCAAGACCTAACATTTTCCTATGTGTGAATATGAAGATACTTCATTCTCTGTATTGTTTCATTCCTGCCATCCTTATTGAACCTAAATCCCATTAAGCCAATAGAAAGTTTACTTGAGAAGAGAAAAAATGTGGCAGAATTTGGACTACAACAGAAGTTTATTTTGTAGCTTGTGATCTCTAAATTAGAAAATGGAGTTTGTGTATCATGGCTTGTTTGAATACGGATTAGATTGTTTTCCCTGACACATGATTGTGATTTTTCCTTTCCTTTTCCCAGCTTAGCTTTATGGCTTCTGTTACTCTTAGGTAAATTACAGTTTCATGCGTTAGAAGAACTAAATTAGTTCTGAAATAGTTTCAGACACACAGTATAAAGGCAATAAGTAATATTACAGACCTGACTTAAAAGCAACAGTATTCCAGTGAGCTGAAAATTGCTGCATTTGCTGGGAGCTGAGTTAGTGCTGGGCTCTGCTTTGTTCATATAATTTCTGTTAAACTGCAAGTCGCATTTACAATGTTTATGTTTGAGGTTTTGCGCACTGAAATTCTTTTGTAGAAAGGCATGTCGTATAAAATCACTGTTGCCAAAGAAGGAGATTCTGATGCAGTGATGGATGGAAGAGGTCAATCTTGCAGTTGGTCTAGATGATTGTTGTAGGTCCCTTCCAACTGAACTATTCCATTCCATTCCATTCCATTCCATTCCATTCCATTCCATTCCATTCCATTCTTCCTACCTGGAGTAAAATTATCCTATGATGGTGATTAACCTGAGTGACTATACAAATGAATACTAGGAGTAAGAGGTTTTGCCCACATTTTGATAATACCTATTGTTTTCCATAATGAATGCAGGATTGGGACCAGTTCATAAATGTGCAGTCTGTTTCTCCGGTAGTAATCCTTTGCCTGTGCATTCACAGTCACCAGCAGAAATAATCTGGATGTAGTTTGTCCAGTTGGCCTCATCTCATTACGAGTCATAAACCTATGAGTTCTCTGCTTAGCTCAGTTGGTAGAACTCTGTGCTGAATAATTCTGTTTAATATACAGTTAAAATGTATTATTTACAGATGATTAGGTATACATGTTAGAGTGGAAAGGTTTACACACATTATTTCCCGGCCTAGCATGTTGTTTTGGTTGCAAATGTGTATGCCTCATTACCTCTACTCATTTGCCTCTGATTTTTCTGTATGCTGATGTAACATGTAAAGCCCATTGATAAGTAACTCCCACAGAGTGTACGGCGGGCGGCCAATTAGCCAGCCAGGGCACGTGTTCGTATCCGGTGCACATACGCTTGATTTCATAACTGTATGCCAGGATTTCTGGGTTGCAGTCATGGCAAAGGAAGAGGGAGTACAATAAGGTTTAGACAAGCTGTCTCCTGCCTGAATCAGGTCAGCGAGATATTTTTCCTTTATTCTCCACTGAGGTGGGAGATGGTTGACCCCAGTTAGACTGGCTCAAATGGCCCGATAGCACCGTGCCCACACTGCTCCCTCTGAAAGTCTGCTGAACCTTGTTAGCTTTCGCTGGCTCCATCGGGTTGTTCGGTGGTGGTAGTGAAGCTCTCACTAGCATCGAGTGGCATTTTCTGGCTTGTCAGGACTCCTTTCCACAGACAGCCACTGTCCAGCAAGTCTTTGCGTCTCTGCATGTTGCAATGTGAAGGACCTGCTAACTTATGAGAAAATATGGGCGGCTTGTGGCTGCTAAAATAAACAAGCACACATGGTCAGCCTGTACAGAGGCTTTATAAAGCCAGGATTACCTGTGCTTTTTTTAAGTGACCACAAAATATTTTATGGAAAAGGCAAATGTATGAAGTCTGTTGTTTTAATGGTTATCAAATGTTTGTCTATTTTCAACCTTGCTGAAATGACAAGTAACGATAGTGATGCAGTTACCTGTATTAACTCTCTTCATGACTTCTGGTAAATTTTAATAGCTAAAAAGCATAAACCATTGTTTAAGCAGAATTTGCTGTGTAAAGTGCAGAAAAGCATAGATATTTTCTACGAGGACCCTCTTACTGTTTAAACTGGCTGTTCCCAGCCTGGAGTCCTTCACAGTGCAGTTCAGCGCTCCAGGGAGAGGCAGAAGCAGATTACGCACATGAAAAACACATGATGTTTGTGCATGTTTCATTTTCTGAGGTGCTAGATTGTGTTTTAAAAAATAGCCTAAAAGTATACTTAGGATGTTAATTTCAGAAGCATTGGAGCCAGTGGAGGCAGACAAAGTCCTAAGTAGAGTGTGCCAGAAAAGCCCTACCTAGATGCATCTCTTCTGCTGTTCCAGTTATTTGGTTGCCAGTAGGGCAGATATGGGACTGTGTATTTATAAAAGGGAAAAGTTTGATCTAAACCCAATACAGTTATTAAAATGTTGTCCACGCCGAAAAAGTTCAGAGCTTTTCTCCTGGAAGAATGATGGGTAAAAGTCAGTTTGCAGTGGGAGAACTGAGCTTTGCCTGCTTTGTTTGGGAATCACAGTAAGTGACTGAATGAAGGTCTTCACTTTGTTTTAAGTTGCATGTGTATCACTCAGACAGTGTCTCCCATCTTCAGGCTGACACTCGCATTGTCTGTACAGGATGAACATTAACACCACTTCAGATTTCAGTGCGGCGAATCAGGGGGTGGTAAGATCTGAGTTGCTGTGTGTAAAGAGAAAAAAATCTATGAACTGAATATGCCAGTTGTGTCTTTTTAGGCTCTGAGGAGTTAGGAAGTGGAAGCTCTGGGCATCGGTATGTCACAGACACAGTGACTGGTGATGGTGATGGATTTGATATTGATGACTCAGACTACGACATTTACATAGAAGAGGTAAATTTCAAGATTCCACTTTGGCATTTCTGTTTTCTTTATAGTCTCGGTACTTTAAAGTGTCTGATCTCATCAGGAAGTTTAGTATCTGATATTATATGCACAGATATAATAATGTGGTTGTTTCTTTTTCTTTGGTGAGGATGAATTTGCTACTTCAGATCTGTTTCTTGGAAGGTATTCATTTCATTTCCACATAGCATTTTAGGTTTTACTGAATTTGTGTTTCTTTATTTCCTTTCAGCTCAGACCTCTTCCTGCTATCAAAGGAGGCAACAGAAAATTTCTGGTTGAAACTAAGGTCACGCCAGGGTCTAGTTCCAGGCTCCTGTCACGGGTCCTTACAACCACTTCTGAACCTACTACTTCCACTCCCACCACCACACAGTCTTCAACCACAGTGAGGGCAACTACAGCTCGGGCAGCGAGGAGAGGCGGCACGTCTTCTGCAACGCGCCTCTTTGATCTCTCCTGTGATGAGGCCATCTGTTCTACAGACAGCTTTTGTGTCAACGACTACAACCGGGCCGGCTCACGCTGCCACTGCAACTTGGGAAAAGGAGGAGAGATGTGTGCAGAAGGTAGGTTTCTGTGTGCCCACTGCTGCTGGCTTCTCTTTGTCTGGGGCAAGGAGCAGCTTCGCAATGAACCAACCAAAGTGCGCTTTGGGAATAGCCGTCTGGGCTTAATGGATCCCTAAGGACAGTAGCAGCTTCCACATCCCAGTTCAGACATCGGCCCCTTTGCTTCTCTTCCCTCAGCTAGGTGTGAAGAAGTTATTCTTAAGTAAAGCTGAATGCAGACCCTGTGTGAAGGTGCACAGGGGAGGTTAATCCTCCTTCCCCCACCTAGGAGTGGGAGGGTAATGGAGCCAGGTATGTTGGTAGGCACCCAGGCCTGACAAGGTCCAGCCATGGCATCCACAGCTTCCAGCAGGGACGTTCAACCCTGCTTTGACCCTTGCCTTTTGCCTGCAGCTGAAGCCTTGAACCACCCACATTTCCAGCGTGGTCCATTGGATGATGCTGATCCCACAGCAGGGTTGTGAGACAGAGCCCCCATTGTAAAACCATCTCCAGAGGAGGCTTTCCCCGTGGTCTGCAGGGCAGAAAGGCTGGAGTGGTAGCCCCAGCACTTGTGTCAGGCAGCCTGGGACAAGGGAGGAACAAAACCCCCTCCCCAGTTCTGAAAGCATGACCTGAAGTCTGGGTCCATGTGAGGAGGTATGGTTGTCCCAGTCAGGACTTGCCATGCATCCTGTTGCCTCTCTGCAGGGCAGCTGAGCCAGGGCAAGAGCTTGCTGAGTTGAAAGAGGCTGTCCTGCTTCTCCTTCCCTTGCCACCTTCCTGTCCTCTCCCTCTGCAGACTAACCTTGCCCTTTCACTGTGTCTGATGTTGAGCTGATCACCTGGTGAGCCAGTCCAGCTCACTTACCAGGCCATAAGCAGGTCACTTTCCACCCCCCGCCCCCGGAGTTATTTTTCTTCTGGTTTCGTGACCAAGGGGTCAGATGAATGCCAGAGCTCATGCAAAGCACGTGTCCCATTGCTTGTAGTGGTGCTGTCTCACCAGCTAAGAAAGAGCTGATCTGTCCCTCTGCATGCTGACCTGATCTGCCAAGGCCCTGCCACACAGCAGAGCATCAGGGACACATGTTTCTTCTGCAGGCTTGTGTTAGACATTCATGATGCACAGTGTCATGCATCGGGGATACAGACACTGAGGGTGTTTGATCTTCTCCTCCCGGTGCTGGAGTAAAGAGAGCTCATTCTGAAAACAATCTGTTGTGACTCAGCCACATGGAACAGCTGCAGATGTGATTTTTGGCCTTGATCAAGTATGAAGAGCCAAGGATTTATTTGAACTGACATAACTGTATACAACTTGTAGAGTGGGTTTGTTAACGTCAGTCCAAAACCACCATTTTTCACAAGGGAGTGTGTTATTCCTTGGTAAGCAGTAGCATCATGTACCAATATTCCCTTGTACTGAATTTCTCCACAGCAGCCAGTATTGTTAAATAGTGTATTAATCTGAATGAAAACAGACTTTTCTTTACAATCAACAGCTGCATGGCACTCTGGTCCAGTCAGTTCTGCTTGTGATCAGGGCATGAGTTAATTGCTGTCTGCTGTAGTTGCATTCAGGTTTATAGCACCAGTTCTCTTCACCTCAGCCTAAAATGTATGCCTTGCAAACAAAAAAGCTGAGAGCGCTGTATCCAGATCCAAATATGTGAGAAAAACCCACTCAGTATTCAAATAGCAAAGAGGAACAGGACTTCTCATCCTTCCTTCCTCATTACTCTTAGATCCACTGCAAAAATAAGAATTCAGGCCTGAAACTGTCTGTCTGTCCTCAGTGCTTCTTAGGAAAACGAGCTGCAAAGGTAGCAGTAAAACGTCTCTCTGATTTTCTTTTTCTATGCTGAAGCCAGGATGGTCCTCTAACATAAGACAACAAAGGGTGAGGATTGATAACACCAGCTGGCAAGAGCAATATGAAGGGCCACTGTTGCAGCCAGGGGTGGAGAGATGCCTGCAGGGACTCTCTTCTCGCCATCACTCCCTTTACCTTCTGCCCTGAGCTGACTTGAGGGACGCGCTGGAAGCTCCTGGGGTCTTATGAGCCATCCAAGTATTCTGCAGATGCTGGATGCAGCAGCTATGGAGCAGCAGTGACTAATGCGTCGTGGAGTCTGGCCACGTTTCCCACATATGTTTTTATAATCCTGCAAAACGGAAAATTACTTTGTTGTCTCTGTGCTAAAAGAATTCTTAAAAGGAGATAAATATAAAGTAGATAGGTTCTGTGTTCTGTAACAAGGATGAAAATCTGGAGAAAGTTCCACTGAAGCCAGCGATTAAACTGTTGAGCAGTATTTGGCCCTCAGTGTTCTGTTTCTTTCCAAGTTCACCAGGTCCTTGGGAATAAAAGAATTATTTGTGAAAGGTGGTGGGAGGACAAGGCAATAGGTTAACTGATTGTTGACTGCTGCTGACTAATGGTTGCCTCTGGAGGAACTCTGCCTTGCATTTTCATCTGATGTTATCTAGTGCTAAACATGTATATTGATTTTTATATGGGAGAAAACTGCTAAAGACTAACTGTCTTTGCTTTTCAGATATTGTTATCCAGTATCCTCAGTTCTCTGGCTACTCATACATCACCTTTGAACCACTGAAAAACTCCTATCAGACGTTTCAAATTACCCTTGAATTCAGGGTAAGTTCAAGCAATTCCAAGCTCACATAGGAGCTTTAAATTTTATTCCCTTATTCTGATGATCATAGAATCATAGAATCATTAAGGTTGGAAAAGACCTCTAAGATCATCGAGTCCAACCGTCGACCCAGCACCACCATGTCCACTAAACCATGTCCCTGAGCGCCTCATCTACATGTCTTTTAAATACCTCCAGGGATGATGTGGACAATGGAACAATAACTTAGCTTCAGTATAACTTATAATGTAATTGTGGTGAAGCTATACATAATCTTCATCTCTAAAGATCTGGCTTCACCTTCAATGAATGCAAATGAAGTTGGTAAATTGAGCTAAAATGTTTGCATCTGTTATTGGTAGGCAGCGCATGAGAAAATCTGTGGGACTAGTAATACTGGCATTGCAGACTATCAGCAACGTACATTGGCAAGGTTATAGCCATGTGAGTGAGCTACAGGCTGAAGTACACCTGGAATTTTTGTGAATTACAGTTTGGAAGAGGCATGCATTATCTTTGCATGTAAGAAACTGTGATCTTGTTGTACTGAGCAAAATCCTGCCCTATATCCAGAGTTTCTTTCCTATCCTGCAGGATTTAAGTAGGCGTTATTTTCCACCTCTGAAGTTTGGGACACCGGCTACTAATACATGCAAGATACTACTTGATACTACTTAATACTTTAAGATACTACAAGATACTACTTGATACTACAAGATACTACTTAAACTACAGTTATGAAGTGTAGATCCCACAGTGACTTGTGTTAATGCTGTCTGTGTGTTACGGACAGAGCTGGTAGGGCTGCCTGTAGGGAAGGTGGCCAAGCTCTCGGATGCCCCCCTGCTCCCACCTAAGGTGGACTTGCCAGCCTCACAGCCTAGGTATGAGACTGTCACTAGAGCAGCAGCAGTCTGTTGCCTCACGTGGTGATCTGACACTCCCCCGGCAATTTGTCAGCTTAAAATGCAGGATGGCTGCAAAGAGCCACTGTGTCAGCTGCTATGCACACATGGAGAAATCCTGCCTGCGCAGGTTGTTTGGCTTGAAAAGTGTCAGGCTCACTGATCGTGTGAAGCAGGGTGTGTGTATTCATGTGCAGTAAGTCTGATGTGTCTACACTTAACAGGCTTGCTAGGGCATCCTTGCTAGACTTTGTGCTCAGAGGTCTCATATGGGACATGTCTGGAAGTCTTTAATGCTTTTAAGCTTGTTTTTAGGTCTAGTAGTATCATACTGTAAGTAGAAGAGATGCCATTTAAGCATTAAGGCAATGTTTTTCTAGGTTCTTCAAATGCAGGATTCAAAATTGATCAACCAATTTCTGATTCTGCAAGTTAAAAACTCCATCTGAAAAATGCTGTCCCTTTTCTGGAGAAAAGTCCCCCAGCGCTGCTTGCATTTATCTGTCACTGTGAGGCTTAGACTTTGATTTTTCATGTTGATGCTGTGATTGCAGGCTGAATCAGGAGATGGTTTGCTGCTATACTGTGGAGAAAATGAACACGGTCGTGGTGATTTTATGTCACTAGCAATCGTCCGACGCAGCATGCAGTTCAGGTAAAATCTCCACCCTAAATCTGATGTAAAGAGAAGGGACCATTGCTGCCTGCTGGGACTCGCTATATGTGATGAATATCTGTAGTGTCTTTGACTTCTGTCCCATGCAGTGCACAAAATGGACAGTATTACTTCATTTAACAGTTCTTCAATGTTTTTTTCTCTCATCCTTCTTTAGTGTGTGTACATGTGCCCTGTTGATGTCTTTTTACTCAGACCTTGGTGTAAAGGCAAAATAATCAGGTTTCTTCATGGCATTACTCCGGGGCTCATTGCTATGTTATCAGAAATGCTAGTGAGCCACTGCATTTGCTAAGCTTATGCATATAGCATAATCGAGCTATGCATAGTCAACGTTTTTGCTTCACAGCAAAAGGAACTGCAGATGACATAACAAAATAAAGGATTTAATGCCTGCAAGGGGCCTGGAACTTCATCTTATATTATCCCTTGTTTAGATGGGAGTTGCAGGTTTTTTAAATGAAGATGGAGGGGGTTTCTTGCAGTCCCATAGATAGGAAGCATGTGAAAGAGTATCTCAAGGATCTCCTTACTTGGGAGGGTCAGTCCTTTGAAAGTGGGGAATTACAAAGTGGGTGATGTGCCTTAGTTGTGTTTCTGTTCACCCGCACTGAACGGCAGTCAGAGAAAACGGCACATTTTGTGCCCATTCAGCTCCGCAGAGACTCTTCTGGAGGTCTCCGTGTCAATCAGTACTGAATTTCATATAGAATCGCAGAGTTATTAATGTAGCACTGCCTTTCACCAGGGAGCTAGAAAAATTCCCAAGAGAAATTACTGTGATAGCAGGAACTCAGATTGTAATACCCTCCGTCTTGAAACAGTTTCAGATGTTGACAAGCTTTGCAATGCACTTGGTATGGCCAGAGGATGCAAAGTCTTCTCCATGGGAGAAAGACAGATAATGACATTTGAAACTTAGAACAGATCGTATGTAGACCTGCTGTCTAATTTTCCTGTGGTCTGCTAATATGCAATGTGAAACAGAGAGGTTTCCAGGAGCAACGGGAATATTTGGAGACTAAAAATTACTTTCAGTTATTTGGTTAATGTAAGATTATTACCTTGCCCTCTCTGTCTCACGCTCCCAGGTTCAACTGTGGCACTGGAGTTGCAGTCATAACAAGTGAAAACAAAATCAAGCTGGAGAACTGGCACAGCGTCACATTGTTCAGAGATGGGATGAATGGCTGGCTCAGGTTGGACAACAATGCTCCAGTGACAGGAAAATCTCAGGTAGGTAGTCCCGCACCTGCAGCTCAACCTTGGGGTCTCTCAGGATTATGACATTTTTTCTTGCCAGCAGAAGTCTGATCAGATTTAAAAGGTACACTTTTATTTATCAGTGTTCAGGCATTTAGTGAACCAAGATCAGTGTACAGATTACTCTTCCACATACGTAGTCTAGAAATCACATAGATAAATATCCCAGCGCTGAATCCCATCACAGTTTCCCTGTTGTCCTCCATGCTTGCTCCTTCTGCTACACTTCGCTAGTCTCAGATACAGACTGCTGTTAAAAGTTTGCCAGGTTTTACAGCTGCTGTCCCTGATTGCTTTCTTTTTTCAAGCTTCAGAGAATTGCTCTGCTTCCCCAGCCAGAAAAAATAGATGCATATGTGTATATGTGTATGTATTATGTATAATATGCATATAGCCCCACAAAGTTTGTATACAGAAGTGTAATTACATGTATACCATGGACATAGATTTAAGCACAGTAATGGAGACAGACATTCTGTCCTGACTTATGTTAACACCAACAATTTCATATGAGGACGCCAGGATAAAGTATAATGTAGGAAGATGTCTTGACTTGCTTATCTTGCCAGGCCAGAAAACAGAAGTGAAATTAAGGGACTGAAAAAAAGACAGCTGCAAATTGTTTCAGATGTCTTTCCTCTTCCCTTTGATAGCCACTGTTAGCATGCCATCCCTAGCCCTGAAAAAAGGGGCTTCAGACATCTTACTACTTTACACTTTCATGTGCAGGCACTGAAGGGAAAAAAATGATGCACGTTGAGTTCTCATTAGCTGTAAATGAGAGGAAAGGATTTCAATGTCTATGATGTGTCGCTATGTGTTACCAATGCTATGAGGCCATGCAAAGGGCAAATGTGAATCCAGAGAGATATGTCCAGTAAAGACTAATGCCCTTGTGCAGCACTTTTTGGTAAGACTGCATCTGGCTACGCGTGGCTATGATCACCCATAGCCAAGAAAGATGAAGTCAAAGAAATGAAGGTGCAACAAAGGGCTAGTAGGAGGGTTATGGTCCACAGAGTCTATTACAAGAAGAGTTTGACAGTGGACAGACGTTTTTCTAGCTGCAGCTATACCAGAAAAAAAAGTTAATTGCACCAGGTGCTGCTCTCCACCAGAACTTGCTGCTCCTGTAGTATTGTTGCTCCAGTGAGTCCTCCTCAGCCCTTCCTAGTTAGAATGACCTGGATTAGTCTCAGCAGAGCAGTAGTCTTTTCTGACCTGGTTCATTTTGACTTGAACAGTCTTAGAGAGTGCTCACAATAGAAGTGGAGCTTGACAGACCAAGGAGGGCAGGAGCATCAAAGGCGATGGAAGATGGCAAGCGGTTGGAGACCGGCTGGAGAGTTGTAGGTCCACAGCCCTGGCATATGCCCACCATGAAACCCTGTGGACATCTGAACTCTCTTTAGCTTCTTTAGCTCTTCAGGCTCCACCTGAATTATTTTCCCCTCCTGAAATTGAGATCCGTTTGATGTGTTTCTGCAGTGCACTGTGCAGTGAACACCTGTAGACTCAATAACCTTGGCTTATTTAACCTGGCAAAATACAAGCTGTGGAGATACAATTTATTGTTATAAATACCAGGGAGGCAGGGCAGGGGTGAAAAATCCAGAGACCTTTTAGGCTAAAGGTCATCGCTGGCAGAAGGACACATTGGTAAAAACTGGCCCTGAATAAATGTGGGAATTTTGAATGTTTTCTTCCAAAGGGCAGTGAGGTTTTGAAACAGCCTTTGAGTAGGAGGCAAAAGACGTATATTTTGATCAATTTATGGAAGGAATCGTGACTGCGTTGCCCACAATAGCATGGAGTTTGATTCAATGGTCCAGAAAGTTCTGTTTAGTTTTTTTGTTTTGTTTTGTTCCTTCCTGTGCTCTGTAACAGTGGTAGTAAACTTGTGTATGTACGTTTCTATAGGCAGGTTAAGGTAAAAAAAAAAGATGGAGAGTAAATTTAGTGCTGGCAAAGTGAGCAGAACCCCACTGAAGTTATAGTTCTGTCAGTTTATGCCTTGTCTTGGTTTTTACTGTTGATTTTTGTCATTTTATTATTATTCAACACTAAGAACTTGCTGGCTTCTGTCCAAAAGGCAATATCCCATTGGTCTGTGTCCCACAGGGCTTAGAGTTTAGAAGACAAACAATTTTGGCAAAGGTAAAGGAAGAAATTGCAGCAAAAGACAGATCACAATCCCTTCTCAGAACATAGTGATTTTTAAGCTTTTTGTTTTGCATTAAATAGTCCATGTTATCATGATGGATGCGGGTGCAAAAAGTAACATTTAAAGTGATAGACTGAGTAGATGAATGACTAATGGAAAGGAATTACCAATGAGCAACCTGCACATCCCCTGACACAGTTCTTTGTGGAGAAAAAAAATTGATTATACACAGTGTGGCTTAATTAGTTATCCTGTTTTGTATCTGTTCTACATCATGTCATCCTCTGTTTTCCCTTCAGGGCCAATATAGTAAAATTACATTCCGGACTCCCTTCTACGTTGGCGGTGCCCCCAGCGTGTACTGGCTGGTCAGAGCTGCCGGCACCAACCGTGGGTTTCAGGGCTGCGTTCAGGCACTCAGCGTCAACGGAAAGATAATTGATATGAGACCCTGGCCGTTAGGGAAAGCTCTCAGTGGTGCTGATGTCGGTAAGTGTAATGGTATGGGGTCTTTAATCAGTGATAAACCAGGGCTTACTTTTTTTGCCTGTTGAAAAAAATTGAGCAATGGTCCAGGTTTGAGACATGGAAGGTGTGGTCTCTATTTTTGGCATGGAATTTCTCTGTGCCTTTGCACATTGCTTTTGCTGCGTCTGTAGTAGGAGTGTTTTATCACGTTGTACAAGTAAACATCACTGTGGTATACCAAAAACCCTTGTGGACGCAGTTATGCAGCACAATAGTAAAACCAGTTCTCATGAGCAAACAGGAAACTCAGTGTTGCCAATATAATTACATCTGCACCAGTATTTCTGCCAACATCTCTCAGGATGTCTCTTCATGCTCCTGACTGACACAGTCATATCATCAGAAATCAACAGTATGCACGCCGTGTTTGTATTTAAAACACTATGGACACAACAAAATGTGTTTTGCCTAAAGGCATCATTGCACTTATCCAAAGCAATGCAGGGATCTTTCAGACCCACAGCAGTGCTGTGGCCATTACAAAGGGCTTTTCCCCATGAAACACCATTACTGCTGGCAAATAGACTTTCTTGTCGACCATCCATTGTTTTCATTTCCAGTATGTTTTAAAAATACCATGGAATAAATTCCTTCAACAGCTTTATGAAGAGGTGTTATAACATTATCTCCCCTTCACAGATTAAAAGATAGAGAAGTAGGGAAGTTAATTAACTAGTCCTGTCTTATTCATCTCTCTTTCATCCACGTAATGAGCACTTGAAAAAAAGACAGGGCAACAAAATCCTTGCTTTAATGACCTCCCAATCTAAACCATTTAAGAGTAAGAGTAAACCCAAGTCAGAAAGTGAGTGGTAAAGGCAGGAAATAGATCCCGTATCACTGCAGTCTCTGTGCCATGCTTCAGCCACAAAGTCATCTTTCTTCTTTTCTATAGCTGTGCATTTGGCATCCCAAGAAGGAAGTGATTAATGAGAAACTTCCTAACAATCACTCTGTAGTCTCTAGATAACATGACCAAACTTCTGTGCAATACAGAGGGGGAACCGAGTGGCCCAAGAAACAGATGCTGAAAAGAATAAGACTTTGGAAGCAGAGAGTAATTTCATGATAGAATGAGAATCTATGGCATTTAGATAGATAGATGAAAGCCCCGCTGAAGTTCTCCGAGCCCTAATCTCTGTTGCCTTTTGGGTTGCAGCTAGCTTCATCCCATCCACGAATGCTCCACATACTACTGCATTAACAATCAACATCAATGAAAATAAATGCTGGGTTCTGCCATGTGTGACTCGAAACCGAGTGATAGAGACTTACTGTCTTTATGTGGCTGCACACACTTTTATGAAACTGTAGCAGGAGAGACTTGCAAACAATATGCCATATAAGTTAAGCGTAAAATAAATAAATTGCAAGTGAACTCTACTAGGGTTTAGGGGTGGTTTTTGCTAGCCAGTCTTGTTTGTTTCCTGTTGGCACAGTGTAAAAATCAGGGGTGCTGTGGTACATGGACCGCAGAATTGAGGATGGGGAAGAGAGGGGTCCATCCTGCCCCTGCTCCATCTGTGTCAGCTGCAGTAGGAGTCCCACCAGACCATGAGCTCAGGGGCTTAGGGGGGAGGCAGCAGGTGGAGCTGGAGCAGGCGTGGCAGGACCCTGCACTCCTGTTGCAGCTTCCTCCTTCCTCATGTGCCACTGCACTGAAGCAGATGCAGCCATCAGACCTGTGATTTGCCTTTTTGGTGTAGTCAACTGTGCCGGCCCGAAGGCTGTGATAAGTCACTGAGACATTGCGAGAGCAGCCTGTCCTTAAATACCAAGACTGCTCCAGTTCAAGCTGTCCCTCAAGCCACTGAACCTGTGACTTGTCCCATTATTGTTATCTTCCTTGTCCTTTTCTGTTTCTCAAAGACTTTGTTTAACTTTCATCTGTTTGAACATACTGCCAGCATTGACTAACGGTGCAGCAGATGCAGTAAAGATGAGCATTGTCTTAGTTTTCTGTTTGTGTCTCAAGCTCGATACATCTAGATCCTTGTTTACCCACATGGCTCGGCTCTGTCTCCTCATCTGTAAAGTAGAGCTAGTGCTACTCATTTCTGTCACTGTCGCAATAATTAGTGAGTATGTGAGCCATTGCAATGCAGCCAGAAGGGGAAAAGATGGCTCAATGAGCACTGTGAGCACCCCTGCTCCCATGGCTGGGCGTGGGGCAGCTGTTTGAAGGGGTAATTGTCCCCTTCCATGTAGAAGGAGAATTTGTTCCCTTCCGGGTGACTTGTATATTTTGCTTATGCTCCTTGGGTTAGCCCTGGAGCCCTGTGTTATGACTGCTGTACTCAGACCTTCCCTCTCTACAATGAAAAATGGGCCTGGCAGGAGATTTGTAGATGTGCAATACAAGACAAGTCTGGTCTGGCAGAGAGTTGTACGAGATGACCCGAGAGTTATTACTGCCTCTGTCCTGAGTTGGTGAGAAAAGGTTATTTTCCACCATGGACAGCAGAATGATCGGGATGAACCAGCACATCAGCCATTTACATCTGCATACTTCTCTGTGCTTTTCTTTCTGGCTATGGGATGGGAAATCAAACTGTAAAGCTGAGGCTGTACTAATGCCAGTACCTTATTGAAGATTTGTAGAGCCCTGGTCTGGAAACCGTCTTTACAATCGGAGTGCTGTATTTAAACAAAACAAAAAAGGCATATCCCCTTCTCGCAGTAGTTTTGCAAGACTTCTCTCAGTCATCTCAGATAACAAAACTGTTCTCCAGTGTTTACTGTCAGAGCTGCCTCATGACATCTGTGTCATCTCAGAGGTGGTATTTCAATATGCCTCAAAATAAATGTGCAATTCTTAGTTTGTCATAAACACTTTGCCCATCCAAATGACTTGCTTACACTTGTACACCACAAATGGCTTATTTGGGCTTTCTTAATGTATAAGATCAGTATCAACGAGGGGAGAATTATTTAATCAGAAACTAAAATAAATGAGAAAGTAAACAAAATCAGCAAGAACTTCATCAGATGTACATTTGACCATTGCATAATCTAACTTTATAGGTATCAGTTTTAAGAAGTAAATGAGTAAATTATTTGTTCTACAACAATTTCAGCTTAATTGCAGCAAGAAGAAATCATCGCCTTGTCATTTTAGTTGATGTGCCAGCATAGTAGAAATGCTTCTTAAAAAGTCCATATGCTGATGATATGGATCCCTTTTAGTTCAGACAAGAGGTCTGACTACCTCATTTTAGTTAATAAGATTAGTTGGTGATGATTAACACCTTCCATGCTTACCATGGCATGAATTTACAGTGAACAAAGAAGCACTTAAGGTAATTGAAATTAAACAAGTCACAGTGCTTGTAAACAATCTAGAGAGATTTCTGTTTTATGAGAAAATAAAGATAGGAACAAAGGCAGAGGTGTCCTGGTTTCGGCAGGGATAGAGTTAATTTCCTTCCTAGTAGCTGGTACAGTGCTGTGTTTTGGATTTAGGATGAGAACAAAGTTGATAAGGCACCCATGTTTTAGTTGTTGCTAGGTAATGCTTACACTAGCCAAGGACTTTTTAGTTTCCCATGCTCTACCGACTGAGAAGGCTGGAGGTGCACAAGAAGCTGGGAGGGGGCACAGCCAAACTGGCCAAAGGGACATTCCATACCATGTGACGTCATGCTCAGTACATAAACTGGGGAAAGCTGGGGGGGGGGCCACTGCTCGGGGACTGGCTGGGCATCGGTCGGCGGGTGGTGAGCAATTGTACTGTGCATCACTTGCTTTGCGTATTATTATTATTATTATCATTTCAATTATTAAACTGTTTTTATCTCAACCCACGAGTTTTTCTCACTTGTGCTCTTCCAATTCTTTCCCCCATCCCACCGGGTGGGGGGGGGGAGGGGAGTGAGCGAGTGGCTGCATGGTGCTTAGCTGCTGACTGACGTTAAACCACGACGAGGAAAAGTAATTCAGGGAATGATTGAAAGCTACAACTGTCATGGTTTGTTAGTAAAGGCAATTTTTTTGCTGTTTTTAAGTCTATTGCTGGTCTGGTACTATAAAAAAAATGCTAAAAATTGTTACCTTGTCTAAATTGCACACCATTTGACAAATTGGGAAAGAATCTAGGCAGGAGAGCAAATTGTATTGGTTAGTAGCAATGATCAACAGCCAAATAAATCTTTGACAAACTTCTCTGATAAATCAATGTTCTGGCTCTGTGTTCAGGTGAGTGTAGCAGTGGCGTCTGTGATGAGGCATCCTGCATCAACAGTGGTACCTGTACTGCGAGCAAAGCAGATTCGTACATTTGCCTTTGCCCTCTTGGATTTAAAGGTCATCATTGTGAAGAAGGTGAGAGGATGCTGGGCTGCTTATATTTCTTTGTTTGTGTTATTTAGTGCTCAATGTGTTTTCCACATAGTGACATCCAAGGAGGTCTTATGCTATTACACTGACAGAAGAGAGTACTTGTTACTTCATCTTTCTAAAATTACATAGTGAAACCCTCCCCCACCATTCACTTTGGGGCTACATCCAGCTCCTACATAATCAGTGATTCTCAAACCTCTTTGCTTATTTAAACTAGCTATATTTAGGCATCTCAAACTTACTTTTCAGAAGTTAAAATAATGTACCACTCCACAGCTGCACATTAAGTCTAAAAAAAAATCCCACTTTTCTCTTAAAACCAGTGTCAGTTGTATATCCTGAAATGTAAAGGACCCAATATCAATTTCCTGCTGAAATCACAGAGATACAAACAAACAGTCAAATACATACAGCATTATTTTCTGTGCTGCAGAACTTTTCATGCCACCACCCACTGTGTGCATGCTTGCTAGTTTGAAAAACACTATGGTGAATCACTAAAGAAAAGGATCACAAAGCTTTATAGTACAAATACATCCCTGGAAAAAGAAGGGATTAAGAAGGGAAGCAGTGTTGGCTAGGATAAAAAAATATTTTTAATTTGGAAGACAAAATTTTTAGGTTGTTTTTCTTAATGTTATCTTTAAGTACCTAACAAAGGGAACTGACATGGGTTGGTAGGAGTCACTCCCTTACCTTTGAGCATCAAGTGACCTGCTTGTGTATTCTGGATTTCCAGCACTCACCTTGGCCATACCTCAGTTCAACGAGTCCTTAAAGTCATTTGCTAGCACACCCTGGCCCTTGGAACCACAGAATTACCTTTCCTTCATGGAGTTTGAGATGACATTTCGTCCAGATTTAGAGACTGGTGTCCTTTTGTACAGCTACGACACAGACAGCAAGGACTTTCTCTCCATTAACATGGTGGCTGGTTACGTGGAGTTCAGGTTCGACTGTGGCTCAGGAACGGCTGTTATCAGGTAAACAGCGTTGCTTGTGTTTCCTTTCCAACAGTGCCATGGTGCTGATCCAGGAGAAGAGTGGGCTGGAAAGAGTAATAGCCTATAATGAGGTATGCGAGCCCATCCATCTCTAGTGCCTGCTTCTTCTAAGGAAGCACAGAAATACTAGAAATGTATTCAAGGGGACAGGATTTTCTTCTTACATAAGTTTATGTTTCAAAGCTTTTATCAGTGTTACCATGTCATGCCACCATCTTACAGCAGATGTTACTTTTGTTTCTGTACAGTATTGCAGAAATTCCCTTCTTGCCCCCGTGACATTGTACCATAACTAATTAGGGGATCTATAAAAATTTTATGCATATACTTTCTAGCCACAGGATTGCACAATATTGGCACTTTTGTGAGCATCCTCCTCCCTGGTCTCCAGTTCCAGGCATTAAGTACCGGGCTGGAGGTGTCGCAAGAAGATACACCTCCAGGTGCCCTCTTTTCCAATAGTGCTGTTTTCTGAGGGATCTGAGGCTAATATCCAATCAGCATTCTAAAAGATCAATACGTGGTTTAAATGAGTCACCCAGGCTCCCAGACAAAGACAGACCTTCTGAGACTGATTCATCACATCCTGAAATTAAAGTTTAGGATAGGAGCAATAAAATGCCTCAAAAAGGGCTGCTCGCTCTCTCTTTCTGTAACTGAGAGCTCAGTCTCTGGGCAGCTGTTCCCTGGGCTCTTCTGAAAAGGCAATGGGCTGAACAGAGGCACTCAGCACCTTGGATGTGGTCCAAGAAGCTGCCAGTTTGACCAGGCTGGCCTAATATTTAGAACTAATCTATATAAAGCTTATGCAAAATGTGCAAGTCTTGCATACCATATGTTTCCTGTGGATGGACATCAGGAATTTTGGCTATACTGCGATTAGGAGAAATGTACTGATTTTCCACTGAATGAAGACTCAAGCAAACAAACCCATTCAGATAACAAAGTGAGAGATGAAATTTCAAGAGAGCAAATGCAAAATAATGCACAACCCTAACAATGCACAGCTGTGGCAACACAGTTAGTGTTGTCAGACAGAGAAAGATCCTGGAGTCATCATGGATATTTCTGTGAAAGCAACAGCTAACTGTGTAGAGACAAATACAGAAATGTAAGTGCAATGCAGAGAGTTATTAGGAATGGAATAAGGAACAATGCCTCTGCAAAAATCCACAATGCACCCTGTCTTGAAAACTTGCTGCCATTCCGGTCACTTCATTTCAGAAGAAATTAGCAAAATTAAAAAAGAAGAGTAGTGTTGATATCCAGGGGAGGGAAAGAAACAGCTTTTACAAATACAGCAGGACCCTTCAACCTGGAAAAGAAAGAGTTTGGTGGAAGTATGATAAAGGTTTTTAAATTGTGAATGACATGGAGATAAATAAGGAATGATTATTCTGTGTTTTTTCAATATGGAAGAATTAGAAGGAGCCCGGTGAAACTGCAAACCAAAAAACCAGCAAACAAAGACTTTTTTTTTTTTTTTCCAGACAGCACATAAGTAAGTTGTGGAAACTAATTGTCACAGCATGTTACAGATGCCAGAACTATAAATAGGTTAAAAAAACCCAACATGAGACAAATTTGAAGAAAGCTCCATTGAGGGAGATCAAACACAATTGTACGGATGCAGCCTCTGACTCAGGAAATTGCTAAATGACAAGTTGCCAGAAGCCGGGAGGAATCAAGGGAAGAATCACTCCATACTTGCCCTGTTCTTTTCTGTTGCTGAAAAGTGGCAGAAATAGCTAATGTCGGAGACCTTTGCTCCAACCCAAAATGACCCTTCTTACAACAGCCTTCAATCTTTTTCTGATTACAGCCATCTAATTCCCATTACTGGCAACCATAAGACATTAAAGTAGACATCGTTTTTTTCCCCCCAAGAATGTTGTAGCGCTTCAAAACACCTTGGACTAAAGTTTAACCGAGATGTAGGCTTGTAAAATGTGGCAAGAGCCACAAGTGCGTGCCTGGGAGTGGAAACGGCCCCTTTCTATTGGAAAGCAGAAGAGCGAGCAGGACACCAGCTAGCACCGGGTTCATGTGCACTGGGGAAAAAGAGTGTGGTGTGATAGCTGGGTAATGGCAGGGGACCCATGAGATCGGCAGGCTTCATTGAAAGTTGTCAGGATGTCCTTGTTCAGCTCCTTTTTCTAGATAACGTGTGCAACTCGCACCCTGTCATCAGCTCTGTTGGTGATTAAATAGGATAAGTAGATTCCCTATTTTTTGTGCCTGCTTAGACAATATCCACTTAAAAGTCTGCCTTGATATTCATCATACCGCTTTATGCCTACCCTTTGTCCTAAACAGGGATATAACTCTGGTCATCCTGACTCATAGGACCAGGCTGTTAAATATTGTAATATAATCAGAACACAATTATAATGTCTGTATAATTAAGGGTGAGGCAAGCTCATTTATGTATATCAGCAGCAGCAGTAGGAAAGCTGATGTTGGTGAAGCTTGGGTTTTGCCTGAAGTGTCCCGGGATGGAAGCAGCACGGTGTGCGCAGGGGGCTCGGGAGGGAGCAGGGATGCCGAGCAGATGGATGGATGCAGAACCTGAGCTATTTACCAAAATGTCTCAGAGGAAAACTTGTTGTCCCCTGGGATTTCCCTTGGCCAGGCATTTGCAGGATCACTTCATTATTTGGTGTATTTTTTAAGGTTCAGTTTATGCAGGGAAAAGTAATCCTTAACCCCACAGCACATGAAGAGCCAGAAGTGTTCAAATGCCTGCAGAAAGTGTTACCAAACTCATGCTGGTTTCAAAAAGCCTGTGAATCCAAGAAATAGCTTGTAAGTCTGAAGTGATGACTCTGCAAGGCTTAATCATCCCTAATTGTAATTAAATCTAGCAGAGCAGGAGGGTTAGCATGATGATGGCCTGATCAGCAGAGGAGGTAAAATGTATGTATTGCTACTTATTAGGTAGCCAAACCTATCTGGTTCCTTTATATGTATATATTGACTTCTTCAAGGTGATTAAATTCTGTTACGTATTGATTTACCAAAGGTAGTTAAACCCTAAAAGCTACTACATAAGAAAAAGGACAAGTGAATGGCATTGCTCGATGCTATTTTTTATGGAGGTTTTCTGAACGAAGTGTCAATGTAATATTGCCAGCATTGTCCAAAGAGATGAAAATGGGCTTTGAGAAAATTTGGAGGAGCAAAATAGATACAACAAAAAGATTTCAAAGCTCATGTTGATTGTTCAGAAAAAAAGAAAAAAATGAAATTGTTATTTTCACATTTTCAAAATTATATACCTTTTTTATATACCTTCAGCATTTGAATCACTATTGACTCACTATTTCAAATCACAATTTTTTTCAGTTCTTTCATTTTGAAATGTATCTCTTTTTCATTTTCAAATGTAAGTAGCCTGAAAATACAAAAAATTATTTCATCCAAAACAATTTTGTATTTTTTCCTTGAAAGCTTGAATGTCTTCAGGTGTCCTAGATAACACGGTTTCTGATTTTTCCAATTTGATCAGTGAATCAAACACAAGTTTTCATTGCTCCTGGAGGAAAGGCTGCAAGATAGCATTTAGACATAAAATGCTTTAACCAGTGTAGTAAAATGACATTTGAAAACAAGGTACAAAGTTCTGTAGAACTTGAAAAGGGGAATGTGGTTTTGCCCTTTATGCAGGCTGCTATTCATATTACTGCTGAACTAATAAAGATTGTAAGAACAGTTTTAAAATGCTTCCTTTGAGACTGGTGAATACTTTGCACAACTGGGGATTATTGTTCCTAGCCAGGATCTCATCATATCATTAGGATCATATTTTAGTTACTTCCCCTTAATGTACAGCAGCCAGGCTGTGTGTGTGTGTGTAGATGTCACTGTAACAGGCTGCATAAATGGAGCTGATAAGCCAACACAAAGTAGTTCTGTTTTAAAAGAGGACGAAGAATGTGGGACTAGACTGACCATTAAGTGGGAAGCTTTGTCTCCAGGCTTATGTCATTGTGAAATGAGGATGTACAGCTGAGACAAAAATTTGTCTTTATGTATTATAAATGACTGAGCAGAAAAATTAGCTCAGAGGTAGATGAAATGCGTGTTTATTATAGAAATGTTTCATTTATAAATAAAAGTAGAGTGCTTGTTATTTGCTGTAGGAACACGGTCTTATTTTCCTTTGCTGATGGGGCTCAGAAATTATGTCACTTCCTTATAAGGAAAAAACCACAGTGATTTATTTTTATTTTTTATTTAGAAAATCATCCCAGAGGACTTGACTTTTTAACATCACAACAATATTTGAAAATATCAGAAAGGCAAAAGCATAAAATACTTGAAAGTTTTCTTCCCCTTAAAACAGGAGTGAAGAACCTGTCAGTCTGGGTCAATGGCATGAGTTGCGAGTGTCTCGCACAGCGAAGAATGGTATCCTACAAGTGGACAAACAAAAGCCAGTGGAAGGGATGGCAGAGGTGAGCATGTGGCATGGCTTGTCATGAATACAGCTGTTAAACTATAAAGTGATTGCATGGTAAACTACACAGGCTGCTCTCAAAGCTCTTATAAGCTCAAAAAAGTATACACGTTAGGGCAACATGTTCTTAAGCCCAAAATAGGAAATTTGCACATGAAGTCTTCCCTCTGAGCACAGGGATCCTTGTCAAGGCATCTGAAATCACAACCTTACCTGCTCTTGCCATGTAACTGGACTCACATTTTTGACTTTCCAGCTTCTGCAGGACTGGAATTACACAGTTATCCTGTCCTTAGCTGTTAAACATCTTTCAGTTCACTGCAGGACCCTGACTAGTCCCATCAGTTATCTTGAGCAACTGCTTCTGGTAACTAATGCAAACTCAATGTTTCTTTCATTTAGTCCTGTGACTTGCTATGGATTATCTTTGTAGATGGTGGAAACGTTAAATGAGTCTTTGTTGCATGGACTTTGCTCTGATTTTAACTTTATGAACCTCCTTCTGGTTCTAGGTTTACATCAATGTACCTCAAGTCATTGCAAATAGAGCTAGATGTGCTAGTCAGAAATCACGATGAGTCAGTCTCCTTTCTTTCTTCCTTCAGTATTCCCATTTTGAAATACTTGACATTTTTCAGCTAGTTCTGATTAGGATAAAGCACAGTCAGTAGAGTGTCCTACAGTGGCTTTCTTGAGAGAATTGTGCAAAGAAATGCAATTAACAGAAGAGACATTAAGGTAAGCTATAACATCTAATGTAGGCTAATCTGAAGATACAAGCATGGTTCCAGCTACTCTAATAAAATGTTATTCTTATGTTTCTTGCAGGGGGCTTTCACACAGATTAAGTGCAGCTCTGAAATATTTATTGGCGGAGTCCCTAGTTATGATGCTGTGAAGAAGAACTCTGGGATCCTCAGACCCTTCAGTGGGAGCATCCAGAAGGTATGGGCCCAGAGAAACACACTGGAGACATCTATTTCCATCTCATACAGTGCACATTTTAGGTGGAAATCTGCCCTTATACTGGCAATATTCAAAATAATCCAAAATTTCACCTCAGGAGCCCACCACAAAGTGCTTAAACACATATTTCACAGTGAAAAGTTATTCTAACTTTAATAGCCAGTAAGTATTACCACTGCCAGTCTCCCTATTCATTTCCATACTGTACTAATAAATGAGCAGAAGCATATGGGATCGAGTTCAGAATGACGCACAAAGCTATGTCAAGATTAGAGTCCTCAGAGTGCCCTGTAGCATGTATGCACACTGAGGCAGCTAAATGTCTGATGTAACCAATACAGTAATGAGTGAAAAAGAAGGTGCAAATTAATGTGGATCCCAGTCCAGCTAGCGTATTCTTATACCACACAGCAGTTGCACGCCTCACTGCCTTCCCCTCTTACGATTTTACATGGGGCACATGAATGGAAGAGATCTTTTTCATTGTTGGCAGACATTAGGGATGATGTTTCAGTGAGGTCAGCTGTGCATGGGTGCAGTTCTCTTCTGTAAATTCATAGTAAGTTCTAATAAGTAATCAAAAGAAAGTTCAAACTGAAGTAACATTTGCTCTTTCTAGGCATACTTAAAATAATTTGGATAAAGCTGAAAGGTTGGCCCTGAATCCTCAGAGTTTTAAATGAGTGAATTATTGCATCAGATTTACTTAACAAATAAAAACTCTTAATAGTGCATCTCATAACAATTGATCAAGGGCAGAAAGGTAATTGCAATTCAGTATAAATGGTTTCATGACTTGGTCCAACATTTTTCACTGTCTTTGTCATCTGTCTAGCAGAAAACATGAAGTTCAAGAAAACTGGGGGAGTGTGTAATAGTGATGGGAACAGGTCAGTTACACGAACATCATTGGAAAGGTGGGCTTGACTAAATACAGTGCATTTTGGAGTGCAAGGTAGGAAGCCTAGGAGCAATTAACATAGGTCACACTTACAAGGTGAGGGGTTGTACCCTAGAGTACAGAGGCACTGACAAAGGATTGAGAAATGCTGAGCGTGAGCCCTTACTTCTGTGATGTAGTTAGGAAGGTGGATTTGCCTTCTCAGGGGCATGAGTGGGATGTCAAGGAAGAGTATCACCTGCCTTTTACGCACTGGGAGACTGTTAGTTGACTGCTGTGTTTACACATAGTAGGATTTTAGAGAATTGTATAGAAATAAAGCTACAAACATCACCAAGTACTGGAAAACATGCCATGTATAGAAAGACCTAAGATCTCAATCTATTTAGTTTACTCAGATAAGAATCATAGAATCATTGAGGTTGGAAAAGACCTCTAAGATCATCGAGTCCAACCGTTGACCCAACACCACCACCACCCACTAAACCATGTCCCTAGGTGCCTCATCTACACGTCTTTTAAATACCTCCAGAGATGGTGACTCAACCACTTCCCTGGGCAGCCTGTTCCAATGTTTCACCACTCTTTCAGTAAAGAAATTTTTCCTCATGTCCAATCTAAACCTCCCCTGGCGCAACTTGAGGCCATTTCCTCTTGTCCTATCGCTAGTTACTTGGGAGAAGAGACCGACACCCACCTCGCTACAACCTCCTTTCAGGTGGTTAATAAGTTACAAGGTTAATAAGTGAATCTATTGTGGTCTGCTAGTTCCTACATGAGGGTGAGATTTCTTTGAGTACTTGGCTCTGAAATGTTGCAGAAAAAGGCATGATGAGAAACAATGGCTGGAAGCTGAAGATAAGTTTAAGCCCAGAAATAAGAGACACATTTTTAAGAGTGGGGGCATGTTAACCTCTGGAACAACGTAGCCAGAAGTTAGAAAGAAGCTGAAAAGGTAGTGGAGTCTTCACTGGTCCATCTTTACGACAGGACTGGATGTTATTCTGCTGTTGGAGTTGTTTAGTGCTGTTTCAAACAGACTACGTATGCTTGATACAACCCCTTCTTGCAGTAGGACCCCGTAAGGTGCATTGTCTGAGTGATGCAGGAACCAGAGTAACTATTACCATTCTCACTTCTGGCCTTAAAATCTATTTGTTTGTGAAAATGGACTTCTTATTTTGATGTAGCTGAGATCAGAAGCTGCAATCTCTCTGCCAAGATTATACAAATGTCCGTTTATATTGGAGAACATATGTTGCTGACACATTGGAAAAATTCCAACATTTAACAATTCTCTTCAGTTTATATGCGAACAGTTTTGTGAAGTCATTAATTATGTTTTTCATCCATCTTAACTCCAGCTTCTTTCAGGCAACATGAGATACTAGAAAGCAGTAGAAAATGTGAAAAACAAGTTGTTATGCTTAGTATTTCTGTTGTCAACACTCATCTCCTGGAGGTTTTCCTGATCTCAGAAACACTTTTCCTCAGCAGTGCTCATCTAATTTTACTGTCCTAGCTCACGGCTCAGCTACAAAACATTGTGCCAGTGTTCAGACACAAGACTGGTAAATCCCACACAGCTTCACCCCATATGGGGGTTGCCTAAGGCTGTGTCACAAAGCACAAAAGAAATTCATCTCCAGTGGGTTAGGGTGAGCAACGGAATGAGTTGGACCTCTGCGACTGGAAAACACACATTACAAGAAATAGCTTTTTGGCCAAGTTTTGACGGTTACGTTTCTCTGAAGTCTTTTAGAGAAGTCTTCCGACTAGCAGTACAATACTGGGAATTTGGGAGGTTTTAGCATGTGTTTTCCTCCCTTTTTTTTTTTTTTTTAACACACAGATTATCTTGAATGACCGGACAATTGATGTGAAACAAGATTTCACTTTTGGAATCAACCTAGCGAATGCTGCCCACCCCTGCGTGAGCTCACCATGTGCAAATGGAGGCACCTGCGTTCCCAAGAAGGACAGCTATGAATGTGACTGTCCCCTGGGCTTCGATGGGCAACACTGCCAAAAAGGTAACGATGGCTGCATTTAAATCCAGAGATCCGGAGTTGATCACAAAAATAAGAGAGATTTAGCATCTACAACTGCTGTTGTACACTTCCCTTGAAATAGAAACCCAGGAGGCCAGAGCTCCCTTTGCATCCGTGCACATCCCATGCACCCAGGGAAGAATTCGTTTTGTTATTTAGGAGCATGGTAACTCTTATCCCAGCACAGAGCTATGATCCATAGATAGCAGCCTGGAATCTGGTTGCTTGTGGTGGCCAACACTGAACACTTCATACACCTCCCTAATTACAGTGCTATACAAAGGGGGAATTCCTGCCAACATCCTCCAGCCAGTGATTATGTTACATCCTGAAGCATGAGCATTGATAACCCTTGTAATTTTATCCTCCCTAGGGCTCACAACAAACGCTGTTCTCATATACAGAAATGTCTAGTCCTTTTTTAGACACTGACTACTCTGATGGTAATTTCACCATCTGCACAAACCCTACCTTAGTACAGCAATGGAGACCACCAAGGAGGAAAACCTGCCCAGATGCACATTATTCTTCTTTCCTCAGACCCACTGTAATAGTTCAAACCTTAGATTCAGGAAAGTGTTCAGATTGCATGAAAAGTGTTTAAAAAATGTGCTTTGGGTTATTCCGCTAGATGGAGATGTTTCCCTTCTGTCAGGCTTGATCTTGGAAAAATTTCTAAGGGAAGGTTTTGTAATGTAACAGCAAACTCAGTTCAAAAGAGCTGACTGACATTATTGTCTTCACCCACTCCTTCATTTCTCACAGGCACAAACTTCAAAGTTAAAAGTAGTGGTTTTGGTTAAATCATGATGAATAGATTGGCCTTTTCTTCCAAAAAAGACAATATCTTAGAACAAAAACATTTTATTAAAATACAATGCAAGAAACCCCTTTGCTTACGTTGTTGTGGTCTAACTAATAGCTGGAGCAACGTCATTTGTCCTGGCTTCTCTGTGGGGAGGAGGGAGAATTGCGATTTTGGCTTTCTAGGTATGTGCAGGGTGCTAAGCTCCTGACTTCAAGATGGTATCTGCAGCAGTACCGAGGTCTCCAGGGGGAGTCAAGGCAAGTGAATGCTTTGCAGCTTGGGTGTGCGATTGCCTGCCTGTTCAGTGAGCTCCTGTGCATTGCTCGGGCCACGGCTCCTCACTGCTCGCCTGCTTTCGACCTGTGCTAAGCCCCGAGAGCAGTGTGCCGAGCTGCGCACCGCTGCACCAGCCTCGTGGCACCAGCAGTGCTGCTGCTCAGCTGGCTTGCCGCCACTCTCCTCCCTGTCATAACCTGAATGGGTGTCCAGGCTTTCAGAGACAGTCTGAAGCGCCTTGCACCTTTGGCTTAGACTGGATCCTGGGTGTTACTTCCTCTGTGAATCCAACCTTAATTCATTTTTAAGAGTGTCCAAAAGCACGAGTCACTTGTCTTCTGTTCCTGCTGCCTTGGCTGCTGTTCAGGTGCCTCTCAACCCTCCCTGCACTTGTGCAGCCTCAGCTGCCACCAAAAATCCAAGGTTTTGCTGATGGATGTGCAGAGAGCGTGGAGGTCCCTCCTGAACCTCAGTCCACAACAGCCTTGATGAACCCGGGGCAGATTTCTCAAAATAACCCTTACCTGTGTCTCTTCAGTAGGGTGTAGACATGGCTAAGGCAGGATGCACGTGAGTGTCCGCTTCTATTTCAGCACGGGGTTTTGGTTAGTGCACTCAGCTGGTGTGTGAGAGGCTGAAGGTGCAGTCTCCATCCTGCTTGCTGGTGGGCTGCTGTAACCCCAGGCCCTGAAAAAACGAAGTGCTTGTGAGGGACTGCGCCTCATTCTCCAAAATTATACATGCCACTTATAAAACTCAACTTAAATGATGCTGGTATGAGGTATATGAGATATTGATTCATATCATAATGGATCGTTGGCCGAGGATTCAATAGAGTTTCTGCTGGCATTGCTGGGTTATATATCTTCTGTTCAAGCTGTGGGGAGTGTTAAAGGTATTTTTATACTTAATTGTAAGATGGAGTAGAACAGTGCACTGTTGCTTTCCCCTGGTTAGAGCTGATCCCTGGGTAAACCATGGTGAGCCACTGGGATTTGAAAACTAGGACTAGCAGAGGGGTTTGGTGCTGGTCCTACCTGTCTGCACCTTTGTGTGTTTTGAGCAGGCAAATGTAAGTACTTGGGGCAAAACAATAATAAAAGAGTGCTACCTTCATAGGTGATTATAGTTGCTTATGCAAATGGGAAGCATTTGCAGAAAGGTGGGCATGAAACTGGACAAAGGGAGATTTTTATGCTACAGAAAAATAAAGTGAGAATGTTCTTGTTTTGTTTTGTGCTGACTCACTGCAGAGTGTGGAAGTTACTGCCTAAACAGTAAGTACTGCAAATGATGTGAAAACTGCTCTGTCATTGTGCGTCTGTGTCTGCTCTAGCAAGCTGGATGCTGGATTTCCATTAAGCCTTGCAAGCTTCTGTCAATAAGCCAAAATATTTTCTGGGGTTATACAGTACTTCCTTAAACCTCATCCTGTTGATATTTTAAACTGCATCCAGAGCACCTGCCGAGCGCAGAGCGGTGGCTGTAGAGCTGGTCCCCGTATTCGCAAAGCAGTGGGGCCAGGCAGCTGGCTGAGTGCTTTGTAGGGGTAGGTGCTACGTCAGGCTGCTCTGCAGTTCAGAGCTCATTCCTGCTTGTCATGAGAGCTTTGGTGCCTCTCTGCCAAATAGTGATGAGCAGAGAGTGAAGGTGTTTAGTCCTAGATCTCCTTACTGGCCCTGTTCCCTTCCAGTTGCAAAGATCCTGCATGCATCAAGGGCATTGCTAAAATTTACTTGGTTTTCTGCAGTCAAATTCAGCACAACAATTGAAGAGCATACAGAAGAGCAAGCAGAGATAAATGACAATCAAGGTCCATAGAGGAAATCAGAGTGCTAGAGCAAGGGCAAGGGCTGCTGTATGGCATGGGCACCTTCCCCTGCTGAAGGCAAGAGGAGCGGGACTCTAGTGCTGGTGCGGGACGTGACGGGGGAAGGGCAGCTCCTTTCACGCTCTGCTGCCATCCGCCATGGTCAGAGACTGTCCAGTGCAGAAAGCGTCAGACCTGGCGAAAAATGTCTGGCTGAGTGTAACATGTCTTTTGCAATCTTCCAACGATGCTGGCAGGCTGCAGGCTGTGGACCGCCTGTGGTGGTTTCTTTAGACACATTAGGCAGCTTTCCTGATTTCACTAGGGATGAAAACAGGCGTTTGTCACTATCTAAAATTCTCAGTCTTGGCACTTAGAGGTAAATTTCATATTGCTGTTGTTGGCTGCCGGACTACACCAATTGTTGCATATCTGTGTTACAGTGAGCTCTTAAAGCCCAGCCAGCCTCTGCATTGCACAAAGAAAGCAAGCATCCATGCCCTGAAAAGCTTGAAATTTATATAGATGGGATTAGCTGTGGGTTGAAGGGACTGGTTCTCAAGAATAAAATAGGATGAAGGCAGCTATTTTAAGGAGTTTATAAAACTGGCTTATATTAATGCAGCAGTCAGTTATGAGAGATCAGCAGCAAACTGTAGGATGTTCACTCGAAAGAAAATCTGTTCAGGCCAGTGCTCACAGCCTACCGAAGGCTGTGTATCAGGGATGTTCAGTGATTTATACAACACATCTGAGTTATTTTGCCAGTCTTCTCCATGGACAGCAGTACACCAGCTCCAGGTCTGGTTGCAATGAGTGCTGCTGTCCCAGCAGCTGTACGCCGCAGCTGTACCAGGGGCTGGCCCTAGAGAAATGAGAGGTGCTGTGTGTGGGACACAAGTGAGCTCTGAGCAAAACACCCTCCATGGCAGCACTGCAGCGTGTCAAATGCATGCACCAAGAGGCTTTGCAGCCTCTGTCATACAGCCTTTAGCATAGTCTCAGTTGCTTTCAATAGACCTAAAGTGATTAGGGGCACCCTGAAGTCCTCCCCAGAGTTAGCCTCTCCCTGCACTGCTCCCCAGGGGTAAGCCCTGTGTGGCAGCAGCCACTCTGTGCAAAGTCACATACATGAAAGGAGAAGATGGGAAGCTCACAAGTTGCCTGTGCTGTCCCACAGCCTTGCTTTGCAGGGGTGCACACGGTGCTCCATTAGGAGCTGGGAGGAGTTTCTTAGATTAAGAACAAAGGGTGGTTAATGCATAAGCTTTGGCAGGAGGGTGGCTTGAACCGTATGGAGAATCAAGGAACGTGGAAATGGATAAAAATAAAATTTACAATGTTTTCCCAATACTTCATATTTTCCTGCGCTAACATTTATGGTGGAGCAATACATTAGGCCCATGACATGAAGGCCATAAGTAGCGGCACTGTCGGCTGTTTAAACTGCCTCAACTACTGCCCCTACATGAGTTCAGCTCAGTTCTGTGCCACAGGCAGGTACCTGCCAATGCGGGTGTAAATCAATAAAACAGTCTTGTCTGTTTTTTTTTCTTCCATTTCCATGTCAGCTAACTGACATTCATCTTAGTTTTTTTATTTACTTTTCAGCCATTACAGAAGCAATTGAAATCCCACAATTTATTGGTCGCAGTTACCTCACATATGATAATCCAGATATCCTGAAAAGGTAACGTGTCCCCTGCGAACATAAATGTGCTGTTTGTTAACCATTATAATGCTAGGAGCCTCATGTGGGAGGATGTTGTATATTTAAGTGTTTTAAGCTGTATTTGCCATATTTCTAAATTTCAGGAAAAAAAAACATTTTCTATGCATATGCTTATGGCTCAGTTTGTTATAATCATAGAATCACAGAATCATAGAATAGTTTGGGTCAGAAGGGACCTCTAAAGGTCATCTAGTCCAACCCCCCTGCCATGACCAGGGACATCTTCAACTAAATCAGGTTGCTCAGAGCCCCGTCCAACCTGACCTGGAATGTTTCCAGGGATGGGGCATCCACCACCTCTCTGGGCAACCTGTGACAGTCTTTCACCACCCTCAGCCTAAAAAATTTCTTCTGAAAAATAGTATCTGAGCATCTTGCAACCTTTAAAGAAGTAGTATGCACAGGGTACGTCTGACATGGAGAAGGACTGGTGTGCACTTTCTGAGAGCAAAGAACAGACATACAGAGCCAGTACCCATGAAGAGGCTAAGGATTTTAACTCCTGCTTTAGCCTAGAATTTTGGTCTTCAAACTTCTTTTTGACTGCTCTGTACCCTAGAAGATGCCCAAATTCCAGAAAATTTTGGGTTGTTATAACAAAATAACATCTCCTGTATTTCAGCCACTGGCTAGGGGAGGCTTCGCAAATGCCCTCACCTGCAGCTCGGTACCTCTGACCTGTCAGGACTTTCTGATTTGCCCTTTCTTATGCTTCTTCCACTGGCTTCTGAGGGCAGCAAACCTACTGGATGTTCTCAAAATTTGCTTGTTGGACTGGATTTCATGCTAGGCTTGGGGAGAAAAAGTATTTTCTCTTACTTATGTGGAGTAACCCAGTAGCTATTGCATTCGGGATTCTGGAGGACCAAGTTCAATTCCCCCACTTTGAAATGCTGGAAATGGGGATGTGAACTGGAGTCACTCACACATGAGCACGTAGGCAAGTTGCAAGACAGTAACCAGCAAGACCAGTGGAGAAGAAATAGTGCTATCATCTTTTAGGTTTGTTTGAAAGAAGACTGTCCCAGTTCAATATTTTACTACTATTTCCTTCTTCTACATTAAACAGGGTATCAGGATCAAGAACAAACGTGTTCATGAGGTTTAAAACCACAATGAAGGAAGGTCTTTTGATGTGGAGGGGAGACAGTCCCATGCGACCTAACAGTGATTTCATTTCTCTAGGCCTTCAAGAAGGAGCACTAAAATTCAGGTAAACTATCACTCCCGTATTTTTGTTGCATGCAGTACAATCAGTGCTGGAAGGAATCTCCACAACACATTCAGTGCACTTGTCCTTCAGTATAGTGTGAGACAATTACATCCTCAAGGTTTTGTTCAGTGATGGGTCCCGTTGTTGCCTGGAAAAGGATGTGAGTTGAAGAGGTAATGTGCTGCCAGCTTTGCATCATTCCCACTCCCTCCCTCCCAATTCTTAAAACATCAGATTTTTAGCTTGGTTTTCTAAAAGTCACCCTATGAGGATACGAGTACTGTCAGTAACTCCCCCCCATGCCTCTTGAGGCCCGTGGCATCTCAGCTAAGCAGAGCAGGTGTAGGGTGTGAGGAGAGAGCAGGGGTCAAGGAAGGAAGCCCTGCTGGCACCCATGCTGACTGCAGGCTCACTCTTCACCAGAGAGTGCACATGGGAGCAGGACTCCCACCTTCTCAAACCCCCAAATATCCAACCCTGTGACACAAACCCAGGTGGCACCAGGCATTGCTACTGCCAACATCCACAGAACCACTTGTTTAAGAAACAAATAATATTACTGTCAAAAAGCTGAAACTGGGGAGTGTTGGGAAATGGCTGAACTCGTGTTCTCTCTATCCAGAATCGCTTTCTCCCTTGCAGACACTTAGGCAGAATCTGTGCAACTTTTTGCACGGTGCTTTTTGGGACTCCTGCCTTTTGAAAGCCATATCTTTCCTCATTATACCCTTTTAGGTTGTGTAAGACAAATATTGAAACAGCAAACTACAAATGCCATCATTTTTATGGACTGTTGTGAGACGCTGTTGATTAAATGACAAAGATTTCGTTAATCATTTAAGCTAATGTGAAGCCATCTTTTACCTGGTTGTTGTTTGCTACCATGGACGCATAGACAAAGTTGCACATTTCTATTTACATTAATTTCTTTAAAGCTTTTTTTGACGTGGTTTTCTGTGGTTAACTTTGCAAAAACTCTTAGCTTCCTCACTGACTCTGCAGAAATGGTGCATTTTTTAAATGTCTTTGTGAGAGCCTGTCTTTCCAAAATGCTGTAAGTGTGATGTAAGTGGCCAGTCTATCCTGTCTGTTTTGTAGGCACAGTGCATTTTTATTAGGGTTGTTGCTATCCCCAAAAGATGAAGATACACAAAAGTTTTAGACTGAAACAGCTGAATTTTATTGAGATATCTGTACCTTATGCACGCATTTAGGAAGGTGTAAAATTTAAGATGCCAAATGAAAACTCTTATAAACACTCACTGCATACTGAAAGAGAGCACTGAAGAAGATGGTGAAAGAACAAATGCAGAAAAGAAAGTATCATCTTCTTTCACAAAGAGTGAACCTCATGCTACTTTTGCAACTTTTGGCAGGTGAGGTCAGGAGAATATCCAGGGCTGTGAATTGATCAGAGGTATTTTCCTGCAGCCCAAAATTAGATATCTGAGTTCTGGTCCAGTTTGAAATTCAAAACACACCTTTTATTTCCCCATTTCCTATGGCCTAGCAGACTAGGTTCCCTGTACAGTGTAGCTGCTGCTACAAATCCTTTCTGTTGCTCCCTGCTTCTGTAGAAGGTTATATCACTATTGTAGGGGATCCCCATTCATTAGGCATATGATTCTCATTTTTGTAACCAAAGGTCTAATACTTAGATACAATCCTAAACACCCAAATCCTTCTGTAGCTCTCAACCTAGACTAGTATCTGCATCCTGAGTGAAAGGAGATGCTTGTTTGAGACTCACTTAAGCCTCTGGGGGGGAGTCAAATTTAGGACAACCATTTTGCTCTGGGCAGCTGACAACTTAACGTGCTGTTCTCAAGTACCTAACCCTGGCCATGAATTTAATTCCCAGTTCAGTCTTTTCTGAAGAGATAATGATGTTGGCTTTAAACTCTCAAGCTTGGTACAGGCAGAAGGCCAGCAGCGGCAGCTCAGGCTAATTCATCTTGCTTATTTAGGCAGCTGAGCACCCAGTAGCTCACTGTGTTGTAGCATCTATGTCCCCTTCGTGAAGGTTGGCCCAATTTTCTGGGACCCAGAAATTAAGATGCCTAAAGTGTAAACATAATGGGGACATTATATCTGCTGAATAATTTTAGTAGCAGAAAACACAAGGAAATAGTCAGAGCTTCAACTGAAACAGGGAACCTCATGATTATCTCTGCTTTTATTTATTGGGCTTCGTCCTTTCTAACATCACAGGTCTCAAACCTTCCCTATAATTCAGATGATTTGTAGATCTGTTATAGATCATATGCTTATTTGCTTTTGTAATAGTTTATTTATTAACTGTGTTTGCAACCTCCCACTGCTCTCTCCCATTAGGCCAAAGATCTGTAGGTCACTGACCTTCATAACCTCCTGTTTCGGGGAGGAACTGCCATGCAGAAGCCCCCTCCTTGCACCCATGGGATGGTGGTGATGGTACCCACTCTGACCTGGGCAGGAGGGAGTTTTGCCTGTTCCTCCGTGAGCCTGACTTTGCAAAATAAGTGCATCACTGCTGGGCTTCCTAAGGACTCTACTAGTCCCTCCAAAGTCTGAGGCGTAGGGGTTGCTCTCTGGGCTGAGCAGGTGAATGGGGCACAGAGTAAGGACATCTGGCATTTGGCAGGCAGACAGTCTTTGCAAGGGAGGCAATAACATTTTAATTTTTTTTTAATTGTAGCTACAATTTGGGCAGCGGCATTGCTTCCATCATGGTGAATGGCTCTTTCAGCGACGGACGGTGGCACAGAGTCAAGGCTGTTCGGTAAGTGGCCATGCTTCATCTGGGAGGCGTTTTGGAGCCACCCTGCCATTAAAGATGCTGGCTGGTGTGTCTGGATGCTGGTTGGGTGTGAATCACTGCGGCTCCACGCTCTCACATCGCTTAGGAGTTGAACTGTTAGCAACTTGGCTGTTTCAGGACAACGTACACAAAGATTATTGTATTAGAGGTGACAGTGCCAACTCTGAAACTCAGCACAGCTCAAGGCAGGCTGCCAAAGTCACGCAGGGCTATTCTGGGGCTTTAACAGACATTCTCTTAAACCCGTGCCATTTGGGTTAAGAGTATTTTTCTTTAATGTCTGCATTTTGAAATTCCCTAGTGAGCACTTTGTGGGCTGGCACAAGCACTGGAGCACAGTCAGTGTATGCCTACTTTTTCTATTTGGAGGAGGTGCAGACATTTTGCAGTGTACATATAACTCATATTTATAACTCATTACCTCATGGGAGGCAAGTGTGCCCAGCAGGGAAAACATGCATTCCTCTCTTCATGGGATGTCAGTTCCCTGGAAATGGCAGGCTAACATTAGCACAACTTGTCACCAAATTCAGTGAGAATAGGAGCCCAGCAAGTGGCTCTTCTGTCAATGCGGTTATTGACCATATATACAATGGAAGTGGCCTAAAAGCTCTAGTAAGAAACAAAACTGCTTATAAGTATGTTTTACCTTAGCTTGCCTATTTCTTCCCTTCTGTTGAAGCTTCTGCTGCTTACTTTTTATATTACATCTGATTTTTAACAACACATCAGAACCTGTCCATCTTCCCCTCTTCCCCATCTGTGCAATTTACTTCTTTCCCAGTTTTTTCTCCTTGGCAAATGTGCCCCCCACCCTTTGCAGGTCTCTGACACCTTAGTCCCTGGAAAAAATACACCCTGAAGGGTCTGGATTGCCATAGCACACTGCTGTCTGTGGGGCTCCCCAACATAGGTCCCAAAACTTCGCCATAAACCCTGCCAAGCACTAAGTTGTCCTGGTCTCCTGGTGAGGGGGAGATGCTGCTGCTCCTCCTCCCGCCCGGTTGTAGGCTGAATGCATGAGAGCAGTTTGGTTTTCCTTTCAGGGATGGACAGTCTGGCAAAGTAACTGTGGACGATTACGGTGCCAGGACCAGTAAATCCCCTGGAAAGATGAGGCAGTTAAACATCAATGGAGATCTCTATGTAGGTGAGTGCTCACCATTCACGTTCAGGACCCAGGTGCATTTTTGCGTTTGCGAGGTCAGCTGCAAGGCAGGGCGTCCCAGCTCCGTCCGTCTCAAGGTTAAGGCTTCACGCGGCAGCCTCCGGTCCTCTACAGCCTGGTTTTTGTGGGGAGGCCTCTCTGGGTGGGATGGGGGGACTGGTATGAGAAGGGACCAGCACCGTGGGGTACACTATGGTACCCCCAGCAGGTACATAGAGAAACAGTGAATGCCAGCTGCAAACCCCACACCTTAGTGGGAATCTGGGCACAAGCTTATTCAGCTCTTACTGATGCTAGAATTGCTGCCATAAATAATTAGCATCCTAGTTTATTATCTCCTGCTTATCCCCTCTGTGCTTTCAAGTGCTTAAAAGCTGTGTTTAAAAAAACAGAGAGCAAACTGTAAATTAAAGTTCACTTCTGAGGTGCACTAGGAAGGCTAACGGTGTTACTGGGTGTGCAGTCTGCCAAGCAGGAGCAGACACCCGTGTTGGTGAAGAGTTTCTCATCGCTGCCTTTCCCCCAGGTGGCATGAAGGAAATAGCCCTGCACACGAACAGGCAGTACATGCGGGGCCTGGTGGGCTGCATCTCCCACCTCACGCTTTCAACCGATTACCACATCTCGCTGGTGGAGGATGCTGCCGATGGGAAGAACATCAACACGTGTGGGACCAAGTGATAAGAGAGGAATCCCGGTGCCGAGGACCCGTCGTGTGTTTGCGTGTGTGGCTGAGCGCAAGCTGGCTGCCACAGCCCTCTACGGCCGGCCCACGTTCGCCATCTGGGAAGGTGACAGAGCCAAAGGGAAACCCGAGAACAAAAAGAACATTTTTCTCTCTCCTTTCTTCTGCTGACCAAACCAAACCGAGTATTTTGTGTAGGAACTGCCCCCTCTACCCATTAAGTGTTTAGTGAACACTAAAGGTTGTGCAGCGGTGCAAGCAGCAAAGAAATGTGTGATGTTACAAGTAGCTCAGTGACTGTGTTGTGGTCCTTAGGTTATCTTCTGTAATATCAGAGAAAGCAGTCTTGAAACACCTGCATTTATCCCACCCTGCAGTGGTACAATGACTGTGCTGTTCAAAAAATACACCATCAGGCAGTGTATCTATGCATTCAGATGTATGTCCCAGAATAAGTAGTTCTTCTTACCACTGTCTGATTTAGCTAAATTATGTTTCAGCCTGTGTAAATAACAGCTACAGTGACTGGTTTCAAAACATTGTTGTTTGTTGAGAAGGAGAGTTCTTTAAGTCTACTTTTTTATTACAAGCAACAAAATCAATGAACCAATTTTGCAGAAGTAATTTTATACTTGTATATTTTTTTATAGCAGGAGCAGATCTGCTTACATGGCATAACTTTTAACATTTAGGTGTATTATACAATTAGCTCTTTGCACACTTTCCTAAAAATAGCAAAGTGACCTGTAGTTGAAATTTGTTATACGGGAGGCTTAATGTCTGTATTATACAGTTTTGGTGGAGATATTTGTGAGTTATGACCAGTTTTTAATCTGACTCTTTTTGTTTTGTAAATTTTGACAGGTTAAAATTGTACATTATGAAGCTTTCCTGGCTTAAGCAGATTAAAAGATTAGGAAAAAAAAGAGCAGATGCTTGCTACTGTGGTATTATAAATCACTGATTTTTTTTCTGAAAAATGAGAAAAGGGATGTGCAAGAGACCTTGGTGGATCACAGTCCTCTTAAAATAAAATGTTTTCTAGGCACTGGACCAACACTTACGCAACCTTGATTGCCAAACTGTAATTTAAGCAGGCGAACAGAGTGCTGTCGAGACACTAAGGAAATGGTCCAGAATTTCATAGTTTGGAGATTTTTCTTCCTTAACTCTTTGTTCAAAGAGGATCAGGGAGACATCAGGGAGAGAAGAGAGACCCACTGTGCAGCGGGGCGCCCCACGGCTCGCCACATGCTGGCAGCAGGAGAAGCACAAACCTCCTCAGCGGCGCAGGCTCGTCTGAATGCCTATGAGTTGAAAGGACCTGATGTGGCAAAAGCAATGGAGATCAGGAGGTTTCTGCTGCATTTTTACTGTGCCCAGGGTGCTCCCAGCTCCCTGGGAGCTAAAACACGTTCCTGAGGCTCATCCCACCCACAGCTGACCGTGAGCAGCTGCAGGCTCGAGTGGAAAAAATAATAACTGGTAGTAGATAACGGCACATGCAAAATAACTGCCAAGGAGACCCCAGCCCCTCTTCTGCATGCTGAAAGGGATACATTGATCACTTAGGTGAAAGATCTTGTGCTCGTTGTAGACATGGCAGCAGTGGTCAAAAACAAATACCGAGACTTGTTAGAAATAGAAATACATGGTGGTGCCACAGCATGTAACGTGCACCTGTGCTCTGCCCCCTGTTCAAATCACACTTCAGAAAAGCTGTCTGTAGAAGACATGGGCAGCTTGCAGAGGAGCTGGAGACACGCATGGCTTTCCTTCCAGGAGAAGCGCAGTTTTGTTTGGCTTGGGGAGCCCCATGGGGAAAGAGAAACCCGTGCATGGTCGGGAAAAAGCAGGATATAGTATATGATCAAGATGTGGCTTTAAAATGAAAGTCAATGGAATTTGATGCCATGGGGTGTGAAGGGGAAATGTGCAGAGTTTGAAAAAAGGTAAAAACTAAAACCTCTAGAGGCTGAAGGTCTTGCTGGCTGCTCACTGCAGCAGCCCTGTGGCAGTGGCCAGGCACAGCCTGCACTCAGGTTGCATCTCAGCCGCTGGCTGCTGGAGGGGAAAGAGTCACGTTTTATGTGCGTGGGGGGATTTCCCAAATGGTAGTGACCTGTCCTGACCTGGTAGGGTAGGGAGATCTGGCTGGCTATACCCCAAGTCCTGGGGACCTGCCATGCTGTCGGTGACAGGGGACAATGCTGGTCTAGAAATGGCATCAGCCTCTGCTCTGTCACATCTGCCTCGCCTTTCCCATCCTTTCCTTTCTGTCGCAGGGTTTGGAGAGCAGCTCCAAGACAAACATCTGGCGGGAGAGGTCTCTATTTTAAGATAATTTACTGCAGAATAACAGGCGTTTTGGTACAAGTCGATACTTCTCCAGAACAAAAGCTGTTCTTTGAAATGCAGGGTAGGGGGGGAGTGGGTAGGAAATACCTCTGTTTCTGTTGTGGAAAAGGAAGAGCAATAAACAGCAGCTCCCCAAATGCCTGTTTCCAACTGTGTGTATCACCATGCGGGAATTCGGAGCTGGCGGCATCACCCTGCTGCAGTGCAGACTGAACATGAGTGGCACAGCTGCATGGTGCTGGCCAGGCAGGGGGGGAATGGCAAAGATGTTCTGGGGGTTGAGTCCTTTAAAGAAAAAAAAAAAAAAGTCCTTTCTGCATCCTTTTAAAGATAGCCTGAGAAACTTCCGAAGAGGGAAGCATCCTGCATCCACATTTCCAGTCTCCCTGGTGAAGCTCAGGGCTGGGTTAGAGGCAGGAGTTTCCACTCAAGGGCCTGAGCAGGAAAAAGGTGCCAGAAACACAGGAAGATCTGACCAGATGTGGGGCTCAGCCACCCCCCAATGCTGGGCCAGGGAAGGAGAGGGGAAAGGCAGGCTGTGCGTGGCAGAGTGCTTAGTCATTTTCCCAGGAACTGGCCTGGATGTGCTGCTCACTGTCTCTGACGCTGTTTATTAATCACGTTATTTATTGCTCAGGCCATATCAGATGCTCGGCATGACCCTGGTGCTGCAGGATGAACTCATGTCCGTTGACAGAGCCATGTCCTTTTGCCACAGGTACCTGTGCAAACTGGCAATGAAGCCAACAGTCCCAGGTGCTTGTGCCTCTCTTTGCAATTTGGTCCCCTTCCTAAAATTGCAGTCCTTAGCTTTCTTCCGTATTTTCCACATTCATCCTAAGAGACATCCCCCTCCACTTTCTAGGCTGAACAACCCCCTTGGTGCCAGCCTTGGATGGGCCAAGTGAGGCTTTGTGCTGGGTACCGGCAGTCAGGCAGAGCTGCTCCCTGCCTGTCCCTTGCCCTGCCCAGGACACAGCCTACTTTGCTGCTCTCTGCCACTCCTCCATCTCCCTGGGGATCAGCCGCTTGGGAATCAGCAGGTAGGTTTTCTCAGGTCATCCTAAAGCAAAAGGGAGGGGGGTGGGAGAAAAAGAACAGAAAAAAAAAGGCAAAAGAAAAGCGAGCAAAGAGAGATGTCAAGGGGAACTAAAGCCAGACAAGACTTAGCAATGGTCCCCATGATAGGCAAATTCTTGCTGCACTGGTGTGTCCTGGCTGGTCAAAGGTGAGGGGCCAAGAGCTCTTTTCTGTCCCAGTTGTCCCAGCCTGGCCCCAGGGAGCAAAGAGGCGAAGAGGAGGAGGAGGGGGCTGCCAGGTATGGGGAGCTGCCCATTGCACCTGGCACATTAGCCTGCCACAGGTGCCTGTTAAAGTTATTATTTCATCAGCCAGGCTTTGCTTTTGAGAAAACGTTTTCATTCTACTGATAAAGCAAAATAAGCTGGGTGGGAAATGCATCAGCACAGCTCTGCATCTGGAGCTCCCTCTGTGGCAGCATCACCCCTCAAGGGGCAAACCTCCTCACTTTAAAGGACTAGATAAAATACAGCCATGGTCTACTCACGGAGAGCAGCAGCCACATCCTATCAGCCAGATGCGTCTTTTTATCAGCATTTTATTTCTTGGGGGGGTGTGTGTGTGTGCACACAGTGGGGCTTTCCCTTCTCCGAAGCAACACCTTGCTCTGATGTTCAAGTCAGGGCATCGCCTGCTCCGGCAAGCGCATCCCTCCCTCCCACTCTGTTTTTCCATCGGTTTGAGTCACCGCGGGCACCGCTGGTCCCCTTGTCAGGTGATGATGTGTCCCTGCCCCTGCACTCAGGCGTCTCACACACGAGTGACAGTCAGCCCGGCGCCGGCACCTGGTCACCGCAGCTCTGCGAGGGCCTGGCTTTCCGCCCCCAGGGACACGACCTGACTCGTCTGTGAGTGCCCTCTTCCCAAACCCCTGTGACAGAGACTGCCTGGCAGCGCTGTGACCAACTGCCCTTATTTCTCTCGAATATCCATTCACTGTCAGAGCATTTTTCTTTGTGTATTGTGCACAGGACAGAGACAACATTGTTCCTCTCCCTGCCCCACTATTTCTTTTTTAAGCTTCCCTCAGTCTTCCTTTCTAGGAAAACAACAGTGCCGGTTCTTTCAACACCATCCCCACAGGTCGTGTTTTCCAGCACCATACGTTACCGTGATGTATGGGGACAGCGTGGAAGAAATGGGGCTGCTGAGCACGGACACCCCATGTTCAGGCTCACAAACCAGCGGCTTTCCAACCTTTTTTTGTTTGTTTTGCAGACCCTTAAATAGTTTCCAGTGGCAACAGCAGCAGTGTATGTGGTCACTTTTTGTGGACATGGTGGAATTTTCCTCAATTTTCCTGTCTTTTGAAGACACCAGAGAGGCAATATTTAATATTTTCTTTACAATTTCTCTTGCTTCCATTTTTCCCTTGCTACAGCTTTTAATGTTGGTGTCAGCAAAGAAGAATTAAAAAATGAAATCACTAATTTTAGGCAGTTTTCATTTGAACTTCTGATTGCTCTTACCAAGACACAGGGCTTTTTAAGCCCTAACAAATGCCTTGAACACAGGGACTCTGTAACCTTTATTTATGTATTGAGAGTAACTTTTTGTGGTTGCAAATGCAGGGAAACACTGGATGCTAATGCTACAGCCAGTGCCACGTTAGGAGCAGCCAGTGTTGACAGCACAGGGAGTCAAGAAGTAGATAAGGATGTGTGCTGGAACAGGGCCAGGAAACACAGACGGTTCGATTCCCTCTCCCCACGCTTGTCCTGACAGTGAAAAACTGGGCAATCCACGCGCCCCGTCATTACCCAACCTTCGAACTCAGTTGCTGTGATTTTCTAGCACAACTTATTTTCTTTGAACAGCTGTGACGCTACGTGAAACTTGGACTCTGTGATTTTAATTACTTTGTAGAAGTGCCTGTATTTGTAGTTCCCAGGTACCTCATAAATCCACCCAAAATTCAAAGCTCCAGCTCACAACTGGCCCGGGGTATTTCACCTACAGTCACTGTGCTTCGTAAATGTGACATGGCAGGATACCACCAGAAACTGATTTCTGCGCTGGCTTAGTGACTAGAACCCCACCCCCCCGATTTTCCCCCCGGGTAAATCAGCACAGGCGCGGGGCCACACACCCACCTACCCCTGCGTGTGGGCAAGGCACGTGGCTGAGCATCCTGCTTCAGGGCAGGGACGGTGGTGTCCATGGAGGGGTCAGACTACCTCGCCTCTCCCAGTGCCAGAGATCTCAGCTGCTCTCACACATTTGCTCTGCAGTGGCAGAGCACAGCCCAGGCTAACTGGTCTGCACTCACTGTGGATGTGACACAGCTCCATCCCTGTGAAGAATCCTGCTACTTCCATGTTCCTCTGGTGCTGCCGTTGTATGAGTACCTCCGTGCCAACGGACGGGGAGCCCCAGCTGTCCCTGAGTTGTGTTAAATACCAAACCCAACAGGATTAGTCAGGTTTTGCCAAGGTTTGAATGAGATATATCTGAACAACTTGCAATATCTTCTGCGATATCTTCAGAAGATACTGCAAAACCATCATCCTTTTACTTCTTTTAGACCTGAGGCCCAGATGATGGAGTGAGACCTGTCTTGAACTCATCCCTGGTGTTCCTGCACTGGCCAAAGCAGTTGCAGGGCTTGAGAGCACAGCTGTGGGATTTCACCTTTGGAACAATCAAAGCCTTTCCTCATTTCCGTAGCTCTACACGTTCCAGTCTTTTCAGAGCAGTACTCTTCAGTCATAGAATCATAGAATCATGGAATCATAGAATCATAGAATAGTTTGGGTTGGAAGGGACCTCTAAAGGTCATCTAGTCCAACCCCCCTGCCATGACCAGGGACATCTTCAACTAGATCAGGTTGCTCAGAGCCCTGTCCAACCTGACCTGGAATGTTTCCAGGGATGGGGCAACCACCACCTCTCTGGGCAACCTGGGCCAGTGTTTCACCACCCTCAGCGTAAAAAATTTCTTCCTTATATCTAGTCTAAATCTACCCCCCTTTAGTTTAAAGCCATTCCCCCTTGTCCTGTCGCAACAGGCCCTGCTAAAAAGTCTGTCCCCATCTTTTTTCTAAGCCCCCTTTAAGTGCTGATAGGCTGCAAGAAGGTCTCCCCAAAGCCTTCTCTTCTCCAGGCTGAACAACCCCAACTCTCTCAGCCTTTCTTCACAGGAGAGGTGTTCCATCCCCCTGATCATTTTTGTGGCCCTCCTCTGGACCCGCTCCAACAGGTCCGTGTCTTTCTTATGCTGAGAACTCCAGAGCTGGACGCAGTACTCCAGGTGGGGTCTCACCAGAGCAGAGTAGAGGGGCAGAATCACCTCCCTCGACCTGCTGGCCACCCTTCTTTGGATGCAGCCCAGGACGCGATTGGCCTTCTGGGCTGCGAGCGCACATTGCTGGCTCATGTCCAGCTTTTCATCCACCAGTACCCCCAAGTCCTTCTCGGCAGGACTGCTCTCAATCCCTTCATCCCCCTGTATTCATACCTGGGGTTGCCCTGACCCAGGTGCAGGACCTTGCACTTGGCCTTGTTGAACCTCATGAGGTTCACACGGGCCCACTTCTCTAGCTTGTCCAGGTCCCTCTCGATGGCATCCTGCCCCTCTGGTGTGTCAACCGCACCACTCAGCTTGGTGTCATCTGCAAACTTGCTGAGGGTGCACTCGATCCCACTGTCTATGTCATTGATGAAGATATTAAACAGTACCCTGGCCCTGGGAGAGGCGAGGTGGTCTGACTGCTCCATGGACACCACCATCCCTGCCCTGACACAGGATGCTCAGCCACGTGCCATCCTGCTTAAAGGACTTAGTACCCTTGATCCCGCACCTCCCCAGCGCTCAGTGGAGCTCACACATCTTGCCTACTTGCTGTCATACCAATAAGCTGTACCAATCTGCTATTGCAAGAGAAGGAATTGACTCCGACTTTCGAGACTGCCTCCAAAGAGCTGGAGAGAGCACAGTGCCGCCATGCAATGACGGCTTCATGTGATGTGCTGTGATGTGGCACCTGTCTGTCTGCACACTGCTAAGCCCATGTGTCACTCCCTAGTTCAGATGCTATGGTTAGACTGAGCCACAAAATTCCTTGCCTGTCGCTAGGACAAGTGCGTGCTGTGACAAAAATGGCCTCAAACATTAGTTACAGCCACCACAGAAGCTGATCATCGCCATTCCACTAAAAAACACTGACAAAGTGTCCTATGTCACCCAAACCAACCCCATGGTGTGCAGCCTGGGCCCCTTCTTCCTGCTGCTACATCCTTCATCCTGGAACAGGGATGTCCACCACACAGACCTGTTCACCACGGAGAGCCTCCGGCTGCTCACCTCTGCAAGCCCTCAGCCCAAGCCGGCAGGGAAATCACATCTCAAAACCCCAGCTGTGTTAGAGCCGTAAGCCGAGGAGGGCATGTGTAAGTCAGCTGGCCTTCTTCCTATCATCACAGCACATGGCAGGAACAGGAAGGCTTCAGTGAACCATGTATGTACGCACTACAGCATGCTGTGCTTAGGAGAAGCTGCTCAGAGGATACCCGCGTTACTACCTGCTCTGCTGATCAAGAAGCCAAGGCTGTGCTTGCCAGATCCTGTGGTTATTTACTCTGGCACAAAATTAAAATAACTCTGTTTGTACTGGAGCATGAGCAGAATTTAACTTTCACTTAAACATGCAAGCAAGGAATATCAAAACATGTAAGAGTGTAAGAAAATATATTTATTAAATTCCACAGCAATGCTATGGTAAAATTGTTAAATACATGCGTATTTTTAGACACCCAAGCAATACAACAGGAGTTACAACAGCCAAGCAAACTAGTTTTAAAATGGATGCAAAGCTGGTATCTTAAGTGTTAGGTTAGTCTTAAATGTCATCTGCCACACTGGAATATTATTTCCCCAACATGATCCCACGCTTCCTTTTTCAAGCATGCATTTGTTTAACTGCTTAGCTAATAAATTTTCATGTTGATACACTTCGTTGAATCAGTATTTTACTTGGTATGCTACAACTTCATTAAAGTGCCTTGTGATGATTTTGCTTAAATTGTGAAAGAAGTATTTTTTCAATAGCGGATTTGGAAGCTGGAAAACTTCAGTATCATTAAGCAACAGAACTATGTTAAATGACCGATTAGATTTAGTGTGTTAGGAAGACTATTTTGTCAGCTTGGTTTATTGATTTATTCTCAGAATTAATTTCTATAGATGACTATTTCAAATTGGCAAACAGTATTTTCACTGGTATTAAACAAAAGTCCATGAAAATCTTTGTAAAAACAGAACATAAAACCATCTCTAAACAAATTATTTACGCTGTAAAAAATATGGTATAAAAAGAGCTAAAAAAACATTGAACCTGTTCACAGTATATATTTTTAAAGTTACAGCATTATAGTACAATGTTTGTTTTTTTCCAGGTGACCTGTATGGCTCCACCAGCTCCACTGTTTTGTGCGCCACAACAGGATCAAGGTTCAAATTACTGTTACCTTCGGGTAGGATTTCAGACATGAGTCGATTCAGTTATCTTCTTTTTTTTGCTATCCCCTGGTTTACAAACTTTTCAGACATGCTATGAAGCATAAAATGTTGTTCATCCTAAGCCACTCTTGAATCACATTAAGGAAACATTGACAAAGTGATGTTCAAGGCTTCTTTTTTTATTGTATTACTAGTAAAAAGTGTGAGACCTTACCAGTTTTTATTTTACTTTGCCCTGCTTGAGCTATTTCTTTTTTTAATTTTTCTCAGCCCAAATAATGAAAATGAGAACATTTCATTTTTTGCTTTGTCCCCCTGGGTAAGTTTTACTTACTACATTTTGCACAACATGAGACCAAATGAGTTGCAAAGGTATCGAACCCTCTCGTGGAAGTTGTGCATACACTTCCACTGGAGCTTGCTTTCATGTAACAACGGTCGAAATGCAGATTTGGGACCATCCAAAAACCTACCTAGAGATCCTCTTGGGTATCACATTAAAAAATCAGGATGCCAGCTGCTCTGCTGCACCACAAAACCACCCAGGCAGTGCTGGCACAAGGAGAGGGCGAGACTGGAGAGGGATTAACCCCATCCTCTCATGCAGCACCCTGCCAGTAGACCAGCTCACCTGCATGGGGATGCTGAGCCCTTGCCCTCCAAAATACCAAAGTTCTCTGGAGACTTTTTTGTTGTAAAAGCAGAAGGAATTAATAGACATTTTTGTGGGGAAAAAAGTAATGTCATGCACCCTGGGACAACTTGTAAAGTTACAGAAACTCCTGCCAGTATCATCTGAGGTTTGTTTGCATAACATGCAAAAAGGAAACAAACACTGGCTATCTTAGAAACACTAGGGAAAATCCAGAGTTATATAAATGGGGGAGGTGAGGAAAGAAAATTGTTATGGAAGAAACTGTTTTCCAACTTCTAAGGAGATATTTAAAAATTTAAGACAGGCCTAAGCATGAGGAAATTAGTTTTTAAACACTCCAACATTTCTGAATCCATGTCTGGCATTTGGGGTCTGGGACTGTGTTTCCAGGCCTGCTAAGGAAAAGGCCAAGAAAAAGCCAACAACAAATCTTGCAAACTGCTGACAGCATCTCTGAGCATCAGCCACGCATGGCACCGCTTAATGCACAGCAGCACAAACTCCGTGTAGCGTGTCGGGAGGAGCACAGACAGCAGCTGTTTCCTCTAGATGAAACTGTGTCTCAGAAGGCATATATTCAAGTACAGGGCTCTGAAAAAATCGCTTTGGGCATTGCAAGCCAACTTCCTCTGCAATACACACATAGGTACATAATGATGTAAGCACATATGTGCATAAGGGGTTAGGACTTTTCTTAGTGTTAAAAATATTAATGCCATTTGCACTGAAGTCTTCATCAAAGTCTGTGGTGGAACAGAAGATGCTATTTACATGGGAAGCTCTTGATAGATCTATGGTACATAGAGCCTTGTTAGCAATCTGTTTCTTTAAATGTTACATTTTTCCTATGTATTTTAAATTGTTTTACTATATTTCTATCTACTTGTAGGTATACAAATATTCTATTTACAAAACAATATTTGTCTAAAAATAGAGCACACGATTTCTCACTGCCTTTTCAGAGTGATGTCTAAACACCTTCTCCCTCCAATGCATCCAATTGCCTTCATTTTTGCTACTATTCACGTTCAACTGAGTGTCCTGGATGACAAGATCACAGGAAACACCACAGCCCTAAGCTTTACCCAGCTGAACATATCCAAAAAAAAAAAAAAAAAAAGGCGGCTTGAACATGCCTTTTCACAGCAGCTCAAAACTCGAGGTCAGCAGGAGCTTGCTGCTGCCGTGCTCCCAGCAGAGGAAAGCTCTGGTCCCCCACATAAACTGAAGACAAAGAAACATGTCACATTTGCCAATTGTGCCGTGCCAGACAACACGGCTACTGGTTCCCTTTGGAAATGGTTTATCCATGAAAGCAGCAACTACAGATAATAAAGACAGCTACCACAGCAAATGTCAGTCATTGGGTCCTAAGTCTGCCTATGCAGCCACTGCATAGCAGGGGAGGTAATTCACTGCCTGCCTGTAATATTAGCTTACTATTTTGTCGATACATTAACTAGTAGTTCTGTGAGGTATATCACATGCAGATTTATCATCCCAAAATTTAACACACAAAACCAAGATCCCAGATCCCCCCGCATATCAGAACAACAAAAAAAATGAATGTGTCAAATAGGAGAGTGCACGATGTTACATCAAATGTGACTGATATTCCACGCATACAGTGAACAGTACAAAACCCCATTACAACCCCCAAATTGTCACATATGACAGGCATGGCTCAAAAATAAAAAGCAGCAGCACCGATGATTTGCTTCAGAAAGAAATTGCTTTCTGTAGGCATTAACACCCTACATCTCTGAACACTGATCCAACTGGAGGATTGAAGCACTGAGTTAGGAGTAACAGTGTTTCGGACACAATCTCTTCTGGTCATATCCCTTCTGGAAGTTGTTTTTTTGTTTTGTTTTGTTTTTTTAAAAAGCTGAACTTTCTATTCTTCTAGAAAAAAAGCAAAAAGCCAAAAGAACTAAAACAAAATAGACGTTCAATAAAGGAATAAGATCTTTCAGAAAATAATGGTTAGAAAATGCAGTACTTCAAGTTTCCTAATACATTTTTCAGAAACAATTTGACTGAAGAGGCTCACCAGAAAGCCCGAAGGCACTAGAACAAGGAGTATCTTCCCTTCTGAAGCCCAAAGTTTTAGTCTTACAATTGTTATAATGCATTTAGAGGCTAAACAGCACCGTGCTTTGAAAGCGAATTTGGTAAGAAGACATTCCTGAAGATGCTTCACTGGTTTAACATGGCACTTGGGCTCAAAAAGTAAGTCCATTCCCTGACAGTCCTTGCCACTCATTCTTACTGCTCCATGCACCTAGGGTGTCTTCACATGGTCACTAAATTAGCACACACCCTCTCACTACCCATCTGCTATTTGGATTTGCTGCTGAAGATTTAAGGTAGGCATTTGAAAGGAGTCCTCACTGGCAGCACTGAATAGGTTCAAAGAAAACCACAGAGGTGAAGCAGCTGAGCTTTCAAGTGCTGGAATGAAAACTGCTTACTGGTTCATAACCATTAAGCAACAGTAAACGATGCTACATATGCTGCACAAGCCTGTGTCTCTCCCCCATTTGCCCCACTCTTCTGCTACTGATACAAGATGATACATATGGTAAGCCATTGCTATTAACAGGACTCTCCTACCCTACATCCTGGAAGTCAGAACACCAGTCAAATAAAATATATAGTCAAAGTTTAAAAAAAAAAAAAAAAAAAGTGATGGATAATTAGATGAGAGTGCTTTCGTAACATCAAGGCAGACTCTGTATTTGTGGATCTTTTCCCTACCTGATCACTAAGAAATGAAGCAATTTAAAATGCTGTTGCCTTTACTGAATAGGAAGAGCAGCACAAAGGAAAACCTGAGTATGTGATAGTTGTGTTTAAGTCATTCACCGTGGGAGCACTGTGAAGGGCGTTAGGCTGCTCCCTGTGAGCTCTGTGTGTTCTCTGCAGCTGCCCTGGTTTCCAGTCTGCCAAATTAAAAATTGCTAGTCCTCTCAAACTGCAGTTTGGTTTTCTTTCTTGCAATACACAGCCATATTAAAGCACAGTTACTCTTCATGATCAACTATTCTGCTACAGAGGTTTTTTTCGTTTGGATCACCATATAATACTGATTGTTCCTCTGCATTGAGAAACTGCTCCATGAAAAACCCGAACCACTACCCATACACTCTGTCCTTGACATCTTCTGCTTTCAACTAAAAGCATATGGCAGCACAATCTAAAATTCATCTTAGGAGTAAACACATTAAGCCAAATCTGCACTAAATGAAAGTAATCTGCTCTAAAAGAGATATTGTGAGGAAGGGTTGTTACTATTAGGATGTAGCCACCTCCCAGCTATCAAGCACAAAGGGCAGAACTGCTTCCTTTTATGTATTAGTTTAGTGTTCTGAATAATGGGCAGTAATAGATTAGGCATGAAACTTCCTCTTGCGGTGATCTCTGGTGACAGATAGACACACCAGCTCTTCGCACTGCCTCTTCATTCGCAGCTCTGCTAATTCCAAGATTCTACCTCAAAAATCAGAATCCTATCTGCACTTTCTCTTCTTTCAGACACACCTTGCACTCTGTCAGGTCTGCAGACAGATCTATTTTTACTGTCTTCACATTTCACTCTTCCAGGAGGCACACACAGGTAGTTGTTACTGATGATGATTTGGATGCCATTTAGTGTTTTGCCTTTTTGTCAGTTTTGAAATCCCTCTGTATTTTCATTCTACGGAGATGGCAGAAACATACCAACATGTGAAACGGCACCACTGTTGCTGTGATTAGGTTTAACTTGGCGTTTGTTTTTATTTTGATGGCCAGACCACATGGTTTGGAGACCAAATGTCTGCCAAGCTAGCCATCCCCCTGGTCTGCTTTCACACATACAACTAGCAGCTTAGCCCATTCAGCCTCCTTATCTGTTTTGGGATCTTGTTTAGAAAACCACTCCCCCATCTTATTTATTCAAAAAACCACAAAATAGCTAAGGAAATTGAAATCTAAAAAAAAAGATTCAGTTAGGACTTGATGGAGACCCTTTTTGATCAAGCTCTTTAACATCTGACCTCTCACCACTGTGTTTTACAGTAAGGAATAGGTAAGTTAGAAAGCACTTTCTCCTGTAAGCTAGTGAAATTCATGTGTGCCACAGTCTGAAGTTTACACAGTGAAATGTTACAGCTGCCTGAAGATGCATATGTGAAAACAAGCATTTTCAAAGATGATTGTTCTGAACACTCCTTTAAGTACACAAATGTACATCATTTAAGCTTTCTTTGCGTCACTTGTAAAGGAGAGGTAGAATTAGCGGCACTAAAACACCCTTGGATTTTTCCCTGCCACTAGAGAAATCCCACCTTGTACTCCCAGCCAGGATTTGTAGAGAAGGTCCTGTTGGGTAGACAATAGAGAGCAGCCAGGCAGCAGGTGGCAAAGCTAATACAATAAAGACCATCCAAAGAACAATTTGTTCTCAAGGAGCTAATACTACTACCTCTAATTTCATGTGCCAAACTGCTTGGACAGCTAATGTTAGTAGACAGAGGTTTCCCCATGGTTTACATTACTGTATAGTGCAAAGACTGCTGAACACTGGGAGCGAATAGAGTACCACTTCGAAGCAGGAGATCTGGAGCTGAAGCTATGAAATACAAAATGCATTAGTGCAATACATTAGGAAAGATTAACTCCTTAACCAAAGGACAGAAAAAAATACAGAGCACTAAGTTTTTAAAAAAAAAAAAAAAAATATTAAACTTTATGCAGTTCTTGTTGAGGTTTAAATCAGTGTTACACTTTTTTCCCCAAGTTTGTACCCCTGAGTCAAACATTGAATAAACATTGTACAGTAGGTACAGAAACTAGTGTCTAGTTAAAAAGCAACAGATTTGAATGGCCATTGCTTCAGAAGTGTTAAACAGTGACGATACCCTTCTGTATGGGAGAAGAAAAAAAAAATTGCACTCTCATTTGTTCTTAGTTTATAACTAGGTAAAAGATCTCAACAGTTTCCAACCACATTGTTTCCATGTGTTAGGCTGAGGTTTGTGATAAATGAAACCTTCAGTAAGGAAACCTGTTGGGGCTGCATCATTTGAGTATGTACAGTTGAGAACAACTACAACAAAGCAAAGCAATCTTTCCAAGTTATAAGTTGCATGAGACCATATTAATCTTGGAGCACTATGTGAAGGTAGACAGAGTTCTTTGACTATGATTATCAGGAGCTCTAAACTCAATACCCCTTATATCCAAGATATTTTACTAGAGTAATAACTAAATTGCTATAACTTTGGCCTCTCGGCCTCTATTAAAATGGAACATCTTTCGCTAACTTAAACATAACATTTAGCTCACTAGAACCTCTGCTGACTGTCTCCAAGAATAAGTCATGCCTTTTGCACTTTTCCTCCTCCTTTCTTTACAACATCAGGAATAACAGCTTATTTAGAAGGCAGGTTCAGGTGCAACAAGGACTCACTGTTAATCATTTGGTTTGTTCTGAAAAAAGTGTGTGAAGGACCACCCTATGTTACTAGGTTTGGGAGAGTCTTCATCATCTTTTGGGGGAAGCAGAAACTGTCGGGAATTAATGGAGCATGGGCTCCCAAAAGATGCATTTTCATTGTTGCTTTCAGCTGATCCAGGAGAGTCTGGAGTGTCCATGTTCCAGGCATTTATGTTTGCTTGAGGTCTGTAACCTGCAGTTTTATCCAATTCTTCCTCTGCAGGTGAGCGACTCTCTATTTTCAGAGCACTGATAGGCAGCTGCATTTGCGGCTTATAGCCTGCTGTAGTCACTAAGTCTATCTCTGGCTCCTCCTCTGGTTTAATCTGAGGCTGATACATTGACTGGATGTCAATGTAAACCACCTGAGATGACCCCACAGGTTCATCCATAGGGGGATTTGAGATCTCCTCTTCAATGATAGGGGGGCAGTAGGACACAACCACATGGTTCTCTGTTTCTGAGTCAGAGCCATCTTCAGGCACAGTGGTGTCTGCTGCCGGGGACATCATCTCTGTGTCTTCAATCTTGGGAGCTGCAGACCGTGTTTCCACCACTTCAACACTATTAGGGGTGCAGGGGTTCATTTCCAGTGTTTTAAGTGTCTTATTCCCCTGAAGCGAGAAAAAGGAGAAGGGGGAGACTAAGCCAAAGACCTGGAAATCCTGAAAGCAACAACTTGCCCAGATTAAACCAGTATGTTGGCTTGTGGCTTGTACTCATCCCACTGCCACTAGTACAATATAAAAAAAGTGGTTTAGTTCTCATTTTCTGGCTCATCATTTATTCCTGTTAATGTTAAAAGTATTTTAGCCAACTTAAAGGCTTGCAGATCTTGCAGTAAGTGTTTGAGAACTCTTTCCCCAAATCCTGGCTTTGTGTAACCCATTCCACAAGGTTATTTAAGTGTTACGCCCAGTTCCAGCTACTGTGTCTACCAGGAGGTTTGGGATATGGCAAGTAGGCTTCTCCACACTTTCTACTTCTCCTAACTCTGTAACAAAGATGGGTACGTTACTCCCACATCAGTATCGTGTACTGACACTTCCCATTAGTGTGGGAGGAGAGAAATGCCGCAGTCCTTTCCTAGTTCAAACTTTGCAAGTAACTAAATTAACAACAAGAAAGTTCTAGCTAGCATCTGACAAAAGTTACTCAGTAACTTGTCATGCTCCCCCTTGCCACAGAGTTTTTTCTACAACTGGAGCAGAAGACTCAAAGTTTGCAAAGGAATTCTTTACTTGCAATACATTTTAGAAGTTTAAAATACTAGATTTAAAATGCGGGTTACCTCACAGATGTTCTTCTGAAACTGTAGTGCCTTACTGTTCTCAGGATTCGGGATCTCTGGATAAAACGTTTCTTTAATCCTTTAAAGAGGAAAGAACAGACTTTTAAAAGTTACCAAGCCCTGAAGCAGACTGCGAATACACAACAGGGGTCAGGACATTTCCCTTTAATTCAGAATACTGAAGACATCTGGCACAAAGATTTAGTGTGTTACACTTTCACGGAGTATTTAATGGAAAAAACAGCAAACCTCCGGGGAACTTGATATGCCACGTTTACGGAAAGTTGAAGATGGTATGCCTACCTGAGTGTTTGTGGATGGCTCACAAATTAGTATGTCGCCAGCTTATTTCCACTTGGGAACTATTTATAAGCGGTGCTCGCTGGGAGACAGGCTCCTGCAAAACCTTTTTGCATTCCTCACTCTGACATCTCTCCAACTCAATTTCTCCCTCACCTTCTACAGTGTGTTTTTGCCACCCACCTTTAAACAAAGCCCACTGACATCTTTGGGTACTTGGAGAAAACAAAGACTAACTAAAATAATGGAAAATTCTAGCACTGAAGCAAACACATCCAGGAAAAGATCAGAACTGAATGCATTTACCATTCCCTCTTTCGGTAGCAGAAGATGCTGGCCACCACTCCAAGCAGCACAACCACTGCCACAGGGATGAGAATTGCAATGATTAATCCTACAGCTGGGGGACGAAAAAAGAAGACAGTATATATATATCCAAAGTTACCAGCAAGTTTTATGTCTTTTCTAACGTTCCCACAGATTAGAGACCGTTTCATCAAACTCATCTAACAGTGGTCTGCAAACAGTGACAGTGAAGCGTATGTATACCATACACTTCCCTTTTGCTGGAAGGGCAAAAGTCCATCCATAAACACAGCTGATTCAGTGATACCTACAGGAATCAGCAGGTAATTCTCTCTGATTGCTTAATTGCGAAAGGCTTCAGGTGCAACACAAGACTGATTGCCACTGTAATTTCTGTTCTCAGTAAGCACTGGAATTGCACTTTCAGGTTACTTGAACTGGCCAAATCTCTGGTAATGGCTCTTATAGGCCAACAACTCATTGCACAAACTGCACTGCCTTTTATACAGTTTACAATGCTTCTAATCCCCAGGGTTTAGCTCCAATACATTCCCACTGCCTTCCTCCATTGATGTTAAGTGCCTCAAGTTTGATTTTTCGTGTATCTTAGTTGCACCTTAGTGTTTAGTCTTTCATATGAAATACTTCCTCCCTCCCCCCCCCTTCCCCAAAGTCAATCTGTTTTTTTCCTAACTGTCTCTCTGGGTTTGTTTCTGTCAGGGGATCGATAAAACTGAATTCAAAGCAGAGAGGCATCTGTTTATAATTCTGAAATTGGTAAATACTTCCACAATGTCTTTCTTCCCACCATGTATTAGCAGATATTCATCATGGGAAACTTGACAAAAACAACTAGCTGCTTGAGAAGACTAAGTTCAGACTCCACCGTATTTAGTAGTAGTTTAGAAGTTATTTTTCTTGCATACATTACCATGAACTACAAGGTAGCTGTAACAGGAAAGGAACTTTTCCTCACCCTGAAGTGTACCAATTTTTGTATTTAAAAATAACCAACTAAATAAATTAAAAATTAGGCTGTAGGCCCAAACTACCTAACGGGACCAGAAAAAAAACAAAATAAGCTCAGCTTTATATACATTGTACAGACCCTGTGCTGAAGACTATTAATGAACAGGGATATTCAACTTACAGTCCTCCTTTGTCACCACATAGAGGCTGTTTGGAGGGCTCAACCCACCAGCAGTGTAGGCTTGCAGGTCCAGTTGGTAACTTGTTTTGCCTTGAAGATCAAGTATTTTCAAAGACTTCTTTGTTAAGTCAGTGATATTCTTAACTTTAAGCTCTGGATTCCCTGTTCGTTTGGAAGCAGTAAAAAAGCATAACCTTATAAGAAAGGATTCCCACAGAAAGCCTCAGCTTTAGCAAGACTTCCCTGAAGTCAGCGTATGAAACCTGAAGAACAATCTGTATAAAGGAAAACTGAAATAAAGAATCCTAGCAATGCTGCTTGCTTACACAGCACCAAACAGCACAGGAGTGTGTTGTTGCTGCGATTGACTTCAGTTTCTTCCACTCCTGCTTGACCTCTTATGTTAATGTGAATCAGGCTTCAGTTCTGTAACAGAGATGTCCATACAAGATGGGTGCTGGAAGAATATACCCAATTAAATATAGCCACGTAACCTCCCCCATGTCTCATCTAGCCAGGGTATCTGTACACAGGGCAGCATGTCACATTGCCACTTAGTCACTGCATAGCTTTATGCAGGGTTTTCTCCGACTTTTGCCTTATATTAATAAACAACTGTGCTAATCACACAAGGAGCCAATTATTTCAAATGCTTTTGTCACATATCAGGGGCCAATTATGCCAGTGAATAATGCAACTGAATTATGATTAAAGCATCTTTTTTTAAAGTGAAATTAAATTATTAAAAAAAAAAAAAAGCTCGAGCAAGGAAGTTGCAATCTATAGATTTCATTTACCTGATTCTGAAAGCCTAGGCTTTAAAACACCTTTTTCACCTTTTGCAAAGGAAAGCCGATACCCCTCCAAAAACCCCTGACAATCTTCAATAGGAATGTCTTCCCATTTTACCAATATAGAATCTGAAGAGGTTTCTTCTACAGTAAAATTTGGTGCACGTTTTGGAGCTGTAGGGAGAATTACAAAGGAAAAAGATAGTAAGAAACCACATTATCATTAAATGCTGAAGCCATGTAAGTGTTTCATCAGTTTTATTTCAGGGCTAGCATTTTCAACTTTTTCCTGAATACTTTTCCCTCATTCTGAAGAACATGTGAAAAGACTTAGCAGGTGATAACTACAAAAATACAAGTATGTCAGTCTCATTGCTATTAATTACTGCAGTATTATCTACTAACAGAAGCTGAAAGAAAAATCTCTCCTTGGGCAGCCTTCTTACAGACCCAAATACCCTTCTTTCTGCAACAAACCCCAAAAGATTGCATAAACATTCAGAGCATACAAATTACTTAGCTTTTAAAGGCTTTAACTCTGTGACTTCATAGCTTGTCTTCAAATTAAACAAACTCCACATTCCTATCATGGAAATCTATCTCAGCTTAAAAGAACTACTCTTAGCAGGCGTCACAAGTCCTTATTCCAATACCTGTACCCCACTGAAAGTGTTACATCAGATATTGTGTAAAGTCATGCGCATCAGGACTTAGTCCGACATTTGGCATTTATCTATCAGTGCTGAACTCATGTTTAAGAATGCTTCTATTTTTGTCTTGATGGTTATCTGTCCAAAGGCAAATTTGAAGTTTTAGAATGAATCTATGCTCTTGTGCAAAGTGAATACATTTCTCAGTTCCTAATAAGTTTCTTCTGCTTGTTCAATGCATTTTTAGTCCCCCAAAGTCTTTATCCTGTTACCTTGAAAGCTTCCAATCTGTTGAGAATACATATGGAAAAATCTTCTGGGAAACTGTTCAGGATTTTGAGAGATATAAATGACTGGAAGTTGAGTTTCTGGTAAAATTGCCTTAACCTCACCTTCAACCTTAGCAATGAAATAAGTAACGGCATTTCCAAGGGCTCAGATTATGTCAGCAGCTCAGTTTTCCAAGCAAACTATTTTAGCAGAAAACACATTAAACTTCTAAGTGAAATGGGTGCTGTAGTTACAATACAATACAGTTGTGATGTTAAAGGGTAAAGCCATGTTCAGATTCCTGGGAACAGAAAGCATTCAGATGCTAATGCATCTCCAGGCAAGCAAAGCTCAGCCCTAGATCAAACTGCAGTTACCCAGATGGGGTTGGTACAGGAGGGAATACAAGTGCAATTCTCTAAGTGGCTTGTATGCTAGGATCTAGTTCTGGTCTAAGAAGTGCTTTTAAACAGAAATGTTGTGGACGCTTTTTATATTTGCTGAGCTGTACCAAATGTGCTCAGAAGTTTACTTTGACTTGACAAATCAAAAAGAGTTGCCTCCTCTCCTGCAGAAGTGACCCCATCCCTGTGGTTCAAATTATGCCTGTGCCTTCAACTCTGAAGACCACTGTCTTCAGAGCAAACTTCTGTGACACCTTGTGCCACCACACAAGCTGGAGAACACAGGGTTATTGCATGCTGGGAACTGGAAGTGGCTAGAGAAATGTATTACCATTATATACAGAGAACGAGCAGAAGTCAGTAGTATTGTATGGGGATTCTGGTCTCAGTCTTCTTCTGCCAACACTGAGCTAAAAATAGACACAGTTTAAATTCACTTTGTAAAGATCCTGAATGATAAAGTGCACTTACGCAGCTCTTTCATATACCCAGTTATGTTTTTCAATAACTGATATCCACTGGATTTGCAGCCATATAGTGAAAAGTTGTATCTCACACCAGGTCTAAACAGAGCTGCAAGAGAAAAATAGCTGTAAGAATATTTCACTTATGAAGAGTGATGCTTTTAGCTTTCACACGATACAGACATATAAATACATATTAAAAAATTACAAAGTCTTAGACCACAGTGTTAGGTATAAATACTACCTCTACTTGTAACTCCTACAAAAGCTATGCCATCAGATGCAGTTTAGAAGCAGTAAGCAAATCTAGCTCCCGGAGAAATTTTGGTTCTAAACAAATAGTATTCAAAACAGGCTACTCAAATGGCATAAATTGCTCTTTCCATGCAGAAACACAAACTGAAGTAACCAGAGACAATCCTCTTCCTTTCCTCCCACGGCAGCCATGTAGATCCTGCCTCCTCCTCAGAAATACAAATGCATTTGGAAATACCCAGGCTTATTACAGCAACAGTACAAAAGAAATTCAGAGAACTCTCAAAAGTGATAGTGAAGCACTTAAGCAATGAACTCCAGGCCTGAAATGACTCTACAAAACAGATAGTCATGAAATTTCTGCTTCACATATCTTTGGTGGAGGCATAGGTGTTTGATACTACAACATATAAATAATTTACCACTTCCCGGGATTTCCCAAGTCAGGGGTGTACGCTACTTTCAAGATTTTTTCTAAACAAGATGCCACTGTAAAACTCTACAGAAGTCAAGTGGGTTTTGCAAGAGTTCAAGTCCAGCCTGAGATATTCTCCTGGCAGGACTAAGTGCAGAGGTGAATTTGCCAGCTTGATCCCAGCCCTAGCAGCCTGGTAACTCCCACAACCTGCCACAAGAAGCATCCCAGGAAAGTGCTCAGGAGTAGAGCAGTGCATCGTTGGACAGACATATGTTGTCTGCTTAGAAAAAGCAGGCTTTAGCCAGCACAGATGAAAACAACATGGACACAGTGTTGTAATTCCAGGCAGGAAAACATATTGCCTCCTCCCCCCCCCAGGTCTCACTCCCCCCCAACTTTCCTATGCACACAGCTCCAAGTTGTTTTCTCTAATGGAGATTTTATATACTAAACTCTTCTATACACCCTTTTAGACAGCAGAGAAAAATCCTACATCTTTCTTGGATCCTCTCTTTCCTCTTCTGCTCCTACTAGTCCCACCACAGCTGAGTTTCATTTCCCTGATCTGCCCACCAGCATCTAGAGACCTGGAATGTGCCCTGTTCCAGGAAATTTCAATTGCTGACAGCAAGCCAACACATGGAGGTCACACTTGAAAAAATCTGCCTCATGTAAAAACAACGGATTAGTCTTCCCCCATCCTGAGCAGTGCTGTTTATGTTTAGAATCCAAATAAAACCCCAAACCCTAGATTAACTGTTATGCATTAGGCTGAGTTAGGAAGTTTTTGGGTGTAGCTAGAAGAGGTAATTTCAAAACAGTTAATAAACATAAGATGATAACAGTTAAGTCAAGACTAATATTTGGATTTGGCAAGGCTGTGTAAGAAGTTAAAATAAACATAGTACCAAGAAGGGGTTCATTTATATACACAAGCACACAGCAATGCAATAATCTTCAACCTATAGCATTGATGCTTCTCTCATTCCACTTGCTACTCAGGCTCTCAACCAGAAAGACTCACAGAAAATTATTTCTGACTTACCAGACTTTATCACTGCATCTGTTGTATTTGAAGGAAATTTCTGCCAGTCCACACTACAGGGTTCAGATCCAGATGAATGACACCATTTTACTATGTAGCCACAGGTCATGTTGGGGTAAGAATTCCAAGAAATATAAATTCCATTCCCCATTGCCATGGCCCGATCTGTTTTGACATTGTCTGCAACAAAGACGACACAAAAATCCATCAGAGGGCAGACACTTATCTATAGTCCAAGCTGGAAGAAAGCCTTCCAGCCACAGCACAAAGGTTTAATAAACTGCAGTCATTTCTAAGAACGAGAGGCGCACTCCTGGTACTGTGAAATTCGAAGCGGTGCACTCAACTGTGCTTTCTGAAGTGCTGGAAATCAGACGTAGCCTGCAGCAAATCCCTCAGTCAGCCTTAAGTATGATGACGAGAAGTGCTGCAGCTCAGGACTGGCTTAAAAAGCACTTTTTTAAGGTAAGGATTTACAGCAGATGTCAGGTTCAATTCTGACTTGACACCGATTTGGCAGGAGCCTCCAGCTATAAATTCCTGCTGTCATTTCATCAAACAGTTTGCTCTGTGTTTCTTTCAAAGTGTCTTGCTGTCACTTGCCCGACCACGGACAACCATTTTTCACCAAGAATCAGCAGCAAAAGTCAAGTTTCTGGTGAACTTTATGGAGGCTCCAGTCTACCAAGGATAAATTAAAAAAAAAAAAAAAAAAAAAAAAAAAAAGGTTTGCCTTTAGTCTATTTTTCTTGTTTCTGATCATCAAAGGTTTAGCTGCCCTTGAAGTGATCAGATCTGGGAATGACTTCTGATTCCTGCAGCTTCCCTCCATGGCTGTCCATCAGATGGGACCCCGCCGAGCAAAGGGATGTTTTCCAAAGGCCACCGCAACAGCTGTCGCCCTATGACAGATCTGCAAAAACAATCTCAGGGTCTCAGTTTTTCCTTTTTCAGTGTTCTCATTTATGCTCCCTATTGAGTCTATTATTTCATGTTATTAAAGCCATAAACTATGGAAGGCTGAAGGGCAAGGGCAGTTTTTAAGAAGCAGTGCTGTAAAAACTTTACTTTCACAGATGTGCTGTGAATGTCGAAGGACTCTCTAAATAATCTTAACATACAGCTAAGTGTACAATCCTTCTCTATGTTGCTCATCGCAAGAAAGACACACATGACTGAAAAAAGACAAGTCCAGTCTTTCCAGAAGTCTTTCAACACTTTTCCCTAAAAAACTACTATGCATCCAGTGAAACTACACTTCTATGACGCTGGAAGAGAGTCTATTTCTAATTAGACTGCTTTAATTTTCCTATTTACAGGAAAGGCTTTCTACTGACAGTGAGCACATACTCTCTAAAAAATGCTTAAATACACCACACTCAATTTAAGTTCCTGAGCCAGACGACTAGAAATTCACACAGGGCAGTACTGCTCATTTTGGTGTATTTATAGCTGCAACCTAGACTAGTAGAAATAACTACTAGCACTACAGTACTACTGTGGTAGGGGAGCCTGTAACAGCCAGATTATATGCCCCAACTCCCTACAGAGCACTTTTCAGAGACAGCGAGAAATTATTTAAGGCAGAGCACCCTTTGTTTGTGTTTTCAGTTTTCACAAAACCTCAGCAGATCTCAAGCTTCAGAGCCACTGCTCTCTTACGGACGTTAAAAGCACTTACAGACTGTACACAGGAAGCAGCCAGAAAAGATGTTTGGGCAGAAATGTCATCCAGTTCAGTGAATGAGTCATCCTTCATGACTCCAGCCAGTGACTCAGATAATTCCTATACCAACTTGGGAGCAAATCTTCAACGAGTACAAGTTGGGTAACACCAAAGGGAACCTCAGACATCTGAGAGAAAGCTACAAATGAATGCAAAGCTCCAGCTGCCATCAGCTGTCCCACACTACAAACCTATTACGGAGACCTCCCCGACTCCCAAAGTCTCGTTCTTTCACTGCTGAAGGAGAGCTATAAAAGCATTTTCATTCGTTCAGCTGTCCCATACAACTACTTTTCCCACCAAGGAGCAGACTAAGAATATACTTTTAGGTTTGGTGTTTCGGAGAAGCACAAGAAACATTAGGAGCAATGGTTTTCCTTTGCATAGAAACAAACTCGTATTTCATTGTGAATCTCAGCCAAAGCGTGTTTCTTCCTGTGAGAGATGGCACTGTCTTATCAAAACCTGAGTTGCAAGACGGGCAACTGTGATACCTGTTCTCTGGGTGGGGAAGGAGAAGCAGCACCGTACATGCTCCTGGCAAACAAGCAGAGAGGGGCCTCGCTGTGTAAATATGTCCTCCCTGCAGAGCATCAGGCAGATCTGGAGCTAAAGGTTTGGGCTTTGGGAGATACACTCTTCCTGGTGTGCAGGGAAGCATGGACTCTCAACAGCCACATGCAATACTATCTTCTCCCCAAGCTCAGCGTTAGGAGCAGAAAATCATCTGGCTCAGCTATTTCCCTTTACAAAAGCCCGCAGCAAAAGTGGCAGCATTTTATTTGGGAAGCTGAACTCCTACCTCCTTTTCAAACCCCAGCTCCTAGCACAAGGGTGCCAACACTTTACCAACCAGACCAATTAATATTCTCCTCCAGAGCTCACAGGCATTGAACTGACAACTCTCCCCTTAAAAAGCCACACAACACCCCCAAAACTTTATTCTGATTCTCTTTAGCATGTAAAACTTTTCAGCGTCTCAATAAGAACACACAGAAATAAACTCAGGTCCCTAAACATCTGAGATTGACACTAATGCTTTGAAGCCTCATTCTTGTTGTTCCTGGGAGATGTCCAGAAAAGCACAAATAGCTGCAGAGACTGCACACTATCACCCTCCTTTTATGCAGACAGCACACTTAATAGGTGTGACCTGCTACCCTGAAAGCAAAGCAGCCATTTTTTTCTTCCCCTACGCAGTAGATTTGGGTGGGGAAATAAACCAGAAACCAAACACAAACAAACAAAGCATGTTATCATCTTATTTTTCAATAAACAAACTCACCCAGGTATTCCCCAAGCTTTGAAAGTGTTTAGCTCTCTGCTGTGAGCACTCACCGCTTGGAAGTTCCACGCTCGTTATCCTCGAGGGAGGAGACGAGCCTGCATGGTTTTTGGCTACAACACTAATTACACAGTCATTTTTTCCAAGTTTTATCTCAGTACTGTTTGAGGGTTCAGTGACTTCTTTATACTCCAGTGGTGTCTCTAGCAGGTAGCAGGACACTTCATGAGACACTATTTTTCCATTGGCTTCAGAAAGGGATAAAGGCTATGAACGGACAAAGAGGAGCCCATTAAAACCAAAACAGAATAAACAAAAGAAGACATAGGATAATATGAGTTTAATGTCCTGATCTAGTCTGATGAATGTATAGGACTACGAGGCAGAAAAGAGTGACTTTGAGAATTTACTTTTCAGCTGGGATGTATTAAAAATTTAATTCTTCATGTGAAATGCTTCTCAATGCAATGTTTAAATTATAAAACTTTAATAATATTCTCATTTGGGGAAAAATAATTGTCTCAATGGATGGTTCTATAAAAAGTTAAGAAAAGCAGTCCGATTTATTGACTGTAAACTTCACTCATTTATAAATGTGTAAGGAAATAGTTTTTCATAGAGTTACATTACATAATATTTTAAAACTTTAAGTGTCCTATCTACCTTCCAGAAGATTTTTAGACTTTTTCCAGAAGGACTTCTCTCTCTCCAGATATCTGGTCCTCTTACAGGAGCTAAGGAGGGGAAAAAAGAAAAAAAAAAAAAAAAAAAAAAGTTTTGGAATTTTTTTTTTCCAAGTTGCACAGTAGACAATTTACCATCTATCAAAAAGTTAGCTTTTTAGATGGCTAATTTTAAAATATATGGCTTCACAATTTCAACATTTTATCAACAAAGAATTAAATAAACTTACGGGCTTCCAGTGTTGTGTGCTCCTCTATCCTGCTCCAGCCACTCCACCTCCAGAAGTGGTCAGCAGCCGAACAGCGCACCCTCAACTGGTATTTGGTATATGGGTGCAATGCGTTCAGCTGAGCTGTGTAAGTTGAGAATTTTCCACCAGGCATGGAGACATTGTGCTGTTAAAAATTTACAGAAATTGACATGTTACACATATTTTTTTTGCTCCTAGATTATGCTGAAAGTTAACACCTAAAAAGGTGATATTTCTCCCCAAAAATACCGACTGTGAAAAAAAAGCTGCAGTCAAGCCCTACAAAGAAATTAATGAAAAAGAAAAATATTTCCTATGCAGTCACACTAAACAAAGGAAAATTTTTCAGAGATCTGCCAAAATGAAGTAATCTATAGCACAGAAGCTGAAATATGACAGTAGGTAGCATATTTGAGATGTAAAACATGAAAAGGAGATGAGCCTTCAATGGGATGAGCTCTGCATACAGTAGCAGGCTGCTGCTTCCCATCTATCCCGTCCGGTCCCCCTCTCCTATATGCAGCAAAACTTCTGTTCACGTGAGGCAGGCCAGGATTTCACCTCCGGTATTCAGAACCTGCACTTCCACTGTGCATGTGCACATCAAACTGGGTGGACAAAGGCCTTTTTCCTAAGACATATGCACAGAAGCATGCTAAAGACAGCCTGAGCAAGATGCTTATCATGCAGTCTTCTTCCTAGGCAGCCCTTTTTTCTTCAAAAGATAGTATCCAACTCTTACCCAGGTGATCTCTGTTCACAACTCTTATGACAGGACTAATCTCTCCTGTTATTCTTAAAACTGTGCAAGTCTAGGGCATATTTCAGTTTCATGACTACTTAAACAAACCCTAAGCCTGGGAATATTTTTTACTGAATCTAATTATAACACATGTGCATCACAGCTGCCAAAAACTGGACTCCAAGTGACTTTAAGCTGCAACTAATTGTGCATTTCTAAAGCCAAATGACAACTTGAAAAATATAAAAAAAGCTTCTGAAAACATCCTCAAAATGCCATGTAAAATCCCATAACAATTTCACAGCTACTTTTGTTTATTACAGGGAACTCTTGGAGGTTTTTTATTAAGCAACCAGAGACAACATAACACGGCTGTAAAAGCTTCTACCAAGCTGTTTGCTGTGTTTCAAAATATCTGTAGCTGTGGGGTCTGATACAGGTGCAGTGAATCAAACTGCTGTGGCAGCATAAGACCTTACCATCTCCCACTGCCCCAGATTACTAACCTGGTAGCAGAGTTCACAAGCAAGTATGTGCGCCAGGCTTCGAGCAGCATAACTGTGGCTAGACAGAACTGTGCAAACCTACTTTTTTAGCAGTTTAAGCTAATGGAGCTGGGGGTGGGTGACACTTCGGTGTTTGTTCCCCCTGCTGACTGCTCCAGAAGCAGTAACTGTTGGGAGCAGAGAAATGCAGACAACTGTGGGTGATGGTATCTCAGACTATACACCATACAACATAGCTCATCTGTCAGAGCTGTTACGTACATCTAAAAGCCAGTTCCTTCTGCTTTTAATTCCAAATGTATCTACAATTTTCTTTGCAGTACCTAATCTCTGGGTACTACTTAACACATGTCATTACGGAGAAAATATAAAAGCTTAAGGCTTCCACGCTCATTAAATGCTTTGAAAGTATTTTAAAAATACAGAGCATGCATTAACTACTACCCTATTATTTTAGAAGCAATGTATATAATGATTATCTTCAGTCTTAGCTGCATCACTTCTGTGGCTTGAGCTACTTTATTCAAGGCTGTGACCAAAGCTGTGCCCAACAGGCAACTAAATGCAGTGGGTAATAGAATACTCCTGCTAAAAATCAAACAAGTGTTGTAAAAAGCAGCCTCTGAAGTTAATGTGCTCAAATTACAAATTCAGGCTCTGTGCACCAAGACCTGGTAATTCAGCATGTGCCTACCCAAGCTGGTCAGAGATATTCCATCTGAATGCACAAACACAGAATTTGGGGGTAAACCTCAGGCCAACCAGACGTGCAGTTGTGCCATTAGGCTTCCCTAGTAACACAGGTCACCCCACACTACGTTAGGCAATACGGAAGAAGAGGATATATTCCCACCACTGACACTCAGTATCTGATGCTGGTGTCTAAATTAGTATCCTAAGCTCCTCTGATAGTCAGCAGAGTAAATACGCAGCTCCAGTCAGTGACGCAGAACACCAAAGCTGGGCAGCAGCTGGAAGCCTGAATGCTGGAAAATCTGAACCCCACCCAGAAACACCACCTTCTCTCCAGCTGCAGAGGTCTTCACTGGGGATTACCTACTGATACACCCAGTGGGAGAACCCTTCCCTATCCTGCCTCTACACCACTGACATACGAGCAGGTTTAGCAGCTCCGTGTTACAGCCACATGCATGTCAATTGCTGACAGCAAGCAAATGCACTGTTCTCCGAGGGGAAAAAAAAAAAAAGAAGAAATTCAAGTATGGATTGCAAGTGGCAATCTGAAACAACCACTGCGGAAGTCTGCAGGGCAGCAGCGCATCCTGGAACAAGCTTGTGTTAATACAGTTTGCACGAGGAAGGACAAAGCACAAGGACTGTTACCTAACAGGTCAGCATAAAGCACTATGCACCCTCTCGAAGTACCAAATAACACGGTGGGTAATTTGACTTTCCTCTAAATTGTTTAAAACCAATCAAAAAAAAAAGAAAGCAGGCAACAGAGGTGAGCAGAACTTTTTCTGATTTTAGTAGATGAACTTCTAGTCATTACCACATTAATCATTTAACGAGATGACCAGAATGAAGCTCTTAAGAGAGAAAAGAATTTGAAATGTAATTAGTTCAGTGAAAAAGATGAACATCTGAGCCAAAAAAAAAAAAAAATCCATTAAAAGCAACACTTACCAGTTTTCGCTCATAGTGACCACTGCTAATTTCAATTTGACACAGAAGCCTGATCTCAGCAAAGCTGCCATTTATAAACCAACGCAGACGGACGCTTGTAGAGCTGTTCCCAGAAACAGTTAACTTTTCTGGAGTTTTTGGATGAACTTAAAATATAAAGAAAAAACTTTCAGTTCTAAGAAAAAAAACATTCACTTTAGTTCAGAAAAATCTGATTTTAAAAGATCAAAGAGAATCAGAAGGATAAAGAAGCAATCTGATCAGCAACTAGGACAGCTGGTGCTGGGAAGGCACTTGCAAGCAGTCTCATTCCTGATGCTCTTCTCAGCTATCAAACATCGGAACAGATTTACTTAAGGCTGAGCATACTAGCATGTGTGATAAGGAGTTGGAGACACAGAAAAACATTTTGCCTCCTACTGACTTTATCAAAAAAGCGAAACATGAGCTATGTCAGAGGACCACAGTGACGGATGAAACTCATTCAACTTTGATCACCTTCTGGGAACTTTGTAAGTTAGAACTTAAAATCTGCAGACTAGGACAGGGTAGGACTCCTGAATGACCTCTCCCTCCCCAAAACCCCCTTCATGGAATTTTTCAATAATATTCAGTACTACTATTCATAGCTATCAGAGAAAAAAATCTCTACTGTTGGAATTGGTCCAGTTACCCTTAAGGAAATATGTAGTCTATGTTGGGAATTAAGTGGACAGTGAGGAAAAGAAAGGAAAGGAAACAAATAGGAAATAGCAGTCGCATCAACTGGGTGCAAAACAGCCCAGTTTATAATTAACAGAAACAAATTATGCCTTTTTAGGACCCGCCAATTCACTCTGACAATTCTAACCTCAGGCTACTTGAACTGGGACACGGACAAAAAAACCGCACCATCTTCAATTTCAAATTCAGTTTTTCAGAGAGAACAGCGGAATTCTGTAACCATTAGGAACCCCTGAGTCCTCAATTGTGGTTGTGGAGGCAGATGGAAAAGGACAGAGAAGACAGCACTAGAAAGGTGGTCATCTTCTCCCTTTCCTTTTTTAAACTGAAGGTCTAATGAAAGAAGTAATTTCTTTCTACAAACCACTATAGCAGATGATCATGGCTATTACCAATAGCAGGTAATACTCCCGTTATTACCTTTTACCTTTTAGTGCTACTTTTTTTATGCTCCAAATCCTGCTGTTACAAACTTGCATAATATTTTGCCCTATAAGCAGACACTGAAATACAGGGTCACTCACAGTTCATAAAGTTACACCTAAATTTTAATTATTGATGTGTAATAGAATATGAAATAATATGTATTACAACAACAGCAGCTGGCTAATTATTAGATCACAAGTAGCATTTATCCACATAGCAGCGTATCCAATCTGGTAGCATTGCTGTCAAGAACTGGCCCTGTACACCTAATCGTTGCTTCAGGACACGTCCTAAGCTATTTTCTTTTCAAGTTCAAATTATTGAACATGGCAAAATACTGGTGACAATAAAGCAAAGTAATGACAAGTATACCATGTCAGACTGCTTCAAACCTAAAATAAAGAAATGGTTAGCATGCAATAAACATATCTTTTTGCCTTTGTAATTCTTAAGTCTTACCTCTTTGAGTTAAATCAACCAAAAGCGATGACTCTGTTTGTCCGATAGGATTGGAGACGCCTAATATGAAATCGTAAGTTTTTTGGTCAGCCAGTACTGGAAAGCCACAGACACGCTCTCTGTTCATTTCATTGATTTCGCATGAAACATTTTTACCAGATATTCTACAAAGTAAAAGCGGGGGAACAACTTAATTTTTGAATAAGATAATTTCTAGCAACAGTCAGAAGTCTAGACTGAAAACACAGTAAAGAACGATGGGTTCACTGACACATGGCTTACAGAATGATTTGATTGCAGAGGCATATCTAACACCACAACGCAGGTTAAAGTGGCATCAGTCATGACTTGCCCTGTTCTCACGTGAAACTCTCCTCTTCCACTAGCATAACATTTCCATCCTCTCACTTCTCAAAAGCCTGGAAAACAGGTAGGTCCTGTAAAACCACCTCACAAGTCACAACTAAGATTCTGATTTAAAGTATCTTTGTTCAGATCAGCATACATTTGCATTTAAAGAATGTTCTTAATTGCTTTTTGAACTAGGGAGATGCACACACATTACGTCTTTCTATCATCAGCCCTGCCAAATCTAAACTAAGGTTTGTTAACTGGGATACATCCACTAGTCCCAGTCATTTTTAAATCACAAGTAGGGGAGGCAGTCTGGTAACAGCCAAGACCAAAGTTACATCTTTAGGGGTAAAATCTAAAGTGTGTATCTGTTTGTATGTACATACATAGAAGTTGCTTTAATTATGATCTGTGTAAACCTCTCATTCAGTAGCACAAGTTTAATTTCTTCCTTCGGGCATTTTTTCTGTGTTCTAGCTGAGCTCTGAGCTTTCTCCACACCATACTCTCTATTTCAATAGCTCAGTGTGGGCTGAGAACAAGGATGAGAATATTTACCCTGAAACGCATCACATTAATCTCCTCACAGCTTTGGGCTGAGCGAAACAAGTCTGAACTACATCCTCGTTTATGAGCTGAATATGGGCAGCCAGTGACTGGAGCTCCTTTCTTCTGAATACCTGCCCTGTTTTGTCCACCTCTTTGCACCCTATCCAATGACTTTTTTAGCACTAGAATTCTGGATGACATCTGCGACTGTAACTCAATCCTCATTGCCTCTGACTTGCCTCAAAGCCACCATGAGACTCCATTTCCCATCAGATTGTGTGACTCAGGCCTCTCCTGGCTCCTTTCCCTGACTGCTCCTTTGGCATTACCAGGGAGCCTCCTTGCCACGAGAATTTTGTTAACTCCTAACTTCTAATCACAACCACCAAGGAATCCTATTTACAAGTGCTATTCCAAAACAATGATTCTTCATTTTTAAGGCTTTACATGGCCTACGATGTAAGACAAACTAGTGGGACGCCAGTCTTCACTCCTTTCTGTGGATGATGCCAGTGTTATTTTCCATTTCAATGTTTTCCAGGTAACATGCATTCTGCCTGCTCTACACTATCTAGTTCTTAATGCTGGGAGGAGAACAGGTGTAGGCTTATTGCTTTTTCCCTAGTAGTATTTGGGAAATGCCCCATGGCCTGTCTTACAGTAGTTCCTTAGTGAGTTTCAGTCATCCTGCATAGCAGAAGCTCAGTAAATGTCTGGCAGATGATCTGACACAGGTTGCATATAAAAAAATTTTAAAAACTAGTGAATGACTCCTACTATCTCCCTGCATTTTCATATTGGTCTTACCTACATGTTGGCAGCAGCCTGACACACTCAGCCCTTTATTTTCTCATGAGTTCATAATGGCCTAAGTCTTTGGGAAAAGCCATCCTTAATTCCCATTGGAATTCTGCAGAGCTAGATGAGGGTTCTCCAAGTTTAGTTTTGTTTCAGCTTCCACAAACTCTTGAAAAGTATTTTAGGCTCTAAACAATGGAGACTATCTCATTTAAGCAGGCATGGTGCAGTAAGTCACAGGCAGCAATGGATATATTCCAGTTCTACCCTTTTACTCTTTTTAGTGCTGAATTGCTTTACCTTTCAAATAAACTGTAGTTTGTTCTTCGTTTTCCATATAGTCCACTGGGTCTGCCTGGTTTCCAGGTGCATTTTATTACCAGGAAGTTGGATGTTTCACAGCTGAGGTTTTGTGGAATATCAGGGGCATCTGTAGCATGAAAGGAAACCAAAATAGTTAGTCAATGTTTTGCCAGCCTAGTGTGACAGTTGGGACACTACCTTCCTGAAAGCATCACCATTCGTTTTTGCTGGGTCTAGATTGTGTGCCTCACAAATACATGGTAATAGTTATGCTCCAACCATATAAATAATATGCTTAAAAAAAATCCCAGTAAAACAGATGGATAATTATTATCAGCCCCATCTGACTAACACTTGACTCTAGGCTTCTAAGTGGGTGGGTAATCTGGTAAATCAAATGCAAATATGTTCACAAGCTCCAGGCTCTGACCTGGAAGTGTTTCACTGAAACTCTGCCAAGACTTTTCCAAAATTCTAAGCATCAGTTTAGCCGCTGAGCAATGCAGGAATGCTGTTGGCTGTGCGTCATATTATCTTACATGCCAGCCCCACCGCTGCTTTGAATTCTCCAAGCAAGTCATGTCAAGGAGATGTTCCCTTTAGCATGAATTCCACACTGAATTTGAAAGTTAAAGCAAGCCCCGAACGGCTTGTCCTCTTCACCGTTGCTTTGGAAGTGCCCATCTTTTTCTTTTAAAGTTTGTTCTTTGCTCCCATACTAGAGCAGTGTTGAGTGCCTTCCTGGAGAAGGTGGGCAGTGCTCCCAACAGAGAGGGTAATCAGGCTAACGTGAGACTAAGTAGAGCACTTATTTCAAGTCTCATACACTTTTCTCCAAAAGGTAGCAAAATAACGTCCACATAGCTGCCCTAGAGAAGGGGCACTAACGCAAGAGGCAACAGTGGCAGGCTTAGTTCAGATTATGAGCGGCAAGCCAAAAAGAACACTTATTTTGCCAGGCCTAGGCTTAACCAAGGCGGTGTGCATACACATTTACTTCCTCTACCTTTTCTTCCCCAAATGTCTCTCATCAGCATGAGCATCATGACAAGTTCTCTCCCTTCCCACTAAGTAGGTACCACAAGAAGAAACACTGGCAGGAAACAAGACTTCACCACATCCCAGCTCTTCAAAAAACACTGTATGGGAAAAACCTATGGGATTATCACAGCCTTCATTCATGAACCACTGACTTATTTACTTGGAAGATTCCCCCACAAAAGCAAATACTGCACAAATAATGTAAAAATGGCATCTCACTGAGAAGTCATAAAAGGTTGGATTCTGTTTTGCATTTGCTATTGCACACTTAATACACAAAGTCAATGACAGGAGGCACAGGCTGGAGTTGGGAACACACTTTCAAATTAGTTCAGTTTCTCCTCTCCTTTCCCTGAACCCCAAGGACCCTAAATTCAAAGGCAGACATTTGTCATGGGGAACAGGGTTCTAATCAGCAGCTATTGGAAGACGGTAACTCTCAAAACCCCTGTGGGAAAAACACACAAAGCTCTGAAGTGACCAATTATGGGAAAGAAGAACCAGGTACTTTCAGTAGTTTGTTTTAAGAGGTATCTGTATTGGGAAGAGATTTCTGAGGCTGGCATGGTTACACAGAGAAGACACACAGTGATTCAGTATCTTTAAAGAAAACACTGAAAGAATATTTAGAAGGTTTTCCAGGAAAGATGAACTGTCAGCTGGGTTCCTTTGCTGTAATTAGCTCCCAGGGAGCTGCTGCCCTGGATGAGCATCTGTTGTTTTTGCAAGTCTGACTGTTTTCTTGTCTTCATTTGACTGGTTGGTAAATGAATGTTTTCACTTACAATTGTTGCTCTTACTCTCACCTTGTCATGGACCAAACTAGAACAGATGTAAACCTAAAGTGATAGAGACTGAGAATGAATCTTCATATGGCAATAAACTACTAAGTATTCCAGATCATGAAGAAGTGTCTTAGAAAAAGAGATCAAGGAGAGAAGCACTGGGCCAGGTTCTAAGAGAAGAGGGCTTACATGGGTACCTCCCCATCCAGCCTTGGTGTCTTCTCCATGGGCTGGAACTTCTACAGTGAAATCAAACAAGTACAATCCCAATTCATCCTCAGAAACCAAAGGCCAGGGGAAAAAAAAAAGCCTCAATAGTATTTGTTTCCTAGCAGAACCCTAAGAGTCTCAAAATTATTTTGATTTTCCTAAGGTTAGTAAACATAATGATACATACATCCTACAAACAAGACAGTTCCATCCATCCCATCTTCGGACAGTATGCACACTACATTTGTCCCACTGGTATCTGAAGCACTGGCATTTAGCACTCTGATTGCACTGCTCCGACTGCTCAGATGTATCATTGGGTATATTTCTGATCCGTAAGTCATCCGTTGTATCTGCTGTCCTTCTTCATGGACACAACAAATTGTCACATCTGAACCTACTGCCACTACGGTGTCCTGAGGAAATACCCCACTCCCACTGGGCTCGGTATCTTTTCCTAGCAGAGAAGGAAGAACAGAAAAGAAAAACAAACAAAAAACCCTCACATAAATAATTTGCTATAAACATGGTGCTGATCAGCTAAAATGTGACTTAGGAGCACTCCAATGCATACAAATCGATGTTAACTAGGTTTCATTAGCTAATGATTACATTATTTCTCTCATCAAAACACCCCCAAGAGCAGCAGCCCATCACTGCCTAGCGCTTTTCCTCTGACTTTGGCTTGCTTTACATAAAGAAATCAAAGTCCATGTGGTGGCAAGGGAACAAACATACCAGGGACCTCTTCTACTGGGCTCCAGTCACTCCAATCCTTGGGGCCAACAAACTGTGTTACATTAAAATAACAGCGAATCTTCACATAATGCGATGTACACTCCAAAGGCATATCTGATGTCCAGTTCCAAGAAAGAATGATGTCTTCATGAGTCAGTTTTGAATAGTAAGTTACCTGCAAAGTTTTCCCCCAAAAAAACAACCAAGAGAGAGTTTATGAGCACCTGTTACCAATGACCTATAATCTCACAGGTGTCAACAGAATGGCAAATTAAGTGAAGTAAATCACAAAATCCTGATAGATGGTTGGAGTGTCCCACCTAACTTTCAGTTGTGTTGTGAATTTACTTGGACAAAAGCCTAAGATGCTAAACAGCCCACCAGCCAGGTAGACTGCCAGTCAAAAATACCAGAGCGCAGATATTTGAGGGAGAGCAGGAAGCTCGCCAAGCATTTCAAAAGGTATATATTGCATCCCAGTATCCTGGGCCTCTCCCAGGCAGGGAAATGTTCCAACTTTTCCAAAATGAAACTCTTGTAATATTAGTCCCAGGGTACACATTTTATCTTTTCTCCATTCGTAAAAATTATAGAACAGAGCTATAAATTGGCCGGAATAACTGTGGTTGCAAAAAAAAGGCAAACTGAACATTCAAAGACCACCAAGACTTGAGACGCTGTTGGAGAAGCAAAGCAGAGATAATGGTGTAAAATACCTGCCAAATTCATAAGCAAGTTCTAATTAAAAAAAACCTGTACTAGATTAAAAAAAAAAAGCTGTGATGGTGAGTAAGTACTGACAGTATAGTAGCCAGCGTCCTCGTAACTTTGAAACTTAACAAGAAGTTACCTACCAGAGGCATGACTACACTCAGGTTCTGCAAAGATCTACAATCTTCATTATTCTCAGCCTTCTTCAAATGACCTCCCAGAATATTACCAAGGGCAAAAATTGTATATACATTTTTCATAAAGGAGGAAAAGGACTTACTTGTGTGACTTTTTCCATTGCTTCTTTACGGAGTACCTGAATCTGCCAAAAGGCATCCAGTCCGTATGGGAAGATTGATCCATTATCGCTCCACTTCAGATTTAATGTGGAAGTTGAAAAGTCAGGTGTTAAACTAAGAATACGTGGAGTGAGAGGAACAAATGCTTGAAAAAGAGAGAGGGGAAAAAAGCCATATTCAGGTCATTAGTCAGCAACACCAGCCCTACAGGTGTTTAACAGCCACATCTCTCTGCTCTCAGCCGGCTAGTAGCCATACAAACATGTAACTCAACCTCTGTAATTAGAACAAGATGGGCTCTGTCATTACTTGAGCATGAAAGTTCCCAGGAAAGCACAGGTGCTGATGAGTCACCAGGTAGCATTTTCTAACATCTCAACATGCAGATGTGTGAGTAACTGATCATGAATATGACTCTTCATAATGCATAGTAAGGAAGACATCATATCTTTCACAACCTTCATTCAATGCCGCAGAGATGAAGGAAACATGGTGACAGTCCTTGAAGTGTACATGAGAACACATCTAGGGAGGATGATGGAAAATCCCCCAAAGGAAGAATTGGATTTTGGAGACCAGCAGGGAAGAGGGGACTTGCAACAAAAGCTAGAGTAGGGAGAAAGGAGAGCGGAAGCACAGGGTGGAAGCAGCTCACATGAGGCTCTGAAGAGGATCATGGGGAATGTGATTTTAAGCTAAAAGAAATATTGAAGGCATGACATGGTGATAGGGACAGGAAAGGGAGATTAAACAGAAGCATCTCTTCTACAAATGGGTGGTGGTAAAGCAAGAGGCTGAGAAGCAGGCAAGGGTTATGGCAGTTCAAGCATTATGGCAGTTCACTGGGCCTGGTGCAGGATAAATCCTGTTTTTAAAATGTGTGATTTATTCAACTTCAGTCCTGGCCAAGGCTCTGCGAGCCTGCGAAGTGTTCAGCTTCACGTTGAACCCCAGCGTGTTCAGTCAACACGCTACCCCCGATAACCTGTGATGAACCTGAGAAACCTGTCCTGCCTGGAGTCAGCAAGACGCTGGAGAACCCAGTGTGTTGCCCACATATTTTTGAGTTGTGTTTTGCTAAAGTTCTTGAGCTGCTCTCAACTGAAGAGAAAACTGAGCCATGGATAAGAAGTGCTACTGACTTTAGATTTTGACTGCACTAAAGGAATAAGCAGAGAGACCGAAACCAAAGACGAAATTATGAGCAAGTGTGACAGATGGTGTCAATGCCATCTTCAGCTTACAACTTCCTCCTTTGAGAGGAAGGAAGTGGTAAAAAGTCTAATTTATCTATGACTCCAATATGATGCAGCCTACTTCCCAAGCATAAATGTATTTGCTCAGTTTCATATACATTTGAACAGAATGGGTAAGTTGGGCATATATTGAGAAAATATGATCCTGTCAGGAGTGACATATGATATAACTGCCCTTAAAATGTTGTGAAATTGCAGGAATAAAGTACTTAATTCTGTACCAGTTCAGCATTTAAAATGGGAGAACAGGCACTGGGAAGTTTATTGTCCCTTTCCCAAGTCAAGTCTAAGCAAATGCACTTTATGCCTCATGCAGGTACTTCTGTATGTAGATTAGGAACCTGTTTACAAATCTTTTCTAATTTGCAATTAGGAAAAAAAAAAAGGAGAAGAGTGATTAGGGGGATGTGACAGTGTTGTACTTTGTTTTCCTCCTCACATTCTGCCCTTGATTTCTCTGCTATGATCTATGGATAAGAGGGGTTTTCTTTCCCCTGAAGGGGGAGAGAAAACAACCTATTAGATACGGTAAATTCATTTGACTCAGCACATCAATATTTTACATACAGGAACACTGCCAAAGAAAACTGCAAGCATAAACACTTCTGGAGCATTGTTAATCATAGTATAAAGGCCTTATGTGCACACATAAAACCTGATACTTACAGATGTCTTTCTTGTGAATTTCAAATTCTTTGGTGGCAAAAGCAGTTCCAGAAACACTGTTTGTGGTTATTGTCAGTGTGGTGGAGCTCTCTGGGACTGGAATCTCAACCCTTTTCTCCTTAGTTTTAAAACACAGTGGAGGGGAGATGTCACTGAAAAGACAGAGAGGATTAAGCAGGTATTTCAGCTGATAGGAAGCTAAGGCAAGTTAAACCCTATTCCTAGGACACTAGTAAAACACAAATTCTCTGTAATATAACAGAGAGCTCCATATCAAGTCTGTGAAGGAAACATGGGCTTTGGTTAGTAGCAGATTAATGGGCATTCCCTGTGCACTAGTTGTATAATGCAGCTACCCAGTTGTTAAGAGAACACCTCAAAGTGAAAAACTGACTTTTTAACCAAAAGACACATTTCTGAAACCTACAGTCACCATGAATCAATATTTCAAAATAAGCAAAATAAAATCCCCCAAACCCCAACAGTACATCCCCTTCCCTTTATGTTTCCTGTCTCCCTCTCCCTCCGTTTCTTCTCAAAATGATGGCATATGGGTGCAAAGAGCAGGTTCACCCATCTGTGTCCCCAGCTCAGAACAAATCTTTTAGCTCCCTTCTGCTGCTCAGCTCGTAGGGAAAGAGCAGAGAGCAGGGGAGAGAACTGCTAAAATCCCAGATGGAAATACGGTCTGCGCATAATGTTTGTGCAGTGCTCAGCACAATGTGATCTGGCCTTTGTGGTGGTAGATGCATACAGGAAACAATAATGGATGGGTCAAGTCCCTTTGCTCATTATCATTGATACGCAACTAGAAAGGCAAAATGTTTGGAAAAATCCAGACCTTCCTCTTGAGGGAATGACGGGAGGAAGGAAAGCAAAGAGAACAATGCCAGACTTCCTGCTGAGGGACGGTTACTCACTTATGAACTGGAACAGGACTCTGGAGCTCCCATTGGCTGGAGTCAAGAGCTTGGGTTGAACTTTTAAGATTCATGCAAGACTCTGGGCTAGTGAAGGCCAGCTGAGACTTGAGTGCTCAGAAAGGCTATTCCTCTTCTGTACTGAGATATTATTAGAGGATGTTTGGGCAACTGAAAAACAAAACCTCTTTCCCTCAGGGAGGTCTGTACTAAGCTCAGCCCTCTGCCTCTCTGCTTCGGGGACCCAAGCCTGTTCTGCTTTGCTAAGGAGAAACAGCAGCAGCTACATGGCTGTTCTCGTTTAGAGGGCAGTACCTCATGAACTCTGCACTCCTGAACTCTGGCCGCAGTGTCACATGTATGTGGGTTTTTCGTATAGAAATGATAGCTGGCAATGCAGGAGGAATAAGTAGACACAGAAAATCAAACATGTAGGTGGAAGAAGTGCAGCCAAGCCCTGGGACCCCAAGGACAAGTCTGGGCTGCCTGCAGAATTTACAGGAAAAAAGACAGTACAAATATCTGGACTAGGGGCAGGATCAAGATGCAAAAAGGATTTGAACTCATCCCTAGCACATGATAAGTATTTGGCAGACCCACAGCATGGGGAATTGCACATGTAGTTCTCATTAGTGAAAAACACACTGAAGATCTAAGCTTTTTAACATTTCTCAAAATTTTCAACTTGCATTCACTTTGAAAACGCTATTGCACTTGTGGAATAATTTTTACGTTTCCTCTAATACAATGCTCTCCAGTCAGCTTAAAATTTATAAAGGTTATAAGACAGCCACGAAGATATTTTTCATGTTTTTCCACGTGAATCTCAACACTTATGTCATATATTCTACCGCTTTGGCCCACAACATCAGGATTTGCTTCTTCCAACTATCATTTCCTTTTGGATTGAACCTGGTATGAAGATGTCCCTCATGAAAACTCTGAGCAAGGGCTAGGCAGACACACAGAGAAGTCTGAGTAAACGAGAGCATCTTCCAGTCCTTTTAAGAGAGCAAGCAGGAGATTTTGGCAGGAGAATTGTTAGGATGAAACAAGACTTTGCCAGAAACCCTGCCATTGCCTGAGTTAACAGCGCCTGGAGGGAGCACCACCCAAGGAAAACTGATGGGGAGATGCTGGGAAACAACAGCATCACAAATTCCATGGACAGTGACTGAGGAATAACTATACTTTCATCACAATTTGGTAGTTTTCAACCAGGTATACAGGGACTTACTTTGTAGTGTAGCAAAAGTCAGTTTGTCCACGTCTTCCTTTAGAAGAGACATCCCAAGTACAGATCATTTTACGTAAATTGTGTGTTACACATTTCAAATTCTGGGCGTGCCCCAGGGAACCTGAAATCATATAAGAAATATAGTCACAAACTGCAGGTCAAAAATGACTAACTGTAAAACAACCGCTATTGTTCACACCTATAGCCATTCTTTTTACATTTTTATTGCATGCATGTCTGGCCAGCATTTTAGAACTGTTGAATGATTTGTTTGCCTGATTACAGACAGCCACAGACTGCCAGATTTCTACAAGTACCTAAAATCTGGGTTTATACTTGTGTGCTACAACACAGGCAGCTGTCTCTTTCCACAATACCCGTTCCGCCTAGACTAATAAGCAGGCTTTGGGCCAATGGCAAAACCGCAAGCTTTGATGATAAACTTAATGAGTTCTTTGCTCTCCTCCGTTGTCCCACATGGAGGGCAATTAATGACAGAAGGGCAATTAATGATAATGTGTGAAATTGTCGCAGACAGCTGACATATGCAGCAAGAAGATCTCAATGCGGACATTTACACCAACTGCATATGTAGACTATCACAGTTGCATTATGGAGAATTTAACACCCAACTTTGCACTCGTTTATAAGATGCCACTGGTTGCTGGAAAGCAGAGACCAGGCCTGGTAGTACCTCCATCCCTAGGATGGTGTGGGACCACAGAGGTGACGGTTTTTGAACATACTCATGCCAGAAAAGCAACGTAATTAAATGGTGTCAGTACCGAAGCTACAAAGAAAAAGTAATGAGTGAATTACATTGCAATAAACTCACCTATCTCCTGGCTATCTATTAAGCTTCTTAAACATAAAATAGCTAGAGCTAAAAGGCAGCGGAGGCTTGAATTCTTCCACATTCTTCTACTATTTGTTTTCAGAACAGCAGCTTCAAGCAGGAATAAATGCCATCTTCCAACACGCTGGTCAGTTCTAAAATTAAAAAAAACCCAACAAAAAAACCTTTGAAATTCCAGAGCTGATACTCCACAAATACCACTTCTTGTTCCATCTACTTTTCTTCTTCAGTGCTGCTCCCAGGCGTAGCAACTCCTTCCCTTTCTTTGTCTGGCAAGCAAACCTTTTCACTGTCCCAACCACTCCTTGATGAACATGTTTTCAGTGAGAAATTTCAAAGATAACCTCAAGAATCACAGACGTGTAAAACCCAACTGTCCACAGGCCTTTTTCAGGACTACCTGAGGCCAGAACAGAATAGACATGGCAGGGTATTTGTAAGGGACGAGGCCCACGTGTCTGTGCTGTAAGCACAGACAATGCCCCAGGGAAAGCTCCAGAAGCCAGCCACGGGGAGGGGCCCGGTGTCACTCTCCTTGACTGACTAATGTCTCAACCACTCCTGGAGCTGGGGTGAGAGAAGACTCTAGAAACCTTGGGCTGGAGCCAATAAATAGGGGCGCACGTGAGCCCCCGGGGGCACTCTCTCTCCGCACCGACCCCCCCCGTTGGCAGGTCCGACGCTGGATCCAGGACTGGTGATTTCTTTGTCTCTCTCTCTCTACTTCTTTCCTGCTGCTCAGCTCTCTCTCTTTTTCCTTCTCCTTCTTGCTCTCCGTTTTTGATGTTGTTAAGTAATACAAGGCCTACCTCAACTCACCACAAAGCCGCTTAGCTTGTGATATATATTAAGACATAGAGGGTTGATGCTTATAGAAGTGTTTGTGCCATTAAAGTTGGAGTTTGTTTCGTGGACCTTGAGTGCTATTTCACCTTAATCCACACCGAGGGGATTTGCGGATCTTAGTCACTCTCCCCTTCCCGCAGGTGGGGCGTGACAGTATTCCCCTAGAACAGATCTCTTCAACTTAGATGAAATGTCGCATTCACAAAGGGTCCTGTATACTGTGAATGGAAATGTCCCCTGCTTCACATATAGGTTTAAGGAGACAGGAGAGCCCATCTGTTTCCTCTCCCCTCTGCTCACTTTTCATATTGCTGCTACTCAAAGCTATGGGATGCCCGAGACACTGCAGAACCAGATCTGATCACCCAGGATCACTGGTTCAATCCAGTGTTAAGTAGTAATTTCTGGAGGGAAAAAAGGAAAAAAAAAAATGAGAGCCATTTCTCTACTGAAAGATACTTTTTGCTGTAAATATTGATCTTAAGGTAAAAATTATCTAGAATATTACGTTTAATATGTTCTTTGAAGATTAATGGGTTGCATGTTTTCCAAAGAGAAGTTCAACTGTTCAGTGGGATCTGGGGAACACAGTCACTTCCACCCACACATTGGCCACCATCAGTTTTTGTTCTCAAAAAGAAAACTGCAGGAAAGCTTATCCTAAAGCCCAGCCAATCCCTGGTGCGTTGTTTCCCTGCCACCTGAAAGCTCTGAAGACTTCAGCAACATCCCAGAGACCATAACTCCCATGTAGCAAGGGGCCTTCTCTCAGTGACCGACAGCAGGAGGGACATTTTAATTTAAGAACATAGCTGAGCCAGCCTCTCCTGCAGAGCAAGTTTTGTAAAACTCACATTTTGTCCAGGCTACTTCTTTAAAAGTCTCAAGTGGAAAAGCTCCTGGCCTTGTCCTAGAAGTCTCTTCCACAGCTAGATGTACATCGCTGTCAGAACAACAGACTTTGCCTAAAAGCCTCTGTAATTCTTAAAGAAACCTCTCTTCACTGCAGTCCTCTGTGCCACCAGGAGTATGCTCCCTCATCCCTGCAATACAACTGTATATTTTTTATCCCCCTTTTTTTTTTAAGGAATTCTCCCTCAGGGGACAGCTGGGAATGCCCAAAACGCTCTTCTGTCCCTCACCAGTCTGCACTGTACAAGGAGAAACATATCAGCACTACGTCAAATAATCCAGAGCTGTTAACAAGGGGCCACTTCTTTCTCTTGGTCTGCAATAACCAGACTGAGGGAAAGGCCCAGGCAGCACCGGAGCTGAGAGATGCTATGGTAAAGGTCAGTGTTACATCTGGAGGGAAGAAACACCCTTAAAACGTAACAATTATTTTATTTTCACCATGTTCTCAAGCCACCTGAAGACCTCACTAAAAACACACTAATTTAAGCTATGTTACCCACACACACATTCAGTTCTTCTTTTTATATATTCCTAAACTGTAATATCCATGCCGTGTAACTTGTTAAAGGCCAAATCAAGAGTGAAGTTTGACAAATCCATGTTCAGGTAAAGATGAATCAAGAACCCGCCAGCACATGAAATATAATAATCTCTGTGCCAGAAGTCCCCCGCTGCATTTTGGTGTCTCTCAAGGTCTTCATATCGTATTTGTCCATGTTACTAATGAAAATATGGGATGTTACCTCCAGGTTTAAACTTTGCTCACAAACCTCTAACTTCATCAAAAATGTGAAGACCACTCAGACAGACCTGGGAGTTACATGAATAAAATTACTGATTTCTGTTTGCGATATAATTTATATGTACATCTGTTCGTTTGTGAGTACTTCTTCAAAGGCCATTTTTGGTTTGCAGAAAAGCCCAAAATCAAAACTTCCAGTTTTACATCAAAATTAATTGACAGTCCCCTATCAGCTAGCAGAAGCCAAGGAAAGAATAAAAAAAAAAAAAAAAAAAGGGAAAGCACTGATGCCACTTGAAGGAGAGACAACTGCATTGTGAAGTTAATTAAAACCCAAGCCTTTCACTTTCTAAACACATTATCAGTACAGGATTGTGCAAAACCTGTTTGGTCATGCCAGGTTTACGAAGCAGATTCAGCAACTACACATGCCTGTCGTTCAAGAAAATCTTCTGTTTTCCTGCACACTCTTTCAATACATAGCTTACTGAGTAGTCCCCCTATTGCAGAAATTTTAAGAGTAACATCATAGCAGTGAATTACAAGAAATTTGAGTCATACCAAATTCTCCTAATTCAAGCACAGTTTTAATTTTTGTTTCAGAGTCAGGCACGGAAGGGAACCTATGTACTTTCATGCTGAGCATGATGCGTGTCTTGTAAACCACAATCTTTCATAAGAAGCAAGACTCCCTGGCTCTTGTCTTCTCATACACATTTTACAGCTTTCTGAAAAGTTGGTAATTCAAAGCCTCATGTCACATAATTAAATGCCATTAGTCAGGAGGAAAGTTCCCCATTTGTAGGCTTGTTTTAATTATAAAGTTACAAAATAATTTAAGTAATTTAAAAATAGGAAGTTCACTTTCTTTGGATGAAAGCTGCCTTCCATCAGTTCAAGACTAATTCAAACAAGGCATGGAGGTTTTTCCTTATGCTGGAGAGATATGAAAAGCATGTTATCCTCTAGGCAGATGTAGTCTTAAGATGGATAGGACAATGTAAGAGTCAGAGATATTTACTTAGGACACGAGAGCTCAACATTGGTAGAGGAAGAGAAAACCTTGACCAGGGCTGGATGGAGTGCAACAGGAGCAGTTGCTAGTAAGTGTAAATATCTTCACATTGTAAATCTTTATTTTTAAAAAATGAGATGAAGGGGGGTCAGCCCATTCTCTCCACCAGAAAGAGCAACTGCAACTAAACCATTTTTAACAGATATCCATCTTAAAAAACATCAATAGCACATCCCATAACAATCTCATTTCCTTGGGCAATCTATTCGTGTCACTTCACTGGCACTGTCAGTAGCGCTCCCAATGTGCTACACAACTATCTCTTGCCCCATTTTAAGCACATTACTTTGTCCTACCTCCAGCAGACAAAGAACAGTTTATCCTCTGCCTTGCAGCAACCTCTTACATAGAAGGTGACTGATACCAGGTCTCTACTAGCTCCTCCCTTAAAAACTCCAATTTTTTTTCACCATTTCCCAGTCTCAGTTTCTAGATTTCTGATCATTCCTGGAACAAAATATTTCTCTGTGGACCAAATCTGCTGTATCCTCAGCTTTGAAATATTTCTGCCCCCTGAGGCCTGAGCATTATCAAGCACAACGAAGTAACTTTTATAAGGCAAACCTATGCGTAGTATGTTTACATAGCCCACGCCGTATTTGCTTTTCTCCCAACATTCAGACCTTGTTGACTCAATTTCAGCGTGTGATCCAGCCCCGGATACTACTGTATAAAGCTGCCACGTAGCTGTTTATCTAGTACTTCAGACTCCAATCTCATCCTCAAATGGACTGCAAGCCTCCTGACTTAGTGTGAGTATATTTGCACAGCAAATTCATCTTAAAGGCCTTGCCTGAAAAAGTCTTTCACTTTTGAAATTTTAAAATAAGGAAAAAGCCTTCCATAAATCTACGCTAAGGAACATCGTGTGTGTATCCAAAAAGTATTCACATGCAAATTCATGCCATACCAACAGCAAAGGCATGGCAGGCTTCAGTATATAATTGCTGTATTTAAGAGAAGCTGCTAAAAGCAGGATTACACAGTAACTGTTGGAAGCTACAGTACATGGAGATGTCCTGACTTCTGCTCAGGGCTTTATGTTGTGCAGAGGAACTACTCTTGTGCCTGTGGTCAGAGAGAAGACATTTTAAATTGTTTTTCATGCAGATAAGCTAACAAAGGAACACTTAGATTCAGATTCTTAATCACTGAAGCCAACGGATGGTGACCCTTATTTAAAACAGCTCAATACCAACTGTGCATTTTTAAATGACTTTTAAAGATGTTTTGATGCATACAGTGCACCTACTGGTGATCAAATAGATAAGAGAAGGAAAGTACTCCAAGTCAGTAACGTGCGCCTGTGAAAATAACTGTGGACAGCCTTCCTTCAAAACCTTGTCAGCTGTAAAGAAGGTGAAAGGTTCTGTGACAAGCTGACAAAATGGGGGCAGCACCAGCTGTTTGACAGTGACACGCTAAGACTTTACAAGCCTCTTTAGACTTAACCTCTCAAAGGGAAAAACGGAAGATAACCGCTTTCTCTCCTACTGACTTAGTTTCACATTATTTATTTCTTGGCTTAGCTGGTTTTGCGTATCTTTTTTTAAAGAATAGCTGACCAAATGCTCGATTCTCTTTAAAGGGAAAAAAAAAAGTATATTCTTAGTCAATTGTAACGGCTCAGTTCTCTAAGCACAGAAGTTCTCCAAAGGTCTGTTCTACCTTTGAGTTTTCTGGTTTCCGAATGTATTTCATTGTCAAGTGCTTGGAAACCACTTTGAAGACAAACAAACAAAACAGATAAACAAATAAAAAATCTTTCTGGCCTGCTTTCTGCCTGCAGTCTGATCTGCCAGCCACAAACCTCCAGATTTGGTTTAAAAAAAACCTACGAATTGAGAATCAGTGGCCACACTTTTTATGACCATTTTTGTGCTCCACAAGCAGATACCTAAAAAGAAATGGTTAAAAAGTCAGTTTATACATACAGGTTTAGGGAAACTGTAAGTGGAGAATACTGGATGAAACCATGAAACCAGTAAAAACATATGTATTAAATATAATAGAAGAAATCTGTTTGTCAATAAATTTTCTCAAGTTACAATTTATTTGTTTTTCTCCACAGTTAAAGGTATCATCATAACAATTTACCACCAAAAGGAACATTAAAAGCTCTCAAGGAAAATGGTTATACAGCACACCACCAAAAAATTGTAAAGACTGATGGCAGGCTGCATTTTCGGCAATACTGAACAGCCATCATCCCAAATACAGCCAGGCAGAAGAGCAGGTGCTAAGTATGTGCCTAGATCAAAACCTTATTGCTAGAAGAAAAATTTTTCTGCTTAGCAGGTAAAGAATGCTCATTTACTTGTCTCTGCCCAAAGATACTAATTTAACCTTCAAAGTGAAAGAAAACAAGCCTATATCGAGATAAAAATGCATATATCAAATTACACATCCTACTATTGCCAACAGAAAGCTTCCAAAAAAATTCCCCTATCTGAAAGACCATGCCAGAAGTACACATTTCTGGGAAACCAAGCAAATTGCCAATACAGCTGACAGTAAAGACAATGAACACAGAAACAGAAGATGAACTGGCTTTCTTTAGAACAGCTTTGCTGATCCCACAGTCTTCAGTCTTTGACTTTAAAGCTAGCTGAGTAATAAAAAAAAAAATGGAAGTAGAATAATAAGATTTATTTGAGGGAGTTTGGCTGTTTTTCAGTAGAGTACATTCTTCCACCTCCTTAAAAAAATTCCCAAAGTTGAGACAAAAATCTCTCCTTAGTAAGCTAAATGCAGGCTTCCCCTCTCTGTTTTATAACATGGCAGAATTCCACGTTATAAAAGATTCGCAGGACATGAATCACTAAAACTCATTTGTAAATGAAGGCTGAAGCCCATTTGGGAATCTGGCTTTCCCTAGTTCTGAGGAATTAATTTAAGAATCTGCTATTTCTCCTTACGAAAGCTGATAAAATAATTCAAGTTGCCTATCTGCACCAAATGCACTCCTAATCTGCAGTGGAGGAAAAGGAAGCAAAGACAGGGTGTTAAATATTAGACAGTAAATGTGCAGGAGTGCACAAGGCCAGATTTTTAGTCCTTTGAGACAACCTTTGTTGTTTGGGTTTTTTTTTTCTGTCAAGCACAAGGAGAAAAACTCCCTCCTCACTGCTTCCTCTAGCTGCCAAACAGCAGCAGCACCTCTGAGATGCTGGGAAGCCACTGCGGCTACCTTGCAGCCACTCCAGGCTGCTTCTGCTCTGCAAGGTGAAGTGAGATGTCAGGACACAACACACAAGTTCAACACAAGGACCGACACTTTCACAAACTCATTTTCAAACCTCCTGGTCACAAGCACCATCTACAAAGGCAAGCATTTTGGCAAGAAATTTTACCAGCAAGAGTAAAGGTGCACTCCAGCTGGAGTACGTATGTCACTGGCTCAGAGTCTAAGGCTAACGCACAGCTGCACCTGCTTTCCAGTACTTCCAGTTCTTCCTTTCTTCCCATCCCAGGACTGTTAAGCGCTATGGAAATACAAATAAGCAAGCTGCAGACTGGGAGAGCTGGTGGATGCTTCCAGGTAGCAATTAGCATGAGAAGCACCCTCGCCTGGCAAGGAGATGAGAGAAAACTCTTTGCAAGGGATTTTCTGACTTGGGGAGGGTGATGCGTGAAGACTACATACAGGACAGGGGTCAGAAAGGTTTGAAGTCATTTGCTTAAGAAATCCATGAAACAGCACACAATTCAAGGGTGATTTTATGAAAGCATTTAGTACCTGTTGGACAGCACAACACACAGAAATACACGCACAGAAACTGAGACCCTTACGACTTGCCTTTAGAAAGAAAGGAAGATATACAGAAGCAGCAGCTGTCAAATAGTTTAATCATAGCAATGGATACAATTTTGAGAAGGATTTGGAAAGTACAATGGAAGACTCCTTCAGGTTACTCATGTCAACCAAAAAAAAAAACCACCAAAGAAGAACAAGCCAGGTGGCTTATAGGGAGAATTGGGAAGAATATCCCTGCTGGGACAGCCGGGCTGGAGAGAAAAAAGAAGCGCCAGTGATACTGAAGAGGCAGAGCAGTGGACTGAAAGGGCAGAACAAAGTAAAGAGACGCTCTAGAAATCAATGATTTATATTTACCACAATTAAAATTCAACTTACTAGATGACATTTTTTGGGTTTTCAAGCTAAGTATACATTTTGCTGAATTATGCCTGTTTTCAATTAAACCGCATGCTAATTTGGAAACTGTTAGTCCTACTGGAGTCATTTGCCATGCCTTGCCCAGCGTACACCATGCAAGAGTGGTCCCCAAGCCAGATGCTGCATTTGATGTTCCTAGCGTGAGATTTTCAGAAGAACACAGAAACTTTCAAAATGAAAACTGGGTGTCTAACTCCTGAGTTTGGAAGTCCTTGCCCATATCAGTTAGCCACCAGGCACGTGGTTAAATACAAGCACATCCATCACTACTAGGAGCACAGCACTGCTTTCCAGATGGTAACAACAGAAAAAAAACTCTTCTGAGAAGCACAGTGAATCCTAATACTACCAAAAATAGACTAAATATGTTTTGGGATATCCGCAAGCCTACATTATATATTAGGCAAATGTTATTATAGATTACCCCCTAAGCCTTATTAGACATTAGAGAAAGCATGCTAGAGAGGCCTGGATTGCAGTCGAGTAAAGGTTGACTTCACTCTGCAGCTATTTCCTCAGTAGGGTCTGTCCATCCAGCTGCAGTTTCATCAAGCTTGTAAGGACACAGTATGCTGAGACCTCACCTCCTCATTCTGAGTGAACTGAAGCTGGGCAGCCTGTTCAAAGGTTATTGCAGGGGTAAGAGGACAGACAAAGCATTATCAGATAAGCCCGACTTCCTTAGGAAGTCAGCTCAAATTAACAAGCACAGATTCTTCTGCCACAGAGGTGCAGATGGAAAACACCTAATCATCTGAACAAAGAACAAAGCAAAGGGGTGAAGGTTAAGGCCAAAAGAGAAATTTTTATCTTCTAGGCTATTGTGCTGCGAAGGAGAAGGAAACGGCTCAGAGTCATTTACACGCTAGCATTTTAACCCATTCAAAATTTTTTTTGATACTTACTACAACTGGCAAATTAATACTGCAATAAGGTGAAGGATTCAACTTATGTATTTGTGTAAATCAGATACAGCTACGCACACTTCCTGATATGCTTGAATTTGGTGACCTCATGGTCAACACACTTCCTTGAATTCTTGCGCTTCGCAACGCAGCATGGAACAAGTACACTGAGCAAAGGCACACAAGTCTGATTACTTTGCATATATAAAAACACCTCTTATCATGAAAGGCTACCCACTATGCCTTTTCAACACTTAATACAGGTACAAAGCATAGAAACAAATGTACCTTTTTTGCAATGCATAAACCTAGAGTCAAATGAAAATACAGAGAAGGTTTGCCACTTCTCCAGTGCTTGCTGCATTTTACTGATACGTAAGTGAAATTAAACACAAACCAAATATTCCAAAGCACATTTCATTTTTTTGGCGGTACTGTTAGTCTCTGCGTAGTTCTCAAGACAGCGTATCTTCAGAGGAAAACATCATTTGCCCACATTGTCAATTGTGCTTTACTGCATGTGAGGTTCAAGGGCCAGACCACGTCACTCAGACTTTACAAAGAGGGCTGCAGAAAAAAATTGCTGTTCCTCAGAAGAGTCATGTTATCTACATAATTCTGTCCCTGCTGGTTCTCTTCAGCTCATATGTCCTTATGAACTAATAAACATTAAAGAAATTGACCTTATTAATGAAGGAGTTTATTTTCCTTAATCTGGCAATGTCCAAAAACTTATTTTGAACTATATGACCTTTAATCTTCTTTCCATCACAGGAAAAGCCTATTTAGTTTTATAAGAGAACACTGATAATTACTGAAGCAATTCCAAGTGTTTTTTTTTAAAACAACCGGCAATGACCTAAAGGTTGGAATCCTTCATTGTTTACAATGAAACCATGGTATTTGAATTATTTTTAAGGTACAATGAACCAAATCCAAAGAAAGTCTGTCTTCATGTGTACAAACAGCATATAAATAGATCAAATGCTGAAATGCGGCTTTCACATTAAATAATATATTGAGAATAACGAGCAACGGTTATGCAATATCCTTTTAGAGTGAATGTAAGGAATGAGAGTCACTTACGAGAAATAAATTGATTTTTTAGTAATCGAGGGGAATGGGTAATTCCTGAAACCAGAGATCTATATTTTCTGATAAATTCTCATTGTATTAATCTTTCTTGAGACTTTAAAAGCTCTCATGCCCTGCTGTATTTCCACTCTTAGTAAGTACCAGACATGTCACATGAAGACATACTGCAGCATGTTATCATGTGTAGATTACCCTTCCACTGGGGTGAGCAAATACTTTCCTCCCTGGTCCACTCCCAAGTTGGCACTTAAGTGCTGCCATTCCCCTTCCAACCTCTCCAAAGAAGGAAGGTCTACAATATAGTATGACATTATCAGAACAAGTCTGCCCATGCATAATTACATAGCAGTTGGCATTTATTTCTTTCACATACTGTTTTAGTTGTACCTTATTCCCCTCCAGCTTTGCATTTATGCATATACATGCATATCCTCCTTTTAAGGCGGCAAAGTGTAGGAATTAATCTTAAGTACTCAGAAATACAAATATTGACATCCACAGTTGATACGCACCAGAGCTGGTCTCTTTCCTAATTAGCTTTCATAGACCCAAGAGTGACCATTGCCAGGCTATAAAGAATAAATATTAACTCCTGCACTTGTGCATGCCTGTACACAGACACAGCTCCCGGAAACTGAGACTCACTCTCTCTCCCACACGCATGCCTGCTCATGGTACCCTCTCATTCTCTTGCTGTTCACAGCCTTCATTGGAGCCATGGACCCAAAAGACATGCAGGCACACCTAATCCAGCTGTGTAAAGCTAATACTACTCCTCCTTGTCCGCTCTGCTCCTCTCACAAAGGTCTCCAGGTCCCTGCAAGGGACTTACGGTCCACTTGTGGATCAGTTCTCATAGCAGCACAGTTAGCAACCCAGCACCTCAACATAAACTGATTAATTCATGTAATCCTTTCTACCCCTCTAATAGGCTTTGACACCTCCAAAATACAGCCAGCCTCAGCTCAGTTTTACTGTACTCCTCCATGTTATCCCCAGCTCTACAAACATGCGGCACTTCCTTAACTGTATTGCCCTAACTGAAATAAATAACTTACTGCAACGCCAAAGGCACAAGATGTAGTTGTTTTACAATGAAATTAACACCTGGTTTTCCATTTCAAATAATTTAGGCTGAATATTCAGTTTAGGCAGAACATTGTTTAAAAACAAAATATATAAAAATTTTCAAATTTTGTTTTCAATTTCTGCTAAATGACTTCAAATACGATTCAAACATCGACTGAGATCTCTCAGTCCACAAGAGTGAAAAAGATGCTAAAAAATTCCTAAGTTTATTCAGAATACTCCAAATGAGAGGTTTACATCTTGTCTGTTGGTTGGATTTGTCTATCTTAGGAAGTTTCTTGATTTTGCTTGATGTAAATAAACTAGCTCTTCAGCTGTTTCATGGAGGGTCTCAGAATGGAAAATACTGCTATAAAGTACTTTGCAGAGGGATAAAACACTTGAGCAAACTCTGCGCCATTAAAATAATGCTCAGCAAAAGGAACAAAGCAATGAAGAGCTGAACATTTTAAAATAACAGGCAAGATGGCTAGGACCCATATGTATCATTTTTATTGCTGTAAAATAAAGCAATGTTTTTCTGTCATCCCTTTTATAACTTAGCAAAAGCAGTGAATTGAGTGCCTGTATATAACTCAGCAAGTGCTGAGACAGCAGTGTCTGTAAGGCTAATGATGCCGCACCTCATTTAAAAGCAGCTCATAGAAAATTGAGACTGCTACTAATAAAACAGAGAGTGAGTCAGTTCCACAAATCTCTCCTGACCTGATTCACACTTAGAATAAGAATACAAAACAGAAGTTTTCACAGCCACAACTGCACTTTATCTCACATCTTCACATAATTTTTACATGACCATCACTACTTGCATCTGCCTCTTCTCCCTCAATCCTCCCTTGAAAGCAAGATTCTTCTCCTGAAGATCTTTTTTTTTTTTTTTTGCTTTCTCTTCTCAAGGGTGACTATAAAAAAGGGCTGTGAAGAGGGAAAAACAACCTTGGATTTTACAGACACAAGTCATTCCAACTTTGCTATGTTTAACAGGGTTCTTCCTTCCTGCTATTATTAGTAAATCTCACGGTTTACTTCTCTCAGTATTGAGCTGGCAGATGATGTACAAAAGAAGAAGGATTTCTTACTTATTAGCTTCTGTCACCAATAAATCCTGTATACCTACACACTGGCATGGAAAAATCTCTTCCTGTGGAAAGCTATTCATCACACTTTTCATGCATTGTTGCTGATACGTTTAACTTTTTTGTTTCACGACTCAGCAATGAAGCAGCTATTGTTTCCAAAGTGCTGAGCAAGTCCGACTGTGGGAACAAGAGACGTGCGACAATTCTCAATGGTCTCTCTGCTGGCTGCAGATTGAGGTGCCCAGGCACGGGGGGAGAAGGCGGGGGCGAGGGGGAACCTAACTGCAGAGAAGAGACAGTTAATTGGAGAACTAATCTTTTGGTGTAGTTATATGAATATATAGTATATGTTGTGTGTATATATATATAGTATATATAGTTTAATTTTAGTTTCTATTCCAGTATTTTATCCCTTAGGAAAATTTCTGCTCTTTATGCATCTAATCAGGTCCATCCAGATATATAGGGCACGATTCACAAGGCCAAGCACGTTCTTATAAGCTTACCTGTCTAAGTCCAGAGACCAGCAACATCTCTAATGTAAATTTCATGGTATGAAACACCAACATCTCACTTTTTCCTCCTTTTGTGAAATCCTCTTCTAGAAAAGCTTGTGCCAATCCCACCATGAAGCAAGTCATTAGAACCCACATAGCATTTAAAAATAACACCACCTCAAACATCTTTGGAGAGTACTCTGCTTTTCCCATTTCTGCAATTTTCATATTAAAGAGCTATACACTGGATCTGTACAAGGATCATATTTGCAAACATATTCAGAAGACAATGCATATGCCTCAGGGACATAAATATTTTACTTTAGAATAATATATACAGAAAGTCTTTGTGAGCTATGGCAGAAGAGATTAAAAAGATCAGAGGTACATATACACATTAGGAATGCAAGTGACAAGTATCTTTTTTTCCCAAATAAGAAAATTTAAATAAACAAAAAAACAACTGACTATCATTAAAGACGGTTAAAAATTAATGCACATTACTCCAAAAGAAGAGATCAGCTGGAGACAATTATTACCAATACTTGTTAAATTCTCATTAAAGTGATCAGTTTATCAAATATCTGGGTTTAGATTGCAGCACCTTATTCATCTTAATTCTCAAGTCCCATGAAAGCCAAAGCAGCTAAATGCTGTCAGAGATCACCTGTGCCCTCTGATGAGAAGGTATTTCAAAGCCATGGAGTGCTGCTCGTGACTAACTAACTGCTGATTTATGCAAGATAATAAGCCTCAGTAACCACATATATACACATATTGCTCCTGAATTTGCAAACACATAAGTATATGACTAATTCTATCTTATGAATAAAGGTATGCACAAACTTACATTTGCACCGTTGGCAGGAGCCCAGCTCTGCAGGAGCCTGTGACAGACTCAGTCCTTAGTCTTCAGTATGGGAGAGCCGAATGCTGAACTGGGCAGTCACATTAGGTACCTGAAGTTAAAAGATATAATCTGTATCTATATATAAGTTATCAGGAAGAATGCTACACTAGAGGATCACTCAGAAAAGATGTGGAATTTTAAATATACCTTCTGTGTTTAAGTGTGTAGAGAGGAAAATTAACACTATTTTGCTGAAAGCCTGTTAGTGACCTAATTCTACGGGCAGCTATTGTAACGCTGAGTGCTTGCTCCCATTTCTGTCTGCAGTAATCACTGCCCAAACTCCAACCCAGAGTTACCTACTGATTAGCGAGCATGCACGCAGCAGGGCAAAAGGATAATAGACAAGAATCTAATGTTTTCAAGGATACATTGTTCGCATATTAACACCAGCTGCACCACTCATTAGTTGAAATATGGGGAAGCAACCGGAAAACATTCAATTTTCAAAGTATCAGTTATCAAAAACCAAGCAAAAAAGTACATGAGTCACTGAAAATAAAAGTCCTCACAACTTATTCTGTATGGATGAGGCTACCTTCCAAAAGGACTCGATACAACAGCCATTCATTAGCAGTGGAAATGGTTTAATCCATACAAAGTCGATTTATACACAGGATCAAATGATTACTTAGAGAGTTCGGGTCTGAGAGATCGTCTGTTGTTGTAAAGCCTAAAACAATGCAACTATTTAGTTCAACGAGGTTACTTGATCACAGTTCTCAATTACCTACACAGAAAAAGGATAACATAAACCCACAATATATGAGACAGGAGAGTCAATGCCATATAGTAGACCTCCACTGAAAAGTGCGCATTGTGAAAAATAAAGCTAATTAAGTATTGGCAAAGCTTTTCAAGAATGGGGTGAACTGATTGAAATAAAAAATCAGACTGGATGCATTCCTAAAAAAATTCTAAATATGGGCTCAATACAAGTCTTCCCAGATTAAAGTCTTCGGTTCACATTATACCAACATCAGACTAGATTAGCATAAATCTTGCATAGCTCTCACATTAATAAGCGTTTTAATGATGAAGGAAGACAGTATACAGGGGACAAACTACAGATTTTGAGGTAAGATTTAAAATAATGGTCACATGACAGCTTGCTGGATCCAGACTGATCCTGTCATTTGAAACATGAGGCAACATTTGGTCAAAAATATCTTCTTTCAAAAATTTCCTAGCATTTTGAAAAAGAAACAGGCCAATCATTTAATTTGGAGGAGAAGGCTGTTCTATATTGGGAATAGTGACAATGCTGTTCTAGCAGATGAATTATGAGTTACGTGCCTGGAGACCTGTACACTAAAGACTTCTCATAGCCATGACCTTTGGAAGAGTATGGAGCAGGGGGAAGGAGGGGAAAAGGAAGAGGAACAGGTAGACTCTAGGGAACAGATATTATTATCCTCAGAACAGCAGAAACCCTAGCAGAAGTAAAAGAGTTTGGTGTTTATGGCCACCTCACATACACAGTACTTCAGCGCTTGTTGCGCATAACTCAAGACAACACTGAAGTCTACAATATAAATAAATCACATTTTTGTTTTGTTTTTTCTCTCTCTTCTCCTCTCTCTCTTTCCAGGATTAAACATTAAAAGCTTATCTCCTTGGTTTTAGCTCCAGAGTAGCTGTAAAACCTCAGAGGTTAAACGTCACTTTTGCCGCAAGTGCTGAACTTGATCCAAAACATGAAATATTGTGAAAATTAGTTGTAGTTGGAATACTTGTAACTTACATTCACCTTTGGGCTTCAGAGTCTGCAGAAGCCCCACCTATAATACTGACCACTATAATTTTCTTCTGAAGTTCACTGGATTTAAGCAGCATTTTTGCCCTGCAGTAATATTAAGACCAATTATTTGAGAAAGATTTTTGAAGTTCTGTCCTCACTGATTTTATAGTTAAGTAAGTGAGGCCATTAGATCACCCAGTTCAAGCAGGGCAAATCCATAGTCAGCCATACAAACAGGGTTACACCACATGATGAGCAGCATTGCTGTCTTGGTACAAGAGCTTCCGGGTGACCACGTTAAGTCCCGTTTGGAAGGGAGAAGGGCTGCCAGGCTAAGGCAGATACCACCAGACAGCCAACTGCCTGCCCAGGCCAGCCCCACGCTGAGCAGAGCCATGCCTCATCTCCCACCTGTCCAAATCTCCCACTCCTCTGGGCTCTCCAAGATACGTGGGATGTGCTGTGCAACTCTCAAACATGCAAGTAATCTGAAATGCAGCTTGCAAGGTTCCAGAAAGCATGAATATCAGAGATGCTCAAACCACCCTGGTGGACTGCAATGTGGAGGTATCTTCACCCCCAGCCTAAGTGCTGCAGACGGGCTTGCCTTCGCACTGTTTGGGACCAACATGTCCAAGTCTGGACTACACCACTTTGCAGCAAATGGCCCAGGTCACCATCTAGCTCCAAACCAGCTTCTTCCATGCTTCTACGTTCAAAGCACTTGAAATGAAGAGAAAGTAGTTTTTAAAGCTTTGGGCTGAAATGTGTGGCATGCCCAAGGGCACAACATGGGGGACGTTTGAGGGCATAAAGCCAGCTGGGATACAGCTCTGCTCACCATGCTAGCCAAGCTTGCCATAGGCCATGTCCACACCATCCAGAATAAACGTTTAACCATGCTGTCTAGTCAACTGAGCCTGCATTTCCTCTTGGAGGGAAGTAATTGATTTATTCAGTGAGCAAAACTAGTTTAGATGGATGGCTGAGGCCCAGAAGTAAAACATGGACCATTTCTGAGCCAGACTGACAGTGTAAACCACCTCCAACCACCCCCATTACTTGTACTTTTATTATACCTTTAAGCAACTTGTGCAATAATGACAAAATTATGCAAGCATAAGAAGCATTCCAGCATACTTTTCAGACTGTTTATCACCTAAAGAAATTGTACAAATACATTGCTTTATTTAAATTTCATGATTATACACTACAAACTACCAGGCTACCTTGATACGAAGCTATCAAGGTTCAGTCAATATTACAAAGCTATTACCAGTGCAGCTATAGGTACACAGCAAGGACAAATATGTATGTCTATTTTAGGAATATATGTATATTCCAAAAGAAAGTGCTGTTGACTGATGATCAAAATGCAGCATGCTATACTGGCAAAGAACACTGGTATAATGTTGCTCATCAATATAGAAGCATCCCCCCCAAAAAAATCAAAAACGCACAGTAATTCTCTAACCAGTGTTACTGCATCAGTGAAACTATTTGGCTGACAAGGAAAATGCTGCAGCATACAAGCAATCCAAAGAAAGCGCTACTTCATTCACTTAAGACTTCAGGAAATTTCAGGAGGCCAAAGCTGGCTGAAAGGCTGTGCTTTTTGGTTTTGCAGGAAGCTGCCCCTAAATTGCTGGGTTTACAGGTGAGAAAGGAGACTCTGCTCCCTGACAACACATGGCCCAAGAGAGGGGGAAGCCATCCTGCTCCCAAGTGCTCCCCTAACACCAAGCTGGCAACACAGGCTGCCCATCCTCTGCTGTGGGCTGTGGTATGGGTCTGATTTTTGGCAGGGTAGGAAATGAGGCAGAAGGACCACGGAATTGCTACAGTGCTGTCCTTGTTTCCATGACACGTGCTTTCACGACTTGTGCTCCCTGAGGTAAAAGGCATATTTGGACTCAACAGCTGACAACTCAGCAGTTCTCTGCCTGTGGGATAAGGGAAGGCTGCTTCTGTTGTAGCAACAGTCTTTGACCTCACTCCAATGCCAGCTCCAGACCGTGCATGGAAAGGAGGGGAGACATATGCCCTTCAAAACCTTACACCCTGACCAACATTCATACCGATGGGTTAGGAGTTATTTTTAGTTTAAGCACTTTCTGCTTGCAGTGAAACCTGCTCCTAGGAATGATTCCAAGAGTCGGCAGCAGGGAAAGGCAGACAGCAGCAAAGTGGCAAAAGCCCCTGCTGAGAGTTTCTGGTGCTTGCAGGAAGTGCAAGGACCTTATAGACGCACAGCAGGAGGGCTCCCAGTCTGCAAATTTAGGGATTGCAAATTTTCCAGGGGAGGGAGGACAGCAATGATCAGCAAAAAACTGATGGTGCATATGAAAAAGTCCCTGGATATTCTTCTCAGTATCGCATCAGAACCTCCAGATATCGTTCATTCTAATTACCATCTGTTAGTTTATAAATCAGTAAGTAAGGCAGGCAAAGAACACGGGAACCTCTGTGTTTGAGAGGGCTGGGGTCTGCGTTGGCGTCCCCACCCCCCAAAGGCAGGGAAGAAAACAGCTCTGGCCATCTAGGAATTTATATGGCCCCAATCATTGCCATGCTAATGACTCTGGAAGAGATCCATAAGATTCTGGAACATGATCCCTGGAGACATTTAAGCACCTATAAAAAATGAACTTTTGATGCTTAAACCTAAAAGAAACATGTTCCAAAATCCCATTTATCTGCAGCTAAATATTAGTGGGAGGAAAAAAAAGAAAAAAAAGAAGAGAGAGGTGATGATAAATTTTTCAGGCATCAGCATGCACAGATGCACAGTATCATCTTTGGCAGGACCACAACACTTGCCTGATGCTTAGACACTCAAGATTCACAAAGCAATTATTCCCCGCCTGTGTCTGCTGATAAAATGTGCGCAGAACCACAGAACCAGGTTCCCCAGAAAAAGCAGAAGCCATTGCTTTTGTTTAAAGACATAGTCAGAAAAAGAAAGCAGAAGTGGTGCTCCCTTTTCTAAGGCAGCCCAGCCACTGCAGCACTCACTGGGGTATGGGAAACACCTCTGACCACCCCAGAGACCACTCAAAGTAACGGACGAGTCAGGATGGAGACTTCTCCACCCTTTCTGTAGATGGCATTTCTCTCTGCAGCTTAAGTAACCACTGACTCAGAGCAGGACTCCACGTCCTTGTGAGAGGGCGCTCACTGGAAGCAAGGGACCACGGGCTCCAGGTCCTGCTCCCAAGGATTATTTATATCTTTTACATTAAACTGTTTATGGAATGAAATACATCAACCAGCTTTGGGGCATAGAGCACAATCACCTTTCAAGCCTTATCTAGAAGTAATTTATTTTTCTTATTTTTAGACAGAAATTTGATGCCTAACAGTCAAAAAGGAGTCATAACTAAATCTCGGGAAAAGATGCATCGAAACATGAATCATTTCAACTAATTCTAGCTACTTATGGTAACAAGAGTAAAATTTACTTTCATACCTGTTCTCCATGTCTCCCTGCATGCAAATCAATGTCTAACTCAGAGAGCAACAGCGTCCCCTCTCAAAGAACCATCAATATCTCATTTGAGTTCTCAATCCTTCCACCTATGCGAGTATCTTTAAACCTCCCTCATCAGACCTTTTCTACTGCTAATTAACATCCCTTCACTTGAATCATCTCTGTATTTCAACATCAGTCTGAATCTAAGATAACGGTGTCCTACATCAATACGTATTACTGAAAATGGAACAAAACTAAGTCCAAAAAGTTTCCTGATTTCTTTTTTCCTGTTTTACCTTCCATTATCCAAAAGCTGCCTTTCAACAGCTTAAATAAGCTCACTGCAAGATAATATAAACTATCATTTAAAACTGTATCAGATCATTTTTACTTTCATCCAACAAATGTATCAACACAAGAGGAACTGCTGAATTCAGCATCCTCTGCATTCCTATGAGCACTAGCACATAGCGTGAGTGGAAAAGAACCTCATTTACCTGGTCACATCATCTATTGGGTCATTTGCAGAAAAATATAATCCATCTGCATCAGCCTTGTGATGCACTGCACTCTGCAACATAGAGTCAGTATTTATAAACATCTAGATTGTTTAAGACTGCCAGACACTTTCTTCTTGAGGTACCGTTTCATCTTTCAGGCGGAATTCTTACCAACATACTGAGTTTAAACACATCTTCTCCTAAGGCACAAAACTTGCTGTCAGTCACCCACTGGATTAAACAATCTAATATTCATGCTCTAAGAGAGCTGTTTCTAATAGATTTACAGACTCTGTTCTAGCATTACCTACGGATATTAATAAATTCAGATTTTTTCTGAATGTTTACTAAAGCCCTCAGCTGCATGATGTTGAAACAGATGTGACCTTATAGCCATAGATCATAACTCATCAAGCACTTGAAAATTAAAGCCCTGCTAAAGTAGCAGCAGCAGCTTTGCCACCTGTCAACATAAGTTTCTCTCTCTTTCTTGGAGATCATCTCCACCCATATGGCTGTTCCCACGTATTCCTGACTTGCCTTCGGCAAGTCTGCAAGAATGCCCTCACCTAAAGGTTAAGTCTCTCCCTGTCCTCAGCACACCTGTAAAGGGATTTTGCACAATCTAACTCATAGATAGTGCTTGCCACTGGTTGCTCTAAGTGACTAAAGTGGTATGTTTGGAGAGTGCACGATGGAAAGTGTTATCACTTAATAACACTAATAAAAGTTTGAATAGGTAAAACAGTGATAAGATGAAAGGATGCGAAGACTAAGTAAACAGAAAGCAAAATCAAACAAAATCAGGTGATCTACTGACTGCCTAAAAGCTATACTCCAAACCAGCTCCAAGTTAGTGATTTTTAAGCTCTCCATTTGTGGACTTCTGCAACATTTTCCAATTTAGATACATAGCCCTGCAGCCTACTGACACTAGATTGTCTTAGTAGCCTCAGCAGACCGCTCAGAAGTAACCTGCAGACCCTATCCAGCTAATGACAGGCAACCCATGCCTGCAGATACCGCACTACTCGTTCTGTAGATCCACTCCCTGCATTTGCTTCTGTCTCCTCCACATCCAAATCCTCCCCCTCATCAAACATAATTCTTGTTTTGATCTTGATTCATATTGGAGCCAAATCCAGGAGACTTCTATGCGCATGCTTACCTTTATCACCAAAAAGGTACCAAAATCAAAGCTTATCTTTTTCACCAAACCCATACAGCATACAATGGTTGAGAAGTTAGGGACAAGCACAGACTTTTTGCAGATCGAGGCATTCATGCATTCTTCCTTACAGGATGCGCAAAGCTTTATATATGAAGCACACGTACACTGGTGGAGCTCCATTAAACAACATACTGTCTCAGCTGACATTGCCACATGCTGATTTGAGAGGGAACATGGCATGACATGGACTTTAATCTTCCCCACAGCTACTAAACCTGCTAGGTCTGATTAACAGTCTGCAGTCATGCTGTGGAGTTGAACTAAGGGTTTAAGAAGAATTTAAAGAATTCTTTTACAGCGAGGAAAAAAGGCAGAACGGACTTCCAGGTGAGATGTCAAAGGCAGGTCACATTGCCTTACTTAGGTAACAAGCTAGGGTTCAAATACAGCAGAAGCAACTCAATGCCCATGCTTCCCCCAAGGGAATTTGACAGGACGTGGCCAGCTTGATTGTGGAATATGAATATTTGACTACTTTTGCAATGGAGATTTTAAGTGTTAAAGTCTGTGGAAAAGAATCAAAGTGACAGTTCCTACACAACAGCTCACAGCCTAAGTTTCCCTGGCACTACAAGATTATAGTATCCACCCAGAGCTTTACTCCCATTTATAGCAAAGGTCCCCGGCATCCACCACTGATTACAATTAAAAACCAAACAAACCACGTATATCACCAATTCCTACCAAAGCAACACACAGCATGCCAGCAGAATATGCCCAGTTGAAATTTACTTACACAAGTTGAATTTTAACAAGGGAATGACGTTCTTCCCAGAACTACTTCAGAGGCTTAAAGAGATCTTTTTTAAACACAATCTCTAAATACATTAGAAATTCAATCACTCAAAAATAGACGCAGCAAGCTGCCACTGCGCCGGTGTCCCTGTACAGCCAGTGAGCAGCGAGGCGCGCAGCATGTCTGGATGCTCCCCAACCGCAGAAAGGGCTCCAGATTCCACTCCCAAGCTCCCCTTTTTTGGAAAGGCGCTACTTATTTAAAAAAAAATTAAAAGCACAAAAAGAGGCATAAATATTATTTACCCACTGTTCAGTCCTTGAACCAACCAACCAACCTGCCGGCCAGCAGAACGAGCTGTTGACAAAACACAGCCTCTATTTAAGCCGCAGGCTCCGGGCAGCGGCAGAGAGGAGCCGCCGGTCTCTCCCCCGTACCCCCGGCTGAGGCTGCCGCGGTCTGCGCCCGCACCGCCTACGACCCCCGCCGCGTCCCCGGAGCCGCCGCCACCTGTCCCCGACCCCCGAGCGAGCCCCGAGCCGCAGCGCCCGCGCCGGCAGGAAAGCAGGGAGGCAGGCGGGGGGCTTGGAACGCCCCCGCGGCCCCGCCGGGTCCTGGCCGGGCTGTCAACCCCCTCTTCGCCCCTCCTCGCCGGCACCTCCCCGGGGCGGGCAGAGGGAGGGATGGAGGGATGGAGGGGGCATTTACCACCGCGCCCCTCGGGCCGCCCCCTCCCAGGTGCGAGCGGAGCCCCGCCGCGGGGCCGCCGCCGGGAGAAGCCGCCCGGCACGGGGCCCAGCACTCACCCGCCGCCGCCTCGCCGTGCTCTGCGACAGCCTCATGCCGCGGGGGGTGCGCGGCGCTGCCCGCGGCGCGGTCCCGGGCGGCCCAGCTCCGGCGGGCAGCAGTGCGCAGCGCCGACAGGAAGGAGGGATGGAGCCGGGGCGGGAGGGAGGGAGGGAGGGATGGAGGAGAGGGGCTGGCGGGCTGCCTGCGGGAGGAGCCTGCGCCGCGCACCGCCCGGCGCCGCCGCCACCCCCGGCCCTGCCCCCGGGGCACCGCCGCCTCCCGCCGCCCGGCGGGGACCGGCGCGGTCCCGCTGCTGGGGCCGCGCTCGGTTGGAGGCGCGCCGCCGGTAGTCCTGGTTTTATCGGGCCGAAGCTATCCAGGACTTCGGGCTGACATCCGCCTTTAGCTGTGTTAGTCGGGACCAAGTTGTTCCTTCAGCGGCCGGTGGTTGCGTTGAGTCCCCAGTGGGCCGTTAAGAGCGTGCTGCAGGCGTGGATGAAGTCACGGGTCTGAGCTGATCATTTCACGTTCCCTCCGTGACACGGTCACATACCCTCCTTAGAAAAGCATCTTGAATATCTCCAATGCTGCCAGCCCTCCAGGGTTTGAAGCGGTGGGCCTGGCCCTCCAAACCCAGGAGATTCTTCATCTGTGTTATCTTTGTATTTGCCTCTAGTTTTTGAGGTCGGGGAGTTGACCTCCAACATGTCTTTGAAGCCACAACAGCTACATGCCAGCCTCTCTTTTAAATTAAACTTGAAATCCTCACAATCCCACAGTCTCAAGAGTCAGGCAATTAAAAAAATATATACCACGAGGCCCATAAAATCAGAAGAGTTGGCAAGCCTGTGGCTCCTCTCTTGTTCCCCAGTAAACCACAGCAGAACGGGGAGAAAAAGTAACTGCTCGGTTTTCCTTGCATTTTTCTGCCTACATTTTCCTACAGAGGTTTTCCAAGTTGCTGTAGATTGTTTTTCTCAGAACCTGGATGATAAAGAACTGCAAATACTTGTACGGAGGTCCTGGGCCAGACTTGCGTCCCATCTTGGCTAAGTAGGTGATTTCAGGTCCTCAAAGCCAGAGTCTCCTGCCATCTTGCACACTCCCTGCTCAGGCTAAGTAAATACAGGCTATTTTGTAGAGAATAAATCTTCTACCGTTTCCTCCCCTTTCCAGTGTTTTTGCTTGTGCAAAAAGAATTGAAGCTTCAGTAGGCCAGCAAGAGACGTGTGAACCTTGTGGTTAGGTCATGCATCTGAACATGAGTACAGATCTCTTCTGGCTCAAGAGCATGCTTGACTTCAGGCCTTGTATCCTGAGACAGTTGTCTATCTGTTGACCTGTGTCACCTTTTCAAGAGGAAGGATTGAATCTCCTTACACCATTCTTGGGAAAGAAGGGGGTTTTTTAAACAGCATTTGGAGAGAAGCCCTGGGCTGTGAATACCAAGCAGAAGATGATGTCTTCTCCTGGTGCACATTGAAACATTCATAACTCCCAAGGATGGACAGACTTTAAAAGAGTTCTCTTAAGAGTCTTCTATCTAGTATGTTTAAGCAGTTACCTTTCCAGCATATCAGTCATTCTTCACAGTCCCAAATCTCTCCCCACTGGGAAGGTCTGCTCGATGGCTAATTCTGTGGTCTAGACTTCACTCCAGGCACCAAGAGGTTTGGTATGTCAGCTGCCCAAGGCCCTTTTTGCATTTAGTTCCCTGTTCCCATTCTAGCCCAGAAGCCCTCCTGCCCTCTTTCCATGCAACAACAGCCAAATCACAATGAAACTGGGAATACCCATAGCACCAGAAGGCTTGGGGAGAAGGTGGCCATTTCATTCTACGTGACCCATCCAAGGGAGGACTGCCTCTGCCTTTCTCTGTTTCCAGACCTCATTAATTGGAGCCTGGTGCCCTCCCTAGAGTCTGCATCCAAGGCTCAGAAGAATGCAGCTTGCGTCTGTTCTATGGATGACAGACCCACAAATTCAGGTTTCTATTCATGAAAGCGACACAAGAATGAACTTTCAAAGGCATTGAAAATGTTAGAAGAGATTGTACCACCTTTCTTTTCTGCAGCTTATGTTATTTCACCTTTAGTAAAGGCTCTCACTTGTCAGGAAACCCTGTACCATGTACATGGTACTATGTGTACCATAGTACTATGTGTACCATGAGTAATGGCGGAAGATCTGGCTCATTTTCTATATGATGAAATCAAGCAATAGTAATTTTTGCTATTGTCTCTTTTTAATTAGCAAGGCAGCTTCCCTGTAATTCACAGACATTCCGTACAGGAACTGGGGAAAGAGGTGTGGGTGTGGGGGTTTTAAGTGGAAAAATGTGATTGTGAAATTAGAAGAAGCTGCCAGGAGAAATTAGAGGTAGGGGTAGTTCCTGAAGTTATTTTAAGGTTTTGATATTGTATTAATGACTCAGTTTTTAATGACTCAGTTGGAAGTTAAGAAACATTCTAGATCATGATTTTTAAGACAAGTCTGTATAGTACAAGTTTCACGGTGATAAAGCTACAGATGGTTGGTATCAGTTATCTCTTCTTTTATACAGTGAAATATGCTAATTTTAATATAAATGTCCCCTAGAAAAATGACTGGTCTAATTACCCTACTACTTCTGATCTGCAGAAAATATGCTGTCTATGCATCCTGTCTCATCATGAGACCTTCCCTGTAAAACATCATGGCTGCTACATTTTATAATGAAACTTATCTGCACGTAGTACATATATGCAGGCCATTTATTTTGTTTCCTGCCTTATCTCTGGTTTCCAGAAAACTGAAGGACAGATGCTGGAATGCACACTGTGTCTTTTATATCCTCAGTGTAGGATTTTGTCATTGATTTTAACAGCAGCAGGGCTGTGCCTTTCAACATTAATATGTTGGACAGTGAGAGAGGAAGGTTTAAGTCTCTCTGGATAGTAGGCTAGTTTTAGTTTATCTTAGTTTATCTCAGTGCTTAGTATTACTTAGAGAACAACATATCTGCTGTCTAGGTCAGAAAAAGATTCTTGGGGCATGTAAATTCCAAATGAAAGTGAGAAACCCAGCTAGGACATTTTCATTAATGAGAGTTTCCTGGAGCCATTTAGTCTTGTATTTAAGGGTGTGTTGGTTATTTATGGCAGAGAAAAGGAACGGATGTATTGATGTTCTGGAACTTTTCCTTTGTGCATTGTTTCCCATTTCACAGTTGTATTTGGCACCCACTTTCCTCCAGCCAATAAAGAGTATTAAAAAGCTTCCTTTGCTGAGAAGTTGTGCGCACATTTTACAAACCATACAGTTTAACCAGAAGTGTGAGAGGTAGTACTTCTACCAGCATTTACAAACACCAGAGATTGTAAATATGTAATATTGCCAGCAAGTTCTGCCAATGATTCTTTTTATGGACTATCTATTCCTGTTTTCTTAAAAAAAAAGGATTATATAATACAACCAACAAAGCAAATTTGGGTCTGATTGAATGTATTCAGGAAAGCCAATAACAAAACTCAAACTGGCTGTGATAAGAGCAGGAGTAGCCTCTGTTCATGCCAAGAATAACCTCAAGTACTGTGAATAGTGCATGTGTTTTGGTGCACTCACAAAGCAACAGCTCTTTCCTATGAGGTCTCAGTGGAAGCATCCCTGTGTTGTCCAGCTGGCGCAGAGCTATTCTTGGAAATAAGTACACTGACCCCAGAGAAATAAACTCTGTAATTAATATTTTTCAAATACAGAGAATTTTCTTCATCTTTAGGGACCTATGCCTGTAAACCCAGTGACATATTGGCAATATATTGCTAAAGGGCTTCAAAAAATGCCCTGGTCTCCCCTGTCTGCAGGAAAACCATATGGTCTATTGTGGTGTTTGTGTTTGCGGGGAGAAGCAATGAAGGACTTTGATCTGCTGACCTGCACTAACTTAGATAGTGCCATGAATTCAAAAAGAAATGGAAAGAAAAACACTACTTGCCAAAAACAATTAAATTGAAGGCACTTGCATTCCTTTCACTGGAAACAAATCTACCTCAGATGCCTGAAAAAATGCATGGTGTGGGAATACTGGATATACTACCAGTAATAAGACCCTTATGGTCAGCAGTCAATGTGAAGCTTCTCCCATGCAGTACAGAGATGCTACCAGGTGAATCTCATTGCCACACACTGCCAAGTGTCAAGATCTTTGTGTCCAAGTGGTCTGACCAGGGTCATCTGTGTGTAGGACAGAGGACAAGGGGCACCAACTGTTGAGACCTCACTATGTATGTTGGGTCTGTCTTGACTGGCAACAACAAATTTTTTTTTTAACAGGTCTTTTATATTTTCCTGAGTCAAGCAGTTGTTATGCAATGATTTTGCCTCAGACCCTTGCTTGCCTTATCCTCCAGGAACCTTCGGAAAAGTTCCTGCCCATTGGCTTATTCCCTCATTTTGCCATCTTTATGGCTACTGTCTGTCTTCCTCTTGGGAAGATGTTATCTGAGTCCATGTCATCAGAGCATGGTTTTGGGGGTGACGAGTTGCCTATGCTATGGCTTTATCAGAGCAAGATCTTGTCTTGTGGTCTTGATGTAAACAACACACTCCTCACCGTTCCTTGATTTGACTGCTGTCGTTCATGTCCATCATGTCCATTAATGCTCATTCTTTCCACCCTTCCTCTAGTGTGTCTTCTGATGCTTCCACATGCAGGCATTCCATTCACACTTCATTCAGATGAGTTTTAATACTTCAGTTACAAATGTCTACAGTGGCTACAGTGAACTAATGCCTGAGAAGGGACCTACTGCTGAAGTTCCTCTGCTAAAACAACTTACATGCTGTAAACTGATTAACAGTTGCAGGCCTGCTTCCCAATCCAAGCATTTGTGCCATCCTGCAGTTGATTATACTGGCAGTGTAAAGTTCAGCACATGCTTAATCATCATGTTGGATGAGTCCCATTGCTGAGTCCCATACAGTAGCATGAAAGGTCAGTCTTCAGGTCAGTGAAATAAGATACAGCACAGTTCTTGGAAAGAAATGAAGCTAAATATAAATTTCTGAAGAAACACCAACAAATGGTAACAATCTTACTAACTGTGGAAGGGTTGGTGGAACCAGTCCTAGAACTAAGTCTGATTTAGGGATATGAAATTGAAGAGGCTTACTTTGCACAGTAGTGGAAGGGCCTAATTACATCAGGTAAAAGAGGATTTATGAGAGTCAGAAGCTAATTTAGATTTGTAATAGCCAGAGAAGCATGGAAATCTGCAAAGAAAAGATACTGAGAACATCTCAGACATTCATATACTCTCAATATTGCAAGGCCCTCCATTGGCTCCCCGACATCAGTGTATCACATTCAAACATACTGCCTTGCTCTGTGCAACTTTCAACGATGCTCCTTATTTAGCAATTTTTGTCACTGTGGTGTTGGCTCTGTTTCCAATGCAGTGCCATTCCCATCAGTCATACCTTTCTGCTCACCAATTTATCAGCTAGATATTGCCATGCTTTCTCTATTTCTACAAGATCCCACAGAGAAATGTCCCCTATACTACAAAGCTTAGTAAGTTTATGCTTCAGATTTTCTGTGCTTCAGTCCATGGCCTGAACATGTCTGATGAATGTCAGATGACTTTGAAGCACCCTAAGCTGTTACAAATATTTCATGCACTCCAGAACTGATCTCTACATCAACAGGAGCCATTCGACCAGAATTCATGTAACTCATCTGAGCTGCCAGCTTCAGTGAATCCTGAATAAGTGGCTAGAATTTTCAAAATTCTCCCTGCACAAAGTTTCCAGGCAGCAACACCCTCTCCCCCTGCTGAACCATATCCAGGGAAAGAAATATGCCTTCTCCCATACTATCCTTGGACCGAGCTGTAAGCCCACTCACTGCTTGGAAGCAAATTTCTGTGTATCAGCATAAAAGTAGAGAGACAAAGACAACTCAGCCAGAGAGGAGGTTGAGATATGTAACAACTGCTTTTCAGGAGCGTATGAAGTTCTATATTTACATGGTTCATGGCATTCCTCCTGTCAGTCTTTCCATGTCATTTTTCAGATGTGGGTTTCAATACTGCTTAACACAGTGTATCAGAGCTTGGGATATTATAGTATTAAATAATATGCAAATAAGATACCTTAAGGTGTGGCCTCGGAGGACACAATGGCAAAATCCATTTATTAGAAGCAACTTTATCCTTTCTGGGCCTGACATTAGAAATATTATTGTTTGGTGTGTCTCAGTTGCCCTGGTTAATCACAGTTCCCTTGCAGGCTAATAAAAGGTCTGGATTTGTACATAAACAGAAATTCTAACTCTAGTAAAGAAGATAATCCCAGGATATTTGAAAGTCAAGTTGAAAGATGGTTTTATAAATGCAGGTGATTTTTTGCATTAGGTTAAATATTGTGGCAAATTCTGTATCCGTTCCAGGAGTTTCCATCAAGGTGGACCTATTTTTGTCCTCTGTTGTGTTTTTATTTTTATACAAACACATCTCTACCAATGACGTACAATCCTAACATATTATCCACCTAATTACATATCTGCATACATCCTCACATCCTCCATTCTGGTCTAACAAGCACCTTTGCTTTCACTAGATTGCAGGTTGGTGGCAATCTCAATCTACTCTGCACATCTCTCGTAAAGCCAAAGGAGCTGCCCACCCAGGGAATGATTTGTTGTAGCATCAGGGCTGTAAGATTAAGCTTCTTCAGGCAGAAAACTATTTTCTGTAAAACACTTCTTAGAACACGTGTGGATAGCACTGGAGACACCAGAAATGTACATACATACTTAAAATTATGTGACTGAGCATGCTCTGTCTTGTTCCCCATCTTTGCCAAGCTGGATGTCTAGGCAACTTCCTTCCTCACTTGGGTCACCGGAGATGCAGAGAACAACCATCCCTGTGTCGCAGAACCCCATTTGTCAGCAATGAGTTAAAGTGATTCACTTTCACACTTGGCTCTGTTCAGTGCTCCCTGCTCTGAAGCACAGCTCACCAGGGAGGCTGCAAAGCACATTCTTGAGACAGATTCTGTGAGTGCATGAGGCACAGGCTGAGTTAACGCGTGTATTGGCTTAGGTTAGGGTTTGGCGGGTACTTTTTCTGCCAGCAGTATGAACTTGAGCATCCATTGTGTCGCTTTTTCTATGATCATCTACTGCATTGTGTTAGCGTAAATCTTTGCACACATCCACACAGTAGGACAGATCAAGGAAACAATTCCTTTTTTTTAAATTTAATTAACCTCTCCTCAAGGTATTTTTTAACTGAATAGTTCCCCTGCTGTGAATTACACTGAACACAAATATCAAACCACTGGAAGGCTGGTAGGAGGCAGGAATAAACAGGAATAAACAACCAAGGGCAAAGGTTGAAGGGCTACAGGGCTGGCATAAGCAGCCAAGGGCAAAAGTTGAAGGAGCACTCCTGCCGTGTGTCAAACCACAGTCCTGTGCTCTAGGCTGTCCTTAGTCTGGGAGAGGTGGCGAGTTCAGCCTTCAGCTATGTGCCTTAGCCACTAGGCTGGAGTATTTCAGGCATGGCCAGGGACCCAAGCACACTCACAATAGCCAGGATGGACTGACAGTAGGAACCTGAGGAAAACAGGGAACTTGCCTTTTGTGCATTGTCTGAAGCAACACAGTGACAGTTGAGGGAGCAGAGCTGTGTCCCTAATTGCAAAGGTCATTTGGACTCTGCTCTTTGTGAGCCCACATCTCAGCACAAGAGCAATGCTCATCCTCCACAAACTTCTATAACCAACTCATTTGGGTACCCACTGGAACATGGAAACTATCTTGCCTGGGAGGACTACCTGGCTTTCAGGAGAACATACATCCAGGAAGCCTTTATTAGGCTCCTAATTCCAATTTTAGAGGTACTTCAGTGAAGCCCCAGTAAAGGTGTTTGGTTTTGGCATGCTGGCTGTTGCAAGCTCCAAGTGCTGGATGCCTCTTCAGCCTGTACCTCTTTCCTGCTTTATGCATGGTGCTGCTGTGGAATGCAGCCTGGAGCTGAACATGCATAAGTTATGGGCACTGCAGCACTCAGCGTTTTAATGTTCCTCATACTTTGGTTAGGCTGCTAGTTCTCCTTCATTTAAAGGAAAATTGAGAACTCAAAAAATCAAAGCTCAGACACACTCTTTGCTGAACCTAAAATATATAATTACAAATCCATACAGGCATCTAGTGAACAGGGGAAGAGGTTCACAGGAAGCAACCTGCTGAGCACAGGGCACTTGTTCTAGCCAAAAGGAAATTCCTGTTGTCTCATTTCTTTTCTCAGTTTTGCTTTCCTACAGAGCTCTGTAAGCTGAGGTTTTGTTGTCTTCCCTCTTTTGATATGCACCAACAGGCAGCAATTCCACCACGCCTTGTTCCAGACCCCTGGCCTTACACATGTAAGGTAGTCTACCTTCTCATGCCTGTAATTAGCAAGACTGATGCCAAGGAAGACTCTCTGAAAGTCTTGACCTTTAAGATGTAGAATATACACACTGCGTGAAGTCACATTTAGATGGAGTCTCTCCTGGCTTTGGAGATGATGGCACTAACATCAATCTTCTGCGTTACGTCTTGTAATACGCATACCTACTCACAATCCTCAGGCCTCCCCAATTGGCATTTGTGGCCTGAAACCCTCTCTTGGATTTAAACACCAGACAATTTTCTCTCTCTGAAGTCAAATGGGAGAAACAACAGATGCCATCATATGTCGGTGCAAACATCCCTTCCAACTGCAGAGTTGGTTAAAGGCTTGCTTGGGAAGTGGAAGGGCTTGGGTGCAACGGGCAAGGGTGCTCCAGATGATGTTTCCCATGTCCACAGGGTGCTCTGACCACCTCATTAGGCTAGAGGGCACTGTCCACTCTGCTTTTGAAGCATGGACATCCCTTAAAAAACAAAGGTGAAGCTACAGAGGCAGAAAAGGCTGGAACAGAAGTGAAGGTGATTGTGCAAACAGTAGTGCCTGCATAGGGAGGGGGAAGTGCAAACTTCTGGTCCCTGCTCCAGGGCATGCATTTTTTGTGTATTCAGGTGCAGAAGTCGTGTATTTTTCACACAGAACACTTCGGTTTGCTGAGGAATTTGGGAAGAAACTTGTATTTACCCATGACAGTCACGCTATGATTCACCCTGTCCCTTATTACAGGCAGCAACCTTGACTCATCTTGTGCAATCCTACCACTTTCCTGGACTTCAGAGGAACACAACTCTTTGTGTTGAGCTATTCCAGAATGGCCTGATTCCTCCCACAGAGAAACCCACACAAGAGAGCCCCAACAGAAAGACTTGCTGAAGTTTCCACTCCTACAGTTTAACATAAGCTGTGCCAGTAACAGGTTTTTCTTTAGGGTCCAAGTGGTAAAAACTTCCCCCAAACCTTCCACATCTGGAGGAGGCGGGAGCTACAGTAGCCATTGGTATGTGCCAACCAAAGCTCAGCAGCAGTGAGAAAAGGTGACTGAGGAAGTAAGGGCTGATTATGCTGTTTTGAGCTGGGAGTACAGAGCAGCACTGTCCTCCAGTGATACCAAAGCAGGCGTCTCACTGCTTCCATGTCCACAACTCCAGAGAGAGACTTCGGAATTATGATACAAGCTTATATGCTCCACAGACGACAGTGGTTGCATAAATCATTGCTTTTTTTGCAAGAAGTGGTTGCCACAGAGACTGCAGCCTGGCTGTTACTATTGCACATGGATGTGACGTCTGTCCTGGTAGTGCAGCTGTCTCTGGCTCCAGAAAGAGGGAGTGTACCAAAGGCTTCGGGCAGAATTTGTACCAGTTCACCTGTGGGATGGGTTCCCACAACTGGCAAGAGGAAGAACAAGAAGAAGTTCTGCTTCTAACAGGAACTACTCAGCACAGTCTCAGACTGACCTAGAAACAAGCATTTCAGTTTAAGAAAAGAAAGTCTGGGGGACAGTGTTACCTCAAACACCAAAAAATGTCTTGCTACAGCTCTGCAAATTCTCTTGCCTCTCTGTCTCCTTGTTTTGGTTGTTTTTTTTTTCCTTTTTGTTCTCCCTTCCCCCTCCTGTTGCTCTTTCCTTTTATTATTCTGAAGCTGGTTAAAGGGCTACTCCTGCACTTTCTTACAGAGGACTACCCTCTGTGGCCCCGAGTGTCATAGAAATTTCCAGAGAGCTAGCCCTCATTTCATACTGCAGCAGTCACTGACCAAATGTGATGCTACTCCTACCTTTTGAGATAAACCACAAGCTGCAGAACCAACTCACTAAATATCCTCCCAGAGATGCCTTAAATTTTCTCCTCTAATTGCAGCGGTGTACAGAGACATAACTTTCACAGGAAATCTCTGTACTGGAAACAAATGGGAAGCATTGGACTCTCAAGATTAGAGAGGAAAGGTTACCTTTGTGTTTAGCTAGTCATTTGCAGCTTCCAGCAGTTCGGAAAGATGAAGCTACTTAACTGTTACATTTTATTAAGGGACATAAAACAGCTTCATATTTATTAGCATGAATGTTTACTACCAAACCTGGCTAGGCAAAGTGGGTATGAAGCCCTTGCCTTTGATGTATGCAGGAGCAGATCAAGTCTATGCAAACCTTTGCTGTCAGGTTTAGTGAGAGAAGAATTGAACTGTCTACCATATGGCCTATGCCGTCACAAAGCCTTTCCTGAAAAAGATGAATGGAGCAGAGAGGATGACTTTAGTGACATTATCGTTAGTAAGATTGATACTTTACCACTATGACTCATTCTTCCCTCATAATTTTATTCCTAAAAGCCAATTAATGATGTTTAAAAGGTGTGTGTTAATGCTTGCTCTTGCAAACAAATGTAATTAACACATAATTTGTGATTTTGCAATTTTACTTTCGAAATTAATGCAACACAGTAATCTTTACAAGTTTCAAGATCAATGCATTTGGCTTTTTTTGAGGACGGATTTTATACACGAAATCCTCTTTTTTTAACCAAAAGAGAAACAACATTGGGCAGCTCCTGAATAATCTTAATACATTAGTATTAATTGCTGACCAATCTATGTACAATCACTATCTAAATTGCACATGTTCCTTTAATTACAAAGGTTAGCTTTCCTTTAGTTCCAGGCTGGTACATTTTCTGTATTCTTTTGCTTTATTATTATAAAAGTATTCAGTTTGGTTTTACAAAACTCGGAAAGAGAGGCAACAATTAACTCTATCAAGGGAATATATTCCACAAAATTTTACCTTTGTAGTCTATGTTTTTTGTAACCTTAAAAATCTCCTATTTGAGCCTGATCAGTTCAGAAGAATGAATCTATAGCATCTAAAATAATTCAAAATTACTTAGATAATGAAGATTATCTAAGTGATACTCCATGAGCAGAAGAGGCCCTCCATTACAATATTTTTGTATGACTCATTCATCCAGCAAAACTTGAGGTGTTGATGGCTTGTGAAAAGCAAAAGAAGATGTGCAGATCCAGACCTAGAGAAAAGAAAGCGTGTAGAGCTGCCTTAGGCATCAGCAATCTCTGCCTCCCCGGTGCTCTTTGGAGTGTGATCCTGTTGACATGATTTTGATGACGAGAGCCTGGAATCTCTACAAAGCACATCTTTCGGCGCTGATCTCACAGGTTTACAAAAGACATATAAAAGACTGTGTTCTTTGTTCCCAGGTGAAGTAACAGGGCTGTCTTGGGATGTTCCAGCATCCTTAAGACATTTATCCAGTTTCCCACCACCTAAGAATAGCAGAACTGAAACCAAAAATTGTCCAGGGAAAGTGTGAGTCTACTGCTATTGTGTAAAAAAACAGCAGCAAGTGGTTTCAACTAAGATATGTTTTCCCTACCCCAAAGGTTTGTTAGGAGGACTCTTCTGGTGTATATTTGTGAAGGTCTGTATAGCCAACAGACAAAGAAATGAGCAGGAAGAGGAAGCAGCATGGAAATACCAGATGTCACTGCAGAAGCACTTGCCACAAGCACCTGAGAAAGTTCGACGAGAGCTCCTGTGATTGCTGGCTGAAAGAAACAGGGAATTACGATCAGTGGAAGAGATTCCAGCTCTGAGTCCAGTGTACCCAGGGATACAGGCTTACTAGGTCCTTTGCAAGTAATACTAGAATACATCACAAAAGGTCTGAGTCTGTCACTGCCTTCTTCTCTGAATGGGAATCATCGGCAACAGCCTGCATTTTGGTAGTTACTCAAATGAAATGGGGGGCAGGAGAGGCAATATTGCTTGGAAGGCTCATACAAAACTACCCAAAATGATAGGATAAATCTGGCTTAGAAATATCCTAGATACAAAGTATAACTACTGAATACTGAAGAGTTGCTCAATGTCCAAAGTGATGTTTCACTTTTATCCTGAATGGTTACTACTACAGCCTAAAAAGCAGGCAACCAACCTGAAAACTTAAATACACAAACAGTGTCCAGTCTTCATCAAAAAATAAGTCTTGTATAAGTATGCAGATTTGAAGAGGCTTGGGTTTTTTTTTATTCTTCATTCAAACAATTTAGAAGTGTCAGTGTATATGGCATGAGAAATAGTTTTCACAGGTGATTTCTGTATTGGAAACTAATGGAAAGCATGGGGCTCTAGTGGTTAAGGCGGAAAGGTAGAGGATTACTCTGAGGACAATGGACAGGGCTTTGCAAACCCAGTGGTTGCCAAATTTTGGTGTAAAATATTGCTGAGTTTTTGTCACTGAGCATAGCCCAACAGGCATAGTCACTGTAAAGACAAGGAGATGAATTTTAAAGGTGATGGGCACCCACCATTCACATTTGTTTCTGCAAGCACAAACCAACAGTTCTGAGTTGAGGTTCTCCCTCTGAAATAATGGTTCTTGCTTGCACAAGAAAACCAAGTGAGAAGAGACAGACAGAAAACAAAAGGGGGGCAAATACACCCAAATGCCCCTGTCACCAACTTCTGAATACAACCACTTTCATATTAGAATAAGGGAAATGTATTTTTAAATAATTTAAAAAATAATGTCCATATTCTGTTACAGAAACTGTGCAGAACTTGATGTACCCCTGGAAATGTCAGTGCAGAATGAGGGCTAAAAATCATTTATAAGAATGACCTGAGGTGCTTTGGTCAGTTAAAATTTTTTCAGCAATAATCGTACTCTTTATGTCTTCTGTTTGTGAATTTTTAAGAACACTTTACCATTGACTTTTCCTGAGAGACATAATTTGATCATGATAGACTTGAGCTTTCAGCATTCAGTGACACCCATATGCTTTTCATTGGAGTCAAGAAAAGAATTCCACTGGTGGTTTTCATAGATGAAGGCTTAGAATAAGATAGGAAGTTTTGAATCGTTTTAGATTTAATGACACAGACAGATGCCAGCTTGAATGTCTGAAAAGCCACATGTGGAGATATGCAAGAAGATGAACTGTGGCCTTATAAAGATACTCATATTATACATGAAGATAATCAGCAAGATTGTTACGGTCAAAGGTTTATTAAATTATGTTTATGCTATTTCTTTCCTTTAAAAAATAGACAGAAGTGTAGAGCATATTTTGTAAAAGCCTATCAACTCACATAGAAATCACTATGATGACATGGCGCTGAACTTCTAAAGGGGTGAAAAACCTTTTCTGAAGTCCAAAATCTTAAGTTGTTCAAAGTTCATTTGTTTGAGAGATGATGCCTGCAGCAACAGATCTAACGCAGAGGGAACCTCCCGAGGAAGCCTGAGTATATTCAAAAGCTTCCGAATGATTCCAGTAAAAGTCCTTGTACAGAAAGTTCCAGCTCACTTCTTGTTTACTTGGTTAGCTGTTGTAGAAGAGTCACATAGGATTTCCCTAAAAAATCACATGTTCTCATATTGCAGCATCCTTGAGCCAAATGCATAGAAAACCTTTGGTAACCTTTTCTTCCTCAATATACACAGGGAGAAATAATCTGTTTTCAACATTTTTGGCCCCTGCATTACATAGATAATAGCCAAATAATGACCTATTTCAGCATATTTCCTCCTGTACTCTAAACAGCATCTGTATCATTTTCTGTCAGTCTTATCCTTAACACACAGTACTTCATATGCAAGAGGGTCATACATGTAGTAACATTATATGAGTGTAGGTTTAAATTCTGAATATTAGGTTGCAGGAAATTACTCTGTTCCAGATGCTGTGAGCTATTTTCCCATGCCTACTGAGATAAACAGACCTGAGGCTAGAAGAGGTTTGAACGAATTTTTGGAAAGCCTGGCTTCCAATATCTGCTTCTTTCTTAGGCGCTTCAAAGTCACACATTGCCTTGCTCTTGAGCATTTGGCTTTCATAACTGATGCTCTGAGCTCTGAGTGCAAGGAACTGCCTTAGGTCAGTGTTCTCATTGCAAAAGAAGCCTAAAGATAGCCAATACAAAACATGAATGACACAGATTTGTCCAGATTCCTACTAAAACCGGGGGAGATGATGAGAATGACACTTTAAATGTGTTAAGTTGGGTACTTGTCAAGAGAAGGGGAGATCTGAATTCTAACCCCTGCTCCAAGGACTGTGTATGCACTGAATCCAGTTACTGTTTCACATAAATAGCCCTTTAAGCAGGACCAGAACCCAGGTTTCCATTAGTCCATGAAAGTGCCTCAATTACTGCATTAAGGATTCAGGCTCCTGCTGTCTTTTTCCTGCTTGATGAGACTTGCAGTCTTCCTACAGAGTGACCTGGCTTTCACAGAAGGGGTGAAAAAGAAATTTATTGCCCCTGTCACACACACTGCTTAAGGAATTACCTGCCTCATGTATGCAGTTTCCTTGAGCCAAATGAGTAGGACACTTTAGGTAACTATTTCTTTTTCAGTCTACACAAGAGAGAGATGCACTTACAGTTTTAAGTACCTATGGCATTGAAAATGTAATATATACTCCGAATAATCCCAATAAAAAATGCTGAAACATAAGTTCTAGTTCACACTGTCTTGGTGAGTTGTTGAGAAAAAATTATACAGGCTTTCCATTTATGAACTAATATCTGTGAAAGATTTGCATTCCCCTTGTGAGCAGAGGGGATAGTGCACTCACAACTCAGACAAATAGGTGAGAGTATGATGAGAATTTCCACTGATGTTTTAGGGGCACCAGATTTTTTATGACAGTTTATTCATTTTCTTTGCTGTCATCATCACAAACTTCTGTTCATATCACATGTAAAACAAAACCTGCTTAAATGTTTTGGGGTTTTTTTTAGGAGACTATTATGATAGGGTTTTTGTTTTCTTCATTTCATGCAGAGTAACTCAGAAAATATTTTATGTTTATGATGGCTTTCTCTCCAGTCTCCTTCCACAGAAGACAGTAAAAATCTTTGTGTTGACATCACATTGATGCTGATAGAATATATCTTTAAGAATAGCAACAGTTCTCTTCAGGATTTCATGTTAGTACTAAAGGCTTTGTTCAAATCCTCGTCATGGAAAAGGTCCCTTTTGAATTCAGTGAGCTTTGGATAAGCTGCTTGGATCTGAGGCCAGAAATTTTTATTCACTAACATGGATTCATTAATTTTGATAAGTACCAGCAAAGTAGGCATGATGTGTTCTCAGTACATGAGAAAAGTTGCACAAAGAGAAATTTTAGTGATTTATTGAAGATAACAGTCTAGATAACAAATCTGTGGCCACACTAGAGCAATGTCTCAGCATTGTCTGGTGAAAACTAGGCACCTATTTTTTATGAAATTAATAAAATCATATCTCCTCCATCATACTGCATCTTGAAATCCACCCAGAAGAGGAGCTCTGAACTTTAAAAACAACTGTGCTGAAAAATACTCCTTCTCTTCAACTCATACTTTGCAGGCCAGGCCCATAGTTCAGACACCCATTTTCAGGATGACCTGTGTGCAAGCTTTTCAGTAGTACATATCCTTCCCACATTTGTTATGATTACAGCACTAAATAGTTAATGTCTTCAGTAACTTTTTCATTTTTGCAAAGCATAAACTTTGCAAAAACACAGCATTTTGTTTAAAGGTTGTGTTTAGTTCCCCTAAGCCAACAGAAATTAAAGGTTTTGGAAACCATGTCAAGCTCACTGTATAGACTGTGCACAAACTTTGTGGTTACTTTTGCCTTCCCAGTGACTCACCCTGAGTTGTTTTTGTATTCTTAAAATATAGATTTAGCTTCAAATTCAGTTCATCTTGTATGGTCACATTTGCTGTACTCTGTCTTCAAATCTGGAAGGTATTTGTAAAATAATTTCTCTTCTCTCTGTACCACTGACTCTTCCCAGAAGGCATTAGTGTATCTTTTATTCCTGTTTTCAACTGTAGATAGAACTTAGAAGAAAACTGCTAGTTAAAAATAATTTTGTTATAAAATCACTTAGAGGAGGGAAATACCCTCCTCTCGATTTCCAAGGCTCAAGTGATGCTTTCTTTATGGTTCCATGAAATCACACAGAATAAAGAGTTTGGGAATTGCTGGTGGTTAGCTGCATTGGAGTGGATAAGGACAGCTTATGCACACCTGCTTTAGATACATTGGGAAGCATCCTCAAGCATGAGCATCCAAAACTTAGACATGCTCTTCAAGGAAAAAACCCTATTTCTCCTGATTTCAGGAATGTGGCCTTGTTGTATTAGGAAAACTACACTGTAACTGCTTCTGTAATAGTTCAAATTGCTACAGAGGTATCATTTGGTTCCAGGGATAATGTTTTAAATGAAAGAACCAGGAGCATTATTATTCACTACTGTGTATTTCAGGGCAGCAGTAGGTGCATTTTCAAGTACTTAGGCAAAAAGATAGAGTCTCCAGAAAATAAGTGGGAAAGATTTTTCTTTCATAATGGCAATTAAATCTGCCTTGAAATCCACAGCCTGCTTGATTATTCTGGGCAGATTAGCTCCTTGCGCAGCTTCTGCAGCACATTACAAATGAGCAGTAAGCTAGATCTCAACTTTTGGTATTACTTTCAATATTGTGTGTGGCCAGCCCAGCAGTACAGTGTGCATTATAAGCACCTGCATCGCAGCTCACTTTCACCTCAGAGGCACTGGCATCAGCTGGACATTCCCCATGTCTTTTTGGACTCAGGGAATATGTTCAAACTTCTGTTCAAGCTGAAGTAGTACCTCTTAAAATATGAGGTTCATCTTTTGTTTATTTTGAGATCTAGATGAGTAAACTCAGGAACGATGTAAATGGTGATATGGCTTACAATTTGGTTTGCTCACCATTTGGCAGACCATAATCGCAATGTACTTGTCTGTTACATGACTGTCCCTTACTGCATGCGGCTACGCCTGCAAAGTACAAGTCTCTGCTGGTGGTCCATTTCGTTCCCACGTACTTGCTTCCTTCCCCCCTTCATGGTTCTAGAGATCATAATGCCTCATGGCTCTTCAGTTTGCCCCAAACTCCTTCTGTTAGGGCACGGGTTTTGCACAGCTGGTCACGCGTATTAAGAACATCGTTACAACTTACTGTTTCCACTTTGCTTCATTTTGATTGACCAGCCTCAAGCAGCAGTGGAAGGGCTTTCTCCAGATGCTTCTTGTCTGTCTTGTGTCATTCTAACCACACACTTTGCCCACTGAAGCTATGGGGATTAAATCACTATTCATGTTCTTTATTGACCCCCCATCATTCCTAATTAAATCTTACCCACACATCCTTGAGCAGTATTTTATTTCTGAAGTTATTTAGTCTCTTTCTTTGTCTTTTTAGTAAGTGATCAAGTGTCACTTCTACATAAAACAAAACACATTAAAATGGTCTGGTATATCCTAAACTCTGGTCTTCTGATTTTAAAATAAAGGAACACGCATTCCTATTCCATTTACCCCCTCAGATTGGCATTAATATCAGTGTTCTCAGTGATATTCTGATTGTCAATGCTCTGAGGTACTTCAGCTACCAAAGTTTTGGTATCTACAGTTATCAGCTGCTAGAGAAGCTTGTCTAAAATCCTCTTGTCAGATTAAAGCCAATAGTTGGTTTTATCTTTATTAATCTCAAGTCCCATTTTTCTTTCTACTTCCCTCAAGTCTCCAATTATCCTTTGTATCATATTTTCTTTCTTCTGTAGGCACCAAAATTATTAGTAACATCAGAAGGACTGATCATCTAATTTCAGTCCCTCCAGCAAATTTTATAATTGTGCCATGACACCCAGGACACCTTAAGAAGACATGAAGGAGTCAATCTTTCTGTCTATTCCCACTTTTATTTTCCAGAAACCACATTGCTATTCAGCTGTTATCTCTTCTGTGTAAGGGATGGGTACATAAAATGTCACAAATGGGAATTTATAACTGTAATGAGTAGGAAGTTTTGTGATACTTATTACTGTCTATTTCAACACTTTTTAAAAAATGCCGGAGAAACACTATTTTCAGTCCAATAAAGTCAGTTTGCATAGTCTTTAAGCTATCTTATTCCACCATCCCGCAAAGTCCTTTCCATCATCTCTCTGGTTTCAATAATTCAGTTCTAAAATTCCCAACATTTTATTCTTTGTTGTTGCTGAGAGTTCAAACTGCCTCTTAAATCTCTTATAAATTTATCTTCTACAAACAGCTCAGCTATCTGTAACATGTCTGTACTAAGAAAGTCATTAAAGAGCTCCCTCCCTCCCTCCCTCCCTCCCTCTGTCCATAACTGCGTTCTTGCATTCTGTACTTTATCACACTCACAGTTGATCTTCTTGTCTTGTAGCTCTCATGTGTCGTAGCTCTCATAAAATACTCCTACATTATATGCATTTTCCTCTTGCTTCATTTGGTCCACCAAATCCTACAAACCCTGCACGGTGCTACAGTCCTTTAGGGGGTATTTTGGCCTTATCACACTTAGCATGAGACCAGCTTGGAAGTTATATTCTCACTGTTGCATGTCTGTCTCCAGTTACATTCCCATGAGCTGTTCAATGATCCCTTGTTCCTTATACTTGGAATTCTCCTAAATTATCTTCTTTGGTTCAGTCTGTCGTGAAATCTCCTGAAGCCTGTTTTTAATTGCTATCTATTCCAGCCTGTCTTTCAGATATCTCCATGTAACTTGTCTACTGAATTTTCTCATCACTTTCGTGCTATCACTCTATGACCAGCTCTTATGCTTCCAATCTTTGGCTTGCATCTTGAGACAAAATATGCAATCTGATTACTTAGGATCCACCTCTGTAGTTGAATTGATATGCCTGAGAACATTTTTATTAAGAAACTTTCTGTGCTATTCAACTGTATCCTTAACTGTGACAATCTCATGTCATTGTTAATTGTTAGATGGTAAACATTAGATCCCTCTCACTGTCTTCCACATCTTCCTTTTCTACTTTGGTATTGCAGCCATCCAGCACTATTTTGGTGCCACGCTTTGCAAGATTCTTGAAGACTATATCACAATCAGCACAGAATTAATGTGTTATGTTGTTAGGTATTTCTTTGCTGGGAGCACATTTATTTATTCCTGATGTACTGTATGTTCCACTATTTGAGATACAGCCAGTTTGCTTGGTTTTGCCTTCAAAGCTTATAAAAATTGAGAGTATCATTTCAGTGGGTTGATAATATATCAGTGGAGATAGAGAGACATAATCTCCTCCTCCTTGACTTTCTTCCAGCACCCTTGCTGCTACAATAAACAGTGATACTCCTTCCTAAGAAGCAGAAGTAGCCTTGCACATCTTTCCCTCCATTTGGTGTAGCCCTTAAGGACCACCTGGGAATGATACCTCTCTTTCCATGGCCATGGCAACACTCACCATAAAGTTTATTTCTATTAAACTGTTGATTGTCTTGTCTGAGTAAACCAGTATGGATTTCATAAACTGTATTAGCAAGGCTATCACGTGCATGTCATTCTATATTTGCTGCATTATAGTTTGGAGTACTCCTGGCCTGGGTAATAATGTTCCTTGTATGTCTGGTAGGGATTACCATGCAGCAAAGAGTATTTCTTGCAGCAAACAGTAAGTCTAAGCTTTGAAAGCACCTAAAGAACAAAGGCCCCAGCTCACACAGAATTTGAGTACATATGTCCTTGTACTCCTTTGAAGATTACAGCCCAAACACAGCACTGAATGCAGCTGTCAGAGACTTTGAGACGTCTCACAGAAGATATATTTCTATGCTCTTTTCTGTCAGCATTTATTATGTCAGAATAAAAGAGATGTTGTCTTTTACAGCAGATGTTATTCCAAGATTCCTTTTTCTTAATAAAATCAATTGAAATTGTTTAGGCAAGAGACAGCATGCTCTCATCAATGTCGCGTCTAGAAGTCTGTGGGAATTCCTGCAAAGCAAAAAAATCCCTATGTGTCCTTTTAAGTAAAACCAGCATGAATGCCCTTTCTCTGGATATCTGTCTATATATCTATGTCTGACTATGCATATCTGCAGTGTGGTATTGCCACTGCAGGTCTAATTTAACTATTAAAAGGAAACTGTGACTTAGAATTTCTCCTCAGAACGTTTTTATCTCAAATTCCATTGTTTGTAATAGTAGGGCACAGCCATACTTTCCTGCTGTTGAGATGCCAGGATGACAGCTACAATGAAGTAGGAAGTGAAGCAGTGTGAAGAAAAAGCAGGCCGCCTGTAAGGGATTGATTCAGCAAATTATATAAACAAGTTTTAATTTGAGTGGATATTTAGTTTCTTTGTTGAACACAGATGGATTTGAGAATAGAATTAAAACATAGCTCTATTCTGAAATGCTCTGTTGAGTCATTACCTCAAAACTGATAATGGTTCCATGGGATACAGAAGACTTTACAAAGTCCTACAGAGCTCAGTAGCCTGAACCAAGTTTTACCCCAAAGTTGCACATGGAGAGTGTCCCTATGTGCTTGTCTCCCCGGCTTGAATTGGAGAGGACAGTCCAGTGTTTCTTTGGCTCTATCCCTGAACTGCCCAACTGTGCAGAGTTTTGCAAGACTCCTACAGGTAAAAGTAAACAGGATGAGGTAAACAGGCCGGCATTAGCAAGAGGGGTGGCAGAAGGAAGAACAGCTCCCTGAAAAAGCCTTTACCTCACATGCCAACATCTTGAAGTACCCAGGGAATATGCTCTGCTAACATTCTGCACTACAAAAGCTCTCAGCTTTTAAAGGAGAGAAACCAGTGAAACTGAGGAGAATTCTGAAACGGGTAAGTACTTGGGACGCTTCCTATGCCATTTTAATAGGTGCATTTCTAATGTATTCTTATTGTAAATTATTATACAGTAATACAACCACAGGATATACTTGATTGCAAATCTGGCCCCTCTAGTTTAAGAATCATTTCCATAAGGCAACAGATGAGTAGAGAAAAAGAGACCTTGTAAAGAGTAAGACACTAGCATGAAAATTAGGTCTGGGCTCAATTTTACATACTTCCACAGCTGTAAATCTTTGAGAACGTCACTGATGGTGACTACTACAACACTTGTCATTGAGAACGTGTAACTCCTCCTTCACCTAGACAGAAATAACAGGCTTTGGTTGAACACCCAACATCTTTTGCCTGTGACAGACCTAAGAACTGGAGGTCCAGAAGCCAACACACAGAGCCAGGAGTACTGGAGCTGCTTAGAGCTGCCCGAGAGGAAACAATAAAAGGATGTGTATTTACTGGGTTGGTCAGTCTCCCTCTCCCCAACACTGGTACCATGTAGTGGGACGTGTTTCCTATTGCATGATGGGGAAGTCTGTGTATGTGTACCTCCTATTTCTGCTCATCAGCATCTCAGTTGGAACCATTTGTGTCCAGATCAGCTGTTCTCATGAAAAAATGGTCTCCATTAATAACTTAACAGCCTGTTAATTAAAGCACCCAGACTGTGACCTGGGATCTCCTCTGGTTCAAATCTGAGAGCAGATCTTTCCTATGTCAAATGGGGCAATTTTCTTCCATTTCTCCTGTAGAAGTTATCCCTCTCCTTACAAATTATTGAAATAGTCTTTGGGCAAGAAGAAGAGAACTACTTCTGTCTCATGATGCTTCAGACACAATTCTGGAGCACTGGGATTCCTGTCCCTGCTCCAAGCAGGTATTTCAGCATTTCATGAGAAGTAGAAAAACTTGAACAGTCTAAAATATCTACCAGTCTAAAATATCTACTTTAGAGGGCAGTGACTAGAGTGCTCAGCTGAGGGACAGCAGGACTAGATTTAAATTCTTTCTTCTTTAAATAATTTGGAGTAAGGATGTAAAACCAATTATTCCATTTACAGGGACCTCCTCTCGCTGTCTGACTTCTGAGTGAAGCCCGATGCAGAGGCCTAGTACCTAATGGTAGAAACTTCAGAAATGTTAAAGGCAGGAAGTCAAACACAGAGATTTTATGCAGCTAGACAGCTACATGGCAACTGAGACTGCTGTAGAAGTTCTTATCGGTAACATAGTACTGAAACAGGGGCCCTAATATATAGGCATTTAATTGTCGTCATAAATTTAGTTGCTGTGACTTTAGAGGCTGTGCTGAGACCTTTTCCCTTCCTCCCCAGTGAGATTCTGCATTGTCACAATCAGATGATCTTTCCTATTTAGACTGTCTGTCTAAATAGGGGTTTGTCTGTTTAGTGGATCCTGATCAAAGCCTCAAGGTGTTACTGAATGCAAAATAATCATAGGGAATGAACAATGCTTATTGCCTTGTGTGGCAGTTCTGGGCAGGCAGCCTTGAGATACTGGATACTGGAAGATAATGGAACTGCAGCTTGTGTAACTATGCTGAAATTGTTTTCTCATGTGCCATATAACTAAGACATATGTAGTGTTAAGGCTGTAAATAGTCTTATTACATACTTATTGGTCCAAAAGTTTGAAGGTAAGATTTTTGAGTGGAACAATTCTTGTTACGTGCCCAAAAAGCTTATCTGCTTTTTCTGGGCTGAATCAAAATGAGACATTACTTTCTCCTACAATTCTTGCCCCATTTAGTGTAGAAATTCTATGACAACTAATGATGAAGAATTACAGTATAACTAACTATATTATAGCTTTTGGAACTGTATAAAAGGAATCATCAGGAAATTTGTGAGCCTCCTTTACCTCCAAAACCTATTGTGCTAAACAGAGTGTACTGAAGTACTTTTGAAAGTCATCACTTCAGAATAGGATTATCTGATTAAAACAAACTCAGGAAATGGGTTTATTCACTGTCTAGGTCATATAAATAAGCATGAAGTCTTCATTTTCCTTGGCACTTTTCACAAGCACTAAATAAGGAAAACAAAAAACACAAAGCATATCTGTGCAAATCCTCATCAAGTCAGGTACACTATTGTTGAATATAATTAGCACTTAGAAAGGTAAATAGGTAGATGTTATTATGGTTCTCACCTTGCTCTGCAACTGCTGTTTAGAGTTATGTTTACTGTGTGCATGCTCCTAAAACTTGTATTCACCTCAACAACCTTTACATGCTTTTAGTGACCTCATTAAGAGCTGCTAGTCACCAAAAATATACTTGTGATTAGTTATGCTTTAGGAATATCATGGATTAAGTGTATCTACCTTATTAAGCACTTTAGTATGCAAGTACCAAAAATATATGTAGGCAATTGCAGCTTCGAGTCTTCTTTACTTTGTTGTCCATAAAGAAACCTTGTAAGGGAGACCACTTTTAAAAGGCATAAAAGATAATGTAAACCCAAAATGTCATTTGAGAAGCTTTAATTGCTTCAGAATAGTGCAGTTATGTGAACTGAACATAAAAGAGCTACAGCTAATATTTGTATGCTGTTTGGCTCAAAGAAAATATTTATTGAAAGGGATAGGGCAGGGTGCTGAATTTGATGAGGCTGGAATTATGGCCAGTAAACAGGATAAGCATTCACTCTGAAAGTCCATGCTTTCTAGAGAATATCTCTGAAATAACTAAGGGAAAAGAGAAATAGGAAGAGAAGGGAGCTCTGCCAGTCATGACAAGATTGTTTTGTAGAAGGAGCAAACAGGATTACCTATAATGAGATTATCAACTAATTCTGTGAGGCAACACCCACATAAATCAACAGACAAAGGGGAGGGAGCTGGACTCTGCAGTAATTGTTAACAGCAGCAATATATCGATAATAAGAATAAGGCTTTTTCCCCCCATAATGTGGAATACCATGTAGGACTATACTAGTTGTAGGACTATAATTAAAACTGTAATTAAATATGGTGTCTGATAGCAAGAGTTTTTCTGTCCAGCATATGAACCATATAAACCTGAGATCTTCCACCACAATTATTCTGCTTCTGCTCAATAAGAAGACTGTTACACCCTCATACCAGGACCCCAAAAATGATTTGGCCCTAGGTCATTTTCACATGATCTCTTTTCTCCTGTTGAGTCTGAACAAATAGAATGTCAACTTACTTGAAAATTTTATGAAAACTATTTTTTCCTATCAAATAGGCAGAATTATGGCTTATTATTTATCTGATGAATTTGCAAGGGAAAGGCTATGGAAAGGATCTAAGGTCACTCACAAAAGCCAGCGGGACTCCTTAGTTCTATGTGTCCTGGCTCACAGGCTGCCTCTTGAGAAAGAGGAGCAATCATGGGGTGTGTTTCCAAGTAGAATACCTTACCCTTTTGATTGAAACTGGTTATAGGATTTATCAAAAGGGAAGAACATGTTTCTAGGTCAAATGCATTAAGTCATGCCAACATACCATGTTTCACAGCTCAGTCTAGTAGATATGACAGAATCTCTGTTTGTTCTTTGCAACATTAGCCAGGGCAGCATTATCTTTATTTTTTGCACTGCACCATCAAAACGAGAGGCATGAAAGCAGGACCCTGCAGGTTTGATCTACGCATTCCCACTCCTACACCTTCAAATTTTCCCTAGCATCTGCACGAGGTTTGGTCTGGTTAGCTGGATGTCATGGGCTTTTCTCCGAGGACAGAGTACTTGCATGTCATGCTTCTTTTTTTAAAGGGACAAAAACTTTTCCCTTTCAAAAGCTGATTCTCCCTCCTTCCTTTCTGTTTAGGATTAATCCATTCCTGCCTCCTAGCAACCACTTGCCATTACAACTCCAGCCAAGACAGCCAGTAAACATCCGCCGTGTAAGTACCTAATGCAAGTGGAGTTAATGAACTGTTTGTAAGTACTGTTCTCTCTAGCTAGTACAGCCTGAAGATCTATACCACGTACCCCTCTGTCAGCACTCTCAGGAAAGAGATCTTGAGATTATCGACAAACACAGCACCATGCTGCTGACTGATAAACCTGTGCTTGAGTAACTAGGGAAGAATATGCTTTTCCCTTGACATCCCAAATGCAGATCTGAATCTGGACTTGCTGTGGACACTATGAATGCCACACAGTGACTGCTAAGGAGCTGACAGAAATAGCACCTATATTCATGCATTTAACCAGAGCACCTACATTTGGTGCTTAATTATTCTAGGATCCTTCTATAGTCAGTGGAGAGAGGCACCTATGGAGAGCAATTTAAATCCGAATCTGAATCGGTCTCTGGGGGTGCCCCTTTCTCTCTCCCCACTAACTACACAGTGAGTTAAGATAGCTAGACTTCTGACTTGGGCATCTCAGCATCTGAAGCTAGGTAGGGTGAATCTGGGTATATCTGAGGAAACCCCTGTGTTTCACCTATGTCATTATCTCTACGTATGAATAAGCAAAAGATGTATAAGAAGCTGGTGTCATCTGACATTTCCTCCACATAATTTGAACCTGAACTGTCCTAAGCATCTCAGAGATGCACCTTATGTCATGCAAAACTGTGGTCAGTGTAGATGCTACTGAAATGTGAACATTTACATTACACAGTTTATTTAACTCCTCCTGGGGGATGACTTCTAACATTCTAGCCAGGTGTGTATGCAGGAGACAGGTATCTACTCTGTGTATTTTACTGATGAAGTAAACTCATTCAGCTTGTAGCAACTGTGTGCCAAACCAGTCCTTCACACTTTCTCTCCTAACACAAATTTTAGCAGAAATATTGGCTTAAGAGATTCCTGTCCCTTGCCCCATGGCATGGCGCAGAGCTCTCTTTAATGTGCTAAAACTACTGTCTGTGCGATCATGTTATAATCTAGATCAATAAACAAACAATTCAAAAAAGAAGCCTCCAAAAACTGAAGATCTCTTAGACTGAAGACAGCATTTGAGAAAGCACTACCCACTGTAATAAATACTGGGGTGGTTGTGTGCAGAAATCTGTTATAATTCTCAGCTGGATTCAGATCAGGTTTACTCATTGGCTTTTGGCAAGTGAACACTCAGGTCACACAAAAAGCATTGTAAGCAACATATAATGCAGTAAAGTGTATGTGGAATACTCTGGAGAGCTCTGACAGGAAAGGTGGGATTCATCTCACTTCATGTTACACCTCTGCAACATGCATCTCTGCAGCTGAAGATGTTGCCTTATGCTCCTTTACAGATAATGGAGAGAAACAGACTTTTAAAAATGTGATTAATTTCAGATGACGTGATGGATTGTGCTCTGCTAAGTGCCTGTTTCTCACCACTGACTGTAAGGAAGTATGGAGTGACTAGCTCAGCTGTGGGCATCTGTATTGTAGCTAGCTATGAATTCCTCCCTGGTTTTCCTTGCAGATATATTGCCACACTGTTGCTTTTATGTGTGTGCATATGCACACATGTGCATGTGTGTATATATATATATACACACACACAAAAATTTTAATTCCAAGATAACATACATATGTTAGTCCCCATGTATAAACCCATTCCCCTCTGATCTTCCTGCCAAAGAAGATTTCTCTTTATAAAGTTGTCATAGTTTAACCTCAGTTGGCAACAGCACCACACAGCCGCTCGCTCACTCCCCCCCACCCGGTGGGATGGGGGAGAGAACTGGAAGAGCACAAGTGAGAAAAACTCGTGGGTTGAGATAAAAACAGTTTAATAATTGAAATAAAATGATAATAATAATATGATAATAATAATAATAATAATACACAAAGCAAGTGATGCACAGTACAATTGCTCACCACCCGCCGACCGATGCCCAGACAGTCCCCGAGCAGCGGCCCCCCCGGCCAGCTTTCCCCAGTTTATGTACTGAGCATGACGTCACATGGTATGGAATGTCCCTTTGGCCAGTTTGGGTCAGCTGTCCCCCCCTGTGCCCCCTCCCAGCTTCTTGTGCACCTGCAGCCTTCTCAGTCAGGAGAGCATGGGAAGCTGAAAAGTCCTTGGCTAGTGTAAGCACTGCTTAGCAACAACTAAAACATCGGTGTGTTATCAACATTGTTCTCATCCTAAATCCAAAACACAGCACTGTACCAGCTACTAGGAAGGAAATTAACTCTATCCCTGCCAAAACCAGGACAAAAGTGACCATGATATGTGCTACAAATAACGTGGGCTCTTCAAAGCTGAGAAGAAAGGCAACAAATCAGGCTTCCTTCTCTTGCCCAAGCCCTCCATCATCCTGCCAGCTAGCAAATAGCAGAAGATTCAACTGCTAGCAGCAGCTCTCTCCTTGCACTTAATAGTTGGGACTGGCTAAGCACAAAATCAAAGCAGCGCCAAGTGTTTGAATTAGCATAAAAAGCAGCCAGTCCTCGGATGTGCATGCTCCATAGGCAGTTTAAGCACACCTCCTTGTAAGCCCCATTAAATGATGTAAGAATGTACAAACTCCAAATTTCCAATGTTCTCCCTTTAACTAAGAGGAAATTTTAAGTTAAAGAAGTTAGCTAATAACCATACAGTGAGTCAGAGGTTGTTTGCTGTGGACACTGTGTTTGCTGTGTATTCTCCTTGCACAAATGTTCATATCTCCTCTGCTATACACACTACAGTGAACTAAGTATCTTTTTCTATGCCTTGTGAATTAATCCACTCGTTGCAGTCACATATATCTAAAGCGGTGAAGGTGCCAGGACTTGGCCACCCTTGATACCTAGAGGCATGTCTTCAATCTGCATTATTCAGCCTGAACCTCACTGTTGCTCCTCTCTCAGCTTGCACACACTAAATGTGTTCGATCTGCAAAGTCAACAGCATGAGAAAAATTCCAATACGGTTTCAAAAAGGAGCAACTAAGCATATTCACAGGTTGTCCAACATATGGAGACTTCTGGGCCCGTCTAGCTGTATTCTACATGGATTCAGAAATACAGAGGATTAAATTAAATTGCAGCCTCCTTCCTGCTGCTTTTCTGTCTCTTTGGACTAAAACCAAACTCTGCAGCACGCAATATATTGCTTGTCAGAGTGCTTTCCTGCCAGAGCAATTTGCAAACTCAAATTATGCGTCACAACACTCTTGCAAGGTGGAAAGGAAATTAAAAAGCTGGCAACAAACCGTCACTTGTTGGAGCAATCTCATGTAGGTCAAAGCTTACCTTTGGGCCTGGTGATTTCAAGTAACAGGCCATGGGAACACTGAGGCAGAGGACAGGATCTCCATACCCCCACCAGTGTGAATGGGAATGGGGGCTACTCAGTGCTTACACAATCTTGGGCATCCCTCAAGTTTGATTGTTTCATCCCTCAGTGAAGCCAAGTGCTTTTGAGAAACCAGCCTCAAAAAGCCAGACTCTTACAGTATTTAAAGAAGCAGAATGGTGACTAATAAGACCTCAAAAGCACCTACATCCCCAGCTCCCATCTGAAATCCCACAGATACCAAACCGACTCTTTAGATACTTAAATACTTTTTAAAACATGGCCTTAAATAAGGCACATCAAATACAAATCTCAGAGGCTGTGATCCTTCATCCCCTGAACAAACACCCTGCCTCCAGAAATGGGTTTCTACCCCCTTGTATTGCCTCCTATTGTCTCCCTGCAGTGTCTGCAGACACTGTGGCACCATTTGGGCAATCTCTAGCGGTCATCTTCTCTGCCAGTTCAGTGTTTGTAATTTCTATTTCTTCCTGTTTTTGAAGTGGCTTATCTGGCACAATGTTATTACAATGTTATTATTTGCTGGCCCAATGAAAGTATGACTAAAGCAAAGAATATAAACAGGCTTTGGAAAAAGATGTAATTTAAATCCTTGCTGATTAATTCATCCCTCTGTAGATTACCACTGAGTTTAGAATGAGAGGTGGGCCTCAGTCAGCTTTAACATCTGGACCTAGGCCACAGGGTAAATTCACAATAGTTCCTGTCTTTACAACAGAATAAAACACTCACTTCTTTAACCCTAAACTTCCCAGAAATTGATACATTCAGACTCCAGGGAGAACTGTGAAGCAAAACTCCATCTCCATATCAAGCAAGAGTCTGGAGCCCTGCTGCTTTGCAGTCATATGATGCTCAGCAGAAGACTTTACCTCCTGAGTGGACCCTGGGTGATGAAGCTTCCCAAAGTTACAGAGCATATCAGAGAGGCAGTCAGAAATTGCTCGCTGGTGAAGATGAAAGGTAAAGCACTACCACTACCTCACCTGAAACTCATCTCTCTTCCAGTGAGAAGTTGAAGCAGAAAGAAAAACTTTGAGCTCACTCAATACAGTCCTCTGGGAACTATCAAGTTTATTAATCAGGAATTATTCTCAGCTGCCCTTCCTGGGAGGAGCAGGAGGGAAGAACCTATAGGCTTTCTGTAATTGATTTGTGGTGGGTCAGGTTCACAGAGCGTAAAATAAAGAGCCTTCTATTAGGCTGAAGTAACCCAGTCACTAGTGCAAGGAAAAGCAAACAAAGAGCTTCCCTTAGCTCAAACACTGGTATTCTCAGCCTGTGAACATTGACTGACTTGATATTATGCACATATAGCCAAGCGCTGGCCTTCCCCACGTTTGCCCTTTCAGTAGCCACATCCTGGCTAGCCCGCAATACACAAACCCAGCATGGCCACCCAGGCTGGGAGTGTGGGAAGGGCAGATGCAGGAGGGAGAACAGCAGCTGTGGGCAGCATGGAGAAGCACGCACTACAAATGGCATAAAGTGCCGAACAAAAGATGCAGACGTGGAGAGAGCTGGAATCCTCCAGGTCGAGGGAATTCTCTCTGCACCAGCTTGGCTGGGAGCCACATTCCTACATTCCTGGCCCTGCCACAGAACAAGGCAGTGTTGTAGAGGCAAAGGCCAAATGCTTTCTTATGGGTAATATATGTCAGGACAGCTTGAACAGAAAGCCAAGTTTTACAGTTCCTCTGCCGGCCATATCCTGGGACCTGAACTTAAAAACACTTAACAGATGATTACTAGATTAAGTTATTCTGTAGTCTCTTTTGATACAACCCACTGAATTTTAAACAGTTTCTCTTACACTGAACTGAATTTACTTGGATTAAACTACAGCCTTCCTTCTTGAAATGTTTCTGACTTGATTTAGAAATGCCAAGACACTGAAGCATCAAGAATAATTTTCTGCTGAGACTTCTAAAGAGATTTTACCTCGCAAACCAAACTCTGAGAATTACAATTGCTTCACACAAAATATGACAAGAGACTCACACTTTCATCAGCAGTTTACATGCCATTAAAACCTGTTTCTTTCATGTGCTGAAACAGCAGAACAGATAAGAAGTAGGAACAGACATGATGTTCTGGTATTTACTATATTTTAACCAATCATGTCTTAGGTGAATTACTCATCCACCTGTTTTCCAAGGGGTGAGAGATATGGGAGTTTGACGTTTGCAAACAGTGTTTTCATGCATTGATGTGATGGCTCAGACACACAGGAAAGGGAAAAATTTGGAGTCTGGATGCATTGCTTCACTATCTTCTCTGAAAAAGGCCCTTCCCTCTTCCTTTATGAGCTGCATGTTTGCTAGGGAATACAGAGCTTGCCACTACCCCCCCAAGATCCTACTATATAGGTCCTTCCCTGTCTAGGTATGTGTAGGGGAAAGAGGAGATACGTCGGAGTGTCAAGGTGAAACTTTCTGATCACCACACAGAGATCCTGGAACCCAGAATATCTTGTAATTTAAACTTTTATTGCACTTTTTCTTTCGGTATAGTGCCCATAGTGGTTACAGTCCAGGGGACAATTAGGTTATGTTTATCCTAGCAAACTACATAAGTGCCAGGAAACTTATGCGCACATTGACAATGAACTGCCTTCACCGTTCAACTGTTAAAGCAGTTGAATGGTGGGGTATGGCTTTAGCCAAGGCCAAGTAGGGCTCTCCCAAACAATTCCCAGGCACGCTTCCAGGAATCAGTCCCAACTGGTAGTCTGGATACAGCCAACCCGTTTTGGAGGGCAAAAGAGCTTAACAGCATGGACACAGCTATTCTGCGCCAGTTAAACTCAGTGCCAAAGAACGCTTTTTGTTTCCTAGTATAGGAATTCCCTAGTATACATTTAGCCTGAGAAGCCCAGCCTCGCCATGCTGAAGACAACCGATAGAAATGGAATATTAAAAGGTTTGGCTGCTTTTTCCCTTCCCCCAATTCCTTCTGTCCCTCTCTCTTCCTGCAAAATCTGTATATATGCTCGTGCAGTGGTCCCAAATATGCTAAAATCGGTGTGTTATTTGGGTCCTGATGAAAAAAGGAGGTGGATTTAGGTCTGGGGGCAGGTGGGGGGAGAGAGAGACAACTGTTCATCATGGCAATTCTGAAAGAGCATGAGTGACAAACAGCAAGAATCAGAACGGATGTTTCTGGGTGTGTGAGCAGTACAACTGCAGTTTCTCTTTAGAAACACATCCATCAGAGGCTCATTTACCATGAGCCGAGCCAGTCAACTGGAAATCTCTATAATAATTCATTTTTGTTTTTCTCATGAAATGGACAATACACAACAACTCTGAACTTACTATTTTCAACCAGATTCCCTTCAGTTTTTCAGTCTGAGGTGACTGGATCACAACATTTGAAGAAAGTTTGTTTTTTGAAAAAAGATCTGAACCAAAGGCCATTCAGAATCCTTTTCTTCATGGAAACCATTCTATTTCTGTGAAATTTGATAACAGCTTGTTTTTACAAAATGAGACATCGATGCCAAATTGGAGCTGGCAATATCATTTAAAGAAGTGTCACTCTGGATATAAACAGGAAATGTTTAGAGTGCTGATCCAGTGATTAATGAATGTTTCCACATCTATATAGCAGCCAGTTTTCCCTTTCCTTGGAGGTTACTCCATTACATAAGCTACAGAAGGGCCAGAACTTTGGTCCCACATATTGAAGTATATGAAAAATAGCATTTCTGTGCAAATACTGGCATGGTTTTCTCCCTTTGAAATCAATTACAGACATTCGCACTTACTCCAGTGGGAGTGGGAAGCAAGCCAATGTCCGAAAGGTTTTTTTGCTCACACCTCTTTTTTAGGGCCAAAGCAGTTTTCTTCTGTAAGAATTCTCAGCCTTCCGTAAGTTCATTCATAGACACCACTCCTTAATAGTCTGACTACAGCTTAGTGAGAAATCCCTCACTTGCCTCTCTCTTAGACACCCTAATATTCTTCCTGGCTGAGGGAAAAAAAGTGAATTTGGCTGAGTAGCTCTGAACCCTATTGTATGGATCTAGCCAGACACCCACAGTAGTCTTTTTAGGCTGCCCATAATCTAAATACACATTAAAAGGGAGCCTTACAACAGAGCCCTCTAATTGCCTGATCTAATTGTCTGACCAAAGAGTACCAATTTATGATAACAATAGCACAGGGCAGAACTTGTTAGCTAGTACATGCTGTCCCCAGACCAGCAAACCAGTGAAAAGAGAAAAATAAAGGAGTGTGTATTTATGTCATCTCCTCTATTCTTTTTGCAAGGACATAGAAACCTCAGGCACCCAAGGGAGCCGAAGACCTTCAGGACAGCTGCTTAACTTGGCACTTTAAGTTGCAAGGCAAGCATATCAGCATTTGTTTGGTGGAATTTCTGAGAAGCCGAAACTGCTCTGACCTGAGCCTCTCTAGGCAAACTGAAAAGAAAAGCAGGTGGAAAAAGAAAAACATGCTAGTGCTTTTCTAGTGAACTCATAGACAAGTTTAGACTTACCCTTGAGAGCCAGCCAGGTGTTCCTGAGCTTCTGCAAGGTGTCAAGAGATCTCTGCTTTTGCTGGAAGCAGCAGGAGTGAGGAGGACTCCACAGGAGACAGGATTACAATTCAGCATTTGGTTTCCTTTTCTCTATTCTTTTTGGAGAAGTTTTTCTTTGGTTTTATCAAGCACAAGACTGCCTTCTTCCTGCTTTTGCCGTATGCTGGGCATCTGAGCTCTCCAGTAGCCCTTTGTTGTGCGAGGAGGAGAAATCTCTGTATAAACATTCACCTACATCATAAAGACCACCTGAGGTAATAACTTGCTTGGCAGAAAGACCCTCTTATGTAAGAGGAGTTGCCCCAACCTAAAATGTCTCTACCACATCGCTTTCAGGAATGAAGGGTGTTTAAAGTTAATAACTCACTGTGTAATAGTTCACTTGCAAAAATGTGATTGTTCATATCTGAAACAGGTTCCCTTAGGGGGGGAAAAAAAAAAAAGAGACGTGGCATACTTAACTCTCTTTACTAATGTTTAGTAGACAGTAAAAAGCTATATCTAATATACAGCTTTTTTCTGTAGAAATACATGCATCATGTATATATTGTGTATTTATTGTGTATATGTACATAGCAACTAAATACTCTCATTAAGGACATGACCTCAAGTTTGCTGAAGTCCACGAGACTGCTATTGACCTAAATGACTTTGGATAATTGCTAGACCCAAATACTTTAGAAGTATTACTAGACCCAAATAATTTAGAAGACCCAAATAATTTAGAAGTCTCCAGTAATGCCCATAAAATAAGGACTTAATTAAGGATTCAGGCTTAAGTAAGATTTAAGTGAGGCACAAGCACTCTGAAAGTCTGGCTCATTTCCTGAGGCACACTGTCTCAAACCACTACTTCTCTTCTAGTTCTAACCAAAATACTACCTCACCTATTTGAAAAACAATCCAAGGCCCATGTTGTTCTTCGCTGTGCCACTGACTTTCATTCACAACCAAGTAAATAAACTGAACTCAGTGTTTACCCCTTTCTATTTTTCCCTGTTCTGCTTGCATGTGTGGGAATGTGTGTATTTTCATTTCTTTATTTATTTTGTGATCACTTTGTGCTCCCTGAAGCCACAGCTTTCAGAGTCAAACCTGAGTATTCCCAGTATAGTCAGACACTATTCAGGGAACAGAACAGGGAGAGCAAAAGCTTGCCTAAGAGATTAGCTATGTTGTCATGTTTCTGTATCATAATTTCTTTTTCAAGTACAGACAGTAGTTTGCTCAGCCACTTGCCAGTAGACAGCCGTCAGTTTAATCTCCCCCTTGTCACCTGAGCAACTTGTGCCATCCTGCCAGCATAGTTCTTGGTATCACAGAAGCAAGAAAGACTACAGCTGTAGGAGTCTGACTATAAGAATGGGCTGCATTACTGTATATACAGGCACACACAGAGTTATATATTTGGAAAAAAAATAAAGATAAGGCTATTCATCTGTGCAAAATTTACAACCAAGCCCCAACTTCTCAATATATTTAGGTATTTAGGTACCAGTTACTTCCTTAATAATGCCAAATATGGGCAAAGGACGTATATATATTAAAATTGGATGCATTAATTTGGGTCCTTCCATAGTTTAATTGTAGCTTGATGAAACTTGAAGCATAGACTGTAGAGGAATGGCATAGACTGCAATGGAACCAATTTTATTTTTGAAAAACAAAACACTACAAACTGTCTGCAGTCCTGGAGTTTGTCTGAGATCTAATAAAACTTAAGGTGGTCTTCATTCTTTCATTCATTCATTCCTTAAAACAATGCTAAACTGGATTTTGTTTTGTTGAGGCCTCTGGTTCAACTATTTAACTTTCCTTTCTTGCAGGAGGTTTTGGAAATCTTTTACCATTAATAGATCTAACTTTTAACCTGAACAGAGGAAAAATTGTCTCTAAAGTTACATTCTTTGGGAGAAATGAATTAAACTTTCATTCACTCATGAGGAGTGAATGAGGATCATTCATTCATGTTCCACACTTCATGAGGATCTATGCAGGTTACTCTTCACTGCAGGAAGCTCTCATTCATGTACAACTCTCTACATCAGATCCATTAGCAAAGAACATATATCTCAGCAAGCAAGTCCTCCCTGTGACTGCCTTTGGTAAACACATACATTAATATAACTGCGTAGAGAGATCTTCACACTAAAATACTGATCTGACACCTACATCCATTAGTAATATGGAAGACCTGGGATGTCAAGTTTGCACAACACAACATACTGCTAGAGACCTAAGCTAGTTCCATTGAGTTGATACATCAAGTCTATGTAAAACCATTTTGGGAAACAGATCTGCCATTTTCATATCTCCTAGCAGGGTACTCAGCCCAAGAGTTAGGATGCACTGGTTTTAGCTCCATATGAGCTAATAATAATACAGAAGTATTCTGTATTGCAGTACTTTAATGCATTACCAAGCATTAAAATATTGCACAATAAAGTCTGTGCAGTACTTTATGCAGAAAGGAGATTGAAATCACGTCCTCTTAGGGGGTCTTTGGTATGTAGCATAGACATTTTGAGCTTTCCTGTAATCTGAACAGAGTCATTTGGAGAAGCAACAGTGGTAACAGTGCTTTGGATAGATCTTTCAGTGATCTATTCAGCCCCCACAGTGAGGGCTGGCTGCTCCCTAAGTGAAGGGGAGCCAGCAGCTGAGCACAATAAAGGGATGGCAGGGCAGGGGCGTCATCAGCCAGAGCGCAGACCCCACACTGCCCAAGCAAGGTGAGCAGGACAGGCTCAGAGACAGTAGCCAAATTCAACAAAGGGTTCAGATTATCAGGTGAGTTCATGGTGATACCATGGGTCTGAGGTCAAGCCAGGAAGTAAATCCACAGGTCACGACCAGGATCAGATTTGATGAGGGCCACCCAAGGCAAGACAGCTCAGTAATCACGGAGCAGGTCCACAGTGATGAGACAGGTCTGAGAACAAGCAAGGAATTCAATCTGCAGATCAGGAACAATGGGATCCACTGCTAGGCTGAGCTGTGGCTGAGTTGGAGATGAGTGTTTCTGCAGCATACCTCCAGCAGGTATGTCCAGCAGGACTAAATCCCTGACATGAGCTTAAAAGAGGCACCTGGCTCCAAGGGCAGGGTGTGGGTGGAGGCCTCAGATGAGGCTGGTCAAGGCAATTAAGGCCTATGGGTACACCCAGGGGACTGACAAGATCCAGTCTCAGTAGCCAGAGTCTTGAAGATTGAGTAATTCAGTCTGTTACTCCTGAATCTGCATGTATGAGGAGACAGTTCCTCCTAAACCCATTATCTGCTAGTAGGATATTTTATATATAATATTTATAATCTGTGTATTATAAGTACTTATATAATGAAATTATAATGTAATTTTAATATAATAAAGGTGTGATCTAATTTTTCCTTAACTATTCTTGTACTGCAGCTTTACTCACTGCTGCTGTCTCTGCCTTCTCCTCAGCCTTCATTCACTCTCATACTGACATTATTGGAAGACAATTCATTTTCAGTAACAAAAGAAAACTTTTTTTCCTCCATGCCCTTGTAACACTGTTCTTAGACCATACCATTGTTTTCAGTGCATTGAGCTTATCTGATGTATTACTGTTCATGGTCAATCAGCCATGCGTCACACAAGAAGGCTCTTCAACCAGCGAATATTTGGATGGAGGCTCCAGCCAAAAACTGTTTCAGAAATAGAGATGTTGCAACTGGTCACAGCTATTGCATGCTCTGGTTTTGCCACATGCTCTAAAGAAGGCGGTTACAAAGGTATTCAGCCATGACCCTGATAATGAAACAGACTCTCCATGACAGAAGCTTCACAAGTAACAGTGCAGCATGGACAGAGAAGAAAATGAGGGCTCAGAAGGAAAAAAATACAATGAAAGACTATTTTATCTTTCTCTAAAGTTCGAAGAATTTGAGAGCATGTTTTATGTGTGTACAGCTTTGTAACCCTTGGTCCTGTGTTCTTTCTAGCCTGTCTGGTTTGAGTCTCCAAATAATTAAACAACCTGATACTTCACAGTAGTATTTACACTCAGCACTTTCATTTCAGGCTCTCATTCAGATTTAAACTGAGCATCAAGAATGTAGAGTCCTGCTTCGGAGTTGTTACAAAGGTCCCGTATTTATTGACATACAGGTACATTCCAAGATGTTTCCAATTATACCAAGCACCATCTCTCTTTAGGTCATGTGTTTCTATGATACACACATGGGGTGTCTGATATTGGTCTAGAAGATTCTGTGCCATGTCAGTATGCATGTAGGCTGAAGGTTAAAGGAATGGGAGAACTTGCAGATTTATAACTATAAGATTTTTTTCACAAGATAAATGGTGGACTTGAGGAGCTACTATAGTCTTCTGTATGCACTTGCAGCTGCTAAATCACTCAGAAGGGGCACAGTGGAAAGAATACTGACCTAAATCCCTATAAAACCGTGTTGATTTCCATTTACACTACACACAGCTGCAGAAAGATAAGCAAAATAGTGTAAGTGCACCTTAGTCAGCTATAGTCAAGCATCTTCCCTGCTGAATAGGACCACAGTTTTCACTGGATGGTGTCAACTCTGGAAGCTTGTGGCATTTTGTATGACATAGAGATCATTAGTTCAGCAGCCTTCTGTTGTTAATACATCCCTGAAGTAAAATGATATCCCTGATTCCTTGTTAGGAAATGATCCAGAAAGCTTGTTTGTTCTGGCAGTGCTTTGCATGCAAGTTAAAACTTAGCTACCCATCTCTTCACCTTCCTGTCTCAGCAGATTCTGTATCTGGAAAGAACAATAGCCTGTCAGCTGCTACAATCTGACGCTCTTTTCTAATCTGGAGAAATTAGACTTGAACCCACCAGCAGAATGCTTTTCCCACAGCCGTGCCTTTTACTTCTGTACTTAGTTAGTCTGGTGATTACATTTTGAGCATGCCCTTTCTTATTAAGAACCGTTAGTCAAGCTTTGTCTATGCTTAGTATCCCAAAGTTAGGAGAACAGTTTCACCTCAGTTTCTCATCAGTATAAAACTAACAAGGAGTTATGTTAGTGGTGCATAAGACAGACAGATTGTCAGGTAACACATATACTCCACACAGAGGTTAAAAAAAACAACAAAAAAGAGATCAAATACTCATGCTTCTTTGCATTTCTATGAAACAAGGGAAGGGGGGAAAAGTGAAGTTTTTCCTGTATATGCTGTTGAGAAAACCATTACTGTTCCATACCCAGAGAGTGGAAGACTGCAAAGGCAGTAATAATGGACTTTAAATTGCAGCTGCAGTGATGAAGCTTAAATCTCAAGGAAAACTTTCTTCTAAGAAAAACAGTGAAGCTCCAGCATGGCTTGGTTACAGAAGCCAAGGGTGTAATCTCCACCTTTGGAGGCTTTTAAGAACAGGCTGTGCAAATATCTGTTAGGAAAGACAGATGTTCTGTCTTGAGGAAGGAGATGATCTTACCCTGGGAAAAGGAGAGGGACCAAACAACCTCTAAGGGTCTTTTTGCAGGATTATTTTCTGATTCTTTGTATTTCAGCAGAGATGATTCATGGCCTGGAAAATCTGGCTTATTAATGGAGATTAAAAAGAAATTGATCTACTACGTTTGTGAAAGAGATTAGAAATTCCACGGGGTCACTGTCTTTTAGGATATACCACAAGGAGGAGAGTTCTCATTTACCTAACTGGCAATTTAATCTAGCAAGAGTCCAGGCAAGTGTTTGTGGTGGGAAGCTATACTTACAAAAAATCAAAACCAAAATGTGATATGTAAGCATTAGTCATTAGAGAGCTGATAGCATATCTCCACACTAGCTCTTGGGGTGGCGCTTACTTTACTATTATTGCTTATGAAAATCTGTCCTGAACTAATTGTCTAGATCCCCTCTATAGTCGGTGGGGAGAGACAGATGGCTCCTGGAGGTGATAGAGCCCACCATTCTTAGACGTGTCAGCCTGCGATGCCTATTATTTCTGTGTTGACTCGAGAGGGAGCCAACACAAACACCAAAGACTAAAGCTGAAATGATGTAAGACAAATTTCACCCTTGAAGTCTTTACATTGATGTGTTTTCTGAAAAATAGGGTATAGTTCAACTTCAAGGAAGAGTGTTTGTCCTTCTTCTTTAACTGTATGAATCAAAATAAATTCCCCCTGGTCTTGGAGAGCTCCATATATCAGTCAGTCTTCTGCAAAATATCAGATTAAATAATTACCATGGTCTCATCCAGACTTGAATTCTATTAATAAAAAAAAAATTGCAGAGGCCAATTAGATCTCATAGTTTCTCCAAATGGGAACTAATGCACAGAGATATTAAAGATCAGATTTTCAGATGTAAGGGCCTACATTGCCAGTAAATTTTTTTGCATAAGTCTAGATTTTGTGTGTGGTAATAGGCACTAGCATACACAAAAGATTGACTGTATATTCAAATTTCATGGGGTTGATTTAGATAACACATTCTTTGAAAGACCTGTTATTCATATCGCCTTCTTGTACAGATAATACAGCTGAGCAGGGATACAAGATATTACAGTTTACAAGAAGAACTTAAAGTGGCTAAAAATGTCCAAAAGCTAAATTTAAAGAATATAGAGCATTCATATAAAAAAAAAAAAATCTTGAAATAGGCTCATGAGGAGACATCTCAGCTTTTTTCATTAAACAAATGATCCAAAAGGCATATAGGGAAGAGCTGTTGTAATGGTTCCGACCTATAAACACATGAAAATTAGCCTAAACTTTGCATGTTCATTTATTACTTTAGTTTCTTCCATTTTGCTTCTTACTTTGCTTGTGGGTATTGATAGGTATGCTTGGAAACAAATGCTTTTAAAATACACTTTTGTCATTTGTTTTGTGGACCACAATCCATAAATAGCACTGGAATGAGGATAGGAAGAACTAAAATGATACGAATCCCACGCAGAAAGCTGCTGAGAAATGCTCTGTGATAGTGAACTCCAGCACCTTTGGCTCCCTCTGTCTGTATTAACGAGTTACATGAGTTCATAAGTATAGCCAGTGCCTGTAAGCCACCGACAGTAAGATGTCAGTGAATCCTCTCTCATCATTGCTCACAGTCCTGTCTCACAAATGCACCAGCTAATGACCTATCAGATTAAATCAGCTGAGAATGACGAGATAGTTACCCTCAGGAAGAATATAGCAGGTATTCAGCTGAAGTTAGTATCACCAGGTTAATTGGCCAGAATGTGTTTGTTTAAAAGTATATTTGAAAAGACCTCATACACAACTCACCATTTTGTAGAATCTGAATGAAAAAGACTGCATACGCTATGTTTTGTCCTCTCAGAGCCAGATCTCCTGTAGTAATGATTAAAACCCATCTGGAGTTAAATGCTACCTGAGGCAATATGCCAGTGACACAGAAGTGGATGCCTTAGTAAAAACCCTACTGCAACACGGCTCATATGTTCTAAGCAACGCCTCCAAAGTAACAAACACTTTTGGCTCTAGGATGGTATTGTCTACAGATTCCCTGACCCTGAAGATGCAGGTATCTGGATAGGGAGTACAACACAGTGGAGACTGTGGGCATCTGGCCGGAGTGGAGGAAGCTTCTCAACGTTTCCCAGCTAGCTAGCCTCAATTGACATTTCTACTGCCAGGCCACAACACTGCCTTTCATTCATCCTATGGGCAATAGTTTGTTCAGAGAACAGTTTCCTTGTTGCACTGTTTGAGGCCAGCATAGGACAGAATTGGCAGAATGCAGCGTCTGTATGGGTGGACAGGTTGTGAAGGAGGCCTGTCCACCCAGGCACACTGAGAATAACTAGAAACAGCAAAGGACACATGCTGGGGCCTGCCAGGAGGTCAAGAGAGGTTCACATGGTACAATGCAGAAACAGGACAGATTTCATGTGAATCATGCCTTTATTTCCCTTCATGGTGAGGCACATGCCTTACTAGAATGTGGACTGCTTCCCTTCCAGCAACCAATGCTTCTTAAGATTTGCTGATGAGAGCAAGTTTCTGTTGCTTTGGAAGAAATCGGTAAGAAAGATGACAAGGTGGCATGTTAACTTATCTCAGCATTTCATTTGGCTTCATTTTCCATGGGAGACCTGTTTTACTCAAATATTCAGAGATGAAAATAAACTGCCTTGCTGGTACTCCTCTTTTTTTTTTTTTTTTTTTTTTAATTATTGTGGTCTCTCAAGAGAAGCTGTACTGCAGACAGAAACCAGCTAGCAAAGGGCAGAGGCAGCAATCAGGAATGATTACACCATACAAAAATGTCAGTGGCATAACATGACTTAATGTGATTCCACAAATTATAGATGAATGCAGAGGCAGAAAAATCAAAAGCAGAAAACCCACTGTACCCTTTATATTCAAATCCCCAAAATTTTACCAAATTCCTCAGACCAATTCCAGATGTTTACAGAAACTAGCTGCTGCTTTTTGCACTTCATCCCCTGAGAAATGAGCTTAGGGTAGAAAAGCTTACTGGAGAACATGAGTTTAAACATATACTCCTCTTAAAAGTTCAGATAGGTCATATTTACTGAGACTCAGAGAGCAGATTCCTACACGAAATGTGCTGATGGAAACAGGTTGGAAGCTGTGTGTAATGAAGAACAGAACATTTCAAAGATGTACAGAACATTGAGGTTCAAAGGGCTGGAACAACATGACCTCTAAAACTCTGCTCCTTCCGAAAAAAGCCATGTGTGCAAAGGCCTGGAGGAGGAAAAGGGAGACATGGAAGCTTGCTCTCAGTGTTTTATTAACTGCCTCTTCTTAGTGATGGACTATCAGCATGTACTTGAGCTGAGACCCACCTGAGTGCCAAGGACAGTACCAGAAATGCAGGGTGTCCTGCTCCTCCATGCATTTACCAAAGCACAGGGAGAGCTGGAGGATCTCTGCCTCTGCTCTGAAGCAAGCTTATGTAAGACAGGGCAGAATTTTGCCCTTGAATTCATGACAAGGGCCATCCAGAGACAACTTGCCTAGTCTGTTGTACATGCTGGACACAGTTTCTGTTCTGAGAAAAAATCCTGGAGGCTTTAGCATTTGTTTTTGGTCCACCTATGAAGGAGAACTAGACTGTCATATTTTTCTTATAAAAATAATCAAAACCAGCAAACAGCCCACCTGAAACACTAGTGAATCTGTTTCAGCTTCTCACTTTGCTTTAACTCTCCTGATAGAGTTGCTTTACATTAGTTCTGTGAGCAAAGCACGAACATACCTGGCCACCTCACAGCCTGGGGTGGGGTGCCGAGGTGGGAGCCTGCAGTGCACTCCCATAGTCAGAGTCAGGCAAGACAAGCAAATGCTCTCTCAGGCTTTCCCGTTTCAGGTCAGGATTGTGTCTGGCTTCATCCTGGACTATGGCAGAAGTTTTGTCAGTTCAGATAAATGCCTTTAAACCCTGCTATTGCCCATCCAAAACAGTTTACTACTGCTTGAGAGAGACAAGAGTTAATCCTTTTTTAACATTTTCCCAGGACCCTGCACTGGCATGTTGCAAGGCATTTACATAAAAGGAATGGATGATTCTTCACGATACTATTAAAAGGTAGAAAAGCATTGCAGTCATTTGTGTACGGGCAGGGAAAGGTGGGGTGTCTCAGGTAGTAGCAGAAACATCACCTCTAGAGTCTATACATTAAGTACTATGAAAGGCTTAGAAATCTTGCTCTGAGGGCAGTCAGTTACTACTGCTGCAAGTACCTTCTTCCTATACACCCTCTCATGTGAGCGCTGACACACACAGATATGTTGCCTCCTTCAGCTTCTCCATGTCTTACTGAAACCAGCCTAAGAACGACGTCATGTCCTTGCCAGAAAACTCTCCAAGCTCAAGGGCTTGAGGTTCTCAGGTAAAGGACAAATCTCGGACAATTCCGGTCCCTGGAAGATATTTGCAGGTTTCTTTCAACTCTGTTTTTGATGGAAACAATTCTGAAATTGTACTTCTGGAATTCCCCAGAAAATGGAGAAAACAGTTCCCACTCAACTGCAGGGTACACAGACTGTCCAGTAAAATACTTTGGAATCCCTCACAGTCTACATAAAAAGTACGTACGTGATGTGTCCCTCAACAACTGGTTGTTGAGGGACATAACATGAAAAGGTATTATGATTACACAGCTGGACATGACAGGGGCATAGTTTCATAAGCAAGCTATTAAAATTGTAAGGTCAATGCATGCCTCTTCATCCTGTCATGCTGTTCTCACACTCCAGCGTTTTGTCAGCTGAGGCCTTTTTCTCTTGAATAATCTTATTGAAAATAAAACGCATGAAATCTAGGTGTAGCCTTGTCTGCAGCTTAAGAAAACCTTTGAAGAGGTCACAGGATCGTACCTCATTAAGAACTGCATGAAGTATCAAGACCAAAAAACCTTGGCCAGCCCAACAAACCCTGCAAACAAGGGTGATGCCACCAGCCAGGAAACATGTAGTGGCCCATCAGGTTGCTACGGTAACTGTTGGCACGTGGCTCCCACACTTTTTTTCAAAACCACCACTGCAACTGCATGACACTGTGAATCTCTCCAGTGACATATAAACTTGTCTCAGTCAGCAAATCCTGCAGTTTTTCCTCAGAGGTTCAGAGCTGATTGTAACTGGGCCCTTTCGTCAGCAGCAGGGTGTGTGATAGATAAATGGCCTAATTCTCACTTGTACCAAAGTGCTTATGCTGATATAGCCCCTAATACGTGTGATGATAAAGCTACTTACAATGGTACAACATTGTCCTCTTCTGATACGGAAACAAGCCTTAATGATACAGCTGCATTCACACTACAGCCAGTCTAAACTTGGAAGTTTTACTGGCAGAGACACGCTGGTTAAGAGTGTGGGGAAAAAACATCGCAGACCTCTCTGACAACTGTGCTGGCAGACACCCCAGAGGTGTCCCTAGATAGACAAAACAAGTTTCTGCAGGATAACTGTAGCTGTCTGTGTATGCTCTGCCCATACGAGAAGCAAGGTAGTTTGAATTATCTTAGCTCCCTTTCACTGAGGTTGACTCAAGGTCTAAAGCCATAGCCGTATCAGCCTAAAAGTCAGTAGAGCTATTGAATTCCAGGAACTGGTAAAGGCAGTAACAGCAAAACAACTCTTTTGCCGGTGTACATGTCTTTTCCCCAAGGAAGGAACTGCTCCACTATAACTACTATAAATAAGGCCTGAAGAGCCTGGGTTATACCTCTTCAATAATAACAGGGAAGTTAAAATAGTCCAAAAGTTGGGGTAGTCTAACACCACTTTAGTCTCTGAGTAAAGGTGACTGCAGTAAGAGATGCTTTAGGACAATGTATCAAAACAGTTGCTAAGCAGATCACGTAGATTTATTAAGCCATGGGGTGGTAGCAATAACACTATTGTAAGAGAGAGTAAAATTGCAGGCTCAGGCAATGCGAGGGAACCTGTACTCAAACAAGGAAGGGGGTTCTCAAGAATGGCAAATTTGGACATCCCATTTGTGACTCCGAAGCAGGGGAGGCTGCAAAAAGCCTCCCTCCTGCCTCATGTACAATACTCCGTCATGTACATTTTTCCTCCCATTGTTTTACAGGGCTAAAATTAGTGCAGAGAGTGACTGTGGAAAACATGTATGGAAATAAGGAAACTTGGCTGAACATGGCCTTGTTTTTCAACCTGTGTGTTGTGTTCTCAATGAAACAAAATCAGAAACAGTTAACTTTACTTCAGACCTTGATCATCCTACTAGACTGTATTTCTGCAGCATGTCCGGGCACAGAGGAGGGGTAACCTTTTTAGACCAAAGTCAGCCAAATAAGATGTCCAGTGTGGTATAGCCATAAATTGTATGGTGATGTTTCATTTAGTATTTCACTGATGCTGTTTTATAACAAGAAGTTGAGCAACTGAAGATTGCAAGCTCTCAGCATGAGGTTATGTCTTTCATCCAGATCTCCCCTTATCCTCCTCCTGACTGCCTTCCATAGCACTTCCCAAACACATCACTTCCCTTCTTCCGAACTCACTCTTTGCCTTCAGTGCTGCAACAGTCTCACATGGCTCCTTTCTCCTTGGCAGCACTCACCACTACTACCATAATATTCCTAGAGAGCTGTCAGGACCATGAATGCACCAATAGGCCTTAATTAGCCTGATCAAGGCTTTATCCACTTCCTAACAAATGTTGTTCTTCCCTTCCACTCCACCTTTTCAGTGGACAGTTCCTACAGAAGTGTCTTCATCATCAGATCCCTTCTTTTTCCATCTATCCCAGTATCCTCAAATTCAACGTTTCCTTCTTCTTCCCAATCCCAGAGCAGCCAAAAGTTGAAAGCTGTGTTTTCCCCACAAATGCATGCAGCTTAGATTGCCTGGCCATCCTTGGCCTAGTTAAGGCTCTTTTGTGGACCTCAGAAGCACTGCTTGGCAGACACTTGCTGTTGCCTGCCCCCACAGTAAAAGCTGTGCTACCACTTGCTTCTCTTTTTCTCTGTCTTGGCAGATCTCATGAAACTTGCAGGCAGGAGCAGCTTAGATCTTTCTGCTTACTTTTTCTCACATACATCAGGATGATAATAGAGTAGCCCTGCTTCCTTTCAGCTGCCTCTGGCTTTAAACACAGCAGCAATCTATGACAGTGTCCGTCATTGAAGACACCTGTGCAGCTAGAAACAGATGAGAAACAGGTATGAGGGGACAGCAATCACAGTGCATTTATTCAGAGGACAGGAATCTTGCCTTCCTATAGAAGTGCCTAGACTATATACAGTGTGCTGTACCCTGTCTTCCAGCAGAACACAGCAGATCATAATTTTCTGATCAAAACCAACCAAATGCCCTCTGGTGCTAGCAGAAGAGGGGAAAATCCTTACATTGTTGGTTTTCCTATCCTCCTCCTCTGCCAGTTCCTTCTTGCTCTCCACAGTGAAAAACAATGGAATTTATTTCACGCTCTCTGATCAGGACTGGCATAAAAACTACAGCTGAAGAGTCTAAATAATATATTGCAAGCCATTCTTGGACAACCTAGGTATGGCAGTCCAAGAATGGCTTACAATATACTAGTTCTTGGGAACTCCTCTACAGTTCACAAGAAAGTGTCTGGACAATGCTCTTAGTGATATGATTTAGCTTTAGGTAGTCCTGCAAAGAACAAGGAGTTGGGCTTGATCTTTATGCGTCCCTTCCAACTTGAGATCTACGATTCTATGAAATATAGGAGCCTAGGAGTTAAACGCTACATTACAAAAACCACATAGGCTAAAAGGCTTTGTGCAGCCTCTTATCAGTGCTGGTACGTGTGGACTGGGAAAAGAAAAGGAGGAAATTAATGGTTGCACAATCAATCAAAAGGTGCCAGACAAGCTTTCAGGGCAAATACAAGTCTATGTTACAGCTCCGTGCACACAAACCAGTGGAGACAGAATGGTTTGTGCAGTGTTTCACTCCCCACAGCCCACAGCTCCCAAAGGCAAGCTTCACTGGGGAAAAGCTGACAAAGGACACAGGGTTGACCCTGTTTCAGCACAGATTTCTGTAAAACTATCTGCAACAGACAGAGGAAAAACATGCAGGACAGAAGTCCAGGAGGAGAATGCAAAGTCAACATGTGGGTTAATTGACTGGGGGGGTGGAGTGGGTGGTTCATGAAGTCCCGATATACTAAAGTCTGCACTTAACTGCTCCACAAACACAGCAGTGCAGTGCTTCTGCATGCTTATTTGTCAGTAAGTGTGACAACCAGGATGCCATGTCTCAGAAGGGAGGCTGAATATATATTCTTTTCTTTATATCTAGCTGATAGCTCTCCTGCAAATTACGAGAAATGTGGCACTTTCCTTTAAAAGCAGAAATGGAAATGGGCTTCTTGTCAGCAGAGAGACACTAGAACTCCCATTAATCTCACTTTCTTGCCACTAAAAAGCAGAGTTCAAACATCCTGCAACCTCTACTGATAGCTAATAACTTGGCTCTCAGAGAGCTAAGAATAAAAAAAAAAGAATTCTTACCGGAAAAATCAATGTGGCCCTTCCTCTTAACTGTAGCTTCTGTACAGTGTATATATTGAATGTAAAGATTTGCACACTATTTTGACAGCACTCCATAAAGTTAAAAGCCCACTATAGGCATCTGCAGTATCTACTGCTGGGTAAGTAGAAGAGATTCTATTTTTTGCATACTGCATGTTACTAGAGAAGAGCATCTCCACTGCTTTCATGTGCCTGTCCAGTTGTTGAACATTAGTCATTCACACTGAGCATTTGTGAAACTGATCCAGTGACAGATGAAAATCCTTGAGTCCCACTGTTAAAACTGTTCCTGATTACTTTTGTATGCACTTGCTCTAACACAAAATCATGTCGGTTAACCTGAAAAATGCACATCTGCTCTAATTATGTAGGAAGACAAACTATACCAGTAATTATTTACAATTCATATCGTATGTTTAGCTTTACAAGTGTAACACAGCACTCTAAATACACACATAATTATTTAAAAAAGTCAGATCAAAGGATGATGAAAGTGATACATGAGAACAATAATAAATGTAAATGCTGACAACTACTTCCATAAAAAACAAGTGATCAAATGTTCATAGGAAACAAGCATCAAAGTCATGGCAAGGTAGCCTGACCAAAGCAAAATCACTACAACCTGGAAAATCTTGACTTTTTGTTAATCATTCTTTAAGCTTTATTGCCAGTTCAGAAAAGGCAGGTTTTTTGATAGCATGATTTGATATTGATTCTTAATGTGTGCCATGACCCATGGAGTAAGCATTGATTTATACCTCTGCCTTCAATTTTGCTAGCCCTTCACATAGGAAGAGGTCTGACTGCCACCAGTGGGACAATGTCCTTGAATTAGGAACGACCAATAAAACGTCTGTACACCCAGAGCATCAAATCCACTGATCTGTATCTGTGGTAGCTTTTCATTCCTGCCAGATGGGAATAAAGTGCATTTGCTGAATAGGACCAATAATCTTTCAAACACACACTCACACTTGTATGCGCTTACACACATTTACCATGCTCTCTCCTAGGTGTCAAATCTAAGCCTTGAACTGAAGGCAGCTACAAGGAACCAAAATAATCAGAAATAAAATTTGTGGCATTTATATAAAAGCATTAACACCTCTGTCCCAGACCGCATTCAGCCTCTCCATGCCACACAACCCACCCTTTTCATATGATGTCCCACAGTCCCCCTGCTGCCTGGTCCGTTAGCTAGGCATGCTGTTTCCCATCACACAGCCACTGGTCACAGGGTCTTTCTGGAGGAGCAACATTTGCATCTGCTCTACACTTGACCTGGATTTAGGAAGTGCTAATGGGGCAGTGCTAAATCCTTTCAACCTCCTGGCTGTCATCTGTGTAGCTTGAGAGGATGACTTATTTAGAGGCAGACCCTGGAAATCCCACCCTGGCACAAGCTGCCAAAGCAGGTCCCAGCCTCTCAGTGGGAACCATGGGGCTGGACTGGGCCAGCTGGTTCAGGTCTCCAGAAGGTACACTGGGGCCCTTTAGAGGGTCACTGAATAATTCCACATCTGGAACATATTCCATAAATACTAGGAAAACAAAATTGTTTTCCTTTATTTTTAGACTGCTGTAGTACCTTGTGCATCCTCTTGCCAGTGTACACTGAACAGCCCTACCTGACTGCTCTATTGCTTGGATTATGTAAAAAGGATTATGCAGATTCTTAGCCTGTACCATTACCTCACCCTCCCTGTAAAACTGGGTTTTAAAGTTCCCTCCTTTCAGCCAGACTTGCCTAAAAATCAAAGTCATGCTGGTGCAAGTTTGATTTTGAAAACCTGCCTTATTATCAGACATATCTTTCATGCAGAGACCTATAAACTTTAATGTAAATGTCAATGGAAAGCTCATCCCAGTGCATAGTTTACTTGTTTCATGTACTTTTCATTTTATTTATCTATACAAAGTCCATCTTTTCCTTTATATGTTTAAGAAATAGGTGTTTCCTTGTTTCTTTCCCTTCACATGAAATTAGACATACACTTGTATAAATGATTTTTTTGGTAATAGCAATTCTTTTCCCATCAAATTCAATTATTTCCACTTTAAAAATGAGAAAAAACATTGAAAACAAGCTTTAAAATATTTGGAAATAAATGGTTCTTTTATTATGTAAAAGCCTTAGGGTGTCTCCAAGGTACTACAAATAAAATAATTTATAATAAATGAGATTATTATTGCTGGGAAAAGGACCACTTAATGCCAGTTTTCTGTGGGAAAAACCAAATCAGAGTAACCCAACAGGGGAGCTCAGAAACATACAGGAAATACTTCAAAGCTTCAAGGATCCAAAACCAAGTGAAAAATACACGCTGAGGCAGCAATTTGGAACAGGATATGGCTGTTCATCCTTATCTTAGGGAGGTAGTCTTAGTGTCCTGAAAATGACAATAGGAAGCCTGTTTTATCATTGTGTTCTTCCAGTTTTATACCAACTTGTCCAAAGGAATTCTACCAGCATAAATGTGGAGTAATGCAGTGTTGAGCCAAGCCTGGATACACAGACCTGAAATAGAAAGTGTTCAGCATTGGGAGGATTTGAATTGCTGTCTGGAAATCCCATAAACAGACTTGTGTGGCTGCCCTGAGCAAAACAGTCATGTCAGGGTAAATTTGGCTCAACATACTGCTATAGCAATCAGCTAGTAATGGCTCACCTTCCAAAGATAGCACTACTACAAAATTAGTAACTCAGCTATACAGCCACATAGCCGAACCGTTAAAAATCCAAAACGAGCCTTGAAAATGACAAATAGTTGCATAATATTCACTAGATACAGACATCAAGGAATGCATCTGTATTCCCTACCCTGTCTACATTCAAGGTAGGATGGTCTCTTTCTCTTCTCCCACAAATGCCCTCGATGCCCTGCCAAATGTCTCAGCTGCAATTCTCAAGTCAAAGGGGATGATGGCATTTGGAATTTGCAAGGTCAATAGTGCAATAGGTTCTGTCCCCTGGACATTGAGGACCAGTCCGTATCCGTTACAAGGTATATTCAACCTGAACTCAGTCTCATCTCATACTTGTGCTCTCATGGGCTCTGTTCTGGCTCTCTTGGATTGTTCATGAGGGACCATGGGGGTTCAGGCTATTTATTACAAAAAACTACAGATCTGTCAAGCTTCACACATCTAAGGTTCCTGCTTCCTTGCCATTGCTCCTCTGTCTCACCTCCTGAAGCACTATAAGGAAACTTCCCTGGTTTTGACTTTCCGCATGCTTGTTAGTGCAGAACAAACAGATCAAAGCACAAGTACATGGAGGTGGAGAAGTCTGAATGTGTTCTACTGGATCTCTTCTATCATTCAGCTTATATGGTGTGAATATCTGTTCTAATGTTAGGGTTAGCATAACAGTTTGCAGTTTGTAGAAATTTTTGCTCTTCGCATGCAATACAGATGTGAACTAATTAATCCTCATGAGAACACCATCTTAAAGACAACAAAGCTAAGAGACAGAGGGATTAAAACTAAAATGCAATACAAACATTTGCCGACTAAATAAATGGCCTTACTGACCTCAGGGATGTGCTTGAAAGCTTCTTAGGTGTCTAACAGCTAAGTATCATTTGCACTTACAGCCAGGTTTCTAAAGACATTTAGACAGCTCATTTGATTCTAATTTTGAAGTAGATAGGAATTAGATGAAACAGCTGAAAAACCTGGCACTAAGAAATTCGTCCAAGACCACACTGTCAGGACTGTTGAGTGTACCAATAGATCTTAATTGCTCTGACCAGCCTCACCTGGGACCTCCACCCTTTGCCCAAGGCCCAGGAGCTCCATGTAAGCAGACCTGGGCCTTTCACTCCCTGCCTGAGCTATGTTGTTAGTGTGCCTACCTTCAGCCCTACCTCCCAGATGACTCTTGGACCTGTGTTGTAGCCTGGTTTGCAGTCCTGTCTCTGGTCCCATCTCCTGTAGCTCCTGACTAGACTCACTGTATGGACCGTGGACCTCATTCACCACCTCCCCGCATGTGGAGCTGTTGATGGAACCAGTTAGCAGCAGCTTTATTCTGCCCAGCCTGTTCAGCTGTGATGGACCTGTGCTCTAGTGAGAGCATGGTCTGTGTTGTGGTTGCTCTTGGTCTCTCCTACCTTGTAGAGTGGCCTGCTCTTGCTGCTCCTTGACACACAAGACAGAGCCAGATTTTAGGGATCCTTCCCCTACTAGAATGAGTGCGTGTAAGAGCAAAACCAAAACCAGTGGTCTTTTTTATAAATGCTTGCACATTTCTAGTCAATGCATTGGGCCAAACTGCAATCTCAGCATCTGCATTGTAAAAACAGAGAAATTTCCTGTAGTTCTGCTGTACATAATGATAGCTACATGAAGTCAGGATTTGTCCAGAACAGCATATAATCTTATGTAAATGATTAAATGAACAGGGAATATGTTACTGATAAAATAAAAAGTAGCAGTTCTATTTTGAAGACCTGTGATATGGCTTCCCCACATGTTTTTTTCAGGTAAAAAGATCCGATAAAAGCTTTGGAAACATGCAGGCCATTAATATATAATGAGAAAATACTCTCTGTTGATTACACAGTTGAGAAGAAAATCAAGATAGTAGGTAGAAAGGGGGTAAAAGAAAAGCACTTACAGAAAAACAAGATGCAAAACATTATCAGAAAAGTAAAGGCAGTAAGTAAATTAATAGAACCTGCCACAAATGAACAAAGTCAGGATGCAGTCTGGCAGGTGGAGATGGTAGTGGGGATCAATGTAGTACGTCAACGCTTTCTGCCCTATCCATCAGAGCATGCTGTAATTCTGCTGAAATTCAACTGATGAGGAAAAACACATGATTAGAACACGTGGACATAGTGACTGCAAAACATGCAAATTGTGCTGCAATTCTTAACGACATAAAAGGTAAAAAGCTTATAGAGGAAAACTTATAGAGAAAAACGAGTTCAAACACCATTAGAAGTACATTTTCAGCTGAAGGCATGTGGGAATTCAGCTGTAGAACTTTCATTAAGTTTAATTGGTGTCACGGTGTAAAGTCCCTGTGCATCAAGTTGCTAATGTACTCTGTGAAGAGTGGATTTATGCTTCTGAAGGTGCACTGAGGAAGAGAGTGAAAACAGTGAATTCACCATATTATGGGCTCTGAACGTCTAAAATCTTTTTTCTTGGAGCTTATATTATTACTGCCAGTCAACTTCAACCTGCATGTTAGCAAATGCCATTTGCAGCAGAGAAAAGTAATCTGTATGTTGTTAAACATTCTGAACCAGGAAATGAGTCAAGAAGAAAATACTTCTACTTTTGTCCCTTTCATTTTTTACTCAAGGGATTGTTTTTGCCTTTTCTCATCATGCTCATGAATTTTATTAATGTTCTTTCTATGAATATTCCCCATGTGGAATAAGAGCTCAGCTGAACACTTCAAATTAGGCCCCAGTTTGTCTAGCTAAGTTCAATATGTTGACTTCTCCGCTGTGACAACCTAGGGGGCTAGTGATTTACTGGCACCAGAGGATGCCAATGGAAAAAAGGAACCCTCCCAAGTTAGCATTCCATTTCATTCTCCACAACAAATTGATGAAGTGTTGGAAAGCACTCTGACAGGGTTGTGGATTCAGAGAAAGAGGCATCTGAAGTGATTTATAGGGTGAATATATTTAGCACCATCAAGATTTCTTGTTTTTCTCAGGTTACATATCTGTCTTTATCCTGGCTGTCTTCTTTTATCCTTTGCAGGAATGAAGTGGCCACTGAGAAGATGCATGAGAAAGTGTGAATATTTGTTATACACATGCCCAATATGCAGTGCTTTCAATAAATGTTTCTTCTCCTTTTAAATGCTTTTATGTTTCTTGTGTTTTCTTTCTGATCTGAATATTTCTTTTTAAACAGCTGAGAAATCAATTTTTATGAGATCAATTATGAAGCAAAATATGTGAATTCAGTGACAGAAAATTATATTGTTACAGGAATTTATGTCTGCCGAGAGATAACTTTTCCATTTCCAGAAAAAACATACTCAGATTTCTGAAAACAAGAAACTGAAAGAACCAACATTATTTTAACCACATGTAGCTAGTGCTAGCCAGTGGGAACAGTCTGGAAGAGATGTAGTTAAACTCACTGTGTCAGACTGAGTTGTCTGAAAATGGTGCTTGGCACAGCTTGGTTGAATCAGGATTATGATGAGAGATAATTTGGGAAACCAATGCCCTTTTGAGGAGATTTATGTGATCCCCTTTATGGCTGCTATGCCTGTGATTAAAGAAAAGCGTTACTTACATCTCTTGTCCATCAGCCTTTCAAGACTGCATTACCAAGGCTGTGTGGCACAGACCCTGTTCCCGAGTACCATGCTATATAAGTTTAATGATGACTAAAAGAAAGTAGTATAGATGACAACTTACACAGAGGAGTGACTGTAAAATTTTACTGATTTTTTTTCTGTGGAACAAGACAAATATCCTGTTCAGGATAGCTGAAAGGTACAGCTCAAGTCAGTGTTTTATGAGTGTGTAAGAGCATGGGTCTAATGGAGAATTCAGTATGCCTCTGTGAAGGCTTCAGTAGTTTGAGTTTGGCTAAGCTTTAACATTTTTGAGATGAAAGGGCATAAACTAGGGGAATAAACTTGTTTTAAAGTAGAGAAGGTTATATTGAGACAGAATAGATATTAAGAAGGTTTATAAGCCTCCTAATTATCTTGCTGTTGGATTCAGGCTAACTCTTACTCCAGCAGCGTGGTGGATTTCTGACATGCAACCAGTTCCACACAACTCCTCAGGTTCATAAAGAAGCGCTCCCTCTACCACCTCTAAGGTCTGGCTGGGGGTGTGCTTCCTGCTTTTCTCATCAGCTTCCCAGTCTCTCTGCCATTCATTCTGTTAAGTGACACATGGGCAGGGACTGTTCCCATGCCCTGGGCCAAATGGCAGTGTCCACACTGTACAGAGCTGGCTCTGGGTCTCCTTTGTGTTCCATGTGGTGATTATGTGGCTCTAAAACATTTTTTTGCATGCTTTTTCTTTCAATTTAAGATGTCTAAGAATAGAAAAAGGGCTGTGTTCAGGGATAGGGCTTCAGCATATGAATGCCTATTTGGAATAGCCTGGCACATGTTATCGCCTGAACCATACTCAGGCAGTATTTCAGAGGGTGCTAGCTGGCACAGGCCAAAACTATACCAGAGTGTGCTAGCAGCTAAGCAGCAGCTCAGTGTTTGAGCTCCTCTCCTAAGCCTGTCTCATCTACAAACAGAAATACAGCCTTAGTGCCTCTCTTTTGCCTGCCACACCCCATACTGTGGAAAGTGCTGTTTCCCCACCTTTCTGTCCTGCTCCTGGTAAACACGTTCAGGTGCTCTTCAAGGGGGGGCCATCAAAAGCAGACATCCTCTCTCCTAACCAACCTGCTTCTCCCAGGAGAATGCATAGAAAAGACATAGTAAACTGCAACCCTTGCAGGTCAAGAAGGGATTGAAGAATATTACACTGAATCTGTCAGTGGCTGTTAGGCACTGTCCAGATGCAACCACAGGCTCAGGAAGTCATTAAGCTGCCAAAGACCAACAACTAGGACAGTATACCAGGCAGCAGGTCATGTTGTTCTAGCTCTTGCTAGGCATCTGTTACCGCTTCCAGTCAGAGACAGGATGCTGGGCGAGAGGTCTTGTCTGCTTAACAGGCTTGTCAGCATGACAATTCTTATTAAGCGGTCAGTGTAATGATTTGACCTTCAAGGGAGGAGGACGAAGGGGAAAATACATTCTTCATCTTGCCTACCACGTTGTTTTTGGGTAGCAGAATGCCAAAGAGGTGCTCTGTCTTGGGAAACCTTGGCTCCCAATTTCACCTAACGATACCAAAATTAGGTGTAGTCTTACTATCAGGCACATTCTGGGTATTTTCATGTGTTTATAAACACTGGCTTAGGAAGAAAAAAGATTTTAAATACATGAAAGCTGTAATCTTAAATTTATAATCTTAATATTTCTAGCTGTTTTGCATACAAAGGATGACTCAGTTTTAGAAAATCATAACCTTTTTACAGATAATCCCTGCCCAAAGGCAAAATACATCAAAGAAATTACCTGTCATAATTTTTCACTTGCATGCACTCATGCAATGATTCTATAATATTTACTTGGTACTGGGGCACAGCAGAAAAGTGTGCATAAAATCATCTTTCAGCATTTAATAATGCATGCATTTAATAATGCAGAGATAATCCACCATTTTTCACCTGAGATATTTAAAAAAAAAAGTCACTTAAAAAAAAAAGACATGACATCCACCCAAAGTGACATATTACTATCAATTTATAATAATTTTGCCAATACAGGCTTAAGAAAACCTACACCAGAGCAAGCTGAGGTTTATTCTTCACTGGGTAGTTGTACATCTTCAGCTGCGTAACATTAGGCTGCGGGAGTCACAGGTAAAACCTGTGGCTAACGTGGCCCATGAAGGTCATATTTAATATGGGAACCTAGCCCAGCATACAATTGACTTTGCAAAGTCAGAGACTGGTCTTATTGTAAACTGTGTGAGAGAAGAAAGGAAGGACTCAATGTTTAAGAAAATCAGCTGTTCGCCATAGGGCATTTGCAGACCTTGCAGGTGACTTTATCTTTGATATTGACAGACAGAGGCATGCTAGGACACATGATGGGGACTATTTCCTTTAAAAACAGGGGTCAACATGTGGCACAGTGGGGCAGGGACTGGATGCAGTTCTGGAGTGTGCCTCTGTCAGGGATCTTTTATTTCAAAGGCAATGCTATGAGGTACAGACAAATTCTCCCTTCTTATCCTGGCTGCAACACTGTAGAATGATCACTATCCCACTCAGGGCCACATGTGCAGATGCCATTGATTAAGAGAGCACAAATGAGGCCAACCAGCTGCATCTGGTGTGTGGAGCAGGAGAGAAGCCATAGTGCTAAGCTCAGTTCTATGAGAATCTATTGTATAAAACCCATGTGTATTTCTGTAGTTGGTCTGTAGTTGGGAGACAGACAGCTAACTGTGTCCTTGATGGGACAGGATAGCCTTGATCCTGCAGAGTACACCAAAGATGGAAGAAACTGGGGCTAGATTTTTAAAAACATTTTGGTAACTCACTCTCCTGGTCTTCTGTATTTTTCAGAAGGCGGTCATGCACTGAAGGCATCTACCATGCTCCAATTCTTGTGCATTCTAAGAGTCTAGCAGCAAATATCACTGTCCCTTCGGTTTACTTTCTCTCCTTCTCTCCCCTCTCTGACTTACACTGTCATAGGAGTTGCTTTAGGTTTTAGAATTACCAGCTGCAAAAAAGGTAAAAGGAATTGCACTTAACCTTTTCCTTTAACTTTTCATCTAAAATTCTTAACAGGGCTAATGATTAGGGAGGAATAAAAAGCAAAGGTTAGAACCACAAATAGTGTAGGCAGGTATTTGCCAGATATCATGCCTGTCTATCTCCAACACCTCCAGCTCCCCTGCTCTTGTCCCCAGATTATCTTAACCAGAGGTCTCCAAGTGTGCCAGCTATTTACTTCCCTAAGAAGGTATGCAGGAGAGAGCCAACTGATAGCACAGTGCATGCCGCTAGTCAGCCCAGAACTATAACAACATTTCCAAATACTTTGTTATTAATAACTTCAGGTTACCTGGCTGTTATAAGAAATGCAAAGGTCATACCATGTTCAAAGCTTAGTTTTCAACGGAGCAAGATATAAATTTCAAGTTAAAAGCTATCAACTTTTCTAAGAATGAGAAATCAATTGATTTATCATTGCCTTTTCTCTATGAAATAAAGATCTTAAACGATACTGACCATAAAGAAGACAGTTGACAATATTAAGTTGTTGCTTCAATTATACTATTACGTACCTTCATTTTCTTTTGCCTAACGTTAACCATTCAAGGAGTGTCACTACGCTGTTCTGGTTTGTTCCCAGTTTTGGCAAAACACCACCTCTATTCCTGAGAGTAAAATAAGGAGAAAACAAATTGTATTACATTTAATAATTCATTTCAAAAGCTTCAAGATTTGGACTAAATCTTGCAATATGATAATGGGACAATCTGAGAATATGAGACCCTGTATTGCTTGCATGAAAATCTGTCCAGATTTGGCCAAATCACAAACCAATAGAAATACCATTTATAGGAAAGTTTAGGAACACCTGAGCTAGGTCTGAACACAATGCAGTGCCACGCAAACATGGTTATTTGGGTCCCAGTCCAGTGTCTCTGAGTGGCACTGCATTGTATTTGCACCCTTTGATTAATGCTGCCTAAATTTCTGCACAAGCTAAGTAAAGGAAGCAAGCACCATCCTGTTGTACACCTTCAAGCACTTCCCCTCATCAGAGCTGGCACAGAGCCTTATCTTAAGCAAAAAGTCACACCATTGATTTAAAAAGTTTCATAAACATTCATCATAGGGTCAGAAGGGAAATGGAGAGACAGTGCCACTTGAAAGACCAGCTCAGTACTGGAGCAGGAAAAGACTGCAGTGAACAGTTGAGAGAGCTATTTCTCTCCACTAAAACACTAACAAGTAGTGATAAGTAAGCTGTCACTTCTGTACTCTTGGTATGTTACTTTACTACAGAATTAGACAGCTCCTTGGCTCCCTGATCACTCTGCTCCCTGTGAACCTCTACACATTTGGACTAGCTGCTTTTGGTTGGGCTTAGACAAGTCTTGACTATAGTAATGGCATGTTTGTTTACCACGTAGAGTCCTGAGAATCAGAAAAAAACCCTTACAAACTGCAGTCAGTGATATGGTATGATGAACAGTTGTCAATGTTCTGCAAAGTTTCTTCTGACTCTAGCTTCTCTGCTTTGAACCTGGTGACAATGCAAGTTAGCAAAACAAACTCAGGAGACTGCAAACACAAGGAGGGAAACAAAACAATAAACCTCTTTTATCACACGAGTACTAAAATTGCAAAGAGCTGCCCATATTCCCCTCAAATATGGGATGTTGAAAAAAGGTTGAGAGGGGAAAAAAAACTGGTATTCTGCGCTAAATGTTCAGTGCAGCTCTCTAAAATCAAGCAGCTCTAAAGATTAGGACAGGCCCTTCATAAACAGCTTCTAAAATACATAGCCTTCTGTGTATTTTAAGTACACAGAGATACCACAAAAATTACTGAAACTACTGCCAGAAGAAAGCATAAGGTCATCTAGGTCATCTCCCTGCCCATCTACAGTATCTGTGTCACTCAGTGATACTTGCCTAATTCATTAGTAGTTTCATTGATTGGGATTCAACAGTATCCTAAGCAACTTAATCCAGAGACAGACTAACTAAACTTTACCTGACACTTATAGCACATATCTCCGTTGTTACAAGTCATAGCTACTACTTCCTGTCCTCTCTGCAACATTTTACTCCTTTCCTCTTTTCTGCAAATTTGAAGCTGTACTGTGCCTCCCCACAGTCTTTTCTCCTTCAGACTAAACAACCACCTTTCTTTCCATCTTTCTAACAGGTCATGTTTCAGACCTTTTGACCTGTAACTTTATTGCAGTACTAATCACTCAAGGACAATATTCCCTGAAATGATGCAACTCAGATATACCAAGGTTAGGCAGGTTGCTCAGTGGAGGCAACTCGTCATTAGATTAAAACCATGCTCATGTGCCTCTGATTCCTCATCCCCAGGCTGTCAATTTGTTTGTTTTAATCATCCGTTGCATCTCATCATAGGCTTCTTAATCCCCAATACATCTGAGCAGCACGTAGTACAGTGAGGCCACACACCTCCTGCTGGGACTTCCCATGGTCCTTTGTGTAGACATCTAATGGCATTCAGTTAAAGCTGAAGCACTTTGCAGGTTTGACAGGTGCCAAGTATGCCCTGACCTCCAATGGACCTGGATTCATGTACTGTTTGTGTAAAAGTGCTCAGCAGCAGTCAGGTGGAAAACCTGATCAAAGGATCTGGTTTTTGGGTTTTTTTAGAATTTCTCCCTGGCATCTTCCCAGCTCTCCAAGAGAAGAGCTGAACCTCACTGTTGTGGTTTGTCAAGTTCCAACAGCTTTTCCTGCAATCCTTGTCGTTTTCCATATTAGCACACTGATATTTGTCATTATGGATAGAGATCAGAGTTGATCACTGCTACCAGTGTTAGGTAGTTCTAGTCATGCATGCAATGAGTTCAAAGGGACTGAAGAGGGGAAAGAGAAACACACAGAGTTATGAGGATGAAGCATAGGTAATGCTGTGTTATAATGAAAGTAATGGATTTGTGGGGGATGTTGGATTTAGCCCTTTGGCTGCTCCAACAGAACAAATAGTAGAAACTATATGCACAGGGTAGAATCAGGACCAAGACATGTGGGGGCTTTCTGTTGTTTCAAACACCACCTTTGTATTTTAGGCTGTCTGTGCATTCAGAAAATGGGAAAGCTTCTCCTGACTTCAGTGTGGAAGACTTTGAGATAATTGGAAGAGTAGATGGATAGAAGATATTTTCACCTCTGTTGCACAGGTGACATCTTACTTGTGCACTTCTGTGGTCCAGTACATAACTGCAATACAAAGCCAAGTAAAGCTGCTCTGAGACTGTCAGCTTCTTTTTCTTACCACTCAGCTGCACTGTAATGTTTTCTAGAGGGAAGCCAGACCAAAGGAAAGGAAACGTGTTATTATACATTAAAACAGTGTTTGCTTTCAGTGGCTGGAATCAGTCTTTCCCAGGAGACCTTCCCACAAGCTCTCTTCTCTCTTACAACACTCATTTACTCATGACTTTCACTTGCTTTGTCTTGGAATTGCTAAGCAAATTATTACTTTCATGTTTTCAAAAAAGAAAATTTATTTCCAAAGGTGATGCTACGTGAACCCTCAGACTCAGTTCTCTGCTAGTCCAGATGCAGAACAAACTTGGATAAAACTGTAGTTATCCTAAAGGCAAATTAAGATATTCCCATATGGTGGCTACACCATATTAAAGATACTTAATCATATATTGTAAAGCTTCTGTACAGCAGAAAATACCCACTGTTTTATGGGCAGTTCTGAATTTCTCCTAGAACAATCTGTCTGAGCTTTCCAGAGAAAGGAAAGGATATTGAAAAGCTCTAGATATCTTGCAGGCAAAGCTCGTCCTAGCTTTACTGTGTGACAGCTCTGACGATCTTGCTTGAGAACAGTTCTGCATGTTTGGGTAAACACCTGAAGCTTCGTGCTTTTGGAGGGACAAATATACTCATGGAATTGAAGCAATTTTGAAGAACTGTTTCATTCTCTGAAACTTTTGAAGCTTTCTGAAGCGGTTTAAGGGCAAGACAGGCTTTTGCTGGGAGTTACTGGTCTTCTCAGCATGCTCTGACTTTCTCAGTTATGGTCAGAAGTGCTAAATTTAACGTTCAAGTGGGGACAAGGCAGTGATGCTGAAGGACATCCCATTTAGGAAACAAAGCAAAAATCAGAAATAGATTAGGAATCAAGTAGAGCTGAGAATTAGTACTGGAAACTGTTGGAATCCAATGCACATTTTTACTTCTAAAATAAAAATGGAAATATTTCTGGGTTAACTGACATTTTCATTACGTTGCTTCCTATGCACTTACTCCTCAGAGTCTACAGGAAAAGAATTTGTGAGTGTCTGAGAATCAACACCTTTGTCTTTATCTGCTGAGCAGAAAAAAGCAAGAAATACAGCTTACGGAAAACACCAGGACAAGGAAGTGAAACCTGTATTAGTAGCTGATGGAGAGCTCTGATATGCCTTGGAGGAATCGTGAAATACTACCTTTTTGCAGGAGTTTCTCAGAAGCCTTCAACTGCTCCTAGGTGTTTTCTGGCATGGAGAGAAGCCTGTAGGGATAAAAGCTATGCAGGTGCCTACATGCAATGGGAGGACATGGTCCTAAATTATACCTCTTCCCTGAATTTGTATACAGGCTAGCATCACTAGTATTAGCTGGTCTATGGTTTCCCTCCTATCCTGCACTAGGATAGAAAATGGAATCCAATAGAAGACAAAACAGGCTCTGTTCAATGAGTCTCCCTGGAGTGAGGCATCATGAGCTCCAAACTTTTCTAAAAACAAAAAAGTCCTTTAAACAAAGCCATCTCCCACGAACAACAAGGGGCTTCCATTCCTTGTTGTGACCAATTTCCTGGGATGAGTCAGTTAATGTTAGTGGCAGAGCAGTAAGAAAAAGAAAAAGGAGGGGGTACCTGCACTTATCAGCTGTAGTTTAATATGCTGCAACAGTAGTTGGAGATCCTCTGATTATCTACAGCCAAAAAGTGCTCCAAGAGATAAGTATCATTACTTGATGTTTCTGCCAACCTCTTTCACTTTTCAAAGGCAATATGTAGAGGCTTGCATTAGTTGTGCTCTAACATGGGATCAGGGCTGTCATCCTGGAACAGAATGCTCAGAAGTACTTAAGATTTGTCTAATTATACTTCAGATGTTTGAAAGATGGAAGTGGTAGTTATCCCTAAACTTTGCATTATGAAACTATCATTTGGAAAACTAAAAGTCCCCCTTCTTGCATCAAACATTTAGAGAGAGATTAAGGCATTGTTATTTCACTATGTCAACAGTAGCATTACTGTTAGTCATGGCAGTGAAAAACGTATTCTTGAAAGTCTCCTAAGACTCCTAAAAGTGCTTAACAGTCTCAGAAATGGAATATTCTGTGCAATTTTTTCCCTAGATTGTGCTGGTTAGCCATAACTTAGCAGGCCTGGAAAACAGAGACCCAGAATTGGTGTTTAGCCCAGCAACTAAAAAATCATGAGCTGAGCTCTTAGGAGTTTTGGAAGGTAAGCTGCATGGCAAGCTATTAGTGTTCAATCAACTCTGAACACTCAGATGGCAGTCATGACCTTGAATGTGTGGTTTCCTTCCTGGCAGAATATCACAAGTAAGGACTCCATCCCTAGAAATATTATGTGGGAAGACAGAAAGCATTTCTAAGCCACCAGCCCAAAACAAGACTCAGTTCAACTCTAGAACAAAATTAAATATAGACCTCAAGGTTTGTTTCAGCAAAGTCTCTCGATATGGCTTCTCGATACAGCTTCAGTTGTTGATATACCCAGGCTGGTACAGCACTCTGCAGTTCTGTGCAGGAAAAATCAGATTTCAGAAGTAATTCACATGGATTCAATAAGCTCCATAGAACTGTGGAGCTGCTGAAAGCCCACAGAAATTCCATGTGTGTGTCAAGTAGCAGCCCAGTTCCTAAAATGTCCCACTGAAGCCAATGGGACAAAATGGCTTCTATGGTACTGTAGCATCCTCACTGATGGCATTAATTCCCCCTATTTATGTGGGATGGCTTCTGCATTTCAGATGGGCAGCAATGGATATGGATTGTACAAACTTGGAGGTAATAGAAGTGCAAGTATCTTCAAAGCTCCTCAAAGCTCTAAATGAGGCCCAGGGATTTCAAGAAAACATTTGATCCTATGTTAAAAGCCTGAACTCCACCTTCTCTAACCAGCTGGGGAAATAAATTAAATTCCGGCACTGAATCACTCCCTTCAAAGCCAGTCATGATTAGGCCAAAAACAGCTGAGGGATTTCAGCAGGTCCCACAGCCATAACCCTCCCTTCACTTCTCTCTCTGGTCTTCTTGGGAAAATCTAGTTAAGCTCCCCCACATTTACCAGATTGGTTTTTGGTTTTTTTTTTTGCAGGCTAGTGCATAATACTTATCCTCAAATGCTCAATCAATCCTGAAATAGAACAGTAGTGTAATTTTACACTGAAAGCTTAAATTGAAATATTACCCCCTTGTGAAGGCCCAGTCTAAAGCACAAACCACTGGTTCACTGTGCCCAAAAGGCTATATCACATCTTCTCTCATTCACAACTTTGAGGCTGACGACGCTACCTCAATCCCAAAGTAGGGCAGCCACAGCTTCCAACAAAAGACCAAGAAAAGGATAATTTTCTACAACACTAAATAAATTTGACACAATTAAAGAGAAGTCTTGTCTTTATGGACAAGAAATTTTTTGCTTCTGGATGCCAAGGCCAAATGATGATGCATCTTGCTGCCCGCAAAAGTAAAACTCCACTCACTATCACTTGCAGCCTAGCTTTGGTATCAGAACTAAGCTGTTGTATCTTCTAGATCGTGTTCCCTTGTTCCCCTTTGCATATCATGTCCCATTCAATACTCTTCAATTCAAAATATGCCATCTTCAGAGAATATCACTAGGACTGGCTATTTTAAGTAGCATTGCTTCACCGCACACAGGCTGAGCTTCTGAAGATCTGAAGTGTGGTGTGTTTACTGCCATCAGCTAAGGCCCTATGAAAGTGATTTATGTCCTATTTCTGACTGGCTAATAACTCAGAGCCAATGTCAGGGATCCCATCAACCTCAGGCAGAAAAGGCACTTAGAGAACCCCCCGTTCTACCCCAGCTGTTTGCTGTATATGTGCAGTACAAGCAGACTGCTCCCAGGTCCTGGAGAAGATACACACCCCACATACAGCCCTTGCTCAGAGGGGCCTCTTCTCTCCTTTCCCAGGGAATCCACTGGACTTTTTACCATCTTTCCCCAGGTCATCACTTTCTAACTACCCGTAGAGAGATCTGTCCCCAGTATGAGGCAGCGTTTTTACCTGTTTAGATTCAGCCAGGATTCTGACCATCCTATCCCATCCCATCCCATCCCATCCCATCCCATCCCATCCCATCCCATCCCATCCCATGCATTTCTTCCACCAGTTCCCTTCTTTTCTCTTATGTGACAGTAAACTGTTTCTCGTCACTTTAAAGGTGGTTCCCTCTGTTCCCTCCTTATTTATCATCCCTTCTTCAGAATCTAAAGGCTGACTAGTTTGTACCAGTCTCCATACCCCTTGCTCAATTTTCAGATGAGTGTTCTGAGCTTACATATGCAACGATGCAAGTCTATTCCTTTAACCTCCTTGCAAATCCTTTTTTCAAGGTCATCTGATGATGATGTGCTGAGGTTACTGTTCACCAGCATGGGAGAGCTTTTCAAGGGATAAGAAGTCACCCATAACTATCGTGTTAGCTTACTTCACTGCTGAGAATGATATTTAACTGTTGGCAATGCATAACTAACACAGCTATAGAAAACAACACTGAATTCTGTTCTGCCTCATATATAATTGATAAAGCTGTCATCTAAAGCTTCCCTTTTTGACTTTTGTCCCTGGAGATCATGACTGACCTAGAAGGAACTTATCTTGGCTTTTAGAAATACTGGTATGTTTGAAGTCATGAAGAAGGGCAGATGGAATGGAAAGAGAATCCCACAGAGCTCTTTTTAGAAAGATTTTTCTAATGACAGCTGGATTTTAACCAAGCCATTGTCCCTGTTTCTGAATGTTGACAGCAGCAACACTTAGCAAGTAGCTATATCTGCTCAGATGACGATCTGAGGAACAAATGCTATTAAATTCAGTTGCAGCATAAAAAAAAAAAAAATAGACTGTTAGGTAGTTATTACTCCTTTTTGAGACTAGTGTCTGTGCTTCACTTCAGCAGCAAAAGAAAAAACATATTAGAAAAAATAAAGCTGTATTAGAAGGAAAGAATGCAGGGAAAAGAGGATGTGCTTAGGATGTAAATACAAGAGTCTATTCTCTAAAGAAGATTTTGTTGTAAAGGAATGTTATAAAGGAAGATAAGACTTTGTTTAAAATCTCCTTTTTCAACATTTATTTATAGACACTTGTCTACTCCCACGCAGGCACCTTTCCTGCTGCCTTCAGATGCAAAGAACAAGGCTTGGGTTTTGGGTCAGGCAACTTCTAAATTTTTTTTTTTTTTCTTTTGGACTCACAGGCTTTCTTAATCTCTTCAAACTTGAATGGCTCCTTCTTTGGAGCTATTTTCTCTCCTCTTCTCTACCACTGAGTGCCCTCCTGTTTTCAGTCCTTGTAATACCTTTTTCAGGCCTCCTCTCCTCTCTATGCTTTCTTATCAGAATGCAAAGCATAAGTCTCACTTGCTGTCAACTGCAATTTCAATTAAGCCACAATTTGGCTTTTCTTTGAACCATTTCCTCATTTCTTTTCCTTCAATCCAGACTTTTCCCAAAGACTCCCTTACAAAAAAACAGAAGATAGGATTAGGATTAGGCAGTATTAGGATCTATGCTGCTGCCCCTGAGTTTCATTGACTCTTTGTCCTTTGCTTGAGCCTTGTGTGTTACTCTTCAAGAGAGTGCTGGTTCCTTGAAACCAAGCCAAACTGAGAGATAGAAGAACACTATCAGAGTGACTGTGAAAAGCTATTTTGTCAGGATCTCTGTATAAACTTTATTTTCATTAAATTATTTAGATGTTCTGAGTGTTACAAAAGATCTTTCAAAAATCTAAGAAACTCAAGAACCTAATTTATCTCAGTTGGGTTTCTCCTGATTGTCTCTTTGGACAATGAGAATGATTTTGCTGTTCCATAGAAAGTTTATAGCCATTTAAAGGTGTTCCCACTTTTTTTTTTTTTGCAATTACACTGATCAGTAATGCAGGCCACCTCCTTCACCTAACAAGTTGAGAAAAACAGAACTATGACACTGAATGGTGCTCATTGTATCAAGAGTAAATTGGCAAGACTACAGTAAAGTAGTCCCATTAATGAGTTTATCCTTGCAATACAGTTAAGCTGCTGGAATGTGCATTTGTGCTACATTGCCAAAACAAATTACACTCTGGTATAAAAGTCACCATTGTTTTTTCTGATACTGCAAAAGATTTAAACACTTCAGAGCTTAATGATCACAGTTCTTTTCAGATAAACCTGTCTTACTACAAGAGAGAGAGAACTTGATTGGTGGTCAGAGAAAAGGCCCAGAAAAAGGTAAAATGTGAGGACCTCACTCCAGATCAATCAATAACTTTCTTTGTAATTGAATTTGGCTGCAAAAAACGAATGGCTAAAGTTTGACATTTAGAACATTTCTAAATCCTGGCTGCTCCAGTGTAGCAAAGCTTCTTAGGCATAAATAGAAAATTAACTTGTAAATTCCTTAGAATCAGAAGCCGGAGGCTATTTATCAGGACAAAATAAACATTGCTCATGCTGAGAAGAACATGTCTGAGTCTTCTTGTTCATAACACAGATAGCCAGTGAAGGAATGCTGAAAAAAGCAGAGCCTGCAGAGACATTCATCAGCTGGAAGCTCAATGTCAGGTCTTGCCATAAAACCTACACTCAATGCTTGTCAGATCTAATGTCAATGTTATTTTCCAAGAACCTTCAGGTCCCACAGACCTAAGTAATTTATAAAGATTTTGTGGGTAAGGACTAAGTTACAAAAAAACTTCTTATCTACAAAGATTAAAATCAAGAGGGAAAGCAACTTGCTCAGGGTCATGCAAGAAATACAACCCATATCTCCTAGAGTTGAAGCAAATCCAAAACCGGTCAATCCTTAAATATAACCCTGATTTCTCCCTCTGTCTATAAGAAAACACAGGCAGTGGGGAAGAAATCAAAATATTTGCAAAAGGGTAACTGAAATTAGACCATATTTGCTTATTCAAATATCAGAAAGGTATTGTGTATAGTAGTGAGCACTCAAAAAGTGTTAATATATACATTAAAGGAATAGATAGAATTATTTGGTGAATGAAGACCACAGTTCCACTGCAGATAGATTTGTGCTGCATGATCAGGTGTATTATTTTCATGTTGATACAGGCAAGAAAATTAAGACCTAGGAAAACAGAAAGTTTTAGTAAATTGCTTCTACTGTATGGCAAGTGGGGAGCGTGGCTAGCAGAAGGATTTTGTGACTAATTAAAAGCAGATCATGAGCATGTCAACTAAGGTTTATGGTCTTGAGATCTGCTGTTTTAAAGACAGCCCGTGGTTACAATAAGGGGCGCTTCAAAAGACAGGTCGCATTTCTCAAATAGCGGCATTGACTCATGCTGAAAAAAATCTCCTTTCTTAGCTCAGCCTCAGAAGAGACAGCAATGGTGTGATCTCACAATTGTTTATGGCAAGAAATCCTGCATCTTAGTGCACAGCGTGCTTAGAAGGAAAAGCAAGCTCAGTAACTATAATGCTGCCACTAGAACAGGGCTATAAGAAGACTTTGCCCCACTGCTACCTCAGATCTGACACACAAGTCCCAACCATTACATGCACTTCTCCTCCATGTGCTCCTAAAAGAGAGCTCCAGGTACTACAGTGAAGAAAAACAGTCTTTACAAAAATCATAATTTTTGAAGCCATTTTCCAAGCATAAAGACTGGACCAATTAAGCACAAGACAAAACTGGGTCTATGCCACACGCAACTTTGAGAACTTGAGCAGTTCCACCCTAACCATCCCCTGAGCTGGTATGATCTGAGTATGTAGAAGGAGGCTGCAACCAGTTCTTCTTGCACTGAAGATAGATGACAGCAGATATGCCTTTCACATCTGCACGTTGGCCTTCTACCTCTGGCTTTCATAGAATCATAGAATCATAGAATCATTGAGGTTGGAAAAGACCTCTAAGATCATCGAGTCCAACCGTCAACCCAACACCACCACCCACTAAACCATGTCCCTAAGCACCTCATCTACATGTCTTTTAAATACCTCCAGGGATGGGGACTCAACCACTTCCCTGGGCAGCCTCTTCCAATGTTTCACCACTCTTTCAGTAAAGACATTTTTCCTCACATCCAATCTAAACCTCCCCTGGCGCAACTTGAGGCCATTTCCTCTCGTCCTATCGCTAGTTACTTGGGAGAAGAGACCGACACCCACCTTGCTACAACCTTCTTTCAGGTAGTTGCGGAGAGCGATGAGGTCTCCCCTCAGCCTCCTTTTCTCCAGGCTAAACAACCCCAGTTCCCTCAGCCGCTCCTCAGAAGACTTGTTCTCCAGACCCCTCACCAGCCTCGTTGCCCTTCTCTGGACACGCTCCAGCACCTCAACGTCCTTCTTGTAGTGAGGGGCCCAAAACTGAACACAGTAGTCGAGGTGCGGCCTCACCAGTGCCGAGTACAGGGGCACGATCACTTCCCTACTCCTACTGGCCACACTATTTCTGATACAGGCCAGGATGCCATTGGCCTTCTTGGCCGCCTGGGCACACTGCCGGCTCACGTTCAGCCGGCTGTCGACCAGCACCCCCAGGTCCTTCTCCGCCAGGCAGCTTTCCAGCCACTCTTCCCCAAGCCTGTAGTGCTGCATGGGGTTGTTGTGGCTGAAATGCAGGACCCGGCACTTGGCCTTGTTGAACCTCATACAGTTGGCCTGGGCCCATCGATCCAGCCTGTCCAGGTCCCTCTGCAGAGCCTTCCTACCCTCGAGCAGATCAACACTCCCGCCCAACTTGGTGTCGTCTGCAAACTTACTGAGGGTGCACTCGATCCCCTCATCCAGATCATCGATAAAGATATTGAACAAGACCGGCCCCAAAACTGAGCCCTGGGGAACACCGCTCGTGACCGGCCGCCAACTGGATTGAACTCCATTCACCACAACTCTCTGGGCCTGGCCGTCCAGCCAGTTTTTTACCCAGCGCAGAGTCCACCTGTCTAAGCCGTGAGCCGCCAGCTTCTCGAGGAGAATGCTGTGGGAGACGGTGTCAAAGGCCTTGCTGAAGTCCAGGTAGACCACATCCACAGCCTTTCCCTCATCCACTAGGCGGGTCACCTGGTCATAGAAGGAGATCAGGTTGGTCAAGCAGGACCTGCCTCTCATGAACCCGTGCTGGCTGGGCCTGATCCCCTGGTTGTCCCGCTCATGCCTTGTGAGCGCCCTCAAGATGAGCCGCTCCATAATCTTCCCCGGCACCGAGGTCAGGCTGACAGGCCTGTAGTTCCCTGGATCCTCCTTCCGGCCCTTCTTGTAGATGGGCGTCACATTGGCAAGCCTCCAGTCGTCCGGGACCTCCCCCGTTAACCAGGACTGCTGATAAATGATGGAGAGTGGCTTGGCGAGCTCCTCCGCCAGCTCCCTCAGCACTCTCGGGTGGATCCCATCCGGCCCCATAGACTTGTGAGCGTCCAGGTGGCGTAGCAGGTCATTGACTGCTTCCTCTTGGATTATGGGGGGTTTATCCTGCTCGCCGTCCCTGTCCTCCAGCTCAGGGGGCCGAGTACCCTGAGGATAACTGGTCTGACTGTTAAAGACTGAGGCAAAGAAGGCATTGAGTACCTCAGCCTTTTCCTCATCCTCGGTGACAATTTCCTGTCTGCCTGTGACTGAACCTTGTTAAGAAAAATTGTGGAGGCTTCTGCCTATTGCTGGAGAGTTTTGTGCTGCCCTACATATGAAACTGTGATTTCATGTGTACAAATGCATTTTCTTATAAAGCTGAAATTCTAAATTTGGGTGGATGCTGAGCTAGGTAGCCAAAGAGCCACTGTGAAGGTGCAAAGTATGAGAGTTACTGAGGATATCTTACTGCAGAGGGCAAGGGATCCATTCCTGCCTGTTCTTGATTTTTGTGTGACTGCATTGAGTTGCAATTTTCTTACCTAAAAGGAGAGAAAGGCTGCACTGTCCTTACTGAACTGAGATAGAGACCTGGACACAACTGCCAGAAGTTTCCAGAAACTTGGTCAAATGCACAGGAATCCTGCTGAGACTGGACAACTTGTGACAAGGCTGCTGAGTACACAAATGTCATGCAAGATCCATGACTTTTGGCAGCACTGCTCTTCTCTCTTAATGTTTTCAATTTAGGAACAGACAGTCATATCCTGTAGCATCTTTAGGTTCATTTTTATCTCTCCTACTCACACATGCACACACAGATAAAGATGAGACTTTACATTTGTGCAGGGGAGTTTTACTGCAGATGAAAAATTCCATCATTTCTGACAAGCCTTACCATTCCTAACTTCTCATAAGATTTGCAGGTGACCCATTACACTTCCTTCAACCCTACTCTAGCAAATAAACTGATGTAATACTTCCCACTTTAGCCTGGGATTATTAAATGCTTGCAGTGCTGATTTGTGGAGACAGAGCTGTAGTTATTAAAGTTCAAATTAGTATCTTACTTGAGAAGCAAAATCAAGATGCTCTCTGTATAGGTTTGGATTTCCAACTCTTGAAGAAAGCTGATCAGCTCTAATATCACTTTCCTTCACTATTACCAAGCTGCCTATGTGTCAAAGCAAAATATGACCACTGGAAAACTCTGCTTGCCTTGTCACTGTACTAAAAAGAAGAAAATGCAGTGTTTCTTTCAATTTAGCATCTCTAATCTCATACAGTACACTCAGACTATTGTTGATAAGGTTTTGACTGTAGGCATTTTTTGTTTGTGGTTGAGTTTATATTACAGGCAGAACCTGGCTTCCCTGTGCTTTAATGTTCCAAATGCCTTCAGTGAAATCCAAACACGCTGCCTTGTTCCAGTGTGCTTCTTAAAAATCCTTCTGGTCCAAACTGCTGGTAGCACCTGATATATTTGGTCAGCACTGAAAAGGGCAGAGATATGGAGAATGGGGAAAGGGAATCAAGTGCTGTACAAGCTAAAAATCTGTATTTAATAGAGAGACTGAATCTACATGGCAAATGATACAAAGAAAGTTCTTAATTGCTCACATGCTAAAGCACGAACTCCAGGTAACTAATAAACAGGACTGGAAATCCTCCTGGATGAGAGGGGACAGTCCAGTCTCCATTGTTAATTTATACGACTGAAAGTAAAACCACCCTGTAACTGGTAGGGCCAATGGCAAAGGCCTGTGCAGAAGAGATCAACCAGTCTGGAATTACTGAAACCTCACACACCAAGGAATGTACATATGAATCAGTTCACTAATGTAACCCCAGAGAAGGTACTAGTGAAGGTCCATAAGGAGTGCTCATCCTGGAAAATTATAATGAAACACTTTGTAAACATTCAACTTAGTAAGCAACTGTTTTAATGGTTAGGAGATGTATGCTGTATTAGAAGATGTATGCTGGATGCATTCTGCAGATGCAGAGAAAACATTGTTAGAATTTCTAAAGCTTACACCAAACTGCTTTCATCATGAGCTAAGTTTTTTTTTAAACAATAGAGAAGATTAATCACTGAATTAGAAGCTGAGACTAGAAGCCTTAATGTGACCTGCTTATGTTCCAGTATGACAAGCATTTGTCTGTCCAGATGAGTTTTATACCTATAGACATACATAGAGCCATACATCACAAGTACTATTTTACCAAGCTTAAGGAAATTATTATAAGAAGAAAAATTCCTATTCCTAAAGAATAGGAATGCAAGTTATAAAGTTTCCAGGAGGTATTTATTATGTAGCAAAAAAACCCCATGGTCCCATAATCAAGAAATATGAACTATTTTGCTAAAAGTCTGGTTTAGAGTAAGAAATACATGAAGAATGAAAATAAGCATTAAAAGGGGACTAATTAATATACATTAGAAGTTAGCAAATACATACAACTGATAAGGAAAGCAGAAGATTATAGAGAAATCTATAGCTATCAGGATGAAGAACATGGAAAAGATATCATAATTGTATTCAAAACAGAAAAAACCCTCTCAGTGTGATAGTTCTGCTTCTGGATGGGTTTAATCCTGCTAGAAGACTGGTTGAGGAGAAATTCTGCCTGCTGATACTTGTTTCTAATAAAGCTTGGAAGAATAGGGAAATTTCAGAAACTGGAAGAGAGAGAATGTTGAGCCAAAACCACTGATAAAGTACATACCACGGATAAGAACTAGCCACTTCCTAGATTTCTAAAAGCTGCAGTCAATAGGAATTGTAACTGGTTGAGGGCTTTTCAAGGGAAAATTGTCAGTCATTTTCCAGGACTGGATGCTATCCCACATTTTCAGAATTAATTTAAGTTGAAAATAAATATAAAATCACCTTCGTGGATGACACAAAGTTAGGGGTGTGGCAAATAAAAACGAAGGTAAGCAGAGAACATCCACAAATCACTTGGGTGAGCTCGATTCCTTCAAACTAGAAATTTAAGTGGGTTTAGATGAACAAAAGGAGGGAGAGCTAAAAACAACAAGTTTGAAATGAACATGGGGCCAAGTGGACAAGGAACTCCAAAGAAATGTCAGAGTGATATAGTGACAGAATAGTAAAGCTGATGTCACACGGAGGAAGAATTCAAACAGAGGGAAGTAGTAGTATTGCCTCTAGACATAAACTGCTGAGATCGATGTCAAAATAATACAGTTATACAGTCCACATTTTCAAGACATTTTGAGGAACTGACAGGCTATAGAAAGGTACCTCAGAAAGTCTTTGACTGGTAGTGGAAATGTCTCATACTGAGGGAGTTATTACACCATCATAGGGCCATTCAAAGCAGCCCAGAACATGGATCCACTTACCTTTTACTCCCAAAGGATTTGAATGTAACCTGCAATCCATTTACAGATGGCCTGAGTACCCGTGGTAGTAATAACCTAATGGTTTATTCAGACTATGCTAACCTGAAGGGGATTCAAATGACACAGGAAAAGCAACACAGACGAGATCTTTTGATATCTTTGGATTGTGACCACTGATTGTGACAGATAAAGACATATTTTAGCCAAAATACAAATCATGCATCAGTGAAACCTGGATCACAAAAAGGTAAGACATGTAAGAGGTTTTAACCCATTAGGTCATACAGATTTTGAAGTTTAAATATAATCCTGCAGATCAAAAACTTTCCAGATATAATGGATCTCTTTACAATTGTTAGTTCAAATACACCAGATGTCGTTCTCACTGTTTGCTGGTCATCTTAAAACATCTTTATTTTCTCCTGTCTGTCATCCATGGTTTCCTCCCTGCCCAACATTCACACAGCTATACTCCATTTTCACTGCTACATGGCGAGACATCCACCATTAGATAAGCTATTGGGCAAATTTCATAGTAGTTTTCAAGGCATTTTATTACTGCATGTTACCACAAAGGAAAATGTGCAGCTATGGTCAACCACAACAGAGTTATCGTGATCCTCTGATCCCTTCCTGTGAGTCGAAATGAGCCAAACCCAGTGCAACCACAAACTCTTCAAAGTACATCTAAGCATCCACTAGAGGCTCAAAGGATTAAAAACGTCAACTACACAACAAAGAAATAACTTGTCTCTCAGCATTCCTTTTCTCCTCCCACAGAGGATGTTTGGGATAGCTACAAGATAACATTCACTGAGGCCAAAAGAGAACAACTGGTATCATCAAGTTGTCATTCTCAGGTGTATTCTCTGGTGTATTCTCAGGTAGGGTTTATGCATCCTTCAGAAAACTTTATGGGTGAATAGAATTGGTGAGAAAGCAGATGAGGTGACATTATGGTCAGAAACAGTAGATAAAACAGGTTTGCTGAGCAGTATTTTCCTTTTATGTGGACTGATCAAATGAAGAAGTTCTTATTTCTTCTTCTGGGATAATGCCTCACAAGCATGAGTAAGCAAAAGAAATGTATTTTTTATACAAAAGCTATCACTTGCAATGGTGTAAAAAGGAATTTACATGAATTTGAGGGCACTTCTTGATTTCTTCTCTGTCTGCTAGGAGTAAGAACAAACTATTATATATGTAAAGTTATAAGCTGGTAATTGGAAGCTCATTCAGTGTCTGGGACAGGAGACAGAAGTTGATAGTGAAGCAGTGGATCAGTAACGATACACAAAGGATCGCTCTAGCTGATCAGAAAATCACATGGAGTAGCAAAGAAAAGAGAAGAATGATGCCCCATCCCTGGAAACATTCTAGGTCAGGCTGGACGGGGCTCTGAGCAACCTGATCTAGTTGAAGATGTCCCTGCCCACGGCAGGGGGGCTGGACTCAATGACCTTTAAAGGTCCCTTCCAACCCAAACTATTCTATGATTCTATGTTGAGGGGAAGTGAAAGAATCTTCCACACGATTGTGTCATCAGCAAGTCAGACTGGTGTTTCAATGATGTCAATGGGTTTAACAGGTAAGTTTGTACCAGTAACCATGCTAGCAAACCTCCAGTAATCATGAGTTCCCTGGCATAATCTTGATGCTACCATGTACCATAGAAGATGAAGAACAATTCCTAGTGGAGATAGAGAATGGGCCAAGGCCCGCTACCCAGTCAGTACAAACAAGCTGTGTGACCCATTCAGTAGAATAAACCCAGATATACTAATAATTTGTCCAGTTCTTTTAATTGCTATTTAATTCACTGTATTACTCATAGATTTTTCCAACCTTAAACCGTTTGCTGGTAAATTTGACGGCACTCTTAACCTTCTCAGAAATCCACTACACTTCCCACACTCTGCTTTTCTGACATAACACCACCTAGTCCCTCAAGTCAATAACCTAGGAATTATCATTGACTACACTCTCCCATGTCTTTACCTGCAGGTTAGGTCTCAATGTTAAGCATCCTTTCCACATAACATTTCTACAACTTAGCCTCTTCTATCTATATAGCTAGCTAAAACTCGTCTGAAGACGGCGGTCTCCCATGTCAGCCACTAAGAAATTCCCCTCTACAGCCTTGCCCAGCTTGACCTGCTCATCCAGTATACTATTGCCAGCATTTTGTCTGTCTTTCATTTTTACTGGTTACCTTTCTTGCTGTACCACACCACTGACTTCCCTTCTTTGTGATATTAAATATCTTTTCTTTCACGGCCTTTCATGGACTAACCCAAGCATAGACAACCTTGCTGAACCTTAAACTAGAGGGCTAGGAACCACAGGACACTCACCATATCCCTCAGAGACCTGAGTGGAGAAAGAGTATAGTTCTACAAAGATGACAGTGGCTCCCCAGGAGACCCACAATTCTGTCTGTGGTTTGGGGTTAAGCTGGGTCCTAGCATTATCTCACAGTGCCAGCTTCAGAAACCCTTGCTGGCTTACTTTCTCCCACAGAGAGGAGCTGAGAATACTCAGCAGCCTGTTCCAGCCCAGCCCTGGTGACATGACATAGACCTATAATGGAAGCCACTTTTGAACAGCTTGAGAAATGCATGTAATGTGTTTGCTTCCCCACAGCACCTTCACACTCAATATCATAAGGTTGTTGACATTTCAACCATAGCTAGACTGTCATATAATCCTGCTACCGCTACTTATCACATAACAAATATTGTTTCTTTGTGATTGCCTTTCTGCATATAATCATCAGCTGTCTTTTACTTTAAATTTCCACAGCTGTTTGGAGTTCACATTTATTTTGTCCAGTATTTGTGCAGGACCTGGCATAGGGGAGATTGAGCTTCCAGGAGAGAGCTTCCTCAATAATTTAAACACTTACCTATTGCTGGCTTTTTCATCAGGGTGTCTTACCACTCAAACTCCAGAATATTTCCTTATGCAGCTTTCTGCATGTATCTCTTATGACTACACTGCACAAAGTGTGTCAACACTGGCTTAGTAAAACTGGCTCAATAGAAATGCCTAAGCAGGAGGTATTTGCTGTTCTAAATCAGCTTCACCTTGGTTCACTCCAGTTACACATACCCACCCAATTTCTTCCAGTTGCTGTTGCTCTCCTGTGGAATACTACTGTTACCTTCCTTCTGGTCTAAACCTGCCAGAAACAGTTTTGTAGTGGTTGAAAACACCACAAAAAGCTGGCATAGCTCTGGCAATTTTAAGAGTAGGAACCCTAACAGAACACTACCAAAGTGCATCTAAACCAGCTCCTTCCTTAATCCCATGATGGGGCAAGCAGATTGTCCTGGAACAAGTTACAAATATGAGCTGTGAATGCTGATATGAGCTGTGTGCTGTGATTCTTGGGATTTGTGCAGAATTAGCTTGTTAAGCAATTGCACTTCTAGGTCAGGGCAGAGCCTGACAGCAGAGAGCTAACACCAATGTGTCTGCACACAAAGGAGTAGGCCACATCACAGAGATGCCTGAAGCTGCCCTATGCTATAGAAATGGATTGTAGTGAAGGGCTTAAATCTACCACATAAAGGTTTTCATGGCCTCTCACTCTCTTCAATTTCCCTCTGTTGTCTTCAGCTTTTGTGATGCTTACCCTGTGTTTCAGAGCAGACAGGAGATGTTTTGCTTGCAGGCACTCAGCTCTCAGCCTGGTGTTTACAGAGCATTGGTAACTTCTGCAAGCCATTTTAGGAGTAGAAATCTACAAAAAAATAAAAAATTAAATAATTGAAAGAAGGAAATGGATTTTTCCTACTATCCATTACTGCCTGGATGCTAATAGCTTTATCCTGCCAGCGGCTGAGAATCTCCTGGAAGGAAGTGAGTTCCCTCATTATTTTAATGTAATTTGAGTGCACTCAGTGCCTTGCAAAGGCACTTGACACCTCACAGGAGCAGATGCTAAATGCTCAGTACATTAACCATCTGACTGTTACCCTCAACCTTTTTTATAATTGGGGTTATTTAAGATGCCACATACTGCTGCTCAAATATTGATAACTCTTCTCCTGACCTCTCCTAAAGAATATAAATAACTCATTAATCATCACTTAGTTATCTTCTGCAAATAACAATACATAAGATGGACACTTATCTTGAGCTTTTTATGTAAACAATATTCTCTGTCTGAGAAACTAGCCATCTGTTACAACCTAATCTGGCAACAAAAAATTATTCCATTTAATGCTTACTAACTAGCTTCACAAAACTGTCCAGGTAGTTCTTCTGGGTTTTTCCAAGCAAAACAGCAATTTTTCACTACTAGACTCAGCTTTCTTTTTTATGGTAGATGGAAGAAGTATTGAGGGCACACTAATGATGTATTTTCAAAAGTTTTGCCTCTTCCGTGGAGGAAAAAGCTGACATTGAGGATTTCTTTAATGTTTGGTAAGTATTTGGAGACAGTGGTTTATTGGTATACAAAGCATCTATAAACACACCCCTGTGGTATTCAAGAGGGCAGTAAGAATGAAATAAACTCTAATTTTCCCAAATTAGAAGCAGCCAAACTCTGTTTACCCTCAGCTACACTTCTGCTTGGAAGGCAATGTACAAAAAATGAGAAAAGTATCTATGTTGTTTTGTCCAGAAAGTACGTTGGAAGCTTTTCTATGTGGACTTTTACTTGGATGAGTATGAAAAATCATGAATCAGAAAAGCCACAAAAAGCAATGAGGTTCTCCCACATTAATTAATGCATCGATGTGTCAATAAACATGAGGCTGTGGAAATTTACAGGAATTTGCAGACCTTAAGAAGTCTGAAAAAGTTTAATGCGTTAACCTACTGCGCCACCTAGCCTTGCCTGGAGGACATTTTCCCCAGGAATCTGTTGTCATGGAATAGTGTATCAATCAAGAAGTGTATTTAAATATTCAGTACACACTGAAATACTTCCCTGGGTAAAATACTCTAGTATGAGGGTGATATTTTTCTAGCTTCTGTTTCTTGTCTTGGACAGCTTTATAGCTAAATCAGAAAAGCTACCCTTGGAGAAAAAGACTTGATCTGCAAGCCTCTCTACATATGTCAGCAGATAAAAAAACATCATACTGCTAAGTGATACAAGTCCAACCTTGTGTGTGGCCTACATCCCAGTGCAAACACACCCTACATCAGCAGAAAAGCCACCAGCTGGCAGCACTTATTTTTCTCAGGGAAGCAGTGTGGACAGTGAAGACAACAGAACTTTTCTTTAGTATAAGTTGTATCATCAACAGAGGCTTGCTGATACAACACTAGGGCTGCAATAGCTGGTGTAGGAATGCCCATAATCCCCTAAAGCATGGACAATACTTGTGAGTATGCTCACAAACAGCTCTAATGACATATTCTTTGGGCTGTTCCTTTCAAAGTCTGCCTCCTCCCTAGTTAATGGTCATTAACTGGCACTATCAGCCACAGAGACCCCAACTCCTGGCACTCCACAGTGTCTGATTGCTTGGTGCTCTCAGTCGACTACTCCAGGATGTGCTTCTAATGCCTCCTCTTCCACAAGCTAGACTGCCTCAGCCTTGCCTAGATGCACTGCTTAACACATCACTGGCTTTGCCACAGAGATTCTTTTATTCAGCATGGCAGAGAGGAAACACTGCACTAAATGTCAGCCATCAAACCACTGAGCCTAACTATCCAAAGAATCCAAGCTGCCATTTTCTTTAAATAAGATAGCCAATCTTTTATACATTACATCATGCATTCACATTATATCATCTTCTATCGTGAATTTATGATGAATTTCTAATTGATTAATTACCTTATTCATTCACTAAATACACATTCATGGTGTATAACTTAAATATGTGAGAATCTCAGCTTTCTGAAGAAATAGTACGTGTCACTAATGTACCTAAAATTCAAGACCTTCTGCACTCCAATTTGTTCTTTCTTTAAATCTCATGCATCCTAAGCCAGACTCTGAATTTTGGAGGAAGAGGAAAGAGATAACTCATTAGTTCTCAATGGTGGGAATTTGGGTTTCTCCTTCTGGCACATCCACGTAACACCCAGCATTTTTGATTTTTCCATTAAATGCATTAGGTTTGGGATCCAGGATGTCTCAACACCTTATGAAGAAATGACTCTGATTGTTGATGAGGTATTTTGAGTTATACAGCATCTGAGAAAGCTTACCTCCTCTTCTAGAGCTTGATTCTGCTTTCCATGAACTTTCTACTGAACAAAATTTTCCAGGAACAAGACTACTGAATACAGCAATCCAAAGCCAAGACATGGGACAAAACAAACTTCATTTTTTTCATTTATATCACCAAAGGGCTTACAAAGCCCATTTCCAATTCATTTTATTGACTATTGTGAACTGACATATAAGCAGGTATAGAAAGGCAGAATTACCATTTGAAGATGCTACTTTCAGTTGTTTATTCATTTGAAAAACTCGGGCTGGAATTTTCTATGTCAGTTGTCTGTTGTAGGCTGCTGTGTGTTTTTTTAAACTTCAGTCCAAATGACTTACCAGTTTCTGAGAATGATATTTAAAGGAAATCTGGAGACTGTTTAGAGCTGTTCCACTACCCCCAACGCTTGATACAGTGGAAATCCCCACATTCATTTTAAATAACTAGCAGAGAGGCCTGAAAGCATCTGGTTGCAGCAAGCCCGTTTAGCCTGCTAGTCCAGATTTCTCAATGTGGTCTACAGTAGACATACCCTGAAACTGTGTGTAAACCAAATAATTCTCTTATGGGTTAGAATAGCATGGTATTAATTTGGGAAAGTGGAACGCCTATGGAAACAACTATTTTTTTGTAGCAAGCTGACACGCACCCTGTGGTAAACAGTCCTTTGCCTCAGTCTCATTTGTGTAACTATCTGGTGGAGAAGCATGCCTGTACTCCATCATGTCCTGTCAGTGGCTTGTTGTGTCCTAGAACTCAGGAATGGCCTTAGGCTAGTCCCATGCCACCAGAGGGACTTTTGCAGACAAGTAACCTATGTGTCATCTCTTGCTAGCTGCTATCTCCAACTGGAATGCTGGATTTTGCATCTGGAAGCATTACTGTCCATACACTGATATGGCCCCAGAGTTCATTCTTAAATCCTTGATTTTTGCTCTGCAAATGCTGCGCAAAAAGGGGCCTCATCCTACTCCATTACTGTCTTCTTGCTCCAGTGCCTTGTCTGGTTCTCCTCTGGTTACCCCAGTTTTATCTCTGCTGAATAATAATGGGTATCAACTAGAGCTCCTTTACTGTTCTTGGCTTCAGTGGGAAATACCCATGATTTCTCCATCAGGTACTGGGCAGAAGACTTCATATCTGTTCTTACATCAGAGTGAAGGTCCATAGCACAGCACTAATCCACAAGAAACCTTCTTCTCCTCCTTCTGGATATGCCCAACTCCATTAAACAGTCACTCAAAACGGGCTGTTTTGAGTATGTGGACATGAGAGACAGTGCTGTATGTATGACCTGAATAAGTGCAGTCTAATGTAACCACAAAGGTCAGCAACTACCTGTGCTACCACTATAACTAATGTTGTGATCACACAGACAGAAATCTTGGGGCCCTTTTTCATCCTAGCAAACTTTCTCAGAGAAAAAAAGTATTTATCCAGAATATTTGAGCACACGATCTCAATATATGACAGTGGAAAAACTACTTTGTTCCAGCACACTGTGCTGTTTACTTTCCTAACCTGGAATGTTCCATCACACTCTCAATATTTTATTAGTCCAGCACTCCAAATATAGAATTAATTTTAACCCATGACTCCCACGTAAGTAAAAATCATAGAATCATAGAATAGTTTGGGTTGGAAGGGACCTCTAAAGGTCATCTAGTCCAACCCCCTTGCCGTGGGCAGGGACACCTTCAACTAGATCAGGTTGCTCAGAGCCCCGTCCAACCTGACCTGGAATGTTTCCAGGGATGGGGCATCCACCACCTCTCTGGGCAACCTGGGCCAGTGTTTCACCACCCTCAGCATAAAAAATTTCTTCCTTATGTCTAGTCTAAATCTACCCCCCTTTAGTTTAAAGCCATTCCCCCTTGTCCTGTCACAACAGGCCCTGCTAAAAAGTCTGCCGCCATCTTTTTTATAAGACCCTTTTAAGTACTGATAGGCTGCAATAAGGTTTCCCCAAAGCCTCAGAAAGTTTGCTCTTGATGTCTCTTCCTCAGTTTACCACAAGATGGTAGCAGAGAGTTTCCCCTAAGAAAAACTAAGCTGAAAATAATACCCTAAGTGTCTCAAATTTGGGTCCCAGAGAGTGGATGTTTTTGAGCTTAATCTCTTTGGCATGAGCCAGTAAACCACACAGTCACCTAAAGAGGCTCTTAGGCAGAAGCTAATTCCCTCTCTGGAATCCCATCTAGCTATCCATTAACCTGAAAGTCTGAATACATTTGGCATCACTTCATTCAAATTCCCCAAGCACCTAGACTTCATATGCACAGGATTGTTTCAGTATGAGGAGCATACTGCACAAATGCTTCTGAGGTCAAAAATTAGGTGGGGGAATTCCCAGGAAGTTCATTTCTCAGGGTATGACTATTGCATGTTGCACATATTTGTCCCTCACAGGAAGATGTTGAGGACACCCTCTTTTAAAATGTGAAGGCACACAGTCTTTTTATAATAGCCTACTGACTGGAGTGCTCAACCTGAAAGTAAAGAGAAGGATTCAATTCTCTCTTCAGTTGAACGAAGTTCAAATACATGCTTGAAACAACACCAAAGAATTACTAAAGGCACAGATTTAAGGATAGTGTAAATGGAGACAGCCACTACCCTCCAGTTAAGGCTACGTCATTGTACAGAAAGACACAGGAGCTCATGGGAGTTGGAGAGGCAGCCTGCTTGTGCCTTATGCAATCCAACGGGAAAGAATAATTCTGGGAGATGAGCAGGTTGGAATTTATCAACTCAGAGGAGAAACTAGGACTTTTAAAAGTACTTGGAAGATGCTGGTCTCTAGACCCCAAACAACCTCAGGGGTAAATAAGTGCCTAAATGGTGTAAGTACTCGTTAGTTAGTGATTAATTTATTACTGTGCTCAGCTGAACCCAACTGCATTTCTAATACCACTAGAAAATTTTGGTAGCTTTGGCATCTTTAGTTTCCAAGTAAGTTAGGTGGGGAAAAGATGGGAGATCGTTATTACATTAAATTGATGTACATAAATTCAGATTATATGACATCACAGATAAGGACCATAAACAAAAAGTTTATAGAGAATAATTTTTTTTAGCTTCTGAGCTGGGTTTGAATACTGCAGAATAACTAAGTTGCAGTCTTTCCACTTGACAATTGGGAGAAAATAAATATGGAAGATATACAGAATAAGTGAACTTCATGTATCTCAGTCTTCACTGGGGAAGTGGACCTTGTGAATAAAACCAGAATTGAAATAATTAAGCACTATATAAGCATGTATATACATTAAAAAGTGACTTGAAGTTACTTATTAATTCTAATGTTGGTATTTCCTTACATTTCACTGCTTTTTCATCTTAATAACATTTATTTAACATAGGGATTTTCATGCAATTATTAGTTAATGGCAAATAACTGATCATTTTTTCTTCAGTAGTCCGTAAATTATTTATGCTACTGTGCTTTTCATTTTTTAGAACAAACCTACACTTGTTACATATTAGCTGAGATCATATCAGAGTATACATACATAACACCTGCACCATCTCTTGTTAGGAACCACAGTTATTACTTGATCAAAGAGATACGCCTGGAGGAGAGACTGTTGCTGGAACCACACAAGTTTGTGTACAATACACTGCAATTCAATACAAGCTCAGACCTTGCCCTTTACAGCGACCTACCACAGGCACAGTGGAAATGTCTACAGAAAGCTCAAAGCTTATTTGTGTAGAACACTCAGGATGCACCTGCAAAACAAGTGCAGACAATTACGCCATTCCTCCCTCCTACGTTTCATAGTCAGTTCAGGTTGGTAACGAGGAATCCTAGCTTGACTCGAAGCTGAGAAGCCTATTGAGAAGCAAAGAATATTAGCTCAGTCCAACACTAATATGGCTATACAGTTTCAATGATTTTCCTCTGCAGCTGTGGGGTGACCAAAATTACTCCCAGAGGAACTCCATGGATACTGTTGAAAACCTCTTGTCACTCTGGCTGCACTAAAAAGTACACCTGAAATTGTTCAGTCCAGTGCAGTTTGGCTCAACACCACTTCACTGTCCTTTGCTCTGAAAGAGTATTTCTGCAACTACTGACTCTAAATAGAAATTGTTCCTGGCTGGAAATTAAATCTTGCATGAGGAACACTGTTCATGGAAAACAATGGTTTGCTTTACTTTGGTTTTGGAAGTTGCCACTGTGCAGTCAGAAAGCAGTTAGCAGTGGCTCATTGTTAAGAAGGTACAATGTCTTGAGTGGAATTGGAAAGATCTGTCCTGGCTGTTAGCAGTCAACAATCAGAAGATGCCTAGGATTTCCAAATGACATGAAGCTGTGAGGGATCACAAGCACATCAGAAAACAGGGTTAAGATTCAAAAGCATCTTGACAAATTAGAGATGGTGTCTCAATAGGGAAAGTGCAAGGTTGTAGTCTTAAGCAGAAATAATTGAACAAGCAGGAAAGAGAAGTCGGCAAGATAAAATTATCTGTGGCTTACAGAACATCACAGGTGTATCTTAAATAAACAATGTTCTGCTTCTGAGGAAACAGCAAATACACAGACAGGTAGGAGCAAGAAGTGTCATCTGTCAGTAAATACAGTGTTGATAAGGCTCCTGTTGGGAGTGCTGTGTCCTCCATTTCTTCTTTCAGAACTGGACTTCAAGAGACATGTGAATAGCGGTGATCACAATCAGCATTCTTTAAACCACTGAAAGAAATGAGCTTGTTTAGCCTAGAGAGGGCTGAAGGGGTCCTGTTATTAATCTTCAATATTTCAAAGGCTGTTGCAAAACAGAAAAGAGTAACTTGGTCTCTATTAGTTTGTAGGCAGACAGTGGTGGGTATAAAGAGCTAGTAAGTATTTTTGGTTTACATATGAGAGAACTTTCTACTGCTAAGGATAGTTAGGTCCTAGCCAGAGACTGCCTTGGAAGGCAGTGGAGTTTCTGGCAGTGGAAGTTTTTACGAAAAAATTCTAAGAATCAGGATGTGAGTGTGATTCATTCTGCTTTGGGGCTAAAGGATGGCCTCTTTCACATTATGTTAAATATAAATTTACAACTGAAAGGACTTCAGGCTTTTTCATAGAAATTACTGGCTTTTAATAAGAGAGTCAACATGTCTAGTAAACTGTCCAGATACTGATGTGTATGATCATTAACTAACTCTTGAAATACAGACTAATATTTCTGCTTCTACTTTAAATAACATAGTAAAGGAAAGCCTTTCACTGCATTGGTTAATGAGGAACTTTCAACTACCCCATTTCTCTTGTTTAAAGTCTTTGATTCAGTGCCTGACAAAGGGAATTCTCTCTTGTACATTCTGTTTGCAGATTTTTTTTTGTTTTCCTTTGAAATGTCCTGTTAATGTAGATAGCATTGTTCCAATGGCTTACTTTCTTCCTGAAGGACAGAGAAATCAGAAAATTACCTTTTTATTACTCCTAAGGGTCACATTTACTGTATTGTATAAGTCAGTATGGGTAAAAATTATTAGCATACCAACATCAGTGGTAGATTTTGTAAATGCTGGAAGTAGATTATATAGCATTACAAGCACATTGTTGAACACAGATCTCAATAGAGAAAAATTAGTTTTAGGTGCCAAGAGGCTACAAAAACTTGATGTGTGAAAGGGGAAATATTCTATTTTAGGTACAGCTGACACTAAAATATTGAAAATACATAATTTAAATAAAACACTTCTAAAATTAGTATGGATAAAATTGAGAAAATTAAAATGGAAATTCAAGCTTAACACCACCAGCAGCAGCCTCTCTCTTCTCTGCTAGTGAATACACTTATTTTTTTCATTCATTCATCCATCCCTTATTTATTAATGAATTTATTTATGTGTTTATTTTAAAGTTGGGACTAAAATATCCTCCTGGGGTTCATGTCCAGTTATATTATATAGCACAGCAGCAAAAGCTAGAGGCAGTCTTTGGTCTGAAAACTGACAAGAGAAATTAAAAAAAGCAAAAAGGAAATATTATTACTTCCAATTAATGAAGGAAAACTGACTCATGGAGATTAAGTGGCATGACTGTTTTTGTATTTAGAACCCTAACCAAGCTATTCTTCCCTCTTAGGCCAGGTTATTTTCTCTGTCTAGCCAAATATCAGCAAATAGGATTTGCAAAATGCACAAAAAAATCTGAATTCTGCACAGGTAAATTCTTAGCGAGTACAACCCTAGATTGTCTGAATTGTAGGCAGACAGTGTGGAGTATTGGCAGCACAAACATTTATATCAAGAATCCCTGTCTGAAGGAAGACACCAAGATGCACACGTGCACACTGACACCCCACACACACCTCTCTTCATGTTCCCTGCTTATTTATCTGATGCATTTAATCTTCCCAACAGCATTGCTGTGGTTTTGCTAGTGTTTTATGTGATATATGAGCTAGTGCTCCATATTCTGTGGACTTGGTGTTTAAAATCCCAAGTTTTGGTGTGTTACCAGTTAAGGTTTCCTACACAAGACCAATAGGATGCTGTAATTTCCTGAATGGTAATCACTTCAGCACTTGCCTTCCTAAAACAGAAGCACAAAACTCTTCACCCTGGTGTTCTTACTAATGAAACTTGCAAATATTTGTATCTGGAGAACATGAAGAAAAAAAAGACATGACTAGATGATGACAGCTAATGGAGGCAGCCAACAGACACAGCAGCCGGCACAGCAGTCTCCAGGCTCTGCCTGTAGATTTTCTAGATCTTATGGGAACTTCTTCTGGGTCACTGAAGAACTCCTGGGAACTCTTTCAGGAACTTCAGGGTGTCTACTGCTGCCAGGAAAAGGTAGCTTCAGGAGGCCTTGACTTCTAACAAGGTCTAGCAACTCCTAATGACTTCTGTCAGCTGTTCATGATAAAAGGGTTCTTTGCACTCATCTCCAGCTGACTCTGATTAGGGAGGATGCTAGAGAGAGGCCTAGTTTAGTGCAGCTCACCAGAACACCAAGATCCTACAGATACAAAAGCTTGAATCCCCAGCTGTGCTGAAGCAGGGGCAGGCAGCATCCGTCTGCACTGCATTGGGAAATGGAGACTCCCATGATAGTGAAGGCTGGAAGTTTGTGACTTCTGGCACCAGAAGGATGTCTCCTTCTCTGCCTGCATATCTGCAGCTACAGAATAGGCTCTGTGTCCTGGAAGCAGATGAGGGCCTGGGAACTCTTTAACAAAGCATCAGAAGAGCCAGCTGAGCCTAAGCATGCAGAGGGTGAGTCCTAGTGGGAGGGTCCTTGCTATGGGGGATGGAGGCTCTTATCTGGTGACCTAATCTACTGTCTAGGGAGGTCTTCTGCTTGCTGGGGGCTTGGATCCAGGACATTGTGGAGAGACTGCTTAGGCTTGCCTGGCACTGAGACTAATATCCCATGCTGATCTTCCAGGCACCAAGACTAGTATCCTGTGCTGATCTTCCATGTGGGCACCAATGATACTGTGAGGGGAGACCCTGACTGTATCAAGCGTGACTACCTGGCTCTGGAGGTTAGACCCAAGGGCAAGAGAGCTCAGGTGGTATCTCCTCAATCCTGCCAGTGAAGGAGAAAAGTGCCCTCAGTGAGTGGAGAATTCTGTGAGTCAATACGTGTTTGCACAGCTGGTGTCAACAGTAAGGAATCAGCTTTTATGATAAGGGACACTTGCTGAGCATTGAGGACTGCTAGGAAGAGATGAGAGCAACCTGACTAAGTGGGGCAAAAAAATCTTTGCCAACAGGTTGTCCATTTTGCCAAGAGCCTTAAACTAGGAATGATGAGGAGGGGGATGATGACTGACAATGAAGTGAGGGAATGTGGACTGGGTTGGCAATCAAAGGGTGCCCACCCCAAGCTTACGCACACAAATAAGGAAGCTGAAAGGACAGCATTATGGAGGAAGTTCTCATACTTTGGGGGGGAATTATCACACCTGGGTGCCCACCTGAAGTGATACTACTCTAATGAACAAACAGGAGACATTAGAGAGCTCTGTGTGCTGATGCAGGGCTATGATACTGCCTTTAATTAGCAGCAAGGAGACTGTAGTACTGTGTCCAGTTTTGGGCACCCCAGTTCAAGAGAGATGTTGACAAACAGGAGAAGATACAGTAGAGGAGTACCAAGACTGTCAGTGGCTTAGAGAAGATGAACTAGAATCCTGGTTAGTTTCCCAAACAGGAGTTTAAGGGACCACCTAAAGGCAATCGACGACTACCTGAAAGACAGTTACAAAGCAGACAGGCAACTTTTCTTGGTGGTGGCAGATGGCACAAGATAACGTGAGGCCACAGTCACAAACTGTGGTCTGGGATACTCAGTTGGATATTAGGAAAACTTTGCCCCTAGGAAGGAAGTGCAGCACTTCAACCTAGGAAAGTTCTGAAATTGCCTTTCTTAGAGGTTTTCAAGACTTACCAGACAGATGAAGTCCTCCTTTGAATGGGAGGTCTATTATGGCCCCTCTTGGTGTTGCGGATGGGCAATTTAGACCACTTAAAAAAGCACCGCAGAAGTATCAGCAAAAGTGGTTTTATTGAAAGATGATGTTGTAAAAGTTGCAACTTAACAACATTCGATGGCAAGGCTCACTCTATTACTTACAGCACAAAGAATATAACAATGATTCAAAGTTACTAAGACAGAATCAAAGTTACCAATACAAAAATCTTAGTGCACTATAATACCAGGTTATGCACGTTATTGGTCACTTACCAAAGATCTGCAGTTGGTGGGAGGTCTCTCTGCCTTGAGGACCAACGTTGAGAGGTGTCCCAGCTCAAGGGGAGATCACCATGCAGCCAGCTGCTTAGCAGGGAGAGGTCAAAGAAAGCTCACTTAGGCTGTCGTATTTATGGAATAAAGTGGTTGGCCTGTAGTCAAATTACATGCCATGGAAAAGGTATGCATGAGACACCTTGTACCCACAACTAACTTTGTTCCTTGATAAATGAGTCTTGGAAAAGCCACCTGATATTCATGTGTTAATCGCATGATCAGTGTTCCAAGCTCATATGCATCGATGCTCACTGTGTCGCTCTGCTCCTTTGTGGGTTTTCAGAGAACAGATTGGAACTAGCAAAGATCTTGGCCTGGTTACGGCTTAGGTCTTTACCTCCTTTGGAGCCTGTACCCAACTACCACTAGTTTGGTTAAGGAGTTGAGTGCATCCGTCACACTTGGTCAGTTTGTTCAGGTACTTTTAGCCAGGCACAGAGACTCTGCAAGAAAAATATACATAATTCAAAATAAAGCAGTTAGCTATTGGCTAACACACAGAAGAGCTAACTAGGGTTTAACAAGCTATAAGACTAAGCATTAGTACACTTGCCACTATGTTAAGCTACCCAAGAAGTCTTTGCTGGGCAGGCAGGCAAGAGTCAAAAGGGGAAAGGTCACTTCCCATGGCTCTCTGGAAAGGATTCCCAGCATTGCCAAGTAGCCATCCTCCACCAACTCCATCAACACTGATAACATGACACAATGATTCCCAGCTAGTCCCCAACTAGACTGGCTAGCTTGACCAGACTTCCCCGGGTGATTTTTCCCTTTAGGATTTTATACCTTTTCATGCTGGTACTTTCCCCCCTGAAATCCTTGAACTACCAACGATCTCATGTCAACAGCCCTACTTCTATCTGTACTTTCAACTTTCTTACCTCTCTACAGATGTTCTCACAGCTCTCTCATAGCAGTCTGGATCAAGGTTATGCAGTTGTGCCATATCAGAGCGGGGCCTTGGATATACGTACACAGGCAGCTAAGGACCTGGGAGAGGTGGGGCGAAATTCAGAGCTGTGGTTACAGAGAAAGAGGGACTCAGGTTGGATTGGATGTCTTCTTCCAAGCTGTTCCAAACTACATTGCTATGATTTGGTATATAAAGCACTTTGGTACCTAACTTGGGACTTTAAATTCTGTAGACACTGTGACACTCAACACATTGCAGTGCCAAGTTCTCTTGTGGATTTACCTTTGTTCTTTTCTTTCTATTTCAGTTTTCCCACCTCAAATATGAGAAATCTGACAACTTGCTTTTTGAAACACTTTCTGACCAGGCATGAAAATTCCTTATAGACATTATTCAATAACTTCTTAGGTTTTTGGGTACTAATTAGTACCTTGAACATTATTTCTAGAGAGCAATGAATTCATATGTTAGTAAGTCTGGAGCATTCAAATGATAAGCTATTACATTGTTCATTCTGGAATTTCTGGATTATGTGGATCAGTGTGCAAAAGCAGCATCAGAGATTATTGCTGCTACCCAAATGGAGAGGCAAGAGAGGGCTGAACATCTATAATCCATAGCAGAGTTGAAAAGATTCAGAAAAAGTTAAATATATCAACAGATTTTAACAGGTATCTCCAGTAGAGGCCTAAAAGAAGAAACTTTTTCAAACACAGATGAGGGGGCTCAAAGCAGAAAAATAACTTAATATATTATCTTTAAAATAGTATGTGCAAAAATCTTCCACCCCTACATTAAAAGACAAAAAGGAGTGCAATGACACCCATTCAAAATTTTAAAAGTTCTAGAACTAAGCTGTCTTAATTTATTCCCTTTAGTTTTCATTACATGATGATATGCCATTTTTCCCATCAGATCCCTTAATATACAAACCCCCCATGTTTTATTTACTGCATATTATTCAAATCCTACTTTCAAATATAGAATTGATAAATTTCCAGTAAGCTTTTCTAATTATACTGTCTAAAAACATTAGAGGAAAGAACTTATAAGCATATTACAGAGAGCTGTTAATAAGCATAAGGGAGAAAAACAGAAAAAAAACCATGCCAAAATTTTGGCAACCAATTTTAGACATCTGTGATTTGCATTTTCAGTAAAACTAAGCAGTTACATAACCTTTCATGTATATACTCCTCTGAGTTCTGACACAGCAGTAAATGTTCTAGTGCCTCCAGACCAGCACACAGGCAATGAAAAATGAGTAACTAGTGACTGTCTGTGAAAAGTTCAGCTTACATGACTCACACGACATGCACAGGAACTCTGTGGAAGAAATAGATGTAATTCTCCAGAATAAGGTTCTGAAGAATAGAACTATCCTTCGACTAGAAATCATTTGCTTGACTAGAAAGCAGAAGCATCATGAGAAAATGGAAAACCTGACTAAAGAAGCAGGGTGTTACTCAACAGAGGGAAGCATGAGATATCACTGCAACACAAAGAGGCAGGAAACAACTGGCTAGACAGCAATTCAGAAGAAAAGGATCAAGGTGCTGAAGCGCATCACAAGCAAAGTGTAAGTCGGCAACACTATGCTGTTACGAAAAAAGGCAAACTGTATATCAGGAGGTATAAAAAGTAACATAGCCTGTAAGGCAGAACACTTCCTGGTCCACATCCTTCCGACGAAAAGCAACCAAGCTTCGACAACTTGAGACAATCCAAAGGACAGAAAGGAAAACAGTGTCTTAATAGGTATGTTATGTTTAACCTACCAATGTAGTTTAGGAAAAAGAAAATAAGAGACTGAAGACCTCATATGTAAAAGTGCTACAAACTGGAGAAACCTTCACCACGAACACCCTGAAAACGATAAGTAACAGGTTTAAACGAAACTTCCTCATGGCTACATCTTCTGATGGAAGCAGTGACCCAGGCAGCTTGCGGCACACTGTACCTCTCTGAATGTCTTACCGAGGCCTGTCAGATGGGGACCCACAGCCGAAGGGCAGGGCAACAGCCACAGTGAACTCCTGATCTCCCTTCCTGCCTTATGGTCCTGCGATTCTGGGAGTGGAAAGTTTGACTTTGTGAGCCATAACCTTCCTTAACGTGGTTTCTGAGTGGGATTTCGTCAGACAGCTGCATGCGAGACAGTGGTGCAGCACCAGACTCATGGCCTCAACCCCAAGCCCTGCTGCAAGCACCAGGCCACCTCCTCGCCCTGTCTGCCTTGGTGGCCAGAGCGAGCATCCCCCAGAGCCAGACCAAGGAAACACAGGAACCCTGGGGCCATGGCACCAGAGGCAAAGGCCTCTTGGAGACATCACTCCTACGTGTGGTTTCTGACCAGCTCGAGACTGGGAGGCTCGAGAAAGTGTCCGTTTGAGCAAAGTGTCCATTCTCTGCTCCTCACAGTCCTCTCAGGCTAACCCTGCCTGTCCTCCTCTCCCTGCTTGGCCTCCCCGGGGTCGGCCCCTGTCCCCGGCTGACCCCAGGCCCTGCAGCCCCTCCTCGCCCCGGGGGCACCGGAGCGGCCTGGCCTCCGCCGCCTGACACCTCCTCCGCGGGTGCCCGGCTCCCTCGGAGGGGGCAGATGGCGGCAGGCGCCCTGACTTTGGGAGGGCAGCCAAGGGAACCGGCCGCCTTTCCCGGAGCCGGGGGGGAAATTCTCGAGTCGCTGCTCACCCGGCCTCCGCGAAGTGGGAAGAGGCACCGCCCTGCCCCGGGGAGGGACGGCCGTGCACGGCCCCGCCGTAGCTCTTCCCGGCACTGACCGCGGGGGCCGGCGCGTCCCGCTGGCCGCCAGGAGGGGACCTGTTTCCCCCCAGTTCCTGAGGGAGCTGCTCGGCGGCTGCAGGTGAGTTACGTCGGTCTCTCCCTCTCGCGGCAGCACCTCGTTCCCTCAGTAATCCCGCTTTCCCCTCTCCTCCCGCGAGGAGACCCCGGCAGCCCTCGCTGAGAGGAGCGCTGCCTGCTCCGCTGAGGAAAATCCAGCTCCTCCACCCCGGTGCCTTTTTTGAAACGCTCTGTGGAGTTTTTACTTTGAATTTTAGCCCCTCTGGTGCCCGTTAAGCCCTCTTCACCCTTTGCCTACCCTTTAACCCCCGTTTCTCCAGGCACTCCTCGGCACGGCGGGTGCGGGAGGGCTGCGGGAGGGAGGGGAGCCGGCGTCTCGGCACCGCCGTCCTCGTACTGCTCCTTCGTCCTCCAGGAACAGATTGCCGCGGCAGCACCATCACTTACCGTTGAATTTAACGCGTTTTATGACCCCCCCAACCTCCTCTGCTTTCAAGATGTCACTGCTTAACTACAGCGTAAAAGCTGCTGGTTTGACCTGAGCAAAAACTACTGAGGTGAGGTACATCCCGGGAAGAGGATGCTGCTCCTGCCAGGTGATTAGGTTTGGTTTTTAACGTCTCCTGTTCCTACAAATTCGCGAAGGTGTTGACTTGCCCAGACCTTTAAATCCAGCATCGTACAAGGTGTTGCTCCTGCTTTCTTTTAAGTAGCTGAAATCTGTTGTTTAATCTCAAAACCATCAGAGTAAATGAGAAAACATCATAAATTCCAATGTGGTTCCTGCATTCTTTGGAGTTTGACTATTTTTTTTGGCATAACCTTTTTATCTCTCTTTTTATCTAAATATTGCATGCCTGGACCAGTCCCTACTCCAGCAGAGTAAACCAGATCCTAACAGCATTACAAGTGTATCATGCCTGAAAACACAGTAAAATTATTCTTCCTGTTGGTATGAGTCATGCCACCATGTTATGTGATGCCTTCCCTACAATTGTTAGCATTTGCTTTCTGATGGGGCAGGAGTAGCCTTACATAGTTTGTTGAGCACTTTACATTTTTAGACCCCATTTTTTTGCTATTTAATTGCTTTTTTGTTTGGATTCCAGCCTTCATGGGACCATGAAATACATAACGTTTTCCTGTTTTGGCAAAGCTCTTTAGAAAACCCACAGCATGTATCAAAGAGCTTTCTATTTATCAAAAAACAGGAGGTAAAGCTGTCCCTAATTGATCAAATGATTACATGCCTATCAGACCTTAATTATAGAAATTCCTTTCTTCCATGTGCAGCTTTGTAAACTTGTTGCTCACCCATTAGATCACAAAGGCTTATTAGGAGCTTTCAGTGTCTTACACACATATTTTTTGTGCTAAGTGTAATTGAAACCATCTTTGAAATTGCTTGGGAGAAGAAAGCCTGAGTACAAGGACTAAAAGAAGGGTTCATCCACTTTAGAATTTGGTGTCTCAGCTATTCATTTTTTTCAGAATTCAGAATTGTTACAAATGAATTTTTCTGTGAATAGTGTGATGTTTATTTTGAAGAGGGATTTATTTAGTTGCAGGATGCTTTGGCAGATGCTACTTTACCAACACTCAATAGGTTTCCGATGGCTTGACACTGCTCCCTGTTTCAAGTAAAGCTGCCTCAGTTGGATGTCAGCTCTGCACTGTTGATTTTGCAAGGGATATCATACTGGGAATTACAGGAATCAGGAGAGCGGAGGCACACTTCAGTGCACAGTCTTTGTACAAATCATTGACTTAGGGCATTCTAGCTCATTTTGGCACTTACCTAGTTACCTGTTTGATTAAGAAGAAAAAAACACCTCCGGAGGACAAGTTAGTCTACCTATGGTCTGGCTTACTTTCTAGGCGTGCCTCTTTCTCTTTGGTGGCTATGGAAGGAGTTTATTAGGTTTTGGCACTAAACACATTGGTTCTGTTAGCAACCTTGTACTGCGTGGTATGAACTTGAATTGTGATTCCTGTCCTCAGTCTGTCTGTCTATGAAGTAGAGGGAATGAAAACATAAGATGAAAAATGTGATATAAATCCAAAGTAGTAGTATTACTGCATTTGCCTCACTGGCAGTCCTCTTGCATGTCTGGTTTAGGAAAATTTGTTCGATCAATAGTGTTTATGATTTGGTGTCCCTATGTAATACTCTCCTTTAAATGGATAAAGTTTTCTGGATCCTAGCAGCTGAAAACATTTCTTTTCCCAGCCTGTGTACAGGCTCTGGTTCATCTGAGGATGTGGGTGGCGACTGGCAGCTATTTTAAATAAGCAAAGCAACGGGCACTGAGAAAGGAAAGTTGTATGATTTGAAATATGTGGCTTTAGGAAGATTGATACAAAACAGATTGACTCTGTGGTCAGCTAACACTAGATGTTCATACCAGGGGCTTCCTTTTCTTACACACATGGATATTCCAGGTACTGCAGCAGTATGTGCACTGTATAGCTTCAGCTCCCAGCCAATGACTCCCAAATACTATGAGCCTGATCTTGAAAGACGTTTCAGTTGAATTTTGGTGCTTTAATGCCTTTGAAGAGAGGTTTGACTAAATGTCTATCTTAGGCATGTTTACAAGATGAATAATGGGAATTTCTTTTTCCTCTCATCCATGGCATCACAAAAGCATTGGCCTGGACAGGACTTCGGGGATCATCTAAGCCAGCCTTTTGCTCCGAAGAAGAAATAGTTTACCTGGAGGTACTTATTTAGACTATTCCAAACTACTTACTGAAGGAGATTTCATCTCTTCCCAAGGTAATTCGCTCCTGTGCTGTCCCTGCTTCTTGAGTGATTGCTTTTTAATTGTCAGGTCTCTGAACAATTCCTGTTGCTGCTGAATATTACTGCAATTGCCACCAGGTCTCCAAAATGGTTCTGTTCTATTGATTTGTCTATAAGTACTGATTAATTTCAAGTTAGGCTGGGGAGTCCTGAATCCATTTTTATCTGTTTCATCACACCCCAGGTTACATTTTTCCAATGGGAAGAATTACAAGTAGACTATATATTCATGAGTTAAAAAAATCTATCAGTGATTTAAGCTACAGACTGACAAGACTAAATTTATTTCCCTACAGATGTTGAATTTTTGGAAGGGGGAAGAATATAGGGTAAAATGAAAAATTTCTTGCTCAGTTAACTTCTATAGCTCTGACAGATCATTTTGTGCCCAGTAATCCTCAACTTACAGCTTAGTAGTATTCCCCATTTTATAGATCATTTCACAGTGTGTACCAATAACCAGATTCATCACAGAAATTAGACCTGTAACTACTGTTGTTAATGACGACAAAGAATTAGAGCTTAGGGGAGTGATTATTTCCTTCTATTTGGCACTTATGAGGCCATATCTAAATTACTGTGTCCAGTTTTGGGCTCACAGTACAAAGAAGACTGACAGAGTGGACTGAGTCCAGCAGAGAGCAATTCACTGTCACTTTTCTTGTGGCATTTGATGATTGCTCCCTGTTTCTCAGAGGTAGTACTTTGCCTCTTTCAGGGTGATGAATTATTTAAATACCTAAAAACCTTCCCTGGCTTCCTGTCTTCATTCCCTTTGTTGTTCAATTATTTTCACTTCTGGCAAGGATGTAGTTAATCTATTATCGTAATGGTGTTTTTAAAATGAAATTGATAATATATTTTGTACAACTGTTTTAATTCTCCTTTAATCTTTGTAACCAAGACACAGATTTTTAAATGATGATTTTATAAAAGTACTTAATTATTGATAATACAGAATAAGTGCTTGACATTAGTTGGTAGTAATTACTGTGATTAATTTGTTAGTCATAGGCAGAAGTTTCTGCATAAAGATAAGTCAAAATATTACTCATATATTAAGGACTGTATTTCTTTTTCTCTTGAATAGTGTTTCATTTATTTAAATTTACTTCATATTCTCTTTTGTTAGACAATTCCAGAACTTTTCGCATGAACACTGGTTTGATACAGTTGTGATACACATTATCACAATTCATTATTGTGTGGTCACTCGCAGAGGCGATCAGCTCCGGTGCAGGCGCGTCCTGCAGCGGAGCGGCGGATGGTGGCGTACAGGGGGGTGTCCTGAGCCGGGGAACCCACGGGGGAGCGCAGAGACCCGCCGGAGCTGACGGCTCTCACCAGGGCGGCTGATGAGTCCTGGGCGGGGCCCGGAGCAACGGCGGCCACCCCCCACTGCCACTCGAGGCAGCCCCTGGGAGCGCTAGGAACAGGACGGGCAAATGGGGCGTGGCGCATCAGCTAGGGCGTGGCATGGCAGTTAGGGCGTGGCATGGCAGTTAGGGCGTGGCACGGCAGTTCGCGAGGGAGGGTGCCTCTTCGAAGGAGGGGCATTCCACAGGCCGAGTGGGGGACTTGGCATGCACATAACCCAGCAGCTGGGCACAGGTCAAGGGCACTCATCCTACCTGACCCTCAAGGCAGAATGGCGGCCACTCATCTGAGGGTAAAGGCCGCGGCTCCAGCTGGGGGGTCTGCACCATCTACCCCAGCAGCGGCCGATGCCTCCACGCAGACGGAACTGCTGAAGGGAGAGGCTGCGGTGCAGACCTCAGGCTGCAGGGAGTGCCTAGACCTCTCTCCTGGGGCAGGGACAGGCAGCAGACCTGCCTGCAAAAGGTGTGCCCAGGTGGAGGACCTCCTGCAGCAGGTGGCTGAGCTGCAGGAGGTGGTGAGAAGACTGCATAACATCAGGGAGGTGGTCAAGGAGCTAGATAGCTGGTTCCAAGCGCCGTCTGCAGTGGACCCGCAGCCCGCGGCCAAACAGCCAAAAACGCCCCCACTGGCCCACGCAGAGGGGTGCGGGGGGGCCAATAATGGAGAAGAATGGATGGTTGCAAAGGCAAGGACCAGCAGGAGGAAGAGACTTCCCCCGAAGCCTGAGGTGCCCTTGCAGAACCGCTTCATGGCTCTGCAGGCCAAAGAGGAAAGTCCTGTCACACCAGAAGCGCTGGAGCTGAGTAATGCAGCCTGATCTGGCACCTGTATAACAACCAGCACCACTAAGAAAAGGCGACGGGTGATAGCAGTAGGCAACTCTCTTCTGAGAGGTACGGAGGCACCCGTTTGCCAACCAGACGCACTCTCTAGAGAGGTGTGCTGCTTACCGGGGGCTCGCATCAGGGATGTCACCAGGAGGCTACCAAGCCTCGTACAGTCCACTGACTATTATCTGCTGCTGCTGTTTCACGTGGGCACCAGTGACACAGCCAGGAGCAGCCTGAGGACTATAGAGCCCTGGGAGTGGTGGTAAGGGATTCAGGAGCACAGGTAGTTTCTTCATCAATCCTGCCGGTCAAAGGGAAGGGGTTTGAAAGGGCCAGTCAAATCTGGCGAGTCAACAAAGTGTTACGGGACTGGTGCCACAGCCAGGGGTTCGGCTACTTAGACCATGGGACTCGCTTTGAGGAACCTGGTCTACTGGGGGCTGACAGGGTCCATCTGTAAGAGGAGGGGAAGAGCATCTTTGGTCATAGGCTTGCCAAGCTGGTGAAGAGGGCTTTAAACTAGAGATGCCGGGAGAGGGGAACCTCAATCCATCCCTCTCCCACCAGTTTGATGCCAGGGCCAGCAATAGATGCCCAGAGCCTGCAGAAGGAACACAGGTCAGCAGGAGAGTGCCTGAAGAGTAGCACAAAGGAACTCCAGCCAGTAAGACAGCTTCATCGGGGGCCCAACTTAAATGCCTCTATACAAACGCACGTAGCATGGGGAATAGCTGGACGGAGTCCAGCTGTCTCACAAGGGAAAAAGGATCATGGCTCATGAATTGGCAGGGCTCATTGAGAGGGCTTTAAACTAGGTTCGAAGGGGGAAGGGGATAAAGCCAGGCTCGCTAGAGATGAGCCGAGGGGTGGCGTGCCGATGCCGGGGGCGAAATCGATAACCCAGCTCAAGTGCATATACACCAATGCACGCAGCATGGGCAGCAAGCAGGAGGAGCTGGAAGCCATTGTGCAGCGGGAGAGATATGACTTAGTCGCCCTCACAGAAACATGGTGGGGTGACTCTCATGACTGGAGTGCTGCAATGGATGGCTACAGACTCTTCAGAAGGGACAGGCGAGGAAGGAGAGGCGGGGGGGTGGCCCTGTATGTTAGGGAGTGTTTTGATTGTATAGAGCTCAACGATTGTGATGATGGTACAGTTGAGTGTCTATGGGTAAGGATGAGGGGGAAGGCCAACGAGGCAGATATCCTGCTGGGAGTCTGTTATAGACCACCCAACCAAGATGAAGGGGCGGATGAAGCGTTCTATAAGCGGCTGGCAGAAGTTTCTCAATCGCTAGCCCTTGTTCTCGTGGGGGACTTCAACTTCCCGGACGTCTGCTGGAAATACAACACGGCAGAGAGGAAGCAGTCTGGGAGGTTCCTGGAGTGTGTGGAAGACAACTTCCTGACACAGCTGGTAAGTGAGCCTACCAGGGGAGGTGCCTCGCTTGACCTGCTGTTTACAAACAGAGAAGGACTGGTGGGAGATGTGGTGGTCAGAGGCCGTCTTGGGCTTAGCGACCATGAAATGATAGAATTCTTGCTTCTTGGTGAAGTAAGGAGGGGGGGCAGCAAAACCACAACCATGGACTTCCGGAGGGCGGACTTTGGCCTGTTCAGGACGCTGGTTGAGAGAGTCCCGTGGGAGACGGTCCTGAAGGGCAAAGGGGTCCAGGAAGGCTGGACGATCTTCAAGAAGGAAGTCTTAAAGGCGCAGGAGCAGGCTGTCCCTGTACGCCGTAAGAAGAATGGGCGGGGAAGACGACCGGCCTGGCTGAACGGGGAGCTCTTGCTGGGACTCAGGAAAAAAAGGAGAGTTTACCGCTTGTGGAAGAAGGGGCAGGCGACTCAAGAAGAGTACAGGGATCTTGTTAGGTCGTGCAGAGAAGAAATGAGAAAGGCAAAAGCCCAGCTAGAACGCAATCTGGCCGCTGTCGTTAAAGACAACAAAAAAAGCTTTTACAAATATATTAATGACAAGAAGAGAGCCAAGGAGAATCTCCATCCTTTATTGGATGCAAGGGGGAACATTGTCACCGAGGATGAGGAAAAGGCTGAGGTACTCAATGCCTTCTTTGCCTCAGTCTTTAACAGGCAGACCAGTTATCCTCAGGGTACTCGGCCCCCCGAGCTGGAAGACGGGGACGGCGAGCAGGATGAACCCCCCGTAATCCAGGAGGAAGCAGTCAATGACCTGCTATGCCACCTGGATGCTCACAAGTCTATGGGGCCGGATGGGATCCACCCGAGAGTGCTGAGGGAGCTGGCGGAGGAGCTCGCCAAGCCGCTCTCCATCATTTATCAGCAGTCCTGGTTAACGGGGGAGGTCCCGCACGACTGGAGGCTTGCCAATGTGACGCCCATCCACAAGAAGGGCCGGAAGGAGGATCCAGGGAACTACAGGCCTGTCAGCCTGACCTCGGTGCCGGGGAAGATTATGGAGCGGCTCATCTTGAGGGCGCTCACAAGGCATGAGCGGGACAACCAGGGGATCCAGCCTAGCCAGCACGGATTCATGAGAGGCAGGTCCTGCTTGACCAACCTGATCTCCTTCTATGACCAGGTGACCCGCCTAGTGGATGAGGGAAAGGCTGTGGATGTGGTCTACCTGGACTTCAGCAAGGCCTTTGACACTGTCTCCCACAGCATTCTCCTCGAGAAGCTGGCGGCTCACGGCTTAGACAGGTGTACTCTGCGCTGGGTCAAAAACTGGCTGGATGGCCGGGCCCAGAGAGTTGTGGTGAATGGAGTTCAATCCAGTTGGCGGCTGGTCACGAGCGGTGTTCCCCAGGGCTCAGTTTTGGGGCCGGTCTTGTTTAATATCTGGATCTGGATGAGGGGATTGAGTGCACCCTCAGTAAGTTTGCAGACAACACCAAGCTGGGCGGGAGTGTTGATCTGCTCGAGGGTAGGAAGGCTCTGCAGAGGGACCTGGACAGGCTGGATGGATGGGCCCAGGCCAACTGTATGAGGTTCAACAAGGCCAAGTGCCAGGTCCTGCACTTCGGCCACAACAACCCCATGCAGCGCTACAGGCTTGGGGAAGAGTGGCTGGAAAGCTGCCCAGCAGAGAAGGACCTGGGGGTGCTGGTCGACAGCCGGCTGAACATGAGCCGGCAGTGTGCCCAGGCGGCCAAGAAGGCCAATGGCATCCTGGCCTGTATCAGAAATAGTGTGGCCAGCAGGAGTAGGGAAGTGATCGTGCCCCTGTACTCGGCACTGGTGAGGCCGCACCTCGACTACTGTGTTCAGTTTTGGGCCCCTCACTACAAGAAGGACGTTGAGGTGCTGGAGCGTGTCCAGAGAAGGGCAACGAGGCTGGTGAGGGGTCTGGAGAACAAGTCTTATGAGGAGCGGCTGAGGGAACTGGGGTTGTTCAGCCTGGAAAAAAGGATGCTGAGGGGAGACCTCATCGCTCTCTACAACTACCTGAAAGAAGGTTGTAGCGAGGTGGGTGTTGGTCTTTTCTCCGAAGTAACAAGCGATAGGACAAGAGGAAATGGCCTCAAGTTGCGGCAGGGGAGGTTTAGATTGGATGTAAGGAAAAATTTCTTTACTGAAAGAGTGGTGAAACATTGGAAGAGGCTGCCCAGGGAAGTGGTGGAGTCCCCATCCCTGGAGGTATTTAAAAGACGTGTAGATGAGGCGCTTAGGGACATGGTTTAGTGGGCATGGTGGTGTTGGGTTGACGGTTGGACTCGATGATCTTAGAGGTCTTTTCCAACCTCAATGATTCTATGATTCTATGATTCTATAAACAAGAGGAGTTAGAGACGTGCGCGTGCCTGCTGGGCTACAACCTTATTGGTATCACGGAGACATGGTGGGATGGCTCCTATGACTGGAGTGTTGGAATGGAAGGATACAGGCTCTTTAGGAAGGACAGGCAGGGGAGATGAGGAGGGGGTGTTGCCCTCTTATGTCAATGACCAGCTGGAGTGCATGGAGCTCTGCCTGGGGATGGATGAGGAGCCGACCAAGAGCTTATGGGTCAGAATTAAAGGGAAGGCAGGGACAGGTGACATTACGGTGAGGTCTGCTACAGGTCACCCGACCAGGAAGACTGAGCGGATGAGCCCCTCTATACACAGATAGGAGCAGCCTCACGTTCACAAGCCCTGGTCCTCATGGGGGGACTTCAACCAGACTGACATCTGTTGGAGGGACAACACGGCAGGGTATAAGCAATCCGGGAGGTTCCTGGAATGCGTTGATGATAACTTCCTTCTCCAAGTGGTAGAGGAGCCAACAAGGAGAGGTGCTGTGCTGGACCTTGTTCTCACCAACAAGGAGGGGCTGGTGGGGAATGTGAAGCTCAAGGGCAGCCTGGGCTGCAGTGACCACGAAATGGTGGAGTTCAAGATCCTTAGGGCACCGAGGAGGGCGCACAGCAAGCTCACTACCCTGGACTTCAGGAGAGCGGACTTTGCCCTCTTCAGGGATCTGCTTGGTAGAGTGCCATGGGACAAAGCCCTGGAGGGAAGAGGGGCCCAAGAAAGCTGAGTAATATTCAAGGATCGCCTCCTCCAAGCTCAGGAGCGATGCATCCCAACAAAGAGGAAGTCAGGCAAAAACGCCAGGAGGCCTGCATGGATGAACACGGAGCTCCTGGACAAACTCAGACACAAAAAGGAAGCCTACAGAGGGTGGAAGGAAGGACAGGTAGCCTGGGAGGAATACAGAGAAATTGTCTGAGCAGCCAGGGATCAGGTTAGGAAGGCTAAAGCCCTGATAGAATTAAATCTGGCCAGGGACATCAAGGACAACAAGAAAAGATTCTATAGGCACGTTGGGGATAAAAGGAAGACAAGGGAAAATGTGGGCCCTCTCCAGAAGGAAACGTGAGAGCTGGTACCTGGGATATGGAGAAGGTGGAGGTACTCAATGACTTTTTTGCCTTGGTCTTCACCGGTAAGTGCTTGAGCCTCACCACCCAAGCCTCAGAAGACAAAGGCGGGGACTAGGAGAATGAAGAGCCGCCCACTGTGAGAGAAGATCAGGTTCGAGACCAGCTAAGGCACCTGAGGGTGCACAGGTCCATGGGACCCGATGAGATCCAACTGTGGGTCCTGAAGGAACTGGTGGATGAAGTTGCTAAGCCACTATGCATCATATCTGAGAAGTCGTGGCAGTCTGGTGAAGTTCCCAGTGACTGGAAAAGGGGAAACATAACCCCCATTTTTAAAAAGGGAAAAAAGGAAGACCTGGGGAACTACAGGCCAGTCAGTGTCACATCTGTGCCTGGGAAGATCATGAAACAGGTCCTCCTGGAAGCTATGCTAAGGCACATGGAGGACAGGGAGGTGATTCGAGACAGCCAGCATGGCTTCACCAAGGGCAAGTCCTGCCTGACTAACCTAGTGGCCTTCTGTGATGGAGTGACTACAGCAGTGGACATGGGAAGGGCTACAGATGTCGTCTCTCTGGACCTCTGTAAGGCCTTTGACACAGTCCCCCATGACATCCTTCTCTCTAAACTGGAGAGGTATGGATTTGATGGGTGGACTGTCCAGTGGGTGAGGAATTGGTTAGGTGGTCACATCCAGAGGGTAGTGGTCAACGGCTCAATGTCCAGATGGAGGTTGGTGACGAGTGGCGTCCCGCAGGGGTCTGTATTGGGACCGGTACTGTTTAATATCTTCATCAATGACGTAGACAGTAGGATTGAGTGCACCCTCAGCAAGTTTGCAGATGACACCAAGCTGAAGGGTGTGGTCGACAGGCCAGAGGGACGGGATGCCATCCAGAGGGACCTGGACAAGCTGGAGAAGTGGGCCCGTGTGAACCTCATGAGGTTTAACAAGGCCAAGTGCACGGTCCTGCACCTGGGTCGGGGCAACCCCTGGCATCAATACAGGCTGGGGGATGAAGGGATTGAGAGCAGCCCTGCCGAGAAGGACTTGGGGGTACTGGTGGATGAAAGCTGGACATGAGCCAGCAATGTGCGCTCGCAGCCCAGAAGGCCAGTCGTATCCTGCGTTGCATCCAAAGAAGGGTGGCCAGCAGGTCGAGGGAGGGGATTCTGCCCCTCTACTCCGCTCTGGTGAGACCCCACCCGGAGTACTGCATCCAGCTCTGGAGCCCTCAGCATAAGAAAGACACGGACCTGCTGGAGCGGGTCCAGAAGAGGGCCACAAAAATGATCAGGGGGATGGAACACCTCTCCTATGAAGAAAGGCTGAGGGAGTTGGGGTTGTTCAGCCTGGAGAAGAGAAGGCTTTGGGGACACCTTCTTGCAGCCTATCAGCACATAGCATATGGCATTTGTACTATGCATCAATAAAAGTGATCTAGGCTGTGTCATTAGTGAACTGACAGTGTAAATAACTGGAGAGAGAGCATTAAATTAGACATTTATTTCAGTACAATAGTTGAGAATGCCTCTTAAGAGCAGAAAAGAGTTTGGATTTGTTTTCCAAATAGGAAGTAATTTTAACATATAATCTAATATGTCATGACTTCCACAATACTTTCCCACTGTATTTAATGTTGAATTTAAGTGATACACAACAAATAGGGCAAATAGCTTTGTGTCCAACCCTAAAGATGTTTACAAAATCAGGAGTCCTCTGGGGCCAGGTTTTCATCATGCTGATATAATTAAGTCTGGAGTTATGCCACTGAACCTAACTGACCACCCTTGTATTAAATCAGTCTTAGAGTAGAGAGTCAACTCCCTTTACTTTAAAGGCAGTTTTATTTTCACTTTTTTCTGAAAAAGGGCATGCAAGATTTGGCTCTGTATCTCAATATTCATTTCATATAATTCAAAAGAATAAAAATCTATTGAAGTGTTACCAGAAGTTTTAACATAATCTGCCTTGGAAAGACTTCTTTTTGTGTCACTTACTTGCCAGTCACTGCTCTATAACAAAGAGCTATTCTGTCGTGTTTATTCCAAACAAAACATATAAAATTATTTTCCCTTTTAGATATTAAATTTGATCAGGTGATAAAAAAAGTCTAAACTTAGAAAATCCAAAATGAAGCAGATTTCTCTAAGTCAGTTCTTGGAACAGTCTATTAGTTGCATGTGAATTAGGCCTAGGTTCTCAAGAATATTTAGATTCTTTATTCATGTTGATTTTAGTGTTGTCCAAATACTTTTGAGGATATTGGTAAAATGGCAAGAAAGACTGCAGAAGCCTATACATTAGGCAAGGCAACACCTTTTAAATATGAGGGCCTCCATGTGAAGCATTGTCCTGGTTTCGGCAGGGGTAGAGTTAATTTTCTTCCTAGTAGCTGGTACAGTGCTGTGTTTTGGATTTAGTATGAGAATAATGTTGATAACACACCGATGTTTTAGTTGTTGCTAAGCAGTGCTTACACTAGTCAAGGGCTTTTCAGCTTCCCATGCTCTACCAACTGAGAAGGCTGGAGGTGCACAAGAAGCTGGGAGGGGGCACAGCCAGGACAGCTGACCCAAACTGGCCCAAGGGACATTCCATACCATGTGATGTCATGCTCAGTACATCAACTGGGGGAAAGCTGGGGGTTGGGGCCGCTGCTCGGGGACTGGCTGGGCATCGGTTGGCGGGTGGTGAGCAACGGCATTGTACATCACTTGCTTTGTATTATTATTATTATTATTATTATTATTATTATTATTATTATTATATTTCAATTATTAAACTATTTTTATCTTAACCCACGAGTTTTCTCACTTCTACTCTCCCAATTCTCTCCTCCATCCCACTGCGGGGGGGGAGTGAGCGAGCAGCTGTGTGGTGCTCAGTTGCCAACTGAGGTTAAACCACGACAAACACTTGTGCTCACAAGGAAAAAGCTGGGGCACAGTGCAGCAAGTGTGCTTGTTGTGAGCGTTGAGCCCTGGGCTGCAGTGCTGCACGCAAGACTATTCTACATTTTCTATGTGACCTTTAGAAAGGTGAAAAAAAAAAAAAAGGTTGAAATCTTTTCTTTTGATCCTTTGGAGAAATTCAGAGCTTCTCAAAAACAGTGAATCTAAGGGAGGGTCATTAAACTTAAGTGTCTGTAGCTCTGAGGTATTAAATTGAAGGTTTTCTGCTAGGAAGAAATTCTGGAGTGAATTCCTGGCCCTCCTGAAGTCAGTAAATATTCTGTCCTTGGCTTTAGTGGGGACAGAAGGTCATCCTGGTTATCTGTCCTGCACGGAAGCAGCAGTAGAAGACTCTTCATCAGTATTCTACACAGCTCCAGAAATGTAAAAAGTGGAAATTAAAAGTTAAAGATAGCTGTATCCATAGTCCTGTTCCTGTTGTTTGGATTCCTGTACCCTCTGTGCCCGAGTGCTTTTATCATACTGCTGCTGATTGTTTACTGCTCCCTTCCACACGAGGGATTTTGCAGGTGATTCATGTTATATGAGATCTGATATAACGATCAGTCCCTCAGGACTGGCCTGTGCAAGTCAAACGGAGTTTCATCCTGTCACAACGTGAGTGTAAAAGCTGTAAAAGGAATGCCAGATAGAGCTATGTGGTGCTTGAGGAGACAGTCCTTCTAGGAATGGAACTTGCTAAGACTTTGATACATGTATTTCAAGTCCAGTCTAACTAAAGCCCTCCGTATAGTGTCCTGGGTGCTGCCAAAGGGCAAGACCATGCTTGCCAAAGTCTGCTGGATTCATTAGTCAGGCTCCAGGTGGAGTAAAACCACAAGGCCTTTCGCACCTTTGATGCTTTTTTTTTTCCTTGTTAGGATGGGTATCTTGGTATTTGTGCAGGAGGAAAGCCAAGACATATCAGGACAAACTTTTGTTTTAACATTCCTTAGAAATAAGTGGAGGGAAAACTTTAAAGATATTGTGTGTTTTATTTGTTTAGAGTAAATTGAACTTTTTGAGTGTGGTGTATTTTTCCCTATGCTGTAACCAGGTCCTAAAAACAAGAGGGTTTTTTCATTCCTTATCTTTCTTTGTCCATTCTTCCTGAATTTCTCTTAAACTGCCTGGAGTCTGTGTGGTTGAGCTTTTATTCATTCTTAAATACAATAATATTATCTGGACTATTGTCTGGCATGCATTTCTCGTAAAAGAAACAAATAAATAGAAATGTCTTCTTTCCTGGTAAGTCTTGTGCAGGAAAAGGCAGATGAATGATGAATCCCTTCATGGTTCTGGCAGTACTGCTCCCCCTGAGGACTTGCTACGCTACATACTCACAGCAAGGTAAATGTCTGAACATTTGCTTTTTTATTTGGACGCAATCTATAACAACTGAAGCTTTGGACTTGCTCATTTGTAAGTCTCTGGTGATCAAGCAACATGTTACACGCTTAAGCAAATGATTCTCTTTGGTAAGGTGATTAAGCAACTTGTATAACTACCTTTTGTAACTCTATCATGCAAAATTGCCTTTTTAATCAATAACTTGCAATGATGTGAAGCCAGAGTGTATTTATTTATCTGCCCCCCCCCGTCTCATATGTTTTTGATCTGTACTCTATCCTCTTCAAATAATTTATTTCCTCTTTGACAACTTTTATGCTTTCCTACCTCTTGCCTTCACTTTCTCTTTTTTGTTTGTCTCATCTATGAAAACCTTAGCACTTCTGTTGGCTCTTTTCTGATTGTGCCACAAGATTCCAGGGCCAGATTTTTATTTCTTACACTTCACATATGTATCCAATACAAAGAAAAAAGCAAATATGCAATTCGGAGGGAACAAAGTTGAATATAGGGATAACTTTCCGGAAGGATGTGTATTTTAAGGTAAAAGTACTGCTTGCACACTTGCTGCTGGCAATAGCATTGGGCATGACTCCATTAAAACAAAAAAAAAGGAATTAATATTTTTAATTGACTTTTCTGTGACCACCATTAAGAAAGCAGAACTTACCAGACTATAGTCTGCATTATAGAAGTTGTATTGCCTTAATTAAGTGAGTGAAGAAGGGAGAGGGGTGTTTTTTTTGTATAAATGCTATCACACTGAAGGGGGTAATATATCTGTTTCAGACTTTTTTGCCTCTCTCCAATGTTGAAATTCATGTGTTCACACTCCATTCACCCAAGGTGCCATTTCCTCAGTTTTAAGACTGTATTACCAATGCCCCTAGAGTGGCAAAACTTTGTAATGCAGGCAAGTCCAAACAGTTACTGCGTTACAATAACTTGGTCACTTGTTTTCACATGCAGTTGTTCGGGAATAAAATTAGTCTCTGCTGATAATCATAAAGGTATTCATATAGTCTTGAGTTAGCTTTCAAGTTAAAACAAGTCTTAAGATGCCGTGATTATTTAACTTTGCTAGGAAGGGAAGCTTGTAACTGTGAATGGTACAAATATTTCTACATGTGTAAATTATGCTACAAAAGTCTTGAAGTCCCACATTGTAACTCAGTGGTCTTCAAGATCTTGGATATATCCTTAACTATATTGTTTCTTCTGTTTGTTGGTACTATGTATAAGCCCTGACTGGTGATCTAGACTGTCTTACGCCAGGCTCTGAGGAAAACAAAATTGTGTGAGGTCTGAAGTGATATGTCATCTAAATGAAAGGAGATAGTACACTCGTACAGATGGAGAAAAGACAGAAACTAATGAGACCTTTGGGTTTTTGTCAAGTTGATTAAATGTGGCAGGTGAAAATATTCTCCATGGTGAGAAAAGGGATGAGATTTTAGCTTGGACAAAAAGATACAGATGTAGAGAAGAGAGGCAAGCTCATCATCAATGCAATAGGGATAGTAGTGACACCTGCAGTCAGAATTGGCTAGAGAAGGAGCAGAAAAGAGGATAGGGTAATGCAGAAGATACGCAGGGGTTTCTTTTAATGGTGCACCATAATGGTTGGCAGAAACCCCTTCCTTTTTCAGGAAGGGGTTTCTGCCAACCGGCTGGCTTTTCTTTCAGGCGCATTTGTTTCCTTTCCCTTGGAGTCTTACTTTGTGCCGGTCAGTTTCATTGAGAGACTAGCTGGGTCCCTTCCTTTAGGTTTGTTTATTTGTGCTGGGCCCATCTGTTTCCCCCATCTTGCTTCAGCACTGCAGAAGGAAAACACAAGAATGGCAAGGGCCAGAGCTTTACATCAGCCACCTATTTGCATATGTGAAATGAGATCCCCTCAGAGGCTTGGTACATGGTGCTTCAGGTAGAAGGATGGTGAACAAACAGGTAAGGTTGACCAGAAAATGAGCAGCTAAGATTACATACTGGAGAGGAACAACGTTACAGTCAATTCCTTAGCATAACTGGGATTTTAACAGGCTTTATCTTGTTTTGATGGTGAAAGTCTGTAGAATGTGGGGAGATGAAGTGTGTCTTGTCCTACCTTCCCAAAATGACGTAAGATACTCTGCTTCCACAGTTAATTTTATGGCTCACTTTGTTGCTTTGGTTTTTCTGGCTTCTTGCCTGGTCAGTCCTTGGCAGTGAAGCTAACAATATTTCTGTTTTCCAGTAAAACCTAAAATTGCTGCTCCCTCATCATTTAGGCAAGTGAAATTTATCCCCAGACCTTTCACTTTGTTTATTCAGTTCCAGACATCTACTAGTTGTCATAGGTGCTGGGTTTTCTTATGGTAGTATAAAACCGATAGCCATTATCTTTCAAAAGCAACTGTCAAGCAGCAGGTATGGTTTTTTTAAGGACCATGTCATAACCATAGCCAAAAAGGAAATTTTACTTCTGCGCTTGAAACATTTTTGCATTTACCTTACAGAGACACTAATACTGTCAAATTCTGCTTTCACGTAATTTAAACATGTTCATCTTTTTCCAGTAATTATATATTAAGGCTGCAGTGAGAATTGATAGAAGGTACGTGTGTGTATATGTGTGTGTATACTTCTTCCTCAGAAACTTTTTTAGGATACCACAATCCTGTTTCTGAGACCAAGTGTTTGAACAATGAAACCTTGATTTCTCCTTCCAAGCATATCTGAAGAAGCCTATTCCAGTAGTTTCCTCTAGATCAAAAGCATATGGTTTTCATTTTGCTTTGACTTCCAGTACCTTTCAAAATGGAATTGATTAAAAATATATCAACAGAGTTTGTAGATGATTTGCTAAAAGAGAAACAATCCTTTCTTTCAGTGTTTTTTTATAAGATGTTACTAATGGTACAATATATACTTTCCTCCATTATAGGCTGAACTTGTACAAACAACTGAGCTGTGTCGGTGTCTGTATTCTCATAATTAATAACTATGCTTATAAAGTATTATTTGCTTCCTTTGATTGATCTGGGATTGTTATAACTGCTGCTTCTCTTGAGCCTTTAATTTCCTACAGTTAATGTAAAGATCCATACATAGGGAAACTGCTGCACAGAAGTTAGTGCAGAGCAGACACCACAGGATAAATTGCAAAATGGTTTGGATATCTGGTTGCTGCCAGAAGCATCTGTCAAAACATAGATTCTCAAACTAAATTTCCTGAATGCTTATGTTTCTGCCCGTCATATTCTGTAAATGTCTCAGATAATCATTGGGTCAGTGGGTGAAGCACATCTGGGAGAAATGGCTGGAGATCGCAGTTTTGTGAGCAGGAGCTGCTGAGGTCTCTCAATCCAGCATGTCCCTGAGGACTGTGGCTGTAGTGGGGCAGGAATGCCCAGAATGAGTTCTGTCTTATTAAAGCATACAGTTATTTCTGTGATTTCTTTTCTATGTCCTGGTCAGTATAAGCATTCTGACCCTGTAACAAGCAGAAGCATCTTGGAAGGCAACTGTGACAAAAGAAAAAGCATAGTTACTTAGTCATTTCAGTTCCCTGGCTTCATTAACAACCAGCTCAATTTTAGGGTTTTTTTTTTTGTTGGTTGGTTGTTTATTTTTCAGGAAGGAGGGAAGATACAGATCAGTGAGCACCGTATTTCATCTCTTCCAAGGGCTAGGTTTTCTTGGGAGGGGTGACAGAGCAAACATCTGAAAAGAGGGACCACTCATAAGGTGACCTGTACTTTTCAGCAGGCTAGTCTTCTTAAGGGGGCTTTCCTTTCCTGACACCAAAAGGGACTTCAGTCTGACTTTTAAACTTTATTTTATTCTGGGAATTAACTCCAGACCCACAAAAGGACAGAGGCACTGTTATAACTAGGTGTCTAATTCCAGCATAAGAATCCACGGCCCTGACTAAAGTACCTAAGCTCTATGTAGAGCAACCAGGAATGTACCTAATACTAGACTATCATCTGAGCTAGCTAATGGAAGGAAACTCTTAACCTATCCTATTCAAATACTTGATTTGCATTAACTAATTTAATCTTAAATAGGTCAGAGAGCAAAAGTGAGCCTAGATTTTCTGCTCTAATGATGAGAAGGCTTGCTGGGGGTTGGGATTTCTTGGGATTCATTCCCTGTTAATACATTATGTTGTTCCTCTTCAAAAGACTATAAAGGGATGGATCAGTATTCCCATAAAGTAGCTAGTAAATTGAGGGCATAAAGAAATTAACTAGCATACCCAATGTCATGGTGGGGGGCTACTGGGTAGATTCAGGAATCTCATTCTAGCCTGCTGATGCCTTAAGATGAAAGATTATCTTTGCTTTTGAGATCAACAGCATGAGTCTTGATCACTTCCCCCCCCCGCCCCCCATCAGAACTGTCTGGTGTGGAACCTATCTTACTTCTAACCGCTGTTGTTTCAGATCGGCTTTGTAACTTAGCAAAACATTAATATTTTTGTGTCCTTTTTGTGCTCCTAGAATCCACTGTGTTTCCAGTAACATACCTTAACATTTCCAAGGATTTGGCTCTTCAGCGGCTGCTGGTGGAATGGGATGTTGGCAAGTCAGCGCATGATGCTGAGCTGGCAATGTCTTTTGAAATACAAGTCCGTCGAACAGATAAAACTATTACTGTGTGGACAGTAAGTGTATTTTAAAAAAATGTATAGTAGTTATTTACAATATAAAGGAAGCTAAAGGCAAATCAAATGTTCAGATGCATATGCAGATACCTTTGCTGTATAGGTTTACAATTTACAACATAGTATTTACAAAACTGTACTAGAAATACCTCTGTATTTCACTAGGTGCCAGACTTGGTCTAATGCTATGCCCAGTTTTTGTGCAAAAAAAACCCTGGCTCAGATGAAGAAGTCATTTCCACCTGTGCAGAATGTAGATACGCCTTGCATACCCTTATTGGGGGATTGTGGTGGGCAGACTTAGATCTGATTTTGAAGGCTTCTGTTTCCCTTTCAAGGTGCAGGTCCCCTAAGTGGCCTTCCAGAAACGTGTCTTCCATTGCTCCTAAAGGCAGTCTGTTTTGTAACATGATTACTACCCTTCACTGGGGAGTAACTGAGCATGAGTCATGTTCCTGCAACTCCTCTTACCTTATGAACCAAACGATAGTCTTACTGTGAGCGAAGCTTTTTAAGCCCTGTGCTTGGCTCTGTTAGCAGTTACCTTATACCCACCTCTTCCAGTTAAGGAAGAAGTAGTGATGTCTCTTTTGCAAAGTCCCTATCCTGCTAGTTCTTCTTAACACCTAAACCAGCCAAATTTTCTGAAGAGGTGGAGATCACCCAAATCATAGGTTTAAGCCTGCTCCCAATGTTTTCCCCAGTTTGTGACCTCAGTGTGAGAACTTTGTCTCCAAAGAAAATTTCCTTTGGATCTGACAAAATCTTTTGGGAACTAAATGCATGTTTTAGGGATCTTATAACCTATTATGAGTCATCTGCTGATTGAACTATGGAAGAATATGAAATGCACGTGTTAAAACTTAGTAAAACTGGAAAACTGCTCTAGCTCATTTAAAGCTGCTATTTGTGAGAAAGCACATAAAGCAGAGACAGGCTTATTTTTCTGAAACCAGAAGTCCATAAAACAAGATGGGCACTGTTAAGAATCACAACTTACTCTGATCAGCCAAGTTGGTAGTATTTTGTCTCTGAGTTTGAAGAACCACATCTTCACTGCAGATGAGCTTTATGCAGTTCAGAAGATTTTGACCACTTTGATACACAGGATAGGATTTTTAACACACCATGAGTAGATCTAACCCTGAAGTCAGAAACTGGGGTCATATAGCTACAAACAATTAAGTGGTTTTTTGGAGTATCCTTCCAACAAACTCTTATTAACTTGCTGGAAGAGAGTTTTTCGAATCCAAAGACGTAGTCTGTTCTGTTACTTATAATAAACATGACATGGAAAATAAACAGGGTATTTTGGATGTCACTACCACACAGAAATGTATTTGCTTCTGTGTTTTTCTGAAGAATATGTACCAATAAAGAAACTTTGTGAGTCTGCTTATACCAAAACACAGAGACTCTATATAACTTCCAAAGCAGTGACTACATTCCTCAGTGTTATAACTGAAATTTAATTGTAAGCCTATTGCATAGTTTTTCTCAGAGTGGTGGTATTATGAAAGTGCAGGTGTTGCTGATGGAAAGCAGTAATGGAAAGCAGTTCTCTAGTTGTCAGCGTGAGCCAGGGCTCTGGTACAGCTCATATGAGCAGCATGGATCTATGTGCTGAGAATCTGGTACGGCTGCTTTAAGAAGTACTGAAATACATGTTCTGTTCTAAAATGTATTCATAATTACTGGTGATTAATAGAATTTTTTGAGCCACTTTTTCCTGCTTCTTATGGGCTCTCATGCCAGCGGAGATTCACACTTGGGGTACATTTTCCTCTGTGTGTCTGTGTGACTACATGGTGCCCTGGTTAATTTGAGTTGCTGTGCCGTGTATTGGTGCAGCTCATTTAGTGCCCAGGTAGGCCTTAGTAGGTACATGCTGAGAGAAATTTGTAGGATATCTTCTCTTAGAGAGCAGCAGAACTTTTTTTTTTTTTTTTCTGTTTGTCTGCATTTATATAATTCAATATAAAAATGTTTGCCAAATTACAGAGCATTTAGCTCTCATGATTTTTGAACTCCATTTATATTTTAGGCTGTCCTTCTTCTGTTACCTTCATGGAGCTCTAACAGTTTTGGATGTATTTTTTCATGTTTGTTGCATGTGCATATTACAGCAGTCAAACATTTTAGGGAAATCAGCAGATATTTTCCTACTCTGCCTGTCACTGATGGTAGTACTGTCCTCAGATGGTGTGCCTCAGAACTACAGTAAGATATCATCTACATAAATCCTTACTGGCCAATGCAGATTCCTGCTGTAATTCAGAGCCAGGGATATGTAACTCAGAGCATTAGGCAAGGTGCACTTGCAGACAGCAGCATCTGTGCATGCTATTACTCGTGTAATAGCAGGCACAAATAACCCACTGAAAGTCTCCAAGAGTGAATCCATTTCATGAGAAGCAGGGCCTGACTCACAGCTACGCTGTCAGAATCAAGTAGTCTTGCCAGCACATCAGTCACTCCACCGCTGCTAGTACAGATTTGTAAGCAGTACTTAGCTTACTAGTTGCTTAGTGTAGCAAGTGGGATTTCAGAGATTCATTTCTCAAAAGCATTTTCCTCCTTTGAGCTTTCTCTCTCTGTCACTGCTTTTGATTATACTTCCAAAGTGTCTACACATCGCTGTGTTTTCAATACTTTGTCTTTCTGGCCTTTGTTTGTAGGAGGTTCATAACATCACACTCGATAAATCGGGAAAGCCACTTCATTGGATATGGGATTCAGACTTACCTTTGGAGTGTATGTCACACTCGGTGAGAATCAGGAGCAAAGCAGAAGGATCAGAAATCTGGAGTCAGTGGAGTCTGTGGGAGACCGTCCTGGGTAAGCAAAACATGACTTTGCAATATTGGTTTTATTTTTTCCAGTACAAAGCTAGATTGGAATTCACCGGTGACTGTAACAGTGAAGTCAGATTCAGGAGAGATGGCATCAAATCAAGAATCCATTTTGAACTCTTTCATCTCTAAGCACTAAGCAACTTTTTTTTTTGCTGGCAATAATAGCAATGCTTCAGCCGTTGTTTTAATTTGCAGACTATCTTCCTAAGCTAATAGGCCAAAAGTTTTAGAGCTTTTCTTGCTCACACATTAAAACAATGAAGTACATAGAGTGGCATGGGATCTTGGATAGGTTCTAGCATAGCCTATCACCAGGTCAGATGCAGCCCTGGCCCAGGCTGGGGGAGAGAAGAGGGAGTGCATAGCTATGGCTACATCATCTGATGCATGTGTTGCTTTTGTCTTGGGTTCATAGGTTTGATTAGTATTAAGGAGGCAGAGAGAGAGGAGCAAGTCAGCTCCTTATGTCACTTGGAATGAACTTCCATGAATGATATGAGAGTAAACAGGGAGTGAACCAATAATGTAATTAATGATATCACAAAACCCTTTTTTTTTCAGATTACAATGTCTTACTAGAACAGTTTGGTTTCCAGAGAATTTGGTTTAAACAAAATAAGTAACAGCTTTAGAAAAAAATGACTACAGTGATTTTGTAAAGAAACACTATTCTTGTATGGAGCAGCAAGGGCTTTTAGTTATGGGAGACATCATGGGTAGTAGAAGCATCACAGGTCTGTATACTTGGATTGTGGCACATAAATTGCCCACCTCCTTCACCTTATATAATGGGAAATAGGATGCAAGACTCCCTTTCTTTCTCACTAACCTCAAATCTTCGAGATTTTATTTTTTCAATTGGAATTGTATAGGGATCAAAAATACTATTTCTTTGTCACAAACTGATTCTGCATTACAGACCTGAAAGATAGTGACTCTAGACTTCATCAGATTTTTGGATCAGATTCTTGAGAGTAGATTTTATCTCCAACCTGTGCAAAAGCTTGTGAGTCACTTAAATCCCACTAATTTTTGCATCCAGCAAGGAGTCCAGCATTGAAAGCCACAGGAGTCTCATTCCAAGTTAAGTATCCCCTTACTGATCTGATTCATTCAATGTTGACTCCTCTTAGCTGAGCTCTGCATGAGCTTCAGAACATGACGTTTTTCTAGCCCCCTGCTCATAATCTTCAAGAGCAGGCATTTTGGCTGTAAGCATCAACCTGTTCATAGGTGCAGGTGGTAGTGTTCATCTGTAAAGGCAGTTCTTTAATGCACACTTTTTGTTTCCCCTAAGTGAAAGGCAGTGAGATGGATTTAGTCTCTTAGGTAGTTTGTTGGACTACATTATATGTTTATGGGTTTAAGAGAAATATAGGTATGATTACATGTGAAGTTGATCTCTGTATGGGGAAGAATACTAAATAAAAGTCCATGAATGTATAATATAACATTAGCAGGTTCTTGTGTAAATGCTCAGTTATGTGTTCTGGTTGAAGATTGCTTCCATGAGCAGATTTTGAAATGGTTTATTATGTATTAATTTGCAGGCCTGGACACTTCAAATAGTAGTGGACCACAAATCTTCCCAAGTGAAAAAATTGTAGAGGAAGGCTCAGACATCACTCTTTGTTGCATTGGAAGGAAAGGCCAAATCATTAAGGAATTCTTTCTAGTCCCAGCTGTTCATGTTTTCAATCACACAAAAAGTCAAGTCGGACTTCTCACTGTGAAAAATGTGGCATATCAAAAAGTGCCTCACATCACTGTCTACTGTCAAGAGTCTTGCAATGAAAAGCAATGCTATGATCAAGCAGTGTTGTTTGTGGGTAGTAAGTGAATGCTTTATTACAGTTCTATTTTCCTGTTGTTATTAAGTCAAGAATGGCTGTGGGGAATGGGGGGAGAAAAAAAAAAGCTTGCTGTAAGTTGTCATTGTCCTGTCATGTCCAGCTGAACGCTGTTTAATGTCTGACTTCAGATCTGTACACTTGCATATAGAAAGCATTAAAGAATAGCATTAAATGTGTTCAGACTAATCTCATTAATTGATCCTAGGACAGGTGACAGATTTTTAAATATACCTACCCATTTAGGAGTTCAGCTTCATTGTCTGTGTGCATGTGGTAAAAACTGAGCACAGTCCCCATTTTGAAGGCTAGTAGCAATTTTTGCAGATCAAAAACAATACAGATTAAATTAATGAATGTATGAATATAACAAGAAATAATGACATACAGAAGTGTTTGGATTGCAATTAATTTATGGTGTTACCCTGATTTTCTCTGCAGAGTGGTCACTGAAGAAGTATAATTGAAATAATAACATCTGTAGTAAACCAGACTTTGTACATATCCGTTATTTCTAGTTTGTTAATATAGTAAAAAGGTTGATGACTTTTGCCTTGACTGCCATGCTGTTGGTGTTTTTTTGGTTATTCCCTCTGACAAGAACCACCTGATACACCTAATGATTTTTCCTGCCAAACTCAAGACCTGAGAATAGTAACATGTACTTGGAGCCAAGGAGGAGACACCTATCTTTATGGACGTCATTCACCAAAATACACCTTGTCTGAAGAGTAAGTCTCCTCGTTATATTAACTCTGGTCTGTGCTGTACAGAACAGTCACATTCTTTCCTTTAAAATCTGTGGAAAAGTTTTTTATCCTTGTTGCAATTAGCTGCCTGCCTCTTTCCAGCTCACTAATCAGCTTATTTAACAAAGGTTGAGCAGTGCAGAACTGCTCTGAATTAGACTACCTATAACAAAGTTGTGGGTCCATCAGACCAGGTTCTGCTTGATAAAGCTTGTTCTAACCATTCTTTTGGGTTAATTTGTTTGGATATCTTTCAGTAGGTGTGAAGACACCCTGCAATTAGGCTATAGATAACTTAAAAGTATAAAGTAATTATTGGGTAACACACACAACAGATAACTAGGATTTAATCAGCTCGTATGCTGAGTATTAGTGTGTTCACATTCGTTGACACTAATGCTGACTCAAACTGATGATTCCTAGCTAACCCTCAGTTAGCCTGATGAGCCTCCCTAGTTCTCTTTCTTTAGGATTTTATAAGTTTACATGCTGATGTTTTCCTTCTTGAGTCCTTGAGCTACTGACAATCTGTTGTGGTTTAACCTCAGCTGGCAACTAAGCACCACACAGCCACTCGCTCACTCCCCCCCAGTGGGATGGGGGAGAGAATCGGAAGGGTAAAAGTGAGAAAACTTGTGGGTTGAGATAAAGACAGTTTAATAGGTAAAGCAAAAGCCGCGCACGCGACCAAAGCAAAACCAGGAATTCATTCACTCCTTCCCATGGGCAGGCAGGTGTTCAGCCATCTCCAGGAAAGCAGGGCTCCATCACACGTAATGGTTACCTGGGAAGACAAACTCCATCACTCTGAACGTCCCCCCCCTTCCTTCTTCTTCCCCCAGCTTTATATGCTGAGCACGATGTCACATGGTATGGAATATTCCTTTGGCCAGTTTGGGTCAGCTGTCCTGGCTGTGCCCCCCTCCTAGCCCCTTGTGCACCTGCAGCCCTCCCAGTCGGTAGAGCATGGGAAGCTGAAAAGTCCTTGACTAGTGTAAGCACTACTTAGCAACAACTAAAACGTCGGTGTGTTATCAACTTTGTTCTTGTCCTAAATCCAAAACACAGCACTGTACCAGCTACTAAGAAGGAAATTAACTCTATCCCTGCCGAAACCATGACACAATCCTATCTCAAAAATCCTACTTCTGTCTATAATTTCAGCTTTTTTTTTTTTTTTTTTGGTAAAATCTCTCTGCAGACTTTCTCACAGCTCTTTCTTAGCAGTGTGAGTCAAGGTTACACAGCTGTGGCATATCAGACCTGGCCCTTGGCTCCTTGCTACAGAGGCATCTAAATGGAGAGCAGAGGGGCTTTACAGCAGGGCCTGCAGGGAAAGGGGAGCTCATAAAACAGGACAGATACCTCATCATCACAAGAAACTTTCATCAAAAGATCTCAGCAGAAGGCAGGTCATGTTGTGTATACCTTCATGGTCTCTGCATCATTCACTTCCATTAAGATACTATGATGGTGAATTTAAAAATGGAAGGTTAGAAGATGCACTTGAAATTACTGCTTCATTTAAAAGCATAACGGTAGATGTGAATGGTTTAATTCTTGGCAAATAAGTCCCTAGTTTAGAATTTCTATGAGGAACTCACTAAAAGCAATTTAGCTGTATCTTAAAAGGATAAAGTAAACTTAGCTGTATCTCAAAAGGATAGCAATTTAGCTGTATCTTAAAAGGATAAAGTAAACAGACTTTGAAGAAAACTTTCTTCTAATTGTAAGAATACCTGTATTCATCCTACTTCAGGCTAGGGGAAAGAACTGGGTGGCTTCTTATAGTCCCCCTCAGCCTTATTTTTTATGATGCTGTATTCTAGTTGGGCATCAAAAATTTCAACACCTATGTTGATTGTACATTATGGAAAAATGTCTTTCTCTCTTTTCTCCCCCTTCCCCCCCTCCTTCTTTGACAGGTTTTCCCAAAAAACGGTTCCATGCACAGTAAGTTGTTCTGAACAGTGCTCGTGTTCTTGGGATATAGGCCAGCAGAGGATCTGTAATATCACAGTGACTGTGGAAAACCCACTGGGAAAGAAAACTGTCACGGATGTTTTTGATGTAACTCACAGAAGTAAGGTCTTTTCTATGTCTTTGTTGAGGGTTTTTTGTTGCAGGCCTTGTCCTCCTTCTGATCTTAATACTCGAGTGCCCCAGTTTAAAGTATGGAAGTTCTTGATTTTTATCTTCACAGTTTTTATTAGTTATCTGTCCCTGTGCTATAGTTATCTGCTCTCTTCAGTTTCAGCTTTGCAAAGTTGTGTTAATGGTAGAAAACAGCTTCACTCCAAAGGTCAGATTTGGTTATTGAAATGACCCCTTAATCCTTCAAAATCTGCTGCTTTCCTGAAGCTCGTTCATAGTACAGGAAGCGACATGATACAAGGATATAAAATGGGGAGTTCAAGAAAAATATCTGTGTAGGTTACTTGGGCATTCAGTCCTTTCTCAAAATTGTTACTGCTGATGTTACTGTCTTTCCAAAATAAAATGGAGATGCACATTTTGAAAAATGGGTAAATAAAATTACTAACACCTCTCCAAATGAGATGTGATACAGGTGTAAGCAGCTATTGCCAGGAAACAGGTGATAGTGCTAACCTGTCTTGGTGCTAATAAGGGACAGTAACATCCGCTGTGCTACTGTAAGGGAGGAAGAGTAGTTCATCATCAGTGAAATAAAACAGGTTATTCTGTGAGCAGTAACTGGTGGCTGTGGTTCCTTCTTCCCTATTAGTTGTGTCGTTTATCACAGTGTGCCTTGAGTCCCATAAGTTCCTACCTACTGCTGCCTCAAAACACCTGGGTATTTCCTGTGTCTCCAGCAGTATTTCCAGTTCTCCTTGTGTCCTCTAGCCCCACCACATCCACCTCAGTGTTCCCAAGGTCCTGTGGCCGCCTTACCTGTTTGAAGAAGCAGGAGGCAACATGTGCTTTGTCTAGTTCTGAAGCTGACAGGCTGATGGATGGGTAGGCTGCTGGTGTAACCGCTGCATTCTGGCAGCGCTTCCTTCCTCAGAGGCACTGATTACAGTTTTGCTAGACACGTGTTTTCATGTGACTTGTAGGAACATATGTTAAATGCCTGTCTCTGTTAAATTTGTCTCAGAGAGGCATGAGAGTTCTAAAAGTTGATTATTTGATTGTTTGGGGGTGGAAGAAATAGAGCAGGAAGAAAGTGGAGGAGTAAATTGACAGGTTGTAGTGAGACAACACAATATTATAAACTAAGTTTTCATGGGAAATCAGGCTAAAATAGGTTACATTCAATGTGCTAAGTACATTGAAGTTTTACTACAATTTTCTTTTTCCAGTTCTAGTGATTGTTACAAGTTAAAGAAATGAGATATAATATTTATGATGCGTTAAGCTTTTAAATAATGATTGCTGTAAAGTCCTTTATGTTTTCTCTGATCCTGGACATATTTACAGTAGAATTTTCCTTACTTAAAGGATGTCAGCAAGTAAAGGAGAACTGAAGTCCATTGCTTCCAATTCTGCATGTGGTAGCTGGGACCTTCTGTATCAAACACAAGCTCCTTTGAGTCTGGAAGTCCTCAAATTGTAATTCATGGTCCATAAAGTTCTAGGATAATGGCCAAAGCTGTAAACATACCACTCACTCACATTGCCATGTCTTATTCCTTACAATTGGACTGATAATATGGGAGAGTTTGAGATCTGCTGCTCTTGCTGAATAGTGCTTAGACAGCAGTAAATGATCTCAGAAATGTTTTGGAAGAGGTAGCATTGGCACCGTTTACCAGAGGGTGACTACTGGCAGGAGTCAATGTAAGAGTTGTGAATAAAATTTCTGGTGAAGAGGGTAGATTCTGGGGTGTAGAAATGTGGCCAACGTTACTCACCATGCTACATCAGGAGCCTCTGCCAGGCCCTGGATTAGAGAATTTTACTGGATTTGCAATGGAAGTCTCTGACTCTTTCTTTTGTTCATGATGTTCTAAAATATTTCCAAGTCAGCACAAGGGTTTTTTTTAATATTGTATAACATTTACATTCTGAAACTAATTTTTACTAATTTGTATCTGCTTCAAGGCCAGCTTGGATGGGGCTTTGAGCAATCTGGTCTAGTGGAAGGTGTCCCTGCCCATGACAGGGGGTTAGACTAGATGATCTTTAAGGTCCCTTCCAACCCAAACCATTCTATGATTCTATGATTCTCCTAGAATGGCAGAAAAATCTGTATTTCTTACTTGCTTTTACTGCTCAGCTAAAATACCTTAAAATACTTTTGTGTATATTTTATGTTTTACAAGAACTAACTCAGATTTTCCACTGGCAGTTTATCCCACTGCACCTTTCCAGCTGTGGGAAGAATGCACAGATACAGAAATCACATTATATTGGAAACATCGAAACAAAGGAATTGAACTCTTTTGTCAGACTGAAGTGCTCCAACCCGATGGGAAAGTAGAACTGGTATGAAACCTGAATTTCATACACAAAAACATAGCAAGTATCTTTTTGATGTGAGATTAAAAAATAATTCCCCAGCAATACGAATACACTATAAATCTTGTGAGCATGTTGATGTGTCTGTTTTCTGGATTTGTTTGCTCCCAAGGTCTACACTGATGATGTGGTCCATGTGAGCAGCCATTGCTGGCACTAATTCATACTCCCAACACTTCCTATCCTGCTGGTCTGAGTGTACGGGGTGACTGTTCTGCATATGTGGCTCTGTCCTCTGCTGGATGGGTTCTGAGATTTGTTAAAGTAAATTGAAATACTTATGGGCCTTATAATTGCTGTTAGCTATTGCTAATCTTAATTTGTCACGTTTTTATTACTCATATCATCTTACACACAAATGGTGGGGAGGTGTGTTGAAGGCTTCTTTTATAGTAGTCCAGGAGCTTTCTGTGTACTACTGAATATATTTGATGGTAGTGTGTCTGGTTTCTAGTGAGGGAACCCCAGAACAGCTTTTCTTCCCATCCTCTTCCATCTCCTTGAAGATTATTTGAGTTAGACACCTTGCCTTGTTCCACCTCTTTCCCAAACGGTGAGGCTGACTGACTCTGCATGCATACTGTGGTTTCTCTGTAGCCCTTTTCTTGCGAAGGCAGCTTGCCTCTAGCATATTAAAAATGCATTATGAAGATCAGGATCAAGCTGCGTTCTGTCTTAAGTATTGCTCAAGAGCTGTAAGATCAAGTGGGTGCTGCAGTTGACCATTGCAGGAGACAGTTTAGAGGAGAGGCTTAAAAGCATGCTCACTTTTTGACTCTTACCAGAACTCACCCTGTCTCTTAGGAGGGGTTTGGGGAAAAAATTGGGAGAAAAGGTAGCTGTAGATGCTGTGCATAGATCTGGAACAGCAGCCTACTTACATGAACTGAGTAAGAGACCCAGACTCTGTGAGGATAAGATCGCAGTAAATTCCCTCCGTGATGTAAAGAGTAGCCATTTGTGAGGTTGTGAGTGACTCCTACTCAAACAGTTGCACAGAGGCAGCTTGCAGACCTCTTTTTGGATCTCCCAGTCTTTTGCTCTTGTGCATATCTTTTTTTTTTTTTTTTTTTTTTGACTATTGTTCCATGATTATCTTTTCCAAGTCAAGCTTAACTGGCTATCGTAGGATCTAGAGGAAGAACTATTTTTTCAGACAAAAACCTCTTGCTAATGAAACTGAACTCAGCTCTGACTGTTCTGTTTTTCTGTCTTGCAGCATAATAGTTCAGACATGCATCTCCATTATGCCAGCATCACCCTGGATGGACTGCAGCCATACACTGAATACACAGCTAGAGTACGCTGTGGGGCAGCTAAGCATTTCTGGAGGTGGAGTGAATGGAGCGAAGCCCGAACCATCAGAACAAAGGAAGCAAGTATGTCCAGCCTATTGAGAAGGGAAGCTTGAAGGATGTTCTTTGCTTCTTACCTCTGTTTGCTATTTGTTGCTACTCTTCTGCTGTGTAGCTAAAGCAGAGGCCTGTTGCATGCATAAAAGTAGAAGCACACTAAGCAAACTTTAAGAAGCTGGCTTCTCAAACAACTCTCATCCTACCTGCCAGTCTGCCATTTCATCCAGTGTAGGCAGTGGGAAATCCAGATGATTGGGAGGATGCAAAGACTGAGTTACAGTGTTCTTTGAGGGCTGGAGGAATGGTGCAGACATGGGAACAAGGACCTGGGAACTGCAAGTAAAGAAAGATTTTTCTAGGGAAATGAACCAGACATTCATTCAGAAAAAAACAATGAAGGGAGAAGGGAGGCTTCACCAAGGGCAAGTCCTGCCTGACTAACCTAGTGGCCTTCTGTGATGGAGTGACTACAGCAGTGGACATGGGAAGGGCTACAGATGTCGTCTCTCTGGACCTCTGTAAGGCCTTTGACACAGTCCCCCATGACATCCTTCTCTCTAAACTGGAGAGGTATGGATTTGATGGGTGGACTGTCCGGTGGGTGAGGAATTGGTTAGGTGGTCACATCCAGAGGGTAGTGGTCAACGGCTCAATGTCCAGATGGAGATCGGTGACGAGTGGCGTCCCACAGGGGTCCATATTGGGACCGGTACTGTTTAATATCTTCATCAATGACGTAGACAGTAGGATTGAATGCACCCTCAGCAAGTTTGCAGATGACACCAAGCTGAAGCGTGTGGTCGACAGGCCAGAGGGACGGGATGCCATCCAGAGGGACCTGGACAAGCTGGAGAAGTGGGCCCGTGTGAACCTCATGAGGTTCAACAAGGCCAAGTGCACGGTCCTGCACCTGGGTCGGGGCAACCCCTGGCATCAATACAGGCTGGGGGATGAAGGGATTGAGAGCAGCCCTGCCGAGAAGGACTTGGGGGTACTGGTGGATGAAAAGCTGGACATGAGCCAGCAATGTGCGCTCGCAGCCCAGAAGGCCAGTCGTACCCTGGGCTGCGTCCAAAGAAGTTTGGCCAGCAGGTCGAGGGAGGTGATTCTGCCCCTCTACTCCGCTCTGGTGCAGACCCCACCCGGAGTACTGTGTCCAGCTCTGGAGCCCTCAGCATAAGAAAGACACGGACCTGCTGGAGCGGGTCCAGAAGAGGGCCACAAAAATGATCAGGGGGATGGAACACCTCTCCTACGAAGAAAGGCTGAGGGAGTTGGGATTGTTCAGCCTGGAGAAGAGAAGGCTTTGGGGAGACCTTCTTGCAGCCCATCAGCACTTAAAGGGGGCTTGTAAAAAAGACCAGGACAGACTTTTTAGCAGGGCCTGTTGCGACAGGACAAGGGGGAATGGCTTTAAACTAAAGGGGGGGTAGATGTAGACTAGATATAAGGAAGAAATTTTTTACGCTGATGGTGGTGAAAGACTGGCCCAGGTTGCCCAGAGAGGTGGTGGATGCCCCATCCCTGGAAACATTCCAGGTCAGGTTGGACGGGGCTCTGAGCAACCTGATCTAGTTGAAGATGTCCCTGGTCATGGCAGGGGGGTTGGACTAGATGACCTTTAGAGGTCCCTTCCAACCGAAACTATTCTATGATTCTAAGAGAAAGAAGTTAAAGGATAATGTTTTGGCAAGACCTGTGAGTGATGGGAAAAAGAGGTTTTGGGGGTAGAATTTCTTCAAATGGGAGGAAGCAATTAAACAGGTTATCCTTTCTGCACCTAGAACCTAGAGCATCTTTGTTTGCTGTATTTATTGCAGGTCCATCAGGGAAACTGGACATCTGGAGAGAAATTACACCAGTTCTTCGGGGGCGGAATGTGACCTTGTTATGGAAGGTGAGACATTAGTGTAGAAACGGAAACAAAACCCTTCATAAAGGGGTTGGAAACTTCTCCCATGGACTTTAACAAGTTTGTGTGCACTTAATAGCAATTCAGTTTGAAAATGTCTTTTAAGAATCTAAGACAAATACTACATATAACATACTTCAGAACATGTGTAGCTGTATGATGGTGGGCTGTCCTGGCATTTCAGACATATATTTCTGTTTTTCTAAGTATTATAACAAGACAAATCCCATTACTGAGATTTCTGTGTTTCCATTTCAACCAGTATATGTATGCATGTATGGAAACAAGTGTTTCTATTCTTACAGAAATAATACATCCAATTAGTCATTTAAAGTTCTAAATGCTTCTCACATTTTTTCGGCAAAATTTACTAAGTAATTGGTGTCTACCTCCATAACTTTTTCCCCAGCAAGCACCAAGTTTTCGAGCAAATGGAAGAAGTATTTCATATGAGGTAACCTGGGAAAAAGTAGAAGATGGCTCTAAGCCTGAAAGCATCTCCTTTTCATCGGTCTGCAATAGCACAAGGATTTCCATTGATAACCATTCCTACAAAATAAGTATCATGGCAAAGAACAATGTTAATTATTCACTTCCTTCAGTATTGATCATCCCTAGAGCTACAGGTAACAGTAGGAGTATTTTCAGTTAGATTTCCATTCTGAGAGTTTTGTTCCTACCTATTTTAAGTGAAGTGATAATTTATCATTTTGGGGGAACAAATGAACCTGGTCTGTTAACTCACATCACTACTATCTGGAAATTATTACTGTATTTTGGCCTACAGGGTGGTAACTGTATGTATATTAAGCTTAAGCGCCTTGATCCATCCCTTACAACAGAAAGTCTGTTTTGCACACACAGTCTCCGCAGGGCAAAACACATTTAGCCTTAAACTAGGGCCTCAGACCTGCGGCAGGTGCTGTGAAGGTGCAGCCAGTGCCTCACAGGGAACCCTTGTGTGTGATTAGCCCCTTGTGACTTTCTGTTTATGACTCCAGATTTCTGCAGTTGAGTTCTTTTTATGAATATATAGTAATAATTACTGGATGTTTTCTGAGCTGTCAGCTTTTAGCATACAAAGAGAACAGCTTTCAGCATGTGAAAGATTGCATATGTCTGATAGCGAAGGAACGCAACTATTTTATTATTGTTTTAACAGCTTAGCATAGAAACTATATTGATCTTCATTTATGAATCTGAGGTCTCATGCAGGAAAGTAATACTCTGTTTTGTTCATTCCTAGGCACTGAAGAGCTTAAAGAAGAACAGGTTAATGGTACAGATGATGGCATTTTTATTTCCTGGGAGACCAGACATATATATGACAGTTACATTATCGATTGGTGTAACTTTCCAATGTTGCAGCCTTGTGATTTGCAGTGGAAGAGATTTGGGCCCAACACTTCCAGCGCTCTGATTAACTCAGGTGAAAGCCGAACAATTTTTCTTTCCGATGTCTGTGCAGCAATCTTTCATGCTGTGGGCATTAATTAAATTTGGGAAACAAATCCTGTGGAATATTGAAGTCTGTGCAGTGCAGGTGTAATTCTTCAAAGGCACGTGGCATCATGTTTTGCCTAGCAAATGAATTAGACACCACAAATTTACCAGCACCATTAAGCGTTGGAAGTCAGCATAGTATTTTAGAAAAGTCAGCATAGTATTTTAGAAGAAAACTCCGCGGAGTAGCTTGTACTAAGATCTTGAACGAGGATGGTGAGGTTAATGAAGGAGTTTTAAATCTTTTAGCAGGAGATGCAAAATGGAGCTCTGCCTTATCTGTAACACGGGTCAGAAGTTTAGACTCGGGCAATTTAACACCCACTGTGTAGTGAGAGGTTTAGTGCTGTTAGTGTGCCACAAATAATGTGTCTTAGGACCAGTTGTGTGTTTTTTATCCCCGTGGCGGCCATTAGACCTAAATCCTTTCTGGCTGTCTGAAAGTTGCTCTAATATACTTCCACAGCTGCAAGAATATAGCCTTCCTGGAGTCTCTTGAGCTGCGAGTTCACTTTGGAATAAAACATGTTTGAACAAAATTTGACTGAATACATTTTAATATCCAATAATGGAATTAACTTCATACAAACACATGGGAGCCTCCGTCCTTACTGAAGGAGAGTGTGGTAACACATGGGAAAAATGTTGTCCAGTTCTTCAGTGGGTTGCACTTGGTTAATCCAAATGGGAGAGGATGTCAGTGAGGATAACATGGAATCCTGATGCATGGGTATGCATCTACATTAAACAGTCCAAAACACAACCTTTGCCTGTGCCAGAAACGGAAATAAAATTATCTTGCTCTTTGATGCATTTGGAGTCTATTGTACACTCATCTTGAATACTCTAGGGCCACAAAAATATATTAAACCCCCTCTGAATTCTCTCTTTCAGACAGAATAAATGTGTTCAATTCACATTATGCACACTAAGAATTGGTTTACCCTATGTCTCCTTCAGTTGCTTTAATAGCACAATAGCACACAAAGAAGATTTCTAATGGATTATAGACCTCTGCAGAAAGCAGTTAAGTAACAGCAAAACCAAAAGACAAACCATAACCTATTTTTTTAATTAGTTCCACTATTTTCTAGCTGCTTTTGTTCCGGGGGTGAGATACAACTTCCACATCTATGGATCTGTGGCTAATAGAGCCTCCTTACTGGAGAAGAAGACTGGTTATCTCAGAGAGCTACGTAAGTTGGCAACACATTTAGGGTTTGTGTATTTGCTAAATTCATCTGTCACAAACAGAAGGATGCCACAGCCTTCCTCCTGCAACTAGCTAAAAATGTATTAGCTGTGTTGTTTCTATATCAACAGTGAAGCATTTAAAAGTTATACAGCAATGTGCATGGCCCCACACCGAGGATATTTGACTAGTGCAATGACGAGGCAGAGTCCATGTTAATTAGAATAGCTAAACAATAGCTATTCTAATAGCTTTGTGTATAATATGGACTGCGTGAAGGTTCTGTGAAGTTGACAGTTTGTGTGGAGCGCTTTGGCTTTGTTAAGCTTTTAAATACAAGTAAGATATAAACAGAAACACCACATGGGAATTCAGATGTTTTTCAAGTGAGAAGATGAACATTCTTGAAGAATAACGGCAAGTTTAACTTGAATTTCCTTTCTTCCAGCTCCTCTGCGTGACCCTACTGTGAAAAAAGTTGAACTGACTTTCAATGCAGTAACACTATCTTGGGATTCTTATCTCACAAATGAGACACAGTCTGGTTTTGTAAGAGGCTACCATGTTTATGTGTCACCTATACAAGAGGACTGCAGTTTGAAAGGATCCAAAAAACATGTTCTTCCAGGTAACTGAGATTTAGGAATTTGTGTCGTTGATATAGGTGAAAGACTTTGTGGCTGTTGCTGATGCTGCAGCCCCTTAGAAAGTTTGCATTAGGCAGGCAAATTGGCTCATTAGGCAATATATAGATTTCAACACCTGCTGCTTTTGATTGCTCTCTAATGCTTGAAGTGCTAATGGGCGGAAGTGGGTCCTGGCTTTATATAGATTTATAGCCCTCGTCCTGTTGTCTGTAGCTCCTTTAACTCCAGTGTGAGCTCCAGAAAAGATTCTTGCAGTACTGTAGGAGGAGTCAAGTTTCTGCCTCTTGTGATCTGAGTTTTGGATGAATTTCAAAAACATCTGTTTGTGGTCTACTTGGATGAGAGTCATAGGAAGCATGTTTAGTTTTACTAGGATTTGGGGTATTTTAGAAACAGATGGGATACAATTTATTTCCTTCAGAGTTGCAGCACTGTGTAAATTCCCCATTTAAATTCTTTTATAGTGAAAGTATTTGTGGCTGTGCTCTACAGTGGAGTTCCTTCAGCAGAACTGAGCTGTGGGGTGGCACAAAGCCACATTTAAACTTTTATGTCTCATCTTCCTGCTCCACACTCAAAACTGCTCCAGACTTTGCTCCATTATAATTTTCAGAAGTTTCCAACATGTTCAAGGATGTATTCCTCCCCCCCCCGGCCCTTCTTCCAGTTGAGTCATGTCCTGTATCAGATCCTTCTGTTGATTAGACTAGCACCAGGCTGAAAAGCTTGGTTTGAATTGAAGGAGGCTTATGTAGGAGTACCTAGATAGAAATAACTATAGAAGTGCCATAATTCTGCAAGTAATCCCAGTTAGACTTTAAAATCTTTAAATCAAAGATCTCCTGCTTCCCAGTTTGTCTGAGCTAGCAGACAAGGGGTGTGACTGGGAACAGGAGGAACAAGCTAACCCTTTTCTCCCTGGGGTCTAGAAGTTGCACAATAGAGAGGCCAAAGAATTTTTTTCAGGCAGAGTTTTCTTGCTTTTGATTACCTTCAAAGAACTTGACCTAAGCTTAAGGGCTACAGGATTCTGGTGAAAAAGGAAATGGCAAAACCCAGATAATTCTGTTAAAAAGCTCTAGTGAAAGGAAATTAAAACAAGCAGTTGCAGCTTTTGACAGCAAGTTACTGGGTGGTCTGCCAGAGAATTGGCAATGCTGTGGATGGTCCAGTGAGAAGGGATGTGAGTTGAGCCCAGTGGCAATGAATCAGGATGCGTCATCCTTCTCAGAAGAAAGTGTGCAAATTACAAAGAAGACTGCTTGCAAATGTTCTGTTATTTCAGTGGTCTAGCGGTCTCAGTTAAGCTGATTTGTAATTTGGGGAGACCTTATTGCAACCTTTCAATACTTAAAGGGAGCTTATAAGAAAGATGGAGAGAGACTTTTTACCAGGGCCTGTAGTGATAGGACAAGGGGTAACGGTTTTAAACTAAAAGATGGCAGATTTAGATTGGACATAAGGGAGAATTTTTTTACAGTGAGGGTGGTGAGACACTGGAACAGGTTACCCAGAGAAGCTGTGGACTCTCCATCCCTGGAAGTGTTCAAGGCCAGGTTGGATGGGGCTTGGAGCAACCTGGTCTAGTGAAACCTCTCCCTGCCCACGGCAGGGCGGTTGGACTAGATGACCTTTAGAGGTCCCTTCCAACCCAAACTATTCTGTGATTCTGTGATTCTGTGATTCTATCTTATCTGTTTCATTTTAGATGATTCAGTGCTATGCAAATACACAATTGAAAACCCAGAAGAAAAGAGATACACCGTGAAATACCTATTGTCAAACACAAAATACAAACTAGTGGTTAAAGCATATACAGGTGGAGGAGAGACTCCCATTGTTAACTTTATGTACATAGATACACCGTTTAACTGTGAGTATTGGCTGTGGAAAATTTGTCTTCTAGCAGAAGGATGAGATGATTTAAAAGGTTAGAATAATCTTCCTTTCTCAAGGGAAAACATTTAATTTAATGTAACATGAACTTGAGAAAGGATTCAACTGAGAAATGAAATGTGCATACCAACATGGCATTTTGATACTTTTAAGGGGCTGTGGTTTTTTATTTTAGAATGAAAAAAAATTTACATCCTTATTTAAGTCATATCTTTCTGGTGTCGTGGTTTAACCCCAGCCGGCAACTAAGCACCACACAGCCGCTCGCTCACTCCCCCCGGGGTGGGATGGGGGAGAGAATCGGAAGAGCAAAAGTGAGAAAACTCCTGGGTTGAGATAAGAACAGTTTAATAATTGAAATAAAATAAATTAAAATAGTAATAATAACAACAGAATATACAAAGCAAGTGATGCATGATGCAGTTGCTCATCACCTGCTGACTGATGCCCAGCCAGTCCCTGAGTAGCAGCCCCCCCGCCAACTCCCCCCAGTTTATGTACTGAGCATGACGTCACATGGTATGGAATGTCCCTCTGGCCAGTTTGGGTCAGCTGTCCTGGCTGTGCCCCCTCCCAGCTTCTCACTGGCAGGGCATGAGAAGCTGGAAAGTCCTTGACTGGTGTAAGCACTACCTAGCAACAACTAAAACATTGGTGTGTTATCAACATTATTCTCATACTAAACCCAAAACACAGCACTGTACCAGCTACTAGGAAGAAAATTAACTCTATCCCAGCCAAAACCAGGACATCTGGGAAATAGCTTAATATACGCACATTTGCATGACTTGTGAGTCCTATTTGCTAGAATGCATTAAAGAATTGCATTTGGATTTAACTAGTTTTCTAATATGGGAAAAACTACAGACCTGTGTGCAAACAGGTAATTTCTGTATGGACTCTTGAACTTATAATGTTGATTCTTACTCTCATCAGTCTTTAAATCCATTGCCAAGTTAACTCCTTCAGAAGTCAATAAGAAGGGGTTGTTGGCTTGAGCATTGTAGTTTGCTAACAGGGCAGATTTGATCACCAAAGCAGAACAGGAAATCACTTGCCTGTAGTTCTGTTCCCTTGAAAATACCACTCAGCAGTCATGGTTGTGACACTTATGATCCAAACTGGAGATGCCTGGTTTTGAAAAATTTGTTGGGAGGTGGAGGTGAAGGGGGAGGGGTAGGAAAGGGTGAAGCATTGGCTCATGCAAGGAGACATCATGTTTTAGGCTAACTAGCAGAACAGTGTCTAAACCCTCACCGTTCCCGCACAGAGGCAGTTCTGCCTCTTACACCTATGTTCCAGCTCCCATTAGCCAGCCTTCTCTTGTGCAGGCACAGCCATGCAGGGAATCAAAATGGGGGCTTAATTAACCCAGAAAAGATAAAAGGAGAATGTAATGTGTCCATTCCCTGTTGTGGTGTGTGGTAGGGAAACACAAACTCGCTGGCACAGGGCAAGAGGGCACTGGCCAGGGCAGAGGGAGAGCGAGCACTAAGCCGTGTTGCCCCTCAGCCTGCTTGTGGAAAATGTAGCCCAAGACTGTGTCTTCCATCTAGAAGGAAATACTGAGATTCTTGTGTCAGCATAAATCCTAGGAGAGCATGAACACTTGTGTAGTGTTGCTGTCTTGCTACAGTCCGTCCATACTGGAGGTACAGATGTTCTGTCAATGTCTCATGGTAAAAATCTGTCGTCTCTGGGGATCTGACAGAAAACCTAAAACAAATAGTTAAGTGAGGTTATCATTGTCTTAACTTTTGGAAGTTTACCCTTGTAGTTAAGATGCCAATAGGAGGGCAAATTAAAAGCAATCTAGTAATAATTCAGTTTTGGTAAAGGAAATCAAGGTCCAAAGACTTACACCTGTATCCCAGAACTTCCAGCCAAACTATCTTGCAACCATGGACCACACAGTTTTACTGCTGAGTTAGTGGCAAGTATCCCACATGGGCTTGATGTTATTTTTGTTCCAGAAACTCAGGCTATATTGACTTTAACAGGTGAGAAGTTGAAAACAAACTTTTAAAGTATTTTTCTTCCACAGCAAACGTGCTGTACCTTCTAGTCCTGCTAGTGATAGTTCCATCACTAGTAGCAGCTGTATGCCGCTGGAAGATGAAGTGGTAAGTTATAGTGCATTTTTCTGTTGTAGACAGAGAGCATAACTAGCATAATTCACAAACCACATCTGCAGCTTGTTGCTTCCAGCCTGGTGTAAGGCCTCACTCATTTTTTCCTTTGACTGTCCAGCTGTGTGGGTGTTGTAACTATTTGGCTTGCGGCATTTCTGAGATACTCATCATCTGCTGCTGTTTCTGTACACATCTACATGTGGCTTTTGCTGGCAGAATATGCTTTGATGAGAGAACAAAAACGTCATTTGTTTTGCTCTCTTATTTCCAGGGTGAAGGAGTGCTGCTGTCCTGTAATACCTAGTCCTAACAAGAGCGAAGTGCTGTCGTTCAAAGAGTTTAAGGTAAAAAAGATCACTGAAAATCTAGAATTTTTAATTTTTCCATTCTTTGATTAGTAAAGTTTCAGAAAAATATTTTTCTTGTGTTGACTACATTTAAAAATGAGTGACGCTCATTATACAGAAATCAACATAATTTAATATCATCATTTAGTGGAAAAATCCTCCTTTTGATATTCATGTGACTCCAGTGATCAATCAGTTTATATTCTGCAGTCTGTTACTGCAAAAAGTGAAAGCATAATTGGAGAATACATGAAATCTTTTGATACAGTAGGTGATTCTTCCAGTATTACTGTTCAAAACCCAGCACTGTCCGAGTACAACAGACCAGACGGTACTGCGCTTTGCTGCAGCCTGTGAACTGTATCCGCCCGCTCCTCCTGCCCCACGTGTCCCTCTGCTGTAGGGCACAGCAGAGGGATGCACTCGCTGGCCCTTGGGAGGGTGCAGTGGCTTCTGCCAGGCACTGCCAGGTCTGGCTGGGAGGAAGGATTGGCAAAAGGCCTTCAGCTTCTTCTGTAGGCCCGTCGAACCGGAAGCTGCTGCTTCCATGCTGCATGCAAAGGGGTCACAAAACTAGGAGCATGTCTTTACCCTGGCACACGTGGGGCTGCTGCCTTTTTGCTGCTGGTGTTCAGTGAACACTAGCGCCAGAGGGAGGAGTCCGTACAACCTAACAGCCCATGCTGCTGCCTTCCAGTTGCTAGTGGTTCGGACTAAAAACTGCACGCATCAAAACCCTGGCAAAGTCTTTGAAATAGAGGGACATGGTTCCTCCTTCAAATGTAGTCATATTGAACTTGCTTAAAAAAGAAATCTCTAAATAAATACTGTGATAAATTCCACATAAAATACAGCTTCCACTGAACATTCTGTACATATGTTTTCCTTCAAATTCTGTTCATTTATTTGAAAAATCCAAATTAAAAAAAATTTGTAAGACAATATTGGAAGTGATTATTGAAGTAATCACCCCCTTTCCTTTACTCTGGGCTTCTTTCATTGAGTAATTATTTTTTTTTTTTATTATTCTCTTGTAGATCAGTTCTGAGAAAGTATTGAAAATAAGCGACTGCATTCCTGATATGCTAGCAGTGGACAATAAGGCTGAAGCCCAGAAATTACATCCATGGAGTCAGTTGTCTTCAACACCAACAGAAGATAAGATTGGTGGTCACAATTCTTCCTGGATTTACCCTAATGAAAACGGGGAGAGAGACTTTACACCCACACCTACACCTCAGGCTCATACTTGGTTTGAAAATTTTGCTTATTCTTCTCATCTTGGAGTTGAATCTGATCCCTATCAAATACCGGTGACATTAGAAGCAAGTAAGCCAGAACTGTCAGTAGCGCTGTACCAGCCACACTACTACTTTGATATTTTTAATGAAGATGCTGCCTCAACACCCAGAGAAACAGCTGGCAGAAAGACCAGTCTGAGATACATTTCACAAACAGCTGTGCACTGCCTAGGGAGGAGGCTTTGATGTACTGTCCTCCATTGAGTCCATCCAGATTTTGGTTACACAATGTAAGTAAGAATTTCTAAAACCACAACTTCTCCTTTTGATGAAGGCTTTCACAAGCCCAACTGCCCTACTTCTGTTAACGCTGCAAAGCTCTTGCTTTGGGACAAGTTTAAAAATACCGATTTGTGCACAGGCATGATGCGTGCTAAGGTTTCATCACAAGTTACGGGCATTAGATAAGACTTACAGGCTGTTTTGTGGCCTGTATTATGTAGAAGGTTAGATCACAGCAGTTCCTCATAGCCTGATGCAAAGAACTACTGTATTTTGCAGAGCTTAAAAATTTTTTCAGAAAGTAGAAGAGCAAGTTAAACAAGCAGGTAGGTGGTTGTGCTCAAGGAGTGTATTTTGCTTGCAGTATGCTGCCCATGCGTACTATGTGCTCTGGCCGCCCCTAGCCAGTGTGTATTGTGCAGCTGTGCATGGAGCATTACCCAGCTTCGGAGTCTGCCTCAGCCCAGTAACATGGCAGGGGTGCGCTGTATTTTCTCTCTCAAATGGTGTAAGGCATCAACTCCATTCAGTGTGGCTGTCCTGGTTTCGGCAGGGATAGAGTTAATTTTCTTCCTAGTAGCTGGTACAGTGCTGTGTTTTGGATTTAGGATGAGAATAATGTTGATAACACACCGATGTTTTAGTTGTTGCTAAAAGTAGTGCTTACACCAGTCAAGGACTTTCCAGCTTCTCATGCCCTGCCAGCGAGAAGCTGGGAGGGGGCACAGGGGGGGACAGCTGACCCAAACTGGCCCAAGGGACATTCCATACCATGTGACGTCATGCTCAGTATATAAACTGGGGGGAGTTGGCCGGGGGGGGCGGTGACCGCTGCTCGGGAGCTGGCTGGACATCAATTGCATTGTGCATCACTTTTGTATATTGTTTTATCATTATTACTATTTTCCCTTCCTTTTCTGTCCTATTAAATGCTCTTTATCTCAACCCACGAATTTTACTTTTTTTTTCCCCCTGATTCTCTCCCCCATCCCACCAGGGTGGGGAGGAGGGAGCGAACGGCTGCGTGGTGTTGAGGTGCCTGCTGGGTTAAACCACAACAGTGGCGCGTTAGTGAACGATTAGAAGGAACTCTAGGAGTGCTTACCCTGTGCCCCAAAATCCAGTGATTGGCCTGCTTTTACTTCACCTGTCTTCCAACTACATTTGGTGGATGAAAGAGTCCAGAAAACAGGTTTTTATAGTACAGGCCCCTGTTAGTGGGCTTCCACTCCCGTTTCTGGTAACTGCAGCTCCTCACACTTCTGCCTTCTCTGCCTGGAAGAATGACCCTTGAAAATCCTAAACAAAATCCTCTTAACTGAACAAAGAAATGTGGGGAGTTAAGCGGAAAGGAACTGTTTTTCCAGCAGGGCAGCTATTTGCAGAGGTATTACCGTGGCACTGTCTCTCCGCTCGTGCACATGAACTTAACTTCTTTTGGCATTAACCCCTGCACTTACATAGCAAGCCCCAAACAAGCAGGCAGACAGTAGTCAGATGCACAGGTGTATGAATCCCATTTGTGAAGAACATCATATTCAGGCTGCATATCAGCTAGATCTTCCAACGCTACTTTTGCATGTATTAAAAAAAAAAAAAAAATATTTTTATTGTAACACTCGGAATTGCAACAGTAGGCAGCGGTGAATTTGGGCTTCCATTTTGATTTGAAAAAGTTGTACATTTGTAATGAAGCAGAATAGTTGGAATTGTATCTGAAGGCCTCATCAGATTAACCTCCTCGGCGCACAAGGAATCCTTTGTTTTTGCCTAATTATGATGTTGTCTGGAATCTTTCACAAGTAAAAGAATTCAACTTCAGAGCACAGAATAAGCAGTTCTCAAAAGGGAAAATACGAAGTGTTTTTTACAATTTGATCTTCAGCTAATTTATTAAAATGCATTTACTCATCTTCCCTATGTTTAACTAGCTAATCACACTTCCTAAAAACTAGACAGCTGCAGACAGAAATAAGTTTTGGTACTGGACCACATCTAGGTTTTACGCTGCTGCTGCCTATAGATATATAGGCACGGGCTGTGTTGCAACGGGAAAACCAACAAGGCTTTGGCCGAGACAAGCATTGACTGCAAACAGAGGGAGAAGTCTTCGGGCAGGCAAAGGTGAAGTACAAAGGTGCAAGCACACAGGTGGCTAATTGTGTGGCTAGAGGTATCCAGTCAACGCACACTGGGCTGTGTCCACATGCAGGTCACACACAGATTTACTTCAGAAGTAGAAAAAAAATGCAGTATGGTCCTTCCTTTCAGCCTTCAGACAGTGGAGTAAGGAAACATGGCTGGTCACATTTAACTGAGCTGCAGCTTGGCAGAGAACAGGGAAGTAAGAAAGAGAGGAGGCCGATGCTATTCAGTGGAGACATCTCAGAGAAACTTCCTCCCTTACATTGCTCTCCTTTGGGTTACAGTGAATCTGAAAGTTTGATACCATACTATCTTTACGACTGGAGAAGGAAATGTTCTAAAAGTGTTTCATCACATCATATATACTTGTGTAGTTTAAAAGTTTTACTGCTGGAAAAAAGGCCAATAAACAGAAGGGAGCTGTTTTGCCGCTACCGAAATAAAACTTCCTAGCTGTGCATTTCAAAAAGAGGCCTGTTTATTTAAAAAGGTTTGAAAGGTATCCTGAATCAAGAGTTACACATCTAAGGGATTCCGATACAGAAGTCGGTGAAAAGTCAGACTATCCCACAAAACATTTTAAATTTCAACATGCTGCAGTTCCCGATGCCAGAGGACAGCTGTAACGAAGGAGGGGGGTGTGGGGGCGATGTAGCCAGTTGTGCCTTCCCGACGGTGGGGTGAGACACGCCGGCCTGGTGGGAGTTCCCACCTCAGCTCCCTTGGTCTTCCCTGGGGAGACCCTGCACTGATGAAACGTCATTATCTGGAAGCAAGGAAGCGCTTTACCAGGTACCAGATTGCTTCGCGAGGCGATGAGAAGTTAGCTCCTCTCTGTCCATACGCCCTTCTGCTTGCCAGCCCTGATGGGTGCCATTTCATGAAACCACCTGTGCTTAAAAGCACACAAGCAGAGGATTCCACGGAGGACAACGCCTTCGTGCCAGTCAAAGGGTACAGTCCGGGCACTAGAAATGAGGATTAGAAAAGTATTTTTGCATGGGCGGGGAGGCAATTTTATATTTTTAAAGACATCTGTCTTGCATTAATGGTTGAATGAGTTAAAAACTGTCAACTTCTGTCATTTTTTTTGTTTATAATTCAACTTTGACAGCTGTTGTTGAAATGCTAATACTTAAACCATCACATAATAGAAAATTATTCTCAGTATGCTAAATTTTTAAAATAAAAATGGTGTACAAACTATTAAAGAGTCCCCTTCTACTTTTATAAGACATCTTACAAAGCATTAAATGTAAAATATATTTTTGACAAATTTTATTTTGAAAGCTTCAGGTTGTTCTAGTTAATTAGTAACTTACAAATATAAATAAAATTCCAACCCATTTCTAGTGCTGAGAGGTACATATGAGACCAGAACAACTGTAAGTTTAAGTACATTTTATTAACAATGCATCCCTTTTGATAAGATTACGCTTCAGGAGGCTTTTAATGCCCATTGACGTGAACTGTACACACTATACAAAAAAAACCAGAAAAAACACCAAAAAAAAATCAAGGTGGGCAATACCATTTTGGGACAAGCCTCTGTTTAAATTATACACAGCTCAATGCAATATTCTTACGGAAAATATATAAATACTTTTTCTTTCTATGTTACAGGTATACAATATAAATCCGATTTCAATGTCTTTTCAGTGACCTACAAACACTAGGACCTCCAAATATGTAGCAGCGTATTACTAAATACAAAAAGACCACACGGGACAGGGAGAGTAAGTCTTGAGATTTTCATTGATCCCTTCCCTCCTCAGAATGATTAATTTAGATAATCTCTTGTAATGCAGTTTTAGGGATGCTGACAGCCCAGTAATGGAGCAATTTTTCAATTAAATCTACAAAATGTCTGCCTTTTCCCCCCTTACACATTGCATCTTGTGCTAAAACACCCTATTCAGTGGCAAAATGGCATGTTACACTTTTTGGCATAAATTACATTTCTCAAATAAAAGAGTGTATTTTACAAAGCAAATCAAGCAAAATGTGCAATTTCTGCATGCTGTGGCATTGCTATCCATCTACGTTACAAAAACAGTCCAAAGAAAATCCACATTCTTTACTGAACATACAAATCTGTTGAAAACAAAACTATCCAGGGAACCAGAATCAGGACTTGAACAAAAACCAAGGTGATGGGGGGCTACTAGCGAAATACAAATACGGTTTCTAGCATGTTCCCAAAGGTCTTCTGCAGTTCTCAGATATTACTCTCACCTAGTACAACTTTAATAAGCACATGACAATAGAAGTGTAACTTTTTTTTAAGTTACAGGATCTGCTTTCAACCGGCTCCAGTGAAGCTCTGAGTAACAGGACGTTTGTGCAGCCCTGCCGGGAGGCGAGCAGAAACCTCAGAGACGCTCCGAAGCCTGGCAAGAATCCTCCACTGCGGTTGCTCAGCTTGAGCTCACGTTCACTTACAAGGTAACACCAGCTTCCTGCAGTCCAAAAAGCCAAATACCAAGTCCAGGACACAGGCTAAGAAGCAGCAACAACTCTACTAGGCTTTGATTATTGCATATTTCTCGAACAGCTACCTTTCTCTTCAGGCACCTAGTAAAGGTGCTATAGGTTTTTCCACTCACTCACTGCAAATTACAACTCTCATTCAAGACCACTACATCTGTTTCAAAATAAAACGACAAAGACTAGCAGGATTCTCACTGCTGCCTTTTTAAATGTTTGTAAGGGCAGCTCACCTCAGTGTGCCAAGCCACTGTGCCCTAAACTACCAAATACTCTAGCACTTCATTGTGCCTTGGGGAAAAAACAAGAAAACCCAACGAGAGCACATCTAGGGTACGTGTGTCAGGTCAATTAAGAACTGTCAGAACAGGAAAAGCAACGGTTTCAAATACAACATGCCAAGGGCCCAGCATACAAGTTAGGTGCCTCAAAGCCTGACCATTTCCAGCTCTAAGTGATGTCCATGACAGCTGGGAGCATTCAGCATCTCTGAATTTCAGACAGCTGAAAAGGTGTCTCCCCAAAAAGACACTCGCAGCGCCCAGCTTCGTCCTCCTCCCCACTCAGTGGAGAGAAACAGGCCCTCGGGGAAGCAATTGGGAGCCCTTTAGTTAGCTCTCTGCCCTTTGGAACGGGCTATCCCTTTCCACTGGCTGTGAAAGCAGACTGAGAAAAGGAGCCAGCTAATGTAGTAGACTAAATGCGACTGGTTTCACAGCCAGCCTCTCCTTCCCACAAAGGCGCTCGCCCCGGAGCTGAGTATTTTGTGCTAGCATGTTGAATCATTCAGGAGCTTTCTTTGCCACAGCAACCAAACTGTATTTGTATACGGTGTAAGTGAACACTACATGCTTTATCATTTATTCGACAGTATCACCAATTGTTTGGACTGGAAAAATACAAAGCGGGTGGTCTGTCAGCTTCCCTTGCAAACCTTTCTAGTGGAAGCGGAAGGATTCCTTATTAGGGTTAATATAAGCACAATTTTTATTTACTACTGTTTTCTTTTGAAGCTTTATCATGAAGCAAATAATACCCCAAAATGAGAACTTTGGAAGGGCTATTTTAAAAAAGAAATCTATGGAATTAGAAATTCACAGTTTATAACTAGGCCAATATCAAATTCCTTCAATAACAGTATCCCTTCATTTGCCAATTAAAATGAAACATTAACGTGAGCTCAATGTAAATATGTAAACTAATCCTAGAAATGTTGTATGTTATGTACAGTACAGACTCTACATCCTTGATGCATACTTGTTGAAATCTACTGACACTCATACACTTTCAGAGGAAAAAAAAAATCACGTTTTATAACCGAATTTGCAGCCATAATTTGTATGTCAAGTTTCTGTTGTCATGGATCCCCACACAAGCGAGTACTTCAGAACACAAACATTTCAGAATGGAGAGTCTCTCAGAACTATACTGACATTGCTTTTGCTTACCTTTTTATAACCAGAGGCTTCCTATGGCGCTTTCTACATTAAGTGCTATGGGTTAAACTGGTAACAAATGAACAAAGGTGTTTTTTTAAATACAGGTGATAAAACTTGTTTATTTTGCTTTAACTGCAGAAAAATAACATGAAATTGTTTGGTGTAACCCCATCTAGTTATTAAAACAAATCTCTTACACTCTAGCCTAACTGAGGTAGTGTTTGAAACTACTGTATAAGATACACTAGCCCCGTTTTTGGGAAAACTACATTATTTCCTTTGGAGTTTATACCACTATTTGGTCTACTGTGACTGACATTTTGGTTTTACAGAAGCATTTATTTCTTATGACCAGAAATGTCCAATAGTTACTGGTGTGGTATGCTTTCAGAGCATTTCAAACATGCCTTGACACATAGATACATTATTTGTGTCACTGACCACAGAAGAATTGAATCAGTTTCTTTTCGCTCCTTCTTTCAGTGGGAACTCAGGAAAATGTGATCTTAGGAACTAAATTTGACTATGAGCAGCAACTTACAATCTGCTTTACCAGAACTTCATGGTACGCAGTGCACATAAGAACTCAGTAAAGTGATAGCTGCAAAGCAGTGCTTATGTGGCAAGATGAAATTTCCAATAAGAACAAGTAAATTCTACATTTCACTAGGAATCGTGTTTTACTGTTCACAGGACTACTTATTGAAATCTCCAGTAGCATAGCTAGTAAGAACAGAGTTATGAGCATCAGGATAAATTTCACTCATCTTCACTTAAGTATTAATCTGACAATTATATAAAATGGTAAAAGTGAATGGATAAAAATACGTTCTACTTAGTACAGTCCAGCTGAATTATTCACCTATATCAAAATCAAAGGGTAATCCCTTCTATTACAGGCATTCTAACAAAGGTGGCCATGCTACTGTATATACACATTTGCATATATTTATATTACCTTCATATAAAGGCTTCTGAGTCTTCAGATCCATGATAGAAGTGACGGGGATTCTTACTTTTTTTTTTTAAGCTTGCACTCATTAATTTAGAAACCTCACTAGTAACGTGATAGAGGCAACTATTTCAGTCATTAACAGTCACTGTTTCATTCAACTTTTGCAAGAAGTCTTAAATACCAGTATAAAATTATAAGTACTGCTGCTCCAAAATTTGGTACTTAAGGCTTTTCACTACAATTATTAGTACTATCTGATGCTTGCTCACTCATCCATTGAAACTTCAAATGAACCTTTGTTTTTATAAAAGGCTGTTTCCATGGAACGTGGAAAACACTCATATTATGTCTTCTCACAAAAGCAGCAATGATTAAATACCTTCAAGTTTAGTTTATACAATATTCATTTATCTGATACAAATCATGCTTTTTAAAGGATTTTAGTTAAGAGTAAGACCAACGTTCGTACTATATGAGCATGAGTGTAGAAACTGCAAACACATGCATATCATTCAGGGAAAACAATCTGATTTCAGCATTTTAAGTTTAAATGATTTGTTATTTTTAAAATCAAACTGTAGTGAAAATCCTTAACTGGTTCAGATAAGATACATGTATGTAAATGTAATGAAATTGGAGAGACTGCTAATAAAATGACTTACAACTACAGCAATATTAAAATAACTTAAAGGAAACCTCAGATTCACAAAGGCTTTTCTTTCTCTCTGAAGTTACAAACCCCCAAGTAGTGTTATAAACAGTACAAAAACCAACAGAGCAAGGCTAACATTAATCCCCTGGTGTCCATGATTATAGCACAGCTCCCCATTGCTGGCAATGGAATGCACCCTCATCTCTCTGACTCCTGGTATCCAGGGTTTAAAAAGCAAGGCATCGTTCTGCTTCTCTGGAACAGAATCAGAAGTCAATCAAAAAAGATGTCTCTGCATGTTGTCCTCTTTATTTTAATTTATGGTAGAAAATGAAATGAAAACTTGTGGAGGTGTTCAGTGCTCGGCTCTTGCATATACTGGTAATACTATTATTAAAACTATGGTAATGTTTAGTAACTCCCCAAAGGGCTCAAAAGACTGGGGCAGTAATTGGTTGAGGAAGAAAAAGTTTTCGGTTCAGTCTTCAGGTACCAGTAGCTTCTGGAACGGTCTAGAAGATGATGCTCCAAGCTTTTTATCCAGTCAGTCAGAGGTTGTCTGAGGATTTCAGAAAGTCTGTATGCAATGCACTGCGCGAGACAGAGGTCAGGATTCAGCTGATGTATCCGTTACTGGCTGTTGTGTCGGTGCTGCTAAAACAGCTTCTGCTTCTTCATGCATCTAAAGGAAAAGGACAGATGAATTTTAACGTTGTTAGAGATTTTACTAGAGAGACATCATAAAATGGTTTCCTTTAAGACATATCTGAAATCATCTTTTATTCAAACATGAAACCGGCACCCAGCTGGCACATTTTGGTGCATTCAACGCATTTGAACCCTCCACTTACTTGTAAGAACTGTACATCTTGAAATAGCTCCTGAATGAACCTTCGAGATGGAAGTCGAAACGTACAATGTGCTAACAAGTAGGACACCTCGGAGTAAAGGCATATGTCATCAAATGCTTGGGGATACTTCTCCTTAATTCTGAAAAACAGAAAAAACAAATTTTTGTGAGTCTTGAACAGATTTCCATTGTATTTTAAAAAAATGTTCAGTTAGATTTTTATTATCATCCTTAACAAAGTAGAACTCTTCAGTAATAGGCATTATAAATTCTGGATCTGACGAAGCAAGAAAATCAGAACAGACAGCATTATTTTGTACCAAACTGGAAGAAATCTATATTAATGAGATGAAACAGAATATATGATTTGAAAGTTGTACAGATCACCTAGTCTTAAAACAATAGATTTAGGAAGAGAACAGTGTATCAAAGAATTAGCATCCACATGTACAGCAGTAATAAAAAATATGGAAAAACTAACTTAATTACCTCTAAGCATTTTTGAAACTAAAATGAGCATTTCTCCGTTTTCTTTTAGCAGTTGTACGTCAGTTTCCAATGTCACTAGCCCAGAAACCTACAGGTTTTATTATAAGATTTGGTCCCTGGATTTATATTCCTGTATTTTAACATGATTTTTTCTATAAATTAATTCCAGTAGTTGTACTCTTGCTCAAAGCAGATTTGTATTTCTCAAGAAGTTACTTTCAGTTTGTTATTCTGCTTATCTGATATATATTATTTGGCACAAATAACAAAAAAGAATTACCGTTTATTTTTTAAAGATGCATGATATACTGGGTATGTAATGAAATATCACTACAGTTGAATTACTGATTTTAAAAAGACTGGGGAAGAGTAAGAAATTAAAGAGAGCAAAAAAACCAAAAGGAAGATTCTTTGCTTAGCTTTTACGTTACATTCCATCATACCTGTGTGACAATTTTTTGAGAAGTCAGAAATAAGGTTAATCGCTATCCCAGAGATCTTAGAGAATACATACAACTAAATGTTTCTAAAACGTCTGAAATGTATTGAACTTACGTCAGAAGTCCAGTTTCATGGCCTTTAGTTCCTACTGAACTACTCAAATTGATTACTAAACGTAAGACTTCTTTCCGCAGAAGTATTCTGCACACTGGTGTATCATCTGGGATTGATTTTACTCCTGGAAAAACAAATTAAACAGTATGGAGTTTAAACAGAATAGTCTTTGACTGTGCTAATCCTATGCCACATAAGTCTGTTTTAGCATTCCATAAACACCCCCCCCCTATATATTTATGTATGTATTCTGAACTATCAACAAATATTTCCACTGAAATTAAAATTGAACCCCCCCCCCTTCAGGAATTTTAACACAGAAATATTTTAAAAAGGTAAACTACCATTTCACAAATAGAAAAACCTGTAAGATTCAATTACAGTGCTGTCCCTACCACTAAATCATGTTGCAAACTGGGTGAGTGATTACCTGCTCTGTTTCCATCAGATGTTGGAGAAGTTAGCAACCAGCTACTTCATAAGACATTACGGTATTTCAAAATGTAAAACACAAGCCTAAAAAAATGTCTCTCTTTTAGAGATTCAGTTGGGGTTTTTAATTTTTTTTTTTTAAACTAGTAACAGCGTGGGGAAAAAAGGCAATCAATTTGCTTGTAATGTCAGATACAGAGCTATTTAATAACCTGCAGAAACGTTGTATAGCAAAAGGAGAAGAGTTTAGAAGTATGTTCTCCCATCTGGAGATGCTTGTTCTTTTTATTCTTGTTTTTCTGTTTGTTTTTTTTTTTCTTTTCTTTTTTTTTTTTTTAAATAAGCATTACTTTGTTGCCGTATAAATGAAATATTATTTTTCCACAATACCTAAAAAATACTTTAAGAGTTATAGTCTCTAATAATCATATAAGGCTTTCAAACTTACCTAGTACAAGTTCTGTACTCTTGGTGCTGCTAGCTGAACCATGGGATACTGCATCACTACAGCCTGAAATTCCAGAAAATTTGGAGGAATGCACATCTAAGTGATTGTGTATGGTCTGCCCACACCAGTCAGTATATGGAATGTCTGAAAAATCTGACATAAACAAGATGTTGCATCTTTGTTATTCACACTTGTCCTCACTTCAAATGCTTTTCTTATTTTTCAACAATGGTAAGCATGCAAGACACTGATGCACTAAGTACTGTGCATATAAACCAGCTGGCAACTAGATGTTGGATTTTGGACAAATTGTCCTCAAAATGTCTAAAAGTAACTTTTTTTGATTCTTAAAATACTCGAGTGAAAATAATGAACTCTTTTTGACACTGAAAGAAGCCTAAAAACTATCACACATACAGCTCTTATTGATACATCTGTGCTCTATTTTACGTAACATAATAAAGATGCTCTTACATACACATAATTTTTTTTGCTCATACAATTACCACAGGTGTTGCAGAAAGGGCTCTGACTTCATCAATGGAAAGATGTAAGATTCTTCTGGGAGGTTTCACTATCCACAGCTTTTGGAATTTTGGATTTGAAGAGATGAATATAAAATCCATGCTTTTAATTGTCGCACAGTTAACAGAACCACAGAAAAACACAGGTCTGAAGGGAATTCTGGAGATCACTTAGTTCAACCCCTTGCTCAAAGAAGGGTTCAGCTCAAAATGAGATGAGGTTACACTGTGGAGTTTCCCCTTAAGTTCAACTGGAATTTCCATTCCTGCAGCATGTGTTTGTGGCCTCCCATCCTTTGGCTGTGTGCCTCTGACAAGAGCCTGGCTCTGCCACACCTGTAATCCCCTTACGCTATTTGAAGACTATAGCTGGGACTTTATTTGCCATTCCTTCTTGATACTGAACTCAAGCTGAAACTCAGCTCTCTGGGCCATTCCTCACGTTTTGTACATCCCCCTTGCCAACAGTACTCTTTATGTGTTACTACCTGAATTTGTAACACTTGTAAAACAGTGAGGATTCCTACTAAGCATTTTCATTAGTTTGACAGCAAGCGTCAGTTTTCAGGACGTGGATTTTAAGTACTAAATTAGGTTTCAAATTTTATGTTTTGATAAGCTCTTAGAAATATTTAAAAGAAGCATGCAGACACCTAGTCAACCTAACACCACTAGAAATCGAAAAGCTGGAAATGACCATAGAAATACCATTGGTTGCACAGTGAGTTTATTACGGAGAATTAATTTCAAGGTCAACAGTCAGTAAGAAAAAAAACCCTTACAGATTAATCCATTTTAAAGATGAACAAAATTCAATATTTTCATTCAGTTTTATCACACCTCCCCACAAGAAACACTAACCTGTACGACTATATGAAGAATTAATTTTGTTGTTAGGCTGATAACCCAGTATTTGAATGCAGACACAGTAAAGGCAGTTCTCATCTGTGTGCTCCTGTAGCCCCGTATCCTCTGTATTTTCTAAAAACTGAGAGGCATCTGATCGGCTCGTATTCATTATTTCTGTGAGACTGATCTGCTGTCGGAGCATCTGAAAAGGGCTTTTGACAACATCACTTGTACCTGATGGAAGACCTGTAGATAAGTAATTAGACATCAGAAAAACAAACAAAACCAAGCAACCAGCATTATTTCAATTAAATTTCCCCTTTTAAGCCTTTTAAGGCTGGGGAGGGGCTCTGTGCGAAGATCTAGAAACTTCTTTTTGAGTGGTTAAGCTCCCAAGATTGTTACCATTCGGGAAGTAGACGTCATGTTTTAGTCCTGGCTTATCATATATAACAAAACATTGCAAAGGACAGAATTCAACCTCTAAACACACATACTGTACACACATATTGTAAGAAGATAAGCGGTAAATCCTGACATTGTATCAACATTAGTAATACCCATGTAACACTAATGTTACCAATTTCATAGTGTCAAACAAGGTTAGTACAATATACCAGATGTTTAAATGACACATGCACCAATGAACACAGAAACGCAACTTAAAAAACCTGTAACTTAGTGCCTGTAATAGGAAGAAGCTAGTCTCAACAGTGAAGAAACAAGCCGAAGACACTTTAGTGACATGCTCTTCCTTGGGTGGAAAATACCAACAAATACAATTTTGAACAAGAGTTACTTTACACTGAAACTTAGCAAGCTACAGAAACACACCTTCAGGAAAATGTTTATATTTAATATATCAGTTTTATATATTACATTACACAAAAGAAAAAAAATTATCAGTAAGGTGCGTCTATTTGGATGTTCAAAGTGCTTGTAATAAAGTTCCAGTTAACTAGGAGGCAGGACAACAGCTATGCTACACTACCTTAGGACCAGTTTCAATGCTTCTTTTTCAGTTGTCCTACTGAAAAGACACATATTGATGCCCTACAGATTTCTGACTACTCTGGAGTAAAAAGGAAGTGCATTCCAGAACAAGCCAGGCTTTACAGACCACTTGCAATTCTCTTGTACCATGTCACATCACCTCTGCTGATCAACTGTCATGGAAACATCACAGAAAGACAAAATTTACCTCTGAAATACACACCTAACACCTTTACTGGTTCCTATAAATTCACGTGTAATCAAAGGGAAGTCAAAAGGTAGCAGCTCAATATGTGGCATACATATTTTATCTCAGCTTAAATTTTGTTACTTTCTTTAATGCAGTATCACTACCAGTCTTCGATTAGCATTAGCTCATATTATAATCAAAGATAAGTAGACATTCATCCTTTGTTTATTAGAGCAGGACCAAGCTTATGTTGCTTTGAAACAACACCACATTATCTCAAACTAAATAAAACAGGGAATTAATGGCCTGCTATCGTGAATCCAGAACACAGTTCTCAAAACATAACAGCTAAAAATAACCTTTTCTGTAAAGAAAAACCAACAAATAAACCAACACCCCACCCAATGTACAAATAAACAACAGAAAGGTACAGGAGGGGAGCAAAAACAGTACCTCCTGCATCAGGTGCGAAGACCCTAGCTCCACGGTCATCAAATGGAGGTGTGGTTTTCTTCTGGAAATACGGAGTTTCCTTTACCTGGAATATTCAAGTGAAAATTAAAATTAGCACAGGTGATAAACATATACAAAGGAAAAATACATTTTATGAGGAAATAAAGTGTTGCCCATCTTTTACTTCAGGAAAAAGATCTAATTAGAGGAAGAAAGTAAGAATGGGCTCCTGAGTACTAAAGAAAAGCCAATGAGAAAAACATACATTTGTGAATGAACATGTATTAAGCAAGGCTTATGAACAGCCACTAAATGTTAAAACAGTGGTGACAGGCTGTAACGAAACCAGTGACCCAGAAGTGGCTATTAATGATCCGTCCATGATCACTCTACACCACTGCAGATCTCAGGACAGCAGTGCAAAAACACCCAGGACACCTAAAATATTGCCTGTAAGATGGTTTAGAGTCGAGACGTGTCTCAATTCTACAAAAAGAGTTGAGAGAGAAGAGATGAGGCAACATACATATGCCACGAAGACGGTGAAGGAGAAAGAAAAAGTAGTCATTTCATAAAGGGGGAAAAGAAGCAGGTATGATGGAAAACCTTGCCTTTACTCTAGCTTCAGTAATTTTTTGAGATTAGTAAGAAAGTAATTCAGGTTTGAAAGGCAAAGACTAAGTAAGCTAAAGGTAAGGAAGCCCACTGATTTACCTTTGACATAGACCATATCCTGGTTTTGATAATTAAGTAATAGAGTATTAAACCCTGTGATGCATCAGTTTGTTAGATGGGAATGTGTTTTAACCAAGTAGAAAGAGGAAGACAATTGATAAGATGCTTAAAATAATCTGTTTTAACTTAAATATATCTGTGAGATTAAGTCAAGACAATATAATTTAATGCTACGATGATATATACACAAGTAAACTAATATTTAATCAAGATCATGGTAGCAGGAAGTTAACTGTGCAATTGTGCACATCATTTACGGCTGACCAATGAACATATCAATTAGTTGGCTAAAGAGGTATTAAAAAATGTCCACAGACTATGCTAATTTTAGTATAAAAGCTAGCTGTCAATTAAAAATCTTATGACAGCATATTTATGCTACCATTGTTTAACACTCTTCTAACCTAGTCTGTGTCATTATTTGCCTAATAATACAAAACAGACTAGTGATTTTCTGTAAACAGGGTTAGAAAAGAAACTCTTGTTCTCCAAAATGCATTCCTTGAAAGTACCACATCCGTATTTCCTCATTTCTCTAGATCTAATCTGTTCTGATGAACATGCAACAGTTGACTACCTTTCAGTATGAAAATGCAAATGAACCCATTAAGTTATCACATACATACCTGAAATATTTCATTGATATCCACTGGGAGAGCAAGGCCAATGTAATCATCAGAGCTACCATATGTAGCATTAGAAACCATGGAGCGAACAGAAGAGGAACGCTGAAGTGTGTTTTGGTTAATAGGACTTAACAAATCTTCTTTATCTAACGAAGCATAACTTAAAGCTTTCATGAACCTGTAACATTTAAATAATAAATCACAATCTTGGTAAATCTCTTATTCTGGCACATTAAAAGTAAGAAATACTGCTGACACAAAGACTGTCTTCATCTTCCCACTGTAGAACCCAGAGCTTGTTACTCTGTCAAACTACAGCTATAGACTCATTGCTTTTTTCTGTCTCATATTGTATTGCATGGTTTGGCAGTTCCTTGGGTAAAAATTTTTTCTTTGAAAGTCCTGGGACAGGGACTTGAAAGACAGCAGTATGGAACTTCTGCTTGAGGGGCTGCCAACCCTGCAAACCCACAAGTTTTCTCCAACTTACCAGGCTTTGAAGATTTACAGCCCAGACATGGTCAGTGAAGATTTAGGCTTTTAAACTGCTAACTGCCTCATTTTGATATGTACCTATACACTGAACGTACCTTCCCTGGGTATTCACAAACTCAGAGCTCAGCAGGTGCATCCCTGCAAATGCAAAGCTTGAGCCTGCTAAGGTACCAGTGATGCAAGCAAGGAACATTTTTTTCCCCTACTCTAAAGGAGCCACCCGCTAGGTCACCCAAGCATGGAGGAAGAATTTGCTCAACATGAATGCACGAAGAACAAACTTGAACCTGCACAGTGAGCAGAGCTGACTGAGACAAGCAGCCCGAGGAACAAAGAAAGAAATAGGTTGGGAAAATGAGACAGGAGAGAGGAGGCTGAAGAACAAGTCCTCAGTGCTGATCAGAGTCCTGATGATGGAAATTTCACATCTGGCCATTTGTCATTTTACTTCTCATTGAAGATAAAAAACTGTAAATGTTTTCTGCTAATCAACCTATGTAGATGGTCTATATGCAGTGGATTAAAGCTTCCTAGTAAAAAGAGACACACCTTAGGAACAGCAAATTTTCATTATATTACTGCGGATTATTATACACTGGGAGGTAAAGTACAGTAAACATTTGATTTCTTGACTTTCTGCCTTAGAAATAATTTTATATCATTTTTTGTTTTAGATGGGCAATTAAATGTCTTCTTATCCCTAACAGTTTAACAGATTTATACTGAGATAAAATTAAATTATCAAGGTTTGACCATGCATGGTTCAAGACATTATTATGCGATGGGAATGGGCAGAACACAAATTATAGGGTATCAATAGTACTCTTGCTACTAACTAATTCTGACCAGTACTAGTAAACAGTAGCAGTGGACTTACAATAAAAGTCAAGCCATACTTCAAAAGGATGAGACGAAACGGCCTCAATTTGCTCCAGGGGAGGTTTAGATTTGGTATTGGGAAAAATTTCTTCACAGAAAGGGTTGTCAAGCATTGGAACAGGCTGCCCGGGGAAGTAGTGGAGTCACCACCCCTGGAAGCATTTAAAAGATGTGTAGATGTGGCGCTTAGGGACATGGTTTAGTGGTGGACTTGGCAGTGCTAGGTTAACGGCTGGACTTGAAAGTCTTTTCCAACCTAAATTATTCTATGATTCTAAAACCCAAAAAGTTACCAATTGCATTGGTTATTTCATAATAAAGCATTCTACAATTACTCTCAACATAAAATTAAAGATAGAAGTATTAATCCTAAACATTTGTCCCTGCTTTTCCTGGAAAAGCTAACAGATATATCATTAGTAGTGATAAACACTGGTAAGTTTTCATGAAAGCATGTCTGCAGATGATAGGGTGAGAGCCATGATCAGGATTTGAGACATGCACATTAACATTTTTTGTTGGTCTTTAAAGACATAGGTGGAAAATTTAGCCTCACAAAATAATTTATGCAAAGAAACAAGCTTTTCAACCTTTTGAATGAAAAGAACAACTAGAAACATCACAAAAATCAATTTACAGCTGCTAGTTGCTACGAACACATGAATTTGTCAATGAAGCATGAATCAAATAAATTTTTCTGAAGACTGACAGAAAAATAGCCTTGGCAGACAAAAAAAAGACAGACTATTTCTTTCCAATTTAATACTTAAACAGCAGTTAAGGACAATATTTATCCGGAAGTAGTAACATACTCTGAAATTAAAAGGACCACAATTATTCAGTGCAGACACGCAGCTGTAACCAGCAAGAAAAACACAGACACTAGTTATATCATAGTCTTTCTGAACAATTATATCAGTAACCAACAAATCTGGCAATCTCTTATAATATGTATGGTCTGCAATTTTTTAACCTTATCAGAGATACGAGCACTCCAGCCATTTCAGTTCAATGTTAAAAAGGTCAGCTCAAATCCTTGAGATATAAAGAGATCACGAACAGCTAAGCACCAGGAATACTGTTAGTATGACATTGCATGCAGAGTCTCAGGATGAAGTCCACTGCAGCAAGGCTGCTTTGCACATCAAGAGCATGACTGCAAGGAATGGTACAACATTACTACAGCCGCAACAGAACCTGTACTGCCACTGAAATGACACTGGTTTGTTCGTGCATTAGCACAGGAAGCCAGTGACAGAGCAAGGAACAGCACTTCTGATTTCCCAGATAGTGCAGCTTAACTATGGAATCATCCTTAATTTAATCAGCACACTCAGTCTAGTTCTAAGTTAAGTTTTGTTCCCTTTGTTCAATCACCTTTTATGGCATCTTTACAGAGTCACGTGAAAATATCAACAAATGAATGTTGCTCTTAATCAGGACAAAAATGCATAATAATAAACAGGCACCATATACACTCAACTGGATTGCAGAGTGCAGTTCAGGGACTGGGCATTTGCTGTTCTGTGCAGTAAACAGATGAATAATGTACTGGTAGCTTCTCCCCTTTCTCTCATCTGAGAAAGGATATTTAGGTTAGAACAGAGATAGAAAGTATCTTTTCCCTTTCAATAGTAATGTGGAAATCCAATGCACTAGCTGAAAGATGATTTGAAAGGAAAAATTGGGTAGAAGAGCTTTTAAGAGAAAGTTGTTAAGCACTGACTGTAGCTGCTAGGAACAGTGTCAATGTCACGAGCTAGATATCTTATGTAACTATCCAATTAGTCTTCAGAACATCTAATATTACTCAGAAATAAAGAGGTGACACTGCCATCTAAAAATAAACACTATTAGTAGAATCTTTGCTCTGTTGTAGCTAAGAAGCCAAACCCACATTCATATCAGTGGTACCAGTATCTCACTACTGGCCTCAATGCCACAGTGAACATGAATATAGCATATTGGCAGGAGTCCCTGTCTTAAAACCTCACCAAGTGACATCAAGAAAATTCTCTTCTGAAATATAGCTCTAACTACATGGGCAATTTTGTGTCATTGCAACTTTAATAATGTTAGCAGTGTAATTGCATTTAAGTATTAAAGTGTGATAAAAGGAAACATTTTCCTTTGTTACTAACAGCATTAAAGGGGCTGAGCACAGCTATGAAAGCCGGATTTCTCTGACAGCACTTATGAAATTGAGAATTCTCATTCTATTATATTATTCTCCTAATACCGATACTGCTCTCAGTGAAGTTATGAATCATTCTGCAACAACTGTCACTTTTAGGTGAAATTGGAAAAAATATTAGAAAGATACTGTTCTTATTGAATTGCTCTTACAGCTTTGAAGTAAGAAATGAGCACATAATAATCTCTTACCGGCTTGGGGTTAGCCGAGAATCCAAGCTGCCAGACTTCATGGTAATAGTGTCAGTAAACAGCACGTCCTTTGCTGGAGATGCTAGGGCTTCTGAGTGAGACAGTGAAGGATGCATCCTCTGCTGTTGTAAGCGTTTTAGTGTAGCATAGCCAAAGGCATCACGAGAACTTGTGTAGCTAAAGTTGTAGTCAGCAAGACTTTTTATCGTAGCAAGAGAAGGAGCTTTAAGAGACTGGGCTCTTCGGGGAAGTGTATGAGAAGACCCTGGTGGTACCAGGGATACAGAGTTGGATTTTGAGAGAGGCAGGTGGTTAGACTGTGGTGTTGAACAGTGACTTGGTTTAACTGTTTTTGTGCTTACCACAGTACTCAAACTTCCGCAGTCAGTATCTACGTTTGTAGTGTCCACACCTACGGTCTCCCTTGAAGGGCTAGAGCTCATTGAGCTTATGCCACTTGTTGTGGTATCTGTATTAAAACTTAAGCTACGACTCTTGAAATGTGTTTGTGTAGTACCATCTCCTATTAGCCTTTCTCTGCTTGTGTTTTCCCGGTGAATTTCATTTCCAAGACCTTTTGGCAGCTTCAGATCATTGTCTCCAATACTTGGGGTACTATCAGTATCTTCCATGTGCTTAATTCCAACAAAAGAAGTTTCTAATCGTAAAGTCTGGATTTTAGGAACTCTGAAAACAGGGTTGAAGTCTTCCCCAGCAGGGAAGTCTATGCCACTGGAAGGTTCTGTTACTGTACGATTTCGCCTCGGGCCTGATTTACTGTCAGATGATGTCAGCTTTCCTCCTTTTGGATCACTGCTACTTCTGTGTTTTTTATTAGGTAGAGTAAGAGAGTTTAGAATGCGATTTTTCACAAGTCTACTAGAATTAAAAAAAGGAAAGGGACTACGGTCTTTGTCCTTCGAAGGTCCAGGTCTGTCATAAAATATTTGTTCTGCATCTTCAGTAATATCTAGGAAGAACGTACTAGTGGAAGTACTACCAAAACGGTCATCCTCCATGATGAACATACCTGAAATTGTATGAGACTTTGTCACTGAAAATGGACATTTCTTCAAAGTGTATAAACTATGTTGCGAAAAAGCAACTCTATAGAACCCAAAGTGGGACACTATGTGATTTACTGCAATTTTAATTCAAAATATTTTCTGAAGAACTTTGTAGTGTAAATTAAGTGTCTTGAGGAGTACCTGAGCTGAAGGTCTCATTGCTTCAAAAGAAAAGCCACACTATCTTATTTCAGTGCAAATATCCAGCTACTAGGATTACAATCGATGTGCTCCTTCAATGATATCTAAATATGGTGTATTTCTGGATTTAAATTCCAAATATCCATAGCAAAATTAAGATGTATTAGATACTCAAAATATACAAGAATTTAAATACAGCAATACCCTGTGTATGTGTATATACACACAGAATATATGTATTTATATACTAGAATATTCCTTTGAGGACAACCAAGTAAATGTAACTTTATACCTAAGCATGGAGATTTCTGCAGGATATTACAGCAAGCTGCCATGACTTGACATAAAAACTAGTAACTTACCCTGGTGTTAAAATTTCTTACTTCTACACCAAATGTAAACCTAAGACACTGTTCTCTTCCCTCTCACTTGTCTACATCTCTCTGAATGCGTATAACTGTCCCCTTGCTTGCACTCTTCTTTCTTGCAATAGCACCTTTACACCATTTGCCTGAACCTCATCCTGCCAAAAGGTTGGTAAGAACACCAAAATGCTGTTTTGTGGTGGGTTTTTAGGGGTTGTATGTTTGTTTGTTTTGTTGTTGTTGTTACTTACTTGAAGGAGCAGATTCGCTTTCACTGTTATGCCTAGAACTGGTGGACTCAGAGTTCAAGCTAAGAGTGCTGGGTATAGAAGAAAGTTCATTGCAGAGCTGCTCCATGTCATCAGGGACCACTGGCCAAGGCTGTCTACGACTGTGTCTCACTGCATCCCAGTTGTGATGCTTCAAAATGTCACATCCTTGTTTAGTTTTGGCTATTAGACCAAGCACGTAGACACAGGTTCTGTATTTAATGTATATATAGAAAAAAGAGCAACAATAATAGCATCTAATTTAACTAAACTTATTTCTCTTTTGAAAGGAAACAGTTTCAAAATAACTCAGCAGAAACTTCACAAAACTGCCAAGTAGCATTTCGTTAATTTTTATTTGTAAATCAATGGAAGCTTAAGAAATGCACTAAAATATCTGAGAACAATACACTATTCAAAAATAAAAACTAATTATTACAAAAGCCTGATTACATAAAGTAGAAAAGTACCTTTTTTAAAAAAAGGACAAACATTAATGCAGTAGCAATATTGGGCAAAAGACCATCTATTTATGCTTTTAAAGATTCAAAAAAGATATTGACTAAAATGATGGAATAATAAATTTATTCCAGAGATACTAAGTAGCAAATATTTTAACGTTTTTTTAAAAAAGGAGAAAAGTAGTATGTATCTTTTTTTCACAGGTTTCATTTGCTTACTGCATGTTCTTTCAGACTTCCTACACAATTCTGTGACTGTATAGGACTGAAATTGATACTCAGTCATCAATGATCTTTAATAACTGATTTCCAAGTAAGTGCAAAACTATATTCATGTAAATTAGGTAAGGCTATTTGAAAACCTATGGCAACTATCATCTGTAAATTTTATGTATAAATAAGATACACATACCCTCTAACAGAGAGAACCTCACAATGTTGGGCAAGTGCCATTATATCAGGAATTACATTCTCCTCTTGAAGCAAGTTAAGACCCCAATTTGATGATCCAATATTGCCCTGGAATAAAAGTTTGCCAAGTAAGTTTTGATTTTGATGTGATCTGCAGCACTATCAGTGTAAAGCTTTTGACATTTTTGTCCGTTGGTAGAACAGTTTCAAGCCATACCTTCTCAACGCAATTAGAGATTTGAGCACCCTTTTTGGCACTTCCTAGTCGTGCAAATCCAAAAAAGGACTCGGTACACTATAATACCTAAAACTGCTCACAGTTAACTACTATGTATTCCTCATTTTGCCAATTCTACTACAGCCAGTAGTATGATCTTGGTTTACTCATTTTACATTCCTCTTACACAGGCATTTTATTACATACCTACAATATCTTCCAGTAATAGTCACCTTGGACAAATGTTCCAAAATAAACTTTGGGGAAGACAGAAAAGCAGCAGATGAACAGTTGAGGTGGCAAATTTAGAAGTGTGGCTTCAATAGGCACAGACACTAGATTTTTGCCTATCCCAAGTACCAGGGGTGTCATAACCATACATATTCACGCACATCAACAGTGGCATCCAACTTTCCTGCAGAAACACTGAATTTTGGACCACCGCAGTAAATACATTAAAATGAGACCACAGTAACTGGTAACTACTGGTTCCATACTAATATCGTTGCTACATGTGGCAATCTGTTCTTTTTATTTGTTAAAAAAGAAAAAAGAAAAAAGAGACTATTAAACTCAGAACAAAAAAGGTGCAGTGAACCATTTTCAACTGAAAGTCCAGTTAGGGTACAGAATGCCAACTTGGAAAAATCACACACATTTTATGACAAAAACCCTAATTAATGATTTTATGGGATTTTGCTTAGTTATTTCAGAATCAAGAGTCATAACAGAACTCAAACAACTGCAAAAAGTTTGTAAATCTATTACTAACCAAGGCCCAAAGGGCTGCTTTCAGCTGCTTAACTCCTTCCCACTTATCCAGCATTGGGGAACGAACAGTGTAACTTAGATCTGTAACAATACTCTGAAGGAGAAAAACAGAAGAAAAAAACAAACCCTCAGTTGAAAATGAAAAGGATATCTCAGTCAAACAGGTTCTCTTGCATTTTTAATAAAAGGTAAAGCACTAATTTAAAGTATGCACCCTAAAATGAACAGTGGTAGTTTTGCAATAATAAGCATAAATTAACAGCAATGGTAATGCAAGTAGAAAATGTTAATGTAACCACTAACTGCATGAAGTTAATTCAGATTTTATAAAGATAACAGATTAATCAGACTAACATACTGCAATATATAAGCTTTCTCTTGAACTTTTCAACTATTGTATTCAGTTCATTACATCATCTTGCAAACCCACATTAAAAGTTAATTGATAAAAGCAACTATGAACTGACTTAGGGTTTATTTTCTTAGCTTTTCAGGATATTAGAAAGAAGATTTTATTCCTTCATCTCCACATTTTTGTATGCATAAAAGGATAGGCACAGTTTTACTTGTCAACGTACAATTTACTCACACGCAGACTGAAAAATTATTTCTACTGGTGAGTTGCTTTCCATTCTAAGATTTTGCTAGCCATTTTAAGAAAAACGTTGCAAGGTATTTCTCTGATATTTTGGTGTCAGGAAGGAATTTTACATGAGACTAGATGGCAAAGACTGTCTTTACAACTTTTTGGCCCCATATAACTTAAGACTTTCATAATCAACTTAGTTTGCAATGACTGTTTAAATGCCATCTCTTTTAAAACATATTTAAAAAGGGTTACAGTACTCCTTAAAATCTTTCAAGTTACAAATAGTTAATATTCTCACCTGAGATTCCAATAAATGGCAGCCCGTTTTATGGTGCACCAGTTGGCCATAAAGGTGAACTGGCAGGTAAACATGTGGTCGCTGTAATCTGTCAGAAAGACAAATCATATGCTTTCCCAGCAATTCTGACATTTTCTTTTAAAATAAATTACATTGCAGTGTAATGCAATGACTTACTCTTGAGTTTTTTCAGACAAAGAGGATTCTTTTGGACAATTTAGAATAGAATAGATTATTTCAGTTGGAAGGGACCTACAATAATCATCTAGTCCAACTGCCTGACCAATTCAGGGCCAACCAAAAGTTAAAGCGTGTCATTAAGGGCACTGTCCAAACGCCTCTTAAACACTGACAGTCCTGGGGCATCGACCACCTCTTGAGGAAGCCTGTTCCAGTGTTTGACCACCCTCTCGGTAAAGAAATGCTTCCTAATGTCCAGTCTAAACCTCCCCTGGCACAGCTTTGAACCATTCCCATGCTTCCTACCACTGGATCCTGTGGAGAAGAGCTCAGCACCTCCCTCTCCACGTCCCCTCCTCAGGAAGCTGTAGAGAGCAATGAGGTCGCCCCTCAGCCTCCTTTTCTCCAAACTAGACAAGCCCACAGTCCTCAGCCGCTCCTCACAGGACATGCCTTCCAGCCCTTTCACCAGCTTTGTTGCCCTCCTCTGGAGACATTCAAGGACCTTCACATCCTTCTTAAATTGTGGGGCCCAGAACTGCACACAGCACTCAAGGTGAGGCCGCACCAACGCTGAATACAGCGGGACAATCGCCTCTTTTGACCGGCTGGTTATGCTGTGCTTGATGCACCCCAGGATGCGGTTTGCCCTCTTGGCTGCCAGGGCACACTGCTGACTCACATTGAGCCTGCTGTCGACCAGCACCCCCAGATCCCTTTCTGCAGGGCTGCTCTCCAGCCACTCCTCTCCCAATCTATACTTGTGCCCGGCATTACTCCATCCTAGGTGCAGAATCTGGCATTTGGATTTGTTAAATTTCATCCCATTAGTAATTGCCCATTAATAATTGCCCAATGCTCCGATCTATCTAGATCCCTCTGCAAGGCCTCTTGTCTGTCAAGAGATTCAACAGCATCTCCCAGTTTGGTATCATCTGCAAACTTGCTAATGGTGCATCCAACTCCTGCACCCAGATCATTGATAAAAATACTGAACAGAACTGGCCCTAGAATTGACCCCTGAGGAACACTCCCGGTGATCCAGACATATGCCAGCCAGACATAGCCCCATTCACTACAACCCTTTGAGCTCTGCCCTTCAGCCAGTTCTTCACCCAGCGCGCTGTGAACCCACTCATCCCACAGTTGGACAACTTGTCCAGAAGGATGCTGTGAGGGACAGTATCAAAAGCCTTACTAAAATCCAGAAAAAAATACATCCATTGCCTTCCCTTCATCCACTAGATGGGTGACCTTATCACAGAAGGATATCAAATTAAGCAGGACTTTCTCTTTGTGAACCCATGTTGACTGTGCCTGATGATTGCATTATTCAGTAGCACCCAGTACGATCTTCGCCATAATTTTTCCAGGCACTGAGGTTAGACTAACAGGTCTGTAGTTTCCTGAGTCTTCCCTCACCCCCTTTTTATACATGGGAATAACATCGGCTAGCTTCCAGTCAGCAGGGACCTCCCCAGACTCCCAAGACCTTTGGTAGATGATCGAGAGGGATCCTGCCATAACATCCGCCAGCTCCTTCAGTACTCTGGGGTGAATCCCATCAGGCCCCACAGACTTGTGAACATTCAGCTGATACAGCTGGTCCCTTATGATTTCAGTGTCCACAAATGGAAAATCACTGTTTCCACACTCGTGATCCTCCAACTCAGGGGACCGGGCAGCCCAAGGTCTATCAGTATTATTAAAGACTGAGGCAAAAAAAAGCCTCTGCTTTTTCTTCATCCCTCTTAGTCAGGTGACCATCTTCAACAAGTATCAGTCCAATGTTTTATTTAGACCTCCTCTTGCTATTAACGTACTTAAAAAAGCCCTTATCTGACACAACACTGGCCAGTTTCAATTCCAGTTGAGCTTTGGCCTTTCATGACTTCTCCTTGCATATACCAGTTACAGCTCTATCATCTTCCTGCAAAGCCTGACCTCACTTCCAGAGATCACACAATTTCTTTTTTCTCTTGAGCTCCACGAGGAGTTCCCTGTTCAGCCAAGCTGGTCTTCTGCCCTGCTTGCTTGACTTGCGACACAGGGGAATTGCCTGCTCCTGTGCTTCCAAAAGGCGGTTCTTAAAAACTGACCAGCACTCGTGGACTCCTAAACCCTCAAAAGCAGATTCCCAGGGGACACTGCTAAGCAACTCCCTTCAAGGGCTTGAAGTTTGCTCTCCTGAAGTCCAGGATAGCAACTCTGCTGTCCTTTTTTCTCACTACACTGAAAATTTTGAACTCAACCACTTCATGATCACTGTGGCCAAGACAACCACCTACCATCACATCTCCCACGAGTCCTTCTCTATTCACAAACAGCAAGTCTAGGAGGGCATCTTTCCTAGTTAGCTCACTGATTACTTGTGACGAGAAGTTCTCTCCTATAAACTTCAAGAATTTCTAAGACCTGCTCGTCGCAGCAGTATGATATTCCCAGCTCATGTCTGGGGGGTTGAAATCTTCCATAAGGACAAGGGCTACCGATCCAGAAATTTCTCCTAAGTGCCTACAGAATTTTGTCCTAAGTGCCTATAGAATGACTCATCAGTGCTAATATCCTGGCTGGGCGATCGGTAGTAGACGCCCACTACAACATCTTCTTTGTTGCCCATCCCCCTAATCCTCACCCAGAGGCTCATCGCTAACTGTCAGGGCTGTACCATCAAACCTCTCCCTTACGTGTAGCGCGACACCTCCACCTCTCCTGCCCTGCCTATCCCTCCTGAACAGCCTGTAGTCCTCCATCCCAGCACTCCACTTGTGGGACTCACTCCACCAAGTCTTGCTAAAACCAATGATATCGTAGCTCTGGGAGCTGACCAACGCTTCCAGTTCATCCTGTTTGTTTCTCATACTGCGTGCGTTGGTGTACAAGCATTTCAGATATGCTCCTGAGCCCTCCATGCTCCCAGGAGCAGTGTAAAAGTTCTCACTAGCATTGCCACTCTCAGGCGATGCCATGCCAACCCCTGGCTGCAATCCTGTTGGTATCCCCTTGCCCCATCGATTCTAGTTTAAAGCTCTCTTGATCAGTCCCCTCAGCTTACGTTCAAAGACGCATTTTCCCAAATTTACCTTTGGTTGCTCCGACGAACATAGTTATCACCATCAACAGGTTTGCGGTATGTTGTAAGTGCTTCATTAAGTTGTTCTTCTATCAATTCAACATACTTTAAGTTATATTCCTGAAAAAAGACAGACAAAGGTTGAGATAATACATTTAGTGGTTTATGTTTTCATAGTATTATTCCTTCATAAGGAAGGAATAATTGAAGTGCTCCTTAAGGAAGGCTGAATTTCCTTACCATCTGAAAGTGGGGCTCACCAAAATTACTGCACTTCATACATACAGTGAGTTTACAGAGTTGACAATTGATTCCATAATTATTTCAGTGAATTTGTTAAAAAGGAAGGAAAGAAGGAAATACTTCACATCTGACTTTAACCCGAATAACCTCAACAGACCACCATGCATTTCAGTATTCCTAGAGAAGTAACAGCTTCTAAGTTAGTAAAAAAATTGTCAACAGGAATGAGACCAAGCACTTATAATCAATTCTGAAAACAAAATAATGTATGAAGAGTTTGATTCTAGTCATGACAATGATGCATTTTTCTTAATGGTCTTGTGTTCCTATTTACTTCCTAACAGCATAAGCTAATTCTGTCTTCACGAGCTCTAGATTTAACTTTAATTAGCAACAACCAGAGATAACAGGTATCTTGAAAAGTAGTATTCCCTTACACGCTTCTCTAGATAAGACCTTACACAACAACCTGTTAGAAAGTCACCACATTCCTGAAATATTTGCTGAAATATAGAAGTTATATAAAAGGCCTGGGTAAATCAAAAGCAAGCACGTGCACAGGAGCTATGGAACTCTAAGTCCCTGTCAATCTTTTTCAGCAAAATCGTAAGTCACTGAGGCAATAAATGTATTGGCATTAGCAATACACATATATGAATTGCAGTATTTTTAAGAATCTTTGACCTTCTAAACCTGCATATTCACACCCTTCCTTCTCCTAATATCAAGCACACTTTTTATTTTTAGCATTACCTTTTGCCACTTTTCCATTTGTTTTGTTACATAACCTCTTTCATTTAGATATGAAAACCCCTTTGGGATGGATAGAAATCTGTAAAGTAACATCAGACAGTTAGTACTCCACTTAAAACAAATCACGTAATTTGAGTAAAAACAAACACTTACTTGTTTCCACAGTGTAAAGTCAAACAACATATTCAACATTTACCTTAGGAGTAGAAGCAAACCCTTGTCTCCAAGATGAGAAAGAGCTGGTTTCATTTGGATAAGGGCATGAAGATTGGCCTAAAATAATTAAAAATGCATAAAGAGTATCTGAGCACTATGTAATTCTGAAAACTACAACAATTACAACAATCTGCCAGCAACGAAGCAGCAAGTTTTTCACAAAAAGACGTATCAAACAGCACTGACCTCATCCTAATATTATCCACCTTAGGTACCTTCTGTCATTAAATATCTATTACTTCACAAAAAGTATAATGATCAAAATAGCTAAATTAGTTGGAATTAATATTTAAAAGTAGGCTTAATCCAGAAGTCTACATTTTCTTGTCATTAATACTGCAGTATTTTCAGCAAGGGGGGTCTATAAACTGTTATGAAGTCCATCAATGACAATCAAGAAAGGAAACCACCAGTAGCTTCTTGCATACTTTTACTTTGCTACTGGGGGAGGGGTCGGGGAACAGCTTACAGAGCAGCATACCAAAAAGAGGTTCAAAAGGGAAAGGATACTCACCTTGTCTTCACATGCCTCATCTAGAATATCAAGTGCCTCGGAAGAAATAGTTTTATTTTTATCATGTAACTGGGTCACCAGTAACTCAATCCCCCAGTTGCTGAAGAACTCTACATTTGCTCTCAGTAATACTCTTAAGTGTTTTGTTGCGTACAACCTGCAGCTCTGCAAAAGTAAGGAAAATGCTTTTTTAAATGGAAGGAAAATAGCTAATGTAGTTAATGGTTTATCACTTTTAAAAATACATTTAAACTACCATATTTTACACCAAGTAGCTGTGATGCACACCTTATGTATTAAAACTACAGTCTATTAGAGAGCTATTTCTATCTTATTAAATGGGAAATTTGAGTCTGAGATCACAAGTAATCTGGTCACTGCAAGTCTCCTTGGAAAGCCCTTATCAATTAGTCATTCACTGTGATAGCACCACACAAAGTCATCAGGATTAGCAGGAAAAATACCTTGTAAATGGTGAGTGCAATTGCATATACTTTCATGTATGCAATGTTTTGGAAAAAAACTTTAACAAGCAAATACTAGAATCTGTGGGGAATTTATTTTAATAAATTTTAAATTGTTTCCCAGAAGTATCTGATTTTCAAACCTTCTCAGAAAAACATTTTTCTGTTTAGAGTGTATTTTCTGTAATAAGACAGTTTCCCAACACTTAGTTTACTACTATGAATTTCTCCAAGTGACAGCAGAATGAAGTTAAGTATCGTGTCAAGTTCCTGTACTGCTGTTCAAAACTTGCTGAATAAACAGCATGAACTCATTAACACCATTTTCTATTAGAAAAAATACACACAAAATAGAAGCAAAGAGGCTTAATCTACAAGAATTTGCAGTGTTCTCGAGTAGGCACTGAATAACCCTGACAATGTTATGGGTTTCCAATGACTAGGAAAGGTGTTACCTATACTTAAGACAAGCACAGCTGGAAAAGACAAAATCAGATGCCTGAATCTTTCTTCAGGTCTTCAGTCCCTGCATTTAAGGCTATGATAGCTATAACCAAGTAAATTTTATATATGTTAAAATATAAGTGATCTAGGTTGGGATGCATGTGAGTATCTGTATTCCAAGGGATAGGTGAATTGGTCCAGGTTGGACAGCACTACCTAGATTAATATCATCTTCTGGATTGTTTGTTTTCCTCCAGAAATATTGGCAAGAAGGACTTGAAAGAAAATGAGAGTAGGAAATGTGAATGTGCACAGTTAATTTCAAAAACATTGTCCCATTATTTCAACTTCAAATATCATGTGCACATTTCTATTTATTCAATATACAGAGGCTTATATTTTGGAGGGGAGGCAGGAATGACGTAACACGTACCAAGAAAGACTGTGGAACAGCGATTCACAACTCTGACACAGGCTGCACAACCATTTTGAAATGGTTTGCATCCCATCCCGTATGCCTTGTACGTGGAATAGATAACTAGCAGCATATTTATTAAAGATGAGAAAAAGAGCTATTATGCCAAAATGATCACTTGATGTAGATGTTAAGCCTACAGAATAATACAATAATATGAAACGAGAATTCAGTGTCATGTAGTTCAAGCATTAAAATCTGTCTATAAAGAATCGTTGTTACTGCTATAACTACAATGAGTGTGACACAGAGAACAAAAGATAGTAATGTTCACTTCCTGAAATACTTCCTGAACATGAATTAATCTATCCAGATAGCTAGTACAGAATTAGAACAATTTTTATTTTCTGTCTGGAGAAGGGAAAGATAAGAAGGAACTCATGACTCTGATGGGACAATGAAATGGCAAATAAAATTCACTGCAGATAAATTTCAGACAATGAGCTAAAACTGAAAAAATCATCTCAGCTTTACACACACAATAGGCTCTGAGTCAGCTCTTTCCACCCAGGGAAAAGATCTTGGGGCTGATATTAGTTAGTTCTATGGAAGCATTAGATGTAAGTTCAATGGCAACCAAAACTACTGAAAGTAAACAGAACAAAATGCGTCAGCATTGTCACTAGGTAAATCCACTGGGTGTTGATATCTTGGACAGTCTGTACAGTGCTGATTTTATCACCATCATCAGAAAGAGTAACAACTAAAAAGGTGTTAAGAACAGCAGAAGAGGGTTTTAAGTAATTGAAGGTATGGAAAAGGGTCTTTACAACACAGAATGACTCAATAGACTAAGACGTTCAAACCTCAGACCTGGGGCTGCAAAACCACCGCATGCATTTCCAACAGTTTTAAGTCTTCAAGCAGGGCCACAACCTTTGTGCAGCAAGATCACCTGTATGCATTTTGCAGATCAGAGGGGCAAAGTCCAGCATTGCTTTTCCAGATGAAGCAAAATCCTGGAATGTTCTTACTTTTGATGAGAACTGACAGGGAAACCAGTGGAGAAGATATCTGAGGAAACAGACATTCCCCTCTTTCCCTCATGCATGAACTACATGAAAAACATAGATAAAGCCCTGTGCTAAATCTGTCAGAAGAGTCTTACTTTTACTATTAAAGGGCTTTGAGATCCTTAGAAGTGAAGAAGCAAGTCAGAGGTCACTATACTTAGCTGACTACATGCACCTCAGCATAGATGCCAGCAGATGTAGGATAAGTCTACCCCTTAGCCACCTATAAAGACAAAATTTTAGGTCATGAACTGCAGCACTTGAGAACACACTGGCTACACTGCTGTTTCTACCATGAACTGGCAGAAAGGCAGCTGAGGAAGTATGAATTTGCTTTAGCATGAATGACCAAAGCACACCTGGAAGTAGGTTAAGATGTGCTTCTGCTTCACTGATCTGCAAGGATATTGCTCTGTAAATGTTTTTGTTGTATATAGTCACCTCAAAATGCTACTCTCCCCTTCTAATGCTAAGCTGGCTACAGAAATTACTTTTCCTTATTCAGGGGCACTCATCAGCAAATGGCTAACAAACCTGCTTCACAGCTCTGGGTAGCTTTAAAAGGTATATGAGGCTATAACCTCAGTTAACCCAAGAAAAAGAGCATCTTCAGCTTTTGAAATAAACAAATAAGGTATTTCATTAACAAACGTCTCGGGAAATTAAAAATTCTGAAGGGAAAAAGCCTCATTGGAGACAGCGTTCTCCCTTACAAAACACAGCTTTTCAGAAATTATGTCCAGTTCCATACATTTTTATTGCTTTTAAACAGAATTTAGAAGCCAGAGGCAGCATATAGAATCAAAATCACAATTTGTCTTCTCGATTATGAATTAATACAAACCCTTCCAGAGGCTTACTATACAGGCTCCACACATCCTACAAGATCCTCATCAGTAGCCTTTGAAAAGGGAAGGTGGAAGGCCTTTAAGTGCCTTATTTGAATTGAACTGCATGTTCTTTTTTAGTATCAGGGTTCACTTCTCACTTCTGGTAATATTTAAAAATATATTCTCCTTATGGGACAGAACAGTGAGTGGTATAAACTGTGCCAAGTTTCAATTTTTTCCTACCATGCTTGCTAAATACGAAGCAGTAAATTTTCTTTTGCTGTTAGCAATGCTGCTGTTTCAGAATTCCAGACTCTCAAACCCAGAAAATGGCAGATACCTTCCCCTAACATCTACAAAGACCTACTTCCAAACTACTCCTCAGTCAGTGGAACTGCCCATGCAAATACCTGTCAGTTCAGTATTTCCATATTCTTTCAAGTATCTTATCCTCTCAGAATTGACAAGTATTTCCACCTCACATGAATATTTTTATTTCTGGGAGACTTGTAGTTTTGCCAATTGCAGTTGTTCAAAAATACCACTTATACCCCTACGGATACAGTTAATACCAGAATAATCAAAAGGTTTTATCCTTTGGATTAGCTTTTTATGCTTTGATCTTCTATTGGGAGCATACAACACCAGAAACACTGAGGATAAGCATTTTGTCCAAGAGATGATACTGGCAATTTTGTGTACAGCAAGCATTGCTAAAGGGTTCTTCGACAGGTCAACATTTTGCCTTTTTGTCAAGTAGTACTCAGTGAAATCTTCTCTTCAAAATCCCATCCATAATCATATGTTTCCACCATAAGAACATACACAGTTGGACACATGGTAAAACAGGAAAAGAATTTCTTAAGGAGGTAAATACATTTTCTCCAAGTGTGAAATCATCTGTGGTTGATGCAAATGTAGACCCATTTCTGCTGGCTGAGACAGTCCATTCTATTTGTGATTTTCCTCTTTTAGATGAAATATACAAAATATTTCCCTATGAATTCCAAAAATTCCAAGCAGGTCAACTAATTCAGGAAACAAAACACCCTGAAGTAGTTTTATCCATCCCTCAGGGTTCAATACATTTCAAAAAGGAAGTCAGGCTCCATTTAAGAGGTTCAAACAGTAAATTTTCCTTCTTTTTTAGTATCCTGATAGTAAAAAATTCATTTACATTAATGATGAACAAACAAGATATAATTTTTTTTATATTTCTTAAATGTGTTATCACAAATTCTTTAAAAAAAAAGAAAATATTGAAAGGATTCTCATGGTATTGCAGTGCACAAAAATCACGGTACAGTCTCATCTAGTGCAACACTGAACTCTAAATAGTATCATTTAACTCACAATACATCTCAGCTCTGAACACTGCTATGGTTAGAGACCTGCTATACCTGAATGCAGACCTAACTCTTAATATTAAGGACTATTGACCCATATTGTTCACATATGAGAAAGATTACGCTTTTACTTATAGAGTAAGACAGTGCTCGGCAGTTGAGAAGATATATCCTAATAATTTCTGTTCTTTTACATTTTGGCAGAAGACTGCCAAAACAGACAGTTACTTAATCTCTGCTGTTTCCCTAGACAATGTTGCTAGATTCACACATCAATGCAAAACTGGGAAATGGAAGCATTAGAACTCAGTAGCCATAGGCTACTAACATAGGCTGAGACATCAGGATGCAAGAAGGTATCAGTGTATCTGGCAAGAAAGACCTCTAGCTTTAAAACTAATTATTTAGGTTTGAGCTCCAAAATTTGCGTTCTTAAGTTTGAGCCTGTAGAATGTCTCTTAGCTTTCTCCAAAGAGTTCTACTTCGACATCTGTCAAGGCCTGGCATTAAATAGTCAAGGTAATGCCAGCAATGCTATCATGATCTCTAATCCTTTCCACAATCCAAAACAGACCAGAACTGAATGGGTAAACCTGGGGGCTCTACAAGCTTTCTTAATTTCTAAGGTGCCGGAGAGTGATGTCTACCCTATTCACATCCAAAGTACAAGAAGCGTTTACTACCTAGTGTTCATTAAGCTTAATTACAAATAGGTGGAAATTCTATTTTTAGTTATGATCGCTAAGAGCAGCAGTAGCTCTCAACTGCTTTCTGGCTTTGTGTATGTTTGGGACAATATGTTCAGACAGTATCTGCACCCCCCTTCAAGCCGGTCTGCTTACAGCTAGTGATACCTGTATCAGAGTTGAATACATTCTGGCTCCCACCCCACCCCTGCTTAAGATAAAAAAAAAAAGTAGAAAAGTAGGTCTTTAGATATCAACCCATTCCTACCTACATAAAGCTTCTGGTGTAAGTACTGGATGCTTGAAAACATTTGGAAGTATCTCTCTCAAAATAGAATTTAAGTGTTCATACCTTACATATCAGAATCAAGAAATCTTTCCCCAAACCTAAACCACAAACACTCATTCGTAATAAAATATCTCACATTATTAGTGTATCTGTACACTTCATTGAGGAGATTGTGACAGCATGCCTGGATTTTCTAATTGTTAACTAGCTACATTTGGAAGAAACTGAAATGCTGGAGTGCTCTTCCCCCGTGTATGGTCCCTTTTTATGAGGTAAAAATAGCTGGGAGGTGGTGTAGGGGACAAGGGGCAGTACCCATTGACATGAAATCTCAATAGAAACTGCTAAATGAAGTTCCACAGTCTAAATTGCTCTTAACTGACAGCCATCTAACAGGAAGTCAGAAGTGTAAGACACAGGCATGTGTCCTCACAACATAGTAATTTCTGTTTTCTTGCTCAGACTAGGCATAAAACAGCTTTGGAGAAGAGATATCGGTCATCACTTCATTGAAAGATTACTTAAAAATACTCAGTAGGGACCTTCACCCTCTTCTTTCAATGAGTCATTCCTTCAACCCCAACTATCTTTATTACTTTCAGACTCCACTCTTTACCCACAAGAATCATCATATCTGATATCATCATATCAATCTCTGATAGTCTCAGAGAAATATGCTCAATTTCTTTCTTTCCCTCTCCTCTTCCAAAATACAATGAGACATTTAAAGCTAGCATCTACCTTATTCCCTCTTGTATCCACTCTAGAATATACTCTGCCTTGTCCAGGCGACAGAGGAATAGCTCTCCCTGAAGTAATGAAAGTTCTCTTCTAGTTAGATTTCAACTTACTAATTGTCATTTCCCTGACATCAGTGCTTGCTTGTCTACTATGTTACACCTCATTGATTTCTCTTTTCTTAAGAGTTCAAGAGCTCCCTTTCCCAAGTCTACAAAGTCTGTTTTCTTTCTACTTACCTTCTTTGATTCGAAGTACAAATCCCAATACCTATTTCTGAACCACCCCCTCGTTCCAGGAGCTATAGCTTTTACTCAGTTCCACCACAGTAACCTCAATCATTATCAAAACAGTATCTACCACTGGAAGGTTAACCTGTTTATTACTGCTAGAAACACACATTTCTGTTTGTGAAAACAATGCCTTCATGATTGATTTACTGACCTCGACAATAATGTTACACTTGGTTTATGCATTTAAAGACTTTAACTCCTTTCATACATGACAGAAACCTCTATTTGAATGACTTAATTTCCTGAGCACAAATACAATATACGGTGTGAAGTTCACAGCAAATTCAAAAGCTACATGAGTAGGAATTTCACTTCTCTGCATACAAAAATAAAAACCTTTCTGGATATATAATAGCTTAAAAATAAAGTCATACACCTTGAATAACAAAAAGAATGTCTAGTGGCAAATAACAATGGCACATAAGTTGAATCGAACTTACATCAGTAGCTGCTGTCAGGATTTTAGAAAGGATGACTCTTGCTAACCCATCTCTGCTGTAATCCAAACTAGAAACAGTCAATTTTAACAAGTGATCCTGGTTCTTCAAAGAACAAAGATTAAGAAGACTGGGGGGGAAGGGGAGGGAGAAGAAAATAAAAATTAGTATTTGAACCACTCAAACCCATTTATTTATTCAATCTGTAATTTAAACTTAAGTACTTTGAATTAGACTTTCATTTCTATATACAAAGTAAGTTCTCATATGAAATGGAGTAATTTTAAACTGTTACAGCTGTTAGAGTCAAATAGGGACCAAATAATGCACTAAACTTCAAGGGAGAAAACCCAAACCAGCATTTTTTATAATTGCTCTGTAATAATTTTGTCAGCATACTTTAATTAGTGATTATGAGTACAAAAATTAATGTTCATGAACATCTGTGAACAATTCCTCATTGTAAAACGTTCTGTGTATAAAGCTTGCCATAAGGTTAGTCCTATTAACTGTCTAGATTTTATTGTAAATCAAGTTTTCTGAAGCCAGTAAAAACTTGCGTTCCCCTAGAGAAGAGAAGGCTTTGGGGAGACCTTATTGCAGCCCATCAGCACTTAAAGGGGGCTTGTAAGAAAGACCAGGACAGACTTTTTAGCAGGGCCTGTTGCGACAGGACAAGGGGGAATGGCTTTAAACTAAAGGGGGGGTAGATTTAGACTAGATATAAGGAAGAAATTTTTTACGCTGAGGGTGGTGAAAGACTGGCCCAGGTTGCCCAGAGAGGTGGTGGATGCCCCATCCCTGGAAACATTCCAGGTCAGGTTGGACGGGGCTCTGAGCAACCTGATCTAGTTGAAGATGTCCCTGGTCATGGCAGGGGGGTTGGACCAGATGACCTTTAGAGGTCCCTTCAGACCCAAACTATTCTATTCTATGATTCTATAATAATCAAGGAAAACAACTTAATTAAAAAAACAGAGTACATCAAAACACCTGAATTTTCGCTTGAAGTTTACTATATTTAAAATAAACTGGTATTAACCACTAGCCAATCTACTCCCAAAGAAAGTTAAGTTTATTTGTACCTGAACAAAATTTTGAACTTCACAACTTCACTCAAATATACTGGACTGAAGTTTATGTACAACGTGCATCATCCCATTTCACAAACAGTATGATACCTGCAAGTTTTTGGTGGCTTGTGTGGGTTTTGTTTTGGTTTTGTGGGGTTCTGTTGTTTGTTTTGTTGTTTTGTTTTTTTTCCCTGTCTTTTCAGTACAGTATCATCTTTCCTGATACTGATTTCAGTCAGATAGGTGTGGATAGGAAAAAGTAAGCTATTTTGTGACACAATCACCCATCTCTGTTCAGTAATGACAGACTAAAAGACCCCGTCTTAAAAAAAAAAAAACAACCCAAAAAACACCAAACACCCCCACAGCTGGGGATCTTTACTTGTAAGTAAATCAAAAGAACTTTAAAGTTTTCAGCTTTACAGACGGTGGTCCACATGCACAGTTTACAGTTTTTGTAACTATTATACCCATAAGGGCAATTCAAACAGAATAAAAACACTCACCACTGAAACACGTTACATTTTTCAAGCATTTTCACTCCATGAGGGTGACAAGAGAGAGTACCAAAAAACAGAAAGTAGTGCTGGCTAAGGGTATTTAGTAACCCATTATTTTGAAGACTACGTTCAGGTTTCATTCCTGATGAAGAGTTGAGCCAATATACAATATCTTTAACCAATTCCTCCAGGTAACCTTGTCCATCCTAACAAAATGAAGAGTAATAGCATTTACTACTGGGTCTCTCTTCTTTACTGAAATCCATCATATTAAATTTCTTAAAATGTACAAACACAATACAGATACAAAATAGAAATGCTGGCTGGCAAACACAATTCAGACTAAAGAAAAAGGTTCAAGGCAAATAAAAGGAGTTTAGCTTGGAGACATCTTAGGACCAATTCTATTCTTTCCAGGAAAAGGATTGTTCAATGATATTTTCCTCTGGCCTGAGGCATAGAAGTCTTTAGCACACAAGAAGAAAGGAGGTAGAGAAAGAAAGGACATACATAGCAAAAATTAAAAAAAACCTCCAAACCCTAAATCGCATTTAATAAAACTGTATTTAATAAAACTTCTACTTAAACAGTCATCTTCCTCAGTGTGTCATCTGGACAATTCAAGATTTTAAGTTCTCTTTCTGAATTACACTGATCATTTTAGATTTAACACCCAAAGTCTAGAGAAGTCTTTACTAAAATTAAGGTTTTTCCTCCAAGTGGCATACAGCAGCACTACTCATTCTACCTCCAGCCTTGTAGCTGAAAATTTCTTACCTCTTCTGATTCAAGAAGAAATTCAGTAAACTGACAACCCACCACAGTGAGCTGCTTAGCCTTGGCATAGTCCAGATCCAGGTTGGCATACAGTTTACTGCTAGGCTTGTAAAAATACAGCAATCTCCTTACAAACCTATGGAAAGTAAAAAAGAATTTTCTGTTTTTCAGTATGACAAGGACAGTCTCACAGTACAAAATTATGCTGGTAGAAAAGACATGTTATCACTAAATTAGCTTATTGGCAATAAATTTTCAAAAGAGTAGCAGGTAGCAGTAATGAGTCTATCCAGACACGATTTCAGAGATGCAGCTGTACTGTGTGTTATAAAGGGTTTTCTATGCCATGACTTAAAATAAGCAAAGGAACTCAAAATCTCTATGCTCTTAGAAGCCATAGCTTCTTTCTCATTCTCAATGCTTATAATTTATTCTGCTGTAATTTATCCTGTGGTGAGTTTCAAAGACTATACTATCTAGACTACAAAGAGCTAAAAAAGAATCTGTGACATGAGTCTTCTTCAGCTATAATAGTTAACACTAGGGTGAAAAATACATTTTTGTGTTCTGCCAGGAAAAGGCCGTATCTATTCAGCAACAGTATTTTCATTCACCTCACTTAAGCATTTCTGAAGCATAACACAGTGATTGCAAATGCAGACTCTCACTCAGACTTTTTGAAATCATGGTGAGCAATATAGCTTGAGTTTTGCATTGCAGGAATAAATCTTCAGCAAAGAGCTTCCCCTCACCAATTCTTAGTCAAAAAATAAACACGTTTGTGCCTTAAAATAACACAGAATGTTCTGTCTGAAGGTAGATATGTCAAGCTTTAAGAAGACTTAACTGAAGCACTGAGCCTTCAGTTAAAAAAGTGAGAGTAAGCCACTATCCCCAACTCCAAACACAGGACCAATTATAAGGAAATCTGAGGGTTTCTTTAAATTTTGTCAAATGAAATGTATTTTATTCTGCGTTATTAGCAATAAATATATTACATATAGTAACACGTATTTACATGTGTATGTATATATGTGTATACTTAAGTGTGTATATATGTATGTATATACACATAAATGTGTATACACACATTGCATTAACTGTATCTCTATGAAATGAAGGAATCTGTATCAAAAATATCTGGAATTTCACTTTAACAGCCATAAGATCACCACAAGACCACTAACAGTGAAAAAAAAAACAAACAAAAAACTTATGGAAGGACAACTAAATGTACTTTACACTTCAAAAATGAAGTGGCTGAAAATTTTTTATGATCAGCAGAGAGATTTGGGGCTTAATTAGTTATAATTAAACAAGAGCAACAGCATTTTAAAGCCATTAAAGCATCCACCCCACAATCCTGCAGAAAGGATCAACTAACTGTAGAAGTTTTACACTAACTCATTCCTAGATTTTCTCAATTTATTTGGAATTAAATTATTTAGGCACTGAACAATGCTTGAGTGCAGTACAAAACCAGGGAACAGGAACACTGTCCCAAGTAGGTAGGTAGAGGGGTGGGGGTGGGTGTCATAGCTAGGACTGCAGACATTGCTTTAGAGAAGCAATGTTATAAACCACCAGATTTGGAAAATAATCCTTTACCACAAAGTACAGATTGGCAAATAATGTTTAGGGAAGAAAAATAAACCAGAAAAAATACATATGCAAAAATAAATTATGGCTATGGTTACAATGGGACTACCACTTAGCTGGAACACTATATAAAAGTAGCCTGATTACTTTTTAGTAAAAATTTAAAATGGAGCAGCATGAGCCTTTCAGCTATGGTTTAGCTTTAGGTTTTTCCTCAAATTCATGTAGAAGTAGCTTTTCATGCCTACAATACAGAATTACTCTTCAAAATAATTTAATCAAATCAATTTCTGAAACGCATGTTAAAAGAGACATCCAAGAACTAATTAGTAACACTATTACCACACATGCACAAAAGTAATAAAAATGTCTTAATGCCAACAGACATGAAAGGAACTAGAGCTGTATACCTTTGTTTTGGTGGGGTTTTCTTTTGGGGTTTTTTTTTCCCCCTCCAGGTGACACATACTTCCCTTGCCATTAATAGCAACTAGAAAAAACTTCCTCTTGGTTTTTGATGAAAGCTGTAACTCCATGACTGTACAACTGTATACCTATTCTGTCAAAATTTGTCAAGTGCTGATATCAAACACTAATGTATGAAATATCAAAGAGGTAACACTTTAAGGTTTAAAATGAAATAGGGTGTTTGCAAAGCTGGTATGATTCTTGTTAAGGGAATAAATATGTAAAGTATCTGTGCATAGAAAAGAAACCACTAAAGCTTAAAGATCTGTTTATTTAAAGCCAATATTGCAACCTAATTATCTAAATTTTCAGTTTTGCTGCTTATCTATAGACTAAGTTTTAGAAATGTGACATATGCAAGGAATAGTTTATTGCAATATTAAAAACCATTTTTTCCAAATTTCTTTCTTCAAAGGAAGTCTACATAATTTTTACATACCTGTGCAATTGTTCATCTTTATAGTTCCTTAGATTTACATTTGGCCACTAGAAAAACAGCAAATATAGCATTATATGAAACTTGTACATCAGTCCTTGATTAGTCACTAAAATTTACTCATTTCTATTATAGTTATATTTACCTAATAATTAGAAGTGTAAGTTTTCTTGCATCTATTGTTACCTATAAAAAACCCTTATTTTATTGAAAAGCCTACACTTCTTGCTCCAAGAACTGTTTGATTTTTTTCTATAGAAGGACAGGGAATGTTGGTCGCATGCTATGTGTACAAGGCCACCATTCTAATGAAAACAGCAAACTATGAAAAGCTAATGAAAAATAAAAAGTTTTGCTCAGTTTCTTCTCTGCAAATAAAAAAATTTTGATATGCATAACAGGGAAATAATTTTTGTCGTTGTTTTCATTATTAATCAGATTTGTTTTAAAAATAATAATTATTCTGTTACAGCTCACTTAAATACTGCTTATTAAAATGGTATTTAAAACTCCTCTGATGACACTTCGCAAGATGTTTTAAGAAGGATCAGATGAAGTCATAATACTCTCTTTTGGACCTATCCTTTCTTCATATTTTATTTTCCTCTGTTTTTACAGCCATCTGTTGCCTCTATGGTTTCAGATTTATTTTTGTTGCTACTAGTAAGTTTCTTCTTGGAAGGGATGGAAAAAAGTGCATCAAACATTCTTCTTTCCTACCTAAGCGATACAGTTCTACATTTCCAATTGGTATACTAGTATTAAAACATATAGTGCACTAGTTAATGATTAGTAAAACTGACTACACTAGTAACAGTGACAGATAAAGTATGAAGCTCTGCTGTCAACAACAAAGTCGCAATTCCTCCATCCTGACCACTGCTACTTTTGCTCCTTTTAACAGCTTAGACAGCAAGCTGAGCAAGTAAAAAAGGCAGTAAGGGACCACATGAGATGCAAGTAGTGAGGTTGTTAGAAAGCTGATGCTCCACAGCTGCAAGGCTGCAACAGAGACAAGAGGGAGGTGAGCAGCCACATGACATAGCGAAGTCCAAACATTGCAAACATTGGAATCTGGATCCTGCTCATTCGAGGACTGAAGATGGACCACCCTGATAACATTATCTTAGGTTTATGCTGGTGGTGTGCAGTTTAACAGGAACGGAAGTGGTTAGAATTAAACCAGAAAACACAGAAACTTCTCATTCTGAAAGACAGAAGTCCCTGATTTTGAGACATTGGCAACTGTTTGACAGAACATTGGAAAATATACTGCTGGGGAGGTCTGAGATAGCAGGGAAACTGACAGTTTGACCTAAATTTCAGGTAAAAACAACACCTTAGCAGTCAACTACATAAAACTTCCATTGTCAAAGTACTACACAGACTAATTAACAGTGAGATTCTGAAAAAGTTTCTTGATAATATCTTTAATACTGAATCAAACGTAAAAATATCTATGATTAATAATCATAGATAGCTAGTAATCCAGTAAATCTAGTAATTGCAGTAAAAAGCCTTTAAATAGTGAAATTTGGTGGAGCAAAGCTACTATCATATATGTATTCAGGTCTTTATTCCAGACAGATCCTTGCTCTCTCAAGTTATCAGTCCCTGAAAAAATGCACAGAAATATTTAGGTTCTTTTTTTTTTTTTAAAGATAAACTTGATTACGATTGTCACCATTAATCCTTTTTTGTACTTTCACCGCCTTTATAACAACACAGTAAAGAAGACAATAAGAAAATGTTACTTGGGGGTAACAACAGAAGGATGGCTTTGATGCACAGAATGATAGGAGCTATTTTCGTTCAAAGACTATACTGAGTACTCGCTCAGAAAGTTTTCTTCCTCAAAGAAAGTAAGTTTTCTGCTTAAAAAAAAAGAGGCAGTCTCTTAAAAGTCGCACATGAAATATATGTAAGATAACGCCCTCCCTGTCAGAGATATTTCCATTATTTTGTAAAAACAAATTAATGTTGTAATGAACTCGATGCTACAGCAGTATTTGTATTAGTTCCAAACATACAATGAGATTGCATACTACTGAAGTTTTCAGATGTGCCTCAGTCTAAGCACCTGAAGTTTGATCTATAACCCACCGCCAGCCTTAACCTTCAGCTCACATTATACAAAAACAATCTGCTATGAAACTGAATGAGGCAGTATCCCTGTGTAGCTTGGACTGAAGTCTAAAGTATTAGCAGCTTTAAAGTCATTATAGCTAATTCTGTAAAGTCTATTTCTATACAAATAAAGTTACATAAAATTTAATACATGCTTATTAAGAAATTTGTGAATTTAACTGTAGTGTATTTTTGCATATAGTTTAAGGGTTGTATACAAAGAGACTATATCAGCACTGATTAAACCCATGAGATTCTAATTTTTGGAAATAAAAAATATTATGGGATGTAGTATGGAGTTAATATTAGAAAGTCAAAACTCACATGTGAAATGGAGACTTTTTTTCCCAAACAATTTCATAAAAATAATACCATGCCCTTTTTAAGCTCACCTTCAGTATGGTCCCTATTAGATTCCAATTCCAGTCAAGGTTCTCTTTATGATTGAGAACTTGGCTGTCTCGAAGATTCATTACAAGTGCTTCTTCTGTATCCTGGAATACAGACATTAAAAACTACAGTAAGTTTCCTTGCATCGTTTTTTTTAGTCTTGTCACATGATATACTTACTGTTCATGTAACAATCATTAAAAGGGCTATGCTCCACAGTAATTTGCATCTGAAAGTAAATTGCATGGTTACAGTACTGCATTAAGAATCTAGTAGTAAGAGATCACAAATTGGCCCCCAAAAGCATTAAAAATTATTGTAATTTCACTCCTCAATTTCTAGAAATGCAATATAGAATCCACAAGTACCTACAAGACAAATTAAATGAAAAAAATACTACAAAGAAATCACATAAATGGCTCTGAATCAGATGAGAGAGTGAAGCTTGGAGGGCAGGATCTAAGTCTCCAAAACACAAAAGTCAAATTCAGTTTTGAAAAATCAATAATGGTAATACCTTTAAAATAAAAATGTCTTTCTGCACACGGTACTGATCCCTCTTTTGGTGCGTTGAGATTGCTTTCTGAATAATATGATCTAAATGGAGGCTGTAAGGTTTAGGTCCTCTTTTCTTCATCTCATGAAAACGTTTTAAGCAGTTGAGTGCAGCACTTGCTCGTCTAATAGGAAAAAAAATACTACAATCAGTATTTGGCAACTGTTATCCAACTAAAGAGCACCACTGCTATATCCTGAGTAAATAAACATAGCTCAAGAAAGAGCTGACCAACAATTCCAAAGTGAATAAAAAGAAAATAATTTTCTTGATTAAAGTTTTCATACATCCATAGGCTTCAGTCTTGTACTGAAATTACACAGAAAATTATCTTTCAGAATTTCTAGTACTGAAGAATGAGCCTTATTGATACCTTTTCTTCTACACTGCAATTAGTGGTGTCTATCACAGTTCACAGAAGACATTGTAAAGTTTAAAGTTGATAAAAGTATTGTGAGATATCACAGTAGGTCAACGTTCTGCAGTAAAGTTGAGAGGGCTAGCTTCAACTTTGACTAATGAAGGATTTCTTTTAAATCCCCCCCTCCCCCTCCCCCCAAAGAGTGGCAGGAGTATCAGTAGTTATGTTTCCTGCTCTTTATATCTAAACAGTTCAGCAATAGCATCTAAGAAGTTTTGCAGGAAAAGATAAGAAGTAATAGAAATGACAGCTCACAGGGGCAGAAACAGTTAATTACAAAATAGTGGTAGCAGAAAAAAAACAACCCTGCTGAGCAAATAAAACAAGAAAGTCTAAAAATGAGGAGGTAAGTCTACCTTTCTTTCCCATAAACAAAAATTCTCATAGGGTAGGAGAGTTTTTATTTTATATTATCTTCAAACAAACAAATACCTTTGAATTTGGTCACTTATCTAAATGACGTAAATTTAATCTGTAACAGGACTTACAGTTTTTCAGAGTATGAAACAACGCAGAGTGTTGACCAAAACCAAGATCCCCAAATAAAAAAATACTACTTCTACAAAATCACTTTCTTCCAACAAAAACGGGAATTCTTACTACTCTATCACGTATGTCCACAAATGCCAAAAAGCAAAAACACTGCAGGTAATCCACAAACATATCCCTTCTGCTCTTCATCCTTCCTCTCATTCCACAGCTTTGACCAAGTGAAATATCCTGTGACGGAGTTTCAGATATGCCTTTTTGGAAAAATAACTCTGTTTTCACATATCAAAATCTTCTACCGACATACAAGAAATCTTCAAAGCTAAAAAGCAGAAGAGCACTATGTTTCTTGGAAGCATTCTACAAGCGGCATTTATCATTTCACAGTGGCAGTTCAGAAAGATTCTGTAATTCTTGTAATTTATCACTGACAACACAATGAAAGACAAAATAGAAAGTTATGATCTATTTATCAGAATACTGATCTGACAAGTCAGATCAGGAATGGCAAGAGTAATTAACAAAAAAATTTCCTCTAATTTCCTATTAAAAAAAAATACACTCAATTTAAAGAGTCTTCTACAAGGAAATGCAAGTAAGAACTCTGAGTTACAGAAACACATTTTAAAGGCACGTGAATCTATCAAATTATTTGACTTCTTTCCTCAGGAGGTTTAAATTGTGTGAAGTACCCAGGAGATAGTATTTCATAACAGAGCACTTCAGAGGTTGAATTGCAAGATTAGATGATGTACAGAGACATTCTAAAAAATAAGTAAAATAAAATAAAAAAGCCCACAGGTTTTTAAAATCCTGAAAATTCAGGTATTTCTAGTCCAAAGAGGAATAAAAAGCTTCTATAAACATTTTTTTGAGTCAGATGCCTAAATATACCTCATTTGATTGGCACCAGGACTGCCAAACAGTTCCCTAATACTGTTCCCTAATACTGCTTAACTACATGCCACTGCAGAATGCTGCACTAAATTTAAAATTTCTGTTCATACATTCTTATATTTAAATGGAAGTGAAAAATTATCAGTGCAAACTTTGAACAAAAGCACCACAAAGTTTTAACATAACTATTGTTGTTACAATTACCATTTTCTTCTGAAGAAGAAAAGGTTAAAAAAAACAAACCCAAAACCAGCTCCATGCCACTATTAGATTTTTGCTTTTGCTCACACTAATAATGAGTCACTGATTCGGTCTATTTCTACTTAATTAGCTATAGATAAACAACAGAAGAAAAAAATTGGCACAGGCTTTTTTAGTTTTGAAAGCTCAATTGTATCAAAATGCCAAAAAAAAAAGTGTGAAATAACGGAGAGGTCAAACACACAGAACACATCTTGGATGTTGCTTGGTCAAACAGTGCCTCAGAGTTCATTTAAGAAAAATTCTGTGTAAAAATCTTGCAATCTATGCAAAAGTGTTCTGAAGTCTTCTATCAAAACTTTCTTTCCAAATTTCAAAATTCCTAAGTTGTTACTGTAAACACTTTTGGAATGATGCACTGGAAACTATTTCCCTAGTAAGTGTGACAGAGGATTTCTATATGCATGCATTTGTTTGCTTTTAAATAAAGACAGCAGTGGTTTCAGCCACCAGAAAACTTGTAATGTAGGTTTTCACTCAACTGTAGGGGAAAAGGAGATGTAAATATTTTTGCTTTTAAGTGTAACTTAAAATTCTTACAGTCTTTTCTCTTTCATGATGTCAAAAGATGCTGCCATATTCATTAGCGTTGGTAAGCAGTGCAGGTGATGGCTGTGAGAATGAGGAAGAATTGTGTTTGCCTAAAAAACAACAAAAGACCAGTTAGAGTAACTTATTACAACATTTTCAGCCATCTCTTTAGGATCAACATTTGAAGAACCTAGACTTTCAGAAATGCATGACAACAAAACTACCTTTTGCATAATGTCAGAGCAATAATTACACATACCATTTTGAATATTTGATCTAACTAATCAACCTGAAATGCAATTGAAAGTAACTTAAGACAATTTTAGATTTCAGAGCCTTCTAATCTCTATTGTTTGCACTGGTGTTTTTTTAAGTGGTAACATGCAAGTACATGCAAAGCATCAGGTATCCTTATGTCATATGTACTAAAAAAAAAATCTAAAATCAGTAATAAAATTTAAGCTGAAAAAAAAATCTGATTAATTAACATAGTTTTCTAAGTTACTAGA